>NC_057825.1:58851036-61251036 GCF_910594005.1 Cervus elaphus
GCACTGGGCCCTGGGTTTAGTGTAGAGGTAAGATGAGGTTTTCCCCTCAAAGATTTATTTGGTCTGTTTTGGGCAAAGGGATACACAATTACTAACTAACTGAATATGTCCATCTCTGTGATACTTTTTAAAATATATTTATTTTAATTGGAGGATAATTACTTTACAATACTGTGATGCTGACAGTTGTGACTGTTGAGGGCCAGCGGCCCACCACAGATCTGGGTTCTCCCAGACCCCCCTTTCCCTGAGTAGTCATTGGTTTATATGGAGTTGTCTCTCATTTTGCAAGATCTGTTCACTTTTGCTCAAACATTTGCAGAGTCAATGTAAAAACCAATGAAGGGGTGCTTGTTGGTTTTGTCCTGGTGGGAGACATGTGAGCAGGGGCTGGGTTGGTGGGTCATCATCAGCAGTGAGTTCCTGGTTTGGGGAGGGGTGGAAGTCTGGGCTCAGAATTCACTTTAGACCTGGATCATACAGCTCCCACCATCTGTAGGGCTCTCTGTGGACACAGCCATGGATTAGACGCAGCCCTGATCAACAGATGTGTCAGGATGTCTTCTGCTGGACAGTAGCCAAGGAGGTGTTTCAGTGTTAAAGAATCCACGTGCCATTGCAGGAGACGTGGATTTGATTCCTGGGTTGGGATGATTCCCTGGAGAAGGAAATGACCACCCGCTCCAGTGTTCTTGCCTGGAGAATCCCATGGACAGAGGAGCCTGGTGGGCTGTAGTCCATGGGGTCGCAAAGAGTCAGACACGACTGAGCCACTAAGCAACAATAACAACAAAGCCAAGGAGAGTGGAGCTTATCCAGTTTGGGGATGCAGAGGCATCTCCACGTGGCCATTCTGTGCTCTGAGACCCTCAGGAATGGTTGAGCAGAGGGCAGGGTGGGACATCCTTCCATCTCATTGATTGGGTATGTGTCACCCATCATGTTCCAATCTCATTCCTTACTTGTAGTTATCCACCTTTCCTAGCACTGCTTATTAAAGGGACCATCTTTTTTCTGTTGTATATTCTTGCCTCCTTTGTCACAGATTAATTGACCCTGAGAGTGTGGATTTATTTCTGGGCTCTCTATTCTGTTCCATTGACTTTTTTTTTAATCAAAGATTATAATTGTACAAAATAGAGAAGTATAGAACAAAATACAATTATTGGAGGATAACTACCCAACAATATTGTGTTGGCCTCTGCCACACATCAACATGAATCACCCACAGGTGTACATATATCCCCTCCCTTCTGAAGCCCCATCCTGTTTCTCTCCCCATCCCGCCCCTCTAGGTTGTCACAGAGCACTTGGTTGAGCTCCCTGTGTCATAGAGCAGATTCCCACTGGCTGCCGTACACATATGGTAATGTGTATGTTTCCATGCTGGTCTCTCAGTTCGTCCCGCTCTCTCCTTCCCCCACTGTGCCCAGAGGTCTGTTCTCTGTGTCTCTACTGCTGCCCTGCAAATAGGTTCATAAGTACCATCTTCCTAGATTCCATACACATGTGTTAATACACAATATTTGTCTTTCTCTTTCTGACTTCACTTTGTATAATAGGCTCTAGGTTCATCCACCTCATTAGGACTCATTCGCATGCATTCTTTTTTTTATAGCTGAGTAACATTCCAATTTCATATATATATCTATACACACACACACCACAGTTTCTGTATTCATTCATCTGTCTGTTCCATTGACCTTGGTGTCTATATTTGGGCCAGCACCATGTCGTTGGCTGAGCTCCTAATAGTGGTAGAAGCCAGGGGAAGTGTATTTCTAGCCGCTGCCTATGTACAGACCACTTTCTACAAATCCAAGAACTAGCTGGGGAAATGAAAAACGTGCATTGGTTAGCATCGGTGCTGTGCATTTCAGAGCAAGTCTCCAGTTTTCAAATAGAGAAAGTACATTTTACACCGAAAGTACTAAGTACAGTGTCACTTTTCTTCGATCCAGAACACGAGCATCTCACCAGCCTCCAGGTGGTTCTAAAGATCAGGAGGTGGCTGCCCTGGGTGTGGACTGGAGCCCAGGCTCCCCAGCCAGTGCACGGAGCCCAGTGGTAACCCGTGTGTGTTCTCTTTCCCCCACAGCCCAGTGACTTCTCCGTGTCTCTCAAAGCATCAGGGAAGAACAAGCATTTCAAGGTTCAGCTGGTGGACAACGTCTACTGCATTGGGCAGCGGCGCTTCCACACCATGGACGAGCTGGTGGAGCACTACAAGAAGGCCCCCATCTTCACCAGCGAGCACGGGGAGAAGCTCTACCTCGTCCGGGCGCTGCAGTGATGCCCCGGGAAGGCGCCCTGGCTGGGCTCTCTTGCAGGCCCCGTTCTCTCCGCCTGGTCCCTTCTTTGTCCAGGTCGGTTATTTGCCACCCGCCCCACTCTTTGCCATCCCGGGCCCTCCCGGCTGGTTTTCGTGATGGGAGGTGGACAGAGCGAGTCGGTTCACTTTTTTCCTCCTCCATGGGAGACAGCCTTAGTCCATTCACACCGCTCGCGCCAGCAGACCCCCCCTTACAGACCTTGGGCGCCGTGTGGATGCACCAGAGCTGCCCTTATGTCCATGAGCCACAGAGCAGGCGGCACCTGCCTGGGGACCCCCAGTCCTGACCCCAGCAGCCCTCCATCCGTGTCGTTTGTGCTCCCACGGCTCCCAGGCTCTCCGGGGACAACCCCGGGTGCTCTTAGCAATACTGGAACCACCGGGCAAGACGGGAGGGAAGATGCTGTCCAGTGCCTTTGGGGCTGCGCTTGCAATAAAGAGAAGAGGTCCTGGAATGCCGGTTTGCAGAAGAGGGGCCAGAGACTGGGGGAGACGGTGGTTTCGGAAATTCCCCCCCGACGTGCCATCAGCAGAGTGCTCTTTCCTCTTGCCCTTCGGCTCGTTTCAATCTCACAGTGATGTATTTAATTCTCAAAGTCATATGTACCTGTAGCCATTTGTTGACACTAATGCAGATGATTAAGGAAAACAGGTGATCTTTGGGGAGGGGAGCGACCCACACTTCACACACACACACACACACACACATACACGCACACACAAAATATATATATATATATATAGTATTTGCTTTACAGGGAAATTTTTCAGGGTTTACAAAAGGATATGTGATTGGTAGTAAGAGACACAGAATGTTTATGGAGAAATTGCATTTTCTTTTCTCTTTACATCCGAACTCCTTTATAGTTCCAATATACAGTCTTGAGATGGCACATTCCTACAGTTGAGGAAGGGGTCTTGAGACCTCCTAAACTGCATACTCAATTTTTTGGATATTGTAATAAAAAAGTATTATGACGAGACCCCGTGTGTGTTCATCTTTTGCCAAGCCTGGACTGAGCAATGGGGAAGGAGTTCCTATGAGCGTGAGCACTCAGTGCCCCCAGGGGAGCGTTTTGAGGGAGGACTTCTAACAAACTTATTACTTGTGTGTTTTCTTTTTCTACCACCACATTTTTGTATCTTGAAATAATAAATTTTAATTAGCGTGACTCCAAGAGAAACCAGAATCTCAAGTTTGGTCTTAAAATTACTCTTTGGAAATTATATACGTCACCAGACTGTTATCAGCTAGCCTTCTCTCCTCTAGCTTTCCTCTCCCCTCTCCTGCCTGCCTTTCATGCACTGGGGAAGCCATTGTCTAGCCCCTCTGAGTGCTGGGCCCTGGGAATACAGAGCCAGAGAGCACTGGCTTGCAGCAGACGTGTGCTCATCTCTCCCTCTCTGCTGGACTCGGCATCCTCGTCCCAGCTCCTTGAGTGGTCCTGAGATCATACCCATCACACAGATGGAGAAGGTGAGTCAACAGGTGATTGCACGAGGATGTGGCTGCTGCCTCCTGGAGCAGGTGGCAAGCCCAGGGTCTGGCTTCAGGACCACACACCTCCCCACACACAATGCCAGCCTTGGGAGGCACCTCTCTGCGAGTTCATTGTATCTTTAGTTGTTGCCTTTGTTATACGTTTGATGATAAATTAGAAATTTGGTGTCTGGTACCTGAAATTGATGGCGCTTAGGTGACTCAGTGATAAAGAATCTGCCTGCCAATGCAGGAGATTTGGGTTCAATCCCTGGGTCAAAAAGATCCCTTTGAGAAGGAAGTGGCAACCCACTCCAGTGTTCTTGCCTGGGACATCCCATGGACAGAGCCTGGCGGGCTACAGTCCATGGGGTCTCAAAAGAGCTGGACACGACTTAGGAACTAAACAAGAATCTGAGGTTGGGGGTACCTAGTTACTTAAGAATGGACCTCTAGGTGAGTACAGCAGACCATCACCTTAGACAAAACAGGTAGATCCTGGGCTTTGTCGTGGAAATCCCACTTACTCCCAACTCTCGGATCTTCCTGTTGTAAGTTCCACCTTGGCCTCATGCAGGAGTCCCTCTATGCTGAGAGTGCCTGGACACCAAAATACTGATACACACAGCCATTCAGGAAGAAATAAAGGACACACTACAAACACATGTTTTGGCTTAAGGAACTTCTTTAAGGCTTATGGTTGTAATTGACAGTTATTTTTAATCTCAGACAACTGAGGAGGGGATCTCTAGCTCCCTGGAGTCGATCAGGATTTGCATCTATGAGGTTCTGTGAGGGGGGGTTAGGGGTGTCCAGCAGGGTCCCCGTGTGGTTTGAAGTGTGGATCACCAGCAGTCCGTCCAGGTCACCTTTCTGCACACCCAGAGGTTCCCTGGACAAGTCTTGCAGTTCCCTTCTTCTTTGCACAGACATTGGAGGACAGTAACACTTGGTGGTTTGTGGTCTGTGTGACTCTGCTCATGTTTGCGTTAAATGTGCCTTCATTTTCCAGGAAGAGCCTGTGACTTACAGTCTAGAGCCACCAGGATCCCCACACGTGGCTTCTGCAGAATGCCACAGACTCATGTTTCTTGGGCACTCAAGCTGTCCATCTGCTCTCCCAAAGTGCCTCTCAAAGGGAACTCTTCACTGGGCAAGTCTTGCAGTTCCATTCCTTGATATCTTCTGAAGATCTGATGTTTCCAAAGCATCTGTGGTGCTGTACCGCTGTGTCTTGGGTTCCATGTGCTGACTGGTTCATGATCTGATCTTTCACTGTTCCTACCACCCAGCACCAGAATGCCAAAATAGTAAGACCAAATTTCAGATGGCGAGTGTAACAAAGTTGGAAATTTTTCATTTAAAATTCTACTTTTCAATAAATATGGGTCTGGTTTTGGCCAACTGCTCCCTAGAATCCAGTGTTTTTCATCAGCAAGTATGTGACTTGTGTATTCAGTATTTCTGCTCTAACACCTGATCCGGGTGCCATCCGCTGTCCCAGGAAGGGCCAGGCCATCCTTACTGGCCCCTGACTTCAAGCACAGTATCCAGCCATTCTGAGTGTCGGCTCACGAGTCAGGAGGGCTGCTTTCACCTCTGTAGTTCACAGGGTTGCACGGGGTTGACTGGCATGGCACTTGGGACGGGATTGTCCCGTGTGCCCAGGACCATGGGAGATGCCAGTCGGGCCTCCATGTGTCGAGTGGTTCATTTGACACCGTCCTTGTCCTCATCCCCATTGGCTTCCTTGGGAGTTCCATCCAGAGCCCTGGCTCCAGGAGGCCCTTTGGAGCGTAGTCCTCACTCCGTGGTCTCGGAGTCAGCCCACGCCGGCTTAGACTCAGCCTCCTCCAGTGTTCAAGGAGGTTCCAGCTGACTCTGCATCCTGGAGCCACCACCCGCCCCGCCCAGGAGCCATGCTTGATCCTGACCTCACCCTGTGTCCTCACCTCGGCTGACTGGCGAGCCCACACCCCTGGAAGTCACCCTCTCCTGAGTGGAGACCCCTCTGTTCTCTCTGTGTTGTGTGGGATGAAGCCCCCCACCCTTCTCAGCCTGAGCTGATAGCACCATAGCCATCAAGGATCAGGCAAAAGTTGAAACCAAAGTCCTGAAGACTTCTGCTGAGTCTCAGCTCCTGTCACTGTGACAGAATACTGCAGCCGAGCAGCTTAGAAATGTTGGATTTATTCCTGACAGTTCTGGAGGCTGGAGGTCTGAGGTTGCCAGGTCTCGTGGTCGGGCTGTGGCCAGGGCCTGCCCATTTGCAGACATCTACCCTGAACCCTCCAATAGTAGAGAGAGCCGGCTTTTCCCAGGCTGTTCTGATGAGGGTGCTCATGAGGGCTCCACCCTCCTGACACTAGCACATGGGGGTAGATGTTAACTTGAAAGTGGAAAGTGTTAGTTGCTCACTCATGTCCAACTCTTGGCGACCCCATGGAGTGTAGCCCCCAGGGGCTCCTCTGTCCTTGGAATTCTCCATGCAAGAATACCGGAGTGGGTTGCCATTTCCTTCTCCAGGATCTTCCTGACCTGGGATCAAACCTGGGTCTCCGACATTGCAGGCAGATTCTTTACCATCTGAGCCACCATAAAAGTGGGGGTGATGCACCCTCTCCCGGCAGACAGTACCCCTGGCCAGATATAGTGACTCAGACCTGGAGAGTGACAGCTCCAGCCAGGAGAACAGGCTCCTCAAGGGCTCAGGTTCCAACCTGGAGGGCAGGGGTTCCCGAACCTTCCCAGGGGGTGGGGCCTTGCAGGGCAGGTACTGTCCTGACCCTCGACCCTGTGTGCAGACCTGCTGCCTTACAGCCTGCCCTTTCTGTGGTCGTCTAGAGAGAAACGTCTGATCATCAGGACTAGAATGGGCTTTTTCTTTTAACTGTGTATATTTATTTATACTTTTATATGTATTGTAGAATATTGAATAATATTGGTAAAAATATCAAACAACACTAAATATTAATACAACTAAGTTTTTCTTTTTGTGTAATTTAAAAAAAAAAAGTTCTGATATGCTTTTCCTACCCACCCCCTGGGATGGATGCCTAACCCCAGCCCCACACAGTAAATCGACAGATCAGTCCAGTGAGGACAGTTGACACAAGTCATGGCCCATGATTAGGCCAGTGGACTTGAGAATGAGCTTGGAGAAAAAAATCCTCTTTGCCTGCACCTCCACTTGCATTTCTCCAGCTCAGCTCTGAGCTTCACAAGTGAACTGGAGAGTCTGTGTTCCTTCCTTGGGGGATCCTGTGACTTGACCGTAAGTCACTGCTGAAGATGGATGAGCCCTACAATTATATAAAAGCTCGCTGTGACAGCGTTTTAAAATGCATGGCCTCCTTGGCCAGGGTGGGCATTTGAAAAGCCTGGCAGGCTACAGTCCATGGAGTCGCAAAGAGTCAGACACAACTGAGTGACTAAGCAATGTCACCTCAGCTTGGGGACTGGGTTCTACAACCGAAGTTGGGAACAAGAGGACCAGAGCCTTGTACTTGAGCTCCCACTGATGGCTGAGGACCTGGCACTTTCCAAGAACAGGTCAGGACCTGCAGAAGCCTCAAGGCCAAGAAGAAGTGGTCCTCCCTCCCTGCTCTTCGAACCCTGCGACCTTGGTGTCCACACTGGATGTAAGCCTGTGCCTGACCAAGATCACTCCAGCGGTGTGATCTTTGAAAAGTCCTGAAATCTTCACACCTTCACGGCCTCAGATGCACACGTGCAGAGCTGCTTGCTGTCAGTCACTTCGGGATGATCTTGTAACTGATGAACATTGTTCATGTAGAGAAGGTGAGCTGCTTTGCACAATAATGTAAAATGCTTAGAACCTTTGTATAACCTGCTAAATGGTCCTGATGAAAGAGGACATTGTTGGCTCAGTGGTAAAATTTGGACGTGACTAAGCACAACCCAGCCCAACCTCCATCTGCTCCCATCCTCCTCCTCCTCCTCACTTGAATCATTTGTTCCTGCCTTTCTCGGGCAGTACGCCATCCCCACTGCAGCCCGCACCCCCTCTTTCTCCCCTACACTTGGTACGTGATGCTCTGTTCCCTGTTTCCCCTGTGCTCTGCTGCACTAAGTGGGAACTGCTAGCCTCTCTGACTTCCCTAATTCCTCTCCTCAACCACCCATCCCTCCTGGACATCGGCTTCCATGTCCTCACTTCACTCCTGGGTCTACCCACTCCCTCCTCCCCGTGGAGCCATGGCCGTCCAGACTCTAGATCCAGGTGTGCTCCCACTGCCCTCGACTCTCTGCTCCTCAGCATCTCCTGATCCAAACTGCATTCTCACAATTCCACACACAGCCTGAACCTGGCACTCTGCCTCCCTCTGCGGCTGTTTTTTGTAACTCAGGTGACTCTGCCCATCAGACCCATGTCCCAACTTCACCTGGTTTCCTTGTCAAAAAGCCCCTCTCGGAAGACCTCAGGTTTGTCTGTGTGGACTGCTAGCCAGCCTTTCTGTGTCTTTTATCGGTTCTCTCCCATCAGACTAGTTTAGGTTGAACAATATGAAATTGCCTTTCTTCCCCACAGGTCAAAATGGTTGAATGTTGGCAGTGTCTTAAGGTTCAACCTAAAACTTTTCTCAAAGCTCTTAGCACTGTGCTCCTTGTATGTCATAGGTTCTTAGCAAAGATCTGTTGATTAACCACAGAAAAAGAGAACCTATAAAATACAGTGGACATGAGTTTGAGCAAACTCCAGGAGATAGTGAAGGACAGGGAAGCCGGGCATGCTGCAGTCCATGGGATCTCAGAGTCAGACAGGACTTAGCTACTGAACAACAAGAATAAAACACAAAGGCCACGTCCTTCTCTCTGGTGTAATGAGAGTTAAACCAAACGCACCTTGAAAACACTCGAAGGGAGGCCTTGGCACAGTCCCTTGCTGGCCAGAGAGTGTATTCTAGGTCCCAGATGTACTTTGACTTCATGCAAACCTGGGATGGGACAAGCCATCAGGCCCCTGTGTCTCTATCTCTGATAAGATCACATGTCATCTGGGAATGAGCCAGGGTGTCATTCAGTAGAGCTATTATTTCATATCTGTCTAATCTCCACAGAATCTCTGGAAAATTCTTTAAGTGTGTGTTAGTCACTCAGTCATGTCTGACTCTTTGTGACCCCATGGACTGTCGCCCGCGAGGCTTTGTCCACCGAATTCTCCAGGCAAGAATACTGGAGTGGGTTGTCATTCCCTTCTCCAGGGGATCTTCCCGACCCAGGGATGGAACCCGAGTCTCCTGCATTGTGGGCAGATTCTTTACCATCTGAGCCACCAGGGAAGCCCCGGAAAATCCTTTAAAAACTAGGCACTAAATGCGGCCTGTGACCATTGTGAGTTTTTTAAAAAATTGTGGTAAAATACTCATAATTTTACCAGCCTCACAATTTTTAAGTGTTTGGCTCAGTGACACTAAATACATTCACATTGTTGTATAGCCATTCCCACCATCATCTCCAGAACTTCTTTTTCATGTAAAATTGAAACTCTCCCCCAACTCCTGGCCCCCACCATCTACTTTCTGTCTCTTTGTATTTGATTCCCCTGGGGAACTCGTAAGAATGAAATCATGCTGTATTTGTCTTTTTGTGAGCTTATTTTGCTCAGCATAATGTCCTCAAAATTCATCGATCTTGTAGCAGGTGTCAGAAATTCCTTCCTTTCTAAGGCTGCATAATAGCATCACCGACTGGATGGACATGAATTTAAGCAAACTCCAGGAGACAGTGAAGGACAGGGAAGCCTGGTGTGCTGCAGTCCATGGGGTCGCAAAGAGTCGGACACAACTGAGCACCAGCAACAATATTCCACTGTGTGTATAGACTACATTTTATTTGTTTACCAGTTGATGGACACTTGGGTGGCTTCCACCTTTGGGATATTGTGAATAGTGCTGCTACAAACATGGGTGTGCGATATCCCATTTTTAATTCTCTGGGGCACATACCCAGATATGAAACTGTCAGATCATGTGGTCAGATAGTTTTCTAATTTTAATTTGGCAGGGAACCTCCATACTATTTCCACAGTGACTGTACCATTTTATATTCTCATCAGCAGGGCAAAAGTCTTTCTATTTCTCCACATTCTCGTCAACACTTGTAGTTTTCTGTTTTCCTGATAGCAGCCGTCCTAACCCATATGGCAGTTGTGACATTTTTATAAGGCTTGGAAAAAATGTCACATCCTTAGAACTCGGTCTCATGTCCACAACTGACTGTGGAAGCTTACATTTCAGTGTCCACATATCCTCATTGGCAATTACAAGAACACTCAGCACTATAGTATCTTGAAAGATTAATTTTCAGGTATCTTAATCCACGGGTGTAATGCATAGAGTACAGTTTACCAATTATTGCATGCTGGCCCCTGTGGTGGCTTGTGTACTGACTAGCGCAGAGTTGGTGGTGTGGGGAAGGTCCCCCCAGTGGAGAGAGGGTAACGGGAGCGGGGGAGGGGGGCTGCACAATGATGAGGGAACCAGACTCTGTTGGTGCCTGGAAAGAGGAGGGAACAGTGGATACATCTGGTGCATAGATTTGGTGACCCAAATAGCAGTAGGATGTCTGCATGGTGGCTGCCGTCTCCCTAAGAAGTATGAGGCTCACAGTGGGAGATTTTAGGTTCTTAAGGCTTTTGAATATAGAAAAGAAAGATTATTCAAAAGGAAGTTAGTTCAGTTAAAAAAAAATAGTTACGAAATCCTGATTCTTCCTTAAATTTTAAAATCCAACTTACAAATCTTATTCTATTTTCAAACTCAACATTGAGCAATTACTTTTAATTACTTTGATTAATGCCTATTTTCATTTAAAAAGTGGAATTAAATAAACTTTAAGTATTTTAAACTGCATTTATATGTTTATTAATTAAATTTCCTTTTCTAAATGCTTAAGTTATATAATTAAGTTATATATAATTATAAATCTTTCCAAGTACTTAAGTAATCCTTGAAAATCTAGTTGTTTAAACTTACAAAAATGGTTAAGCCCTCAGCTCTCTTAAATGCTCTGTTTATATATTTACTGACTCCAACCTAAATTCAAAAGTCTAAAATCAATTATACACTTTAAATCAACAGGCCAAATTCTCAAATTTTGTAAATACATAAATCCAGTATGTACAGATGTTATTTCAAAAATAGTAATGCTATATTTTAATTCAATGAAACAGCTATATATTGGGGCTTCTCTGGTGGTCTAGTGGTTGGGAGTCAGCCTGCCAATGCAGGAGACACAGGATTGATCCCTGGTCCAGGAGGATCCCACATGTTGCAGAGCAACTAAGCCCATGAGTCACAACACTGAGCCTGCTGACCTAGAGCCCATGCTCTGCAACAAAAGCAGCCACCGAAATGAGAAGCCTGCGCACTGCAATGAAGAGTAGTCCCCGCTCACCCAACTAGAGAAAGCCAGTGTGCAGCAATGAAGACTCAGCACAGCGAAAATAAATAAAAATAAACAAATACACATACTTAATTCAAAAATCTCCCGAGGCTTAAGAAAAGAAACCGTTGTCATCCCCAAGAATGCTGCCATAACTTCCCTAAGAGGAATCTGGGTTCACCGTTTGGACTGGGGGATTTTTATGATGGGGGAAGTCCCGGCCCAGACATCCACTGACTAGGTTCCGCTGAGACCCCCTCCTCCCAGGGTGGGTGGGTCTAAGCTCTGCCTCTGCTATGCCGTTGTCCTCTTCTAGGCAGTTCTCCTAGGGACTCCAAGGGCCCAGTGGCTGTTTCTCTGCTCCTGGAGGCCGGTAGTGGCTTCCACCTTATTAGATGCTGCCAACCTCCAAGGTGGCCCATTCTGCAGGGGCTTCTTCCTTCATGTGTCCTGCCAGGGCCACACCCTTAAATGGGCATCTTGTACCCTATGCTTATGTTTAGTCGCTCAGTCATGTCTGATTCTTTTTTGACCCTACAGAGCAAATATTCAAAATGGACAACTAACAAGGACCTACTGTACAGCACAGGGAACTCTGGTCTATGTTATGTGGCAGCCTGGATGGGAGTGAAGTGTGGGAGAGAATGGATACATGTACATGTATGGTGGTGTCCCTTCGCTGTTCACCTGAAACTGCCACAGCATTGTTAATTGGCTGTATCCCAATACAAAATTAGAAATTTAAAGTACATTTTAAAATTGGAAAAAATTAAAACAGAGCAAGACCCTGCAGGGTTTCCCAGGGGCAGTCTCAAGTAGGTCTTTGCACATAACAATGGGGTTGGGGAAAAAAAAAAAAACGGGAAATACACTCAAATTATCCACTAGGTTAAAAATCATTGCAGTATCTTGGGACCTTGCTAACCCCTCTTAGACTTCAGATTTCAAGGTCCTTTGTCTGAAAATCCAGTTAAAATGTATAGCTGATCCACACCGGTTGGACGAGGTTTCCGGGTCGCTTTGGACACCCACAGACCAGCCGTCAGACCCGCTTCTCTTCCTCCCGGCCTCCCTGCTCTCCATGACCCCGAGTCCTTCCTGAGAACAGATTTACACAAAGGCTTCTCTCACAGCCGTCTCTCTGTCCCTCGAGGTCCCCGGGCTGAGTCCCTGGGTAGCAATGGAAGTCGCAGTTAAAGGCAGTGACACAATCGGTCTATTGTGTGAGCTGTAAGTCATCCAGAGGGCAGTGGGGCCCAGGGCTGAGTCACCAGGCACACCTGCCTGGCCCCGCCCTCAGAGCTTGGGTGGGCGGGGCTTCCTGGATGCCTGGCCTGGGGCCATCTCTCCCGCCTCCTGCTGAGGCTTTTCTCCAGACTCTGCCTTCTCTCCAGGCACAGAGCGGCAGAGTGCAGGCCCTGGACTCAACAGCCTCCAGCCCACCCCAGTTCTTGAGCCATTTGTGACCAGAACTGGGAGACCCCACACTAGAGTTAGAGGCTGGGCAGAAACTGGTCATCTGCCAGGTCCAGGCTCGGGATACTAGGACTGAGCCCCATCCGGCCTTTCTTGAAAGCTTCAGGCCACAGCATTTCTAGCCAGATTGAGCAACTGGGCAGCAGCGCAGGGTCTGGAGGCTGGGGCAGTGAGGCTGGGGTGTACAGGGAACCCAAGGATGACAGTCAGAACCAGACCTGTAAAGAGAATGACTGGGTGAGCCCTGGGCAATCAGCACCTTCAAAGGGTTTAAACATGGAGCAAATGCACTGATGCAGATGGTATCCAAGGCAGGGCTGGCAGGCCCAACTGACAGGGATCTGGGAAGGAGTGATAGTCCAGGAGGGTGGTCAGAGCTGGGGGTAAATTCCACAAAGACAGGACGGCATTCTGGAGGAGCCTGGGCAGCTTTGAAGTGAGCCTACAGCTGACCTGAGCTGCCCAGCCTGGCCCGCACTAGCCTTGTGCAGCTCCTGGGCACTGGAAATGTGATGAGTCTACACAGACAAAGTGAATGAACTTATGGTTCCCAGGGGGAATGATGGAGGGAAGGGATAGCTAGGGAGTTTGGGATGGATATGTGCACACTGCTATGTTTAAAATGGGTGACAACAAGGACCTACTGTATACCACAGGGAACTCTGCTCAACGTTATATAGCAGCCTGGATGGGAGGAGGGTTTGGGGGAGAATGGATACATATATATATACAGCCATACATATATGGCTGAGTCCCTTTGCTATACACCTGAAACTATCACAACATTGCTAATCAGCTCTATGCCAATATAAAATTAAAAGTTTAAAACAAAAGAAATATGGCGAGTCCAGGTGTGCTGAAGTGTAAATTACACACCCAGTTGTGAAGACACACTGAGAAATGGGGAAGAGCTCATTAATATGTTTCTATATCAATAATATATATTGAAATTCTGTCCAGGTAATATTATAATATGTTGAAATGAAATGTATTGGATATAGTGGGTTAAAGAAAATGCTGTATTGAAGTAAATTCCAACCTCTTCCTTTTCCCCTTTTAAACTGTATCTATGAAAGAATTTAAAATGACATAATTGGGTCACATTGTATCTTATGGGACAGTTGCTCTGGGCTGTTTATCTGCCTGAATTCCCCAGGTCCCCCAGATGGGTCCCTCTGTCTCCTTCCAGCCCCTGCCCCACTCTCAACAATTCTGTCCTCGGAGTGCAGTGTGGCCTTGACAGGGACAGGATGCTCCAGAGCGGGAATGGAGAGAAAACAACAAAGCTCCTAGAAAGTGAAAAATGAGGCGCCCTTATTAATAAATTTATCAGAGGGGTTGGGCAGTAGTTTGAGAAAATCTTCTAGAATGGAGAAAAGAGATAAGAAAACTATAGGATGTACTAGCAGTAAACTATGAAAAGGGGAGAAAAAAGGCCCCAAGTTCAGGGAGATGGAGGAGAGGGTGTTGGTCTGTTGCCACAGGAAGTTGATAGAAAATATCGAAAACTGAACACCCAGAATAGAGCAGTCTTACCACATTATGCAGATATTAGGTCCAGAAGAGCTGCTGGGTTCTCGTCTTGAGAGAAGATGGAGGGGGCACTGCAAATCCAAGAAGGGGACAGACCAGCCAGCCCTCCACCCAGACCCCTATCCCTTTCTTGTAACAGGAGGTATGGTCCCAGACAAAATAAAGACAAAAATGTGAAAGGCAAAGCTTTTAGAGGATGCCTTAAACAATATTTTTGTGAATTTGAACTGGAAAAAAATTTGAAAAATGTGGAAATCTTAAAGTAAATAGTAGACAAATGCAACTCCATTAAAGGAATTTCCATTTCTCAGAAGAAGTTTGTCAGCATTTTCTGAGCTGGGTTTTATAACCACATTAATGTAGGTTGTCTCTGCCCCTTTGTCAAGATTATTAATAAGGTGTCTATATATGGTGGGTCTATTCTGAACTCTATTCTGTTTGCTAGTGTTTATGCCAGTAACACATGGTCTCTATAATAATTACTATAGTAATTAGTATGCTGTGCTGGGCTCTGTGCTCAGTCATGTCTGACTCTTTGTGACCCTGTGGACTATAGCCCACCAGGCTCCTCCATCCATGGACTTCTCCAGGCTAGAATACTGGAGTGGGTTGCAGTTTCCTCCTCTAAGGGATCTAGTAGCTCTGTAACAATTATTGACACCAGGTAGCATTAGTCTGGGCTTCTCTGGTAGCTCAGCTGGTAGAGAATCCGCCTGCAATGCAAGAAATCCTGGTTCGATTCCTGGGTTGGGAAGATGCCCTGGAGGAGGGCATGAAAATCCACTCCAGTATTCTCATCTGGAGAGTCCACTTGGACAGAGGAGCCTGGTGGGCTACAGACCATGGGGTCACAAAGAGTCGGACATGACTGAGTGACTAAGCACAGCTCAGCGGCATTAATTCTCTAAGTTTGTTCTAAGTTGTTCTCCCTATTCTAGGTCCTTTGTGTTTCCATTCAGATTTTAGAAGCACCTGGTTAACTTCTACAAAAATAAAAAAAAGGTTTGTTTGGATTTTGATTGGGTTTGTTTTGAATATATAAACCGATTGAAAATAATCAAGCCTTCCAGCCTATGAATAAGGTCTGTATTTCCATCAATTTAAATCTTCTTTAATTTCCCTCAGCAGGTTTTGCAGTTTTCAGGGCACAGATCTTTTGCATCTTAAGTCAAATGTATTGGTAATTACTTAATATAGTTAATGTGGTATTAAATGAAATTGATTTTCATTTCAATTTTCAATCATTTGTTCCTAGGATATAGGTATGTAAGATTTTTGTGTCTGGATTTTGTATGCTGCAGCTTCCCTAAACTTATCAATTCTAACAGCTTTTTTGTGATTCCCATCAGGTTTTCTGGTGAGACAATTCCATTATCTGGGATCCAAGAGGAGGAAGAGTTACAGAACAAGGGGGTTGTGCTCACCTGGAAGGCTTCTAGGAGGTGGTGACGGAGCAAGTGAAGCCGCTGCTGGAGGCAGGCCTGGGGCTCCCTCCTCTGCCTCCCCCAGTGCCTCCTGTTGGCCACATCCGGCCAGAAGCTGGCATCACTTCAGGTCTACCCTCTGATGCAAAGCAGGGAGATATCATCTGGAACCAGTCATGTGGCCACAACGCCTGCGTGGCTGTGTGAGGAGAGTGGGTGGGTGGACTGGCAGCAGCAGGTGTGGGCCGAGCACTGGCCCTGCAGCGCCACCTGGGCACCATGGGTGCAGCTGGGTCTGCTCCTCCTGGAGTCTGCTCCTGCTCTCCCTAGCATCCTGAAAGCCACCTCACAGCCTGTCATAACCCCCTCTTGCTTCAACCAGTTCATGTGGGCTCCGTCTTGCAGCAAACCCTGAAGAATATGGCTGCAGCATGGGCATCATCTCAAAAAAGCGAGGGCAGAAGCTGATGTCCATATGCAGCTGAGTGGTGAGGCTAGACCACAGGGGCAGTGGGATGCTGACCACAGAGGTGTCCCACCTCAGGCCTGGCCTAACCTGGGGTCCTGGTAAACATGGGCCTGGTCGAGACCAACATTTGGGCAAAAAAGCATGAATTAGCCTCCTCTGAGCTTCCTGAGAGTCAATTCTAGGTGGTTAGGCCTGGCCGGAATCCAGCATCCCCACTTTGCAGCAGAAGAAAGTGAATGGTGCATAAATACAATGGAATACTACTCAGCCATTAAAAAGAATGAAATAATGCCATTTGTAGCGACATGGATGGACCTAGAGAGAGTCATCCTGAATGAAGTAAGACAGAGGGAGAAATACCATATGACATCCTTCATATGGGGAATATAAAAAGAAATAATACAAATGAACTTACTTACAAAACAGATACAGACTCACAGAGAATGACTTTATGGTTGCCATGGGAGAATGATGTGAGGAAGGGGTAGTTAGGTAGTTTGGGATGGACATGTACACTCTGCTATATTTAAAGTAGATAACCAGCAAGGACCTACTGTATAGCACACAGAACTCTGCTCAGTGTTATGTGGAAGCCTGGATGGGAGGGGGCTTTGGAGGAGAATCAATGCACATGTATTTATGACTGAGTCCCTTTGCTATCCACCTGAAACTATCGCAACATTGTAAATCAGCTATGCATGCATGCGGGATCAGTCTCTTCATTCGTGTCCAACTCTTTGTGACCCTATAGACTGTAGCCCACCAGGTTCCTCTGTCCATGGGATTCTCCAGGCAAGAATACTAGAGTGGGTTGCCATGCCCTCCTCTAGGGGATCTTCCTGGCCCAGGGATCAAACCCGTGTTGCTTATGTTTCCTGCATTGGCAGACAGGTTCTTTACCACCAGCGCCACCTGAGAAGCCCCATCTGCTATACTCCAGTATAAAATAAAAAGTTAAAAAGAAAGAAGTAGATGATAGAAAACATATTTAGAATAACAGGAAGTCACATCTTAAACACTGGGACCAGCTTCTGGTACATATGTGGCTCTTAGTCAATTGTGTCCAGGATGGTGTAACAGAAGAACAGAGTGGAATCTGCTATTTTATCCAAATTGGAGACTCGTCTTGATGCCCGTGTGCACTGGGCCGTCACTGGACGTGGCCATCACCGCAAAACCAGCAAGAAGCAGCAGTTACTGGAGCTTGGAGGCAGGGAGGAACAGGCACCAAGAAATCCAAACAAAGGCCCGTGACCATTTTCTCTTGTGTCAAACTCGCATAAAAAGCAGCTTCCCAAGGACCCCGTATATACCGATCCATGAAGTACTTCTCCAATTAAAGCAGCGAGAGGCTGTTTAATTATAATATAATAATTATATTAATAACTATAATTATTTTGTATTGATAATACACAATACATCAAACATTTGTTTTACATCCAAAAACCCTAGAAACAGAAATCAATAGCTTCACGCAGGAACGCACTTACTTGTGGGGGCTAGCCATGCCAAGCACACCCGCAACAAATCATTTTCCTTCTAATTCATTTCTGGGATGGAAACATTAAAAGTGATTTCAAGAAGGAAAACGATTGGGTGGAAATCTGGCCAGTTTTCGCAAGAACTGAATCATTCTTTTGTTTCCTGCCCTGCAGAGTGAGACTGTCAGCTGAAACCAGGTCTCTGCTGCATCCACACGGCCACAGGCCCACTCACAAATGGAGGAAGCTGCGTGTCTGGCCATGGCCCTGCTCTGGGACTGGACACTGAGGAAAAGGAAGGGCAGACCCTCCAAAGCCGGGTGCTGCCATCTCAGGACCGTGGGGGAAGATTCCAAAGTGATGTGGTGCTGGAGGCAGATGAGGTCCAGCATGAATTAGGACTGGACTTGCACTCAGTCATCATGAGGATGAAAGAAACAAAAAGGAACAATGAATTCAACCAATGAGGGCTTTTATTAAAAATTCAAATCAACCAATTTTGTCCACATGTACAGACCCAGAAGAAGCTTGCCTTCCTGGCTCACACTTAGCCCTAAGCCTGGCACATGTACCTGCTCTTTTATTTTATTTATTTAATTTTTTAGGTGAGGAGTGGATTTATTTAGAGATAAATAGTGTGGACCATCTCAGAAGGCGAGTGCAGATCGTGCATGCTAAGTCACTTTAGTCATTTCTGACTCTGTGTGACCCCATGGACTGTAGCCTGCCAGGCTCCTCTGTCCATGGGATTCTCCAGGCAAGAACACAGGAGTGGATGCAGACTGTGCCTGCTCTTTTAATAAACGATTGTTAAGTGATGATGAAACCAAAGCTGAGAGTAACAAACTAAGAGTAACAAAATGCCTGGGTTGGCAAGGCCAGCCTATCGGTGGCATTTGTTT
The DNA here is from genome assembly GCF_910594005.1 of Cervus elaphus. Taxonomy (NCBI): domain Eukaryota; kingdom Metazoa; phylum Chordata; class Mammalia; order Artiodactyla; family Cervidae; genus Cervus; species Cervus elaphus. The sequence goes on from NC_057825.1 coordinate 58,869,541, forward strand.
TATGAAAAAATGGGCCAGATGTGGAATCCTGATGATAGAAGCTGGGAGCAGAAGCTGTAAGCATCTCTGAGCCCAAACGGAATCTTTAGGAGGGATCTCAGAGTGGCAGGGGGTGCAGAGAGCAGGGACTCGGGTGGAACATCATAGCAGCCACTGTTAGCAAAATGGATGGAAGGAAATGAACTTCTTGGCTCCCTTCCAGCTGGACAGCCCCAGTCCACTGGCAGCCCCTTGCCACCAGCCACAGACCTTATCCTCCCCACCCTCCAACTCTGGAAGGCCCAGAGCCCAGATATGACATAATACAGATGATTGCTGAGTAAGATCCTCAGTCCAACACTTTGCAAGTCTTAAAGCTGCCTATTGGAAGTCGATTTTATTTTTCCGAGTTAAATGAATTAGGCATCTTGCTATAAGGCTCCCTCTCGCACTCCCAGTACACAAATTACACATATTTTTTGACATCTCCCATGATCATGTACATCCTGTATATTGTCACCCTGCTTATTCGATTTCTATGCAGAGTACATCATGTGAAATGCCGGGCTGGATGAAGCTCAAGCTGGAATCAAGGTTGTTGGAAAAAACAGTAACAACCTCAGATACGCAGATGATACCACCCTAATGGCAGAAAGAAAAGAAGAACTAAAGAGCGTCTTGATGAAAGTGAAAGAGGAGAGTGAAAAAGTTGGCTTAAAACTCAACATTCAAAAAACACAGATCATGGCATCTGGTCCCATCACTTCACAGCAAATAGATGGGGAAACAATGGAAACACTGACAGACTATTTTCTTAGGCTCCAAAATCGCTGTGGACAGTGACTATGGCCATGAAATTAAAGGACACATGAAAGAAAAGCTATGACAAACCTGGGCAGCATTTTAAAAAGCAGAGACATTACTTTGTTAACAAAGGTCTGTATAGTTGAAGCTATGGTTTTTCCAGTAGTCATATACTAATGTGAGAGTTGGACCATAAGGAAGTGTGAGCACTGAAGAATTGATGCTTTTAAAGTGTGGTGCTGGAGAAGACTCTTAAGAGTCCCTCAGAGAACAAGGAGATCAAACCAGTCAGTCCTAAAGGAAATCAACCCTGGATATTCACTGGAAGGACTGATGCTGAAGCTGAAGCTCCAATAGTTTGGCCCCCTGATGCAAAGAGCTGACTCATTGGAAAAGATCCTGATGGTGGGAAAGATTGAGGACAGGAGGAGAAGGGAGTGACAGAGGATGAAATAGTTGGATGGCATCACGGATTCAATGGACACGAGTTTGAGCAAACTCAGGGGGATAGTGAAGGACAGGGGACCCTGGTGTGTTGCAGTCCATACGGTCACAGAGAGTTGGACACGACGGAAAGACTGAACAATAATAATAGTGGATGTACAAAAGCCCTGAGGATTCCTGCACCAGGAAAAGCCCCCTCGGAGCTTGCTAGCATGGTTTTGCAGGACACACCGCAGAGCACAAGGAGAACCAGGCATCGGAAGGCAGGCTCGAGGCTTTGCGAGGGGGCCTTGTCCAAGGCCCTTCTGAGAGGGGCCCCTGTGGGAGGCACATTTTTGAGTCGAGGAGCACCTGCTTGGGTGTCTCTGACTCTGGACAACCAGGAGGACCTGACAGTTCCAGTGGAAACTCTGGAAGCCCCCCAGGGCCTTTCCTTGCTGGAGTCTTGGACTCAAAAAAGGTGTGAATGGGGATCTCCAGTTTCTTTCTAGATCAGGGCCAATTTAATAGACAACAGTGCAACTCACATATGTCATTTTAAATTTCCCAGTAGCCATGGGCATTTGACATTAATTTCAATAATATATTTAACACAATAGACCAATATAATTTTATCTCAACATGTAGTCGAAAAATTATTATTGAAATATTTTCTTTTTTGAAACCTAATTTCTTTTTATTTTTTAAATTCATTTATTTCTTTATTTTGCTCTTTTGGCGGCATGTGGAATCTTAGTTCTCTGACCAGGGATTGAACTCACAACCCCTGCATTGGAAGCAAAGAGTCTTAACCATTGGCCCACCAAGGAAATCCCCAATATTTTCATTTTTTAAATTTTCTAAGCTTATTTAACTTCTATGCAGAGTACATCATGAGAAACGCTGGGCTGGAAGAAGCACAAGCTGGAATCAAGTTTGCCGGGAGAAATATCAATAACCTCAGATATGCAGATGACACCACCCTTCTGGCAGAAAGTGAAGAAGAACTAAAGAGCCTCTTGATGAAAGTGAAAGAGGAGAGTGAAAAAGTTGGCTTAAAGCTCAACATTCAGAAAACTAAGATCATGGCCTCTGGTTCCATCACTTCACGGCAAATAGATGGGGAAACAGTGGAAACAGTGGCAGACTTCATTTCTTCAGGCTCCAAGCTCACTGCAGATGGTGATTGCAGCCATGAAATTAAAAGATACTTACTCCTTGGAAGGAAAGTTATGACCAACCTAGATAGCATATTAAAAAGCAGAGACATTACTTTGCCAACAAAGGTCCGTCTAGTCAAGACTATGGTTTTTCTAGTGGTCATGTATGGATGTGAGAGTTGGACTGTGAAGAAAGCTGAGCACCGAAAAATTGATGCTTTTGAACTGTGGTGTTGGAGAAGACTTTTGAGAGTCCCTTGGACTGCAAGGAGATCCAACTAGTCCATCCTAAAGGAGATCAGTCCTGGGTGTTCACTAGAAGGACTGATGTTAAAGCTGAAACTCCAATACTCTGGCCACCTCATGAGAAGAATTGACTCATTGGAAAAGACCCTGATGCTGCGAGGGACTGGGGGCAGGAGGAGAAGGGGATGACAGAGGATGAGATGGCTGGATGGCATCACTGACTCGATGGACATGAGTTTGAGTAAACTCTGGGAGCTGGTGATGGACAGGGAGGCCTGGCGTGCTGTGATTCATGGGGTTGCAAAGAGTCAGACACGACTGAGCGACTGAACTGAACTGATATATGAAATAGATAACCAACAAGGATCTTCTGTATAGCACAGGGAACCATGCTTAGTATCTTGTAATAACATATTAGAGAAAAGAATGAATTCTGCCCCCACCCCTCCTTCTGTATTTCTGCCTTCTTCCCGCTCACTGTCTCCTCTTGGGGGCTGGAGTTCTTACGAGTGGCGGGTGGTGGTCCCCCAGCCACACTCCCCATTCCCCACCCACTGCTCTTTGTCTTTTTCACTGGGAAACCCCCTCCCCCAAGATCCTACAAGACCAAGCTGCTGATCAGTTTATCCTGATTTCCTTTTGCAGCAGAAGGTCCCAACCTTCCAGGGCTGTCTGGAGAAAAACATGCAAAGTTCCAGAAGTCACTTCAGGGCAGTATGGGATGGTAGGTATCAGGCCAGGCCTGATGGCAGGTATCATGACCTGGGCAGTCTGGTCCTGGCTGCAAGACCTCCAACAAGTCCTTCCTGATCTATGTTCCAGAATGAAAGCACCATGTGCACATGCTCAGTCATGTCTGACTCTGCTAACCCCTGAAATATAGCCTGCCAGGCTACTCTGTCCATGGGATTTTCCAAGCAAGAATATTGGAGTGGGTTACCATGCCCTCCTCCAGGGGATCTTCCCAACCTAAGAATCAAACCTGCGTCTTCTGGGTCTCCTGCATTGGCAGGCGGATTTTTTACCACAGTGCCACCTTGGAAGCCCTAAAGTGCCATGGGATGGACTTGAAGGTGTTCCCTTTACAAGGCCAGCTGTCCAAGCAGCCAGAGAAGCCCAACCAGGTGCATACAGTTCTGAGCTCCCACAGGTCTGAGCTCAATTTGCTATGTGATCTGGTTCCCCACTGAGGCACCAGGATCCACCATCCAGGGACTTCAAAGCACCAAGAACATTCTCAGCTCATGGGACGTGTCCCCAAATCCCTGGGAGCCTGGTCCTCCTGCTCTGCCCCAGGCATGCCAGCCCCAGGCTGCCCACTCTGCTCACACCCTGCCTCATTTACCACTTTTCTCTTATTCTTGTTGGTTTTTTTTTGAACCTTCTTGAAGGAGTCTGAGGGAAAGGAGGCAAGGGCGACCCAGCATCACAGCTGCCTTCTGACAGGCTTAAAGAGATTGCTAGGTGACGAGTCTCAAATTAACATCTGAAAAAAAAAACTTTATTTCAGCGGAAGTGGACTTAGATGTGTCGAAGTCGTGGCTGGATCCTAGAATGGGGCTTTGTGCCTTTGGGGGGCAGCCTGCTGGTGACTGGTGAGAGGCTGAGTGGAGCGGGGAGATGGCAGCTGAGGCCCCCACCCTCCACTATCTGTCTTATCTTCTCATCAAACACTTATACTTTCGATATGACAGGTCGCTATTTCCATGGGGTTTTTTAAACACAATATCCAGCATTCTGTGACTTCCTGTCTTCTGAGAGCGTGGGGTTGAGGAGCTGCCCCCTCACCTTAGTGAGCACCGATTCTGCCTGGTTGGGTGGAGGCCTGGATCCACGGCTGAGCTGCACAAACCTCGGGTTGAGCAAGGATCCTGAGGGCTCCCCTCTCCACTCTCACTTCAAGGATTCACAGGGGCCCTTGTCTCTGCAAACAGAGCCTTGCTGGGTGCAGGGAGGGGGGTTCAGAGGGGAGACCCAGCCACCTGCTCACTGCAGGGAGGGAAAGCCTGTGACTCCCCACACGAGGGGCCAGACCGGCTCTTGCATCTTTCAGTCCTCATCCCAGAGCATCACCTCCCTTCCCTCCCCTGACTACATCCTGGAGGAGCATGTGGCCCGAAAAGCGCGCCTCATCCTTTCCCCTTCCTCCTGCTCCAAACTGGCTGTGTCCATCTCTGCACTCCTTCCCACTCTCCGGGGGCTGACAAGGTGTCAGCGTGTCCCCGAGGTTCCCACAGACCCAGGCACCTGCTGATGTCGCCAGGGGACCGTGTGATCTGCAAGCTCCCATCTCTCAAGCTCAATGGGAACATCACTGGAAAGCAAGGGTAACATCAAGAATGCTTAAAAAACAAACAAACAAACAAACAAATGAAAATGGAAGGAACAAGGCCGTGTATTCTGGAAGACAGAGTGGAAACACCCTGAGCAGGAAGTATAAGATGCCAAGCGCGAGAAGCCCCTGGGGCTTGTGAGCAAGGTCAAGGTTGGAGAGACTGCAGGAGAACAAAAAGGGCTTTTCCAGACCCTGATTTGTCCCGATGAAACTAGGAAAACCTGAGTTGTGGGCTTTGACTGGACCCAGCCTCAGGAGCTCCAGGAGGCTCACTTTCCAGAGTTGCCAGATGTGCCCATCCTCACCTTGAGGATGGAGGTGACTCAGACAAGGAGCAGAAGGACAGGAGGATTTACCTGGTGACAATGGAAATATGGAAGTTGTTCTTTATTTCCTGGACTTGGAGACATGCTAAGGAGCTCAGGAAAGATGCCTAGATGGAGCAGTAGTGGGGTAAGGGGTGGCAGGTCATTTAAACACTACTCTAGAATGTTGACTGAATGAATGCCTAGCTAGGCTGAGCACTGAGATTCAGAACACGATGTGGACAGGCCCAAACTCCAGACCTCCTTCCCTCCAACACTTATGCTCTGGGAAGGGAGGTGAGGAACAGCACCAACCTCCAGCTCTGGTCTGCAGGGAGCAGCCTGGGGACAGACGCTCCAGAACTTGTGAAGCTGGGAGAACAACGGGGTTCTCCATCATCCCAAAAGGAGAAGATGTAGGACATAGCGATTCTAGGCCGTGCACGGCTGGTGCCTGATTTTGGGTAAACACTCGGAGCAAGCAAGCGGCACAGGGGAACCCCATCTCTCCATCCACACCTGCTGGCCTGTCTATGAGGTGCAATGTGCTCACAGATTCATCTGCTTTAACAATTCTAGACAAATTCTGGAGTGATGGATCCATAAGAAGGAACTAAGAAAATTAGAGATTCCAGGAGAGGCTTTTTTTCTTAAATTTTTTGATGGGGACCATTTTTCAAGTCTTCTTTGAATGTGTTATGATATTACTTCTGGTTTTTTATGTTTTGGTTTTTTGGCCTTAAGGTGTTCGGATCGTAGCTCCCCGACCAGGGATCAGACCTGCACGCCTTGCACTGGAAGGTGAAGTCCTAACCACTGGACCACCGGGAAATCCCAGGATAGTTTTTAAATTGTCTAGCTTGTTAAAGTTCAGTCGTTCGGTCATGTCTGACTCTTTGCAACCCCATTTAACAATATTGGTCTTATATCCTGAGATGTGAAAAATGCCTAATCACTTGTTCAGTAGTATAAGGATTATTTAGAATCAGAAAGCTAGGAAAATGCAGTCTGCATATAACACTGCACATAGGACACCCCACCAGGCTCCTGCTTCACCTCTGGGGTCCCTGAGGGGAAGCTGGTCTCTGCCTTTCAGGAAAGCACAGGTAGTTTCATCAGGCCCAAGAACATTTGTGGGTACTGGCCAGGATCAGGATGGACCATCCTCACCTCACACCGACGCTGGGGTGAAGGGGCCCCCGAGGCACAGGGTCAAGCAGAGAGGCTGTGAGGGCGTCTGGCCTTCCCGCCGCCTGGCTGTGTGGGTCTTGCATTTGGAGACTCGACTTTGGACTCCAAAGTGAGCTTTCAGAATCCAGAGGGTTTTCCTTGATGACCTTAGAGAAACAAAATCAGCCTGGGGGCGGGGGGGAAAGAATAAAGATCTTTTTAAGATGATAAGAAAGAACAGAGTATCTTAAAAATACTATTTTTCCTTAAAATACAGGTAAGTCAGAAATGTGAGCAGCTACAAAGGCACTCAAAAGCTTAGAAATGTGGTAGAAAGTTGTTAAGTAGCTAGTGATGCAAGTGTGGTGTTTAAAATGCCTTTGGATCTTGGAGTTACTCAGAATCAACTTAGACTGTATCTACCCTGAATCAGCATTTCCTCCTGAGGTCGACGATCTGCACATCTCTAACCTATAAGCAGAGGCTTTAGGTGTTCTCAGGAAATGATGTCTAAGTGATTAACTGCCACTCTTAGTAACGCATCTGCTCTTCTCAACCAGTTTCTTGTATTTGATAAAAAAAAAATTTTTTTTCTCTCTCCACCCAAAATTCGTGGCCAGCCTCTAGAAGGTTTCATTTGCATTTGTCAAATCTTTCAAAATTGCACCTAAGTCTTCTTTCGCCTGTGTCGAGTGTGTGTACATGTGTGTGCTCAGATGCTCTGTTGTGTCCCACTCTTTGCAACCCCATGGACTATAGCCCGCCAGGCTCCTCTATCCATGGGATTTCCCAGGCAGAAATACTGGAGTGGGTTGTCATTTCCTTCTCCAGGGGACCTTCCCGACCCAGGAATCGAATCTGAGTCTCTGGTGTCTCCTGCGTTGTCAGGCAGATGCTTTACCACCGCGCCAGAGAAGGCTTCTGTTGCCTGTGTCAAGGGCACCCACCAAGACTTTGCCTGCCAGTTTCCTGTCTTCTGAAATGGTGTGAATCATGCCCCCTATACCTCACCCAACCACGCTGTGTGCTCACCAGGGCATCAGAGACGGCAGAGAAATGGCCCCATTGTCCTCACAGCCTAGGACACAAGGTCTGAGTTACTTTTACATTTCAAGAATTTTGGGGCAGTTTTTCCAGCATCTGTCTGTCCTCAGCAAAAAACTGTGGTAAAAGAGAAAAGTTTGTCAATGTCCACCTGGGATTAGGAATGGAAATACTTAGTTTTATTGTCTTTTTCTAGACCGATCCACAGAGAGGGCTCCCTCTTTTTGTTCCCCAACATCCATTTTCATCACGTCACCTCCAACCTCGATGGTCTTTATGGCATAAACATTGCCTCCCAGAGCCCTGGCTCCCTAGCCATCCTCTGAGTAAAGAGTCTCTCAGATCCTGGTAAGCGAGGAAGAGCTCTGGGGAGAGCGTTCAGGACGCGAGGAGTGCCCTCGGCTGGCCCTTCTGAAACAAGCAGCTGGGCAGAGGAGCCCTGGGCATCTGTGACTCCTGTGTCCCTGACTCTTCCTGTTGTGACCAGACCTGGACATCAGGGAACCTGGGGCCACCCAGACATACCCTGGCCACCTCCTTGATGTGTGGTCAGAGTGTTCACAAGAACTTGGCATCTGAAAGGAGCCCAGCCTGACTGAGACTCTGTTCCAGTGTGTCTGGTTTTGATGGGAGCTGCCTTGCCACAGGAGATGAACCGCAGGAATGTTGCTCTAATTACCTGGCCCCACACCTGGATCCAGAGCCAGTATCAGGAGGGGCCTCGCTATTTGCTTTTGAGCTCATGCCAGGGGCTCGCCTCCAGCTGCCGGAAAACAAAGCCATCCAAATAGCCTCTGACATCAGCAGCCCTTGCATCATGGAAGAATCACATGCACAGAAGTTACACCTTTTTTTTTTTTTCTCTTGGAGGAGAGGGTAGGGTTTACTGTTTGTCGTTGTTCAGTCATTCAGTTTTGTCCAACTCTTTGCAACCCCATGGACTGCAGCACGCCAGGCTTCCCTATCCTTTACCATCTCCTGGAGTTTGCTCAAACTCATGTCCTTTGAGTCACTAATACCATCTAACCATCTCCTCCTCTGCTGCCCCCTTCTCTTTTTGCCTTCAACAGTCAGAAGCTGGTTTTGCCATGTAATGAAGGTTCTAAGGATGAGAATCTATGGAGAGAATCTGAGAGCTTGCACCTAAGAAGGCAAGGCACTCTCAGCTGATGGTAGCTCCAGAGAGTGCCCTGAAAGGAGCAGGAGTGTGGTCCTTTCTTTCACATCCCCTGGGGTCTGGCTGTGTCCTGCTGGGGTCCTCATTGAGGTGCTGACCAATCTCATTTGAATGCCACCTGCCTGCTGCTGCCTCTCTGGGAAGACTGAGTTGTTCTTGGCTATTTCTCCATGGCTGGATTTGGAGGGTGCATTGCTCTGTCCTGTCTCTGTCCTCAGTCACTCAGCCATGTCTGACTCTTTGGGACTCTATGGACTGTAGCCTGCCAGGCTTCTCTGTCCATGGAATTTCCCAGGCAAGAATACTGGAGTTGGTTGCCATGCCTTCCTGCAGGGAATCTTCCTGACCCAGGGATTGAACCCGAGTCTCTTGTATCTCCTACATTGGCAAGTGGATTCTTTACCACTGGTGCCACAATTCTTCAGCCCCTCTATACCTGAATTTTTGCTATGTGAATTTACAGTTTTCTCCCAAGAAGAATACATTTCCCTCCCTAAATGTTGGCCATGTGACCCGCTTTAGCCGGCGAATTGAAATACAAGTGATGCTATGCAGACCCTGAGATCAAGCCCAAGAGCACCTTGCTGTTTCTGTTTGGTCTCTGGAGCCTCTGCCTGAACTGTACGCATGAAATAATTAAAATGCTAAATCTCATCTTGTGTAGATGATGTATATCTTACCATAATTTTTTAAGTATCTAAAATTTCTAAACATAAGAAAAATGTTTTAAAGTGAATTTTAAACACTTTAAAATAACACACAGTGAAATGAGAAGTTTCCTATGCAGTGGTTAGAAAACCTTGATGTTCAACCAATTTTCTTTCAAACAATTCAGTTGGCTCTGAGACCAAAAACTTTAAACTCATGAAAACACTGCCAAGTAAGCAACATAGGCATAATTGGCCAAAAATAGTTGTGGGGGAGTGGAACCAACCAAGGACAGAAGCTCTGTGTGTCGTTGGGTGAGGGACTTGACCTCTCTGGTCATCAGTGTCCTCCACAAATCAGGGGGATCAGCCCCAAGAACCAGGACTCTGCTCCTCTTTGGTCAAAAGAGTTGGGTTAGATGAGGTCCTTCTAAGCTTTACTGCAAGATCAGGACCAGTGCTGCCCCGAGGGCAAGAGGACTGCCTTCTCACAGCATGATGTCCTCTTCCAGGGGAAGAGCATCGAGACCAGTTTTCTTTTCCTCTTGCTCCATCATTCTGGGCTCCACAATTATCCTGCTGCTCATCGTCTTCCCTCAGCTATGACCTGCCCCATCAATAAATGCTGAGTTTTGAGAAAAGGAAGAGTGACTCTAAAACCATCCTGATCAGCTTCACAGATTGCTTCACAGAGATGGATGCTCACTTAGGAATCACTTTCTTGAGAAAAAGGAAGGAAGAGTATCTGTTGGGTTTGATGCCAAGGTGTCCAGTGAGCCTCGACTTTCTCTCCTGTTGGGAAAGAGATATGAGTGTTTGAGAATCCACCTGCTGTGTAGGAGACCTGGGTTTGATCCCTGGGTTGGGAAGATCCCCTGGAAGAGGGCATGGCAACCCACTCCAGTATTCTTACCTGGAAAATCCCATGGACAGAGGAGCCTGGTGGGTTACAGTCCATGGGGTCACAAAAGAGTCAGACACTACTGAAGTGACTTAGCACACACACAGGAGGACATACCCACCTCCTCCATACCAGTTGCAGGCATTGCCCTGGGTGCATCTCTGCTCAGCAGACTGGGGAGTGCTGGGAGACAGGGAGAGCCTCAGTTCCCAGAAGGACAGCTCAACAGAGGGGGCAGGGACTCTTGTGCAGAGGCCTGGGCAGAAGCTGAGATGATTCAAGGGCTCGGCATTCAGAAGCCAAATGTTACCAGGGCCCAGGGAAGAATTTCAAGGGGAAACCAAAAGCTTGAGATGCCAAGAGGATTTGCAAGGGGCAACCCAAAAGCAGGGTCAGGATACACATTTGTTCCTGAGTATGTGTGGATGCTTAGGTCCCTGATATAAACCAGTGTTGTGTTTGCAACCATGTGGGCACATCTCAGTATGCATCCCACTAGCTGAACCCAAAGGCAGGCTAAACTAAGCATGGTGTATTGAGGGTGCCTCCGGCTGCTCACGTTTTGGAAAGGAGGGAGAAGCTGTCTTCAGAAGCACAGGGATTATTGTAGGAGGGAGATGGGAGCCCTGGTGATCCTGGTCTGGAGGGAGCACAGAACCCAGATACTACTGTGATCATTCTGTTGTGCTCGGTCTAATCAACAAAGAAACCATCTCCGGGCAGATAGGCAGCTGGTTTATAGCCCCAAGGAGCTAGGTCGTCAGAGACCAGCCTCTGCCTCGGGCGGCCCCTCTTCTGAAGTCTGATCCTGCTTTCAAGCCAGCCTTCCTCCCTCTGACCCCTTTCCCCAAGTCTCTGCCTCCCCTTTTTGTTTCCTTGCCTTTTCTCTACAATTAACCTCATTTCCAGCCTTCAGACATCAAAAGTTCCCTTGGTTCCTTGGCAGGATTGTCCTCAGAAAAAAGCCTGGGTCCCTGGCCTTGGTGTCGGTTACAGCAAAGGCCCTCCTCCCTGACCCGAGCAGCGCCTGTTACTCTTGTTATCCAGACCCCGATTCTATAAGACTCCACATGGTTTCCATGGGTGCAGATTCCAACTAGGTCAGGATCTGGTGTTCAGTAGATCAGAGGCTCCCTGGGACCCTGCAGATCAGAGACAGTGGGGTGTCTTGTCATTCCAGAGGCAACATCTTTTGGAACAAACTGAGGCTTTCTTGGTGTCGCTGGAAGCAAGTTGGAGATACTGAGCCTCTGTCACCTGGAGAGGATGACTGTGTCTGCATCACAGCCCCTCTGCCGAGCCACTTGTGGACAGAGCTGGGCTTTCAGTCTCTCCAGAAAAAGGAATTTTAACAAGAGGCGTTTCCACGTGGGAGAGGGCCGCCATTCCTTCCATGGGAAAGTCGAGTTGTTGAGAGAAAGCCTTTTGTTCAGGTTCACACGTGGGGACCCAGGGGAGCCTGCAGTGGGGACCCAGGGGAGGCTGCAGTTCATGTTCTGGCCTCAGGAGCCGACGCGTGTGTGCAGTGTGAGCTGGGTTGAGGCTGGGGTCCTGGTTCTCACTGCTGTCACCCAGTTTTGGATAGACTCAGTCAGGCAAGATGCCCTGGGTCTGTGAAACAAAAGGGGCAGTCTCTGCTCCTTCCTTCTGGCTGGGAAGCCTGCAGTGCTGCAGTCCACAGGGTCACAGAGTCAGACACGACTTAGTGACTGAACAACAACAACATGGGATTGGATGAACAGCTGGGCACCACTGTGCTGTGACTGGTTGATTGATCCAAATCCTGGCTGATGGAAGGGATGCTGAGCCTGAATGGGTTGGGGGCTGGTGCTGAGGGCACTTGGGACCACTGAGCACAACTCCTCTTTCTGGGCTGTATATGGCCCTCCCCATACCCTGGAAGAATGATCTCAGCTCCAGGGAGCAATTTGTTCAGCTCATCCAAAGGCTCAGACCCACAAGGCCTTTATAATCCTCCGTGCCTCAGGATGGAATTGTCAGCGGTATTTGTCCCAGCCGTAGCAATGCCACATGAATTTGATGTTGTTTTAAATTGCCTGTTAAAGGGAACGGCCAACTCCATGAAACCATTTTAAATAAATGCAGATTGCCCAGCTCCTTGGCCTTGGTTTTCATCCTCTAATACCTCAGGGCTTTTGCCTTAAAATGAGCTCCAGCCGACAGCAAAACTGGCAGTTTGCTGAAAGTCAGGCTCAGCTCCATGTCTGTGGGAGGCACTGCTGCCTGATTTCCCTAAGAAAGGAGTTGGGGGCCAAGAAATGGAAACAGAAGAGCAAAGGTGAGGATGAGTAGGGATGAGAGGGTCTGGGGATTTAAAAAGTAAAAGAAAGAAAAGAAAGACAAAGAGACACAAGTAAGAGAGGTGGAATTAAATTTCCCAAAGCACAAGGACATCATGGCCCTGCCTCTCCCCTCTGCCTAGGCTCTTTGGACACCCTTGCTTTCTTAAAGGTTCCCACAGTTTCCAGTCTTGTCCAGTTATGCAAAGGTGCTTGCATAACTCAGTGAAGTCATGAGCCATGCTGTGCAGGGTCACTCAAGATGGACAGGTCATGGTGGAGAATTCTGACAAAACGTTGTCCACTGGAGAAGGGAATGGGAAACCACTCCAGCATTCTTGCCACAAGAACTCCATGAACAGTATGAAAGGGCAAAAAGATATGATGCCAGAAGATGAGCCTCCCAAGTTGGAAGGTGTCCAATATGTTGCTGGGGAAGTTCAGTTCAGTCACTCAGTCATGTCCAACTCTTTGCGACCCCATGGACTACAGCATGCCAGGCTTCCCTGTCCATCGCCAACTCCCAGAGATTGCTCAAACTCATGTCCATTGAGTCAGTGATGCCATCCAACCATCTCATCCTCTGTCGTCCCCTTCTCCTCCTGCCTTCAATCTTTCCTAGCATCAAGATCTTTTCCAATGAGTCAGTTCTTCGCATCAGGTGGCCAAAGTATTGGAGCTTCAGCTTCAGCATCAGTCCTTCCAATGAATATTCAGGACTGATTTCCTTTGGGATTGACTGGTTTGATCTCTTTGCTTTCTGAGGGACTCTCAAGAGTCTTCTCCAACACCACAGTTCAAAAGCATCAATTCTTCGCACTCACTTTTCTTTATACTCCAACTCTCACATCCATACATGACTATTGGAAAAACAATAGTTTTGACTAGATGGACCTTTGTTGGCAAAGTAATGTCTTTGCTTTTTAATATGCTGTCTAGGTTGGTCATAGCTTTTCTTCTAAGGAGCAAACATCTTTTAATTTCATGGCTATAGTCACCATCTGCATTGATTTTGGAGACCAAGAAAATAAAGTCTGTCACTGTTTTCCCCATCTATTTGCTATGAAGTGATGGGACCAGATGCCATGATCTTTGTTTTTTGAATGTTGAGTTTTAAGCCAACTTTTTCACTCTTCTTTTTCACTTTCATTAAGAGGCTCTTCAGTTCCTTTTCACTTTCTGCCATTAGGGTGGTGTCATCTGCATATCAGAGGTTGTTGATATTTCTCCCAGCAATCTTGATTCCAGCTAGTGTTTCATCCAGTCTGGCATTTTGCATGATGACCTCTGAACAGAAGTTAAATAAGCAGGGTGACAATATACAGCCTTGACGTACTCCATTCCCAATCTGGAACCAGTTTATTGTTCTTGTCCAGTTCTACCTGTTACTTCCTGACCTGCATACAGGTTTTTCAGGAAGCCAGTAAAGTGGTCTGGTATTTCCATCTGTTTAAGAATTTAGCAGAGGGCAATTACTAATAGCACCAGGAAGAATGAAGTGTCTGGGCCAAAGCGGAAACAACAGCCAGTTGTGGATGTGTTTGGTGGTGACAGTAAAGGCTGATGCTGTAAATAACAGTATTGCATAGGGACCTGGAATGTTTTGACTCTTTGGAAAAGAACCTGATGCTAGAAAAGATTGAAGGGAACAGGAGAAGGGACAACAGAGGATGAGATGGTTGGATAACAACACCAAGTCAATGGACATGAATTTGAGCAAACTCCGGGAGATAGTGGAGAATGGGGAAGCCTGGCATGTTGCAGTCCATGAGGTCACAAAAAGTCAGACACGACTGAACAACTGAACAACAATAACAAAGTTTCTGGCCCTAAGTCATCATTCTCTTCTGATTTCCTGCTGTGCTTCCTCTGCGCTTCCCCATGGACAAAGCAGGAGTTGTTGTTCATATGTCATTCATATTCCTGCAATGTTAAAATGTCATTCATACTCTTGCAAACCTTTCACAGCATAGAGGGTAACTTCAAAAAATCAAAACTATGGTGTCATCTTAATCTTGAATAAACATGGGTCAAAGATCTATTAGATAATTGATAAGAGAATACATGTAATAAAAAACGTGGTTCAGAAAACAATAGAAGGAGTTGGGTATCCTTATAGGCATTTTGAAAAACAGAACACAGAATAAGATTGTCTGTCTGTCTGTAAATAGCGGTTAATGCTCCACAGGACGAGGGAACCACAGCTTCTCCAGTGAAGAGAAGTGGAAAGGTGACATCCCAGCCTGGGCCCTGACCAGTGGCCAGCAACATCAGGCAGGTTTATTCTCCTAGAGATTCAAAACCCCCTTGGGCAGGCTTGTTAATGCCACCATATGACACTGAAGGGACCAGCTGTCCCCAACTCCTTATTTCCAAGTTTTAGATAGTTTTTCTTGAGATAGGTGTTCACTGAATATTTAGGGGGTGACCACAAGAACAACATCTAACTTCATGTCCTATAAGTAAACAAATCTCTTCTGATTCCCATGACCTGTTGTTCATTGTAGCTCTGGGACCCCTTCCTGGGCTGCAGACATTTGAAGGATGCAGGCCTGTTGTGAGAATGGCTTTTCGCACTGTCTACTTAACATTTTTTCATCAAGTCCTGGGTTGTGTGTGCAGCCTGAAAAGGCACAGCATTTGATGAAGCTGCATGGTATATGGATATTGTATTAGTGAAAATCAGTGTCTTTCCTGTCATCTTATGGAGGCCTAGGCTTTCCTCCCTGCTGGATCCGCCGGTTTTCTGTTTTATTTTTTCATTTATTTATTTATTTTAATTATGGGTGTGCTGGGTCTTTGCTGCACAGGCTTTTGTCTAGCAGCAGGGTGCGGGGGCTACTCTCTAGTTACGGTGTGCTGGCTTCTCATTGCAGTGGCTTCTCTTGTTGCAGCTCCCAGGCTCTAGGGCACAGGCTAGACTGTAGTGAATGGGCTGTTGTGGTGAACGGGCTTAGTTGCTCCAAAGCACGTGGAATCTTCCTGGACCAAGGCTCGAACCCATGTCTCCTGCATTGGAGAGCAGATTCTTATCCACTGCACCACCAGGGAAGGCCAACACAGTGGTTTGACATGGCTCCTCATGTGTGAGTTGAACTTCAAGCTGGGACGAAGAGAGCAGAGACTCAGAACTTGGGGATGTAGAAGAAGCTTGGGGCTGCCCAGGGGGCGGCAAGCAGGTGAGTGTGGAGGGGGAGGGTAGGAAGAGACAGGAGACAGGAGACAGGAAGGGTCTCAGATGCAGAGCCAAAGGTGTGGCTTTTGCTGTGGAGGTCAAACAGGTCACTTACAGGGAGAATAATCACCTCTCTTACCTGTTTTATGTACCTGGACTTTTCTACATTAACATCTGTGGCCGACAAAAGTGGCCATTCTTCCCTTCTCTCAAAATAACAGAATCCGCATTCCTGCAACCAAAAGACATTCCAGCCTGCCCTGCAGCTACAGAGGCTGCAGATAGATGTTCTAGGTAATGAGGTGCCCTCAGACCTGCCTGAAGGACTCGCGGGAAATTGCTTTCCGTGAGGCCAACATTCTCTCTCTTCCTAGATGCTGGCTGAAGTGGCTCAAGTGGCTGAAGTGTCCACCTCTGGACCAGGAGGATGGGACCCACCTGATGTGACAGAGCAGATCCCGACACATTCATGGAGCCACCAAGTGTCCCTTCACCTGGCTTCTTTACGCATCTGGTGTCCCCAGGCTGCCCTCCCTCAGGGCTCTTAGTTCTGTACCGCTTCTCTGCCCATCAGCTCCTACTTAGTCTGAATTCATCTCCTAAAACAATTGCTTCAGTTTTAGGTTGCTCAACTCTACCTTTAAACAGTCTCAGCTTACTTAATTCACTTTTAATTTTTCCTCTACACAGACAGTCCTCAGTGAATCGGATGAGTGAAGGAGCAGCTATCCTTTGGAAATTTTGGTCCTATTTTCCCTCATTTAGCAACAGAGTCTACAAACAGGGGATGTTAGACTTGGAAGAGGTTGCAGGGCTCGTGAATCACTCTCCCCTTCACTGACAAGCACCTCCTGTCCCCTGGCAGCCCT
Organism: Cervus elaphus; assembly: GCF_910594005.1. Classification (NCBI taxonomy): domain Eukaryota; kingdom Metazoa; phylum Chordata; class Mammalia; order Artiodactyla; family Cervidae; genus Cervus; species Cervus elaphus. Next base: position 58,886,076 of record NC_057825.1, read on the forward strand.
GCCCATTCATCCCTGTCTCCACTCGCGCTCCAGTGAGAACTTCTTTCACACCACCTGGAAAAATTTGCTCCAAACGAGCTGCGTCCTCCCAAAGAGTGAGGGCTTCCAGACAACCTGCCCTTGGGCTATAATTCACAGCAAGGCTCATGCTTGGTACACATCCCATACCCTGGGTTTACAGTTTGGTGTGAGGCCGTGTCTCTGCTGCCACTGATCATGGGCAGTAGGGGTAGAGCTTGGTACCACAAATGGGTGGAGGGAGTGGGGAGACACAGGGAGATGGCAGGGGGTCTTCAACCTCTGAGGGGTCAGGAAGAACCCACTTGGATCCCCATGGCAGCCACTGTTGTCTCTGGCAAAACTGACAGTGTCTGGATAAAATTTGCCATCCAACTCCAACTTTCCTTTCTCTCTGAGGGATGCTAATCAAATTCTTACCAGATGGTCAACAGCTCTCCCATCTGTGTGGTTAGGCCTGCCACTGGCCCTGCCCAGTTAGGCTCAGGTGTTTGAGGTCTGAAGGAATAAAAGCATGAGAGTGATACTCCCGTGGACTGGGCAGGGCTGAGAAACGGGACAGCTTCTCTGTCCACTGTGTGTAGACGGGCTTGGGACAGCACAGACAGGCACTTTGGGAAGACCTTGAATCCCCCCCAACTTGGATTCAAGTTGGGCAGGGCCAAGCAGCATCTTCCATCACCCCAGGGAAGTAAATATATAGTTGCATATTATTCTGCTTTAAAAAACGAAAAGATCCTGCCATTTGTGATAACACGGATGAACCTGGAAAACACTGTTTTGTTCTGTCACTATGTCATGTCTGACTCTTTGTGACCCCATGGACCGCAGCAAGCCAGGCTTCCCTGTCCTTCACTATCTCCTGGAGTTTGCTCAAACTCATGTCCATTGAGTCAGTGATGCCATCCAACCATCCCATCCACTGTCGCCCCCTTCTCCTCCCGCCCTCAATCTTTCCCAGCATCTGGGTCTTTTCTAGCGAGAATATTAAACCAAGTAAAAATAAATCAGACACAGAAAGACAAGCACTGCATGACCATGGAATCTGAAAAATTCAACTCATAGGGATCAAACTCGAGTCTGCCTGTGTCTCCTGCATTGCAGGCAGATTCTTTACCCACTGAGCCACCTGGGAAGCCCCGAAACATGTGAATACTTATGTTCAAACTCATCAAGCTTTATACATTAAATATAAGTAGACTTTTGCATGCCAATCATAACTTAATAAAGTGGTTTTTTAGAAAGTCTGTTTTCTATAGCAAAAAGTAAAAAAAGATGTTACCAAGGCTTCCAGAATCCTGCCTCCTGCCTACCACTCCCAGTCACCACGCTCCCAAGTGGGACCCCTCTCCCAACCTCTGACACCATGGATTTCTTTTGCCTGTATTTGCACTTTATGTAAATGCAACCATGCAGGGTATATTTTTTTGTGCCCAGCTTCTTTCACTGAATATTATGTTTACAGACACATCAATTCATACTGTTGCCTGTGGCTGGAGAGCATTTCTTCTCCTCATATCACAGAACTTCACTATGTATGAAGACCACAGCTGGTTTATCAGAGACTTGATGTTAACACGCTCCTTATTAGTGTCATTTTATAGGTTGGGTCTCTTAAAGGGAAGAACCTTTGTATTCTATTGCAAGTTAATCACTTTAAAAGTGTCAGCCTAAATTCTACACAATGGCCCATCTCTGGGACCGCTGCTTCCCAGGTAATCAGCAGTAAGCTAAAATACCTTTGTTTAGATCCCAGGAGACCTCCTGACCAGGCCCACCTGTGAGTGGAGGTAGAAATTAACACACTCCCTCCAGAGGCTGCTGGGAAATGCTTGGCTTTACTCCCTCCCTTTTAGTATAGAAGGAGCCTGAATTCTAACTCAGACAAGATGGTTCTTTGAGGGGTATGAGCCCACCATATTCTTGGTCAGCTGGCTTTCTGGATAGAGTCACTATTCTTTACCCTGACAATGCATCTCAATTTATTATCCTGTCCTGTGGCAAGCAATGTGAGCTTGGACTTGCTAATGAATTCGGTGCAACCAACCAAGAGCCTTGCTGCTCGTGGTCAGGTGGCTCTGGTTGGAGAAATTTTCTGGTAAGGCCCTAGCAGCCCCCAAGACCACTTGTCCTGAGGGTCTGTCCTTCAAATTTCCCTGAAGTGACACCGGCCACCCCAGTGGCAATTGGAGCAAGAAATCTATACTTAGGAGACGAGGGGCCCACAGAATAAGTCTCCCCGGCATTTAACAGCTGGGAAATTTACTTCCTCTCCTTTTGGGGTCTTTTTCTGGAATAAATCAATTTGTTTGGGGTGCCCTCCCGATCAAAAGAGTTGTATTTCTCTCCATTTGGGTCTTTTTCTCTGGAATAAGTCAATTTGTTTTATCTCTGAATAGGGCACGCTGTTGGGGAGAGGAAAGAGCTGTTGGACTTTCACCTGATTTGGAAAGTGGTTCACTTGCTTCTTTGGCTGCTAGCACTGCTGTGAGCAGCTTGCTTCATTTGTCTTGAGTTTGTCTTTAGAAACAGGGAATGTTAGAACCATCCCTGAAGAAAGTCCCCTGAGGCTCATTTTGGCTATGTAGTCAGCTTACAGCCATAAACCTGTGAGCTAGAGGAGATGGTGTCTTATTGTGACAATGTGTGGACACAGTCCTGAAAGGGTCTCCACTGGGCGTTTAGGCAGGCAGCGTCATCCTGGAGTCCTGTGCACCACATGCTGCTCCGCTTGTGTGTTCATTACTTCGTGTGTGGTCTCCTGCCGTGTGTCTTAGTATATGTAGAACCCCGAAACAAACTTGTGGGTTTACTTAAGATTTTATTTGTCCTCTGGGTTTTTTTGTTATTGTTGTTTAATTATGTTTGGTACTGTTTCTGCACTTACAGCCAAGTCAACCTTGTGATATTTAAAACTTCCTGATGTCCCATGGAGGAAAGGAACCAAAAGAAAAAATCCTGTCTATTCTTGTCCAAGAGCAGAATGTTCTCTTCCCAAGGAGAAGAGAAAGGTTCCACTTGGTTCCTACAATCTCCAAAAACCCTAGAATTCAGCCTGGTTGGTTGATGCCAAAGCAGAAAGTCGTCATTTTAACGGTTAGAGATGATTCCTTGCTATCTGTGGTTTTACAGTGTTTTTTTTTTTTGTTGTTGTTGTTAATCATTTATTTTTAATTGAATAATTGCCTTACAATATTGTGTTGGTTTCTGCCATATATCAGCATGAATCAGACACAGGTATACATATGTCCCTTCTCTCTTGAACTTCCCTCCTACTTCCCACCCCTTCCCACCCCTCTTGATTACAGAGCTCCGGTTTTATTTCCCTGAGTCATACTTTCCAGATGGCACTAGTGGTAAAAACCTGCCTGCCATTGCAGGAGACACAGGAGACGCAGGTTCAGTCCCTGGGTCAGGAAAATCTCATGGAGCAGGAAATGGCAACCCACTCCAGTATTCTTGGGGAGAATCCCTTGGACAGAAGAGCCTGACAGGCTATAGTCCATGGGGTTGCAGAGTTGGACATGACTGAGCAACGACTGAGCACACACATCAGTGCATCTCAGCATGACTTTGGAAAGGGAACCAAAGCAAAAGGGTTTGAACAGAATTCCAGGAGGTCAGCAAAAAAAAAAAAAAAGTGAAGACCCCTCTGAATTTTTGGAAAGGATTTATCAGACTTACAGACATTGTACTAATGCAGATCCCAAGGCCCCTGCACATATTCTAGTGGTAAACTTGATTTGGGGGGTTAAGTGCCTTAGATAAATAGGAGATAAGTTGTAAAAATTAGATGATGCATTTGGAATGAACCCTTCTCAATTGATAGATTGTGTTTTTTTTTAAAGTGTTCAACAGAGAACAACAGGAGAAATCTCCTGACCAGGCCCAGCTCTGAGTAGCTACAGGCAGAAGAAATTCACACATTCCCTTGAGGCTGACAGGGACCTGAAAATGTTTGACTGTAGTCCCTCCCCTCTAAGATAAAAGGAACCTGAATCCTAACTCAGGCAGGATGGTCTCTTGGGGCACAGGTCCACCATCTTCTTCGTCTGCTGGCTTTCAGAATAAAGTCATTGTTCCTTGCCCCAACAATTCATCTCTCAAATTTTTGGCCTGTCTGTGGTAAGCAGAATAAACTTGGACTCCGTAACAGATGGAAACCATCTAGTTCACTGCAGCCACCTCTTCCAAGATGGGAGTGCTCCATAAATTCCATTTCATCCAACTAATATTTAGGAGCAGCTTGCCCCTCCTGCATTAGCCTGTTTTGTTGATACATTAGTAGAGCAGTTTAGGCTGTGACTGGTCTTCAGGGAGTGTCCCCAGAGAGGTGACAGACCAGGCTGAAAAGAGGTAGTTTCAAGAGCCACTGGGTCCATAGTGGAATAACCATCACAGGTGAGCCAATCAGATGACCTGGAGTTGTAACATCCACCCGGCTCCTCCGGAAGCTGCTGAGGATCAAATAAGATAAAAGCAGATATGACACAACTTGACACATATGGTAACAACTTCAGAAAGAGTTGTGCATGTTATATCCAGGCAAAACTAAAAATAAGCAAAGTAAAAAACAAAACAAAACAAAACAAAAACACCCTCCTGTAAACTTGGGCAGTTTATTTTCCTATTACATTTAAAAAAAAATCTATTTGTTAGGTCTTTGCTGCTGTGTGCAGGCTTTCTCTAGTTATGGTACAAGGGGTTCTCGTTGCAGCGGTCATGGGCTCTAGAGCACAGGTTCAGTAGTTGTGGCACACACACACACACACACACACACACACACACACACACACACATGGGCTTAGTTGCCCCAAGGGCATGTGGAATCAGCCTGGATCAGGGGTCAACCCTGTGCCCTGCATTGCAAAGCAGACTCAACCACTGGACCACCGGGGAAGTCCTACGTTTTTAAAAGTCCATATATTCTGCACAGAACATGCATGTAATAAGAATATATTACAAAAGTCAAGTACTATTCATAGAGCACTTGAATCTATGAATAACAAAATAAAGAAAGGGAGTCATATGTTGCTATATTGACTCATAAGAAATAACTCTGCTGCATCCTATCACTAAAAATAGAAAGTTTTGTAAAGTAATCTAATTTGGCTACCAAAGAACAAACAGCCTCTGCTGAAAGATTGAAAGAAAAAAGTGCTTCGTGGTTTAGGCCACCAAGAGATAAGGCGCACCCAGTTTCCTCAGGTTACTTTTCTTAAACAGGTCGTTGTGGGACCCAAGGAGGGGGAGTGAGAGCCCCATTTTTCCACTTTGTATGTGGTCCTAGGTTCTCGGACATCATGATAAGGAGACAGAAAATGTCTCCCAAGGAAGCAGTGTGTCAGCGAGGCTCAAGCCCTGGATTGAAGCATGTACAGTTGAGAGGAGGTAAAAAACTATGCTCTCACCTCCAATAAAATACGGTAACTCGGGGGCTTCCCTGGCAGTGCAGTGGTCAAGACACTGTGATTCCAGTGAAGAAGGTGCGGGTTCCATCTCTGGTCCGGAAACTAAGATCTTTCATGCCATGGCCAGAATAATCTCACCATTGAGGGCCGGGCAAAACAATGCCTGTACTTGTTACTTGAAATCCAGGTGGAATCTGGAGATTTTGTTGATTTTTTTTTTGGGGGGGGTATGCTTTGGCATTCGAGGCCAGTTTTAAACATAAGCAGTTTGTATCTAAAGGGCCTGTTTTCTTATAATCCGTCATTGAACAGTATGGCTTACAGAACCGCAGAATGAACATCACCTGGGAGCTTGTTAGAAACTGATATCTTAGGCCATGCTTGCAGCTTGGCCCTGCCAACTGAATCAGAATCTATATTTTAGTAAGGTCACCAGTGATGCACAGTAACATTTGAAAATCCTTTGCAAGAAGGAAAGTCTGGAAAATAGAGGAAAATGGAGAAGAACCATTTTAATATGTTGGCCTCCCATCCCCCACCACCACCCTCCCCGACTCCTGGTGCATTGATCTCTTTCCACAGTTATCATCCAGTTGAACAGTTTTGTATTAATATCTTGCTTTCATTCAACCTCATTGTTATCGAAAGGGCTGGTCGCTCAAAAGCCAATAAAGAGGCCAAGTTGATGGAAAAGAAAATTTGCTTTATTTTGGACGCTGGCAACCTAGGGGTATGGGGAGGTGGGAGGTGGGGGTGGACCTCTGTCCAAAGGCCAACTCTCCTCCCCCACTGACAAGAAAGGGGCAAGAGCTTTTACAGGTGGAGGGAGGGGGCTCCAGGCAGAAACAGCACAGTCAGCTCTGACTGTCATCGTGAATGGTTTAGGTGCAGTTAGTCTTCAGTTCCAAGGCTGCTTGTTCCCATTTCCTTGAGGCCAGCTGTCAGAATTGTGGCAGCTTTGTCATGGATGCAATCTGGTCATCAAGTGGTTAACTTCTCCCATCTGGTCAGGGTTTCAGTATCTGTAAGGCAACTCACAGGACTTGGCTCAGAATATTATCTATAACCCTTGAGGAGGAACTAAAATTCCTTGACTATGTTTGAGGACTAAACTATTATTGTTTTGTCCTGCTTGCTGGTTTACTTTGCTTCTGTATTTTCTTTTCTGATGAAACTTATTCTTTGGCTAAAGTTTTTCTGCAGAAAAAAGGCAGGAAGAGGATATTGGAGGGAAGGACCATAGACTCCTGCTCCTTTTCAGCAGCAGACACCTGCTTGTCATCACATCCTTTTTCATAAACAGTTCATATGGTTGCACCATATCCATTAAGCAAATGTACTCCAGTTAAATCAATTCAATTATGTCAAGTTGGACATGTAAGTGGTTTAAATTTGTTTATACATAATTTAACAGGAAATATTTTATGCCTAGCAGTTTACATATTGAATTTTTTTCTGGGATTCCCAGAAAAAGATTTAAAAGTAAAATCTTTCTCTTTATAACAAGACAAATACATTTTTCATTTTAAAAGTTTTTAAAACAAGAGAACACAATTCTGTGTGATGAATTTGCATGGGAACACAAACACAAGGCCATGTGTTAGAGAAACTGGTGAAATCGTCTAAGGTCTGTAGTCAGATTCATAGTTAACTTTCTGGTTTTGGTGACTGTAACTATGGTTACGATGTAAGATGTAACAGTTGGGGGAAGCTGGGTGAAGGATACACTGTATTATTTTTCCAACTTCTTGTGAATCTAATTCATAATAAAAAGTTGAAAATACGAGAGATAAAGAAACCATTAAAAAATCCCATCGCTCAAGCACAAATCCTGTTAACATTTTGGTGTATTTCTCTTCATTACTCCTCTAAGCAGTGATTAAAAATAGTAATGTAAGAGATAAAGGGCTTTTAAAATATTTCTGTGCTGTATGTGGCTGGGCATAGCTTTGGTGAGAAACCATAATAACCAGCAAACAGTATTGGGCTCTGAGTGGCTGGTCCAAGCTGTACTGATTCCAGTGCTGAGAAGTGACCCCCACCAAGGAAACCGTACATTGTCATCAACTTGTAAGCTTTACTTGCCACACAGCCCTTTCCTGTACTTTCTTGGCTGTTTCCATTTCCAACTCTGTCTTATCGAAGCACCAACCCCCGTGTTTAACTTGAGGGCTATGAGGAAACTAGGAATGCAGGTCTTGTGGACAATAATCGTAAGTGGCTTTCAGGGGGTGCACAGTCCTGCCTCCTGGCTGCCTTTGCACAAAGGGTGCCAAGAAAGCGACTAGGAGTTTTCAATTAATTAATGCCCTAATTCCTAATGGAAAACACTTAAATAAACGGCACTGCAGGACACGAACTCCCCTCCAATTCCACACATGTGCCCTCTCAGCCCTCAAACTCATCTCCATGGCAACCCAGGAACCTTTATTCAAACTCAGCTCGAATGGCACCTGTGCTGAAATGCCAGGTCCAGTGAGCCCCGGGGCACAGTGAGGGCCTGCTCCATCCTCCGCACACTTGGCCTGCAGCTCAGGTTCTGCCTCTAGGCCTGCAGGGAGATGTGGAGGCATGCTCTGGCTCCAGCAGCTCCATGACCTTGGTCCAGGGCTTTAGCAACAGGGCTGTTCCTAATCCAGAAATGAGATGGGTGGACAGGGCTTCCTGTCCTTCCGCTCTAAGATTCGCGGCTGTCTCATCAGGCAGGTGGGGTCAGAATCCCAGAGGCGGGATGATGATGGAGTTAGTGATGCTTTATTCTGCCAGGATTTCAGGCTGACCTTGGCTGACTGTGTTCTGTGGGGACCAGAGGAAACTGCTCGGGTCTCTTGGTCACCCATTCCGTGAGTAGGCATTCCTTCCCCAGTGGTTGGAAGTGAGTGTCTGCCTTGGCTTTTCCCTGGAATAGCTTGAACATTCGGAAAACACTGTAGCCTTAGTTCCCCTGAGAAAGTCTGCTTCCCGGCCGGACTGACTCACCCACTGGTCACAGATGCCACCGTGAGTGGGCCCATGACACTTGTTGATGTTCAGTCGATCAGTCATGTCCAGCTCTTTGCAACCCCATGGACTGAAGCACACCAGGCTTCCCTGTCCTTTACTATCTCCCAGAGTTTGCTCAGACTCGTGTCCGTTGAGTCAGTGATAGCATCCAACCATCTCATCTTCTGTCGTCACCTTCACCGCCTGCCTTCAGTCTTTCCCAGCCAGCATCAGAGTCTTTTCCAATGAGTCGACTCTTCACATTAAGTGGCCAAAGTATTGGAGCTTCAGCATCAGTCCTTCCAATGAATATTCAGCGTTGATTTCCTTTAGGATTGACTGGTTTGATCTCCTTGCACTTCCAGGGACCTACAAACATTTTTTCCTTCTGAAATGAAAAGAAAAAATGAACTTTTAGATCATAGGAAAACTTTTAACCTGAAACATTAACATATGTCTTTATACCAACACAGCTGTAAAAATATGATTTTCAATAACTTTTATGGAGGCAGGGCCCACAAAAATCATAATGTGGCCCTGGGTGTGGGTCCCTATGGCATCAGGCGTAGAAATCTTCCCAGGTGATTCTGCTGTGTAACCAGGGTGGAAAACCAATGGCTTTGTGGGAGCCCGAGTGCTCTCTACCCTTCAGTACCCCCACCTAACCCCCGCCCCCGCCACACACACCTTAACAGACATTTCAGCTTTAGAGAGACTGAAGTTGATAAAAGGTTTTCAATTTCATGGAAAATTTGTTTCTGTGAGTCTTCATTCAAATACATCACAGTTACTGGAGACAAATAGGCTGTGGAAAGGTACATTTTTAGTGTGTGGATGGAGGAAGGAGAGATTCTAGTGGTGTCTCTGGGCATGGGATGGGAGGGGCTGGGATGGGAGGGCTGCCAATGAGATGAACCTCAGGTCCGTCTGGACAGCCAATGTCCCTTGGACCATTTACCACGTCATCACAGCAGGCACAGCTCCAGGAAACCATCACCAATTACTAGCTGGGGCCTCCCCCATGGCCAGCTGTGCCCTGCAGGCTTAGGAATTTTGGTAATTTTCAACCCTGAATTCCAGTCAAAAAGAAAGCTACTATCAATCATTTAAGGGGAAATGAAAGTGTTTTCTTGATCTCCACTAACTTTGGAGGCTGCCTTTGAGAACTGCTGTTATTTCCACCATGCAGTGAAGCAGAGCATCCTCACCTGATGTGCACAGGTAGGGGGGTGACCAGCACCTTCTGTCCTCCCTGTGGGAACAAGCTCTCTGACTGCATCCCAGGTCCCATCCTGAGCATGGGACCACAGCACCACCTGTTGGCTTCCTGAAGACAACTCTGGGATCTCCTTGGGGTGCCCAGGGTGTAGACACTGACCGCTGCCCTCAAAACAAGAGGAGAAGAAAGGGAGGTGCTGACTAGCCTGATCAGTGGTCTTGGTTCTCCCTCCTGGAAAGATTATGTGGTATGACTGCATCTGCCAGCATGGAAACTGCTACAGCAGAGTGGGGAAAAAAGAACCTCTTTTTCCAAATGTATGGAATGAACATTAAACACTAAGATATGAGTGCTAAGCGTGATGTTATTCTCAAGATATGAGGACCTTGTTAAAACAAAACAAACACGTTTTGAAATACATCTGTTCAGAGAGGAATACATCAGAGTTCGTTAGAAGGAACCAAATGTACGAGTTTAGCCTGGAGAGATCTTACTTTCTCCAGCTCTAAAACAGTGCTCTTCATCTGATGTAGGACACAGTTTTTATCATTTAAAGTATCTGAGTGTATCGCTCCATTATACGTATGTGAATGTACTCTACACAGATATCTTCTGCACACCATAAGGAAACTACCAAACCAAAATGAAAAAATGAGATAAAAGTAAATGTTCTCACCTTTTACATGGACTAGTGAGGTATCTGGCACGTTCCTCAAACGGAAACCACAGTCCAGACAAGGGGGCTGACTGGGATCAATCATTTAATCAATCATGCCTATGTAATGAAATCAGAATAAATACTCTAGACACAACTCCGTTCAACTTCCTGATTGGTGACCATTCATCAGTGTGCCAGGAGGGTTGTTGTTTATTATTGTTCAGTTGCTAAGTTGTGTCCAATTTTTGCAACCCCATGGACTACAGCATGCCAGGTTTCCCGTTCCTTCACTATCTCCCAGAGTTTTCTCAAACTCATGTCCATTGAGTCGGTGATGCCATCCAACCATCTCGTCCTCTGTCGTCCCCTTCTCCTCCTACCTTCAATCTTTCCCAGCATCAGGGTCTTTTCCAATGAGTTGGCTTTTTGTATTACATGGCCAAGGTATTGGAGCTTCAGTTTTAGCATTAGTCTTTTCAGTGAATATTCAGGTTTGATTTCCTTTAGGAGTGACTGGTTTGATCTCCTTTCAGTCCAAGAAACTCTCAAAAATCTTCTCCAGCACCACAATTTGAAAGCATCGGTTCTTTGGTGCTCAGCCTTCTTTACGGTCCAACTCTCACATCCGTACATGACTACTGGAAAAACCATAGCTTTGACTAGACTGACCTATGTCGGCAAAGTGATGTCTCTGCTTTTTAATACGCTGTCCAGGTTCGTCAGAGTTTTTCTTCCAAGGAGCAAGCGTCTTTTAACTTCGTGGCTACTTTCAGTGAAAGTAAAAAAGTGAAGTTGCTCAGTCATGTCTGACTCTGAGGCCCCATGGACTGTAGCCCACCAGGCTCCTCCATCCAAGGAATTTTCCAAGCAAGAGTACTGGAGTGGGTTGCCATTTCCTTCTCCAGGGGATCTTCCTGACCCAGGGATTGAACCTGGGTCTCCAGCATTGAGGCAGTCGCTTTTCCCGTCTGAGCCACCAGACGGTGGCTCTGAGCCACTACTTTCAGCAGTGCACCTTAATTCTACAAAGTTCCTTGACCGGAACCTTCCCAGACCTCACCCCGAGGTCTCTTCTTGTGGCCAGTCCTGATTTGTGCTCTTTATAATAATCAGGCTCCACGGGTATCGTGTTTTCCCAAATTTTGTGAGTTGTGCCAGGGAGTTATTGAACCTGAGAGGGCTGCGAGTCTTTGTAGCCTGTTGGTCAGAAGCGTGGCGGGCTTGGGAGCCCTGGAACTTGTGGCTGGTGTCTGAAGTAGGGAGAGTCTTCTTAAGTCTGAAGTCTGTGCTCACTTTGCCTGTTCAGTGTGAGCACTGCCTTGTGGTGTTGCACACCTTCTAAACGTGGTTGTCTCCATCAAACTTCCCTTGCTGCTGCTGCTGCTTCAGTCGTGTCCGCCTCTGTGCGACCCCAAAGACGGCAGCCCACGAGGCTTCTCTGTCCCTGGGATTCTCCAGGCAAGGACACTGGAGTGGGTTGCCATTTCCTTCTCCAAAACTTTCCTTAGTGGGGTACATATAAGCTATTTTGTTAAAAAAAAAAAAAAAAAGCATGTATATACTATTTCAAAATATGTGTATAAGCTATTCTTAAATGGATTAGTTGAAAGAAAAAGATGCTCACAGTACATTTATCAGTGAATCCCAGATTTCTAAAATGGAGGACTATAGAAATTCAGCCATTGTCACATTTTAGATAAAGATGTAGACAGACCAAAATTAATGATACATGATTATATATACATATTGGGATATTAAAAATGCTAGCTAATTTAGAGTTCTAGTAAACTGGTTTGTGCATAGGAGAACGGGGTGGCAGAAGATGAGATGGTTAGATATTATCACTGACTGAATGGACATGAATGCGAGCAAACTCCAGGAGATAGTAAAAGAAACGGAAGCCTGGCCTGCTGTAGTCCATGCGGTCACAAAGTCAGACACGACTGAGTGACTGAACAAACAAAATTATACAGGATTGGAAACCCTATGCAAAAATGACTTTTTCCAGTTTGTGTACCTATTTATTTATTTGCTTTTATATCATTTCATACTAGTTTTTTTTTTTTTTAAACCAAATGGTTATCAAGTTTCAAAATCACTCCAAAAAAGGATGAATTAGTCATGATCCCTGATAGGATGTTATCCTTGGAGATTTGGAAATCCTTCACTCTATATTATTAGTGCCGTGGCCTGCTAGTGTGTGGTTTGATTTTCCCAGGCTGGACCAGGCAGGGAACCCCTGCAGAAAAGGCCAGTCTAAGAGACAGGGCCCCCCGTTAGCCCAGGGGAGCCTTGTTTCAGGAGAGGGTTGGCCTTCTCACGGGTCCGTGGCTCCCAGCTGGATGACCGCCCCCCCCACCCCACTGGCCTCACAGGGAAGACACAGGAGGAATTCAGCCTCGGTGCCCTGTTGCTTGTGAATACAGTGCTGCCAGACCAAACCCTCAGCCCACAGTTCATCTGTTTCTGTTAGCCAAGAACAATTTCACATGGAAAGGGCCCAGAGGACCAAAATGCCGAGCATCATCTGACCCACGAGGTACACTGCAGGGCTGTGGATCTGCCCTTATTTTCAGGTGTAAGGCAAAGCACAAAAGGAACCTCTTCAAAGGGCTGGGCAAAGAGCCTTTCAGCTTCGTGAATAATTCGTCCATGAAACTACAGATGGGATAGATCTATTTTGTCTTGCTTGAGTGCTTTGGAAATTGAGAATGTCTGTGTGTAGGGACTCTGAACTCTCCAGGAGAATAGGGTGGCAGGGAGGCTGGGGGAGGGGGGGCAGGAATATCGCACTTCCAAGGCCCTTTACAGCAGAAAGTGCAATTTCTGTGTGCCCTCCATCACCCCTCCCCCTGGCTCTCTGCATCCCACGCTGCTGTGTCCCTATCACCAGAGGATGCTGCTCACAGGTGGGTCGTGGGAGGTGCTGAGCACCTGTCCAGGCTCCGCCTCTTCTGCGAAGAACTCCAGGTCCCTCGTGGTCAGGGTGTGCGTGGTGAGCACGTTTCAAAGTCCTTTCTCCCAGTTGCTTTATCTGTCACCCGGGCAACGTATAAATCCCCACTTCTTCCTCTTGGCCTGGTGGAGCATTCCTGCAGACTGAGTGGGATCCTTCTCTAAGTGGAAAACCCCTGCTTTCATGGATCACTCTCTACCCCTGAGAGGAACCCAAAGCCCTTGAGAGAGAATAATTTTCTCAAGTTCAATGGTTTATTTACTCAGAGAAATACTGATTCATGGCTGTATTTTTTGCAAACATAGTACTGTAAACTATTCGTTTGTTAAGAAAACTGTTTTTGTCATTATTTTTTGAGGGTCTCCTCTCTGCTGGCCACAGAGTCTGTGATGATGAGTGCTTTGTCCCCAGGCCCTCGTGGTCTAATTAGGGGACAGGTGGCTGGAGAGGCACAAGGCTGTGAAGGGCGGGGTCCTGAGAGTGGGGTGCTGTGGATGTGGGGGAGAAGTGAAGTTCTGTCATGTAGGTAGGGACTGGTGGGGAGAAAGGGTTGGGGGCATGGAGGACACCTCAGCCAACTTCAAGGAAACTCTAACAGTTCGAAGAAGGAACCTCTCAGCAGGACAGGGCCACCGTGAGCAGGGATCAGACACCTGGCCGCAGCCTTGGCTGCTGAGCCAGCCAGGTATACAATGGAGCGTTTCACAAAGAGCGCGTGCTCCAGCAGCCCCGGGCATCTCCACTCGTGCTGTGGGATGGGTGCCTCCTCCTTCCATTCAGCACCTGCTCCCCCCTTTTCTCGCTTTGCCCCCTCTCCTGAGAGACACTTATTTCCCTTATATCTTCCGACGGGTTGCCAGTACCCCAGCCCACCTGCGGACCCCACATCTCCACCATCGCTGCACAGCTGGGTCTGCTCACCCGCCTCCACAATAAACTTGTGGGTCATGATTTTTTGTCTCCTTCAAAAACGAATTCTCGGGAGTTGTGAGCTGTCACATGAGAAATGAGTCAACTGATCCACATTATGTTAGTAAAAACCATGTGACTTCAGTGTACTGAATCTTGTGCGAATTTACATTTTCACAGTAGGAAAAGTGTTCAACTAAAAGTTGAATTTCTAGGGGTGAAATTTCAAGAAAATGTGGCGCATGTCCACTCCTCTTCAAATGTAACAATCACTTCTATTCATCCTGGACACATCCCAGAAGGTTTTGTTTGTTTGTTTTACAAAATCTTTTTTTTAAATTCCTCCCAAAGTCCTTTTGGTTATTACAATCTACTTTTACCAGAAATGTGTATGCTCAGTTGCTAAGTCATGTCTGACTCTTTGCGACTCCATGGACTTTTAACCTGCGAAGCTCCACTGTCCATGGGATTCTCTAGTCAAGAATACTGGAGTGGTTTGCCATTGCCTTCTCCAGGGGATCTTCCTGACCAAGGGACATAACTCGAGTCTCCTGCGTTGGCAGGAAGATTCTTTACCACTAAGCCATCGGGGAAGCCCCTTACTGATATAGTTGGCAGGAAAAGCCAATTTTGTTTTTTAAAGTCCCAGCTAGTGTCTTGGTGGTAGCTGTGCCAAGAGTTACATTGCCTGTGCTCATTGTATAGAAAGTGCTATGTGAGTCTTAGTACAGAAACATATAACAAGAGACCTGCAGTCAGCTCCGACTCTCTGCAACCCCACAGACTGTAGCCCACCAGGCTCCTCTGTCCATGGGATTGTCCAGGCAAGAATACTGGAATGGATTGCCATTTCCTTCTTCAGGGGATCTTCCTGACCCAGAGACCAAACCTGCATCTCCTGCATTGGCAGGCAGGGTTTCTTTTCTTTTTTTTTTTTTTTTTGCTGTGGTTTGTTTTTTAACCATTTGAGCTACCTGGGAAACCCTAAAGGGAGGCATCTCTTCCTAAAGAACCTTGCAGTTGTATGACAGGAAGGCATGAGTGTTGAAGGAGGTTTTGTTGAAGACTTAGTCAAGGCTCCTAGACACGAGAAGTGGGGAGTGGTCAGGTAAAAGGGAATAGATCAGAGGGAACCATCCTCCAAGCTGACACAGAAAGAGCAATTGATGGAGATGAGATCCATGGTTTGGCCCCTGCTGTGGCCACAGCCTGTTGATGTGTTTGTGAGCAGCTGTGTTTTCAGTGGCCGGTGAGTTCAGGTCAGGCTGGCGCATTTACAACCTAGATCAGCAGCCTGGCGAGGAGAATGGGAACCACTCCAAGCCAATGGTAATTTATGGTCAATGCAATCAGGAAAATGCATAAAGCAACCCAGCATATCCAAGCCAAAATACTCCCTGGGGAGTTGAAATATATCCTCCACACCTGGACACATAGGTCTTGCTCATTACAGGTTCCCTGTGGTATGTGGGTTCCAGCACCTGGAAACCTCGGCTTCATGTAGTTCATACTTCAGAGGGCATTAACTTCAGAGGGCAGAAGGATTCTGAAATGTCATCAATTAGTGAACAGACAAGAGACAGAATGAAGCACATGGAAAGTATGGGATTTGTTCTGTTTTAAATTCTGTTTTGAAACTTGTCCACGGTCAATTTGACTGCCTGCCTGTCGTGTGCTACGCCGGGCTCTGGGCTCTGCGAAGGACAAGCCTGTCTATCTGTCCTCATCTCCTAGTGCACTGTGTGGACAGCTGGAGCTCAGTATTTAGACCCTACACCACCAACTAAAGTGTGAAATGTACACCACATCTATGCACTCACTTGGCTTTTCTTTTTAACAGTGCAATAATTTTTAGTGCATTTAGAGTTGTGCGACAATCATCACAATCAATTTTAGAATGTCTTCCTGTGTGTGCGCTCCGTTGTGTCTGACTCTTTGTGACCCCATGGACTGTAGCCCGCCAGGCTCCTCAGTCCATGGGATTTCTCCAGGCAAGAATACTGGTTGCCATTTCCTTTCCACAAGATCTTCTCGACCCAGGGATCAAACCCATGTCTCCTGTGTATCCTGCATTGGCAGGCAGACTCTTCACCACTGAGCCACTTGGGAAGCCCCCCAAAGTCTTCTTTACCCCCCAAAAAAATGCAGCCCCACTGAGAATCACTCCCTATTCTAGCCCAGTTCCCCCTTCCCCTGCCCAGGCAATCACTACATGCCTTCTCTCTTTGGATTTTGTTATGGACATTTCAAACCCAGGAAATAATACCATATGTAGTCTTCTGTAACTGGTTTCTTTCACTGAGCATGTTTTAAAATTTCACCCATGCCGTAATGCATGTCAATGCTTCATTTCTTTTTATTGCTAAATAATATTCTACTTTGTAGATGCAGCATGTTGTACTTAACCATTCATCAGTTTGAGTCATCTTCACTGCTATGATTCTGCTATAAGTATTTATGTATACATTTTTGTGTGGACATATGTTTTCATTCCTTTAGGGTCGATCTGAGGTGGGTACAATTTGGGCAGTAGAATTGCTGGGCCATGTGGTAATTCTATGTTCAAACTTTTGTGAAACTACCAGACTGTTTTCCACCATGGCTGCACCATTTTACATTCTCGTCAACAGTATATGAGCATTCCCATCTCTGACATCCTTGTCAGTACTTGTTATAACTGTCTTTTTAATTATGCCATTCTAACAAGTGTGAAGTGGTATCTTGGTGTGATTTTGAGTTGAGTTTCTCTAATGGCAAATGGTGTTGAGCATCTTTTCTCATGCTTATTGGCCATTTCTAGAAAAGACCTTGATGCTCGGAAGGATTGAAGGCAGGAGAAGAAGCGGGTGACAGGATGAGATTGTTGGATGGCATCACCAACTCAGCGGTTGTGAGTTTGAGCCAACTCGTGGAGATAGTGAAGGACAGGGAATCCTGGTGTGTTGCAATCCACGGGGTCACAAAGAGTTGGACACAACTTAGCGAATAAACAACAGCAATAAATTCTTTGGAGAAATTCTTATCATGATCTTTTGGCCATTTTTAAAGTAATGTTTTTTCTACTTTTTCTTTCATATTTTCTATTAGTCTCCTATTTCTGTCTTTTCACTTTTTTTTCAGGGTGTTCATTGAAGCATACAAATTTTAGAATTTGAGAAAGTCCAATTTATTTATTTATTTTTTTATCATGCGTTTGTTTTTGTTTTCGTTTTTGTTTTTTTGGTGTCATATATAAGAAGGCTTTGCCTAACACAAGATCAATGTTGCAATTACTGCTTTAAGCGGTCCTGTATTTGCCCACATGTTTACCATTTCTGGTATTCTCTATGCATTCCTATGTATCAATCTCCTTTCATCCTGAAGGACTGTTTAAAAATTTCCTGTAGATCGGGGCTCAGCTTTTGTTTATTTGGGAATATCTTAATTTCACCTTTGTTTGTGAAGAATTTCACTGCACATAGAATTCTTGGTCTGCAGCTGACCTTTGCACTTTGGATATGCAATTCCAAGGCCTTTGGCTTGCATTGTCTAAGAACACAGATGTTAATCTTAACAATGGTTCATTATATGTTGTCTTCTTTTGCTGCTTTCACAATTTCTCCTTTTCCTTTGCCTAGAGTGGTAAGTCTGAAGGTCCAGTTGGGGATTTCTATGTTTTTCCTATTTGAGGGTTATTAAGCAGCTTGAATCTACAGGTTGTTTCTAAGTAATTTCTGAAGTTTTCAGCAATAATTTTTTTCTTCCTCTTCTCTCCGAGTATACTTGATTTTGCCTTACAGATTGCTAAAACTCCATTCATTTTTTTTTCAACTTCTTTTATTCTATTCTTCATATTGGATAGTTTCTATTAAGCAATCTTTGAATTCACTGATTCATCTTTCGGCTGTCTGAAATCTACTGCTGGGCCCATCTGGTGATTTCTTTTGTTTTTAAAATATTTTCAACTTTAGGATTAATTTTTAATGTTTTCATAGTTTCTACTTCATTATTGAGATTCTTTGATTCATTGTTATATTTTCCTTTAATTCTTTGAGCATATTTATAAAAGGGGCTTTGAAGTCTTTGTCTGCCAAACCCCAAATCTGGGCCCGTTCAGAGTCAGCTTATATTGCCTTTTTTTCCCCCCTGAGTATGAGTCATACTTTCCTATTTTCTTTTCAGTCTCGTAAAGTTTTACACTGAAGCTGGACATTTTAGGCAATGTGTTATAACAATTCTAGATTCTGTTCTACTTTTCTTCAGATTGTGATTCTTCTTCCTCATCATCTGGACTGAAACCCTGGAATTGCCTCCTCTGTGATACTCAGTTGATGTCTCTACTAAGGTTTTTTTTTTTTTTGTCTGCCTTTCCTAAGCACAGCTTCTGTGTCTGTACAGTTCTGTGGTCAACTGACACTTCAGGCCTCGAATCTGTAAGACTCAAGTCCTCTCTGAAGGACCGGTGTGTGGGCTGGAGAATGCATTATGAGTTACAGCTACATCTCAGGTTTCACTTATCATCAGGCTCACTGGAGTCTTTCCTGCACAGAATAGTTTTCCAGTCACTCAGGGGTGTGTAGAGGCTCACCTCAGCCCTTCTATAGCTCTCTCATTTCTGGAATTTCCTTGTTAAATTTCTCACAGGTCTGCTGCTTATCCCAACTGAGGTCTCTGATCTCAGGCTATTAAAGCTGCAGGCTTTCCTTTGCTAAAGATACCAGAGCTGGACAGGAGTCAAAGTGGTAAAAATAGATTTTATTCAGGAGCTATTGCAATGGTGAGGTGAGGGGTGGGGAGGAGCCCTCGATATAGAACTAGGCTCGAATCCAAAAGCAGCAAGGACAGGCAGGGCTTTATGGGAAAGGCGCAGGTTATGGGGCTCAGTGACTGGAAAATTACTGAGAGAGACTAGGGTGGGGGAAATTTTTGCTAAACTGACTTAACAGATTTCTTACTGAAGACAAACCAGAGTGATCAGCTATCACCCCAGACATGGTAGGGAATGAGGAGTTTGATCAGATACTGGGGGTGATCAGATATGGGAGATGGGGGGTTTGTGCCAACCTGATGTGGAAGGCTTCTTGCTAAAATTGGGTTCTGCAGGCCTGAGATATGGACAAGACCTGAGGATGAGGCCCCCTTAGGAGAACAGTTGGGGGAAGCTGTCTGGAGTCTGGTCAAGGACAGTCTCTACCCTCCTCCTTCATCTCCTGCCAAGCCCTCCACTTCCCACCAGCAGTAAGGGGTGTCCCCCAGCCCACAAAGTGTGTACATTCCCACCAGTAGTCACAGGGGTCCCCCCAACCCCCCCCCCCCCCAGATTGGACATGCTGACAACAGAGCAGCTGTCTTTGAGAGTCAGACAGCAGCCCACCCCTGGGTGAAGGAGTTTTTGGGCCTAGAAAAGACAACAACAGTCTCAAAGGCCCCTTGCTGAATCATCTAACTTCGGAGAAAACAAAACAGAATTTTAGTTCCACCCTGGGACTTATCAACCCCTGTCCAGAAACCTTCCACCCCCTACACCTGCTCAGAAGACTTATCGCCCCCTGCCCAACTACAAATGTCATCTCAACAAAAGAATATTCAAAATATCCTGCCTGATTAACGTTTCTCTTATCGCTTCCACAAACCTCCCTATAAGTATGAAGCCTCCCTGATCCCTCTCGGCGCTCAGCCTGGTCTTTAGGCCGACTGTCGCCCCTCCTTGCCTGAATAAAGGTAACCTACTTCTGTTGAGGTCGTCTTTCCTTTTCTGCCTCACCGGAACTATACCCTACACTGGGTGACAAGACCACAGACCCTTTCTCAAAACTCTAGCACTTTTTTCAAGACCGCTTCTAAACTTGTCTGCCTTTGGTTTCCGGTACCCTGAAATGGATATTTCAGACACTTCTGTGCAGCTTTACAGATGTTCTTCCCTAGAGGACCTATGGACATCTTTATGCTGCCATGACTGGAACTCCCTCTAAAGGCTCTTGGTCATGGTCCTTATACATTAGAGTGTTTTGTGAATAACCAAGTGTGAAAGGCAGAATTCAGTGCTCTTCAGCCTCTTTGGCCATGGAACCCCCCTCTTTTTTTTAGGAACACCTTGAAATATATATTTCATATTATATATTCTATGTATTATGTTATTTATATATTTACATATAATTATATATATAATATGGGCTTCCAAGCTGATGCTAGTGGTAAAGAATCCTCCTGCCAATGCAGGAGATACAAGAGATGTGGGTTGGATCCCTCGGTTGGGAAGATCCCCTGGAGAAGGGAATGGCAACCCACTCCAGTATTCTTGCCTGGGAAATCCCATACACAGAGGAGCTTCGGGGGTGGCAGTCCAAGTAGTGAAGAGTCAGACACAACTGGGCAACTGAGCACTGAACATATATATATATATATATATATATATATATATATATATATATATATATAATACGTCAAGGTCTCAGATTTTCTCAGCAAAAGACATTTTCTTCTTACAACGTCTAAAGCAGCTGATACAGAAGAGATGGTACCCAAGTCTGCTTCCACACACTACCTGATGATAACACAGAAAAGTACACCTCTCAGCATCATATAGTCGGGAGGGGCCCCATGTCTAGATCTGGCCACAGATTCATACCCAGAAGTGATGGGCAGTGGAAAGCTCATCGGTTCTTCAATCTCTTGCCTCCCTGTCAGTGGTGAGGGACTGGGAGTGCCTTGTATGAAGATAGCAGGGTTGCAAGTCTGATAAAGTCTGGATCCCTCAACCTCACATCAACAACACCTGCCTTTGGACAGTAAAAGACTTTGAATGAACCAGAAATGAGCTCTGAAGTTCGAAGCCACTGAGATTTAGAGTTGTTTATTTCCCTGTCACGAACTTGCGTTCAGTTCAGTTCAGCCACTCATTTATGTCCGACTCTTTGCGACCCCAGGGCCCACAGCATGCCAGGCCCCCCATCCATCACCAGCTCCTGGAGTTTACTCAAACTCATACCATTCAGTCGATGATGCCATCGAACCATCTCAGCCTCTGTCGTCCCCTTCTCCTCCTGCCCTCAATCTTTCCCAGCATCAGGGTCTTTTCAAATGAGTCAGCTCTTCACATCAGGTGGCCAAAGTATTGGAGTTTCAGCGTCAACGTCAGTCCTTCCAAAGAATATTCAGGACTGATCTCCTTTGGGATGGACTGGTTGGATCTCCTTGCAGTCCAAGGGACTCTCTAGAGTCTTCTCCAACACCACAGTTCAAAAGCATCAATTCTTCAGCACTCAGCTTTCTTTATAGTCCAACTCTCACATCCATACATGACTACTGGAAAAACCATAGGCTTGACTAGATGGACCTCTGTTGGCAAAGTAATGTCTCTGCTTTTTAATATGCTGTCTAGGTTGGTCATAACTTTCCTTTCAAGGAGTAAGTGTCTTTTAATTTCATGGCTGCAGTCACCATCTGCAGTGATTTTGGAGCCCAAAAAATTGAAGTCTGCCACTGTTTCCATTGTCTCCCCATCTATGTGCCATGAAGTGATGGGACTGGATGCCATGATCTTAGTTATCTGAATGTTGAGCTTTAGGCCAACTTTTACACTCTTTTCTTTCACTTTCATCAAGAGGCTCTTTAGTTCCTCTTCGCTTTCTGCCATAAGGGTGGTGTCATCTGCATATCAGAGGTTATTGATATTTCTCCCAGCAGTCCTGATTCCAGCTTGTGCTTTATCCAGCCCAGTGTTTCTAATGATGTACTCTGCATAGAAGTTAAATAAGCAGGGTGACAATATATAGCCTTGACATACTCCTTTTCCTATTTGGACCCAGTCTGTCGGTCCATGTCCAGTTCTAACTGTTGCCTCCTGTCCTGCATACAGATTTCTCAAGAGGCAGGACAGGTGGTCTGGTATTTCCATCTCTTTCAGAATTTTCCACAGTTTATTGTGATCCATACATTTTGGCATAGTCAATAAAGCAGAAATAGATGTTTTTCTGGAACTCTCTTGCTTTTTTGATGATCCAACAGATGTTGGCAATTTGATCTCTGGTTCCTCTGCCTTTTCTAAAACCAGCTTGAACATCTGGAAGTTCACGGTTCACATATTGCTGAAGCCTGGATTGGAGAATTTTGAGCATTACTTTACTAGCGTGTGAGATGAGTGCATTTGTGTGGTAATTTGAGCATTCTTTGGCATTGCCTTTCTTTGGGATTGGAATAAAAACTGACCTTTTCCAGTCCTGTGACTACTGCTGAGTTTTCCAAAGTTGCTGGCATATTGAGTGCAGCACTTTCACAGCATCATCTTTCAGGATTTGAAATAGCTCAACTGGAATTTCATCACCTCCACTAGCTTTGTTCTTAGTGATGCTTCCTAAGGTCCACCTGATTTCACATTCCAGGATGTCTGGCTATAGGTGAGTGATCACACCATCATAATTATCTGGGTCATGAAGATCTTTTTTGTATAGTTCTTCTGTGTATTCTTGCCACCTCTTCTTAATATCTTCTGCTTCTGTCAGGTTCATACCATTTCTGTCCTTTATTGAGCCCATCTTTGCATGAAATGTTCCCTTGGTATCTCAAATTTTCTTGAAGGGATCTCTAGTCTTTCCAATTCTATTGTTTTCCTCTATTTCTTTGCACTGATCACTGAGGAAGGCTTTCTTATCTCTCCTTGCTATTCTTTGGAACTCTGCATTCAAATGGGTATATCTTTCTTTTTCTCCTTTGCTTTTCACTTCTCTTTCTTTCACAGCTATTTGTAAGGCCTCCTCAGACAACCATTTGCTTTTTTGCATTTCTTTTTCTTGGGGATGGTCTTCATCACTGTCTCCTGTACAATGTCACAAAACTCCATCTATAGTTCATCAGGCACTCTGCCTATCAGATCTAGTCCCTTAAATCTATTTCTCACTTCTACTGTTTAATCGTAAGGGATTTGATTTAGGTCATACTTGAACGGTCTAGTGGTTTTCCCTACTTTCTTCAATTTAAGTCTGAATTTGGCAATAAGGAGTTCATGATCTGCGCCAGTCAGCTCCCGGTCTTGTTTTTGCTGACTGTATTGCCGGGGTCCAGCTTCGGCAGGATCCAGGGGGTACCCTCAGGATGAACGGCGTCGGCGAGAGAGAGAAGACACGTGAGACCAGCCTTGATAGGGCCAAGTCTGTGAGGGAGAGAGAGAGAAAGAGAAAGAGTGTGACCAGACGGGGGGTGCAGCAGAGTCTGACAGGGTCTGGCAATGCTTTATTTTTTACCGAAGCTTTTATACCCTAAATTAGTACATTTCTAAGGGGAAGATAATTTAACATTACATCAGCTTGTTCTTCACGAAACCAGGGTGTTTTCTGCATACTTCTTTGTTTATGAGGGTCTTGTACATTATCTTCTGGCCTTGGTGCCTATTAACATTTTATGCAAGTCAGGTGAATGTAAACTTATTTTTTGTTTCTATGGTGACCTTAACTGAAAGGTAGCAGTCTCATAGGGCAACAGTACAGAGTAGAAGTATAACCTTATTAATACAAAAAGTAATCCTTCTGCAGAAGTTGTCAGTTGCGTTTATCTAAGAAGTTTACCCCACACTGACTCTCCGACTTTGGTGAGGCAGCTTCTGCCTAGCACTCCTGGCTGACAATTAACAACCATTTCATTGTTACCACACTAGGGCTAAGTTCTTATTTCTCTAGATCTTTAACTATATTAACAATGGTTTCTATAACACAACCTTAGCACATTAAAAGCAAAAACACAGCAAGCAAAACACAGCAAGCAAACGTCAACCCAATAACCACCTATAGAATAATTTTTCTTATGTTTTCTAATAGGATTCCTTCACCCCTTAAAAGGGCTCTATGTCTATTAGGACTTTTATATAATCAGGTTCTTTATGCTATTTTATGATTAGGATATTATAAGCAATCATGCATATTAGTACCAAGGGCATAAATGCATTTGGCTAACAAACTACCAGCAAAGGAGTTTAAATTAAAACACTCCTTTCACCCTGAATAAT
This sequence comes from Cervus elaphus, assembly GCF_910594005.1. NCBI lineage: Eukaryota > Metazoa > Chordata > Mammalia > Artiodactyla > Cervidae > Cervus > Cervus elaphus. The sequence continues at coordinate 58,910,205 of NC_057825.1, forward strand.
CTCATAAAATACCACCACCTGGGAAACTTATTGATTAAAGTTCTAAATTGATTCTTATTTGGGAAGAGATCGGGGATGGCCTTCTGCCTGTGTCACAGAAATTTGGGAGTAGTCTATTGAGGCAGGCATCAGAAAGACAGATATCATCTTTAAGGTGAGCGCCGGGGGCAGCTTTTCGGAATCCCTGAAAACCTGATCCGCCTTGCCTGTCAGGTTTTCTCCCTCATGGCCTTGTCATGGGTAGGGTCTCGTGTGTTGGCTCCCGGCACTGTATAGAGCTTCTCCATCTTTGGCTGCAAAGAATATCTTTGGCTGAATCAATCTGATTTCAGTGTTGGCCATCTGGTGATGTCTGTGTGTAGAGTCTTCTCTTGCGTTCTTGGAAGAGAGTGTTTGCTATGACCAGTGTGTTCTCTTGGCAGAACTCTATTAGCCTTTGCCCTGCTTCATTCTGTACTCCAAGGCCAAATTTGCCTGTTACTCCAGGCATTTCTTGACTTTCTACTTTTGCATTCCAGTCCCCTATATTGAAGAGGACATCTTTTTTGGGTGTTAGTTCTAGAAGATCTTGTAGGTCTTCATAGAACTGTTCAACTTCAGCTTCTTCAGTGTTACTGGTCGGGTCACAGACTTGGATTATGGTGATATTGAATGGTTTGCCTTGGAAACAAACAGAGATCATTCTGTCGTTTTTGAGATTGCATCCAAGTACTGCATTTCGGACTCTTTTGTTGACTATGATGGCTGCTTCATTTCTTCTAAGGGATCCTTGCCCACAGTAGTAGATATAATGGTCATCTGAGTTAAATTCACCCATTCCAGTTCATTTTAGTTCACGGATTCCTAAAATGTAGATGTTCACTCTTGCCACCTCCTGTTTGACCACTTCCAATTTGCCTTGATTCATGGACCTAACATTCCAGAGGATTAGGGTTAGGATTAGGGTTAGGACCTTGCTTCTATCACCAGTCACATCCACAACTGGGTGTTCTTTTTGCTTTGTTTCCGTCTCTTCATTCTTTCTGGAATTACTTCTCCATGATCTCCAGTAGCATATTGGGCACCTACCGACCTGGGGAGTTCCTCGTTCAGTGTCCTATCTTTTTGCCTTCTCATACTGTTCATGGGGTTCTCAAGGCAAGAATACTGAAGTGGTTTGCCATTCCCTTCTCCAGTGGACCATATTCTGTCAGAACTCTACAGCATGACCTGTCTGTCTTGGGTGGCCCCACACGGCATGGCTTAGTTTCATTGAGTTAGACAAGGCTGTGGTCCATGTGATTAGATTGGTTAGTTTTCTGTGATTGTGTTTTCAGTCTGTCTGCCCTCTGATGCCCTGTCCAAGCACCTACCATCCTACGGGGGTTTCTCTCACCCTGGACGTGGCGTATCTCTTCACAGCTGCTCCAGCAAAGTGCAGATTCAGCTCCTTACCTTGGACGTGGGGTATCTCCTCATGGCCACTGCTACTCACCTTGGACGTGGGGTATCTCCTCTTGGCCGCTCGCCGCTCCAGTGCCACACAGCCGCCACTGGCCACTCCTACTAGGCTAGGCTAATTTAGGTTTATAGGAAGGGCAACAGTGAAATTACCTTCTGAAGCAGCACAAAGTTTTGATGAAAGAAAATGCTATTCGCAGGGAACCTACACTTTCAGAAATGAGTGACTGGCAAACTTGTGGGTCATTTGGTCCAGCTCCTTGGACGATAAAGAAATATTCACATTCCACATGCCTTTCCTGTCCTTGTTAAGATCTGACCTTTTAAATGAAAAACAATGTCTTAGACCTAATCTAAAGGACAGGTATAATAAAGTGTCAATTAATTAGAGCCTGTCTACCCAGAACCTTCACTTGTAAAAATATTCTCAACCCTCAAGGTGAAAACGAGAGTCCTTGATTTTAATCTTCAGTGAGCCAGCATATCTCATTAACTGGAACCCACAGCCTAAACCCTGAGCCTTGTCATTATTTGAGGTTTTACCTTGTATGCAATGCTTTTAACAATACCCAAATACTACACAGGAAGAAAATAAATGGCATGCTTCATAATGGAAAAAGAACAAACAAAACTAGTAAAATTGCTTTCAGCAGGGAAATATTTAAAGCTCTCTTATATCTAAGGAAAACGCTAGCTTAATTAAATATTGCAGGTTACATTTTATCTTTAAACATTGACTATTAGCCTTAAAGATCCACAACTTCGTCAAGCTTGTGCCCCCCTCCCCCTGCCTCTCCCCTCTTCACCATCTCTCCCTGCACCAGAAAGGAGGATGTGGTACCGGTGTAATCCATCATTGCATTAAGGATGGAGAGATTGGAGAACATGTTGGCTTTGTTGTAGCTCAATCGTGTCTGACTCTTTGCTGCCCCATGGACTGTAGCCCTCCAGGCTCCTCTGTCCATGGGATTTTCCAGGCAAGAATATTGGAGTGGATTGCCATTTCCTCCTCCAGGGGATCATCCCATCCCAGGGATCAGTAGAAATGCAGCAGCAGCAGCATAGAAAATAGTGTGAACCTGTGCTGTGAGGATGACAGATACACCATGAAAGTGAAATTGTCACCCTCTCCTGCTTCTCCTTTATTAACTTTGACATTTGCATGAAGATGGCATCCTGGTTTCCTGGGGCTTCATCTGCTCCTGCAGCTTCCTCCTTACCTGCGGGCTTCATTCTCTGTTGGTGACATGATAATCGGGTCTCCATCGAGCAGTTATGATGTCACAAAAAGGCAGTGCTCACTTCAGGTGATGGATTGAAATCTTCAATATTATCTTAATGCAATTTTTCCTTGTAAAGACATAACTTCACAGCAGAAAATGACTGTAAACCTAGGAAGAAAACCCACAGGGAAGTGGTAAAATTGTGCATTCTGTGCCCTGGACCAAATATTAGCTGGGTGCCTTAAACTCTTCTTTAACAGAACTCAGGTTAACGTCCATCTCCTCTGATGTTCACTGCAGGGGATGGTTTGCTGACCCCATGGGATCCGTCTGTTGGACTTAAATGCTGCTCCTCTTTCAAGGCAAAGTGAACAAAATTCCTCTAATAGGAAAGTGCTCCATCGCATAGTCATGCCCGCTCTTTGCAATCCCGTGAACTGTAGCCCCACCAATCTCCTCTGTCCGTAAGATTTTTTCCAGGCAAGAATAATGGAGTGGATTGCCAGTTCCTCCTCCAGGTCTAAAGAGAATAATGTCATTAAATAATACCATTTATTAGGAAAAAATTTCACTACATAAAAAATTAGACAATATATATGTTAATAAAAAGAAGGCATGGGACTTTCCCGGTGGTCCCATGGTTAAGACTTCACCTTCCAATGCAGGGGGTACAGGTTCAATTCCTAGTTGGGGAGCTAAGAGCCCCCAACATGCCTCACGGCCAAAAAGTCAAAACAAAAGCAATACTGTAACAGGCTCAATAAAAACTTTAAAAAAATGGTCCACATTAAAAAAAAAATAAAATAGCAAGAAAAGTCATCTAGAGTTCCACCCCTCCACTGAAAACTCCACTATTTTGGTTCCAGTAGCGTGACTGGGGGTGGTGGAGTGTGACTGTGTGTGTGGTTTGTTCTGTAGGAATTAACTCACGAAGCACATACGAGTTTGCTCGGCTCCTATGTTGGAGCATGTGGCCGCCTTTGTCGTGCAGTATTACATTCAAATAAGGGAAACAAATATCATATATTAAGGTGTATATATGGAATCTAGAAAGATGATATGGATGAACCTATTTACAGGGCAGCATTGGAGACACAGGCATAGAGAAGGGACTTGAGGACACAGTGAGGGAAGGAGAAGGTGGGATGAACTGGAAGAGTAGCCCTGACATATATACACTACAGTGTGTAGAATAGATAGCCGATGGTGGAAAGCTGCTGTATCGCACAGGGAGCTCAGCTCGGTGCTCTGTGATGACCTAGAGGGGTGGGATGGTGTTAGGATTTGGGCTCCCCTCGTGGCTCAGATGGTAAAGAATCCGCCTGCAATGAGGGAGACCTGGGTTCAATCCCCAGGTCCAGAAGATCCGCTGGAGAAGGGAGTGGCAACCCACTCCAGTATTCTTGCCTGGAGAATTCCATGGACAGAGGAGCCTGGCGGGCTATAGTCCATGGGGTCGCAAAGAGTCCGACACAACTGAGCCATTTTCACTCACTCAGTGGGAAGCTGCTGGTTCACACAGGGAGCTCAGTTCAGTGATCTGTGATGATCTAGAGGAGTGGGACGGGGTTAGGATAGAGGGGAGAATCAAGAGGGAGGGGACATCTGTATATATAGAGCTGATGTGGTACCGCAGAAACTAATACATCATAAAGCAATTATGCTCCAATTTTTAAAAATGTGTCTGGAATTCTATCTTTAAGGCCACTTTTTTGAAAGTTAAAAATGGGGGGAGGGGAGAAGAACTGAGAGTCTGATTCTAGGAAGGACTCTGGACAAGCCAGGGTCTGATGTGGCTAAAGAGACAACGTTTGGTTCTGGTCAACCATGGAGCTTAGTGTGCTTGGGGGTCACCTGGCTGATGACAGGGCCATTGATCAAGACCATGTCCAGCAGTGACCACCCACCAAGTGGGACGGACCTATGTTCCAGGCCGAGGGCACCTGGAACCTGAGATCATGGAGGCCCAGGTAAGTCTGCTCACCAGATCCCATGGACTTGATCCTTCAGTACATGATCACGAAGTTTTCATTGTCAACACAGACATATGAGGGCCTTGAACTTTCCAGTCACCCCACCCCCCCATAACGATGTGATATCAAATCTCTTCCTCCAGCTGGGTCATGGCTCCATCAACGACAACCTGAGAAAAGTCACTTCCTATAATAGTTCAGTCCCCAGGGAACACTGCATTATCACACCTGATAGAAAATGTTCCTCCTCCAGAGCAGGTCTGACCTGTGTATTCAGGGCTCAGCAAGGGGGTGGGGGGTGGGCAGAACTCAGCTTTGTCCTCTCCCTTTCTGGTCTGGATAGGGTGGGAGCAGCCTGGCTCTGCTCTGGGTGGTCTGGTGTAGATGATGTGGATGGCATGAAGGTGCCCCCAGGACACCCCATGGCTCTCTCTGCTGCCTGCCCTGGCTCTTTGATCTCCAGCACAGCCATGCATGTGGCCTGGCCTCTTGTGGTCACTCTTGTGACCCTGGGGGAGCCTCACCCCCATCACTGAAAAGCCCAGAGGACCCCTCCGGACTCTGGGGATGGTTGTGAGGATCAAAGACTACTAGGCAACAGAGGTTTGATGAGATACCATCACACACCAAGCATAGAGAGGAGGTAAGAGTGTGAATCCTCTTAACTCCTCGAAGAACAATTCTAAAAACAAGACGATCCATTCCCCAACTGCCAGGGCTGCAGGCACATCCTAAATTACTCCAGTTGTATATAGAAGGCTTCCCCAGTGGCTCAGCGGTAAAGAATCTGCCTGCCAATGCAGGAGATGTGGGTTCCATCCCTGGGTCGGCAAGATCCCCTGGAGAACGGAATGGCAACCCACTCCAGTATTCTTGCCTAGAGAATTCCATGGACAGAGGAGCCTGGTGGGCTGCAGTCCATGGGGTCACAAAGAGTCAGTCACAACTTAGTGACTAAACAACAAGGACTTAGCGACTAAACAACGATGTGCAGATAGAACAATGTGCAAATGCAGATTTGCAACAAAAGTTTTATGGAACAAAATGCTATTTTTTCTGCAGTGCTATTCAGAGAGCATCCTTTGAGCAGGACCCTCAACTGTGCATGATCTTCCCCGTTTAAATAGCCCATGTGTTTCTCACATGTGAGAAATGCTGGCTGGAAGAGGGTGAGCAGTCCGACAGGCGCCCTTTCTGCAGGGCTGTCTCGGGCCTCCATGCTGCAGGGGAGGGAAACTGCCTTTGGGGGCCTTGCCAGGCCTCGGGGGTAGGAACAGCCCTCCTCAGTGTTGATTCAGCTGCTCAGTGACCCAGCGGACCCAGAAAGAGCAGGGAGAAAGTCAGCGGCTTGACTTCACTCCCAAGTCACAGTGTTGTTTGCACAGACTCGGTAAATCAGGAGCTACTGGCCAGGACCTTCCTGGCCAAGAGCTAGCTGCTCATTATCCTGAATCACAGTGGACTGAAAATGAAAGCTGTAAGCAGTGCCTGGAGCCCCAGGGAGCCGGCGAGGGCCCCAGAATGTTTTCAGCACCTGACAACACTTGTAGCACAAAGACAGGCAATAAAATGTGAATTAGATGGAGATGAATGTGCCAAGGGAGTGGGGAAAACCCCCAGAGCAGATACACGTGGAAAATAATGGTCTGGAGATAAAGTTTGATGCCCATACAGCACCCAAGGAAAAGATGGTGATGCTGGGAAAGATTGAAGGCAGGAGGCAAGGGGGACAACAGAGAATGAGATGGTTGAATGGCATCACCAACTCAATGAACATGAGTCTGAGCATGGTCCAGGAGATGGTGATGGACAGGAAAGCCTGGCATGCTGCAATCCACAAGGCCGCAGAGAGTCAGATATGACTGAGCAACAACAACAAAGCACCTGTACTGAGGAAAGGACCCTGACTCCTCCTTTATTTTAAGGGGGAGTAGTCTCCTAAGAACATTCTGGAAAATCTTGGGGGATGCATTTTTGGGTTCTGTGCATTTGATACGTGTAAGGTGCCTCCAGCCCATGTCAGGAATGCAATTCAATTTGCACTGCCAAAAGCATTTCTATCACAGGTTCAACATTCATTGGAAAAAGTCTGTTTTCTATTCCTGCTCTTTGAGCTCCCTCACCCCCTGCCCTGTCTCCTCATTGGCTCCTTCCCAGGAGAAGAAGGAGGGAGGGACCTCTTGGGGCAGGAAGGACAGGCTGCAAAAAGACACATTGCTCTAAGTCAGCTCTGGTCTGGACATCCACACAGGGTTTTAACAGGGAAGGTGTGCAGGCTTCACAACATAAAAGAAGCTCAGAGCCTAAGCCCAGATCCTCCGGCAGACTGTGACTGGCTTTTTAAAAGCCTTATTCATTGGAGAATTCCCTGGCGATCCAGTGGTTAGGACTTGGGGCACTCTCACCGCCGGGGGCCCAGGTTGGATCCCTGGTCAGGGAACTGAGACCCCAAAAGCCTCATAGTGTGGCCAGAAACAAACAAACAAAAGCCTTATTTATCATAAAGGAGAAGAAGATGAGGTGAGGAAGGCTTTTCTTTGACAACTGGGACAAAATCCAAAATTAAAGAGACACCAATATGCAGATTCTCCAGAATGAGAGTTCACGACAGAGAACGCAGGGCAGTGAGATGGACAGGATGGCCAGCTTTGGCGTCAGAGGAGCTGGGTCAGTTCCTGGAGGGGCTCACATGATAGCTGAGAAACTCCTGCAAGTCACACTGAGCTGAGAGGCTTCCAGGCTCATCTTGCGTTTCCCCTGCTCCAGGCCCAAATCAGCCGCTTTGCCAAGGAATCAAGGTTTTAATGGAGAGAGAGTCTTGGACTAGTGGCTCAGACGGTACGGAATCTGCCTACAGTGCAGTTAGACCTGAGTTTGATCCCTGGGTTGGGAAGATCCCCTGGAGAAGGAAATGGCAACCCACTCCAGTATTCTTGCCAGGAGATTTCCATGGACAGAGGAGCCTGGTAGGCCACAGTCCATGCGGTTGCAAAGAGTCTGACATGACTGAGCGACTAACACTTTCATTCTTAGACTAAAATCTGGGCACTAACTGTGCTCATTGCTCCTGGGGCATCATTACTTCCCATCCTTTCTGTGGAGAGAGAGGTAACTCATTTTCCTAAATCATGGCTGACCACTGATACCTTCAGTTCAAATAAATTCCACACCTCAGCGCTGCAGCAAAGCCAGTCTACCGACACTGACTGTGGTGAAGTAAAGTGTGGTGTTTATTGCAGGCGCCAAGCAAGAAATCCAGGGAGCTACTGTTAAAATGAAAGGTTTTTTAAATCCGAGGTGGGGGCGGGGATTGTATCTGAGCAGCTCCTGAACATTCTTCTGACTGGTTGGTGGTGAGGTCATCAAGAATCAGCATCATGACTCTTCTGGTTCCAACCAGTCTGGGGTCTCCATGCTGGTAGGCAGAATAGAGTTAACTTCTTCCACCTGGTGGGGGTTTCAGTATCTGAAAAACAGCTCAAAGGACACGGCTCAGGATGTTATCTGTAGTCCTTGATAACATACTAAAGGTCCTTGACTTTGTTTAATGGCTAAACTATTATATTATTATTTTGTCTTGCTTGTTTTCCATTCTGCATTTTCTCACTTCTCTGATTAAATGTATTCTTTGTCTAAAATTTTTCTACATACAAAACTCAGGCATAGACGTAGGCCAGGGGGTGGGGGTGGGGGGTGGGGCCTCTGTTCTGGGAAGGTCCCATAGCGTCCCGCTGGATTACAACACAACACATTATTTTGAGAATCAGCCAAATCACTGTCAATGGACTCGAAAAACTGGAATTGATCATTTAGGAACGGAAATATATTGCTGTCTTTTTAAAATAGACACAGGGCATAGACCAGAGAACAGGGAGATTTTCTAGATCAGGAGAGGGTCCTGTAAGTTCTCCTCTGGAATCAGCAATCTTGGCATCAGCTGTGGGGTGTGATTCCAGGACTTTCAAAGATTCCATCAAGGATCAGAGTGAGGGGAGGAGGGAGGAGGGAGGAGGGGAGGGAAGATGGAAGGAGAAGGCGCCAGCTCTAGGAGGGAGTCTGATGTTCCAGCATTTTCTGGCTGTGAAGTCCCCTCTGAGACAAGCAGAGTTGCATAAACAGATCTATGCTAAATGTGAGGCAGGAGCAGAGAGCCAAGGAGGCAGAGAAGCTGGAAAAAACAGGAAGATTTGGGCTGAAATAGAAGCACTCACGCCTCCAGTGCAGAGCTCCTGGGGAAGTCATCAGGCGTGAGAGTCAGCCAGACCCAGTGCAAAGTAGCATGCAAGGTGCAAACCGGTCACACACCTGTGGGGTTAGCTTCCCTTTTCCTGGCCCTGCATGCACACGGTTGTGAGCAGTGGGGACACACTGGGAATTCCACTCTCAACCACCACCTCCTAAGGTGAGAGATTTTTACCTCTTTAGCTATTTATTTAACTGTAAATATTCTGATGGGGTATTTAAAGCCATTCTTCTGCCCAGCCAGAGCTGCCCATGTTCCACTCCACTCTGGTTGCTTTCTTTTTCTTATTTTTTTAGAATGTAGCCATCAATACTTTGAGGAGGGGGTTATTTTTTTCATTTTTAGTTTTAATTGGGGGATAATTACTTTACATGGTTGTGTTCTGGTCACTTTGTTTCCCCTGATCTCTCCCCAGATCCCCGTTACACGAGTCAATCCTTCTGTTGACATACAAACTCCATAGGTTCAGCTGAGGGACTAAGGGCTGCTGCATCGCAGGGACGGGGGAGCCTGGTGGGCTGCCGTCTATGGGGTCACACAGAGTCGGACACGACTGAAGTGACTTGGCAGCAGCAGCAGCTTTCTACTAAGCCCTCTGGCCTTGATGAAACATTGATTTTTAAAAATCAACACAAAAGCGAAGACCAGGGAAAAATTGCTCCATGTTCCAAATTGACCATGCTCCAATGTGGATTGGGAAAAAAAAAATGGACAAGATACTGGTATACTTTTTTTGTTGTTGTTCAGTTGCTAAGTTGTGTCCAACCCTTTGCAACCCCATGAATTGTAGCATGCCAGGCTTCCCTGTCCTTTACCATCTCCTGGAATTTGCTCAAACTCATGTCCATTGAGTCAGTGATACCATCCAACAATCTCATCCTCTGTCACCCCCTTCTCCTGCCCTCAATCTTTCCCAGCATCAGGGTCCAGAACACTGACAATAGCAACTTCTGGGGAGGATATGGAGCAGCAGGAATCCTCGCTCATGGCTAGGGGCTGGCGGGTGGGCCGGAGGCAAAATGGTGCAGCCACATTAGGAGACAGTCAGACAGTTTCTACAAAGCTAGACAAACTCTTAGTACATTATCCTGCAGTCATGCCTAGGTATCTACCCTGCTGATTTGAAAACTTAACTCAAAACCTGTGCACACATGTTTATAGCAGCTTTATTCATAACTGCCAAACCTGGTGGACAAGCAAGATGCTCTTTAGTAGGAGATGGATAAAGAGAGTGTGGTCCACGCAGATAGTGGAATAGCATTCAGAGATTGAAAGAGAAGAGACACTCAAACCACACCACATGGAGGAGGAATCTTAAATGTGTTGTGCTCAGAGAACTGTCCCTGAACATTGGAGGGTTATTCACTGTTTTCACTGTTCTGGCCTGTCACACACACACACAGACACACACACTCACACACCACAGTCAGGCTTTGGCACTTTGAGAAGCCAGTTAGTATTATTTAGGGTTCTCTTCCTCCATCCCACCTGTTTTTGTGTGTTTTTTAAATATTTTATTTATTTATTTATTTGACTGTGCCGGGTCTTAGCTGTGGCACACAGGACCTTCGATTTTCACTGTGGCATGTGGGATCTAGTTCCCTGACCAGGAATCAAACCCAAGTCCCCTGCACTAGGAATGTGGAATCTTCTTAGCCATTGGGCCACCAGGGAAATCTCCATCCCATCCATTTTAAAAAAAATATTTATTTACTTTACTTACTTGGCTACTCTGGGTCTTAGTTGCAGCATGTGGAATCTATTTCCCTGACCAGGGATCAAACACAGGCCTCCTGCATTGGAAGTGCAGTCTTAGCCACTAGACCACCAGGGAAGTCCCCCACCTGTTTTCAATGTCTTTCTCCCTTCTCTTCTCTCTTAAACTCCATTTCCACCCCATTTCTTTCATCTTCTTTAAGCCACAGATACCACAGTTTTGATAGTTAAGTTCAAGTGGCATTGCCCAAAAAGGGGGAGGGGAAATTAGCTCATAAATTTACTTCTGATGCTTCTACACTCGGTAGTCTTAACTAGGGCTGGGAGCATATTTGGGGTGCACTGCCGGTGTTACAGTCACACATTGGTGCAGAGATCCTCCGAGTGGGTCCTGACCAGCGCTGTGGACATTGCCTGGGAACTTGTCAGAAATGCACATTCCCAGGTCTGCCCAGACCTGCTGGCCCAGCACTGGGAGGGAGGGGGGCCAGAATCTGAGTCCCAACAAGCTCTCCAGTGATTCTGACCCTCCTCAAGTTTGAGAAGCACTGATTTAGAAGCCCTGATTCCTCCTTACAAGGCTAAGTTGCATGGTAGGGTCCCAGCACTAGGAGTGGGTACGCTTCAGAATCACTTGGGAACTTAACGCCCTACCAGGGCCTCCCCCTCGGGTTCTGATCCATTGTTGCTGCTCAGTCGCTCAGTTGTGTCCAACTGTTAGGAACCCCCATGGACTGCAGCACGTCAGGTTTCCCTGTCCTCCTCTATCTCCCAGAGTTTGCTCAAACTCATGTCCATTGAATCAGTGATGCCATCCAACCATCTCATCTTTTACCATCTCCTTCTCCTCCAGCCCTCAATTTTTCCCAGCACCAGGGTCTTTTCCAGTGAGATGGCTTTTCCCATCAGGTGGCCAAAGTATTGGAGCTTTAGCTTCAGCATTAGTCCTTCCAATGAATATTCAGGACTGATTTTCTTTAAGATTGACTGGCTTGATCTCCTTGCAGTCCAAGGGACTCTCAAGAGTCTTTCCAACACCACAATTTGAAAGCATCAATTCTTTGGCACTCAGCCTCCTTTATGGTCCAGCTCTCACATCCATACATGACTACTGGAAAAACCATAGCTTTGACTAGACAAACCTTTGTTGGCAAAGTGATGTGTCTGCTTTTTAATACACTGTCTGGGTTTGTCATAGCTTTCCTTCCAAGAAGCAAGCATCTTTTAATTTCATGGCTGCAGTCACCGTCTGCAGTGATTTTAGAGCCCCCAAAATAAAGTCTATCATTGTCTCCATCTCTTCCCTGTCTATTTGCCATGAAGTGATAGGACCGGATGTCATGATCTTAGTATGTTACCTGCTTAAAGCTCTGAGTGGTTTTGCTGAAAAGTGGCTGCCCTCGTCCTTCCGGACCCTGCTCAGACCTGAGCTACCAAGAGCCTGCATCCGAACCTTCAGCAGGACTCTTCCAACACCTCAGAGCTTCTGTCTTAGGGGCCTGGGGTGGGGTAAAAATAGTACATTCCTAATGAGTTTCCTCCACACTGATACAGCAGTTCCAGGGAACCACCCTCAGAGCACTGCTGGTCTCACATTCAGACGGGAACATGTGACACAGAGGGGCCTGGGGACATCGGGCTGGATTTGACCTGAGATGTGGCCAGTCCCCTGCCCACACCCCAGAGGCCACATGTGGTGTGTTTGCCTGAATAATGGTCCTAAAGATGCCCATGTCCTAAATTCTGCATCCTCTGAATGTTCTCTTATTTGGTAAAAGAGACAGTGCTGTGTGATTAACTCAGGGTTCTTGAGATGGGGGGCAGGGAAAGCTGTTGTCCTGGGTCCCTGGGATGGGCCCGGTGTGACTTCAAGGGTACTTCCAAGAGGGGCTCAGAGGGAAGATCACACAGAGATGTGACTGCAGAGTGAGATGCTATGTTAATGGACTAGATTATGGAACATTGAGCCCGGAGCCAAGGAATCCAAGGCCCGAAGCTCGGGACACTGGGAAAGGCTGGGAACCCACACTTTGATATTGAAGTAGTGAGACTAATTGAAGACTTCTGGCCCCCAGAACTGTAAGAGAGCAAGTGTGTGTTAAATTAAGCCAGTGAGTTGTGGTAATTTGTTTCAGCAGGCCTAGGGGACACACACACACACACACACACACACACACACACACACACACACACACACACACACACACACACACACACACACACACACACACACACACACACACACACACACACACACACACACACACACACACACACACACACACACACACACACACACACACACACACACACACACACACACACAGCACTGAGAGGATCAGAGCTCACAGGTAGGATTTTCGTATCTCCCCCTTTCTCTCCACAGCCCTGGGGTGAGTGGGCAGGCATTGGGAGGGCCCCGACACCACAGAGGAGCAAAATGTTGACTGCTGTTCCATTATGAGTGGCAGGCAACTGAGGACTCAGATCTCATCTCTGGGACCTCTCCCTCCCTCCCATGGGTCTTTCTCCATTTTAGTGATTGCTGTGTTCATGCCTTTTCCTCTCAGGAAAAAGAACAGTTGATATTTCACTTTATACTAAAGGGATGAGAATTTAATAATCGGTCCTTTCTGGGAGTACCTAAACTTTTAGAAACAGCCAAACCCTCTCCACCTCCATCTCATTTCTAGGTTTCTCTTTGGTTGTTGTTCAGTCACTAACTCATGTCCAGCTCTTTGTGACCCCATGGCCTAGCACGCCAGGCTCCCCTGTTCTTCACTATCTCCCAGAGTTTGCTCATACTCACGTCCTTTGAATTTGTGATGCCATCCAACCATCTCATCCTCTGTCGTCCCTCTTTTCCTCCTGCCCTCAATCTTTCCCAGCGTCAGGGTCTCTTCCAATGAGTCAGCCCTTCGCATCAGCTGTCTAAAGGACTTGAGCTTCAGCTTCAGATCAGTCCTTCCAGTAAATATTCAGGGTTGATTTTCTTTAGGATTGACTGGTTTGATCTTGCCATCCAAGGAACTCTGAAGAGTCTTCTACAGCACCCCAGTGCCCTTAAATGTCAGATTCTTTATAGGTTCTCTCTCAGGCACTCACTTTCCCACTTCAGGCCACCTCCTTGGGTGAATCTCTCCAGTTATGTGGAGTCAGAGACCTCTGTATACTGACAGCCCCTGAACCATTTCCAGCCTGGTCTCTCTTGAGCTCCACACCTGCAGTGATCTGGCTACCCACTGGGCACTCCTGCTGGGTGTGTCACAGGTTTTTCAACTTCAGCACATCCACCCTCTTGCCCCTCCCTCCATCCCATCCTCCACAACCCATCACCAATTCTTGTCCATTCTTCACCCTGTATTCTGAGGTCTGTGTACATTTCTCTCTCTGCCCCTCCCAACACCACCCTGGTCTACCTCCCTCATGTCTCACCTGAAATAGATCAGGGCTTCCTGATCACACTCCTGTGTCTTCATCAGGGGATTCAAGACACAAAAGCTGCTGTGTGCTCATTCACTCAGTCTTGTCCAACTCTTTGCGACCCCATGGACAGTAGCCCGTCAGGTTCCTCTGTCCGTGGGATTCTCCAGGCAAGAATACTGGGGTGGGTTGCCATGCCCTCCTCCATTGGATCTTCCCAACCCAGGGATCGAATCCAGGTCTCCCACATTGCAGGTGGATTCTTTACCGTCTGAGCCACCAGGGAAGCTGCAGTGATTCTTAAAACTTACTTTCTATTTATTTATCCCCTTTTACAATAGTGGATAAGTTGTGATGTGAACAACCAAACTTGAAAATGTGCAGAATGACATCTCTGAACATGACAATTGCTTTAAATTCCTTAAAAGACTTATGAGGGGCACTTCCCTGGTGGCTCAGTGGTTAGGACTCCATGCTTCCAATGCAGGGAGCACAGGCTCAATCCTTCGTCAGGGAGCTAAGATCCCACATGCTGTATGTCACAGCCAAAAAATAAAAATAAATAAAATGACAATAAGAATAATATAACAATTTTTTAAAACATACTTTTTTTTTTTTTAAGACTCATGGGAGGAGCATCTCTCACAGGCCATGTCCACTTGATAACATAGTCTATAGGTTTCATTTCCATCCCATAAAGAGGTCTCTTGTTAAGGTTTCTGTTGTTGTTTTGGGCTTTTTGGGGGGCGATGTGTTTGTGTTTGTAGTAGAATCTTCATGGTGGAAGTGCACTACAGTTTCTACAGGAAGTCCTGGTAATAACAAGAGTCTGGCTGAAGCCTCCTCTCCACCCTCACCCTCCCACCCTCACCCATCACATTTGGGCTCTGTTGGCAGCAGTGAAGTTCACTGTGTTTGCAGCACTGCTTTGGTTCACCCCAGCTGGAGCTTTGATGACCCTGCCACCCATGTTTATTTATTGATTATAGTCCTGTCCCCACTTTTCTCCTCTTGAGTCTCTGCTCTGGTTGTTTTTGTGGGTTTTTGTCTCTTGGCTCCCGACCACTACCTTGATGACGAGATTCGTGGTTGGCTGAGTTTATTTATTCACTGATCTTCACCATGAGTCCTCTCGTGTTTTTCTCCCCTGAGCTGGTCCTGGAGGAGAGGAATATGTGGAGTCCCACCCACACATCCAAGCTCTCCTCCCATGACACCCTTGTTTCTTGACCTCCGCCCCCCCGGATACCAGAATCAGCTCCCCAGCCTGGTGGGATCAGCCCTCCCAATACAGCTCCTAGCAAGTCCGGCCAGGTCCTTTTTGCACAGATTTTCCAGCCCCTGGCAGCCAAGCTCAGCTAGTCTCCAGCCATTTCCTTCAAACTCTGATCACACCATGGACAACCAGTGGTCCTAAAGGGGGATGACCAAGAGTGACCAAGCCTGTGGCCCTCCAGCTGTTTCATCACAGGACAGGAAGGGTCAGTGGACAAGAAGCCCAAGGAAATGAGTCTGGCCAACGTTTCAGCACTGGAAGGGGCAATCTAAGGGACTAATCTTCACCAAACAGTCTCTTTTTCCTCCTTCATCTCTGCCATTTTCATCCTGATAACAGATTCAGAGGACAATCAGATCCATGGCATTTACCAAAAGACACGTGACTTCCTTGAATGAGAGTGGTCCCTTTACCAGTACATTTGAGAGCTTAAAAGAGTAATCCTGGGGGACTTCCCTGGTGGTGCAGTGGTTAAGATCCCGCACTCCCAATACAAGGGACGCAGGTCCTGGTCTGGGAACTAAGAACCCACATCCCTTGGCCAAAAAAAAAAAAAAAAAAGAGTAACAATTAAACAACGACAAAAAAAGAGGATTCCTGGAAGTGACTGTTTTACATTCTAAAGAATTTGCTATTCTTATTTGATCTGGAGTTGATTCTATCAATGAACAAACTTTAAATCCTCCTGTTTCTGCCGGCAGGAAGATGGCTTATCTGCAAAGCATAGCCTGCATACCTTTAATCATTGATGTTTAAGTAATCTCCCGAGTGTTTGAGCATCTAATGAGCTTGAGGAAGTGAGAGGGGCTGCCTTGTTGGAAGTAATGAGACATGCAGGGCAGAGTATGAATGACTGAATCTTCTTTATGGGGATCTTCACATGTTTGCCATCATTAGGAATTTTGATGAAGGAAAAAGAGCTGGCCCAGAAAAAAAAATGCACATCTAAGCTTTGTAAAGATAATTAGTTTCACTTGAATTCCATTGTCAGTAGTATTTAATTGAAGTCCTTTTCACCAAAATATTTGACTATGTATCTTGCGTCAACTATCTAGTTGGTTTAGATATTAGATTTCATGGTATTGAAGCAGTTTCTTTTAAACAGAGCAGTTTGGGGGCCAATGTGTTTTTCTCTGAAATTTCACCAAAGTTATTTAAGTCATCCTCCATACCAGAGGCAGACATGTCCCCGCCACCTTGATGATTTAGTTGCTAAGTTGTGTCTGACTCTTTTGAGACCCGGACAATAGCCTGCCAGCCTCCTTTGTCCATGGGATTCTCCAGGCAAGAATATTGGAGTGGGTTGCCATTTCCCCCTCCAGGGGATCTTCCCGACCAAGGGATCAAACCAGGGTCTCCTGCATTGCAGGCGAATTCTTTACTGACTTAGCCACCAGGGAAGCCCATCCCTTACCCTTAAAGAGCTTCAAAACTGACTTCGAAACTATGTATAATTTTACCTATACATTCTTTGAGCTGCTTGTAGCTGTAAGGAAATATTTAACCCCTAGAACTTTATTTTCTTGCAGAGTATTGGAATACTTCTGGCCCTCTTTCATGCTGTGCAAAATACGACTTGATCTGTATAAAAACCAGTTAATATAAGAAATCAAAATGCTTGGTATAATCACCACAGCTGTGTGTCCTTGGGATCTTAGAGGAGATGGAACCAATCATTATATCCAAGTCCAATTTAAAAAAAAGTTTTATTGGAGTAAAGTTGATTTGCAATGTTGTGTTAGTTTTGAGGGCCTAAGTCCAATCTTGGAAACAGGGGTCTGGGGGTATGTGAGGGGCAGGAAAACAGTTGCTAGAAAGATGTCCCCCTTCCCAGAGAGGCACAAAATGCTTTAATGTTAAAATTACATGAAGGCCCCACCATTCAATGAGGAGCCTTGTTGCTTCTCACTGATGAGACAGGCTCCATCCCCTGGCTGGCAGCCTCTGCACTGTCAGCTGCCTGGAGTTAGAGCATCTGAACCCTCTGAGATGTCAGCCTTGTGGGGGTGAGTCAGGAAGTGCAGAGTGGTTTGGGCCCAAGTGTAACAAAGTGAACCCTGACAGAGAACGCGCTATGGGAGGATCCGGGTTGAGTCAGGAGCAGCCTGTCTCTGGAAATTTCTGTGCATTGGGCCACTTTGGGTCTTAAGTGCTAACTCAGTCAGGGCTTGGACTGGTTGGAAAGACTATGTGGTATCACACAGGCCCAGGAAGGTCATGGACCCAGCTGAGATGTGGATGCCTGTGTGTCCCCCGTCTCCCTCCACGGCTGCAGGCACGTGCTTCACGTGGCTTACATGGGAGTTAAAACTACCTCCCTCAAATCAAATACTTGTGCTCTCCTCCAAGGTGACCTGCTCTCAGGCCTCAGCTGGTGAACCCAGGAGTGGGCAGCAGGTTAGAGTCCGTTCTGGAGTGACGTGTGCTGGACACAGAGCTGCAGGCATTCCTCAGGCCCCTTTGAACCACACACTAAACAATGTGCTGCTGCTTTGACTTCAGTTTCGCCCCAGTGCAGACAGGAGAAAACATGGATGTGATTAGCCTCTGGTTTGGGGCTTGGACAGTCAGGAGAAGCAGGGGAAAGTTATATGTGAGTGACTCAGAAGGTATTTGTCTTTCTCTGACTTAGTTCACTTAGCGTGATCATCTCCAGGTCCACCCATGATGCTATGGCAGATACACAACTGTGTATACAATAAACACCAAGGTCCTACCATATAGCACAGGGAACTATATTCAACAGCTTGTAGTAAACCAGAATGGAAGAGAATATGAAAAAGAATGGATAGAGGTATGTGCATAACTGAATCACTTGGCTGTTCACCAGAAATTAGCACAACTTTGTAAGTCAACTGTACTTTAATGAAAATATTTAAAAATAACTCAGGTGGCATGATAGGGAGTGGGGCTCTAATAAAGACTTTATGTTCAGTGACTGGTGCCTGGGGCTACTGGATGGAGGGACGGTCACAGCATGGTCACACCCACCATGGTCTTGCAGGGGGTCATCTGATGGCTGTGCCTTGTGAATGTTGTTGCTCCCACGTGGGGCAGGGCCCTTCAAGGAGAAACATGAATAGTGAATAAGGGTCACTGGGGTCCATCCCTGTGACAAGCCCCTTTTCCTCCCCACCCCTGGTCCTGGAGCCGCCCCAGCACCCAGGGCCACCCCACCCCTTCCTGCGCCTGCAGGCAGCTCTGCAAGGGCCAGGTCCCACTGGGCAGTAAACAGTGACTCAGGGTACACATCCCCAGCTTGGAGGGTCTGACGAATGAACTACAAAAATGACTTTAAGCTGCCTCCCTCCTGGCCTGCAACGCACACACACACAGGGGAGAAAAAATAGAGCAAAGACCAAATCTCCCAAAGGAAATAGCTAAATGAGTTCAAACTAACATGCCAAGATGATATAAATAGCTTTATACCCATCAAAGGTAAAAGGAAATTTCCCGCGTAAATATCTCAGGTGACAAGGTTCTTGAATCTTAAGATGGAGGGATAAGATTTGGCAGAAAGACTTGACCTTCACCCCAAATCACGAGTTTAAAATAAAGAACTCCATGTGAAGGTGTTGATAGACCATTAATCACTTACATAAAGCTTTATCATTCTTGTTCCTAACAATAGTAACCTTGATGATTTGAGGACCTTAAAATGCCCATTGAGATAGTTTTCAAACAACTGCAAAATCTACCTACGGTCCGCTGCTCCTGACACTTTACTGTGTGTCCTGCTTCCCTCGCTAGATTGACAGTGTCCTGAGGACTGGACTCTGCCCCCACACATCCCTACGCAGGGCACCCAGCATGGGCTCTTGTCTCTGGGCCATCTGAGGATGCATAGGGACCAGAGGAGTGTCAGAGCCCGGGCTGAGTCAGCCAACTGACTGACTGGCAAGTCACAGCCTCTGAGCCCCAGGTTCCTGATCTGTAAAAGGGGGAAGGGTCACTCCTGCAAGCCCCGCAGGTCCTGGGAAGGACTTGGGAATTGGAAAACACTGTTTAGTTGTAGGTTCTGTTTCCAAGGGTGGCCCTTTATGCCTAACAGGTGTCTACCCCCTCGGAGGGGACAGAGGCTTGCCCGGGATGGTACCATGGCTGCTTCTCCATCTCTTTGAATGGAGGATATCATACTGCTATCACCTAATCAAGAACATTTGTATTTGAGCGGAGCATCTTGAAAGTATGCTGCCTTAGCAAAAGGAATGAATCCTGGATGCTCACGTGAGGGCTGGAGGGAGCTGGTGTGAACACATTTTCAATCTACCCATAAGGCACTAGGGCTTCCCTGCTGGCTCAGTGGTGCAGGATCCACCTGGCAATAAGGAGACACAGGAGACACACGTTCCATCCCTGGATCAGGAGCATCCCCTGGCAGAGGAAATGGCAGCCCACTCCAGTATTCTTGCCTGGAAAACCCCATGGACAGAGGAGCTGGTGGGTTATCTTCCATGGAGTCACAAAGAGTAGGACACAACCGAGTGACTAAACACATACATATATAAGGCACTTACATGGCTGTCTTAAAATTCTGTGCTCAGTAATTCACAGCATCAACAAACAATGAAATGAAGTAACAGCAAGAACAAAAGGAAATTGGAAGAGCCCCAGCGGCCTGGGGGAGCTCTGTGGACCATGTGGTGATGACGCTCTAACTGGGCCCCAAAGAGACCCCAGCAGTGCTCAGTCACTGCTGACCCCTTGTGTGGCCACAAGGCCACAGCAAGGTCTTGTCCCATCGCTCTGGGATTCAGGGTGTCTCTGTCAAAGGTGACAAGACTATTTTGAGTCATTTCTTAAGGAATGTCACACTGGCTGATGGCCCTGTGGGTCCTGTGGCCCCTGCCCCCTCTGTGTCCGGTCCCTGGACACCCACTATGAGGCCTGGTATCCCCAGGATCATGTGTAGAGAGCAAGCCTCTGGCTTCGGTCTTGGTGCCCAAGGCTGGAACCCCTCATTCCTGGAGCAACTTGCCCACATGATGATGCTCCCACAATGACACCATCCTTTGCATCCAGGTCATCGAGCTACTGCTCTGATTTTATACTGAGAATGTGCATGCTCCCTTCTCCACAGGACAAAGGACTTCAGGCAAAGTGCAGGGGGCTTGCTCCACCATGGGCAGCTGGGCTACACTCCATCTCAGTGATCTGCTCCAGGTCTCTGGGGTCTCCTCAGCTTTGGTTAAAATGCTGCAAATTTATCGTAGGAAGAGACTGGAAACTGGCCCCGTTTAATGTGCAAATCTGTTTTAGTACCGTCATCTCTTTTTCACCAGAGGCCCTCTAGGGATCTGAAGCCCATTTCGTCAAGATGTTGACTGTCTTTATACCAGGGCTGGGGATCTCGGTTCACCTTCACTAAGGACCATGTGGCCCGAGGGGTCCCATCACTAAGACCCACATTCTCCTATGTTCATCTTCACTAAGAACCACGTGGCCTGAGTGGCTCCATCACTAAAGATCACATCCTCCTGAGGGGCCCCATCACTAAAGACCACATCTGTCTATGAGGCACCATCATTAAGGTTCACGTCCTCCTGAGGGGCCCCATCACTAAGGACCATGTGGCCTTTGGAGCACCATCACTAAGGACCACATCCACAGGAGGGGTACCATCATGAAGGACCATGTCCTCTTGAGAGGTCCTATCACTAAGGTCCACATCCTCCTGAGGGGTCCCATCACTAAGGACATGTCCTCCTGAGGGGCCCCATTGCTAAGACCACATCTGTTTGTGTGGGGTCCTTGGCCCCTCCAGAACCCTGCTCAATGAGCCTTCCTGGGAGCTGAGCTGTGCATAATAAGGACTCTGTCCGTCTCAGTATTTTTTTAGGCTGAAAGGAAACTTTCCTGCATTCCCTGCCTTTAGCTTCGGTTAGCTATTTGAAATGGCAAAAGTTATTAAAATTCCAATGTGGGAATTCGCTTAATAAACAGGAAGGGAGTTTTGAGGACCCACCACTGAGCATGCAGATTAACCCTGCTGATGCCAGTCCTGGGGTGTTGGCAGTTTCTACACTGGCCTTGGAGGAGGGTCTCTACTCAGGGGGCTTTCCTTATACTGTTCCTGGGCTGCTATGAGCTTTTGTTATATGTAACATGTACTTTTTTAATAGCAAACTTAAAATAGAAACATATGAAATGATCTCATTTATACAAGACCTGTGTAACTACAGATTCACCTCTCAATGGCAACATTTATTCATTCGCCAAATATTTATTGGATGTCAGTTTTACAGGGAAATAAAGAAAACAAACAACTTGAAGAGGTCAAAGAGAAATAAAGCAGAAGGAAGAAACCTTGAGGAGGAAAATAGGCCTGGAGGAACTCAGAGGGCAGTATGCTCCTGGCCCCAAAAGGGAAGCAGGAGAGACTTCCTGGAGGAGGTAGCATCTGAGCTTGGCCTTGAGAAGTGGGGACGGCAGTGGATTAAAGACGGCCACACATTCTTTGACATCTTCACATGGAGAAATGGCACCTTTGACCCTCCCCTGAATTTCCCCAGGTGGTGGGCTCTGTGACTGCTCCCATCAAGAGAACGTGGTGGCATTGATGTGGGTCAGTTTCCAGGCCAAGCCCTTAAGGTGTCAGCTGCTTCCTCTTCTTTTTTTTGGAACAGCTGATCTTAGAATGCCCTCTCTGGGAGCCCTGAGCCTCCCTGCTGGACCTACCCTAAGGCCCCCATGCTGGACAGGCCACACGTAGGCATGTCAGTGGAGCAGAGGCTGAAGGTGGCAGGTGGGTTTTGGTGGGAATGGGGACCCAGAAAGCACCCTGAGTATTGCTTGCATCAGCATCCCCCAGAAAAACAAAGACCCCTGAGCTCCACTCAGGAGAAAATGGATCAGAATCCCAAGGAATGTAGCCCAGGAACCTGCCTTAATAAGCACCTTGGGACTTTTAGGCCCAGTCTGAGGAACAATGGAATGAGGAATAGACCAGCCTGAGTAGAGGGAAGAAGGGGATGGTGGATTTAAGTAAACAGGAAGAAAAGGACTTTTCGAAGTGCTTCATTTCATAAGCAAATGCAGTTGAACAAGTAAACAAACAGAAAGGAAGGTGGATGTTAGAATAGGCACAGCATCTCCAGGTGGGCACTTAAGCTTGGCAGACCCCAGAAAGGTGGTGGTGGGGAGGGGGTCCTGCTGCTGACACAGGGCTATCTCCCTGTGAATGAACATGGGGGATTTCATCACACATCACACCTGAGTCTCTTACTGAAGCAGCAGTTATGGCTCCTGGGGCCATCAAAGTCACCTTCCCTCCCCTCCCCTCCTCTACAAGGGAATCCTTCTGTGTTTGTGCAGGAGAAAGAGAAAGAGAGAGCCCAGTCAGTATGACCCAAGCAATCAAAGACCTGGCACCTATGGAAACAGATAAAAGACAGAGAGACAGGAGGAGGCAGGGCTCTGAGCACTGTTATTCATGTTGATAAACGGTACTAACGACATGTAAGGCAGATGTGAACATGGGAGCCAAAGACACATCACTCCGGAAGACTTTATAGGAATGTCCACTGAGCGTCTTGAGAAACAGATATTGATAAGGATTGAACTGAATTAAATCGGATTCAATTGACAGTAATGAATCTGATCCTCTTAATCATTAGTGTCTTCCTACCAGTAACCAAAAGTGCTTATTTTGAGGTTGTTGTTGTTTTTTTTTCCTCTTTAAGGAAGTGAAAAGAAAATACCAATGAAGTGTTTTTAAAAGAGGATTACCTAAGTGACTGCCCTGGCATTCCAGTGGTTAAGACTTCACCTTTCAATGCAGGGGGTGTGGGTTCGATCCCTGGTTGGGGAGCTAAGATTCCACATGCATCAAGGCCAAAAAACCCAAAACATTAAAACAGGAGCAATACTGTAACAAATTCAGTAAAGACTTTAAATAATCTTCCCCCCTCAAAGCAAGAGGATTGCCTCAAATTAAACTATTAAGCTGCATGTGGGGGTGAGAAGCTGGGAGGAACATCGTTTCCTGCAGAGCTGGGAAGGTAGCAACTGCTGGGAGCCAACACACGAGACCCTACCCATGACAAGGCCATAAGGGAGAAAACCTGATGGGCAAGGTGGATCAGGTTTTCACGGGTTTCGAAAAGGTCAGCTCACAAGACCCTACCCCTAACAAGGCCATGAGGGAGAAAACCTGACGGGCAAGGCGGATCATGTTTTCAGGGGTTTCGAAAAGGCCAGCTCACGACATCCCACCCATGACAAGGTCACGAGGAGAAAGCCTGACAGGCAAGGCAGATCAGGTTTTCAGGGATTCCGAAAAGCTGCCCCTGGCGCTCACCTTAAAGATGTTATCTGTCTTTCTGATGCCTGCCTCAATGGACTACTCCCTAATTTCTGTGACACAGGCAGGAAGGCCATCCCCGATCTCTTCCCAAATTAGAATCAATTTAGAACTTTAATCAATAAGTTTCCCAGGTGGTGGTATTTTATGAGATTATTCAGGGTGAAAGGAGTGTTTTAATTTAAACTCCTTTGCTGGTAGTTTGTTAGCCAAATGCATTTATGCCCTTGGTACTAATATGCATGATTGCTTATAATATCCTAATCATAAAATAGCATAAAGAACCTGATTATATAAAAGTCCTAATAGATATAGAGCCCTTTTAAGGGGTAAAGGAGTCCTATTAGAAAACATAAGAAAAATTATTCTATAGGTGGTTATTGGGTTGACGTTTGCTTGCTGTGTTTTGCTTGCTGTGTTATGCTTGCTGTATTTTTGCCTTTAATGTGCTAAGGTTGTGTTATAAAAACCATTGTTAATATAGTTAAAGATCTAGAGAAATAAGAACTTAGCCCTAGTGTGGTAACAATGAGATGGTTGTTAATTGTCAGTCAGGAGTGCTAGGCAGAAGCTGCCTCACCAAAGTCTCAGTCAGTATGGGGTAAACTTCTTAGATAAACGCAACTGACAACTTTTGCAGAAAGATTAACTTTTGTATTAACAAGGATATAATTCTACTCTGTACTATTTCCCTATGAGACTGCTACCACTCAGTTAAGGTCACCATAAAAACGGAAAACAGGTTTACATTCACCTGACGTGCATAAAATGTTAATGGCCCCAAGGCCAGAAGATCACGTGCTAAGAATTACTATAGAATTAGAAAGCAAAAAACATCCTGCTTTTCCTAAAAAACAAAATGATGTAATACTAATCCTGTGTAATCATGAGTAAGCATCTTGTACCTTGAAAACGTTCTGTGAAAGGGTATAAAACCGGTTGTCAAAAAGTAAAACACAGACTTGGCCCTATCAAGGCTAGTCTCACGTGTCTTCTCTCTCTTTCTCCCTCTCTCTCGCCGACGCCGTTCATCCTGAGGGTACCCCCTGGATCCTGCCGAGGCTGGACCCCGGCAAGCAACATCTCTATTGTGAAGTTATATATTTGATCTGCACACTTTTCTGTATTATATTGTTGTTTAGTCCTTGTTCAGACTCTTTTCAATCCCATGGACTGTAGTCCACCAGGCTCCTCTGTTCATGGGATTCTCCAGACAAGAATACTGGAACCAGTTGCCATTTCCTTATCCAGGGGATCTTCCCAACCTAGAGATCGAATCCGCATCTCTTCTGCATTGGCAGTCGGATTCTTTACCTGGTGAGCCATTGGTACAAGTACAGGGTGTGAAGGTGTTAAAGGAGAGGTGGCCACAGTGTAGATGGGCCTAGAGGGGTTAGTTCCCAGAAGCCGCGCCGCCCGCGTGGGTCCTCCTGTGTGCACAGGTCCGGGACGGGGCGGGGGTGGGGGGGCGGAGGGTGGAGACCGGTTCCAGTTCCCTTGGCCTCACGCGGATACCGGGTGCCCCTGTAGTGTGCGTCCATGGGGCACAAGATGGAGACGTGTGAACACTTGCGGGGCTCACCCTCTCCTGATTACTGAAAGGTTCGTCTGTTGGAGTCTCTGGAGCTAGATGTTTTCCTGGAATGCAGCTCTGAGCCCAGAGCGTGGAGACTTAAACAGCACGAAGCACAGAGTTGCCAAAGGCATCTTTAGAGCTGCGAGGGAAAGCCAGGACATTCCGAAGGCCTGCGCGGGAGGGAGGGAGCGGGCTGGGGGGCCAGGGCGCGCGGTGCGCAGGGGAGGGGACTGTGGTCTGGAGGGCCGGTAGTGGCGAGATCACGAGGCCTGCGCGGGGGCCCTCAAAGCACCCTGCCCTTCCCCCACTGGATGACGCGGCCCCTCCCGGGGCAGCCGAACCTCTCTTGCCCTTCGTCCGCGATCTTTGGCGGCCCAGGCGCCGGCAGCCCCGCGGCCTCGGAGGAGCTGCGGCCGGAGAGAGGGGCGCGGAGACTTGGCACGGACGCTTGGCCCGCGGCCCGCCAGCACAGCGCCCGCCTCCCGGGTCCCGCCCCGGCCCGGACTCGGGGACCGCCCGCGCGTCCAGTACCCTCGAGCGCAGTTTTCCAGCGCGCAGTCCGCCGGCGCCGCGTCCTCCAAAACAAGCGCCTTCCTTATCCTTCCCGCGCAGTGGCCAAGGCGCGCGCATCTCTCTCCCGCGCATCCGCTGCAACCATGGCCACCTCCTCCGCGCGGCCTGCCTTCCTGGTCATGACCGCACTGGCGCTGCTGCTGCTGCTGTGCGTGGGCCCAGGTAAGGGGGCGAGTCCACGGCGCTAACGCCGAGAGGAGGGCGCGGAGACCAAGGCGCGCATCCCGAGCCCTGGCAAGGGCCAAGAGTTGAAAGCGGTCTTGGGTTCTGCCCTTGCGCGGTGGGAAGTGGCAGAGTTCAGGGTCAAGGGAAGGGTCTCAGGTCTCTGCAGCAACCTTGGGAAAAGATGCGGAGGAGCCTTGGACAGAACGCGAGGGGCAGGGTGCAGTGGGTGCTGTAGGCAGGTGGCACCCAGAACTCAGCGGAGTCAAAAGGCCTTCATCCCCAGGGTCCCTTCCAGGGGTTCCCTTCCCGGCGCCTCGGCTCAGTTAAGTTCCAGGCCTGAAAATCTGCGCGAGCAGGAGCAGGCCCTCACCTCGCTGGGGAAAAGCCCTGTAAGGAGAAATTCTTCAACTTCTCTACTTCTTGGGGGCCCTCTTGAATGGGTTGGAAATCCCAGTTCCTTCCCTAGAAAATGCGCGCATTTACACACAGGCTGGAGATGAAGTGGGTGGGGTGCGGACTTGTGAACCCTGGGAGCCCACAGAGCCCACCTTAGGGAGATTTCACCCTGAGTGCTGTCTTACCTTTTGCCAGCTTTTATGGCTCAGGAGTGGCCTCCTGCAGGCAGGGGTGCCTTTGCGGGTATGAGAGGTGGGGGTGGTGACCCCAGGTCAACTGGGAAGACGCAGGGTCTGGAAGGTGGGAGGGTGACCTGCTCAAGAACCTGGGACTGAAGTTTCTCGCACCACAAAGCAGCCAAGCAAGGTGGGTGGAAAGGCAGGACCCCCTTGGTTGCTGAACATCTGTGTTTTGGGTGGTCAGCACAAGTGGGGAACAGCAAACATGGGGCAGGGGAGACCTGGGAGCCCTGGGGGACATTAGCACAACTGAGGGGCTGGGGTGATGGCTCTTCTAATTTAGGACCATAGGGGAGGCCAGTCAATCACTCCCCATCACCTGATTTATCACGTCCTGCTTGTTCCTCCCATTTTAAGAACCACATCTGAATACAGCAAGTGGACATCAGCTAGAAACCTATTCTTTTCAGGACTTGAATTTTATTTCATTTGTACCAAGACTGCAGTGATAGGAGTTGGTTAAAATATTATAATCATTGAGCTGGAATGTAAAAGTTCTTATGACACCAAATGAAAATCTTCATGTAAAGTCCCCAAGGTGATTTTATGACACCCCAAAGAATTTAACGGAGAAAGGGACCATAGCCCTTTCTTGACCAGTTTATCAAGAGCTTCAAAGGGGGCATCTTGAAATTCCAAACTCTGGGAGATCGAATGCCAGGGAGCTTGAGTTGATCAACTCAGGAGTGCGTTTGAGCATAGCCTGGAAATGGTGACCAGTGATGTTGGGGTAGAAATTCATGATGCTACAAGACAAACCCCACTGCAGCTCATTTGTTCTTTATTCCTTTCTTCAAATAAAGTTAGTGTGGTATCCATGTTCACACATTGATATTTACAGTTCAGCGGGTAGTAATTGGCACCATGGCATTGCTAATATTTATCATGTTAGGACTTGTTCACCCTTTTCAGTTGTGTAACTGAATCTGATGGGGCTCACCTTTCTGAGGTAGTAAGGACACACATTTGCTGGGAGAAATTGCAGCTTCAGTGCAAATGCCACTCAGATAGTAAAGAATCTGCCTGCGATACAGAAGAGCCGGGTTCATTCGCTGGGTTGGGAAGATCCCCTGGAGGAGAACATGGCAACCCATTCGAGCATTCTTGCCTGGAGAATTCCACGGACAGAGGAGCCTGGCAAGCTCCAGTCCAAAGGGTCACAGAGTCGGGGACAACTGAGGGACTAACACTTTTCACTTTTCCAATGTCTGTTTCAATTCATCAGTATTAAAGTGCTCTTACAGAAGACAGACAGAGGGGTGGTACTTAATTCGGCAGGCTACTCTGAGTCGGTGGAGACTCATTGTATTAAGATACTAAAATATGCTCAGATTCGTGCCCTGTCCATGTTGGCAAATGTAGATTCCTTCACTGGCTCTTGAGGTTGGGAGGGAAGCACAGACTGAAAGTGGTCCCACCCCATCTAACTGACCCTCCTGTGTAGTAGCCTCCCCAGTGCTGACTCACAACT
Source organism: Cervus elaphus (assembly GCF_910594005.1). Taxonomy (NCBI): domain Eukaryota; kingdom Metazoa; phylum Chordata; class Mammalia; order Artiodactyla; family Cervidae; genus Cervus; species Cervus elaphus. The sequence continues at coordinate 58,938,221 of NC_057825.1, forward strand.
GATGCTCAGATACCTCTAGCAACTCTGGATGGGAAGCTTCTCTGGTGATTTGCTCCAGCTTTGGGTGGCTGTCCGGTGCTGGCAGCTTGCTGCCCACCCTATTCTATGGCCCAGTGGCACCTTTGCCATCCATTGCTCTGCTCCCAGAAGTTCCCTCTAGTTAAACATCTATGTGTGCATTTGTGTGTGTGTGTGTTAGTTGCTCAGTCATGTCCAACTTTCTGGGACCCCATGGACTGTAGCCCACCAGGCTCCTCTGTCCATGGGATTCTCCAGGCAAGAACACTGGAGTGGGTTGCCATCTCCTTCTCCAGTGCATGAAAGTGAAAAGTGAAAGTAAAGTCGCTCAGTTGTGTCCGACTCTTAGTGACCCCATGGACTGCAGCCTACCAGGCTCCTCTGTCCATGGGATTTTCCAGGCGAGAGTACTGGAGTGGGGTGCCATTGCCTTCTCCGCACATGTTAGCACCTGAACCAAAGAGTAAAGAGGTGGGCTGATCAGAGATAAGCCGAAACAGAGGCAGGACAAGTATTTCCTTTCTTCAAGACGCTCTCCTTTTATTTATGCAGCCTAAAATTGTACCTGCTTTTTAAACAACCACATCTCTGTAGACTGACTGGAAGTGTAGATGATAATTCTGAATTCAGACCACTGCCCACTTAGCCCACTGCCCAGAGACACCAGACCTCCTCTGAAGACATGAGGGTGGCTCCACTGTGTTCTCATCTTGCAGTGGGATCTCTAGAGTTCCCCCAAAACCTGGCTCCCTATTCTAAAGGCAGGTGGGAGACACCCAAATTCAAACACCTGTGGGGGGCTTGAGAGGTAAAGTGCTATTTACAGACCCCGGGGTCTGCCAAGTGAACTGGGTCTGGAAACATTCAAATACTAAATCTATAAACACGGGGCACCTAAGAAAACACACTTGCAGGTCACATTCAGCGGTGAGCAGCCAATTCGTGACCTTTGGCTACAAATGTGGTTTTTTCCTCCCCAACTACATAATAAATTCTTTAAGCAGAGTTTCTTAATCTTCTTTGGGCCCCACACACTTCTGAAAGTCTGGCTGGAGCTCTGGCTCCTATTCCCAGAAGACCATACCTTTGCAGTTGCAAATTGGTCCACAGTTGGGAAGGATAGGGCCTGCCGAAGGATGGATACCACCATCTCACCATCTCCATCCTTGGGCCAGACTGTGCCTCATACACCTAAGGATGCTCTGATCAGTCTTTACAAGGCTGGTCTCTCTCCCAGGGCCTCTGGTTCCCCCTCCACAGGACAAGCCTCATTCCTGTAAGTAGCACTCAGAGACCAGAGGCTTCCACAGTCTTCAAACCAGCTCACGGGCCAGAGGGGGCGTTCCGTGAGATCAAACTCATCATTTACTATTAAATGATTGGGCAGGTTATAAACACTTCTAGATCTGAATACAAACGACAGTACATGGTACAAATGATGCCTGATTGTAAGACAGTCAGGACAAATAACAATACAGGGCTGAACTTTGAGAGCACTGAGGCACATTTCTTGGCTTGTGGTGGAGAAACCCCACTTCTGCCTCATCTTCTCATGACTGCCATCTGTGTGGTGTCACTTCTTGTAAGGACATCAGTCATTGGATTTAGAGCCCAGCCTAAACCCAGCATCATGTTACCTCCAGATCCTTAACTCATTACATCTGCACAGACCTTATTTTCAAATAAGTTCCCATGCTGAGGTTCTGGGTGGTATGAATTTGGGGGGACACTATTCAGTGCCACGAAAAGTAAAGTCTGCAGGCAGGTACATATGACAGATAGCTGCCTGAATATTATTTAATTTTTTAAAAAATTTTATACTAGAATATGGGCTTCCCAGGTGGCTCAGTGATAAAATTTCAGCCTGCCAATGCAGGATTTGATCCAGGGTTCAATCCCTGGGTGGGAAGATCTCCTGGAGGAAGAAATGGCAAAAAAAAAAAAAAAGAAAGAAATGGCAACTCCTCACTCCAGTATTCTTACCTAGAGAATCGCATGGACAAAGGAGCCAGGTAGGCTATAGTCCATGGGGTCACAAAGAGACATGACTGAACAACTGAACACGCATGTACACATAGCCAGTTAACAATGTTGTGACAGTTTCAGGTGAACAATAGAGTGACTCAGCCATGCATGCAATACACATGTATCTATTCTCCCTCTAACTCCTGGTGACTGCCTGAATGCTATGATAGAAGGGCTCAAAGGACAACGTTACTTTTCCTAGGGAATAGTTCAGATGGTCTCCAGTAGCTCCAAGTGTCCTGTTCAGCCCTAGCTCTTGTCACCAGTTTGAGCAACCGGCAGCCTGAATGGCCTTTTCTACACAACAGGAAATGCAGCAAGCATTGGATACCAAGTTGCCAAAGCAGGATAGGGGCATGAAATGAGTTTTTTCCAATGTGGATTTTTGCATATGAGAAATTTAAGAGTGCAGTACAACCCTGAAATGATTTCTGTCTTCATTCCTTTAGGCGGCATAAGTGGAAACAAACTTAAGTTGCTGCTTCGGAAACGAGAAGGTAAATACAGCCTACATGGATAAGAGGGCATTCTTCACTGGGTTGCAGGGAGACGGGGATGTTGATGTGTTCACTGGAGGCTTGTGTTTGGAAAATGAAAAGTGTTTACTCCTTAAAAGGTTAGCAGATAGAAGGGGTGGGTCTGTGGGGATGCAGTGCGGTATTTCATCAGATAAATATTATTGCCAGTTAATGCTTCTCTTAAAGCTGTCAGTGTAGGTCCAGAAATAAAAGGAACAGAGCGGCAGTGTTCAGTGAAGGCTGTTTTAGAACCCTGATGCCCTTTAGAGCACATGCCTGAGTCTAGAGCATACACAGCCTTAGTCCTGGGGCAGCACAGAGCGGGCTGTGGGCGCCCTCCATACCCAAGTGGCCCTTGGGAGGGGGTTAACCAGAAAGACCGTTTGTTGTGTTGCTGACACCTGTTGTGAAGAACATGCCTGAGGTAGTGGTGATGGCACATGAACAGTCTGGGAGCCATGCAGGTGAGTCCTGGGCCCCTGTAATGGGTTCCATCATCCTGTGGTCCTGAGAATACCATTCTCCCTCAGAACATGCATCTTCACCTGGAAAACAGGAAGTTATCTGTCCCTTAGAATGAAGACTACATTTCTGAGGTGAACTTTTAACCACTTATTCTTTTCCCTGAGTTAATGGGGCTCCAGGGAGTTGAATTTGAAGTCTGTTCCCTGCTGCGGGGCCCCAGTGCTTATGCAGCTACTTCCCAGGGGGTCTGCAGTGACCCCTCCACCTGACACGCACCTGCTGAGCACATGCGGCCCCTCTCGGTATGGAGAGGGGCTCCCAGCATCTCCCCAGCTCTTCCAGCCTCTCCTGAGGCCCTGGTCCACCCCTGACCTCCCAGGCCCTCAGCCGGCCCCCTCCCTGGGCTGGGCAGGCATCTCCCAGGGGTACCAAGGCCGATGGGAGTTCTGGGAGGGCCACCTGTGGAAGGGATACCAGAGAGAAAGTGACCAAGAAAATCAGGACTCCTCTGTGTACACCCTCAGCGTTTATCCAGCTCAAGCCAAGAAACAAATATTGAGCACCTACTGTGTGCGAAACAGTGTGACAGGCCCAGAGGGAGATGCCCAGACGAGCAGGCGGTGAGAATACAAACGTGCTGGCATTTACCCACATGAGCAAGGATGCAAGGGCACTTGACTTCCTTTTCCTGCGTGGCCTCCATGCCAACCTCGAGGCAAAGACCATCCATCCAGTGTCACAGATGAGGGGACAGGGGCTCAGAGCCGGTCAGCAGGGCCAGCCCAGGACCCAGAGCTTCCCTGAGTGTATCTGCAGGAGTGGGGCCCTTTGAGCACTGAGCCCAAGACAGAAGGTATTTGGGGAAGCCATGGGAAAGCAGGGGTCACCCTATTAAGAGGCAGTCCAATCGTCAGTGGTCACACAGTGGGACCCCAGGTGGCACCACTTGTCCCCGTAGCCCCTGCTGGATTCACCTGCCCACGACCCCCTTGTTCCAGCTCTCTCTCCCCTGGACTCCTAAGCAGGCCCAGAGGGCTCTTGTTTACTCCGACAGTGAACACCTACTGGGCAGCACTGGATACACTGTGGCTTCCCCACAGCAGAGCCCTCAGGGAAGCACCAGCCCCTGTCCAGGGCCGACCTGGGTCTGGGTGTGGCCAGGGGCTGCAGAGGAGGAGCTGAATTTGGTTCCTGCCCCAACCCCAGGCCTGTGATATGGCAGTGGCCAGAGGGCAGGGCTGGCTACCCCAGAGCCCAGGGCGGGACCTGGTGAGGGAGCCCACCCTGTACACGTGCCCTGCAGGAAGGATGTGCCAAATAGAGCATCTCCTGCCAGGCGGGGTGGGAGGGGATGTGGAAGAGCGATTCACCCCAGTGAGGAAAGAAATCATCTTTGTACTTGGTGGGGGGTGGGGGGACCCCTCGTTTCAGCCCCTGCTCCCACTACGACCCCGGTGGCTGTCCAGGAGAGCAGAGCCAAGGAGTTCCTGACCGGCCTTAGGAGGCCCAAGCGGCAGCTGTGGGACCGCTCGAGGCCGGAGGTGCAGCAGTGGTATCAGCAATTCCTATACCTTGGCTTCGACGAGGCGGTGGGTGTCCGGGCTCCCTCGGCGGGAGGGGCGGAGCCTGGGAGAGCAGGGGCGGTGCAGAGGCCTGGATCCCCTGGGGGCGGTACATAGGCCTGGATCCCTGAGGGAGGGTGGGACTGAGGGCTGGCTTCCCACAGGGCAGAGTGGAGGTGAGGGGCAGAAGCCTGGATCTTCCTGAGGGAATGGGGGTTGAGGGGCAGAGGATTCCCATGGGGGTTGGGGGTGGAGCGGAGGGAAAGGAGGCTGTCTTCCTCCAGGGCAGGGTTGGGGGGCAGAGGCCTGGCTCTCCCTGGGGGGATGAAGGTTGAGGGGGGTGGGGGAGAGGCTTGGATTCCCACCGGATGGTGGGAGTGCATGCAGGGAAATGGCGGAGAATGAAGTTCTGTTATTTGCTCTGAAGTCAAAGCCAGAGCTGCCAGGCACTGGACCAGGTGACTGTCAGGTGTAAGGTTGTTGGCTGGAATTTTCCACCCCGCTGTGCCCAATGGGTTCCCTCCCATCACGGTTTGGTAGCAGAATTCCAGAGACTTCCCAGCCCAGAGAGGCTGGGACTTAGATTCAGAGGAAGTCTGATTTCCCTAGGAACCCTCTGACCGTATCTGTATGGTTTTATCTGAGTGTGAGTAAATGTGAGGATCCAGTAAGGTTCTAACATATGCACAGATGGGACTAGAAGGACATGCGTCCAGACACCAGTAGGAATTGGCAGTGGAAATAGCCCCTTTCTCTTTGTCTCCCTCCCACCATGCTTTTTTTTTCCACCATGCTTTTTTAAAAAATGTAAGTGCATTATTTCTGTATTTATAAAATATTTTTTAAGTTTTTGAAAAAAAAATATTTTAAAGCAAAACTTCAAACAAGATTATAAAATGAGGAAAACCAAAGAATGAGGCTACTACACTTTGTGACAAACTGCAGTATTGTGAGTCAAGCAAGCCATCTTCTTTTGAAAGCAGAGACTGGTGGGGCGGCTGAGGTCGGTGGAGGTCAGAGCCCCAGGCCAAGCAGATGAAGAGGGTGGAATTGTGCCCACGTAGTCAGTGTTTGTGGCCTGAGTCAGTGCACCAGACCTGTTTGAGCATCACTACAGGTGTGAGAGAGTCATCACCAGACATGCAGACCAGGCTGCAGTGTGATTCTGTTCACCACCGTTCACTAAACCCACAGCCTGTGCAGCAGCCCAGGCAGGACTGGGGGTCAGCGTCTGCCACACTAGACACCCAGTGCTGGGGGCAGGCCCATTTGTTACTGCATTGGGCAGATGTCTGCTTTCTTTACCAAAAAAGAGAAGAATGCTGAAGTCTGGGGTATATTCAGAACTCATAGGTAGGGGTTCAAAGGAAGGGGTGCATATGCCTTTGGGGACTAGGCTTTCAGCAATGCTCACCTGCTGGTTAAAACTGACCTCTGGCCCAGGGATGCTGTAGCGAGGAGTAAGTATTTTTTAAAGTACTATTTATTATTTTTTATTGAAGTACAGTTGAGAAGTACTCTTTTATTGAAGTACACTTGAAAGTCCCTTGAACTGCAAGGGGATCAAACCAGTCAATCCTAAAGGAAGTCAACCTAGAATATTCACTGGAAGGACTGATGCTGAAGCTGAAGCTCCAATACTTTGGCCACCTGATGACTCACTGGAAAAGACCCTGATGCTGGGAAAGATTGAGGGCAGGAGGAGAAGGGAGAAACAGAGGATGAGATGGTTAGACAACATCACTGACTCAATGGACATGAATTTGAGCAAGCTCCAGGGGACAGTGAAGGTCAGGAAAAGCCTGGCATGCTACAGTTCACAGGGTCACAAGGGGTTGGACATGACTTAGTGACTGAACAACAACAGTTGATTTATAATGTTGTGTTAGTTTCAGATACACACACACACACACATATATATATGTGTGTGTGTGTGTTCTTTTTTGGGTTCTTTTCCCTTGTAGTTACTACAGGATATTGAATATAGTTCCTCCTTTTGCTGTACAGTAGGGCCTTATTGCAGGAATTATTCTCTTAGGGGCCATTCTTTGTTGAATGACAATGAATGAACCAGAGAAACACCACCAGTAAGATGTGCTCTGGGAAATGGTGTCCTTAATCCCATCCTTTTTCACCCTCTTCTCCAGAAATTTGAGGATGACATCAGCTATTGGCTGAACAGAAATCGGAATGGGCACGACTACTACGATTACTACCAGCGCCACTACGATGAGGACGCGGCCATTGGCCCCCGGAGTGCCCACAGCTTCCGGCACGGAGCCAGTGTGAACTACGACGACTACTGACCGCCCCTTCGGGCAGGTTCAGGCCGTGGGCTCTGCACAGCACTCGGGCTGTGTCTGCCCTGTCTGGTCTTGGCTCATCTTCCCTACTCGCTTTCTCTGGCCAGAAAGTAAGCATTAACACAGAGAATATAAAGACCTTTCGAGAGTCCATGCAAGTTCCTAACACTGCATTCCATTTAAAACTAGAAATAAAAGCATTTTGTTTAAAAGTCTGAGTTTGAAAGTTTGAATGAAACTTAAGCTGGCAAGAGTTTTCCTTCCCTGGAATGTTTCTCAACCTCTCAGAGGCACTAAGTGTGACCCCTTCAAGAGTCCCTACCATCCCAAGCCATGGGACGGAGCAGGGGTCTTCAGTGTGTTAGAATTCAGCCCACACTAAATGCAAACAAGCAAAACCCAGCAAGAAAATTTATTGGAAATTATTTAAGATCACAGAACACAGTTTGGAGAATCTAATCATTGATGTGGTTTTGCAAGTTTGATTGCTCTTCCATAGCCCGAGCCAGAGCTGGACCTGTTTAATATCATCAGGGAGGAAAAATGGGTAATATAAAAACCACTACAGTTCAGTTGATTTCAGAGCTTCACTTACCTTAAGAAATTAAACCTTGTCTAATGAATCCAAGATTTAAGAATATACTTTGCATCATGTTTAAACAACCTGAGTGAATGGAAAAGTGGGGGTGGGTTAAGGGAGGGGAGGGAGATGGGGAGGTGACACCTGCAGAGGGGAGGGGCCCTCAGCATGGCTCTTGTACTCACAGACCCTCTGACAGCCTGCTGGAAGCTTTCTCACAAAACTGCTACGTGATTTGCACATAATCTCTGAGACAGCCCATTATTCACAGGCTGCAGATAATGAATCCCTGGGCTTGGTGGCGGATACTGCTTCAGGAAAGCAGTGTTTCTGGACAATCCTTTGGAATCCCTACAACTTTTAAAAATTGGTGGTAAAACACAACATAAAATCCCCCATTTTAAGCATTTTTTGGTGCACAGTTCAGGGACATTAAGTTCATTCATGTTGTTGTGCAACTGTCACCAGTCTCCACCTCCAGAACCATCTCATCTTCCCCAAACAGAAATTCTGTCCATGAAACCATAAATCCCCAGCCCTGCCCCTCTTTCTTTCTGTCTGCATGGATTTGACTCCTCTAGGGACCTCCTGTAAGTGGAATCATACAGTATTCATCTTTTGTTACTGACTCAATATTTCACTGAGCATTACGTCCTCAAGGTTCATCCCCCTTGTAGCATGCTGTGTTTCTTCCCTTTTTAAGGCTGAGGAATATTCTATTTTGTGTGCAGACCACTCTTTATCTACCAACAGACACTGGGTTGTTTCCACCTCCCAGCTGGTGTGACTAATGTTGTGAACACAGTCTGCAAATACCTCTTTCTGTTCCCACTTTCAGTTCTATGGGGCACATACCCAGAAGTAGAATTATTGGATCATAAGGTAATTTGTTTTGTTTTTTGAGGAACCACCATTTGTTTTCCATGTCAGCTGTACTATTTTATATTTTAATGTAACATAGAGTTGTAATTTGCTGTTCAGTCACTTAGTCATGTCCGACTCTTTTTGACCCCATGGACTGCAGCACACCAGGCTTCCCTGTCCATCACCAACTCCCAGAGCTTGCTCAAACTCATGTCCACTGAGTTGGTGATGCTGTCCAACCATCTCATCCTCTGTCGTACCCTTCTCCTCTTGCCTTCAATCTTTCCCAGCATCAGGATCTTTTCTAATGAATCGGCTCTTTATATCAGGTGGCCTAACTATTGGAGCTTCAGCATCAGTCCTTCCAATGAATATTCAGGACTGATTTCCTTTAGGATTGACTAGTTTGATCTCCTTGCAGTCCAAGGGACTCTCAAGAGTCTTCTCCAATACCACAGTTCAAAAGCATCAATTCTTCGGCACTCAGCTTTCTTTATAGTCCAACTCCCACATCCATATATGACTGTTGGAAAAACCATAGCTTTGACTAGATGGACTTTTGTTACCAAAGTAACGTGTCTGCTATTTACCATCAGGGAAGCCCAAGAGTTGTAATAGGAAAGAGCTTTTGTGTTCTGTACAAGTCAGTCACTGAAGGGATGTTGCCTTTAAGCCTATATTATGCATAATGGCCCATCTTGGGCACCCCTGCCTTTGAGATAATGAGCGTGAAGCTAAAATACCTTTGTTTATCTCCCAGGAAACCTCCTGACTAGGCCCACCCGTGAGTATCTACAGGAAGATGAAATTCACATGCCGCCTCCAGAGGCTGCTGGTCCGGGGTTGGGGAGGTGGAACCGGAAATGCGTGGCTGTAGTCCCTCCCCTATTAGTATAAAAGGTGCCTGACTAACTCAGGCAAGATGGTTCTCTGGCGGCATAACTCTGGCGGCATAACTCCACCGTCTCCTGCGTCTGCTGGCTTTCTGGATAAGGTCACTATTCTTTGCCCCAGCAAGTCGTCTCTTGACTTATTGGCCTGTCCTGTGGGTACGAGATTGGACTCCGTAATAGAGTTCCATTCAGACTTTTGCTTCTGTTTCTTAACCACTATGGTGCTGCTCAAACCCCAATGCAGTGTCGGGGAGGGGGCTGGGCAGTGATGGAGAGCATGTCTTAGTTTCATTCCTAATCTTAAATGTTGCTGTGCTTCTCCAAAAATTATGTTTGCTGGGTGTTTTTGGTAGATGCATTTTCTCAAGAAAGTTACTATTCCTTTAAAAATATGCTAAGAAGATTTTAAAATGTCATATGGATGCTGAATCCTAGATTATCTGTTGATAAGTCATCCTTTTAAATCTGTTAATTAACAATTAAATTAATAAAATTCTAATATTAAGCAATTGAACTGTGACCCCATGGACTGTAGCTGGCCAGGCTCCTCTGTCCATGGGATTCTCCAGGCAAGAATACTGAAATGGGTTGCCATTCCCTTCTCCAGGGGATCTTCTCGACCCAGGGATCGAACTCAAGTCTCCTGCATTGCAGCCGGATTCTTTTCTGTGAGTCATCAGTGAAGTGAAATAAAACTAACTTGATCATGATTTTTTTCATTGTTGGATCTGGTTGGATAATATTAGTTCAGAATTTTTGCATCCATGTCCATTAGAAACATTGGCCTGTAGTTTTGTTTCTGGTTCTGTTGTGGTCAGTTTGGGTGTCCAGCTTATACTGAATTCCTAAAATGAAGTATTTTCTGATATTTCTCCATATAAGGATGGAATTCTGTGTCCTGAATGGGAGCATTCTGATAAAGCCATTTGGATAGAGTGTTTTCTTCATGGTATTAATAAAATTTTTGAATATTTGAATGCATTTATTTTACAGGTAAAGGATTATTTTAACTTTGTTTCTCTCCTTGAATTTGTTTTGCAAAATTCTCTCTCTCTTAGTAGTCATTGATTATATGAAAGTTTTGAAGTGTGTTGAGAATAGGTCTTAATATTCTTTAATCTTTATTTCTCTGTAGCATCTGTGGTTTTTTCATTCGATTTGTGCCTTTAAAAAATGTTTTCAAACATTTGTGCCTTTTTTTAATGAATCTTTTCAAACATTCAGTTTTTGCCTTGTTGATGTGCTCTTTTGTATGCTTCTTTATGTCACAAATTTATGTTCACTTAATTTCCTTTCTTCTGCATCTGTGGGTCTTTGATTTATCTCAATTTTGAGGCTTATTTTTTTCCAGAGGCAAATACTTACTATTCTAAGTTTCCTCTTCAAGAACTGTATTCCATGAGTTTGATGTGAAAAGCTAGATGATGAAATCACCTAATTTCAATTATAATTTCTCCTTTGACCCATGAGTTGATTACAAGTGTTATTAAATTTCCAAGTGAATGAATTTTTCTAATTATCTTATTGGCTTTGTTTTCTTACTTAATTGCATTTTGTGTGTGTATGTGTGTTTAATATAGTCAGATCCTAATTCTTTGAAGTATACGAAGGCCAGCTTTACATCTGAGCATGTGCCAACCCAGCAAGGGTTCCCGTGTGCCTGAAAGGAATGTGTGTTTCCCAGACATCAAATGCAGTCAAGTCCATTAGCTCAAGCCTGATTGTGACATTGTTCACATACTCTATTTTCTTACTAATTTTTTTGGTCCATTTGATCTACTGATTCTGATAGGTGTGTTGAAATCCAACAATGAATTTGACTAGTTTTTTGTTTAATTTCTGTCAATCTGGCTTCATAGAAAGCTATGGTCTTGGTGGTTGTAGTGGTAAAGAACCCGCCTGCCAATGCAGGGGATATAAGAGACGCAGGTTTGATTCATGGGTCTGGAAGATCCCTTGGAGGAGGGCATGGCGACCCCCTCCATTATTCTTGCCTGTTGAATCCCATGGACAGAGGAGCCTGGTGGGCTACAGTCCATAGGGTCGCAAAGAGTTGGACACGAATGAAGTGACTTAACATGTATACACATATTCACACGGGACATGATAAATTTTTCCAGTGAATGGAGTCACTTATTTTTATGCATCACATTGCCTTATTTCTAATAATGCTTTTTGCCTGAATTCTCTTTTGCTATTAATATTTGCCTTCTGTTGACAACTGATTGCCTGTTCTCTTTTTTCCATAGTTTGACTTTTTATCTTCCTGTGTGCTTAGGTGTGTTTTTTGTAAAGGGTACCTCGCTGAAATTGTTTTTTGCTCTTTTTAAATAGGGTATAACTTTTAAGGTCTGAACAGGAGAATTTAGTCCATTGACATGTATTATGATTAGTGATTTTTATCTCTAACATCACACTTTGAACTTGTCCCATTTTACCTGTTCCTCTCCTCCCTTTTCCTCCTGTCTTGCCTCTTTTGTTTTCCTTTACATCTTTCTTTTCCCTTCACTTCCTTTGAAGGTTATATTGGATCTGTTCTACTAGTGTTTGCCTATTTAATCCATATTTAACAAGTTATAGGCAGTCAATAGCCATAGTCATCTCCTGGACAATACAAGGACCCCCAAATACTTCATTTTGCGATCTCCTCTCCCAATTTATAAGCTACAATAACTCAGCATTTAAAATCTAGTCTACTGGGCACTTCCCTGGTGGCCCAGTAGTCAAGAATCTGCCTTCCAAAGCAGGGGATATGGATTCGATCCCTGGTCCAGGAAGATCCCCCATGCCATGGGGCAGCTAAGCCCGTGCACGCAGATAATGAGTTCACGTGCCGCAACTACTGAAGCCTGTGTGCCCCTGAGCCTATGCTCCACAACGAGAAAAGCCACTGCAATGAGAAGCCTGAGTACTACAATGAAGAGTAGTACCGCTTGCCTCAGCTACAGAAAAGCCCGTGTGCAGCAACAAAGACCTAGCAGAGCCTAAATAAACAAATAAAAATCTTGTCTGCTTCATTCCCCCGTGTTAGTTACCTTTGCCTCATTTACAGTCACTAGTTTGTTTAGATGTCACATATCATATCCAGCCTGGCTTACTATCTCTCCTTCAGACTCAGACCCTGCATCTGAGCTCCTCTTCCTTTGACTTCAATACCATCCTCTAAAATCCCTTTAGTGCAGGTTCTTTGATGGTCAACCCCCCAAGTTCACACTTTCCCTTGTGTTGCTTGGTTTAGGGTTTTGGTTGAGTTAATCAGCACTTTGGAGACATTACCCTACAGCTGTGTGGCTTCCACTGCTGTGTGAAGGGTTTCACCATAACCTGTCATTTTAATTAGGCAAAAATTCATATGTTTTCTGAAATATATATATTATACATAATTTTAATATATATGTATACAAGAGCTTTTCTACTGCACTTGTCCTCCCTGCTGCCTTATTTAACAGATGCACCTCTATTACTTACATCTATATCTGTGTATTTGTACCGCTTTGGGTTATTGGGCTTCATTTCAGGTTTGCTGTTTTTGAACAAATTTGGAAAAATGCTATTCCTTTGAATGTTACTTCTCCCCCATTCCATTATTTCTTGAACTTTATTCAGGTTATAAATTTCCCTATGTTCCCTTTTTTAAATGTGCTTGAAAGAAGTGAAAGTGTTAGTCCCTTAGTCGTGTCTGACTCTTTGCAACCCCATGGACTGTAGCCTGCCAGGCTGCTATGTCCATGGGATTTCCTGCAAGAATCCTGGAGTGGGTTGCCATTCCCTTCTCCAGGGGTTCTTCCCTACCAAGGGACTGAACCCCAGTCTCCTGCATTGCAGGCAGATTCCAGCCTCTGAAGTCTGTGCAGGTCAATCTGGCTGCCCCCCACTGCTTCTTACTTATGGTGTCCTGCCTTCTTGGAGTCATGTGACTTCTTTTTTTAAATTAAATTTATTTTTAAATGAAACAAAGATGAATATTTTTAATGATAAAAGGTACAACTAACAAAGAAGATAGATATCATAAACACCTAACAACAAAAAAACAAAGATACACAAGCAAAAATCAGAAGAAATACAAGGGAGAAGAAAAAAATATAGTGACATCTTAACATTTCTCTGAGAATATTTTGTCAAGTGCAGAAAAAATAAGAATAGGAGCATCTTGAACTATGTCCTTAATAATTTAAATGTAATAGATTTCTATATATATTAACCTTATATCCTACACAAATATATTTAAAATTTTGTATCTCATACAGTGTTAGATATCCAAAGGACATTTAGTAAAACTGACAAAAGGGTAAACATTACTAGATTTCAAAAAGTAGAATTCTTTATTGTGTAATTCAGTTGTGCATATACACATATATTATTTTTGAAATTATTTTCCATTATATATTATTACACTTATTGATTGCAGTTCCCAGTGCTATAGTAAACATTTATTTGCTTGTTGCATGTCTATTTTTTTAAATTAGAAATCTAGCATTCTATTCATGCTAAGTCAAACAGGTGGAAACAAAATGTCATAAATTTTTTAGTTAGGCAAAAATTCATAAGTTTTCTAAAATATATATATTATACATATTATTTATATATATGTATACAAGAGCTTTTGTACTAAACTTGATAAAGGCTTAAGAAAGAACATCAAAAAAAGAAATGGAGAAATTGAAAAACAAACTAAACAAAATGGCAGCACTGAATATGAAATAGAAAACGTGAAACAAACTAGATAAAAGTAAAATATCCTCATATAATCCAGTTTGTAAATGTGGCTGCTCATTAGAAACATATCCGGAGCTCTGGTGAAATAAAAGTAATACCTAGACATTTGTATTTCTCAAAAAATTCCAAGATAATTCTGATATCATCTGGGTTTTAAAAAGTGATTACAGTTTTTTCTATTAAATGGTAGTTTTGATGATATAGAATTCTGTAATTTTTCTGTTGACCAATCATGATACAATGGTATTAAGTGAGTAATGGTTCCATAATCACAATAGTGAAAGATGTTTATCAGTTTTCATTATCAATAGCCAGACCAAAAATAAAAGATAATTACAATGGCAAGGCATAATGGGAACATGATTAACCTAACAATATAAAATAATTACATACAATTTGGGGGGTCAAGCAGAGTGATGTGGTAAGTAGAAGTGCACACATCCACAGCCTGTCTCTGTCTTGTGGTTGGTGCATTTAATCCATTTACATTTAAAATAATTATCAATATGTATGATTTTATTATCATTTTCTTAATTGTTTCACGTTTATTTTCTGTAGATAAGTCTTTTCCCTCTCTTGTTTCCTGCCTAGAGAAGTTCCTTTAGCATTTGTTGTAAAGCTGGTTTGGTGGTGCTGAATTCACTTATCTTTTGCTTGCCTGAAAGGCTTTTGATTTCTCCATCAAATCTGAAGAAGAGTCTTGCTGGGTAGAGTATACTTGGTTGTAGGTTCTTTTCTTTCATCACTTTAAATATATCATGCCATTCCCTCTGGCTTGTAGAGTTTCTGCTGAGAAATCAGCCGATAGATAGCCTGATGGGAGTCCCCTTGTATGTTATTTGTTGTTTTTTCCTTGTTGCTTTTAATATTTTATCTCTGACTATAGTCTTTGTTGGTTTGATTACTGTGTGTCTTGGTGTGTTCCTCCTTGGGTTTATCCTGCCTGGGACTCTGTGCTTCCTGGACGTGGTTGGATGTCCTGTGATTTCTAGCCATAGTATGCTCATTAGTTTTGGAAGTGTTTTGTTCATGAATAACTGAAGCCTGAATTAAGTTGGATTCTTCCAACCAGCACTTGGATTTCTTGTTGCTTGAGGCCCAGAGTGCAGGTGCCAGGGCTAAAGTGTGGGCATCTGCAAACTGGGACCCCTCAGTGTAGATTAACTCCACGTGTGTATCTGCAGACCCTCCCCTTGTGGTTCCTGTTCTCCTGGTGTCCTCTCCCACCCATCCATCCACCCCCACCCAGAGCATCCTCACTGCACGTTTCAGTGTGATGGATTGATTTGACACAGACCCCACATCATGGTGGAGCCTCTGGGGGTTCAACCTGATCTGGGTCATCTGATCGGGCCTTTGTCTCCTGTCCCGAGTGCTGGGCAGACTTCAGAGAATAGGTTCTGTGGGACTCTGCAGTCTCCTCCAGGCAAAGTCTGCATGCCCTTCATCTTGGCAATAGTGTGCATGCTTGCTCAGTTGTGTCCGACGCTTTGCAACCCTCATGGGCTCTAGCTAGCCTGGCTCCTCTGTCCATGGGATTCTCCAGGCAAGAATAGTGAAATGGGTTGCTATTTGCTCCTCCAGGAGATCTTCCTCACCCAGGGATTGAGCCTGTGTCTCTGGCATTGTAGGTGGATTCTTTACTGCTGAGCCATCAGGGAAGACCTGTTCATCTTGGGAATCTGCAGATCCCTGACTTTTGTATCATCTAAGACAGTGTCCCTAACCTTTTAGGCACTGGGGATGGGTTTCTTGGAAGACAGTTTTTCCACAGACTAGGGTTTGGGGGAGTTGGTGTTTGGATGATTCAAGTATGTTACATTTATTGTGTACTTTGTTTCTATTATTATTATATCAGCTGCACCTCAGATCATCAGGCATTAGATCCCAGAGGTTGGGAATCCCTACTTTCTAAGAGATGCATTTAAAAAAGATTTTGAAGAATCATATGTGGCATTCATTTGCTCCTATTGGAGCATTGATAGCCCAGGTTATCTAATCTGCCCTACTGCTAGAGACGCCCAGTTCATTCTCTATTTATTAAAAAATTTTTTTTTTTTAACAAATGAGGCAATTTATTAATCCAGCATCATTTGTTCTAATGCTTCTTGTTGGCAGCTGCCACCTGTCCAGTGATTCTGTCCAGATCTCTCTGTCCCTGAGGCGTCAGTTTGCAGCCCCCATCCTGGTCCTTTCCCACCATTTTCAGCCCCTCCAGGGCTTGGAGGACCCGCCCGGCCACGCTCTTGGAGCCTCTGCTGAAGTGGCTGGGTATGACATTGTTCCTCTGATGCCCCCCATAGATCTTGGTCATGGAGCCAACCCCAGCACCACCCCGGGGGTACAGGTGCTGTGCCGTGGAAGCAGCTCATGTGTAGAACCAGTTCTCATCGTAGGGAGCAAGTTCTTTATGCTTGGCCAGCTTGACGGTGTCCACCCATTCAGGGACTTTCAGCTTCCCGGACTTTTTGAGGAAGGCTGCCAGAGCTCTGACGAACTCCTGCTGGTTGACGTCTTTTACAGTAACTCCAGGCATCATGCGGCCTCTGCGCTGCCAGCCAGGGGAAAGGGAAAAATTTTTTTTTGATGTGGACTACTTTTTTTTTTTTTTCTATTTATTTTTATTAGTTGGAGGCTAGTTACTTTACAATATTGTAGTGGTTTTTGCCATACATTGACATAATCAGCCATGGATTTACATGTGTTCCCCATCCCAATCCCCCCTCCCATCTCCCTCCCCATCCTATCCCTCTGGGTCTTCCCAGTGCACCAGCCCTGAGCACTTGTCTCATGCATCCAACCTGGGCTGGTGATCTGTTTCACCCTTGATAGTATACTTGTTTCAATGTTATCCTCTCAAAACATCCCACCCTCACCTTCTCCCACAGAGTCTCAAAGTCTGTTCTGTACATCTGTGTCTCTTTTTCTGTTTTGCATATAGGGTTATTGTTACCATCTTTTTAAATTCCATATATATGCGTTAGTATACTGTATTGGTCTTTATCTTTCTGGCTTACTTCACTCAGTATAATGGGCTCCAGTTTCATCCATCTCATTAGAACTAATTCAAATGAATTTTTTTAATGGCTGAGTAATATTCCATTGTGTATATGTACCATAGTTTCCTTATCCATTCATCTGCTGATGGGCATCTAGGTTGCTTCCATGTCCTAGCAATTATAAACAGTGCTGCGATGAACATTGGGGTGCATGTGTCTCTTTCAGATCTAGTTTCCTCGGTGTGTATGCCCAGGAGTGGTATTGCTGGGTCATATGGCAGTTCTATTTCCAGTTTTTTAAGGAATCTCCACACTGTTCTGCATAGTGGCTGTACTAGTTTGCATTCCCACCAACAGTGTAAGAGGGTTCCCTTTCTCCACACCCTCTCCAGCATTTATTGCTTGTAGACTTTTGGATAGCAACCATCCTGACTGGCGTGTAATGGTACCTCATTGTGGTTTTGATTTGCATTTCTCTGATAATGAGTCATGTTGAACATCTTTTCATGTGTTTGTTAGCCATCTGTATGTCTTCGGAGAAATGTCTTTAGTTCTTTGGCCCATTTTTTGATTGGGTCATTTATTTTTCTGGAATTGAGCTGCAGGAGTTGCTTGTATATTTTTGAGATTAATCCTTTGTCTGTTGCTTCGTTTGCTATTATTTTCTCCCAATCTGAGGGCTTTTTCACCTTGCTTACAGTTTCCTTTGTTGTGCAAAAGCTTTTAAGTTTCATTAGGTCCCATTTGTTTATTTTTGCTTTTATTTCCAATATTCTGGGAGGTGGGTCATAGAGGATCCTGCTGTGATTTATGTCAGAGAGGGTTTTGCCTATGTTCTCCTCTAGGAGTTTTATAGTTTCTGGTCTTACATTTAGATCTTTAATCCATTTT
Organism: Cervus elaphus; assembly: GCF_910594005.1. NCBI lineage: Eukaryota > Metazoa > Chordata > Mammalia > Artiodactyla > Cervidae > Cervus > Cervus elaphus. The sequence goes on from NC_057825.1 coordinate 58,956,055, forward strand.
GAGTTTATTTTTGTGTATGGTGTTAGAAAGTGTTCTAGTTTCATTCTTTTACAAGTGGTTGACCAGTTTTCCCAGCACCACTTGTTAAAGAGGTTGTCTTTTTTCCATTGTATATCCTTGCCTCCTTTGTTGAAGATAAGGTGTCCATAGGTACGTGGATTTATCTCTGAACTTTCTATTCTGTTCCATTGATCTATATTTCTGTCTTTGTGCCAGTACCATACTGTCTTGATGACTGTGGCTTTGTAGTATAGTCTGAAGTCAGGCAGGTTGATTCCTCCAGTTCCATTCTTCTTTCTCAAGATTACTTTGGCTGTTCGAGGTTTTTTGTATTTCCATACAAATTGTGAAATTATTTGGTCTAGTTCTGTGAAAAATACCGTTGGTAGCTTGATAGGGATTGCATTGAATCTATAGATTGCTTTGGGTAGTATAGTCATTTTCACAATATTGATTCTTCCAATCCATGAACATGGTATATTTCTCCATCTATTTGTGTCCTCTTTGATTTCTTTCATCAGTGTTTTATAGTTTTCTATGTATAGGTCTTTTGTTTCTTTAGGTAGATATACTCCTAAGTATTTTGTTCTTTTTGTTGCAATGGTGAATGGTATTGTTTCCTTAATTTCTCTTTCTGTTTTCTCATTGTTAGTATATAGGAATGCAAGGGAATTCTGTGTGTTAATTTTATATCCTGCAACATTACTATATTCATTGATTAGCTCTAGTAATTTTCTGGTAGAGTCTTTAGGGTTTTCTATGTAGAAGATCATGTCGTCTGCAAACAGTGAGAGTTTTACTTCTTCTTTTGCAATCTGGATTCCTTTTATTTCTTTTTCTGCTCTAATTGCTGTGGACCACACTTCCAAAACTATGTTGAATAGTAGTGGTGAGAGTGGGCACCCTTGTCTTGTTCCTGACTTTAAGGGAAATGCTTTCAATTTTTCACCATTGAGGATGTTGGCTGTGGGTTTGTCATATATAGCTTTTATTATGTTGAGGTATGTTCCTTCTATGCCTGCTTTCTGGAGAGTTTTTATCATAAATGGATGTTGAATTTTGTCAAAGGCTTTTTCTACATCTATTGAGATAATCATATGGTTTTTATCTTTCAATTTGTTAATGTGGTGTATTACATTGATTGATTTGTGGATATTAAAGAATCCTTGCATTCCTGGGATAAAGCCCACTTGGTCATGATGTATGATCTTTTTAATATGTTGTTGGATTCTGTTTGCTAGAATTATGTTAAGGATTTTTGCATCTATGTTCATCAGTGATATTGGCCTGTAGTTTTCTTTTTTTGTGGCATCTTTGTCTGGTTTTGGTATTAGGGTGATGGTGGCCTCATAGAATGAGTTTGGAAGTTTGCCTTCTGCAATTTTCTGGAAGAGTTTGAATAAGATAGGTGTTAGCTCTTCTCTAAATTTTTGGTAGAATTCAGCTGTGAAGCCATCTGGTCCTGGGCTTTTGTTTGCTGGAAGATTTCTGATTACAGTTTCGATTTCCTTGCTTGTGATGGGTCTGTTAAGATCTTCTATTTCTTCCTGGTTCAGTTTTGGAAAGTTATACTTTTCTAAGAATTTGTCCATTTCTTCCACGTTGTCCATTGGAAGTTGGCATATAGCTGCTGGTAGTAGTCTCTTATGATCCTTTGTATTTCAGAGTTGTCTGTTGTGATCTGTCCATTTTAATTTCTAATTTTGTTGATTTGGTTCTTCTCCCTTTGTTTCTTGATAAGTCTGGCTAACGGTTTGTCAATTTTATTTGCCTTTTCAAAAAACCAGCTTTTAGCTTTGTTAATTTTTACTATGGTCTCTTTTGTTTCTTTTGCATTTATTTCTGCCCTAATTTTTATAATTTCTTTCCTTCTACTAACCCTGGGGTTCTTCATTTCTTCCTTCTCTAGTTGCTTTAGGTGTAAGAGTTAGGTTATTTATTTGACTTTTTTCTTGTTTCTTGAGGTAAGCCTGTATTGCTATGAACCTTCCCCTTAGCACTGCTTTTACAGTGTCCCATAGGTTTTGGGTTGTTGTGTTTTCATTTTCATTCATTTCTATGCATATTTTGATTTCTTTTTTTATTTCTTCTATGATTTGTTGGTTATTCAGAAGCGTGTTATTTAGCCTCCATATGTTGGAATTTTTAATAGTTTTTTTCCTGTGGTTGAGATCTAATCTTACTGCATTGTGGTCAGAAAAGATGACTGGAATGATTTCAATTTTTTTGAATTTACCAAGGCTAGATTTATGGCCTAGGATGTGATCTATTCTGGAGAAGGTTCTGTGTGCACTTGAGAAAAAGGTGAAATTGGTTGTTTTGGGGTGAAACGTCCTATACATATCAATTAGGTCTAGCTGGACCATTGTGTCATTTAAAGTTTGTGTTTCCTTGTTAATTTTCTGTTTAGTTGATCTGTCAATAGGTGTGAGTGGGGTACTAAAGTCTTCCACTATTATTGTGTTATTGTTAATTTCCCCCTTCATTCTTGTTAGCATTTGCCTTACATATTGCGGTGCTTGATGTGGACTACTTTTAAAGTCTTTATTGAATTTTATAATGTTGCTTCTGTTTTATGTTTTGGTTTTTTGTCCAGGAGGCATGTGGGATCTTAGCTTCCTAACTAGAGATCAAATGAGCACCCCTGCATTGGAAGGTGAGGTCTTAATAAATAATATTTATTTATTTTTGGTTGCACTGGGTCTTCATTTCTGCATGGGCTTTTCTCTAGTTGCAGCAAGTAGGGGTACTCTCTAGTTGCGGTGCATGGGCTTCTCATTGTGGTGGCTTCTCTTGTTGTGGAGCATGGGCTCCAGGCGTATGGGCTTCAGTAGTTGCAATGTGTGGGCTCCAGAGTTCCGCCTCAGTAGTTGTGGTATACCGGCCCAGCTGCTCCAAGCCATGTGTGGTCTTTCAGGACCAGGGATCGAACCCATGTCCTATGCATTGGCAGGTGGATTCTCAACCACTGGACCACTAGGGATGTCCCCTGACCATTCACTTAAAATCCTATGGTCTTCGCCATTTTTGTGTGTCTGGGAAATCTCTTCTAAAAATAATGATTTTTAATGCCTAAAATAAAATGCACAATATTACAGATGAAAACAATTATATCAAAAGAGTTATCAACACTTTAAAACATGAATTAGAGATATAGTAACAAGTGTGCTTCTGAATGATACAAATAAGATTTGCTGACAGGTATGTGCTTAGTCGCTCAGTCGTGTCCAACTCTTTGTGACCCTGTGGACTGTAGCCTGCCAGGCTCTTCTGTGCATGGGGATTCTCCAGGCAATAATACTGGAGTGGGTTGCCATGCCCTCCTTCAGGGGATCTTCACAACCTGAAGTGGGTTGCCATGCCCTTCTCCAGTGAATCTTCCCAACCCAGGATCAAACCCAGGTGACAGGTATACTAGGTAACAAACTCCCTGGTAAGAACCAATACTATTGCAATTTGTTGTCTACCATTATAATGAACAAAAGTCTAAATTTGAGTTGAAGGTTACTAAAAACAAATAATGGGCTTTCCTGGTGGCTCAGCGGTAAAGAAACTGCCTGCAGTGTAGGAGACGCAGGTTTGATCCCTGGGTCAGGAATATTCTCTGGAGGAGGAAATGGCAACCCACTCCAGTATTCTTGCTGGAAAATCCTGTTGACAGAGGAGCCGGGCAGGCTACAGTCCATGGGGTCGCGAAGAGTCAGACACAACTTAGCAACTGAGCACACACACACAAAAGCAAATAATGCAGTACTTTCCCTGACCTAGGGATGGAACCCTTGTCTCAGGCATCTCCTGCACTGGCAGGCAGGTTCTTTACCATGAGCATCACCTGGGAAGCCTCATCAATATTATATGTAATAGTATGTGTATGTCAATCTCCAACTCCTAATTTATCCCTCCACCCCCTTCCCCTTTGGTAATCATAGTTTGTTCTCTATGTCTGTGAGTCTGTTCTGTAAATAAGCTCAGTTTTTGTCATATTTTAGATTCCACATATACGTGATATGGTATTTGTCTTTCTCTGACTTGCTTCACTTAGTAGGAGCATTTCTAGGTCAATCCATGTTGCTGCAAATGGCATATTTCATTCCTTTTTATGGCTGAGTAATATTTCACTTATATATATATATATATATATATATACCATATCTTCTTTATCCATTCATCTGTATATGGACATATAGATTGCTTCCATGTCCTGGCTGTTGTAAATAGAAGGACATTGAGGTTCAATATCTTTTCAAATTAGATTTTCCTCTGATATAGGCCCAGGAGTGGGATTGCTGCATCATGTGGCAACTCTACTTTTAGTTTCTTAAGGAACTCTGTACTGTTTTCCATAGTGGCTGCACTAATTTACATTCCCACCAATAGTGCAGGAGGGTTCCATTATCTCCATGCTCTCTCCAACATTTGTTGTTTATAGATTTTTTAATGGTGGCCATTCTGACTGGAGTAAGGTGATACCTCATTGTAGTTTCAACTTGTATTTCTCTAATTATTAGCAATGTTGAGCATATTTTCATGTGTCTGTTGGCCATTCATTTGTCTTCTTTGGAGAAAAGTCCCTTTAGATCTTATGCTCACTTTTTGATTGGGTTGTTTGTTTTTTTCCTGCAATTGAGCTGTTTATATATTTTGGAAATTAATCCCTTGTTGGTTGCATTATTTGCAAATGATGATTTTGCAAATATTTTCTCACATTCTGTAGTTGTCTTTTCATTTGTTTACAGTTTCCTTTGCTGTGCAAAAGCTTTTGTGTTTAATCAGGTCCCATTTGGTTTTCATTTTTATTTTCATTACTCTAGGAAATGGATCCAAAAAGATATTGATTTTTGTCTTCTATAAACTATCCAGTCTTACATTTAGGTCTTTAATCCATTCTGAGTTTATTTTTGTGTATGGTGTCAGGAAGTGTTCTAATTTCATTCTTTTGCATGTCCAGTTTTCCCAGTGCCACTTATTGAAGAGACGTTTTCTCCATTGTATGTTCTTGCCTCCTTTGTCAATCGTAGATTGACTGTAGCTGTGTGAGTTTATTTCTGGGTTTTCTGTCCTATTCCATTGATCTATATTTCTGGTTCTGTGACAGTACCATACTGTTTGGATTACTTTGTAGCTATGTAGTATAGTCTGATCTCTGGGTCAGGAAGATCCCCTGGAGAAGGGGATGGCTACCCACTCCAGTATCCTTGCCTGGAGAACTCCATGGACAGAGGAGCCTGGTGGGTTACAGTCCATGGGGTCGCAAAGAGTTGAACACAACTGTGTGACTGATACACACACAGAGTATAGTCTGAAATCAGGGAGCCGGATTCCTCCAGCTCTGTTTTTCTTTCTCAAGATTGCTTTGGCTATTCAAAGTCTTTTGTGTTTCCATACAAATTAAAAATTTTTGTCCTAGTTCTGTAAAAAAATAAAAGCCATTGTTTATTTGATAGAGATTGTATTGAATCTGTGTATTGCCTTGGGTAGTATTGTCATTCTGACAGTATTGACAGTTCCAATTCTTCCAATCCAAAAACACTATATCTTTCCATCTGTTTGTGTCTTCTCTGAGTTCTTTCATCAGAATCTTACAGGTTTCAGCGTACAGATCTTTTGCCTCCTTGGGTAAGTTTATTCCTAGGTAGTTTATTCTTTTTGATGGAATGGTAAATGGGATTATCTCTTTAATTTCTCTTTCTGATCTTTTGTCATTAGTATATAGAAATGCACCAGATTTTTGTCTATTAATTTTGTATCCTGCAACTTTGTTGAATTCATTCCTAAGCTCTAGTTGGCATCTGTAGGATTTTCTTTGTATAGTATCATGTCATTTTCAAACAGTGGCAGTTTTACTTCTTTTCCAGTTTGGATTCCTTTTATTTCTTTTTCTTTGATTTCTGTAGCTAGCACTTCCTAAACTATGTTGAATAAATGTGATAAGAGTGGACATCCTTGTCTTGTTCTTGATTTTAGAGAAAATGCTTTTAGCTTTTCATTGTTTAGAGTATGATTTTAGCTGTGGGTTTGTTACACATGGTCTGTATGACATCGAGGTAGGTTCCCTCTATACCTGCTTTCTGGAGAGATGATATCATAAATGGATGTTGACTTTTTAATATCAAAAGTATTGAGATGATCATATGGTTTTTATTCAATTTGTTGATGTGGTGTTTCACACTAATTTGTGGATATTGAAAAATTCTTGCATTCCTTGGATAAATCCTACTTGATCATGGTGTATGATCTTTTTAATGTAATGTTGGATTTGATTTGCTAGTATTTTCTTGAGTATTTTTATATCTATGCTCATCAGTGATGCTGGCCTATAATTTTCTTTTTTTGAGTGTTGCCTTTGTCCGGTTTTGATACCAGGGTGATGATGGCCTCATAGAATGAGTTTGGAAGTGTTCCTTCTTCAGCATGTTTTGGGAATAGTTTCAGAAGGATAGGTGTTGACTCTTATATTTTTAAAGCTAAGACTCTGAGTATATGACACATCAGAGAGGATGACCAGGTCATCCAGGGGACCCCTGCTGGGGATGTCACACCCAGAGTGACCTGGTCACTCATTTACAAACAACTGAAGGCTGTCTGGAGAAGGAGTCTTGTTCTTGGAGAGCCCGAGGGCACAATCAGAACCCATGCCTAGATGCTCAGTGAAGCTGAGGTTAGCTCAGAATTAAAAAATTGGAACAGGCTGCCTCACAGAGTGAAAGTGCCCCCAAAAGAGTGAGTGAACCTTTGTTAAGATCGTTTATTGAAAATTCTGCACTTGCAAATGAAGATCTCTTACAGTTTGAGGTCATGGGATGGACACCCATTGGCGTTCTTCATGGGCAACACACTGTCCTCCACCCCTACAGAGCCTTTGTGAAGGGGCCTGGCACCTGATCCCTCTGAAACTGATGAAATGTTTCTCTGGGATAAAACTGCAGCAGTGTTCATACAGAAGGAGCACAGGCAAGACTAGATACTGAGGGAAATGTTAGGGCCAAAGGAACTCACCTCATTCAGGCTGCGGAGCAGTGAGTTAAGACTGAAGAGTTTTGCTTATGACAGGCCAGTGCTTTTCTAATATTTTCTAATGTTTCTAACTTTTGGGTATTTTTCACAGGATCTTATGGAAAAACTCAAATGAACCTTTGGGCCAACTCAATAGTTTGGTGATTTACCTGCTTCTCAAATCAGGCTGAAGCATTTGGGGGGAAAACAGGTGCATAAACCCAGGGAACAGAGATTTATAAAGAGCTGTCTTTCCATGGAATGTACCTTTCTTTTTCTCATTAAACAAGCACCTATCACACCTAATATAAGCTGGTCTGGGGAGAGAGCAGGGATACCACTGCTGCTGCCACCAGGGGCTTCCCTGGTGGCTCAGTGATAAAGAACCTGTCTGCCAGTACAGGAGACACAGGTTCAATCCCTGATCCGGGAAGATCCCACATGCCATGGAGCAGCTAGGCCCTTGCACCACAACTGTTGAGCCTGTGCTCCAGAGCCTGGGCGCCACAGCAAGAGAAGCCACTGCAGTGAGAAGCCCTTGCTCTCTACAACTGGGGAAAAGTCCACATAGCAACAAAGACCCAACACAGCCAAAAATAAATAAATAACATTACTTAAAAATGAAACCAAGAAGCAGCCCATGTATGAGGCAGACGTTACAGTGAGTATATTTATACATAGCTAATATAATTATGTATATTTACTATATATTAAAGAGTTAATATAATTATATATATATATATATATATATATTTATTGTATATTAGAAAAGACCCCAATGCTGATAAAGATTGAAGGCAGGAGGAGAAAAAAGGGGATGACAGAGGATGAGATGCTTAGATCGCATCACTGATGCAATGGACATGAGTCTGAGTAAGCTCCAGGAGATGGTAAAGGACAGGGAAGCCTGGCATGCTAAAACAAGTATATATAATTATATATATTTAATATAATTACATATGTACTTATATATAATTATATTATCTATATTTAATATATAATAAAATAGTTATATGTTTTATATAATAGAAGAAGGAGATATAAGTATGCAGGAAGTACATGGGGGGTTTGGTGGAATTAGGTTATTTCAACACTGACATAGTACTTAAAAATCTTGACAGTGTATTACAACAAAATTTCAGGGAATAGTTTAAGTAGAATTTCAGCTTTGGTGCTGATGATGGAGCTTTAGCTTCTTCCTTGAGTCTTAGGGAGACTTATTTTTCCCCTTTTTTGATTTACAAGACTGGGGTAACAAATAAACTATGCAAACTCTTCATTTTAGGAGACTATTTTCCATGATATTAGTTACGGGTGTGAGTACTAGAATTAGGGAAAAATACAGGATTGATGCTAACTGTCTGATCGTAATGATGACCCTGTTCTACTGCTTGTCCTCCAATTCATGTTAGTGTTAATAGGTCTGCTATTAGAATTCAGAATAGACATGGGATAAGGGGTCAGATAAAGAATCCACCTGCAACGCAGAAAACAAAGGAGATGTGGGTTCAATTCCTTGGTGGGGAAGATTCTCTGGAGGAGGGCATGGCAACCCACTCTAATATTCTTGCGTGGAGAATCCCATGGGCAGAGGAATCTGACAGGCCACAGCCCATGGGGTCACAGAGTCGGACGTGACTGAGCGACTAAGCACGAGGGGTCAGCATGTTATGCTTCATTATTTAGATGTATGAAGCAATGATACTAGCACTGATCAGGATAGAAAAGATACGGGCTAAAACCCTTCCTAGTTTTCTAGGGATCGATCAAAGGATTGAATGTGTGGATAAGAAATACCATTTGTGTTTAATATGGGGTGGTGTATTGAGGGGGGTTGCTGGGGTATAGTTATCAGGGTCTCCTAATAGGTCAGGTGAAAATAGGGCTAATATTATTAATATCAGAACTAGTAACAAGGCACCTAAAATAGCTTTAATTGTATAATATGGGTGAAATGGTTTCTTGTCTATATCAGATGAAATTCCTTTTGGATTATTGGATCCTGTTTCATGGAGGGGTAGTGAAGTGGATGGCGCTAGTGCTGCAGTAACAAATTGAAGAATAAAGTGAAAGGCAAAGGAAGAATTGTGCGAGAGTTGCTTTATCTACTGAAAACTCACCTCAGATTCCCTCAACAAGATCTGTGCCAATACACGGGATTGCTGAAAGGAGATTAGCAATTACTATTGCTCCTCAGAATGATATTTGTACTCATGATGGTAATAGCCTATAAACGCTGTGGCTGTGACTGTGACTAGTATTAATAGAATAGCCCCAATGTTTCATGCTTCTGAGAAGGCATAGTGTAGGCCACATCTTACCTGGATGAACAGGCAGATAAAGAAAATGGGAGCCCTGTTTGCATGTATATATCAGATAATTCATCTGTGATTTACATTTTGGCAAATGTGTGTGATTGATGAGGTGATTATTTTATCTGATGTGTAGCATATTACTAGGTACAAGCCTGTTAAGATTTATAAAATTAAACAGATATCTAGCAGAGATTCAAAATTCCATCATGATGAGATGTTTGATGGAGCTGGGAGGTCAATAAATGCATTATTAATAATTTTTAGTAGTGGGTGTGATTTTCTTTTTTTTATGGTATTTTATTTCCAATTTGTTTTCAAACTGTTCAAGACATTATTATCATTTTATACAACTGATTATAGTTAGATCAATTCACATATTTACTGATTTATTTGGTCATCTCTTTTCTGTTTCTTCAGTCTTATTTTTTCCTTCTGAGTTGAAATTCCTTTCTGGGGTTTATCCTTTAGTAATTTTTCTAGTGAGATTTAGTTAGTGGCAAATTCTTTCTCCTTTATATTGTCTAAATATGCTCTCTCTATTGAATTATTGTTTACCTGAGCTTAGAATTTGGGTCAGCAATCATTTTCCTTCATTATTTTGCTATTATTATGCCATTGTCTTCTGCAAGTAAGTAGTGTTAGTTGCCCAGTCATGTCCGACTCTTTGTGACCCCGTGGACTGTAGCCCACCAGGCTCTTCTGACCATAGGATCCTCCAGGCAAGAATACTGGAGGGGGTAGACATTCCCTTCTCCAGGGGATCTTCCTGACTCAGGGACTGAACCTGAATCTCCTGCATTGGGAAGCCGATTCTTTACCAAGTGAGCAACCAGGGAAGCCCTTCTGGCTGGTGTGATCTTTGAATATTGGTCATTAGTGTTCTTGCAGTTGAATAACAATGATGATTTTTCATGTCATTGGTCATAGTTAGATTAGTAAGAATAACAGGTAGTAAGAATAATGATAATGTACATTGTATTTATTTTAGGTACTATTTTTGTGATTGGTTTTGTGGGTTTCACTTCAAAACCTTTACCTGTTTATGGTGGGCTTGGTTTGGTTGTATGTGGTAGTGTTGGTTGTAGTACTGTATTAAATTTTGGTGGGTCATTTTTATATTTAATAGCATTTTAATTTATTTAGCAGGGATGTTAGTGGTGAGGTTTGGGTCTCCAATAAGACTGTACTGGGGGCATTTCTTTCTGGTTTAATTATGGAATTTTCAATAGTTTTCTTGCCTTAAAGGATGAGGAGGTGGAGATTGTGTATAAATTTAATGATTTAGAGGACTGAGTAATTTATGATATAGGGGATTCTTGATTTTTTAGTGAAGAAGCTATAGGAATGATTAGTGATTGCCACCGGTTGTCATTGTTAATTGGTGTTGTGGTTATTATGGAAATTACTCATGGAAATAAAACAGAATTGTGCTAAGGAAAAGGGTGATGAAGAATGAAAGGAAAAATAATTTAATTAAAGCCTTTCTGATCCAATACTAACATGAAGATTTTTATTAGACTAAGGGAGATGGTTTTTGGTAAAATATTTTCTAATCAGATTAAATCTAGAAAGGCGAATGCTGATTTTTGGTTGTTGATAGATTTAGATAGGGTGCAAGCCAGTGAATAATGGTGGAAAAATATCTTAAGAGATTGAAGAACTTAAACGTATTTGATGGATAACTGATTTTAGGTTTGGTGTAATGATATTAATTTCAAGTGCTGGAGTGAAACCTAGAATGGTTACAGCAATGGCAGTTAATTGTAGGTAGTAAGGTATAGTTATTTGGGGAATTGTTGGAGGAATGTTGTTGGAAATAAAACCAATGAAAACACTTCCGTAGGCATCTAATAGAATTAATTAGGAGGGGGTTGTTTTCATTAATGATAGCTAAGGTAGAGAATTGAGGTTGCCCTAGAGTTTCAAAGAAGATAATGCAGGTATTGTAGGCAGCTGTGAGGGAGGTAGTGATTAGAGTTATTAAAAGAGGTCAGGCATTAATATAAAACATGCTGGGGGTTTTGATGATTAGGTCTTTGGAATAAAATCCAGTGAAGAAAGGTACTCCTGTTGGTGCTAGGCTGCCAATAATGAGGGCTGTTGTGGTAAAAGTTGCTCAGTCATGTCTGACTCTTTGAAATCCCATGGACTGTAGCCCACCAGGCTCCTCTTTCCTCTATCCGTGGGATTTCCTAGGCAAGAATGCTGGAGTGAGTTACGATGCCGTCCTCCAGCAGATCTTCCCCACCCAGGGATTGAACCCAGATCTCCTGCATCATGATAAATGGTATTGCCTTAAATAGACGTCCTATTTTTCTGATGTCTTATTCATTATTCAGGCTGTGGATGATAGATTCAGAGCTTATGAATAATATAACTTTAAGAAAAGTGTGGGTACAAATGTGAAGAAATGCTAGGTAAAGTTAGTTAATACCAATTGTTACTATTATAAGGCCTGAATGACTAGAGGTAGAGAAGGCAATGGATTTTTGGACATCATTTTGGGTAAGAGTACATATTGCTGTAAATAGTGTGATAATGGCTCCTAAACATAATATAATTGTTTGAGTAAAGTTGTTACTTTCTGTCAAAGGATAAAAATGAATGAGTAAAAAAGATGACCTGCTACCACTAGGGTGCTGCAGTGGGGTAGGTCTGAGACTGAGGTAGTGCCTTTTACAGCTGAAGGTAATGGGTGGAGGCCGAATTGAATGGATTTTCCAGTTGCGGCTAGCAGAGGTAAACTGGAGTTATTTAAGTCAAGCACAAAAATTTATAAATCCCATGAATTTATGCTGAATAGGCATCATGCTATTACTCTGATAAATTCAATATCTCCACTACAGTTATATAAGATTGCTTGTAGGGCTGCTGTGTTTGCATCTGTTTGTCTTTTTCATCATCTGATAAGTAGGAAAGATAAAATTCCTACTCCTTCTCATCCCATGAAGAGCTGGAAGAGGTTATTAGCAGTAATAAGAATTAATATTGTAATAAGGAGAAGATACTTAATGAATTGATTGATACTGGAGTCTGAGTGCATATATCATATTAAGAATTCTATGATTGATCATGTGACAAATAGTGCTACTGGTATGAATATTATTGAGAAATAATCTATTTTGAAGCTGAGTGATAATATAAGAGTTTAGATAGTAATTCAGCATCAGTTTGAAATAATTATCTCTTGGCCTGTATGAATAAATATTATTGTTCAGATTATGCTAATAATTAAGGCATATGAAATAGTGGTTTTTACATTTGATTGGTATATGTTAGTTTTATAGATGTTGCTACTTGTTATTATGATTGGTATAATTAATGTAAATAGAGTAGCTAGTGTGAAAGAGGAGAATAAGTTTATCACTTTTATTTGGAGTTGCACCAATTTTTTGGTTCCTAAGACCAATGGATAACTACTATCCTTTAAAAGTCTGAAAAAGCTGTGTTATTAGACATGCAGGCATGAGTTAGCAGTTCTTGCAGACTTTTTCTGTAAATACAAAGGGGATAATCTTGTGTTATTAGATTCACAATCTAGCATTTTTTAAAAACTATATTTACAGTATAGGGACCTAAAACAATTTTGGGATCTAATGATAGGAGTAGGAAGGGTAAGATGTGGCGTGATATGAGGTCATTTTCTCATGTAAAGGATGTTGAGATATTGTTGGTATGGTGTGTATATTTAACTTGCTGTGTTATGATTAATATGTACAGGGAGTATAAGGCAGTAATTACTATATTGACTCATATTAGAATAATTGTAATCTTTGATCATGAGAAAGATACTACTATAATTAATTCTCCAATTAAATTAATGGTAGAGGGGTAGGTTTACCAGGTTTGGTAATAATCACCAGATTGCTATTAATGAGAGAAATATTTCTAGGTCTTGGGCTAGAATTATTGTTTGGCTGTAAATTTGTTCATAATTTGAATTTGCCAAACAGAATAGTATAGATGATGCAAGGCTGTGGGCAGTTACTAGAGTGGTAACCCCTATATAAGGGCTTCCCTGTGGCCCCGATGGTAAAGAATCTGCCTGCAATGCAAGAGATCTGGGTTTGATTCCTTGGCCGGGAAGATCCTCTGGAGAAGGAAATGACAACCCACTCCAGTATTTTTGCCTGAAAAGTCCCATGGACAGAGGAGCCTGGCAGGCTATAGTCCATGGGGGTAGCAAAGAGTCAGACATGACTGTGATTAATGATTTCATTTTCACCCCGTATATAGCTTCAAGGTATTTAGATAAGGCTAGCTACAATTACAAGTGCTATATGGTTGTCAGAAGAATATGCGATGGGTGATTTTAGGTCTGTTTGACGTAAGCAAATTAAACTAGTTACTATTATACCTCAAGAAGATAATATAATAAAAGGATATCCTATGAAGTCTGTTAGTGAATTTAGTATTATTATAATTCATAATATGCTGTAGCCTCCAAGTTTTAGTAGCACGACTGCAAGAACAGTGGAACCTGCAATGGGGCTTCTACATGTGCTTAGGTAATCAAAGATGAAGACAGTGTAGTGGTATTTTTACCATAAAGTCTATGATGCATGCTAATCATATAAAAAACATTGGATCAAGAGTTGGATATTGTTTGGGTTCAGTATTGAAGTATTAAGAAATTCAGGGACCCTGTGGTATTTTGGATAGGGACCAGTGTTACTACAAGGCGGAGGGATCCTACTAGTGTATAAAATAAGAAATAGAGGCCTGAGTTAAGATGTCCTGTTTAATTATCTCATCGAGCAATAATAATAAGTGCTGGGACTAGTGTTGCTTCAAATAAGATGTAAAAGAGAATTAATTCTGTAGCAATAAATTTTGTGCATAGTTATGATTAGAAATAATTGTAGGTATAACTAATATAGTGTTAACTATAATTAATGTAATATATAATTTGGGAGGTTAATGATTCTTTTAATAGGTGATATTGGCTAGCTATTATCAGAGGCAATAATTACGTTGTTAAAATTAGTAGTGGTATAGATAAGGAGTCAGAGGAAAAACTAATGAAATTTTAAGAGTATTATCATTGAATTGCTTAAGAAGTAGGCTTGTAAGACTAATTAATAAGCTATGAGTAATAGTATTGATCAAGATTATACTATTGTTTGATAATTAAGTTAGTGGTATTAATATAATTAATGTTGCTGTGGGAATAATGATTTTTAGCATTGGAGTAAATTGAGATTTTTGTATATAGTCAGTATTAGATACTATTACTAGTAGGGATAACCCAAGTACTGTATTTAGGATTATTCAGTTCAGTTCAGTTCAGTCGCTCAGTTGTGTCCGACTCTTTGCGACCCCATGAATCGCAGCACGCCAGGCCTCCCTGTCCATCACAGACTCCCGGAGTTTACTCAAACTCATGTCCATCGAGTCGGTGATGCCATCCAGCCATCTCATCCTCTGTCATCCCCTTCTCCTCCTGCCCCCAATCCCTCCCAGCATCAGGGTCTTTTCCAGTGAGTCAACTCTTCGCATGAGGTGGCCAAAGTATTGGAGTTTCAGCTTCAGCATCAGTCCTTCCGATGAATACCCAGGACTGATCTCCTTTAGGATGGACTGGTTGGATCTCCTTGCAGTCTAAGGGACTCTCCAGAGTCTTCTCCAACACCATAGTTCAAAAGCATCAATTTTTCGGCGTTCAGCTTTCTTCATAGTCCAACTCTCACATCCATACATGACCACTGGAAAAACCATAGCCTTGACTAGATGGACCTTTGTTGGCAAAGTAATGTCTCTGCTTTTTAATATGCTATCTAGGTTGGTCATAACTTTCCTTCCAAGGAGTAAGTGTCTTAATTTCATGGCTGCAATCACCATCTGCAGTGATTTTGGAGCCCCCCAAAATAAAGTCTGACTCCCCATCTATTTTCCACTGTCTCCCCATCTATTTTCCATGAGGTGATGGGACCAGATGCCATGATCTTAGTTTTCTGAATGTTGAGCTTTAAGCCGACGTTTTCACTCTCCTCTTTTACTTTCATCAAGAGGCTTTTTAGTTCATCTTCACTTTCTGCCATAAGGGTGGTGTCATCTGCATATCTGAAGTTATTGATATTTCTCCCGGAAATCTTGATTCCAGCTTGTGCTTCTTCCAGCCCAGCATTTCTCATGATGTATTCTGCATATAAGTTAAATAAGCAGGGTGACAATATACAGCCTTTGACGTACTCCTTTTCCTATTTGGATCCAGTTTGTTGTTCCATGTCCAGTTCTAACTGTTGCTTCCTGACCTGCATACAGGTTTCTCAAGAGGTAGGTCAGGTGGTCTGGTATTCCCATCTCTTTCAGAATTTTCCACAGTTTATTGTGATCCACACAAAGGCTTTGGCATAGTCAATAAAGCAGAAATAGATGTTTTTCTAGAACTCTCTTGCTTTTTCCATGATCCAGCGGATGTTGGCAATTTGATCTCTGGTTCCTCTGCCTTTTCTAAAACCAGCTTGAACATCTGGAAGTTCACAGTTTACGTATTGCTGCAGCCTGGCTTGGAGAATTTGAACATTACTAGTGTGTGAGATGAGTGCAATTGTCGGGTAGTTTGAGCATTCTTTGGGATTGCCTTTCTTAGGGATTGGAATGAAAACTGACCTTTTCCAGTCCTGTGACCACTGCTGAGTTTTCCAAATTTGCTGACATATTGAGTGCAGCACTTTCACAGCATCATCTTTCAGGATTTGAAATAGCTCACCTGGAATTCCATCACATTCACTAGGATTATTAGAGTTCCTATAATGAAATAGGGATAATATCATGCCTTCTAAGCATAATAATGATATTAAACAAAATGGATATACTAATAGTCTTATAAGGGATAGTGTACTACAATAATATTTATATATAGTAAAGACACTTGGTAATTATCAATTTAACCATAATCTAATGAGTCAAAATCATTTATTTTAAACCAAATACCATATTTGGCTCATTCTGGTCCTTTTTTGAGTTCATTTGTAGGCTAGGCTTATTGCTAAGAATAAAATTAGGAAAAGGACTATATTGAGTATAGTGTTTAAATTATGTTCATGATGCTCAAGGGAGTGGTAAGAGGAGTGCAATTTCTAAACCAAAGAAAAGAGATGTAATGGTTACTAAAAAGAATTTTATAGAGAAAGGAAGATGAGCTGATCCTAGGGTCAAAGCTGAGGCAGCAGCTTCGAAGCCAAAGAGGTGGTTGGATGTAAAATGGTATTTTAATTGACATAAAAATCAGACAATAAGAGAGGTAGATCCAAGAAGTACCTGAAGCCCGTGAAATCCTGTGGCCACAAAGAAGGTTGAGCCATACAATCCATCTGAAATGGTAAATGATGTTTCATAATATTCTGAGGCTGGTAGGAGTGTGAAGTAGAGGCACAAGGCAATTGTAATGAAAGGGGCTTGGGGTGTATGTTTCTGGTTTCTTTCTATAAAGCTATGATGGGCTCAGGTGATAGATACCCTGGAGGCTAATAACACACAAGAATTTAAGAGTAGGACTTCTGGGGGTTAAGAAGGAAGATCCCTGTGGGTGGTTAGCATCCACCCAGCGTGGGTGTCGGGGCAGGACGTGAGAGTGGTGAAAAACCCAGTGCTCATGTGTCCAGCTCCTTGTGACCCCGTGGACTGGAGCCCTTCAGACTCCTCTGTCCATGGACTTTTCAGGCAAGAATACTGGAGTGGGTTGTCATTTCCCCCTCCAGGGGATTTTCCTGACCCAGGGATCGAACCTGTGTCTCCTGCTCTACAGGAAGGTTCTCTGCTGCTGAACCATTGCTGCTCAGTGTCTGACTCTGCAATCCCATGGCCTCCCCGTCCCTCACCATCTCCCGAGGTTTGCCCAAGTTCATGTCCATTGTATTGGTGATGCCATCCAGCCATCTCATCCTCTGTCGGCCCCTTCTCCTCTTGCCCTCAATCTTTCCCAACATCAGGACTGGGCTGGCAGGGAGAAAGGAGTTGATTCTGTTTACTGTTCTAAGACATAACACCTGTGGGGTGTTGCAGTAGTGGGTTCTCTGCTTCACCAGGCTGTTAACTGCCCTTCCTAAAATGGTAGAGCCCAGACTCCAGGCAGAGTCTGGTAAAACCTGGGGTTGGTAACTGGAAGCAGACAGCTGTTCATCAGTAACTAGAAACTGGTTCAGATGAGTTATGTTGCCAGGCACTTGCTGAGCTCCGAAAGTTACTGTCTGTGGCTCAATTCTGGGAGGCTCAGTATTAGAGTTGCCAGCTCCTTTATGTGGGTGATTGAGACAATTACTGTGTAAATTACCCATGGTAATCAGAATGCACACCCAGATCTGACCTCCAAAGGCTGCTTGTGTGGAATTCAAGGCACATAATAGGTGGAATCCAGCCCGTGGGTCTGAGCATTACATCATTACAATGAGTCATTGGGAAGCCCCAAAGGAGCTGGTAAAAAAAAAAAAAAAAAAGAGGACTTCTGAAATGATGAATAGAACTATTCCATACCAAAGTCCTTTTTGTTCGGTTGGTGTGTGGTGACCTTCAGAAGTACTCTCTCAAATGATGTCTTATCATCATTGATATATCGTGAGGACATTAGTTAGTAGACTGAGTAGTAATAATACTGTTGAATTAAAATGAAATGATATAAATCATAGGCCAGATGTTATTAAAAGAGCTGAAAGGACTCTTGTGAGGGGTCAGGGGCTGGGGTTTAATATGTGTATGATAGGTGTGGGTTTAGTGGGTCATTATGCATTGTGATGTAAGTAAAGTCTTACTAATAAACACATAGGGTTGAATTATGGCAACAGCAAATTCAAGAATAGTAAGTAAAATGAGAATAATAAATGTAATGAGGATCATGAGGGTGCTGATGTCCATTAGTGCCAGAATGGCTCCCCCAATTAATGAATTAGTAAGTGACCTGCTGTGATATTGGCTGTTAGTCATCTGGTTAAAGCTATTGATTAAATAAATAAGCTACTAGTTTTGATGATAATTAATATAGGAATCAGAGGAGCTGACATTCCTTGTAAAAAATGAGCTAAGCATGCTTTTGTTTTATTGCAAAAACCAGTAATGACAGTCCCTACTCATAAGGGAATTGCTATTCCCAAGTTTATTGATAGTTGTGTAGTTGGTGTGAATGAGTGAAGTAATAATCCTAGTAAGCTTATTGATCCAATAAATAAATTGAGTAATATTAGTATTAATGCTCAAGTCTGTCCTTTATAATCATGGATACTTATTATCATGAAGTGAATTTTTGCTCATGTGGAGTTAAGAGCATATCCTGAGAAGAGTGGAAATAAGTGTATGAAGCCTCTGATAATGGCAAATACAGCTCCTATTGAGAGTACATAGTGGAAATGGGCAACTACATAATGCATATCATGAGTACAGTATCTTAAGGTGAGTCAGCCAGGACAGTTCCTGTTAGTCCTCCTACTGTAAAATGAAAAATGAAACCCAGGGCTCATGTCATGGCCAGAGAATGTTTAATATTATCCCCATGAAACATGGCTGGACACTCGTGTAAGAATGGCAGCAATCATAGTGGCTGATGTAAAATATGCTCATGTGTCAGCATCTATTCCTAATGTGAATATATGGTGGGCCCATAAGATAAATCCTAAGAATCCAATTGATACCATAGCTCAAACCATTCCTATATACCCCAAAGGCTCTCTGTTCCCTGAATAATAGGTTACAATATATGAAATTATTCCAAACCAAAGAAAAAGTAAAATGCACACTTCAGGGTGTCTGAAAAATCAAAATAAATATTGGTACAGGATTGGGTTACCTCCTCCTGCAGGATCAAAAAAAAGTTATGTTTAGGTTTTGGTCTGTTAATTATGTAGTAATCAGTCAGTTCAGTTCAGTTCAGTTGCTCAGTCGTGTCTGACTCTTTGCGACCCCATGGACTGTAGCACGCAAGGCATACCAGCCACTCATACAGGCAGTGATAATAGTAATATAGCAGTAATTAGGACTGATCGTAAATGATGGTGTTTGATACTGGGATATGGCAGGGGTTTCATATTAATGATTGTAGGAATAAAATTGATAGCACCTAAAATTAAGAAATGCCTCCTGGATATAGGTAAAAAGTGATAAGGTCTACTGCAGCTCCAGTGGAAACTACTAAGTTTCCAGCCAAAGGTGGGTAGACAGTTCAGCCTGTACCAGTACCTGCTTCAACTTTTGATGATGTAAGCAGAAATAAGAAAGAGGGTGGAAGTAATCAGAAGCTTAAATGTTATTTACACAGGGAAAGGCTAGATTAGAAGTTCCAGTTATTGGAAGAACTAGCCAGTTTCCAAAAAACCCCGTTATAATAGGCATTACTATAAAGAAAATGATTACAAATGCATGTGCTTCTACAATCACATTATAGATCTGGCCATCTTCAAGTGTGGGTCCAGGTTGGCTTAACTCGGCACAGATTAATAAACTTAGGGCTATGTCTACTATTCTGGCTCAAGCTCCAAATAGTAAATAGAAAGTACCTACATCTTCATGATTAGTTGAGAATAATCAGTGGTTAATGAACATAGGTAGAATGACTGAGTAACCATTAGACTGTAAATCTAAAGACAGGGATCTCTTCCCCTTTATACCAAGTCCTATGGATTGCAAATTGAAAGAAGGAGCTTTGAATTTGAATTTCCTGTGGCTGGAGTAAATTGAATCCAGTTGACTAAAGTATTTAGCTGCTAACTAAAAATTTGCGGGAAAATTAGCCCACAGATCTAGAGAGGATTTAGCTTAATTAAAGTGTTTGATTTGCATTCAATTGATGTAAGATATAATCTTGCAATCCTTATTAATCGGAAATTAAGTATATTATTCTTGCTTAGGGCTTTGAAGGCTCTTGGTCTATTTAACCTAAATCCCTATTCCAGTACTGAGAGAACTGGTGTTAGGGGTAGGGTTATTGTAGATACTACAGTTGTTGGTAGAAGAATTATTTGTTTTGTGAGATCAAATCATTTTATTTTTATGCTGTTTGTGGAAGGAAACCTGGTTAGTGCTGTGAAGTATGTAAGTCACATATAGAAATACAGGTTGAATAGTGTTGTAAATAAGTGTAGGTAATATAATGTTATTATTCTTTATTATTTCTTGAATGATTATTTACTTAGGTATGAATCCTGAGGGTGCAGGGAGTCCTGTTGATAGTAAAGTAACAAGAATGTGAGTTGTAATGATGGATATTTTGTTTCATATGTGTGATAATGATAATGTGGTAGTGGTTGAGTTGCATACAAGTATTGTGAATATGGGGATTCCTTGGTGGCTCAGATGGTAAAGAAACTGCCTGCAATGTAAGAGACTCAGGTTCAATCCCTGGGTCAGGAAGATCCCCTGGAGAAGGGAATGGCAACCCACTCCAGTATTCTTGCCTGGAGAATTCCTTGGACAGAGGGGCCTGGCAGGCTCTAGCCCATCAGGTTGCAAATAGTCGGATGTGACTGAGCCACGAACACTTACCCTTCTTCATCATGAATATAGTGAAAGTTAAAATATAAATGACTAGGTTTAGTAGTGTTATGGTGAGATTATGTGATAAGATAGCTGATATTCATCCTTTGTGGGCAACTGATGAATAGGCTATGATTTTTCATAGCTGTGTTTGGTTTAGTCCTCCTCAGCCCCCGGTTAGGACAGATGGTTTGGATACAGTTAGTATGAGGCTTAAAAATGATGGTGAGATTTGATATAGTATGGATATGGGTGCAAGCTTTTGTCATGTTGATAAAATCCGGCCCGATGCTAACTGTGTTGTGCTAAGTTGCTTCAGACTCTATGTGATCTCCTGGACTGTAGCCTGCCAGACTCCTCTGTCCATGGGGTTCTCCAGGCAAGAATACTGGAGTGGGTTGCCATTTCCTTCTCCAGGGGAGTCTTCCTGACCCAGGGATCAAACCCAAGTCTTTTAAGTCTTCTGCATTGGCAGGCAGGTTCTTTACCAATAGCCCCACCTGGGAAGCCCCAATAAGGCCTATTGCTGTTATTATTCATGCTATCGGATTAAACATATTTGTAATAGTTCACTGACTGGAGAATAATAAGTTAATGATAGCAGCTATTATAAGTAATAGTGATTTGGTCGATTGTGTTAAAAAAATATTTAGCTTCTATGACTTGTGTGTTAAAAATTTTTTATCACAATAGGAATAGTGGTCAATATATTTATTTCGAAGTCAATTCAGATTAGTAGTCAGTGGAAACTAATAATGATTATAGTTTCTGAAATAATGGTTAATAAAATGATAATAGAAATGATGAGGTTTATTAGTATAGGAAGAGTATAAACCAACATTTTCGACAGGGGTATGGGCCTGATAGCGTAATTAGCTGAAGTTACTTATGAAAGGTAGTGTAATGTGATAGCACCAAGAATTCTGGATTCTTTGGGGTAGGTTCAATTCCTGTAACTCTAGAAATAAGAGGATTTAAACCGCTATTATCTACTCTATCAAAGTAACTCCTTAGGAATCGGATATATTTCTTATGTTTGTGAGGGAATACTTGATAATACAATGGGTAATGAAACATGTCATATGCATAAGGCTAGTGTTAGGAGTAGAAAATTTTTTAAGAGTAAATGTATTAGTTGGTCATACCAGAGTTGGGGGTAAGATGCTCAAATTTATAGGAAGGAAAATTGTTAATAATAGTGACTTAACAACAAAATAAATTGTATACAGTGCTGGCATATGTGGGTTGCGGAATGCTCATAAGAATAAGATTGTTGTGAAAATACCTATTATAATAGTATCTGCATATTCTGCAGTAAATAATAAGGCAAATGGGCCTGTTGCGTATTCTACATTAAAGCCTGGTACGCGTTCAGATTCCCCCTCTGTTAGATCAAATGGGGCTCGGCTGGTTTCTGCTGAAGTGGAGATAGGTCATATTATGACTAGGGGTCATGATGGAAAAATTAGTCACAGTGATGATGAGGGCGTGAAGGGTCAAGGACCCATTTATTAGAAGGACTGACAGAATGATTGCTAGTGTTACTTCATATGAGACTGTCTGTGTTACTGCTCAGAAGGCTCCAGTTGGTGCACATCTGAGTTGGAGGCCTATCCAGATCATACAGCAGAATACACGCCTAAACTTGATGTGGCTGGTATAAATAGGACTTATAAGTTTATGTTAGTGACAGAGTCAGGTATAGGTAGGTAGGGGATTCAGAGGTCCGGGCTAACTTAAGGCTAGAATTAGTGCTAAAATGAATATAGAGACTGAGGATGTGGCTGGTGATAATGGTTCTTTAATGAACTGCTTGACTGCATTGGCAATGAGTTAAAGTAAACCATGTGGTCCTATGACATTTGGGCCTTTTCAAAATTGAATATAACCTAAAACTTTCCGTTCGATTAGTGTTAAGAATGCTACAGCTAAAAGGACAGGGACTGTAAGTATTAAAATATTAATTATGAACATTTTGTCAAGGAGAGGATTTGAATCTCTGGTTATAAAGGTTTAAGTTTTACACAGTTACCAGGCTCTGTCACCTTAATTAAACCCTGTTCTTGGGTAAGATTTTATGCTTATTAATTAAGATGAGATCATTGATTATTTTTAAGGTGCTTGTTTGAAGTTGGCCTTATTTCTCTGTCCTTTCCTACCTGGAAAAATGTATAATAGAAACCAACCTGTATTATACCAGTCTGAATTCAGATCACGTAGGACTTGAATCATCAAACAAACGAAACTTTAATAGT
This sequence comes from Cervus elaphus, assembly GCF_910594005.1. Classification (NCBI taxonomy): domain Eukaryota; kingdom Metazoa; phylum Chordata; class Mammalia; order Artiodactyla; family Cervidae; genus Cervus; species Cervus elaphus. The sequence continues at coordinate 58,979,078 of NC_057825.1, forward strand.
GGTCACACCATTGGGGTGCCCTTATACAACACAGGGGTCATAAAGCCTGTTGTCAGTATGGACTCTAGAATAGGACTGTGCTGTTACACCTAGGTAACCTGTTCTGCTCATCTATTTTTGAATCAATAAGGGATGATGTGGTTTGACAGGTAGGTCTAGTCTTTAAAATCACTTGGAGGATTTTTTGTTCTCCAAGGTCACCCCAACCAAAATTATTAACCCGTATAGTTTTATTCTGATCTGAATGGTGTTATTTCATCTGATCTGATTGGTGTGAGGTGATACCTCATTGTAGGATCGAATGCAGTTCCCTAATATTTAGCATTGTTGACATCTTTTCATGTGATTTTTAAAAATGTGTGCATTAAAGGCACCTATTAAAATTGGTTTTGTGATGGTCTACCCAGTTATGAATTCTTTTTCAATGACCACTCCTGGGAAAGTCCAGGAGATCAGTTGTTTACTTGGAACCCCTTGGACCTTGTGAATACCCTGTCCCTGTATTGTGAGTACCCTGTCAACACAGCTTTTATAGTTGTAGTTACAAAACATGGCCACAAGGCAGCAGCATTTCTTCATGCCCCACTTTTCTTTTTTTTTTTTAACCGTTTCCATTCTTCATTGTCATTTTATATTGGAGTGGGGCTTCCCAGGTAGCACTAGTGGTAAAGACCCTGACTGCCAATGCAGGAGACATAAGAGATGTGGGTTCGACCCCTGGGTCAGGAAGATGCTCTGGAGGAGGGCATGGTAACCCACTCCAGTATTCTTGCCTGGAGAATTCCATGGACAGAGGAAACTGGTGGGCTGCAGTCCATGGGGCTGCAAAGAGTCTGAACATGACTGAAGTGACTTAGCACAGCGCCCATAGTTTTGTTATCCCTTGATGGCTTAATCTTGTATTTTTGGGTTAATGAATTATAGCTCCATAGGGTCTTCTCATCTTATTTGTTTATTCCCACATTTTCACAAAAAGATAAATTTCACAGATTAAAAGTAGGAGACAGTAAAACCTTTGTGTGGCCATTATATAAATGGCCACAATTTTTAGAGTCCTTATTTAGAGAACAAATGGTTTTGTTACCTTTGCACAGCCAGGATACTGTGGCCATTGAACGATTGTCACTGGGCAGGCAGTGTCTCTAATACTACTTATGCTATTAATAGAGGTCATGTTCTTGACAAATAGGTGGGGTTTGTGATTGCAGAGCTCCTTTTACTCTTTTTAACCTTTCCTTGGGTGCATGCCTGTGTTGGGTTAACAGTATGGTTCATAAATAATTTAATGCTGAAGTAGTAAAAGTGTTAAGTTGCTCATTCAAGTCTGATTCTTTGCAACCCTGTGGACTGTAGCCCTGAATCTCCTCTGTCCATGGAAGTCTCCAGGCAAGAATACTGGTGTGGGTTACCATTCCCTTCTCCAGGGGAGCTTCCCGATGCAGGGATCGAACCTGGGTCTGCTGCATTGGCAAGGTGGATTCTTAACCATCTGAGACACCATGGAAGCCCAACGTAATGCTAAGTTACGTTTATTTACTGTTAAATAACAATAGTTGATGATGTAAACTTAGGCAAGGAGAAATACTTCTTGTTGCTCATTAACATTATTGCTTCTATTATTAAAAAGATTAGTCCAGTAATAGACCGATAGGTTGATTTATTTACTATTGGTATTAAGGAAATATTGTTGAGCTTTACTGCTTTCTTAATTGATGGTTGCTTTTAGGCCAACTGTGGTGGTGTTTATTTTTTACTCTCTAGTGAAGATTGTATCTGTTTCTAAAAGGCTCTGTCTTTTAAGATTAACTCCTAAAAATACATTATGATTTATGGGGATTTTTGGCTTTTTAAAAGTTGAACTAAAATTCATTTCCTGGACAATCAGCTATCAGCAGGCTCGTTATGCTTGTCACCTCTACCTACAAACTTCTCACTATTTTGCCACATAGATGAGCTTGTTCTGATAAACTGTAAGTAACTCATCTGGTTTCGGATAATTTAACTTCTCTGTTAAAGTTTTGCTAGTTGAATCATTATGCAGAACGAACAAGGGGTAATCTGTGCTTTTTGTTACTTGTAATTTTTCTTTCATCATTCCTTTGCGGTGCTTTCTCTATAGCACCAAATATTATTCAAATTTCTATCTCCTATACTTTGGATATTTAAGTAAGTGTTTTATCTAATTTGGTTGTGCTAGTATCATGGGGAAAGGAGTGAGATAGATTTGGTGCACGGCATTCACAAATCATGGTGCTTTATTTAAGCTATGCTGTGATTTATCCAAGCACACTTTCTGGTATGTGACCTTGTTATGACTTGTTTCCTCTCACACAGTTAGCACTTACAAATAATTTTAAGTATTTTGTTACATTATTTGAGGGAGATGACAGGCGGTGTGTGTGTGCTTCATGGCCTTACTCAATTAAGCACTCTTATCACTAAATCCTCCTTTAGTTCTTAGAGTTCATAAGAATTTTCCTATAGAGAGCATATTCTTAAAATAGAAAATGTAGCCCATTTCTTTCCATCCCAGAGGTTACACCTTGACCTAATTCTTTTATGGATAATGATTATGCTTACTTTTATTCCTTTCTAGGGTTTGTTGAAGAGGATGTTATATGTGTGTATATATATAGTAATATACACATTATATATTAATGTTTAACATATGCATTATATATTTAATATATTTAAATATATTTAACATATTTATATATGTGTATTGTATTATTAATATATAATTAAATAATGCATAATATATAATATTATATATAAATATAGACTTCCTTGGTGGCTCAGATGGTAAAGAATCTGCCTGCAATGCAGGAGACCCAGTTCAATCCCTAGGTCGGGAAGATCCCCTGGAAAAGAGAAGGGAATGGCAACCCACTCCAGTATTCTTGCCTGGAAATCCCATGGACAGAAGAGCCTACAGTCCATGGGGTCACAAAGAGCGACTAACATCATCACCATCATATATACATAATATACATGTATATATATTATACATATACATAATCTAAAAAGGCACGGAATGCACTCTGCTACCCACATTATGTGGTGAGCATCTGATGCCAACTCAGGGTTGGATTTTTATTGCTTTTAATGAAACTCTTTCATCCTATTTTCAGATTTCTAGTTCCTTTCCCTTTTTGCTGAGAAGCAGATTTTGTGAAACCAAGCCAGGAATTGTGGAAGGGAACACGTGGAGTGTCCATTAGTAAAGCCCAGATGCTGCCAGGAACACCACTGAGCTGTACTCCCGCACGACAACAGACAGACTCCACCTTCCGCCATTGGATCGAGGGAACTAGGGATGAAGAATGTGATGAATTGCCCCTCAGTGACCCTCCTACTAGTCAGCCAGGTGCCTCAGACACGGTTCTGTTCTGGGAAGAAATACTACCCTCCTTACATCTGAATGTCACATCACTGCAACCTCATCTGGCTTCCCAGGTGGCGCTAGTGGTAAAGAATCCACCTGCCAGTGCAGAAGACACAGGAGACATGGGTTCAATCCCTGGGTTGGGAAGATCCCTCAAGGAGGAAATGGCAACACACACCAGTGTTCTTGCCTGGGAAATTCCATGGACAGAGGAGCCTGGCAGGCTATAGCCCATGGGATTGCAGAGAGTCAGACACGACTGAATGAGCACAAGCTGTGAGTTTGTACTTGTCCAAGAGTTGGTCTGTTTCATCCATGTTGTCAAATCTATGTAGAATCTTTTTGATGTTTGTGTATTCCCTGTTTCATTCCTAATCTTGATTATTCATGGCTTCTGTCATTTTGTAAGAAGTCTGAATTTCATATTTTCAAAGCCCTGTAGATAGCATAGTTGTGAAAGTGAAGTGAAAATCTGAGTTGCTCAGTCATGTCCAACTCTTTTCGACCCTATGGACTTGTAGCCCACCAGGGTCCTCTGTCCATGTAATTCTCCAGAGAATCTTCCCAACCCAGGTATCGAACCTGGGTCTCTTACCATCTGAGCTCACTTTCACATTTAAAAAAAATTTTAATTTATACTGTAGTTGACCCCACTCCAGTACTCTTGCCTGGAAAATCCCATGGACAGAGGAGGCTGGTAGGCTGCGGTCCATGGGGTCGCTAAGAGTCGGACACGACTGGGCGACTTCACTTTCATTTTTCACTTTCACACATTGGAGAAGGAAATGGCAATCCACTCCAGTGTTCTTGCCTGGAGAATCCCAGGGACGGGGGAGCCTGGTGGGCTGCCGTCTATGGGGTCGCACAGAGTCCGACACGATTGAAGTGACTTAGCAGCAGCAGCAGTTGATTAACAATATTGTTAGTTTCAGGTCTACAGCAAGGTGATTCTGTTGTACATATATATGTTTCTATTCTTTTTCAAATACTTTTGCCATTTAGTTTATTGCAGATTATTGAGCAAAGTTTCCTGTGCTATGCAGTAGGTCCTTGTTGTCTATTCTAAATATAGTAGTGTGTACATGTCGTTGGAAACCCCCAATCTATCCCTCCTGCCCACCATTTCCTCTTGGTAACTAAGTTTCTGTTTTGTAAATAATTTCATTTGTATCCTTTTTTTAAGTTCCCCATATAAGCAATAGTATATGATATTTGTCTTTAACTGGTTTCACTTAGCATGACAATCTAGGTCCATCCATATTGCTGCAGATGGCAGTTTCATTCTTTTAATGGCTGAATAGTATTCCCATGTATATTTGTACCACGTCTTCTTTATCCATTCCTCTGTTGATGAATATTTAGGGTGCTTCCATGTCTTGACTATTGTAAACACTGCTGCAATGAACATAGGGTTGCATGTGTCCTTTTGAATCATGTTTTTCTCTGGGTATTTTCCCAGAAGTGGGATTTGCTGGGTGATATGGTAGCTCTATTTTTAATTTTTTAAGGAATCTCCTTACTGTTCTCCATAGTGGTTGCACCTATTTACATTACTAACAACAGTGTGGGAGGGTTCCCTTTTTCCCACATCCTCTCCATATTTATTATTTGTAGACTTTTTCTTTGTTCCAAACTTTAAATTTTTTATTTTATATTGGGGTATAGCTGATTAACAGTGTTGTGATAGCTTCAGGCAAACAGCGAAGGGACTCAGCCATACATAGACATGTATCCATTCTTCTGCAAACTCCCCCCAATCCAGGCTGCCACATAACACTAAGCTGAGTTCCCTGTGCTGTACAGTAGATCCTTGTTGGTTATCCATTTTAAATACAGCAATGTGCACATGTCTATCTCAAACTCCCTATCACTTCCCCCCACCCTTCCCTCATAGCGACCATAAATTCCAAGTCTGTGAGTCTTTCTGTTTCGTAAATAAGTTCATTTGTATCATCTCTTTTTAGATTCCAAATATAAGAGATGTCATATAATATTCCTCCTTCTCTGCTTACTTCACTCAGTAGGACTCTCTCTAGGTCCATCCATGTTGCTGCAAATAGCATTATTTCATTTTTTTAATGGCTGAGTAATAGTCCATTGTATATATGTACCACATCTTTATCCATTCCTCTGTTGATGGACGTTTAGGCTGCTTCCATGTCTTGGCTAATGTAAACAGTGCTGTAATGAACATTAGGGTGTGTGTATCCTTTCGGATCATGTTTTTATCTGGATATATCCCAGGAGTGGAATTGCAGGGTATGTTAGCTCTATTTTTAGTTTTCTACAGCACCGCCATCCTATTCTCCATAGTGGCTGTACCAATTTGCATTCTCATCAACAGTGTAGGAGGGTTCCCTTCTTCTCCAGCATTTGTTTGTGGATTTTTTTGATGATAGCACCTCACACCAGCCAGAATGGCTATCTTATTGCAGTTATATTTGCACTTCTCCAGTAATTAGCGATGTCAAACATCTTTTCTTGTGCTTCATGGCCATCTGTATGTCCTCTTTGGAGAAATGTCTCTTTTAGGTTTTCTGCCCATTTTTGAGTGGGTTGTTTTGATGATGTTAAGCATCATGAGCTGTTTGTAAAGTCTGGAGACTAGTCTTTTTTCAGTCACATCATTTGAAAATATTTTCTCCCAATCTGTAGACTTTTTATTTTCTTTGCTGGGTAAAAGCATTTAAGAAGGTCCCATTTGTTTATTTTTCTAGGAGATGGATCGAAAAAGCTGTTGCTGTGATTAATGTCAAGAGTGTTCTGCCTGTATTTCCTCTAGAAGTTTTATAGTGTTTGGTCTCACATTTAGGTCTTTAATAATTTTGAGCTTATTTTTGTGTATGGAGTTCATATTATTTGCAGACTTTTTCATGACAGCCTTTCTGACTGATGTGAGGTGATACATTATAGTTTTTATTCAGATTTCTCTAATAATTAGCAGTGTTGGGCATCTTTTCATGTGCCCCTTAGCCCTAAGTGTGTCTTCTTGGAAAAATGTCTCCTTAGGTCTTCTGCCTTTTTTGATGGGGCTTCTCTAGTGACACAGACAGTAAAGAATTCACCTACAGTGTGGGAGATCTAGGTTCAATCCCTGGGTTGGGAAGATCCCCTGGAGAAGGAAATGGCAACCCACTCCAGTATTCTGACCTGGAGAATACCATAGGCAGAGGAGGCTGGTGGCTACAGTCCATGGGGTTGCAAAGAGTTGGACATGACTGAGCAACTTTCAAGTCTTTTGCCTAAATTTTTATTTTTTTGAGCCACATAAGCTGTTTGTATATTTTGGAGATTAATCCTTTGTCAGTTACATCATTTGCAAATAGTTTCTGGCATTCTGTTGGATGTCTTTTCGTCTTGTTTATGGTTTCCTTTGCTGTGCGGAGCTTTTGAATTTAATTAGGTTCCATTTATTTAGTTTTGTTCTTATTTCCATTACTCTAGGAGAGGGATCAAAAAAGATACTGTTGCAATTTATGTCAGAGTGTTCTGCCTATGTTTTCCTCTAAGAGTTTCATCAATACCCAGTGTCACATTTAGATCTTTCATTTTGAGTATTCTGGTTTCACTTTTTTACATGTAACTGTCCAGCTTTTCCAGCAGCATTTATTGAAGAGACTCTTCATTATATATTCTTGCCTCATTTGTCATAGATTAATTGACTATAGATGCATGGGTTTATTTCTGGGCTTTTTATCCTGTTCCATTGATTTATATTTCTGCTTTTGTGCCAGTACCATACTGTTTTGACTACTTTGTAAGCTTTGTAGTATAGTGTGAAGTCAGAGTGCCTGGTTCCTCCAATTTCATTTTTCTTTCTCAAGATTCTTCTGGCTATTTGGGGTCTTTTGTGTCTCCATACATTGAAAACGACAAAACTGTTACAATTTTTGCTTCAGCCATCAAAGGTAACTCAGAAAACTTGAGAAGAGAAAGAAAACCTATTTCATTTACTCATGTTTTCCCTTTCCATGCTCCTCCTTTCTGATGGCTCAAGGTTCCCTCTTATTGTTTCCTTCTTGTTTAGAGAGCTTTTCTTTAGTCATACTTCTCAGGGAGGTCTGCTAGAGAAAACTTCTCAGTTTTACTTCTGAGAATGTCTCAATTTCTCCTCCCTTTCTGAAGGGTATTTTCACTAGAATTCTGGAAAGACAGGTCTTTCAGTCCACGAGAAATGTGCCACTCGCTTCCAGGCCCCCTGGTTTCTGAGGAACTTGCTGCTGCTCTGTGTTAATACATCACCACTTGGAGGAAACGAGTCGTTTTTCTGGCCCATTTTTAGGTTATTTTCCTGTGGCTCTAGTTTTGAGTCTTACTGTGAGGTCTTGGTGTGGACTCCTTTGGTTTTATCCTATGCTCATCGGCATTTTGAATCTGAGCCTTTCCGTGGTTTTGCCAAAGTCAGGAAATGGTCAGCCCTTTTTCTTGGAAAATTTTTTTCAGCTCCCCCTTTGTGTCTCTTGTTCTTTGAACATATTCCATGGAAACCATGGGGAAGAAAGTTGAAGGAATTAATCTCCCAGAAGAATTCTAGATATTAGCAATAAACAAGGTAAGAGAATTCTGGAGCCTGGGGCTTTGGGGTTCTCCCAAACACACTACACAGCTGAGCACCATGGAGCTCCACGGCTGCGTGCTTTCCTTGGTGACCCCGGGCACCACCAGCGGTTCCCCAAAAATGGTGTATCACTCAGTTCAGGCCAAAATAATGACAACTAAATAGAAGAAGCTAGCCTCAGTCCTCTCCCTCTCACACTGTAACACTCCTACTCTGCACAACAAATACAACAAAACCACAGCTTCCTTGGTGTAAGCCCAGAGATTCTGACTGGAAAAACAGGTCTGATTAAAAGATACATCCCCAGGAGATTCTGAAGGACAGACAAGCCTAGGTCACCCTGGTAAGAATGTAAACGAGCACAGTGCCCCCTGCATCATGCTTTGATCCCTTTGGTGTCCGTGCGGGATATGTCACCACCACGCAGCACCAACTGACTCAAAAATGTGTCGCTTTAACTCCCTACATGTTCTTCCATTTGTTATAACAGGAACTTAGAAAAACCTCACACTAAACTTTGAAGGAATTCTTAGTGAAAGTGGAAGTTCTCAGTTCCTACAGCACAGGTCGGTAATGGTACTTCCTTTTCTCCATCTGGTCTGTACTCCCAGAGAAGGATACACAATGATGCTAACCTTGGGTATACACAGCAGATAACAGTATGCATAGTTTCAGCCCACATCCATACATCAAGTAACATATTACACCAACCTGGATGTTTACAGAACTTTCTTTAAAATGAAATTCACCATTATTTTTTGTAGCCATTCAATCTTTAAAATTAAATTCTCTGATATTTTTCTTAACATTCAAAGATACACCATGCAAAGTAGAAAGCCAGTTGTTAAAGTGAGATTAAATTTCTTTTTTTAGCCTTGCAAGAGCAAGGCCTCAAAAAATTGGGTACAAACTCAGAATTGCTCCTCTTAGAAAAATTAGTACAAGGCAGAAGATTCATATGGTCTGAAGAGAAACCAGAGTATGAGTTTCAATATTTTATTAAAATAGCATATTTAACCACTGTTAACCAAGAATATTAATTTTGTCCCACCCACCCCAACCCCATATGCAGCACGACACAGTAGTGATTTCAAATATCCTTGATCGTGATAACCAACAGAAACATTTCAAAGTCAAGTTTGCAACTAAAAACTAGACCTTGGAAAAATTCTGCATTAGAAGAAACATCACAAAACTCTCGAGCAGAATTCTTTTCTCTGCCTGAGAATTAATACAGTATGCCACCCAGCTGACATTACTGCTGGTCTGTTCTTTCTCCTCTATGCATAGAATAACGTCTCGTTTATAAGTACCCACTTCATAAATAAATCGGCATTTTCACCTCATTTAATGTTCCTTTTCAGCTTCACAAAGAAACCAGTAAATAAAACTGTCGACGACAGTCACGACATAGGCTCTCACAGCAAGATAAAAAACTTGAAAATATGCAGAGATGCATCAACGCTATTTTACATAAAAAGATTTTAAAAAGTGCAAGGCAAAATCTGCAGTTTTTTTTAGGGGAGTTTTTAGGCACATCCATTTCTTAAAGCAAGCTTCAGTATGAATTCCAGTTTTTTTCTTCATGACACCTGTTTTAGTTAGTCTTTCTTTAAAAAAAAAAATACATCCTGTCAAGTGTGAAATAGGGCATGTACGGTCCCAAAAGGCGAGGTTTTCAGTTATGGCGTGTCCGTCCTTTTTTTATCCTTGCCGGCTTTGGTTTGGGGATGTACTGGTTATTTGCCTGGTACTCGAGTTCCTTCCGGAAGTAGTGGATGGCTTTGTTTAACCCTTCCTCCAGCGGGACCTGTTTAAAGAGAGGGTGAGAATGAGGGGGCAGCTTCTGCCTGCATGGTGCGCTTTAACACCAGGGGCCCCCTTCTCCTCCTCTCAGAAGTCTCCATGGAGGAAGATGCTCAGGAAGGCAGCCAGATAAGATTCACACACCTGACTCTTCCTGGGGACACTCACCCTCTGGACCTTCACCCCTGGGGACCTGACACCCTCTGCTCTGTCACTCCCAGGGACTCGAAACCATCTGCACCTTCAACCCCGGGGACTCTTCACCCTCTGCACAGGGACCCGGGACAACGACTGAGCAGCCTCATAATGTGGAGGCCACCAGAGCAAACACGGAGCAGAAATCACAGCAGGTGCCCATGCCGTACAGACACAACGAAGGATAGGAAAGCAGCAGCCCGACGGCAGTCCACCTGGAGAACCTGGAGGACAGTCAGCCCGGGGAACGGGGGACCCTCGCCCAAGGAGGAGGGCAGTTTGTTCAAGGGGCAAGGGACCCACCCCCAGGGAGGGGGGCAACCAACCCGGGGGGGGACAGATGAACCCACACGTGGGGTTGAACCTCACAAGTGGGGGCAGTGAGCCTGGGGAGAACCCAGGCTCCAAGGAGAGGACCAGTCAGCCCAGGGAGGACTTACAACCCAAGAGGGGGGCAATCAACTGGGGGGACAGGGGATGGGGAGACCGACCCAGGCCCAGAAAGGAGAGCAGTGAGCCCTGGTAGGACAGTCAGCCTTGGGGAGAAGGGGACCCACACCCCAGGGGGACTCAGTGAACCTGGGGAGATGAGTGGTCCATGCCCCAGGAGCGGGGCAGTCAGCGTGGGAGGACATAGGGACCTTCGCCCGAGGAGGGAGGCAGTCATTCTGGTTGAGGGGGCCCCATGCCCTGGGGAGCGGGAGTCAGCCTCTGGAACCTGGGGACACCAGGTCCAGGGGATAGCATTCCCGCCTTGGGGAGCCACACTGGGAGGCCAAAGGCCTTTAAGAGGGCGGGGAAGGCCGGGAGGTCTGCAGTTTGCAGGCTTTGGCTTCTCACTCGCCCACCCTGCTTGGCCTGAGTGGGGGCCAGTTTGGATGAGGTCACATAGGTAATGGACACCAAGGTTGGCCCTCCTCACCCATGACACCCTGGCTGAATGGACAGCCAGACCCTGCAGGGCTACTCAGTTCTAAGCCTGCACTGTTGCCCCCTCAGTACGGCATTCCAAGTGAAGCCAGTGAAGGGAGACCCTCAATGGCAGATGCCCCAAGAGTCCAGGTTACAACCGTAACAGAGAAGAAAGGACGCAGGCCTGGAGAGGAGCGTGCCAGAGCTGCCCCACTCAGCAGTGCCCGTGAGGGATAAACACAGGGAAAGGCCTTCTCCAGCGGGTGGTGACAGCCCCGACCCCCTCTTACCACTGGCTCCCATCCCAGCATCAGCTTTGCTTTCTTGATGTCTGGTTTCCTTTTCTGGGGGTCGTCCTGGGCTTCAGAAAGAAACTGAATTTCACTCCCACTGCCTGAATTTAAGAAAAACAAAAACAGAATCAGGAACCTCTGAGGTGTGATTTTTATATGTGAACGTCAAGTCCCACCTGCAGAGGAATTCAGATGTAGACGGTGTGATGTGTCCAAGTGCCCTTGCTCTGGCTCTACAGGCCTGAGCCACCCTGAGGTGGGTGAGTGGGCAGGCCCCACGCTGACCACCACCCTCAGCCAACATGGCTGTGCGCCCACTGCCCACAATCCAGGCGAGCCATCCTCCAGGCATGAACACCCTACCAGAGCCCCTCGCCTACAGTCAGGCCGCCTAACGGGCAGCATGCAGGGGAGTGAATGTGGGCTAGCCCTGGCCAACACCTTACATGGGCCTGGCCACTGACACAAGAGCCACCCTCAGCCTACACAAAGATGTCCAGCCACCCTGGACAGACCACATGCAGAAAGAAGGACAGAAGCCTGGCCGGTCCAGCTTCCTTGTGGGCCCACACCCTGCCGGCCAGTAGAATGAAGCCATGCCAGTGACCGTTGGCCAGGCCTGCAGAGGGAGTCCCCACCCCAGAATCTGGAGTGAATAAACAGCTGCTGTCTGAAGCCACTGGTGTTTGGGGCCGTGCATCACACAGCCGTCGTCCTGGGATTTAGACAAACTTTTCCACTTCAGCACGAGCATGACCCCGAAGATCTGGTCACACGCAGGCTCTGCTCCGGGACACGTGGGCAGGTCTGTGGGTCTGCATTTCTCACAAGATGGTGATGAAGCTGCTGGTCCAAGGGCCTCACTCGGGGTGCCAGGGCCTGGGGTCCAAGGTGAGCCTCCCCACTGGGGAAGGGTGGACAGACCCCCAGGGGAGACGCCAGGGAAGAATGTAAACAGAGGCTGCTGAGATTTCTGTCTTAGGAAGACTATCCCCTGTACTATCTGACTATTCCGGCTGGTAGCTGACAGCTCGGTGCCAGGACAGACCACCCCAGACACTGTAGCCGGCTAAAGTGGCGGTCTGGATGGGCCAACATCTTGCTCATGCAGTCTAGCCAAACCCATCCCAATCTGGTTGTGTCTGAAACTCTGATTTCTTGATCAACCGTGGGAAGCAGACACTCCCTGAGCCAGGCTCCTGGGAGCCCCAGGACACCTGTGACAAAGGGCACAGCCCGTGGGCGCCAGCAGCCCACGGATAGCTGGAAACACACAAACTGCTCGTGGCTTACGAGCACACCCTCTCTGGAGCCACTCCCAGTGTCCACACCACCTATCCCCGCGGCCAGGGCGGCCAGGACTGCACACGGAACCTAAAGCTGCCTACCAGACTCTGTCAGAGGCACACAGGCCAGCGTTGCCCTCCTGCTCCCTGAAGCTCTGTGCACGTCATGGCCAGCATGTGGCACCAGACAGCCGTCACCTGTGGAGAACTGCTGACCAAGTCACGTCTCAGGCACCGGGGACAAATGGACGTTCCCGCTACACAAAGACCTGCTGTCACCACAGGGACCCAAGTCAGCCCCTTCCCCTTCATCTTTCCATTACTTAAAGCATCTCAAAACAGTGGGGTGCTCCTGACCCAGCTCTGCTTCCCATCCAGTTCAGTCAGCGAGTGTTAACCATGCACTGTCCAGACGAGGTGTTACTAACCGATAGGCCAGCTTCACTCAGGGAGGCCCCTGTTCTACTCACCAACGAGGTTTTTGATGAGCTGAGCAAATTCTAGGATGGTGTGTTCTTCCGGGTTCCCCTGAGGAGGAGAGGGTCTCTGGTTAGCAGTGTCAACACAACAGGACGCCACCACCCACGTCCTCCAGGGTGCTTGCAGGCTCATGAAGTCACCGGACTCCCACCTCCATGAAGGTTCCGCAGGAGGCACAGCACGGCTGCGGGCTACACTATGCCTGTCCCCGCCTTGGCCTTGGTTGGGGGCATCTAACAGGGACACGTCCCCTGGCCCAGGTACAGGATGGTGTCCAGGTGCAAAGGTTCTGTAACCGCAGTGTTGCTGGGCAGGGAAGCCTGGTTCTGCCAGCGAGCTCCCCCAGGACACGCGATACCCCGATGGGGCACCACGCTCACCACCTCAGTAGTGAAGACCCCTGAGCTCAGACACGAAGCCTGACAGAAATGAAATGTATTCAGAGATGTGGGCTCCGGGCAGCCGGCAGGAGAGACAGGAACTGGTTGAAGAGGAGCTGACTTCTGGAGGGTTTGAGGAAAACCATTTTCTCCTTCTCTTCCTCCCCTCACACCTTCTAGCAGCCTCAGCCCCTTCCTTTCCCAGTCCTGCTGATCCCATCGTGAGAGACCACCACGGAGCCTGGCAACTAAATGTCCTAAGTACTCTTTGTTCTCAATCTCCTAGTTTCCTCTGAATCAAGATGACAGAGGCAGGCAGGGTTGTTGTTGTTTAACTGCTAACTCATGTCTGACTCTTTGCGACCCCTGGACTGCACCCCGCCAGGCTCCTCTGTCCACGGGATTCTGCAGGCAAGAATACTGGAATAGGTTGTCATTTCCTTCTCGAGGGGACCTTCCCAAATCAGGGATTGAACCAGCATATCCTGCATTAGCAGGCAGGTTCTTTACCATTGAGCTACCAGGGAAGCCCAAGGTTTTACCATAAATATACGGAAAATTTTCTGCCAGCAAGAACCAAAGACAACAAGCTGCTCTGCAGAGAAGCATGTCCTCCAGCACGAGGGGCGAAAGGCTGGATGAGACAGCAGGCTAAACTACTTCCCAACCCTGCCAGGAGTGGCTGGAGCTACAGGAAGCCAGACACAAAGCTGCCTCGGGCAGCCCTGGGTCATCCGCAGCCCTGGCAAGGCAGGGAAATCGTCCTAATCCTTCACTTTTTATGTCCCTGAAATGTGAGCTTTATAAAGACTAACTGCAGGAGGAGAAGGGGACGACAGAGGAGGAGACGGTTGGATGACATCACCAACTCAATGGACGTGAGTTTGAGCAAACTCTGGGAGACAGTGAACAACAGGGAAGCCTGATGTGCACAGCCCACGGGGTAACAGAGTCGGACATGACTAAGCAACTGGACACCAACAAAACTGCACAAGCCATGATGGGGAAAAGACATACACACAGCCCCACAACCAGCAGAGGCTTTTCGAGCTCTGAGACCTGGCCTCCAGGTGCTCGGAGTCAGGTTAGTGTCTATTATGCGGTTCATCTATCCGTTGCAGACGCCTTACATCTTGGCAGACTCCTGTTTCATTCTGTTCTGTGATTTTTCCTCTAGTGCTGGTTAAGTGGCAAACAGGCGCATGCGCTAAGCTTGCTGACAGCAAGTGAACCACAGCAGGAACCGGACTGCTAAGCAGGCAGTGGGCGGCAGGGATGGACTCACCAGGTTGACGGGGCTGCTGACGTTGCTGTTCATGAGTGCCACAAGGCCATTCACCAGGTCGCTGGAAAAGAGGGGAGGCCGCTCAGGTGCCTGCTGATGCCCACAGGTGTGGTGCATCAGACATGAGCCACCTCCTGGGAGGAGAGATGGGACATCAGAATAAAATCCTACATGTTAGAGGGCGTGGAGGATGTTCAAGTATTCTAGGAGACAGGGTGGTGTCAGGGAGCTGCCTTCTGTGCACAAGTGTAGGCAGACGACTGGACAGGATGGGAGCTGAGAGATGGGGCTGAGTTCCCTACATTGTGTATTTCTGAAATTGTTTAACAATTAAAAAGTAAAAGTAGACACATATCCAAAAGAGATGGTGTTTATGCAAGTTTCTGAGGAAAGACGATATTTAACACAAACCCAGGTAGTTGGCCCAGGACGGAAAAGCAGATGGTTTTTTAAAAAAAATAAGCTCCCCTGCAAAAAAAAAAACAAACTCCAGTATGTGAGTCCTATACTGACAATTCAGATAAAGCAGACAACTCTGAGCATTAAAGTGAGTTCCCTGGCCCTCCAAGCCTCACCTCCCACCGGAGCCCCTAGCTCCCAGAGGGAACAGTTGGGGTGTCTAGATGCTGCCAATGGACCGTGAGCAACTGGGTCATGATGGTGATGGTGAGGAGGCAAACTTCTGCTTACCAAGGTTTGGTTCTTATTTATAGAACCATTAAAGGGTGGTTCTGTCAAAAAAAAAAAACAAAAAACAAAGTGACTTTGTAAAAATGACACCTCAGTGCTACATAAGCACGGGCTAAGGCACTTCCCCCAGCTGTGTTTCTGACGAGGTTGTAGGGGACTCTGCACATGCGGCTCCCTGGAACCTCTCCTTCCTCCTCCTTCACAACCAGCAAGGAGCAGGTTACTGTGCTCACCTCCAAAAAAAGACCTTAGTTTTCCCTCTCCTTTTCATTGAGGGGGGAAAAAAATGAGGGGGGTTTGCTACTTAGCAAACACAATTTTCTAGGATCTTGTTTACAACCAATGGGTGTTTTGGGAACATGCCTTGCTCTCGCAGATCAAGCACAAGTGCAGATAAACACTCGCTGACCCAGGATGTTTCCTCTCTCCTAGAAACGAACACAGGCCCCTCCATCACTATGGCGGTAATGACCACATCCCAACTCCCTCTCTGATGACACATGTCTCTGCCTGTTTGGAAAGACATTGAAAGCTGCCGTTCAGTAGCATCCATGAGTTTTTAATACTGAAATGGGGGGGGGGGGGATCCCCATACTAAGCTGGAAGGTGATGGAATCATGTAATCATTCAGTGGAGGTGGAGATGGGGCATGCATCTTTTATGCAACAAACCATCCACTTCTAAGGTCAGAGTTGCATAGATCACACCCATTTAACCTGAAGTTCTTTTAAAGTGTCATTTTGACAAAGCTACTTTTTAAGACAACACTGCATTGCCTCTGTGATGGGGTGAGGATGCAATCTGCCTATGAGAGAACCAGGCACAGACTGGACAGGACATCAGTGCACAGGCCACCCTGAGACCCCAACAGTCACCCAGAGACTGCGCCATGCTGCTTCAGGGCAACCATGGATTTTGGAAATGGGTAACTTAGTTCAGCAACGCAAGGTCCCGACATTGTGCATTTTTATTAGTAACAGTGAAGTAGAAGAGTCTCAGTTTCTATAAACTAGCTTATTTAAAACAGCCTGGCCCTGGTGAGCTGACCATCTTGGCCGAGTCTTGAACAAGGTAGAGTGGAGGCCAGGAAAGCTCATTCCTCCAAGTTTGGGGAGGTCAGCGAAGCCTCGTGTGTCAGGGCCCAGTGACCCCAGAAGCAAAACCAGCAGACAGCACAGCCCCATGAAGAGACATTCTGCCCAGAGGGTCCCCAGCAACACTCCAGTGACCGCATCAAGGTCTCTCAGGCTGCACGCTGGTGTCTGGTCAGTGAGGGGCACACGGACTGTGCAGGGCAGGCAGCAAGGCGCATCCTGTCCTGGCTGGGATAGAACGCAACCAGTGCATCACGTGATGCTTAAAAGACTTTTAACCATCAGCAAAAAAAAAAAAAACACCTGAGAGGCTACTTTAAATGATTTCATATCTGATGCCTTTGAAATAAGTGTGTTCTGACTGATGTCTTGTTTACTGCACAGACTCTGGAATATTCCACAAGGTGGTATGGCTGGAGGAGTCTGGGGGCCTTGATGAGGCTGTTAGAGGAGATTCAATGTGACTAAGATGCCAAGATCCCTGAGAAGTGTGAAGACGGGCCAGGGGAGTGGGATGGAGATGTGTCACTAAAGCAGGAGGTACCTGATGCAGACACGCCCCTCCCCCCAGCACAGTCCCCACACTGACACGGACCTTGTCCATCCCCTCATGGCTCTGGGGTCAAGTGCCCTGACCTGGAAACAGGCTGCCAGGTTGTGCTCAAATCCCTTCTTAGAATATTTGGGCAACAAAGTGGGCCAGTGACAAGACGGTCTCAGGCACTTTGCCCTCCTGGTCAACATACGAACAGGTGTGAGAAAAAAAACACTGCTCATTATATACATTTACTCACAACTTTCCTCTGGACTAAATGTGAAAATTCACAAACACTTGCAGGAAAAAAAAAAAAAATCTACAGTAGTTACATGTTTAATTTTTTCTTTCTTTTAAGCCAGGCAAAAGTTAGGGTGACTGCCTGGGTCAGGGTGGGGCTGGGGGCCACCTGCCACCACTTCCCCTGACAGCACCCCTGGGGTGGCCACCAGGAGCACCAGGAATGGCGTTTCCTAGTGGACAAGGTACCAAAACAAACAACTAGCGTGTGCCCAGTGATTCAGGACACCACAGAACGATGCAGGATTCACCACCTCCTGGCACGCGGGAGAACAGTGGTAGATGTAACTGCTCACACAATGACTCTTAGAACCTAGACTGCACTGTAAAACTTGTCACCAACCAAACTGGTGACAAGCAGTTTGTCAACCAAACTGGCTGACAAAAAAGTTAGATTTAGGAGGATGACTGAGAAAATGGTAAATATTACCTGCGAGATAATTCAACAAAGTTATTAAAAATGCTTTTAACTGTGTGTAGTTTTGACACCGCATTCCCTGACAATACGACACTCAGCCTTATCTTTCCCTCAATGAGGACGATCTTGTCCACCCAGGAGACCATGTCCATAGGGTCTGATTCCAGCATCTGCAAGTCTGCTGGACGCAGAGGCCAGCACCTCACCGGCCTGACCTGGAGCCCCCGGGTGACCGTCAGGGCCAGTGGGTCTGCCGACCAGACACTAGGTGGCAGCAAGGGACCAGCATGTCTGACCTCGGCTCACAGATCCAAGGCACCCGCGAGGAGCAGAGCGGTCAGTCCCGCCTGAGGCTGACCAACTCAGATGGGAGCTGTAGTGAGCCCGGGGTCTTACCTGACGTACTGGAAGGCCCTTGTCTGCGATCCGGATCCGTACACCTGCGGGGAGACAACAGTGAGGGTGCTGAAACCGCAGACCGGGACCTCAACCTTGATGCCCTCGGGATCCAGAGGCTGCGGCTCCAGGCCCTGCCAGGTCACGTGGGTGAGGTTCCAGCTCACATGAATGACACCTCAGGGCCCCGCTGCAGGAGGGCCTCCACCAGACCTGCAGCTTCCCCCAGAGGCACCTCCTCAGGGCCCCTCCCTCTGGGAGGGAGATGCCCCAGGGCCAAGAGCACGTAGAGAGAGGTCTTCACAGGTAGACCCTGCACCCAAGGCACCAGGGTGTCTGTGGCTGGGGAGAGGGTGACCTGACCCCGTCCTCAGTCACAGCTCCCATGAGCTCCCTCCCTCCCTCCCTCCGAGGGCAGCGGGGACGTGGGATTCAGAGCGAGCTCCCCCGGATGGGACGCCCTTACCCTGAGCCCCCTGGAAGACATCCCTACACCCGCCTGCTGGCCACGCACCGTGAGCGGCTCCCCCTGCAGCGCCTGCAGGATGAAGTTGCTGACCACCCGGCCATCGTTCATGTGCATTCGGGGACCAAAGGTGTTGAAGATCCTGGCCACACGCACCTCCACACCCTCCTGCAACAGAGAGAAGTTGAGCCCCATGCCCACAGCCGCAGGATTCACCATTGCCGTGCCTCGTGGCTCCTCCTTCCAGACGCAGGGGCCTTGCCCTGCACACATGGGATGTGTGTGCTCTGTAATCAAGCCTGGAGTCTGCAGAGTCACCCCAAACTCACAGGAGCCCCGGATCCCACGGCTAGGAGGCCCTGGTGTGAATACACTGCAGAAACCCAAGAGGCAGTTAATCGGGGCAAGAGGAAGTGATGGGTGTACATTTTTTGCCCCAGTAAATAAGTATCTATTTTCTCAACAAGCATCATGCTACGCATCTCTTTCCCAATCTCTTTCACATAATGTTTTGTGTAAATTGATCACTCAATAGAGATTTAAATGTCAGTGAATGTTTAACAGCTGATTTGAAGGAAAGTAAGACAGCACTTTGTCCTGGGGAAGGACCACATTGTACCTACATCCTCTTCTGTTCTGCTGAAAAACTCATCTATTTAGTGAAAAACCAGACCACCTAGCACCTGATATAGGCGACTGGCTCAATGCCTGAGAAGATACACACATAACACTGATCACAGCAACGGGAGTCCCACGTGGTGAGATCGCAGACCTTCACTCTCTTCTGCACGTGTTTCCAATGTTTCTATTTTCATTACAATAAACATCTATTACTTCTGTAATCGGGGAAAACATACTTTCAAACATGTAATCAGGAAAGTATGTATTTTTTAAACCCCAAAAGCCTTCTGCAACCTATTAATTTCACAGGCTGCTTTGTCAGTGATAACTGTTTCTATCACCTACTCTGAATCAGTGAACTCTTAGAGCAATCCATCATCCATCAGACAACAGACATGTGTCTCCTGGACTGAAAGGCCCCCCACAAGGAGCAGGTGAGGGCTGTGGAGAGTGGGGACCCACACATGCCCCCAAGCCCACAGCGCAGGCCTTGCGGGGGACATTTCCAGACAGCCGGGACGCACTGCTCACCTGGGCAGACATGAGTCCTGGGGCAGGTGTGCTGACAAGAACCCACAGGTTACTCGGCACTGTTGGCCCAGACCCCAGGGTCACAGAAATTGCTGAGCCTGTGTCCACGGGCAACTCTTAGACTGGACACCATGACAGGGATCAGTCTGTACACTGTCCTCAGGGGGATGCCCACTGTCACCCTGACTACCACGTGACTTCTGCACACAGGCAACATCATCTGCTGGGGTTCCCAGTGGGCAGCCCCGGCAGGCACCACCTGCATCAGACGCGCTGGGCAATGAGTGACACCTCCCGAGGGCCACCACCCAAAGGACTCCCAGTGGGTACATTACAGATTTTCGAGAGAGTGTGACTCTCTCAAGACCTATGCGTGGGCCACAGGTCCTGGCATACAGTCAGTGCTCAATAAATGCTGGCTATGCTGCTACTAAATACCCTTAGTTATCATGAGCTCATACCTTAATATGTACACTTATGACATTAAGTTACACTCCTAGTTTTTTTAACAGAAACTGAAAGTTCAACAAAAATGTCCTGTTTGTGTACCATCTTTATTTAGCTCCGTAAAAGCCAAGAAATACGAGCACAAAAGAAGACAGCCTACAGTCTACAAACTTATCACACAATAAAGTGTAGTTATGACCCTCACGTGCTCGAGTTAGTGTTCTTAGGGACCAACATACACGGAGGCTGTTCCTGGGAGACCATTTTAACTTTTGCTGTCAAAATATTCTGGGCTCAAAAATGATACAGGTAGCACTGACATAACTAACCACACTCCCACGTGTAAAACGGACGGCTGGGGGGAAGCCCCCGCGCAGCCCAGGGAGCTTAGCCTGGTGCTCTGTGATGACCTGGAGGGGTGGGGTGGGGCGGTGAGGTGAGAGAGAGGCTCAAGAGGGAGGGGAGATGTGTATACATACGGCCGATTCACGTTACCGTACAGCAGAAACTAACACAACATTGTAAAGCAATTATACTCCAGTTTTAAAAAAGGATGACATAGGTATGTCTTTCCTAAAACTGATTAAAATAAATGAATAATAAAGTAAACTGGCCTAGATAAACTTTGAAAGCGATTAGTTCTGCCAAGAAATATGAAATATGCAGAAAAATGTAAATACCTACATCAGCATAACGTTGTTCTGTGGGTCTTCAACCTTGTAAACGTTAAGTATATAAGGAAAAAAAGTCTCTGGTAATTGCACCCCTCCCCCAAAAAGAAACAGTGTTCAGGGCCTCCGAGCCCAGCCCTGAGTTCTTGGCATTGGGTACCCAGGCAGCGCCCACCCCACCTTGCACAAAGCCCATGGCCAACTGAACTCTGACTGGGCCAGGATGATGAACACTCAATCCAAGGCTGCTCCCAGGATGGACACCTGCTAGCCTCTCAGTCTCAGAGATGTCTCTCAGTCCGAGAGAGAGAGGCCTCTGTCACAGAGGCCTGCCCAGAAAACACCTGGCCACAGTCATCTACCTACATGTCCCTCCAGTAAAGAGTATGTCAGTGAGGACCCCAGAACTGATCAAGAACAACAGATGGCCTAGCTGGGGCCCCATCTGGACATCTCATTGGTGTCTGCACAGCCTTCAGACGGACGGGACAGGGCCTGTGAGCAACAGCTCACAGCCCAGGGCAGACAGCGGGAAGCCAGGTGGGAACCCAGACCCCACCCCTCAGCTGGGAGTGAGCAAATCCATAACACGGAAAGATCCATGGGCAGGCCACAGCACGGGGTGACTAAGGAGGCAGGGACTCAGAGGGTGAATAACAATCCGTGAAGACGCCCATGTGAAAGCAAAAATGAAGTATACCCACTAGATCACAGAAAGAGATGTTAAAAAAAAGAAGTGTCCACCCACCCGGAGGCTTTGAGAAAACAGAAGCACTTATTATTAACTGCTGGTGGGCGGTTAGTCATAAAGCTGATCCAGCCATGCCAGGGTCTTCAAAACCCAAGGCTTCATCCCCAGAAAACATTTTTTAAAAACGAGACATGGGAAAGGCTGTTGACAGCACCGTTAATTTATGACAGTGGGGAACCAGGGAACCCGTCCCTGGACAGGGTCAACCATGGTCAACTGTACTCGATCCAGCACAGTGACCTGTCTACACCGCCAGCCCCCGATACCTGCTTCATGTAGGCATAGCACATGGTCTCAGCGACTCGCTTCCCTTCGTCATAGCAGGCTCGGGGTCCTATGGGATTCACGTGGCCCCAGTAATCCTCGGTCTGTGGGTGGACTTCAGGGTCTGCAGGAGGGAGGGGGGCGGTGGTGGAAGAGGAAGAGCTTTCAGAACCTCCCTTTGTTCAAGTTCACATATTTTACAGACAATGGATAACGATGATGCAAAAGGGAGTTTGGGAAAGACCAGGATCAGCATCTCACCTGGAGAGACACCTATCAGAGGGGATTCGGGATTTCTGCTAAGGGCGGGGTAGGCTGGACACCCACAGAGAGGCCCTGAATGCCTCAGAGGACCAACAGAAAAGGGGGGGCACAGACACCTGCTCCTCAGCTGGCACTGATGGGGTAGAAATGCCAGAGGTTCACGACCCAGTTTCACCCCCTCACAAAGCCACTTTGCTACTACAGCAGTGAGGGTGCAGGGGACACATCATCTCAAACCCGTCCCCCCTTCAGCATCGGGGGGGCCGGCACACCAGATGGGGGTGCCTGCAGGCACCACTGTTGGAGCAGACCTGGGGACCTCTGAGAATCACCCCAACATCACTCACAAGCTGACATCAGAGGCAAGATGCTAGGTGAGGGTAGTAGGGGGTCGTGGAAAAGACATCCAGGGCAGGATAGGGACCATCAGGACACCGAGACAGGAACAAGGACATGGCCTCACTGCTTCTGGGACATATGCTTCTGGGACACATGATACAAAAGGCCTCCTGGTACCGCGTGGGGACTGCCAAGCACCTCTCAACGCCCCTTCCAGGAGCTGGCGGGAGGCAGGGCGCTGCCTGGACTTCAGAGTTGTGGGGGTGCTCTGCCTTGCCAGTGGAGGCAAAGAGCAGAGCCGCGTCATCAGAACTTCAGCTTCTGTGATTTTTTTCACTTGGTTCCCTTATTTATTTTTTTAAAAGGCATCTCTTCCCACATTGCCCTCTCACTCCCCGGCCGTGACAGCAACGCCTGGAGAAAATCACACTGCATTAGCATCCGGCCTCTGCTGCATCCACTAAGTGGTTCTCCAGCACCCTGCGTCTGCAGGCGGGGCTGGGCAGGAGCCCGAGTGGACGGAGCCCTCAGCTCCCTCTGAACGCTCGCTTCCTCAAGGTTTGGGGTGGGCAGGGCAAAGCAGGTGCCAGGGCTTTCTAGCTCCACCTACTTAAGGCTCTCTCAGAACCTACCCTAAAACAGCGGAGGCAACCAGCACACATTTGTTTCCCCACCATCTGTCTCCTGACCCCTGAGCTTCCGGGGTTTGGAGAGTGGAGGGGATGGGGGTGCTGGTTTCACTAAAGAGCAAACCCTCTGGCTAAACCAGCGAAGCCTCCATGATCTGACTCCTGAGGTGCCTCTGGAGCAAAGACACTTCTGTGGATTTTTAAGTGGCCGCTGATCGTTGGCAAGGTGACATAACCCAGTCCTGGTAGGGGGAGGTCCTTCAGCAGGAGAAAAAGGCTCATCCCACCCGGAGGAGGGAACCCCTTGGCTGCTGCCCACTGCAGAGGAACAGCCAGGCGGACCTTCTGGAAACGAGTCTAGACTCACTGGTCCTTCTCCCCCTGCTGTGACAGGAGCCAGCTGTCCAGGGGGCTGGAGTTATACCCACTCACCTCCGTACACCTCTGAGGTGGAGGCCAGGAGTAGACGGGCCCCAACGCGCTTTGCCAGCCCTGCGGAAACATGACAGGACACTGTCAGCTTCAAGGAACAAGGAAAACAAGCGTGTAGCCAATTTAAGGAATGTTTTGGTATAAATGGTATCTGGCCATCCGGGCATTATAAGTTATCCACTCTTACTGCATCTATTTTGGAATCTAAATTTAAACTGTAAGAAAAGCACAAATGAACTCCCAGAAACACGGCAGTTAGCTGGACATGTGTGACTGTGAACAGGGCCAAACGCACAGCCTGTGGACTTTATTATAAGGTATGACGTGGGTAATTTTATAAAGATCCCTTTACCTGAACGTGGCAACCAGCACCCCATCAGGTAACTACCCCCACCCTCGCAGGCAGAGGGCAAGGTCCTTCGAACCCTGCCACTCTCTCCCTTGATGGTCAGCCTTCCCTCCTCTGCTCCCCACGTGCCCCGGGACCTCCAACTGTGCCCAAGAC
Organism: Cervus elaphus; assembly: GCF_910594005.1. Lineage (NCBI taxonomy): Eukaryota > Metazoa > Chordata > Mammalia > Artiodactyla > Cervidae > Cervus > Cervus elaphus. The sequence goes on from NC_057825.1 coordinate 59,003,011, forward strand.
CGTCTCCTGTTCAGGTACCTCTGCCCCACTCCCTCTTTCCTTTGAGGTCCAGCTTCCGCAGTATCTTCTCCAAAGTAACTGGCCATGTCTGTGTCCAGCTCTGACCCCTTCTTGCCTTCACCCCTCCCAGCAAAAATGGACTAGAGTATTGTCACCTGCCAAGCTCTGGTCAAGCTCTAAGACAGCAGCCCCTAACCTTTTGGGCACCAGAGGCCGGTTTAATGGAAGACAATTATTCCAAAGACGCGGCAGGGGTAGGGGGATGGTCTGGGGACAGTTCGAGCACATTACATTTATTGTGCACTTTATTTCTATTATTATTACACTGTGATATATAGTAAAATAATTACACACTTTGCCAGATGCAGCTTAGCTGTCACTTGCCACTCACTGGCAGGGTTCAGACATGAGTCTGCAGCTGATTTATTCTGGTCTCTGCAGTCAGACCTCTCTGTCAGTGATACTCTGTAACTGCAGCTGCTCCCCAGCACTAGCATCATCGCCTCAGCTCCACCTGAGATCAACAGGCAGTGGAGTCTTATAAGGGGCTCTCAACCTAGGTTCCTTGCATGTGCAGTTCACAGTGGGGTTTGTGCTCCTATGAGAATCTAATGCTGCCCCTGACCTGATAGGAAGCAGAGCTCAGGCAGAAATGTGAGTGATGGGGAGTGGCTGTAAATACAGCGAAGCTTCACTCGCTGCTCACCTCCTGCTGTGCGGCCTGGTTCCTAACAGGTCATGGACCAGTACCTGGGGCCCCTGCTCTAAGGGCATTTCAGGGCATCAGCTGTGGGAACCTCTCCATCCCCCATGGTCACCAAGTACCCGAGTGTAACCTCATCTGACCTACCCCCTGTCAGTGGACAGGAGGGAGCATCCTGTAACAGGTGGGAGGAAGGTCCTCTTTCTAAATATAGTGAGCATGGTAGCTGTTTCTGCACTGCCTCCAGCTCCACGTGGAGGCGGGGTGGGGGGTTGGAGAGAGCTGGGGGCAGGTGCGTGCAGTGCTAAGAACAGGGCGTCTCCACCACATGCACCTGATGGTCAGGCACCAGTGCCCTCTCTGAGTTAGAGAAAGCGTCCTTCACTTCCCGCAGAGCCTGCTGCCCCGAAGGTTTTCTCTAAGAGACCGCGCTCCCCTCCCCGCTGCCCCTTTCTCAAATTGAAATGCAGGGCTGTTTCCCAAACCCAGTTACAAAATCTGCTTTAAATATTCCATAATTAAATCCACTTTTCACTTGACATTTAAAGAAGTGGTTCCTCTCTTCACTTCACACCTAATCAAAACCCTTGGTCTTTAAACCCATGGGAACGGAAGCGCCTCTGACCTCAACCACCCAAGTGCACGTGGTCCACGCTCTGGATTTGTCTGTGGGCTCAAACATGGCCACCTGGGGCGGTGCTCACGCTCACCTTCCACTTCCAGGGTGAGGCCTGCAGTCAGTCTGGAGCTTAGTTTCCTCAACCCCACGAGGAGGCTCTCCCATCCCCAATGCTGTGGGCCCAGCCCACGCCCCACCTCACATCAGAGCCTACAGTGCCCCTTCCAGCCCCAAGGCACGCATGCCACAAGTAGGGGAAGTGCAGGAGGGGCAGGCGGCCACTTGGAAGGCAGGGGATGTCACTGAGGCAATGCAGACTGATTCCCACAGCGATGGACCCCCATGATGAGTTGTGACGGCAAATCCAGTCACCCTGAGAGCATGCATGGGGAAGGGGGCGCTGAAGAACAGAACTGACAGGATCCAACGCCTGGTCCCGACACCCTGATGGCCTGCAGGATGAGGGAATGACTCACCCAGCATGTTTAGTGTTCCGATGGTGTTGGTCTTCAGTGTCTTGATGGGATTGTACATGTAGTTGGGAGGTGAGGCAGGAGAGGCCAGGTGGTAGATCTGGTCCACTGTGAGGGGTGGTGGGAGGCAAAACACACCTGTTACTTTCAGGGAAAACACTGGAAAATGCAGACCTCTCAGAATTGGACTGTGTGAAAACAGTGCTCAGGTATCTTTCACCGAAATTCTACTCATCACCTTTCATTCTCCTTAGAAACTAGTTCACATATATGAGACTGGAAGAACTTTAAACAGAAACAAAGTCTGATCACCTGGAACAAGAGCATGCCAGGGCCCCTCATGTGCCCTGTTCCCCTCTACCTAGAATCGGTCTGATCGCCAAGTGGACTGCTCCCTGAGAAGATCTATCTGGATGAAGTGCTCAGACTGGAAGGCAGACTGAGTTCTCAGACACGGAGAGAAGCATGAATATCAAAATGAGCAATATTTTAAGTTTATAAAAACAAATCTGACACAAAGGGTAGGAAAGTGTGGGAGATGAGAGAGCTTTTGCTCTGTTTCTACTTATCCTGCATATAAACACCAGATCTAGAGGTGGTTTCAAAGCCATGAATAGCAAAAACGTCTGGATCCCACATGACTCCCCTGGCACAGAGGTAATGCTTTAATATCTGTGCCCTCGACCCCAGAAATGAATGAATAAATAAAAATTGAAAACAACATTCATATGGAAACTCTCAAGGGTGTCCAAATAGCCAAGATAACTTTGAAGAAGTGCAAAGTTGAAGGACTCGCATTTTCTGATTTCAAAACACAATACAAAGCTACAGTAACAAAAGGGTGTGTTACTGGTATAAAGACATAGAGACCAAAGGATTGGAGTAGACAGCTCACAAATAAACCCTCTGTGTACACACGATCTCTGACAAGGGTGCTGAGCCACACAGTGGAGAACGGATAGTCTCTTTGACAAATGGTGTTGGGAAAACTGCACATCCACGTGCAAAAGAATGACACTGGACCCTGATCTTACACCACACACAAAAACCAACTCGAAACAGACTAAGAGCCTAAATACAAGACTTAAAGGAATAAAACTCCCAGAAGAAAACACAGGGAAAAAGCTGCATGACACTGAATTTAGGAAAGATTTCTTGAATTTGACACCAAAAGTAAAGGAAACAGAGCAAAAATAGACAAATGAGACTAGGTCGAACATTCTGCCAGGATCAAAAGACACCATCAACAAAGTAAAGACAGCCTACAGAATAGGAGAAAATACTCGCAAATTATATGTGATAAGCTAATATTCAGAATACATAAAGAACTCTTAAAATGAACAACACAAAATCAACCAACTTAAAAGATGCAAACATTGAATATATTGATACATCTTCAAAGATGATACACAAATGGCTAATAAGTGTATGAAGAAACATTCAATGTCACTTAACAGAAACACGCAAATCAAGACCACACTGAGGTATTGCCTCACATGGATCAGGATGTCTACTACCAAACCCCCCCTCCCCACAAGTAACAAAAGCTGTCTTCAAGGATGTGGAGAAACTGGAGCCCTTGTGCACTGCTGGTGGGAATGCAAACCCTGCAGCCACCATGGGAACAGTGGGGCCTTCCCTCAGAATATTAGAAATGGAATCAACATAGGACGACATTTCACTCCTGGGACTACAGCCAAGGGAATGAAAGAGCAGAGTCGCAGAGAGACACTCGCGCTCGCCCGTGCCCAGCAGCATTGCTTACAGTAACCAGAGGCGAGAGCCACGCAGGGTCCCCGCACAGACGGCCCAAGAGGCGAGAGCCGCGCAGGGTCCCCGCACAGACGGCCCAAGAGGCGAGAGCCGCGCAGGGTCCCCGCACAGACGGCCCAAGAGGCGAGAGCCGCGCAGGGTCCCCGCACAGACGGCCGAAGAGGCGAGAGCCGCGCAGGGTGCCCGCACAGACGGCCCAAGAGGCGAGAGACACGCAGGGTCCCCGCACAGACGGCCCAAGAGGCGAGAGCCGCGCAGGGTGCCCGCACAGACGGCCCAAGAGGCGAGAGACACGCAGGGTCCCCGCACAGACGGCCCAAGAGGCGAGAGCCAGGCAGGGTCCCCGCACAGACGGCCCAAGAGGCGAGAGCCGCGCAGGGTCCCCGCACAGACGGCCCAAGAGGCGAGAGCCAGGCAGGGTCCCCGCACAGACGGCCCAAGAGGCGAGAGCCAGGCAGGGTGCCCGCACAGACGGCCCAAGAGGCGAGAGCCAGGCAGGGTCCCCGCACAGACGGCCCAAGAGGCGAGAGCCACGCAGGGTCCCCGCACAGACGGCCGAAGAGGCGAGAGACACGCAGGGTGCCCGCACAGACGGCCCAAGAGGCGAGAGCCACGCAGGGTCCCCGCACAGACGGCCCAAGAGGCGAGAGACACGCAGGGTCCCCGCACAGACGGCCCAAGAGGCGAGAGCCACGCAGGGTCCCCGCACAGACGGCCCAAGAGGCGAGAGACACGCAGGGTGCCCGCACAGACGGCCCAAGAGGCGAGAGACACGCAGGGTCCCCGCACAGACGGCCCAAGAGGCGAAAGACACGCAGGGTCTCCGCACAGACGGCCCAAGAGGCGAGAGCCGCGCAGGGTGCCCGCACAGACGGCCCAAGAGGCGAGAGCCACGCAGGGTGCCCGCACAGACGGCCGAAGAGGCGAGAGCCGCACAGGGTGCCCGCACAGACGGCCGAAGAGGCGAGAGCCGCGCAGGGTCCCCGCACAGACGGCCGAAGAGGCGAGAGACACGCAGGGTCCCCGCACAGACGGCCCAAGAGGCGAGAGCCACGCAGGGTCCCCGCACAGACGGCCCAAGAGGCGAGAGCCACGCAGGGTCCCCGCACAGACGGCCCAAGAGGCGAGAGCCGCGCAGGGTGCCCGCACAGACGGCCCAAGAGGCGAGAGCCGCGCAGGGTCCCCGCACAGACGGCCGAAGAGGCGAGAGCCGCGCAGGGTCCCCGCACAGACGGCCCAAGAGGCGAGAGCCGCGCAGGGTCCCCGCACAGACGGCCCAAGAGGCGAGAGCCGCGCAGGGTCCCCGCACAGACGGCCCAAGAGGCGAGAGCCGCGCAGGGTGCCCGCACAGACGGCCCAAGAGGCGAGAGCCGCGCAGGGTCCCCGCACAGACGGCCCAAGAGGCGAGAGCCGCGCAGGGTGCCCGCACAGACGGCCCAAGAGGCGAGAGACGCGCAGGGTGCCCGCACAGACGGCCCAAGAGGCGACAGCCACACAGGGTCCCCGCACAGACGGCCCAAGAGGCGAGAGACACGCAGGGTCCCCGCACAGACGGCCGAAGAGGCGACAGCCACGCAGGGTGCCCGCACAGACGGCCCAAGAGGCGAGAGCCACGCAGGGTGCCCGCACAGACGGCCCAAGAGGCGAGAGCCACGCAGGGTGCCCGCACAGACGGCCCAAGAGGCGAGAGCCACGCAGGGTCCCCGCACAGACGGCCCAAGAGGCGAGAGCCACGCAGGGTCCCCGCACAGACGGCCCAAGAGGCGAGAGACACGCAGGGTCCCCGCACAGACGGCCGAAGAGGCGACAGCCACGCAGGGTGCCCGCACAGACGGCCCAAGAGGCGAGAGCCACGCAGGGTGCCCGCACAGACGGCCCAAGAGGCGAGAGCCACGCAGGGTGCCCGCACAGACGGCCCAAGAGGCGAGAGCCACGCAGGGTGCCCGCACAGACGGCCCAAGAGGCGAGAGCCACGCAGGGTCCCCGCACAGACGGCCCAAGAGGCGAGAGCCACGCAGGGTCCCCGCACAGACGGCCCAAGAGGCGAGAGCCACGCAGGGTCCCCGCACAGACGGCCCAAGAGGCGAGAGCCACGCAGGGTCCCCGCACAGACGGCCCAAGAGGCGAGAGCCACGCAGGGTCCCCGCACAGACGGCCCAAGAGGCGAGAGCCACGCAGGGTGCCCGCACAGACGGCCCAAGAGGCGAGAGCCACGCAGGGTCCCCGCACAGACGGCCCAAGAGGCGAGAGCCACGCAGGGTGCCCGCACAGACGGCCCAAGAGGCGAGAGCCACGCAGGGTGCCCGCACAGACGGCCCAAGAGGCGAGAGCCACGCAGGGTCCCCGCACAGACGGCCCAAGAGGCGAGAGCCACGCAGGGTCCCCGCACAGACGGCCCAAGAGGCGAGAGACACGCAGGGTGCCCCGCACAGACGGCCCAAGAGGCGAGAGACACGCAGGGTGCCCGCACAGACGGCCCAAGAGGCGAGAGACACGCAGGGTCCCCGCACAGACGGCCCAAGAGGCGAGAGCCACGCAGGGTCCCCGCACAGACGGCCCAAGAGGCGAGAGACACGCAGGGTCCCCGCACAGACGGCCCAAGAGGCGAGAGCCACGCAGGGTCCCCGCACAGACGGCCCAAGAGGCGAGAGCCACGCAGGGTCCCCGCACAGACGGCCCAAGAGGCGAAAGACACGCAGGGTCCCCGCACAGACGGCCCAAGAGGCGAGAGCCACGCAGGGTCCCCGCACAGACGGCCCAAGAGGCGAGAGCCACGCAGGGTCCCCGCACAGACGGCCCAAGAGGCGAGAGCCAGGCAGGGTGCCCCGCACAGACGGCCCAAGAGGCGAGAGCCACGCAGGGTGCCCCGCACAGACGGACCAAGAGGCGAGAGCCACGCAGGGTCCCCGCACAGACGGCCGAAGAGGCGAGAGACACGCAGGGTGCCCGCACAGACGGCCCAAGAGGCGAGAGACACGCAGGGTCCCCGCACAGACGGCCCAAGAGGCGAGAGCCACGCAGGGTCCCCGCACAGACGGCCCAAGAGGCGAGAGCCACGCAGGGTCCCCGCACAGACGGCCCAAGAGGCGAGAGCCACGCAGGGTCCCCGCACAGACGGCCCAAGAGGCGAGAGCCACGCAGGGTCCCCGCACAGACGGCCCAAGAGGCGAGAGCCACGCAGGGTCCCCGCACAGATGACCCAGTGAGCAAAGGACTGCCCGCCCGTCCCTCCTGGGAGGGCAAAGGCACGCTCTGTAACACGAGACCTCACGTTGACTTAAGCAGTGTCTCCTTCCAGAGGGGACACATCCTGCCTGTAACAGTAAGGCCCCAGTGCCCTCACCAGTCACTGACAGTCTCCCAGAAGGAATTACGGGCAGGACAGTGGGGGAAACTTCAGAACAAGCATAAAAAATCAGTCATGAGAGGTGCTAGGAAGATACCATGAAGCATTAATAACCAAGGTGAACTCTCACCACCCAGGAAAAATTGCTCAGAGCCTGCCCACTGCATGGCACACTGCACCCAAACAAGCATGATGTTCAAACCCCTGAGCCGGGGGAGGGCGACCGGCGTGGCAATCCATCCGTGCTGGCTGCCGGCCACCAAGCGACTCTCCCGCCACACTGTCCCATGAATAGCCGGCACGCCGGAACGGCAGCTGGGAAAACAGGAGTCTTGAGAAATGAGCCCGAAAGAGCTCAGGTTAAAGCATGATTAAAACAGTAAAACCAACTTGAGTTCTCCTTTCTCGCATAATTTCCTTAAATAGGTTCAAAGTAGTGTTCTTGGCAGGCTGTGGGCATGTTATTTTTATGCTGGGAGGAAGACGGGCCCAGGGTGGGGTGGCCACAGCGCAATGGTCCTCCTGTGAATTCTGAAAACTCAGGCAGTCTAACCCCAAATGAATGAATTCTGCACATGTGAGACATAGATACAGAAAGAAAAAAGCACTCAAAACTAACTGCTCTTGAGATAATTCAAAATTACTGCTCAGAATCCACACCAAAAAAAAAATCAGGTGCTATCTCCTACCAAAGGGGAAATCCACAGAGACAGAATATTTACATCTTTCTGCAGTATTTTTCTTTTTACCATGTTTTTTTTAACCAAGTTCCCTGCGTGACCTGTGTCAAACCTCTGCTGTGTCACGGCCACTCATGGCCACGTGGCACACACAGCCTGACCACTGCTCCCCGACACCAGCATCTGTGGTGGAAAACAGGGCTTAAGAAGATACACAACCGGGGGGGGGGGGGGACACAAAAAAAAAAAAAAAAAGGAAGATACACAACTTTTCAAAGTGTAAAGACCAAATTTCTCTTGGCATGGAAAATTAAGAGTGGGATTGTGCCTTGACTTCGTATCAAATAATACTGACTTAATGCCAAGGGGAGGCTGCCTGCTTGAGGCCTGGCCCAGCCCCGGATCAGCCACCAGCTGGCATGCCCCCCGCCCCCCACAACGATAAAAGGCGGCACCCAACGTCCTGGCTTCCCTGGAGGAATTCCATGGTACACGGAGGGTCTCTGAGCTCCACAGCCTCTGCGTTCAATGCTTACACTTGCACCATCACTGTAAGTGGGAAAATTTCTAAACTACTGAATATAATTCTACAGAAACATTCCAATCTGAGGGGCACTCTTCAAAGGCCCACAGAAACACGGACCCAAAGCTCTCAGCAAATGCTGTTTTCAGTCCCACCTCTTACCGTCACCTGGCAGAGTTGCGGGGTCGGGGGGACGGTCAGGTGTTGACAACTCCCCCCGCCCAGGTCTCCCCTTGGATTCCTCCGCCTGGTACAAGGCACTAACAGAAAGGGCTCAGCACGCAGGGCTAACATCCCACCCGACACACATGTTCAGAGAACTAGCAGTGTCCACCACAAAGATGTGCCAACAGTGCCAGGACACAGCAGTGCACATCGGGGTCGCTACCGTCATCTGCCCGTGGCTCTGGGCCCCTGGATGTCCTCCCAGGGCGCCGTCAGGGCCAGGACCCAGCTCCCCAGCCACCAGGGCCTCTCTGCCTGCTTCCTTCTCTGCAGACACGCTGCCCATGAAGCGAGGGGACAAGCTCTCAGGGAAGCTCTGGGGAGTCACAGGCTACACACATCCCAGGTGATGACAGCAGTGACCTCACATCCGTACTGGGCACTTCCCGAGCCACGTCCACTTCCTGGACGGCCACATGCGGCAAACAAGCCCCGCCCCCAGCCGCATGGGGTCCGAAGCTGTGCTATGTCCACGCCATGGGGAGATGCGAACAGCACAGAGTAGGGGGGAGACAAGTCTCTGTAAAAAGACCTGGTGCAGCCGCACAACAGAACACGACTAAGTGCCACAAAAATGAAAATAATAATAAACAAAATAATAATGAAGTAGCACTGCGTGAATGATACAGAAAGATCACCAGGATACAAAAAGCAAGGGGGAAAAAATTCAGAGCAACACAAAAAATGCTACTTTCTCTACCGTGGGGAAGAATCATGAATACCTGCTTGTTTTAACTGGGTCACAGAAGGAAACTGCAGATGAGTGAATGTTAAGAGCAGTCTCCTGGAGTGAGGTGGCAGGCAGAGGCAAGAGGAAGACTTTTTAAGGAATTTCTTTTTAATTTTTTTTAAAAAAATTGAACCATATAATTTATATTGCCTATTAACCATACATTTAATCTAAAAAGATCACATTTAAAGAAAAAATGATTAGATGTTAATAAAAACAGAGAGAGCATTTTTGGATAAGAGGATTAATTTTCTATTTTCTTTTTTATACTTTTCCAAATGTTCTGTAGCATCTGTGTATTACTTTTATCACTAGGAAAGAATCATCTTTTGAAAGGGGAGAAAAAATTAAGATTCTCTTCTATGTAACTTTTAAAAATTTTGTTTATTTTTAATTATTTCTTGCCTTTTAGTTATTTAATTATTTCTGGTCTTTGTGGATGGTCAGACTTAGCTGCTCTGCAGCATGTGGGAGCTCCCCAGATCAGGGATCAAACCTGTGTCCCCTGCATAGAAGGCCAGACTCTTAACCCCCTGACCATGACATTCTATCTCTCAGCCCCTGTGACCCTCCCATCTCTGCCGACTCCACTTTACCCATCCGTGTCCTCTGCACATGGATCAGAGGTATTTAAACAGTCATTCTGGTAACTCCATGTCCCTGCTACGTCTGCTCCAGGTCTGATGCTGGCTTTGCCTCTTCAGACTGAGTCTGTACCGTGGACGTGCACCACGCACCAGGAACAGTGGGGATAAACAGGCTAGACACAAGCTGCGCTCGCTGCCCTGCAGCCCTCGGGGTCAGAGCTGACCCCCTGGGACCTTGGTGTGGTCTGATTGTCCCTGGGTTTCCCTAGAGACTCTTCCTTACCTAGGCCCGGGGCCCTGGGATTCCTCTGGTGCACCTGTTGTCCTTGGGGTCTCCACTGAGGGGCGTGGGGAGTGAGGCGGCGGGGGGGGGGGGGGTCCCAGGATGGGGTCTCCTCATTGTGAGCCTGGGCTGGCGGCATCCATCCATGTTGGGCAGGCTATGGGGGGAGGTCTCCCCTGAGGAGCCTTCAGGAGAGAACTGGGTTCTCTGGGTGGATTTTTAGGAGGGCTTGTCCCCCTGGCCCCTCGCTGGAAACCTGTCACTGAGAACCCCCCTCATGGGGCTCCTGGAGGGGAAACTTAACACAAGGGCCCCCGACCCCCAGAGCTGAGGCTGGGACTTACAGCCCGTCCACACTGTCCCAGCCCCCGGGCAGCTCCCACTCACTTCCACCCAGTCAGGGTTCTGTGTCCAGCACCATCTTGGGATCCCGGGGGCAGGGCTCTCTGTTCCCTGCAGGAGCAGAAAAGGCTGCCGGCCATCAATCTGCTCATCTCCCAGCTGTGAGGACAGGAGGGGCTACTCCAGGCTCCCAATCGGTCAGACCAGAAACCTGAAGTCCACCCGCCCACGAAGATAGTTCCTTCCTCTTCCAGCTCATCTTCCGAGGGGCTCCCCCTCCCTTCAGGATCACCGCCTACTGTCCTGTCCCTAGGGCCCTCTCCTGGGACAGACATCTGCCTGTGTCCAAGGTGACGTCCCCAGCCACAGCTCAGCGACCACCGTCCCGGCGGCCTGGCGTCCACCCCACAAACTGCACACACCCTCCACTGGGCCTGGCTTTTCAGAAACCTCCCATGTCCTGAATGGGTTGGGGGGTGGGGTAGGGGGAGAATAATTCACTTTACTGCTTCCAGAGCCAGTCTGCAGGGTAGATTCAACATCAAAAACTTAAACGCTGTGGTGGGTAAAATCCAGAATTCTTTTAAGGCCATAGACAATCTGATTAAGTTATTTCAGTGATTACAATTTCTTCCAAAGCAACAACTTTCTTTCCCAATCCTCTAACCCTGACAATGCAGAGGCCTCTGTTGCAACCCCTGTGACAAGAAGGCTTCCTGTTTGACCATTTCATAACTCATCACCACAAGGGGGCCCAGAGGCTACTGCGCCCGCCCAGACTCAAGCCACTCCAGTTATAAGCTCCTCCTGCACATGGACCACCCCGTCCTGAGTCCAGACAAAAGCTACTTTCCCACTGGAAATAGGAAATCAGAATAAACCACAGTGGTCACACTTGAAAATAACAAGATGTGTGCTGAGAAGAAGCTGGTAGACCTCTGCTGGGGAGATGAAGATCAAGTGGTACCCCTGGGACCCTGTAAAAACCCACACAGCATGCCAGCCCGGGAGACAAACAGACCAAAACAGTCCCACAGAATGCTTGTCCCACAGAAGAACATTCCTGCCCTGCTGTAAATATCAGATCGACAGCCATGTAACAGGGAATCCAGACCGCTCCCCAATCCAGTCTCCATCACAGAGGCCAGGGTAGTGCCCGAGATGTGGTGAGACTTTCCAAAACCAGACAGGGACTCAACATGACCGAGTCAGCCACCCATCCGGGGGCCCCATCGAGCCCGCCCACCCACCAGGCACCAACCAGCACAGCAGCCCTCGCTCACCTTCGATGTACAGTGGCTCCACCACGTCGTGGTTGATCAGCTCAAAGTTCTCGTGGCCGATCCAGTGCTCCACGTTCCTCTTCCTGCCGGTGAAGAAGTTGTCCACCACGGTCACTTCGTGACCATCCATCATGAGTTTGTCTGTGAGGTGGGAACCCACAAAGCCTGCGCCCCCAGTTACCTGCGTGGGGACAGGAGAGGAGAGGACGGTGATCACTCTGTACAAGGGATGTGTACCAGTGTAGCCCCTACTGAACAGGGGAGGGTGTGTGTGGGTAGGGGAGGGTGTGTGTGTGGGCAGGGGGGTGTGTGTGGCTAGGTGAGGGTGTGTGCGGGGAGGGGGTTGTGTGTGCGGGCAGGGGAGGGTGTGTGAGAGCAAGGGGCTGTATGTGTGGGCAGGGGAGGGTGTGTGAGAGCAAGGGGCTGTATGTGTGGGCAGGGGAGGGGGTGTGAGAGCAAGGGGCTGTATGTGTGGGCAGGGGAGGGGGTGTGAAGGCAGGGAAGGTTGTGTGTGGGCAGGGGTGTGTGTGGGGGCAGGGGAGAGTGTGTGTGTGGGCAGGGGGGTGTGTGTGGCTAGGTGAGGGTGTGTGCGGGGAGGGGGTTGTGTGTGCGGGCAGGGGAGGGTGTGTGAGAGCAAGAGGCTGTATGTGTGGGCAGGGGAGGGTGTGTGAAGGCAGGCTGTGGAGGTTCGGGTCCTGTGGCTCCAGAGCAGGGAGTTGGACCTGTATAGGTCTAGGCAGCCTGGAAATCCAAACTGCAGCTAGTAAGTTATATGGAAAGTAGCAGTTATGAGTTCAAAGTGCACTCTTCGACGGAGAACCTGACATTACTAAAAGATCCTTGTTTTATATGGGTGGGACGCTTAGCATCACTGCTACTGCTAAGTCGCTTCAGTCGTGTCCGTCTCTGTGCGACCCCATAGACGGCAGCCCACCAGGCTCCTCTGTCCCTGGGATTCTTCAGGCAAGAATACTGGAGTGGGTTGCCATTTCCTTCTCCAATGCATGAAAGTGAAAAGTGAAAGTGAAGTTGCTCAGTTGTATCCAACTTTTAGCGACCCCGTGGACTGCAGCCTACCAGGCTCCTCTGTCCATGGGATTTTCCAGGCAAGCGTACTGGAGTGGGGTGCCATTGCCTTCTCCGTTAGCATCACTGATGGGATTCTAATTCTTTTAGAATCACTTTTGTAAAAAGTGACCAGAACATGCGTCTATTTGGTGAACTACCAAAAAGAAGGATGTCATGTTTAAATTGGACTCAGAAACCTCATAAAAAGCTACGCCCTTTCAAGCTGTTCACAAGAACAAAATAAGAAGCAGTAGATAACGTGTGCAGACCAAGGCCCGACGTAAGTAAGTTGCACTGTTTGGTTATGCGCTGTCAGAGACCCAGCCGAACAGAAGTGGGGCAGCTTTGAATGACCACCGGAGGCCAGAGATCACCAGGAATGTGCTTCTAAAACAGACACCCAGCAAATGGGAAAAGGCAATTATGACTGAAAAAAAAATTTAACTGATAAAAAGACTTGATCCAGATAATGTAAGCAGAGGGGGCTAGGTAAAGCGCATTTTGTTTTTGGAGGGTAGGAGCGAAAATAATAAACTGATGGAAAATACATTCTCTGCTCATCCTGGTGACCCATCTCACCTTCTCCTCCTTCAAAATTCACATTCCTGTCACCCTCCTGTTCCAAAGTGAAAGAATTAACAGTAGAGAGAACATGCACTTTTTACCTAAGGAGAAAGCATCTTAACCTCTAGGTCTGTGGTTGTAAAACATTTACTCTGCATGAAGTCCTCTGTTCATAGAAAACCTGATGTGTCTCTCCAGTGTTTATCCCAGGTGTGAGCAAAGTTGCCTGGGGAACAGGGGAGAAGGCTGACTGTGGCAGGGAACGACACACCAGCCCAAGAAGAACCACCTGCCCACCACCGGAGGATGTGCTCAGATGAAAATACAAATGTGAAGGTTTAAAACATGCACAACCAAGAAGCCTCTCAGTCTCCCATCAGCTGCACCTGTTCTCTGTCAGGAACCCTGTATTCTACTCCCCTTTGCTTCAGGAAGAGAACCGACATCTGGGGGCTGGGGTTTTGGGCCAGGATCCCTGAGAAAGACAACATCAGCCTGTCCTCTTGATTCCACAGTCTGTCCACTTGTCTGGGGTGCATTTTACCTTCAGTGCTCCTACATTTTCATCTATACACCTGCACAGTGATTTGTAAGAACAATTTTCTGGAAAAATTACTAACTTCCAATCTGGCTCACCCTTAGAGCTTGACTCAGGTGAGATTTCATTGTGTCTTACCTCTGTTTAATCGCATTTTCCCACAGTTTCTACATTAGTAAAATTACATCTTTTCAGAAGAAATTTAACCCCTCTTAATGTAACTCTATATCGATATGCAAACACTTCCTAAAATAAGATGTCCCATGGCATGCCAACTTTATCTCTGCACCTAAAGTAACCGGGTGAGACCTGGGAGCCAGCAGAAAAGCAGGGTGTTAAGTCACACAGGACAGCCGCCAACATCGCACTAGGCTTAATGGCGAAGAAAAACTGCGTGAAGCACCTTTGTTACTGTTCAGTTGCTAAGTCATGTCCGACTCTTTGCAACCATATGGACTGTAGCCCACCAGACTCCTTTGTGCATGGGATTTCCCAGGTAAGAATACAGTTACAGTTCAGTTGCTCAGTCCCATCTGACTCTTTGAGATCCCATGGATTGCAGCAAGCCAGCAACCCTGTCCATCACCAACTCCAGGAGCCTGCTCAAACTCACATCCATTGGGTCAGGGACGCCATCCAACCATCTCATACTCTGTCGTCCCCTTCTCCTCCTGCCTTCAATCCTTCCCAGCATCAAGGTCTTTTCCAGCGAGTCAGTTCTTCACATCAGGTAGCCAAAGTATTGGAGCTTCAGCTTCAGTCCTTCCAATGAATATTCAGGACTGACTTCCTTTAGGACTGACTGGTGTGACTTCCTTGCTGTCCAAGGGACTCTCAAGAGTCTTCTCCAACACCACAGGTCAAAACAATTCTTTGGTGCTCAGCCTTCTTTATGGTCCAGCTCTCACATACATACACAACTACCGGAAAAGCCATAGCTTTGACTAGACGGACCTTTGTTGGTAATGTCTCTGCTTTTTAATATGCTGTCTAGGTTGGTCATAGCTTTTCTTCCAAGGAGCAAGCGATTTTAATTTCATGGCTTCAGAAGTGTTAAAGAAAACGCCTGCCAAAGCAGGAAATATGGGTTCAATCCCTGGATCAGGAAGATCCCCTAGAGAAGGAAGTACCTTAGCCTTTCTTAAAATAGATTAAAGATTTTTTCTGGAATAATTCCTTTCTATCTCAAGTACTTAGGTTTCTGTAACACAGCTACATGTGTGTGTGCTAGGTTGCTTCAGCCATGTCTGACATTTTGTGACCCCATGGACTGTATGTAGCCTGCCATGCTCCTCTGTCCATGGGATTCTCCAGGCAAGAATACTGTAGTGGGTTGCCATTTTGTTCTCCAGGGGATCTTCCCAACCCAGGGGCTAAGCCCACATCTCTTACATCTCCTGAGCTGGCAGGCAGATTCTTTACCACTAGTGCCACCATGTAACACAGCTGGGTGGTTATAAAATGTTTCATCATCCCCTCAGGCAAGCATTTCAAATGGAAACAGAAAGGGCAGAAGCTTGGCACTCAGATGGCTTCCTCAGGCCTCACAGATGGAACGGATCAGGCCCTGCACAGCTCTGCTTGCCTCTGCGGTCCGTGATCTCAGCCCCACACACTCCTGTGGGAGCCAGCAGGGTCTGGCTCAGGTCAGCACCCAAACTCAGGCCTCACAATTCATCAGCAAAAAGAAAAAAAAGTCTGTTGGAGCAAATCTCTTCTTTGTGCTGAGGCTTCAGCAATTACTCAGAAGGCTTTAAGTTTCAGTAGCCAGCCTTGGGCACCAAATGACTCTGAAATGTGGCTTAACCAATGAGGTGGTGAAGAGTGAAAAACACTAAGCCTATTGACTGTAATTGTACGGAAAATGAAATTAATTCCACAGGGCTCAGCGTTGACAGGAAAACCATCCCCCCTGGCAGTGACAGGAACCAAGAGGCTATGCAGGGCTCATATATCAGCACAGAGTGTCAGATTTTCTGATCACTCTGACGGGTGGTAGCAGGAAGATTAGGAAAATCAGCTTTTCACTGATGTGTGTGTGGCTAAGTCACTTCTGTTATGTCCGACTCTTTGCGACCCCATGGACTGTAGCCCGCCAGGCTCCTCTGTCCATGGGATTCTCCAGGCAAGAATACTGGAGTGGGTCGCCATGCCCTCCTCCAAGAGATCTTCCTGACCCAGGGACTGGACCCTCTTGCTGTCTTAGATCGAACATCTCTTATGTCTAACCTGCATTGGCAAGTGAGTTCTTTACCACCAGCTCCACCTGGGAAGCCCTCTTCACTGATGTCTCTCCTAATCTGTGCCTAAAGGCTTGCACGTTTTTGATATGATAGAAAATACCCAGAACACAAGTATACACAGGCTTCAGAGTCTGCTCGCAGTGAGATTTACGGAGCCACTTGAACAGGCAGGGACCTCCTGTAACTTCTAAAAAAAAAAAAAGAGGTTGTGTGGGGGAAGCAGTTTAACTCCAAGTCACAAGTGTCAACTCTGGTGTCCGGGACACATGGTCCCTCAACAGAGATGTTGGCTATGAACAGACACCCCTGCATCCTAACCTTTCATACGTCAAGGTCACAGGTCAATCAGGTGCTCCACATACCTGATCAAACTAGACAACCACAACTGGTGAAAACTAACTCCAGAACCCAGTATTTAAGTCTTTGGATTTTGTCCTAAGGTAAATGGCAGATGAAGAAACCATTATCCAAGAAAATCCACTAAAGTTCAGTCTGGACACAGGAGCCCCAGCCGACTCACTGCCTCACCGTCCACCCCCACCCCCACGCCCCCACCCCGCCTCCACCAGTTCAGAGCAGGTGAGAAGGTGAGATTCTCAGGGATGGCCAAAAACAGGGGCTCCCAGTGACAAGATTCGGCATCTCACTGGGGAGGGCAAACCCTGCCTCCAGCATTTCTCATTTCTGGTCCCCTCTGGTCTGGATTGCTGACCCCTGAGCCTGGTGGTCAAGTGCCCCTTTCCCCACCCAGCTCCCACCTGCGCCCTAGAGCAGAAGCTCCTCCCCACGCCCACAAAAGGCTGTGGCTCTGGGGCCCTGGTCACCCCTGCTCAGCCCCTGTGTGGCCTAGGGGCGAGGCAAGAAGATCAGGGGCTACTCCTCCTGCCCCACTCCCCGCCTGCAAGCTGGGTTCACTCCCTCCTCCAGCTCCAGAGGTTTCCCATCAGGTGGCTCAGAGACTGTTCCCTGGGGACAGAAGGAGTCAATAAAAAAAGAGAACAAAGCTGTCCCTTAAGGAGCTGACTTTATTTGGAATAAAGGGGGAAAAGTTTAAGCGTAAGGGGGGACTGGGATGGAGAGCAGCGAGACGGGCTGGAGCCCCACAAGGACAGCTGGTTCAGCAGGCAGACCCGGGAGAGACCCTGGAGCCCCCAGACTCAGGACAAACCTCCACAGCTTGGCTCAAAGCGCCAAAGGGGCGAGAATTCAGCTGAGTAGGACCAAGGGACAATTTATTACGTAAGGTCCTGCTGAAAGGACAGACCACAGGCCAATTATAGGAGCCTAACAGTTGCTGTGACCCCGCACAAGGAGAACGGCTCAACAGGGCCATCAGGGAAAGAAACAGTGACAAAGCCTGTGCTGGGACCACCTTCCAGGGTGACCGTGTCCACGCCCGAGACTGCAGCTCTGATGAGCAGCCACCAGACTCTCACACTCCAGGGGAAACATGGCAGCAACGTAGACCAGCCAGGCCACTGAACAAACACACCAACAAATCAAAATACAACAGGCCTGGTGGGGAGGGGTGACAGGATCCAGAGCGGCCACAGCTCCTACCCAAAGTGGCCAGTTTTCTACCAAAAATGTCGAGATGCACAAAGAAACAGCCATGTGGGACTCATGCACAGGACAGCAACCAGACAACAACCTGCCCGTGGGACCCACACGTCAGATTCAGTGGTCCCAAGGTAGCCACCACAAGTATACGCAAAGAACTGGAGGAAGCCAGCTGAAGAAGTGGAGAGAGACTAAAGAGAAGAAAGCTGGAAGACAGAAATGGATGGAGATTCTGTCATCAAGTGCAGTAACCGAAGAGGAAAAGGCACCAGAGAGTCAACAATCTGGATCCAGAAGAAGAACAAACATGCAAATGGGAAGCCAGAACCAGAAGTGGTTTATGCAATATGCAGAACAGACAGAACTTGTACGGGAATGTGAGCAGAGCTTGTGACAAACATGAGGTGCCGATGACCAGCCCAACATGAAGGTAATGGGAAAATACTAAGGAAAGAATAGCTGAAACTCCCCAAAACTGATGAAACACGGTAACCCACACGTTCAAGAGGTTCCACAAGCTCCAAGCAGGAAAACGTAAACATGGTAGACATGTCACGGGCAGACACGTCACACTAAAAATGATGACGACCAGAGACAAAGGTGAAGTCTGAAAGCAGCTGTGTTGGGCTGAACACTGTCCGGCGAAGTGTACGTCCTGTGAGCCTCAGAACGTGACGTGATTTGGAAACGGGGTCACTGCAGGTGTGACTGGTTAAGGTGAGGTCACTGTGGAGCAGGGTGGACCACGAGTCCAGCATGAGACACAGGGAGAGCAATACTTGGCGGTGGAGGCCAAGACTGGGGTGAAGTCTCACAGAGCAGGGGGCTCAGGGACTACTAGCCAAAGTACACGGGAGAGGAAGGCCTGGGACAGTCCCCCCCAGAGCCACCAGGGAGGACAGCCCTGCCAACAGTGTGGGTGTAGACATCCAGCTTCCAGAACTGGGAGTCTCTGCTGATGTAAGTTACAGAGTCAGTGGAATTGTTACTGCGGCCACAGGAAACTGAACAGGAGGCAAAGAAAATGACCCCCGAAGTGCAGGGAACTCCGTGACTCACTGCTGACGTTTCCTAACAAATGACAGAGGAAGCAGCAGAGAGGAACTGCAGCCAAGAATTACAAACACCAAAGATGACTTCTAGAGATAAAAAACAAAAATAAGATAAGAAACGAGTGAATTCATTGCTAGCAGACCTGCCATACAAGAAACACTAAATTCTTCAGGCTGAAGGCAAACGATTCTAGAAGGCAGGGGGAGAACAAAGTAATTGAGTAACTAACTATAAAAGGCAGTACAATCACATTTTTTTTCTTCTGTTCTGAAATGCTTTCAATTTAAAGACCAAACTACTTAGCACAGCATTGTGGACACACTTAAAGCCAAAGAACTATATACTTACTGATTAAAATAAAAATTTTATGTTATATGTAAGTTTCAGCACTACAAGAAAAAAGAAAAAGCCAGCTGAAAACAATATGTATATAACTGTATTATGTATCCCTATAAAAATGTATTATCCTTAAAAAACTGTGTTATTTATCCTTATAAAATGTAGAAACATATTTGACAACAATAAAACAAAGAAGGTAGGTGAGAGCAAAGTTGTTTGCAGTAAAGAAGTGACACCAAAGTTAATTCAAATCCACAGGAACAAAAAAAGGAAAGTAGACTTGCTGATAAAAAGATTAACATTCTATAAAGAAATGGCAACCCATGCCAGTATTCTTGCCTGGGAAATCCCAGGGACAGAGGAGCCTGGAGGACTCCAGCCCGTGGGATCACAAAGAGTGGGATACAGCTAGCAGCTGAGCAGACACGGCACACACGGTCTAAAGGGGTCACTGTCGACTCAAAGGTACGACACGCTGAACGTGAGAATCTAAAACACAGTGTCACAGAAATAGCAAGGAAGATGGAGCGGCTGTAATGCTACCAGACAAAACAAAGTTCAAACAAAAAATGTTCACAGACAAAGAGGGGGCCTTTTGTAAGGATAAGAGAGTCAATCTGTCAACATTTACACATCTAACAACAGAGATACAAAATATGTAAAGCAAAGCTGAAAGAACTGGAGAGAGAAACAGAGAATTCACCAAGAATAACCGGAAACATCAACATCTCATTCTCAACACTGCACAGAACTGCACAGCAGAAATAAAGGAAATAAACACTCAAAAAGCACAACAAGCCAGCTGGACCTACCAGATACCCCTCGAACACTCCATTCAACAGCAGTATAATACACAGTTCTTCTAACACATTATTGACCAGGGGATCTTTGTAGAAACCACCTGTGTCAGGTAATTTGTTATATAAGTGAATATTGATACATCTCAGATCAATACCATTTGGGTAACAAAAGACATATTAATACATCTCTGGTCAATAAGTTGTTAAGAGAACAGGAAATATTCTCCAGAACAGACCATATTCTAGGCCACTAAACAAGCCTCAAATTTAAAGGGATTCAAATCATACAAAGCATGTTCTCTGAGTAAAAGGGAATGAAGTTAGACCTCAGTGACAAATCTGAGAAATCCACAAGTGTTTAGGCTAATGGATCAAACAGTAAATTATAAGGTAAATTAGAAAATACTTTGACATGAATGACAAAGAAGAAACAGCACTGCCAAAACTTAAGAGTATGCAGCCAAAGCAATGAATTCCTAGAAAGATAGAAACTACCAAAACTAACTCAAGAAGAAACAGAAAACTGCGTAGATTTATAACAAGAGATTGAATTAAGCCCAAGTGCAGATGGCTTCTCTGGTGAACTTCACCAAACATTTAAAGAAGAATTACATTTGACCCTCAAACAACTGAACAGTCAGGGGTGCCAAACCACCACACACTGGAAAATCCAAGGTAATTTTACAGTGGGCCATCCACATCTGTGGTTCCACATCTGCAGATTCAACTAACCACAGACCGTGTAGTAAGTACTATTGTTGTTGTTCAGTCACTAAGTCAAGTCCAACTCTGTGAACCCCACAGACAGCAGCCTGTAGAAGGAAATGGCAACCCACTCCAGTATTCTTGCTTGGAAAATCCCAAGGACAGAAGAGCCTGGTGGGCTACAGTCTTGTATCTGTTGTTTAGTCACTACGTTGTGTCCAACTCTTTTGCAACCCCATGGACTGTAGCCCACCAGGCTCCTCTGTCCATGGGATTTCCCAAGCAAGAATACTGAAGTGGGTTGCCATTTCCTGCTCCAAGGGATCTTCCGACTCAGGAATCAAACCCACATCTCCTGCATTGGCTGACGGATTCTTTACCCCTGAGTCACCTGTAAGTCAAGTACTGTAGTGCATATACACTGAAAAGAAATCCACCAGTGCAGCTCAAACCCATGTTGTTCAAAGGTCAATTTAACATCAAATCTACACAAAGTTTTCCCAAAAAGGAGAAGAGGAAGAAACACTACCTCACTTATCATACAAAGCCATTATACCTCTGACACAAAAACTAGGAAGAGACATCACAAGAAAGGAAAGCTACAGACCAATAGCTCCTATAAACACAGACATAGGAATTATCAAAATACTAGCAAATCAAATCCAGCAAGATATGAAAAAGGATTATACATGGTAATCAGCTGAGATTTATCCTGGGTATGCAAGATGGGTTGCAAAATGAATAAACTAGGAAGAGAAGGGAAATTCCTTAGCCTGATAAAGGCACCTCTAAAAACCCACAGTAACACCATATTCAATGGTGAAAGGCTGAAACCTCTCCCCTGAGATCAGGAACAAGACAAGGAGGTCTGCTCCTCTCACTTCTATTCAGCATCAAGTGTTAGAGATTCCAGCAAGGACAATTCGGCAAGAAAGTGAAATACAATGCATCTATATTTAAAAGGTGGAAGCTAAACCACCCGTATTTACAGGTAACATGACCTACATGAAAATACTAAGGAATCTACTTAAAACTATTAGAACTCATCAGTGAATTCAGCATGGCTGCAAGACATTAAGAAAATACAAAAATCAACTGTGTTTCTATTTACCAAGAGAATTTCTATTTTGGTTTCTTTAGTCACTAAATTGTGTCTGACTCTTTGTAAACCAATGGACTGTAGCCCACCAGGCTCCCCTGTCCATGGGATTTCTGAGACAAGAATACTGGAGTGGGTTGCCATTTCCTTCTCCAGGGGATCTTTGCAATCAACCCAAGGATTGAACCTATGTCTCCTGCATTGGCAGGTGGAGTCTTTAAAACTGAGCCACCTCGGAAGCCCACTGCAACATGAATAAATCTTAAAAACACTAAGTGAAAGCAGTCAGTCACAAAAGGCCAAATTATGCATTATTCCATCTGTAGAAGCACCCAGAGTTGACAAATGTCCACAGACAGAAAGTAACCCCACGGTTGCCTCGGGGTGGCAGGGCTGGGGGAATGGAGAATGACTGCTCATGGGCTTGGGGTGTCTTTGGGGACAAGATGTTCTGAAGCCAGTAATGGCTGCACAATTGTGGACATGCTAGAACTACTGAAATATACACCTCAGGGTGTATCACATCTCAACACAGCTGGCACTGGCTCAAACACAAAGGTGCCAGTCTCCTGGGACACACTTTCCTACACGATACCCACACTGGGGTTCTTTCACTGGTGAATTTGTGTTCATGTTTAACAAGGCAACCACTAGCCGAGAAAGCCCCCAGCATATTCATCAAGGTGGTCTGTGAACCTGAAAAGGTTTTTTAAGACCACTGTTCTGGGAACCGTTTCACATTTCTTCAAAAAGTTAAACACAGGGTAACCACACAACCCGCTAAGTCCTCTCCCAAGTGTATATATGCCTAGAGGAACAAGAAAGCTATGTCCACAGAGCCTTATAACTTATGTTCACAGTAACCTCAAAGTAAATGCCCATCAAATGATTTCTGGATAACCAAAACGTGACCCAGCCTCACGACAGAATACTATTCAGCCAGAAAAAGGGATGGAGACTGGATGTGTCTATAGCATGGATGAACCCCAGAAACATTACTCAGCTTAGGAAAAAGACCACATGTTGCAACATTTGAAATACACAAAACAGGCAAATCCACAGAGACAGAAAGTCATTCCCATGGTTGCCAGGAGCTCGGGGGACAGGGGGATAGGTTGGGAGGTGATTGCTTATGGGCGTGGGGTTTCTCTGGAATCAGGATGTGAACAAAGCATAAACCACTGAACTGTATACACTGTACCGGCAACTTTTACAGGCTGCAAATTACACTTCCACTTAAAAAGCAAATTACTTGATACCACAAACATGAATCAGATGTGTAAACTTACCAAAATTCTTTTACGGTCCTTTTCTGATAAAAATTTAACTGGCGGGTATTTCTGGGTGAAGCTGTAGAGCATAAAGAGATTATAAAAGAAAAAGTCAAAACATCTGTGTATTTTCTCTACTTGGCCCCAAAACAAATGCGGATGTGAGAACTGCTACTGTCGACTCCCCCTCCTCTCTAAATGAGCGCTGTAGGAACCAAGCCCTCACTGGTTAACTTGAGTTCAAGATGAACCTGCTTCTTGGCTAGGATCAAACAGGTGTGACAAGAGATGTTATCCCTGGGCGGGGAAAATCGAAGGATGACCCAACCACCAGCAGCCAGAGCTAAACACAAACCAGATATCACGGCATTGAGATGCTGGGCCTGGGCTGGGGAGGGAGACCCAGCCCAGCGGATTGTGCCTCTGAGAGTAAGAGAGGAAGGTGCTGACCACAACTCTCCCTGCCTATGCACTGACTGGGCAGTTTCACGATTCCAGCCTCCCCTGCCCAGAGGCCCCGGGACAAAGTGACTGGGAATCAGCCCTTCCTACCCACCGGGGTCCATCTGATCCTGTCTTGAGTCTCGTCTTAGCTTTCAATGTCTCCCACCCCCATGAAGGCACCACCGGTCCCCCAACCCACACAGATGTCCCAGGACCTGTGCCGCGCAAAGAACACAGAAAGTATCAAATGAGAGTCGATAAACGCAGATTTGAAATATCCTCTTAAAATGACTCGGTCAGAGACAAAAGTGCGTTTAAGAAACGTGGAGAGACCAGCTCTGGAGTCATTATTTTAATTGGAGAGATGCTGGGTGGGGGCCCAGCCTCCATCGCCTCCACCTCCCCAGCACACCCAAGATATGGAACACATCTTCTCTGTGCTGGTGGAACTGGACAGAGCAGGACAGGTCCTCGGACAGACACCGGAGCTGGGAGCTGGGCATGGAGGGGTGGGGGGACCTCTGACAGGGCATGTGATTTCCCCCACAAGCACTTCCAGACTCTCAAGACGTCAGTTCCCTTTGCAGACACCAAACACAGGCAGGCAGGTGGGAGATGCCCAAGGGGTGGATGAGAATTCCACACTCACAGTTAGTTCTGTGACCCCCACTCTCACCCCTGGAGAAAGACCCCCCAGGTACTCCAGGCACATGGGGGCTTCCTGCTCCGTGAAGCCAAGGGCAACCTACAGGCCGCCTGAGCTCTGGCTGCCACACAAGTGCCTGATGCAGTGGAGTCGGGGAGGACAGCAAAGCAAAGCCCAGCACTGGCCAGGGTACCCTCACACCTGCCCGGCCCCCTTCTCCGAGGACCACACACCCCTTGCTCCAGTCCCAGTCTGAGCTCCCAGCAGCTTCAGGCACAGCTGACCCGGCTCTGTCCCACCTCCCAGGCCTGCCAGTCTGCGCCTTCTCCAGGTCCTCCTGACGCCTCCCTTCCCTCACCCATTGAGGTTCATCCCCTGCAGCGTTTATAGACAGTGTCACCGGGAGCGGACCAGGGCTGCCCTTGGGACAGAAGGGGCGGGAGGAACAGAGGGTAAGACAGGTGTGGGGGTGGGGTGCCAAATGTGGACACTGAAATCAACGTTCATCCAAGTGATGAGCTTAGAACAGTACCTGAGTGAAAACTTAACATGAAATTAGATACACTATGTGTACATGGGGCTTCCTTGGTGGCTCAGTGGTAAACAGATTTCAAATCCTGCCAGTGCAGGACACACAGAAGATGTGGGTTTGATCCCTGGACTTGGAAGATCCCCTAGAGGAGGAAACAGCAACCCACTCCAGTATTCTTGCCTGAGAATCCCATGGACAGATAAGCCTGGCGGGCTACAGTCCATGGGGTTACGAAGAGTCAGACACAACTGAGCAACAGTAATTTACACCAGGCAGAAACAGCAAACATTTTCCTGCAGGAAATACACTGAAAAGAAAACTGCTTCAAAGAGTGTGTGCTAAGCCTTTGGTTTACCAAACACGAAAACACGACACTGGCTGGGTTTCGTGCCTTGCTTCTCTTCCATGTGTAGCGACTGAGTTTCAGACTCCATATGTGTGACTGCTACTAAACTTTGAAAAAATGATCTCACAGCCCTCATTTCTTGCTTTGAGGACCCAGGGCACAGAGCTCCAGAAGCCAAGCAATGGCCCGCCCAGGCCACAGTGACAGAGCTGGGTGACCAAGGTGGCCAGGCCCGGAGCCCCGTGCTGGGTGGGCCGGGCAAGGGCAAGGCATGGGCTTCTTCTAAGCCTGGAGCCCCTTTAAAACTCTGCTCAGGTGCTGGCTCAGCCACGCATCTGTGTATTCAAGCACCTTCTCCTGGGCACCTATTCTAGGCCACGCCCTGTCCTGGGGACACAGTGGCAACACGGCAGACGTGGGAGGCCGCCCACCAGAGCCTACGTTTCTGAGTGACAAGCAGTGAGAAGACAGGAGGAGTTGTGAATTCAGTAATAATGGACCGTCCCTCACCCCCAAATCAATCCTGCTGTCATTATTTACCCCATTTCAGACTTGAACCTTCCTGTTTATTAGCACAGCCTCAGTACTTAAGAATTTTTTTTTTTAAATCAAAGGTTTTATTTTTTTGGCTGTGCTGCCCAGCATGTGGGATCTTAGTTCTCCAACCAGGGATCAAACCCGTGCCTCCTGCAGCGGAAGCTCAGAGTCTTAACCACCGGACCACCAGGCAAGTTCCTAGAATTTTAATCAGCATTGAAAGTGAAAGTGTTAGTCGCTCCGCCTTTGTTTGACTCTTTACAACCTCACAGACTGTAGCCCACCAGGCTCCTCTGGCCATGGGATTTCCCAGGCAAGAATATTGGAGTGGGTTGCCATTTCCTTCTCCAGGGTACCTTACCGACCCAGGGATTGAACCCAGGTCTTCTGCACTATAGATGGATTCTCTATCATTTGAGCTACCAGGGAAGCCCTAAGTAGCTTTAATACCTGCTATCTATCCAAAGAATATTTAAAGATGGGGAGATGGAATCAAGCACATAATCAAGTTATTAGGGTGTGTGATCAGGAAGACAGAAAGACTGCAGAGTCACAACACTGTGGACCAACTATACTTTAGTAAAATTTAAAAAAGAAATCAAACTTGCCTGCATATGAGAACGACTCGGGGAAATTTGCAAACCCCCAAAGCCCAGCGTGCATGCCCAGTTACATCATAATTTCAGGGAGTAGGGGCCAGGGGGTCAGTACTCTTTTCTTAAAAAAAAAAAAAAAAAAAGGTCCATAGAGTCCACAACCCAGGCTTCTGAGACAGCACTGATCCCTGAGTCTCCCTGTGTAAACTGGCCCTGACCTCTCAAATGTATCCTTTCTTCTCTTGGGCCCAGTGCCCCCACGTAATGAGCTCATGTTCCGTCCGGGGACGTTCTTATGCTGCCACGCAGCAGGATGGCTATGTGGACATTCCTAACACAAAGTCGGGAAACATGAAACTAGACAGAGCTCTGCCGGTTTCCACCACAAGGTCACAACCACATCTGACTTTCTAACTCCAACAGTAACCTGGTCAGTCAGATGCCACCTGCCTGGCTCAACTACCTGGGGGACAGAGCCCTTCAGGATGAAATCAGCAGGGAAGCAGCCCCAAGTCACAGGGGACTCTCATGTTTGACAGGAACGAGTCACCAGAAAATTCGTTAGGATGACGGTCATACGTGTGGTACCGAAAGGAGTCATGCAATTCTCATATTTCAAGAGATCCTGTGTGCAAAGCCACTGTCTTAGAAAAGTTACCCAAATGATTCACTTTCTTTTCAAAAAAGTTAATGTGAAAATGATCACTGGTGGCAGATTTTTTTTCTCTTTCCGCCAACCTAAAACTTGTGGTGGGTTTCTTCTTAAACTATTTATTTCAAAGCTTCAATTAAAATTGCTCAAACTATGGCAGTCCTGTCAAAGGCAGAATTTCTGGATCCCACCCACTGAAATGTTATAGGCAGTATAACTTTAGCACAAAATGGTGGCAAGAAAGATTAAACCACAAATAACAGGTACACATACCTCTTTTCCAAATCTCTGATTTTCTCCCTTAGTGGTTCAATGATCTGAAACAAAAATAACCAGGATCAGTTTTGAAGCAGAAACACAGTCCTCTAGCACTTCCACCCACTCTGACATTCCAGGAGGATGGGACATGACACAAAATGGATTTCCAATTACTTCTACGATCCACCTCCAGCTTGAAATGAAGTCAGAGCCCCCAAGTCACAATTCCAGAGCCAAGATGCTGAACCGCATGCTGGGATCTCTGACTCCAGAGACACCTGAACCCTGAGGAAGTTCACCTTCCAGACCACATGGGCGTCGTTCGAGGTGGCGCGGGCTCACAAAAGCAGGTGAATCTCCACCTCTGCCTCTCTTCACATGAGACAGAGAACTGCCAGGAGCTGCCTGTGTGCCACCTGCTGTCAGCCCAGCACACATGTCCACTGTACCCACATGTCAGGGCCGGGGCTGCCCAGAACGACCAGCACGTGGCTCCAAATCCCAGTGAGCGACCCCCCCCCAAATCCGTGTTACAACAGTCTGTCCTCACAGACACTGGACTAAAACACAAGCAACTGTTCTAAACAGAAGGTGTGGAGCAGGCCAGACACCCCGGCTCTCGTCGAGGCCCCCCCTCCACCCGTGTGTCCCCGCTGCCCTGTGAGCTCCCAGGGTCCTGGCATCTGAGTCCAGCCGTGTTCCCATCTACACCAGCTCAGGTGAGCTGAGGCGGACCCCTGTCTCCATCCAGGTAAAGATCCTCACTGCCCTTTCTCTTCGGAAGCCTGGGAAGGCTCCCCTGAAAAGTCACATAAAAGCGTGAACCCATCTTGCCTGTGGGGCAGAATTTAACATGTCGCACCATTATAAACGGGCAAAGCTGACGCAGAGGTGCATCCACAGCCTCACAGACAGCAAATCTCCTCTTAAATAAGGTAGTGGATCGCGGTTGGCATGATGTGGCCACAATAAGGCACCAGCACAGACAAAGGCACTAAGTGGAGAGACAGCAGACAGGTGGGAACAAAACAGAGAGGAGACTCACCTCTTCAATCCTGCTCTCAATTCTCAGCTCCCCGTTTTCCTGGATGGACCTGTTGAGTAGAACACTGCAAGACTGAGATAGACTGAAAGGCTCTGTGACCGCGAGGTCTATTTCTGAACAAATCACCCCAACATGCAGCACCAGTGCAGACCACTGCCTCCTCCCAAGCAATCAGCCCAGCCCCACCCCCTGAGGGGAGGCCAGGGGACCAGACAACTGCGGGGTGGGTCTCCAGGGATCACAACCACCTCCGGGGTGTTTCTGCTAAACTAAGATCGCATCACTTTCCCGTGATGCCCAGTGTGCGATTTTTAAATCAGAGGCAGGAAGTGTGTCTACAGGAGCACAAGTTCCTGCTGGGCTGTCCTGGGATTTAAGGCAAAGTGGAATTTTTCCAACTGAAAAGACTGAGCTCCTTTAATGGGACCTGAGCAGCCCTCCAGCCACATACAGAGGCCTCTGTTGGCAGACACACACCAGCCAAGGGGGAGGAGCCGGTCCCCGCGGCCCCACCCGCCCTGCAAACCCCACTGGGCAAGCCGCGCGGGTGGGGCAGAGCTCCCCTCCCCACAGCCCTGCGGCCCCCGGTGTCACCACAATGTGACCGCTGTTCTCTACCGTCACACAAGAAGTACGAGGTGGAGAGGGCTGTTCTTTAAATGTGAAATCGTACTCATGGCACCAAATCTGGTTTTACAGTGAACGCCTATTACTTTGACTGATCTTTTTTAAGAAGCAACAGTTGACACAGGATTCCACTTTTACAAGGGCCCCTCGTTCTCTGTTGAGCAGCACAAACGATGCCCACCCAGAGTGGAAGGTCCTCGGGCCTCCCCTCCCCTGTGACGGAAGGTGGTCTCAGCATCCACTGGTCTGCTCCTGGGGCGGTGGGCAGTCTCGGTTTCCCTAATAGGCTTAGGAAAGGCACCCCAGCACTCGCTCTAACCACCCAGAAATGCCGTTTACATCTCAGGAGCCTGAAAGCCAGGAAGGCGGGTGCAGACAACACCAAAGAGGCACCACTGCTGCCCAGAGACCCCTCTTCTCATCTGGGCTGACCTGGGGCAGCCTGAACACTAGCTGCACCCTCCGGAGCATCCAGGAGAGAGATGCACACGGGTGTGTGAGCAGTGAGGAGCTCAGTTCCACTTTTACACTGTCCTCAAATTGGCCTGTGCCGCCAAGGTATGTGTGTAACCGGTGTGTCATTTCAGCCCAAAAGTAACAGCCAAGTTATTAAAAATCAATTACCTCATGTTAACCAAGTTGCCCCAAACAGCTGTAAGAGAAAGAAAAAGGAAAAGTCAATATTTAAGTTTGCAACATTCAAGGACTCCAACTAGTACAACATTAATTTTTAACCTGTATCTTAAAGCACAGTAAGAACACTATAGCTCACGAAGACAGTAAAATACACACTTTTAAAATAATAAGCCCTACTAAACTTAAGTGGGAAGATGATCCTATATATCTCCTAATTTAGAGTAACATTTTGGGACCTGGAGTGCAATGGTGCACGTGCCTTTTTTTTTTTTTTAAGGTTCTTTTCGGGGGTGGGGGCAGGGGGTATCTGGACCATTTTTAAAGTCTTTATTGAAATTTGAATAATACTGCTTCTGCTTTGTTTTTTTGGCCACAAGGCATGTGGGATCCTAGCTCCCTGACCAGGGATCGAACCCACGCCCCCTGCATTGGAAGGCAAAGTCCCAACCACTGGACCACCAGGGAAGTCCCGGGGCAGGCGTTGTGATACCTGTATGTCCAGCCTTTGGGGATGAGCCAGTCACAGAAATCAAAGAACCACGTGAACAAAAGAGATGCCAGGGCTCAGTCCCACTGCTTCCATCAAACGGCAATGAGACCCAGAGAAACTACAGGTGGCCTGACTCTGTGGTCAGCCCTCACTCATCGCCCCTACATCAGCTTCCCCTGCGGGGGTACCTCCTGGGTGACAGACACTTGAATAACTGTGAACCACTTATAATTATTTCACCAAGGGTGACCACTGACACAGGAGACCGTGACACCCACTTGAAGCTCCCGATCAGAGAGTTACTTCACAAAGAAACCTTCACAGAGAATGGTGTGTCCACATCCCAGCGCGGGCCCCACGTGGCTGCTCCTCCAATACTCTCACCTTCAGGGACCAGGTGCCCCTAGGTGCCGGGAGAGACACAGAGCAAACACACACACCCTGGAGTCCAGGGCTGGCGAGTGTGTGAGCTTGGGGCGGGGGGGGGGGGGCGGGCGGTGTGTGAGGCGGGTGGCGAGGTGAGGGGTGACCCCAGACACGTTCTCACTGCATCCTCAGGTACACAGCACAGATAACAAATGTTCACTGGATAACTCTCAGGGTCCAAAATCACACCCCCCAGATCACACCCCCCCCGAGGAAATTCCCATTGTTAACAAAGGGGTGTTGAAAGCATAAAAGCACAGCCCTTGTTCAAACACAAGAAACTATGATAGTAAAAGATAAGCAATAAATAACTAAAAAGTGGCAAGTAAGCAAGAAATGGGAGAATTTTAAAATAGAACTGAACTATTCACTATTTGGGCTTCCCTGGTGGCTCAGATCTGGTAAAAATCCACCTGCAGTGCGGGAGACCTGGGTTTGATCCCTGAGTAAGGAAGATTCCCCTGGAAGAGGGCACGGCAACCCACTCCAGCATATTCTTGCCTGGAATATTCAATGGACAGAGAAGCCTACAGCCCATGGTGTCACAAAGAGTCAGACATGACTGAGCGACTGAGCACACAGCATATATTCACTATTCACTAAAAATACATATTTTTATACTTTTGGACCATGTGACCTTACTTTTGAGTATTATCCTCAGGAAATAATTATACACACAAGAAAGCTATCTTCACAAATGACTGCCTTATTTATAATTTAAAAAATGGTATAAATCAAAGTATCTTACAATTGGAGAACTATCATATGAAGTACGATATCAGTTCATCTCAGTTCATTCACTCAGTCATGTACAACTCTTGTGACCTCATGACTGCAGCATGCCAGGATTCCCTGTCCACCACCAACTCCTGGAGCTTGCTCAGACTCAAGTCCATTGAGTCAGTGATGCCATCCAACCATCTCATTCTCTGTCGTTCCCCTTCTCCTCCCACCTTCAATCTTTCCCAGCATCAAGGTCTTTTCAAATAAGTCAGTTCTTCACATCAGGTGGCCAAAGTATTGGAACTTCAGCTTCAGCATCAGTCCTTCCAAAGAATATCCAGGACTGATTTCATTTAGGACAGTCTGGTTGGATCTCCTTGCAGTCCAAGGGACTCTCAAGAGTCTTCTCCAGCACGACAGTTCAAAAGCATCAATTCTTCGGCACTCAGCTTTCTTTATAGTCCAACTCTCATATTCATACATGACTACTGGAAAAACCACACCTTTGACTAGACAGACCTTTGCTGGCAAAGTAATGTCTCTGCTTTTTAATATGCCATCTAGGTTGGTCTTCCAAGGAGCGTTTTCTAATTTCATGGCTGCAGTCACCATCTGCAGTGATTTTGGAACCCCAAAAAATAAAGTCTGTCACTGTTTCCATTGTTTCCCCATCTATTTGCCATGAAGTGATGGGACCAAATGCCATGATCTTAAGTTTTCTGAATGTGGAGTTTTAAGCCAACTTTTTCATTCTTTTCTTTCACTTTAATCAAGAGGCTCTTTAGTTCTTCTATGCTTTCTGCCATAAGGGTGGTGTCATCTGCATATCGAGGTTACTGATATTTCTCCCAGCAATCTTGATTCCAGCTTGTGCTTTATCCAGTCCAGCATTTCACATGATGTACTCTGCATATAAGTTAAATAAGCACAGTGACAACATACAGCCTTGATGTACTCCTTTTTCTATTTGGAACCAGTCTGTTGTTCCACGTCCAGTTCTAACTGTTGCTTTTTGACCTGTACACAGATTTCTCAGGAGGTAGGTCAGATGGTCTGGTATTCCCATCTCTTTCAGAATTTTCCATGGTTTGTGGTGATCCACACAGTCAAAGGCTTTGGCATAGTCAATGAAGCAGAAGTACATGCTTTTCTGGAACTCTCTTGCTTTTTTGATGATCCACCAGATGTTGGCAATTTGATCTCTGGTTCCTCTGCCTTTTCTAAATCCAGCTTGAACATCTGGAAGTTCACAGTTCACATACTGTTAAAGCCTGGCTTGGAGGATTTTGAGCATTACTTTGTTAGCGTGTGAGATGAGTGCAATTGTGCGGTAGTTTGAACATCCTTTGGCATTGCCTTTCTTTGGGATTGGGATGCAAGCTGATCTTTTCCAGTCCTGTGGCCACTGCCGAGTTTTCCAAAGTTGCTGGCATATTGAGTGCAGCACTTTCACAGCATCATCTTTTAGGATTTAAAATAATTCAACTGGAATTCCATCACCTCCACTAGCTTTGTTCATAGTGATGCTTCCTAAGGCCCACTTGACTTTGCATTCCAGGATGTCGGGCTCTAGGTGAGTGATGACAGCATTGTGGTTATCTGGGTCATGAAGATCTTTTTTGTACAGTTCTTCTGTGTATTCTTGCCACCTCTTCTTAATATCTTCTGCTTCTGTTAGGTCCATACCATTTCTGTCCCTTATTGTGCTCATCTTTGCATGAAATGTTCCCTTGGTATTTCAGAATGAAATGAAGAGTATGGAATAAAGCAGGGCAAAGGCTAACAGAGTTTTGCCAAGAGAATGCACTGGTCATAGCAAACACCCTATTCCAACAACACAAGACAAGACTCTACACATGGACATCACGAGATGGTCAATACTGAAATCAGACTGATTATATTCTTTGTAGCCAAAGATGGAGAAGCTCTATACTGTCAGCAAAAACAAGACCAGGAGCTGACTGTGGCTCAGATCATGAACTCCTTATTGCCAAATTGAGCCTGAAATCGAAGAAAGTAGGGAAAATCACTAGACCATTCAGGTATGACCTAAATCAAATCCCTTATGATTATACAGTGGAAGTGATTAATAGATTCAAGGCATTAGATCTGATAGACAGAGTGCCTGAACAACTATGGACAGAGGTTCATGACCCTGTACAGGAGGCAGTGATTAAGACCATCACCAAGAAAAAGAAACGCAAAAAGGCGAAATGGTTGTCTGAGGAGACCTTAGAAATAGCTGAGAATATGATATAGCCATTCATTTAATGAAATCATAAAGTCATTAAGTATGACTATAACTATTATCAAAAAGATAAGAGATAACAAGTGTTGGCAAGGATATAGAGAAAAGGGAACCCTAGTTCACTCACCATGGATGGGAATACAAAGTGGTGTACTATGGAAAATAGTATGGAGGTTCCTCAAAAAATTAAATACAGAACTACCATATGACCCAGTAATTCCAATTCTGGGCATTTATCCAAAGGCAATGAAAACACTAATTCAAAAGGATACATGCACCTCCGTGCTCTTAGCAGCACTATCCAACAGCCAGGACATGGAAGCAACCTATGTGTTCAAGAAATAAGGGTGGATAAAGAAGATGTGGTGAATATATGCAATGGAATAGGTTTCAGCTGTGACAAGAAGGAAATCCTGACAACTGCAGTAACATGGATGGATCTTCAGGACACCGTAAGTCAGGGAAAGACAAACGTACGATCTCACTTATGTGCGTGCATACTAAGTCGCACAGTCATGTGCAACTCTTTGCAACCCCGTGGACTGTGGCCTGCCAGGCTCCTCTGTTCCTGGGATTCTCCAGGCAATCATATTGGAGAGGGCTGCCATGCCCTCCTTCAGGGGGTCTCACTTACATGCAGAATCTAAAGACAAACAACAAAAACCCAAGCTCACAGATACAGAGAACAGACTACCAGTTGCCAGGGGTGGAGGTGGGTGAAGTGGGTGAAATGGGTGAATGCAGTTAAAATAAATTCTAGGAACTGACACACACACACTACTGTATTCAAAACAGAAAACTACTAAGGACTTAGTGCACAGCGCAGGGAAGTCTACTCAATACTTTGTAACGACCTGTGTGGGAAGAGAAGGTCAGGGCAGACCTGCTCTCACAGCCTCTGGAAGTGGACCCTCCGGTCCCGCTGAGTCCCAGCCATCATCCCAGATAACACCATAAAGAGAACAGACTCTTCACACTCCCACCCCACAGAGCCGTGAGCACGGTGAGCCACTGCCGCTCCGTCCCACCCGGTCCTGAGATTGTCACTTACGCAGCACAACTACCAGAACCAGAGCACGGATGGGAACCTGGCCTTTAATTCCCTGTCGACCCTGGATCTGGGCTACACTCCTCCCAGGGCCCAGCGCCCATGTCGCAGGCCCAAGATGCCCACCTGGGCAGAACACCTGGCTCCAGACTGAAGTTCTGGGGGACCCTGCACCCCAACCCCGCAGGCTGCCTGCCTCGTGTGATCAAAGCATTAAACACACCCAGGACGGTGGTGCCCGGCTCACCCCGTGAGCCCCGACAGCCCCGGCCAGAGAAGCAGACACCCGCCTGCGCTGGATAAACTCCACGGTGGCGCGAAGCACCATCAGTGTAACAAGAGAAGCATCGGAAGAGCTGTTTAAACAGAGCGGAAGGTTCAAATCAAAGATACTCTTCTGCTAAAATTCTCCAAATACAAAATGAGGTTGTCAGAGGAGGGAGCCTCCCCCTCAGCTCCCCTGAAAGAATCAGGCACTCAGGTTCAGACAGCATCCCACACAGAAGAGCGGGGAGCCTTTCTGCTCCTCGACCTGGAGAGAGCTGGCCCCAAACCCCACACCTGTGCCCAGCTGGCCGGGCCTGCGTTCACCCATGTGGTTACACAAGAGGAAGCTGCCCAGGTGAGAAGGTGACCTGGGGAGCCCAGCAGGCTGCCAGCTGGCATCCTTCACAGGCCACATGTGGGGGCACTGTGGGACCCTGGGCCAGCCCTGCACTATCCCCGCCCCCAGGCTGGCCTCCAGGATGAGCCCCAGAACAGGCTCCCCAGTTCTCTGCTCCGTAGCCCCAGCAGTCCCCACTGGCAGCCCCAAGCTCCGGCGATAAAACACCTTTGAGTGACTCACAGACTTTCCTAAGAAAACCAGACTAACGTTCCCATGGGAAAATTTTTTTTGCCCCAAGATGTTCCCTTTTTTTTTAAAAAACAAAATGGTTAAAAAATGCAAGAAGCCGTGGGCTTTGTAGATGACATTTGTTCCTTTAAAAAGTCTTCACGTGTAAAAATGTCACTAAGTGAGATGGGAAACCCAGAAGGGAAACCTCCTAGAAGCCATTTCTGCTGTCACATGAGACACATGTTTAAAATGCCGAGTGGGTATAGCTGCTCAGAGAAGGAGCTGGGGAACACAAGGAACTTTCTGGGCTCTGGCATTACTGCAATTCCCACAGCTCGCAGTGAGAGAGCTTGAAGGATGGTCCCTTGAGGTCTGCTGAGGAGCCGAGGGCTTCTGTCCATCCAGGTAGGGGACTGCCTTGCTTGTAAAGTACAGGGTGACCAATAAAACCCCCCAACTGGCCAGTTAGCAAAGAAACCCTAAACCCAACAGTCACTTTGAGGAATCCCACTGGACACCTGGACCCGTTTCTTAAGAACCATGTGGGAAAATAGGAAAACTGTGCTAAGGTCTGTTTCCACTCCCAGAACACAGCTGACTCCCGGAGTATGGGTTGTCCACACTACCGACCTGCCCTCCAGCCCTTTGGACACTAACGACCTGCCCTGAGCGCAGACCCCATATGCGAGGGGCCCAAGCCCACAGGACACCCCAGTTCAGATGCCTGCTTCCAGGCCCAGGGCCACCTGTGCTTCTGACTAACCAACCACCTCTAAGTCAGGGCACCCACAACCACCTTCTTGGGTTTGATCGTTTGCTAGAAAGGACTCAGAGAAACAGCTTCCTTACAACGACCAGTTCATCGTGAAGGCTACAGCTCAGGAATAGAAGGTCTCGGACGGAACCCGAGCCTCACTTACTGGGAAGCCATCAGATCTCATTGTTGAGGAGTTTCTTTTATTTTCCACAAAGCTCCACCTCCAGCTCCAACCCCTTCCTGGAGGTGGGTGGGTAAGGCTGACAGTGAGCTGCTTCCATCCCAGGCCAACCTAGGGACCACGCTGAGTCACCCCCTAGGCAAAAATTCAGAGTGATCACAGGGGGCTTCTTAAGAACAACAGAAGATGCCCCTACAGCTTGGGAAACCCTGAGGGTTCTGGGAGCTCTGTGCCACGAAAGGACCGAGACCACAGACATTTTTCCTCTGTTCCACCCAAGACGTGAGAAAACAGTTGCAATTCACTTCACAGAGGCCAGCTAACATCCCCAGTAGATGAAGAGTTCTTAAAAAATGAGGGGAAAGGTGACCCAAAGTCCAACAGAAAAGTGGGCAAATGGAACAGTTTTCAGAAAAAGAGGTGTTAACAGCCCTTTAATACTTTGCAAAGATGCTCAACATCACTCGTATGAAGAAAGAGGCCCCTTGAAGCAGGAGGGACCATTTCTGCCTGGTATGCCATCCACAAGCTCTGATGATGTGTGTGGCTGGGGGCGGTGGGGGGAACGACAGCTGTTCTGGGACATGGCTGGGGGACAGCGGGCACAAGCTTGCTCACTGTGGTGGTTATTTCTAACAGCAGGGAATCTGAAATAAGGAAAGTGTCCTGCACAGGAGGTCGTCGGGAGAGCTCAGGGCACATACACATGAGTGACAGACAGAGCAAAGGTGCGCTCATACACTGATGCCAGAGCTTTCCAGGAAATACAATGCAAGGAAAAAAGAGAACAAAATGGTCCAGGTGGTGCGATACCTTCCGGGAATGATGAATAGCATGTGCTTGTACACACGCAGATGAATGCCTGCATTTGCAAAGAGAAACCTAAGATGCAAAAAACGGACTAGTAACAATGGGAAAGAGGGTGGGGGCCAGCAATTGCAGCAAGACACGTCTGCACAGAACTGTTCATTCAGTTTGACTTTTGAACCATGTAACTGGCTTATACATTTTAACAACTGGAAAGAAGAAAGCAAATCCTAAAATAAACGGAACACAAACAAACAAACAAAAAGGAACATGACTTGTATCAGGCACAGAAAAACACATTTCACAGAGCTTTTTCGACACAGTAACGGCACACCCTGAGCGAGACAGAGTCTAAGGACAAAAGGAATGACAGAGAAATTCTGAATTTTCTTGGTACTGGTAACGATGCAGTAATTCTGAAACTGTTTTGCCTGGTGGTACGCATCAAATGAGTTTGGACTGATGTCAGAAACAAGATTTTCACTGTGGGAAGAAGGAACTAGCAAGATGGGAAGGAGGAGGAAGAAGCTTGTCATAACTTAAATTGGGGGTAGCAGCATAAACTCATGGTGGGAAAAAATCTGCACCTGGCTCCATCCACTAAGGGCACCTCAGCCAGTGCAGAGACCCTGAGTTCCAGTCCACACTCTCCAATGAAAGGAAGCATGCACCTTGGAGGAGTGGCTGATTGCAGGTCTGGGCACAGAAAACACAGGTGAGCGCGGAGCATCTGGAGATCAGGGACATGCTCAAAGATTGGGAGAGCCTTTGAGTCCTCAGTGATTTTAAAAAAAACAAGAGCGGTGTAAATTGATGGTGTCCTCAAAACATGTCCACAACCTAATTCCTAGAACCTGGGGATCTGATTTGGAAAAAGGGTCTTAGCAGGTGTAATGAAGCATCTTGAGACCAAAAGATAACCCTAAATTATCCTGTTGGGCCCTCCATCCCCTGACCAGTGTCCTTATAAGGGACAGGGGAGACAGACAGGCAAAAGGGGAGGAGCCCTGGGGCCAGCACAGAAGAGTGAAGCGCCTGCAGCCTGTGGAGGGTGAGGAAGGAGCCTGCCTGGTACACCTGGACATGGGGCATCTGCCAGCTGCAGCCCTGCCCAGTCCCATCTCTGCAGAGTGTAGGATGGAGGGTCTGCAGCAGGCGAGCCCCTGTCAGCTGGGGAGATGACTAGGGTACCACTCAGCCCCACAGCTCTCCCGTGGGGCCCCTGAGATGTCCAGGCAAGCTGGCACTGCCCCTCGGGGATGCTGAGTGATCCACCAGCAAGGGAGGCAGCTGAGGGTCTGGGGCAGTCAGCGGCCCTCCACTCACCTAGGATCCGCTCAAATGCAGCAGATGGCCCAGGGTCCCTCCCAGGAAAAAGGAACCCCCCAAAGGGAAGAGACCCTCCATGGGAAGAAAAGGGAGC
Organism: Cervus elaphus; assembly: GCF_910594005.1. Taxonomy (NCBI): domain Eukaryota; kingdom Metazoa; phylum Chordata; class Mammalia; order Artiodactyla; family Cervidae; genus Cervus; species Cervus elaphus. Next base: position 59,041,078 of record NC_057825.1, read on the forward strand.
AAAGGACCACCAAGCAGAAAACTCTGAAACAAAAACCACATGCTTTAGTTTTTTAAATTAAGAGAAAAAAAAAAAAAACAAGTCTCGAGCAAAAAATAATAGCAAAAACAAATGTTTTATATCACTGGAAGAGTTCGGTTATAAAGATGACAAAGTTCCCGAAAACTTGAGCAAAAGTCTAAAATGATAGACGTGAAGAAACAAAATGGATGAGACCTGGCAACCCCACACCTGTGGGAGAATGTTTCAGGGAGGGGGAAGGCCAAAGGGCAGTTCAAGTTTTCAGAACTGCAAAGCAAGGACCCTGGTGGCCAGGGCTTGGAGGTGCCTGGCACATGTCACCAGCATCCGTGGACTGGCAGGTGCCCCTGGCTTCGCCCCCGCCACCGCCCCCCCCCCCCCCCCCCCCCCCGCCCCGGCACAGAGGCCTCACTCTGGGAGGGGCTCTGCGCGTGAGCACTGCGGTCCTGAAGGAGGCCAGTGATCCACCACAGGGATACTGTTCACAAGGACACACTCTGGGCACACGGGCCACAAGAGGCCCCCGGAGTGAGGAGTGACCAAGCCCAAGCCAAGCTGTGTGGCGGGAGGATGGCACCGGGGCAGAAGGAGCACCTAGGATCTCCCAGGAGAAATCAAGTCGCAGAGAGAGAGCGGGGTACCGGCTAGAGCCTGGACCCAGGAGGGATGGAAACTTGCCTGAGAGGCTTTGAGGGGCCTTTTCTAGAATTCTGCACCACCCGCCTATCACTTAAATGTGAAGACAGAGAAGGCATGGCCAACACCTGCCAATCCTCTTCCCTGACATCAGGTGAGGGAAGTCAGGGGACAGGTGATCTCCAGGCCAACATAGCCGGACAGCTGAGGCCAGGGGCCTCTCCTCGGGGACATCTTGGGGGAGATGACATGGGTGACAAGCGCTGGAGTCCAGTGAGTTAACAGAGCAGAGTCATCAGCTCCAGGAAGAATAAGAGGTGACGGACGTACAACCTGGCGCATGTGGATTACATTTAGTCTGTAATGCCAAATGCTGCACTCGGTCCTTCAGTCGTGTCTGACTCTTTGCGAACCCGTGGATGTAGCCCGCCAGGCTCCTCTGTCCACAGGATTCTCCAGGCAAGAATACTGGAGTGGGCTGTCATTTCCTCCTCCAACACGTGTAAACATGAAATGCTGACCTCCTCAAGATCACACTAAGTCTATGTGGGGGTGAGCATGGGTGGGGGAAAGTAAAGAGAATAGTCACCTTCTAAAAGGGAAAGTCACGAGGTATACAACAGCATCTACAAACGAAAAACTAGGAAACAGGATGCTATGGCACAAACACTAAGATCATTAGTTCAGAGAAGAGAAGCGCCTGCCCATGGGCAGGGAAGAGATGCCCAGGGACACCAAGCAACCAGGCAAAGGCAATCTGACTTTTTAAACTGTACTCATGTCAAAAACACTACAAGTAATTCCAGCTGAGTCTCTGCCTATGGATTCCCCTAGCAGGTTGTATGACTCTCAGACAATCAGGCCTCTGAGCTCCTCCAACCAGTGACCAGCGCTGACCTGAGGGCTACAAGGACTGGAACCCCATAGGAGAAAACACGTGCAGGCAAAGAACCCAGGGCAGCACAAGCTGGCTGTGCTCAGGCCCTGGGCCCTGGACTGAAGAGTTACGTGCCAGGAGGGAGGAGGATGGGCCCGCACAGGCTCAAGAGACAGAGGAAGATGGGAGAGAGCCTTGAGAGGACATGGGAGAGCCTTTCCAGAAGGGGCTGTGTGTCATCTGGGAGCAGGGACAGTTTTCTCAAACAAGGACACAAGATTATTATATTAACAAGGAGCGCCAAGACTAGAAATCACCGCTCTTGGACACTGTCAGGAGTCGCCAACTCACTTTTCCTGTAAAGCATCTTGGAGTTACCATCCCATGCCCATTACTGACACTGCCTGCACACCTATCTTAAACCTCACAGCTAAATTCACCCACACAGTGAGCTGGCACAAGGCCTGCCTGCCCCAGCCCATCAGCCAGGGCAGCCTCATCACCGCTTCATGTTTATGCTCTAACCACACCCCCCCTTCTCTGCATTCCTAGAACACGCCCTGCTCCAGATGCCACAGGGCGTTCCACTCTTTGCGACCCCATGGACTAAAGCCTGCCAGGCTCCTCTGTCCATGGGATTCTCCAGGCAAGAATATTGGAGTGGGTTGCCATGGCCTCCTCCAGGAAATCTTCCTGACCCAGGGATGGAAGCCAAGTCTCCAGCACCGGCAGGCGGGTTCTTTACCACTAGTGCCACCTCGGAAGCCCATTAACTCCCACACATGCCTCACTTCTCAGCCTAAGCCTCACTTCCGTGGGAAAACATGCTGGTTGCCCCTGTCAGGAGCCCTCATGCATTCTTTTGCTTCCTTCCTACTAGTTTGTAATTTCACCCTCATTTAGGTGAGAGTCTAATTCATGGCCAACTCACCATCTAAGCCAGTGGTTCTCAAGTGGGGGTCCCCAGAACACACCAACAGCATATGAGGTGAAACTACTAGCTGGGCCACAGCCCAGACCTACTGAATCAGAAGCTTGAGATGGGAGGCAACAGCCTCTGTTTGGAAAGCCCTCCAGGTCATTCCGATGCACATAGCAGGTTGAGAACCACTGCCCAGGCGTTCTGCACACCTTGGGGATCCCTGGGACCCAGCACAGGGACAAAGACAAGGGCTTTGCAGACAAAAGTAAGGACGGAGGGTTTCCTGATCTGCAGAATGGTGAATGACATTCCACGACCTCTGACCTGCAGAAGCCTCAGAATCAACATGCAGCCTGCCGGCAGACCTGAGTTCCAGTCGCAGGTCCCCAGCCCTCCTGGGCTCAAATTCTTGGTCTTTGTAGCTTCTCACCTGTGTGATCATTTGCCTAATTTCTCTTGGTCTTAACAGACTCACCTCTAGAAAGGGAATAATGATAGGAGCTATTTCCTAGGACTGCTGAGACACTTAAATGAGACAAGGAAACAGACTCACCACACATGGGGAAACTGGCAGCAAGTCTGAACCCTGTTACTGTAGTCCTAACAGTAATTACACAACTTGAAGCAGTCTTCCCCCTGGGGTCTCCGCTTCCTGATTCAAGACTGGCATACACTTCAGAAGCCATCTTCCTCCTCGGCAAACTACTTGCATCTAACAGCCCCCAGCTGGGCTGCAGACAGGCCAGGTCTCAATGACTGCGCATCTGCCTAGAGCTCAACTGAAGCCACGTCCGGAGGCCCCCTCAACTTGGGAGTCAGACCTCGGTAACTCAACCGGTGAGCAGGTGTTTCGTCTCAGCGTGGATCAGCCTCGTGGCTAGGATTCAAACGAGCTCACACTTGGTCCAATTTTGGTACTTGGGGAAATATTAATAGCATCAAGGAAAACACGTTCCCATCCAATAGGTTTTTTTTTTTTTTTAAAGGGACGGTTTCCCCTTCTAAGACAGAGGGTGTACCACCTGCCAGCAAAGTGTCCCCTCCTGCTCTCCGTCCCGAAGCCTCCGGGAGTGATGACAGGGGAACCACACAAAACGGAGCGGCGCCGAGGCCCGCCCCCCGCTCCCCGCGGTGCGCCTCGGCTCTGAGTCGACCCGCACCCTCAGAACACAGGCGCGGGGAACCCCTGGCGCGTGCGGACACCTGGGCTCGGGGCCCCCCCCCCCCTCTTGGCGCCAGTACCCCTGGAGTGGACAACTGGGCGCGGGGAACCCCTGGGCGCCAGGACCCCCCAGGTGCAGACACCTGGGGGCAAAGACACCCCCACCCGGGCGTACAGACACTTGGGCGCCAGGACCCCGGGGCGTCAGACCCGTGGGCTCCAGGACCCCTGGGTTCGGCCGCGGGCCGGCGGAGTCAGGCGACACTGGGCTCCCAGCAGCCAAACGCTCAGTAATTGTCCTGGGAGCAGACAGCCGCGATGGGGGCTCTGCCAGCAGACAGCCCTCGCAGCCCCGCGTCCCGCCCGGCGGCGCCGCACGCTCGGAAGCCGTGGACCGCAGCCCGGTGTGCGGCGGCGGGGCCGAGGGCCGAGGGTCCGCGGTTCGGCTGGCGGCCGCGCGCGGAGCGGGAGGGAGCAGGCCGCGGGCGGGAATGAATGGCCGAAGCACTCACAGGCCACGTAGGCGAGCAGCGCGATGCCCAGCAGTAGCTTCATCCTCCTGCGGCTGACGGCGGACGCTAGGCGAAGAAGCGGCTGGCTCAGCATCCCGGGCCGCGCGCTGCGGCCGCCCGACTCCGAGCGCGGCGGCGGGGGCGGCCCGGAGGCCCCGCCCCGCCCCGCGCGCGCTTCCTGCCGGCGGGGGCCGCGCGCATGCTCCGCGTTCGCCCCGCCCCACCCCGCAGGCGCAGTGCGGCGGCCCCAGCTGGCGGCGCGTGCGCACGCGCGAGCTAAAGCGTGGAAGCCGCGGCGGGCGGTGAGCCTCAGACCTGGGTACCAGCGCACCAGGCGGCCGCCGGGCTGGTTTGTTCTATATTTAGGCAGGTGTTTGGAGTTCTTTACCCGCTCACTCTGAGAGTTACCTGTTCTCCTGGCTTCTTTAGCTGAAACAGCGGCAACGATTAGTCCCTTACATATCACTGATGTCCAGATTCCGTGCGTTTCCCCCTCTGATCGGCTAGGACGTCATTCTTTTAAAAATAACTCGTTTATTATTATTATTTTTAAAAGTACTGCTAGTGATGTAGAGTGAGGATAGACTAGGAAGGAAAGGACCGCGCTGTCTGCCTGCAGCAAAACGGATGCCTCGTTGCAGGAGAGTGAATGCACTAGCCGTAGCTATGAGCCGAGAGCACACGGATGCACGCGCTGTCCTGGCTCATTTCTTCCATAAGCGGGTATTGCATGCCTGCTCCCAGAGAAGAGCTCTGCCCAGGGACGCACAGATGCCGAAGGAGTCCTGAACCCGCGGGGAGCTGGGCCCCTGGCGGGGGAAGACAGGTGTGCGCGGACCTTAGCCAAACCAGGACTGGAGCGACCCGGAGGGAGACCGAAAGTGCGGGGGATGCAGGCTGACATTATAGACCTTGCACGGCGGCCCGCAGCGCCTCTAACCTCTGTGGACGCCGGGTTCTTTTGCTAAACAGTCGAATGCCCTTCTTCAACTTTGTTATAAACCTCCGAGAAAAATAAGCATCACAATTAGCAATAAATCAAAGCAGTAATTGGTTACATCTTTCTAGCTACTCAGCACAAATGCCATGACTCTGTGATTGTAAGACAGACTTCCCAGTTCCAGGCCTCCCCATTAACCTTGAGAACTGTGGAACAAGAGGAAAATCGTTAAGCCCTTTCCCAGAGGATGATACATCTGAAGCGGCCTCCTGTCAGGACGCCCACTGCCCAACACGCTCTCAACCCATTCCAGTATCCAAGAAGGCTGCCAGGTGACACTTCCTTTGGAGACAGACAGAGACCCCCCGGGGTGGGCTTCCAGGTGAGCACACCAGCCAAGGACAAGTTTCTTTTTGTCCGGGAGTCTTTTTTCCTTGGTGACTCCATAATAATGAATCCATCTGCCAAGCAGAAGACCCCAATTCCGTCCCTGAGTGGGGAAGATCCCCGGGAGAAGGAAATAGCAACCCACTCCAGTGTTCTTGCCTGGGAAATCCCATGGACAGAGGAGCCTGGCAGGCTCCAGTCCCTGGGGTCAAAAGAGCACAACACAACTTAGTGGCTAAACAACAACAACAGCAACTTTATTTCCTCATCGTTAACATTTTAAGTTTGGGTTAAACCTCTAATTTTTCAAAAGATGTATCTAGAGCATGTAGTTGCCCTGAGCTCCTCTGATCCTATGATTTCATGATTTTTATTTTACTTTTTTATTTACCATGGTCACTTTATTCTTCTAATTTTTTATTTTATATTGGAGTATAGTTGACTTACAATGCTGTTTTGGTTTCAGGTGTACAGCCAAGATTTAGCTCTACATGTATATCTAGGGCTTCCTGGTGGCTCAGTGGGAAAGAATCCGCTTACAATGCAGGAGACATGGGTTCAATCCCTGGGTCAGGAGGATCTCCTGGAGGAGGAAAAGGCAACCCATTCCAGTATTCTTGCCTGGAAAATCCCATAGACAGAGAAGCCTGGCAGGGTATAGTCTATGGGGTCGCAAAGAGTCAGACACAACTAAGTGACTAAACCACCACCAGACATATATCTATTCTTTTTCAGATTCTTTTCCCATTTAGGTTATTACAGAGTATTGAATAGAGTTCCCTGTCCTATGCAGTAGGAATTCCATGGTTTTTAGGTAAAAGATGAGCAGCAGAGATATGAGAAAAGATTAACATTTGCCCTAAGGCAAAATCAGATAGAAGCTATAAGTGGATTCCAAGCTTTTTGGGTGTAGGTGGTATTTCACTGATATATATTTATCTGTTCAACCAGGCAAGAAATTGTGAAACACATGTAACCAATGCACAAAAGTCCCTAAATCCAGCTTTCCTACCTGAGCCTCCTTTCCACCACCAGACACTGCTGCCAAGGTCTCCTGCCCCAAGGGGTGAAGTGTATGGGAACACCATCAACAGTTTCATGTAGGTTAGCTGCTGCTGTCGGAGAAGGCAATGGCACCCCACTCCAGTACTCTTGCCTGGAAAATCTCATGGGCGGAGGAGCCTGGTAGGCTGCAGTCCATGGGGTCGCTAAGAGTCAGACAGGACTGAGCGACTTCACTTTCACTTTTCACTTTCATGCATTGGAGAAGGAAATGGCAACTCACTCCAGTGTTCTTGTCTGGAGAATCCCAGGGACGGGGGAGCCTGGTGGGCTGCTGTCTATGGGGTCGCACAGAGTCAGACACGACTGAAGTGACTTAGCAGCAGCAGCAGCCACTGCTGTCCTTATGACCCCTCAGGGGGTTGTGGGTGGCCCTGACCCTGATTTTCAGCTCAACCAAAGCCAGAATTTGGGAGTAAGCAGCAGTAAGTGCTTGCCCAGCAGAGATGAGAAGACCCCAGGGAAGGAGGCGCCACCTTGGGCTCTTCAGGGAAACTGTGGGTTTGGGCAGGTCACTTCCCTGAGCTTCTCTTCCCTCTTCTGACTGCCCACGCCCTCTGCCCCAGTGAGTTCTGTGCTCAGGTCCCCTTCCTGCCTCAGCCTTGCTATCAGCTACTCCTTTTTTTCAGTGGATACATCAATGAGAATATTTCAACAGTGACTACTTAGTTACAAGGCAGTGTTCTTGACACTTGGGATGATTAAAAAATGAATCATAACAGGACTCCTGTCCTAGTGTGTTAAAGGCCTAAGAAGAGGGGACTTCCCTGGTGGCTCAGTGGTAAAGTATCTGCCTGCCAAGGTGGGGGCATGCATTTGATTCCTTTTGCAGGAAGATTAAACATGCCTCAGAGCAACTCAGCCCATGAACCACAACTCCTGAGCCTATGTACCTAGAGCTGGTGATGCTCAAAATGAGAAGCCTGCACACTGCAACTAGAGAGTAACCCCCACTCACAGCAACCAGAGAAAGCCCGTACAAAGCAAGGAAGATCCAATGCAGCCAAAAAAAAAAAAAAAACTAAGAAGAGTAGGGCTTCCCTGGTGGCTCAGATGGTAAAGAATCTGTCTGCAATGCAGGAGACCCAGGTTTGATCCCTGAGTCAGGAAGAAACCCTGGAGAAGGAAATGGCTACCCATTCTAGTATTCTTGCCTGGGAAATCCATGAACAGAGGAACCTGGCGGGCTACAGTTCATGGGATCACAAAGTCAGACATGACTGAGCAACTAACACTTTTCAAGAAGAGCAGAAAACCTCCATCTATTCAGTGTCCACCAGGAGCCAGGCAGGGACTGTGATGTGAGACACTCGCATGTGTCACCTCACCCAAGTTCTGTAACAGCCCCAAGAGGCAGGGTTGCTGATGGGACTGTGCTTAATAGACAGAAAACAGGCTCTGAAAGTTGTCAGTGTCCACACAGCTGGGGTGGGAGGGGGGTGGGGGGATGCTTTTGGGGAGGAGAGCAAAGGCGTGCAGAAGCCACCATACTTCATGGTAGAAAGTGGTCAGGACCAGGACAATGCAGATGGATGGCCAAGGCATTCACAAGAAAGAGACATCACTCCCTGGGAGTACGGTTTGCCCAATTAGTTGGCTGAACAGCTTCCTGGCTCCGAGAGCTGAGTGTTCACAACTCTTCCTGTGGGGTGCCCATTCCCATGTGAATGAGCAATTGCTGCAGATCAGGGCTTTTTCTGTTTTTTGACCAGCACACCTCCCCTTCCAGGTGAGAAAAGCAAGAGGGAGGCTGTGCAGAGCCAGGGCTACATGGGCTGAATTTGAAATCACATGTAAGGTTTTTGCTCACACACATTGGGCAGGGGTGATGGAGAGGGAGAGGACCCAATAGGACATAGTGGAACCTGTATGGCTAGAGGAGCAGGAAAAAAATGTGCAGATAATGTTGGATAAGAAAGCCTCCAGCAATGTATCCGAGAGTGCAGAAGGGAGGCCTCCAACCCCTGCGCACTTTATCTACTTTTCTTCCTGCTACTTTTCTTACTAAGCCAGTGCCTCCCTGATGGCTCAGTGAGTGGTGAAGAACCCGCCTGCCAATGCAGGAGGTGCAGGTTCCATCCCTGGGTTGGGAAGATCCCCTGGAGTAGGAAATGGCAACCCACTCCAGTTGGTTTTCCACTTACCTGGGAAATCCCATGGACAAAAGGGCCTGGCAGGCTACAGTCCATGGGGTCGCAGAGTCAGACACAACTGAGCAACTAACACTTTTTTTTTTTCCTTTTTATATCCAAAGGGTTGGTTGTTGCAAACAGATGCAAAGGTTAAGGTAAAAGGAACAGATCTGATAGGGAGTCAGGTGTGTTCTTCCTGTTACAATGTGACAGCTTTTCCCTCTGCACCTCCCTGGTCCACCTGGTTTATGTGCCCCAGAGCATCTGAGCAGAGGGTTTTACTGGCAATCAGCCAAGATCAGGTTGAGAAGTAGATCATGCTGCTGGGACTAGTCATTTTTAAAGTGCTTAATTCTAAACGTCTGTAGAACTCGAAGGATCTGCTGAAGGACCTATTGAGCTCTTGTTGCTGAGGAGTGGAGGGGAGAAAAAGATGCTGCCTTTGGGGTCTCCTTAAGGCTCTCCCTCTGCGTCCCTTTGGGAAGCATAAACTGATTTGTGGTAATATGGTCTGGTAATATGGTCTCTCCGCTAGAGCCAGGTTTCTGATGAGCAAGTAATAAATTCTGGTTGTTAATGTGCGTGCCAGCTGTAGTGTGAATGCCCAGTGAATACCTACCAACCAATGGACTTGGGGGAAGTGCCAGATACAGGCAAATTACGTTTTCAACTTGTTATTTTCTGAAGTTTGCATTGGCTATTAAAGAAGATGATTTCTCTGGGGTGTGTTGAGTAATTAACTTCCCATCAGCGAAGATAAAAAGCAGTCATCAGACATACATCACAATTCACAAAGTCCGTTTTTGACAATTATTATGTGCAGTTGAGAGGCAGATGCCTTGCCTTTTCAACAGCTACCTTATCTACTGTGAATCTGTTCACTATTAGAAGTCCAATTAATTTTTAAGCACTCTAACTACATGGTTATATAGTGATACCAGATGATTTTGAGTGAAAACTCAAAAGCCTTGCAAAAAAAAAGGTGGGGTTTAATAACCCATCTTTGTTTTTCTCTTTCCCAGGAGAAGAGGCGAAACCTGTTTGAAATGGAAAGGAGATCTCCCTAACTGTTTGGAAAAGATGACCCATTCCCAACTGCTTAATTAGTACCTAAATTGCAAATTAGTATCATATATCACCCTTTACGGGGGAGGACAGCCTGTAAAATATGCTTGGTCAAGTGGGTTTGCGTAATATCTACCTCTCTTCATTCCTTTGGCCAAATACCAATGATGTTCTGAGTGGGCTGCTGAAAATGTACCACGGGAGGTCACTTTGGCTCACCTAGACCTAAGTTTGCTTTCTAAGTTATAAACACATTTTCAAACAGTAAAGCTGTTGGGAAGTTTACTGTGCATAGTGCAACACTTTCAATACTTCCCTCAGGAGTAGGTAAAAAGAAGACTGTGGTTTTTTTTAATGATCCTCTCAGCATTTTAAAACAAGACAGAGCACTTTGATGAGCCATCAGAGATCACACATCTGTAAGCAGACTGCTTAAAGTGGAAGATAAATGGTCCCCACTTGCCCATGATCGTGCAGGAACTGGCATCAGAATGGCCTTCCTGTTGTGTCCTACTTAACCCATCCTGGTCGCCCTGGGGTGATACAGAGAAAGCAGCCTCCTATCCAGGAAAACCTCCACTCACTGGGCAGGCCCACCTGGGAAAAGCACAAAACCTCAACACGAGGAAATGAATCCTGGAAAGTAGGCATCTGAGAACTGGAGGGGGTCATCCTCAAGTAGAGATTAACCTGGAAGGACCAATCCTATAAGGTTTCTTTAGGAGATGAGTTTTGAGTTGGAATTTTTAAAAAAATTACAGGACACAGTCTGACTGAAAGAACAAGGTGGGGGGGGGGTGGGTGGAAGAAGAGGCACTTTAACTTTTTTGTTTGGTTGGTTAGTTCTTTTGGCTGAGTGGTGCTGCTTTCAGGATCCCAGTTCCCCAACCAGTGTTTGAACCTGGACCCTCGGCAATGAAAGTGTGCGGTCCTAACCACCGGACCACTAGTAAGTTCCATCGAGGGACTTTAGGGATACAGTGCATCCTATTTACGCACACATGTTAAGTTGCTTCAGTTGTGTCTGACTCTTGGCGACCCCATGGACTATAGCCCGCCAGGCTCCTCTGTCCATGGGATTCTCCAGGCAAGAATACTGGAGTGGGTTGCCATGGCCTCCTCCAGAGAATCTTCCTGACCCAGGGATCGAACCCTCTCGTCTCCAGCATTGACAGGAGGGTTCTATACCACTAGCACCACCTGGTAAGCCCAATACAAAGCTACACAGAGCCGGAATGCAGGCTGGCTTTTATTTGCCTAGGACCTCTGTTAAAGAAAATCTGCAAATAATGTTAGACCTTTAAACCAAATCCTTCAAAACAATTCTGATCAGGAGTCATCCATCAGCTCCCAGGAGGACCCCTTTACTTGTTCTGTCAGCTTCTCTCTCAGTTCTCCTGCGTGGATGTTTGTATCTTGGGGCACGCAGAGGTACCTTGTCTCCTAGTTTTGTTGTAAATGTTTTCTGTGGGTTTCTCATTTTGATGTCTAGTTGTTCTGTGTCTGGGAGCACCACTGATCTTCCCCCACCCTCCCTCCACTTAAGGGATCGGCTCACCACTGCACTGGTACTCCATTTAAGGGAGTAGGTAGGGTTAGGGTTAGTTGTTAACTTGTTACTTATTTTTGCTCCCTCCTCCTGCTCCAGCACAAGTCCCAATAAAGCCTGAATTTCTCATCTGGCCTCAATTTTTATGGATTAAAGGGTCCAAGAACCCACATTGGTAATACTTGCTTTGTACTGAGAAATGTAAGTCCTCCTACTTTGTTCTTCTTTTAAAAGATTATTTTGACTATTCTGGATCCATTGCAATTTCGTAAGAATTTTAGAATCAGTTTATCAATTTCTACAAAGAAGTTGATTGTTGCTGTTCAGTTGCTTAGTCATGTCTGACCCTTTGTGACCCGGTGGACTGCAGCACGCCAGCCTTCCCTGTCCTTCACTTTCTCCCGGAATTAGCTCTAACTCATGTCCATTGAATCAGTGATGCCATCCAACCAATAGGAATTGATTTAATCTGTAAATCAGTCTGGGGAATATTGCCATCATAACAGTAAATCTTTAGATCCATGATCATGGGATCCTTCCCCAATTATGTAGATGAAATTATTTGTTTTGTGGTTTTGCAGTTTAAGTTTGTACTTCTTTTAAAAAATTTACTCCTAGGTATTCTTTCTGTTATTCTTTTTGATGTTATTGCAGATGAAAGTGTATTTTAAAATTTTATTTTTGGAGGAGCCAAGATGGTGGAGGAATAGGACGGGGAGACCACTTTCTCCCCTACAAATTCATCGAAAGAACAACTGAACGCTGAGCAAACTTCACAAAACAACTTCTGGTCGCTAGCTGAGGACATCAGGAAACCCTCGCACTGGTGGTTCTCGGGGAAGTTGTCGAATCTCGGAGGGCAACCTAACTGGGAGGAAAAATAAATAAAACCCACAGATTACATGCCTAATAGCAACTTCCAGCAGAAAAGTACGCCAGACACCCGCATCCGCCACCAGCAAGTGGGGGCAGAACGGAGAGGAGCGGGCGGCATTGCTTAGGGTAAGGACCGGGCCTGAGTGCCCTGAGGGCAATCGGAGGGAGCTTTTGTAAGATACCAACTTAAACTGTGGGATAGCAAAAGAGAGAGAGAGAAAATTAACCGGCCCAAACACACTGCCGGCCGTTCACAGAACAAAGGGACTGAGCAAGTCCAGAGGAGCTAGCCGGCTGCAGACTGGCCCATCCCCGCCGGAGGCAGGAGGCAGGGGGGAGGGGAAAGGGGCAAACTCGGCCCCAGAGATGATATCCCCTACCACACTGCAAACAGGCCTCCAGTTTCTAACCAAAGACTTCCTGAGATTCTGGATGGTCGACATCCGCCTAGAGGGTCACGGCTAAACACAAGGCGCATGCACCCGACTGGCGCCGGCGGAAACTGAGGCTGGGGCCGCGGAGGGGAGAAGGTGCACCGCCCCTGGGGAGAGTGCGCCCGTCAAGCTCCTGACTGCCTGAGCTGCTCCGGCCGGGGAAGGCACAAAACGCAGGTGCGACCAAGTCCGCACTTTTGTGGAATACCCAAAAACTGGAACTGCACGCAACGCAGGGCCCACTCCATATAGAGCAGCCGGGAGCCTGAGCAGTGTAGATGGGGAGAGCACACACCCGTGAGCGGGGCAAACCCAGTGTGGCCGGAACACTGTGAGTGCTCCCCATACACAGCGATATCTGCCTGCAGGGCCCCTCCCTCCCCGCAGCAGGACTGAACTAGTGAACCTGAACAAGAGACCACCTCCGCCCGCCTGTGTCAGGGTGGAAATTAGACACTGAAGAGACCGGCAAACAGAAGCCAAATAAACAAAGGGAACCGCTTCAGAAGTGACCAGTGCAACAGATTAAAATCCCTGTAGGTAACACCGACTACACCGGAAGGGGCCTATAGATATCAAGAAGTGTAAGCTGGAATGAGGAGCTATCTAAAACTGAACCGAACCCACACTGACCACAACAGCTCCAGATAAATTCCTAGATATATTTTTACCTTTATTTTTTAATTAAAAATTTTTTTCTTTTCTTTTTTATTTTTTCTCTTTTATTTTCTTTTAAAATTCCCTATTACTCCCCCATTACTCCCCTATTTTTAAACCGAACTTCATATATATTTCTAAAATTTTTTGTGTTTTTGTTTTTAGTATTGTATTTTTAAGAGTCTAACCTCTACTCTAGATTTTTAATCTTTGTTTTTCAGTATGTGATATAAATTTTGGACATTTAAGAATCCAATATTCAATTCCCATTTTTATTCAGGAGTGTGTTGATTACTCTCTCCCAATTTTGACTCTCCATTTTCTACCTCAGAACACCTCTATTTCCTCCTTTCCCCTTCTCTTCCCAATCCAATTCTGTAATCTTTGTGGGTGTCTGGGCTACAGAGAACACTTTGGGAACAGACAACTGCGTAGATCTGTCTCTCTCCTCTTGAGTCCCCCTTTTTCTCCTCCTGTTCATCTCTATCTCCCTCTTCCCTCTCCTCTTTTTCATGTAACTCTGTGAACCTCTCTGGGTGTCCCTCATGATGGAGAATCTTTTCACCATTAACCTAGAAGTTTTATTATCAGTGCTGTATAGTTGGAGATGTCTTGAGACTACTGGAAGAATAAAATTGAAATCCAGAGACAGGAGACTTAAGCCCAAAACCTGAGAACACCAGAAAACTCCTGACTACACGGAACATTAAGTAATAAGAGACCATCCAAAAGCCTTCATACCTACACTGAAACCAACCACCACCCAAGAGCCAATAAGTTTCAGAGCAAGGCATATTACGCAAATTCTCCAGCAACGCAGGAACATAGCCCTGAACGTCAATATACAGGCTGCCCAAAGTCACACCTAACACATAGACCCATCTGAAAACTCATTACTGGACACTCCATTGCACTCCAGAGAGAAGAAATCCAGTTCCATGCACCAGAACACTGACGCAAGCTTCCCTAACCAGGAAACCTTGACAAGCCAATCGTCCAACCCCACACACTGGGTGAAACCTCCACAATAAAAAGGAACCACAGACCTCCAGAATACAGAAAGGCCACTCCAGACACAGCAATCTAAACAAGATGAAAAGGCAGAGAAATACCCAACAGGTAGAGGAACATGAAAAATGCCCACCAAGTCAAACAAAAGCAGAGGAGATAGGGAATCTACCTGAAAAAGAATTTAGAATAATGATAATAAAAATGATCCAAAATCTTGAAAACAAAATGTCTCCAGATAAATAGCCTGGAGACAAAGATTGAGAAGATGCAAGAAATGTTAAATAAGGACCTAGAAGAAATAAAAAAGAGTCAATTAAAAATGAATAATGCAATAAATGAAATCAAAAACACTCTAGAGGGAACCAAGAGTAGAATAGTGGAGACAGAAGATAGGATAAGTGAGGTAGAAGATAAAATGGTGGAAATAAATGAAGCAGAGAGGAAAAAAGAAAAAAGAATCAAAAGAAATGAGGACAACCTCAGCGACCTCTGGGACAATGTGAAACGCCCCAACATTCGAATCATAGGAGTCCCAGAATAAGAAGACAAAAAGAAAGGCCATGAGAAAATACTCGAGGAGATAATAGCTGAAAACTTCCCTAAAATGGGGAAGGAAATAGCCACCCAAGTCCAAGAAACCCAGAGAGTCCCAAACAGGATAAACCCAAGGCGAAACACCCCAAGACACATATTAATCAAATTAACAAAGATCAAACACAAAGAACAAATATAAAAAGCAGCAAGGGAGAAACAACAAATAACACACAAAGGGATTCCCATAAGGATAACAGCTGATCTATCAATAGAAACCCTCCAGGCCAGAAAGGAATGGCAGGACATACTTAAAGTAATGAAAGAGAATAATCTACAACCTCGATTACTGTACCCAGCAAGGATCTCATTCAGATATGAAGGAGAATTCAAAAGCTTTACAGACAAGCAAAAGCTGAGAGAATTCAGCACCACCAAACCAGCTCTTCAACAAATGCTAAAGGATCTTCTCTAGACAGGAAACACAGAAAGGTTGTATAAACGTGAACCCAAAACAACAAAGTAAATGGCAACGGGACCATACCTATCAATAATTACCTTAAATGTAAATGGGTTGAATGCCCCAACCAAAAGACAAAGACTGGCTGAATGGGTACAAAAACAAGACCCCTATATATGCTGTCTACAAGAGACCCACCTCAAAACAAGGGACATATACAGGCTAAAAGTGAAGGGCTGGAAAAAAATATTTCACACAAACGGAGACCAAAAGAAAGCAGGAGTTGCAATACTCATATCAGATAAAATAGACTTTCAAATAAAGGCTGTGAAAAGAGACAAAGAAGGACACTACATAATGATCAAAGGATCAATCCAAGAAGAAGATATAACAATTATAAATATATATGCACCCAACATAGGAGCACCGCAATATGTAAGGCAAACACTAGCGAGTATGAAAGAGGAAATTAATAGTAACACAATAATAGTGGGAGACTTTAATACCCCACTCACAACTATGGATAGATCAACTAAACAGAAAATTAACAAGGAAACACAAACTTTAAATGACACAATGGTCCAGCTAGACCTAATTGATATCTATAGGATGTTTCACCCCAAAACAATCAACTTCACCTTTTTCTCAAGTGCACACGGAACCTTCTCCAGAATAGATCACATCCTGGGCCATAAATCTAGTCTTGGTAAATTCAAAAAAATTGAAATCATTCCTGTCATCTTTTCTGACCACAGTGCAGTAAGATTAGATCTCAATTACAGGAAAAAAATTATTAAAAATTCAAACATATGGAGGCTAAACTTTTATTTTTGTATTGTCCTGAAAGTTTTCAAAAGTGCTTTTTGTTACTGAACATTTCAAACATATGCAAAAGTTCATCGCCATCAGCTTCATTAATTATCAAGTCACAGCTGATCTGATTTCATTTTTATTCCACCTGCTGTTTCCACCCTCAATTTTAGAACAAATTTCAGACACTAGCATTTCACTTATAAATATTTCAGAAATTGTCTTCAAAAGATAAAGGTCTTAAAAAATCACTGCAATATTATTTTTGCATGCCTGCTAAGTCATGTCTGACTCTTTGTGATCCCATGGACTGTAGCCCACCAGGCTGCTCTGTCCATGGGATTCTCCAGGCAAGAATCTAGAGTGGGGTGCCATGCCCTCCTCCCAACCCAGGGATTGAACCCACATCTCCTTTGTCTCCTGCATTGACAGGTGGGTTCTTTACTACTAGAGCCAACGGGGAAGCCCCATTATTGTTATGCTTACCAGATTAACATGAATCTCTTTATATCGTCATAAATCTAACTTATTTCTCTCTGCTTAAGGAAAGTATTGTGTGATTAAATGTGTTGAAAGAAGCTTTAGAGTTTTCATCCACTTCTGAAGATGTCTTAGAATTAACCAACAACCAATCAACCAACGCTACTAACAGTGCTCATGCTTAGTTGCTCAGGCATGTCCAACTCTTTTGTGACTCTGGGGGATTGTAGCCCCCCAGACCCTTCTGTCCATGTGGTTTTTCAGGCAAGAATACTGGAGTGGGTTCCCATTTCCTTCTCCAGAGGATCTTTCCAACCCAGGGACTGAACCAGTGTCTCCCACATTGCAGTCAGATTCTTTACTGCTGAGCCATCAGGTAAGCCCCCTATTAACAGGAGAAAGAATGAAAGAAGACAGTAATGTGATTGATAACATCTATTTCAGCTTGAAACATTTTGTGACAAATTCCATCAGGTTCACTGCCCAAAATATAAAAGAAAGCATGGCTGTTAATAAATCGGTCTAACCATTTCAAACAAAACTCACATATTTATTGCTGAAGCAGCCTATAATTGTAGAAGCATAAAAGCAAGAAAAATCAATAAAATCAATAAAAACTAATAAAATATGTTCATCTGTTCAAAAAGTAGCCACTTTTCCAGCTTGCTCTGGGAAGATCCTAGTGACCCAAGCATTGTAAATGTGCCCCGCCAGTCATAAGATTCCTTATGGACCCAACGTGGCTGATTTCCTGATTTCATTACCGGCTTTTATTCAAATCCATTGAGGGTGGATTAAAGTTAGCAACTAGTCTTAATATGACAGAATGGAAATATCGGTTATCACGATGATCTAACTGAGGAACAGAGATGAGCTTATGAAGGGGGCAAGTCTAGATTTTAATGTGACCTCATGCTTCCGTTAAATTTCACTTCTGAGGAGAGGAAGGGACTTCCCTGGTGACCAGCAATAAAGAATCCACCTGCAATGCGGGAGATGCAGGAGGCGTGGATTCAGTCCTTGGATGGGGAAGATCCCCTGGAGGAGGGCATGGCAATGTACTCTGATATTCTTGCCTGAAGAATCCCATGGACAGAGCAGCCTGGCAGCCTACAGTCACGGGGTCGCAAAGAGTTTTACACAACTGAAACAACTGAGCATGTGAGGAAACCCGGGGTTGTAATTAAGGATTCTAATAAGGGCAGTTGCTATCGAGTAAGACAGTTTGGGATGCAAATAATCCCAGGTCCATTCATGGAAAGCAGCAGACATCAAATGTCCACTGTCCTGTGAGTCCAGAGAAGGGGCAGGCACGGCACTCCACCCTAACTTTAGGCACCAGGAGCCTTGTCCCCCCTGTGCTGCGCTCAGCCTGGCCGCTTCCCACACTGCTTCACCGTGAAGATGGCTGTCTGGGTGCCACATCCAGGTAGGATGCGATCTGCTGAGAGGTGAGATGCTGTCTTGCCTGGCCCCTCGGATGACCGAGGGAAACCTTTCTGAGAGGAACCCACAACCTCCTTCAAGTCCCTCAAGGCTCCTTGGACCACCTGGAATGATTCCCAAAGAGAGAACACCTCAGATCAGTCAAATTCACCCAAGTCTCAGAGCAAAGCTGGGCTCTGCTATGAGACCTCCCTGGTGGTCCACTGGTTAAAGCTCCTGACTTCCAATGTTCAGTCCTTGGTTGGGGGACTGAGGTCCCACATGCTGCTCTTATGGCCAATAAACAAATAATTAAAAAAAAAAAAAAAAAACTGTCTCTGCCATCCTGGGAGGGGGACGTGGCATTACAGGCAGTAAATCTGTCTGCCTCCATGTTCTGCCTCCATGTTCTGGTGCCTACTTCTGTTCTGCCAGAAGTAAGAGATAGCAAAGTGATGCATATGGTAACCTGAGGGTGAGCCCCTGTGCATCTTTCTTGGAGAGAAAATGGCGAATGAGGTGCTTTGCTTTTCTCCATCATAAATCTCTACAAGAGGCATTTATCATCGCCTGTGAGCAGCTGTCAGTGGGCTTTTAATGACTCACTTGAATAGATGCCCATCACTTTGCTAGAAGCTATTTCTGTTCAAATGAAAATAAAGAGAGATTAATTAACAGGAACTGTGGTCACATTTTCAGTGGTTGTGTTAAAGGCAATTTCTCCGCAGTGGATGTGCTGTGTGGGGGATTGGATGAACTCCAGGAGTGATCAAGGTGGTAACAGGATTTACAAGGGGCCACACGTTCAGATTCTGACCTTATAGATGTACTTGGTAAAACTGGACAGGTGCCTGGCGGGGTTGTGGGCGGTCACTGACACTGTCACCCACCCATCTGAGGTCGGGATGCTGCCCTAGCTGTGTGACTCTGGGTTACAGTCAGAGAATGAGGGTATGCGTGAGGTTTGGGAGGGGAAGACCCCACTCTAGGAGGGCTGCTGGTAGGACGGGACTGGTCTGTGGGTCTCTCTCCCCGGGTGCCGATGCAGTGGGCACACAGCCCTGTAGGAGCTCCCCCCTGATGGAGGTAGTAGAATTCCGGTTCTCCCCCTGACACCTGCCTCTGACACCTCCACTGATGTTTTCACCTTTGGCTTCTCTGACCTTCACTGGCAGCCTCCTGACATGCTCTTCTCCAGCTCTTCCCAGAGTCAGGAAGCCCAGATGATGCTGTGAACACAGAATGCAGAGAGTGGAGACTGTTTCCTCATCAGACCCAGACAAGTCGGGCCCTCTGACATTTCTCTTTCCAAATCCACCTCTACACACACACACACACACACACACCCCTACACACATAAACACATATGTGCATACACATGTAAACATATATACACACACATAAACACATTCACACACAAACACTATACACACATCTATGCATGTATGTATACACACATTAACACACAAACACAAAATATATATACACACAGATCTACACAAATATACATACACACATAAACACACAATATACATATAGGTCTATACAAATATACATATACACTTAAACACACACATAAACACAATATAAATACACACATCTACATATATATACACAGGTAAACATACATAAACACACCATACACGTACACGTCTATACATCCAGGAAAAGTCTGCTGGCTGATGGGTTGGGATGATATTGAGTCTCTAGATCAATTCGGGAAGAATTTTCATTTGAATGGTACTAAGTCTTCCAGCCCCCGAGCATACTCTGTCTCTTTTTGGAAAGTAGCCTCTGTAGCATTTATGAGTTAAGAGGCAAGTGAGGGCTCTGGCATGTCCACCTTCCTACCCTGTTTTTGTTCAGTGCCGGCAACTCTCAGAACAAATGCTACAACCCAATCCATAATCGTCAGATAGCATCAAGCTATCCTGTCTGGTCTCTGAGTCTCTCCTTGTAGTTCATTGGTTACACCGCAGCCTTCTCTGTTGGTTAATTCCTGATTTCTCCCTGGTGATGGCATATAACTGCTACTTCACTCACTGTAGGCTTCCTTTTAAGGCTCTGGGCTTCAACTCCTGGCCTCCTCTAGCTTTTCTTTGATCCCATTTAAAATATGTTTCCTGCAGTCCCATTGTTTCCTCCCTGGCTATGTTTGATCTACTGTGCATGGTGGTATATTCTTACTGATGCAGCATTGAAATGTTTGTACCAGCAAGGGTCCTGCCGGGTGACTTCCCTTGGAAAATACTGCCTTTGTTGTTTTTGCTATAAATGAGATCTGTCTGCAGCCACTGGACTCAATTCATTGGGGTTGCACTTTTCCAAGCTGAACATTTCAAAGAAAAGGAAATGGTAGATAACTTAATTAAAACTTGTAACAGTCAAATTAATGATAACAGTACTGCTTGTAAACCAGTAAATTGAGTCACTTTGAAAAAACTCTTAATGATTGATTACTCATCTTTCTAAAAACTCCCAACAGTCAAAGATATTATAATGCAAGGGAATTTGTTTACTCTTGAAGTGGAAACCTATAATTTAGTCATCAACAGGTAAAGATTCAGTGTGATAGCATGATTATAACGTGTGTCAATTTGCTTGGCTAATCACTGAGTTTTCCTACAATCAGAATGCATTTTTAAGGGCAAAGCAGTTCATCTTAAAGTTGATTGCTAAGTGTAATCCTTCATGAATTCTTTTTTTTTTTTAATTTTTAAGTTTATTTTTGGCTGTGCTAGGTCTTCACTGCTGGGCAGGCTTTTCTCTAGTTGAGGCGAGAGCGGGCTACTCTAGTTGGTACGCTGGCTTCTCATTGCGGTGGCTTCTCTTCTTCAAAAGCATGGCTCTAGGCTGGGCAAGCTTCTGTAGCTGCAGGGCACAGGCTCGGTTGCTTGGCAGCATGTGGGATCTTCCCGGACCAGGGATCAAACCCCTGTCTCCTGGATTGGCAGGTGATTCTTTACCACTGAGCCACCAGAGAAGCCCTCAGTGAATTCTTAACACCTGTGAAGGGGAACAGACTATGCCACCCCAAATATGCCATTTTGGCATATTGATTATTTTGAATTAAAGTTAGTTAAGAAACAACTGATACACTCTGAACACCTCTTTCCCCCTGAACACAGAAGATAAATCTCCTGGGTGAAGGTATCCTCCCTAAACAGGAGGAAGAAGCCTCCTTACTTCCAAAGACCAGGCTTTAAGGGCTGAGATGGTTGTATGAACAGACCTTGTTACTTTCTCTCTAATTCACCAACCCAGCCCAAACCCTTTTCATCAGGTCAGTTCCTCAAAAATGTGCAGTTTCTTTGTCTGAAAAGTATCAAAGCTGTCTGCTTTGGTCACTTCTTTGAATCCCCTATTTTTATGAGATTCCCTGGAGTAAGAAATGGCAACCCACTCCAGTATTCTTGCCTGGAGAATTCCATGGACAGAAGAGCCTGAAGGACTACAGTCCATGGGGGTCACATAAGAGTCAGACATGGCTGAGCGACTGAGCATGCACGTATGGACAAAATTAAATTTATTTTTTGTTCTGTTAGTCTGTCTTCTGTCAATTTCATTATTAGACCAGCCAACGAACCAAGAAGGGAAGAGGGCAAAGTTTTCCTTCCCTCTACCTGTGATTAGGGGATCATGTGTTTCATCCTTGGGTTTCCCTGGTGGCTCAGACTGTAAAGAATCCGCCTGTAATGCAAGAGCTGCGGGAGATGTGGGTTTGATACCTGGATGGGGGAAGATTCCCTGGAGGAGGGCATGGCAACCTGCTTCAGTATTCTTGCCTGGAGAATTCCATGAACAGAGAAGCCTGGCATGCTACAGTCCATGGGGTCGCAAGGAGTCAGACACGACTGAAGTGACTTAGTACACCTATGCTTCATCCTTAAAGTCTTGGGTAGTGAAGCAAGTGTTTTCATTTGAAAGGTGGTTGGTTTTCCCTGGAAAGGACGTCAGAGCAGCTGCTCCTGGACAGGTGTTTGGTGAGAGGCAGGGGGAGGGTGTGGGGACAGCAGGGGAGGCTGAGGGGGAGGGCGAGTCATGTGGATCTGCTGTTATCTCGAGTTTCTGCTGAGGTGCTGGGTCAGCCCCAGTGGAATGACAGCGTTCTTGGTGACATTTGACAACAGCCAGCTTTTGGGTCGTTTAGTTTTTGACCCTTCAGGGTGGCTGATCAAGGACACTGGTTCTGGAGACATCTTCCTCTGGCAGAGTCAGGAGGGGTCAGCTGGCATCTGTGAGCAGACACCAGAGATGCTGCTGGGTCCTCTACAGAGCTCAGGATATCCCCACTCCCATCCCAACACAACAGAGAATTTCTGGTCCTGATGCTGGGAACTGAGTTGGATGCCGTGCGTTTTGCTTCCTTGGAGGCTGCACGGGCCGCTCAGGTCCACGCTGCCCAGCCTCCCAGAAGCCAGTGATGGCAGCACAGCAGCTGGTGTGTGGAAACGGCGGTTCCCACTGGGCTCTGCTTTGCTCCTCCACGCGGCCCCACCGGGGCATCCTTACTGGGCTGTGTTCCAGTCTCCAGAAAACCAGGTCAGAAAGCTAAATGCTTTAGGCTTGTTTGCTTCTGATGAGTTCTGAAAGGTCAAATATGTATGTAAACATGTATAATTTTATTAAAATACGTAAAATTAATTTGTATATTAAACTTTAAATAAATAAATATATGTAAATGTTATATACAAATATAAGTATATATTTAAGCTGATTTAAAGTCAAGGAAGTATTTCCTTTGGGAGTTTTAAAAAATTTCCTGTCCTGTTTTCCTTCTTTTTCTGTTTAAACAAGTTTCTCAGTGTCTGCCATTGTCCATTGTTTTATAGATAAAAGAAAGCAGGCTGGGACAGTGGGAAGTCTTTTTCGCAGTAGACAAACTCTTCACTGGGATAAGCCTTCAAAGGGAGTAATAGCCATAGAAATGAGCAAACTGGAGGCATAGAGAAACCCCGCCCCCCCCACCCACCCCAGCTCCTCGCTTGTTTGGAGGAAGATGTGAAGAGGGGCAGACCCACCGCCAGGGAGCAGCCCATCAAGGCTGGGCTGTGGGACACAGAGCTAGGTCTCTCATTGACTTTGAACAGGTTGGCTGGCTACTAACCTCTTCTGTCTGCTGCCTTCAAAACCCTGCATCAGAGACGTGAAAATCGATAAGAAGACATTTGCAAAGCACTTTGGGCTCCTCGGAGGAAGTCTAGAGGCAGAAGCTGTACCATTATCTGCATGAGGGTCGGCACAGCCATAAACCGGAGGGATGGACTGAGCCAGGCGCTCTGTGCTGACCTCATCTTTTTCAGAGCTTATTAGCAGCTCATATGGGTCCATATGGAGCACTTGTCATGCAGCTCATATTACCAGCCTGATGCTTTGTCTGGGCCCCTCTTTGTGAGGCTCCAACAGAAAAGACAGGCAAATAAATTTTTTAAAGGCAAGGCATGAGCCTCCAGTAAATGCCAGGCAAATTTTCAGCTTAATACATTTTGCTCAGGGTTCAGGGTTTGTTCAGGGTTTGTTTCGTCTTAGCATAGATGTCACTGGCGGTAAACAGGCATCAGAATACAAAAGGCAGATATAAACCTAGAATGGTACAGTTTGCCTCAGAAATAATTTAACATCTAATCTTATTTGACAATGTATTAGTTATTAGTAATTTATGAAACACTTTCTTTTGTATAGAAGGAATCAAAACAGGCTGTAAGATTCAAAACATACGTTAAACCCAAAAAAGACAAGAAAAGTACACAGAGATAGAATAAAGAGGTGCTGATCACATGGAGGAGTGTTAGAGCGAGGAAGGCATTGATTGTTTGCAATCCAGGGATGGTGCTGGGGGAAGTCTCCTTGAATAAAAATGATTTCTTTGTGGCAAAGAAACATACTTGCAAATGCCTCAAAGGGACACTGGGGCTTTGGTCAGAACAGCAGCAGCAGAGTAACTGCTAACTGGCAGGAGCCCGGCCGGAGGTCAGTCGAGGGCAGATGCTGGTCTAGATGGCTTTTGTGGGGCTGAGGATCACCCAGGTGTCTCAGCTAGCTGCTTCAGGAGTTACGTGAGCCAAGAAAGTCAAGGGAGATCACTGCAAATCACTGTCTTCCTCAAGAAACTGGGGGTATTCAGACAAAACTATTATTTTAAAAGACACATGCACCCCTATGTTCATAGCCAAGACATGGAAGTAACCTAAGTGTCCACTGAGAGATGAATGGATAAAGAAGATGTGGCACATATATCCAATGGGATATTACTCAGCCATAAAAGCAATAAAATAATTCCATTTGCTGGAACACAGATGGACCTAGAGATGATCATACTAGGAAAATGTATGTATATTTGTATTATCATACTAAGAGAAAAGCAAATATATAATATTACTTATATGTGGAATCCAAAAAAAATGATACAAATGAACTTATCTTCAAAACAGAAACAGATTCACAGACACAGAGAACAGATCTGTGGTTGCCAAGGGAGAGGGGCATGGGGGGATAGAGTGGGAGTTGGGATTAGCAGATCCAAACTATTATATATATTAATAGAATGGTCCCACTGCATAACTCAGGGAACTATTATTATCCTGTGATAAGCCATAATAGGGAAGAATATGAAAAAGAATATATACGTATAGCTGAATCACTTTGCTGTACAACAGAAATTAATACAACATTGTAAATCAACTAAACTTCAGTAAAATTAAAAAAAAAGAAACTGTGGGTATTTATCAAGAAATGGGCATGGACTGATTAGTAATCCATCAACAGAGACTGTGACCATAGGCAGTGTGTGTGTGTAGGGGGGTGAAGTTTCCTTCCAGACTGGAAGTTACTTACTCTCATCATTGGATGCAATTCTCTTATTTCTTTTTTCTTTTTCTGTCAGGAAACCTATTGCATGTCAAATCTCTGATCTTTCATCACTAAATTAAGCATTTCTTACTTTTATAGACAAAGTGACTTGAAAGTTAATATATACTGAACTCACAGTCACCAGTAGTGGACTTCAGGGTCTGAGTTCCAGCCTCAGGGCATCAAGGTTGGTGCATAAATTCTGAGTGTGCCATGTAAACTTGATATTTGAATGACAGCTTGGCTGGAAATACAATGATTAGCTTGGGTGTGTCAGACAATAAAAAGGGGTAGCAGGATTTCATGTTTTACTTTGTATCTAAGAAACTCAATGTAGTTCAAGTCTGAGAAGACTTTATAAGTCACAAGATTTTCAGTCTCATTCTTGAAAACAGGGATGGACAGTCACTATAATGAATTAACGAAATGTTGAATCAGACATTTTTAATCTCTGTTCCATAAAAATCTTTTTTTGGTTGATATAGAGATCAATCAAGAGAACTATCATAAGAAGAGAATTGAAAAATTATGTTGTTATTCGATCCAGAAATTCCAATCCTGCTTTTATACCCTGGAGAAATGTTCACACATGTGCTAACAGAAGTGTATGGAAGAATGTTTATTTCGACACTGTTTATGAGAGCTTAACACGCGGAAATGACCTAAGTGGCCATCAGCAGGAGAATAAATAACTGTGGTTCATTCATATTGTGTGATGCTATACATCAGTGAAAATAACAAACGAAGGACAGAAGCAGCATAGATAAGTCCCAATTATGTGTTGAAGTAAGAAGAAAAGTTACAGAAGACATGAAGTACACCATTCATATCAAAGACTAAAAACATGCAGAAGGATAATCTCCATTGTTGACCAACACACAGGAAAGTGCCGCAGGGTGAGAACATTCTGTTATAAACACCAGATCCCAGGGAGCATGAGTGGGAGCTGCAAGGGGCCGGGGCAGGAGGCAAAGGCAGCACGGATGGTCCAGATCCCACCGTGTTTGTGATGTTTTATTCCATAAACTCAGGGTGCAGGTTTATTCTTTTGGTCCTTTGTGTTTGTATATTGTGTAGAATAGAGATATTTAATATTAACTGAAGAAAGCTGTGTTGTTAAGAAAAATTTAACCTCTGATGATTGAAGTTGACCTCAGTGTTTTTGCTGAATCTGGCAGCTCAACAGTTCACAGGAACTGCTTCACACCCAGTGGTTTTCCACCTCCTCCTCACATTTCTCCAGTGCCTTCCACTCCCTTCCTTGCTCCTCCCCAGCCTGCGGTGATCTGAAGATTTACATGTATATCCTGTCTTGTCTATCTATCTATTTATCTATCATCTCTACATCGATGGATCGATCGATACATCCATCCATCCATCCTTCACCTGTCTAGATATCTGTCTATATTGAATGGTAAAAAATAAAATTCAACTAAGTGTTAGTGATCTTATTGGCTTTATTCAACTATTCATGTGTCAGGCAGCATTCCATCAGCAGACAGAGAGGAGCCCCAGGAGCTGGATAGAATGAAGGACTTTATGGGTGAATGGGGGTGGGGAGAAGGAGGTTATGTTGGACAACACGGGCTGGTTATTAAGGTCACTTTTCTGTGATGGACAGAAGGGGTCTGCCAGGCAGGTGACCTCACCAGTGCTGGTCAGACGATGCCTGATGAACCAGCTTCAGATTCTATTTCTGGGAGAGTGGAAATAGTAGTGAAGTCTCAGTTTGATGATGTGGGGCTTAGGTAAGTTACCACATTTATGAGAAATGCTGCTTTCCTTTACTGATTTCAGGTTCTCTTACATCCCTCTAGTTGTTGGCACTGGTTCTAAAATGCTGTACACGCTGAACTTGGGAGAAGCTCCCCGGATGGGGTGGGGGAGGGAAGTATGAGCCCAGGAGAGTCCCTAAGGGGCTGAGCGCCAGTCACACCAGCTGCCCAGCGACTTCTGAGCAGGAGGAGCTGCCAGGCGCCCTGTGAGCTTCTCTGGTTGCCAAGCGAGTCACTGACCGGTCTTTTATGCTGATTTTCTTGGAAGACCTCAAACACTGTGCACTGTTCCAGCCTCACTCATCACCGCTTCCCTTAACTGCTGGGAGCTCTCCATCCATCTGACATCACTCACTGGATGCCTGGAGTGGGATAGAGTGGGACCTGGGGATCTGGGAGAAAAAGAAATCCTGCACATTGCACAAGTGTGCTGTTTTCAGGGTTTGTCCAGAGGGGAGCAACTCACATTAAACCCTGCGGTCTCTTTAAGACATTATTAAAGGCAGTTATCTGGCGGAGTGACTCTGCTGCTATTTTGAGAAGACTGAACAAGATATTGTGCTTTTCCCTGTATCTGAACCTATGATGCCATCGGGGTGATTCAGTGACTCTGCAGTTTAGGACACTTTGCAGACTTTGAAGATGGGGTTAGCAGGTTAGGGTGTGGTTGTTGCTAGATGAAAAGCAAGAAGGGTCAAATGGTAACTTTAATGTAGGGCTTCTCAAACTGCCTTCCCCTAGAGCATATGAGCAAAGGTGATACAGGGATATAATCCATGCTGGGGGAGATGGTCTGGGAACAACTGAGATTTCCCTGAGACCAGACTGAGAACTGGGTCCCGCCCCTGCCTCCACCACCTCACCTCACTTGGTGTGTGCTCTGACAGCTGCCCACAGCTGGAGTGGAGCCAGCTGGGTTACAGGAAACTCAGAGTTTCTAGAATATTTCATCTCAAAAAATCTTGCTCTGAAATTTGATTGGCAGTGACTTAGGGACAGCTGGCATCTTTGCACTATTAATTATTTCCACTAAAGAAATAGGTGTGTGTTTCCATTCATTCAGGCTCTCAGTGTCATTCACTAGAGTTCTGCTATGTCCATTTTAGATGTTTAAGTCTGTTGGTGGGCAGACAATGGAGACGGCCAGACCACCCTTCCTCCCTCCCTCATAGCTCATTTCCTGCAGAGAGTAAGAGGCTGAGAGCCACGTTTTCATGCTCCGGTCACCAGGGTTCTGCAGGAAGCAACCACACTTTAGGTGTGAGTCACACCTCCCAGACCACCATGTGCTACTCAGGACAGCCCTCTGATGAAAAGCAGCAGAAAATAGCAGCATCAATAGCTGAATTCTCCAAAGGTGACCCCCTAACAAGATAACTCTTAGAGTGGGATTCGGGATGCCTATGTTTTGTTTTTTCGCGTGCTGGTGAGTTTAAGTTTTGTCATGTGCATTTAGGGCTGTGATTACTCCCTGGTTTTGGACACACTGAGATCTCTGCATCTGACTCAGTCAGATGGCAGCTCGATGTCCATCTCTGATGAAAATGAGAACATTTTGCCTTTGGCCTTCCTCACGCATGTTGCCCGCTGTGTGCAGATCACCAGAGTCAGGTAAAATGCGACACTCTGAAACGTACCAAATGTTGCTTCATCTTAAATACTGAGCTCCTTTTATTCTAGGGTCTCTATTTCTATTCAGTAATAAAATAATACTAATAACATAAAACTTCCACAGTATGATATTCTGACCCCATTCTTCCAGAAGAATTTTAAACATATCCATTCTGGGTCCCTCGGACTGATTCAATATGAAAGAGTCTCTGTGGGGTATTATTGCCAGATTCAGCCAATAAAATGCAAGACATGTCTTTCCTGGTGGTCCAGTGGTTAGGACTAGGTGTGTTTGCTGCCAGCAGCCCTAGTTCAATCCCTGATCGGGGAATTAAGATCCTGCAAACCTCTCAATGTGGCCAAAAAAAAAAAAAAGAAGAATGGAACATACCTACAGTTAAAAAAAGGAAAAGGAAAAGAAAAAGAAAAAACACTGTTTACCTGAAATTTCAATTGAACTGAGCTATCTGTGTTTCATCTGGCAACACTTCTTTGGGGTAACAGGAAGTAAATGTTCAATTCATCAGACCTTTGCCTTCTTACCTTTGGGGGACATCTGGGTATTGGGGAGCCCTAAATTATATCTGTGAGGCCCATAGGACTGTTGCTGGATGGTGAGCAAATTGGAATTTTAATAACACTGGAGAAAAATTTAGCTTCTTAAACAGAAGTGTTTTTGTTGTTGTTGTTTTTGTATCAGGAAAGAAAGAATATTTCCTTATCAAATTTAGTATACTTCACCCTCAATGGAGAAGTCATGCCAAGCAGGAAAGTCCATCTCTATGTTCCAGTTTCTGCAGAATAAACAAGAAGAACTCTGGCTTCCTGCTTCTATGCTGCATAAGCAAGGCTGGGGACCATCAATGTCACTTGAGCTCTAAATTCTGTGACTTTCTGACCATTTGCTGTAAAATGGATATCTGAATTCTTAAGGAGAATGCCTTTAAAATTAGAACAGTACACTTTTAGTTGTAACTAAATGTTTTAACATTTAAATATAAACGTGCTTAACTACATAGACCCATCTGTTGTAGGAAAAAACTCTTTACCAAACATTTTCTTTTCAAGATAACAATGCTCTTCTCTTTTGATATCTGTTTTAGTTTTTTGCTGCAAAACAACCCATCCCAATGCTGAGTGGATTCAAACAACACACAACATGTATTTTGCTCATGAATCTGCAGTTTGAGAAGGGACTGGGGCGGGGTGGCATGTTCTGACTCCTTTCCACTTAGCAACTGGGCAGTGTGGGGGCTGAGACCCCAGCTGGGGCTGCTGGAGCTCAGGCCCTCTCCCTGTGGCCTAAGGCTCTCAGGGTGAGGGGGTTGGACAGGCAGGAGGAAGCCCTATTGCTTTTCATGACCTAATCTCTGAAATCCTGTGGGGTCATTTTGGCCACCTCTTAATCATCATAAAATGAGCAGTGGCTCAGAGGGTAAAGAATCTCCCTGAAATGCAGGAGACCTAGGTTTGATCCCTGGATCTGGATGATCCCCTGGAGAAGGGAATGGCAACCCACTCCAGTATTCTTGCCTGGAGAATTCCATGGACAGAGGAGCCTGGCGGGCTACAGTCCATGGGGTCGCAAAAGAGTCAGACACCACTGAGTGACTAACACGCTCCTTTTTGGTAACCAAGAATTTGTTTTCTAAGTCCCCACGGATATGTCTAGTCTTCAGAAAGTGATAAACAGTTCATGAACACTTTCATTTGGAATCATGTAACATTTATATTAAATACAGTTTGACTCATTGATTTCTTGCATACCTTACACTTTATGTTATTATACTCTACACTCTACTAAGAGGTTTTTATCATTTTGGCGTCAAGACATTTAAATTCTGGAAGTGTTGCTATCGGGTACATCACACATGTGTCAATGCTGTCTGCTTAGGCAGCCCATTCAGTGATGCTCAAATAGCAAAGTCAGAGGCAGATACTCAAGGTTGTTTAGGGTCCTACCGTTGTGAGATGTCGGCCCACTGCTGCTCTCTGCTGCTCCTTGAGGAAACTGCACCCACTTTTTTTTTTTCTGATGACAAAGATGGCAAATATTGTCCTTTGCCCACCAGTCTTTCGTGTCCTCTTCTGCTAATAAGACCCCAATTTTGTAGTGAGCAGGACATATGGAGGTGTTATTGACATTTGTAGAGGAAAATAGAAGTTATTTCCTTTGCAAAATTTCTCTGAAAATTGCCTGAATGGGGACTGTATCTTAGAAGGCAGCAAATCAACAAAATACATGATTACAACTGCTACTGTTTTTACATTGACCTTTAAAAAATTAACTTTATTATTTATTTATTTTGGCTGCACTGGGTGTTTGTTGCTGTGTGGGCTTTTTTCTGGTTGTGGCGAGCCGGGGCTAGTCTTTAGTTGTGGTGCTCGGGCTTCTCGCTGAAGTGGCTTCTCATGTGGAGCACAGGCTCTAGGGGAGTGTCCATCCGTGAAGTTTATCAATGAGGGGCTCAGATTTTAGCACTTTGACCTCAGGTCTCCTAGGTTTATTTATTCTCCTGCTGTCCCTTCAAGAAAAGAAAATGTGTTTGGGTCTTCAAAACCGTATGGACTGCACACATCTCTTACTTTCCAGCGGTTGTCTAGCCCTGGTAGGAACCACAGTTCCCAGCAAGAAACATGAGTTAACTCAATGCAACCACAATTGATTGTGTCTCTTCCATGATGGGCACCATCGCAGGCCCTGGAGTTAGGAAGATGGATAAATAGGATAGCTTTCCTCAACAAGCTCATAGATGGATGTGAGGGGCGGGTCATAGATATTTGACAATAAAAATATCTTAGCTGCAAAGAAAGAGCTCATGTCAGTGCTGGTCTTGCCAGATTCTCTCAGCATGTCCCCTCTCTTCTGCACATTCTGCTCTAGATGGAGCTCCGGGTGGTGGGGCAGGATGTGGCACCGGACAGCTCGGGCAGAGACCTGCATCCAGCATCTCCAGGCGAGCCGGGTGCTGAGGGATCCCTATGCACCCCAGTGTCTGTGTCCGGGACCAGGGGGGCCTTGGTCCTCCTCCGGAGGGAGCAGAGAGAAGGCAGGACAACCCCGGGGGGAGGGCGGGCTCTGGTGGGGCAGGCTGAGCTGGAGGGGGGGTGCCCTGGGGTGTCTGCAGGGCTGTGTGAGGTGCTGAGGGGTTGGGTTCAGGCACAGGAAGACCCCAAACCTGGAAAGGAAACTTTCTCCCAAACAGAGATCCCCCAGGGAAAACTGCCAGCAGACTCTCTTTAGAGGGAGGAGGGGTCATGGTGACAAAGGAGGAAGAAGGGCAGCCTGAAGTGGGGGAAGGACGCAGAGTGGGAAAAGCATCGGCCCCTCCGTCTCTGCAAATCACAGAAGCAGGGGAGACTGGCTCCCTGTTCCTGCCAAAACACGCAGAGACTCTCTGCTAAGATAACAACAAGGACAGTAATACTACAAGAAACCAAGATGAATCATGGTTAAACCTCCCCAACGTTGTTGTAAGAAATGGACAGTAGGAGGAAAAAACCATCATTTCAGAGGCCACAAAGTCTCCTCCTCGGCAGCTGTACGTGCAGATGTTTAGGGACAAAGCAACTCTGCGAAGCCAGTGTTTTGTGTCCAGGGAATCCGGGAGAGACCGCGGCCGAGCTGTGGCACTCAGATGGATCCTTTCCGGAGGAGGGGTGAGGCTGGGTGATGGGCACAGGTTTTCACCCTGACTGGTACATTCTGGCCACTCCCCAGCCCTGCTCCTCCCCGCCCCACAGGTGGGCACAGGCATCATCCTCAACCCTCTTTCCTTGGGTCCATGCTGTTTGTTTGTTTATAGTTGCTCAACCTCCTGCATTGGCAGGCAGGTTCTTTACCACTAGCGCCTTCTGGGAAGCCCCTGTGTCATTTGCAAAGGAGAAAAAAATCATCAGTTGTACATCAGATGCATTGTTGGAAGCTTTCTAATTTTCTTATGGAAAGGATCCATCAGTGGAGAAGCTGAAATGGTGGAGGACTTTTTATTGGCAGCAAATGAGAGACTGGAATAATTGGCTCTGGATTTATGGACATATTATAAATGGTACAACAATAAACATAGTCAAGCAATGGGTTTTGAAGCAGCAGGGCCTGTGAAACCAAAAGAAATAAGATGGATATTTTTAATCTCAAGCTGATTATGTCATAAACTGTGTTTAGAGATGCTCTATGATCGAACTTCAGAAGGCAAACAATCAGAGAAATGACTCTTGTACCTTCAAAGGTGGGTGAGAGACCGACTCAGATTGGACCACACAACAAAAATTCATCCAGTTACATATGCTGTTGGCCAATTTAGACGTTTAAATATTGTCAGCTCGATGGGGACATGAATGTTGGGGCAGATCTGAAATCAGACTAAATCAGGAAAGTGAAATGTCTGCAGAAACCACAAACTAAGTTGTCAACGGTCTTTTTTCTTCATTCTGCACATCATGTCCAGGGTTTCCTGTCAGCTTGGATGTGTGAAAACTCCCAGGCAGCCAGCAAAATAAAAAAGGCACCCCCTCATGTCCCAGGGGTCACCTCCTGACCAGTGCCCAGGGTCAAAGCCCTTGCTGATGGGCACAGCTGGCCGGGGTGGCTCCCAGAGAACACCTTCCCGTCTTTACCTCGGGGCCCGGTGAACTTGGTGACCCGGGCTCAGAACTGCCCTGGAGGATGTCTGCTGCCCCATGAGCAGAGAGGAACTGTGTGAACAGACCTGACTGGCTGTTCCTGAGACTGAACAGCTGCTCCCCAGGAGCCAGGGGAGGCTGGGCAGTGGGCTGTGTCTCCCGGGGCACTGGCCCCAGGGACCACGTCTACAGGCTGTATCACGGTCTGCTGGCTGCCTCCCACCTGCATGCACAGAGGATGCTGATGATGCCAGAGGCCCCTCAGGTGTGGTCCTCCCCAGCTGTTTTGTCAGCTTCTATTGCAAGCACCTGGGGTTCTCCACTGAGCGGTTTCTTTGCCAGGCCCAGCTTGCGCAGAACATTCCAGAAGCACCCAGGAGACGACACCAGCAGGAGCAGCCTTCAGCCATGCTGATGAGAACTGAGGCTGAAATGTTGGATCCCCAGCCCCTCAGGAGGAAGGAGGCTGTCCCCCTGGGCTGGTAGGAGCGCACCCAGGAGTCCATTGACGGGCCTGGTCTTGAGCACACATTCTATGGACTCCTTCAAATGGGCTTCATTTTCAGACCTGTTTATAGATTTTCACATAAAAATTCACAAGTCAGAAAATTTCTTTTGTCCAGTCATATATTCATTTACCTTTCTCTGTCTGACTTACTTCACTCAGTATGGTGATCTCTAGGTCCATCCATGTAGCTGCAAATGGCATTATCTCATCCTTACTCTGCTGAGCATACAGGTTATATTTAAACATAAATACTTGTAATCCTAGTTCCTGATTCCCCCAAATAAGCAGCTTTTCCAGGACCCCCCACCCCTCTGCCGCTGCTCATCTGAGGCTGATGTTGTCCTTTCAGCTCTCCCATCACCTCAGGGACTTCCCGCCCCTTCTCTCTGCTGTTCACCTTGTGGATTCTGACCCTCTGGGTGTTGTCACTTAAACCTGAGGAGCAAGGCTGGCAGAAACTCACTGCCCTGCTCCAGGGCCACGATGGGGGAGGGAGGAAAGAATGGAACAGAACCGAGATTTTCAAGGCCAATGCTCACCCCTCCCGAGTTGGCTGCTGAACTCATGCTTTCCGGCTTCTGTCAACACTTCACTCCAGGGAGGGAACGTTTTGGATCTTTGTCTAATTTCCTTGGTGAGTGGCCTGGAGGTTGCCGTCATCACCAGGGCTCTTTAGATCTCTGCACTGATTTATGTCAACAAAGCTGCTGGGTCTTTTCTATTTTGTTTTGCATCCTTCCCCCCCCCCCCCCCCAGATGTTCTCTGTTCTGCAACTTTTAACAAAGTTTGCTTATTTATTTGTCTGTGCTGGTCTTGCTTGCTGCTTGGGCTTCTCTCTGGTTGCCATGAAAGGGGGCTGCACTCTAGCTGTGGTGTGCGGATTTCTCATTGCAGTGACTTTTCTTGTGAAGCAGGGGCTTTAGAGCACATGAGCTGCAGTAACTGTGGCACATGGGCTTATTTGCTCTGAGGCATGTGGGATCTTTCTGGACGGGGACGGAACTGGTGTCCCCTGCAATGCAGGCTGGATTCTTAACCACTGGACCACCAGGGAAGCCCAGTTTCAACTGCAGCTTCAACCTCAGTCCTGGGTCCCGTGACAGAGGTCCTGGCCTTTTCAGATGCTTCACCGTGGCCACCTTCAGGTCAACCTGCTCGGGGCACCCGGTCCTGTCTGCTGCGTGTCTGCCGGCTGTGGGCTGTGGACTCCTGCAGCGTCTCTTCACCCCCTACCCCCTGCCCCACCTGTTCTATCAAGTGGAACCACCCGTTCACAATCCTCCCCGCCAGCAGAAGCCGGGCCTTCTGTTCCTTCCACTTCCCTAACGAGATGAGAGACTCAAGTGACATATTTGCTGGCAAGACAGGCTGGCAGGGTTTCTTTTTAGCCGTTCCTGCCTGTCAATCTGCCCCACTCCCAACTCACATCTGTGCACTCATCTTATCCAACTCTCCTTTCCCACATTTTACATGAAGCGTGTGTGAAAGACAGAGACAAAGACAGAGAGACACAGAGAGAGCAAGTTCCCTCACCACCTCATTTCAGAAGCATAGCATCCGCGCTTCATTCAGCATAAGGCTGGGCTGCTTGTTCATCTCTTATGTTTCCACTCCCTGACTCCTGGCCTGCTTGGCCCTCTCTCTCATCACTGCTTTCCTTCCCTTTTCATCTCGAAGTGTGTTTTTTAGGCCGTCCCTCTGGGTGAACAGGAAGAGCGGAGGGTCTAGCACTGCAGGTGCGGCCCCTGGTCCTCTGTTTCTCCTGCCCAGAACAGCTGGAAGGAGACCTTATGGGCCTTAGCCCGGGTGGTCCCAAGGGGCCTGTGGACACCACACAGGCTGTGCGGTCCTGGGACCCAGCTGGGCCAGCCACAGTGGAGCAGCTTTGGCGTCACCCCACGAAAGGTTGGGGTACCCACTGAACTGAAAATGTTAGCCACTCAGTCATGTCCCACTCTCTGTGACCCCAGGGACTGTAGCCCGCCAGGCTCCTCAGTCCATGGGACGCTCCAGGCAGGAATACTGGAGTGGGTTGCCATTTCCTCCTCCAAGGGAACTTCCTAACCCAGGGATTGAACCCGGTCTCCGTCATTGCAGGCGAATTCTTTACTAATGGAGCCACCAACGAAGCCCAGGGATGCCCGTTGGGTTGGTGCAAACCCCCTAATCAAACAGACCACAGCTCCCTCTCTGAACTTGAAAGTGCGTTGTGACCTGGGTTTGCAGGTATTGAGCGAATGGGCCAGCTGTGTGCAATGAGGAGACCCCCTCTCACCCTGGCCCGCTGCACCCACGCCTACGAGGAGGGCGCGGAACTCATTCGCACCCGCGCAGCTGCTGCGTCGGCTCCGTGGCCCGGACAGAGAAAGACGCGGGTGGTGTTGCCACCTGGCGTCCACATGAGGTAAGACAGCCAAATCCAACCACCGAGATCTGAGAGTTGGCTTCCCTTCTTGCTCATCACTCACCTTGTAATCTGCACTGGCCTGGCAGGAACTGCAGGAGAAGATCAAAGGATCTCAGAGTACCTCTGTCCTCAGCCCTCTGGTTGATATTTATTCACACCTCTGCCCTGCGTGTGACCTTCCCCTTCCATAAATCTTCTAAATGCAAATAGGGAATAAATATTCTTGTCTTATGTCGATTAAACTGTGACCTTTGGAGACCCATCAAATCAATGACTATAAAGGGATGAATTTCTCTGTGAAATAGAATTTAAGAAGGATAATTGCTGGGTCATTGGTTATGTGCATTTAAAATGCCGGCTTTTTTCTTCCCCCCCGAAACTAATGCCTGTGATGGCAATGTTTATTTTGGCTGACCCAAAATTAGTTATTTCACTAGCACTTCACAGGTTATTATATTCAATAGTAACACCTGACACACCAGATTCTTTACCATTTGAGCCACCAGGGATGGCTCAATTGAGGCTCAGGTGACTCAGATGGGGTTAAATGTTTCTACTTTGCAATCTAATTTTCTAATTTTCTCTTCACAGATATCTCCTAGAATATCACATGCATGCTTTAAAGCGTCAAGCACCTCTGAAGCATCTCTGAAGTTTCCTCTTTTCTGTAGCTAAAGGTTTTTAAGTCTAGTAAATTAAACTTCAGGAAATAAAGTGAACGCTAAGTTAATAAGCTGGCACTTTGTCCACAGAAATGGCTGGAGGCTTTTTTGGTTCCAACATACTTGCTTTATTTCCTGATTTGTCATGCAATTTGGCCAGGTTTAGGAGCAGATGGAATTTAAACTGAGGATGAAAGAGGAAGGACATGATGCTCTCATATAAAACAAGAGCATTTACTTGTCATTCCACTGTTAAGTATTGATTGTTTTAGATTTTTAATTTACCTTTTAGTGTTTGAGTCAATACTGGAGGATGTCATTTAATATAGCTCATGAGCCACTGCCTTTAAGGGAGTTATTGGTAGCTGAGAGAGGGGGGCATTGTGAGGGGGACAGAGTAGAGGCTTCTGGGCATATGCATGCATGCATATGTGTGCACATGTGCATGTGTGCATGCAGTGTGTATATGTGTGCACTAGGTGCACATACATGTAACAGAATGTGTATGTGTGTATTCGTGCATTCATGTATGTGATGCCCATATGCATGTAACATGAGTGCATATGTGTACATATATGTAATGTAAACATGTGTTTGTGACATATGTGTATAACGCATGCTTGTATGAATATGTGTATATATGTGATGCTCGTGTGTGATGGACATTTAAACTGTTTCAGGTTTTTACTGTTACGCTGTTGTCCTGAACTCGCCATCATCTGCCTCTTTGTACCCGTGTCGGAGGACTGTTAGAAGTGGGATCCTGGGATGTACGGTTGTGAGCCTGAATGGAGGTGAATATGTTTATTTCATTTATGGGCAGTTTGGCTTCCTCTTCTGTGTCACCTCTTCTTTTGGCCCATTATTTTCTGAAGATTTCTACTATTTTTCCGTATTAACATCTGGGAATTTCTTATGTTTTCTGTACCCAAATCTTTTCTCAGGAATGTGCATTACAAAATAGTTTTTCAATCTGTGCCTTACCCTTCAGTCTGTTTTGGTGTCTTTCTTTGAACAGATGTTTTTAATTTCAATGTCCTTAGACTTATAAATATCTTCCTTTATGGTTTATTCTTTTTGGCTTTGTTGTTTGAGACAAGTCATTTCACTTTGATTTCCTCTCTATTTCAAGTATCATGGCTGGTAGCAGAGCGAGTGGACCAGAACATGAATTTATTACTCCATCTAGACCCTCTAAATAACTTTTAAAGAGACTTATGAGGGTCCAAAAGGACATAGGGTAGTGGCTAAGGTCAAGTGAAGGTCATCCCTGTGCTATGCTCAGATACTCAGTCGTGTCTGACTCTGTAATCCCATGGACTATAGCCTGCCAGATTCCTCCGTTCATGGGATTTCCCAGGCAACAATACTGGAGTGGGTTGCCATTTCCTTCTCCAGCGGCTCTTCCTGACCCAGGGATCGAATCTTTATCTCCTACGTTTCTTGCATTTATGGAGACAGATTCTTTACCAGTAGCACCCCCAGTCATCCCAGTTTGCTATAAAATACAAGAAGCAGAAACTTACTCAAAAGCAGTGGAAAGGCTCTCAGAGAAGTAGGAGGTGGTTAATTTAAAGCCGGTGGATGTGTCTGATTAAA
Organism: Cervus elaphus; assembly: GCF_910594005.1. Taxonomy (NCBI): domain Eukaryota; kingdom Metazoa; phylum Chordata; class Mammalia; order Artiodactyla; family Cervidae; genus Cervus; species Cervus elaphus. The sequence goes on from NC_057825.1 coordinate 59,079,062, forward strand.
GAGGGTGAATTGCAGCAGAGACAGTTATTACATATACCCACACATGATCGTCCTGTAGAGGACGAGGCCCTGGAGACTGGCTGATGGGGTGGATGGCCAGGGGGGTCACTGCTCGCGGCGGGAAGACGGACAGCATCCTCGCTGTCAGCTCAGGGGACGAAGCCGGGGTGCGTGAGGTGCTGCTCTGCTCCTGTGTGAGGGGTCAGGGGATGCCGCTGCCCTGCCTCAGCGCCGCTTTCTCTGCAAGACGGAAGGATGGACGCATCACTGCTGAGTGTGAGAGGCACGGGAGCAGGAGAAGGTGAGTCATTCTCCTTTTAGAGAAGGCGGAGCAGCCATGTACGCTGAGGCGGGTGGGAGCAGAAGCCGCTGGGAGGAAGCCAGTAGGGTGGTCGGTAGGTCTCCTCTCGGATCCCATCCCCTGCATGGCTGCCTGCGGGCTTGGTACCAGCTGCCTCCCAGCCCCTACCTAGGAGGAAGCTGAACCTGAAATCCCAGCAGCTGCCAGGCCTGCAGATGCTGCTGTCTTGGGGCCCCTTCGGGGGGCAGGGGTGCCCTTGGGCTATCACCTGGTGGGGGGCCACTTGGAGCCCAAGCCACCTGGTTACCCTGCAGAGAGCCGGCGTCACCTGTTGGGCCTTGCCCCATGGAATAAATACTGTACTTGGTCATCTGGTTACTGTTCAGACGGGACTTGGTCACCTTTCCAGTTTTAAAAGGAAAAATTAAAAGACTATTTTTAAGAGTGGTTTTAAGTTTATGGAAAATCGGGCAGAAAGTAGAACTGTTTCCCACAGGTACGGTGCACAGTCCCTCAGGGACTCCGGTTAACACCTGGCACAGGTGCGGTGCGTTTGTTAAAGTGGATGGCCCAGCGCTGACACGTTATTAACGGAAGGCTGTAGTTTCCATCGGGGTTCACTCTTTGTGTTGCACATTCTATAGATTTGTGACAAGTGCATGATGTCATGGATTGACCATTATAGTATCATACAGCCCCCGCCCCATTGGAATGATCCCTGAGTTTTATTTAATTTATTAAAAAATCTGTGGTTTCAGTCTCATTTAGTTCAAAATGTATTTGAATTTCTGTTGAAATTCTTCTGTTACTTAGGAGTGTGTTGTTTAATTTCCAAATATTGGGGATTTTCATTCTGTTATCGACTTATAGTTTCATTATGGTCCGAGAGCACACTTTGTATGATATATATTCTTTTAAATCTGTTAAGGTAGGTTTTATGGCCCAGAATGTGGTATGTATTGGTGAATGTCCCCTGTGAACTTGAGAAGAATGTTTATGATGCTGTTGTTGGATGAGGTATTTTATAAACGTCAGTTTGGCCCATTTATGTATGGTGCCATGCAGATCCTTCCTCATTTTCTGTCTGCTAGCGGGGAGTTAAATTCTCTGGCCTGTAACAGTGGATTCACCTGTTTCTTCTTGCAGTTCTAGCTTCATGGATTTGGGCACTTTCTTTTGGATACACACATATTAAATATTGTCAAAGGCTTCCCTAGTAGCTCAGATGGTAAAGAATCTGCCTGCAATGCAGGAGACCTGGGTTTGATCCCTGGGTCAGAAAGATCTCCTGGAGAAGGGAATGGCAACCTACTCCAGTATTCTTGCCTGGAAAATTCCATGGATAGAGGAACCTGATGGGCTACAGTCCAAGGGATGGTAAAGAGTCAGACACAAACAAAGGCACCATGATTGGCTTCAAACAAAACCTTGTGCACGTCAGGACCCAGAGACCCCACAGAGACTGAGGCAGATCTGTGTTTGAGTCTCCTGTGGAGGTATGGATCAGCAGTGGCCTGACATAGAGGCAGGGGCTCTGGGTGCAGCTACCTGGGTCACACAGCCTGTGGCATAAGCCCTCTTGGATGAGGTTGTTATTAACCCCACCATAGAGTCACTGAGCAGACGGCACAAACTGCAGAATAATTATACCAACGAAATTCTCGCACTGTTAAGAAAATTCTAGGACCCACAACAGATTTCCCAACTTGGGGATCTGGCAAAGGGACTAAAAACTCCCAGAGAATTTGACTTTGGAGGCCAGTGGGATTTGATTACAGAACTTATAGAACTTACACAGGACTGGGGAAACAGACACTTGGAGGGCACAGAAAAACCTTGTGTGCACCAGGTCCCAGGAGAAAGGAGCAGTGATCCCACAAGAGACTGACTCAGACTTGCCTGTGAGTGTCCAGGAGTCTCTGGCAGAGGTGTGGGTTGGCGGTGGCCTGCTGCAGGGTTGGGGGCACTGAGCGTGGCAGTGCATCGGTGGGACCTTTTGAAGGAGGTCACCATTATCTTCATTACCTCCACCATAGTTTGGCCTCAGGTCAAACAACAGGGAGGGAACAGAGCCCTGCCCATCACAGAAAATTGGATTAAAGATTTACTGAGCATGGCTCCACCCATCAGAACAAGATCCAGTTTCCCCCACAGTCAGTCTTTCCCATCAGGAAGCTTCCACAAGCCTCTTATCCTTATCGGTCACTGGGTGGACAGAATGAAAACCACAATCACAGAAGACTAATCAAACTGATCACATGGATCACAGCCTTGTCTACTCAATGAAACTATGAGCCATGCCATGTACGGCCAGCCAAGACGGACGGGTCATGGTGGAGGGTTCTGACAAAATGTGGTCCACTGGAGAAGCGAATGGCAAACCACTTCAGTATTCTTGCCTTGAGGACCCTGTGAACAGTATGAAAAGGCAAAAAGATAGAATACTGAAAGATGATCTCTCCAGGCCAGTAGGTGCCCAACATACTACTGCAGAAGAGTGGAGAAATAAATCCAAAAAGAATGAAGGGACGGAGCCAAAGCGAAAACAACACCCAGTTATGGATGTGACTAGTGATGGAAGTAAAGTCCAATGCTATAGAGAGCAATATTGCATAGGAACCTGGAATGTTATGTCCATAAATCAAGGTAAATTAGAAGTGGTCAAACAGGAGATGGCAAGAGTGAACATGGACATTTTAGGAATCAGTGAACTAAAATGGATTGGAATGGGCAAATTTAATTCAGATGACCATTATGTCTACTACTGTGGGCAAGAATCCCTTAGTAGAAATGGAGTAGCCCTCATAGTCAACAAGAGTCTAAAATGTAGTACTTGGGTGCAGTCTCAAAAATAACAGAATGATCTCTGCTTGTGTCCAAGGCAAACCATTCAATATCATAGTTATCCAAGTCTATGCCCCAACCACTAATGCTGAAGAAGCTGAAGTTGAACAGTTCTCTGAAAACCTACAAGACCTTTTAGAACTAACACCCAAAAAAGATGTCCTTTTCATTATAGGGGACCACAATGCAAAAGTAGGAAGGCAAGAGTTACCTGGAGTAACAGGCAAATTCAGCCTTGGAGTACGGAATGAAGCAGGGCAAAGGCTAAGAGTTTTGCCAAAAGAACACATTGGTCATAGCAAACACCTTCTTCTGACAGCACAAGAGAAGACTCTACACATGGACATCACCAGATTGATTAAATATAATCAGACTGATTATATTCTTTGCAGCCAAAGATGGAGAAGCTCTACACAGTCAGCAAAAACAAGACTGGGAGCTGACTGTGGCTCAGATCATGAACTCCTTATTGCCGAATTCAGACTTAAATTGAAGAAAGTAGGGAAAACCATTAGATCATTCAGGTATGACCTAAATCAAATCCCTTACAATTATACAGTAGAAGCGACAAATAGACCAAAGGATTAGATCTGATAGACAGAGTGCCTGAAGAACTATAGATGGAGGTTTGTACATTGTACAGGAGGCAGTGATCAAAACCATCCCCGCCAAAAGAAATGTAGAATGGCAAAATGGTTGTCTGAGGAGGCCTTACAAATAGCTGAGAAAAGAAGAGAAGCTAAAGGCAAAGGAGAAAATGAAAGATATACCCATTTGAATGCAGAGTTCCGAAGAATAGCAAGGAGAGATGAGAAAGTCTTCCTCAGTGATCAGTGCAAAGAAATAGAGGAAAACAATAGAATGGGAAAGACTAGAGATCTCTTCAAGAAAATTAGAGATACCAAGGGAACATTTCATGCAAAGATGGGCTCAATAAAGGACAGAAATGGTATGGACCTAACAGAAGCAGAAGATATTAAGAAGAGGTGGCAAAAATACACAGAAGAACTATACAAAAAAGATCTTCATGACCCAGATAACCATGATGGTATGATCACTCACCCAGAGCCAGACATCCTGGAAGGTGAAGTCAAGTGGGCCTTCGGAAGCATCACTCTGAACAAAGCTAGTGGAGGTGATAGAATTCCAGTTGAGCTATTTCAAATCCTAAAAGATAATGCTGTGAAAGTATTCCACTCAATATGCCAGCAAATTTGGAAAACTCAGTAGTGGCCACAGGACTGGAAAAGGTCAGTTTTCATTCCAATCTCAAAGAAGGGCAATGCCAAAGAATGTTCAAACTACTGCACAATTGCACTCATCTCACACACTAGCAAAGTAATGCTCAAAATTCCCCAGGACAGGCTTCAACAGTATGTGAACTATGAACTTGCAGATGTTTGAGCTGGATTTAGAAAAGGCAGAGGAACCAGAGATCAAACCAACATCCCTTGGATCATAGAAAAAGCAAGAAAATTCCAGAAAAACATGTACTTCTGCTTTATTGACCATGCCAAAGCCTTTGACTGTGTGGATCACAACAAACTGGAAAATTCTGAAAGAGATGGGAATACCAGAACACCTCAACTGCCTCCTGAGAAATCTGTATGCAGGTCAGGAAGCAACAGTTAGAACTGGACATGGAACAACAGACTGGTTCCAAATTGGGAAAGGAGTACATCAAGGCTGTGTATTGTCACCCTGCTTATTTAACTTATATGCAGAGTACATCATGTGAAATGCTGGGCTGGATGAAGCACAAGCTGGAATCAAGATTGCTGGGAGAAATATCAGTAACCTTAGATATGCAGATGACACCACCCTTATGGCAGAAAGTGAATAGGAACTAAAGATCTTGATGAAAGTGAAAGAAGAGAGTGAAAAAGCTGGCTTAAAACTCAACATTCAAAAAACAAAGATCATGGCATCCGGTCCCATCACCTCATGGCAAATAGATAGATGGGGAAACAATGGAAACAGAGACAGACTTTATTTTCTTGGACTCCAGAATCACTGCAGATGGTGACTGCATCCATGAAATTAAAAGACGCTTGCTCCTTGGAAGAAAAGCTATGACCAACATAGACAGCATATTAAAAAGCAAAGATATTACTTTGCCAACAAAGGTCGTCTAATCAAAGCTATCGTTTTCCCAGTAGTCATGTATGGATGTGAGAGTTGGACTATAAAGAAAGCTGAGCACCAAAGAATTGATGCTTTTGAACTTTGGTGTTGGAGAAGATTCTTGAGGGTCCCTTGTACTGCAAGGAGATCAAGCCAGTCAATCCTAAAGGAAATCTGTCCTGAATATTCTGTGAAAGGACAGATGGTGAAGCTGAAGCTCCAATACTTTGGCCACCTGAGGTGAACTGACTCATTGGAAAAGACTGTGACACTGGGAAAGATTAAAGGCAGGAGGAGGAGAGTAAGACAGAGGATGAGGTGATTGGATGGCATCACCGACTCAATGGACATGAGTTTGAGCAAGCTCTGTGAGTTGGTGATGGACAGGGAGGCCTGGTGTGCTGCAGTCCGTAGGGTCACAAAGAGTTAGACACGACTGAGCGATTGAACTGAACTGAAATACTGTCATGTCTTCTGGAAGAATTGACCCCTTTTGCCATTGTAATCCCTCTGTCTAAGCTAATAATTTTCTTTCTTTGCTTTGAGGTCCACTCTGTCTTAAACTGAATTACCCACTCCTCTTTCAAAGTGTTATTGTAGCTAGTTTTTCTCTGTTCCTTTCCTTTTTTTTGGGCAGGGGGGTGGGGTTATAAATTGTTTTATTTGGGAAAAGTGCCTCTTACAAAAGGGTAGCTGCAAAATACAAAGACCTCTGTAGCAATTACTGCTTTTTTTTCTTAACATGAGTGAGCAAAGAATGAGTGATATCTGAGGCATCAGAGCAGTAGATGAACACAGCCGGGGCACCTCCAAGTTATTTTCGGGAAAGAGAGCAACAAAACGCAAAGCTAAAATTTCTGACTGAGGGATTCTTCTAACAATTTAACATTAGCTTATCATGTGGATTAGCACCCTCTGTTTCCCCTTTTAGTGGAAAAGCCTGACTACTATACTGCCAACCAACTACAGGAAACACCTTAGAACATAGATTTGAATCACACTGTCTAGCAGAAAAGCTTGGGGATGGAATGAGGCAAATATCCACAAAAAAGGAACACAAAAACCTGACAAGAAACCCTCAAATAAGGACAAAGGTTTGTCAAAAAGTGCCTGGACTGGGAAGTCTTGGAGATCATACAACATTAAACACAACTGTGGACCCAAGCCCTAGGTTGTATTAATACATGGGATAACCAGATAGTTTTGCACTTCTATGGCTAAGCCCATTTCTCTGTTTATACAGACAGAGTTAGCTCTGCTCTATTAACAGCTACCAATAAACTGCTTTGTCTTTTAAGATCTATTTGCCCCATGAGGCAGAAACCACTAAATGGAGATTTTTCGCTAAGGCTACAAGCACTGTGCCTATGCAGGAATGGGAAGCTTGTCACGCAGTCACACTCTCATATCCCAAGTCCATCAGCCTTGGGAGTCAGTTTCCAACTCTGCATTATTTTCTTCCACTCCTATCTTTTATATGTGTTCTTTTACAATTTTTCTATCACTCTAGACATGGTAAAAATCTCAAATACATTCACACCTGGTTCTGGTTACCCAGTAGTATTACTTGTGTGCAATGAAACAAGAGACCAAAATCACAGGATGAGTGCACGGTGGTGGGGGTGGGGGTGGGGGACGGAAGACAGGACAGGGACCAGGTAGAAAATACAGATGTGCAGGTTTCATCAGAAACCAAGTACCCACCTCCCAAGTTTAGAGCAGAAGGCGGCTCTTTGCTACAGTTCAGATCCTTCACCCATCACCCCGATTCCTGGACCCCCAAAGCAGGGGGGTCCTCAACAAGTCCTCTAGAGTCCTATAAATCTAGAAACACTCCCCTCGAACTGTGTGGATCTGGTGGAAAACATGATGGGACAAACCTACACTAACTGTCTAGACCCTTGAATTCATGTTACAAAAAAACTAACTTTCAGATTTATTTTTGTAACTTTTTTAAACAGAGAAAACAATATACTCCTTGGGGAAAGGTGAGGAGTTGAGAAGACAGGCCCTGGGTAAAAATGACTACTGCAGCACCTGGAGTTGAGAGGCCTGCCTAGGAGAGCGGCCCCGGGCACGGCCACCACCCTGGAGGCCCACTGCCATCTGAGGCTCGGCAGACGGGTTCATGCACCCCGCTGAGCTGCTACAGATCCAAGTCATAAAAATCTTCCATCTCAATGTGAAACAAGTCCCGCTCCTCTTCAGAATCTGTCAGGTCGTCGTCCCCACCTGCAGCTAAAAGCATGAGTAACATCTTGCCTAGCTCAAAGGTGACAACCTCCTCTTCGTTGTCAAAAGGGTTGCAGTTCTCTCATTCCTCGATGAGCTCCCAGAAGTGGTTCCTTTGTTGGGCCCGGTATCTGCTTGCTGTTCCCACTTTCTGTCTCTGTGACTCCTCTCTACTGCCATCAGGGTAACAAGCTTGTAAAGACAGTTCCCTCCAAATGGGCAGCCCCCATGGCCTTCATCAAAATACCTGCCCGCCTTGTGGCTCATTGCCTCCGTGTATTTCTGAGTGAGTTTCTGCTTCTCTTCTTTCTCCTCCACCCAGTACTCACTTGAAATGACAAAGTTAGATGTGATCCAGCATTCTGGGCAGGAATTTACCATCTTGCTCTCAAATTGCTTAGCACTTCTCCACTTGCAAATACACTTGAGACAGTAGGTGTGGTTGTGGTTGGAGAGGATCCCAATGCAGCGCTCGCCGGGGTTGGCTTTCTTGTAGGCTACCTCCATGCAGATGCCACACACCATGTCCTTGCTGCGCTGCACCACGAATAAGAGCTCTATATCCTTCTCATTGCAGGCCTCGATGCAGGATTTTATATGCTGTGACCTCTGGGCAGCATCCACGGAACGGAGGACCTGCAGCTCACACATATCACACACATCTCCGTGCAGATATGCACAGTTCTCCCCATAGTGGCAATCCCCCACTGCGGCATAGGGTGAGAACTGCTTCTTGGCCTCCACTGCACTTTGCTCCTTCTCCAAGTCTTCTTTGGTCACTGAGCCCTGCAGGGGGGCTTCAGTGGAGGAAGGGGCAGTCCGGCCGCAGTAGGGCTGCCCTGGAACAAACTCGATGGTGTTCACTCAGTCTTCTGAAGCAGCTCCAACAGTTGCAAAATTTGAATTTCTTGACTCAGCCTTGCCCATATTCAATTCAACAGTTGGTCCAACAGATGAGAGACTCCAGGAAGCAGCAAGGGATGACTTTGCAGTTAGATCTGCTTCTTCCTGTTTCAGTGGCTTGCTGTGTTCATATCTGGAGTGGTCTCTGTAAAGACAGTACCCTCCCTGAAAATGAGGGCACAGTATACCATACGGACTGTTAGAGAGGGCGTGTGGGTAGTGACAGTTATCTCCTTCCTTACAAACCCCATGCATGAAATACCATCTGGGTTTTTGGTTTCTTTGTCGTGCCTTTTGTCTTTCAGTCTTCACAGTGATATCCCTCCTTGCCAACCCATCTCTACATCTGCAGGTGACCTGCTTAGTCCAGCTGTAGTCACTGCCTATTCCTTTAATCCAGCTGCATTTTCATACTCAGTATTGCAGTTTTAGAATTTAACTGTATACTCACCTTTACCAGTGGGTTTTCCATTTTCATGTTTTCATGTTAGTAATTAGCGTCCGTTCACTGTAGCTTGAAGAGCTCTTTCAACGCTTCTTGTGAAGCAGGACCAGGGGTGATGAACTCCCTCAGCTTTTATTTGTCTGGGAAAGTCTTTCCTTCTCCTTTTTTTCTGAAGTACACATTTTCTGGGTAAAGTATTCTTGGTTGGACCTGATTCCCTTTCTGCATTCTGAGTATGTTATTTTGCCGTCTCCAGATTGCGGAGTTTCAGCTGAGAAATCTAATTGGAGCCTTATCACATTTCCCTTACATATGAGGAATTTTTCTTTTGCTGCTTCTAAAATTCTTTCTTTGATTTTTATTAATGCTCTCTTCCCCCTACCATGCATGTTCAGTCATATCTGACTCTTTGTAACTCCATGAACTACAGCCCACAAGGCTCCTCTGTCCATGGGATTTCCCAGACGAGAATACTAGAGTGGGTTGCCATTACCTTCTCCAAGGGATCTTCCCAACCCAGGGATTGAACCTGAGTCTCCTGCATTGGCAGGTGGATTCTTTACCTCTGAGCCATCTGGGAATCCAGTGCTATCTTGGAATAGATTGTTTTGGGGAACTATGAATTTCATGAACTTGGATGTCCAAATCTCTCCACAGCTTTGGAAAGTTCTCAAGAATTAATATGTTAAATAAACTTCCTCTCTTCTCTTTCTGGGACTTCAGTAACTGTAGATTGTTTCTTTTAATTGTCTCCCATGGTTCAGGTATACTTTCTTCCCACTCTGTCCATTCTTTTACTTCCTTTGTTTTCTTCTGAATGGATAACTTCCAGTGACCTGTTTTTGACTTCTCAAGGTCTTTTTCTTCTACTCGATCAAGTCTGCTGTTGCTCCCTATGGCAATTTTCACTTTATTCCCTGTAGTTTCCAAGCTCCAGAATTTCTGTTTACTTTTTTTTTTGGTAATTTCTATCTTTCAGTTAAGTTTCTCATTTTGTATGTGTATCAATTCCTTGATTTTGGACTGTCTTTCTGTGTTTTCTTGTAGCACACTGAGCTTTCTTAAAACAACTATTTTGAATTATTTATCTGGCAAATCACAGATCTCCGTTTCCTTAGGACTGTGTTTCTTTGATGGCGTCAAGTTTCCTTGTTTCCCCATGCTCCCTGAAGTCTTGCATTGCTGTCTTTGCATTTGAAGAGTCACCTCCTCCAGTCTTTACTCCCTGGCTTCAGAAGACTAGCACCTTCCATCAGTTTCACTCAGGATTCTGAGATTTCTCAGTCTTTTCTATGGATATCCTTGCTTCACACTTCTTGTTTCCTTTTGGAGGGAATTCTTAGAATTGTATTCTTTGGGCTTTCCAGGTGACACAGTGGTAAAGAACCTGCCTGCCAGTGCAGGAGACCTGGGTTCAATCTCTGGGTGGGGAAGATCCCTTGGAGAAGGAAATGGCAACCCAATCCAGGATTCTTGGCTGGGAAATCCCATGGACAGAGGAACCTGGTGGGCTACAGTCCATGGAGTTGCAAAGAGTCAGACATAACTGAACGATTTAGCACACATGTATCTTTAGATCTTGCAAAACTGAACTTTGTGCTTCCCCTCTGTTGGTGCCAACTGCTCAGGTATGTGTGTTTTCTCCCAACCTTGCAGAGACTGACTGGCTTTCTACATGAGCTCACCAGCCATCTGCAGAGGCTCATGCTTTCCTCCCCTGGAGGCACGCCCAGGGAACCAGCCGCAGGATGTGGCACGTGGAGGTGCTTGTGGACCAGTGGGGGTGGGGGGAGGTTGCAGGCAGGGTGTCCCTCGTGGCTCATGGACTCTTCCTTTTGGAGATGATGAGGTGAAGAGAAGGGTCAGCTCCCCTCTGGTGTTCTCTGAGAGCTCTGGCTGCTGTCATCCGAACCGCTCCTCACCCTCATCATGCCGCACACTGCGGTGTTCTGCAAGGGACGTGGACGAAACGGGTCTCTCTGGCCGCGCTGTGCACTAACCTGGAAGAAAGGCATTCACTCATCTCCTCTCCCTTTTCTCCTGAGAAAGATCGTGGACCTCAGTCCTGGCCCTGAACTGTGATCCTTGGGGAGGGGTGACTTGGTAAAGTGGTACAGTTCCTCTTACTAGTGTGCCCAAGGCACTCAATGTTTGTGCCAATCGCATGCTGGAACCCTTCTGCTGGACTCCCACAAAGGTTCTCTCGCTGGTGGGTAATTATTAAAATTGGTGTTCAAGACTTTTATATTTAAAATGGATAACCAACAAAGACCTACTGTATAGTGCATGGAATTCTGCTCAATGTTATGTGGCAGTCTGGAGGGGAGGGGAGTTTGGGGGAGAGTGGATACATACACATGTATGGCTAGTCCTCTTGAAACTATCACAGCATTGTTAATCGGCTATACCCCAATACAAAATAAAAAGTGTTTTTTTTTTTTTCCAGTTGGTATTCTTTGGGGAGAAGATTTTTAGAAAATACCCATTCTACCATTTTGATGATGTCTGTCTCCCATACCTGCTCAGTCATTTCTAATATTCCCCTTAGGATAAAGAACTCTGAGATGAGCCCTATTGTGTCTAGAGCCTTTCCCTGCATCCAGGATTATTTCTCTAGATTATTTCTTCAAACAGAAATGACTCACTGCAGAGGAAGAGCAGTTCTAAGTGTACCGAGACATCCTGCCAAACCATCCTCCTGAAAGGTTCTGCCAATTTTCAGTTCTGCCACCATGAGACAATCCTGTTTCTTTAATTTCCCTCCTTATCACTGAGAATTACCTGAAAACATCTGCTAATTTTATGGGTAATTTCCTGTGTTTTCTGATTTCAAGTTCGCTCATAGTGTCCCACTTGTCCTCAAATACAAGAGGGACATGGATCTATACAGCATGGAGAAAAAGTACTTCTCACTTTGCTTTTGTTCAGTGATTGTTAACATAAAAAATTCAAAACACACATTGTGTTCCTTTCCCTGTGATGTATATAATTATTTGTACGTGTGAGTGCGTGCTAAGTCACTTCAGTCGTGTCCGACTCTGTGTGACCCCATGGACTGTAGCCTGCCAGGCTCCTCTGTCCACAGGATTCTCCAGGCGAGAATACTGGAGTGAGTTGCTGTCCTCCAGGGGATCTTCTGAGCCAGGGATCAAACACAAGTCTCTTATGTCTCTTGCATTGGCAGCAAGGTTCTTTACCACTAGCGCCACTTGGGAAGCCCAAAATTATTTGCATACCCATTTTCAAATCAAAATCACTAGCTGGTTATCTCAAAAATGAACCACTGTTCAATCAGACATCATTAGTATTCATACCAGAATGACCATGATCTTCATCATGAAACATCGAGATGCCCAACCTGCAGGAAGAGTTGAAACAGAGACAATAACTCTAGCACAGCAGTTTCAAAGTCCCATAAAAGCACCCATTTCTCTTCCTGCGCACCTGCTTTTACTGGTGCTTTCAAATTGAAAGGCATTTATAGCGAGCCCCTGAGCAGTGTGCGCCAGATGTATGAGACAGTCATTGCCTCAGCCTCTGGCTTGCCTATAAGAATTGTAGGTGACAAATGCCATTTACCGTCTGCCATGGAGGGAATAAGGGCAGCTCCTGTCTTTTGTGCGTCTCCGAGTTGTTCCGTTGCTCCCATACTTTGGCACTGATATCTACACAAACACGACAAGATACATGATCTGGGGAGACAGGCTCCAATAAGGATGAGCATATGTTAATGGTTTTAGCCCAAATAGTGTTTTTTGTCTTCTGTCTTGGAAATGGTCTCTGTTCAGCCTTGCCACCAGTCTCTGGGGGTAGACGGTGCCTTGGAGGAGACAGAGTTGAGCCCAGGAGAGCCTGCTGGTTTGTAGTTGGACTTAAACCCAGGATTCTCTTTAAACCCAGGGTTTGGGGAACATATGTAAATCCATGGCTGATTCATGTCAATGTATGGCAAAAACCACTACAATATTGTAAAGTAATTAGCCTCCAACTAATAAAAATAAATTAAAAAAAATAATAAATAAACCCACGGTTCCCCTCCTGTGACCCCAGGAAGTCTGTTTCATTTCTCGTCTGAGATCCAGGGGCAGCGCCTTATTTCTGCTGCTCTTTCCTTGATGGCTGGGGTGGTGCTGTGCCTTCAGTATTTACACCTCCATCCAAAGGACCCCTTTTACCCACTCGGTGGCACAGTCCAAGGATGGGGATGAAGTGGGTGTGGAGCTTTTCATCTCGTGGGGCTGCATATATTTGACTGGTAAAAATGATGTGATTTTGCAATTCATCTTAAAAAAAACACCACTATATGATGATTTTTTAAAAAATTCTTAATTTTTGCAGCACTGCATAGTAGGTGGGAACTTAGCTCCCCGGCCAGGGATCAAACCTGCACCCTGTGCATTAGAAGCACAGAGTCTTAACCACTGGACTGCCAGCAAAGTGCCTGCAATTCATCTTTGTATGAGAGCGCAACCTTAGTCAGCGTCAGTTGGAAAGCTAGTCGGGCAGGCATCTCTGTTGCCAGGCTTCAGATCTGGTTTCATTCGGCTCTGCTTTTAGGTGTGTAGCATCTCCGAGCACATGGCCAGCTGTGCTCACTGTGGCCCGAGAGGCTCTGGCTGGCACCGTGGGCACCTGGACCTTATTGTGGGCAGATGGAGATGGCCTCTTTAAGAAAGAAAACAACAGAAATCAGTGATAGGAAAAGCCCAGACTGTGTCATAACAGAGGCTGGTCCTGGCTCCCCGTTAACTTGCTTTTTGCTCTGAGCAGCCTTCTTAAATGCACTCAAGATTCTCTCAAGGTCTGTCTTCTTATCTGAACAACAGGGATAAGAAGCCTGATATATTGTAAAGTTTTTCTGTATCAAATGAGATAATAAGTGGGAAATGTGTGTGTACTCAGTTGTGTCCAACTCTTTGCAACCCCACGGACTATAGCCTGCCAGGCTCCTCTGTCCATGGGATATCCCAGGCAAGAATAGTGGAGTGGGTTGCCATTTCCTTCTCCAAGGCAACTTCCTGACCCAAGTATCGAACCTGCATCTCTTGCGTCTCCTGCATTGGCAGGCAGATTCTTTACCGTTGAGCCACATGGGAAGCCCAATTAGTGGAATATGCTTAGTAAAATCAAATCTGTGTGCAAGCTGGTGTGTGGGTATCTGCTTCCCTAAATCTTATATCCTTTTGCCTCTGCCCTGAGACTCCTCACTCCCCTTCCCCAGGTGCACTATGGAGTTCCTTCAGAAATGTTAGGCAACAAGTTCTAAATCTTGACCACATAAAAATAAAAATTTACAAGGCTGGGAAGAGAAAACAAAAAGAATTATAAGGTGCTAATGGCATCATGTTTCATAACAGGGAGTAATTTCATACTCTCTAGAATGGAAATGTCAGGGAGTTTGTAATTTCCTCGGTTCTGTCTCGTGGAAACAAAAATTTGAAATGATGGACCAGCATTACAGCCCTTGGACAGACCAGCGTTACAGCTTTCAGATGGACCAGTGTTACAGCTCTGTGTTACAGATCAGTTTTATTTAGAAAGTAAAGGAAAATATATTCTCAAGGCGTGAGGGCATGCTGACCTCAAAAGATGCGAAGAGAAGAGAGGCTCCGGGCCCAATTTTGGCTCCTCTTTTTATGTTTTTTTCTCCTCCCCCTGGGCCTACCCTATGTAAATTGGGCTAGCCAGGAGTGCTGTTTGTTTTTCCTGAGGTCCTCACTCCAGTCCTCGGACCTTCGTTTGTTCAATTTTCGCGGGCTTTTCCCTTCCTTGCCTTTTAGCCATCGCCATTCTGGACTCCTTTTCTAACTAACTAACAGAAACATAACTGAGAAACTACCAAAAAAAAAAAAGAATGAAAAGAAATGTTAGCTGAAGGTGATTCTCTCTGGAAGACCTCTTAGAGGAGTGACCTCCCCAGGGTAAACACTGCAGGTGTGCAATACAATATTCTTCTTCCTGTAGTGTGAGTGTCTGAATCGTGGTAACTCACACCCTTAACTGCTTGCATCTCTGACACAGGAGGAGAGAATTACCTTTGCACTAGTCTCCCCTTCTGGGAGGAAATTGTTGTTTTGTGGTTGGCTAGAATTTGTGGTTGGCTAGAATTAGGCAGCAAACTAGGAACGGAGAAGGCAATGGCACCCCACTCCAGTACTCTTGTCTAGAAAATCCCATGGACGGAGGAGCCTGGTGGGCTGCCGTCTGTGTGGTCGCACAGAGTTGGACATGACTGAAGTGACTTAGCAGCAGCAGAATTAGGCAGAAGAAAAGAAGACATTAGTGGCCTGCATGGCAAGCCATAAAATGGGATTTAGCCCCTCAGTCTATTGTGAAATTGGGAGACCAATAAAACAGGGAGCAGAGATGGTAATGGCATGACTGGCGGATGTAATAGCCTGAGAGCAGAAATTGTGAGAGTGTCTCCTAATTCAGGACTCAGACTGTACCTGGAATCATGTTCTCTTTAGGCCTACCTGGTTCAAGGACTTCCCTGGTGGCTCAGATGGTAAAGAATCTGCCCACAATGTGGGATACCTGGGTTGAAAAAGATTTCATTGGAGAAGGGAATGCCTACCTATTCCAGTATTCTTGCCTGGGAAATCTCATGGACAGAAGAAGGAGCCTGGTGGGCTACAGTCCATAGGGCCACAGAAGAGTTGGGCATCACTGAGCAACTAACGCATACGCATGGTTCAAAGTCAAGTTTTCAAGCTAGGTTTGAAGCTGAATCCAGTTTCTGTACCCCAATACAGATTTAATTCTTGAAGACAGAGTTTTGGGTGAAGTCGAAAAGAATAACTTTATTGCTTTGCCAGGCAAAGGGGGCCACAGCTGGCTAAAGCCCTGCAAAACTGTGTCTTGCCCTGGATGGGTAGTGAGGAGTGTTATAGTCAAGGGTCAGAGCGGGTGGTCAGCTCTGGACATTCTTCTAATTGGCGGGTGGTGAGGTAAGTGAGAGTCAGCATCATCAACCTTCTGATTCCAACAGGTCTGCGTTCTCCATGCCTGTGGGCAGTGGACAGTTAACTTCTCCCACTGGGTGGGGGTTTCAGTGTCTGCAGAGCAACTCTCAGGTACTGTGGGTGTCCCTTGAGGGGGAACCAGGACCTGCCCCAAGGCTGCTCTATAGTTTCCTGACTGCTCCTCCCCTGTCTCTGCATCCCTTCCCTTCTCTGATTAGCAACTGTTTGAACCAGCTCTTTGAAAATCAGGGAAGGTCCTGGAGGCTGAATGCAGCCTATTTCCTGTAATCAAGAAAGCAGGGCGGGTGGCGGGGGGGGGGGGCTGGTGGGGGGGAAGGGAACTGAGAAAGACTTTTGTGTCCACAGGGTCCTACACAGCTCAAGGTTTTAAAATAAACAAAGCAAGAATGGCCCTGGAGTGGACACAAGTTCATTCCTTCCAGCTGTCCTCTCAATGGAGCTTGAACTTCCTTTTAAAGAATTTTAAAATTTTGATCTAATTTTAAGCTTGCAGGAAAGGGTTTCTGTATATCCTTTAACCCCACTCCCCTTAACGTGAACATCTTGCCTACTGTTAAAACAATTATGAAAACTAAGACATCAGTGTTAGCATAATACAATTAACAAAATAAAGACTTGATTCAAATCTCATCCATTTTGACTCAGTAACTGATCTTGGCAAAAAAAGGACGAAAGCTGAGTGGATGTACACCCCTGAGACAGGGTCAGTGGCCCAAGCCCACCAAGGCTGAAGGTGTGGGTTTGCCTGCTGAAAAAGACCCTGATGTTGGAAAAGACTGAGGGCAGGAGGAGAAGTGGGCGGAGAAGGGGTCAACAGAAGATGAGATGGTTGGATGGTATCACCAACTCAATGGACTTGAGTTTGAGCAAACTCCGGGAGATAGTGACGGACAGAGGGGACTGGCATGCTGCAGTCCATGGAGTCGCAAAGAGTTGGACACGACTAAGCGACTGACAGCAACAAAGTCTTGCTGGAACTGAGTGTCCTCATCCATAGAAGTATAAATGGGCGAGCTGTCCTCCAAGGCTCTCCTAAGCTCCACAATGTTACTGTTTCATATTCTACTCTGTGAACATAGGCAGCTTGGACTATTTTTGGAGGGAGCGTGGGCAGGAAGTCTATTTGGGAGGCAATAAGTACATTTTGAAATTTGCAAACCTATCAGCAAAAATGCCATTTGTCGCCTGCAAAGACTTACTGGTTGATTCAGTATGGCCTACACCTTGATGCTGTAAGTGGCATTACCGTTTGCTGATTTCCTCCTATTTATTTATGTGTATGTGTATTTATTAGATTCTCCCAGTGAAGATAGGATTTAAGGTTGAATTTCTGCCAGCCTTCAACTTCCTGGTCTTGTCATAATTTTTATCCGGAGCACTAGGTGGCGATGTTGTATTTTAAATTTTTTTTTTTTTTTTTTTTTAAGAGGCAATCAGTGATGGGTGAGGTACTAGTTAGGAATAATAATTAAGTTTTCAATTTTAGCTCATTTTGGAATCATATTTCCTTATCATTTGAAATGCAACAAGAACTCTTAATTCTTAGGAGTTGGTGTTTGTTGTTCTTCAAGACAACAATCCCAATATGGAAGTAAATGAAATTAAAATCTATCCAAAGGTGAAACAGGAATTTGAATTTTCCCTTAAAAGGGAATTGAGAATTTATGCTGACAGTATTTTGTGAATCAACAGAGAGGTTCTTATTCTCATGGAAGTGTGTGCCAAACCTAGGATTAGCCGTTTCTTTGTCTGTTTTGTAGTATATCTGTTTTCAGTGGAAAAAAAATATAAAGGCAATTCTAAGAAGCAAAGATGATTTTGGGTCATGATAGCCTTACGATTTGGGAGGAAGAAGGACATAAATCAATCTGAGAGATAGCTCTTTGCAAAGAGAACAATTACCCAGGGCACTGCTTACTAGAAAGATGGTGAGTGCCAGAAAGAAAGAGAATTACATGAGACCAAGAGTATGATGAGATGGCAGAGGATGAGATAGTTGAATGGCATCACTGACTCAATGGACATGAGTTTGAACAAATTCTGGGAGATGGTGGAGGACAGAGGAGCCTGGCAGGCTGTGGTCCATGGGGTTGCAGAGAGTCGGACATGACCGAGCAACTGAATACCAACAACAAAGAGTATGATGAGTATACACGGATACAGGCTCTCAAAACTGTTAATTTAGAGAAGTCATTGGTGAGCCCATGATCTGAGACTGGTTTTCTATAAGCTCTGTTGTGTTGACACTGGGCAGATGGAAGGAGGGTGGATGAGGTGGTGCTAATCTTTTTTGCTCTGTCATTTAAGTCCTCAGTTACTGTTAAGCACACAGCAGCCAGAGTTGTGGAAGGACATTGCCTTCAGTCAGTTCAGTCCCTCAGTCTTGTCTGACTCTTTGTGACCCCATGGACTGGAGAATTTTGAACTTTACATGACATGAGTGCAGTTGTGCAGTAGTTAAAACAGTAGAGTTTGGGAGGATGTTTATGGTGCACCATGCTGGCTTCAAAGCTAGGGCCAGCAAGGAGATCTAACCAGTCCATCCTAAAGGAAATCAGTCCTAAATATTCATTGGAAGGACTAATGCTGAAGCTGAAACTCCAATACTTTGGCCACCTGATCTGAAGAACCGACTCATTTGAAAAGACCTTGATGCTGGGAAAGATTGAAGGCAGGAGGAGAAGGGGATGACAGAGGATGAGATGGTTTGATGGCATCACCGACTCAATGGACATGAGTTTGAGTAAACTCCGGGAGTTGGTGATGGACAGGGAGGTCTGGCATGCTGCAGTCCATGGGGTCGCAAAGAGCTGGACACAACTGAGCTACTGAACTGAAACTGAACTGAACCAGGCCTTCAGTGTTTAGATTTATCTAAACACTAAAAGGGAGTTCCCATCTCTTAGGTTTGCTGTGAGAACTCAGTAAATGAGAATTAAAAAAAAGTAAAGTACAGCACTTGGGACATAGTAATGACTATTGTTGTTCTGCTTTTTTCCTAAAGGTTGATCAAAAATGACGATAAGTTCACCTAACTTGAGTGACTGGGTAAGTGAGGTTTAGATGTCAAAAGCCAACTCAGATCCTAAAAATGATCACAACAGTGTTTTAATGAATGTTTATATGTTTCCCTATTTCTTATTGCAAATTCAAAAGTTGTTTTACATTCAAAATGAGTCCTTGTCCTTTAAAAACCCAAGTAAATCTCTCCTCCACAAATAAAGAGCAAAACAAACCAATGAAAACCTCCAGTGTGTGAAGTGCCAATGTGTGACTTTATAAGCGACTTAATCCTATAATAAGGGTTTCTAAAACTGCTCTTAGATGTTCAGACATTCTCAAGAGAAAGAATATGAGTATAAACGTGAAAATTTGGTTTTTATTTGATTTCCCAGACTTATTTAATTTTTAGATGTAAGTCTGCTGCTGCTGCTAAGTCACTTCAGTCGTGTCCGACTCTGTGTGACCCCTTAGACGGCAGCCCACCAGGCTCCGCTGTCCCCTGGGATTCTCCAGGCAAGAGTACTGGAGTGGGTTGCCCTTGCCTTCTCTGAGATGTAAGTCTAGGTGAGCATAAATCATTTCCATTTACTTTGATTGAGTAAAGCACAGGCTCTAGAGTGCACGGGCTTCAGTACCTGTGGCAGGTGGGCCTCGGTGGTTGAAGCTCCTGGGCTATGGAGCACAGGCTCCGTAGTTGTGGCACATGGGCTTACCTGCCCCCCTCCCTCCCTTTGCCCCATCCTCTGGCATGTGGGATCTCCCCATACTAGGGATTGAACTGGTGTCCCTGCATTGCAAGGTAGATCCTTAACCACTGGACTACCGGAGAAGGCCCCTCTTTGCTCTTTTTAGCAGTGTGTCCACAAGATATGAAAGCTCATAGCTTTTAAAGGCTTTTTAAAGGCTATTTTAGAAGGCTTCAATAATCTTTCTAAGAAAATTGCACGATGAAGCAGTGTGTGCTACTAATGTTACATGATTGCTCTAACATAATGTGAGCTGTCACTCTGATGAGCCTGTTAGAAATAATTGGTGTTTTACTGCATATCAAACCAGAGAGACGTGTTTTTTAAAAGCAGCATTTTCAGTAGAGGATGTGTTACATTGCAGGCCCTGGAGACAGGCTGGTGGGTGAAAAGAGGCAGTTGCTGACTTCATGGAACCAGTAGTCTCAGGGCAAAGTCGCCCATGACTCTGATAATAACCTCAGTCAGCGTGGAGTTGCAGCGGACTCCGTGCTGTGATGAAGGAGAGCCTGGTCTCCGGAAGCAGAAGGTGGAGAGGGGTTGGGTAGCAGGTCAAGAAGGGCCAGTGTGTGCTGTATTCAAAGTGGGTCACCAACAAGGACCTACTGTATAGCGCAGAGAACTCTACTCACTGTTATGTGCCAGCCTGGATGGGAGGGGGCTTTGAAGGAGAATGGATCCGTGTGTATGGATGTATGTACGGATGTGTATGTATTTGCTGTCCACTTGAAACTGCCACAACAGTGTTAATGGGCTATACCTCAGTACAAAACAAAAAGTTAAAAAAAAAAAAAAAGAAGGGCCAGTGTGGCTGGGGGGATGGGGTGTGGCTAGAAGGTAGAGTTGGGGAGTGGACTTGGGGGCAAGTCCTGCTAGGACTGGAGTTGCTTAGTTGCTAAGTTGTGTCCGACTCTTTGTGACCCCACAGACTGTTAGCCCACCAGGCTCCTTGGTCCATGGGATTTCCCAGACAAGAATACTGGAGTGGGTTGCCATTTCCTCCTCCAGGGGATCTTCCCAACCCAAGGATCGAAACCCGTGTCTCCTGCAGTGGCAGACTCTTTACCACTGAGTCACCAGGGAAGCTCTAGGACTGGAGACCTTTATCATAAAGTAGTGAGAAGAATTACTTTAATTGGAAGTATGTCATGATTGGTTTTTCTTTTCTCTTTTTTTTAAAATCACTCTAGCTGCAGGATGGAGACTGGATTGGGGAAAATCATTTTTTTGTTCTTATTTCCATTATTTAAGAGATCTTTAAGATCTTTTAAATAATGGAAATAAGAATAATAAAATGTCATTCCCCAAACAGCCCTTGGTCACATGAAACAGAGACCCTGCCTATAATATCCTGGGTGTAAGACTGGATTCATAACAGGTTGAGTGTTTGGAACCCAACATGAAAATTCTAAAAGCAGTGTCCTGAAGGTGGAGCAAAGTCTGAGTTGGGTCAAGTGATGTAAAACCAAAAATTCAGGGTTTTGATGAAAAGCAGAAACCAGATTGGGCACTAAGGCAAGAAATTCAATGACGGAGGACACGTAAGCCGCAGAAGGGGAGAGCCTGGAGGGTCCGAGAGGCGAGCATGTTCCCTGTGGCTGTCCCTGGACACAGCGGGGCAGGTTCCCTTCCTCAGACGACCTCTCTTTCAGGAAGGGTGGGAATCAGAGGCTCCTTGAGTTTGAGTAATAAGCCCTCTTACTTGGGTCTTGTAAATTTCCAGTATGGAATGTGAATTTCCCAAACCACCATCTCAGCATCTTCCCCACTGTGCCCATGCAGGATTGGCTGTGGTGTCACCAGGCTTCCAGCATCTTTGTCTGAGAATCTCCAGATTTCCCCCTGGGACAGGCTGCCGGGGTGCGTGTGGGAATAGGGGGTCCCAGCGGGTTGGGAGAGGAAGCAGTTGGGGAGACAGATCGGGTGCCCATGGAAGCAACAGTGGACTGCAGAGACCAGAGAATGGGTGACCTCACCGCCCCAGGGCTGTCTGTTTCAAAGTTAAATAAACCATGCTAGACTGGGTTTCCCCACACTATTGTTCAAACTCACCTGCTTCCAGTGATGGGGACTTTCTTCTTCTGTACTGTTCTGCCTCTCTGGTCAGCCAGGCCTTGCCCTCTGCATATTTTGAGGGGGACACTTAATGTCCTGGGCCATCAGCATGGGGCTGTCCTCCCAAGCAGGCCTCCCCACATACAGGAGGCATCGTGCCCACCGCAGGGGAGGTGTTCGAGGCACAAACCATGCAATTCTGTGACATACAGGTCACAGCGACTCAGCTGGGGGGCTTCTGACAGCACTTGGGGAAACTGGGCAGCATGTCTGGTGACCTGCTGGTTGACCCACAGGGCATGTTGCCCCCTGGGCCTCCCTCCTCTGTGATGGGCTGGACCCACAAGTCTGCATCTGAGTGGGGAGTGCGTACAGCTGGGGGTGATCATTGTGGGTTCCTTCTGCTCCCTGAGAGGTGGGGGTTCTGTGTCCTTTCAGTGCTGCACCCCCATTCCTGCTCCCCACTACCGCAGGATCTGTCCTCCCATTTCAGTGCCTGACAGCTTCCTCCATTGACCCCACCCTTCCCTTCCCCCAACCCGCCACTGCAGCGCACACCTGTCTTCCTGGGAAAGGAGCTCTCATCTCTCTCTCTGCCACGTTTCACTTTATGGCTCATGGTCTCTGCTCCCGGCAGGCTTTTCCCCTTTGAACCTTTTCAGTCATTTTGATCATCATGCCCTTTTTCCTATGATCAAGGTTCACATCTGGAAGTTAAAAATAGTCAGGACCCATGGAAAAGAAAAAATACAGAAATTAATCCTCCAGGAGGTTACCTCTGGATAGGTTATCACTAGATGCCTGGCTCTCTTGCCCTCCTGGTGAGTTCTCGAGGGGTTGGCCCTTTTTTCTTTTTTAATTTATTTACTTTTAATTGAAGGATAATTGCTTTAGGATATTGTGTTGGTTTCTGCCATACATCAACATGAATCAGTCACAGGTATATCCATGTCCCGTCCATCCTGAACCCCCCTCCCACTTCCCCCCTCATTTCACTCCTCTAGGTTGTCACAGAGCCCGAGTTTGAGTCCTCTGAGTCTCACAGAAAATTCCCACTGGCTACATACATACGATGGTGTACACGTTTCTATGCTATTCTCTCAGATCGTCCCGCCTTCTCCTTATCTTCTGCTCTGCGTTTGCCCAGCTCCTGACACTGTGTCCGGCCCAAGATACCAAGTAAACATTCATGGGATAAATAAACAGACCTTTCCAATTTTGTGGGCATTGTTTTATATCAATTAGGATCGTGTTCAGCTACAGGGAGCTGAAATCATTACCACAGAGGCTTCACCAGATGAGGAGGCAACCCTGGAAGGAGCAGCACGTGGGAGTCACCGGGCAGCCTGGTGTTTCACTGCTCGGCTCTTTGCGTGAGGCTTTTGCAGTCATGGTTGCACGATGGTTGTGCCACCTGCAGGCAGGATAAAGAGAAGGTCCGGGGTAAAGTCAGACGAGTCTGGACCTCCTCATTGGGAAATAAGTCACTTTCTCAGAAGCTTCACTAATGTCTCAGTAACCAGCTATACCATGTGGTGTCCTTTTTTTTTTCAGGGAGCAGAAATCGAGTTATTTTATTTAGTCCCAGCACATTGTCCCCTGGGTTCCTTTGGCTTCTGCTGCAGTTGTAAAGGGTATCTTGGTGGTGACATATGGTATTACATTTAGTACCTAGGTTTTCAATTTATATAAAAAATAATGTCTTTATGTTATTTACTAACAAAGAAGAGTTTTATAAGCACAATTCCTAGCATGGTAGTTTTGAGAAGCATTTTGGAGAAGACCTTCAATTTCCTTTCCTTAAAATAGGAGCCTGGAAAGAGTTCCAATGAGAGTACTAAAGGCTGCAGCTTAACCCAGACACTCATTTCTCTCAGTCTTCACAGAGGCTGGATGTCCAGAATCAAGCATTGGCAGGTTTGGCTTTTCTTGAGGCCTCTCTTCTCGGCTGTGGATGGTCACCTTCTGTGTCCTCACATGGCCTTTCCTCTGCACACACAGTCCAGGTATGTCTCAGAAGTGCATCCAAATTCTCTCTTCTTCTAAGGACACCTATTTCAGGTTGGATTAGGGTCCACCCTAACGCCTCACTTTAACTCGGTCACCTCTTTAAAGGCTCTGTGTCCATGCTGAGGCCCTGGGGACAGGATGGCAACATGTGAATTTTTAAAAATAACTTTACTTATCTGTGGCTACACTGAAGTGTTCGCTGCAGCATGGGGTGTCTCTAGCCGGGGCCCGGGGGCTGCTCTCTGTCTGTGGTGTACGGGCTTCTCATGGCAGTGGCTTCTCTTGTTGCACGCACCCACCCTCCTCCCCACCCGCCCCTCTGTCTCGTCGAAGTCCTGTTGGCTGCCTGGTTTGTATCCTTCTCTTTTTCCTCGAGGAGCTGCTGCTCATTTGCTAATACCTACCCAGCTCTGTGTGTGTTAGTCACTCAGTCATGTCCGACTCTTTGCGACCCCATAGACTGTAGCCCGCCAGTCTCCTCTGTCCATGTGAGTTTCCAGGCAAGAATACCAAAGTGGGTTGCCATTCTCTTCTCCAGAGGATTTTCCTGACCTAGGGATCGAACTGCGGTATCCTGCATTGCAGGCAGATTCTTTCCCATCTGAGCTACCAGGGAAGCCCTGACTATAGGTACATTTTAAAATTAATGTCTGTTTTACAAAAATAAGATCTCAGATGAATTGCCTGCATATTCGAACCCCCGTTTTCCTCATCCTCATTCCTGATCCCCCACTTCTGTGTGAGCCTTCTGTTTCACAGGTGCTCAGAGTGTGTCTGCTTGCTTCTTTAAGCTCAAGTTCTGTGCCAGCTGAGATGCTGTGTTGCATCAGTGTCCCCTCTGTGGGTATTCTGTCTTTGTCCAGCAGTGTCTTGGCTCTGCTTGTCTATGGAAGCTAGGGGTGGGCACTCTTGGTGGACAGATGAGGGTGCTCATGGCGCACTCCCATGGGGCTTCCTCTGCACTCTCTCCCCACACGGCAAACTCGTCCAAAAGTCAGTGAGTCAGAGGACATGTCTATACATTATTATTCCTGTTGATGCCCCATCTGGGTCACTGTTCACATTGACCCTGACCTTGGTTTGGAAATTCACAAAGTGCTTCCCTGGCCTTTTGACCCTTGTTGCTGCTTCTCACAAAGCTTGAGATTTGTTCTTTGCTCCTCTCTGGAGACACAGACTTGTGACTTTTCCTCCTACAGAGCCCACCAGGCCCTTCTCCTTCCACCTGCTGGCCACCCCCATGCCCTGGTCTCCAGTCAGAGAGTGAGTACTACTCAGCTGCACCTGCTGGGAGCCAAGGTGGCTTCTATTAAAATCATGTTCCAGTCCTTAAATGAAACATCATTTTGGGGAGGCTTGGGCAGTGGAGTGTAATGTTGGTGTGTCATTCTGATTAGAAAACTTTCCACTGATGGAAATATTCCTCCTGTAGACCTCAACCCCAAGGAGTGATATGGTGCTGGCTGTCATGTTCAGTTCAGTTCAGTTCAGTTGCTCAGTCATGTCCAACTCTTTTCAACCCCATGGACTGCAGCATGCCAGGCTTCCCTGTCCATCACCAACTCCTAGAGCCTGCTCAAACTCATGTCCATCGAGTTGGTGATGCCATCCAACCATCTCATCCTCCATTGTCCCCTTCTCCTGCCTCAGTCTTTCCCAGCATCAGAGTCTTTTCAAATGAGTCAGTTCTTCACAATGGGTGGCCAAAGTATTGGAGCTTCAGCTTTAGCATCAGTCCTTCCAATGAATATTCAGGACTGATTTCCTTTAGGATTGACTGGCTTGATTTTGCAGTCCAAGGGACTCTCAAGAGTCTTCTCTAGCACACAGTTCAAAACCATCAATTTTTCAGTGCTCAGCTTTCATGTTATGAAATCTTAACCCAAAAGGGCAAAGCAGATATTTCTGGTTGTTCAGACTTTGTTGTTGTTGTTGAGTCTCTTAGTCATGTCTGACTCTTTGTGACCCCATGGACTGCAGTATGCCAGGCCTCCCTGTCCTTCACTGTCTCCTGGAGTTTGCTCAAACTTATGTCCACTGAGTTGATAACACTATCCAACCATCTTGTCCAAACTTAATAACACACTAAATGAGTTGCAACCATGTATATAGAGAAAATAAGAGTGAATGGAAATGCATTATGCTATTATAAGAGTTTCATGGAAACTTAAGATTTTATCTAAAATTCATATGAAAAGTGGACTTATAATGAAACTGTGTAGAGGGAAGAGTTGCCGAATGACGGAAAAAATAGATGAGCCATCAGAAAGCTTTCCACGGTGGCACCATCTCCAGCGGTGGCTTGGTCATTAGCTGACTTGCACCTGTGTGCGCAGGCAGTGTGTCCCAGGCACGGCTCAGACTTGGTCTCACAGGCTATGGCACTGCCCCGGGCGGTGCTGAAGGCTGAGATCCAGAGAATGGCTCTTTCTGTAGCCAGGTGTCCTGTCCTGTTGAGCAGGGAGTCTGAGCCTGCAGGTGAGGGTGGGATGGGGTGCTAACTGGGGACACCCTGGGACTGGGATGGAGGTGGTGACAGCTGTCTGGATCCAGTGATATCTGGAGTGCTGAACGGCTCCCAGCATGATTTCTGCTACAGGAAGGATGCCAAGAAAACTGTCACCAGGATTCAGAGCTCTCCAGGGGGCCTGTCAGGCAGATTGATGATCCCTGGGCTTGGTCCTGCTGTCACTATTTCCAGGAAAGTGCAGGAAAAGCAATCTTTTGTTGCTTAAAAAGGTGGCCTCGGCTACTGGAATGTTTCCATATCACAGACCTTCAGCAGCTAAATATTGTCCTGCTGTGTGCATGCTGGTGCTCATGGATGCAAACAACCTGACCTTATTTTAGCAACTGAAATGCAGGTTAAATCCCCTCTGACAGAACTTGGTTTTCCTGCTGCGTGGGTGCCTGGGAAATTTAATTGAATCTCTTCAATGCTTGCATTCTGTTAAAGGGAGAGATGCGTTTTCAGTGGGAAGGCAGAGAGTCCCATGTGGTTGGGAACTGGGAGACAGCCTGTCGGCATGAAATGAACCCCACACCAGGAGTTCAGCAATCTAGTCCTCACTCTGTCTTGTTAGTTATTCCTGCAAATCTCTGCGGGTCATTTAAACTCTCAAATATTTTACGTCAAGATTTGATCAACAGGAAAAGGACTAGATTGACCAGCTGATTTAGAGAGACCCCAGCACATTGGAATTGACCCTTCAAGGGTGAAATGAGAGAAGAGTTATTACCTTTGTCATCAGATGCATAGTCACAAAATGTATTAAATACAAAAGCATTTGAAAAATCATGTGATAAGCAGAAGAATTCAGTAATGTCCAGCACTGATGTTATAACTAGGGGAGAAATTAGATACTTCAAAACTCCCTTATTAATTAGTGCATGTCACAATCATTGCCCCAATCGTTTATTCATTTATAAGATATTTTTAAGTTCATACTCTGGGAGGCGCTAGGGAAGTACAGGAATTAGGACATGGTCCTCTTCCCCAAAGGTGTCATGGGAGGTGGGTCTTGGAGAAAGAATGTGAAGTACAGGGTAAAGCAACTCATTGACATGCAGGGAACCAGGGGCTGCGACGGGGTGTATCCCCGGAGGACCCCTGGCTGTGCAAGATAGTGATCTTGGTGACTATTTTCCACCCATATCCTGAAAATGCAAGATGGGGAGGTTGCAAGATGTTAATATCTGCTCCTAACTTGCTGGCTTTTCAGAAGCTAAACTCTGTCTTAATACATGGCAGATGTTCATGTGGATGTAACATAGTCACTGTTTTGGGGGAAATGATGGAGAGGAGCATGAGTTTTGCAGTAGATGTGAGTCCAGATTCTGACTCCTCCTGAATCTGCAACCTTCATCTAATGATGTCACTGTGTTTCTATCCCCTTGTTTATAAAAACAAAGCATATCTCCATGGCTGCTGAGATAAAGAAACAGAATGATGTGAAAGTATCTCATTTTCAGGCCATCTGTGAGTGTTCTCATTGTGTTTGCTTCTGTCTGCAACTGTTTCTTTCATTTGCTGAGCTCTCCCATCAACCCTGAATATTCAATGGAAGGACTGGTGCTGAAGTTGAAGCTCCAATACTTTGGCCACTTGATGCGAAGAACCAACTCACTGGAAAAGACCCTGATGCTGGGAAAGATTGAAGGCAGGAGGAGAAGGAGCCCATAGAGGATGAAATAGTTAGATGGAATCACTGACTCAATGGAAATGAGTTTGAGCAAACTCCGGGAGATAGTGGAGGACATGGAAGCCTGCTGTGCTGCAGTCCATGGGGTCTCAAAGAGTTGGACACGACTGAGTGAACAATAACAGCAACCCATCACACAAGTGAGAAGAGGCCCCCTCTGGTCTCTGGTACAGTGGAGCCCCCTTGTTGTCTGAGATGCAGTTTGTCCTGTTGAGAAGTTCCCACTTCTACAGCAGTGGGGCAACCGCCTATTGTAAGTCTCCCTGGGCAGTGTGGGGACAGCTGCTTCTCTCTGCTCCTCCCTCTCCTACCACACCTCCTTCCTCTCTGAACTTGGTCACTATCTCCCCAGGAGGCTCAGCAGGTGCCAGGCAGCATATCTTCTGCTTCATGGGCTCTGCTTCTGTGACACCTGGGCAGCCAGTGCAATGCCTGTCTTATCCTCTGCCCTCTTTCTCTGCATTGGCTTACCTTGTTTTGTTTTGTTTTTCTTTTTGTGGTTGTTGTTTAATTGCTAAGTTTTATCTGACTCTTTTTCACCCCATGCACTGTAGCCCACCAGGCTCCTCTGTCCACAGGATTCTCTAGGCAAGAACACTGGAGTGGGTTGCCATTTCCTTGTCCAGGGGATCTTCCCGATACAGGGATCAAACCTGCATCTCTTTTGTCTCCTGCATTGGCAGGCAGGTTCTTTACCAGTGAGCCACCTGGGAAGCCCCACACCTCATTTTTACTCACAGAAAAGTGGCATCTCCTCTTTGGAAGGCCTCCTTTTGGGGGGCTTTGTTGCATGGTAGACTTGGCTCAAGGGATTTATAACTCTTTACATTAGCACATCATTTTTCTTCCCAGTGCTACTTGCAACAGAGTTGCCAGGCCAATCAGTGTCCCTGAAGTCCACACTAGTTTAGTCCCTGATGCTCCTGTCACTGTTTACTTCAGCTTTCTTTTATGGCCCCAACCATTGCTCTCAAATAAGGTTTGACCTCTTTCGGGAAGGCTCCTTAACTCCCATGTGAACTGGTGAAAACACAGACGCCTGGGACAGCTTTGCTTAACTGCACTCATGGACGTGACTTTACTTGGTGTCAAGTTGGGAAAGGCAGAGATGCTTTGAGATTTAAAACAAAATAGAATAGTCCTTTGAAAAAGTGCTTTTGACTTTCCGTCAAGTTGATGGGTTGAACAGAGCAAATCTTCTTCTATTCCAAACACAAAGAATTTCTGGGTGAAATATGTTTAAATATGTTCAAAGGCTCAAGAATCAAAGGTGGAAACCCTGGCGGTGAGCTGAGCCCTGGATAACAGCCCTAGATTCAGGACTTTTAATACTGTGTGGGGTTGGAAAACGGAATCTGCAGGGTTCACACTAAGCTGAGAGCAGAACCTGAGCCCCCAGGGGAAACCAGGACCTGGGAGATGGCTGCTTGACCCTGAGTAGGGACTGTCTGCCCACCGGCAGACTGCCCTTCTCTCTGACCACCCTTGGTCAACATGGCTGTAAACAGAATCATCTCTGAGCAGGTTGTCAGGCCTCTGGAATACCTAGTGATGGAATTCAGAGATACCCTCCCCCAGAGATTCAGCACTAGACCCACAATAGGGCTTGGGCAAAAGCCATCAATAAACTGCTACCCAGCGAAGTCTCCAAGACTCAGAGGAAGCACACTCATGGAGAACCTGTGATGTGAAGTGGGGTCGAACAGAAGACTGACAGTATTTGATAGAGTTTGTTTCATGAAAATTGGTCTGTAACCCCTGTCCACTGGCTCCAAATTAGAGAATGCATGTCCAAGGGAGAAGCCATAGTAGGAGGATATGAGTGCAACTTAAATAAGTATATTTAAAAACAAAGAGATAAAGGAGAAATTAGTGAGTGTCATGTAAGAATAAAAGAGGTTATGAAATTAAACAAGTAGATATGAAAAGTAACCTACCATACAGTAATTTTATGGGGATGTGAACTTGTGTAGCCACTATGGGGAACAGTGTGAAGGTTCCTTAAAAACTGAAAATAGAGTTGCCATATGATCCAGCAATCCCACTCCTGGGCACATATCCAGAGAAAGCTCTAATTTGAAAGGATACATACACTCCTGTATTCATAGCAGCACTATTTACAACAGCCAAGATAGGAAAGCAACCTGTGTCCATTGACAGATGAATGGATTAAGAAGATACACAATAGAATACTACTCAGTCATAAAAAGAATGAAATAATGCCATTTGCAGCAACATGGATGGATGTAGAGATTATCATACTAAGTGAAGCAAGTCAAAGATAAATACTATACAATATCACTTATATGTGGAATCTATGAACTTATCTACAAAACAGAAATAGACTCATAGACGTAGAGAACAAGCTTGTGATTACCAAAGGGGAAGGGGGAGGGATAAATTATGAACTTGGGATTAACAGATATAAATTCCCAGGTGGTGCTAGTGATAAAGAATACACCTGCCAATACAGGAGATACAGGAGACCCAGGTTCGATCCCTGGGTTGGGAAGATCCCCTGGAGAAGGAAATGGCAACCCTCTCCAGTATTCTTGCCTGGGAAATCCCATGGACAGACGGGCCTGGTGGGCTACAGTCCACGGTGTTGCAGAGAATCAGACATGACTGAGCATGTATGAATAAGTAAGTAAATAAGTAAAATAGATAACCAACAAGGCCCTACTGCATAGCACAAGGAACTGTATTCAATACCTTGTAATAATCTTTAATAGAAAAGAATCTGAACAAGAAAAAATATATATGCATAAATATTTGAATCATTTTGGTGTAAACCTGAAATATTGCATATCAACTATACTTCAATTAAAACTTAAAAAAAAAGTCAGATGGGTTAAATGATACATTAAACAAAACTATAGGAAGAGTCAGTGAAATGGAACACAAATTAAATCTTTCAGAAATCAGCACAAATAAATAAAGAGATAAAAATGGAAAAGGTAGGAGATAAGAAAGACAACATGAGAGGGTCCGGTATAGGCTAACTGGAGTTGTATGAAGTTGTGGAGAGGATGGTATGGACGAGATGTCTCCAGAAGTGAAGGAATCATAGGTTGAAAAGTTAGAATAGAATAAATATATTTTTACATAGATGGAAGGTTGTGATGGAATTGCAATGTGTAAAGAGAAAATCTACCCCCCCACCACCAGAAAGATACCAGACTACCAATAAAAGAATAGCAGTATAATTACTGCAGCATTTTCATCAGGAATAAAAGAAGACAGAGGACAACAGAGCAAAGTCTTTACAGTCCAAGAAAAATATTGTGAACTTAGAACTTTCGCCTAGATGCATGAGTTTTTAAGAATGAAGGCAAATAAAAGACATTTCGGTATACAAAGACTGGATGTGAAGGTTGTAAATGTCACTAAAGACTCTTGCAACAAGATACATTAAGTGTACATAATAGTGTACTCAAGCAAGAATCATGAATTCATAAGGAAGGAGTGGATTCAAGAAGTAAGGTGAGAGAAAAGATATGCAGGACATGGTAGTGTATTTAAATAGATATTCATTGCGAAATAAAATAATAGTGATGACAACAGAGTGAAACAATTTGAACGCATGTGAGTTCACAAATCATGTAGAAACAAGTAACAGAATCTGAGTCATATGAATTGATGATCAGGAGGGTGGAAAGTTTGGAGGGAAATTATTACTAATTTTTGTCCTGTTTGGGAAGACAAGAGAGATTATCTGTCTATCAATCGATCTATCTATTATTTTCTCTTATCTTTATTATTTTCTTCCTTCTGCTGACTTTGAGCTTTGTTTATTCTTTTTCTAATTCTTTTAGGTGGTAGGTTTCATTGTTTGAGATTTTTCTTGTTTTGTAAGGAAAGTCTGTATCAACTTCTGTCTTAGAATTGCATTTGTCACATTCTGTCCATTTTGGAAAGTTGTGTTTCCATTCTCATTTATCTTGTATTTTCTGATTTCCTCTTTGATTTCTTTACTTATCCACTTTGTTTGTTAGTAGCATGTTGTATATTTTCCACATGTTCATTCTTTTCCTGTTTTTCTTTCCATGGTTGACTTCTAGCTTTATACTTTTGTAGTGAAAACAAAAGAAGATAATTTCTATCTTCTTAAATTTATTGAGGGTTATTTCATGGTCTAGTATGTGATCAATCCTGGAGGGCATTCTGTCTGTGCTTGGAAAGAATGTGCTTTTGCTGTTTTTGGATTTAATGTTCTGTAGACATATATTATCCAACTGTTCTATTGTGTCATTTAAGGCCACTATTGCCTTACTGACTTTCTATTTGGATGATCTGTGATTTCAGTGGGGTATTAAAGTCCCCTAATGTTATTGTCTTATTGTCAAGTTCTCTATTTATGTCTGTTAGTATTTGCTTTATGTATTTAGGTGTTCCTCTATGTGGTGTATATGTGTTAATGAGTAATGAGTGTAATATCCTTGTATTATATTGATCTCTTTCTCCTTATGTAATGCTCTTCTTTGTCTTTCTTTATGGCCTTTGTTTTAAAGCCCATTTTGTCTGAAATGAGTATTGTTACTCCTGCTTTCTTATTGTTTCCATTTGCATGAAATATCTTTTTCCATCCTCTCACTTTCAGTCTTTGTGCCTCTTTAGCTCCAAAGTCAGCCTTTGGTAGGCAGCATTAATAACTATTAATGCATTATTATTAATAATTATCACATGTTTTTATAATGTACAGAATGCAATCGTATACCTGTATAGTGTATCCATTTTCTTGAGGACCTTTTATATGAGTTGGGAGGAATATATCTTCATTGTGTACATAAAGAATTTGGAGCTACAGATACAATAATGTAATATAAACCCGTTCCTTGGCTGGTACATTTTGAACATGGTTTGTAAATTTCCTGTTTAAGATTTAGCATGTATTTTTCCACAACAAAAATGTTAGAAAAGCTGTTGGGTTCCCAAGCTAACTCAAAGGCACTAATTAAATTGTTAAGTTTTAGGGACTAAAGACTCTTTAAACCAGACTAGAATGGACTATAGAATTGAAAGTACTAATAAACTGAAATACCGTTCACAACAGTGTTTTAAATTACTGCGGGTACCAGAAATTCATTTCTACTGACACATCTTCCTTCTTATTGGTCCCTGATGAAACTCAGAGAAAATCCTTTGGGGGTGGATTTTCTTACTTTGAAAGGAAATAGCAAGATATTCTCAGTGTGGCAGAGGGCTGGAACTCTGGCCGCAGGGCTAAGAAAGAAGTACATCTCACTGTCCACGTGGTAATTTCTCATAACAGGAGTGACCAAGTGGAATAAAGCTGTTGTGAGAATGGTGAAATAGGAAACACCAAAAGAATTAAAAAGCAGTGAAGTGGCTTAAAATATGAAGTATGAACAGTAAAAGATATGGAGGGAGTATCTGGAAGCAACCACTCATTTCCTTATGTGGTGGTAGAAATTGAAACAGAAAAGCTGCTGTAACACAGAGTAATAAGAGCTCGGCTGGTAAAGAATCTGCTTGCAGTGCAGGAGACCCCAGTTGGATTCCTGGGCTGGGAAGATCCACTGGAGCAGGTTGTGTGCCCCAGAGTTTCCTAGTCTGTTCAATAGAATATCACAATCGCATCACCATTTCTACTTTAGAATGCACAACTTGTAGAGTCATTAAATCTTATTAAATCAGTTTAAGACTCTCGGGAGTTGTAATTGTCAGTTTTTATGCACTGTGTAAAGTCTTATTAAACCATAGGCTTCTATAATTGTATTTGAGATGCTTTCTTCCAGAGCACACACAAATAATTACCAATACCAAGGTGCTCAGAGACTCCACTTCTTCTATGTTTAGGTCTTATAGGACCAAACATATGGCTGATTTAACCCTCCAGCGAAGTAATGAAGTGAATTAATTTCTGGGTGATTAGCAACTTTTTATGGTGACTATACTGGCTTAATAATACAAGAAGCCATATGTCTATGAGTTTTTGCATGGTTATAGATTAAGAAAACAGGGGAAAGCAAATGCTTTGTTATGAGACCAGAATGTTGAGTTTATATTATCTTCATTCTACTCCAAGAAAGAGACTGGCATTTGAATAACTCAGCTAATCAGCTTAGGTAATAAATGTTGTGAGTATTTATCTTGCATCTCATTCTTCCCAAACAGAAGTAAACAGCAACACTGCACCATATTATAATTGTCCACAAGAGCCTGAGAATCTGATAAAAATGAAAATGAACTACTGAATTGAATAACAACATAATTTTCTATTTTCTGCTGACAGGTGGGGAAGACTGTGAGGTAAATTTTCTCTCAAGTTTCTAGAATTGTAAATGTTTTATTGACTCTTGACAAAGCCTGTTGTTACAGACCTTCTTTCCTTCTGCTGTGCTGGCTACTTGTTTATTTACTGCCATGTTTTGCTGTGTGTATATTTCTTGTTTAATCTCATGAGCAGATGGGGAGTTGATTATAATTTAGTAATCTCTAAGATCTTGAAATGGCAACCCACTCCAGTATCCTTGCCTGGAAAATCTCATGGACAGAAGAGCCTGGTGGGCTGCAGTCCATAGGGTTGCAAAGAGTCAGGCACGACTGGGTGACTAACACTTATACTTAAGATCTTGAAACAGAATGGAGTCGCTGGCATTATATCTTTTCTTGCTTCTTTTTTCTTTTTTTAATTGAGGTATAATTGATGTATAATGTTATGTAGGTTTAAAGTACAATGCACTGGTTTCATTCAATTATATACTGCAATATGATTGTCCTCTTAGTGTGCGCTGACACCTCTGTGGGATCATGTAACTGTTAATTCTTTGTTGTGGTGAGAACAGTTAATATCTAGACTTTTAGCAACTCTGAATCTATAATACAGTGTTGTTGCCTGTAGTCACTATGCTGTGTGTTAGCTCTTGGGGGCTTATTTTCAAGAAACTTGCAACTAATAGATAATCAAGTCCCATTTGTTTATCAAATACTACCTCTAGTTTTTATATATATATATATTCTTTCTCTTAAACATTCTTATTTTGACATTTTTTGTGAGATAGACACTTGAAAGGAAATAGTAATTTAGTCAATACTAAATACAGAATCTGCCTTCTGTTAACCTAAGAATTTTCTTAGAATCTCTTCTGTATTTGAGTTCCTTTCTTATTTAATGGGGCTCTAATTGTGCTTAAGCTTTAGAGGAAGCACATTCTTCTGGTATGGATGGAAGAGTGTGTGTTTGTATCAGGGCTGTGTCTCTAACTGGGGCATTGAACTGTGTGTGTCCTGTCACACCCATGATGAAAGATTTATTTTTTATCTGTTAAATTGCCACCACATTTCTTTGTGACATATTGAATGTTTTATATATATTTTGGGTAAAATTTAAACTGTGGCCTGGGTTAGAATTAGACATACATTTTGGTGGTGGTAGGAACGCATACAATCAGGTCAAGAAATATCTCCAGCCACCCACCTCACACCATGGGCTTTTTACTAGTCCCCATACCCAGTGACCCCTCTAGAGTTACCACTATCCTGAATTTCAAGGCTGTCTTTCCTTGCTTTTGCTTTTTTGAAAAAAAAATTATGTATTTATTCCTTTTATTTTTGGCTGTGCAGGGTCTTCGTTGTTGCATGGGCTTTCTGTAATAGCTGCAGGCAGGGGCTACTCTTTATTGTGGTGTGCGGGCTTCTCACTGTGGTGACTTCTCTTGTTGTGGAGCACAGGCTCTGGGGCACATGAGCTTCAGAAGTTGTGGCTTTCAGGCTGTTGAACACAGGCTCAGTATTGTGGCTCACGAGTTTAGCTGCTCCACAGCATGTGGGGATCTTCCTGGCCGAGGGATCAAACCCGAGTCTCCCGCATCGACAGGCGGATTCTTTACCACTGAGCCATCAGGGAAGTCCTTGCTTTTGCTTTTAACTGGATGAGCTATATATAAACCTTAAACAGTTTATTCTGGAATTTTCTATAAGCAGACTCATGCTAGATGTATCTTGTGTATCTTGCTCCTTTTAATCGAAGTTTTATTTGCAAGTTTCATCTATTATTGCATACTTGTATTGCATGTAGCTGTGGCTCATGACTTGTACTATTAGATAGAGTCCCATTCTGTGCCTTTACTGTGACTCAGTAGTCCTTTTGTGGGTGGGCATGGCCTTGTTTCCAGCTTTTGGCCTTTGTGAGCCTTGTGGCTGTGGATATTCTTGCTCAGCACTGGCCCTGGCTCCTCTCAGCTTGAAGAGTTGACTCGTGCATGCATGCTCAGTCAGTTGTGTCCAACTCTTTGTGACCCCATGGGCTGTAGCCTGCCAGGCTCCTCTATCCATGGGATTTCTCAGGCAAGAATATTGGAGTGGGTTGCCATTTCCTTCTCCAGGGAATTTTTCTGACCCAGGGATAGAACTCACATCTCTTATGTCTCCTGAACTGTGGACGAGCTCTTTACCATTTGAGCCACAAGGGGAAGCCCTTGGCTCCAGTGACAACCATGATTTTGATCAATTACCTTTGATTTCCCTCAGTTTTACCTCCAGTGTCTGCATCTCTAAAATAATATCTCACTACATTTTGAATATATTTTAACTCTACCAGTGATGTGATACTGTGTGTTTACCTCTGCTGCTTTCATTTTCCTCTCACCTTTATGTTTGGAGGTTCATCTACAGTGTGTGCAATTGGTTTCTTTTCACTGAAATAAACTCTTCTGTGCAGATCTTATTTTTATGACTATGTCACAATTTTATTCTCCTGTCCAGGGGCATCTGAGTTATTTGCAGTGTAATTTTACAAATAATTTTACTATGAACACTCCTGTACTTGAAAACTTTGGCACCCAGGCATGGGTCCCTCACCATGTAACTAAGAGAATAACAGTTTCATATAATGATCTGCTTTGGGCTTTCCTGGTGGCTCAGAAGGTAAAGAGTCTGCCTGCAATGCAGGAGACCCGGGTTCAGTCCCTGGGTTGGGAAGATCTCCTGGAGAAGGGAATGGCAACCCACTCCAGGATTCTTGCCTGGAGAATTCCATGGACAGAGGAACCTGGCGGGCTACAGTCCACGAGATTGAAAAGAGTTGGACACGACTGAGCGACTAACACTCTGGCATCAGCAGAGGGTGAGTGTTTTCATTCCTAATATCCTTGCTAATCCAGGTAGGAATAAAGTTGTATGTTATGTGGTTTTAATTTCTATTTCCTGACTGTTAATAAAGTCAAGCATCTTTTTATATACTTTACTGATGGATCCTTTACTGTGAAGTGCCTGTGGATGGATTTTTTCCCATTTTTTTCTATTGAATTTCTTCTTTCTTTACTGATATTTAGAAGTTCCTTTTATTTTTATTGGAGTATAGTTGCTTTACAATGTTGTGTTAGTTTATGCTGAACAACAAAGTGAATCAGCCACATGCATACATGTGTCCCCTCCCGTTTGGGCCTCCCTACATCCCACCCACCCCATCTCACCCTGTAGGTCATCACAGAGCATCGAGCTGAGCTCCTTCTGCTCTAGAGCAGCTTCCCACTAGCTATCTCTTCTACACATGATAATGTATATACGTCATATATGTCAATGCTCCTCTCTCAGTTCATCCCACCCTCCCCTTCCCCCTCAACTCCATGTTACATGTCAGTTCTCTTTGTCTGCATCTCTATTTCTGTCCTGAAAATAGGTTCATCTGTATAAGAACATTATACAATATTGTCTTCTAAAATTTGATGCATTTGCTTTACATGGTTAATCTTTGCTCCACATGGAACTGATTTTTCTAATTGCTGTGAGATTTGAACCCAGTTTTATTTTTTCTCACGTCTTACAACCATACCCACTCTCCTAATTGATTCTTTTTCTCCAGCGACCTGCCTTTTATTTCTCTAGTTTCTAGATCCTGGCAAGTTTGTTTCCATTGTCTGTTATGTGGTGCTGATCCATTGTTCTGTCTCTAGGCTGACATGACACTGCTTTAACTATCACTTTAATAAATCTTGATGTTTGGCAAGTTCTCTGCTCTTATTCTGTCTTTTGGTCTGAGGGAGGATACAGCATATTTTGCAGCTTATTACAACTGCTAGGATTCACCTGAGGAATTACATGCAGACCGCTGTGTGTCATATCGTTCAGTGTGGACACACCTGACAGCAATTTGGGGTGATTGGTACTGACTTGTACTGACGTGGCCTCCTGAGAGGATGGTGCTCTGTGATGCGTCAGCCTCCAGCATTGCCCCGTCCATGTGGCAGGCAAGATCTTAGTTCCCTGACTAGGGATTGAACCTGTGTCTCCTGCAGGGGAAGCTTGGGGTCTTAACCACCAGGCACCAGCAAAGTCCCAAAACTAAGGTTTAAAAAAAGTAAACCAGTCATAGAAAAGTAAAATAATGAGGCCTCAAAGCACACAGTTTACACACTCTCAGATTTGGGCTGCCCCGCATTGAGTGTGTGTCAATTTTCCTGCAGTTCAAAGAGCTTGTGTGAAACTGTTGAGCTTATTATTACAATAAATAATTGTTTATTATTTTGTATTTGAGTTTGTATTTA
Source organism: Cervus elaphus (assembly GCF_910594005.1). Taxonomy (NCBI): domain Eukaryota; kingdom Metazoa; phylum Chordata; class Mammalia; order Artiodactyla; family Cervidae; genus Cervus; species Cervus elaphus. Next base: position 59,117,421 of record NC_057825.1, read on the forward strand.
TAAAAAAAAGCAATAATTGAGTTTTACTACCTTTTTTCATATTAATACATTAATAAGGATAACCACTCTCAAAATAATTAATAGGTTGAAATTGCTCACATTAATGGGAGCTATCAAGTGTTCTGAGTAATTAACTGTCATACACACACACATATATATACAGTAATTCTGCTTGCAATGCAAGTCACCACTATCTGACAATTTTATTTTGCACTTCAATCTTTTAAAAGTATGACCACTTAAAATTACTGTTTATTAAATAACAAATTAGAAAAAAACACATAAAATGTGTCATATGCTATGTCACATGTGTTTTATGATTACTTATTGACTATATAAAAGGCAGAGGAACCAGAGATCAAATCGCCAACATCCATTGGGTCATTGAAAAAGAGAGTTCTAGAAAAACATCTACTTCTGCTTTATTGACTTTGCCAAAGCCTTTGACTGTGTGGATCACAACAAACTGTGGGAAATTCTTAAAGAGATGGGAATACTAGACCACCTGACCTACCTCTTGAGAAACCTGTATGCAGGTCAGGAAGCAACAGTTAGAACTGGACATGGAACAACAGACTAGTTCCAAATAGGGAAAGGAGTACGTCAAGGCTGTATATTGTCACCCTGCTTATTTAACTTCTATGCAGAGTACATCATGAGAAACACTGGGCTGGAGGAAGCACAAGCTGGAATCAAGATTGCCAGGAGAAATATCATTTACCTCAGATATGCAGATGACACCACCCTTATGGCAGAAAGTGAAGAGGAACTAAAAAGCCTCTTGATGAAAGTGAAAGAGGAAAGTGAAAAAGTTGGCTTAAAGCTCAACATTCAGAAAACTAATATCATGGCATCTGGTCCCACCACTTCATGGCAAATATTTGGGGAAGCAGTAGAAACAGTGACAGACTTTATCTTTCTGGGCTCCAAAATCACTGCAGATGGTGACTGCAGCCATGAAATTAAAAGACGATTACTCCTTGGAAGGAAAGTTATGACCAACCTAGACAGCATATTAAAAAGCAGAGACATTACTTTGCCAACAAAGGTTGGTCTAGTCAAGGCTATGGTTTTTCTAGTAGTCATGTATGGATGTGAGAGTTGGACTACAAAGAAAGTTGAGTGCCGAAGAATTGATGCTTTTGAACTGTGGTGTTGGAGAAGACTCTAGAGAGTCCCTTGGACTGCAAGGAGATCCAACCAATTCATCCTAAAGGAAATCAGTCCTGAATATTCATTGGAAGGACTGATGTTGAACCTGAAACTCCAATAGTTTGGCCACCTGATTTGAAGAACTGACTCATTTGAAAAGACCCTGATGTTGGGAAAGATTGAAGGTGGGAGGAGAAAAGGAAGACAGAGGATGAGATGGTTGAATGGCATCACAGACTCAATGGACATGAGTTTGAGTAAATTCCAGGAGTTGGTGATGGACAGGGAAGCCTGGAGTGCTGCAGTCCATGGGGTTGCAAAGAGTCAGACATGACTGAGCAATTGAACTGAACTGATTGAAGGGAATTTACTAGAACAAAGTTTCCCAGAACCAAATAGAGCAAAGAGCTTGTACCCACATGCATTAAATATATTTTGTGCAACTTTTCTAACTTCTTTCAGTTTAGTAAATAATTGTTGAGGACACACTCATGGACTTTGTCTGGATCTCTACTCAGAAAGCTTTTTTAAGGAGGCTCCACACCAGTGATATTTAATAAAATTTCCCGTGATGATGAACATCCTTCTCGTCTGTGATGTCCAACACAGTAGTTACATGTTGCTAGAGAAACTTGAAATGTGACCTGCTATGACTCAGATACTGGATTTAAAATTTTTATTTAATTTTAATTAATCTATACTTAGTTTTTGAAAGTTTTACATGACCACGGCTGCCATACTGGTAGCAAAGAGTCCGGCACAACTGAGCGGAAGAAACAAAAACAAAAACCCAAAAATGCAAAGGCATTTCTGGTCAATTTAGGCTAACTGGAACAGCTGAGAAAAACATTTAAAACTCTCTGCCATTTCATTCTGCCTGACATCGCAGTTCAAAGTGGCTCAGTGAAGTGGGCCGACAGACCTGGTGCCTGAGATGAAAGCACCTGAATAAAAGACCAACATTTACATGCATTACAGCTCTCATGCCCAGATATCAAAGCAAATTAGGGACACTTATGGAATCATTTCATGGCAATGGGGAATGAAGATGATGGGTTTTGACTACAGAGGAACATCAAGAAGCTACCATCTATATACAGGTTTGCAAATGCAGGGTGATTTCTGTTGGCAGTGACTCCTACCTGTTTGTGCTTTTATTCACAGTGTTTCAACATGAGCTTTGCAAACTGCATCTGTATGACCTTAGGCAAGAGCATCTGGGGCCATGGTGAGGGTTTTTGAAACTTTTATTTTTGATTTTTCAGCTATATACAAAAGTGCCCTAGCTTCCTAAGCAGAATACTGTGGCCTCACAAAAAATAAGCAATAATCCTTCAAAATCACTTTATATCCAGTCTGTTTTCACATTTCCCTAATTGGATTTTTAAATTTTGTTTAAATCAGAATCCAAATGAGATTCCTGTATTGATTTCTTGAGTTTCTTTTATTTTTCCCTATATTAATTTTTTATAATTTTTTTTTGGATGTGGACAATTTTTAAAGTCTTTTTATTGAATTTGTTACAATATTTCTTGTGTTTTATGTCTTGGGTTTTTGGCCCTGAGGCATGTGTGATCTTGGCTCCCTGACCAATTATCAAACCATACTGCCTGCATTGGAAGGTGAAATCTTAACCACTGGACCACTAGAGAAGTCCCCCTTACTTCTTCTGTTGAAGAAACTGAGTAATTTGTAGGGCTTGCAACAGTCTGGATTTCATATATCTCAACCTGATGGAATTTTTAACACATTCCTCTGTTCACTGTAGCTCTTATAAATTGGTGGAAAAAAAAGTGAAGTCACATAGTCGTGTCCGACTCTTTTGCGACCTCATGGGCTATAGCCTACCAGGCTCCTCCGTCCTCGGAATTCTTCAGGCAAGAGTACTGGAGTGGGTTGCCATTTCCTTCTCTATAAATTGGTAGATAGAACTAAATGTTCAATCAGATTCAGACTTGATTTTTTTTTTCTTTCTCTGTTTTATGGACTGTTGTAGTTGCATAGTCGCTCTGTTGTGTCTGACTCTTTGCGACCCCATGGACTGCAGCAAGCCAGACTTCCCTATCCTTCACCATCTCCTGGAGTTTTTTGGACTAGACCACTTTTATCTATCAAGAAGCTTCTTTTATTGGTGATGTTTATCAGCCATTGGTGATCTATGTTTAGATTTATTCATTCCTTAATTCATTATTATTGCAAAAAGTGTTCTAATTCAATCATACTTCATTCACTTAAAGCTGGGAAAATTCAAGAAAGAAACTTTCCCTCATTAACTACTGAGTTATTCTGGTGCAAAAGTTTTACTGGAACTGTTGTTGTTCAGTCCCTAAGTTGTGTCTGACTCTTTGTGACTCCATGGACTGCAGCACTCCAGGCTTCCCTGTCCTTCACCATCTCCACCTCCCGGAGTTTGTTCAAACTCATGTCCGTGGAGTTGGTAATGCCATCCAGCCATCTCATCCTCTGAGCTGGCTCCCTAACACATAGCCAAGGTTTCTTCATGAGCTAAGGTCTTCTCCTTTTTTAAACGTATTATAAATGTCTAGATATTTAATATTTCAATCCATTGCAGTCGATAATGTTTATTGATGTTTAAATCATTCTGTTTTCAACCAGCAGAAGCCTATTCAAGTTAGTTCCTGAGTTCATTTGACAAGATCCTGGTGGTCTTGACAGTTTCCTTGTTTCTGGTGGGTTAAGTTGTTCCAGGTTTATCTTTTACTTTGGAACCATCCATTTCTCAAGGAGCCCTACTTAATTTGAAGGCTGTAGTCTGAGATATCATACTCCTAGCGTAGTCTTTGTTTCTAGGCCTTTTCAGTGTATAGAACTAGGAAATATTTTTTGGTGGGGACTATAGTCAATTTGTCTTTGTTTTTTAAATTGGAGGATAATTGCTTTACAATGTTGTGTTGGTTTCTTTTATACAGTTATGGGAATCAGTCATAACTATACTATCCCTCTTGAGCCTCCCTCCCATCTCTGTATTTTTTTAAAAGATAAGTCACGAGTTTACCCTCATATTTCCAACTCACACTGTGCCCTGCTGGGCTTTTCCTCTCTCATTAATCTTGCTTCCTTCAACTGTGCTGAAAATCTCAGCTCACAACCCAAATGCTTATCTGATTTATCTTTCAAAACACAGGACAAGACTGCCACTACCACCATCATAAAAATGTTTTTAGAGTGTTTTAGGCTTTTCCTTTTTGTCCTTTAGGAATATCCTTCTAAGGATGTATAGTTAAATTTTTGTGTTTTAAAGCTTAGTGTGATTCCTCTTTGAGTCATTATGCTGCCAACTAGATACATGGGTTTATTTGTTTTATTTGCTTTTGATTTTTAGGGATGGCTTTTGAAAATAGATTTAAATTTATTTAGTAAATAATATAAAATAATGACATCATTCCAAAGTCAAATATATTTTAAAAATCCAGCTGATATCTGTCAATTCTATCTTATTTTTTCTCTCTGACAATAGATAATCTTGGGTGGGTGATAAGCTTCAAAAAGTCAATAAAGAGTAGTTATGAATTCACTTTTTAAGCAAAGCATTCTACCAGATTTTACCAAGTGACCCCTTAACATGGTTTAGAATCACTTCATTTGAAAATAAAATGTAGAAGCTAATGGCAGGTCATCAAAAAATGGTATTTTTTTGGGATACTTTCTGTTTTCTTTTTAAAGTAATTTGTGCTAGTTTTAAAATCTGGAAATTAAAATCAATAAAGAAGAAAATCAAGATCATTCATAATTTCATCACTTAGAAATTGCCAGTGCTAAAATTTAGCTTATTTTCTTCTAGCCTTCTTTTCTCTCCAACTGATTTTTTTTTAATTGGAATTGCAAATTGCATTATAATTTTGTATTTTGCTTTTTTATTTGGGTTTGAAATTACATCTTGAGCAATTATCCATGTCTTTTTACATTTGTCTTTTAAATATAAATATATATATATAATTTTTTATGTGGGCCATTTTTTTCAGTCTTTACTGAATTTTGTTATAATAGTGCTTCTGTTTTTTGTTTTGTTGAGTGTGTTGCATGACATGTGAGGTCTTAGTTCCCAGACCAGGCATTGAACCCACACCTTTTAAACTGGAAAGTGAAATCTTAACCACTGGACCCCCAGAGAAGTCCCTAAATTTGTTTTTAAAGACAGCAAAGTAGTCTATTATTTCCATTAATCTATTCAACACATATTTATGGAACTAATTCTGCATAACAGGCACTAAGAAACCAGCAGGAAATGAAACAAAGCAACCCTGGACCTCATGGAGCTTACATGTCACACACACACATATAGACACACAGAGACACACACTGCACTCAGTCTACCCTGAGGTTTGCCTACTTAAATTGTATGTAATTACCTGCTGTTATAAATATTGTTCTGATAAGCTTCCCAACACATATATTTTTGTACCTGTCAGGATCGGTCCTGGAAATGGAATTATATGTATAAAGCATCAAGATATAGGTATTGATTTCTAATAAGCTCTACCTAAAAATCTGTCAAATCTCTGATGGTGAATCTCTAAGATACTTTTGTCTCTGCTGGTCTCCTGTGTATGGGAGGGTTGATGACCTGACTCCTCTAATCCTTTTCTCTGTGGTCCAGGCTCTTCTGTGCAGGGAAGGAGATTCAGAAGGGGAGGGACTTGACTTCAATTTTGGGAAAACCAGTGGAATTGCAGTTATTGTCAAGGTGCTAGCAGAAGAGTAAGGAGAAAGATGGTTGGGTGCAGGACCTCCAGCTGGTGATCAGGCTGATGAGATGCAGGCCCTGGACTTCACATGTCTGTCTTCATTAAGCCTTTTATGTGAGAAAAAAAATTGCTTAATTGTTGTGGATTTTAATAAATAAATGATGTTAAGATGTGCATTTTGTTTCTTCTATTAAATCTGTTTATAAAGAATGAATATGTACTTGCTTCTATCTATGAGTGTCCTTCCCTGGTGGCTCAGATGGTAAAGAAAGTGAAAGTGAAAGTCATTCAGTCGTGTCCAACTCTTTGCAACCCATGGACTATTCAGTCCATGGAATTCTCCAGGCCAGAATACTGGAGTGGGTAATCTTTCCCTTCTTCAGGGGATCTTCCCAACCCAGAGATCAAACCCAGGTCTCCTGCATTGCAGGTGGATTCTTTACCAGCTAAGCTACCAGGGAAGCCCATTCCCTAAGGAGCCACTGGGAATGTGTGGGCATTTTTTGTTACCTTGATGGTTTGGGGCACATACACATATGGAGTTGACTGGGGCCAGGGATACTGGGTGGGGGTGGGGCCAGGGAGCTGGATGTTACAGAGTTTGCATACATAGTTTCTTAAAAAGGAAAAAGCATGGTAAAGAATTTGCCTGCAATTCAGGAGACTTGGGTTCGATCCCTGGGTCAAGAAGATCCCCTGGAGAAGGAAATGGCTACCCACTCCAGTATTCTTCCTGGAAAATTTCATGGACAGAGGAGCCTGAGGGCTACCATCCATGGGGTTGCAAAGAGTCAGAAATGACTGAGTGACTAACACTTTCACTTTCACATGTGTAAGAAAGAAGAAACACAAGAACTACAAACAAGCAAGAAATCCAAGACGAAGATGGTACTGTTCCCTCAAACAGGAAGGAGTAGCTGACATGTGATCACCTGCAAACAGGTGACTCTACATTCAAAACGACAAATTCTTTCAGCATCTGAGGAAGAGAGTCCTCCTTCAAATAGGAAAGAACCCTCTCTGTGGTCCTCAGTCCAGTTCAGTTCACTTCAGTCTCTCAGTCATGTCTGACTTTTTGCGACCCCATGGACTGCAGCACTCCAGGCTTCGCTGTCCATCACCAACTCCTGGAGCTTGCTCAAACTTATGTCTATTGAGTTGGTGATGCCATCCAACATCCAACCATCTCATCCTCTGTCGTCCCCTTCTCCTCCCGCCTTCAGTTTTTTCCAATGAGTCAGTTCTTCGAATCAGGTGGCCAAAGTATTGGAGTTTCAGCTTCAACATCAGTCCTTCCAATGAATATTCAGGACTGATTTCCTTTAGGATGAACTGGTTGGATCTCCTTGCAGTCCAAGGGACTCTCTAGAGTCTTCTCCAACACCACAGTTCAAAAGCATCAGTTCTCTGTGGTCCTGCTAACAGTAATAAAATACTGATGAGAAATACTTTTTTTTTTTTTTTTAGTAATTTGTGCAGACTATGGATAGCGATGGGTTTCCCAAGTGGCTCAGTGGTAAAGAATCCGACTATCAGTGCAGAAGATGAAGGAGACTTGGGCTTGATCCTTGGGTTGGGAAGATCCCCTGGAGGAGGAAATAGCAACCCACTCCAGTATTCTTGCCTGGAGAATCCCATGGACATAGGAACCTGGCAGACTACAATCCAGGGGGTCAAAAAGATTCAGACATTACTGAATACCCACACCCACACCCACCCACTCACACACACACACACACACACACACATAGAGATAGCAATGTGTCCTAAAGACTGGACTCTGGACTGTGTAAGACAGGCCAAGAAATATTTTAGAAGTAGAGTAGTAAGAGGTACAAACCTCCAGCTATAAATTCAGTATGTCACGAGGGTGTTATGCACACATAGGGAACACGGTCAATAATGTGATAATGACTTTGTATGGTAGTGGGTAGTAACTGGTCTTATTGCCATGATCATTTCATAATGTTTGAAAGTATAAAATCACCACGTCAGCCATCTGAAACTAATATAATAATTTTTAAAAGAATAAAAAAGGGACTTCTCTGCCATTCCAGTGGTTAAGACTTCACCTTTCAAGGCAGAGGGTGTGGGGTTGATCACTGGTTGGGGAGCTAAGAGCCCACATGCCTCGGGGCCAAAAACCAAAAACATAAAAACAGAAACAATATTGTGACAAATTCAATAAAGACTTTGAAAATTATCCACATCAGAAAAAAAATTTAAATATAAAGAATATAAATAAATAAATAAAGCACCTTTGTGTTAGCTTCCTATGGCTGCTGTAATGAACTCAGTACACACTTGGTGTGAAGCAGCAGACACAGGTCCTCTGCGGCGCTCTTGACCAGAAGCCTGAAATCTGGGTGTAGGTGGGGCCTTGCTCCCTCTGAGGGTGCCTGGGAAGACTCTAGACCCACTTCTGGAGGCTCCAGGTGACCCTTAGCCATGGCCGCATCACTCCGGTCTTTGCCTCTGTGGTCACACTGCCTCCTCCTCTTCTTTGTGTCAAGTATCTTCTGAGTGATGCTTGTTCTCGAATTTAGCTCCCCCGCCCCCTTCCCCCCAAATAATCCAGGATGGTCCCTTCATTTCAAGATCCTTAACGGAAAGGGGTCTGAAACACCACCTTTCCAAATAAGGTCCAGCTCTCAGATTCCAGGAGAGGAGTGTGAACATACCTTTTGGGGGCCACTGATCCACCTACTGCAAGGAGGAATGTGGCTAGTATTGATAAAAAAGCAAAACAAAAAACACCTAAAACCTAGAGAGTAAGTCTAGGATTGAAAGGTCCCATTGACTAGCCCCTCCTCATGATTCTGCTCTCCGAGAGGTGTAAACTTTCATTTACAAAAGATGAGTAGGTTCGGAGATAAGTTGTACAGTATTGTGCCCGTCGTCATCAGTTCTGTACTGTATACTTGGCATTTTGTCACGAAGGTAACGCATGAATGCATGTGTGCTCAGTTGTTCAGTTGTATCGACACTTTCTTGAACCCACAGACTGTAGTCTGTCAGGCTCCTCTGTCCATGGGATTCTCCAGGCAAGAATACTGGAGTGGTATGCTATTTCCTACTCCAGAGGATCTTCCCTGACCCAGGGATCAAACCCACATCTCTTGAGTCTCCTATGTTGAAGGTAGAGTCTTTACCACTGAGCCATAGGGGAAGACTGTCACGAAGATAGAGCTTATGTTAAATATCCTTACCACACACCAAAAGGCCTACTGAAATTTAATTATGCAAAGGTCACACAGGCTGATTATTTGCAGCTTTTCTGGGGCAAGAAGCTGTGTCTGGTGCCCAGGCACCTTGGCTTCCTGTCCAGAGCTGGCCTGAAAAGGAACTCCTTGTCTCTGGGATCTGGCAGGACCAGCAAGCAATCAAAAATATTACTGCTTAGCCACAGGGAAAATAGCAAAATAAATATATCAGCAGCCCAAGGAACATATACAAATAGTAACAGAAGTAATAAAGAAATGAAGTAGATCCACAGTGTTGACAATTTAAAATAGTTTTGAGTAGAAGTGAAGAAATAGTCAGTTGTAGTCACTATATTTATGTTTCTTTTTTCTGATGCTTCAGGCATCTGAGTCTCTAAAATAAATATGCCTTGCTAAATCGGTTATTATCACTTAACATGTTTTTAGACATATAATTAATCAGATTCATAGTTGAAGCTGAAGTTCTCAAGAAACACTGATTTTCTAAATTTTATCTTATTAAATATATGAATTTATCAAATTGAATACTAAGCAAATAGTAATAAATACTCTATTGCACACTCTTCAAAGAATGTATTAATTGTTTCAGTGGCAAGCTGAAATCTTTTTTAAAGGGAGGGTCTGCTTAGTTGTCCCACTTCTTCCCTGGCAGACCCCTCCTTGAGCTGAGGAGGGAGGGTCCCAGCTTCCCTATTCGGTCTCTCTCTGGAAGGATTCAGGACTTCTAATTCTTAGCACTGGAGGCCAGTAAGATCCTCCTTTTCTGACCTGAGGCTCCCAAGGTTATCCACATCAAATTGCAGTTGACTCCAATATACATCAATTTATGATTTTATCAGATGTGCAGTCATATTTCAGTTCAGTTCAGTTCAGTCACTCAGTTGTGTCCGACTCTTTGTGACCCCATGAATCACAGGACGCCAGGCTTTCCTGTCCATCACCAACTCCCGGAGTCTACCCAAACCCATGCCCATCGAGTTGGTGATGCCATCCAGCCATCTCATCCTCTGTCGTCCCCTTCTCCTCCTGCCCCCAATCCCTCCCAGTATGAGGGTCTTTTCCAATGAGTCAACTCTTTGCATGATGTGGCCAAAGTATTGGAGTTTCAGCTTCAGCATCACAGTCATATTTAAGAAACACTATTTAATGAAGAATTGATTTTTATGGAATAGATATTTCACTGCAATGCCTCATTCTCAATTCATGTTTCTTCAACAAAATTCTATTTTCATGCAGAATAGGAATAAATACCTTTCCCCAGGAATGTGGTGTTTGCTTTTGTTAGTAATAAATTTGCAGTTTTTCAGATACAGACTCACAGACTTACAGAAAAAATTTATGGTTGCCATGGGGGAAGAATGGGATGAAGGGATAGTTAGGGAATTTGGGACTGACATGTACTCATTGCTATATTTAAAATGGATAACCAACAAGATCTGCTGTATAGCACAGTGAACTCTGCTCAATGTCATGTGGCAGCCTGGGTTGGGGAGGAGTTTAATGGAGAATGGATACATCTATATGTATGGCTGAGTGCCTTTTCTGTCCACCTGAAACTATCATAACATTGTTAACCAGCTCTATTCCAATATAAAATGAAAAGTTTAAAAAAAAATGAATTTGTTGGTTTTTTTCCTCTGAGAACTTTTCTAGGCTTTCTACCTGGCTACTTTTGATATAGCCATTACATCTGTGTTTTAACTTTATTCTCTGGTAATCTCAACCACCGTTCTGAAATACACCTGGCTTTAGTTGTTGAATGGGTACAAAAGATGCTCCATCTGGAAATGGGTACCTGTAAAATGGCAGACCATGCGACAGGTAGAAATATTTGTTTTCTTCTCCAGGAGGTTGATTCAGAATCTACTGAGAGCAACTTTAGAGAAAAGTTGGGCTCACTTTTTCTTTTGTAGATTTTTATTGCTGAGAGAAGGATGAGAAGCGACTGCTTGCTGTGTTTGCAACAAAGGGAAATTCAGCATAGAAATAGCTACTCTTTCCAAATTGGGCAGTAATTGGGCTTATGCTCATCAGGGGAGCTTGAGACATTGCTTAGAGATCATTGGGGGGAACAGGTCCAGGCCTGAAGTCCTAATGTGCTTTGTAATTGTGTCTCATCTTATTTGACAGCTGAGGAAACATCATGAACATTTTCTCTTTGCTTTTTTGAAATTTCTGAGTGCTGATCTCCCATTTTATAAAAAGTAATGCAAGAAATAAGATGAAACTGCTCCTTGGAGAAAAAGCTGACTCATTCCTTGTATTTATCAAGCACATTTCATGAGCAGACAGGGGGCTGGGCTCTGGGGTCACAGAGGTGGAGAAGACAGGGAGGCTGACCATGTCCCTGTTAACCAGGGCAGTGTGTCTAGACTTGGGAAGATGGTACTGCCTGCATGCACCTCCCTCAGTCCTGATCTTCAAGCTGCCTCCCCAGCCCATGATGATCACCATGGAGGACCATTTCAGGACTCAATTCAGTGAGTGGAGTGCAAGACTTTAACTTTGCAAGGCTTGGCATCTCAACATTGGGTTTTCTAGGATCACCGGCACACCACACGTGATGTCTTTACCAATGTCCACATGATGGCTCACGCTGGTCCCAGGTGTGCCCAGGAGAGGGATCCAAGGACCTGAGTGACTGGGTCATCTCTGGGGTGAATTATACAAAATGACAGCTTGCAGATGCCTCAGTTTGGAATTGAAATTCACATTGTCAAATTGTTTTCATATTGCAAGGTGGAATCTTAATATTTAGCAAGTATTTACAATCTGTACAGCATTTAAGCAAACATGTACATCTTCTCCAAAAAACAAAGTTACTGAAGAAATCAAACACAGTGAAATCTGAGGCTAAGTCCTTCTGCAGGCCATTACTTACTGATTTGTGTTGTCAGCTGAGCCTCAGTCTTTGTCTACGACCACATAACTGATGGAGTAAGATCAAGAGACTTTAGAGCTGAAATTGGAGATATGATCACCCGTGCAAGAAGCTTCAATTTGATACCTACATTCTCGGCTTCACTGTATCACAAAATGCCCTTATTTAAATTTCACCTAGCATTTTCTCTTATCTAACATAAAATTTAAAATGTCAATGTACAAACATCCCAGTTAAATGTCATTTGTGTTGACTTTTTCTCAAAAATTAGTTTAAAAGGAAAATATGAGAGTCAACCAGTGTTAATATAAGAATCAGAAGCAATGTGCTTCAAACAAACCCAGCAAATTCAAATTCAGTCCAGCATGGGAAATGATGGTAGTTGCCTGTGTGTCATGTACATGGAAATGTGCATGTGTAAATATTTAGTACATATTAAAATCCACCCCATCTTTAAGCTTACCTATGTGTACTCAGTTGCTCCGTCATGTTTGGCTCTTTGCAACCCCTTTAAGTATATCTTGTCAGGCTCCTCTGTCCATAGGATTCTCCAGGCAAGAATGCTAGAGTGAATTGCTATGCCCTTCTCCAGGGGATTTTCCCAACCCAGGGATCAAACCTGCATCTGTTGCATCTTCTCCATTGGCAGGTGGATTCTTTACCACTGAGCTACCTGGGAAGCCCTAAGCCAACCTATGTAGAGTACATTAAACTGAAGAAACTGTTTGTTATTGGAAAAGAAGCATAAAGTGGCTTCTGAAATGTCTATAAGGTTTATAGACCTTTAAAAAGTCTAGTGAAGACGTAAGATGCCAAGAAGGAGTGAAGTATTTTCAGATGCAAATTACTTTAAGTGCACGAATTTGTTTTTCACTGGCACGGTTCCTTAGTCACAGTAAGAGCTTGCCTGAGAAGCAGCAGAGTTGAAGAGGGGTGATGGGGCTTTCCACTGTCCCCGAGTGAGTGGCGAGTGTGTACCGACAGAGGGGCATCGCCCTCTCCTCTCTCCTTTTTATATCCATAGGCAAAATGGATGATTTCCTTTTAGTTACTATTTCTGTGCATTCTAAGCTAGATTTTTTTTTTTTTTGAGCTGGAGGATATGATTAACCTGTCAATAGCCTTCACATATTTTTATAAAATTATAGTAGTTGGTGCACATAAAATAATAAGTTGAGTATCATACACTCTTTTTCAGAAATCTTCTGATTTGATGTGTGGAGCTGGGCTCTGAAGGTGAGGAGATGGTTCTGTCCTTTCCAGGAACTCAGCTCTGATAACTGTGATATGTGCTTCTGCTGCTGCTGCTTCTTTTTTTTTCTTTTAAAGATTTTTTTTTTTTGATGTGAACCATTTTTAAAGTCCTTATTGAATTTGTCACAGTATTGATTGCTTCTGTTTTATGCTTCAGTTTTTTGGCCTCAAGGCCTGTGGGATCTTAGCTCCCCGACCAGACCAGGAATCAAACCCACACCCCCCTGCATTGGAAGGCAAATTCTTAACCCCTGGACCTTCAGGGAAGTCCCCAACCTTTGCTTCTTTAAGAGACGTTTTCAAGCATCCTTGCCTGTGGCATTTCTCCCTTAGGTACCAAGTCTTGGAAGTTTTGACTTTTGCAAGTTCAGTAAATTGAATAATTACCCTCATTAAATCTGACATTCCTGTTTAGGATTATTCCCTATTTGTCAGTGTTTTTCTAAAAAAAATTTTATTTATTTATTTGATTGTGCCAAGTTTTAGTTGTAGTATGTGGGATCTGGTTCCCCAGCCCGGGATCAAATCCTGGCCCTTGCATTGGGAGTATGGAATCTTAGCCACCAGGGCACCAGGGAATCTCCTGTCTGTGTTTTAAAAATCAATGAAGTAAGTAATCATGCCTCATAATGGTGGTGGGTGGGCAGAAGGGTCTGGAAGTGGGAAGTCCGGCTAATGTAAATTTTTCTTGGGTGGTGAAATTAAATTCATATTTTATTAAATTAAACGTTTTTCTTTGCCCTTTTGGGTCTCCTCCCTCCCCTTTAGTATGCACTGTGCATCTGCATTCACCTACCTCCTTAGGGAATAGAATTTCTTCATCTCACAAGGGTCAGAACCTTTAGGAGACAATCTTCCTCCTTGAGGGCTTCCCTGGGGGCTCAGTGGTAAAGAATCCACCTGCCAGTGCAGGAGACCTGGGTTTGATCCCTGGTCAGGAAGATCCCATGGAGAGGGAATGGCAGCCTACTCCAGTGTTCTTGCCTGGAGAATCCCTTGGACAGGAGCCTGGCGGGTCACAGTCCATGGGGTCACACAGAGTTGGACATGACTGAGCACACACACATGTGTTACTCAGAATAAGTCCCACAGTTTGGAGACACAGATGCAGATGTTAGAAAAGCTGAGATGTGCATTTTAATATTTTCTGAAGATTCAAGTACATCCGGCTAGAATGTGCAGGAAGAGACTTTCTTGAGCTATGATTTATCCAGTGATCTCTGGGCCTCTAGTGTTAATAATTGTTTTGAACACTGCTCTTCTCTTTCAAGTTGCCTTTTCAATCCATTTGTACAGCTGCATCATCATAGCCATTTGTCTGCTGCTCTTTCAAGTTGGAACATTTCAGGCCTTCTCTCTTTTTATTTTGTTTTTTAGAGTCAGCTTTGTGTTTGCAGTGTCAAGATTTACATTTGAAAGAAACAAGCAGTGAAAAGAGACAAGATAAAAATCAGTTTCTCAGAGATTCCCCCTCCTCCCTTTTTTTTAATTGAAGTACAGTTGATTTACAATGTTGTGTTAATTTCTGTTGCACAGCACAGTGATTCAGTTACATTCAGATAAAGTCTTTTTTATATTCTGTTCCATTATGGTTTATCTCTGGATATTCAGTAGAGTTTCCTGGGCTATACTTTAGGACCTTGTTGCTAAGGGGGACAGAGGTGGGGGGGGGGGGATGGGCTGTGAGTCTGGAGTTAGTAGATGCAAACTATTGCATACAGAATGGATAAATGATATCTCATTTTCTTTGAGTTAAATTTCACATGAAAAGACTCCTTCCTCCCAGTGCAGAGGGCCCAGGCTTGATCCTATATGCTGCAACTAAAGATCCCGTGTGCCACAGCTAAGACCTGTGTGTATGTGCATGCTTAATCACTCAGTCATGTCTGACTCTCTGTAGCCCGCCAGGGTCCTCTGTCCATGGGATCGTTAGGTAGTTAGAATAGGAAAAAGGAGTCCAGAAGGGCGATGGCTAAAAGACAAGGAAGGGAAAAGCCCACGAAAATAGAAGAAAGGAAGGTCCAAGGACCAGAGTGAGGAGCTCAGGTAGAACAAACAGCACTCCTGGCTAGCCCATTTTACATACGGCAGGCCCAGGGGAGAGGAAAGAACATATAGAAAGAGGAGCCAAAGGGCCGGGGGTCTCTCTTCTGTGCTCACGCACGTTCTCTGTCTCTTTCTCCCTCTCTCTCTCTCTTCTCTTTGCATCTTTTGGGTCAGCATGCCCTCATGCTTTGAGGATGTATTTTCCTTTTATTTTCTAAATAAAACTGAACTGTAACATGGAGCTGTAACACGGACTGTCTGAGATCTGTGATGCACTGAGGGCTTTAATGTCCATTGCTTCAAATTTTTGTTGTGACGAGACAGAACCGAGGAAATTACACGCTCCCCTGACAGGATTCTCCAGGAAAGAATACTGGAATGGGTTGCCATGCCCTCCTCCAGGGGATTTTCCCAACCCAGGAATTGAACTGGCATCTCTTACATCTCTTGCATTGGCAGGCAAGTTCTTTACCACTAACACCACCTGGGAACCCCAACTAAGACCTGGTGCAGCCACGTAAATAAGTAAATATTTATTTATTTATTTAGGCTATGCTGAGTCTTAGTTGCTGCTCAGGCTTCTCTAGTTTCAGGGAGTGGGAGCTACTCTCTAGTTGCAGTGCCAGGGCTTCTCATTGTGGCGGCTTCTCTTGTTGCAGAGCAAAGGCTCTAGGGTACATGGGCTTCAGTAGTTGCAGCTCCTGGGCTCTAGAGCACAGTCTCAGTAGTTGTGGCACACAGGCTTAGTTGCTCCAGGATCTTCCTGGACCAGGGATTGAACCCTTGTCTTCTGCATTGGCAGGCAGATTCTTTACCACTGAGCCACCAGAAGTCCCTGCATAAAATAAATAATAATAATAAAAAAAAGACTGTCAGGCACTCCTCCTGTTTACTTCTGGAAACTTTCAAGGTATGATTTTAACAATGCTCTGTTTTTCTTATTTTCTTTTCCTTTTAAAAAAACATGAACATAGCTAATAGTGGTTAATTATTTTGTTCTATCAAGTAAACATGCAGAACCAATGCCTGGGTGACGTGCTCCAGACAGTTTTAACAGGGAAGGCACCTGTACTTCAGTCCATCAGGGTGACCAGGTGTACTTTAGAGAATGATGGTGTTGCTTCTAAAGACTGTCATTTATTCCCCTGACAACACAGATTCCTATTTTTACAATAAGAGTTTCCAGCTGGTGGAGGCAGTGTCTTGTCCAGATAAAATTAATATATCATGAGAAAGTTCCAATGCTGGTAATAAAGTGTCTAGTGGAAGGGGCACTTCTTAAATTTGTACAAAGTAGGGGATGACTCTCGTTACTGAGGTGAGGCTCATGGTGGGTAGAACTCTTTGGGAAAAGAAAGATCTTGGGCTCCATGTTGATCTGTTAAAATAGTTCAGTGGCATAGTCAAGAAGGAATTGAATAGATTCAACTAAAATTAAGTTAGAGATGAAGATAAAGGGATGAACAGCACCTAGACCATGGCAGTGATGTGATGTGGATGGAACCACCTAGGGGCTAAGTATAGAGTCATAGGAGAGGGCCAGCTTTGGAGGAGATCCAGAGTTTTATACAAAGCAGAGGAGGAATGAACCAACAGAGTCAGGTTGCAGGTACAACCAGAGTCGGGAAGAGGAGTCCTAGAGGGTTTCATGGGGGAGGTGGGAATTGAGCTTGGTCTAGTGCATATGTGTGTAAAGTTGCTCAGTTGTGTCTGACTCTTTGTGACCCCATGGACTGTAGCCCACCAGGCTCCTCTGTCCATGGGATTTTCCAGGCAAAAAGACTGGAGTGGGTTGCCATTTCCTTCTCCAGGGGATCTTCCCAATCCAGGGATTGAACCTGTGTTTCTTATGTCTCCTGTTTGGCAGGTGAGCTCTTTACCCTGTGCCAACTGGGATGCGCTCAGCTTGGTCTTAGTGGATGGTTACTATCTGAGCACCTGGAGAGGAGAACAGAGGGAAGGCTCTGGAGACACAGAATGAGATGAATAAAGCGTGGAGGTGAGCAGGGGTCTGTGTGCTTGTTTCAGACAGTCCTGATGTGATGAATTTAAACCCGAGTGATGAATTCAGAACTGCTCCCTGTGGAAGAGTCACCTCTACCCTCCAGGAGCCCAGGTGTGGAGGCAGAGGACAGACAGCAGAGGAATGAGCTCAGTCCTATTTCAGAGGAAAGGCTGATCCATAGCAGGAGATGCCGAGGGGGAGGGCTCTGTGGACGGAGGGATGTTCAGGCGGGGACCGTGCTGGGCAGATGAAGGCAGTGAAGGGTGGGGTGTGGGAACAGTGGGATCAGAGGCACGGAAGCTGTCAGAACTTAGCCCAGTGTGTGCACCATTGAGAGAAAGGCAGCTCCCCCCACCCGTAGTCCTTCCCCAGGAAGCAGGTGGACAGAGGCCAAGCTGGAGACACAGGCTCAGCACTGGGCTCGCACCTACATTTCATTAATCCTTAAATAGGTCAAATCCCTCTCCCACCGTCCATGGGGTTCATCGATTTTTGTGGTATAGAATTTCGCTGTGTTACAAAAAATCCATTTCCAGTTTATAAGAGCAAGAGATGAAACAGCTGTTACTCAGCTTTTCTTTATTGACTGAGGAAGTGGAAAAAAAAAAACGCTTCAGAAAACAGGAGAAGAGGAGGAAATTGCATGAATTTTTCAAACCATAGATCCCACAGACAAAATCCTTTCTCTGTCTCCACTTTCCAAGTATTTGGTGGAGGGTTGGGGGGCGAGGTTTTGTCTGCTTCTATTTCATCTTTCCCAAGCCCGTTTGACTCGGATGTTAGAGGTGGGCTGAGTGGGTAATTTATGCTTTTGGAAGAACATCAAACAGATGCAAGCAGCTCATCCCATCCATCTCTGAAAGACAGGCAGTTAATTAGGATGGGCCTGTGGCTTTGATGTGAGGCAGAAGAATCATAAGGAGCTCAGGACTTCTCAATTCAGAGACATTTTCAGAAGGAGAGCTAGCTCACAGTTGTGCTGTGATTCCAAACAGCAAAGAGAGCTGGACCATCTGGTCAACCAGACTTGAGAACCATGACTTTAAGATGTGGGCAACTGCCTGAGTGCCCCTCCCTAAGGAAATAGCAACTCATGCCAGTATTCTTGCCTGGAGAATCCCATGGACAGAGAAGCCTGGTGGGGTTGCAAAGAGCTCGACATGACTGAAATGGCTTAGCACACATGCACATAGCTGATTAACAACCTCATGGTAGTTTCCGGTGAATAGCGAGGGGACTCAGCCACACAATGTACAGAGACACAGGGATTTGAATGATGCTGCAACTTTGCCATCAGCTTGTGGGTTGGGGAACCTTGATTCTGTAAGCCCATCTTACAGTTAATCCTAGCCCTAGAGGAAAAACCTTCATTATGATCTGTAGAGTCTGGAATGTTGGAGCCTGAACATGTTTGTTTCCAAGAGCCCACAGTCCTGGAGGAGGGTTTGTCCTTTTTACTCACATACAGGACACCTGGCTGTTGGGTTTTTCTGGTTTCCTAGTAATTCTGTATGAGTTTGAGTGCTGGCTTTTCCATTTCTACAGAAAAAGGCATTGATATTTCAGTAGAGGTGGCACTGAATCTGTAGATTGCTTTGAGAAGTATTATCATCTTGGAATTTTGCTTCTGGAACATGTTTTTTTCAAGGTGTGAATTATTGAATTACTTGAGTTTTTTTTTAATTTCGTGTTTCCATAAATAAACCTCACACTGATGACTAATCTTTATCTACCAAGCAGCATGTTCAATGACACTGTCAACATGTCAAGCACATGTAATAAGCTTCATAAAATTATTTCTGACATAAGTTACAGGGGAAAATCAACTCTCAAAACCTTCCAATAAAAGCAGAACATATTATGTCTTTAAAAGTAGATGTCTTTTCACAATGGTTCAGAAATTTTCAAATGGAGAGAAGAAACTCAAAAAATTGTTTACAGTGGTGTCAGATGTTCATTAAATGTCATGTAAAAGTAGCATGACAAATCTGATTCTGAAACTCTGGAAAAAGTACAAGGAAATCTGTGTTTGGGAGGAAAGTATACAACAACACACATACACACATACACTTGTATATGTACATGTGTATATAAATTATGTATGTAATTTATATAGTTATTTGTATTGTGTATGTAAATAATACTTGTATATGTAATTTATACCTTATCTCATTTCTGATTTTACAATAGCCAAAGTATTTTAGCTTTCTATCAGCCTACTCTGAAATTTTGAAGCAAATTGTAATTTATATTTATAATACTAACTTTAATAAATTTCTAATTTTTCCATTTAATTTCTTACTTACAAAAACTTTTCTAATGAACATGATGTCAAATGATGTTATCAAAATATTTCAATAGTTGTGATTAAAAGTGGTTGCTAGAAAGATACAGAAGAAATTTTTGCTAGAAAATTGTCTCATTTTTGAGGAGCGCTTTTGATTGCTTGGGGTACTAGTCAATCCTTGGTTGCAAGAGATAGAAACAGACTTAGGCAAGTTCATCAGAAGAGGAAGGATGTTGAGCTGTTGATGACAGGAGTGAGAGGGCTGGGAATCAGTCTTTTTTTTTAATTGGAGGATAATTGCTTTACAATGTTGTATGAGTTTCTGCTGTACAACAGTGTGAATCAGCTACATGTGTATTTATACACCTCCTCCCTCTCATCCCCTTCCATCCCACCCTCTAGGTTATCAGAGCACTGAGCTGAGCTCCCTGTGTTTTGCAGCAGCTTCCCACTAGCTATCTGTTCTACACATGGTAGTGTATATATGGCAATGCTGCTCTCTTGATTCGTCTCACCCTCACCTTCCCCTACTGTGTCCACAAGTTCATCCTCTATGCCTGCATCTCCATTTCTTCTCTGTAAATAGGTTCATCAGTACTATTTTTCTAGATTACACATATATGCGTTTAAATCAATAATTGAAAATGAACCAACTGACAAAGGATTAATCTCCCATATCCGTGAAACAGCTCAGAGAGCTCAGTATCAGGGGTGCAGTCCTGAGAAGAGTAGGAGGTGGAGCTGTGGACAGAGCCCAGCTCAGGGCCACTGGTGGCCTGGCCAAGATGCTGTCAGGGCTCATGTCTCAGTGATCTTGGGGATTTTGTGCCACAAACGCAGACATCAGAGTCCAGGGGGAGGACATGCAGTTGGTCAGTGCATCACCGTGTGCCCACCCTCCTGGTTGCAGGCTGGGAGAGGAAGCATGCAGTGTTGCCAGTTTCCCTGCTGCTTCCCATGAAGACTGGTAAGGAAGCATTCCTTCCAACCCAAAAGAATGTGTGAATCAGGTGGGCACATCCTCAAAACTGTGAGCTATTTCCTGCACCTTTGATTACTCAGCACCTGCCTAAACCTTCCTTCTACCCTCACACTTTCGAAGTGACAGCTCCCACCTGAAACAACATGGCCCTTCCCCACAGGATCCAGTCTAAGCCACCATCATTCGATCAACCAGCTCCAGGCATCTCAGGAGACACAGGGGCTTCTGCAGCAGTTGTAGTGCCCTGGGAATATTCTGCAACTTATAGCCACAGTTTCAACATGAATATCACTAGAATACCCTTTATGCCAGGACTCCCCAACCTCCAAAATCTAGTTCCTGATATGGGGCTGATATAATAATAATAGAAATAAAGTGCACAAGAAATGCCATGTGCTTGAATCATCCCGAAACATCCCTGTCCATGGAAAATTTGTCTATTTGTCCCAGGGACCTCTGCTTCATACAATGTGGGGAAGAAGAAAAGGGAAGAGAAAGGAGACCATTAAAAATATGAACAGATGCTCCTCTGGGCAGGCAAGGAAACATGCACAGAGGCCACACTCCCGTTCCATTTTCCTGGGGATAACTCAGCTTTTCATTTGCATCTCAGCCTCAGTAAACTGACCTGTGTTCAGGTATCACACAAGAAGTGGCAACCTAAGGACCAGGGGTTCTCTGGGCTCCATTCCCCTCTTCCTGCCCCCATAGTGTAACAGCTCCCACTGTCTCCTCCCTGGCAGGACCATGGCACCCCAGCAAACTCTGCAACCTCTCTTCTCTGCTCACTTTTTTGGCCAAATGACCTGAGAACACAAATGGCCAAGATGTTGGTGACATTGCTGTGTCCCCTGCTGGAAGCCTTCCTCTCTTGGTTAGGAAGCCTCCAAACAAGAAAAGCACTGGGACTTCCCTGGCAGTCCAGTTGCTAAGTCTCTGTGCTTCCAGTTCAGGGGCGTGGGTATGATCCCTGGTTGGAGAACTAATTCCACATGCCTCATGGTGAGGTCAAAAATAATGAATAAATAAAAATTTTAAAATGAAAGTTTAAAAAGAAACAAAAGAAAAGCACCGAATTGCAGTGACCAGAAATAAAAATATTTTACTGGGTCTGTCGAGAAGGCCAAGCTTTATCTTGACTGTCTTAGGGGCTCCAATTAGGCTGAGAATTAAGTTGACAAATGGTACGTTTACAGAAGGGTGTGCAGATTCTTGGGCTTCGCTGATGGCTCAGATGGTAAAGAATACACTTGCAATGTGGGAGACCTGGATTCGATCCCTGGGTCGGGAAAGTCCCCTGGAGGAGGGCATGGCAACCCACTCCAGTATTCTTCCCTGGAGAATCCCATGGAGAGAGGAGCCTTGTGGGCTACAGTCCATGGGGTCACAAAGAGTTGGACACAACTGAGCAACTAAGTACAGCACACAACACAGTGCAGATTCTTGAAGGCATGTGGGAGCCTCCAGAGGCCTTGGTGCTCGTACAGTGGGTTGAACAGAGTTTCCATCATGGGGAAGAAACTAAAATACTCAGAGTCTAAAGGAAGGTCAAGGTATTTCACCAGAGTTTGTACAGATTTCTCTCCACCTCAACTCCCCTTCTCAGGGAATGGGAATGCTTCTTTTCTCCCAGAATCAGAGGGCATCATTCATAGAGGAGCTTTGTTTCCTGCCTCTAAGAGGAAAACAGGTGACCTGAGCACACTTCTTGCACCTGCTCTATTTCAGGTGCCTTTAGATCAAAAAAAATCCTTAAGCCAAAGTGGTCTGTTTCGAATGGCCTATTCTGCTAACCTCAGACATGAGGTGTGATTGTAAGATGGGTACCCTCATTTTCACCTTCAGTTCAGTCGCTCAGTTGTGTCCGACTCTTTGCGACCCCATGAACCACAGCATGCCAGGTTTCCCTGTCCATCACCAACTCCCGGAGTCCACCCAAATCCATGTCCATTGAGTCGATGATGCCCTCCAACCATCTCATCCTCTGTCGGCCCCTTCTCCTCCTGCCCTTAATCTTTCCCAGCATCAAGGTCTTTTCAAATGAGTCAACTGTTCACATAAGGTGGCCAGAGTATTGGAGTTTCAGGTTCAACATCAGTCCTTCCAATGAATACCCAGGACTAATCTCCTTTAGGATGGACTGGTTGGATCTCCTTGCACTCCAAGGGACTCTCAAGAGTCTTCTCTAACCTCACAGTTCAAAAGCATCAATTCTTCGGTACTCAGCTTTCTTTATAGTCCAACTTTCACATCCATACATGACCGCTGGAAAAACCATAGCCTTGACTAGATGGACCTTTGTTGGCAAAGTAATGTCCCTGCTTTTTAATATGCTTTCTAGGTTGGTCATAACTTTCCTTCCAAGGAATAAGCGTCTTTTAATTTCATGGCTGCAAACACCATCTGCAGTGATTTTGGAGCCCAGAAAAATAAAGTCTGCCACTGTTTCCACTGTTTCCCCATCTATTTCCCATGAAGTGATGGGACCAGATGCCATGATCTTAGTTTTCTGAATGTTGAGCTTTAAGCCAACTTTTTCACTCTCCTCCTTCACTTTCATCAAGAGGCTCTTTAGTTCTTCTTCACCTTCTGCCGTAAGGGTGGTGTCATCTGCATATCTGAGGTTATTGACATTTCTCCTGGCAATCTTCATACCAGCTTTTGCTTCCTCCAGCCCAGCGTTTCTCATGATGTACTCTGCATAGAAGTTAAATAAGCAGGGTGACAATATACAGCCTTGACGTACTCCTTTTCCTATTTGGAACCATTCTGTTGTTCCACGTCCAGTTCTAGCTGTTGCTTCCTGACCTGCATACAGGTTTCTCAAGAGGCAGGTCAGGTGGTCTGGTATACCCATCTCTTTCAGAATTTCCCACAGTTTGTTGTGATCCACACAGTCAAAGGCTTTGGCATAGTCAATAAAGCAGAAATAGATGTTCTTCTGGAACTCTCTTGGTTTTTCGATGATCCAGCGAATGTTGGCAATTTGATCTCTGGTTCCTCTGCCTTTTCTAAAACCAGCTTGAACATCTGGAAGTTCACGGTTCACATATTGCTGAAGCCTGGCTTAGAGAATTTGGAGCATTACTTTGCTAGCGTGTGAGATGAGTGCAATTGTGTGGTAGTTTGAGCATTCTTTGGCATTGCCTTTCTTTGGGATTGGAATGAAAACTGACCTTTTCCAGTCTTGTGGTCACTGCTGAGTTTTCCATATTTGCTGGCATGTTGAGTGTAGCACTTTCACAGCATCATCTTTCAGGATTTGAAATAGCTCAACTGGAATTCCATCACCTCCACTAGCTTTGTTTGTAATGATGCTTCCTAAGGCCTGCTTGACTTCACATTCCAGAATGTCTGGCTCTAGGTGAGTGATCACACTATGGTGATCATCTGGGTCATGAAGATCTTTTTTGTACAGTTCTTCTGTGTATTCTTGCCACCTCTTCTTAATATCTTCTGCTTCTGTTAGGTCCCTACAATTTCTGTCCTTTATTGAGCCCACCTTTGCATGACATGTTCCCTTGCTATCTCTAATTTTTTTAAAGAGATCTCTAGTCTTTCCCATTCTGTTTTTTTTTTCTCTGTTTCTTTGCATTGATCACTGATGAAGGTTTTCTTATCTCTCCTTATGATTCTTTGGAGCTCTGCATTCAAATAGGTATATCTTTTCTCCTTTGCTTTTCGCTTCCCATCTTTTCACAGCTATTTGCAAGGCCTCCTTGGACAGCCATTTTGCTTTTTTGCATTTCTTTTTCTTGGGGATGGTCTTGATTCCTGTCTTCTGTACAGTGTCAGGAACCTCAATCCATAGTTCACCAGGCACTCTGCTGATCAGATCTAGTCCCTTAAATCTATTTCTCACTTCCACTGTATAGTCATAAGAGATTTGATTTAGGTCATACCTGAATGGTCTAGTGGTTTTGTCCACTTTCTTCAATTTCAGTCTGCGTTTGGCAATAAGGAGTTCATTATCTGAGCCACAGTCAGCTCCCGATCTTCTTTTGCTGACTGTATAGAGCTTCTCCATCTTTGGCTGCAAAGAATATAATCAATCTGATTTTGGTGTTGACCATTTGGTGATGTCCATGTGTAGAGTCTTCTCTTGTGTTGTTGGAAGAGGGTGTTTGCTATGACTAGTGGGTTCTCTTGGCAGAACTCTATTAGCCTTTGCCCTGCTTCATTCCGTACTCCAAGGCCAAATTTGCCTGTTACTCCAGGTGTTTCTTGACTTCCTACTTTTGCATTCCAGTCCCCTATAATGAAAAGGACATCTTTTTTGGGTGTTAGTTCTAGAAGGTCTTGTAGGTCTTCATAGAACTGTTTAACTTCAGCTTTTTTGGCATTACTGGTCAGGGCATAGACTTGAATTACCGTGATATTGAATGGTTTGCCTTGGAAATGAACAGAGGTCATTCTGTCATTTTTGAGATTGCATCCAAGTACTGCATTTTGGACTCTTTTGTTTACTATGATGTCGACTCCATTTTTTCTAAGGTATTCCTGCCCACAGTAGTAGATATAATGGTCATCTGAGTTAAATTCACCCATTCCAGTCCATCTTAGTTCACTGATTCCTAGAATGTTGATGTTCACTCTTGTCATCTCCTGTTTGACAACTTTCAATTTGCCTTGATTCATGGACCTAACATTTCAGGTTCCCATGCAATATTGTTCTTTACAGCATTGAATCTTGCTTCTATCACTAGTCCCATTCACAACTGGGTGTTGTTTTTTCTTTGGCTCCATCCCTTCATTCTTTCTGGAGTTATTTCTCCACTGATCTCCAGTAGCATATTGGGCACCTACTGACCTGGGGAGTTCATGTTTCAGTGTCATATCTTTTCCTTTTCATACTGTTCATTTTCACCTTAGATCTATTTATTTTGGCCAATGATGGGAAAGCACTACATACTGATGGCTGGTTCACCACATACATCAAAACCTTGGATAGCATCCCAAACTTGTGTTAGCGCAAGTCTGTGTGCCCGCACACAGTGAGGCTAAACAAATTGAAACATTGGAATTTGGAGCAGAGGAAGGTTTGTTGCAGGGCCCTACGAGCAGAAGGGTAGTTCATGCCCTAAAAAGCCCCTAGCTCCCCCAAACTGCCTGAAGGGTTTCAGCAAAACCCTTTTAAAAGCAGGTAGGGGAGGGGGTCTCAGGGTGTGTGATCAGCTCATGCACAATCCTCTGATTGGCTGATGGGGAGGCTGTAGGTGGTGTCACAGGGTGAACATCGTCAGTTCTTAGACTATAGGAGGCCTGGGCTGTGTGTTCAGGGTCTCAAGTAGTTAACACCTTCTACTTGGTGGAGAGGGTGGTTTTCTTTATATCTGCAAAACAGCTCAGGAAATTTGCATCAAATACTGCCGTCTATGTGCTTCAGAGTGGAGCTGCAGCAGAGGATGTGGGGGAGGGGTTCTGTCTCCATCCCATCCCCAAGGCCCTGTGAGTCTTGCTCAGTCATAGTACCTCCAACCACTGCCCCTCATGTCCCCTGGACCACACTCAGACTTGAGATCACACTCCCCTACTGGGACACAAAGGGATTGAACCTGGGTCTCCTGCATTGCAGGCAGATTCTTTACCACTGAGTCACCAGGGTGTAAAGGCTCAAAGCAGAAGCGATGTGCTGTTCCTCCCACTCTGCAGGTCCATTGGCCGGTTCCTCTGCTGGCTTCTCCTGGGTGGTTCCAGGGCTACATGCAGCCGCGGAGTCACCCAGACTGGATGGTTCACCTTATCCCCACATCTGATGGATGGTGTTAGGCCAAGAGGACCTGATGTTTCTTGTAGGCCAGCATGATTGAGCGACTAACAGTTCCTCTTTCACTACTTTCAGCTTGCTTTGCAGCACTTGCTCTGCAGATAACTGCTGTACCATCAGGGCAAATGTTCAAAGAGAGCCGAAAGCTGTGAAAACGAGGAAATAAATAGGAACCAAACTATTGACAACACTTCCCTGTTTGCCAATTTATTCTGTTTAGTGAAAGTTTGTGCAGATTCTGACCAGCATCGCTGAGAGGTGATTAGCTCCTTCCTGGGGGCAATACAATGCAGATCTCCTTACAGCAGGCACAGATCCTCTGTAGGTGGGAGAAGAAGAAAAAAATTTTCTTTCATATTTACCAGGGCTTCCTTATTTCATGCAAGAGGAGGATTCCTGCTGCATTTTGTTTAGAGAGACTTGAAAACAAATCATCCCCACAAAGACATAGTTTCATTTTACTTTAAAATTTAAATGTCTGAAATGTCTGTGAAAAAGCAACCATCTGCTCTGTTTAGCATCCATGAATGTCCTCTTCTATTAATTATTTAGATATATTAGACTGAGGAGATCAAAATATAAAAATAATAACAAGACCAGCAACGATTCATTTCATTAGCTGTCAGACCCTGTGCTAAATAATTTACACACACTGTCTAAATTAATCATTGCAATAATTCAATGAGTAGGTGCTGTTATGACCTCTTTTTTCGCACATGAGGAAACAAACGTCAGAGAAAATAAATGCTGTACTTAAGGTTGCCTAGCTAGTGGGAAGGTAGGCACTGACCTGGACTTTCTCATCAATAACATGATCCCGTGGTGTTGGTGGTGACATTACAGGGTGCTGGGTGCTGAACTTGCCTGTATAGCAGTGAGCATCTGGGGGCTCTGATCCCCACCACATCTGGATCAATTAAATGAAAAAAGCAAAGCAGGAGAGGGGTTCTCTTCTCTGACCAGCCACACTGTCGAAGCTCATCTCTTCCTACTAGACCACAAGATCTCCTGAATATTGTTAAAATTTGTTTTTTGTTGTTATGTTTATGGATCTTTCAAAAATATATAAAGTATTAGGATAAGATAAACTCCTCATTTTCTCATCATGCAGAGATAATCACCAGTTCTAATTATTTGGGCACCTGAAATTATTTTTAAGTCATGTATGTATTTATGTATGACATAAAGGTCTTCCCTAGTGACTCAGATGCTAAAGAATCTGCTTTGACAATGCAGGAGAAGTGCTTTCTATCCCTGGGTCAGGAAGATCCCCTGAAGAAGGAAATGGCAACCCACTCCAGTATTCTTGCCTGGAGAAGCAAGTATACTGAGGAGCCTGGTGGGCTACAGTCAAGGGGTCACAAAGAGTCAGACACGACTTAGTCACTAAACAATAACAACAGCAGCCATCAAGTGCAGCGGTCTAGTGGGCCTAGTAGCTCAGAGGTGGGTGGGGAGGCCAGTAACACTGAAGCAGCACAACAAAGTGAACAAAGGCTGAGGGACTAGAAGTTTGGATTAGATCTTGCTCCTGCAGCATACCAGTTTTCTGTTTTTTTTTTTTTATTGCAATATAATTGCTTTACAATGTTGTGTTAGCTCCTGCTGTACAGTAAAGTGAATCAGCTATACATATACATATATCCCTTCCCTCTTCAGCTTCCCTCTCACCCCCAGATTTCTCATTTTTGTTAAGTTATTTTGCCTTCCAGTCTCTACAAATTCCCCTTATATCCATTGATTTTTCTGTTCCTTTGACTTTTGTGATCGTTTCACACATAGTGTCTCATTCTTCAAGGTGGTTTCTCCAGCACAACACCAAGGAGTTAGGATGGGAGCTGTGTATGTGTTTGGGGGAGTTTATGGGATGTTGGCTTTCTCTTTGCATATGAGACCTACTCCTTCCACTGGGCTGTGATAAACACAGAGGCGGGTTGCTAATCAGGAAGTAGAAATTGCACTTGACACACGCAGTTCAGGGATTTAGGGAACTGTTCTCTCCATAAATTTCAAAGCACAATTTCTCAAAATATTCAAGCAAAATGAGGCTCCAGAGTTGAGCCCACAGGGTGTGTGGGGAGTTTGGGGGGTATTTGAGCAGCAGAGTAGTGTCTCAGGGAGAGAAGTCTCTAAAAAGCCTGACACAGGACTTCCCTGGTGGTCCAGTGGCTTAAGACTCCACGCTCCCAGTGCAGGGGGCCCAGTTTCGATCCCTAGTCAAGGAACTAGCTCCCACATGCCAGTAACTGAGACTTCACACTCTGCGAGCATGCCGCAACTAGGAACCAGGGCAACCAAATAAATATATAAATATTGAAAAGAAAAAGAAAGCCTGACCTAAGAGTTCCAAGCAGAGGCTTTGAGTCAGATGGGGATTGCAAGCTGGACTCCGTCACTTCCTGACTGTGGGGTTGCAGGCTGGTGAATTAACCTCTGTAACCCCAATATTCCTGAAGTTAATATTATAACTACTTTAGAAGGTGGTTTGGGAGGACCACTTGCCCGCCATTAACACAATGCTTGTCTAACGAGCTCTTGTATTTTGTATCTAAAATTGAGACTCCACAGATCCTTTCTGTAAAGGACCAGATAATACATATTTTAGGATTGGTGGCTATTAGGTCTCTGGAGCAACTACTCGGTTCTGTATGGAGCAGCCATGGCTAAGACGTCAACACATGAGTGTGGCTGCAGCCCAATAAAACTTTACTGACAAAAGGAGGCTGCAGGCTGCAGTTTGCCAACCCCTGCTCAGATGAGGGGTCAGCGGAAGTTTGCTGCCAGAGGGCTTCCCTCCTGCCGGATTCTGTACACCTGGGGTTTTGTAAGCACAGCACGGAGCGCCCAGGGCTGTCTCCCCCGGCACCTCTAGCCTAAGGCAGGTGGAGTTGGCCTCCTGCTCCCCGCTCTTTGGCCTCATCTTTGTCCCGGGCCACCTCATCTCAGCATCCTTGCAGGGCCCCAGCTCTAATCTTCCCGAATTGGGCCTGCATTTCAATGACCTGGAAGCTGGCATCTTGCATCTTGTGGGGGAAGAAAACTGATGGCGAGCTACAGTGTGGGTACCCTGTGACTCAACACATCACTCAGAGGGAATTCAGGGCCCCCTGGCTGCTCACATCAGTCCTCACAGCCAACCCTGGACAATTCCCCTCCAGGATTCCTTCACATTCTAACCAGAAAATCTCTGGGAATTTCCTTCCTAACCGATTTCCCTTCATGAGGAAAGGGCAAAGACACTAAGGATAAGGTGACATAGTAGTGGGTAAGGTGACTGCAGTGTCTCTAGGCCTCCCTCTAATCATTTGTCGTGTGTGCATGCAACCTAAGTTGCTTAGCTGTGTCTAACTCTTTGCAACCCCATGGACCATAGCCCACCAGGCTCCTGTGTCCATGGGATTCTCCAGGCAAGAATACTGGAGTGGATTGCCATGCCCTCCTCCAGGGAATCTTCCCAACCCAGGGATCGAACCTGCGTCTCCTATGTTTCCTGCATTGGCAGGAATTACCACTGAGTCACTTGGGAAGTCCTTATTTGTAGTCTCTAAGACTAAAAGCTCTGTCACACTGGTGACAATAAAGTAACCAACGTGCTGGCCTATAAGTAACATTAGGACCCATCTGCCTAATTTTGCCTTTTGTGCTAGAGGGCTTCCCTTCTGCCAGATTCTGTGCACTTGGGGTTTCCTGAGCATGGCATGGAGTGCCTAGGGCTGTCACTCCCCTGAATGGCCACGCCCATTCTCCTGGTCTGGCAGGTAACCCTCTGGTGAGGACCACTGGCTCTACCTCTGTTTCAGGCCGGGTGTGTCCAGGTTCAGAGAGGGAAGTCTTGCTGTTCTTACTCCTTTTACAATCTTCCCATTAGATCTCGGCTCTGTGCCATTTTT
The DNA here is from genome assembly GCF_910594005.1 of Cervus elaphus. Taxonomy (NCBI): domain Eukaryota; kingdom Metazoa; phylum Chordata; class Mammalia; order Artiodactyla; family Cervidae; genus Cervus; species Cervus elaphus. Next base: position 59,147,615 of record NC_057825.1, read on the forward strand.
TTTCTTGAGATGCCTCATGATTTTGCCCCTCATTCATTATTTTGTGCAACTTCTACAAATTAAAACAGAGATGCATCTAGACAAATGAAAACATGTTTTATTTACAGGGAAAAAAGTCTGTACATTGTGTACACATAAAAATATACAAAACCAAACTAGAAAATATCAAAGTGTTAAACTGTGTACAAACACGTTTAAAAGGTGACTCCTGGAAAACCTCAAGCCTTAATTCATTCTGAAGAGTACACATTTCATTTTAAAAAGTATCATACAAAAAAATTCCCAAAGCTGTTAAAAAAGTTGACTGGTTTTCAAGGATTTTTTTTCCAAGAAAAATTTCACAAGGATTTTTATCTAGAATATAACACGATGTGTGGTGTCATAAATGTTAGGTTTTAACAGTTCTGATGCAGTTAATTTGTGTGAAACCTAAGCTAGGAGACTATTTTCCATAGAACCAAATAAGCATTTCTTCCCCTAATCTTGCAAAAACCATGAATTCTAGATCAACTTCCCATCAAAGATCAGACTTCAATTAGGTTTCTGATGAGGACATAACCTTTAGGTTGTAGTTCTACCCTCAGAGCACCTTGTAAATATTTCTGCCATATTTTTTAATGTAGCCAGAAGGTGTGAAATATGAGTGCATGGGAAAACTGGATTTTGTTATTTCACAGAAAGACATATAACATTTGCTTACTTTTCTTAAAAAACTGGTGTTTGCATAATTAAAAAAAATTATTGTCAAAGTTTCAGGAATAAAGTTTGATGAAAAAAAACAGTTTAAAAGCAACCATGTGTGTAGATATGTATATATACAATTATATAACTATATCTACATGCACACTTGTTATAACAAGAATCAGAACTATATCAGTATCTTTCATTCCTTAAATTCTATTAGCCTGAGCTCATAGAGAAATTTTCTGGATTTCTTCTTACTAAAAGGCTTCAGCTACTTAATAAAGCAAGAATCAGAACTTATAATTTATTCCCTCAACAGATTAATATCTTTCATTTACCAGTTGTATAAATAATGCCTGAGAGACAGACACACAGACACATGCAGAATAATTTCATGATGGAAATATCTGGAGCATAACACACAAATGTGAACTCAGGCACACTTTCCCTAAGCACCGAATTTCTACATACATGCCCTCATTGGCTGTGGAACCTCTGGGTAAGAGTCCTAAACAATCAGAAAGTGAGAAGTCGACACAGGGAATCTGGTTGAATATATTCAGACACTATGTGGCCTGTACACTCAGCCACGTGTTTCTTGGTCATCACCCTACCTCCTGGCTCTGCCTCTCCCCATAGTTAAGCAGCAGTGGGACTGGGTCACTTTGGCCACCAGCCTCAACCACGCACTGTGCCTTGATCTCTAAGAGAAAGGCTGGAGAGAGTGTTTTCATCATGACATCATCTGTGCACATAAAATCCTCCATCACCTACCATCCCTCACGTGTCCTGACCCCACTCCACACGGCCAGACTGGACCTAATTAATTCTGTGGCTGTGAGTGTTCCTGCCCCTAAGGGACAGCCCACAACATCAGGAATTAATCTGTTCCACCAGAAGGAACTGGCTCATGGTCATGTAACAGAGTGACCCCGGGTGGCTTTAAACACTTACTTTCATTTCCCAGCTTTGAAAAGGCTGATCATTACTTCAGCATGGCTTTGTCTAGATGCTACAGCTACTGTGATGACGATTACTGGGGAGCCCAGGATTGATTAAAGGAGGGTGTGGGACATGTGGGAGGGTGGGGCTGGGGTTCCCTGAGGCCTGCATACTGTGGACAATGACAGACCCTGGGACCAAAGTTGAACCAAAGCCCCTCGCCAGCCCTATCAGAGGAGGGTACTTATGTACCTCCTTCCTGTCCACCTGTGGGCCCTTTGCCCTTAAGGTGATGCAAAGGGCCAGCACTGGCATCCCTGGGGACAGTGAGGATGCTCTACATATTAGACCCTCCCTTCATACCTGGGGAAGGGCTGGACAGCCTCAAGGGGAGGACCTGGGACCTGGACGTGAGTGAGCTGTCATTTCTAGTCAACATTTCAGTGTGACAACAGCAACAACAAAAGATGGAGTGAAGTTACCTGAAGAAGTGACGCAGAGTGACCTTCTTCAGTCCTGAGAGAGAAGAAAGGATCACCTAACGGCCTCAGTTTATGGAGTATCTCTTTACAGCAAGGTGGAAGGTCTGGAAGAGGTGAAGTCTGAAAGCAATGCAGCGGGCACCATTTCCTTTAATTCCTTCATGGAGAGGCTGGCTGCTTATTGCAATGTGTGTATTTTGAGGGCTTAATCACTGTCTGCAGACGTGAAGAGTCAACACATCAACTATAACTGCCTAATAGTTTCAAGGAACTAAACAACTTAAACTCTTAAGCAGAAGAATGCCCAGCCTGCAATGTATGAATACTTGTACCACGTTGTTTTTAACAGACCCTGGTTCCCAAGAGTCTTTAAGGCCATAATTAATCCAAAATCTTTAATTACATTTTCTTTATCTTCTTCAGTCTTTCTTATAATCTCTGTGAGCTAAAAGTACATTTTAAAAGTGCATGGGTTACAACAAAGTGTATTTGGAGGCCTTTGAAGTGTTTTCTGGGCCTTCTGAACTTATATCTATGCTGACCCGCCAGCAAATTTCCTTCTGCCCAGTAACTCATGCCAGCAGAAGGGGCTGTTCTGGACACAAGGGGGCCCAGAGGGGAACCCAGTAGGAAGGTGAGTGAAGAAACTTCAGTGTCATGAGGTCAGAGCCTGCAGGTCTGGGCAGGGCCCAGGGTGACTGGACTGGTCACCCTGCACCAGCCACTTTCCAGCATCGGGACTCACTGGACACTGCATAGCGCTGTGTCCCTTCAGGAAATGAGGGAGAAAAGTGGCCTGCTCATGTCTGCTTGGATATTAGTTGGCAGGCTGGACAGAATTATCCATCCCTTATCATAAATCTGGAAGCGAGGCTCTCACAGTAGGCTTATAGTGGATATTGTCACAATCAAAACTTTTCAATGACCCCAAATTCACTGTGGCAATAAGCCATAGGAGATGTCCGGGACCTGGCCCAATTTCTGCTGAGTAGACTGACCAGAGAGGCCAGTTTCTGTCAACCATTCTTGCTCAGGAAAAAAAAAAATCCTGAAACAAAAAAACCTTCTGTACTAAACTTTCCTGATGTTCACACACTTGTGGAGAAGAACACATTTAATGAAGCTGTGACTGTTCTGGACAAGAAGTTGTAACTGGACCGCTGAGATAGGTGTTGGGTATAGATTGAAATTGTACGTTGAACTAAGGTATTCCATAATGTTTCTGTTTTACTACATGTATGGAAAAAAAAATTTTTTTTTTGATGCTTTTGTGACAAAAATTGAGATTACAACAAAATGAGCTGCTACAGCTAATACACTGGGCTGACGCTCCCCTCTCACTGTCTTTCCCTCTGAATCATATACTTTTTTTGTTGTTGTTGTTAAAGAGCAGTGCTTTCACGCAAATGTGTTTAATTATATGGCTTTGTTATGTTACTGACGTACAACAGATCTGTGAAGGTGATGGTGGGATTCCTAACCATCTGACTGTAGGAAGAAGTAGTGGAAGTCAGTGTATCACCGTCAGGATCCCAACAGATGATATGAACCTGTGAGGAAAACACATGGAAAAGGCAGATGTGCAGCTCTAGAAGCACAGGGGGAAAGCTCTTGGCTGGAAGGACACCCCGCCCACCACCACCATGGGGACGTCCTGATTGTCAGTGCCTGTAGACACGCAGGCTGTGTGGAGGGCTGGCGGGTGTGGAGGCCAGAAGCGCCGGGGCCTGGGGTGTCCTGCCCACGGCTACCTGCTGCCCCATTCTATGTGCACCTGCCGGCGAGGTTCCTGCGCGCCTGGGGATTCTAGTCAAGCAAGGAAACACGCACTGCAGGAGCGCAGAGTGCCTCCCCTGGGTGCCATCCGGGGCTGGCTTCTTCTTGGACTATCCAGGAAGGGTGCTTCACGGTTTTAGAAACGTGTCCTGATGCACAAACTGCAAAGCCTTCGGTGGCAGCTGGGAGCAGAGGTGGAGAAAACACCTCACAGGATAGCCTGTGGGGTCTGCTGTTCCTATAGACAGGTCTGAGTGATAATCCAGATGTTCGTCATCAACTCTGGGCTCTTTCACGACACATGACATACAAATGACACAGCAGATGTGACAGGTACTGCCCTGAAGCGAGGGTGCTACCAGGTACAAACCACGTCATCCATCAGGTGTGTCAGCTGAAAGGAAAGACCAACATTCTGGAGCTATTTACCCATTTCTTACACATTATTATTTTTTTTTTTCTAGCTATCCTTGAAAATTTTTCTTTTGTATCTTTCTGGAGTCTGTTTCTTTGAATTCCATTTCTATGTTCTGAATAGTCAGACACACTCAATGGCTTAGAAAGGGAAGGATCCCCCTGGTCAGCACAAAGTCACAGCTACAGACCCGAGGTCACGCGGCCTCCAGGGTGCCTTCCAGCATCTCCGGGATGCAGAGCCCGGCTGGCCCCTCAGGCACCTGGTGGGCAGCGCACAGCCTGCAACCCGGGCAGCACGACCTTGCCTTTGCGATGCAGGTCGCCCTGGGTGCCCACGTTGAGCCGCTGCACCAGCAGCTTCTCGTAGAGCAGCGGGTGGTAGGCACCCAGTGTGCAGGCGGCGTCATGGTAGGGCTCGTGGTAGTGACACAGGTCTGTCTGCCGCACTGACGGGACGTATTCATACACGTGCACCTCGCCACACAGGTTCATCATCAGCAGGATGCCTGGTGGGGGAGGGGGAAGCAGAGCCGTGAGCAACTCGGGGAGAGGGAGGCATCAGTCCTCAAGGGTGGCAGATTCCACCGTCACTTCTTCCTTGTCTACGTGTCTCTCTGTCCTAACCACATGTCTGCTTAGAGTCTCTTTCCCACCAGAGAGCAGAGGATTTGAGGGTGAGGGCTGGGTCACTTATCCATCTTCTTGTCATTAGTGGCATGCACAGTACTGGTGGAGGGTTAAGGATCCATATTTGTTGAATGACTATATGACCTACTTTCTTTTTTTAAATTTTAAATTTATTTTTTAAATGAAGGATAATTTGCTTCACAGAATTGTGTTGGTTTCTGCTCAACATCAGCATGAGTCAGCCATAAGTATATATATGTCCCCTCCCTCTTGAACCTCTCTCCCACCTTCCTTCCCATTCCACCCCTCTAGGTTGTCACAGAGTTTGAGTTCCCTGAGTCCTATATGACCTACTTTCTTAAGGAGAAGTAATGGGGGGGGGGGCATCTTTAGATGGGGTGGAGGGTCACAATTGGGGCAGGAAATACCTGCTCTGTGTCCCCTGCCTTGTCGGCTTTACCTTGTGACTCTAGCTTCCAGTGAGTGGCGTGTGTGAGGTCTGCGGACCAGGGCCATGCTAAGACACAATGCTATTACACAGTCACCCATCCAGCTGACCACTGGGGACCCAGGAATGAGAGAAGAAAAGACCAAGCAATCAAACTTAAGCAGAGGACAGTTGGGGCCAGACCTATATCCCCAAGTCTGAATATACTATCTCATTCCACACCCAGGTCTACCTGATTTACAACAGGAGGACTGTGATGTAACAAAGAAATGTGTATAACGTTAAAAAAAAATTATTATAAAATCATTAAAAGGAAAGAGATGGAGATATAGAGTTCAAGATTCATATTAAAAGTGTTTTTCTCACTGGAACTATCCATATTAAAGTTTCTTTGATTTCTTTTTTATTTTTAATATTTCAAATAGCTATAAAACTGCATCATCATAGAGGAAGTCTCATCTGGATCTATGCTAAAGAGCATTATTTTCTGAGCTCTGCTATTTTCCCCACCACCTCTGCTAACACTCTTTACACTTGATCTTAGCTGAAAGGCCGAAAAGTGATGTATTAACACCTTTTAAACTTAAAATTATGTATGTGTGTGTGCTAAGTCGCTCAGTCGTGTCTGACTCTGCGACCTTATGGACTGTAGCCTGCCAGGCTCCTCGGTCCATGGGATTCTCTAGGCAAGAATACTGGAGTAGGTTGCCATTTCCTTCTCCCTTTTAGGAAAGGATAATCCCTGTTATGAAAAAGACATGAAATCACACAGTGAGTTCCTGTTACAGACAAGGCTGGTCTGCAGAGGATAAGCATATTTCTAAGTAATCAACTGTGTTTGCAGCATGAAAATGCTCACAACTGGGGAAAGTCCAGCACGAGGGCCTGGGGGAGCAGCGGGAAGGGCTTGGGGATGCAGAGAAAGGTTCCTGGGGGAGGTGAAGGCTGAATCTGTAGGCACCACTTGGGGGTAAGGGGAGGGGAGACAGGATGACAGAGAGGACCCGGTGTCCTGTTCAGAAGAGATCAGGACGTGCCTTGACAGCCACGAAGCTGCTTGCGGCTGCGAGTAAACCCTGCTCCTCACAGGAGACGCAGAGATTCTTCAGGTCGGGTTCTAGGAAGTCAAGCTGTTCCCAAGAGCTATGTGGAAACATCAAGTCCAGCTCAGTCCCCCTCCTTCCTCCCAGCTCTGCTGGCTCCCTCTTCCCCTCCCCTTCCATGAGCCCCCCCAATGTGACCCAGATCCAGGTAGAGCCAGAAAGAACCAAGGACCAGTGCCTTCATATATAAATATATTTTAAAACAACTCTTAGAGCTTCAGAAATACAGAAATTTGCCAGGCATTTCATGGCCATCCCAACTGAAGGCCGACAGAGGTTTAGGAAGTGGGGTCCTTATCTTGAGTTATCTGCCTTCTTCCTCCTGGTTTTTGCATCCCATTTTGTGTTCTTGTATGAACTTGCTTCCCTGGTAGCTCAGGTGGTAAACAATCCTCCTGCAATGCAGGAGACCCAGGTTCAATCCCTGGGTCTGGAAGATCCCCTGGAGAAAGGAATAGCAACCCACTGCAGTATTCTTGCCTGGAGAATTCCATGGACAGAGGAGCCTGGCAGGCTGTAGTCCATGGGGTCACAAAAGAGCTGGACATGACTGAATGACTAACACACACACACATATGAACTTATGAGTTCCTGTAACCATAAGCCTTGGTCCAGAGCATTCTAAAATTTAAGTTAGAGCTGATTCTGCCCCAAGTGTTTAAATTATAGTCAGTTGTAGTGCTGACATCAAATTGTTAGGGCAACACCTTCAAAGGGAGGGAAAAGTCAGTTTGCAACTTGTAGGGTACATGTGAAGGGTGGACAAGATTTAGAAAACCAAGTGGAGAATATTTTTAATTATTTAAAATTTTTTCAGACATCTTGGTCATTTCATTTAGCATATGTATACTCTGCTTTTTAATTTACCAAGCTGATATTACACACAAATTTGAGTTTAAATTTAAACTCTGCCATATAATAAATACTGAACATCATTATTAAACGTGGTTAAATCTGCACATCACTTTTCCCAGGAGTTCAGAGTACTTAGCCACACACAAAATCCTGAAATGAAACTTCTGCATGTGTTGCAAAGAGGAAGTGGATAGACCACAATGTCTGGAGTGTGTGCCCTGGCACAGCTGGGGGCTCGAGTTGGGAGATGGGGTGTGAGGGGGAAAGACTGCAGGAGGTGGGGTTGGGACCACACAGGGAGGGACCAGGCTGATAGGCACTGTTGGAAACCTCTTCAGTTAAACTCACTCTGTATTAAACTGGGCACAGGCTGAGGACTGGGACTTATAAAAAGTTTATTTAAGAAAAAAAAAGTAGGGGTTACCCTGGTGGTCCAGTGGTTAAGAATCTGCCTGCCAATGTAGGGGACACAGGTTCGATTCCTGGTCCAGGAAGATCCCACATACCGTGGGGCAACTAAGCCTCTGCGCCACAACTAAAGCCTATGAGCCGCAACAAGAGAAGCCGCCGCAATGAGAAGCCCGAGTGCCACAACTAGAGACTAGCTCCTTCTCGTTGCAACTAGAAAAAGCCTGAGTGCAGCAATGAAGACCCAACACAGCCAAAAAATAAATACATAAACCTTAAAAAAAAGTAAACTAAAGAACGAATGTTTACATTAAAAAAAAAAACCAGGTGGCAGGCCCATGACCTACCATCCTGAGGATGACTTGAAGAGAGTGTCTTCACTATGGACTGAGACAAATGCCTGCACTGCCAGCAGCATCTCTTCTGACCTGCGGTGATGCTGCTCTATCACCATGGTGACGTCAACACCAACAACACATGGTCTGCAGACATTTTCTCTGCGTTATGCTGAGGGACTGGGTCTGAGTTCCCCAGCCTGCCTCCGGGTTTGATGACTTGCCAGAGGGACCTACAGGATCCAGCAGAGTCAGTGATTTACTACAAACCTGGCTTAGACCGTCCAGACTCCAGAAGGAGGCAGGTGCTGGGAAGAGGCCCCACTGCTGCAGGAGCGTCTGGGCACAGGGACCCACCCTGTCAGAAGGGAGGGTCTCCCCAAACCCAGGCTCCCAGAAGCCAGCCAAGGGTCAGCCCTGCAGGCAGAGGGCCCTGGTGGCCAGCAGGCAGGCCAGCGGGGCTGCAGCCTGTCTGCACAGACACCCTGTGTGCATAAACTCACAGCATCACACTGTTCCTCATCATCCCCCCAAGCCAGACCCATACGGGGAATTCACATCTGGCTACACTAAAATTTTTTTTTCATTTCCTTTCTTAGGACTGCTCAGGATTACCCCCAGAGCAAAAATGAATACAAATCATCTCATGCTATCTTATTCAGTAAAGAATTTTTAGAAAAATCACTTAAGGAACTTTTATGTTACATAATTTCTTTTATGGACTATCCAAAAGGAACTGCTTTCAGCACTAATAAAACTTTACTGCTTTCAGTGTGGAGCCAGACTTTTTGACAAGTGGGTCAATATTTAGACACTTTTTAATGTATTTTTCCAAACCAATCAAATGGGCATGCAGCCAGTTCCTAAAAATCTCTTAACATAATTCATGTTAAGTTTTTTGGCCAGGTTTTACAAATGAGTAGGGATTCACTTGAATAAAAAAAAAGTGCAAATTTTTCTGGGCAATTATGACTCAAGAGCCATTCATTTGCCAAATTACAGGTTTTAAAATATTGTATAATTCAATACAATTATCTAACCAATTAAAAAGCATTTCCACTGGTCTTAATAAAATGTCATAGTCTATGACTCAGCTTAACAAGCAGTATGTACACTTGTTTATTTTTCCAAAACCTGGATAAAAAGCAAACTTCCACCTGCATGTTTGCATGTTATGTTCAGATGACCACAAATTCTGAATAAACAAGGTTCTCTGATAAAAACTCTACTTTTGGGGCTTCTCTGGTGTCTAGTGGTTGACAATCTGCCTTCCAATGCAGGGGACACTGGTTCAGCACCTGCGTGGGGAACTAAGAGCCCACATGAGCAACTAAGCCCACTCCACAGCTAGAGAGCCCATACTCCACAACAAAGGCCCAGCTCAGTGCAACCAAAAAAAAAAAAAAAAGAAACCCAAACCTTTACTTTGCAGATACATAGATGTGTTTGATGTGTTAAAGTCTAACAGAACTTAATCATTTAGACTTTAATTGTGATCACACCAAATTATCTTACTTTGCACCTGGCAAAATATTAAAATGATACTCCAAATTGTTAACAATAATAGAATTTTCTCCTTGATGAATGTATCTTTTGAACATGGGGCAAAATAAGCTATGGACATAAATAGAACCTAATGCAAGTGATGGAAAAAATACAGGCTCTTATCAATTTCAGGTAACACTTGAACATAATTCACATGTCAGGTAAAAGAGAAATTTCTGAGACTATCCAATAAACCCTGCAAAACATGTTTCTGAATGAGAGGTGAGGGTGAAAAGTTAAGGGTATTGAATGTGCTGGTCTAATGGAAATGTAGTAGTTATTCTGTGGTTTCTCCATAAATTCATCATAAGATGGAAAATTATGAAAACTGTACTTAAGATTACTGAAGGAGCAAAAATGACATTTTAAGTGACATTTCCAGAAGATATCTGTAATTAAAATGTGGTTTCTATGGGGATGAGATGAATTGGGAAATTGGAATACATGTACTATTGATACTATTTATAAAATCGATAACTAATGAGAACCTACGGTGTAACACAGGGAACTGTGGTGAATGGGAAGGAAATCCAAAAAAGAGGGGACATATGTATATGTATAGCTGATTCACTTTGTTGTTTGGTAGAAACTAAGGCTGTAAAGCAACTGTACTCCAATAAAAATTAATTAAAAAAAAAGTCAAAGACAATATTCACAATAGCAGCTCAACAAAATGAGTTACTTAAATGGTAAAAAAAAAAGTGGTTTGGAAATTTGCATTTCATGTAATAAAATAATAATTTAACAAGCATCTACTATATTAAGTAAAATCATGTAATGCATGAATAATACTTGAAAATCAATTTTTTAGCCCATTTATATTGTATTATTTGATGGTAACTACATTCAGAATTCACTGTTTACAGGGAAATGTAAAAAGTTGTTCCTCGTCAACATAATAACGATTGGTTTTACACAGTCATGTATAGAGATGTTAAGCGGCTTATTATTTTGAGTTAACGTGTTATTATTTTGTGTTACCATCTGAGTTTGGATGATATATTGGAAAATTAGAGTCCTGAATGCAAAATAAAGTGGAAAAGAAATGAAGTTATGACTTGTTTTTAAGCATATTATTCTTGCCTGTATATTCAATAGCCTGAAATTACATTGTTTGCATCTGTGAAGTCTACAAATAGTACTTATGCTATAAACAATTGAGGCTGCCTTTTCAAAAGGTGTGAGGGGGTGTTGGTGGTTTGTACAATGAAAGCGTTGTCGACCATAGGCTAAAGCAAGTGCCCTATCAGTGCTGGTCAGGCTGGTGCACCAGGCCAGTCTGCCTGACGATGCTCAGCCCGGAGCCCCCAGGGGTGAAGCTGGAGGGCCTCCTACATCAAATGGCAGAACCATCCAGCCAGGCTTCAGGACTCTGGATGAACTCACACACCTCCCACAAAACTATCAGTGTGTATGAAGGCAATGTGGAAACCATGGAATTCCTAGGAAATGACTCTCCATCCTTAGCCAGGCCTCAGTGCTGTCAGAACCACCTCCCAGTACCAGGTAATGAGAGAAGGCCCCCAGCATCCAGACAGGGATGAAAAAGAGAGATGTTCTTGCCATGCGAACAAGTGCCTCCCAGTGGACTGAGGGGAAGGGTCCTGACACTGTGGAACAAATGTTCCAAAGAAACGGGTCCTGTGGAGCATCCAAATTACCTGGATGTATGCTACTTCTTTTTATAAAAAAAGATTTTTTTTAATGTGGACCATTTTTAAAGTCTTTATTGAATTTGTTACAATATTGCTTCTGTTTTATGTTTTTTTTTGGACACCTGGCATGTGGGATTTTAGCTCCTGACCAGGGGTTGAAAGCATGCCCCTTGCATTGGAAGGCAAAGTCTTCATCACTGGACCACCAGGGAAGTCCTATGTTACTTCCTTTTAATTAAAAAAAAAAACATAGAGCACAAAAAGCTCAGGTTGGTGCTCTGTGATGACCAAGAGCAGTGGGATGGAGAGCAGGTGGGAGGAAGAACCAAGAGGGAGGGGATACATGTATGTTGCTGTTTTGTCCCTCAGTCATGTCTGACTCTTTGTTACCCCATGGACTGTAGCCCACCAGGCTCCTCTGTCCATGGGATTTCCCACAGACAAGAATACTGGAGTGGGTTGCCATTTCCTTCTCTAGGGGATCTTCCTGACCCAGGGATCGAACCCAGGTCTCCTGCATTGACAGGCAGATTCTTTACCACTGAGCCACCGGGGAAGCCCAGATACACGTATACGTACAGCTAAAACAAAATTCTACTCTTTAAAAAAAAAATACATGTGCTATGCACAAGGGGTAAGCATCTCTTTGCTGCTGCCCTGGACAAGGGGATGGTACACAGAGTACATCTCTGATGCACATAAGGATGTCCTTCTCTGACCTGGAAGCACAAATACAGCCTTTAGTCAGAAGTCAGGGAAAAAGCAGTTAGTTGGCACTTCCAACAGTGATCAACACACCACACCCTCTCCTCAGCACTCATATACACCATATACACTCATATACACTCATATACACTCATATATACCTCATATACTCATATATACACTCATATACATTCCTTAAGATAAATTCTTAAGGAAATAGTTTAAAGGGAAGAAAAGGCTGCATGTTCACGTATAGAATAAATGATACTATGTATTAGAATTGACCCAGGATGTAGTAGCAGTTCATCAATATGATGGATAACATCAAATGTCTTCCATCAGAGAGGTCCCCGCCCACAGAGCACAGTGTCCAGTAGGAACGGTTGCTCCTCCAAAAGTTCCTTTTCCTCCTGCTGTCCTTCGTAACTTTCCCTGTGGTGAAGACAGTCTATCCACACTGCCCAGGGCCATAGCCACTGGGAGCACGAGACTTTAAGAGCCTGAAATGGGGCTCAAGCACCGAGGGAGAGATTTTCCTCCTGTTTAATCCTAATTAACTTACACTTGAGCAGACACCAGGGTCTAAGAGCTGCCAGCCTGGACAGGACAGAGCTAGAAAATGACCACAGGTGTGAACTGGCCCCATAAAAAGGTGTTGCTATGACTCCTTTCTCCCAGGAGCATGAGGACATTCACAGGAGCAAGTGACATGCCTGCGACTGGAAAGTCAGCGACATCAGAGGACTGTCGTTCAGCCCAGCCCCAACTCCTGAAATTACCCCCAACTGCAGTCCCCTCATCCTGGAAAAGAAGCCACACAGGCAAGCAATGTCCCTGAAAACTCTAAACGCTCAGCACATAGTTGTGAAAGGAAGCTGGCCACAAGTGGCAGGATTTCTTTCAACAGCAAAAACACACAGGAAATGTTGTTCCCCAGCTACGACTATGTCAGAGAAAACTTTCAAACTTTGCATCGGTGGTTAAGTGTGTCTGAAAGCCCCCACTGTGCTCCCAAGCTCTTGCTGTGATCAGATTTCCGCAACAGGAATTCCCAGGGAGACTTGATCGGATGGCCATGTCCCATTATGCTATCTCAGCATCATTCCATTCTGTTCCACGTTCTTCCCTAGGTCAGCAGGATTCCGTGACACCACATGAAAGACAAATCATAGTCCACCCTGGTTTTTCTGACCTATTCTAATCCCAGATGTCTGTGCCTAAGACTGACACTTTGTAGTTCGTTCCACTCATACTGGAGCTCCAGAATCCTTATGTGTTAGCTGGGATTACTGTATCTAACCTGCCACTTGTGGTTATAATATAATTACGTATCTGCACCCTTTGCTTTGGGAATTTTGCAGTGTCTCCTAGCAGAATACCCAGAGTAATCTTTCACTCACAGGAAAATAGAACACAACATGGACTTCCCTGGTGGCACAGTGGCTAAGAATCCACTTGTCAATGCAGGAGACACAGGTTCGATCCCTGGCCCAGGAAGATCCAACATGCCGCAGGGTAACTAAGCCCATGTGCCACAACAAGAGAAGCCACTGGAATGAGCAGCTTGAGCGCTGCAACTAGAATGTATCCGTTCTCTTCACAACTAGAGAAAACTTGCACACAGCAATGAAGACCCAGCTCAGCTAAAAATAAATAAATAAATATTTAAAAAAATCTTAGAATCTGAGAAAGTGCCTTGGAAACAAAATGCATCAAAGGCATGACATAAAATGGGTGAGGGAGCTCTGCTTAAGGAAAACAACATGCGGTCATGAATTTTGTCTTGAATTCTGCATAAAATATTTCATATTATTATAATACCTCAAAACTGCTCTAAACCCACAAGCCTCACTTTGCATGCTTCTTGGGCCTGTATCACTTCCATAAATGTTCCTTTAGTTGTGGTTACCACCTGTGTAGCCCAAGTCAGCGTGCAGGTTGTAAATTCATCAATATTAGGGTAGAGATTGCTATCAGTGTTTTATGGACAAAATTCCTATCCTGTGTTTCCACTGCAGTTTTCATACTGCCAAGAGGAGCTAAGATCTTCCTTAATATCACCCTATTCAGGTACCACTAAGACAATAACAGGGAAAGAGGCTGAAACATGGGAAAGGAAATGGGTTAAGACCACATTTGAGGATAAACACCTGACTGCAAACAATACACTAGGCCAAGTGTGATGCCCTTGTTACACGAAGTCCACTCTCCGGTGGAGAGATTGGAGCTCAGTCCGAGAATCCTGCTACTCAAAGCCCAGACCCACTGGTGACCTTGCAACCCCCGGGGGGTGGTCCAGTGGCCATGAATTCCCATCCTCGACCTGGCTCCACATCAACAATGTGCACGCGAGTGGTGGTGGTCCTGGGCGGCCCTGGGGTCTCCACCCCTTGAGTCTGGGGTGCCTCTGATGACTGTGACTCACAGAGAGTCCTCAGGCTTCTGCCCTGAGAAAGCCCGCTCCCACTTCCTATCACTGGAACACCTGCCAGGAGCCCTGAGCTTCCATCAAGAGTCTGATTACCACGAGACCACCACCCACAGGCACATGGTCACAAGTCCAGCTGAACCGCACCCCCAGGAGTCCTAGCAGCTGGGCCCAATAGGGGAGCAAAGTCACCCCATGGGGCAGCTGAATGCCTGCGAGTGACTCCAAGAGTCTGGAACAAAGGGGTCACCCAGCTGGGCCCTTCCTGACCCACTCCATCACGAGAGAAAATGAAGCAGTTCATTTCAGATCTCGGAATGTCGGGGTAGTTTGTTACTTGCCCATAGAAACTGGAACAGAGTCTTTGCACTCTTTTCAGTGAATCTATCTTCCCTCTAAAGACACCCTCTAGATGCTCTTATCATATAGCACGAATGTATATTCACTTAGCGTGAACCCTCACCTGCCGCTAGTCACCCAACCTGATAGCCACATACCGATAAAGCCAGAGGACGGCGGGTTGGGCTGGATCTTCTCCTTCGTGTTCTCCTGGATGATGTCCCAAAGCTGCCAGATAAACTTGGGGTGAAGAATGTAAAATGGCTGGTTCGGGTTTCTCTGACGATGCTGAACATATGGTGTGAACAGGTTGTAATCTGGCTTCTTATACCACTAAGAGAAAAAAACATACAGTCAAGGCAGAGGTCCACACTGTGAAAAGGAAACTGGGCCATGCTGGGGTTGCAGGAATTTAGAGGCTGAGGACCAGGTTGGGAGGGGGGGTTAGGATGCCCCTTCTGCAGGCACTTCTACACTGAATGAGCGGTGAGTGAGTATAGGGGCTGAGGTCCAGCCTGGGGGACTGGTGCTTATTCTTTAGTAAAAGAAGGGAGAAGGGCTAGAGCAGGATCAGCAGACTTTTCTAGAAGGTAACAGGCAGCAAAAGAGGTGAGGCTTTGGGGCCATGGGGTCTCTGCTGCAACTCCTGGGCTCCACTGTATACTTACATGGAAAGCAGCCACAGATGGTACAATATATGGTTGTGCTTCAATAAAACTTTATTTACAAAAACAGAGGCAAACAAACAAACAAAAAATAAGCAAAGAAAAACAAAAATAAAAAGAAGGGAAAAAAAACAAAAACAAAAAACAGGGCCAGATGGCCTATGGCCATGGTTTCAATCACTGTATTTCAGAAATACGCTTTCCCAATCTAGTCTCTAGTGCAGAAACATGTCAGCCGTTGCCTGGGTTTGGGGCCAGGTCTGGGAGGTGAATGAGTGACACACAGGACTCTCTGCAATGACGGGGAGATTCTGTTCCTTCGTTGTGGTGCTGAATACAGGACTGTATGCATTCGCTACTGCCCAGCAACACATACATGTACAAAGATTACACATAAATGATTGCATGAAACCTCTTCATGGAGGGGTTTGGTGGAGGGGTTTATGTAACTCAATGAAGCTGTGAGCCATGCCGTGCAGGGCCACCCAAGACCGATGGGTCATAGTAGAGACTTCTGACAAAACGTGGGCCACTAGAGGAGGGAATGGCAATCTGCTCCAGTATTCTTGCCTCAAGAGCCCCAAGAAGGGCATGAAAAGTCAAAAAGATAAGACATCAGAAGATGAACTCGCCCATGCACTCCATTGGGTGGCAATGAGTTGCACACAACTTAGCGACTGAACAACAACAATTATATGAAAACATACACACTAAGGTTGATTTTTAAAAAGTCTTCAGAAGCATCTCAGGTGCCACCAAGAAGTGGGGTTTGGGGAAGGTGTGTGGGGAGGGGCTCATTCGGCTGACCGTCCCTTCAAACAGACGCTTCGGGCAAAGGTACTGGTGTTTCCACTCAGTGGTGTCTGACACTTCGTGACCCTATGGACTGCAGCCTGCCAGGTTCCTCTGTCCATGGGATTCTCCAGGCAAGAATACTGGAGTGGGTAGCCATCCCCTCCTCCAGGAGATCATCCCAACCCAGGGATCAAACTTGGGTCTCCTGCATTGCATGCAGATTTTTTACCATCTGAGCCATCAAGGAAGCCTGGGCTTGTATTACAATCCTACGTAACAGTCCCTGGTTGAATGTGGGTCTGTGGTTTTAAACATTTTGAGAAGAATAATTTGAACTGTGGCCCCCAAACCCTGGGGGCAGTGAGAGAGAAGCTCAGGATCTTTGCCACCTCCTCCAGACCCTCATGAAACAGAAGCAGAGCCTGGCCTCCCGAGAGTGGCACAGTCACTGCCCATGTCCATCAATCAGACAGCTCATGCCCTGAGCTTGGATGCTTCTAAAGCAGGAAGAAACAAGGCCCACAGCCAGAGACTCTCATGGGTCCAAAACAGCAAGAAAACTGTCAGAACTTAAAACCACAGAACCTCAGGCTGGAAGGAAGCCGAGAAATGCAAACACCCATTTGATACTGGTTCTTGGTAGATGGTGTGTGTGAGAATCGACTAGAGAGCTCTCTCAAAACCACAGGTGGAGGCTGGATACGGCCAGATTCCTGGGAACAGAGCTTGGGAGATGTGCGGGATAAGACTTCAGGAGATGCTAATGTGCACTCCTGGGTGAGAACAGTTATAGTCATGCCAGGTGTGTGTCCAGCCTCTGTCTCAGAATGCACGGTGACAGAATGCTTCTTCCAGAGGGACAGTCCACCATGGGTAGCTCTCCTGGAAAGTTACCCCCTGGTAGGGCTGAAATCTGTTCCCATCTTCATCGGAGGAAGCTGGCATCCTCTGGGGTCACAAAGAACAAGTCCACAGCCAGTGGCACAGCTTACAGCATTGCTCATGGGGATAAAGTGCAACCCATCTTCCCAGCCCCCTTTCAGAACAAGTAGACTGGCTTTTCACGCCAGGCTTCCCCAAAGTACAGAGGCTGTGAATGTAATTCTCTTACATATGCATTTTTTCAACTAAAGAGCTGACTTATTGGAAAAGACCCAACTCATTGGAAAAGACCCTGATGCTGGGGAAGACTGAGGGCAGGAGGAGAATGGGGTGGCAGAGAATGAGATGGTTGGATGGCACCACTGACTCAATAGAAATGAGTCTGAGCAAACTCTGGGAAATGGTGAAGGACAGAGAAGCCTGGCATGCTGCAGTTCATGGGGTAGCAAAGAGTTGGACATGACTCAGCGACTGAGCAACAACAACTTGCTTTTGGCTGTGCTGGGTCTTTGTTGTTATGCACAGGCTTTCTCTAGTTGCCAGGAGCAGGGGCTACTCTCTAGCTGTGGTGCTCGGGCTTCTCATTCAGGTGGCTTCTCTGGTGGAGCACAGGCTCTAGGTCACTTGGGCTTCAGTAGCTGCAGCACATGGGCTCAGTAGTTGTGGCTCCCAGGCTCTAGAGCACAGGTTCAGTAGTTGTGGTACATGGACTTAGTTGCTCCATGGCACGTGGGATCTTCCGGGATTAGGGATCAAACCCACATCTTCTGCATTGGCAGGTGGATTCTTTACCCCTGAGCCACCTGGGAAGCCCACTCCCTTATATTTTGCTGACTGGCAATAATCTTGTTTTTTTGCCTTTTCATACTGCTCATGGGGTTCTCAAGGCAAGAATACTGAAGTGGTTTGCCATTCCCTTCTCCAGTGGACCATGTTTTGTCAGAACTCTCCGCCATGACCCGTCCATCTTGGGTGGTCCTACATGGCATGGCTCATAGTTTCATTGAGCTAGCTCAATGTGATCAGTTTGATTAGCTGACTGTGATTGTGGTTTTCATTCTGTCTGCCCTCTGATAGAGAAGGATAAGAGGCTTATGGAAGCTTCCTGTCTGAGGGGGAAACTGGGTCTTGTTTGATGGGCGGGACCATGTTAATTAAATCTTTAATCCAATTTTCTGTTGCTGGGTGGGGCTGTGTTCCCTTCCTGTTGCTTGACCTGAGGCCAAACTATGGTAGAGGTAATGAAGACAATGGCCAACTCCTTCAAAAGCTTCCATGCACGAACTGCTGAACTCATTGCCTCTGACCCTGCAGCAGGCTGCTGCCAACCCATGCCTTCCCCGGATATTCATTGGAGGGACTGATGCTGAAGCTGAAACTCCATGACTTTGGCCACCTGATGCCAAGAACCAACTCATTGGAAAAGACTCTGATGCTGGGAAAGATCGAAGGAGGGAGAATAAGGGGATGACAGAGGATGAGATGGTTGGATGGCATCACGGACGCAATGGACATGAGTTTGTGTAGGCTCCGGGAGTTGGTGATGGACAGGGAAGCATGCCTGCCTTAGGGGTCACAAAGGCAAGACTCAGCGACTGAACTGAACTGAATAATCTTGTTTATCCTCTATTGTATAAGATTAAGAAGGTTTGGAGGCAGAAGCCAAAGAGCTGCACACTCAGGAAAAACCTGTGACAGGCTCCATTTCAATAATAATGAGCTGTGGAGTCACAATGCTTAGCCTGTTCTGCCAAGGATTTCCCATTTATTTCAAAATATCTTTTAACTACTGGGAAGGTGATGTAATCATCCTACAATGGAAAAATTCAGCATGTAAGCAGTCCAATTTCCGGTATGACTAGGGCATTCCTAGCATCTAGATGTCGTACCTTTTGTTTTTTTAAGTCCTCCAGAACAAAAACACTATTGTCAGAGGGTTAATGCTCACCATGGAGCTACTGCAACTGGGAGTCAAAACAGTATGAGCATACGTGAATATAATTAGCGCCTATGATCGGTTTCATTCCACCTGTCCAAGTTCAGTCCCTGACTTCCTCCTGTTATGTATCAGTCAAAGGTGCCGTCTGACCTGCAAGGGTCAGGGCCCCAAGGAAATACTCACCAGGTTAAGATTTGCAGAATAAGGAGCTGGGTCCCAGGCCACCAAGATGACGTCTTTATACAATGCACTATCCATGAAGTGATAGCTGGGGTTGGTTAGAATCTGCAAATATATACAAAAATCACTGCAAAGCAAGGGCTTAGGTCTTCAGAATTGTATTTTTTAAAAGGTGAAAACTTGTTTTTTATAATCTTATTTATTTTTGGCTGTGCTGGGTCTTGGTTGTTGGGCAGGCTTTTCTCTAGTTGTGATATGCGGGCTTCTCAGTGCGGTGGCTTCTCTTGTTGCAGAGCACAGGCTCTAGGGCACGCAGGCTTCAGTAGTTGTGGCATTTGGGCTCAGTAGTTGCAGTTCTCAGGCGCTAGAGCACAGGCTCAGTAGTTGTGGCACATGGGCTTAGCTGCTCTGCAGCATGTGGGATCTTCCTGGACCAGGGATCAAACCTGTGTCTCCTGCATTGGCAGGTAGATTTTTTTTTACCACTGAGTCACCACAGAAGCCCAAGAAGTGAAAATTTAAAAGAGGAATTGGAACAAAATGTTCCTCAGACTTTCTGGGGGAGGGAGAGAGGCAGGCTTTACATAGTAGAAATTTAGAAAATATCTGGAGAAGGGGGGTGTGTGTGTGTGTGTTCCTTTTTAAAGAAAAGAGCCCGCAATGGACCCATCTAAAGATATCAGCTCTGGATTGAAGCCTCTGGCTCCTTGGCTACCCCAAAAGCCTCTTCCTCCGTGGCTTTCACAGGTCATTGAGGGCGACCTGCAGACCTAGAAGAACCGGAATCTTCAGGTGTCTCCCTGAGACAAACAGCCTCAGGACAAACGGAGCCCAGAGATCTGGAGACTGGGGCCCTCTCTGGCCCTGGGTGAGCCCTTCAATCTCATCTGTCCATCATCTTTTTAAAACTATAGTTTGGGTTGGCGGGGGCGGGGGGGATGATGCATTAATTTGTCTCAGGTTTAAGACACTCTTCTTCACATCTGAGTATTTCTGAAGTTAGGGTGTATCTCACAGTGACAGGTGTCTTAATTTGCTGGAGCTTATCTTCTCCTTTTTGAAAAGCTGTCATCAGACAGAAGAGGAATCTTCAATCAGTGGCGTCTCTGAATTCAGGAAGCAGGGCCTGACTCTCACCTGTCCCTCAGGCTGTGAGCCCAGGGCCCAATGCAGAAACCATACCTTTTGTTCTGTAAGAAACTCACTATAAATTTCTCATCACTCCATTTTTTACATATAGTTTGAAATGCTAGAAATTGTTGTGGTTTGTTCTGAGAATAACTTTGTTATGAATTTTGGAAAACATTCTTCTTAAGAACACACAAAAAAGAAACTTCCTTTTTAAAATTTTCAAATTACAGTGAAATTTCTGAGGTGTTCTGCTGCCCCTTAAATTCTGTATCTTTGCCTTTCTGCCCTCCACCCCTGATTTATTCCGTTTAACTTCCTTTTTCACAGTTCACAGAGTTCAGTGTGCTACATATATATATTTCTACCTCTACTCTGATTTTTCCTTTTGATCTTACTTTTTTTTTTCCCTCTTCATAGCACACATGAATTCCCATGTCACTGCATTTTTTCTCAGTAATTCTTTATTATTACAAAACCCCGAGATCATGGTCCTGGAGAGCTGGGTGATTTCTCTTCATTCACCCAGTCAAGCTATTTACCTGTAAAAGGTACATCCATGAAAAGTCTACCCAGCTTACCTGGGAATTAATGATGCGGAGAGTGGTTTTATTTCCGACATCCTTCTCATAGCCATGTGTAGGAGCAGAGTTAAACCTCAAAACCGCATCGTGGGAATCTGAGGGCACATATATGACAAAATGACATTTTTTTGCCTCTGCATAAAAATCTGCAGTATCTAGGAAAATATCTTAAAGCAAAATTTTCAATACCTGAAACTAACTGGACCCCAGTAAAGTTCAGACACTCCTCCCCCCTCTCCACACACATTGTTCGGTATACTGTTTATTTAGAATGAGATCCTGGCTGGGGGCAAATAAACATGAAACCATATCAATCCGTTACAAGTGGTCCTACAACATCTAAGTTATATTTAAATGCTTGGTATGTGTTCATAGTCTTTAAGGACATGCTTTATGCATGCAGGAAATGTCAAGAAGCGTGTGTGTATCTAGACTGCACTGTGGAGTCTCATGTATTTCCTAGAAACAGGGCTGAGACCACAGTTAATCAGCAATAGGGAATTTCTATGGGTTTTCTCCAGTTTCAAAACAGTATTGAGGTTCCTTAGAAAACTAAAACCAGAGCTACCATGTGACCCAGCAATCTCAATCCTGGGCATATGTCAGAAAAAACTCTAATTTGAAAAGATGCATGTACCCCAATGTTCACAGCAGCACTGTTTACAATAGCCAAGACATGGAAGCAACCTGAGTGTCCATCAACAGAAAAACAGAAAAAGATTTGGTATATCTATACAATGGAATACTACTCAGCCATAAAAAAGAATGAAAAATGCCATTTTGCAGCAACACGGATGGACCTAGAGATTATCATACTAAGTGAAGAAAGTCAGACAGAAAAAGACAAATCTATGATATTTATATGTGGAGTCTTAAAAAATGATGACAAATGAACTTATTTGTAAAACACAAACAGACTCACAAACATGGAAAGCAAGCTTATGGTTACCAAAGGGAAAATGGGTAGGGAAGGGACAAATTAGGAGTTTGAGATTAACAGATAGATAGTACTGCATATAAAATAGATAACTAATAAGGACCTACTGCATAGTACAGGGAACCATATTCAATACCTTGTAATAACCTATAATGGAAACAACCCTGAAAAAGAGTATATGTATGTATAACTGAATCACTTTGATGTACACCAGAAACTAACACAAAATTGTACATCAACTATACTTCAACTTTTAAAAAAATGATTCACCCATATATAGTTTGTAACACTGTATAAGCATCATTTGGAAACTATCAGCTCATTAAGTCATGCAGATCTTTCAAATATCTATGTATTTCATTATAAAGTATCAAATATCATATATATCACCATGGATATCATCACTTTTTAAGTTTGGGGAGCTTCTGAGCTCATGGTTGAAAGCTTTGTCACTGGCAATAAATACTATTGGTTATGTTCCTAAAAGTGACAGGCTTACTTACTTCCCTTTTGAGAAAATACCTGCCAAATGTTCAAGTCTAAATTAAGTATGTCTGTCTATTAGTCATCTGTCCCAAGTATAACTGTGTTTCGTGACAAAAGGGGCTAGTTCCACTCACAGCTCAATCACAAGAGTGCTTTTCCACTGGGGGCTGGTTTGCAGAAATGCTTTCATGTTATTTCCCGTTTGGTCTTAAAAACACATGTACTTCAAAGACTGAAATCTAATAAAACCAATCATTTACTGCTTCATCAAGGACATCCATACTTGGAACTGGCACCCTTTCCTGTTACTGTTAAACTTGGCAGCAAAGCATTCTATGAAGGCTAGTACCATTGGGTACCACTGCTTTGATCTGTTTTATTCACTGCTGCTCCTGCATCATCCTGTTCAATTGTCAGCAGCTAAAAAGATCTGTGAGTACTATAATGAAAATAGTTCTCACCTCGTGAACCCCTGAAAGAGTCTTGGGGACTCCAAGTGCAAGGTCACACACTCTATGAATTGCTGACCTGGGGCGAAAGTGGGGTGGTCTCCAGGCACTGAGAGGTAATCAGGGTGGGCACCAGGGCCAAAGGTAGGATGCTAGCACTCCTGGACCAGTTCTCTCTCTAAACTATGCCCCTCAACACAGCCTCCATCTAGAGGTAAGGTGAACAAACTGAGGAGGCCGGGCAGTGGGTGCATTTCTAACTGATTATGTAGAAACTTCAAATTAATTGATCACTGCAGCAAATGCCTCAGTTTTTAAAAGCGGGTGTTCTATACTGAAAGTGTTAGTTGCTCAATCATATCTGACTCTTTGCAACCCTATGGGCTGTAACCCACCAGGCTCCTCTGTCCATGGGATTCTCCAGGCAAGAATACTGGAGTGGGTAGCCATTTCCTTCTCCAGGGGATTTTCCTGACCCAGAGATCAAACTCTGGTCTCTTGTATTGCAAGTGGATTCTTTACCATCTAAGCTACCGGGGAAACCCTGTTCTACAGTGAGGTGTGTTTTAAGTCTCAGAAGGACCTGAAAAGGCACAGGGCACAGAAAGGTAATCTAGCTTCACTCTTCTGGGAGTGGCGTGAGTTTGAAGAGTTAAGAGGTCAAATTCGTGGAGGACACAGAGAGGCAGGGACAGAGACCAGCTGTCAGGGAGCAGAAGGGACCAGGATGGGAGGGGGAGTGTGCAGAGGACGAGCTGTGAGAGTCCATCATGTGGATCTTGCCTGGCTGTGCCTCTCCCAGATAATCGCCTTAAAAACTGAACTGTCCATTCACATTTAGGGGGAGAGGAATGGTTCAGACAGGAGACAGGAGAAGAGAACATAGAGTCAGTCATTTCTGGAGGACATGTTTCCAGACAAGAGCCACTTCACATTGACCTTGAGAACAGAGCCAGGCTCAGTGCATCACTGAGGAAGATGAAAACCCTGCAGGGAGCAGCCAGCCAGAAGGTGCAGCAGCATGAAATCCAGACCCAGCCCAGGTTGCTGCATTCCCAGAGCCCCCATCCCTTCCTGAGGGCAGAAATCTGCAGAGGCAGCCCATGCCCCAGTCTCCGGGGAACAGCCTGCCAAAGAGACAGTTCTTCTTCCTCCCAAACTTGCCACCCAGGTCTTTCTCACCTAATTGGGACTTTCACAGTGTGCTTGCTCCAATCTTGGCTCTGGAGCAATCTTTCCCTAATGAGACCCTGATCCATCACTCCTCTGCTTTAAGATTTCAGAGTTCTGCACCACGAAGCCAGGGATGGAGTTTCTGAGACCCAGACTGGAGTTCAAACCCGGCTCCACCCTCTGTGTCTCAAGGTGCATCGGTTTCCTTTATCTACAAAATGGGAATAATCTTGTCTGTCACTTGGCATCACAAAGCTGGTTAACACATAAAAGCATGGAGGATGGGAACTTCCCTGCAGTAAAGACCCTACACATTGCTGTTGTTCAGTTGCTAAGCCGTGTCCAACTCTTTGTGGCCCCATGGACTGCAACTCTCCAGGCTTCCCTGTCCTTCACTATCTCTTGGGGTTTGCTCCAACTCATATCCATTGAGTCAATGATGCCATCCAACTATACGTGGTACCTACTATTATAATCATTATGTGAAGTCTAACTTCTGGAGAATGACATATGAGAGCATGGGGCTGACCTGCCACTGGTCCAACTTATCTATTGGCTGTCCACCCCCAGCCCCTTGTGCTCTCCTTCATCACCCACACACTGAACTGTTTTTCTCATCCACCTGCTCTGCTGGCCTTCGGCCTGGATTTACCTCCTCAGACATCAGCCCTCGAGGGGTGGCCGGATTCCAAGGTCATTTCTTCCCTGTCTGTCTATGCGTCTCTCTGTCCTTCTAACTGTGATACCAGAAGTGTCTCTTTATAGTCTGTCTCTCCCACCAGACAGCAGAAGATTTGAGGGTTAGGGCTGGGCCTCATCCATCTTTCCATCACTAGTGGTGAGCACAGTAGCTGGTGAAGAGTTGGGGACCATGATTGTTGAATGACTATATGACCTGCTCTCTTGCTTTTTTAAGCAATGGTAACAGGATGCCAAATTCCAAGTTCAGCCAGGAAGACGTCCCCTCCCTGAAGAGGAAGGCTTCTCTCCATCCTTCCATTTCCCACACGCTGGCCGGAATCTGAGTCTCAAGGAACAGACTTGATCTTGCATTCTAGGCGATGCCTGTTAGCTCAGGGCAGACGTTTCTTGTCTAGAGTGTGCTTCCCCAGGATGGCTGCTAGTGAGCTCACGAATAATTATTATTTACAGAACAGGTGAAAAAAGATCATCTCATGACTCCAGCAATGAGTGTCCCATGTTTCCAAAACAGTTCAGTTTGCTTTTCAGTAACATATTCAAAGTGGAGGTGTTTACAGCTGCTGCACTGTTCTCAAAAACAATGACAAGGTATGACTCAGTGCAACAGAACTGGGGAAGCACCGTGGCACCGCAGCAGCCAGGGGAGGGAGCTTCTGAGGGGGCAGCTGCATGCAACCCTGGGGCATCCCTGGTTCCCTTGGGGAGGGGGCCCGAGATTTTCTAGCTCTGCCCTCATAAGACCACAACCTCCTGCAAGTCTTCTGATCTTCACTTAGTCAATTCATAAGTACAATAGATGCTTAAGGGTTAAGATGACTTTAGTTAAACAGTACCGCATGCCCTATTGGTGGCTCAGATGGTAGAGAATCTGCCTGCAATGAGCGAGATGTGGGTTCAATCCCTGGATCAGGAAGCTCCCCTGGAGAAGGGAATGGCTATCCACTCTTATATTTCTGCCTGGCGAATTCCATGGACAAAGAAGGCTGGCGGGCTACAGTCCATACGGTTGCAGAGAGTCAGACACAACTGAGCCACCAACACACAGCATACCCAATTCCAACCTTCCTGAAGAAATTGGCTCTGTGACTTTGTTCTCATCAAGAGAGGTGTTAACAACTGTGTACTGATAACTGTGTGTACATTCAGTTCATGTCAGCACCTGGCATCACGAGGACTGATGCTGAGAGATGCCAGCTTGTGAAAACGAAAGGCTTCTTGTCTTTACATATGGAATTGTGCTATATTATATATTCTTAAAAAGGCAGATGCAAAACTGGATTCAAAGGAAGTGAAGCAAAACAACAGAGAATTTTAAAAATTTTCCAAGTGTTTGTTCTTCACGTACCTTTCTACGATTCTAATCATGAACCTTTGTGTGAGTGCAGATGCTGTCAATTAAATCTGCTTGCCAGAAACTAAGAAAGATATAACTGACACATCGTGTTGCCCAGAAACATGGAATTGCCAGTGCCATTTATACTCTCTTCTGAATTCTGAACAGAAAAGAATTTATAAGAGTCTGGTCGAATAGAAGAGAATTTACAAGACTCTGGTTGGGGATATTTACGCCCGAATAAAGAGTGAGGGAGTTCTGCCTGATGGATGAAAGCAATGCAAACGCACAGGTAGGAGGCAGTGGGGCTTAAAACAAAGCAAAAAAACAAAACCAAGAGCAAGTCGGCGCCTGCTTTAAAGCATGCTGCTTAAATTCCTCCTTCCGTGATTAATCATGTCCTGGGAACCTAAGGGAAGTGTGGCTTTACTTCACCCCAGGGGCCTCTGAGCTAGAGCTCCCTCCTAATTGGAAGCAGCCGCTCTGCTCAGCTCTGGCTGCAAGTTTCTGTGACACTCGGACAACGTGATTATGAGCCTGCTTAATGTCAGCACGGGGACACTGGGACTACAGGCCGCAAGCCCAGGCTTGAGCTTTGTTTTTTTTTTTCAACTTCTTAAAAATTTCGGATTCAGCCTCATTGCTGAGATCCTGTGGGTGTAGGTCGGGGCTGTGCAGCCTGGTGATGGGGCATCAGCCACTCCTAGAGGACATGGAAAATGTCCCGGCCCCAGAGATGGCGATGACTCCTTTCTGTACAGCGGGTAGTGACCTCTGCAGATCGCATCCAGGGGGGCTGAACAAACACCGTCCACCTTGAGGAGTTAAGGGGTGTGCTTTTACATCTGGCCTCGAGGCCCGAGGCTGCGTCCAGTAGGCACTTGATTTCTTGGCACCTGGTACAGAAACCTGCCCGGAGGAGGGGCTGTGTGTCTGCCAAAGGAGTGGAGGAGCTACCGGGTCACTGGTGCTGCAGCTGGCTGGGCTGGGCACTGGGGGTGTCGAGGGCCTGAAACTAGATCGCAGTTTCCTGAGAAGAAGGGACTCTACATCTAGATGTGGGAACCCCCCTGAGCTGCTCGCCACCAGCCTGCCCCATAACTTTGGGGCTCCAGGCTGCAACAACAACCCTTACATGCATTTCCAGCCAGCCTACCTGCCTGTCCAGCGGCCTTCAGGCTTCCCAGCCCCCACAAGAGCAGGGAGGAGGCCTTAAAATTAACCTTTCTCTCTACAGCAATGCAGGAGACACAGGAGATGCAGGTTCGATCCCTGGAGGTGGGAATGACTACCCATTCCAGTATTCCAGTAAGAATACCTACTCCAGTATTCTTGCTTGGCGAATCCCATGGACAGAGGAGCCTGGTGGCCTGCAGTCCATGGGGTCAGAAAGAGCTGGATATGACTTAGAGACTAAGCAACAATAAAAGGAGACCTCTGCTGGATCCACCTGGGTTCATCCGGTCCCAGGGAAAGAAGAAGACCCAAGACTCTCCAGAAACACAGTGTCAGACTGGGGGTGGGGGTCGGGTGGCCCCGGGGACCCACCTATCTCCTCGCCCAGCGACGAGTTGAGGATGGCGCCTGCCGACGTGACCACGGCGCAGGTCCGGAGCCTGCGTGGGAGCAGCCGGCTGAGTGGCACCGGAGGGACCAGCGCGCGCCAGCCGAGCGCCGAGAAGGGCGGCTCAGTGCCGTCCAGGGTGCGCACCTGCACGCGGCCCCGCAAGGCGCACAGCAGCTCGGTGCGGCTCCGCCCGGCCGCGCGGCGCCCCCGGAAGCGCACGCCGTGCTTGTTGGCGCGCAGGTAGGCACCCATGGCCTTCTGCAGGCGCGGGTGCAGCATGCGCGCCGACGCGTCGCCCTTCCAGAGCCGTCGCAGCAGGGCCCGGGACATGGACGAGTACAGCCGCTCCCCGTCCTCGCCCCCAGCGCTCCGGCCCTGCCTCCGGGGCCCTCGCTTCGCCCGCCGTCCCAGGGCTGCGCGTGGCGGCTGAGCCCCCTCCGGCCCTGGGTCCCCAGGGGAGAGGCGCCCCGACGTGCCCGGAGCGGGGTCCTCCGGGAGAAAAGCGCTTAGGGACGTTCTCCCTGTCTGGGCCGAAAGAAACTCTTGTTCATGTTCAAAGCCATCTCCGGCCCATGTCCGCAGGGGGCCGGATGGGAGTCCCCGGGGAGACCCCCGCCGCGAGTCTGCGCCCTCGGGCAGGCCCTCCGAGGCCCCCATGATGGCCCGCTGCCTTCCTTGTGCGGGTAGCAGCCTCCGGGTCTCCAGGAAGGAGAAGGAGCTGGGCGCGGGCTTGGCCGGGCTGCTGTCGGTGAAGTAGAGGAAGATCACCACAAAGAGGAGCCCCCACGCAAACACCCCGCAGAGCATTCCTTGTCTCCATTGCTTCAGGTGCGGTTTCATGGCAGGTCCACGGGCTCAGTGCTTGTGTCCCGAGGTGGCGGGCTGGACCTGAAAACAGAGGGTGTCACAGTGAGCCACGCAGGACAGCGCTGGGGACAGTGCATCCTAGAGTGTCTCTGGGGACAGTTGAAAGGAGCATCAGAAACCAGGATGGCCTGGACCTCCGGCTAAATTCAGCGCTCATATACCCCCAGTCTGGACGCCTGCAGAACAAGAAGTCACATCCCCTCAGCCCAGGGTCTTGGGAGAGGGAAGGTGAGCCCGGTGTACCTTGGAGAACTACCCAAGGCACCTTGGTGTTGTGTCTGCCTGCCCACCACCATGACTGCCTAATTCATCCCCCTGCCCCGCCTCCCCGACTCCTCCCCGCAGCTGGTTCCAGATTTCAGTTTGGTGAAGCTGGCAGCAGGGCTCAGTCGGGGTTACCCTCTCTCACCTGCTCATCAGAACAGTGGCTCAGAGTTCAGATCCTGTACAACAAAGGGCCAAGTGCTTCTAAGTGAAACTTCCCCACAGTTCCCCAATGGTCCCCAGTAAGTGCAGTGCCCCTATAGTCCCTAGTAAGCAATGACCCAGCCACTGAGGCTGCAGGGGAAGGTTATGTTAAGGTGTCTGTGGACCTCAAAACACCCCCAGATGTTCACCCTCGCCACCAGCCTCTGATAGAGTAAGATGGACAAATGTCGAAATTTTAAATAAGGGAGCAGATGAGGAGAGGTTTTCATGCAAGGGCAGGGGTTTTACTTAGATAAGAACTGAAACCAATTGGGCGATCCCTAGATCAGTGTGGTCACCTGAGGAAACTACACACGGTCTCTCGTGGAAAAAAAAGATGTGCTAGGGTGAGAAACCCACACGCCTTATGGCCCTGTAGCTGATTACAGATAGACATGGGTCCTTCACTTTCTTCCCATGGAGAGGTGGGTCTGGGTCTCTCCCATTTGAGCAGGGGGAGTGCTCTGACCAGTTACCAGGCTCAGATCCAGTAGCTCCCATGTCCTGCCTTTAAAATGCTCACAAGGGAGGAAGTGGTCACCAGCAGAAGCAGACATCTCTCCACGGACTGAGAGATGCCCAGCTGAACCCTGGGTGTCCAGTTGTTTCAGCCCACTACCATCCTGGACTCCAGCCCAGTGGGATGATCAGATGATTCCAGCTCTGTCCAGCCTCTGGTGGCAGCTGCATGTAAGACCCCAAGTGGGAACCCAGTGGAGCCAGTTAACCCTCAGAACCAGGTGTGATAAAGACACTGGTTTAAAGTGATAGAGGTTGCTCTTCTGAGCCACAGGTCTGGAGCTGATTCGTTATATCAGAAATGATCATTGGAATAGGCTCTGCTAAAAAACTCAGATGAGAAGTTCCCCAAATGCCTCAACAGTCATGCACCCTTGAGACGAGTCTAGCCTCTCAGAGGGATTATGTGAAGAGCAACATTCACTGAAGTGTTTTTTAAGTTGTGACTTCTGAAAAGCTGTCTGCTTGACACATGAAAGCAAGGCTGTAGATTTCCTTTGCAGCCACACATCAAACCCACACACAGAGCATGGTCTCACCAAGCCAGACACACTCATGCCAGCGAACGAATGTACAAGAAATAGTGCCAGCAGTTAACTTGCTCTCTGTCAGACCCTGTGCTCACTTAACATGTTTCCTTCATTATCTTATTTGGTCTTCCCAGCACCCAGTCGGGCTTCCCAGGTGGTGCTAGTGGTAAAGAATCCACCTGCCAATGAAGGAGACATAAGAGCTGCAGGTTCAGTCCCTGGGTTGGGAAGAGCCCCTGGAGGAGGAAATGGCAACCCACTCCAGTATTCTTGCCTGGAAAATTCCATGGACAGAAGAGGCTGGTGGGCTACAGTCCGTGGGTTGCACAGAGTTGGACACAACTGAAGCGACTTAGCTCAGCACCTAGTAAGTAGGAAACACTGCTATGTCCATTTTATAGAGGAGGGGGCTGAAGCCTGGAGGGGTTAAGTAACTTGCCCAAAGTCACAGAGATAGCATGCAGTAGACAGCACCAAAAAAGCCACCTGCTCACACTTTTAATGCTAAGTTCTGACTCCATCTAATGGTACCAGATGAGGCCGTCTATTCTAAATACGCCAAATTGTGGGACTCTGAATACATATTTCCATTCCTGACTGTCTCGGCAATGTCCTGGTGCTGGAAAAGCTTCTCAGGGCTCACCACCAAGTTCTGTCCATAACTCTTGAGGGACAGCCAACGAGCAGTGTCCCCAGACAGACACTGCCTAGAGACCACACTGAGCAGCAACTGCTAAATGATCTCCCAAAACCTGTCCACTCAGGAGCCTGCGCTTCAAACTGTGATGCCCCAGCCTGATGATCAAAAAGCTGTTTCCAGGATCTCAACATTTCTATTAGCAATCACAAAATTACCCTTAATAACAGTTATTCTGTGTTTCATCCAGCTGAGCACCATGCCGCATTGCTCTGACACCAACCACCGCAGCTAGCGGGGCCCTACGGGGAAAAGACTCAGTCCCACACGATGGCCCCACTTCAGACACCAGCCTGGAGTGGGCTCCGCAGGCCACCTGCACTTCTGGCAGTTTGGCTACCGATCTGGGGGCTCCCCATGAGACCCTTAGGTTTGAAGATTTGCTACAGACTGGCAGAACTCAGGAAAGCACTAATATTAATATAAACCAGGGATCACAGTCTCTGGGAAAGGGATACACAGAGTTTGAGGGCTGGGTGGGGGTTGTCCCAAGGGCAGAGGTTCCAGGCTCTCTATACCTGGGGTCTAGGGATGTCACATGAGGGACATGCATGTGTTGACCAATCACAAAGCTCCACTGAGCCCTGGACCCGAGTTTAGTTGCGGTTTCATTAGGTGGACATCACTGACTGAATACTTGGCCGTGTGACTGAATTCAAACTTCAGTTGCCTTCCCATCTCCAGAGGTCAGGCTGGCCCAAAGCCCCCACCGTCTCATCACTGGATTGGTCTTTTTGGTGATTGTCCCCATCCTGGGAGGTTCACCGAGACTCACCTCTTTAGCACAACAAAGACCCTCTTATAACTCAGGCGATTCCAAGGGTTTTAGAAGCTCCATTTCTAGACCTGGGACAAAAACCAATTCTTTGTATTACAGTAAGGCAGTAGTTGCTTATTTAAAAGGCAGTCTTTCTGCTCCTGGCTGGAAATCCTCATTACTGCTGGCTGCACTGGGATTAGTTTTGAGCTAATCCTGGCAGGTCACTAAAGAAAGGAAACACAGGTTTTTTATTTCAGCATTCGCTTCAGAGTCAAAGTTAGGGGTGTGCACAGGGCTGGGGTTGGTGAAGCTTTGACCTCCTGAGGAGGAGCTGGGGGCAAGAACAACACCCAGTTGCCTCCATTCAGCAGGGTCAGGAGGCCATGGGAACTGAGCTGGGAGGGGACCTACCACATCCCACAGCACACTCAGGGCATCAGACACACAGCCTGCTTTACATGGATATGCCTGACTCCCAGCAGAAGACTTGAGAAACCCTTTCCCTCATGGGGAAGTGAGAGATGTGAAATGGAGGGATGTGATGAGAGGATGTCTGGGGACTCGAAAGGAGGAAAGGTGAAGCCCTGCAGGACGGACAGGGCTGCGAGGGGCCAGGACCCTGGGGGATGTGAGGTTCCCTCCACAGGTCTCTGGGAGGAGGAAGGGTGGGTCTGTGAGGCCTTGGACATGGAGAAACGAACATCATCCCAAGGTACAGGATGACTTCTCATCAGGTGAGACTTCCGCACCTGATGCTTGGTAATAACCTGAAGGCATGGGTTCGCTGCCTCTGCTCTGGGTGAGGCTTCAACTGTTAATAAACTGCAGCTGTGCCTGCAGCCTCTGTCACTGCAAACCTCTGCCGCCAATTAAGGAAACGTCCTCCAAAATGACGAAATCTCAAGGCGGTGCAGATCCTCTGCTAGCAACAGGCTGCAGAAATCATTACATGTGTCATGGCCTCGGTCATTGGTACTTTTGCAAAGATCCAGGACACAGAGGTGGAGGATGCTGTCAGAGTCAGAGCCTGGATCAGTCTTTGCCTTAAAATAACCATACAGCCTAATAGGGTTTCCCGGGTGGCTCAATGGTAAAGAATCTGCCTACCAATGCAGGAGATGTGGGTTCGACCCCTGGGTCAGGGGTCAAATAGAAAATGGAATAGAAAATGGCAACCTACCCCAGTATTCTTGCCTGGAGAAACCCATGGACAGAGAAGCCTGGTGGGTAATAGTCCATGGGGGTGCAAAGAGCTGGACATGACTGAGCAACTGAGCACATGGTCTAATAGGAGAAATGTTGGATAAATGAGAGAAAATACATTTTCCCCCCATTAGTATAGTACACCTGAAATGCTGTGATGATACAGCTCAAATGGATAGTGTCTGTAACTCTCACTGATCTATCTCATCATCAGCAGGGGGACATGAATGACACCAGGGACATACAAAAAGAAGCTCATCAGACAAATCATTGGTCCCCAGGCAATGATGAAAAGAGGCTCCTTAATGGAGCACATGCAGCCTTTTCTGGGATGGT
The DNA here is from genome assembly GCF_910594005.1 of Cervus elaphus. NCBI lineage: Eukaryota > Metazoa > Chordata > Mammalia > Artiodactyla > Cervidae > Cervus > Cervus elaphus. Next base: position 59,180,564 of record NC_057825.1, read on the forward strand.
GTCTTTGACTGAGGCTGTTGAGGTCCTGCTGGCCAGGTGAGAAGCATGACCTGTGCTGTGTGGATTTCTCTCTTTTCCTTTTAGGATTCCAACATCAGCATCTGGCCGTGCTAGGGCATAAGTTCCAATTGGGTGCTCTCTGCCTATTTCAACCAATTTTCTTTGTTCTCACCTTTTACCCACTTTCTGTCGCCTTTGTAGCCAAGCTTCTAGGAAACCTAATGTGCAGACAAGGATTAGAGACAAAACAAAAAAGTGACCCTCTGTGAGAAGTCAGTGGGTCTACCTGCTCTGGAATTCTGATGCCCAAATCTTATATACTAATTCTCAGAGAAATGAGTCCCATTTCCACATGGATGTTCCACAAGAGCATAGAGTATTCAAATGTTCCTTCAAGTCATTCAGAAAGAAATCATGTTCTCAAAAAGGCACAATTTGTGATAAGTTGTCCAATGAAATTATGCAATGTAAGCGCCGGCACAGACCAACACCACGATGAAGCTGAGGACTGCGTGTGTTTGTGCTCAGTCACTTCAGTTGTGTCCGACTCTTTATAACTCTATGGACTGTAGCCCACCAAGCTCCTCTGTCCATGGGATTCTCCAGCAGCTGAGGGAGCTGAGGGTTAATACCATCATATTTTGTTCAACGCTAAAGAGAACTTAGGACTTCCCTGGTGGCTCAGTGGTAAAGAATCCAACTACAAATGCAAGACATGTGGGTTTGATCCCTGGATCAGGAAGATCTCCTGGAGAAGGAAATGGCAACCACTCCAGTATTCTTGCCTGGAGAATCCCATGGACAGAGAATCCTGGCAGGCTACAGTCCACGGGTCGCAAGAGTAGGACACAACTCAGTGATTAAACAATGACATCAATGAAAGAGAAGTTACTCCTGGGCTTTGCTTCTTCAATACTGTCCTTCCTACCCACTGAGGTTGACAAGCTTGATCGCTGGTTTTCTTGAATGGAGAGTTTTTTTTTAAACACACACGTTGATGGATGCGTCTGCCACAACTGCCATTCGGCCAGGTTTTCTCTTGTTTGAGAAACTCTCGTGCCCTATTTGTGTGTGTGTGTTGTTGTCTAAAACCTAAGTATTTGTTTTAACACTGAGATAATAATAAAGAAGATGTGGTGTATGAGCTACAGTGAGGCACTCGTGCATCTTAACAGCCTTCAGGAGTCATTTTCTTTCAAGAATCATTTTTCTAAAATTAGCTATCATCACATCTTCAAGAAAACACTAAGCCTGCCAAGCACAGGAGGGGACTGCCCTGGAGGGAGTGCTGCAGTCTCTCCAGCACCTCAGGCCTTCTCTTCACAGAGGACCCACTTTCTTTTTTTCATTGTTTATAAAAGTGAAGAATCCTCAAGGCCAATAACAGTCCACTCCTTAGGGCATCCTCTCTCCATCTCAGCCCATTCATAGGCTAATGTCAGAATAGAAAGGAAAAGGTCAGACAGGTCGAGCAGAACTCCTGGTGGGAGGATAGCCCCTTCTCTGGCTCCTTCTTACTAGCAGGATGGCAATTCATCCACAGAAGGAGGGGCAGCCCACTGCTGGCAGCTTCTGGTCAGTGTCCTCGTGACCCCAGGCCCTCAAAAGGATGCGGCAATTCAGGATGGGAGGAAGGATGCTACTGGGGCTGGACCACTAGAGGGAGCACGCTGGGCAAACGTGTAAGTTACAAACCTTAGCACCAGGCTTCCTGTCAAGTGCAAAAACGTGGTGGCTGGGGCAATGTCAGCGCAGAAGAGGTGAGCCACTTGATGTCCTATGAGTGGCTCCCAGCAAAGGATACCCGTGTCGTGGGGTCACGTTAGGTCAGGCGGGGGCAGGGTGGATTATGAACAGCCGATGTCAGGGGCGTGGACCAGACCAGCATCACTTGCTGCTGTCAGCAGGTGACCCCACAAACCAGTCACTGTATCTATACCGGCTCATTTTAATTCTTCATTCTCAGTTTTACCCACTCCAGTATTCTTACCTGGGAAATCCCATGGACAGAGGAGCCTGGCGGGCTACAGTCCATGGGGCTGCAAAGAGTCGGACATGACTGAGTGACTGAACACACACAATATTTATAACAAACTCCTTACAAACATTATTAATCTCATTTGGCTCTGAATGGTTCCCTTCCTCTACACCGTTCCAGAGTCCCATGTTTTCCTATTATATCTCAAAGCTGGGGAAGGTGCACCTTGCTTAAAATTTTAATGAAACTTTAGTCCCTCTCTGCCACAAATACCATGCTGAATTCTAGCCTAGGTCCCTGCATTGGTGGAATCACGTGGTCCCCTAAAATTCTGTTTCCCCTAACATTCTTTTTTATGTTCACAGAATCTACAGGGCTCTGAGCTGGCAGCCACTGGAGAGCCTTGCCCGGCTGGCCAACCACATGAATTCTGCCCATCAGAAGGGGAGGCCAGCTCCCAACACTTTTAGAGGAACTCCAGGTGTGGAGGTCCCTGATCCCAGGGGGTTTGCTCTCTCGGTAGGAAGACAAAGTGATGATTCTGACTGCCTTTGATGTCCCAAGATGGGTGAATGGACAGAGGAGCGACCAGGATTGAGGTCATCCTGGTTGCTTCAAAGAGGAGGGGACCGGAGGTGGACCCTAAGAGACAGAGTGGAGCTGGGTGGGAGATGCAGTCCCTTCTGGCCAGGATGGTGAGCCTGGCTGTCTGGTACACACATGGGTGACCAGGAGTGGTGGGATGCCCAGCTGGACAGGGACATGCCCTCTCAATGGGACCATCTTCCTCAGCAGTTCGAGGTCTGTCCTTGGGTGGCAGGGCAGATGGAAAATGGTTGAAAAGGCAGAGACTTGCTGGATTTAAAATGGATAAGCAACAAGGACCTACTGTACAGCAGAGGGAACTCTGCTTAAAGTTATGTGGCAGCCTGGATAGGAGCGGAGTTTAGGGGAGAATGGATACATATGTATAGCTGGCTGAGTCCCTTCGCTATTCACCTGAAACTATCACAACATTGTTAATCAGTTATACCCAATAGAAAATAAAAAGTATAAAATATAAATAAGAGGCAAAGGCTCACACAGGCAAGTGGCCCCAGGCAGATTTTAGCTCTCGGAACTTTCTGCAAAGGGGGCAGCAGGTGGTGGCAGGGCAGGGAGGTTGGGAAGCTTGTTTCTGGCTGTTCAGAGATGCACAAGCTGCCTGCCAGCTGGGGTCTCTGGCTGCCTGAATCACACCCATCTGCTCCGGACACAGTGGTCTGTTTGTTTTATGATAATCAGCATTCATATATTTACACTTTATACCAGTAATGTGCCAAGGCTCACGGCTGAAGTAGCTCTGACACTCACGGTGATGGGAAGGATGGGAAGTGGCATACTGCCATGGGGATGTAAAGTTTCTCCCAGATTCGCGGTGAAAGCATCAGTGGCCGGCAGGTGGCCCTTACGAGGAGGCCTCCAGCCAGCAAGAACCCTGCTTCCTCAAGAAGTGCAGGCCTCCCTTCCTCGTCTGAGAGGGCCCGGGGCATCACCAGCAGGAGATAGGAGGCAGTGGTGGGGGATGCTTGCACCACCCAGGGGCAGCTCAGGGACACTGCCCCCGAGTCCAGACTGTGGGTTGGACAGTGAGACCCAGACTCTACAGTGTGTAGCTGACCAGAAGGCCCTGAGGTCAGACAGCCTGTTCTGAGCCTTCTTGTCATGTTAGATAAATTCGTGAAGCCTCAGCTTCTTTATTCAACATGCACCATGCGTGTCCTAACCCTCACTGGTCGATAAGACCTACCACAGTACCTGGCCCACAGTGAGAGTTCAAGACACAGTAGTTTTCAGTTCAGGTTTGGTATTGCGTAAAAGTAAAGAAGTAACACCACGCAGACACAGAGAATAGACTTGTGCACACAGTGGGAGGAAGGAGAGTTGGGAAAAGCTGAGAGAGTAGCATAGACATATATACACTATTATGTGTAGATAGCTAGTAGGGCGCTGTTGTATAAGGGAGCTCAGCTGGGTGCTCTGATAACCTAGAAGGGTGTGTGGGGGTTGAGAGAGAGGTTCAGGAGGGAGGGGTTATATGTGTACTGGTGGTTCAGATGATAAAGAATCCACCTGCAATGGGGGAGACCTGAGTTTGATCCCTGGGTCGGGAAGATTCCCCTGAAGAAGGGAATGGCCACCCACTCCAGTATTCTTGCCTGGGTAATCCCATGGACAGAGGAACCTGGTGGGCTATGGTCCATGGGGTTGCAAAGAGTCAGACACGACTGAGCACGCACATACTTGCCCAAGAGCCCAGAGAAGAGGGCGCTTCGGAGACCCCCTCTCAGGAGTCTTCAAACACCCCACGAGGCTTGTGTACTCCATCAGAGTGGAAGTGGGCAAAAGCCACTTCCTCAGACTCCAAGCTTACTGCTCTAGCTCTGTCTGCACAGAGGACTGCGGATAAATGTCAGGAAAGCACTGAGGCAAAAATGAAGCTGCAAAACAAACCCAGCACATCCTACTGTTTATGTAAAATCTGACAACTCCAAAACAAATGGCAGATAGAAGCTCCTTTGAGGAGGGAGGGAAGGGCCTGGGTGAGAGGAAGACGGGTCTTGAGTCACCACTCAAGCATGTCTGGAGTAAAATGGCAAAATATTCACAACCATGCAGTCTGAGTTTGGACACCCACTATTTTTGTTTTACACAGATTTCAAGTACTTACGATTTCAAACATAACAAAATTTGTCAACATAAAACTTGTCCTGAAAGTTGTAAAAACAAGAATAAGAACTCGTTAATTGTGTTTATATTTATGTCTCTGTTTCCCGATCTCTTTGGGTCATAATTCCTGCCAGTACATCAGCACAAAATATAAATCTAACAGTGAGTTACAGCTTTGGTGAGGACTTTCATGTGACAGCGTTATCAGTCTGGAAGAGAAAAGCTCAAAGCTAAAATGATTTATGGAAGCGTACAAGAGCTCTGAACTCACAGCAGGCTGTGAGAAAGACATTAATTTTTGTTTTAAAACACATATACACACTTATCATGGAGTCAAAGAGGAAATCAACTTGAAGATTTAATATAAAACATGAGACTTTAAAGACACTTCTCTGTGTGGAGCTTTCAACTCTGTTCTGAGCTTCAAAGCCAAGTTTTCCATCTGCAGACCTCACCTCAGCAAAGGTGCGAGGGGCTGGCGTGGACTCAGTGGACCTCAGGAAAATCCAATGTGGTCTGGATGTTTTTGGTCTAGCCTGCTTCTCCAGTTTTCAGTTTCAGACCCAGTAAAATGTTTCCAGGTTATGACATAGTTTCTGAAGTTTCTCTGAGGATTGGCCACCCGTGATAACGTACTCTAGTTCCTACCCACCTCTGGTCACTGCCAGTCACTGGGTCACTGTGCCCTGGTTGGGAGCTGCACAATTGTTCTTGTGTCTGGTGTGCATGCATACAAGCACAATGCTGATTTTCCATTGCTTCATTCATTCATAAACTCCACAGATACTTGCATACCTGACACATGCTGGATTCCAGGTATGCGATGGTAAAACACATCAAACATACCCTCCCGCCCCTGCCCCAGGCCTAAAGTAATGTGGGAAAGACAGAACCAAGTTCATAAGTCTGGCAGGATGCTAGGCATCCTGACTGACTTCCCCCTCCCCGCCTTTTGCTGTACCTTCCTGAATTCACAGGGACAAAGAGCAGACCTTCTCTGACCCGGGATGACTGTCACAGAAGAACCAGCAGCCCTTTATGTTAATTCTCAGCTTTTAAGTTCAAAAGCTATATTTCAAGGACTGTGGAGGGGAGGACAAAAATTTGGAAGAATACTTTCTGAGCTGGTTTTCCCTTGCCCAAAGGGAGGCAAAAACTATCCCTGGTGGCTCAGATGGTAAAGAATCTGCCTGCATGCAGGAAACCCTTTTTGATCCTTGGGTCAGGAATATCCCCTGGAGAAGGGAATGGCAAAACACTCCAGTATTCTTGCCTGGGAAATCCCATGGACAGAGGAGCCTGGCAGGGTACAGTCCAAGGATGGGGTCGCAAAAAGTTGGACACGACTGAGTGAGTAACACACACAGTCTGATGGAAAGGAGAAGGGGAATTGAAACAGGAGAGTGAGACACTCAAGATACAGCTTCTGGGGAGTTTAGATAAAGCTGCATTTCTTGAACCCTGGGGATGTGGGGTGAAGATGCTGCATCAGTGAGGGGTTGTGACTGTGGTACTGCTTCTATGATCTCTCCACCGCACCCTCCCACCCCATCACACACTCATCTACTCAGCCCCTCTTCTCCCCAGTGAGAGGAACCCATGGTCTAGGGAAATGCAGCACACTACCTGTGGATACAAAACTGGATGTGGTCACAATGAGAGCACAGGTCCCAGGGCTGAAATGCACGCCTTCTTTCTGTCTTCTGTCATTAAGTGATGGAAAGAGATGGAAATAGCTAAAAACCCACAAAAATCTCTTCTACTCACAACACATTCCTTGTCATCTAATGATACTAAATAGATTGGACCACATTTTACATCCACAATCTTATAAAGTCCCGCAGCTGAATAGAGTGCTGCAGGAATTGAACAGGAGGAAAACTAAGAATAGAATGACTATGCTGTAAAGTCTATAGTGTTATCCTAACAGAGTTCAAGGTATCTTGGGGAACTCAGGTGCTCCCCCATCCATCACAGGATGGGTCTGAGGTTGGCCCCAGAGCAGATGACCACAAGGTGGCTTCCAGGGCTCACAAGCAGGACCCTCAGGGTCCGTGTTCCTGAGAGAAACACTCACCAAGTGGAGAAACGCATGGGTGCCCCACATGCTACTGCGGGACCTGCACTCCTTAGCCAACCTCCGCTGTCTCTCTTCTCTCAGCTGAAAAATTAGGAACAGCCGCTCTGAATGTCTCACAAGGTGATCATGGGGATAGATGGAGACTGGGAGTCAGAGGGATGTGGAGCTGGAAAGAGCCTTATTATTACTGTGCATCCTCTTCTCTTGGTGGTGATGACACAGAGGTTCCAGAACAACACTTATGTGTGTGGTGCTACACATACGTGAAAAATGAGAAATAGAGACAATGGATGACACATTGGAGACAATGAAGACGTAGAGAACAATGGATGGACACCAAGGGGGAAAGGGCCAGGGGGAGGATTAACTGGCAGACTGAGGTTGACAAATGTACACTATTGATCCTGAATATAAAATAGATAACTGATGAGAGCCGACGGTAGAGCACAGGGAACTTACTCAGTGCTCTCTGGTGACCTCAACGGGAAGAAAATCCAAAAGAGAGGGGATCTATGTATACATATGGCTGACTCACTTTGCTGTAGCCGCTCAGTTGTGTCCTCCTCTTTGCAACCCCATGGACTGTAGCCCGACCGGCTCCTCTGTCCATGGGCTTCCCCAGGCAAGAATACTGGTGTGGGTTGCCATTCCCTCCTCCAAGGGATCTTCCCAACCCAGAGATCAAACTCTAGCCTCCTGTGTTGCAGGCAGATTCTTCACCGTCTGAGCCGCCAAGGTAGCCCATAAAATAGAAAGCTAATGAGAACCTGCTGCATCGCACACTCAATGTTCTCAGCTCTACTCAATGCTCTGTGGTGGCCTAAACGGGAAGGAAATCCGAAAAAGAGGGAACTATATGTATATATATTCGCTTTGCTATACAGCAGAAATTGACCCTACAGTGTGAAGCAGCCATACTCCAACAAAAATTAATTAAAAAAATGAAACCTCCTGGCATCTGCTCCAGACTTGAAGCAAAATCCCAGGGCCCACGCATGCATTGCATGTTGGCCCTTGGATGGCTGCGTGAGTGAGTAAAAGCTCAGGGCAGGAGAGAGAACAGGCACCGCCCTCCCATGCGGTCAGGAGGTGGTTTGGCAGGAATCCCCAAACCACCCACAGAACCACCCACGGAAGCTTGTCTGACCACAGCTTCCTAGTCCTCATCACCTCTCCCCAAGCCAGCCACACCCACCCTGACCCGTGCAGCCCTGTGCAGCCCTGGACCCCACAAGTGACACTGGGCTCCCAGCTGAGTCCTCTGCAGGAAAATGGGGGCTGTCACCTCAGGAACCAGCTGGGGCACCCTCCCTGGCTGTTTCCTGTGCTGCCCAGCCCTGCGTCCATGCCTGCTTCTCCCACTGGCAAGGGACTTTTATCACCTGAGGCACAGATACATGAATGAAAGAAACAGCAGAGTGTAATCATGCTTACAAAAACTTTCCCATAGCGTTGAACACTACTGCCTTTGCAAATCATACCCAGATTCCCATTCTACAGAAGGAAGATGTTAAGGAGCTGAGTCACAAACACCAGTTCTCTCTCCTCTGAAAGGCTGAGTGCCATCACACAGCTCAGCCGGTCTTCCAGAGGATTTTTATTAGATTCTACACAGTCCATGTACTTCCAGGCACGGGTGCTCCCAGAATGGTCACCCCTTCTTCCTTTTTTCCTTTTCCACACTTTCTACTGGTTTCTGGAATGGTCTATGATAAACACAGCTTGTAACAAACTTTTCAAAAGGAACTTCTCTAAATGTCATCCTTGCTCGGCAATGTACAGATAAAAATTTTAAAACTTGCTCTCAGGCAAGGGGAGTGGGGAGGAGACCTAATTTTTAGCATTTGCCTATTTCTATGGTGTAAATATTTCCACCAATTTCAATCTACTTATGTGTCCTTATTGAACTCAGAGGTGGGAACAGACACAGAAGCTCATCTCAGTACTTTTACTACACAGATGCAATAGATGCAAAGGACTCCTGGAGGAGAAAAGGCAGAAGGTGTGATGAAACTTAGGAATCGATGAGTTTTGAGAGCTGACCATCTTTGTTTTTAATATCATTTAATAATTGGCTCACAAAATTCCTAGGGGCTTCTCAGGTGGCTCAGTGCTAAAGAACCCGCCTACCAGTGTAGGAGACACAGGACATGTGGATTCAACCCGTGGGTCAGGAAGATCCCCTGAGGGAGGAAATGGCAATCCACTCCAGTATTCTTGCCTGGAAAATCCCATAGACAGAGGAACTGGGCAGGTACAGTTCATGGGGTCACAAAAGAGTCAGGCATGTCTAAGCGACTGAGCTCCCATGCACAGAGTTCCTGAACATTGGCATGGGAGCTGCCGGAACTGGGGTACCTCACCCCTCCCAGAAGAAGTCTATTCTGCAAGGGTATTCATGCCAGGGTCCCTGGTTGTTCAGACACCTGGAGGGCTTCAGGGTCCTTTAGACAGATGCAGAAGGACAAGTTCAGACTTTCGAGGAGGGTGCCATGTGGCTACCAGACAGCAGGTGTCTGTATGGCAGTGACAGGCGCACATGGGTGTCAGTCCTGCTGGTGAAGGCTCAGCTTCGGGGACAGGGTCTCCAGTGCTGCTGGCTTTCAATGTCCAGATGACAGGATGGCGATGATAAACCTGGTTTGCTGTCCTGCTACACACATTCACGTCTTGACTTTTATCTTAGGTACCCCACTTTTTAAGACTCTACACCATGATGTCCAAGCCCCCAGATCCATCAGGCTCAGAGGCTTTCGCTTCACAGGTGAGGGTGCTGAGGTTCAGGGGCGGGTGCGAGCTCCCAGGGGAAAATGACGGGGGCTGGCAGCCAGGTCTTTTCTTTTTATACAACCACTTGCTGTTCAAAGTGCTGAAGGTACTCGATTTTATTTGCTTGCTCATCTGTACAGGCACTGACTCATTTCCAGAGGGCTAATAAGATTCATCCTCCGTGACTTATGGAAACCTCTGTGCAGCCTGTTCAGTTCTGGAGGTGACACCGAGTGGCCTGGCTGCATCTGACCAGCTGCCTGTGTTTAAGCCTTGCCTGGTGGTAGAAGGGGTAGAGCTCACAGACTCCAAGTGTGCTGCTGTGTCAGTGAAAAACCTAAGAATGACCTGTGAGCTGGGCGCTCTGAATGCCTCAGTTTCATGATGAGAAACTGAGGTTAAGAGTCCATGGGACATCAGTCGGGCTGGCTTCACAGGCACACAATCGGGAGCCCTACAGGAACCCGCGTGCAAAGGGCCAGCCTTGGCTTCCTGCTCCCCTGTCGCTGTCTTGGAGGTCTTAGAGTTGTGTCTTTGGTTCTGTGTATTCTAAGTGAAGCTGGAAGGGAGACCAGGACCATGGAGTGTGTGCTCCAGCAGAACAGAGGTGGAGAATATGTGGGCCCCAAGTGTGACCATGAGTCCTTGCTGCTCGTCCACGTGCAGCAGCTGAGTTTTTGTGTGGACGTAAGTTTTCAACTTCCCTGGTGGCTCAGATGCTAAGAAGTCTGCCTGCAGTGCAGGAGACTCATGTTTGATCCAGGTTGGGAAGATCCCCTGGAGAAGGAAATGGCAATCCACTCCAGGATTCTTGCCTGGAGAATCCCATGGACAGGGGAGCCTGGTGGGCTACAGCCCATGGGGTCAGAAAAGAGTCAGACACAATTTAGCAACTACAACAACAACATCAACAACATAGAATGTATAAACCCAAGAGTGAACCCAAAGGTTAACTATGGACTTTGGGACATTATGATGCATCAATGTAGGTTCATCGGTTTGCAACAAATATACCATTTGGGGAGATGCTGATAATAGGGGATGCTGTGCATGTGTGAGGCAGGGCGTATACAGGAAGTCTCCATATGTTCTGCTCAATTTTGCTGGGAACCTTAAGCTGCTCTAAAAGTCTGAATTAAAAAAAAAAAAAAAGTAGAACAGAAAGAAGAAAAGAAAAGAGAATAACGACCACAAATTCCTCCAAAGTGGAGGCCTGGAATCTGAGACTTAGTCTGTTAGCTCCAGAGTTCATGTCTCTCACAGCGACTGCCCTCTACAGTTTACAAAGGGTCTCCCCATACTGTCAAGTCAGTGCCATATGGGTTTCAAATTAAATGTCCAGTTCTGACCTCCGGTGCACTGAAAGGAAACTTTTCACAGCTCATAAATCGTTAGCACCTGCTATAATAGAGTAAGCATTGGTATTCAAGTCTCCGAGCAGAGGTCAGGAACTGAAATCCCCCGCTGCGCCCCCAGAGCGCTCTTGTAGGTATGAATGCAATGAGATGTGTGTCCGAGAAAGAGATGGAGACAAAGGCTGATGGCAGGGAGCATGGAATCCAGGACAAGAAACCTCATCCGCCTCCCTCCTCTCCCAGGGGAGAGTCTGGGGGCTGCGGAGACCATGACAAGAAGCCAACTTAGTTCTCTTCCTAAGAAGGAAATGTCTGACCTCAGCACGTTCCTGTTCCCACACTTGTTAACTGTGGCCAAAGAGCGTGAACCAGGGAGCGAGTACAGTAACAACCCTGTGAGATGCAGGATTCATGGAAGGAGTGTCCTCGGTCCCTCTCCTTGACTCCCCAGCCCTGAGGATAAAGAGTCGGTGGGTGGAACTCCACTGCTTGATGGCAACAAGCCCAAGTCTGCCATGAAAGGAGCGACTTTTACTCAACAAATATCTACAGGATCCACAGGAGGAATGTTCGAGCTGGCAACACAAAGGCAGACTAGATAAGGTCCCACATCTCAGAGTCTTTTTTTTTTTAATTAATTAATTTATTTTGATGGAGGATAATTACCTTACAAGATTGTGATAATCTTGCTATACATCGACATGAATCACATGTGCACATGTGTCCCCCCATCCTGAAACCCCCTCCCACCTCCCTCCGCACCTCATCCCGCTGGGTTGTCCCAGAGCACCGGCTTTGGGTGTCCTGCTTCACGCATTGAACTTGCACTGGTCATCTGTTTTACATATGCTAATATACATGCTTCAATGCTATTCTCTCAAATTATCCCACCCTCGGCTTCTCCCAGAGTCCAAAAGTCTGTTCTTTATGTCTGTGTCTCCTTTGCTGCCCTACATGTAGGATCCTTGTTCAGTTCAGTTCAGTCACTCAGTGATGTCCAACTCTTTGCAACCCCATGGACTAGAGCACGCCAGGCTTCCCTGACCATCACCAACTCCCGGAGCCCGCTCAAACACATGTCCATCAAGTCGGTGATGCCATCCAATCATCTCATCCTCTGTTGTCCCCTTTTCCTCCCACCTTCAATCTTTCACAGCATCAGGGTCTTTCCCAATGAGTCAGTTCTTTGCATCAGTGGCCAAGGTATTGAAGTTTCAGCTTCAGCATCAGTTCTTTCAATGAATATTCAGGACTGATTTCCTTTATGATCAACTGGTTTGATTTTCTTGCAGTCCAAGGGACTCTCAAGAGTCTTCTCCAACACCACAGTTCAAAGGCAGCAATTCTTTGGTGCTCAGCTTTCTTTATAGTCCAACTCTCACATCCATACATAGCTGGAAAAACCATAGCTTTGACTAGGCAGACCTTTGTTGACAAAGTAATGTCTCTTCTTTTTAATATGCTATCTAGGTTGGTCATAGCTTTTCTTCCAAGGAACAAATGTCTTTTAATTTCATGGCTGCAGTCACCATCTGCAGTGATTTTGGAGCCCAAGAAAATAAAGTCTGTGACTGTTTTCCCATCTATTTGTCATGAAGTGATGGGACTGTATACCATGATCTTAGTTTTTTGGATGTTGAGTTTTAAGCCAGCTTTTTCACTCTCCTCTTTCACTTTCATCAAAAAGTTCTTCAGTTCCTCTTTGCTTCCTTCCATAAAGGTAGTGTTATCTGCATATTTGAGGTAATTTATATTTCTCCCAGCAATCTTGATTCCAGGTTGTGCTTCATCCAGCCTGGCATTTCGCATGATGTACTCTGCATAGAAGTTAAATAAACAAGGTGACAATATACAGCCTTGACATACTCCTTTCCCAGTTTGGAACCAGTCCATTGTTCCATGTCCAGTTCTAATTGTTGCTTCTTGACCTGCATACAGGTTTCTCAGGAGGCAGGTAAGGTGGTCTGGTATTCCCATCTCTTGAAGGATTTTCCACAGTTTGCTGTGATCCGCATAGTCAAAGGCTTTGGTATAGTCAATAAAGCAGAAGTAGATGTTTTTCTGGAACACTCTTGCTTTTTCTATGATCCTCTCTATGAGGCTGAAGCTGCAGACCCCCGAACTCCGAGGGGATCCCCTCCCCTGACAGCTGTCGCCCCTCACCCGTCCTGATACGCAGCTCAGCTGGATAGAGCAGGCGCCTGGCCTCTACTCCTGGGAGACAGAGCATCTTTATTTACCTGTTTGTCAGGTTTGCTTGTGTTTCAGGTGGTAAGGAATCTGCCTACAATGCAGGAGAACTGTTCAATCCCTGGGTCAGCAAGATCCCCTGGAGAAGGGAATGGCAACCCACTCCAGTATTCTTGCCTGGAGAATCCCATGGACAGAGGAGCCAGGAGGGCTATAGTTCATGGGGTTGCAAAGAGCCTGACATGACTGAGCACACACACAGCACAAACAAGGGAAAGGCAGGACCTCTTGTAAGATCTGAATTATTCATCATCAGCTTCAAGGAAGCCACAAAACTCTTGACTTTGAGGTTCTCTGCCTGAGAGTAAATCTTCTCAAGCAGTCCAAAGCAGTTGGAAAAAAAAGAAAACCGAACAAACATGCAAAACACTCAGCCCACTGCAAAGGTCAAGGCTGAGTTCACACCCTCTCCTGAAATGTTGGGATCCACTGGAAACCAGCTTGAATAACCCACGGTTCTGAATTCCCAGAAGAACACAGCACAAGTTGGTGAGCTAGTTTGATCACAGGCTTAGACCTTCCTGACTGGCATCAGAATTTCAGAACCCAGTAAGAGAACTTTCTACCCACTTCCAGTTATCAAAGACCTTGTCCAGGACAACAACATAATTAAAAAGTGCAGAGAAACCAACTGGTAATGCAAACTTCATTAAGTTGGCACAGCGTGACTCATGAGGAAAATTAAAAGGGCTCGAGGGTGTGCAGAGAGCTAAGGTCCTTCACAAAACGGAACCGTTTTCACAGATTTTCAATTTTAATTTATTACCACAAATAGCAGTAGCACTGAAGGTTGTGGGAGTCAACCCAGGCCTGTGACAGTGGATGGTGCAGTGCTAAGTCAGGTCAGACTCGTTGTGACCCCATGGACTATAGTCCGCCAGGCTCCTCTATGGGAGTCTCCAGGCAAGAATACTGGAGTGATAGCTATGCCCTCCTCCAGGGGATCGTCCCAACCCAGGGATTGAACACACGTCTCTTATATCTCCTGCACTGGCAGGTGGGTTCTTTACCACTAGCGCCACCTGGGAAGCCCAACAGCAGATGGAGCTTCCTCCAAAGAGCTTCCTTTGCCAGGTGGGTATGTCCAGGACAGACCTGGGTCTGTGAGACTTTGTGGAGATCCCGAGCGGTGGTGGTGCTGGGGGTTGTCACGGGATGGAACCGCTGCACTGCCACAGGCAGCAACGTGGCTGCTAACGACCAACACACATGCTGTCATTAAAATCCACTTAACTGGATTATGAAAGCGATTTAAAATGACTTCCTTGGGTGAGAAGAAAGCCACGCTTAGGTTCCTCTCTGTTCATTTGCAAGTCATCCCTTGTATCTTAAGCATACTTAAATGGAGCAAGAACAGTTTATTCAAGCGCTCCATGTATTTTTTTTTTTAAACTCCATATGCTTTCATTAAACTCCTGCAATGTTCTATTTACCACGAAGAATCACTTGAAGTCCCTAACTTCAACCACTGGTGACAGTCTTTATTTTCATTCTAGTATGGGTTCAGAGTAATGGAAAGAGTTCCTTTAATTAACTGACTCACCCAGGGCTGCCCTGAGCCCTCACTTGATCTTTTGGGAAAGCAGTGCAGAGCGCTTAGCACATAGAGGATGTAGTCTGGGAAGATGCTTGGAAAATACAGGAAGCGCCATATAAGCTCTCATGAATCCAAATGCAGCTGACCCTCTCTCCCGGGAAGTTGCCCTCAGTCTGGGTGGTTGTCTCCTGTAGGGAGTGCTGTCAGAACGCGTAATGGCCATGTGTGACACTCAGGCCAGGTGTGACACCCTGGTGGGGACACAGCACAGAACATCTCTGGCTTCTCACCAAAGGTGTCTGTTACCTTCACCTGCACTGGGTGGGCCAGAACTCAGAGTCAAAGCACTGCACTTACAATTCTTTGTGGCCAGCTGAGATTTTATACTTTCTTGCCCAGGGACCTTCCCCAAATTTTAATATCTGTTCATGGGCAAGCAGGAAAAAAACGCAGCCCAACCACAACCACCACCAGCCCGTCCCTGGGGACCAGCCTTATTATCCCACCAGGGGCTGCTAATGTGTGTGGCTCTGATTGTTAGGATTTGATACGTTTATGAAGCCGAGATGACTGCTTTTGTAAACTCTCCCTGGGAAGGTCCTACCCAATTTATTTACTAATTACCAGCCAACTACACATGTCCCTCACTTCTGAACGCTCTGTTAAAGAAAGGAACAAAGATGTCCAACCACATCTGGGATCATTATGAAAAGAGAGGCGCTTTTCAGGTGTTCTCTGTGAGATTCAGGGAGGCATACAAATAATAGGGTTGAATGGTTTAAGTCTGACTTCCTAAAGTAGCTAGCAAAATGTGAGAAAAGGAAGGCCTGCTCCAGACCTGATGTGTTCCATGATGTCACTGTCCTGGCACCTGGATATCATCCGATGCTTCAGGTTTTTCTCAGTTGGTAAAGAATTGTCTGTAATACAGGAGACCCAGGTTCAATCCCTGGGTGGGTAAGATCCCCTGGAGAAGGGAATGGCAACCCACTCCAGTATTCTGGCTTGGAGAATACCGTGGACAGAGGAGCCTGGCAGGCTGCAGTCCATGGGGTTGCAAAGAGTCAGACACAAATAAGTGACTGACACTTGCACTTTTGTGTATCTTGGTGTGAACTTTACCATCTGTCCCCTGTTCTCCCCACACAAGCAAGGGGGCCCGTGACAGCCCCTGCGTTCTGTTCACCCTACAAACTGCCAGACACCAAAGGAAGGACACTTGGTTTTGAGGTACACAGGTGACTGGACATCCCAAGGTACTTGACTTTAAGCAAAAATGTCCTTGGCAAGCACACAGGATAAACAAGGGGAATGTTGAAATATCTTACTGCAACCCTCAGTCCTGCTTTCATCCACCATGTAAAAACACAGTATAAAGCAAGCACACACACGCACACACCTGACTTTCCTCCTCTAATCCTGTTCTGAATCTACCTCCCCCCACAGGGAACTTGAGCTTTGATGCCAGGAGTCCAGTCGCCTGGCCCAGCCCAGCACACTAGATGCACCCTAGACACCCTGCTGGAGCTGCCACTGCAGGATCTGGGCCCAAGGATGAAACACATCCTGCACCTACCCGGGTACCTGAAGATGCTGACGCTATAAGAACCCTCACACTGCACACACAGAGAAAAAAGTGCGCGTTCCCACATGCAGTCTTTGCTGCTGTGCAGTCGCTCAGTCATGTCCGACTCTTTTGTGACCCCCTGGACTGTAGCCCGCCAGGCTCCTCTGTCCATGGAATTCTCCAGGCAAGAATACTGGAGTGGATTGCCATTTCTTTCCCTAACACATGGTCTACTTATAATAAACTAAGAGTGCAGTTTAAACGTTAAACGTTTTTGAGATCTTCCTACCCCACTGATACTGTGGAATTCTCCAGAGATCACTGATACAGGAAGAAGAGTGTTCTCCAGGTCAGAAAGCCAGGGTTCTGATCCTGAGTTTGTTTCTCAGCAGCTGTGAATCCCAGCCAGGAATGTTTACTTGTCATGATTCACATTTTCTCTCCTCATATCTGACATAAAGTCACATCAGTCCCAGGATGTGTTCCTCCCATATTTAAGTGTGAGTGTGTGTTAGGGTGTGCCAATGTGTGTGTGTGCTTGTGTCGTCTTTTAAAAGGTAGTCCTCCTTTTTTCTTTTTTGGTACTGGGACTTCTCAGGGGTATAATTTTCCCAATTGTAAAATATAATTTATATAGTAAGACCCTTCTTCTAATAGGAAAAGCAAATTCATTCATTTAATCATGCACCTAGAGTCTGACATTGTCATTGAATTAACTGTATCATTTAGAAAACAAATTCTGTATTAATTGCACTTTTTCTTACCCATCTGTGGCCAGAGGTACAAACACAGGTTTTAACACACTGCAAAAAAGCCATCAATAGACTTTCAAGGAAGTTACTTTTCACATTAATTTCTGATTCATGAAAACTATTGGGGTATCTACAAGATTTACCTTTTCCCAAATGTAATTTAAAGTCAAGTCATTCTATGCTTAGTCACTCAGTCATGGCCAACTCTTTTGTGATGCCATGGACTGTAGACTTTCAGGCTTCTCTGTCCATAGGATTTCCCAGGCAAGAATACCGTTTGCCATTTTCTTCTCCAGAAAGTCATTCTAGAAGCCACAATAATTAGCAACATGCAAGAACTTGTACTTGAAAAATTTGTATAATTTGAACGCAGAAAACCAATGGTTCTGAAGTTAATATAGCATTCTCCTCTCAGGCTCAAATCCTAGAAGCAGCCTAGCATAGGACTAAGTATGTGAATTTTAAATTTCTGAAAACAGAAGCTTCTGATCGAGACACTGCAGGATTTTTCTTTACGATGTATTCTCTAATGCCTTAGCCAATATATTTCTAAACATCCCAAGAGGCTACTTTCTAGGCTTGTACTCTTCAACGACCCAATAACTCAAGAGTGTGTTAGTTACTCAAGCGTTTCTGACTCTTTGCGACCCCATAGACTGTAGCCTGGCAGGCTCCTCTGCCCATGGGATTTTCCAAGCAAGAATACTGGAGCTGGTATTGCCATTCCCTTCTCCAGGGGATCTTTCCAAGTCAGGGATTGAACCCAGGTCTCCTGCATTGCAGACAAATTCTTTACTGTCTGAGCCACTGGGGAAGCCTCAAAGCACAGGGGTAATTCTCTTCAATCTTAACTTATATTTTTCTTTGGAAATGTCACTGCTGTCATACCCCGTGAGCCTGAATTTCATCCTACTACTTCATGACTGGATATCCCAAATGGCCTGGGCCACCTTTCAGCTGCAACTCAAGCTTCCGTCTGCCTCCAGGTTCCAAAAGACACGGGCTCCAGGCTCTGCACTTGCAGCCTGGACTACCTTCTGGAGCCAGCACACCCAGGGGGGCTGGGAGCTCCCAGTCAGTGCCCTTCCTCTTCAGAGTGGTATCTCATGTTGCTGCATGGCCTTTATAGACACTCAAGTTCAGTTCAGTCGTCACTCAGTCATGTCTGACTCTTTGCTACCCCATGGACTGCAGCACACCAGGCTTCCCTGTCCTTGACCAACTCCCAAAACCTGCTCAAATCCATGTCCATCAAGTCAGTGATGCCATCCAACCATCTCATCCTGTCACCCCCTTTTCCTCCTGCCTTCAATCTTGCCCAGCATCAGGGTGTTTTCCAATGAGTCAGTTCCTCGCATCAGGTGGCCAAAGTATTGGTGCTTCAGCTTCAGCATCAGTCCTTCCAGTGAATCTTCAGGACCGATTTCTTTTATGATTGACTGGTTTGATCTTGCAGTCCCTTCTCAAGAGTCTTCTTCACCACAGTTCTAAAGCATTACTTCTTTGGTGCTCAGCTTTCTTTATGGTCCAACTCTCACATCCATACATGACTACTGGAAAAACCACAGCTTTGACTAGATGAACCTTTGCTGGCAAAGTAATGTCTCTGCTTTGTAATATGCTGTCAAGGTTGATCATAGCTTTTTTCCCAAGGAGCAAGTGTCTTTTAATTTCATGGCTGCAATCACCATCTGCAGTGATTTCGGAGCCCAAGAGAATAAAGTGTGTCACTGTTTCCACTGTTTCCCCATCTATTTGCCATGAAGTGATGGGACTGGATGCCATGATCTTAGTTTTTTGAATGTTGAGTTTTAAACCAAC
Source organism: Cervus elaphus (assembly GCF_910594005.1). Lineage (NCBI taxonomy): Eukaryota > Metazoa > Chordata > Mammalia > Artiodactyla > Cervidae > Cervus > Cervus elaphus. The sequence goes on from NC_057825.1 coordinate 59,199,382, forward strand.
TTTTTCACTTTCCTCTTTCACTTTCATCAAGAGGTTCCTCAGTTCCTTTCTTTCCTCAAGGTGGTGTCATCTGCATTTGGAGACACCCAAGGCCAAGTTCAGATCCCAGCTCTGTTCTCACTCTTGAGGCAGCCACCTCCTCCTTCTGAGCTCAGTCTCATAGCATGGCCCAGGTTGTGGCCAAGGTGCCCCTGATGCCCTGTGCAGGCATAACAGCAGGGTGGGGCATGAAATATCTCAAAGCAGAGGCTCTGATTATTCTTGGCATCACTGCTCTCCCCAGGACTATGGGCTGTTGGAAGGGATGCCCAGTATGGATAACTAAAGTTTCCTTCTCTTCTGAGCAGGGGAATCAGCTTTTCGATACGCCAGAAAACACAATTATCCATTCCACGCAATCCCCATGCCGGAGGACACCTTGGAGAGAGTTTAACCTGAGTCTTCATCTGGCAGCCCTGAAAACCACGCAGGTCCCTACAGGACTCGGGACCGAGAGGTCTCCTTGCTGCTTCATTCTTTGAGAAAGTCCAGTGCAAAACTGCTACCCCAACCCTCACACTTGTTAGAAAAAACATCAGCCTGGAACTGGGGATTCTTTCCTGGAGAAGACCACAGTGGGCAGCGGAAAGCAGGAGGGGTATGGACAGGTCTGTTCAGACAAGTCCCCGAGAGTGTATGGTGGTGCTCTGATGTCATTCCATCCACAGGGCAATGCCATGCCAAAGCAGGAGGGACTTGGTGCTGGGAGGCAGACCGGAACCTGCCTACGGCCAAGGGAAGACAGTAGGCAGACCACTGCGGGAAACCCAGCTTTTAACAAGTGGCAGGTCTAGGATGGACGTGAGGGCTGGACCAAACTACTGGCTCAGGACTGCTCAGGCCAGTCCCACACCCTTTACATTAGGGCCACCACTTCACCCACAGGCCAGGTGTGTTCCATGCATTTTGAATTGCATTTCTTCCCCATCAATTTAGGGGGACGGGATGCGGCTTAGAATTTAAGATCAGGATGGAATTTTGTAAGAGTCATAAAAAACCCAAGCCCCATGTTTACACATAAATCGCTCAAAAGTAGAAAAATGGCAGATGTAGTAATCCACAGACTGATGTTTATGCATAAGAGTAGCTGGTCACCTCTTCCAGCACAGTCAGGGTTTGGACTTTGACACCAACCTGTTAAGAACATTGAAAACTGCTGTGTAAATTACAGCTGCACAGTCCTGATTCCAAAATTAGTATCTGAGTCTATGTAATTATTTCTCTTACTGTCAGTTGTCAGTTTAATCCCCTAGTTCTTTTTTTATTTTCCCCTAGTTCTTTTTAAAGGAGTGTTCAATGATTAAAATTGCAAAGCTTGACATACACCTACCTTGAAGGCACTATCTTTGCTAAGACATTCAAGCAAGAAGAGTAAAGTAGTTCACTTAATTTAAGCAATTAAAAATTAAGATAATACAATAGAAGATCCAGGAGGGAGAAAAAACACTGTATACTTAGGTGAATATTAAAACAAAGGCTGTTCCAATTATTAATGCATAAGACATTTTTTATGCAAAAGCATCAAGAATGAGACACCAAATCCAGACATTAATTAGAAGTTTCTCAAAGGGCAAATATCTCCAAGTTTCTGGAAAGGAACTTGTCATTGGCTTACCTAAGCAATAGGTACAAAAGTATAGAAATAAGTTGGTATTTTTGTAGAAAAACTTAAGCACTGAGAAACACTTGGATAAACTGTAGACACAGAGGATAAAACTCCAGTTAGTATAAGCATTCACACACTGCATCATCTCAGGAAAAGGAGAATCTCAGAAAAAAAAAGCTCCAGAAACAACATCTACAGGAATTTCTCAGCAACCACTTCACTGTTTAATCTCACAGGCTGGCCACAAATCCTACCCCAGACCCAACTGACGTGTTCACCCATGAGTAAACCTTTCCCTCTTAATTATCCTCATCAGAGACTGAGCACCGCTGCCTGCTCTTCTCTACATAATAAATCCATTCACATATTTTCAGATGTGAAGTTATCTCAGCTTTGAATCCTCCAGTCTAAATGCCCTCAATTCTTTATCTTTACTTCCCAGATCGCAGGTACCACTTACTACACTCACCAAATGCTGCTTTCTGCTTTGAGCTCTCTCCCACCTTCTGCCCTTCTTGTCTGAACTGTGGGGCTCAGAACCCCACTAACAGCTGAGGCTTATTACACAGTTTCTACAGAGATTTAGTAAGAAGCTCCAGAAACTTCACCTGCACCAAGCAGAAAGGAATACCCCAGTTTACCTCACTCACAACAAAAATTTTATCAAGAATTCCAACATGTTTGAGTGACTTTTCTTAAACTCAGCTGTAAAATTCAAGGCAATTCTTCCACTAGTTTCCAGCACTCCCCACTCCCTACTGCCAACAGTTTCCCTGATGCATTAGTGGGAAATGCGAGCCTTCAAGGGTTGGAAAAATTTTGGTTGCCAGTTTCAGAAAAATAGCGGGTAAAAATAAGCTCAAGGCCACACATCATTTCTCCTTTTAAAAGAAAACGTCAACCCCAAGTTTGCAACATCAGCATTTCATTTATGAAACCCACGGGTCATGAATTTTATTTCAATATGGCAAAGTATGTCGACCAAAATTTCAAAAAAGAAAAAAAGTAACTATCGAGTAACCCGCCCTAGGTTTTAAAATGTGCAGAAAGTACTTAAAATGCTTTTCGAGTCCCCCAGCAATGTCCTCACCAAGCAGACAGCCGACCGAGCTGGGCATCAGCTGGCCCCTTCCCGATCAGAACGCCAACCGCACACAAAGCAAAGATTCCGACCAAATATGGTTTGCCTCTCCTCAATTTTTCAGCCTGATCACTAAAAATACGTTCACAACCAATCCAGCCAAGCATTACTCTTCTCCCAAAGTGCTTCTCGGATTATAAAACAGCTTTGAAAGTTCAGCCTGACAAAACAAACACGGTACCAGGGGGAGAGACCTGGAAGGCGTTCGAAAAAAGTCTCATTTAAATTCCTGGAAAGCACGGCTTCTCAAACAGCTATTCGGATCGCTCTGGAAGGAGGCAGCAGCCGCCTCGCTCCAGCCAGGAGTTTCACTCCGCTCCACCCCCCTGCATCGCGAAATCCGAATGAGATGGACGATGCATTCCGTACCCACGAGTGCAACAAATCTCCTTTCGGTACACGGTGGAAAGTGGGACAACTCCGAAGCCGCCCTCCTCGCGCCAGTGCGCAAGAACGAACAGCCCGCTGCTCAGGATTCACAAGATCCTTCTGCCCCAAACGTTTCAGCTACAGAAAACTAGAGATCAGGCTTTAAGAAACGCAGTTGTGCCTGCGGGTGGGGTCGAGAAGACAATTAAAGACCTCGAGCCCCTTCCAGAGTCAAAATTAAAGATCAGGGTCAGAGTCACCGGGGCACACTGTGTCCTCCTATCTCCAGAGCGCAAGCCTTCCGGTGGGCTCACCTCTCGAGGAATTTCCTGCTTCTCCCCCCAAAACTGTCTTTAGCGTTCCCCCACACCCCACCACAGGTCTGGGAGCGGGTCGCCGAGTCTAACTCGGTGCCGACGTGCACCCGGGCTCTGGCGACTCAGCGGCAGCCTCCTGACACCGCCCGACCCCGAGCCCTCGGTCGCCCACCTTCTCTGTACTCCGCGCCTCCCGGCGCCCGACCCCGCGGCGTGGAGTCGGGGACGAGCGTGTCACATCTTCTCCCGCGGCCGCTCGGGCGCGCGCCACGCGCTCCAACAATCGCACCGACTGGAGCCGAGAGCCGGGGCCCGGGCGCCAGACGCGCGCGCGGCTCAGCGGCTCCCGCAGCGGCCGCCCGCCTCTGCCGAGCAGTCTCCCGGCGCAGCCCCAGAGACCCGGCGGCCTGCGCTCGCGTCCCGGGCGACCGGCGGGGTCTCCTCCGGTCCTGATCGCTCGGTGCTGGGCGGCGAAAGCGAGCGCGGGGGGCTCGGCCTCCCGGCCGGCGCGGTGTTGCGCTCAGCCCGCGCCGCGCGCCTCATTGTTCCAGGCGGCGGCTCCCTGCTCCCAGCCCCCGCGCAGAGCCTGCGCCGCGCCCCGCCCCGCGCTCCCCAGCGCCCACCCCTTGCCCCCCGCCCCTCCGCTTCGGCGGCTTCCTCCGGCCTCCCCTTGCTGCCGGGCTCACCTAGCGGGCGGCAACTGGCCTCGGCAAGTTCCGCGACCACTCCCCACTGCCTGGCCCCGCTGCCTAGAGGCGGTGGCGCAAGGGGTACAAGGTGGGCGCTCCCCGGCTGCGAGCCGTGCCCCGCTGGTGGCACAGAGTGATCGTAGACTGGGGCGTCTCGGCGGCCTGTAAAGGCACGCCTGTCCCCGCCGCCGCTGCCAGCCAGTCCCGGTCCTCTGAGGGTCACCTGCACGGGCTCCACCCGGCACAGCGCGCCGCAGCCGCGGGCACTCGGGCCTGGCCGACTGCGGGGATGCACGGACTAGTACCTGCTGTGAGCTGCGGGGCCAAGGTCTGGGCGCCTGGCTCCGCGGAAGTGAGTCTTTGTGCGCCCCGCTCCGGCACACCCTCCCGCGGAGCTGAAGGCCGGGCTACCTGCACGCGAGGCAGCGCCCCGGAGCGGGCCGGGTGGGGCGCAGGGGAACAAGCGCAGCATCCTCCCGGCCAGCGGCTCCCTTTGTTCCGCCCGCTCGGCGGCTCCGCACCGCCGCTCGGCCCTCGCTCCCGGGAGCTCCTCGGAGGCGCCAGGGGTCGGGATTGCAGCGGGAGTAGCCACCTGCCCCTGGGAATTCCCTAATGCACAGTCTGCCCGGCCATCCTCGCCGGGCCGACAAAGTTCTCCGGACCGCGGCCCCCAGGCTGCTGGCCCGGTGCGCGGAAAACCGGCGCCGGAGCCTGGGGTGGGGCGGCAGATCGGATGTCCCTCTGCCAGCCTGCGGAATGTCCATTTGTCGCCGCGGCCCTCGTCCCTTCTGAGGGGACCGCAGCTGGTCCCTGCGACCAAGACCACTACGCGCTTTGTTTGCTGGTAAACAGGCGCCTTTGAACTTCAACGCGCTCCCCGCGTGCGCGACGGAGGCGGTAGGCAGCTCCCCACCCTGTAGTCCTCCGGCGGCCCCAGAGGGCTGTTGGGGTGGAGTTGGGGGATCCACCAGGTAGTGGCCGTCTCAGAGGGACAGGTTACCTCCCCCCCACCCCCGCCGCCGTCCATTCCGGGTCCCAGCAGGAGCTGACAGTTTGGAGACACAAATCCTTCACTAAATACACTATTTTAAAATTCGTATGTACATTCATTGACCTAATTCAGGGTTTTTAGAAGAAAACAATGAACTGGATATCCAATCCATTCAGTATTTACTGAGTGACTGCTGTGTTCCGGAATTCCGGGCTGGAGAAGGGGCAGTAGACAAGAGAAGCTGAGTAGCACTTCTTTCCTGCCTTCAGGGAGTTTGCGGAAATTTAAACCATCACCAGGTGTCAACTAAAACTGACTGGGCAAGACTCGCTGCCCTCCATCAACAGTGGGGGCCAAAAACGCTCTCCCTGTGTTTCCCCAGTTGTGGTGATGGTTTCTGACACCTGGAGTTGGGAGGGCTTGCAATGAAGGGATCGTGTGTTACATGGGTTTAGAGAAGAGTGCTAGATAAATGTGAAACACCTACAGTATGGCTATAAGAAAGTGACGTGATAGGGTCCTGGGCCTGGTGGGGATGGGAGTAATGCAGAAAAATCCAGCCTTGTTCCCTGACAGAGGGGTCCCCAACCTCTGGGGTCTCGTGCCGGAGTATCTGAGGTGGAGTTGGTATAAAGCAGTAGAAATAAAGTGCACAATAAATGTAACATGCTTGAATCATCATGAGCCATCCCCCTCTCCAATCCGTGGGAAAATTGCCTTTCAGGAAACCAGGAAACTAGTTCCTGGTGCCAGAAAGATGGGGGACCACTGCCCTGAGAGACCCTGGCAGGTCACAGACTCTGTGGGCCTTGATCTTCTCTTCTGCATAATGCGCTGAAGGGTACCTACCTTCCAGGTTTATCGTGAAGAGCAGAGTCAGGGACTTCCCTGGTGGCGCGGTGGATAACAGTCTGCCTGCCAGTGCAGGGGACACGGGTTTGATCCCTGGTCAGGGAAGACCCCACTTGCCACAGGGCAACTAAGTGAGCAGAAACTACCAGCCCATGTGTGGAACTAAAACTACTGAAGCCTGTGAGTCCTACAGCCAGGAAGTTTCAGTTATTGAAGTCCACCTGCCCTAGAGCCTGTGCTCTGCAACAAGAAAAGCCACTGCAGTGAGAAGCCTGCACACCCCAACTAGAGAGTAGCCCCAGCTCCCCCAACTAGAGAAAGCCCACATGCAGCAACCAAGACACAGTGCAGCCAAAATAAATAAATAAAAGAGTAGAGATCAGGTATTGAAATGTCTCCCTAGTGCTTGAAATGGTATATCTAATAATTGTAGTAATTAATATATAATAGTAGCCATTATTAAAATCCCTTAACCATGAAATAGAAAATAATTTATATACTTTTCCTATAGTGTATACATATTTAAATGCTGCAGAAGTTAGTGCCTTGATTACCTTAAGGAAATTTTAATGAGAAGTTAAATAAGAGTAGCCAAATAACAATTAACTTTATGCTTGTAGAAAAATTACCACCTGCAGGCAAATATGCAAATCACTGTAAAATTTTAAGTGAATTTATTATTTATGGTTGGGTTAATCAATGAAGTGGGGCTAAATTGACTTAATTATTGCTTCCTAAGGAAATCAGAAAGCTAGTTGATAGACATAAAGCTATCAACTGATGATCATTTCTGTCCAAGTGTATGGTAAATAAAATATTTTGACATCCTTTAATTGCTAAGAGGCATCTCAAGTAGAAACAAATTATTTAGTTTTTTATTAGTCTACAAATTTGTGAAAAATTCACTGGCTCTTCTGGCATTTTAATATTCCATTCCTTAAAAAAATAAACCAGAATAAATTTATTCTTAAGCATCAGAAACCCATTTGGCATTACGCATTTCCTCCTAATAAGATGAATGCCCTTTTCTGTTTTTAAACTCACTATTCTTTTTCTTATCCAGTGTTGTCAGATGACGGATGTGTTCACAGGAAACAGTCCTTCCCTCTTTTGAAATTTGTCCTTGATTAGCAGGCAAATCCAGAAGTTCCATGAACTCCCACCTGAGGAGTATCTGGGTTTGGGTAGGAAATGGGTAAATATTTTCTAACTGTATCATTGTTGAATCTGGGGGACTTGTTTCCACTTAACTACTGTTCGTAGAAAAAATTGCTCTCCTATTATTATGCCATTCATTCTCACAATAAACCCACAGATTATTTGACAGATGTGGAAACTGAGGCTGACAGATTTTTTTTTCCTAGGATCATTTTCTTTAAGCATTATGTCTTCAGTTCTGAGATTGTCACTCTGTAAATGAAATTAGTACCTCAGGGAGGAAAATAACTTACAGACGTGTTCTTCATACTTAATCAGTGAGACAAATGTGTATGTGGGCCATGCAAAAATGAGCTTTGGATACTCACTTGTTTGGAGTCCATTAAGTAGTGCTAGGTCTTCCCAGATGGCTCAGTGATAAAGAACTCTCCTGACAATGCAGAAGACGTGGGTTCGATCCCTGGATTGGGAAGATCCCCTGGAGAAGAAAATGGCTTCCCACTCCAGTATTCTTGCCTGGAGAATCCCTTGGACAGAGGAGCCTGACAGGTTATAGTCTATGGGGTCACAGAGTCAACGAATTAGTGACTACACAAACACTTAGCGACTACACAAACACTTAGCAAGCATGCAAACCATGCTAGGATCAGGAACAAACATTATTTTCCTAGCCAACCTATTTTTTTTTCTTCTAATTGTCATTTAGTCTTAGAAATATTAATAGGAAGATGACCACTATTAAGAAGGAGCAGGCTCAGGATTTTGGATGGATATTGTGGTTAGAATCCCGGACATTCAGAAGCTAACATCAGTGACCCTTCCATATTTTCAGATGGGGAGAACAAGATCTTTATTTTCATCAGATGTGGGCTTCCCTAGTGGCTCGGATGGTAAAGAATCCACCTGCAATGCAGGAGACCTGGGTTCAATCCCTGGGTTGGAAAGATCCCTTGGAGAAGGGAATGGCAACCCATTCCAGTATTCTCGCCTAGAAAATCCCATGGGCAGAGGAGCCTGACAGACTACAGCCTATGGGGTCATAAAGAGCTGGACACAACTGAGTGACTAACACTTCACTTCAGTAGATAAGAAGCCTGTACCGGAAGACACTGAGGCATAACTGTCTCTTGCCACAATTCAGCTTGCATCTCAGTATCCTGGAGCTCCAACAGGAAATGGAGCAGCCTCGGGGAGGATCAGGGGGTCACAACTACACCTGCAGAACTGACCTAGGTGAAAACAAGTCAGGCTGTGAAAGAAGTTTCCCTTTTGGAAACTTTTCCGTATAATCCACGACATAAGTTTAAAAGGACAGGACTCAGAGCCCAGAGTTTGAGCCCCCTGCATTGTACAGCAAATTCCCACTGGCCATCTATTTTACACATGGTAATGTATGTGTTTCTAGGCTATTCTTTCTATTCATCCCACCCTTTCCTTCCCTTTGCCCACAACCCCATGTCCACAAGTCTGTTCTCTATGTCTGCCTCTCCTTGCAGATGGGTTCGTCAGTACTATCTTTTAGATTCCATATATATGCGTTAATATATGATATTTGCTTTTCTCTTTCTGCCTTACTTCACTGTGTGTAACAGGCTGTATGTAGGTTCATCCACCTTATTAGAACTAACTCAGATGTGACAACTTAGAGTGGGATGGGGAGGGAGGTGGGAAGGAGGTTCAGGAGGGTGGGGACATATGTGTACCTATGGTTTATTCATGCTGATGTATGGCAGAAACCAACACAACATTGTAACGCAATTATTCTTCAATTAAAAATAAATTTAAAAAATTTTTTTAAAAAAAGGACAAGATTCATCAGGGAAATCTGGGTTTTCTATCAACCCTGTCACCTTCGTGAAGCTGTTTGAACCTTCTGAGCCTCCACGACCTGGTCAGTGATGCCAACTAAACCCACTTCACAAATACTTGCAGGAGGGGGAGCTCACTGCACAAGCTCACAGACATCCACAAATGCACCGCACTTCAAAGTTTATGTAAAGGATTCTCTCCCCTCAGCTCTGAAGTAGGAGGTGAAGAAGTGGGGGATTAATAAGGCCGTCTAGAGATGGCCCTGTTACTTCTAAACTGGGGGACCATAATCATTGCTAACACTGATGTTTTAAGGCCTACATACTAAGCCCTTTATAAATATTGACTCATTTAATATTAATAACAAGGATTTTGGAATAATTTCAAACTTAAAGAAAAATTAGAGAACTAATACCTTCCCCCAGATTCCCCAGACTCTGGCGCTTGACTGGGGTTGTCACATCCCCCATTACTTCTATCTGTTTTGTCCTGAAATGTTTTATCCCGAGAGCAAGTTGCATCTACCGTGTTCTTCCCGCCCTCGCAAATGCAGGTACTCTAAAGTGGCTTTAAGCCACTTTGCTCTTAGAAAAAAACACAAGTACCTGTCTTTGCAAACGGAAAGAAATCCTAGGAGGATTTTTCACTTTTATGAAAAAGGGTAAAAAGTGAAAGTTGTGTCTGGCACGTGTTTTGCACGAGCGGCCTCCCCAGGCTCCTTCCTGGAACCATGCTGAGCATCTCAGCATCTGGCCCCCAGGGCTGTGAACCCTGTTTGGGAACATCTGTGTGCTGCTTCTCCATTTATTTTGAGACCGCTAGCAAGACCCATCGTAAGTGACTTCCACGCTTTATGTTGTTTCCACTTGTGAAATCATCTCCGGGGATGAGCTACTTTCACATAGTTGGGGCAAATCTATATTTTATTTTCCTAACAACAGAGACATTGTCTTACATAATTAGGGAAATGATATTATTATACTATGATCTCATCTCGGACTCTATTCACATTTCACTAATTGTCCTGGGGAAGTCCTTTATAATAATAATAAGCAATATAATAATATATTATTATATAATATATATTTTGTCATAATAAACAAAATAATAATAATGTCTTTTATAATAATAATAAACAACAGGGCCCAGGAGCCCATCACAAATCATCTGTTGTATTTCACTGTTTCCTCTCTTTGGTTTCTTTAATATGAAACAGAGTTTCCTTAACCTTCCCATTTTTTGCAGAGTTTAGATCATTTCTTGTGTTAAGTGCCCTCCAGGTGAGCTTGTCTGATGCTTCCTCACAATCAAATTCAGATTAGCTTCAGATTATGCTTTTTTTCTTTTTGGCCAGAAACACCCCAGTGTGACAGAGCATCTGTTTGGAAACTACATACTGTGCTCATTCGTTTCAGTAACAATGAGCTTAACTGTTGTTACTTGCTTATGGTGGAGTGTGCCAGTTTTCTCCACAGTGAAGTTGCTGTTCCTTCCTTGATCATTAAAAGTAATTTGTGTCGAGATGCCTTGAGGATATGTAAATATTCTGTTTCTCTTCAAACTTTTCCTCGCTGGTTTAGGCCTCTGATCTCCATTCTCTGCTGCAACGATGACGCTTTCCTAATCCCATCCGTCCTTTACACGGTGTGATTGGCATTTTGCCACACGGGAGAGCTTTGTCTCTTTCCCTCCATTTCTTGATTTCATAACAAGCTTCTTATGCCAGTGTTTTTGTCTCCCTGTTTCAAAAGAGGAAACTGAAAGGTCACAGACAGAGAGAGCAGACTGTCCTGGGTCACACGGCCAGTGATCAGCAGCAACTTGGGCAAGACGATAACTTGGAAACCATTTCCTCATCTGTGAAATGAGACCAGTCAGCCAAGTCAGAGGGCTGCTCCGTGTGACTTCCAAGTGCCTACCCTGATTGCACATCCAGCAATTGTTCAATAAACGGCTGCTCTTAGAGGGTGGAAGTGTGCTGGCTTGTAGATATGAAAGCACAGGTACAGGGAGTAAGGAGGATGCATGTTGCAGGGAGCCTTCTGACCACGCGCCCTCTCCTTCAGCCACTGGTGAGTGCCAGCACTCGCCCAGGGTCCTGCAGACACAGACGCCAATGACAGGACAGGTGCTTCTGTGTTTCCATGGAGACTGAATGTACAGATCCACGACATCAGACCACATCTGACAGTAACACTCCGCCCCATCATTCGCAGCAGCTGGGCCACGAAGCCAAACCACAGCCTGTGGACACTCAGGCCCCACAGTCAAGGTTCATAACCGCCAGCTTCTCAAGTGTTTGCCCCACTTCTGACACACGCTGTCCTTAGGAAGCCAAATACTGATCAGGAAGCCCTGATCAGCCACGTAGGATACCTGATTATTAGTTAGCCCAGGGCTGCGAGATAAATGGGCTCAGTCGATCAGTAGTGTCCAACTCTTTGCGACCCAATGGACTGTAGCCTGCCAGGCTCCTCTGTCCATGAGATTTCCTAGGCAAGAATATTGGAGGGGTTTACCATTTCCTTCTCTGGGGAATTGTCCCAACCCATGGATCCATCCCATGTCTCTTGTGTCTCCTGGGTTGGCAGGCAGTTTCTTTACTGCTGAGCCATCAGGGCAGCGTGGTAGTGGCTGACTCCCTTGCTATCACCAGCTCTGAATAAATAGCCTTAGCTGGTACTCATTTGGGCGGTCTTCATCTGTTTCTACACAGGGAGAGAGGAGACCCATCAGAAAGTTGCCAAGAACATGCAATTCCATTCCCGATACTTAGAAGATTTGAGAAAGGACTGAAAACTAGCCAAGAAATTTCCTTTTTAAAAATAGTCCTCAGAGAACAAACGGCCCATATGTGATGTTTCTTTGATTACCTTTTCAGAGACCTTTCCTAACAAGCGAGCAATATCATTAATTAAAACCTACCTCTGCTGCTGGCTAATTTTCCCATTGATTAGCTCTGCAATTTGTTATCTGTCTTTCACAAAACACTCATCATTTTAGGTTGAAGCAGGCTGCACTGAACACAATTACCACGGAGTTAAAAACAGCGTTCTATTTCAGAAGTCAAAATCCTACATCAATTTAACATTTTTTCAGTCAGTGATAGAAATGGTACAAAATAGCTTTAGTTATAGAAACTAATGGGTAATAATTGCACGAATTTAAGAGAGAGCAGATGCTGAAAGATGTGGCTCAGACGGTTAAGAATCTGCCTGCGATGCTGGAGACCTGGGTTTGATCCCTGGGTGGGGAAGATCCCCTGGAGGAGGGCATGGCAACCCACTCTACTATTCTTTCATGGAGAATCCCATGGACAGAGGAGCCTGGTGGGCTACAGTCCACGGGGTCACAAAGAGCCAGACATGACTGAGCAACTTACTTTCAGGTTTTCAGGAGATAGCAGAAGCATGAACATAAAGTAGAAACTTTGGACCTTTTTTTTTTTTTCAATCCAACCTTATTAGTTTTTTTAAAGAAGTACTAAGTTGTCTGATACTTCTCTTGTTCAATTCAAGCTATTCTTTCCAACATATTTCTAGGTCTCCTTTAACACAGTTTAAGATCAATACTTAACATTTATATTCGTCACCGATATTGGTCTGTAATTTTCTTTTTCGGTGGTGTATTTGGTTTTAGTATCAGAATGATGTTGGCTTCATAGAATGTCTTTGGGGGTGTGGAAAAGAATATGAAAAAGAATGTATAGGTTAGGACTGAATCACTTTGCTTTACAGCAGAAATTAACACAACTTTGTAAGTCCACTAACTATAGTCCAATTACGTTGTTGTTGTACTCTCACTAAGTGGTGTCTGACTCTTTGCCACCCCATGGACTGCAGCACACCAGGCTTCTTTCTCTTCCCAGAGTTTGCTCAAATTCATGTCCATTGAGTCAGTGATGTCATACAACCATCTCATCCTCTGCCACTCCCATCTCCTCCTGCCCTCAATATTTCTCAGCATCTGGGTCTTTTGTAATGAGTCAGCTCGTGGAATCAGGTGTTCAAAATATTGAAGCTTCAGCATCAGTCCTTCCAATGAATATTAAGGACTGATTTCCTTTTAGGTTTGAAGGTTTGTTCTGCTTGCTATCCAAGGGACTCTGAAGAGTCTTCTCCAGCACCACAATTTGAAAGCATCAATTTTTCAGGGGTCAGCCTTCCTTATGGTCCAGCATTCACATCCACACATGACTACAGGCAAAACCATACCTTTGACTATATGGACCTTTATCAGCAAAGTGACATCTCTGTTTTTTAATACACTGTCTAGTTTTGTCATAGCTTTATGGACATTCAGGAACAAAGTAAAAGAGTTTTTCTCTCCGATTCATAAGTATTGTTTTATAGCTACAGTCAGTTCTTATTATTTGCAGTCGTAAAATCTTGGAGTGTTCTCAGGAACCGTGGATTAGCAATGCTGAACCACAGCTCCAGGTGAAGTTACAGGATGGGTTCCTATAGGCTCTTGATTGTAGCTTTTTCATGAGCTGATTGATTGATAACCTTTTAAATGTGTTTCTCTTTAAAGACATCTGGTTTAATACATACTGTCGACCAAGTAACACTGAATCACAATTGAGTGCTTCGGGACATGCCTGAAGGAAACAGTGTCTCACACATGTGTTTGTAGTTTGCCCGTAATATGTCTTAGCGTGTGTTTCTTTGTTTTTTATTCTGTTTGAAGATTGTTCATTGCTTGCTCTGTAGGTTTACAGTTTTTGGCAAGTTTAAGAAGTGTTCAGTCCTAATTTTAAAATATTATTTGTTTATTTTTGGTCATGCTTGGGACATGCTTCCCTGACCAGGGATGGAACCCATGCCCCCTGAGTCAGGAACACCAGGTCTTAAACACTGGGCCAGCAGGGAAGTCCCCAGTCTTTTTTTAAGTATCTTTAATTTCCATCCTCTTTTTTGACCTCCTGGGATTCTGACGACATGAAAGTTAAACATTTTGGTATAACCCCACTTGTCCCTTGGACTCTATTCAATTATTTTTCCATCTATTTTCTGTATCATTTAGATTTGGTCATTTTTGTTCTTCTGTTTTCACATTCACTGACTTTTTCTTATTTCCTTTCCATTCTCTTGTTGGTCTCATCACTGATGAACATTTTGTTTTGGCTAGTCTACTTTTCAATTTTAAACTTTTTACTTGGTTCTTCTTTGTATCCTCTCCATCTTTTCCGAGATTTTCTATTTTTAAAATTTATTTTCCATATTTGGTCAATGAAGCATGTCTATGATGCTTCAAACTCGTGTCAGAGAATTCTAACATCTGAAAGTCCTCTTGGTATTGGTTGATGTCTACTGGCTATCTTTTCTCATTTAATTGGAGATAGTCCTGATGTTTTGTATGACAAGTGATTTTTAAAATTAAAACCTGGATATTTGGGGCAGTATATAATTCAGGGTCTTATTTAAATGTCTTGGTAGGGCTCCTCTGACCCCACTCCAGTGGAAGAAAGGGGATGTCACCTTGTGACTCTCAGGTGGTGGTCTAGAGTCTAGAGTCTCCATGTGACCTCCTTGGGGGCATTGTGGGACTCCTTGGATTTCTGGGTAGAAGTGGAGATTTAGGTAACTATCTGGCACTCCACTGGTACCACCTTGGCACCTGATACACTGTTCTTTCTTAGTGTATTAAAAATAATAGATCTAAAAGTATTTCTCTGTCCGCAATAAACTCACAAGTTGTGGGTGGGTGGGTGGGAATGATGTATTTAGACCAAACAACTATTCTGGCTGATTCTTTCCTGCAAGAATAAGATAGAATAAGATAGTGCTATGAACAGAGACAGGCTTTGTGGATGCAGAGCCAGAAGCCATTAGACAGAGGAGAGGTTCTGCTTGCAGAGAACTCTACCAGCTATTGTAGTTTGGTTTCCCCAGAAGCAGACTTTGAGACAAGGGCAAGTGTTTTTAGAGGTGACCCCAGGAAACATCAGTGCAGAGGGACCCTGCGGAAGGAAGGCCCGTACGCAGAGACAGCCGATAAAAAGAGCATCGTGAAGCAGATAACCAGAGTGGGTCCCCACGCTCCATCTTGCGGGGGTCCCTGGCAACAGCAGAGCACACTGAGCTCAGAGCGTGATGGAGCCGGGGTGTTAGATGTGCCAGTCTCTCTTCAAGGACTGCACGGGGGGGTGGGTGTGGGTGGGGGGCAGTGTTAGATCCTTGATTCTGCCCAGAGGGACTCCAGCTGCCAGAGGAAGCCCCCAGGCACAGGGATGGAGTGGCAGCAGCTGGAGGTCAGCCTGGCCTGCTGCTTGGCCAGGCCTGATGGGGGATGGGCAGAACACCATCATGATAGCATCAGCACCACCAGCCCAGCAGGCACAGAAAAGCACCCGGGCACATTTAGGCACAATCTGAAACACCCAATGAGAAAACTGCCCTTTTAGCTGGAGCCCTCCCTCCGTGATCCTGTATTTGTTGCAGGAACAAGGTTCAGGAGGGTTCTTATCTCCCTTGGGTCTCCTTTCAGCACCTCCACTGCCCTTGGTGAGAATGCTCCTTGTTCCCATCTTCTTCAAGGACAGGCCCCCATGCTCTCGAGTGACCCAGTCTCCTCTCTCCAAGGTACCTTGAGACAAAGCCACGATGGGGTGTTAGCACTCCAGGTTGAGAGGGGATGGAGCCAGTGTCTGAGGGTGATGCCAGGCACTGGAGCCACTGCCGGGTGGGGTCGGGGTCTCTAGTCATCACAGAGGAGTCTCCTGCTATGACTGTTCTTGAACTGGTCTCCTAACTTAACAAGGGAGAAGATTTGACTTGAAGAGGGAGCCATGCGGATGAGTAAATTCACACCTGGATCTGGTGTTCTTTTTTATTTTTTAACAAATTCTTTTTATTTAATTAATTAATTTATTTACTTTTGGTTGCATGGGTCTTTGTTTCTGCTCAGGATTTTTTTTTCAGAGGAGGGTTAACACCTTTCTTTATATATATATATTTTTCATTTATTTTTATTAGTTGGAGGCTAATTACTTTACAATATTATAGTGATTTTTGCCATACATTGACATGAATCAGCCATGGATTTACATGTGTTCCCAATCCCGATCCCCCCTCCCACCTCCCTCCCCATCCCATCCCTCTGGGTCTTCCCAGTGCACCAGCCCTGAGCACTTGTCTCATGCATCCAACCTGGGCTGGTGATCTGTTTCACCCTTGATAGCATACTTGTTACAATGCTGTTCTCTCAGAACATCCCACCCTCGCCTTCTCCCATAGAGTCCCAAAGTCTGTTCTATACATCTGCGTCTCTTTTTCTGTTTTGCATATAGGGTTATCGTTACCGTCTTTTTAAATTCCATATATATGTGTTAGTATACTGTATTGGTGTTTTTCTTTCTGGCTTACTTCACTCTGTATAATGGGCTCCATCAGGCTTTTCTGTAGTTGCGGTGAGCAGGCGCTACTCTCTAGTTGCAGTGCTTGGGCTTCTCATTGCGATGACTTCTTTTGTTGGGGAGCATGGGCTCTAGGGTTTGCTGGCTTCAGTAGTTGCAGTATGTGGGCTCTGGAGTGCAGACTCAGTTGTGGTGCACCGTCTTAGTTGCTCTGCTGCATGTGGGATCTTCTCAGACTAGGAATCAAACCTGTGTCCTCTGCATTGGCAGGCAGATTCTTTACTACTCGACCACCAGGGAAGTGCGGGACCCGGTGTTCGAATGCAGAACCCTAGTCTGTCCTTTTCAGAGCCACTGAATGTTTTGGGGGGATGATATTGACTGCCACACTTTGGCATAGTATGAATCAGCTGAAAATATAATTGTTTAATTTTCCCTGTAATCACATAGGATGCTCTCTGAGCTGGAAAGCACATGATGCTTTATAAGAGGGAAGTGTCACTTCTGCTCTTTGGTTGCTGGAAGCCTTAGAAAAATGCAAAAATATGAAGTGAATTTAAAAGTGTGGAGAAGACTCTGTCCCCTGTTTCCTGAAAGATAATAGCAATTTCACCCTTTCTCCATGTTTTATCTTGGCCTGTAAGGTAAGAATATGAAAACCAAACCATGAAAATACTTTTAAATGCCTCAAGTTCGTCTGTCAAAATACTTACATGGTTGGAAATCCCACATAAGAAATCTGAAATCCATTTGAAGATAAAGGTTCCTTTTGAAATGATCTTCCTCTACCCCTTCTAGTGGCAGTCAAAAATGACATCGCTTTTGACTTAAAAAATAGGATTTGAAGCCAGTTTGGGAAACCAGGCCAATTCTTTCCCCAAATCTGGCTTCGCTTGAAAGAAAACATTTTTGGATGAGCACCAAGCCTTTTGCTGAATATTCTTTTAATGTCAGACCAAGCATTAATACAAACAAGAAGTTGGGTTTAGGTATTAGTATACACCTCCTATAGCCCAAATTTTGAATGATTCTGCAAACTATGTTTTTTTATTTAGCTTTTATAGTAGTTTCCCAGAGCTGCTATAAGAAATGACCACAAACATTGTGACTTTCACAATAGAAATTTATTCTTTCCCAGTTCTGGAAGCAGAAGTCTGGGATCAAGGATGGGAAGGGCCTCCCTCTTTCTGAAGGCTCTGGTGGAGGGTCGCTCCTCACCTCTCTCATTTCTGCAGGCTCCATGTAGTCTTTTCTGTGGTTGCATCACCCTGATCTCTGTGCGTCTCCTCTGACACTGGCCATCGAATATAAGGCCCACTCAGATCATCCAGAATGACCTTGAGATCTTTAGCTTAATTACATCTGCAAAGACCCTCTTCCCAAACAAGGCCACATTCATAGATTCTGGGTATTAGGACTTGGACATAACTTTTTAAGGGTCACCATTCAATCCACCACTCAAGCCACTTGCCTGGTGACTCAGATGGTAAAGAATCTGCCTGCAGTGTAGCAGGCCTGGGTTTGATTCCCAAACCAGGAAGATCCCCTGGAGAAGGGAATCGTAACCCACTCCAGTACTCTTGCCTGGAGAATTCCATGGACAGAGGAGCCTGGTGGGGTACAATTCATGGGATGGCAAAGAATCAGCTGACTAACACTTTCACTTTCATTCAATCCATTACGGCATCTCTCTCTCTCTCCTTTTCTCCTAAAAGATGTGTCACTGGATTAAAATCGTAGAAAAATTAGGCCCTATCAAAAAACCAAACACCTTTCATTCTCTTTTTTATTTTTATTTTTTTGATGTGGGCCATTTTAATTCTTTGTTGGGTTTGTTAAAATACTGCTCCTGTTGTTTATGTTCTGGTTCTTTGGTTATGAGGCATGTGGGATCTTAGCTCCCCGACCAGGGATTGAATCCTGCACCCCCTGCACTGGAAGGCAAAGTCTTGACCACTGCACTGCCACGGAAGTCCCACACCTTTTCATTCTTTATTTACATTTTCTCTTTCCAGCATTTCTGCTCTCTGAGAGACGACGTGACTTAAAGACTTACAAACCTTTGTAAGGGGCTTTCCTGGTGGCTTAGCTGTAAGGAATTCACCTGCAATTCAGGAAACACGGGTTGGATCCCTGGGTCAAGAAGATCCCCTGGAAAAGGAAATGGCAACCCACTCCAGTATTCTTGCCTGGAGAATCCCATGGACAGAGGAGCCCGGTGGGCTAGAGTCCATGGGGTCCCAAAGCATCAGATAGGACTTAGGGACTAAACCACCACCAGGATCCCCTCGCGAGGTTTCCAAGCGTCTGTTGGTCTCAGCTAGGGCGGGAAGCATTTTCCAGAAGGTGGGAGCAAGGTCTCAGTGCTGAGTCAGGACCTGGGGGGTGGGGCCTCGGCTAACTCCCCTCAATGCTGATTGGCTGCCCAGTGTCACATGACCACCCCGCAAGCTCTGAGGACCCAGTGGAGCGAGTCGGGATGCTGAGAAAGGAGAAGATGGGTGTCCCCAGTTTCTGATCACAGTTCTCAGGTTGGGGGTCCAGGGGAAGGGACAGGTCAGTTACCAGAGGAAGAGTAAAGGAGAAGAGTCTTTTCCAAGTGGACCCAAACCCAAACTCCCAAAGTTGATCTACTCTTGTTTTCCAGATGTCCAGACCCTGTTTCCTTGGCATGTCCACACAGCCTGACAGTACTTCCCTTCTGGGGCTGTAGACACCCCAGGCCACCACTTCAGTCTCCAAGGAATAATGCTGATGCCACGTGCAAAACAGAATCTCGTGACTGGGCTTCCCATGCTACTGGCCCCTGGAGAGAGGACCCAGCAGCGGGGCTGACAGTTTTCTGGTCTGTGTAGCTGTGAAGGTGAGGGCTGGCCTTCCAGCTCCATCTTCTGTGTCTCATGCACTTTCTACGGGGGAACCAGTGTCCCCAGTTCAGGTCAGATTTCAGGATTCAGGCTTCTCACTTGCGTTTACAATTCCTGGGGAGTCATTTAATTAGAGTCCTCTTGGTTCTGTCATACTCCACAGACACGGCTCCTTTGGATCAACTCCTGCCCCTGGTGACAGCAGAGAGGGGTCATTTATAATGGGGCAGACAAACACCTTAAAAGACATCTCTTTACCCCATTATTCCAGTTACTGATGCTTATAAATGTTATTATTTTTTTAAAAGTATGTGTGTATGTGCTCAGTTGTGTCTGACTCTTTACGACCCCATGGACTGTAGCCTGCCAGGCTCGTCTGTCTGTGGGATTCTCCAGGCAAGAATACTGGAGTGGGTTGCCATTTCCTTCTCCAGGGGATCTTTCTGACCCAGGCATAGAACCAGGGATAGAACCTGCGTCTCTGGCATCTCCTGCATTGGCAGGTGGATTCTTTACCATTAGGGCCACCTCATCTTCAACTGTAGTCTTGCTGACTCCAATTTTGTTCTGGCATCAGGATGTCCTGGTCTCTAGGGCTCTTCTCCAGCCCCAAGGATGTACGTCTTAATTTTTCTAATCTGGAGCTTCTTATCACTTGGGGGGCTTTTAAATATCTGGATGTTGAGAGCACACATTAGACCAGTGAAATCAAAATCTCAGGGGATGAGGCTCTGGCATCAGTATTTTGTAAAGCTTGGTAGAAAAAGCAGTTTCTACTTTTTCTGGTGGAAAATCTCTGCAAAGCAAATATCTGATAAACACCTGGCATTGTGAATATTCAATGACCTTTTAAAATATAATGATAAGAAAAAAAAGAATCCAATTAAAAATGGGCCAAAGTTTTGAGCAAAATTCACCATTGGTGGTGGTGGTGGCAGTGGCAGAAGATCTGTAAAAAGGTTTTCTTCTTTATTAGAAAGTGGTGCAGAGAGGGACTGTTCTCTCCCCAGATATTTATTGGATGTTGCTCTGTGAAGACAGGTTGCTCAGATCTGCTCAGCCTTCCTGCAGCCATGAGTAGACAAATGTGAGAGTAAAGGCAGCTGAATGGCAAACAGAAGGTGGAAAGAACGGGTCTCGGGGGACCCTGTTGTGACTCAGTTTTCCAGTAGTCAAACTACCTAGCACTTGATTTCTCACTGTGTGGCATCATGGGAAGAGAGGGGAGTGACAGAGAATGAGATGGTTGTACGGCATCATTGACTCAATGAACATGAGTTTGCGCACGCTCTGGGAGATGGTGAAGGACAGGGAAGCCCGGTGTGCTACAGTCCATGGGGTCACAAAGAGTCTGACATGACTGAGCCCAGGAACAACAACAAAAATATATTCACTAATTGTTAAACACAAACAATTCAAAACATTCTGATTGGAACCATTTTTGAAACAACGGCTTGCGTGCCTTGGTTTTTAAAAATATCTATTTATTTATCTATTTGGATGTGTTGGGTCTTGGTTGCAGCATGCAGGATCTTTGTTGCATTGTGTGGGGCATTTTCCTTGCAGTCCACAGGCTCAGTTACTCCATGGGGATCTTTAGTTACAGGACCAGGGACCAAACCCGAGTCCCCTGCATTGCAGGGTGGTTTCTTAAGCAGTGGCCCACCACAGAAGTCCCTGCTGTCTTGGTTTTAACAATTAAGTTAGAAAAACATCATCATCATACGCCATACCTGAACTCGCAGGTTCAGAACCATGCACCGCACCGTCAGGGTAGCTGCTTGCCTGGGGTTTGCTTCCAATCCCTTCTCCAGCTGAAAGGATGATTCTGTCCCCACCTCCCTTGTCATCCTCCCACTGGTTTTACAAACAGGGAGGGCGTATGCCAGCCTTAAACATAACTCTTTACTCTCATTGCTTTTGTTGTCTAATTGGTTCCGGTGAGCTGGAACTCTACCTTCTTCAGGTCAATGAGCTCCTGTTTCCAAGCTTTACAGTACTTGTGAAAATCTGAGGTTGATATAAATGCTTAAAAGGCATTTGCAGGAAAGATAGATAGTTATAGCATTATAATGAAATGTGGTTTTCTCTAAAAGGTCAAGCCAGATAGTCTCATCCTTAGAATGAAGAAACTTGTATTAATGTATTACATGAAACAAATGCTAAATTCTAGAGTACTACATGCTACCATTTAAAGATGTTTCAGTGGGACCATTTACTGTATAGCACAGGGAACTCTGTTACTCTGTAATGACCTATGTGGGAAAAGAATCTGAAGAACAATAGATACATGTGTATTTATAACTGATTTGCTTTGCAGTACACCCGACACCAACACAACATTGTAGATCAACTGTTGTTGTTCAGTCACTCAGTTGGGTCTGACTCTTTAGGACCCCACTGACTACAGCATGCCAGGCTTCCCTGTCCTTCACTATCTCCCAGAATTTTCTCAAATTCATGTCTGTTGAGTTGGTGATGCCATCCAACCATCTCATCCTCTATCATCCCCTTCTCCTCCTGCCCTCCTGTACTCCAGTTGATGTCTAGTACAGATGAAAATTAAAAATGTTTTAGTTGCCAGGATCGTGGTGAATAAAGGAAGTAGTAGAGTCCCTCTTTTTGCTGCATTTCTCCTCTATCCTCAGTTTGTTCACTATTGCTTATAACTAATAACTGAGGGACTGTCACTTCTGAGATGTATGAAGACAGGGAGCAGAGGCAAAGAACAGATGAAAATGTTCACGCTCATCAGATGGTTTGCATCTGCATTTATAAACAAGAGCCATGAGAAAACCAAGACCTGAAGGGCACGAGACGCTGTCTGAGAGCAGTGAGCATCCCATCTGAGAGCAGTGACTATCCCAGAAGGTAGTCATTCATAATAGTCACATGTTGAGTGAATGGACGGGGGCTTCCCAAGTGACACTAGTGATAAAGAACCCACCTGCCAATGCAAGAGATGTAAGAGACATGGATTCCATCACTGGGTTGAGAAGATCCCCTGAAGGTAGGCATGGCATCCCACTCCAGTATTCTTGTCTGGGAAATACCATGGACAGAGAAGCCTGGTGGGCTGTAGGGTCCATAGGGTCTATAGTTCATAGGACTGTAGTCCATAGGGTTGAAAAGAGACACAACTGAAGCGACTTAGCACACAACGCACTAGTGAATGGAGGCAATCCCTGGACAAAATGCTCCAGACTGAGATGTCTCTGATTTTCAGAGACTGGGTAGATGTGTTCCATGTTGTTGTCCTCTCCAGGATCACCCCCTTCCACATGGACTCTGGCTTCCCACAATATGCCCTTGGTTAAGAGGATGTCTGTGGGTCTCAGTGACCTCATCTAGTGAGTGGGACTGATTTCACAGGTTGTCATAGGACTGAATGCATAGATGTAAAAGAAGAACAGCTCTTGATACACAACAATCACTTGTTAGGTCCTGGCTACTCTTAGTGGCAGCCTGAGTAGTAGTATAGTAGCATTGCAGATTACAAGCTGGGGCTGTTTTGAAGCTTAAATGAGATGATGCACATGAATTACTTGGCCCAATGCCTGGTGGAGTGAATCCTCAGGGATGTTGGCTGTCAGTCTGTCTAGGAGGTGCGTCCTAATCCATCTCCCATCTGCCTGCTAGCGGACAGGCCAGCCCCCAGAGTGCCTGCTCCAACACTGTTCCATTTTTCTCTAACTCGGCATCATTCTGTCACATAAGACACTCTGATTCTTTTTAAAATTTTCTTGAAGTATATGGGCTTTCCTGGTGGCTCAGTGGTAAAGAATCCGCCTGCCAAACAGGAGACATGAGTTCGATCCCTGGGTTGGATTCCCCTGGCGAAGGAAATGGCAACCCACTCCAACATTCTTGCCTGGAGGATCCCATGGACAGAGGTGCCTGGTGGGCTGCAGTCCCTGGGGTTGCACAAGACTCATCGGATACACAACTTAGCAACTAACAGCAGCAAGACTAGTTGATTTACCGTGTTCTGTTAATTTCAGGTGTAGAGCCCAAAATTCAGTTTATACATGTAGATGCGTTCTTTTTCATAATCGTTTCTATTATGGTTTATCACAAGATATTGACTATAGTTCCTTGCATTGTACAGTAGGATCTTGCTGTTTATCCATCCTATATATAATAGTTCGTATCTGCTAATCCCAACCTCCCACTCTGTCTCTTCCTAAGCCTGTCCTCCTTGGCAACCACAAGTCTGCTCTCTATGTCTGTAAGTCTCTTTATATTTCATAGATAAGTTCATTTGAAGACACTCTGACTTTTATGTAAGCAACACAAGGCAGTTTTCCTAGAATTTTAGCTATGAAGAAGGATCCACTCATCAAAAGATTGTGTTTAATGTTCCTAAAGACCTGAGTGTTTCACTTCATGACAATTCAATGAAGGTAATTTGCTTGATTCTTCTTTTTCAGTTTCCGCCCAGGTGTTTGGCTCTGCTCCACAGAGAGAGTGCCTGAATGTTGCTCCCTTGTCAGTGTTGAAAGCTATTTGAGAATATACTTGAAATCAAGTAACAAAGATGTATTATTCAGTAGCTCTTCGACTCGATACACAATCATATGAGTATACTTGAGGAGTTTGTGTTTTACAAAACACATCCAGATGATAACTTACAAGTCCCAGGCAAGTTTGATCCTCTGCCTTCTCACCTTATCTCAAAGATACTTGAAAGCTATTAATTGTCATATTCTTTTCCTGCTTCGTCTTTGTCCATTTGAGCCATGATATGTGATTGTGAAGAATGAAAAGTGAAAAAAAATTAGAGATTAGAAATGAGACAGTAGACCTGAAACAGAATAAATGTACACAAAACGGTAGAAAAAAACAGAGACATTTTTTCCCCCTCATGCTCAAGCTGTCTATCTTCATTTGGAACAGGGAGGCAAAATCATGGTTAAACAGTGAATGCAAATGTCACGCTTGCTGACTTCATTTAGCCTCGCTGCATTTATTAAAGCTTATATTTAACATCTTGCCTATCCAAAATATAACATATGGACACGTGGGTGAGGGCGCTATAAGAACCTTTGCTTGTGCAATCTTTGGTTGCAAAGGCTTTCAAAATAACCTGAATGTTAAATTACCATTTTAAAAAAGTGACTTTTTAAAACCTTTGTAAGAGGAGAGGAAAAATACCATAGCCAAGAATTTCTTTAAGTCTCCCAGATAGGCTAATGGGGCCAGGAGACCTCTAGGGAGCTGGTGGGGGGAAATTCTGAGGTATCCCAGTGCAGAAGGGCATCCTGGTGGCAGGGCCAGGTGCAGAATCAGTGAAGTACTTTCTGAGCTGAAGCTTTGGTGCCTTTGAACTCTCCTGCCGCTACTGCTGCTGCCGCGTCGCTTCAGTCATGTCCAACTCTGTGGGACCCCACAGGTGGCACTGACAGGAGTTAATTCAAGTCATTGGTGTGTTTGTGTTTGAAACTTAATAAACAAACAAATAAAACAAAACGACCTCTTTATTTGCATCTCAAAAGGAAAATCTCCATTGACACCCTTGGGAATCTAGCCATGGTTTCTGCAATGACTCTATAAAGCTTGCATCTTTTGACAGGAGATAGCTAATGAGTTTAGGTCAAAATCCACTGGAGAATAAGTGAACTTTTAAGTGCATGGTTGGAGCCAGTTATAAGTCTTGTGTGTGTGTGTGATTTTGGTTCCCCAAATCCTCGTATTTCTTTTTTTTTTTTTAAAGAATGAAATCTTTATTTTATTCCCACCCCCCCACCTTTTTCGGCCACAGCACATGGCATTCGGGGCCTTAGTTCCCTGACCAGGGGTGGAACCCTCACCCCTTGCAGTGGAAGCGCTGTCTTAACCACTGGACCACTAGAGAAGACTCCCCTTCCCCCTGCACCTCCCCTCCCAGCTCATGCTTCCTTTTAATGAAACCCATATAAAAGAAGCCTTTATGAAGAAGAGGTGAGAAAGTCTGACAGAAACAAAGAACACAGCAAGTTGTATGAATGCTGTAGATCAACGTTCCATTTTAAAAGTTCAATCTCATCCTAGTGAGAACTTGAAAACCAGAACTTCTATACACCTTTAAATAAAAAACGTGTTTAAATAAAAAATAGTCTGTTTTAACTATAGAAAAAAATATATTCTCTACTTTTGATATATAAATAGCTAGAACCTATAAATAGATAAGATTTCTTTCTTTATAAACATGCACTTGGCTGCATTTTGCTTAGATCACAAATGTGATTTCAGTGCAGTTATTGATCCAATCTATTTAATTCCATCGTACCAGGTTTCTTCTCATCTTTGGGTGGCAGATTCCAAGAATTTAGAGAATGCCAAACATCATGTCATGAATGGAGGCTCAGCTTGTTTGGTCTCTGGCGGGCATTGTGGTAGATACCCACAGGACCCTCCTGAGGCACTGACTCTAGTCCTGTGAACTGAGCACAGGGCTTCTGCAGGTGGGTAGACTTGGACTTGACTTTGTCTTTTCCTGCCAGGAGCCTTGTGTTCTCAAACAAGACAGCTATCTTGCATCAGTTGCTTTAAGGGTAAAATAGAAGTGATAATTCCTACTTTGCAGCGCTCTTTGAGTTCTGAGTGGTTGTTGGGGTGAGCGATCCCTTTGAGAACAGTGTCATCACGGAGACTAAGGGCCAAGGGACCTTCTGCTCCTCCCTGGGCAGGCTCTTCACCCGCACTCCACCTTCCCCTTCTCTCTCCAATGTGAAGGTCTGTGCTTCCTTCTTTAGAGAATGCAAGGAACAAATCACACTGCTTTTGAGACTGGTCCAGAGATGAGCCTTGGGCTGTTAAGAAATAACTGTTGGATTTGTTCGCTGTTTCTAACACTCATCTCCCTTTGAGGTGTTGACATTTTATGTCAAAGGTAGGTCTATGGTTGGTCTCAAAATCCAGCCCTCTGTCTGTTCAGGGGAAGGAAGTGGTATTAATGCAGCCATGCTCATTTATTTTCTGTTGCCTAGGGCTGCTTTGGCTGACAAGGGCAGAGTTGAGTAGCTGCTCCAGAGACCCTATGTCCTGCAAGTGTAAAACTGACCATCTGCCTCTTTAAGGAAAGCTATGTGACCCCTGGTATGGTTAAACATGCCAATGCTACATTGGCCAGGTCACTGCTGACTCATGGAACTCTTTCTCAGATGGGAGTCCACAGCCTAGCAAACACCAACATCAGGCCCTACTAGAGTCAGCTACTGTGCTACATTGTTTTTGTTTAGTCATTAAGTTGCCTGCCTCTTGGTGACCCCACTGGACTGTAGCCCTCGAGGCTCCTCTGTCCATGGGATTCTCCAGGCAAGAATGCTAGAGTGCATTGCCATTCCCTCCTCCAGGGGATCTTCCTGCCCCAGGGATAGAACCTGTGTCTCCTGCATTGGCATCTGGGTTCTTTACTACAAAAGATCTGGATCAGCTTCAAAAAGGAGGGAGGATGTGAATTAGACTAGATGCTCAAATATGTTTCTGCATCTTGTTGTGGGTTTATTATGTTTGTATCGCTTGGTTAAATTTTTTGATCATTACAGCTTGGAAGAAACAAAGGCAACACTGTACATAGCAATACCGACTTTGCAAATGATTTCCTAAGATGGGTTCCTCTGTGGTTACCTGATGCGTCTATTCTGTTTGATTGTCTCCATAGGGGACGTTTCCTGACCTTGACTTTAAGTGTCAAGGACACTGAGTAACTTACAATGTCCTTCTCAAAGGACAGATATGTGCTGATTAAGTCTCTGCTTGCTCTACACATATCCTATCTGATTTTATAGGTATTTGTCACCTTAACTCCTAAATTTGTTTTTACCCTCTATGGTAATAAACAAAGGTCACCAAGTGAAAACAAACAGAGGCTTTTTATTTATAGCTGGGACTTAGGAACCATCACTTGTATCTTGGCAGAGACTCAAGACTCAAAGGCAGAGAGAGGAGTGGAGAAGATTTATGGTAGAATAAAATGCAGAGCCCAGGCACCCTGAGAGACGATGCTGGCCATACATAGATGACATTTCCTTTATCAGTTCATCCCCCAGTAACATTTTCCATGTTAGAGAGTAGCTACTTTAAGTAATGCTTCAATGGACTTGGGGATACAGTTACCTCTTAAAGATTTCATTTCCTTAGAATATATACCCAGTTTCTGGATTGCTGGATCATACAGGAATTCTATTTTTAATTTTTTTTATGAACCACTCTACTGTTTTCTGGGCTTCCCTGGTGGCTTAGTCAGTAAAGAATCCACCTGCAATCCAGGAAACAAGACTTGATCCCTGGGTCAGGAAGATCCCCTGGAGAAGGGAATGGCAACCCACTCCAGTATTCTTGCCTGGAGAATCCCATGGACAGAGGAGCCTGGTGGGCTACAGTTCATGGGGTCGCAAAGAGTCAGACACGATTGAAGTGACTTAGCACACATGCATGCACATACTGTTTTCCATAGTGGCTGCACCAATGTACATTCACACCAGCAGTGCACAAGGGTTCCCCTTTCTCCATATCCACAGCAACATTTGCCATGTTGATTTTAATTTAATTTTAGTTTAATTTCTGTTAGTTAAGTGTTGTTTAATTTATGTTAGTTCAGTTTGTCTTTGTAACATAAGGAGTTTATAGTGACTCCTCATGCTTATTTTGGGTTTAATAGCTAAGAACTTGTGGGATAAATAGAGTGTGTATGTATTTTCCTTTAACACTTGTAAATAGCAAAATAACCATGAACCATGCTTTCTGCTTCTTTACAGAAATACCTGCACTCCTGATGCTTGTTAGGAAATGTCCCTCATCCATGTGGCTCAGGCCCTGACTGAGTGGGGAGGGGAGGTACTACCTCCAAATTTGCTTGGTCTACATGTTTATGCCAAAGCACCCTGGACCAGTCTGAATTTGTGTCTTGGGAATTTAAGCCGAGAAATATGGAGAAATATAGGTAGCTAGAATCGGGCTATGAAACTAATAGGACGTTTCAAGAAAGTCCATGAGAGAGAATGTGAACCTGGAGGAAGGTGATATTATGAGAAACAAAAACTATGACTAACCAGAGTTGTGGGGGAGAGAAGGTGTTTGGGTAGAAGAGGAGGAAAACCAGCTGTTGGTGGAAGGACGAGCCGGAGACTCAACAGAAGAATGAGGGAGACAGTGCTGGCAAAGGGGAGGAAAACTCAAGCTTTTGAGGCTATATAATTTCTTAGGATCTTTGACATTTTATATTGTATATTTTATACAAGAATATATATTATTATCCGATTTCTTTATAATACTGCAAGGGAATGAGGTCAAAGATTTTGATTTGCCACTGTAGCATCATTGACTCAATGGACACAAGTTTAAGCAAACTCCGGGAGATGGTGGAGGACAGGGAAGCTTGGAGTGCTGCAGTCTGTGGGGTCGCAAAGAGTCAGACATGACTGAACAACCCCAGCAACCCCACGGTAGAGCAGATGTCAAATACATGTCGAGTTAGTAAAAAAAAGTTTATAATTTTATGATTCTGTATGAGTCATTTTTATTGATTTGGAGCTTGTGTTTATCTACAGAGCAGACTTTAGATCTTAGGTGTGGACCAAGGGACTTTACTCTGAAACTTATAAATCATTTTTAAAAATCATAGATCAGATGGAGTTCAGTTCTATTGTTTAATGAACCCAATACTTTGCTTTTTCATCCACGAAATATATTTCTAGCAACTTGCTTGAGTTTGAGGAAATGTAGAACATTACACAGGGACACATTTAGCCTTCCTGAAACATCCCTGTTAATGGATTAGCCCAGATTTTTCCCAAAATGGATACTTTTAGATAAAACACTGAGAATAAAAGGTGTGGTCATAGAAAAGATTGGAAAAACCCACTAATGATAACCAAAAGCATGTGATTTTATATATGAATATGATAATTTCTTAAAAACTTAAATTTTATGTTGAATAAAATTGAAAATGCAAGTACAAATCGAAACATGAATATTAATAAAACATACAACCATAGTTAAGAAGAAACTCAAATTGTGCTCATAAGTGTAGATGCTTAGTTATAAAATCTGTATTATCCCTTTCTGATGCTCCTTCTTTTCAGGATAGCAATGTAATCAAAGGTTGTAAGAATTGCCAGAAGTCTCTTAGTGGGAAGTTGGTAAGGTTGGCATAATTAATTTATATTTCTGTCACTCAGACAGTGAATATTTGTATGTCCAAATGTGTGGCAAGAAGAACTGCTTGACTTTCAGCAAAATATGATTCAAGTTAGATGAAAATTAAGCTGTACATTTAATCATATGAAATTCAGACAAAACCATAAGATTATCAGATGTGTTTCAAAATTATGCAGTTGATTCTAAAACTGCTATGGTGTCAAATGCACAAACAATATGGGTTTTGTAAGGCAGTGTGCCACCATCATCTTATCTAAGGCTAGTGATTGCCGACTAGATTTGATTAGTCAAAGCTTTGGTTTTTCCAGTAGGCGTGTATGAATGTGAGAGTTGGACCATAAAGAAAGCTGAGCACTGAAGAACTGATGCTTTTGAACTGTGGTGTTGGAGAACACTCTTGAGAGTCCCTTGGACTGCAAGAAGATCAAACCAGTCCATCCTAAAGGAAATCAGTCCTGGATATTCATTGGAAGGACTGATGCTGAAGCTAAAGCTCCAATACTTTGGCCACCTGATGTGAAGAACTGACTCATTTGAAAATACCCTGATGCTAGGCAAGATTGAAGGCAGGAGGAATAGGGGACGACAGAGGATGAGATGGTTGGATAGCATCACCGACTCAATGGACGTGAGTTTGAGCAAGCTCTGGAAGTTGGTGATGGACAGGGAAGCCTGGCATGCTGCAGTCCATGGGGTTGCAAAGAGTTGGATATGACTGAACTAAACTGAACTGAGTGATGGCCAAAAGTCTTCTAGAATAATCTTCAACTTCTGAAATTAGGAAACTTTTTCAATAACAGAAGGAAAGAATAACTAATTAGCATGTGGCATGTATGCTATTTTTGTTTAGCTAAAAATAAACACAAAACCCAAACATATATACATTTTTTCTTCCAAAAGTCTGTCATTAAATTGATGATGCAGCTTCTATCTGAGGATGTCAGCAGATCAAGAAAGTGGCAAATGTCTGTATTAAAGGAAAGAAGAACAGACTCTTGCCATTGTCTTTATTTTCCACTATTTTATCTATAATCCTATTCTCTGAACTCAGATCTCTGTTTTCTGACCTGTTGATGTCGCTGACTGAGGGGCTTCCTTTGGTGTCTTAGCAGTGAGCATTTTGGCAATTAACAGCTTATGCTTCTCTTAGTGGTATTGTGACTACATCTTTCAGAAATGTAGTTTTGTGGTTTTAGATGCAAATTCAATTCTGTGGGAGAGAAAACATTTGGAGAAATTTAGCCCTTCACTTTATGATTTTGCACATTGGAATGACTCGTGATCTGAATTTCGGATGCTGGCCGACCACAGGTCTCATGATGTGCTCCGAGCATAATTAAAATGGATGACTTTTACCTCTGGGGTGTCACTGAGACTTTCAATACATCCAATAAACTTTTACTGTGAAAGCCAAAATTGCAAGAAGCAAAACAGTACACTGCATACTAGGTCTGTGTTGTTTGAAAATACTTAGAGATTATCAAGGAAGATAAGTTTTTGTGTGATAACACTGTTTCTAAATATTGCTGAAGTTAGTACTCTGTACCAATGTCTAGCAAAGCAAAGTAATGCTCAAAATTCTCCAAGCCAGGCTTCAACAGTACATGAACCAAGAACTTCCAGATGTTCAAACTGGATTTAGAAAAGGCAGAAGAACCAGAGATCGAATTGCCAAAATTCATTGGATCATAGAAAAAGCAAGAGAATTCCAGAAAAACATCTACTTCTGCTTCATTGACTATGCTAAAGCCTTTGACTGTGTGGATCACAACAAACTGTGGAAAATTTTTAAAGAGATGGGAATACCAGACCACCTTACCTGCTTCCTGAGAAATCTGTATGCAAGTTAAGAAGCAACAATTAGAACCAGACATGGAACAACAGATTGGTTCCAAATTGGGAAAGGAGTATGTCAAGGCTGTATATTGTCACCCTGCTTATTTAACTTATATGCAGAGTACATCATGAGAAATGCTGGACTGGATGAAGCACAAGATGAAATCAAGATTGCAGGGAGAAATATCCATTACCTCAGATATGAGGATGACACCACTCTTATGGCAGAAAGCAAAGAGGAACTTAAAGATCCTCTTGATGAAAGTGAAAGAGGAGAGTGAAAAAGGTGGCTTAAAACTCAAGATTCAAAAAACTAAGATCATGACATCTGGTCCCATTGAAAGTGAAGTCACTCAGTTGTGTCCGACTCTTTGCGACCCCATGGACTGTACCAGGCTCCTCAGTCCATGGAATTTTCCAGGCAAGAGTACTGGAGTGGGTTACTTCATGGCAAATAGATGGGGAAACAGTGGAAACAGTGGCAGACTTAATTTTCTCAGGCTCCAAAATCACTGCAGCCATGAAATTAAAAGATATTTGTTCCTTGGAAGAAAAGTTTTCACAAACTTAGCATATTAAAAAGCAGAGACATTACTTTATCAACAAAGGTCCATCTAGTCAAAGCTATGGTTTTTCCAGTAGCCATGTATAGATGTGAGAGTTGGACCATAAAGAAACCTGGATGCCGAAGAATTGGTGCTTTTCAACTATGGTGTTGGAGAAGACTCTTGAAAACCCCTTGGACTGCTAGGAGATCAAACCAGTCAATCCTAAAGGAAATCAGTCCTGGATATTCATTGGAAGGGCTGATGCTGAAGCTGATGCTCCAATACTTTGGTCACCTGATGCAAAGAATGGACTAATTGGAAAAGACCCTGATGCTGGGAGATTGAAGACAGGAGGAGAAGGGCACGAAGGAGGATGAGATGATCAGATGGCATCACTGGCTCGATGGACAAGAGTTTGAGCAAACTCTGGGAGTTGGTGATGGACAGGGAAGCCTGGTGATACTGCCATCCATGGGGTTTCAAAGAGTCGGACATGACCAGGTGACTGAACTGAACTGAACTGAATAATGTCTAACTTACATGCATAGTCTTGTAGTAGTTTTTAACGGAGACTTTTAAAATGTTTATTTTATCGGAGTATAGCTGATTTACAGTTTTGTGTTAGTTTCTGCTGTACAGCAAAGTGATTCAATTACACATGCACACACATACACACATATATGTTCTTTCTCATAATGTTATCCCAGATTATTGAATATAGTTCCCTGTGCTATATAGTAGGACCTTGTTGTTTATCCATCTCCTCCCGCCAACGTAGGAGGCATGGGTTTGATACCTGGTCCAAGAAGATCACCTGTAGGAGGAAATGGCAACCCACTACAGTATTCTTGCTTGGGAAATCCCATGGACAGAGGGGCCTGGAGGGCTACAGCCCATGGGGACACAACTTATCGACTGAACAGCAACAACAGCAAATATATACTAGTTTGCATGGAGCAGAGACATTACCGACCTGTTAATGAGACCACATCAGTGTGTCACCACTGCAGTGATACTGACTGGTGGCAAGTGTCAGGCTGAATGTTACATTCCCCATTAATTCCTCAGGTAGTCTTGGATCTCTCATTTACATAAACCCCTCACCTTGTTTGGGGATGTCATGTAGGTACCATACTCATGCATTTGCCCTTTGACCTATGTCTGAATATCAGCAGATAGATGCAGGAGAGAGTCAGTCTCCCAGAACATCAAGAACACCTCTGTGCAAAGGAGGAAGCCATCCTCATCCTCTTGGGGTGTGTGACTGACCAGGCAGCTCAACCTGAAGGGAGGAGACTCCAGAAACACAGCCCAGATCTGCCAGACTCACCTGTCTCCAGGGAGCTGCGCCTGCTTTGTTGCTCCTGGGCCAGTCATGCAACCATGTCATTTATCATCCATCCCCAAATATTTTTTCAGTGAAAAGAGGTGCTTTTTAATAAGTACACTTTGACCAGAGACTCAAACTGGGGCAACATCTGGGGGACCAAAAGATACAGCTGAGCTAAATCTGCTCAAAGATGGTGACTCCTGCCCGCCCACGTGCGGCTGTCTTCAGGGCTGGCCTGTCCACTCTGATGTGTAAGCATCGTGGTCTCAGGACTTCTCTGGCAGTCCAGGGGTTAAGACTTTGCCTTCCTATGCAGGGGGTGCAGGTTCGATCCCTGGTAGGGGAGCTGGAATCCCACATGCCTCGTGGACAAAAACCTAAAACATAAAACAGGAGCAATGTTGCAACAAAATCAATAAAGACTTTAAATATGGTCCACATCAAAAAATATTAAAAAAAAGAAGATCCTTGTTGTTAAGCAATATACTGATATATTTATGATTGGTACTGTTCTTTGACCACTAAGTTGTGTCCATTAGGGTAAAAGGGTGCAAATATAAATATATGAGACAGAGAGAGAAAGAGAGAGAGGAACAGCAAGAGAATTCCCAAATCATAAGGCAAATGGGGAAAAATATTAAAAAATTGGTGAATCAGGGTAAAAGGAAAATGAGAATACTGCCGATTATTCTGTCTTGAAATTTTATCAGAATGAAAAAATTATATAGAGAAAAATAAATATAGATAAGAAGTAAAAGAGAGCCAACATGTGAATTGCTGAAAAGGAAACCAAAATAGCAGAATTGAAAAATGTATTTAAAAACATGGGCTTGGGGTTAAAGAAAGCACTTGTAATGCAGCAGGAAAAACTAAGACAGGGGTAAAATGAAGCTCACTGTGTTCTTTTCTGCAGCAACTTGCACGGCAGGACAAAGACATCCAAAGAAATGAAGAGTGAGGTAAAGGTTTTATACTCATTTAAATGTCCTTCAGGTGTAGGGGCTACAGGCAAACGGTTTTGAACTTGTGCAAACTCAGAGAAACATTGTTCCTGAGTTCACCTAAGGGAGTTATTGGAATCGGAAGGCACTCTTAGCTGACCCAGAGATGCTAAGAGAAACCACAGTGAAAGGCATCAGTAAGCATCGAACATACAAGAGTGAAACCAAGCCTAATGCAAGTGTCAGTGCCAAATATCTAGTAATGTGTCTGTGAGGCAACGGATAAAATTAAGAGAAGGGGAAACAAATTGAGAAAAATAGGTTTTATTTATCATAACTGGAGTCAAAGAATCGATTTTATTTATTTGTCTTTAAACAGCCTGGTATTTCAGTTTAACTAGACAGACCAATGGAAAACAAAGCCAATCAGAAAAATGTCCAGAAACTGACCCTAATTCAAATTTTGCACATGATAAATGAAGAAAGACAAAATACTTAACAATTTGAGGTGACACTACTGGGAAGGCATCTGGGGGAGGGGGGAAATGAAGGTAAATCCTACAACAGAAGTAGAATAAAAGCAACCTTAAAAATCACAGGAGCTTAGTTTAATTTAATGGAACAAAGGTTTATTACTCATTCATGTTATTTGCCAGTCGTTAAGCTGAGTGGACAATTTGCAATTTTTAGGTAAATCTCAAACAATTCTAAATTTTTTTAGAATTTTAAAAAAAAATTCCAAATCCCATATTCTCCCCTGAAACTGCTGCCTTCTCTGAAGTGGGTGGGGAGCCTTGTGATCTGGGGGTGCCCGTCCCCTAACCTCACCCTCCCTCAGGTCGGACACTGACCCCTGTACTGTCTCCCCCACCCGCCCTTGGTCAGCAGGAAATACAGAGGCGAGAGAATTAGGCCATTTCTGTGCATTATTGCTGTTTCTGAGAGCTTTCCAGAAACCCCTGGGCATCTAATCCTTTACTCCCCACTGGCTGCCAGCCCACCAGGCCTCCAGGCTCTTCTCAACTTGATCGCCCAGCTCCTGACCTCTGCTTTGACCTTCTTCCTGCCTCTCACCATTTGATTTATTTCTGAAGAAGCATCAGAGTCTGTTAGTTCTGGAAGGAAACTTAGACCCTATAGTCAAATCCTTTTGAGTTACATAAAAAATGAAACAGACTCAGGGAAAGGGAGAGCTCTCTGCCCATCTTGACCTCATGGGGAGACTGCGTCCGGGCCACCCCCAGCAGACCTGGATGTCAAGCCTGGTCTAGGCCCTTCTCAACCAACTAGACTCTCCTGAAAGCAGCTCTCTTTTAGATTTCATGTTATGTGTGTTGTGCACACACACAAAACTACAAGTGTGTGTGTGTTTATGTGAAGTTTGAGTCTGAAATCAATGTAGATCTTGCCCGTCTCTTGTACACAATGTTTTCTCTGAAGACATTAAACAGGAAAATTTAACCAGGAGTAGACAAACATCTATTGGCTGAAAAGACACACCTCTGGTTTTTGAAGATTCTAAACTATTTTCTTCCCCAAGTCTTTTGAAGTAAAATGTAAGGTGAAATCATTACCTGATTTCTTTCTCCTTGGCCACCAAAGCTCCTAAAACTCCTTTCCAAAGAAACAATGATCTGTGCTGGATTTGTTAGTTAATGTAGCAGATTGTAAAAAATAGAATTCATTTTGACTTTTAAACCTTGATCTGGTGGGTTCCCTGGTGGCTCAGCTGGTAAAAAATCCACCTGAAATGTGGGAGACCTAGGTTCAATCCCTAGGTTGAGAAGATCCCCTGGAGAAAGGAACAGCTACCCACTCCATTATTCTGGCCTGGAGAACTCCATGGACTGTATAGTCCATGGGGTCACAAAGAGTCAGACATGACTGAGAAACTTTCACTTTAAGCCTTGATAGATATCTGTCTTTAGAAATAGAAGTTGTGTTTTTCTCCATGGAAGTGAGCTTGAGAAGATGGTGCACGTGAATGACTTGGGGATGATGTTAAGTTATTGTCTGAATGACATGGAGAAAAGTGTGGAAACATGTCCAGGAAAATAAACTGAATGCAGAGTTGTGCTTGGGGTCAGATGTGGCAGGTTCTCAAGAGAATGTGCTTATTCCAAAGCTTGGGCAAATTGTCCCAGTATAACCCTGACCACAATAGTAAAAATGGGGGAATTTCTGAAAACACATTACTGGTACAGAGGCATGGAATTTTTGCCTCTTCCAACTGGCCTTATATTTGAAAATATACATGCTGGCAATGTGTTAATTTTTCCTTTCAAAAATCATTTCAGACATTTTAGACTGATAAAAAAGACAAAATAAATTAGTACCTCCCTGAAATGATTCAACCAAATCTCAGGATATATTTCAGAAATGGAATAAAAATATATGGGATTTGGAAGTGTTGTATACAAAACAAGGGACAGCGACTTTTGAAAATACTATTTCTCAATGTTTTTCATTGCTCAGAGGCAATTGTGTTTGATGTTGATTCTAATCGAATCAAAGCAACACAACAGGAGGATCATCACTCAGATTTCAAGAAAAAACACATTTGGGCCTCTCAACTCTCTGTTAGCCCTTTAGATTTTCAGCTTTGAGAAGAAGTTACTTTGAAAATTGTAACTATTTCCTAGAATGGACTGCCTTAAAGCAGATCCAGGCTATCTTTTTAATGGAATCCATGGATCAAATACTATATATCAGGGTGAGAATGAACACATTATTAATATCATTACAAGCAACAACATGGATAAGCCTCATCAAGGAACAGCTAAGTTAAATGTGACAGACATAACACAGTGTGAGTCTATTTATGTAAAACTCAGCAACAGGCAGAGCTAATTTATGGGGTTGAGGTCTGGTTGCCATTGGGGGTGGTGACAGGGAGGAGCACAGAAGTGGCTCTGCATTCTTGTTCTGTCTTGTATCCTGTTTCTTCTTCTAGGTGCTACTTATAGAGGTGCATCATTTCAGTGAGAATTAATTGAGTTGATTACACTTCAGATATGCGTACATCTCTGAGTATTTTATTGTTGTTCAGTCACTAAGTTGTGTCCAACACTTTGCAACGTCATGGACTGAAGCAGGCCAGGCTTCCCTGTCCTTCGCTATCTTCCAGAGTTTGCCCAAGTTCATGTCTATTGAATCAGCCATGCTGTCTAACCACCTCATCCTCTGCCACCCTCTTCTCCTTTTGTGTTCAATCTTTCCCAGCATCAGTCTTTTCCAATGAGTCTGCTCTTTGGGTCAGGTGGCCAAAGTATTGGAGCTTCAGTTTGAGCATCAGTCTTTCCAGTGAATATTCAGGGTTGATTTCCTTCAGGATTGACTGGATTGCTTTCCTTCTGTCCAAGGGACTCTCAAGAGTCTTCTCCAGCACCACAATTTGAAAGCATCAGTTCTTCGGCACCCAGCCTTTTTTACAGTCCAACTCTCATATCTGTACATGACTACTGGAAAGACCACAGCTTTGACTACATGGACCTTTGTCGGCAAACTGATTGATGTCTTTGCTTTTTAATATGCTGTCTAGGTTTGTCATAGCTTTCCTTCCAAGAAGCAACTGTCTTCTAATTTCATGGCTACAGTCACCAACATACTTCAATAAAAAGATTACTGAATAAGTCTGATGTTTTTTTCCTCAAGATAGATGACTTTTAGACTAAATTTTTTAGTAAAGACAATCCACATTTGATCAAAGAAATTTAAGTTGTAACTATAAACCCACTAAAAGGTTTGCCTGAATTTTGAGATTGTTCTTTCAGACATTCACTGTGGGTTAATTGATTACCAGGGTCTTCATAGGCAGGGATCTGAGGAAGCCACTTGCTCCAAATTCCAGTGATTCTAAGCATCTCACTACAGTTTTAAAATGTTGGGTGTCAAAAGTATTTTAGGTGTATTAAAGTCAAGGGTATTTTGCATAAAACTCGGAGAACTCACTGTAGGTTGCCTGGAAATGCCACTGTGGTATGGGTTTTGTTCATTCCTGGTTCAACCAAAGTGAAATTGCTTTGTGGTGATAGTGTTTTCTTAAGGCAATATATACAGCAAATGAAGGTCAAAGGCATTTCGTTGTGCTTTCACTGGTTTCTAGAAACCTTCCAGCTCCTGGCATTGGATTCACCTTGGAAAGAACTTCCTGTCATCCAGGGACACTGTACTTTTTCATGAATTCTGTCCAACTTTCCTGAAAGAAAATAAGCAAAGCTGGTGAAGAATGGGAGCTTTGACATGAAAGTCAGAGTGTTAGTTGCTCAGTTGTGTCCAACTCTTTGTGACCTCCATGGACTAGCCCACCAGACTGCTCTGTCCATGGGATTCTCCAGGCAAGTATAATGGAGTGGGTAGCCATTTCCTTCTCCAGGGAGTTTTGACCTGGCACATGAATAAAACTGGCATTAGTGTAAATGGTTATTTAGAACTAAAAATAGTTCAGATTGTTGATCCTTTAAATTTTGTAGAAGAAAGGCATTTAAAATTAATCTTGAAACAGCACTTAGTATCATTACATAGTGTGCATGCATTAGCAGTTCTGAAAATGCTTGGTGGACAGCTTGTGAGCTCTATCACAGTAGACCACTGCACATTCAAAAACCTGTCCATCATCTGGTGGTTGCTATAGCAACAGCCTAGTTTCAGCGGGATAAACCAGATTTTTTGTGCCAGCTCATTGGACCTCTGAGTTCACATCCCCCTCCCTGTCTAGCTATAAACCGTCATTTCTGGTCAGGGCAGAGCATGGTACCAAGAAGCTCGATTCTGGCAGCTAGAATGTAGGGTACATCCTTGTCACTGCCTCTTTGTCTATTTGCTTCCAAATTTGTAATGATGCCTTACCAGGTATACGTCTTGTAATTACTCCAGATGCCTTGGTTTTTGATCAAGATTCTGTATTAAGAAAAGCAGTTTTGTATAACTTAAATGTAATTTTGTCCTTTCTCTGCAGCAGGAGAACTTGTTAGCATGTTCTGGTTGTCGTCAGGCCCCTTCATGCCTGGAGGAGGTTGTGATGCTACCAGCGGAAGTTCCTGCTAATGTTCTCCAGATGAGCTGGGCTGACAGTGGTTTCCAGACCGGAAGCTTGCTCTGAGCGGTTGGGAAGAGGCTGTGCTTGGCGTGTCTGATATGGGCCCCCTGTCCTTCCGGGCTGCCACATGTGGCTAATTCTGAGTCACCACACTGCAGTGATGGCTGTCTAGGGTCCAGTGTGAGAGCTCAGGGTCAGAAACTGGAGCAAGCCCAGCAGGCACTGTAAGTTTCTCTTTAGATCTATTTAAGTGCCTTCAAAAATATCCATTAAAGAATACAGACAACAGAAATGTATGTTTGTCTAAAGAATCTATGAGTTGTGATATTTTAATCCCCTATTCCATTTTTCTACAACCACTGATGCATTAATTTAATAACATAAATAACTATACCTTTACTTCAGTTCAGTACACACAGGCAAAGAATTATACCTTACTATTCAAATAGCCCTAATTTTAAAATTCATGTTGTAATAATTCTAAGTTTACAAGAAAGTGGCCAAATTAGAACAAAAAGTTCTTAACTTCATCAGACCTCTTCAAATGTTAACTTTTTCTTTTGTTTTTCTTTTGTTAACTTTTTCAAATGTTAACAGTGCAATTACTAAAATCTCACTTATTAACTGGTATCTTACAGTAAGGAGCACTTTCCTTCCCCGTCATCTATATCTATCTATCTATTTATTTATCTATTGCATCTATCTTTATGTCTTCTCTCTATTTTATCTATTTTTTTTTCACTTTTTCACTTTCACTATTTCATTTATCTTAATGTCAGTGTGGACTGACCATATGGACTCTCAGATATGTTTCATTCAAAGATATTTTCCTTCTGCATGTAATGCTTATAAAATTAAGAATAAAAATAATTATGAGCAAAGTAAAAATGAAAAGAGTTAAAAGATATTCAGAGTTCTTCTTGAACTTTCCCTGCCTCAGGCCCTGGAATTCAGTCCATAAAAAAATCTGGTTTCTTTCATTGGAGAATAGTACTTGGAAAACAACATCAGAGTTCTAGGTGAATTCTACTTTATTTATTTTAAATCTCAGAGAAATTTTTATTAGTTCGTATTTTTCTTGCTGTTAATGAAAATTGTGGTTTAGAATCAGAATTTATTTAAAAACTGTATTTCTAATACAGAATATCAAATTTTTTGAAAAATGCTTATTATTTCTTTTCTGATTCCAAAAGTAATATATGTGCAGTGGGGGAAATTTTTAAATAGAGAAAGGTACAAATTCTCATTCTAGTGCTAATCACAGTTAATATTTAAACATTTTTTCCTTTGGATTTTCATACATTGAAATAAATAAGAAGCCGTACTGTATATAATGCTTTAACGTACTTTTTTTTTTTTTTTTTTTTAAGGCTGTGCTGTGCAGCATGCAGGATCTTAGCTCTCTGACTGGTCATTGAACCTCACCTGTCGTGTAGTGGAAGAGAGGAGTCCCAACCACTGAACTGCAAGGGAATTCCCAATATAACCTACTTTAAAAAACTGAATATAATTTCGAACACTTTACCTTGATGTTAAAAATTCTCTTGAAACACTCTTTTAATGAATGTATAATATTGCATTGTACTAACACAATTTCTTGAAAATTTATGAGGTTTTCCATTACTTAATTTTATATATAATCTGACAACAAATATTCTTATACATAAATCTTTGGCTCATCTCTGTAGATTATATTTTAAAATAAAAATAATCATTTTATTATTTTTCCATACACTGGTTTACAAAAATCATATTTTAGTAACAATAACTTTTAAATTAGGGAGGGCATTTTTCCAGAATGCTATATAAATTAGTTACCACTTCTCAGTAGGCTGTCAAACTCAGAACCTAATTAGTCATATATCTCTAGCATAAGTTACCAGGATACTATTTATATATATATATATATATATATATATATATGTGTATATATATATATCTCAATGAAGCCATAGTAGATACAGATAGGACCTCAACTGTATCTTGCTAAATCACACCAAAAGAATGGTTTTAGATAGGATGACAATTCATCTTGGGTCAGTACTGAGAGAATTCATATCCATTATGACAGGAATTTTACAATTATTGTTCATAAAAAAAGCTGATAGCATTGTGGATGGATTTGTCATCCTTGATACATTTGTGAATGATCAGAAATTTATTTTCAATCATTTGAATAGCCCTGAAGTGGAAATCCCAAAGCTGGGGTTCAGTCTTTAAGAAATAGATGGGTTGGGCCCAAGGTAGCTGTGCTTGAAGCCAAATTTTAAACATTTCAGAGTCTGAAGGAGTGCTGTGAGCTCTGGGTGCTATAGGAATCGTAAAGGGAGAGTGTGTATGGGTTGCACATTCCTGGGGATCTTCCTGGAGGCAGCTGAACATATATACAGCTCAACTTTCCTCTGGAAGTGTTGTCTGTACCTATAGCATCACATTAGGGATTAAATGAGAGAAGGAATCAGGGAAAAGATTTCACAATGGGGAAGAGCTGAAGTTTCTTAAGTGATGAGCCTTGTGAGAATCATCTTGCATGTGCCATTCTCTAAACCATCTTCCTTATATCTGAAGAACTTTCTCCAAAAATGGGAAGGTCAGAACCACCTGTCAACTCCTGAGCCTATGGCAGAGTTTTATCTTCTTCTCTAACAATGAGGAGTCAACAAGACCTGGATTATTAGGAGACTAGACGGAGGTTAGACATCATTACCCGATACCATTGCTGTCTCAATGGATGTGAGGTTGAGGAAACTCTGGGAGATGGTGAAGGACAGAGGAGCCTGGTGTGCTGCAGTCCATCAGATCACAAAGAGTCGGACACACTTAGCAACTGAACAACATCTACATCTACTTCAATAGCTACTTCTCTTTCTCTTTCCATGGGAAGGATAGACTACTTCTAACATGGAGGATCTCCAAGTGAGGAATTGCAAGATACATATAGAAAACTATAGTTAAAAGTGACAGTAATCCATCTAGATTATTTTTACTTCTAGTCCTCATAAATCCTGAGATGAATCCACTTTCCGTTTGCTAAAAGCACTTTCATCCCTGGGCCAGGACACAGCTGAAGGAACAGGGCAAGGCTGTCCTTCCTTAGTGACAACAGGTTAAACAGACTGAGATGCTCATGGATATGGATGAAGTCACAATGGATGCTATAGTAGTGAGTAAAAGCAGGGAATGGACTCGTGGGCACTTAGTCACTCCTTGACTTCAGAGTTCTCCAAGAAGATGGCCAGTCCTAGATCAGGATAGAAGCACACACTTTATACACTTTCTGTGTGTTCGTCAGCATTTTCATGGGAAGAAGGGAGTGGCTGCACCAGGGCAGACTTCTCAGAAGCCATCTTAAACCAGATGTTACAGGCTCAGTCTTGAAACAGAAAAGTCTTTTAACTAAAACCACACAATTACCTTCCCTCTTTTATTTTGTAGTGATTAGTGAGAATTTGGAAAACATCCCTGTTCTGTCCTACGTCTGTACTGAAGAAGAGCTGTGAATGGCGAACATAATAGTCATAATCATATGATAACATCTTAACCACCTAAAAGTGTGCTGAGGCTTAGCAAGTCCAGAAAAAATATGTTCGTGTGTGTGTGTGTGTGTGTGTGTATGTATGGAAATAATTACATGTATCCACGCCGAGTTCTTTACAACAAATTTCTCCCTGCTCTTTATCTTTTAATCTATCTGCCTCCAAATGTGATTATTATATAAGATAACATCCTTGTCCTCAGAGGAGTTTTGTACTTTTGTTAGTATATTTTAGGGGGATGGAGAGAGGAGAAAGACAGGCAAGCATATGACTATGATGCAGTGTTTTGTTATAATAAAAATACAGACAAAGACACTAAGAGCCTAGAAATAGCTTTGCCTCTATCTGGAGTTGCTCAGCAGGCTTCATAAGGAAGAAACTCCTTGTTGTTGTTGTGTAGTCACTCAGTCATGTCTGACTCTTTCTGACGCCATGGACTGTATCCCTCGAGGCTCCTCTGTCCATGGGATTTCCCAGGCAAGCATACTGGAGTGGGTTGCCATTTCCTCCTCCAGGGGATCTTCCCAATCCAGGGATCAAACTTGCATCTCTTGCATGGCAGGTAGATTCTTTACCACTGAACCACCTGGGAAGCTCAAGTATCTCCTAGACTTTGTCTAAAAGGACAAGGAAATTTTGACACATGCTACAATGTGAATTACCCTTGAAGACATTGTACTAAATGAAATAAGACATTAACAGAAAGACAAACACTGTCATAAAAAGGAATGAAACTGGATCATTTGTAGAGATGTGTGTGAACCTAGAGTCTGTCATACAGAGTGAAGTAAGTCAGAAAGAGAACAACAAATATTGTATATTAACACGTGTATGTGAAATCTAGGAAAATGGTACAGATGAACCTATTTGCAGGGCAGTAATAGAGATACAGACATGGAGAATGGACTTGTAGACACAGAAGGGGTAGGAGAGGGTGGGACAAATTGGGAGAGTAGCATTCACACATATATACACTACCATATATAAAATAGATAGCTAGTGAGAAACTGCCATATAGTCCAGGGAGCTCCGCTCCATGCTCTGTGATGACTTACCGGGATGGGAATCGGGGGTGGCAAAATCCAAGAGGGAGGGGATATAGGCAGAGTACATCACTTGAGAAATGCAGGACTGGATAAAGCACAAGCTGGAATCAAGATTGCCAGAAGAAATATCAATAACCTCAGATATGCAGATGATATCACACTTATGGCAGAGAGTGAAGAAGAACTAAAGACCCTCTTGATGAAAGTGAAAGAGGAGAGTGAAAAAGTTGGCTTAAAACTCAAGATTCAGAAAATTAAGATCATGACATCTCGTCCAATCACTTCATGGCAGATAGATGGGGAAACAGTGGAAACAGTGACAGACTTTATTTTTTGGGCCCTAAAATCACTGCAGATGGTGACTGAAGTGAAATTAAAAGATGTTTACTCCTTGGAAGAAAAGTTATGACCAACCTAGACAGCATATTAAAAAGCAGAGACATTACTTTACTAACAAAGGTCCATCTAGCCAAAGCTATGGCTTTTCCAGTAGTCATGTATAGATGTAAGAGTTGAACTATAAAGAAAGTTGAGCACAGAAGGATTGATGCTTTTGAACTGTGGTGTTGGAGAAGGCTCTTGAGAGTCCCTTGGAGTGCAAAGAGATCCAAGCAGTCCATCCTAAAGGAAATCAGTCCTGAATATTTATTGGAAGGACATGAGGCTGAAGCTGAAACTCCAAAACGTTGGCCATCTGATTCAAAGAACTGACTCATTTGAAAAGACCCTGATGATGGGAAAGATTGAAGGTGGGAGGAGAAGGGGACAACA
Organism: Cervus elaphus; assembly: GCF_910594005.1. Taxonomy (NCBI): domain Eukaryota; kingdom Metazoa; phylum Chordata; class Mammalia; order Artiodactyla; family Cervidae; genus Cervus; species Cervus elaphus. Next base: position 59,243,763 of record NC_057825.1, read on the forward strand.
GAGGATGAGATGGTTGGATGGCGTCACTGACTCAATGGACATGAGTTTGAGTAAACTCTGGGTGTGGGTGATGGACAGGGAGGCCTGGCATGCTGTGGTCTGTGGGATCGCAAAGAGTTGGACATGACTGAGTGACTGAACTGAACTGATAGGGATTCCCTGGTGGTCCAGTGGTAAAGAATCTGCCAGCAATGCAGGAGACGTGGGTTCGATCCCTGAGTTGGGAAGATCCCCTAGAGAAGGAAATGGCAACCTTCTCCAGTATTCTTGCCTGGGAAATCCCATGGACAGAGGAGCCAGGCAGGCTAGCCTGGTGGGAGCCTTTGTGACCACGGAGTCACAACGAGTCGGACACAACTTAAAGACTAAACAACAATAATTAAAGTGCCCTAAAATGGAGCAGCTATAAAGTTAATCAATTTTGTCATGTCACCTCACATGTAGCGGACACCGTAGACCTGACAAAAGACACTCTACCATATAAGAAGCCGAGTGCCGTGTCACTATCATCCTGCTGTGGACCTGCTAAATGACTGTGTGGAAGACCTTTTCTATTCCTCTGTGTCAGATGGACTAGTGGGTGAACTAAGTTTTCATTTCTTTGGTTAACTGCCTCAGAGACCAGTCACTGGGTCACATAGTGAGCCCATGTTTATTTCATAAGAAATTACCCTTCTTTTTCCCAAGAGTGCCTTTACTATTTTATGTTTCCACTGAAAGATTTAGTTTCTCCATATTCTTGCTAGCATTTGCTGGTGTTACTATTTCCTACTTTGCATGCTCTGTCGCTTCAGTCATGTCTGACTCTGTGCAACCCCATGGACTGTAGCCTGCCAGGCTCCTCTGTCCTGGGATTCTCCAGGCAAGAATACTGGACTGGGTTGCCATTTCCTTTTCCAGAGGATCTTCCCAACCTAGGGATTGAGCTTGTGTCTCTTATGTCTCTTTCATTGGCAGGAGGTCCTTTACCACTAGCGCCACCCAGGAAGCCTACTTCTTACTTTAGTGTTTTATTAATAATAATTGTGTAGAGGTAGTGCATTGTGGTTTCAATTTGTGTATCTCTAATGGCTAATAAAGTGATGCTTAAAATTCTCCAAGCCAGACTTCAGCAATACATGAGCCGTGAACTTCCAGATGTTCAAGCTAGTTTTTTTTTTTTTTAGAATAAATATGAAAAAGTTTATTTCAGAATTACATACTTTATAATCCATAAGATTAAGTGTCATCTCTGAAGGTGGAATTGAATCTTATCTCTTTTCTAATGTACAAGTCAACAGAGTGATTTTTTTCACATTTGTTTTGCAGTAAGCTTGAGAATATTTTAAAATATAAATTATGTCTTCATATTCATCTTTTTTTCATTTAATTTTATTAGTTGGAGGCTCATTACTTTACAATGTTGTAGTGGTTTTTGCCATACATTGACATGAATCAGCCATAGATTTACATGTGTTCCCCATCTTGAACCCCGCCCACCCACCTCCCTCCCCATCGCATCCCTCTGGGTCTTCCCAGTGCATCAAACTGGTTTCAGAAAAGGCAGAGGAACCAGAGATCAAATTGCCAACATCCACTGGATCATCGAAAAAGCAAGAGAGTTCCAGCAAAACATCTATTTCTGCTTTATTGACTATGCCAAAGCCTTTGACTGTGTGGGTCACAATAAACTATGGAAAAGTCTTCAGAGATGGGAATACCAGACCACCTGACCTGCCTCTTGAGAAACCTGTATGCAGGTCAGGAAGCAACAGTTAGAACTGGACATGGAACAACAGAATGGTTCCAAATAGGAAAAGGAGTATGTCAAGGCTGTATATTGTCACCTGCTTATTTAACTTATATGTAGAGTACATTATGAGAAACACTGGGCTGGAGGAAGCACAAGCTGGAATCCAGATTGTCGGGAGAAATGTCAATAACCTCAGATATGCAGATGACACCACCCTTATGGCAGAAAGTGAAGAAGAACTAAAGAGCCTCTTGATGAAAGTGAAAGAGGAGAGTGAAAAAGTTGGCTTAAAGCTTAACATTCAGAAAACTAAGATCATGGCATCTGGTCCCATCACTTCATGGGAAATAGATGGGGAAACAGTGGAAACAGTGGCTGACTTTATTTTTCTGGGCTCCAAAATCACTGCAGATGTGATTGCAGCCATGAAATTAAAAGAGGTTTACTCCTTGGAAGGAAAGTTATGACCAACCTAGACAACATATTAAAAAGCAGAGATGTTACTTTGTCAACAAATGTCCGTCTGGTCAAGGCTACGGTTTTTCCAGTGGTCATGTATGGATGTGAGAGTTGGATGGTGAAGAAAGCTGAGCGCCGAAGAATGGATGCTTTTGAACTGTGGTGTTGGAGAAGACTCTTGAGAGTCCATTGGAGTGCAAGGGGATCCAACCAGTCCATCCTAAAGGAGATCAGTCCTGGGTGTTCATTGGAAGGACTGATGTTGAAGTTGAAAGTCCAATACTTTGGCCACCTGATGAGAAGAGCTGACTCATTGGAAAAGACCCTGATGCTAGGAAAGATTGAGGACAGTAGGAGAAGGGGACGACAGAGGATAAGATTGTTGGATGGCATCACCAACTCAATGGACATGGGTTTGGTTGGAGTTTGGGTGTTGGTGATGGACAGGGAGGCCTGGCGTGCTGTGGTTCATGGAGTCGCAAAGAATCGGACACGACTGAGCAACTGAACCGAACTGAACTGAATGGCTGTTGACCTGAACATCACTTTATTTGCCGTCTGTATGTCGTCCTCTTTGCTGACATATCTCTTCATATATTTTTTTGCCCATTTTCTAATTAGATTGTTTGATTTTTTAATTGATGAATTTTGAGAGTTCTTCATATATTTTAGACATGAATCCTCTGGTCCTATTTGCGGTTTGCAAATATTTCCTTTCAGGCTGTGGCTGTCTCTTTATCTTTTTTACAGGGCCTTTGCAGAGCAGAATTTTTAAAAATTTAAAAAACAGTTTATCAATTTTACCTGTTAAGTATCATGCTATCAACATGTATGGCTTGTTGTTGTTTGGTTGCTCAATTGTGTCCAACTCTATTGTGACCCCATGGACTGTAGCCCACCAAGCTCCTCTGTCCATAGGATTCTTTATGCAAGAATCCTGGAGTGGGTTGCCATTTCCTTCTCCAAAGGATCTTCCTGATCCAAGGACTGAACCTGTGTTTTCTGCATCTCCTGCTTTGGCAGGTGGATTCTTTACCGCTGCACCACCTGGGAAGCCTATAGTGAATAATACCATATTGTATTGTATATTTGAAAGTTGCTAAGAGAATAGATCTTAAAAGTTCTCATTACTGGAAAATTTTGTAGTTCTGTATAAAAACAAACCAAAACAGTGGATATTCAACTTGAGACCAAACACATACAAATGGAGAATGCCTTCTCTCCAGAGGACAGCTCTTTTTGTCCAGAAAGCACGGCTGGTTTTGAGAGAATCAATTCCTAGGTAGATTGATAAGTCCAGGGTTCCCGAGGAGGAGAGAGGGGTCTGGAGCCCCTGAGAAGGAGAAAGGGGTCTGGGACTCTCAAGGAGAAAAGGACAAATATTCTCTTCTACATTGCTTTATCTTAGTCAATATAACAGTGTATAGGACATGTTTCTCCTTAACAAGAGCCTTCTGACTAATCCTGTCATCTTAAAATGCATATTATGGGAGTGGGCCTGGTAAGATCTTTCTATTGCTCATTCTAATCTTGTTAAGTTAAGAAGTATGTTGTGGGAGTAGGTCTGAAAAAAGTATATAAGGCCTTGATAAGACTAGCTAGGGGGACATTCTCTAATGTCCCCCTTCTGATGTCTATGTCAGAAGCTTTCTCTGTCCCTTTTCTTACTTTAATAAAACTCTGCTACACAAAAGCTCTTGAGTGGTCAAGCCTGGTCCTTGGTCCCGAAGTTAAATCTTCAGAGATCATGAATCTGACATCTTTCACTGTAAGCTATCAGTTTAACATAACCATTGATCTTTTTGATGTAGGGTGCAATTTCCTGTCTGAGAAGTATTAAGTGATGTTCTCATCACCTCTTTAAAAATTATACATGAGATTATGTTAATGGTCGTGTTCTTCATGCAGAACATCTGGCAATACTGGCAGACCAGATGGAATATGGATCCTTGATAGATGTTCTACTCAGGGCAACACTTGGAGAGCGCCTTGGAATTTGTTTCATCCTATGAATCTTAATGCTGTTTTAATGCCATTGTTGGTTTAACTTCTTTTTTTCTTGGATAATAAAAACAAGGAGAGGTGGTTCTAAGATGGCAGAGGAATAGGATGGGGAGACTACTTTCTCCCTCACAAATTCAGCAAAAGATCATTTTAATGCTGAGCAAATTCCACAAAACAACTTCTGAATACTGGTGGAGGACACCAGGCACCCAGAAAGGCAGCCCATTCTCTTTGAAAGGAGGTAGGGCAAAATACAAAAGATAAAAAGAGAGACAATAGAATTAGGGACAGAGACCCATCCTGGGGAGGGAGTTGTGAAGGAGGAGAAGTTTCCAAACACCAGGAAACCCTCTCACCAGTGGGTCTGTGGGGAGTTTTGGAATCTCTGAGGGCAACATAACTGGGAGGGGAAAAAAAAAGAAACCACAGATTATGCACCAAGCCGCGACTCCCAGTGGAGAGGTAGCCTGGTCGCTTGCATCCACTAGCAGCGAGTGGGGGCTGCATGCATAGAGTGGGGACCAGGCCTGAATGCCCTGAGGACAATCTGAGGGAGCTTACGTGAGACAGCAACCCAAACTGTGGGATAGCCATAGAGGAAAAAAAAAAAAGAGAGAGAGAGAGAGAGAACTTTTCTGCAAAAAGCTCTGAGGGACAGCCTGACCCACTCACAGAACAAAGGACGGAGCAAACACCAGAGGAGAGCTGTGGATACCAGAGGCTGCGGACTGGCCCTTCCCCACACTGGAAGCAGAGAGGCAGGCGGGCAGCAGCCAGAGCCAGAAGGCAAGGGGAAATCTTGGCCCCAGAGACAGCATCCTCTACCAAACTGTGAACAGGCTCCCAGTTGCTAACCAAGTCTTCCTGGGATCCTGGATGGTTGACGTCTGCCAGGAGGGTTGCAGTCAGAGATCAGCTCCCCAGAGGAGACACACGGCACACCTGAGATGGCACGCCCAGGAAACCGAGGGTCTGGGACCTGGGAGGTGATAAGACCACCACTCAACTGGGAGACCATGCTAGCCAAGCACCTGGTCGCCTGAGCTGCTCGGACCTGGGAAGGGCACAAAACGCAGGCCCAACCCAGTCCGTGCCTTTGTGGAGTACCCAAGAACCTGAACCTGCTTAGACCTCGAAAGTGCATGCAACCCAGGGCCCGTTTTAGACAGTTCCCCTGCAGGGCAACCTGGAGCTTGATCAGTATAGAATGGGAAAGCACACACAGCGTGAATGGGGGCAAACCCAGTGTGGCCCAGACACTGTAAGCACTCCCCACACACGCCAGTAATATTTGTTTGTGGTGTTCCTCCCTCCCCAGAGCACGACTGAACAAGTGAGCCTAAATAAGTGACCACCTTCACCCCTTTGTGTCAGGGTGGAAATTAAACACCAAAGAGACTTGCAAATAGAGGAAGCCAAAATAAACAAAGACGAGGGAACTGCTCTGGAAGTGACAGGTGCAACAGATTAAAAGCCCGGAGTTAGCACTGACTACATTGGAAAGGGCCTATAGACCTTGAGAAGAAGTATAAGCTGGAACAAGGGACTATGAAACTGAAGTGACTCCACACTGCCTGCAACAGCTCCAAGAAATACCTAGATATATTTTACTATTATCATTTTTTAATTTTTTCAATTTTTTATTTTTAAGTTATTACTCCTTTAATTTTAATTTTTATAACCTACTATTACCTTGCCAAAATACCCTATTTTTAAGGCAAATTTCATATATATATATATATATATATATATATATATATATATATATATATATATTTATAATCTTTGTGATTTTGCTTTGTTTTCTTAATATTGTATTTTTGAGAGTCTAACCTCCACTCGAGATTTTTAATGTTTGCTTTTTGATTTTTGTTATCAAGTTTACACCTTTAAGAATGCAATCTTCAGTACCCATTTTTACTTAAGAGTATGATTACTGGCTTGATTGCCCTCTCCCCACTTTGACTCTCCTCTTTCTCCCCCAGATCACCTCTATCTCCTCCCTCTCCCCTTCTCTTCTCTACTTAACTCTGTGAATATTTTTGGGTGTTCTTGGCTGTGAAGAACACGTGGGGAACTGATTACTGGCTAGATCTGTCTCTCCCCTTTTGATTCCCTCTCTTCTCCTCCTGGTCACCTCCATCTCCTTCCTCCCTCTTCTCTCCTCTATGTAACTCCATGAACCTCTCTGAGTGTTCCAGACTATGGAGAGCACATAGGGAATTGATTACTGGCTAGATTGCTCTCTCCCCTTTTGATTCTCCCTATTCTCCTCCTGGTAACCTCTATCTCCCTCCTCACTCTTCTCTGTGTGACTCTGTGAACCTCTCTGGGTGTCCCTCACTGTGGAGAATCTTTTCACCATTAACCTAGATGTTTTGTCATTGGTGTTGTATGGATGGAGAAGTCTTGAGGCTACTGTAAGAATAAGACTGAAAGCCAGAGGCAGGAGGCTTAAATCCAAAACTTGAGAATTCCAGAAAATTCCTGACTCCAGTGAACATTAATCGACAAGAGCTCATCCAAAAGCCTTCATACCTACACTGAAACCAAGCTCAAGCCAAGAGCCAACAAGTTTCAGAGAAAGACATACCCAGCTAGTTCTCCAGCAACACAGGAACATAACCCTGAGCATTAAAATACAGGTGGCCAAAAGACACACCAAACCAGTAGACACCTCACAACTCACTACTGGACACTTAATTGCACTCCAGAGAGAGGAGATCCAGCTCCACCCACCAGAACACAGATGTAAGCTTCCCTAACCAGGAAACATTGACAAACCATTCATCCAATCTCATCCACAGGGAGGAACCTCCACAATAAAGAGGAACCACAAACTTCCAGCATACAGAAAGGCCACCCCAAACACAGCAATCTAAACAAGATGAAAAGGCAGAGAAATATTCAGCAGGTAAGGGAACATGATAAATGCCCACCAAACCAAACAAAAGAGGAGGAGATAGGGAGTCTACCTGAAAAAGAATTCAGAATAATGACAATAAAATTGATCCAAAATTTTGAAAACAAAATGGAGTTACAGATAAATAGTCTGGAGACAAGGATTGAGAAGATGCAAGAAATGTTTAACAAGGACCTAGAAGAAATAAAAAAGAGTCAATCAATAATGAATAATGCAATAACTGAGATCAAAAACACGCTGGAGGGAACCAACAGTAGAATAACTGAGGCAGCAGATAGGATACATGAGGTGGAAGATAGAATGTTGCAAATAAGTGAAGCAGAGAGGAAAAAAGAAAAAAGAATGAAAAGAAATGAGGACAACTTCAGAGACCTTTGGGACAATGTCAAACGGCCCAACATTCAAATCATAGGAGTTCCAGAAGAGGAGACAAAAAGAAAGGCCATGAGAAAATACTCGAGGAGATAATAGCTGAAAACTTCCCTAAAATGGGGAAGGAAATAGCCACCCAAGTCCAAGAAACCCAGAGAGTCCCAAATAGGATAAACCCAAGGCAAAACACCCCAAGACACATATTAATCAAATTAATGAAGATCAAACACAATGAATAAATATTAAAAACAGCAATGGAGAAAGAGCAAATAACACACAAGGGGATTCCCATAAGGATAACAGCTGATCTTTCAATTGAAACTCTTCAGCTCAGAAGGGAATGGCAAGACATATTTTAAGTGATGAAAGACAAAAAGCTACAACCCAGATTACTATGCCCAGCAAGGATCTCATTCAAATATGAAGGAGAAATCAAAAGCTTTACAGACAAACAAAAGCTGAGAGAATTCAGCACCACCAAATCAGCTTTTCAACAAATGCTGAAGGATGTTCTGTAGACAGGAAACACAGAAATGGTGTATAAACTTGAACCCAAAACAGCAAAGTAAATGGCAATGAGATCATACTTATCAATAATTACCTTAAATGTAAATGGGTCAAATGCCCCAACCAAAAGACAAAGACTGGCTGAATGGATATGAAAACAAGACCCCTATATATGCTGTTGACAAGAGACCCACCTCAAAACAAGGGACACATACAGACTGAAAGCAAAGGGCTGGAAAAAGATATTTCACTCAAATGGAGACCAAAAGAAAGCAGGAGTAGCAATACTCATATCAGATAAAATAGACTTTGAAATAAAGGCTGTAAAAAGAGACAAAGAAGGACACTACATAATGATCAAAGGGTCAATCCAATAAGAAGATATAACAATTATAAATATATATGCCCCCAACATAGGAGCACTGCAACATGTAAAGCAAATGCTAACAAGTATGAAAGGGGAAATTAACAGGAACACAATAATAGTGGGAGACTTTAATACCCCATTCACACCTATGGATAGGTCAACTAAACAGAAAATTAGCAAGGAAACACAAACTTTAAATGATAACATTGACCTGTTATAGGACATTTCACCCTAAAACAATGAATTTCACGTTTTTCTCAAGTGCATATGGAACCTTCTCCAGGATAGATCACATCCTGGGCCATAAATCTAGCCTTGGTAAATTCAGAAAATTGAAATCATTCCAAGCATCTTTTCTGATCACAATGAGGTAAGATTAGATGTCAACTACAGGAAAAAAAAAAAATTAAAAATACAAATATATGGAGGTTAAACAACATGCTTCTGAATAACCAACAAATCACAGAAGAAATCAAAAAAGAAATTAAAAAAGGCATAAAAATGAATGAAAATGAAAACACAACAACCCAAAACGTATAGGAGTCAGTACAAGCAGTGCTAAGGGGAAGGTTCATATCAATGCAAGCTTACCTCAAGACACAAGAGAAAAATCAAATAAATGACCTAACTCTACACCTAAAGCAACTAGAAAAAGAAGAAATGAAGAACCCCAGCGTTAGTAGAAGGAAATAAATCATAAAAATTAAGGCAGAAATAAATGAAAAAGAAACAAAGGTGACCATAGCAAAAATCAACAAAGCTAAAAGCTGTTTATTTGAGAAGATAAATAAAATAGACGAGCCTTTAGTCAGACTCATCAAGAAAAAAAAGGAGAAGAATAAAAATTAGATTGGAATTAGAATGGAATAAAATTAGAAATGGAAATGGAGAAATCACAACAGACAACACAGAAATAAAAGGATCATAAGAGACTACTATCAGCAACTATATGCCAATAAAATGGACAACTTGGAAGAAATAAACAAATTCTTAGAAAAGTGTAACTTTCCAAAACTGAACCAGGAAGAAATAGAAATCTTAACAGACCCATCACAAGCACAGAAATCAAAACTGTAATCAGAAATCTTCCAACAAACAGAAGCCCAGGACCAGATGGCTTTACAACTGAATTCTACCAAAAATTTTGAGAAGAGCTAATACCTATCCTACTCAAACTCTTCCAGAATATTGCAGAGGAAGGTAAACTGCCAAACTCGTTCTACGAGGCCATCATCACCCTAATACCAAAACCAGACAAAGATGCCACAAAAAAAGAAAACTACAGGCCAATATCACTGATGAACATAGACGCAAAAATCCTTAACAAAATTCTATCAAACAGAATCCAACAACACATTAAAAGGATCATACATCATGACCCAGTGGGCTTTATCCCAGGGATGCAAGGATTCTTTAACTTTCACAAATCAATCAATGTGACAAACCACATTAACAAATTGAATGATAAAAACCATATGATCATCTCAATAGATGCAGAGAAAGCCTGTGACAAAATTCAACATCCATTTATGATAAAAACCCTCCAGAAAGCAGGCATAGAAGGAACATACTTCAACATAATAAAAGTCATATATGATAAACCCACAACACATTATCCTCAATGGTGAAAAATTGAAAGTATTTCCCCTAAAGTCAGGAAGAAGACAAGGGTGCCCACTCTCACCACTACTATTCAACATAGTTTTGGAAGTTTTAGCCACAGCAATCAGAGAAGAAAAAGAAATAAAAAGAATCCAGATTGAAAAAGAAGTAAAACTCTCAATGTTTGCAGATGACATGATCCTCTACATAGAAAATCCTAAAGACTCCACCAGAAAATTATTAAACTCATCAGTGAATATAGTAAAGTTTCATGATATAAAATAGACACACAGAAATCCCTTGCATTCCTATACACTAACAATGAGAAAGCAGAAAGAGAAATTAAGGAAACAATTCCATTCACCATTGCAATGAAAAGAATAAAATACTTAGGAATCAGTCAGTTCAGTTCAGTCACTCAGTCGTGTCTGACTCTTTGCGATCCCATGATTCGCAGCATGCCAGGCCTCCCTGTCCATCACAAACTCCCAGAGTTTACTCAAACTCATACCCATGGAGTTGGTGATGCCATGCAGCCATCTCATCCTCTGTCGTCCCCTTCTCCTCCTGCCCCCAATCCCTCCCAGCATCAGGGTCTTTTCCAACGAGTCAACTCTTCGCATGAGGTGGCCAAAGTATTGGAGTTTCAGCTTCAGCATCAGTCCTTCCAATGAACACACAGGACTTATCTCCTTCAGAATGAACTGGTTGGATCTCCTTGCAGTCCAAGGGACTCTCAAGAGTCTTCTCCAACACAATAGTTCAAAACCATCAATTTTTCTGCACTCAGCTTTCTTCAAGTCCAACTCTCACATCCATACATGACCACTGGAAAAACCATAGCCTTGACCAGCTGGACCTTTGTTGGCAAAGTGATGTCTCTACTTTTTAATATGCTGTCTAGGTTGGTCATAACTTTCCTTCCAAGGAGTAAGGGTCTTTTAATTTCATGGCTGCAATCACCGTCTGCAGTGATTTTGGAGCCCAGAAAAATAAAGTCAGCCACTGTTTCCACTGTTTCCCCATCTATTTCCCATGAGGTGATGGGACCAGATGCCATGATCTTAGTTTTCTGAATGTTAAGCTTTAAGCCAACTTTTTCACTTTCCTCTTTCACTTCCATCAAGAGGCTTTTTAGTTTCTCTTCACTTTCTGCCATAAGGGTGGTGTCATTTGCATATCTGAAGTTACTGATATTTCTCCCAGCAATCTGGATTCCAGCTTGTGCTTCTTTCAGCCTAGCGTTTCTCATGATGTATTCTGCATATAAGTTAAATAAGCAGGGTGACAATATACAGGTTTGACGTACTCCTTTCCCTATTTGGAACCAGTCTGTTGTTCCATGTCCAGTTCTAACTGTTGCTTCCTGACCTGCATACAGGTTTCTCAAGAGGCAGGTCAGGTGGTCTGGTATTCCCATCTCTTTCAGAATTTTCCAGTTTATTGTGATCCACACAGTCGAAGGCTTTGACGTAGTCAATAAAGCAGAAATAGACATTTTTCTGGAACTCTCTTGCTTTTTCAATGATCCAGTGGATATTGGCAATTTGATCTCTGGTTCCTCTGCCTTTTCTAAAACCAGCTTGAACATCTGGAAGTTCTCGGTTCACGTATTGCTGAAGCCTGGCTTGGAGGATTTTGAGCATTACCTTACTAGCGTGTGAGATGAGTGCAATTGTGCAGTAGTTTGAGCATTCTTTGGGATTGCCTTTCTTAGGGATTGGAATGAAAACTGCCCTTTTCCAGTCCTGTGGCCACTGCTCAATTTTCCAAATTTGCTGGCATATTGAGTGCAGCACTTTCACAGCATCGTCTTTCAGGATTTGAAATAACTCAACTGGAATTCCATCACATCCACTAGCTTTCTTTGTAGTGATGCTTTCTAAGGCCCACTTGACTTCACATTCCAGGATGTCTGGCTCTAGGTGAGTGATCACACCATCGTGATTATCTGGGTCATGAAGATCTTTTTTTGTACAGTTCTTCTGTGTATTCTTGCCACCTCTTCTTAATATCTTCTGCTTCTGTTAGGTTCATAACATTTCTGTCGTTTATTGAGCCCATTTTTGAATGAAATGTTCCCTTGGTATCTCTAATTTTCTTGACGAGATCTCTAGTCTTTCCCATTCTGTTGTTTTCCTCTATTTCTTTGCATTGATCACTGAGGAAGGCTTTCTTATCTCTCCTTGTTATTCTTTGGAGCTCTGCGTTCAAATGGGTGTCTCTTTCCTTTTTACCCTTTCTTTTCACTTCTCTTCATTTCATAGCTATTTGAAGGCCTCCTCAGACAACCATTTTGCCTTTTTGCATTTCTTTTCCATGGGGATTGTCTTGATCCCTGTGTCCTATACAATGTCACGAACCTCTGTCCATAGTTCATCAGGCACTTTGTTTATCAGATCTAGTCCCTTAAATCTATTTCTCACTTCCACTGTATAGTCATAAGGGATTTGATTTAGGTCATACCTGAATGGTCTAGTGGTTATCCCTACTTTCTTTTGTTTAAGTCTGAATTTGGCAATAAGGAGTTCATGATCTGAGCCAGAGTCAGCTCCCGGTCTTGTTTTTGCTGACTGTATAGAGCTTCTCCATCTTTGGCTGCAAAGAATATAATCAAACTGATTTCAGTGTTGACCATCTGGTGATGTCCATGTGTAGAGTCTTCTCTTGTGTTGTTGGAAGAGGGTGTTTGCTATGACCAGTGCGTTCTCTTGGCAAAACTCTATTAGCCTTTGCCCTGCTTCACTCCGCACTCCAAGGCCAAATTTGCCTGTTACTCCAGGTGTTTTTTGACTTCCTACTTTTGCATTCCAGTCCCGTATAATGAAGAGGACATCTTTTTTGGGTGTTAGTTCTAAAAGGTCTTGTACGTCTTCATAGAACCATTCAACTTCAGCTTCTTCAGCATTACTGTTTGGGGCATAGGCTTGATTACTGTGATATTGAATGGCTTGCTTGGAAACGAACAGAGATCATTCTGTCGTTTTTGAGATTGCATCCAAATACTGCATTTTGGACTCTTTTGTTGACTATGATGGCTACTATATTTCTTCTAAGGGATTTCTGCCCACAGTAGTAGATATAATGGCCATCTGAGTTAAATTCACCCATTCCAGTCCATTTTAGTTCACTGATTCCTAGAATGTCAACATTCACTCTTGCCATCTCCTGTTTGGCCACTTCCAATTAGCCTTGATTCATGGGCCTAACATTCCAGGTTCCTATGCAATATTGCTCTTTACAGCATCGGACCTTGCTTGTTTCATCAGTCCCATCCACAACTGGTATTGTTTTTGCTTTGGCTCCATCCCTTCATTCTTTCTGGAGTTATTTCTCCACTGATCTCCAGTAGCATATTGGGCACCTACTGACCTGGGGAGTTCCTCTTTCAGTATCCTACCATTTTGTCTTCTCCTATTGTGCATGGGGTTCTCAAGGCAAGAATATTGAAGTGGTTTGCCATTCCCTTCTCCAGTGGACCACATTCTGTCAGACCTCTCCACCATGACCCGACCGTCTTGGGTGGCCCCACACAGCATGGCTTAGTTCACTGAGTTAGACAAGACTGTGGTCCGTGTGATCAGATTGGCTAGTTTTCTGTGATTACGGTTTTAGTGTGTCTGCCCTCTGATGCCCTCTTGCAACACCTACCGCCTTACTTGGGTTTCTCTTACCTTGGACGTGGGGTATCTCTTCACGGCTGCTCCAGCAAAACGCAGCCGCTGCTCCTTACTTTGGATGAGGGGTATCTTCTCACGGCCACCCCTTCTGACCTTGAACATGGAGTAGCTCCTCTCAGCCCTCCTGCACCCGCGCAGCTGCCTCTCCTTGGAGGTGGGGTAGTTCCTCTGGGCCGCTGCCCCTTACCTTGGACATGGGGAAGCTCCTGTCGGCCACCGCTCCTGCGCTGTCGCAGCCTGGCGCTCTCGGTCACTACCCCTGACCTTGGGCGAGGGGTAGCTTCTCACGGCCACACTTCTGTGCAGTCCGTCGCAGCAGGCACCCTTCAGAAACAAAAGACCTATATATAGAAAACTATAAAACACTGATGAAGGAAATCAAAGATGACACAAATGGAGAAATATACAATGTTCATGGATCAGCAGAATCTATATAGTGAAAATGAGTATACTACCCAAAGCAATCTATTGATTCAGTGCAATCTCTATCAAGCTGCTGCTGCTGCTGCTAAGTTGCTTCAGTTGTGTCCGACTCTGTGCGACTCCATAGATGGCACCCACCAGGCTCCCCCGTCCCTGGTATTCTCCAGGCAAGAACACTGGAGTGGGTTGCCATTTCCTCCTCCAATGCATGAAAGTGAAAAGTGAAAGTGAAGTCGCTCAGTGATGTCCGACTCTTAGCGACCCCATGGACTGCAGCCCACCAGGGTTCTCCATCCATGGGATTTTCCAGGCAAGAGTACTGGAGTGGGGTGCCATTGCCTTCTCCACTCTATCAAGCTACCAATGGTATTTTTCAGAGAACTAGAACAAATAATTTCACAATTTGTATGGAAATACAAAAAACCTCGAATAGCCAAAGCAATCTTGAGAAAGGAAAATGGAACTGGAGGAATCAAACTGCCTGACTTCAGAATACACTACAAAACCACAGTCATCAAGACAGTATCATACTGGCACAAAGACAGAAAAATAGATCAATAGAACAAAATAGAAAGCCCAGAGATAAATTCACACACCTATGGACAGCTTATCTTTGACAAAGGAAGGAAGAATATACAGTGGAGAAAAGACAATCTCTTTATCAAGTGTTGCTGGGAAAACTGGTCAACCACTTTTAAAGAATGAAACTAGAACACCTTCTAACACCATACACAAAAATAAACTCAAAATGGATTAAAGATCTAAAAGTAAAATCAGAAGCTATAAAACTCCTAGAGGAAAACACAGGCAGAACACTCTCTCACATAAATCACAGCAGGATCCTCTATGACCCACCTCCCAGAGTAATGGAAATAAGAGCAAAAATAAACAAATGGGACCTAATTAAACTTAAAAGCTTTTGCACAACAAAGGAAACTATAAGCAAGGTGAAAAGACAGCCTTCAGAATGAGAGAGAATAATAGCAAATGAAGCAACTGACAAAGAATTAATCTCAAAAATATACAAGCAGCTCCTGCAGCTCAATTCCAGAAAAATGAGCAACCCTATCAAAAAATGGGCCAAAGAACTAAACAGACATTTCTCCAAAGAAGACATACAGATGGCTAACAAACACATGAAAAGATGCTCAACATCACTCATTATCAGAGAAATGCAAATCAAAACCACAATGAGGTACCATCTCACACTGGTCAGAATGGCTGCTATCCAAAAGCCTACAAACAATAAATGCTGGAGAGAGTGGGGAGAAAAGGGAACCCTCTTACACTGTTGGTGGGAATGCAAACTAGTACAGCCACTGTGGAGAACAGTGTGGAGATTCCTTAAAAAACTGGAAATAAAACTGCCGTAAGACCCAGCAATTCCACTGCTTGGGCATACACACCGAGGAAACCAGAACTGAAAGAGACACATAGATCCCAGTGTTCATTGCAGCACTGTTTATAATAGCCAGGACATGGAAGCAACCTAGATGTCCATCAGCTGATGAATGGATAAGAAAGCTGTGGTACATGTACACAATGGAATGTTGCTCAGGTATTAAAAAGAATGCATTTGAGTCAGTTCTAATGAGGTGGATGAAACCGGAGTGTATTATACAGAGTGAAGTAAGTCAGAAAGAAAAACACCAATATTAATGCATATATTTGGAATTTAGAAAGATGGTAATGATGATCCTATATGGGGGATAGCAAAGGAGACATAGATGTAAAGAACAGACTTTTGGACTCTGTGAGAGAGGGATAGGGTGGGATGATTGGAGAGAATAAATATCATTGAAACATATATTATCATTTGTGAAATAGATTGTCAGTCCATGTTCGATGCATGAGACAGCGTGCTCACTGCTGGTGCACTGGGATGACCCTGAGGGATGGGATGGGGAGGGAGGTGGGAGTGGGGTTCAGGATGGGGAACACATGTACACCCATGGCAGATTTATGTCAATGTATGGCAACACCACTACAATATTGTAAATTAATTAGCTCCAATTAAAATAAATAAACTAATAAAATAAAATAAAATAGAAAAAACAAGGAGAAATGGTTCAGAAGAACTTTTTAAAAGTCTATGCTTTGGCTCACATGGTAATCAATGTCTGAGTGCTCAGTTGGTCAGCTGTGTCCAACTCTTTGTGACCCTATAGACTGTAGCCTGCCAGGCTCCTCTGTCCATGGAATTCTGAAGACAAGAATACTGTAGTGGGTTGCCATTCCCTTCTCCAGGGGATCTTTCTGACCCAGGCATTGAACCCAGGTCTCCTGCACTGCAGGCAGATTCTTTACTGTCTGAGCCACCAGGGAAGCCTACGAATACTGGAGTAGGTAGCCATTCCAAGCTCAAGGATGAAAACATGCAGCTTGGAGTCCCTGAGTGCCTTTGGGCTCAGATGCCTGTTGGAAATGCCATTACATAGCAGAATGGAAAGAGAACAATGAATGCTGGGATAGTCCTGACAAAACCCAGGGCCAGGAGGTAAAGTAAACTTCACAGAGTTGGGAAAACTGTCAAACACTACATTTAGGAGAAAACATGAGCTCAGGGAGATAGCAGCAATTGTTCAGTTCAGTCACTCAGCAGTGAACATATAGATGCAAGTGTCTTTTTGCATTATGGTTTTCTCTGGGTATATGTCAAGGAGGGGATTTCTGGGTCAATACAGGAATGGATAAAGAAGATGTGGAATGTTACTCAGACATAGAAATGAATGAAACTGGGGCTTTTATAGTGATGTGGATGAACCTAGAGTTTGTCGTACAGAGTGAAGGAAGTCAGAGAAAAACAAATATCGGATATTAACGTATGCCTGTGGAATCTAGGAAAATGATACTGATGAAGCTATTTGCAAGGCAGGAATAGAGACGCAGACGTAGAGAACAGAGAAGTACTTGTGGACACAGTGGGGGACGGGGAGGGTGGAACGAACTGAGAGAATAGCACTGACATATATACACTGCCATGTATAAAACTGATAGCTAGCAGGAAGCTGCTGCACAGCACAGGGAGCTCAGCTCGGTGCTCTGTGATGACCTAGAAGGGTGGGGTGGGGGCAGATGGGAGGGGGTTCAAGAGGGAGGGGACATACATATACTTACAGCTGATTGACGTTTTCATACAGCAGAAACATAATGCTGTAAAGCAACTATATTCCAATTAAAAAAAAATACTAAAAAGTAAAAAGTAAGACAAAAGAATGCAGCAGAGATGCAGTGTGGATGAGGCCAGGGGATCTGGACAGACCAGAGACCCATGAAGTCTTGGCCGTTCTCTCAAGATGTTTTCTAATCCAAAAGGAAGTTTTTACATGCATTTCTAAAGGATTGCGAGCAATGGTTTTATGCTTTTGGTGTGTTTTCCCATCATTTTCATCTTCCCATTTCCCCCATTTTAACCATAAGAATCTTGCTGGGAACTTCTACACTGGAAGTACGTTTCCATTCAGGCTTCCACCAAATGGAACACAAAATCAAGAGCAGGTTGAGGAGGTACCAGAACCAAAGGCTCAAAGCCTCGTTCTCCTACTCTTGGTGGGGCCCCTTTCTCTCTCTACAACTTCAGTTTTCCTCCATGTTTTGTCATGTTCACCCCTGAGACCTGAGCTATTTTTATAATAATCAAGAATGGGAGAATTGCAGTGTTTATCTTCAGTTGAACTCTACAGAGTGGTCAGTTTTTGATTTACTGTTTGGGGAGAGGAAGACAAAAATAACTTAAGGCACACATTTTCCCTTGAATTCAGATCTGCCCACAGTTTTGCAGGGTCATGATATAAAAGTCTAAAATTCTTAAATTTTTGCATGCTTTCTTGAGAAATTCAGAGAAAGCATACACCATTTTTTTGTGTGTCTGAATGTTTTGAATTTTAAAAATTCAGCAGACTTTTACTGCAGGAAATATGAACCCCATTAACATTTTTTTTCATTTACCACAAAATACTAGAAGGTAGGTTAAGTTGTACCTCAGTGTTCAAAAACTGAAGACCAAGATGACAAAATAATTTTCTATTTGTCAATTTGTAATAAGTATCTTAAAAAGATGGGAAAAAAAATCACTTAAAATGAAGTGTTCAGCTAAAAATTATTCCTTTGTTGCTATAAATCCATAAATAAATCTCAAAAACTGTCATAAACATTAGCAGCAATTTTTGAGTTTATAATAATCTCTGATTACAATGATATTCATTTCCCTTGGCACAATTTGACACTTGTGCAACTGCTGACTTTAACAAAATGGTCATGGTATTCAATATTTAAAAGAGGCATTTAAAACCACCATGGAATTAAGGCATAAAAAGTTATATTAAGGAAAACTTTTTTGACGGTTCTTCTGAAATCATTTAAAAATTAACTTTTTATATGTGCCTCATTTTTAGCACTTGACAATGGCAATTTAAAAAATTACACATAAAATTCTTCTTCAGCCAAGGCCGTGAACAGAATTGGTTCTGAGTGTCATAAACCGACCAAGGTATAAATCGTTGCAAAGTAGTGGTTGGAAAGAGCACTGTAGTAACTCAGTTTTAACAACCTGGTCACAAATAAGAGCCTACAATCCATGGTGGACTTCAGTGTTTCATAAACGTATAAGTAAATCTTGGAACAGGTTTCTGATCATTCTAGCCAGACTCATAGTCCTGAACCCAAATTCAGCATTTAATTTGCTACTTTTGTGCTAAGCACGAGCCCTGCCCTGGGCAGAAGTTGACTGTTCCCCTTCTCCTAGT
Organism: Cervus elaphus; assembly: GCF_910594005.1. Taxonomy (NCBI): domain Eukaryota; kingdom Metazoa; phylum Chordata; class Mammalia; order Artiodactyla; family Cervidae; genus Cervus; species Cervus elaphus. The sequence continues at coordinate 59,262,577 of NC_057825.1, forward strand.
GACAGCCGTGTTGTCTGAAATTTATGGTGATGGCCATATTGTTGGCTGTTGCACTTGGTATCTCATTCCATGGATGTGTTAATTCACTCACTCCAGACGTTCAACACTCAACTGAACCATTTTGCCATTTGAACTTGTCAACTGAGAAGCAATTTCCAGCTTTGAGACATTTAATGTGATTTGTGGGTCAGTTGATACTTGGGAGGTGGTGGTCATTGGTATCCACCCACAGGTGACAATTTCAGTCAGAATCAGCCCAGACACTGGTCCTTCTGCCAAATGGGTGGTTGCCTAGGAGGTCAGGTTGCATCAGTGCAGACAGTCTTCATCTGCAGTCTGATTCACTCTGTGAAATGATGGAAGCAGAGGGGATCCACACATGATGGTTACTAAAACATGACCATAAGTTTTCCACTGAAAGGTGTCGTTGTGGATGGTGACATTGCCTGTGGCACCAATCCATGTTTGTGAGAAGGCTTTCTGTGAATGCCTGTGGTCCAGTGTTGCCTAACAGTGAGGATAGTCAAATGCTAGCAACCATTGTCCAAGGGGCAATGCTGTACCACTGGACACACTTTGGGGAAGGTTTACAAACCCCGGAGATACTCTAGACGAAGCTGGCAAGATCCTGAGAGACCCTCTTCCTTAGTCTGTTCAGACTCCTTGAGCAAAAGTACTGGGTGGTTTAGGAAGAGCAGAAGTTCACTGCTTATGGTCCTGGAACCTGGGAATTCCAAGATCAGATTTGGTGTCTGTGGAGAGATGTCTTCCTGGTTTACAGACTTTTGCCTTCTCTCTGGGTCCTTGCATAACAGATGGTAAGGGAGCTCTCTGGCTTCTTCTTACAAGGGCACTGAGCCCATTCATGAGGCTCCACCCTCATGACTTGATTACCACCCAGAGTTCCATCTCCAAACACCATATTGTGTGGATTTGGGGGGACACAAACATTCCATCGACTGCATCCTTTAAACAATGACTGTCAAAACTTAGAGATGGTAAGTGTTCCCCCCCACCATAAATATGCCCCCAGTCATTACAAGCCCATGAGCACAGTGACTGCTTTTTTCTACACATGAATTGTCATTGCCTGTAGCTCAGATGTTCATGAAATCCTCTGTAAATGTTAGGATTCTGTCTTTGCTGATTGCCACCCACTCCCAGGAAAATTCATTATTGTCCAGCAAAATGAAAGTTCATTTTGCTTGTTTTATTGCGTGACCAAACAAATGAATAAAATAAACAGATAAAAAATTAAGGTCTTAGCAATATATTCACCAAGTTATACCTTTTCTAAAACTTGGGAAGATAAACCTTTCATTTCAGTTGATTAAGGCCATTTTCTCTCTCCACTTTGTTTTGCCCATAGCCATCCTTTCTCATGTCAAAGGTCATTGGAGGGTTTGCAGGCACTTTGGGGATACAGGTTAGAAGTTAGGTGATGTTTAATCCTGTTTTATGGAGATCTATTTATGAGTTTCGCAGGCAGTTCTGTACAATACTCCATGATTGCCAGTTGTTCATTGTAAGACTGGCTTTGAGGGCTGTTACCTGGGCCAACTTACTTCTCCAAGTGTAGTAAAGGAGGTTAGGGCTGGAGGTTTTAGGGCAAAAAGATCTGGCTTTGACTACCTGGTCTGGAAAGCGAGGAAGGGCAGTCAGAAATACCAACCATTTCCAACTCAAAGAGAATCTAAGATGAGTCATTGAGGGAGAAAACTAAAAAACCCCTGACAATTTAGTATTAGTCATTCAGTCGTGTCCACTCTTTGTGACCCCATGAACTGTAGCTTGCCAGGCTCCTCTGTCCATGGGATTCTCAAGGCAAGAATACTGGTGTGGGTTGCCATTCCTTTCTCCAGGGCATCTTCCTGACCCAGAGATCAAACCTGCATTCCCTGCATTGCAAGTGGATTCTTTACCATCTGAGCCACCAGGGAAGCAGGGCTCAGGTAAAAAAGAAACTTGACAAAGCTGTTCCCAAATTTGACAATGGACTAAAAAAGTATCTGACATTACCAATATTGAGTTGGAAAGATGAAAGGAACTTTTCTAAACCATCAAAGGCTCAAAACACAGTAGATCAATGTTGCTAGAAAAATATATAGGGAGTGATATTTCTCTTCATTCCATAGAAAATACCAACTCATGGCCCTACAATGGGAGGATGAGGAGTATATAGATTAAAAATAGAGGAAAAAAGCATCACAAAAGTTGCTAGGGAGGGAATTCATGAAAATGTACTATTTTACTGGATTTTATGGTCACCGTGGTGTTTGCTTTTAAATCTGTATTTTTTTTTTATTTGCCTTTTTTCTTGCTCACTTTCATATTTGTGGTTTTTTAATTAAGAAGTGACTCCAACTGTAAAATGCTTCAGACTCCATGAAATCCGGGGCTGCTCCAAGTTGGAGCTTCAGACGTTCTCTGGACATAGTTTCTGAGGCTTAAAAGTGGGTAATTTGGGACCTTCCTGGTGGTCCAGCGGTTAAGACTCTGTGCTTCCAAATGCAAGGAACACAGGCTTTGTCCCTGGTTGGGGTACTAAGATCCCACATACTGTGTGGTGGAGTCAAGAAGACATATTTTTTTTTAAGAAGTGGGTAATTGTGCACCTTTAGAGGACTTCTATGTGCCAGAATCAGACAGTTTCTGGCACATTTGTGTCTGAATTTTTGTGACCCCTTAGACTGCAGCATATCAGACTTCCCTGCCCTTTACCATCTCCCAGAACTTGTTCCAACTCATGTCCATTGAGTTGGTGATGTCATCCAACCATCTCATCCTCTGTTGTTCCCTTCTCCTCCTGCTTCTATCTTTCCTGACATCAGGATCTTTTCCAGTGAGTTGGCTCTTTGTATCAGGTGGCCAAAGTATTGGAGCTTCAGTTTTAGCATCAGTCCTTCCAATGAATATTCAGGGTTGATTTCCTTTAGGATTGACTAGTTCAATCTCCTTGCTGTCCAAGGGACTCTCAAGAGTCTTCTCCAGCACCACAGTTTGAAAGCATCAATTCTTCGGTGTTCATCCTTCTTTACGGTCCAACTCTCACATTCATACACGACTGCTGGAAAAACCATAGCTTATTGGCAAATGGTAGGCTTTCATAAATGCTCATTTTCTTTTCTCTCTTCTGAATTGAGGTGGTGTACATTTATGATCTTAATTTTGACCTTAACGTCTTTTCTCCCTGGCTAACTATCTTTTTATTTCCCCAGAAACAACATTCTGAGTTCATTACACTCCTGCCTGGTCTCTGCCATGCTCTCTTCCTGTCTGATTCATCTTTGTTCTGCTGTCACCATGATTTTTCAGAAAGTCTGACCTGATCCGAGTTAAAAATCTGACTTGCTTAAACATCTTTAATGATTCCTTTTGACCAAAAGATAAAGCTGACATGGCCTCAGTGTGGAATTCCAGGTCTTGAAATTGATTCTTGCCTACTTTTCTAGCCTGAAATGATGTCTCCCTCAAAACCTGCAGTTCAGGCAGCCAGACAGTAAGAAACTTACCTCTGAGCTTCCAGTCTGTTCAAGTTCAAGAAATGTTCTTTCCCTGCCTGTAATTATTCATTCACGCACTCACTCGTGACAGCAATACTGAAGCCATGCAGGACCCTGTGGGACCCTGGGCACAAAGTCTTTCAGTGTCCCCCATTTTCTTGATTACAGGAAATAGTCTTCATTCAGCCTCCAGGTCCTTCCCTGAGTTCCAAAGGGCAGGTTCAAACAATTGCTAATCAGGAAAGGGAGGGGATGCAGAGACAAGGGAGGAGCAATCAAGAAACAATAGTGTAGTCTTGGGACAGATCCTGGTTCCCCTCAAGGGACACACACAGCAATACCTTAGAGCTGCTGTGCAGACACTGAACCCCCCACCAGGTGGGAGAAGTTAACTCTCTGCTGCCTACAAGCATGGAGACCCCAGACTTGTTGGAACAAGCAGGTTGATGATGCTGACTCCCACTTACCTTACCACTTGTCAGTCAGAAGAATGTCCAGAACTGGCCACACCCTCTTTGAACCATTATTACAACACTCCTCACTACCCTCTCCAGGCGGGACACACAACTGTGGGTGTATTTGTGGTTCTTGGATGGAGTATATACAGGCTCAGAATGGGACACATTGAGTCCCCCGACATGTGGCTACTTTAGGGATAACAGAGCTGTTAGGCCACCGGTGGCAAGATGGCAGCTTGGTATTGCAGTTCTCTCGTTCTGTGTGTTGTGTGTGCTGTACTGTTGTCTTGTGTATTTGTCTTGTGTGTTCCATAGTGTTGTCTATGATCCTGGTGTCTTTGGCATGTATTAGAGATGGGTGGGTTTCCCAGATGTCTCAGTGGTAAAGAATCTGCCTGCCAAGCAGAAGACATGGGTTCAATCCCTGGGTCAGAAGATCCACTGGAGGAGGGCATGGTAACCCACTCCAATATTCTTGCCTGGGAAATCCGATGGACAGTGGAGCCTGGCAGGCTATAGTTCATGGGGTCACAAAAAGTTGGACATAACTTAGTGACTGAACAACAACAACAGCAACACTTACTTCAAGAGACTTTGAGTGAAGCAGGTGACTCCAAAACCTGGATAGACCTCATCCAATCAGTTAACGGACTCAAGAAAAAGTGAGGTTCCTGAGTAGGAAGGAACTCTGCCAGCAGATGATGTGGATGGAACAGCAGCTCTTCCCTGGGTTTCAACCTGGTGGCCCACCCTGCAGATCGTGGGCTTGCTAGCCCAATGATCACATGAGTCAATTCATTAAAATAAATCTCTCTCTATATATATGCACCCTATTGGTTCCATGGGCCAATTCAAATATTATCCTATTTGTAAAATCTTTACAGCTCCAAGTTGGTTCTCCTCCACCAGCCCCTCCTGTAACATTTCTTGACTCTCACTGTTCAGGACACAAGATTCATATTTATTTACATCCCTCTCCCTCATTAAACTGTGAGTAACTTGGGGATCAGGTCTTATCCATTGTGGAAGTGGCCTGAGACTAACATCGGCTGCTATTAAAAAAGATGCTCAATAAACATTTATTGAATGAATGAGGAAGATGGATGGATAAAAGACTGTTTGCAGTTGCAATTTTCATGGTGATTATGATGCCTGGTGCATGGCAAGTGACCGCGAATATCCATGATATAGGCTGACACCACAGGCTCTTATTTACCAGGTTACTATGAGCCAGACCCTTGCCTGGGCTCTAAAAATACCCTAGGACCTGAAAGAGCTCACACAAGTTTGTTTTTATTAAATTAAGGAGCTCTGCCCAAGAATCCTAGGACCAGCCATGTCTCAGGTTACCTCCCCTACTATAACCCCTTCCCCCAGCCCCTCAGCTCTTTCAGCACTGAGACAATGTAGGGCTTGTGCCCAGGCAGAAGGAGAAAAGGATTGAAGGTTATGTCCGAGAGCCAGAGCCAAGGGGGCCACTGATGGAGGAATGACTGCTGATACTTATCAGATGCAGCAACCTCTCTCCCCTAATCCTCCCCAGCTCCTCGTGAGCCTCAAGCTTTCCAACTGCTTTCAGTGCCATGTATTCTGAAATGATCATGTGGGCTAATCAAGCCTCAAGCAGGCCTTGGGGGAAGGCCGGGAGAAAACAGGGTAATAAATCACACGTTTTTGACATCATAGAGTTGAGAGAAACGACTAAAGCATGTTTGTAATTTATTTTCTCCTTGAAAAAAAAAAGTTATTTCTGGCAGTGTGAACATCAGATTTCTGAAAATAAATTACTAGCTTATTTGTCACTGAAGTTGTGGACGCATCAACATCTATAGGAAATTCAAGTCTTCTGGGCCAGTGCCTTCGATGACAGAAGTCAGAGCAAAGATGTATCACCCTGCTCTGGGCTTTGTGGCTTCACAGATCCAGAGGGAGACAGTGCCGGCAAAGTCACTTTAGGCTTCTCAGTTCTAATTCCTTCTTATAGGGATTCTGTGTGTCCAGAGGGCATCTGTGGCCCTGTGCTGACCAGTGGTCAGAAGTCTCAGTCAGTTTCACATAAATTTCTCTCCTTGCCTTTTGTCCTTTTATACTTCTTTCTTGTTGTTCAGTTGCTAAGTCATGTCTGAGTCTGCGACCCCATGGACTACAGCATGCCAGGCTTCCCTGTCCATCATCGCCTAGAGTTTGCTCAAACTCATGTCCATTGAATCAGTGATGCCATCCAACCATCTCACCCTCTGAGACCCCTTTCTCCTTTTGCCTTCAATCTTTCCCAGCATCAAGGTCTTTTCCAATGAGTCAGCTCTTTAAATCAGGTGGCCAAAGTATTGGAGCTTCAGCTTCAGCATCAGTCCTTTCAGTGAATATTCAGGATTGATTTCCTTTAGGATTGACTGGTTTGATTTCCTTGCTGTCCAAGGGACTCTCAAGAGTCTTCTCTAACACCACAATTCGAAAGCATCAATTCTTGGATGTTCAGCCTCCTTTATGGTCCAACTAGCCCATCCATACATGACTACTGGAAAAACCATAGCTTTGACTATATGGACCTGTGATTTTTTGATACACTCAGTCAGGTGGAGATTAGTGTGGGGTGGGGTATTCACACAAGACAGACAAACAAACAAGCCAAACCCCACCCCATCTTCCTGCTAGCACCCCACCCAGCTGCTAGAACCTTCTTCAGCAGGTGGCTGCAGATAATCTACTCAATGTCAGCATCTCCTTTTTGTGAGTCTGACCACAAAAATCAAGTGAGGGGAAGCAGGACCTATGTTTCCCAGGGATCCTACACCCCTGCTCCCCACTACCCATGCCTCTAACGAAGTGCTCAAGTGGGGCCTGGAGTGGCTGGAGTAGAGGCACTAGGCTGTCAGGCTGGGATGGGGAAATGTCGCTGGTTTAAGCTCTTTAGCATATGCCCAGATGTGCTGCCGCCTTTGGCAAGTCCCCAGCCTAGAGATAGATAGGACAGTATTTTTGGAAACCTGCCCCAAATCTGAAAGCACTCACTGTGAGGAGATGAGCCAGATGGCAGAAGCTCAGTCACCTGCCTCTGTGAATCCTCCCTGTGCCAGCGCCCCCACCCCAGGTATGTGCTAGCCAGGATTGCAGACCCAGCCTCTATGTCGTCTCCCAGCCTCTATGTCGTCTCCCGGCCTCTCCATCCCATGCCTGTCTTACCTCCCCTGCCTGCCTACTGCAAAGTTAGACTTGGCTCAAGGGATTTGTTCAAATGCTGAAGCAAAACTGTGGTTCATTTTAATGGAGGGACAGGGCAGTGGAGCTGAAGCAGCTTCACCTGTGGCAGGTGCTTGCTCCCTGGACCAGAAGCATCCTGCCTGTGGTTCACTGCGGCTCAGCCCCATCTCACCAGTGGCCACTGGAAGGTCCTCCCTCATTAAATCCATATGAGTTGGCCTCCTGACCTTGCATTTTCCTTTTCTGGTTCTGTGTAGGTGAGGTCAGCCACCTGCTCCCAGAGCCATGGTCCACAGAGCATCTTCTACCTATGTTCTGAGAGGAAGAAATCAGAGTCACCCATGAGGGTCAGAATGTCCATAACTTTCCCCCACATTAAACAGTTACAGCAAGACTACCTTTGAAGGATTTTATTAATGATTGAGATGATGTTACAAAAGTGGCCTGTAATTACCTGTATTTAAAAAATCCTATTGAAGAACAGAGGAGGAAATTAACCCAGCTTGGAGCTAAGGGGTCAATACATTTCATTACCTCAAAAGTTTAAGGCTTGAGGAAGCTATATTCAATATCCTAGGATAAATCATCATGGAAAAGAATAAAGAATATATATAGAGAGAGAGTCCACTGGAGTAATATATATATATATATATATATATATGAAAGTGAGTGTGAAAGTATTAGTCACTCAGTTGTGTCTGACTCTTTGTGACCCCATGGACTATAGTCTACCAGGCTCCTCTGTCCATGGGAGTTTCCAGGCAAGAATACTGGACTGGGCTGCCATTTCCTTCTCCAGGGGATCTTCCCAACTCAGGGATCAAACCTATGTCTTCTGCGTTAGCAGGTGGATTCTTTACCACTGCACCTCCTGGGAAGCCTGCCTAATACACTAACAACAACAGAAAGTCTTTTCAAATGGAAAAAATCCCTCTCGATCTCACACATCCACTGTTTCTACCTTTATGTTGGCATTTTCAGATGCATACAGATTCTGACATTGTCACTATCACTGTGAATATGATTTTTAGATTTAATTTCTTAAATCTATACAGCCTTCTGGGAGAACTGCCAGAGAGAGGAATTTGGACTACTTGCAGAGGGGTAGGAGTGGGTATGGAGAATAGGGGCAGCGGGATGGAGGTAGGGGTGATGGGAGCAGAGGGCGTCCTGGGAGCTTGGAGGAAGCCTGTGTGAAATCTCCTGCTGAATCTCCTAGGAGCCTGTGTTTCAGGATGGCAGCTTCAATGCATCTGGAGGGGGCTCTGTTTTCAGAGACTCTTTGCTCGGAGTTGAGTCAGAGATCTATCCAGGAGGATGAGGAGATCCACCCCGGGGGACACCCAGGGGTACAACAGGCTTCATGAGGGTCACTCTATACTTCAAGAGCCCGACACTGTAACAAAACCATTTCGTACCCAGTCCTGAAGCGTGCTAGGCAGGATCCTGGGCTCTCACAGCCTACTGTCTCGATTTACACCTATCACTGGACATCCCTTGAAAAAAGGAAGACAAATGATAATTAAAAGGGCGGGAAAAGCTTTCAGGTCCTTTAATAACTGTGGTGTGCAATATTTCAGGGGAAAGAGAGTAGGTCTTCTCCACTGTTTCAGGCTATTTAAGGCCTTTCCGTGGGTTCTAGATCAGCACCCGCACACACACTCACACACAGAGCTACACAGGGATCTTGCTTAATAAGGAAAAGGAGATAAACTTTCCACACAACTTTTCTGCTCTAACTGGGTCGTTTCTTGTCATATCTCGTAACTCTAATCTGATGGCGTTTTTAAGATTGTCATTTTATAAATGCAAAGTTTAAGTCACTCTGTCTGTCAATTTTAAATTCTGTGTGTCTCCCCCTCCCTCTACCCCACCCTCACCATTGACTAAAAATTATTCACAACCTAGACTTTACTTTTTTGAGCTCCAAAATCAATGCATATGGTGACAGCAGCCATAAATTTAAGACACTTGCTCCTTGGAAGAAAAGCTATGACAAAGTTAGACAGTGTATTAAAAAGCAGAGACATCATTTCACTGACAAAGGTCCATATAGTCAAAGCTACGGTTTTTCCAGTAGTCATGTATGGATGTGAGAGTTGGACCAAAAGGAGGCTGAATGCTAAAAAATTGATGCTTTCAAACTGTGGTGTTGGAGAAGACTCTTGAGAGTTCCTTGGATAGCAAGGAGATCAAACTAGTCAATCCTAAAGGAAATCAATCCTGAATATTCATTGGAAGGACTAATGCAGATGCTGAAGCTCCAATACTTTGGCCACCTGATGCAAAGAGCTGGCTCATTAGAAAAGACCCTGATGCTGGGAAAGAGTGAAGGTAGGAGGAGGGAACGACAGAGGACGAGATGGTTGAATGGCATCATCAACTCAATGGACATGAGTTTGAGCAAGCTCCAGAAGATAGTGAAGGACTGGGAAGCCTGGCGTACTGCAGTCCATGGGGTCACAAAGAGTCTGACATGACTGAGTGACTGAACAACAACATGAACAGGCCCAGGTGCAGACCTGCTATGGACCCAAATAACACGGTTTGTTATTGCTGTTTAGTTGTTCAGTCATGTATAACTCTTTTTGACCCCATGGACTTTAGCCCACCAGGCTCCTCTGTTCATGGGATTCTCCAGGCCATTTCCTCTTCCAGGGGATCTTCCCAACCCAGGGATTGAATCTGTGTCTCCTGCATTGCAGGCAGATTCATACCACTGAGTCACCTGGGAAGCCCAATGACAAGTATAGGGTTTTGCAAATGTGCATTTCCAGCGGCTCCTGCACTAAACAGCAACCACCCTCTGTATTATTATAATAGCCATTGACTGGATTTGACATACTTACATGTCTGCATTGCATAGAAGTCAGCCCATAAATCAAATTGTGTATGACAAGATAGAAAGGAAGTGATGGGTTTGCATTATCTGCTGGGAGGTTTTATAGAAAGGAGCTTAATTAGAACCTGGGAATGATGGGGAGAAGACACATGTTTTTGGTTACTTTATTGTTGGACCCAATTTCCTCCCCATATGTGGAAGCACACAGGCAAGATGCTTTCAAACTGCCAGAAGCCCCATGATTGACACACATGTGGGGCCGGGACAGGAGGCGAGGACAATGGGGAGTCTGCTGCACCTTTGCGGGGTGACTGTCAGGTGGTAGGTGTAAATCACATTTATGTGCCATCAGAGCTGGAGACGGTGCGCAGGCCTCCATGCTGTGACCTGGCAAGGCAGTAAGTGGGTTTTGTGAAAATTCAAGGCAACACTGTGTTGACTCTTGACACTCATCCCCTACCAAAGAAAACAAGAAAAAAAATGCATTGATCCCTTGTAGAAAGGAATTTGCTTCAATAAGAGAAAGAAGGAATAGCAGGTTTTCATTGTAGAAATACTTTCAGAAATGCAGACTGATGTAAAAATGGTTTCCCTCTAGTACCATCAGATCCCCAGGCAGTGCAGTGTAAAGAATCCACTGGCTATTGCAAGAGATGTGAGTTCAATCCCTGGGTCTGGGTCAGGAAGATCAGAGGAGGATATGACAACCCCTTCCAGTATTCTTGCCTGGGAAATCCCATGACAGAGGAGCCTAGTGGGCTACAGTCCATGGGGTCACATGCAACTGAGCAAGTGAGCACACATACACCTAGTATCATCAAGGAAAATACACAAATCTTTGTAAGCCTACCGTCCACCATTCAGAGTCTTCACCTCCTCCTTCCCATTCTCTGAGACCTCCCAGAAACTTAAAAATGTTATTTTTTCAGTTGACAAAGTAAGCACTTTGACCGAAGACTTACCCTGTGCAGTGGCAATCTAACATTTAATATCACCGATTGAATTACCCAATAAAATGTAAACTCTGGAATATCAAACTGGAAAGTCGTATAAAAAGTATACCAGAAGTCATTTTTCTGTCCTGCCTTCTGAAAGAAGGGGAAGCAGGCATTTCCCCAAGTTGTGCCGTGGCTCTTCAGTGTCCTGGGCTGTATTTGCAGGGTCTGTGTGTACACACAGGGCCTGGGTGTACATGCATCACCCATGAATAGTAAGCACAGATTTGAGTCTTTACTTAAAAAAGAAGAACAGTTTGAGGATTTGTGAGTTGAAGTTTCAATTAGAAAAATTTATGGCCAAGTATCTGTTTTCTTATAACCATTAGTAATTAAGGACTTTTGTTTTTCTGCAAATGTGTTTGGATTTCAAAAGTCTTATGTTTCATATTGGCAAGCTAGGATCAGCAAGTCTACTTTGATTGAAAACTAAGTGTTTTAATAGCATATGCTTTTACAATAATAAGAGATTAAGCTTGGAAATGGAGACCAAAAAAACCCCTATCAGTTCAAACATGTATTTATTTGGCTTTCCTTGTTATACATAAGAAACAGTGTAGTACTTCGAGGTTCTCTGTAGAGGCTGGGTAATTACTCCCACGTGAGTGGGTGGAGCTTTTGAGAATTCAATGAGATGATGATGTAAGGGTCTCGGCCCAGGGCACTGGGTCTAGGAGGGTGGGGTTGAGCCAGGAGGCTGTGTCCAGGTCACCCAGGGCCTTGTGGGTGGCCAGAGCATTTGCTTTTTTGCCAGAGCATTACAGGGTTTTTGGTGGGGAGGGGACTTGATCAGATGAGGCTGGATTCTTTGTGGTGCTAAGACTAGGGTGGAAGGGAGAGCAGGGGGACAGTGTGGGGACCACAGGGAGTGGAGCAGGGGAGGTGTGAGTCTGAGAGGCAGCTCCACTGACGGCTGACTAGACCGCTGAGGGACAGGGCAGGGCCGGTCACTCCACTGTGTGGGGCCTGGTACCCATCACAAAGCAGACACTGTTAAAATGGCATCGTGTGAGGGGAAGCCACAGTGAATCTCAAGTTCAGTCTAATCACGTTAACAGTCAGAAGCGAGGTGGTGGTTTCATCACTCAGTCGTGTCCAGCTCTGTGTGACCCCATGAACTGTAGCCCGCCAGGCTCCTCTGTCCATGGATTCTCCAGGCAAGAATAGTGGAGTGGGTAGCCGTTTCTTCCTCCAGGGGATCTTTCCCTCCCAGACATCAAACCAGGTCTCCTGCATTGCAGGCAGATTCTTTAACATCTGAACCACCAGTAAAGCCTGTATGTATTTATAATATTGTATACTTATTAATATAACATACAGCATATGTTATATACATATATAGATTGTGTTATTATGTGGTGGCTCATAGTATCTATATATATACTAACACATAAATAACATAGTTTTTACAAAATAGGTTTTTGAGAGAGGTTTTGCTGATTTTGAGGCATTTTGGGTAAAAATGTTTGCTTCTTGTGTTTGAAATACAGAGATGTGAAATCTCAGTCAAGTTAATTGACATGGAATTGTGGTGATGAGTGCATATCTATGTTCATTTTAATATATTGCTCCTGAGAAATACATTTTGATTTTCATCTCATTCCATTTTCAGAAGTTTGACTGTTTGTCTGGGAGCTGGTTTCTCACATTTTCTTTCCCATCTTCAGTTATGCGAGGACTTTCATCTTGTATTGGCCCTTGGGGTGAATGTTGGGTGCTTGCTCTGTATCTCCTGTCGAGTGGGGTCTGCCTGACAATTAGTCAGAGCACAGTGATCTGTTTATGGTCAGTGGCAGGTAATCGCCTGTGTGCCAGCTCTAGGGTGGGGAGGAACAGTTCTATCCTGTGTCTCTCTGTCTCCTCTCCTTCACTGCTCAGCTCACCCAGGCCACTTCTCAGCCTCCTCCTTAGTTTGCTGAAATGTACACCAGAGATTTCATTTTGTTTTGGTCTGTGTTGTTGCCCGAATTCAGAACAATGCTCTTATCGCAGGATGCCAGGGATCAATGATGTTAGAGATTCAGTTTAAGATAGAAGGGAACAGCACAGGCTCTGGGATCAAACAGACCGACTCTTCCACTTGTTAATTGCATACCCTGAGCAGGGGCCCCACTCAACTGGCAGAAGCAGCATGTGTGTGCATGGGTGCTGACAGTCCTGCAAATACAGGTTTGTGAGCTTGTCCCAGACAAGAAATACTAAAGTAAGCACTGCCTGCTCCTGCAAGACAATTAAGCCCCAGATCTTCATGGATTGGCCTAACAGAGTTTATTTCTCACTCACTAGAAGTTTCAGTGCTAATATGCAATATTTGCTTTTCTCTTTCTGATTTATTTCACTTCGTGTCATAGTCTCTAGGTCTGTTCACATCTCTATAAATGATCCAATTTTGCTCCTTTTTATGACTGAGTAATATTCCATTTATATATGGATCTTCTTCATCCATTCCTCTGTTGATGGACATTTGTGCTGTTTCCATGTCCTGGCTAATGCAAATAGCTGCAATGAACATGGAGTTCAAGTGTCATTTTGATTCATGTTTTTCTCTGGTGTATGTCCAGTAGTGGGATTGCTGGGTCATATGGTAGCTCTATTTTTAGTTTTTTAAGAACACGCCATACTGTTCTCCATAATGTCTGCATCAATTTACATTCCCACCAATGGTGTAGGAAGTCTCCCTTTTTCCACACCCTCTTCAGCATTTAAGGTTTGTAAATTTTTTGATGATGGCCATTCTGAGTGGTGTAAGGATATTCACCTTGATGATCGTCTTTTTTTTAATTTAAAAACTTTTTTATTTTTATTAATTTTTTTTTTTTTTTTTTTTTACTGTGGTCAACAGGCTCCTATCTTTCTATCATGCTTCACTAAGTTCTAAGTCTTAGAGTTTGTCTCTTCACGTCTCTAAGTTCGTCTACTGCACTTTCAAGATGTGTCTTGGTCCAGTTATAACTCATCATAACTAAAGCCAGAGTCTAGTCACCATTCATAGCTCTTCCTGCTTCCACCAAGCGCCCTGACAGACAGTGTTTGCACAGCAGCTAGAGGAGATTTTAAAACTTAAGTTAGACTCTTGATACCCTGTTTGAAACCCTTTATCAATTTTCTGTAACATTCAAATAAAATCCAAGGTTCTCACTTGTGGAAGAGCTAAGTTGTCATTGTCCATGTGATCAATGATCGCTGCTGCTACAATGCTCCCTGGGAGTTTCATGGGTGCTTCTTCCCAAGTGGAGTCCTCCTCTTGGAGCTCCTCACAGCCCTTCATCCCTACATCTCATTCAGATGTGTATTCAAAACGTGAGCTGCTCAAAAGGTTTCCTGCAACTTCTGTCTAAAAAACTTTCCCTTGGAGGACCTTTGTGCCCTCAAGGATGGAGCTGCTCAGTCCGCCAGGCCCCCAGTCTTACCCAAATCCTGAGTTAGAACAGAGGTATGGGCTTCAGTTAATTTCAGTCGCTCAGCCCTGTCCGAATCTTTGCGACCCCATGGACTGCAACATACCAGGCTTCCCTGTCCATCACCAACTCCCAGAGCTTGCTCAAACTCATATCCATTGACTTGGTGATGCTGTCCAACCATCTCATCCTCTCTCGTCCCCTTCTCCTCCTGCCTTCAATCTTGCCCAGCATCAGGGTATTTTCCAATGAGTTAGTTCTTCACATCAGGTGGCCAATGTATTGGAGCTTCAGCTTCAACATCAGTCCTTCCAATGAATATTCAGGACTGATTTCCTTTAGGATTGATTGATTTGATCTCCTTGCTGTCCAAGGGACTCTCAAGAATCTTCTCCAACATCACAGTTCAAAAGTATCAATTCCTTGGCACTCAGCTTTCTTTATAGTCCAACTTTCACATCCATACAAGACTTCTGGAAAATCCATAGCTTTGACTAGATGGATTTTGTCAGTGAATGATGTCTCTGCTTTTTAATATGCTGTCTAGATTTGTCATAGTTTTACTTCCAAGGGCAAGTGTCTTTTAATTTCATGGCTAGGGTCACCATCCTCAGTGATTTTGGAGCCCAGGAAAATAAACTCTGTCATTGTTTTCATTGTTTCCCATATATTTGTCCTGAAGTGATGGGACTGGATGCCATGAACTCTGTTTTTGAATGTTGAGTTTTAAGCCAGCTTTTTCACTCTCCTCTTTCACTTTCATCAAGAGACTCTTTAGTTCATCTTCGCTTTCTGCCATAAGGGTGGTGTCATCTGCATATCTGAGGTTATTGATATTTCTCCCAGCAATCTTGACTCCAGCTTGTGCTTCATTCAGCCTGGCATTTCACATGACATAATCTGCCTATAAGTTAAGTAAGCCAGGTGACAATATACAGCCGTGATGTACTCCTTTCCCAATTTGGAACAAGTCCATTGTTCCATGTTAAGTTCTAACTGTTTCTTCTTGACTCGCATACACATTTGTCAGGAGGCAGATAAGGTGGTCTGTTATTCCCATCTCTTGAAGAATGTTCCACAGTTTGTTGTGATCCATACAGTCAAAGGCTTTGGCATAGTCCGTGAAGCAGAAGTATAATTTTTCTGGAATTCTCTTGCCTTTTCTATGATCCAATGGACGCTGGCAATCTCATCTCTGATTTCTCTGCTTTTTCTAAATCCATCTTGGACATCTGAAAGTTCTTGGTTCATATACTGTTGAAGCCTAGCTTGGAGAATTTTGAGCATTACTTTACTAGCATGTGAGATAAGGGCCATCATGCAGTAGTTTGAACATGCTTTGGCATTGCCTTTCTTTGGGATTGGAGTGAAAACTGACCTTTTCCAGTCCTGTGGCCATTAATGAGTTTTCCAAATTTGCTGACATATTGAGTGCAGTGCTTTCACAGCATCATCTTTTAGGATTTGAAATAGCTCAACTGGAATTCCATTACCTCCACTAGGTTTGTTTGTAGTGATGCTTCATAAGGCTTTGCACTCCAGGATGTCTGGCTCTAGATGAGTGATCACACCATCGTGGTTATCTGGGTCATGAAGATCTTTTTTTTTTTTTTTTATATAGTTCTTCTATGTATTCCTGTCACCTCTTCTTAATATCTTCTGCTTCTGTTAGGTCCATACCATTTCTGTCCTGTATTGTGCCCATCTTTGCATGAAATGTTCCTTTGGTATCTCTAATTTTCTTGACGAGATCTCTAGTCTTTCCCATTCTACTGTTTTCCTCTATTTCTTTGCATTGATCACTGAGGAAGGCTTTCTTATCCCTCCTTGCTATTCTTTGGAACTCTACATTCAAATGGTTATATCTTTCCTTTTCTCCTTTGTCTTTAGCTTCTCTTCTTTTCTCAGTTATTTGTAAGGCCTCCTCAGACAGCCATTTGGCCTTTTTGCATTTCTTTTTCTTGGGGATGGTCTTGATCTCTGCATCCTGTACAATGTCATGAACCTCTGTCCATAGTTCTTCAGGCACTCTATCAGATCTAATCCCTCAGATCTATTTGTCACTTCCACTGTATAATCATAAGAGATTTGATTTAGGTCATACCTGAATGGTCTAGTGGTTTTCCCTACTTTCTTCAATTTAAGTCTGAATTTGGCAATAAGGAGTTCATGATCTGAGCCACAGGCAGCCCCTGGTCTTGTTTTTGCTGACTGTATAAAGCTTCTCCATCTTTGGCTGCAAAGAATATAATCGATCTGATTTCGGTATTGACCATCTGGTGAAGTCCATGTGTAGAGTCTTCTCTTGTGTTGTTGGAAGAGGGTGTTTGCTATGACCAGTGTGTTCTCTTAGCAAAGCTCTGTTGGCCTTTGCCCTGATTCATTTTGTACTCCAAGGCCACACTTACCTTTACTCCAGATATCTTTTGACTTCCTACTTTTGCATTCCAGTACCCTATGACGAAAAGGACATCTTTTTTGGGTGTTAGTTTTAGAAGGTCTTGTAGGTCTTCATAGAACCGTTCAACTTCAGCTTCTTCAGCATTAATCTTTGGGGCATAGACTTGGATTACTGTGATATTGAATGGTTTGCCTTGGCAACGAACAGAGATCATTCTGTCATTTTTTAGATTGCATCCAAGTACTGCATTTCAGACTCTTATTGACTAAGAAGGCTACTCCATTTCTTCTAAGGAATTCTTGCCCAGAGTAGTAGATATAATGGTCATCTGAATTAAATTCGCCCATTCCAGTCCATTTTAGTTCACTGATTCCTAAAATATCAATGTTCATTCTTGCCATCTCCTGTTTGACCTTCCAATTTACCTTGATTCATGGACCTAACATTCCAGGTTCTTATGCAATATCTTTTTTTACTCCATCTGACTTTACTTCCATCACCAGTCACATCCGCAACTGGGCATTGTTTTTCTTTGGCTCCGTCTCTTCATTCTTTCTGGAGTTATTTTTCCATTCTTCTCCAGTAGCATACTGGGCACCTATCAACCTGGGGAGTTCATCTTTCGGTGTCTTTTTTTTGCCTTTTCATACTCCGCACTGTTACCCATCAGTCTTCGGTGGCCCTACATAGCACAGCTCATAGTTTCATTGAGTTAGACAAGGCTGTGATCCATGTGATCAGTTTGGTTAGCTTTCTGTGATTGTGGTTTTCACTCTGTCTGCCCTCTGATGAATAAGGATAAGAGACTTGTGTAAGCTTCCTGATGGGAGAGACTGACTGTGGGGGTACTGGGTCTTATTCTGATGGGCAGGGCTCTGGGCTTGCTGGGGACTAACTAAGGTGGTTGTTGTTACAGGAAGTGGACCCCTTCCAGGTCCTGAAAGCAAGCTCTTGTCTAGCACTTGGAAATGAATTGTCTGAGGAGACACATGTGCTGACAAAGCAAGAGATTTTATTCGGATGGGGCACCCTGTTGCGAGCAGCAGGGTAAGGGAGCCTAGGAGAACTGCTCTGCCACGTGGCTTGCTGTCTCGGGATTTATGGTGATGGGATTAGTTTCTGGGGTGTCTCTGACCAATCATTTTGACTCAGGGTCCTTCCTAGTGGTACACACATTGCTCAGCCAAGATGGATGTCATCTGGGAGATGGCTGGACACGTGGTGTCACCTTTTGACCTTTCCAGAACTCTTCCGGTTGGTGGTGGCTTATTAGTTCTGTGTTCCTTATCAGGACCTCCTGTCACAGAACCACTCATGAAATGGTTACTATGGTGCCTGGCCAGGGTAGGCGTTTTCAGTCAGTGTGCTTCCCCTAACAGGTGTGAAGTGGAACACAGCAGCAGCTATTGGCAAACCAACACTCCCCATTCCCGTGTGGATTCTAACAGATGCCTTGAATAAATGTTCTACCAATAGTTAACATGGAGAGGTTTTCTTATTTTAATTCTCAAGGAGACTCTCCGCAGACTAAGTGTTGATCAGCTTGTCACAATGTGACATTTTGGTTTTATTGATATTTACCATGATTATCAAGTTGACTTTTCCCAAGTGTAGTCTTTTGTTACTTCCTTCCTCAGCACGTAAGCATATACCTAAAACATTAACTGACATTCATAGACTGTAAAACAGCAGGATGGGCAGAATGGCTTGGGCGAGACCCACCTCTGAAGCCAATCTCCATCACACCCTGAATTTCGAGAAGTCTTCCTGGCTGAGGGGGCGGGATTTCGAGGGGTAGGTCCCTGAATCATAGGCTGAGTCATTGTGTATGCACAATGGGTGGGTGGGTGAGCTGAGAGTAAATATATTTATACTGACCCTGCCCTGAAAAGATGAAAAAAATAAAAATAAAAAACAGTGTTTTTAAGGCAGCTCAGAAATTCTGCAATCAGGAATCTCAGTAAATGCAGTTTCTATCAGGGCACAGGTGCTGTGAGCAATGGACCTTGTTGCTGTTCAGATGCTAAGTCATGTCCAACTCTTTGCAATATCATGGACTGTAGCATACCAGGCTCCCCTGTCCTTCACTATCTCCCAGAATTTGCTCATACTCATGCCCACTGAGTTGGTGATGTCACACATCTCATCTCTTTCGCCCTCTTCTCTGTTTGCCTTTAAACTTTCCCAGCATCAAGGTCTTAGCCAGCAATCAAAGCAATCTCTGAATAATTTTAAAACTATGTAACTCCAGCTATATATATATATATATATATATATATATATATATATATATATATTGCTCAGAGTTCAAGTAGCCCACAGGATAGATATAAAAGCTGAAGAATTAGATGTCATGTCACTAACTAGGGCAGATCAGGGACAGGGGAGAAGAACTAATGGACCACCTTACCAGGTGCCACCTTTGGATTGAATGCATCACTTGAATCATTTCAAAATTCCAGTTCTAAGCAGAAACATCTGACTGTACTAGTTTTAGTCACATGCCTCCCATAAAGTAAAGTCATCTTGACAATGTTATGCGAGAGAGGAGAGGGCCACATGTACAGTTGTGTATGTTGCACACTACACAGCTTGGGGATCCCCACTTTCCTCTGCTGCAAGGGCTGATTCCCAAAATCAGAATAAATCTCAAGAGATACCAGGGTCATCATTTGTCAGAAAAGTTGTAGAGGGCAGTGGCTTATATAGGAAGCCTTTCAACTCTGACAGAGTCTTCTCAGAGTTAGGTTCTGTGGTCTTCTGTGTGTGCTGATTATGGCATGAGTTACAATCACAATAAACAAGCAAAGTACAAAAAATGTTTTTCAGTTCCCACCAACGAATTTGATCCTTGACATTCAAAGGAAAGTTTGTTCCTTCAGACAAATGGGAACAGACACAAATACTGGAACACATTAAGTTACTTAAAACTCTCTTCTTCAATTAAATTCTCTTCTAAAGATTAAATGACTTTATTACATAATATTTTGCAAGGACTTGTCTTTTAGAGCACTTGCAGATTAGTTAGTAATTCTGTGGGTGTCTATTTCTTATAAATATGTTTAGATATTTTTCTCCTTCAGAAGAGTATGCCTCTGAAAGAAGCATCTGTGGTGTTTTTAATGATTCTGGGGAACTATTCTCCATAAGCTGACACAGGCAGAGCTCATGCAATGCCTATAAAACATCCCAGGGTTCATTTTTAAGACCTTTGCCCGGTTACATAGATAAAGGAATTGGCAGGGAGCCAAAGTTTTGTCTCGAGACAAGCAAGATTTAAGTCAATTCACAGATCAAAGAGAGGATGAAGAAAGAAAACTGGCCGAGGCTCTGCTTAGAACTACCCACCTCTGAATAACACCAACGTCCTCCCTTGGAAACCACTGGCTTTCCATGAAAGGATTGAAAAGAGATAATTAAAACTAAGTAGGCACTCTGGATTGCTGCACAGTATGATTTTCCCTTGGTCCAGGTCTTACTTTATGATTCTCAAAGGCCTTCATCCATGTTGAACTAGGTCCTTTAAAAATAGTTTGGAAAAATCTAAAATCTTAAGATCCATCTGTATGTGTATATGTGCACATATACACACACAAACCTTGTATGTACAATATACTTACATACATTAGTGTGTGTTATAGTTATATATAGAGTTATATAGTTATATATAGCTATCTCTATATTTATACATATATAGAGGGACTATTAACAAACAAGAAAAGCAGTGATAATTACAAAACTCAGGACAATGGGGAGTCAGAGATTTGATAGAGAACAGTACAAAATTAGATGCCGTGGTTCTTAAGATAAAGGGTTTTTTTTTAACTTTTTATTTTATATTGGAGTATAGCCAATTAGCAATGTTGTAATAGTTTCAGGTGGACAGCAAAGGGACTCAGCCATACATATCCAAGTATCCATTCTCCCCCAAACTCCCCTCCCATCCAGACCACATTATATTGAGCTGAATTCTGATAAAGGTTTTCAATTATTCATTTTATCGCAATGTTTTACAGTCTGACTATCTCTCTCTCCTTCTCCCACTCTCTCTCCAGATACATGTATTAAGTAGTACTTAAAACTTTTCAGAAAGGAATAATAATTTATGACCAATTGTCATTTATCTGAGGAATCCATACATGGTTCAATTCTAAGACACTCATTTATTCAAAAAACCACTGTGTTACTTAGCAAAGGATTAAAAATATTAACATTAAAAATGATTATCAGTTGGTGCTGAAATAGGAATTATCAAAGTCTACCATTTCTAATAAAAATGCTGAGTAAGCTTGAAAGATAGAAATTTCCTCACTTTTACAAAATTATCAGAAAACTGCACTACTAAAACTAAACCCTATTTAGTGGTAAAACACAAGAGTCATTCCTACCAGAGCCTGGAATAAGAAAAGCAGCCCACCTCCAGCATTTTAATGCTTTGTACAAAAAAAGAGAAATAAATAAAGACTAGTAATGTTGGAGAAGAGAAAAATTGGTATTGTCTGCAGATAAGATATGATCTATCTAGAAACTGGTAAGAAAATTGTGATATCGTTCAGCAAGATGACTGATCAAAAAACCAACCCACAAAACAATAGCTTTTTAATACCTTATTAATGGCCAATTAAAAATATTATAGAAAACACATTCTTATCACAGAGAAGCATGAAAACCTATATAAAAGCTTAAAAATTGTGTTGAAGGTGATTAAATTTAGAGACATAGTATGTTTCTAAATTGGAGAAAGGAACGGCAATCCACTCCAGTATTTTTGCCTGGAGAATTCCATGGACAGAGGAGCCTGGTGGGCTACAGTCCATGGGGTCGCAAAGAGTTGGACACGACTGAGCAATTATCACTCACTTACTCACTCATGTTTCTAAATACAAATACTCAGTATTTATTCAACCAACATTTATTAGGCACCTAGAGTATGCCTGATTTTTCTTCTACATACTAAAGATAACACAGGAAAAAATGATTATTGCAATGGGGGAGTTATGGATTTTAAACATAGAATTAAAGAGAAATAGTATCCTATGGTGATAAGTATTATGGAAGAAATATAAAGCAGCAAAAGAGGATTGGGAGGGTCGGGGTTGCTATTTAAATACAGCAGTCATCAAAGTCCTTATTGGAGAAGTTGTATTTTAGCAAAAGCAGTTGCTCCCTTGGAAAGAGAATGCAGGCCAGGGAACAGCAAACACAAGAACCCAGAGTAGACTCAAGCCTTGTCAGGTGTAAGCTGGAGGAAATGAGCATTAGGATGGAAGAGGTGAGGGAATGGGGCTGGGGTGTATGGAGCCAGGCAGACTGTTCTAAGAACTTGACTTTCACAGTGGGAGGGCTGAAGACACTCTTGCCTTCTCTTTCTGATAGTTTGTTATTAATATATAGAAAAACAACATATTTCTCTATATTAACCTTGTATCCTGCAATTTTACTGAATTCATTTATTTGTTCTAATGGTTTATAGTGGAGATTTTAGACTTCTCTCTATATATTATCTTTCCTTTTGCAGCTAGTGACAGTTTTCCTTCTTCCCTTACAATTTAGTGGAAAAGGCAATGGCAACCCACTCCAGTACTCTTGCCTGGAAAATCCCTTGGATGGAGGAGCCTGGTAGGCTGCAGTCCATGTGGTTGCTATGAGTTGGACACAACTGAGCAACTTCACTTTCACTTTTCACTTTCATGCATTGGAGAAGGAAATGGCAACCCACTCCAGGGTTCTTGCCTGGAGAATCCCAGGGACGGGGGAGACTGGTGGGCTGCCGTCTACAGGGTCGCACAGAGTAGGACACGACTGAAGTGACTTAGCAGCAGCAGCAGCTTCCAATTTAGATGCCTTTTCTTTATTTTTCTTGTCTGATTATTGTGGCTGGAACTTCCAATATTATGTTTTATTAAATGAAAATGAAAGTTGGAGAATTCTACTTTTTAAAATTTAAGATCTACATGAGTAATGTTAGAAATCCATTTAGTGATTTCAATTTACATAGTTTTGTTCTTTAAAAATTTGCTTAATATTGCTTAAATTGCTAATTTGATGGATATATTATTTTTGAATACTAGCATTGCTTTCTTAATAGCAATGTTTTATCTTCTTACTTGATACAAATACTATGCTTTTGACAAATGTATAAGGTGTGCCAGTTATTCACACCTGTGGAATTCCTGAAATTCCATGTGACATTACTAGAAGCATCATGATACGGTGGGCGGAAGTGTCCTAAATTAGAATGCTCATGCTAAGCATAAAATAAACAAGGCAATATAAAATTGGCCCTGCAAACCCAATGTCATGTGAAATCAGCTTGGTAAAACAAGAATGTGTGTAACGAATATCATGACATGAATGAAATTGGTTAAAAAGAGTGTTTGTGATTACAGCTCTAAGCTTCAGTTACCAGAATTTATCCCCTTTCCCTGAAAATTTGCTATGTTTTCATACATTAGTTTTCCTTTATGGAAAAAGAGCAATATCAGAAGAAAAAGCGTCATATTCACCTTGTAGAAAAAGAATAAAAATTTTTAAATTTAGGAAATAAACTTGGTTGTATAATTTGATAATAAATGAATAGGACTTCCCTGGTGGTCCAGCTGTTAAGACTCTGAGCTTGCAATGCAGAGGACTTGGGTTCAGTCCCTGGTCAAGGAACCAAGAGCCTGCACGGTATGCAGTAAAGTGGCAAAAAAATTGAGTCAATAGGTTAACATTCGTTAATGTTGTGTGTTCTCTGTAGTGCTGGCACACACATGAGAAATATGTAAATGATGAAAGTCTCATTACAATTCTAGTGTTTGAGAAGAAGACATGTTATTTTGGTATGTATCATACATATTTGAAAGACAGGATCACTTAAAATTGTGAATGCAGGAATAAATTTATGGTGCTGTGTATGCTTGAGTGCTAAGTCCCTTCAGTCAATTCCAACTCTCTGCAACTCTATGGACTGTAACCCGCCAGGCTCCTCTGTCCATGGGATTCTCCAGGCACAAATACTGGAGTGGGTTGCCATTTCCTCCTCCAGGGGATCTTCCTGACCCAGGGATGGAACCCACATTTCTTATGTCTCTTGCATTGGCAGACGGAATCTTTACCACCAGTGCCACCGTTGTTTAAAGGAATATCTTTAGTTATCTTTCACAAAAAATAAGTATTTATTGCATACCTGCCATGTGCCCATAAATTCTATGCATTCAAATGTATGCACTCCGAGGGAGAACTTTTAAAAGAAATGCTTTCTTTTTTTCAACAAGTTTGTGAAGTGAGCGTGAGGAAGGAGCTGGATCTATTGTTACCTTGTCTGCGTTCTCAGGGGCTTTTCAAAGAGGGCTTCTCTCTGCTGTGAGTGTGCTTCCAGCATTCACACCTGCATTTTCTGGATTCTAACAAGGCCCTTGAATGCAAATCAGTGTGAATCACTCCAATGTTTACAGAAGTCCTGGAAGTACTGGACTTGTTTAGACTCTGGGAAGTTGCTCTCCCACATTTCCTCAGGATTTTCATGCAAAATTTTGACTCTTGCCATTTTTACTGTGAATATTCACATTAGTGTGTATGCCTTCCCCATCTCATGAGTCTAATCAGCAGGATTGATCCACATGACTATACTGAAATTTTATCTCCAGGACCAGAAAAGAAATAACTTGCCATTGTTAATAGTAATGACCAGTTTTTAGCCAGGATTTATTATGTTCAGGGACTTCCACTTGGGAAGGAAGTGGTAAAGGACCCACCTGCCAGTGCAGGAGACATAAGAGATGCAGGTTCAATCCCTGGGTTGGGAAGATACCGGGGAGAAGGAAATGGTAATCCACTCTAGTATTCTTCCCTGGAGAATCCCTTGGGCAGAGGAGTCTGGTGGGCTACAGTCCATGGGGTCGCAGAGTCAGACACCACTGAGCTACTGAGCACCACCACTTTGTGTGACAGACACTATTCTGAGTCTTACATAAGTCCATTTATTCAACCCTCTCAAGCAGATTATCATCAAAATATTCTTTCTGACTCAAGATATTTGTAACAAAGGATAAAAATAGACCCCACAGACAGTTAAAGGAAAAATCATAAAAGATACTAATTAAAAAATTTTCAAGTGACATGATTTGAAAATTCACAGAAGAAAAGCAATATGGAATAGTTAATAAACACAAAAGTAGATCTTTCATAAATAATTAAAGGAATTCAAATTTATATAACCACAAGTTACCATTTTTTCTATTATAAAATGAGCACAGTTAGAAAATCATTAAAAGTATTGATAAAGGTACAGTTGACCCAAACACCAATGGTAGAGATGTAATTGTTTGAACAATATGTATATAGATATTTTGTTCTTAGCTGTTAAGCATTTAATGAATTTATTTTAAAGTGATCTTTCTATTTAATAGAGAAAATATTAAAATCTTTAGATATATTATGAACTGTATAGTAATTGGTTTTCCAAATTGAAAAAAATCTAGACCCTTTGAACCATATGTGTAAATAAACACATCGTGGATCAAGATTTTAATTATTTAAAAAAATTTTTAAAGTTAGTAAGATGAAAGAGAAATACCTCAATGAGACACACAATGCAAATTATAAAGGTAAAAATTGATACTTTGACTATAAATTTTTGAAAACCCATATAAAAAAAGCAGCACATGTAAGATTTGAAAGATAGACTGGAAAAAGCCATATCAGTCAAAGAACTGATCTATATTTAGAACTATAAATAATTCATATGCAGCTATTGATAGATGCATTGTTATAGGAAAAATAGAAGATTGAAGAAAAATGGTCCAAGGATATAAACAGGAAATTCACAGAAGAAAAATCTAGAAAGACAAAAATGTGAAAAGATGTTCAACATTAAGAGTAATCAGAATTTGATGGATTAAGAGAACAAAAGTTAAACAAGAATCCAGGAAATTAAAGCAACACTTTGTGCAAACATTTAACATGCTGTATTCTAAGTAGGATATAATTGGTATAACCTCTGGTTTCTTAGTTAAATACTGGACCATCAAGGACTCTTTAATGTGGAACAACTGGTGTACCACAAATGGCCCACAAATGTGCTGAGATGTGGTTCCTCTTAGTTATCCAGAAAACCAGGCAGGGCCTAGGCAGTCAGTGCCCAGGCAGTCAGTGCCCCACCCACCCACCAGACAGTCTCATCCATTCATCCAGTGTGCTGTGCAACTCTTACCATTTCTATGTATCCCACCCATAATACATATTATTATACAGTCAGGAAGTATCTAATTGATGATTTCCAAAAGGCTGAGATTTTGCATATATCTTCTTGCCATAGAAACTGAAATCAACAGTAAACCTGTGTTAAAAATTTAAAAAATACCTTCCTTAAAAATAAAAGCAAACGAACAAAAAATCAATGATAATAAAAAACTTAACTTATTGGTAATTCAGGAATATCCTTCTAAATAACCCATATATCAATGATGTAATAAGAACTGACAGTCAAAATACCTAAAGAAGAAATTACTTCATACACATACTCAGGGGACTTCCCTTGTTGGTCCAGGGCAGGGAGCATGGGTTGGATCCCTTGTCAGGGAACTAAGATCTCACATGCTGTGTGGTGTGGTCAAAAAACAATTTTTTTTAGCACTTAGAGAATATAGTCAAAACTAAAATCAGGAAGAAATACATAGCCTTGGAAGTTTTTATAAGTAGAAGCCTCCTTCTTGATTATGAAGGTGTTGCTGCTAGTTAATCAATTTTATGACATCACACACCTTCTATAGAAGCAGGATCTGTTTTATATTTTTCTGGTAGAATTGTCTGCAAGAATTTATATTTTGAGATACAAGTTATTTTTGTAATAAAAGATATAAGAGCTGGGCTATAATCCTGCCTCTAATCCCAGGGATGCTTAAGAAAAATTTCATCCTCAATCAACCTTTATGCAGTATCAACTCAAGGGGTATATCTATCCCAGAGAGTTCTCTAGGCATGTCACTACTGGTTGTCAAGATTGTGTGTTTTGTCATCTGTGGTTTGCTGTCGGTTGGCTGAACTGGGCACTTACCCAGCCAAGTGTGACACAACTAGCAAGGTGTTTACACTGATGAACCCCAGGTCTGGGTGTTACCTATGCTGATGGCATTTGTATTCAAGTCAGTGGTCAGTAAGAGCTCACTTCTCAAGTTCAATATGATTTTGTGTTTGGAGGTTGGAGGTCTTGTCTGAATGTCTAGTGAAGCTCTAGCTTCTCTCCTAAAACCAGGAGTAGTTTGTGCTGGATAAGCCTACTGTGTAAATTGGAAAGAATTTAGCCTGAAATACACAAATGCTGCCTCTCAGTTCAATTCAGTTCAGTTGCTCAGTCACAACTCTTTGAGATGCCATGGACTGTATCACGCCAAGACTCCCTGTCTATCATCAATTCCTGGAATTTACTCAAACTCATGTCCATTGAGTCGGTGATGCCATCCAACCATCTCATCCTCTGTCATCCCCTTCTCCTCCTGCTTTCAATCTTTCCCATTATCAGGGTCTTTTCAAATGAGTCAGTTCTTCACATCAGATGGTCAAAGTATTGGAGTTTCAGCTTCAAAATCAGTACTTCCAATGAACACCCAGGACTGATCTCCTTTAGGATAGACTGGTTGGATCTCTTTGAAGTCCAAGGAACTATCAAGAGTCTTCTCCAACACCACAGTTCAAAAGCATCAATTCTTCTGGGCTCAGCTTTCTTTATGGTCCAACTTTCATATTCATACGTGACTACTGGAAAAAGCATAGCTTTGACTAGATGGACCTTTGTTGGCAAAGTAATGTCTCTGCTTTTTAATATGCTGTCTAGGTTGGTCGTAACTTTTTTTCCAAGGAGTAAGCTTCTTTTAATTTCATGGCTGGAGTCACCATCTGCTGTGATTTTGGAGCCCAAAAAAATAAAGTCTGTCACTGTTTCCACTGTTTCCCCATCTATTTGTCATGAAGTGATGGGACTGGATGCCATGATCTTAGTTTTCTGAATGTTGAGCTTAATTCAATTTTTTCACTCTCCTCTTTCACTTTCATCAAGAGGCTCTTCTTCACTTTCTGCCATAAGGGTGGTGTCATTTGCATATCTGAGGTTATTGATATTTCTCCCGGCAATCTTGATTCCAGCTTGTGCTTCATGCAGTCCAGCATTTCTCATGATGTACTCTGCATATAAGGTGTTCTCTGCAGGGTGACAATATACAGCCTTGATGTACTCCTTTCCCTATTTGGAATCAGTCTGTTGT
The DNA here is from genome assembly GCF_910594005.1 of Cervus elaphus. NCBI lineage: Eukaryota > Metazoa > Chordata > Mammalia > Artiodactyla > Cervidae > Cervus > Cervus elaphus. The sequence goes on from NC_057825.1 coordinate 59,290,618, forward strand.
TCCACGTCCAGTTCTAACTGTTGCTTCCTGACCTGCACACAGATTTCTCAAGAGGCAGTTGAGGTGGTCTGGTATTCCCATCTCTTTCAGAATTTTCCACAGTTCGTTGTGAACCACACAGTCAAAGGCATTGGCATAGTCAATAAAGCAGAAATAGATGTTTTTCTGGAACTCTCTTGCTTTTTCGATGATCCAGTGAATGTTGGCAATCTGATCTCTGGTTCCTCTGCCTTTTCTAAAGCAGCTTGAACATCTGGAAGTTCATGGTTCATGTACTGTTGATGCCTGGCTTGGAAAATTTTGAGCATTCCTTGACTAGCATGTGAGATGAGTGCAATTGTGTGGTAGTTTGAGCATTCCTTGTCATTGCGTTTCTTTGGGATTGGAATGAAAACTGACATTTTCCAGTCCTGTGGCCACTGCTGAGTTTTCCCAATTTGCTGGCATATTGAGTGCAGCACTTTCACAGCATCATCTTTTAGGATTTGAAATAGCTCAACTGGAATTCCATCACCTCCACTAGCTTTGTTTGTAGTGATGCTTCCTAAGGCCCACTTGACTTCTTACATTCCAGGATGTCTGGCTCTAGGTGAGTGATCACACCGTCGTGATTATCTGGGTCGTGAAGATCTTTTTTGTATAGTTCTTCTATGTGTTCTTCTCACTTCTTCTTAATATCTTCCTCTTCTGTTAGGTCCATACCATTTCTGTTCTTTATTGAGCCCATCTTTGCATGAACTGTTCCTTTGGAATCTCTAATTTTCTTGAAGAGATCTCTAGTCTTTCCCATTCTATTGTTTTCCTCTATTTCTTTGCACTGATCACTTTAGGAAGATTTTAAAGTCTCTGGACAGTACAGTGTGCATAACAAATATTTGTCACAACAGAGAGTTTGCTCTGCTGAATTGGGAGCCACAGCTGTAGGTCTTTAGGTATTAATTCTCTTCAGATCTGTTACATATTATGTAAAATAATTCATTCATAAAAGTGGATGCTTAGTCTGTAGACTTAACAATATTTAGGGCTAATTCTAAGAATATTCTGTGATTAACCAATTATGCAGAAACTCAAAAACTCAACATCACACCGTTAGTTCACACATATAGACTGCTCTTTAAGATGATAACATTTCAAGAGGATAACAGAAATTTATCTGCTAGAAACAGGATTTTAATAGCAATACAGGGAAGTGTGGGCAAGGTGATGAAAGTAGAGTGTTGAGAATTTTCTGGGAACTTTCTCAATAGAAGTGATTCAAATGGAAAGAAGGCTCCTTTTCCTATGTTTCCTTCCCCAACTTTAGTTGCTGGTGTCAGACAAGAGTATGTGATGCCTGGATCTTAACAAGTACTTTGTGACTTTGAGGCTGGGTATGGTGTGCTAGAGACAGAAGAACAGGAAGACAAATGCAGCCTGGGAGAATGAGGGAGTCATGCAGCTGCCCACTGGCCTTGAAGTGACAGCTCTGGATGTATTTTATGTGAGAAGCAAAAAAAAAATCCTTATTTGTTTGATCCTTGGTCAGAAAACTAATATCCCACATACCATGTGGTATGGCTAAAATGAAAAACAAACAAACGAAAAGGATTTCTTCCTAAGAACTTCCCTTAAGCCTGTCTCCTCCTCTGACTCAGTAATATCTTGTGGCATTGTCTTCACCAGTTACAATTCTGTGTTTCATCTTAAGATGCTCATTCACCTGATTCAACATCGTGTCATGGAGCAGGTGCTGGTTGGATGTTCTTTTCTCCATGTTTCTCACCACCATCAACAGATTAGTGTCTTTCTCTGTCTGTCTTTATACTGCCCCCTTTGTGATGTATTTATTAGACATGCACACATGTGTATTTGTAGATGCACATTGGTACATGCATATGGTCTATCTCAGAACTAACCTGTTCCCTGTTCTCCTATGAGCTCTGTGCTGTTATCCTAACTTTTATTACCATGGTTTTAGAGACTGTCCTAATATCTAGAAAATCAGAGCTCACTTATTTGATTTTCCTTTTCAGAATTGAATTAGCTATTTTGCATATGAATTTCAGATGTGATTTTTGTTAAGATTGCAGGGATTTCCAGATGAATTTGGTGAATGCTGACATCATGACATCCCACCTAAGAACACGGAATAGATTTTCCTTTATGTCACTTAATAGAGTTTAAGCTTTTACTCTATAAAGCCTTGGGTGTTGCCATTTAAAAATTTCATGCCTAGGGGTTTTATAGTTTTATGGCTGTTGCTGCTAAGATTTTATTTTAAATTATGTTTTCTACTTGGTTATTGCCCTTATAGAACAGTGCTGTTGCAGTTTACAACATAGTATTTTATTTGGCAACTGGCTCACATCTCTTATTTCTAGAAGTTCAATTTCATTCTGTTCCAGAAAGTGGTAGTTTTACTCTTCTGTTCCTGTCTTTTTCCTTCCCATTTCTTTCTTTTTCCTTACTTTGTTGGTGAGGCCTGTTGATTTTAAACCTTAATGGTAATGGTAAGATAAGATTTGATCTTAAAGGATATTAAGAGACAGAGACATGTGTGTTTAAAGTTTCTTTGTTAAGTATGATGATCAGTGTAGGTGTTGTTGTAAAACATTTATTTATGTAGGGATGTTTTATCCTATTTCTATTTGGCAAGATTTCTAGTTTAAAGGTGCTGAATTTTCTCAAAGGTAGTCCACATGCTTTATGGACAATCTTTTTGCATCCCTAGCATGAAACAATGAAAAATTCCTCCTTCATGCCCTCCACTTCACCCACTTTCCTTCCAACTCTGTCATCTTTATATTCCTTTTGCATTATCAAAGTTTCTTATTTATATTATGTTTGGCAACTAAAATTAAATCTTTCATATTTTATATTTTCATACTTTTTGTGGATCACAAAATTTAAAAAATAATAACCCTTAGAGTGCTATGATTATAAAATAATCATCACTCTAGAACCAAGTTTTATGATTTGTTCTAAGATAAAGGAACATAGGTTCTTGTCATCCAGCTCATCTCCTCAGCAGGCCATTCTTGACACTTTTGAGGGATCCACCTCCAGGTTTGCTCAGGACTGACGGGCTTCCTGGAGATTTTTCTACCAAACCTAGGGATGCCTGCCCCAGTCCCAGGTTGCTTTTTCTTTCTGATCTTGATCTCCAAACTATTATATTTTCCCTGCTTATATGCCTTCACTAGGATTATAAACCCTGTGACACTAGGGCCCTTTGTTGTTGTTTTTTTTTCTTTATTACTGTTTCCCCAGAACTTAGAATAACACCTGACACAAACTATAGAACTTGGTTGCACGAATGATTCAAATGGGTCAAAAAATTGTTTTTGAAATCCACCACTATAGGCAAGAAGGAACCATTAAATCTTGCAATCTTGTGGGGATCTGAGAGGTCAGCTCTCTAAATGCACTTTTGCCCTAGGATTTATAGATAAAAATAAAAAAGACAAAAACAAACAAAAAAACCCCTTTGTTTACTTGATCACCCCTCTCATTCTGTGTCTCTTTTACTTAAAAATTTTTTTAAATTTAAATAATTTTGGATATGTGTGAAAGATGTGAAGACATAAAGAAGATGTAAGGATCTAAAGATGTGAAGAGAATGAAGAGTGGAAAAGTTCTCACGAGCTTTGTGTGTGCATGCTCAGTCACTAAGTCATGTCCAACTCTTTGCAAGCCCTCGGACTGTAGCCCACCAGGTTCCTCTGTCCATGGAATTCTCCAGGCAAGACTACTGGAGTGGGTTGCCACTTCCTCCTCCAGGGGATCTTCCCAACCCAAGGATTGAAACTGCGTCTCCTGCATGGGCAGGAAGATTCTTTACCACTGAGCCACCAGGAAAGTTGCATTAATGTTATATGTCACTGAAAATGATTACAAAGAATAGAACCATGAGAAGGGCAAAATCTCTCTTTACTCAAAGATCTGGTGAAGAACTTTCTCCTTGTGCTGTTGACCTCTGACTCTGCGGGTGCTGAACTGGGCCCCTAGGCTGGTTCTGCTGCCCCTGAGTTCTGAGCATTGTCAATACAAGTGAACTCAAAATCTCATCCCTTCAAACTGATTTGCTCTTCAAGTTAGAACTTGAACTTGCAACCTCTGAAAGGCCAGCATGGTGTGAGCTGAAAGTCATATAAGTTTCCTCATGGAGCTTGTTCAAAAAATCCAAGAAAAGTGTCTAAGCAGAACTTTGAGATTTCTATCGCAGCTCGGGAAGTGTCAGGACAGAGTTAATTGAGGCTGTTCAGGTTTGGCTTATTCAAGTTTTACCCCAGAAATGTTCTGGTTTTGAATAAAAATGGATGGATTTGGGCAAACAGAAAGGGGCTGGATTCCTCAGCTGTTATTAAAAGAAAAAAAAAAAAAAAGAATAAGGGCAGAAACAAGTCTAGGGAGTTGCCCTCAGCAGATTTTTGATAAAAAGCAATATTAGAAGAAAAAAGATATGAAACTTGGCATTCAGAGAAAATAAACATCATAATCTCAACAGATTTGAGATAAGAAATAGGAATTTTCTTTCTGGACTTTGGGCAAAGTGAAATTGCAAGGGGAAAGCTGTCATGAAAACTGAGTCTTTCAATCTTCTGCTCCTCTGTTTTCCTCTTTCCTCTTTCATTCCAGGGTATTTTTTCCCCTCTGCCTTCCTCTTTTTTCTCCTTTCTAAAAAAGCCTATTGCAATTTTGGAACTCTCAGGTAAGTAGACAGCGGAGGAGAATTCATGAACTCTTTCTTAGCTCCACTTTGCCTCGTGGGGTCTGCACTGCTTGACAAGTCAGTTAGGGGATATTTCCCGAAGTAGATGAAATAGAACTGGCCCTGGCCAGGCCCGTGGTTCATCTCCTTGCTGCTGGAGCTGCCTGGGATTTCTGCTTGGTGAACCTCTGGGGGCCTTTGTCATCCATCCTCTCTGCTTAGCTGTCCCAATTCTTACTTCTCTCCTCCAAAAAAACGCTACGAAAAGTCAGTTTCTGGCAAGGTGATGCTGGTTTATGAGTGTGTTTAGACTTGAATCCCTGTAATTTTACATCTCCCTGTTTTTTTTTTTTTTTCTCTGCAGAAGTGGAGAACAGGGTGTACAAAATCTGGGAATTCCACTGTCATCTGACATCCCTCTTCAGAGGAGGTGGGGGATGAGGGCCAGGAGATGTGATGTGGGCTGTGGGTGACCCAGTGACCTCGGGAGGCTGTTAGGCAGCTGAGACCCTCTATGCATGTGTGCTTAGTCATGTCTGACTCTTTGTGACCCCATGGACTGTGGCCCGCCAGGGTCCTCTGTCCATGGAATTCTCTAGGCAAGAATACTGGAGTGGGGTGCCATGCCCTCCTCCAGGGGATCTTCCCAAACCAGGAATCAAGCTTGTGTCTCCTGCATTGCAGGTGGATTCTTTACTGACTGAGTCACTGGGAGTGGAACATAAATTCATTATGGAATAGCATTAAAGCACTCTTACTTTTATGAGCCAAGGTTGAAAAACTTAAAGCTAAATAAGAGAGGGAACAAAAAATGATTCAGAGAGAGTGTAGTAGATCTCAGGTAATGAAAAGAATATTTAAAAGTTCATTGAATTGTCCCCCTTCCACAAGAAAGGCTCCTATGAGTACTCAGAGCTGGAGGCTTTGAAGGGGGCGGCTAAGCCTGCTGTCAGGAGCCGAGTCTTTCTCTAGGGGGTTCCCACATGCACCTGCCATATGCTATTTTGAATTAAGACTCAGCAAGAGAAATGCCTGGATCTCAATATACAGGCATGTACAGTGATGAGCAGAAAGATTTAACTGCTATGGGGGAGAGAGCAAGCTGCTCTTTTAGTACCTTCCATCTGCAGATTTTCACGTTTCTTATTTCAGAAGAGGTCGGCAGCTAAATTTGACTTTTTGTGTAATTATTTGAGCTGAAGTCAAGGAGCCATTTTTGTTTCAGAAAAGTCTATCTGATTTTTCCCTCCAGAGAATGATTAAATGAGTTTAATGAAATGTTGAGCCTTAGCATGTTGGACATTAAGATCATTTCTACATCATCAAGAAAATGTCTATTTTTCTGGCTGGCCAGTAAGCTGTAATTGTCACATAGATTTGGTGCAAACTGGAAAATTTCATGGAATTTCCTATAGGACTTTCCATCACCTCCTTCTGTACTGTAGGTGAGTGCAACGTCACTTCAGTTGTGTCCGACTCTGTGATCCTATATGTATGTAGCCTGCCAGGCTCCTCTGTCCTTGGGATTCTCAAGGCAAGAATACTGGAATGGGTTGCCATGTCTTCCTCCAGGGGATTTCCTGACCCAGGGATCAAAGCTATGTGTCTTACATCTCCTGCATTGGCAGGTGTGTTTTTTACCACTAGTGCCACCTGGAAAGCGCACTGTCAGCTGTAGCTCTGATTCCCTACTTGTTCCAAGAGGAAAGCACTGTCTTTAATTTTCTGGTTGCACTGGTGTTCTCCATTGAACTTTGGAATTACTTGACTGTCAGCTGCTCTTTGAAATGTTCTTCTGAATACATATTTTTGAACAGACAGCAATCGTTTTTTAAAAATTAATTAATTAATTTTTGGCTGTATTGAGTGTTTGGTGCTAAGCATAGGCTTTCTCCAGTTGTGGCGCGTGGGCTTCTTATTGTCATGGATTGTGTTGTGGAGCATAGGCTCTAGGTGTGTGGGCTTCAGTAGTTGCAGTGCATGGGCTTAATTGCCCTGAGACATCTGGGACCTTCCTGAACCAAGGATCAAACTCGTGTCCCCTGCATTGACAGGTGGATTCTTAACTACAGGACCACCAGGGAAATCTAGCAATTACTCTATTTTAAGATTTGACTTTTATTCAAGGGTGACTGTAAAAATCATACAACCCAAAAAACAGCAAATGATAAACATCAGGCCATCTGTATATGGTCTGTTGGGCCAGTAATGTCATGAGACATTATTCTTCTGTTTTTAGATGTTTAACCGCGAAGATCACAGGCTTTAGGGAGACACAGACCTGGTTTAGAATCTAGTTCTGCCACATGATAACAGGATCATCTTTGGCAGGGCACTGTGTTTCAATTCCAAGTTCCTTGTTGTATTTTGTGGGGGAGTCCATGAGAGCGGGTGAGGGGTGTCTGCAGAGCTCATGTTCTCCATGCCGTCCCCAGGTCATTGCCATCTAAGGTACATTTCCATCTGGCCTAAATCGTCTATCCTTATACACACTCTCTTATTCTTTGCCCTTGCAATGTGGGGGAAATTTAAGTTTATATTTTTTAAAAAAATTATATACTGTGAAATTGGCTTGTGTGTGTGTGTGCAGCTCTTTGAGTTTTAATGCATGTAGAGAGATCTGTGTCATTGCAATTCCATCCCCAAGCCAGCTCCCTTGCACTGACATTCCGCAGTCAGAACTCTCCATCCCATCCCTGAAACCACTGATCTGTGCTCCGTCCATCCCTTCAGTCTTATCCTTTTGTCTTTTGCTGTTTTGTCTTTCAGAAAGTTACATTTGTAGAATTACACAGGCTGTCGTCTTTTGAGCCTGGCTTCCTCCTTTTTGCTTGGTTTCTCTGGGAGCATTGATGTTATTGAGCATGTCACTAGCTTGTCCCTGTTTATTATCTGCTGTGTAGAGAGGGTCAGAGAATGTTCATCCTTTCACTATTGAATGACACTTGGGTGCCACTGACACTTGTATTGTGCTTACTGGACTTGCCTTTCCCTTTTTCCTTTCTGGGCTTTGCTTACAGCATTCCAAAACCAGACTTCCTGTTCAGTCTCTGTGTCTTCCTTTTCCACAACTGTCTTCCATGAGCCTTGCGCTTAGGTTCTCATGGTGAGAAAGAACAAGAAGGATCAGTTCCCAGGCCATAACCTCCACTGATCACTCTCTGAATCATCCCAGTGGAATCATTCTCTTTCTCCTTTGTTCACGACTCTGTTGTGGGTCACATGTGAACGTGGTATACTGCCTCCCTCTAAACCCCTTGAGGTACAGGTTTTATCCACTCTGATGTCCAGCACTGGTTCAGAAGATTTCTTGTACAAATTGAGTTGAATTGAACATGATTGTGTAAAGGATTGAGTCTATAAAAATCATGAAGCAGTAGGAGGTCTTTTTTGCTTTCTGATCTATTTGTACCAATTTCCCTGATTTTTCAAGCAGTGTTTTGTGGTCCTGTGAACCCTCTTCTTCTCTACTATGTCTTCTTGTTGTTGTTTAGTTGGTAAGTCATGTCTGACTGTTCTAACTCAGATCATTCACACTGAATCACAAATGATGGGTGGCTTAAAATATATCCCCAGAGTATTTGAACTTTTACAGGAATCAGAGTCCTCAGGTGTGGGGAGGGACATATGGAGTTGGCATTTCCTAGGTTAATCTGAATGTGAGAGTAGGATATCTCTAAAGATACTGCTGCTTCCAAAACACACGGAACAGAGCTGAGGTCATTACCATCATTATTATTGACGCACATCCTGGTTCCTCTCATCGCTGCCTGAGAAAGAGCTGAGAACTTGACCACAAATCCAGAAGTTGCCACTGGTTGTGGTTGATGTGTAATTACTCTTAACTTACCATATTTTATGTGGTGAACCTTCTCCTTCATTCATCAATCAGTAATAGCATTTACCGACTTCTGACTCAGAATGGGCTGTTTTTATTTTTATAAGTCCTGAGTTAAGGAGTTCAGGCAGGTGTTGGAGGCAGAAATCTGCAACATCTCTCTGCACTGGCCTGATTGTTCCACTCAGGGTGAGAACAGTGTGATGAGCATCGTCCTTGCTGAGAGTGGTCCGCATCTGGTTTGTTTCATTCAGATGTGCTTCAGGTTACACCGGAGCAGGAGTTTGATCTTATCTGAGGAGAACAGAGTGGTTAATGATGGGGAAAACCTATAAAATGTGCAAGTGGGGAGGGTTTTTTATTTAGTTTTGTTTTTTGATTTGGTTGAGCTTCCCTGGTGGCTCAGATGGTAAAGCATCTGCCTGCAATGCGGGAGACCCAGTTTCGATCCCTGGGTTGGGAAGATCTTCTGGAGAAGGAAATGGCAACCCACTCCAGTATTCTTGCCTGGAGAATCCCACGGATGGAGGGGCCTGGTAGGCTACAGTCCACGGGGTCGCAAAGAGCCGGACACAACTGGGTGACTTCACTTTCACTTTCATACAGTAGGACCTTGTTGTTTATCTATACTATAGATAATAGTTTGCATTTGCTAATTCCAAACTCTCAACCCATCCCTCCCTTTCCTCCCCTCCTCCTTGACAACAATAGGTCTGTCTTCTATGTCTGTGAGTCTGTTTCTGTCTTGTAGACATGTTCCTTTGTGTCATATTTTGAATAAGATTATGAACTGGCCCCAGGAGGAGCAGTTCCAGGGAACCACTCAGAGGGTGGAGCCTGGATATGGAGCCAGACTGACTGGAGTGTATCCCAGGGCTGTCCCTGAAATTCGTCAAGCTGTCCACGGCTCAGAGTCTCAGTTTCCTCTCTGCCACATAGAGAATCATACCCACTCAACAGGCCTGATGTACAAGTCACACAATTCGTGGCATCCAAGGTGTTCTTGGCACAGGGAGAGGCCCAGTAACATATATGTGCCACTGTGGGAAGTGGGGAGGGCTCATCATTGTGGGAACATCCCCAGGGAAGCTGGGAAGGCTGGCGATGAGATGAATGGAGGCGGGGTTTGAAGAGACTGAGATGGGGCAAAGGGCCCAGTGAGGTCGAGGTGATGCGTCTCCTTGGTGAGGGACCAAGGGCTGCAGTGGAGAAGAGCACATCTTCACCAGCAAGAATCAAGAAGCCAGGAGCCTGGAGAATGTCATGTATTTTAACAGCCTTAATCTGAACCCAAACAAATACTATGCTTGGTAGAATGTGATCTTATTTATTTATTAAGCAAACCCAGTAGGATTGCCACTTGTCAGCACAGTAAAACCATACAACTCAATTTCTTTTAGAATACTTGATAATTTGGGCTCGTGTTAATTTCTCTCAATTAGGTCTAATTAGCGTTTCTTCACTGTGCCATCTGTAATGTTTCCTTAGCTTGGCAAGGTGATAAATTGCTTCGGCTTACTGTTTTTTCCCAAAGCTATTTGTAAAGGAAGAAACAAGGACCTGTTTAATGAATTAAGGTCCCCTAATAAGGGCAATGATCTAAACAAAGCATTAAATAGAAAAGAGAAATGTCAGTGCAGATACGATATCCCTAGTTTCTTGCAGTTAACAGACGTTGGCTGGTTTACAGTGTTTGTGATTTTAACCTAAAAACATGGATATGAATATCAGCTGTGTATAGTATGTATACACAAGTATGCACATATCCTACTTCTGTTATCCACAGGTGAGTGGTTATTGGGGCACCAAGGCCGGCTTAGGATGGAAGTGGGAGTGGAGTGATGCAGAAATGAGCGAGCGACAGTCTCTGCCTTGAAGGGCCTCAGAGTCCAATAGAGACTTGGTCACACAAGTAACTCTGTCTACAGGCTGACCTTTTAGAGCACAGACCAAATGCACTGATGAGCTCCAGTAGTTTTCTGGTAGCATCTTTAGAATGTTCTGTATATAGTAACATGTCACCAGGAATCAGTGACAGTTTTACTTCTTCTTTTGCAATTTGGATTCCTTTTATTTCTTTTTCTTTTCTGATTGCTATGGCTAGGACTTCCAAAACTATGTTGAATAAAAGTGGATATTGCTCAGCTGTTAAAAACAACAAAACAATACCATTTGTAACAACAACATGGATGGACCTGGAGATTATCATGCTAAGTAAAGTAAGCCAGACAGAGAAAGACAAATATTATATGATATCACTTATGTGTGGAATCTAATAGAAATGATACAAATGAATTTATTTACAAAAGACTCAGAGAACTTGAAATCAAACTTACGGATACCAAAGGGGAAATGTATGTGGGAGGGGTAAATTCGGAGCTTAGGACTCACATATACACACTATATATAAATAGATTACTAACAAGGACCTACCATATAGCACAGGGAACTCTACTCAATATTTTGCAGTAACCTATATGGGAAAAGAATCTGAAAAAGTAAATCTGTGACTGATTTACCTTGCTGTGCACCTGAAACTAACACAACATTGTAAATTAATTAAACTCCAATAAAGATAATAAAAAATGTGCAGACCAAACGCTAGGGAGGTGTAAGGGAAGTGGGGTTAAATCCCAAACCCATGGAAGATGGGATGAGAGATGGTGGAGGTGAAAGGTGGTGGTTAGGACCTGGAGAAGCTTCTTGAAGCAGGAGGTCTGATTTGAGTTGGTCCTGAGAGATTGGTAAGTTGAAATTCTCTAATGCATTATTGAAGGAAAGTTTGGTTTTTACTGTTCTACTTTTTTCTTACTTACCTGGAGTTTACTATAACCATCTTTCTGATGAAATAAGTAGCAATATACCCTTAGAAATTTTACAAAATACAGTATGAAGGAACAGGAAAAAATGACCTAGAGGCAAATATAGATACTTCATAAATGTAAACTGATGAGACATGTGTGTCTCCCAGATTGAGCTGGTTCTGGCTTCAAGTACCCATCTCAAGCAATGAACATACATCAGGTGGTGTGCAAAACCACCTTTGATAATACTGATGGGTGACCTGCTATTTGTACACTTTTATAGTAATTGTATTAGATTCTGAGTGATTGCCCCACTTCTTGAAGTAAAGCATAGAATGACTTCAATGTGTTTAAATATTTCCAGGTATTTCAGAATTCAGCAATCAGAAAAATCCAGTGAAATGGTAAAGCAGGAGAGGCAAGCATCATACGTACAAAAACAGTCAAGCCAAGAACCATCTGTCACAACATTTAGCAGTGGAAGAGGCTCAGTCTATGTTCCCAATGCTGCTCTGGGCTGTAATTCTGCTCACAGCCCTTATCCAACCTTTCTGCTGCTTGAAATACTGTGGCAGAGATGGTGAGCTCTCAGTGTAGAGTTCAGAACTGATCCCATGAAGTGGAAAGGATGTTGGAGCCAAGGGGAAGGTGTGGGGTCAGGAACCTTTTTTGTTGTATGTATATGTATGCTTGTGAAGGCTCCAATTATTCTCTTGATTATTGAACCACTCAAGAGAAGCTCACAAGGGGAAAAGATGGCAGGGTTTCTGTAAATCCTTCTCCACATCTTTCTTATGGCTATGGAGAAAGTTTGCTGAAACATTTCATGCATATAAGTAATGGTTTGGCCAACTATGAACTCCAGGACCAAGTAAACAGTGCTCAAGCATGCTAAGGTGCATGGTCTCATCACTGTTGGATGGTGATGGCTGGAAGGATGTTGGAGAATAAATTACACTGTGATAGCCCAGGCTTCAAAGTGTAAAATACAGATTCCTATGTGGCTTATGCATCACAAATGAAAAACTTTTTGCACAGCTAAAATGCCATTTGAAAAGTGTATATATTTTTAAATTGGAAAAGAGATGAAAGAAAGTATATTAAACAAAGATAATACTTCATGCACATTAAAATGTGTGAATGTTAAATATATTTATATAGCAGCAACTTAGGCTGAATTACTGCTTAATCAAACCATTGTGGTTGATGGCAAAGCAATAAAAAAAAGTAAATTGCTTAATAATATTTAATGAGACATGCTTGTGAATTACCTAGAGTTCATTCCATAACTTTCAAGGTATTAGAGTAATTAATTGTTGTCCATAATCTTTATTTTATTTTAGAAAAATTTCCCCTTGCTAGTCAACCTGCTTAAACAATCTAGGCCTATTATATCATTTTTAAAAGATTTTTTTTTAATGTGGACCATTTTTAAAGTCTTCACTGAATCTGTTACAGTATTGCTTCGGTTTTATATTTTGGATTTTTGGCCCTGAGGTATGTGGAATCTTAGCTCCCTAACCAGGGATTGAACCTGCATGCCCTGCACCAGAAGGCAAAGTTCTAACTACCGAACCACCAGGGAAGTCCCTATTATACCATTTTTTTGGAATCCAGAGTTTTCTTGGCAGTGGAATGAATTATTACATGGAAAACTGCATTTTTCATCATTTTGGGGTAGATCAGTGAGTAAGTTTGAAATTTCAGAAGGCCAACTGTGGCTTTTGTCTACTTACTCCTTATGTCTTAGGCTGGGGATAAATGTGTCTGGACATGCTATTCTTTGAAAATTTTTGATGGTTTATTTTAACTTATTCGAGTTTATCTCACTAAATTGGAGCCATTTCATTTAATAGACATGAGGTTGAGGACAGCCTATGCTAAAGATGGGCCAACGAATATTGAATTCTCCTGAACTCTAAAAAGAAATGTTTGTGGTTTTATTCATCCAAGTGAAGAACAGTAATAGTGATTTCATATTTTTGATGTGGATTTAGAAGCTTCATGGCTTTCTTTATGTTTCTGGAGTCAAAAATAATTGTTGTTTTTGCACAAGACTTACAATCTCCTCAACATGACCTTGAAAAAAGTAGTATTTTTCTCCATTTACAGACAATGTTCAGAATGGTTTATTAACTTCCTAAAGATCTCAAGTTGAACTTTATATTCAAATACCCTGAGACCAAATTTCATAAATGCTGCAATTTGTTCAACTGCAGTACATCCTTTGATAATACTGAGATAATTTTTGATACTTACAGCCACTTTCAGAAACTCCTAGCTTTTTCATCACATCAAACAAGACGAACCAGACTGTTGATAGCATCACCTTAGCAGTACACCCAAAATGAGCATGGGTGCATTTCTGTAGATGTCATTTGATTTATTTTTTGCAAATTTTCTTCATATTTTCTCTGTGCAGATTTATAGATCTCTTTTTAAAAAATTTAATTTTATAGTGGAGTCTAGTTGATTTACAATGCTGTGTTAGTTTCAGGTGTGCAGCAAAGTTAATCAGTTATACATACGCATGCATCCTCTCTTTTTCAGATTCTTTTCCCATTTAGGTTATTACAGAGTATTGAGTAGAGTTTCCTGTGCTATACAGTAGGTCCTTATTAGCTGTCTGTTTTATATGTAGCAGTGTGTACGTGTCAATCCCAAATGCCTAAGCTATCCTCCCCCTCTATTTTTCCCCTTTGGTAACCATGAGATTGCTTTTCATGTCTGTGAGTCTGTTTCTGTTTTGTGCTGAGCTTAGTCGCTCAGTCGTGTCCAACTCTTTGTGACCCCATGGACTGCAGCCCACCAGGCTCCTCTGTCCATGGGGATTCTCTAGGCAAGAATACTGGAACGGGTTGCCATTTCCTTCTCCAGGGGAATCTTTCCAACCCAGGGATCAAACCCATGTCTCCTATGTCGCCCCCCTTGGAGGTGGATTCTTTACCCACTGAGCCATCAGGGAAGCCCTATTTTGGAAATACATTGCTTTGTATCATTTTAAGATTCACATTTAAGTGATATTATAGGACATTTTAGATTAAGAGATTTGCACCAAACTTCCAATTGAGAGCACTTGGAAACTTTGGTCAAAATGCATAAAACTCTCAGTTACAGGTATTGGAAAGCTACGGATGCATCACAGAGCCAAGGTCCAGGCAAGGATGAGAGAACAGGGCCCTGATTTCTTTCCTGTCAGGGTGATGCCAGGTCTGAGTGACTAAAGTGTTCTCAGCTCTCTGAGCTGAGGAAGCTGGTCTCCCAGCACCTGTGGTCCAGGCCCACAAAGGAGGAAATGCTCAGTACCCACCCAGTTTACTGGAGGAATGAAACATTTAAAGGAATTTAAGATGCTTTAAAAATTAAAAGTATTTCTCATTTGCAGGACTGCTCTGCTATCCAAGGAGATTTATCCATGTTCCTAGGAGCTCCTAATCTTGAATTGGTATAGATGCTGCACTGAAAGAATCAATCAATGTTATTCACCGAGAAACTTGATTTAGAACAAGCGACAGACAGAGCTTTCGAGGTCTCTAAGGCACTGAACATTCCATGGACATATTTCACAGGGAAGACATGTGAAGCAAGCTTGTCTTTGGTGAGAAGGGGGCATTTTCCTGACCAGCTATCCCAAAACTACTTGCTTAGAGATGGTGCAGAGTAAGGGCTCAGCCATGTCTGAATGGAGAGTGGGAGGGGGAGGTGCTGAGATCAGTTAATGACATCAAGGTGACCCCCTTACTTGCAGCTGCAGTCTGATTCTCCGTCAGATCCGTTTCATAGCTATAAACTTTATCTTACATAATTATTATTTTCAAAAAAGATCTCGGAAGCTAAGCAGGGTCAGGCCTGGTTAGTACTTGGATGGGAGATTATTCTTAAATAAGAAATTTAAAAATAATTTTATTTGTTTATTTATTTTTGGCCGTACTGGGCTTTTCTTCTTTGCTATGTGAGGGCTTTTCTCTAGTTTCTCTAGTTGCAGTAAATAGGGACTATGCCAGTTTTGATGAGTGAGACACCCCCCACACACGTGCTTTAATAACATGGCTTAACGAGAGGGATTTTACAGCACAGGGAACTCTACTCCGTGCTCTGGGGTGACCTAAATGGGAAGGAAATCCGATAAAGAGGGGTTGTAAAAAACACATAGCTGGTTCACTTTGTTGTACAACAGAAACTAACACAACGTTGGAAAGTAACTATACTCCAATAAAAATTAATTAAAAAAAAAAAAGAGGGCTTTCCTTGCTAAAAAGCAAGACAAACAGCAGAGAAGAGTTGTGACAGTGGGTGATAGCAGGGTTTTGTTTCCTTAGAGAGAGAGGATGTCAGATGTCAAACTGGCCTGCTCGGTGGTGGCTGGGGGCAGACCGGCTGCCCACATCTGTTCCACTTGTTTTAACAGCAGAATTAGGACGTGTCCCTCCCTCTGGCCCTCTGAGATCTAGGTTTGCCCTCCCAGAGGCCCGCTGGCCTCAACCTGTTGTGTGGTCTCTGAACAAGTGTCCAGCTGAGTGAGGCTAATGCATCTTTGCAAAGAACCAGCACTTTCTCCACTCCCTTGGAAAAGTAAGAAAGGACACGGACATGGGACTGTGTCAGGGGAAGTCAGCGTGCTACGGGGACACCCAGACTTGCACAAAGGATAAAAATTCCCTTTAAACACTCAGTTCTTCTTCTTTTTTTTAAATATATATTTTACTTATTTTTAATTTTGTTTAAGATTCTGGCTTTATATTTATTTATTTAGGACTGCACTGGGTCTTCATTCCTGCACTAGGGCTTTTCTCTGGTTGTGGTGAGTGGAGGTTACTCTCTAGTTGCAGTGTGCAGGTTTCTCTTGTTTTCGAGCACAGGCTCTCGGCACCTGCGGAGAAGGCAATGGCACCCACTCCAGTACTCTTGCCTGGAAAATCCCATGGACGGAGGAGCCTGGTAGGCTGCAGTCCATGGGGTCGCTACTGAGTCGGACACGACTGAGCGACTTCACTTTCACTTTTCACTTTCATGCATTGGAGAAGGAAATGGCAACCCACTCCAGGGTTCTTGCCTGGAGAATCCCAGGGACGGGGGAGCCTGGTGGGCTGCCGTCTATGGGGTCGCACAGAGTCGGACACGACTGAAGCGACTTAGCAGCAGCAGCAGCTAGGCACCTGGGCTTCAGTAGTTGTGGTGCTCTAGAGCATAGGCTCAATAGCTGTGGCACATGGGCTTAGGTGCTACGCAGCAGGTGAGCTCTTCCCAGAGCAGGGTCGAACCCTTGGTCCCTGCATTGTCAGGCAGATCCTTAACCACTGGGGAAGGCCTCAGTTCTTCTTATATTCTTTAAATGAGATTGAATTTGCACACACAGTCACACACACGCACACCCACAAAGGTTAGTCCGTTGCTTGTCAGGAAGCCAGCTGTTTAAGGAACATTAGAAGAGAGATGATTACGTTTCAACCTGACTTTGTGGGGCCCATGCATGTCCTGTCTGCCTTCTCTGCTTTTTCTTCCTTTTCTAGCCATTATGAACTTATGCAAATACATCCAGTGGGAATACCCCTGTTTATTCAGAACTATTCGAGGTGCTGTGTGACAGAATAAAAGAAGAAGTCTGGTCCCTGCCTTGGGGAGCCTTGAACTTGGAGACAGACAAGCAAGTGATGAAGCAGTCAGCCCTCCAGTGTTGGAGGTGGAAAAGCTCTCTACATTGTGAGTTAATTTGCAAATTAGCTCCTTCTTCTTGTGCTTTTCTGTTTTAGAGGGTTTTCTTAAGCTCACTTGATGAGCTCATTCTATCTCTTTTCTGTGGGTTTGGTTTGTGAAATTCATTAATGCTGGTTTGCTTCATTTGGAGCTTCCCTGGTGGCTCAGATGGTAAAGAATCTGTCTGTAATGCAGAAGATGTGGGTTTGATTCCTGGGTCAGGAAGATCCCCTGGAGGAAGGCCTGGCAACCCACTCCAGTATTCTTGACTGGAGAATCCCATGGGCAGAGGAGCCTGGAGGGCTACAGTCCACAGGGTCACAAAGAGGCAGACATGACTGAGCAGCTAACACACTTGCTTCATTTGAGGGAATAGACCTAGAAAGGCACAGTCTAGACCCTGTGTTGCTGTGTTGCTGGCCATGCTGCGTGTTGGCTACTGAGGCCTGGCAGCTCCGTGTATGGTCAAGGGGACACATCACAGGTGCAGGGAGGGATCTTCTGCTGTGAGTGCTGGGCTGGGTGCTGCCATACAGACACAGGCTCTGACTCCAATGAGCTTAACATGCTCTAGAGAGGACCCTCACCCTAACCTTAGCCCTAACACGCACAAAGCAGGAAGGAACTGTTTCCGATGAGAGACAATGAGTGAGGTTTTATGGAGCGGTTAGCAGACCACTTCTGTGCTGAGCAACACGCGGAAGGTTCTGGGGGGCTTAGAGGATGAACAGATCCACAGATGGAGCTGAAGGGGTTGGGAAGCTTGGTTTGTCAGTTTCTGTTGACCTTGGTGTGAACCTGGGCCATGTGTTTATACTTTCCCACTTTGAGTCTGCAGTTCTCCTGCAAGAAAGGTATTTAGAAGATTCTATTTCCAGAAGCCTATTTGGAGACACAAGTTTGGCAGCTGGCAGGATAATGAACCCATTTCAATAGAATAAATCCCATTACTATTAATATTAAGCAGCCGCAGAATGATTCATGAAGCTCCTTTCAAAATTCAGAAAGTGCTTAATCAAAAGGAGGGGGAGGAGAGAGAATAAATAGAAATCATGTCAGAAGTTGATTATCCTTGGCTTTCTTGTAAGAGCCGGTTCTGCTGTATCTCAGGCTGCCTGGTGATGAGGTCAAGTGAATGGATTAATTTTACTACATTAAACTTTGCATTGGACTGATAGAAATCTGACAAAAGTTTCTAAACGTCCAGGAAGCTGATGAATTTTTGCTGGTCAAGAGATTGCCCTAAGGTTTGTAAGTTCTGTGTTTGGTTGTTTTTTTTTTTTTTTGATCTGTGGATTTTGCTTCTCTCTCTCTCTCTCCCTCCATCATGTTCCTCATTTCTTCCACCTTCTGTTTTCAACATGGAAATAGATATTCCATGTGCTCTAGGAGAGATACTCTTAAGGGCACAGCTTAGTCCCTTGACATCTTTCAACCACTGACACTCTGTTTTGTGGTACCAAAAAAATAAAGACTTCACACATCACCTTCACAAAGCTGGAGTTTCTTTTAAGGAATTCTTGGTCCAGCATTACCAATAAGAGTCTTTCTTTGGCCGTCTGCTGGCCTCCTTGTCTCTCCCAATCTTTCTCCTCAGGGGGCGCACTTGCGCTGTCTCTCCTGTCCTGGGATCACGCATGGCCTGATGAGACCACCCTCGGCGGCCTGCATTTTACATCAGCTCCCATTGCTATTTTTGACATTCTCCTGTGGTCTTGCATACCCTCCATGGGCATGTGATCCAAGAAGTTCTTTCCTATATTTAATCGGAATCTCCACCCATACCAGTTTGATTGCCCTAGTTTTTAGTAATGTCTCTTAAAAGACTCTGTGTCTTGTTATGCCTTTCTGCATCTGGGAAGGACCTCTCACTTTCCTTCCCAAAGAACATTCCCTTCATTCCCTTTCCTCCTCCCCACCCATCTCACACGTCACTTCCTAGACCACCTGCTTTCTTGCTGCTCCTGTTTCTGTTGCCTTTATTCAGAAATCCATCCATATGAATGCTTTGTCACCGGATTCCTTGATAGTATTTTCAGTTCTTCAGCACAAAAGGTCAAAGGAACCTTTCTGGCAAAGGCAGAACTCTCTCTAAAGGGGAAGGACTTGAGGGGCCCAAGGTGCTCAGTGTGCATTCTCAGTCGTGTCCTACTTTTTTGTGACCCCGTGGACTGTAGCCCGCCAGGCTCTTCTGTCCATGGGATTCTCCAGGCAAGAACACTGGAGTGGGTTGCCATTTCCTTCTCCAGGGGATCTTCCTGACCCAGGGATCAAACCCGCGTCTCTTGGCAGGCAAGTTCTTTACCACTGGGCCACCTGGGAAGCCCAAGGATAGATTACCAGCAGGAAAGTGCATATTTTTCAGCTTATGTGGTGATCAGACTTGAAGTCCTAGAGACCACGTCTTCATGGAAAGGCTCACCCATCCTTATCCACACAGAGCTGGAAGAAGACAGCACCTTCCAAGCTTCATTATATATTTCACAGCAATTTGAGTTTTCCATCTCGGCACATCTTTTCAGTCAGTAGGGCTTGAAAAGGGAAATGGAGTGAGTTTGTGTGAGAGAGACATAGAGATTCAGCAGCAGAAGCCAGGCCAGATGGCGTCTGTCTTGCAGGAGCATCTCCTCTGTCGCCCTCAACAGCACAGAGAGATGCCAATCTTCCAGCCACTGGTCACCATCAGCTCCCTCACTCTTAGAATCAATTCAGAAGTAATAAGATAAGAATTTTTATGTCTCTCATGAAGTAAAATAAAGGCTCATTTTCCTTCCAAATCCTGAGGCCTTTTCTTTCCTGAGTCTAGTTTTATGAGAAGAGTGTGGGGCTGTGTTGTGGCTGACAGAGACGCCTCCACGAAAGGAGGCTGATGCGATGCCTCATCATAAGGGGAGCTGATGCCTCAGAGGAATCTGCTTTGCCTTCTGGAGGGACTGATAACCAGCATCAAGTTTGTTGGCCAGGAGGGACCTGGGTCCTCAGCACACACAGGCTTCAGGCTGAGGGGGATAAGGTCACGGCTGTTCTCAGCCATGTCACCCAAAGGTGACTGCCTGTGGCCCTTGGGCCCTCTTGGCTACCAGCAAGACCATGAGAACCTGGTGAGATGTCTGTGCATGGCAGTCCTCCCTTGGAAATGTTATAACTACAATGTGTGGGCAAACAAGTATCTCCATCGACTATGGGAGTGCCAGGTGGCAGCATCTCTGATGCTTAGAAATAAAAGATTAAGTTTCCTCTTCAGGAGAAGAGGCCTCAGGCTAATTGCTCACTGCTCCTGCCTCAGAGCTTTGTCTCTTTGGAGCTCTGACACAGCAGTGGTATAATACAGCCACTTCCCCAAATGCACACACTCAGTTAATAATGATTTACACTTCCTGTTCTGGCTGCCGTCAGAGCAACAGTGACAAATCTCCTTGCTTAAATCTGGTGGGATGCAACTTCTTATGGTTTGCTAAATACCCTTCCAAGCTGGCAGTAACTTGCACAAGGTGACAAGCCCAAGCTCATCTGATGGAAATTTTTTCTGATGGTGTTGACACCACACTGTCTAAACCCATGCAATTTTCTAAAGGTGCTTTAGAGCTTATTGTTGTTCAGTCGTGTGTGACTCTTTGAGACCCCCATGGACTGCAGCATGCCAGGCTTCCCTGTCCTTCACTATCTCCCAGAATTTGCTCAAACTTGTGTCCATTGAGTCTGTGATGCCATCCAATCATCTCATCCTCTGTCGTCCCCTTCTCTTCCTGCTCTTAATCTTTCCTAGCATCAGGAACTTGTCCAGTGAGTCAGCTCTTCACATCAGGTGGCCAAAGTACTGGAACTTTAGCTTCAGCACCAGTGCTTCCAATAAGTATTCAACATTGATTTCCTTTATGATTGTCTGGTTGATCTTGCTGTCCAAGGGACTCTCAAGAGTCTTCTCGTTCAGTCATGTCTGACTCTTTGTGACCCCATGGACTGTAGCCCACTAGGCTTCTCTGTCCATAGAATTCTCTAGGCAAGAATACTGGGGTGGGTTGCCATTTCCTTCTCCAGGAGGTTTTCCCGACCCAGTGATTAAACCTGGGTCTCCCGCATTGCGGGTGGGTTCTTTACCAACTGAGCCACCAGGGAAGTGTTTTCTCTGGTGCAAGGAACAGAAATGTATTTGAACAAAATTAAGTGTAGGAAGGCATCTTATTATAAAGGTACTTGTCTCTCAGAAGAGATGAAGGTGGAGGGGCTTCATTCTAGAATCATCTGGAGGAGGGTGACGGTGACCATCTATGCTGCTGCTGCTGCTAAGTTGCTTCAGTCGTGTCTGACTCTTTGTGACCCCATAGATGGCAGCCCACCAGGCTCCCCCATCCCTGGAATTCTCCAGGCAAGAACACTAGAGTGGGTTGCCATTTCCTTCTCCAATGCGTGAAAGTGAAAAGTGAAGTCACTCAGCCATATCTGACTCTTAGCAACCCCATGGACTGCAGCCCACCAGGCTCCTCCGTCAATGGGATTTTCCAGGCAAAAGTACTGGAGTGGGCTGCCATTGCCTTCTCCGGATCATCTATGAAGCCTCACTTATTTACACTTGGTTTGGTATGGAGCCCCCAATCTTAGGTCAACTCAACCTGATACAATAGTTCTGGCCTTCAGCATCAAATACTTAAAGCATCTTGGTTCCAAATTAGAATGGTTATGTCCATTAAACCATATGGCCACCCATAGGGTCAGCCATGCAGAGCTAGGAAGGCAATTGGTTTTGGCCAAGTGATGTATGTGGCTGATTTTCCAGGGTCTATGGGTAAGACAGATTAAATTAGAAGGAAAAGTTACACATAGAGAGTAAGTAATCCACGTGGAATGTGCCAAGTTACTTTCCCTCATGAAAAATAAAAAAACAAAAAAGGTTTCTCATTACTTTTCTCTGTTGATTAATATATAACATAGAACTACATGAGATGCCATTTAAGGCTGAATTACAGATTCAGTGATCTCTCCCAGGCCCTGATGAATATAAGTCTCTTCCCCCAAACAAGCTATTTTATTATTAACAGTAGCATAGTATTTACCTAACTAGATACTTGGATGTTAGTGATGTGCTCTTATGGAACAGGTCAAATATAGAAAGAAAAGTAGACTTTAAAATCACCCTCCATATTTGGTATGAAATGGAAAAGCATTTTCAAACTTGAGTGATGTTTAATCTTTTAAAAATTTTAGTGAATTCTTTATTGTGGTAAAACATTGCATAAAATTTAACATTTTAACCAATTTGAAGTGTAAAATTCAAAAGCATCAATTATATTCACAATTTTGTACAACCAGCATCACCATCTATTTACAAAATCCCAAATGGAAAGTCAGAAATCATTAAGCAATAATCCCCCCATTCCTCCCTCTAACAAGTTCCTGGTGATCTGTAACCTCTATGAATATGCCTGTTCTAGATATTTCATAGAAGTAGAATATACAGTATTAGTCCCTTGTGTTTGTCTTGTTTCACTTGGATAAGATTTTCAAGGTTTATTCATGTTGCGGCCATGTCAGAAAGTCATTCCTTTTATGAATAAACAATATTCCATTGTATGTATGTATGAACTTTGTTTTGCTTCACTTGTCAGTGAACATTTGAGTTATTTTTACCTTTGATCTATTGTGAATAATGCTGCTATAAACATTGATGTAAAAATATATATTTCATTCCCTGATTTTAATTCTTTAAAATACATACCTGGGACTGAAGCTTTGGGGTCATGTAGTAATTCTCTGTTTAACCTTTTGATGAACTGTCCACCTGTTTTCCACAGCAGCTGCACTGTTTTACTGTTTCACCATCATTTATAGGGTTCCAGTTTCTTCAAACTTTGCCAATGCTTGTCACTTTCCATTTTTAAAAATTATAACTATCTTAGGAGGTGTGAAGTGGCATCTTACATCCTGTGATTTTGATTTGCATTTATTTAGTGACTACAGATACCGAGTATTTTTTTCATGTGCTTATAAGATATGTATATATCTTTGGGAAAATGTCTATTTCAATCTTTTGCCCTCATTGGTAAATTTTCAATTTCAGTTATTATATTTTGAGCTCCAGATTTTTTGCTTGCTCTTCTCTATAGTTTCTCTTTGTTGACATTTTCATTTTTTTCATAGATTGCTTTCCATTTTCTAAGTGTTTATGTGATCATGTTTTCTGGAGACCTTTGGGCTAAAGACAGTTCTTTAAAAATCTTTGTCTAGTAGGTCCAATGATTGGACTTCCTCAGGGATGGCTCACTTCAGTTCAGTTCAGTCACTCAGTCATGTCTGACTCTTTGTGACTCCATGGACTGCAGCATGCCAGGCTTTCCTGTCCATCACCAACTCCTGAAGCTTGTTCAAACTCATGTCCATTGAGTCGGTAACCAACTCATCCTCTGTCGCCCCTTCTCCTCCTGCCTTCAATCTTTCCCAGCATCAGGGTCTTTTAGTTCTTTGCATCAGGTGGCCAAAGTATTGGAGCTTCAGTTTCAGCATCAGTCCTTCCAATGAATATTCAGGACTGATTTCCTTTAGGATTGACTGGTTAGATCTCCTCACAGTCCAAAGGACTCTTGAGTCTTCAACATACAGTTTTAAAGCATCAATTCTTGGGCGCTCAGGTTTCTTTATGGTCCAACTCTCATATTCATACATGACTACTGGAAAAAGCATAGCTTTGACTAGATGGACCTTTGTTGGCAAAGTAATGTCTGTGCTTTTTAATATGCTGTCTAGGTTGGTCATAGCTTTTCTTTCAAGGAGCAAGCATCTTTTAATTTCATGGCTGCAGTCACCATCTGTCTGGAATGGTTGCTGCCCTTTTATTATGTTATTTTGTGTGGGCGGTATATTCCTGTTTCTTTGTATGCTTTGAATTTTTTGTTGATATTTGGAATTTTGAGTATTATAATGTGGATCTTCTCCTTTTCCAGGGTTTGCCCATTTGTGATGGCTGAAAGTTGTCTAGATAATTCATTTAGTGACTTTCCCAAAGTGTTTAGAAAAAGTGTATTCCTTGCTTGTGGTCATTGATGTCTGTTCCTTTGGGTTGTGTTCAGCTGATATGTTGACAGAGGTTTCTTTGGATGCCAAGGATTAAAAACAATAACAACACCCCTTCCAGTCTTGGCATATTGTTCCTTACTGAATTATTTCTTCAAATGCTGACCAATTTTTCTCTGAGCTTAGAGATCTGTGAGAGGTAAAACTTAGAGTTCTTTCAGTGTTTTCTGAGCATGTGCCTTGTTTTGCCTATGCACAAGGCTTCCTAAATTCCTCTGAGTACACAGGTGCTTTTGAATTTCTTAAATCCCTAATGCATTTCTCCCAGCTTTTCCTCTTGAGGACATAAGCAGTCATTGTTTGCCCTCACCATTCTATCCCTGGTCATTGTGTGTTGTTGATCACTTTCCACTACTTTTCTATCCCAAATGGCTTCCACATTAGACACAACAGAGTTGAGCATCTTGCTTCACTTCTTCGGGCAGCCTCGAGCAGACATAGAAGATCTGTAAGATTAGGTCTATTCCTTCTGGAGCCAGAGCCCAGGACCCACGTTGGGAAGAGAGATCATCACTTTTAAAATCATCAGTGATTCAGGGGGAGCCTAAGATGGGAGAAAATGCTATAAAGATTTCCTATGACTTTCAACTTGCCTTTTTCCTGATTCAGCATCCTCTTGATGGCTATAAAACTTTGACTGTTCTCCACAGTTTTGACAGTGTTGGTCTTGATAGTTTCTGCTTGTTTTTTGATATTTCTAAGGTCCCAACTTGGGCAGGAACTTAAAACTGCCTATTTTTCAATTTTTCTGACATCTCTTTAATAGTGTTTTACTTTTTTTCCCAAGAAGAGGCACTGGGCTAGTTTTTAATGCTGGACTTGAAAAGCTATAGCCTGTGCAGCACATATCAACCTGCTGCCTGCTTTAATAAAGGAGGTTTTATTGGAATAGTCATGCTCATTTGCTTAGGTATTATCTTTAGCGTCTTTCCTGCAGCTAACAGCAAAGTTGTATAATTTCAACAGGGAACATGTGGCTCATAAAGCCTAATATTTACTATCTGAACCTTTACAGAAAAAGTTTGCAGACCCTTCTTTAAAGTAAAAGCTGTCTGTGGACTTTTTACTGTTTAATTGAAATGGTTTCCTTTTAATTATGCAATAATTAAATAATTGTTTTTTAATTTTAATTAAATAATAATTAAAAAGTATAATTCCATTTAATTATATTACTTAAATATGTATTAACAAAGTTGCATATACTTTTTTGAACTTATAACATTCATAAATGCATGAAACAAATTTATAAAGGAGATAAAAACCTAAAAAAATTGATGCATCAAAATTAATAAGTTGATTTAATGTAAGGTTCTTTTGATGAGATAAAATTGGTGATGCTGGGTTTGAGTTGAGAAATTATTTACCTGTTTTTAGTTCTTGATGACTTGATTTTTGATTGTGAAAATAATTTCGTTATATCATGATTATTAGCATTTTCATTTTTCCCATTTAACAATGAACTTGCTAGGTAAGCTAGCAAACATCCTTTAAATTCTGAAAAGCCAATCATCTCAATCATGCATCTTTTCTCAATTTCAGGTCTCTGGAGTCAACACTCAGATGAAGTTTTCCATAAAAGGGATTTATGTAGGAAGGGTTCTCAGGAGAATTGGAAAAGAGAATAGTGTACACCAGCTAGGGAAAGGAAAGAAATCAAATAGGTGTCTGATTTCCATAGAAGTTCCAGTCTCAGACTGCAGTGCAGGTATTTTTTATTAGCTTCGAGCATCTGTGCTACAGTAAGTCGTAGGGAGACTTGGTTCTTGCACATTTTTGTATTCAAATGACCATGCGGTTTTATCAGGGCAGTGGGTGTAATGCCTACTGGCCACTTGTCTCCCTCTTGGAGAAGATGCATCACTTGTCATCAAGTCTCTCTGTTCTTTTCTCATCAGTCCTCGGTGGTCAAGTTACACATTTCTCAGACACACTATGTGATTTCTGGTGTCAGTATTTCATGAATGCTTCCCTAGTCACTCCATGATAGCTCAGTTGGTAAAGAATCCGCCTGCAATGCAGGAGACTCTGGTTCAGTTCCTGGGTTGGGAAGATCTGCTGGAGGAGGGATAGGCTACCCACTCCAGTATTCTTGGGCTTCCCTTGTGGTTCAGTTGGTGAAGAATCCGCCTGCAATGTGGGGGACCTGGGTTTGATTCCTGGGTTGGGAATATCCCTGGAAAAGGGAAAAGCTATCCACTCCAGTATTCTGGTCTGGAGAATTCCATGGGCCGTATAGTCCATGGGGTCACAAAGAGTCGGACATGACTGAGCGACTTCACTCCCTAGTTGCTCAGCTCATAAAGAACCTGCCTGCACATGAGTTTGGGTAGGTTCCGGGAGTTGGTGATGGACAGGGAGGTCTGGCCTGCTGCAGCTCGTGGGGTTGCAAAGAGTCAGACACGAGAGCGATTGAACTGAACTGAACTGCCAATGCAGGAGATGCAAAAGACACAGATTCTATCCCTGGATTGGGAAGATCCCTTGGAGGAAGAAATGACAACCCACTCCAATATTCTTGCCTGGAAAATTCCATGGATAGAGGAGCCTGATGGGCTACAGTCCGTAGGGTCACAAAGAGTTGGACACAACTGAGTGCACACACGCACAATAATTCATGAAATAATTTAAGGAATTTATGTCTTACTCTGTGGTCATGTCTTTAATTATGAATGATCTCTACTGTTTCTGTTTCTGTTACACCTGGTAGAATAAGTTAATGAGTTCAACAGTCAATGGAGCATGACTGTGTCATTCGGACAAGCATCAGGACAAGTCCAGGGCAGTGTGATACACTCCTCACTATGTATAAAAGGGAGAACTAGTGAGAACCTGCTGTAGAGCAAGGGAACTCAGCTCAGTGCTCCATGGTGACCTGAATGAGAAGGAAATCCAGAAAAGAGGGACTGTATTAATACATATGGGGCTTCCCAGGTGGCGCTGGTGGTAAAGAAACCGCCTACCAATGAAGGAGATGCTAAGAGATGTGGGTTCAATCCCTGGGTCAGGAAGATCTCCTGGAGGAGGCCATGGCAACCCTCTCTGGTATTCTTGCCTGGAAAATCCCATGGACAGAGGAGCCTGCCAGGCTACAGTCCATAGGGTCACACAGCATTGGACATAACTGAAACGGCAGCACGCAAGCACGCATGCATACATACAGCTGATTCACTTTGCTGAACAGCAGAAATGAACACAACATTGTAAAGCAACTATACTCTGAAAAAAATAAAAAAAAAATAATTATTGCCTTAGATGATGATATGGCACTAGTACATCTATAAACACAAACATAAGCTCTAGGGAAAAATATTTGATGGAAATTCATTATTTAAAATATTATCTCAAAATAAATTAATGAATTAAAAATATAATCAAGAACATTAAGACTCCTGACTGTGTGTTGGTAGGTTACTTAGGGTCTGTGGACAAGATTTGGAAGGCTAAGTGATGTTAGACTTGAAAATAAGTATGTGGCTTGATATTTAGGTTTTAATTGTCTCATGAGGCGGAATAACTGTGCCACACATGTATGGGAGAGCCTCAGTGAACAAGGTTACAGGTGAGGTGCTGTCCTAAAAACTTTGGAACTGAGTCGAGATTGTTCACAACAAAAGGAACTGTACACAAGCACTTGTACTGAAGGGCTCCCCACATGGCTCAGTGGTAAAGAATCCCGCTGCCAATGCAGAAGCACAGGTTCGATCCCTAGGTCCGGAAGATCCCCTGGAGAAAGAAATGGTAACCTACTCCAGTAGTTTTGCTTGGAGGATCCCATGGACAGAGGAGCCTGGCAGGTTACAGTCCATGGGGTCACAAGGAGTTGGAAATGACTGAGGTCACTTAGCACCCACAGTTCAGTTCAATCGCTCAGTTGTGTCCTACTCTTTGCAACCCCATGAACCGCAGCACGCCAGCCCTCCCTGTCCATATCCAACTCCCGGAGTCCACCCAAACCCATGTCCATCGAGTTGGTGATGCCATCTAACCATCTCATCCTCTGTCGTCCCCTTCTGCTCCTGCCCTCAATCTTTCCCAGCATCAGGGTGTGTTCAAATGAATCAGCTCTCCACATCAGGTGGCCAAAGTATTGGAGTTTCAGCTTCAACATCAGTCCTTCCAATGATCACCCAGGATTGATCTCCTTTAGGATGGACTGGTTGGATCTCCGTGCAGTACAAGGGACTCTCAAGAGTCTTCTCCAACACCACAGTTCAAAAGCATCAATTCTTTGGCACTCAGCTTTCTTTACAGTCCAACTCTCACATCCATACATGACCACTGGAAAAACCATAGCCTTGACTAGATGGACCTTTGTTGGCAAAGTAATGTGTGTGCTTTTTAATATGCTGTCTAGGTTGGTCATAACTTTCCTTCCAAAGAGTAAGCGTCTTTTAATTTCATGGCTGAAGTCACCATCTGCAGTGATTTTGGAGCCCAGAAAAATAAAGTCTGACACTGTTTCCACTGTTTCCCCATCTATTTCCCATGAAGTGATGGGGCCAGATGCTGTGATCTTAGTTTTCTGAATGTTGAGCTTTAAGCCAACTTTTTCATTCTCCTCTTTCACTTTCATCAAGAGGCTCTTTAGTTCTTCTTCAGTTTCTGCCGTAAGGGTGGTATCATCTGCATATCCGAGGTTATTGATATTTCTCCTGGCAATCTTGATTCCAGCTTGTGCTTTATCCAGCCCAGTGTTTCTCATGATGTACTCTGCATAGAAGTTAAATAAGCAGGGTGACAATATACAGGCTTGATGTACTCCTTTTCCTATTTAGAACCCGTCTGTTGTTCCATGTCCAGTTCTACCTGTTGCTTTCTGACCTGCATACAGGTTTCTCAAAAGGCAGGTCAAGTGGTCTGGTATTCCCATCTCTTTCAGAATTTTCCACAGTTTATTGTGATCCACATAGTCAAAAGCTTTGGTGTAGTCAATAAAGCAGAAATAGATGTTTTGCTGGAACTCTCTTGCTTTTTCGATGATCCAGTGGATGTTGGCAATTTGATCTCTGGTTCCTCTGCCTTTTCTAAAACCAGCTTCAACATCTGAAAGTTCACGGTTTACGTATTACTGAAGCCTGGCTTGGGGTATTTTTAGCACCAACTCACACACACAAAATGGCACTGGGCCATTGTGTAGTGCCAACAAGTAAAGAAGAACTCAAGGACACACACACACACACAGACATGATGATATTTCACAGGGACCCAGAAGGAAACTGAAAGAGTCCTTAGTGGCCAGAGCTTGAACAATTTGAGCAAGCATATGAAAAACTGGATTTTACTGGATTATAACTCAAAGTATAAAATGCATAGCCAGAAGTCCATACTGATATAAAAATGAATGAGTGAATAAATGGGAAAAACTCTACAAATATCCTGTACAGAAGAATTCAAAATAATTTAAGTGATTTCCTTTTTATAGAAAAACAAACAAGCGATTTTTGCAGTAGGTAGAACTTGACACACACTGGCTTTTCCTTGTGATCAAACTTAGCTCCATCAACGTTAAGTCTTATTGACAGTATATACCCTTGATACGAGGTGATGAAAATGACATTTTCCCTGCTGTGGTTTTCCTCCCCAGTCTAATCATGAGGAAACACAATCAGATAAAACTCAAACTGAAGGACAGTCTACAAAATACCTGACTTGTACTCTTGAAAACTGTCAAAGCTGTCAGAAAAACCATCACTATGGAGATGGGTCTAAGAAGACACAACAGCTAAAGGTGCTGTGGCTCCCTGGATGGAATACAGAGACAGAAAAAGGAAAGGAGGTAAAAACTAGGAATTCTTATAAAGTATGGAGTTTAAGCTAATAATGCTGTCTCATTGTTGGTTCATTAGTTGTGACACATGTTCCGTGGTCATGTACATGTATTAATGTACTCTATAATGTGACACATACACAGAAATGTGTGATGTTGATTACTGGGGACACTGAGTGTAGGGGATACAGGGATCATACATGTGAAGAGATGATATGTGAATAACACATATTAGTTACAGTTGAGATTTTGAGGAAGGAGTCAATGCATAAGACCCCTTTCCTTTTTTTAAAACTTTTTATTTTGTATTGAAGTATAGCCGATTAATAATATTGTGATAGTTTCAGGTGGACAGCAGAGTGACTCCACCATACATATACATGTATCCATTCTCCCCCAAACTCCACTCCCATCCAGGCTGCCACATGACATTGAGCAAAGGACTTTAGTTCAGAAGTAACCAAATAATAGGCGGGAATCGGACAAATAGGGCCCCAAATAGGAGCTTTATTACTGGTGTCCCCAGGATTGGAAAATGTGGCCTGTGTGCAGTTGCAGTGGGCTTTTCTGCTACTTGGTCCCAGAATTCACTTAGCCTTCACAGTTACAGGCTTCACTGTGAGCTCCTGTGCCTGGCGGGCATCAGCCAGAGCCAATTGCCCACAGGTGGGCAGGTGAGACAGGAATGTCCAGAGGAGCTGAGCCACACACACCTGCTTCATTTGCCCAACGTGCGAGTTAAATGCATCCTACTCCTTCTTATGAGGAGAGGGAGAAGGAATGCAGGTGACCAAGAGCCTGCTCTAGGTCAAGTTCTTCCCGGTACACCAGTGGAGCCAGGGAAAGAGGAGGCTCTGTCTAACAGTTACCACTGACATCCAGGAAGGTGCAGCTGGCAACTTCCCTGGTGGTCCAGTGGCTAAGAATCTACCTTGCAATCCTGGGAACACGAGTTTGATCCCTTGTCAGAGAACTATGATCCCACATTGGATGGAGCAACTAAGCCCTCGTGCCACAGCTAAGACCAGAAGCAGCCACATAAATAAAATATTTTAAAAAGAAGATGCAGATGGATGAGACAAATCACATGCACAGGGTATCTCCTAGTGTCCTGCTGCTCCTACACTTTGCCATACATCACAGGTTTATGAACTAAGCAGTTAATTGTGAAAGAGTTTCATGGATCATTTGTGAAATTATTTTGAGTTCCTGTGATTGTTTTAATTCTTTTACCCTGATTTTGTAAAGTGATGTAATTAGACTTTTGGAAAGTCACTAAAACCATGCTGTGTTCTAGTTCTTCTGTCAGACCTTGTAGGGGAGTATGTAACATCCCCCAGGCCCAGCTGAGTGGAGATGACTGGTTACAGAAGGGAAGGCAAGAGATATAGAAGGTTCTGCACATTATTATGAAAAGCCAATATCCAGCAAAAGTTTTTCTCAGGGGCAAGTTTTGAGAAGATTCACTTTCAGTCTAAAAACTAGAGATTATTCTATAAAATTTTAAATGGTTTTTAACCAGAACATATAAGAAAATGATAAATGACAAATATATTTTATTAATCTTCACAAAGAATCTGAGTTTTGTCTTTAGTTCTGCTTTTAAAAATTGTGACAAGTGGCCGCGGAGGTTCCTGGCTGGTGGGATGGCAGATGAAGAAGAGGATCCCACCTTTGAGGAAGAAAGTGAAGAAATTGGAGGAGGTGCAGAAGGTGGACAGGGTAAAAGAAAGAGACTTTTTTCTAAAGAATTAATGCATAACCACAACCTAATCATGAGGAAACATCAGACAAACCGAAGCTGAAGGACACGCTACAAGATAACTGACCAGTATTCTTCAGAAGTGTCAAGGTTGTAAAAGACAAGGAAAGTTTGAGGAACTGATACAGAACAGAGGAAAACTAAGGAGACACGACAACTAAATAGTGTGGGATCCTGGAACAGAAAAAGTACACTAGTGGAAAATCTGGTACAATCTGATACGGTGTATGATGTATGGGTTTGGAGATGACCAGAATCCTTATACTGAGTCAGTAGATATTCTTGAAGACCTTGTCATAGAATTCATCACTGAAATGACTCATAAGGCAATGTCAATTGGAAGACAAGGTCGGGTACAAGTTGAAGATATCGTCTTCTTGATTCGAAAGGACCCAAGAAAGTTTGCTAGGGTTAAAGACTTGCTTACTATGAATGAAGAATTGAAACGCGCTAGAAAAGCATTTGATGAAGCAAACTATGGATCTTGACACCTTTTGTACTTTCTGAAGCTTCATTATCTTCTGGGGAAACCATACTTAGTAACTATATTTTCCACAGTAAGGCCCTGCCTAATACCTAACCATGTGAATGAAAAATGGAGAACCACAAAGTTTTCAGGCTTTATTTTCACGTTTTCAATTTTAGAGTGATATATGAGCCTTTAATTGCCTGCCATTATATTACCCTACTTGAATTACATATTAGGTTTTAATGACCACATGTAAGTCAAAGTACCTTTGGTTTGCAAACCATTCAGTTTCTTCTGACTCTTGACCATCTCAATGAATTAATATTTGTGTACTTGTGCCATTGTAGGTTGTACTGTAGCTGTTTAATATGTGAAATCTAAATGGCACCTTTGACTTTGCTAGCTAAGATGTGTTTCATGTATTTCTAAAGCTTTTAGACCACAGTAGTGTAAGTTGTTAAAAGATGGTGAACTGGGTTTGTGTTTCTTTTAAGGAGGAAATGATATTAGAAAATACAGCCTTTTGTAGGAGTGTTTATTTGTCTTAAGATAATTTGTTTTAATATTCTACTTTAGATAACAAGAGTGATTTAATTTTTTATTTTTTCAGAAACTAAGAATTTCCTATGAATGGTTCTGTGTTGGAAGACATACTGGATTAAAAATCTTTGGGGTTTATAACATACTGTTTGTCAGGTTTTAAAAGACCTCATTTCCCCAGGTCAGATTAAAACTTCTGAAAGTGCTTTCAGTAGCAGGAATGGCATTGCTGAAAAAGTTGATGGCAGATAAGCATTTGGGGTAGTGTTTTATTAACATATTTGTTAGTATTTATTTATTGTGAAAATGTATACTTGACTAAAACCATGTGTGGCTATGGAAACCACTTTTGTAGTTCAGGATATACAAGTTTGTGTGTATTTAGCTCATTGTGTTAGTCTTGCATTTAGCTGAAAGTAAGGATTAAAATTGCATTTAAAGGGGAAAAAAAAAAATTGTGACAAGTTTAAACACTTGAAATTTGGATAGACTGGGCTTCCCTGGTGGCTCAGCAGTAAAGAATTTGCTGGTCAACACAGGAGATTTGATTCCTGGGTTGGGAAGATCCCATGGAGAGGGAAATGGCAACCCACCCCAGGATTCCTGTTTGGGAAATCCCATGGACAGAGGAGTCTGGCATAGCTACAGTCCGTGGGGTTCATGGGTTGCAAAGGCTTGGACATGACTGGGTGCCTAAACAATGAACAACAATTCAGATAAACAATAAAAATTTAATGATAATTCTGCAAGAAGGGATTTAAAAGAAAATAACTTTGGACAATTCTACATAGATAAATAACAGGCAGGTAGGTCATTCCACCACTTGAAAATGTATATATATAGTAATTTAGAGGAAAAAGTGTTGAACCCGGAATCAATGTGCATAGCAATGTTTTTCTTCAGTATAATATTAAGTAATTTTAGATTTACAGGAGATCTACAAAGACAAAAAAAGCTGCAATAACTATTTTTCACTCAGCTTCTCCTATTGTGTTTTTCCCGATTTGCTGGGATATAATTGACATGTAACATTGTGTTAGTATAAAGTGTACAATGTGATGACTCAATACATGTACATATTGCAAAATATTTACCACAATAAGGCTAGTTAACACATTCTTCACTGCACATAATCACCATTTAATTGCTGTCAAGGTGAGAACATTAAAGCAGTACTCTCCCAGCAACTTTCAAGTATACAGAACAGTATCGTTGACTAGCATCACCATGCTCTGCATTAGATCCCTGGAAATCATTCACCTTGTAAGTGCAAGTTTGTGCCCTTGAACACACGTCTCACCTTGCCCTCCACCCTACAACCATTGGGAACCACCACTCTGCTCTTTGTTTCCATGATTCAATGTTTTCACATTCCACCTATGAGTGACATCATACATATTTGTGTTTGCCTGACTTATTTCACATTGCATAATACCCTCAAGGCCCATCCATGTTGTTGCAAATGGCAGAATTTCCTTCCTTTATATGGTTATACATATACATATGCACATATATATATACATACATATGTGTATATATAAATAATATAATATATGTATTGTATCTTATTCATCCTTTCGTCTGTTGACAGACCATTTGGGTTGTTTTCATGTCTTGACTAATGTCTTGGCTACTGTGACTAATGCCACATGAACATCAAAGTACAGATATCTCATATATATATTTATCTCTTCAAATATCTATGCAGAAATGAAATTACTGCATCACAGACTAGTTCTATTCTTAATTTTTTTAAAGGAAAAATTATTATTGCTCTCCACAGTGGCTATACCAAACATATTCTCACCGACAGTGCACCAGGATTCTCTCTTCTCTACATCCTCACTGGCATTTGTTATCTCCTGCACTATGAGGCCTAGATGCTTGGGTTTTGAAGGTGTGTATTTACTTAACCATTAAATTCCCTGTGAGTGGTTACTTAAAAGATCCCATACTCCCATTTGGTCCTTTCAGGGATGTATGGGATCAGTGCTAACTTCCTGTTGGCTGCATCTAATCCTTTATCTCCCATTTGCTTGCTAAATGTTCACTTTTTATCTTTCATTAGGCATATATCACTTCCTGAGACAACTGTTCTTTTTTCTTGCTTTGGAGACTTTGCTTGGAGCTGCATCCTGATGATATTAAGCCCTTAATATCTGTTCTTAAATCTGTTCTTTAATGGTCAATTCAAAATCAAACCTTTCCATCTTGTTTAGATGATCATGGTGCCGTTTTACAGCTTGGAAACACTTTCATAAATACACAATGGGAATAAATGCCAAGGTGCCTGAGAGCACGGAGCTTAAATTTAAATTTCTTAGATTCTCCTGTTGTTAAATGGAGCTGGAAGCCCAGGGATTGATCTCTCATTCATTGGGTCATCTGCTTGTAGCTGGCACAGTTCCTAACCATCAAGTGTGGATGTTTGTTCCTGCATCGATGCCATTAACAATTTCATATTTGATATTTGTGTTATGTGTTCTGCTTCTGGCTTAACTGCCTGCTGGAAGCCCTAGCCCAAAGCTTTTGGTGTTCCAAGCTGAGAAGGCACAGGGAAACCTGATGAAGACAATTTTTTTTTCTGCTGCTCTCACCATCTTCAGCCCAGTAACAGTCAATATGTAGTGTAAATGTCAGACATTCTCCAATAAGAATCTCGGCTGTATTGATCCCATCCTAATCTCACAGGTTTCTGATTTCAATTCTCTGTGAAACTCAATAGCAAGTGACCTGGTGAACTGCTGAGCCAAGTTCCTCATGGGTGATCTCTTTCTCTACAACGCTTATTTACTTTCCTAGGCTGAGTCCTTCGTCACTCTGAGCATCTCTTTCCAGAGTGTGGAGTGAAGACGGTGTTGATGTCACTGAGCTGTCATATGGATGGCATTGATGGCGTGTGTATAGCAGCCAGCATGGCGCATGGTCAACGGGCTAGGTCCCTGAACGCAGGGCAGTCTTCACATGGTGGGAAGATCCACCTGCAGGCATGAGCTCCCCAATAAGGAGTTATATTCCTTGAGCCTTATCCTGTGTGCTCTTTTCCTGTATCATCCACAAGGGATGGGACATTCAGTCGCTCATCAAAGCTGCTCAATTCCTGTTTAAATCTCACCAGAACATAAACTTCAGGAGGGCAAGAACTGTATCCCTTGGGTTCACCTCTGTATCCTTGGAGCCAGCCCAGTGTCAGACACAGATTATTTAATTCCCTTCCCCCACCACCCTTGCTGCAGGAACCCCACCTTGAATTGGACCTAAAATTGCCCTGAAAAAGCAAACAGCTCCAGAGATTGGGTCTCCTGACTCTTGAAGCCTGTGTTAGGAGTGGGTCTAACTCCTGAGCTGGGGTAGATACCAGAGTAGAGGGAGGGGGAGAGCAAGCAGGGGCTCCCACATCCAGGAGGGCAACAGGGAAACCGACATATGTACATCATCTTCCAGGTGTTAGGCTCATGATAGATTCAAATTGCCTGGAAATTTATACAGTGACAGCAGCTGTTATTTGACTTCAAAGTGGCTCAAGGTACAGGTAAGCATCCCAAAGCTACTTTATCATTCTAGCAATAAAATTGTCCAAACCTGCTTTGCCACTCTCCAATCTCTGGATAATTGTTGCATTCAAAATTTACTCGATTGTTCAGTCTTTTTTTCCCTTTAAGTTGAGGATCCTTTTGACAATCAAACACAAGCTATAAATTCTCCTTCCAGAAATTTGATGACACACATGCATATACAATTGTTATTCAGATGCTAAGTCCCGCCCAACTGTTTGCATCCCCATGAAGTGCAGCATACCAGGCTTCCCTGTCCCTCACCACCTCCGAGTTTGCCCAAGTTCATGTCCACTGAATTGGTGATGCCATCCAATCATCTCATCCTCTGTTGCCCTCTTTTCTTCTTGCCTTAAATCTTTCCCCACATCAGGTCTTTTCCAATGAGTCAGCTATTTGCATTAGGTGGCAAAAGTATTGGAGTTTCAGCTTTAGCATCTGTCCTTCCAGGGAATATTTGGGGTTGATTTCCTTTAGGATTGATTGGTTTGATCTACTTGCAGTTCAAGGGGCTCTCAAGAGTCTTCTCCAACACCACAGTTCAAAAGCATCAATTCTTTGGCACTCAGCTTTCTTTATAGTCCAACTCTCACATGCAAGAACCCCATGAACATACAAAATGTACATATGATTTGTAGTTGTTTTTTTGTTTGTTTTTATTTTTCTCTTTTTTGCATTTAGAATACTGGTGCATTTAAAGAACTAACAGGTCTTCTAAAAGCAACTTTGGATCCCCATTTGCAAGGACCCCACTTCCAAGGACTAGTTTGGAAACCATGTTTAGAACAATTCATGCATTTAGTTAAGGATAAACATATATAATATGTCTATTGCAAGATGCTAGAACTACAGATCTATCTCTGAAAACGTATGTCATGTTCAGTTCATTTTATAAATAACGCAACTGTGAACACTCTCACATTTGTCTCTTAGGGAGCATATGTGTGCATCCCTGCTGGAGATACTGCTAGGAATGGAATTGCTGGTTCATGAATTACATATGTTTTTGACAGGTATTATAAGTATCCAAAGTGATCATGCCAGCTTACATGCACAGAAATAATGGAAAAGAATTCAGGTTACTTTTCATCCTCAGCACTGTTTGGTGTCATCAGTTTTGTTTCCGAGTCACCGATTGCCTGTACTTGAAGTGGTATCTCATTGTGGTTTTTATTTGCATTTCAATGATTCTTAATGAGGTTGAACACATTTTCATGTGAATTGGCACCTTGATGTCCTCCTTGAAGCAATGTCTACTCAAGTTCTTTACTCATTAAAAAAATTAGGTAGATTGTCTTTTTCTTATTGATTTTCTTTATATATTCTAAGATTTTTGATGTTACGTATGTAGAGCAAATTCTGTCTCCCATTCTCTGATCTACTTTTTCATGTTCTTAATGCTGCTGCCGCTGCTAAGTCACTTCAATTGTGTCTGACTCTGTGTGACCCCATAGACAGCAGCCCACCATGCTCCTCTGTCCCTGGGATTCTCCAGGCAAGAATATTGGAGTGGGTTGCCATTTCCTTCTCCAATGCATGCATGCATGCTAAGTCACTTCAGTCGTGTCCGACTCTGGTTCTTAATGGAAATGCTTTTTTTTGTAAAAAAAAAAGCTTATAATTTTTAAAAGATTCTGATTTGTTAAGTGTCTCCATGACCTTGGGGTTTCTTTAAAATTTATTTACGAAATCTTGGCTAATACCAAGGTCATGAATATACCCTAAATTATGAAGTAGATAACTGTTTATTATCTGATTTATTGCTGCAGTAGAGGAGCCTAAGAATCCAGTATCAAGTGAGTGAGTGTTTGCAGCCATAAGTGATAAACGGCTCAATGTGATAATAATGTTTAGGAATTTAAAGACAGCATTGGAGTGCCCGTAACTTTCAGCTTCCTAGGATCATGGATGTTGACAGAAGTATTGAAATTCAAAGTCCAGGTTAGATCTATTGGGGATTTTCCCTTTGGAGGATAGAAAACTACAGAATTCAAAGCAGATTTTTCCACCAGTTTCCAGTGAATTCCCTACACTGTGAACATAAGGGTCATTTGTGAGCTTATCATCTATGTGTCATAAGAATCAGACAGAACTGAGCAACTGAACCAAACTGAACATCTATATATCTGATATCTTTCATGTTTTCATTGTTTCTGTGATGAGGATAAGGTTGCACAGATGGAAATTTTATAAAATATTTTTTATATCAGCTTCCATCTGGCATCTACATTTGTGTTCTGTCTGCCATTAGGTGGGAGGTAGAGACATGGCCTCTGACCGCGAGAATTATTGTCATCGTCCCAGCAGATTTGTCCCTCATGTGACCGGCCTCAGTGATCAGATACTCCCCAGGAGGAAGGGGATCTGCTTGGTGTGTGTCTGCATTTGGTTTCTCTAAAGCTTTTGCATCTCTTCTTGCAAGTGTTAGCCATTGCCTGAATTTTAATGATGATTTACCTAAGTATGAGTTCTACTCTGTTTCTGCAGCTCCATGAATTTTAATCTGCTGGTGTCAGTTCCAGTCACTCCACTTTACATAAGCTATTTCACTAATGGCTGCACATGTTGGCACTGCCAGCAGAAAGCCCTGAACAGCCCATAGTCATCATGGACAGTAAGGGCCCCCAGGTCAGTTTGAAGAGAAGGAGTGTCTTTGAAACAAATGCCTGACTCATCTGCTCTACCTGGAGAGGGTGCGGCGATTCACCTCTGGCCTCACATGGTCACAGGGAATGGGCAGAATTGATTCACAGGTTGCTAGGTCACCAGGGAAAACAGATGTAGGAGGGGAGATTTAGCATGCGGGTAAGGCCATGGACATAGACATCTTATGGACATTTCAGAGAAGTCCTAGAGTTTCTTCAAACATCCTAAAAAGTCAAAGATGAATAGGCAGAGACCCAGGAGAGTCACAAAGTCCTGTAAACAGAGGAACTTGTCCTAGAAAGTGTTATTTGGATGTCATCATTATCCTGAACTTGTGAGGTATGACCAACTTGGAAGATATTTGTTTTCTGTATTAAAACACGATGCTGGGGACTTTGCTCATGGTCCAGTGGTTAAGACTTTGCCTTCCAATGCAGGAGGGGTAGGTTTGATCCCTGGCTGGGGAGCTAAGATTCCACAGGCTTAGCAGCCAAAAAACAAAAAACACAAGCAGTATTGTAGCAAATTCAATAAAGACTTTAAAAATAGTCCGCATAAAAAAAATCTAAAAACAACAACAATAAACCCACAATGCTGAGGCAACTAAGGGAACTGTTGAACTTTAGATGCAGGTGTAGGTGTAGGTATAGATATAGGTAGGCAGGCAGGTAGGTAGGTAGGTATGTAGATAACAATTAGCACAGCATAGATTACAGTCTGTGGCAACCTCTCTCTATATATGTCAGTCAGTCAGTCAGTTCAGTCAGTCATGTCCGACTCTTTGCGACCCCATGAATCGCAGCACGCCAGGCCTCCCTGTCCATCACCAACTCCCGGAGTTTACTCAAACCCATGTCCATCGAGTTGGTGATGCCATCCAACCACCTCATTCTCTGTCATCCCCTTCTCCTCCTGCCCCCAATCTGTCCCAGCATCAGGGTCTTTTCCAATGAGTCAACTCTTCGCATCAGGTGGCCAAAGTACTGGAGTTTCAGCTTCAGCATCAGTCCTTTCAATGAACATCCAGGACTGATCTCCTTTGGGATGGACTGGTTGGATCTCCGTGCAGTACAAGGGGCTCTCAAGAGTCTTCTCCAACACCACAGTTCAAAAGCATAATTTTTTTGGCACTCAATTTTCTTCACAGTCCAACTCTCACATCCATACATGACCACTGGAAAAACCGTAGCCTTGACCAGATGGACCTTTGTTGGCAAAGTAATATCTCTGCTTTTTAATATGCTATCTAGGTTGGTCATAACTTTCCTTCCAAGGAGTAAGGATCTTTTAATTTCATGGCTGCAATCACCATCTGCAGTGATTTTGGAGCCCAAAATATTAAAGTCTGACACTGTTTCCACTCTTTCCCCATTTATTTCCCATGAAGTGATGGGACCAGATGCCATGATCTTAGTTTTCTGAATGTTAAGCTTAAAGCCAACCTTTTCACTCTCCTCTTTCACTTTATCAAGAGGCTTTTTAGTTCCTCTTCACTTTCTGCCATAAGGGTGGTGTCATCTGCATACCAGAGTTTATTGGTATTTCTCTCGGCAATCTTGATTCCAGCTTGTGCTTCTTTCAGCCCAGCGTTTCTCTCTATATGTACACATACATAAATACACATGCACATAAAACATCTACATGTGTAGATATACACATGCATATGTATGTGCATATATAATATGTGTGTGTGTGCAGTCATGTTCTGACTCTGTGACACCATGGACTGTAGCCCACCAGGCTCCTCTGTCCATGATATTTCCAGGGAAGAATACTGGAGTGGGTTGTCATGCCCTCTTCCAGGGGATCTTCTCAATCCAGGGCTTGAACCCACGTCTCTCATGTCTCCTGCATTGGCAGGGTTCTTTACTATTAGGGCCACCATTTGCAGCTATTTCTATTGCATCATCATGATGGTATTTAGCAAATGATTCATTCTATTAATGTATTCAATGAGTATTTCCAAATACTTGATGAAGGTAAGATGAAGATGGATCCATGCACCTAGGAGACGACCATCTAAGAAGAAATATAAACCTTAAGCGTAAGTAATTTTTAAATTCCATAATACACGGGTTTGTCCCATTTTTCCTCAGTATGCTGTGACATAGAGCAGGGGCACCGTAGCTTGTCATTGATGCTGTGTTGACTCATGAATTGGTTTCTACAGTGAGATAGAAGCGGATGTAACTAGAGAATGTGGCTATTACTATGCTTCTTTTAAAAGAAAAGAAACTCAGGCTGAGTGTGCTTATTGGTTTATCACGTCAAATAGCCTTTATGTCAGGCCAACATATTGGACTCAGATCTTCTAATTTCAAATTCCAAATACTACTTCACATTGCCATCAGAGAGCTTCAGGCAAAGTCACTTGCAAAAATAAAAATAAGAAATTATCTACTTGCTCCACAAAAGGGAAAATGAGTATGTAAATCATAATACTGTTTGATGGCAGAAATAATGTGTCCATTAAACATGGTGTTATAGAGAATGATCCGTCCAGACAGTTCTTTTGCCACCATACTGTGTGTATGGGGGGAGAGGAGGATGTGGGTTTAGGAGAGAAGGGAGGTGGGTGTGGAAGGAAACAGCGGTGCAGACAAGTACATGTTTTGCACAATTAAAACTCTATTCCAGTATAAATTGAACAAGCAAAGAAGAGAATCTTCCCAAATGCATTTTACCATTGCATTTCTCTTTTTCTTCTTTTTTATCTCCTCCTTACAGTTTTCTTCTACTCCACTTCATCTTCTTTTGCCTTCTTCTTTCTTTTTGTTCATTTGTTTTTTTTAAAATAAGTTTCCAAATTTTGTATAATATGAGAATATTGCATTTATAAAGAGGAAAAATATTCTCAGGAGAGAAATGACTTCCAAGTGAAATGATCCGAGTGTGGGAAGGCTGCATGTGACACTAAGGCATCTAAAAGATGAGTGAGGAGATTTAGAATAGGGGGATGTGTATGGAAAATAGACAATTCCTCAGAAGGATGCGTGGAGACCCCAGCCAGGGCAGCTTAGCTTGTTGAAGCAAAGGGTTTTGAGTCGAAAAGAACAGAATGAGCTTGGTAAGGTAGGTTGGGGCCCAGCAAAGAGTTTGGGAGGGGCTGATCATCAGGTTTCAGGACTGTGACTTGGCTTAATGCAATTGAAAAAGAACCTCATATTTTTAGCACAATCTTTAGGAGAAAACTGGCTAAGTCTGTTCTGTCTGAATGCACAGAAGGCAGAAACCTCTTCGTTTTCTCCAAACCAATAAAATCATGAGAAATAGTTATGTTCACAAGTAGATGTTAAATCTAGGCCACATAGTTGCCAAAAAACACAGGACATTTGGCAAGCTTGAGCTGCAGCTATTAAACATTAGGGCCTATTACTGAATATTTATCGTCTGCACCATTCCTGAAGTGGGTAATCTGAGCATCCTCCACATTTTATGGAGGTATTTCTGTCCCAGTCATGAACATGCTGGTGAGTTTCGGCAGCTTGGATGTCAGCACTATTTCTGCATCGACGTGTTTTTGTGGCCTAGTGGTAGATTTTGTACACATTTCAAATGAGTATAATATAGTACAGATGCTTTGAATCTACTTTGTTTCAACTTCACATAGTTTTACCTGAAATTTTTTCCCTCTTTTCAGGAATGTGCTGCTTCTATTTTTATTAGTTAAGAAAACACTTAGCTCTAAATTGTAGCAATGCATTCCCACCATGGAGTCTGCTGAGCTACCCCTTGGCCCTGATGAGTCTCACTGTTTACCTTTGACTCTGTTTGGTGGTGTCTTAACCAGATGACCTTAATATAAAGGTGCACTACTTACTTATTTAAACCTATTCCTTTCTTGGGTTTTGATGAAAGAATTAATTCTTCAAATTTACTGATTTCTTGACCTTGGGCAAGTGACTTAAAACCTCATGCCTCTGTATCCTCATGTAAGAATAGAAGTTACAGTACTTTGCTTATGAAATTTTAAAAGTTAATTTATTTTATTAATTAATTTTTTTGGGGGGAGCTCTTTGTGTTGGGTCTTCCTTGCTGCCTGGGCTTGTCTTTAGTTGCGGTGAACGGGGGCCGCTGTTTGTGGCAATGCAAAGGCTTCTCACTGTGGTGGCTTCTCTTGTTCGGGAGCACAGGCTCTGGGGCACTCAGGCTTCAACAGTCGCAGTATGTGGG
Organism: Cervus elaphus; assembly: GCF_910594005.1. NCBI lineage: Eukaryota > Metazoa > Chordata > Mammalia > Artiodactyla > Cervidae > Cervus > Cervus elaphus. The sequence continues at coordinate 59,333,620 of NC_057825.1, forward strand.
CTCAGCAGTTACAGCTCCTGGGTTCCAGGGCACAGGCTCAATAGTTGTGGCACATGGGCTTGCTTTGTTGCTCTGAGGCATATGGAATCTTCCCAGACCAAGGATCAAACCTGTGTAGCCTGTATTGGCAAATGGTTCCTTACCCCTGAGCCATCAGGGAAGCCCTACTCATGAGATTTATGGCAGCACTGCTTGAAGCAACAGACTGGTGCTGAGTATGGCCTTCTGGACCCGGGATGACGGCCCCACCCAAGGACAGTTTGGCATCCACTTTCATTCTGTCATCCCTCACTCTGAATTAAACTTCAAATCCAGTAGTATTAATAGATGGCAAAGTTAAATTTCATAGTGATTTTTGAACTTTCATTCTGCTAAGGTGGTTTAAATGTCAGTATAAAAATGATGTTTGTGAATCATTTGTAAATTTCTTTTGTGCCAATTGCTTTTTCCAAAGACAAGGAATGGCATGTTGGAGAGCATCCCCTAGCGTGTTTAAAGGCAGAAATGGACTGATAGAAAATCCATGGCATAGATAGATGTCTGCCCCATTCTATAACACTGAGAACCACCTAGATCTGGGTCCCCTTTAGGATCTAATGCCCAATGACCTGAGGTGGAGCTTATGGAATAATAACAGAAATAAAGTGCACAGTAAATGTAATGTACTTGAATCATCCCGGAACCATCGCCCCTGCCCTGCCTGCCCTTATTGTTGTTTAGTTGCTCAGTCATGTCCGACTCTTTGTGACCACATGAACTGCAGCACCCCAGGCTTACCTGTCCTTCACCATCTTCCAAGAGTTTGCTCAAACTCATATCCATTGAGTCAGTGATGCCATCCAAGCATCTCATCCCTTCTCCTCCTGCCTTCAATCTTGCCCAGCATCAGGGTCTTTTCTAATGAGCTCTTTGCATCATGTGGTCAAAATATTGGAGCTTCAAGTTCAGCATCAGTCCTTCTAGTTAATATTCAGGGTAGATTTCCTTTAGGATTGACTAGTTTGATCTCTTTGCAGTCCAAAGGATTCTCAAGAGTCTTCTCCAACACTACAGTTTAAAAGCATCAATTCTTCAGCCTTCTTTATGGTCCAACTCTCACATCCATACATACCCTGGTCCATGGAAAAATTGTCTTCCACGAAACTGGTCTCTGGTGCCAAAAAGGTTGGGGACCACTGGTCTAGATGGTAAAACTGTCAAATGCCAGGATAACACCACCTGCCCTTTCAGACTTACGTAACTTTGATGCCAAGAACTATTCCACTTATTTGGCTCTGGCTCCAAAAGCTAATTAAACCTGAAAATTAGATATGAAGCAAACATATTTCAAGTTCTCTGCCAAATTTTCAGCAAAAACTGCCCAAATCTTGGTGCATATTCAAGAGCAATTAACTTGTTGCCACTTACTACTTGGCTTCTTATAGATTTTATATCTTCAAAGCAAGCAGTAACGTATTATATAACCTGGCAGGACTTATTGTATCAGAACGTAGGAACTCATGGGATACTTGTTGACAACACAATTTAGCATCAGTTTCTCAAGCGTTTTATATGCAGACACAGAAGTGAGTACAATATGTCCTGAGCCAGTTTCAAAATGTAGGGTTAATAGGGTATGATTGATGATGGGATTAATGTTCTCTCTCTAAGAGCCTGGAGCATCCTATGGCTTCAGTAGTGGAGGTTTTGGTGCTTCCATCATCCCAGAGTCCCTGTGAAGCTGGTAAGCAGTGACGGTCCAAGTGAGAGAGGGTATTGAAGGTGAGTTTCAGGGGCACAGATTCAGGCACTAACAGGGAGGTGTAAAGCGGCCTCTCAGCAGATTGAAAAATAGCAAAAAGTAGACCAAGCTTGGTTACACTCTCCCCAGGTCCATGTTCTTCCTTCTTGCCTCACATCATGACACCCACTTCCATCTCCTGCTATACATACACACACAAGGAGCAGCCTGTAAGGTGGAGTCTGTCACCACTTATAAGGGCTCATCAAGGAATATGGGGGCTTCAGAAGCTTGCATTCGCAGAGAAGAGGAGCTAACCAAGAGATCTAGAAGCTCTGATACTGCTTTTCTAGTGGGAGCTGGAAGTGGGGAGTAAGGGGACATAGGAGCTTTGGTTTCAGCTGAGCTGATGCTAACATCCCACTGGGTTATAGCTTCAGATTGGAGCAGAGCAACACAGTCTTTTGACACTGAACAGCCTTGATTCTGGGGCATCCATCCTTCTGCCAACCCTTGGGTCATCCAAGGTCAAGGTTGAGCTCCAAAGACTTGACAAAGAGCCAACACCTTAGTTGTTCCAATATATTTTAGCTGTGTACTCTTATCTAAGTAAAAAACTGGCCACTTCCTCAACACATGCTCATTGATTTTTATTTAAATAATAGAAATGTTCTACCCTACATCTAAAATAAAACATCATATAAACATCATAAAAAGCACAAAGACTAAATATATTTGTTAAAAACTAAATTTTGAAATAGAATAAATGGAAGCTGTCGTGGTTTCCTCCTATGCTTCGAAGGACCACTTTGGAACATGTGGTGCAGACAAGTGTTCTAGGGTTCAGGGAGAGCATGGTCTCTATGGGGAGATGAGATTGCCTTTCAGAAGCTGAGGTTTAAACTGAGCATATCAACTGGGAAAGCACAACAGGGGTGAGGAGGTGGTTCAGTTTGGGAAGGAAACCTGGACTCACCCCCTCAAAACTGCATTTATGATAAGAAAACTGATCCTATTGACTCCAAATGATCAGAACTGGGATCTGAACATACTCCTCTCCTCCATAAAGATTGCTCTAAAGTCAAGGTGCATGTATAGATAGAAGGCAAAAGTGATACAAGGTGGGGACTTCCCTGGTGCTGCAATGGTTAAGAATCCATCTGCCAGTGCAGGAGACATGGGTTTGATCCCTGGTCTGGGAGGGTCCCACTTGTGGAACAACTAAGCTTGTGCCTAGAGCCTGGGCTCCACAACAAAGAGTAGCCCTCACTCTCTGCAACTAGAGAAAGTTGACATGCAGCAACAAAGACCCATAGCAACAAAAAGTAAATAAATAAATAATTTTAAAAAGTATTAGAGGTGCACCCTCCTTATTTTTAGAATAGAAACCAGTAGGATACACTCATATTTTCATGGTGGACTCTGAGATTGAAAAAGTCTTTTAGGAAGAATAGTTCTATCCCCTTTCTCTCATCACTATAGGCTGTAGGAGGTGACTGGAAACTCAGGAATTCACAAGAAAGAAATGATCAAACCCTGAATATAAGAAATCTTTCTGGAATCCAGATGAGGAATCTTGAGTTGGCTTGAGAATCAACAGAAAGATCAGTTCAAAAGGGGGACAAGGTACCATGAACACTATTTCTTTCTCAGCCAGAGAAGCAATGTGGATTTCTGAGAAAACATATGCTTCTGTGTGCGATGCCAAACAAGACTGCTCTGCTGGGGAGGCGCGTGACTCATGCGTCTCCAGAGAAAATGAACAGTAGGAGATTTATTGCAGGAATCAACTTGTGCGGTTCTGGAGGCTGGCAAGTCTCATCTGCCATCTGCAAGCTTCAGACCCCAAAGCCCAAAGGTATGGTTCAGTCTGAGTCCAAAGTCCAAGAACCCAGACAGCCAATGGTGTAAATCCCTTTGTGGGCAGGAGAAGATGAACTGTGATGCTCCCGCTTAAGCCCTTAGGCAGGAAAGAGGGTGACTCCTCCCTCCATCCTTCCTCCTTCTTCCCTCCATCCTTCCTCCCTCTGCCTTGTCCTGTTCAGCAGGCTGGAGGATGATCACCCGCATTCAGAAGGACCATCTGTGGATTCTATTGATGCAAATGCTAATTTCATTGCCAAGCTCACACCCACACCCAGAAACAGTGCTTCATCTGGGCTCCCTGGGGTTCAAGTTGACACGGAAAATCAGTCATCAGGGAAGTCATGAGGAATGTTAACAACTTTGAGACACAAGTCAGAAGGGCTTGAAGAGGGAAGGACAGATGGTGAAACTTTCCACTAGAGTATTAAGTGAAATGAGTCTCAATAGCCACCTCAGTGAAATTTTGAGGTAGAAGATTTTGTGAATAAGAGATGGTGACACATTTAATTTTATGGGTCCAGTGCTGTGATTTTCAGGTTTGCAAAATGCTAACGATTTGTCTCTTTATGCAGCTGGTATGATGATATTAATGAGCATCAAACTATATTTAAAGATCTTTGTATTTTCTCTCCTACTTTAAATACTTCAACATTAACAGGGTCCCGCAAATAACTATCAGGGGCTTCCCTGATACCTCAGTTGGTAAAGGATTCGCCTGCAATGCAGGAGACCCTGTTTCGATTCCAGGGTCAGGAAGATCTCTTGGAGAAGGGAAAGGCTACGCACTCCAGTATTCTGACCTGGAGAGTTTCATGGACTATACAGTCCATGGGGTTGCAAAGAGCTGGACACGACTGAGCGACTTTCACTTCATTTCACTTCCAAACAACTTGAAAGAATCCACCTGCAGTTCAGCTTACCCAGTATCCATCTGCTAAAACTGCCTCCATATAGCATTTGCTTTTAAATTAGCTGTCAAGACGGTTTTGTTAGAAATGAGCTCCTTTGTTTATAGAACTCGGGTAAGATAAATGAGGAGCGAGAGAGGGCCTTGCCGAAGGGATGGAGAAAGCACGGATTTTGTTCTGCTGGCCTTTGACACAGTTATTTCCCCAGCTATGTTGTCACCAATCCTCTGGAGGAGAAGAGAACAGAGGATATGTCAAGCTCTGTAACTTTTCTCAGATAAGTAGCCACCCATCCATCTCCCCATTGGAGAGGAGCTGCCAGCGAATACTAATGGCTGTGGGATCCGCCTCATTGATCTTCATCAGGCTGGTGCATTAGCCTTGGTGTCGCCTGTGAGCTGGGACCCGCCATTCTGCAACCTGCCACGTCCTCCTCCTCCCCCAGCAACTTTCCTTTTAACCTTGGAGTCATTCATCCCGGCAGTGTCCTTGACGCCGAGAGTCTAAGGTGGTAGGTGATGGGATGGGCTGGGAAGGTGCTCAGCCCAGGGCAGGAGCCTGGACACCACTGCTCAGTGGCAGAGCCAGGGAGGGCCATGCACTGCCAACCCCTCACTCCTGCCTGGTGTCTCAGCCTCACCTTTTCCTCAAGGGATGGGGTTTAGAAAGTATCAGCTCAGGGTGTCTCGTGTCATCCTTCTGCTAAGAAATTGTGGTTATAGCAGCTGCAGATGAATTTTACATCAAAATCTGAAATGACTCCCCTTTCCTTAGTTCTCATTAACAGATTCATTCTCTAGAAAATGAATGGATTATGGCTGCTGCAGGAAGGGTGGGGAGAAGGATAGTTAGGGAGTTTGGGATGGACATGTACACACTGCTGTATTTAAAATGGATAATCAACAAGGACCCACTGTACAGCACAGGGAATTCTTGCTCAATGTTATGTGGCAGCCTGGATGGGAGATGAGTTTGTGGGAAAATGGATACATGTATATGTATGGCTGAGTTCCTTTGATGTTCACCTGAAACTATCACAACACTGTTAATTGGCTATGCCCCAATATAAAATTAAAAGTTTAGAAAAAAGAACTGACTCAAATGTGTTCCTTTTTATAGCAGAGTAATATTCCATTGTGTATGTACTACAACTTCCTTATCCCTTCTTCTGTGGATGGACATCTAGTTTTCTTTCACATCCTAGCTATTGTAAATAGTGCTGCAATCAACACTGGGGTACCTGCGTCTCTGTCAATTCTGATTTCCTCAGGGTATATGCCTCGGAGTGGGATTGCTGGGTTGTGCAGTACTTTTATTTCTAGTTTTTTAAGGAATCTCCCTATTGTTCTCCATAGTAGTTGTATCAGTTTGCATTCCCACCAACAGCGTAAGAGGGTTCCATTTCCTCCACATCCTCTTCAGCATTTATTTTTTGTGGCTTCTCTGATGATGATCATCCCTCAATCTTTCCTAGCATAAGGGTCTTCTCCAATGAGTCAGCTCTTCGAGTCAGGTGGCCAAAGGAATGGAGCTTCAGCTTCAGCATCAGCCTTTCTAATGAATTTTCAGGGTTGATTTCCTTTAGGATTGACAGGTTTAATCTCCCTGCTGTCCCAGGGACTCTCAAGAGTCTTTTCCAGTACCACAGTTCGAAAGCATCAATTCTTTGGCGTTCAGCCTTCTTTATGATCAAACTCACATGTGTACATGACTACTGGAAAAAAACATAGCTTTGACTAGACAGACCTTTGTCTCAGTCCCCTAGCTCCATAATTTGTGCTCAGAAGGACAAAGTAAAATGTGAAAACTAATTTATTGGTATGGGTCAGCTTCTCCAAAACACAAGGAGTCTCCTTCTTGCTGCATTAACAACTTGTTGGCATTCAGAAGAAACAGAGGTGCTAATGAGGCACTAATCACCACCCCCAACGCATACCCTTTTAAGCAACTAATTATGACTAACAGCTATGCATCCCTATCAGCTTTAAAACCTAATGAATTCAACCTTCTGAAGAAAAATGATTAATGAGCATGGTCTGTACAGAACTTACTAAGAAAAGGTCAGGGAGGCTATTGAGAGTAAAATGTTGAAAATGTTGCAGGTTGCAGAATGGCTTTATTCCAATCTGTTATTTGAAATATATATATAAAAAAAGAGATGTCTTCATTGCTCGTTTTTATAAGCCATCTGGAGTTTCAGCCAGCACTCAAGTCCCAGGGCCAAGAAAAATTGAAAACGTAAGCCTCTCTCTCCTTGAAATAGCCAAGATGTGCTTTCTCTCTATAGGACTAGTACCTCATTTGCAAGTTTTAAGAGAGCTTTGCAAGCTTGAGGGATTTGGGGCTCCAAGGCAGGAGTGAACTGTCCTCATGTTTGTCGCTGTTGGTTCGTCATCTGGATTTTGTGCTGCTTAATGTCCTTTTCAATGACTGAGTGCATAACTGCCCTGTGGCTACATATTAACTATTTTGGGACTTTGCAATTTCTCCTGGTTTCCACTGCATGCTCATCATTAAGTTTGTACAGTGTTCTTGAATGATAACATAGAAGCTGAACACAAACATTAATAGGAAGCTATCTTTTAGAAAAGAATTGAATGAACGAGGTTTTTATTTTAAGCTTTGGATTGTGTAAGAGCTTTCCCATCAACTTGGTCTTGAAAACGAATTTATGCCGGTCACCTGCATGCCTGCCCAGGGCTCACAGTTTCACTGCTGGTACCTTCCTCTACTCTGGAGCTGCCCAAATTCCACTCAGTCTGACCTCCAGCTTTCATTGTGCGCCTTCATCCACCAAGTTGTCATTGTTTAGCCTCTCAGTTGTGTCCGACTCTTTGCAACCTCATGGACTGTAGTCCGCCTGGTTCCTCTGTCCATAGGATTCTCCAGGCAAGAATATTGGAGTTGGTTGCCATGCCCTCCCTCAGGGAATCTTCCCAACCCAGGTAATGAACCTGTATTTCCTGCATTGGCAGGTGGATTCTTTACAGCTGAGCCTCCAGGGCAGCCTTCATCCGCCAAGCATGATGTACCAAAGGAGAGCTGCGTGAGTTCTTTCACAAGCCTGCTCCTCCTTGTGGAGGGACCTTGTGTCCCTCTGGGGTGTCCACCACTCTCCCAGGCTGGCACCTGTCAGCGCTGACACGGTAGATCTGTCTGCCTGGGAAAACAAGTCTCTGCCTCTGAGTTCTAACCTCTGAGTTCTATCCTTTGAAAGACAGCAAAGCCAGGTTTCTTGTGCCCCAATGGTATAAAATCTTCCAACTTTCTCAGTTTCAACTTACATCCTTCTCTCTTACAAGGTTCTAAAGATATAATCCTGGCCCTAGACTGGGAAGGATGGAATGGTAGCTGATAGGAACCATCACCTCCTTCTGATGCTGACGCTACTGCTGTTCATGCCTGGTCTCCCTGAGTTACAACAGTGTGATGGTTGCCTTTGCCTGGAGCTCAACAGATGTGCTCAACTCTCAGACCAGTTTTTTGACAACCAAGCCAATAAGCTTTCATTAAAACATTCCCTTCATAACCTTGAGTTTATTACTCAGTCTTCCCAGATCTGGGAGTGGGGGGGTACCATGTTTAGAAGAAAGTGCTTTGCTTCTCCAAAATTTAGGAGCTCTGTTATATTAATAAGTATGCCCTACTGCTATTTTACTCATTTTCCACTTTAACCTGGAGGATTTTGGTGATAATTTAGTTGTGAGTGTTTGCTACTTTGTTTTCACTCAATCATGTGATGGCCAGCTTTTATATAAATGTGGTCTTTAGAGCAGTTAAATATAAAACATGTGGATCTGTTTTAGTGTGTGTGTATCTATATACCCATATGTAAATGCAACACAGCATGTTTACCAAAGTGTAATAACCTTACCTTTCACCCCGAGGTTTAACATTTAAGTAAGAGCAGATTGCTAAATTCTTAAGAGTGGATACTGTGCTTAACCCTCTACTTCTTCCTAGGGCACCAGCTCTATGTTAGCATTAGAGGTCATTGTATAAAAGATGTCAAGTGAATCCTTTGACTATTCATCAAGTTACTGACTCCAGAAAGAATTTTGTTGTTGCTTATACAACAGGGTGTAAGAGCTTGGATTAGAGGCCAGCCTCGTAGGTCTGAATCTGGGTTCTGTCCCGTGTTAACTCAGTAACTTGGAGCAAGCTACAGTGCTTGGTTTTGCCTTTATTTTATTGCTCATAGAACTGGGATAATAATAGTACAAAGGACTTCCTCAGTAGTCTGGTAGTTAAAAGTCTGCTTTCCAAAGGAGGGGACATGGGTTTGATCCCTGGTCGAGGAACTAAGATCCCACAAATACAGAACCACAAATAGCACTAGAAAATGTGAAGATCTCTATGCAAGAACAGCTGACCATACCTTGCACCATACACAAAGATTAATTCAAGACAGAACATAGACCTAAATGCAAAAGAAAAAGTGTAATAGTACACATATTATAAAGTTGCAAAGGTTAAATGAGCTACTGTTAACACTTTCATAGCATTTAGTACATTGCCTGTACAGGATAGGGCTTTCCCAGTGGCACTAAGGGTAAAGAAGGCACCTTCCAGTGCAAGAGACCCGAGACTCGAGTTCGATCCCTGGGTCAGGAAGATGCCCTGGAAGAGGCCACGGTAACCCACTCCAGTATTTTTGCCTGGGAAATCCCATGGACAGAAGAGCCTGGTGGGCTACCATCCATGAGGTCGCAAAGAGTGAGACATAACTGAAGTAACTTAGCACACACGCACACACTGTACAGAATAAGAGCATAAACTATTAGCTCCTGGCTTGTTACTTCTCACATCATTAAACTGCTGGCTTTAAGATGACAGTTATTTGTGTGTTGATTTTTGGAAACTTAAAACTGAGTACCCCACAAAAAAAAGAGAAAGAAAATTAAAACGAGACACTGAACAGAGAATGGAGAAGCAAAGAGAGAATTGAAAACCAGGACCAGGATCATAAATTGACTATTACAGTTAGGACCTACAACATTAGTTGAATTAAGGGTTTTTCCAAGAGAGTCTTGATTTCAAATATTCTGTACAGTCATTCCTATAACAAATTTTATTTGAAACAATGCTCCCTGTAGTCATATCCATAGAAAATTTTAAACCCAAACGATAGCTCTGATCAGGCCCAGGAAATTCCACTTGAACAAACTGGAAGGAGGATCCTAAACCAGGTCCATGAAGCTTGAAGGAGTTTAAAGGCCCCAAATCAACAGGGCAGTACAGATAGGTTGAGGTCAACCCTGCAAAGTCCGTCTTTCTCCTTCTCAAGTCCATGGGGACACCAGTCATTAGCTGGGGAAGAGACTGTCATCCACAAGTCAGGCTCACATTACTAGTCAAAAGCTGGGCATTCTTGAGCTAAACAGACCCTGATGGGCAGACTCTGCATCTTAAGTTTCTGTTACCTATTGGAAATTATCTCACTATCTCTCAGTCAATCTTAATATTAACAAGTGTCCTGAAGAAAACAGTTCAACATTTTAAAAATAAAAGCATGAGTCTTTCTCTAACTTATACTTTGTCAGGCAGGGAATGGCTGTTTTCTTCTTCGTATAATATGTTCTCTGCATCAAAGCCTCGAAAACATCCTGAAAGTCTGAAAGTCTGAACCATCCCTATACAAGAAGCCTAAAAGAACTTCTTTTAAGGCAAAATCAGTGGCATGCAGTCTAATGCATATTTTGTATCTTGGTTTAATCCATCTACTGGTGCAAACCTTTAATCCCCAATCTCCTCTCTCATTTAGGGAGTGATGGGAGAAAGTGGTCAAAGTTGGGATTATATGGCTTAATACTAAAAGCAGTTGATGCTTACACTCTCAAAGCATTGCATAGTCGAGGAATCGGGTTGCTTAGGCAGTCAGTAAGTGATGAGTCCTGGCGAGGCAGGTCGCCTACTACTGGGTGGTGAAGTAGGAGGTTGGCTCTGATTTTTCTTGGAGGTTCCACTTGCAGCTGTTTTTAAAAGCTTTCTCTTCTGAATAGTCACATATGTAGAAAACAAACTTATGGCTACCAGGAGGGAAAGAGGGGAGAGATAAATTGGAAGACTGGGATCAACATATACACACTACTAGATATAAAATGGAAGATAGATAACCAATAAGGACTTACTATATAGCACAAGAACAGTGCTCAGTAATGATGTATACAGGAAAAGAATCTAATAAAGAGGAGACATATGAGTACATATAGCTGACTCACTGTGTTGTACACCTGAAACTAACACAACATTGTAAATCAACTAGACTCCAATAAATTTTTTTTGTAAAAGGGTTTCCCTCCTGAGAATTAAGTGTGAATGTTTGTAATATTTCAGTGTCTGACATTTCATCTTTCTAGATAAAAGCGAATTGTTAGCAGAGGCTCACAGGCATGCTCTGTATCAAAAGGTGGATGGATGCACCTGTAGAGACTCAACTCAACACCTTCTCATTTCCCAACGCTAAGGAGAGCTAATTTCCCGCCTCTAACTAGAAGTGCTTTTGGCTCTTCTGTTGGAATAATTCATCATGGAACATCTGGCCAACTCATAAAGCTTTGCAGCTTCAAATAAAAAGCCTAAGTTGTTCTGGGTATATTAGCATTCCTTTTGATTATTAATATGAAGAATGAGTTTAGTATCGTTGGACACCAACTCGAAGGAAATGTGACAAGTGAAACTTGTTCTCGGTTCATCTAGTGTTGCATAAGTGTGGAATTCTCTTCTCCTGAGAGCTCTGTCTCCCCTTTTGGTGACCTTGGCAACGTAAACATTTTGATTTTGATTACACCATCTGGGTGAAATTACCTAGTTCTGCACTGAGCTTTTTGAGGGTTTCCTTTAAAGCCTTTCTCATTTGGATGTTTGTTCCTGTATATTTTTATTGTTATTATTATTGTGCAACCATAAAACTGACTTTGTGGTTGAATTCAGTTCAGTAGAAACACGGTAGATACTAAATGCACCAATTTTGATATAATTTGATAAGCAAATCAATCTTCCATGAAAAAATGAGCTCTGTGGTTTGGAGATGGGTGTATATCAGAAAATAACCCACAGAGCTTATAAAAATATGCCTGGTGTGGAATTTTCAAATGTTAAAAATTTGATTTTGTACATTACATATTTGCCCAAAACCCTCAAAACATCAGGCTTGTTTAAAGGAATGTAAAATCAGAGCACTAACATTGGAACATAATTTAAGAAACCAATTAAAGTAATGAAGAAAACAAAGCATTTCAATTTTAGTTACTAAATAGCAGCTATATGCAAGCAAAACACTTTAGGTCTTAAGCTCTCTTTCAGTCAAGTAAGGAAATGTGTCCAATTAAGTAACTAAGAATGAGAAAAGAGGAAACATTGTTTCCCTTTGAGAGAGACAGACAAACATCTCTTACTCAAGTGATTCTTCTATAGAGCCATTGAGAGTTTAAATCTTGCCAAACACATACACTTGCATGAATATACATATTTAATACATTGATTTATCTCTCAAACAGCTATTCCCTCAATTGCAAATAGCAATTGAGAACCCAAGGTGTATGAGAAGAAGGTAATTAACACAAGGAGGCAGAGTTTCTAGGTATGGTCTTGAGAGTAAATGTATATGATATTTTGTTTCTGATCTCCTCTGTGAATTAAGTGGTATGGGTTGTCAACTACAATATCATCATCTAATTATGGCACACATTGCATTGTTGTTATAATAAATATATAAATATAATGGCAATTGCAGCTGTAATCTTTCATGAATGTGGTTCTGAATTTGTAGACAGTGCCTACAATAATTCATGGTAAAGTATCTTGTTCACATTGTCTCCGTCTTTGGAGACAATCACTAAGGAACCTGGGCTATGGTTTTAATCTGTTTAATTGCTCCTGCGTACTAAGTCGCTTCAGCCATGTCTGACTCTTTGCAACCTTATGCACCATAGCCTGCGAAGTCCCTCCGTCCACGGGATTTGCTAGGCGAGAATACTGGAGCCGATTGCCGTGCCCTCATGCAGGGCCTTCCCAACCCAGGGATCAAATCCGCATCTCCTATGCCTCCAACCTCTTGTGGATTTAGAGTAATAGCCCTAGTCTTTTGTAGAAGAATTGCCACCAAATCAGGATTCCTGCCCCTCTGGGTCCTTTCTCATCTGCTGAATGAAACAGGAAGCTGACCTGTGTGATGAGTTTGGCCAGCAGGGAGCATGGTCAAGGGGTCAGAGCCAGGGGGCAGGGTTTGAGAGTTTAGAGAAGTTATTCCTTTGGACCCTTCCCTCCAGTTGGGTAATGTGACCCTCTGCTGTGGCCATGATGCCTACCGCGCAGCCCTCCCCACTTACTGGCTGCCTGGCCACCCTTCCTACCTGCTCCCCAACTTCATCCTTTGGAGCCCTGGGCAGTGGCTCTCTGATACTGCCAGTTCCAGGTGGTACATGGCCATTTCTGTAAACAATCCTTGTTAAATTCTCCTCAATTTATCTAATTTGAGTTAGCTCTCTGTGACTTACCTAGATTCCATCAGGATCTAGGCAATCACAAATCCCTAATTCAAATTGGGTAATTTATATACTGGGACTTCCCTGGTGGCTCAGATGGTGAAGACTCTGCCTGCAATGTAGGGGACCTGGGTTTGATCCCTAGATTGGGAAGATCTCCTGGTGAAGGAAATAGCAACCCACTCCAGTATTCTTGCCTGGGAAATCCCATGGACGGAGGAGCCTGGCTGGGCTACAGTCCACCGGGTTGCAAAGAGCAACATGGCTGGGCAACTAACACTTTCACTTTCTCTTCATATATATATATATATATATATATAATATAATATATATGACATGAATCGGGGCTTTAAACTCAATATTGAAAATGATCTCTTTGAAAGTTTGGCTTTCTTAAAAATGTAAGATTCCTCAATCTTAATTATCTTATAATGATTCAAATAATTTTAAAAATCAAGGAAATCATAATAAAAACAACACTCTGTTAAGCATTTACACTCTTCGTTTCACTTAAATCTCACCCAAATCCTTTGTAGTGTATATGATCCCCATTTACACACGAAGAAACAGCTTAACCTTGTCTCTAGGACAAGGATGGCAGGGAGAAAGGTCCAGATTAACACCTGTGTTTGAATTCTCCTCTCAATAGGATTTCTTCCATAGGATGAATAGGTGATTGAGACACAGAAGGAGCTGGAAAGAAGGGTCAGCTGCGAAAGATCCCCATAAGGGGAAGAAAAGAAAGGTGAAAGCAAAGATGAAAAAGAGAGTAATCCAGAGACTTCTCCAGTGGTGCAGTGGTTAGGACTCTACCTTCCAAAGCAGGGGGTGCAGGTTCAATCACTGGTCAGGGAGCTAAGATCCCACGTGGCGCACAGTGCAGAACCACAGATGGCACTAGAAAACTTGCGTCAGTTCATTCAGTTCAGTTCAGTCGCTCAGTCGTGTCCGACTCTTTGTGACCCCATGAACCGCAGCACGCCAGGCCTCCCTGTCTATCACCAACTCCCGGAGTTTACTCAAACTCATGTCCACTGAGTCGGTGATGCCATCCAACCATCTCATCCTCTGTCATCCCCTTCTCCTTCTGTCTTCAATCTTTCCCAGCATCAGGGTCTTTTCAAATGAGTCAGCTCTTCACATCAGGTGGCCAAAGTATTGGAGTTTCAGCTTCAACATCAGTCCTTCCAATGAACACCCAGGACTGATCTCCTTTAGGATGGACTGGTTGGATCGCCTTGCAGTCCAAAGGACTCTCAAGAGTCTTCTCCAACACCACAGTTCAAAAACATCAAATCTTCGACACTCAGCTTTCTTTATAGTTCAACTCCCACATCCACACATGACTGCTGGAAAAACCATAGCCTTGACTAGACAGACCTTCGTTGACAAAGTAATGTCTCTGTTTTTTAATATGCTGTCTAGGTTGGTCATAATTTTTCTTCCAAGTGTTTCAGGAAGGGGGACCTCTTCCAGGGCCGGGAACTGGGCTCTTGTCTAACACTCAGAAATGAATTGTCCAAGGAGACACATGTGCTGACAAAGCAAGAGATTTTATGGCGAGAGGGCACCTGGGTGGAGAGCAGGAGGGTAAGGGAACCCAGGAGAACAGCTCTGCCACATGGCTTGCAGTCTCAGGTTTTATGGTGATGGGATTAGTTTCTGGGTTGTCTTTAGCCAATCACTCTGAGTCAGGGTCCTTCCTGGTGGTGCATGCCTTGTTCAGCCAAGATGGATGCCAGAGAGGATTCTGGGAGGTGGTCAGACAGGTGTGGTCTCCTTTTGACCTTTCCCAAACTCTTCTGGTTGGTGGAGGCTTATTAGTTCCATTTTCCTTACCAGGACCTCCTGTCGTAAAACAACTCATGCAAATGGTTACTATGGTGCCTGGCCAGGACAGGCAGTTTCAATAGCGTGGTTCCCCTAACACATGGAGTAAGTGTCTTTCTTCCAAGGAGTAAGCATCTATGCAAGAAAACTTGGATACCTCTATGCAAAAAATAGCAACAAAAACTGATCACATCTCACACCATATACAAAGATTAACTCAAAGTGTATCACAGACCTAAAATGAAAAACCTAAAAAGAATTTAAAAAATATTTTTTAAATTGAAAAAAGAGAATAATCCACCAAAAGAAGTCAAATTGAATGGTTGGAAGAAAGCAGGGGGCAAAAAAGCAAAACGGTAAAGACAAGGAAGGTATGAGTTTATACGGAGTGAGAGAAATTGGGAAGGTCTTGGAAATGGCACCTTACATAACATGGCCTTGCATCTCTCACCTCCCAGGACTCAAACTTGAAGGAAAGGGGAGGAAGTAGAAGAGGGGAAGGGAAAGAGGGTCAGTGTTGGGCCATGGTAAGAGTCAGAGACATGGTAAGAGACAAATGATCCATCAGGGCCATTTTTGTAAAGGACAAAATGCCAATGTTTTATTATTATTATCTAGTCAAACCTCGGAGAAGGCACTGGCACCACAGTCCAGTACTCTTGCCTGGAAAATCCCATGGACAGAGGAGCCTGGTGGGCTGCAGTCCATGGGGTCGCTAAGAGTCAGACACGACTGAGCGTCTTCACTTTCACTTTTCACTTTCATGCATTGGAGAAGGAAATGGCAACCCACTCCAGTGTTCTTGCCTGGAGAATCACAGGGATGGGGGAGCCTGGCGGGCTGCCATCTATGGGGTCGCACAGAGTCGGACACAACAGAAGTGACTTAGCAGCAGCAGCAGTCAAACCTACTATCAAGTCTTAAACTTTGTGAATTTTTTTTAAAACTAATTCATTTATCTTCTGGTTTTTATATTTTAAGCCACGATGTGTGGCATGTGGGGTCTTGGTTCCCCAGTCAGGGATGGAACTCACTACCCCTACATTGGAGGTTGCTGCTGCTGCTAAGTCGCTTCAGTCGTGTCCGACTCTCTGCAACCCCATAGACGGCAGCCCACCAGGCTCCCCGGTCCCTGGGATTCTCCAGGCAAGAACACTGGAGTGGGTTGCCATTTCCTTCTCCAATGTGTGAAAGTGAAAAGTGAAAGTGAAGTTGCTCAGTCGTGTCCGACTCATAGCGACCCGATGGACTGCAGCCTACCAGGCTCCTCCGTCCATGGGATTTTCCAGGCAAGAGTACTGGAGTGAGCTGCCATTGCCTTCTCCAACATTGGAGGCAGGGGGTCTTAACCAACAGGGAAGTCCCTTAGTGAAATTTTAAATGAGAGAAGATTCTGGAGGCAGGAAGCTTCTTTTCAAACGAAATAGACTACATCCCGAGCAACTCAACACTCGCTTCCTATTCAGAATAATGCTGCCGGGACACTCAGGGTGAACACATCAAGGTTAGGGCTGCATGTTGACCAGTTTTGAACCTGATCTTCCAGTGTTTTAGCTTCCTACCAAGCAAAAACTTTTGAAAATACTTGACAGGTGATGCTTGACCTTTCAAATTAAGCAAGTTTGTACCGTTATATTCTAACATGGCTCAAACATTAATTTTATCACTCTCTCTCTTGTCTTTCACCATTTGCTGTTATGACAATTTGCTTCTTAAGTAAAACTGGCACATAATAAACTTTTACACACGTGACAGGTATTTTCATTAAAACCATCTGGCCGCCCCAGTGTACGGTGCATTTGGACCTGAGCCAGTTACTGAGGGTGGGAGGAGGTGCAGTGGCAGGAGGTCCAGCCACTCCACTAATCTACTTGGGTGCGTGTGTGTGTGTGTGTGGTTTTTTTGCTCCTTCCTTGATCATTTCCACTCATTTCTCTGTCTCCCTATATAGCAGACACCCTCGGGATCATTTCCCGCCGGTCACGTCCTCCTCTGTCTTCTCATTGGACATATACTACTCAAGTCTTTGTCCCAAACACCTACTGACATTGTCCTTATCAAGGTGATCTGTAATTTGCATTCTGCCCCATCAGGGGTCACTTCCCAGCCCTCATCTTATCCTAACAGCCATCTGTCACATGGGACCATACCTGATGTGGACAGTTTTCTCCCATGGCTCCCAGGACACCCCATGTTCATTTCCCTCATCTGTCGCTGCGCCTCCTCCTTGCCCTAAACTCCAATGGTGGCTCAGACCTTGGTTCTTGAGATTGTCCTCATCGCCCCATCCCACATCTTCAAATGCCATGACTAGCCTGAAAGTATTAGTTGCTCAGTCATGTCTGACTTGCGACCCCATGGACTGTAGCCTGCCAGGCTCCTCTGTTCTTGGGATACTACAGGTTAGAATACTGGAGTGGATTGCCATTCCCTTCTCCAGGGGATCTTCCTGACCTGGCTACTAAACCCACATCTCCTGCATTGGCAGGGGGATTTGTTACCAATGATCTCCCAGGGAAATCTTCATGGTGCTCCCCCTTCAAAATCCCAAATTACAAGATGACAGGGAGCAGCTCCCACTTGTGCTTGAAGGGCTCAGTATGAGCTACAGCTTCCAGGCAACAATGGGTCCCCATTGTCTGCCACCCATTATCTGGGGGGATTTAAAGGGATGATAATTTTCTCCTTTCTTCCTTCTCTGATATTCAAAGAACACACTCCTCCAACCAGACAAACACATTATGTGTTTTTAAAAAATGAGGAACCCAAAATAACTTGGAGCGACCAAACAAAGAAAACAAGGATTTCAAGAAGTCTTTTTTTCCCCTCTACACAAGTGCAACTTTTAAAAGGGGAAAAAAGAAAATTTGGCAGGTTTTTTTGTTACTAATTAAAAAGCTATTTTAATGGCACAGCAGAACATTTAGGAAAAGTTAAAGGACCGAGGAACATGACAGAACTGAATGAATGTCTTTACAATATAATCTAAACCTCCCATGACTGTTTTTTTTTTTTTTTAATTTTTTTATTAGTTGGAGGCTAATTACTTCACAACATTTCAGTGGGTTTTGTCATACATTGATATGAATCAGCCATAGATTTACACGTATTCCCCATCCCGATCCCCCCTCCCACCTCCCTCTCCACCCGATTCCTCTGGGTCTTCCCAGTGCACCAGGCCGGAGCACTTGTCTCATGCATCCCACCTGGGCTGGTGATCTGTTTCACCATAGATAGTATACATGCTGTTCTTTTGAAATATCCCACCCTCACATTCTCCCACAGAGTTCAAAAGTCTATTCTGTATTTCTGTGTCTCTTTTTCTGTTTTGCATATAGGGTTATCGTTACCATCTTTCTAAATTCCATATATATGTGTTAGTATGCTGTAATGTCCTTTATCTTTCTGGCTTACTTCACTCTGAATAAGGGGCTCCAGTTTCATCCATCTCATTAGGACTGGTTCAAATGAATTCTTTTTAATGGCTGAGTAATATTCCATGGTGTATATGTACCACAGCTTCCTTATCCATTCATCTGCTGATGGGCATCTAGGTTGCTTCCATGTCCTGGCTATTATAAACAGTGCTGCGATGAACATTGGGGTGCACGTGTCTCTTTCAGATCTGGTTTCCTCAGTGTGTATGCCCAGAAGTGGGATTGCTGGGTCATATGGCAGTTCTATTTCCAGTTTTTTAAGGAATCTCCACACTGTTTTCCATAGTGGCTGTACTAGTTTGCATTCCCACCAACAGTGTAAGAGGGTTCCCTTTTCTCCACACCCTCTCCAGCATTTATTGCTTGTAGACTTTTGGATAGCAGCCATCCTGACTGGCGTGTAATGGTACCTCATTGTGGTTTTGATTTGCATTTCTCTAATAATGAGTGATGTTGAGCATCTTTTCATGTGTTTGTTAGCCATCTGTATGTCTTCTTTGGAGAAATGTCTGTTTAGTTCTTTGGCCCATTTTTTGATTGGGTCATTTATTTTTCTGGAATTGAGCTGCAGGAGTTGCTTGTATATTTTTGAGATTAATCCTTTGTCTGTTTCTTCATTTGCTATTATTTTCTCCCAATCTGAGGGCTGTCTTTTCACCTTACTTATAGTTTCCTTTGTAGTGCAAAAGCTTTTAAGTTTCATTAGGTCCCATTTGTTTAGTTTTGCTTTTATTTCCAATATTCTGGGAGGTGGGTCATAGAGGATCTTGCTGTGATTTATGTCGGAGAGTGTTTTGCCTATGTTCTCCTCAAGGAGTTTTATAGTTTCTGGTCTTACATTTAGATCTTTAATCCATTTTGAGTTTATTTTTGTGTATGGTGTTAGAAAGTGTTCTAGTTTCATTCTTTTACAAGTGGTTGACCAGTTTTCCCAGCACCACTTGTTAAAGAGGTTGTCTTTTTTCCATTGTATATCCTTGCCTCCTTTGTCAAAGATAAGGTGTCCATAGGTTCGTGGATTTATCTCTGGGCTTTCTATTCTGTTCCATTGATCTATATTTCTGTCTTTGTGCCAGTACCACACTGTCTTGATGACTGTGGCTTTGTAGTAGAGTCTGAAGTCAGGCAGGTTGATTCCTCCAGTTCCATTCTTCTTTCTCAAGATTACTTTGGCTATTCGAGGTTTTTTGTATTTCCATACAAATTGTGAAATTCTTTGGTCTAGTTCTGTGAAAAATACCGTTGGTAGCTTGATAGGGATTGCATTGAATCTATAGATTGCTTTAGGTAGAATAGCCATTTTGACAATATTGATTCTTCCAATCCATGAACACGGTATGTTTCTCCATCTGTTTGTGTCCTCTTTGATTTCTTTCATCAGTGTTTTATAGTTTTCTATGTATAGGTCTTTTGTTTCTTTAGGTAGATATACTCCTAAGTATTTTATTCTTTTTGTTGCAATGGTGAATGGTATTGTTTCTTTAATTTCTCTTTCTGTTTTTTCATTGTTAGTATATAGGAATGCAAGGGATTTCTGTGTGTTAATTTTATATCCTGCAACTTTACTATATTCATTGATTAGCTCTAGTAATTTTCTGGTAGAGTCTTTAGGGTTTTCTATGTAGAGGATCATGTCATCTGCAAACAGTGAGAGTTTCACTTCTTCTTTTCCTATCTGGATTCCTTTTACTTCTTTTTCTGCTCTGATTGCTGTGGCCAAAACTTCCAACACTATGTTGAATAGTAGTGGTGAGAGTGGGCACCCTTGTCTTGTTCCTGATTTCAGGGGAAATGCTTTCAATTTTTCACCATTGAGGGTGATGCTTGCTGTGGGTTTGTCACATATAGCTTTTATTATGTTGAGGTATGTTCCTTCTATTCCTGCTTTCTGGAGAGTTTTAATCATAAATGAGTGTTGAATTTTGTCAAAGGCTTTCTCTGCATCTATTGAGATAATCATATGGTTTTTATCTTTCAATTTGTTAATGTGGTGTATTACATTGATTGATTTGCGGATATTAAAGAATCCTTGCATTCCTGGGATAAAGCCCACTTGGTCATGGTGTATGATTTTTTTAATATGTTGTTGGATTCTGTTTGCTAGAATTTTGTTAAGGATTTTTGCATCTATGTTCATCAGTGATATTGGCCTGTAGTTTTCTTTTTTTGTGGCATCTTTGTCTGGTTTTGGAATTAGGGTGATGGTGGCCTCATAGAATGAGTTTGGAAGCTTACCTTCATCTGCAATTTTCTGGAAGAGTTTGAGTAAGATAGGTGTTAGCTCTTCTCTAAATTTTTGGTAGAATTCAGCTGTGAAGCCATCTGGTCCTGGGCTTTTGTTTGCTGGAAGATTTCTGATTACAGTTTCGATTTCCTTGCTTGTGATGGGTCTGTTAAGATCTTCTATTTCTTCCTGGTTCAGTTTTGGAAAGTTATACTTTTCTAAGAATTTGTCCATTTCATCCAAGTTGTCCATTTTATTGGCATAGAGCTGCTGGTAGTATTCTCTTATGATCCTTTGTATTTCAGTGTTGTCTGTTGTGATCTCTCCATTTTCATTTCTAATTTTGTTAATTTGGTTCTTCTCTCTTTGTTTCTTAATGAGTCTTGCTAATGGCTTGTCAATTTTGTTTATTTTTTCAAAAAACCAGCTTTTAGCTTTGTTGATTTTTGCTATGGTCTCTTTAGTTTCTTTTGCATTTATTTCTGCCCTGATTTTTAAGATTTCTTTCCTTCTGCTAACCCTGGGGTTCTTCATTTCTTCCTTCTCTAGTTGCTTTAGGTGTAGAGTTAGGTTATTTATTTGGTTTTTTTCTTGTTTCTTGATGTAAGCTTGTAATGCTATGAACCTTCCCCTTAGCACTGCTTTTACAGTGTCCCATAGGTTTTGGGTTGTTGTGTTTTCATTTTCATTCATTTCTATATATATTTTGATTTCTTTTTTGATTTCTTCTATGATTTGTTGGTTATTCAGAAGTGTGTTATTTAGCCTCCATATGTTTGAATTTTTAACAATTTTTTTTCCTGTAATTGAGATCTAATCTTACTGCACTGTGGTCAGAAAAGATGACTGGAATGATTTCAATTTTTTTGAATTTTCCAAGACCAGATTTATGGCCCAGGATGTGATCTATTCTGGAGAAGGTTCCGTGTGCACTTGAGAAAAAGGTGAAGTTGATTGTTTTGGGGTGAAATGTCCTATAGATATCAATTAAGTCTAGCTGGTCCATTGTGTCATTTAAGGTTTGTGTTTCCTTGTTAATTTTCTGTTTAGTTGATCTATCCATAGTTGTGAGTGGGGTATTAAAGTCTCCCACTATTATTGTGTTACTATTAATTTCCTCTTTCATACTCGTTAGTGTTTGCCGTACATATTGCGGTGCTCCTATGTTGGGTGCATATATATTTATAATTGTTATATCTTCTTCTTGGATTGATCCTTTGATCATTATATAGTGTCCTTCTTTGTCTCTTTTCACATCCTTTATTTGAAAGTCTATTTTATCTGATATGAGTATTGCGACTCCTGCTTTCTTTTGGTCTCCATTTGCATGAAATATTTTTTTCCAGCCCTTCACTTTTAGTCTGTTTGTGTCCCTTGTTTTGAGGTGGGTCTCTTGTAGACAGCATATATAGGGGTCTTGTTTTTGTATCCATTCAGCCAATCTTTGTCTTTTGGTTGGGGCATTCAACCCATTTACATTTAGGGTAATTATTGATAGGTGTGGTCCCGTTGCCTTTTACTTTGTTGTTTTGGGTTCACGTTTATACAACCTTTCTGCATTTCCTGTCTAGAGAAGATCCTTTAGCATTTGTTGAAGAGCTGGTTTGGTGGTGCTGAATTCTCTCAGCTTTTGCTTGTCTGTAAAGCTTTTGAATTCTCCTTCATATCTGAATGAGATCCTTGCTGGGTACAGTAATCTAGGTTGTAGGTTATTCTCTTTCATTACTTTCAGTATGTCCTGCCATTCCCTTCTGGCCTGGAGGGTTTCTATTGATAGATCAGCTGTTATCCTTATGGGGATCCCTTTGTGTGTTATTTGTTGTTTCTCCCTTGTTGCTTTTAATATTTGTTCTTTGTGTTTGATCTTTGTTAATTTGATTAATATGTGTCTTGGGGTGTTTTGCCTTGGGTTTATCCTGTTTGGGACTCTCTGGGCTTCTTGGACTTGGGTGGCTGTTTCTTTCCCCATTTTAGGGAAGTTTTCAGCTATTATCTCCTCGAGTATTTTCTCATGGCCTTTCTGTCTTCTTCTTCTGGAACTCCTATGATTCGAATGTTGGGGCGTTTCACATTGTCCCAGAGGTCCCTGAGGTTGTCCTCATTTCTTTTGATCCTTTTTTCTTTTTTCCTCTCTGCTTCATTTATTTCCACCATTTTATCTTCTATCTCACTTATCCTATCTTCTGCTTCCGTTAGTCTACTCTTGGTTCCCTCCAGAGTGTTTTTGATCTCATTCATTGCATTATTCATTTTTAATTGACTCTTTTTTATTTCTTCTAGGTCTTTATTAACATTTCTTGTATCTTTTCAATCTTTGTCTCCAGGCTATTTATCTGTAACTCCATTTTGTTTTCAAGATTTTGGATCATTTTTATTATCATTATTCTAAATTCTTTTTCAGGTAGATTCCCTATCTCCTCCTCTTTTGTTTGACTTGGTGGGCATTTTTCATGTTCCTTTACCTGTTGGGTATTTCTTTGCCTTTTCATCTTGTTTAGATTGCTGTGTCTGGAGTAGGCTTTCTGTATTCTGGAGGTCTGTGGTTCCTTTTTATTGTGGAGGATTTACCCCGTGGGTGGGGTTAGACGATTGGCTTGTCAAGGTTTCCTGGTTAGGGAAGCTTGCGTCAGTGTTCTGGTGCGTGGAATTTGATTTCTTCTCTTTGGAGAGCAATGGAGTGCCCAGTAATGAGTTTTGAGATGGGTCTATGTGTTAGGTGTGTCCTTGGCAGCCTGTATGTTGACGTTCAGGGCTATGTTCCTGCGTTGCTGGAGAATTTGCGTGGTATGTCTTGCTCTAAAACTTATTGGCTCTTGGGTGGTGGTTGGTTTCAGTGTAGGTATGGAGGCTTTTGGACAGTCACTTATTACTTAAAGTTCCATGTAGTCAGGAGTTTTCTGGTGTTCTCAGGTTTTGGGCTTAAGTCTCCTGCCTCTGGATTTCAGTTTTATTCTTCCTGTAGTCTCAGGACTTCTCCAACTATACAGCACTGATAAGAAAACTTCTAGGTTAATGGCGAAAAGATTCTGCCCCGTTAGTGACACCCAGAGAGGTTCACAGAGTTACATGAAGAAGAGGAGAGGGAGGAGGGAGATAGAGATGAGCAGGAGGAGAAAAAGGGGGACTCAAGAGGAGAGAGACAGATCTACGCAACTGTCTGTTCCCAGAGTGTTCTCCGTAGCCCAGTCACCTACAAAGATTCACAGAATTGGATTGGGAAGAGAAGGGGAAAGGAGGAAATAGAGGTGTTCTGAGGTAGAAAACAGAGAGTCAAGATTGGGAGAGAATAATCTTCGGTTTAAAAATAGGGCTTCTCTTCTTTTTTTTTTGTAAGGTTATAGTGTATTGAAAATGAAAATTAAGGAGTAGTAGAGGAGTACTAGAGGACTTTAAAAGAAATAAGAGAAAAAGAAAAATAGAAAATAGAAGAGAAAAAGGAAAGAAAAAAAAAAGAAAAAAGAAAAAAAAAAAAAAAGAAAAAAAAATTTTTTTTTCCCTAATTAAAAAAATCGTAAAAATCTATGGAAATGAAAGTTAAGGAGTAATGGGGGAGTAATAGGGGATTTTAAAGGAAAATAAAAGAGAAAAAATAAAAAAGAAAAAGTAAAAAAATAAAAAATAAAAAAAAAAAAAGTAAAATTATATCTAGGAGTTTCTCTGGAGCTGTTGCGGTCAGTGTGGGTTCGGCTCAGTTTCAGATAGCTCCTCGTTCCAGCTTACACTTCTCGATATCTACAGGCCCCTTCCGGTGTAGTCGGTGTTTTCTAGAGGGATTTTAATCTGTTGCACCAGTCCCTTCTGAAGCAGTTCCCTTTGTTTATTTGGCTTCTGTTTGCCGGTCTCTTCAGAGCCTCATTTCCGCCCTGACACAGGCGGGCGGAGGTGGACTCTTATTCATGTAGCTAGTTCCATCGCTCTGCGGGGCAGGGAGGGGCTGGCGCTGCAGGGAGGGGCTTGCGCCGCGGGGACGGGCTGGCGCTGCCGGGAGGGGCTGACGCTGCTTTCTCCGTCTGTGCTGCTCAGGCTCCCGGCTGTTCTATATGGGGCGCGCCTGCGCAGCGCGAGGCTCCAGCCCTCGGGTGTTCCACAAAAGCGCTGAACGAAAAGCTGCGCCTGCTCTCTGTGCCTTCCCCGTCAGAGCGGTCCAGGCAGCCAGGGGCTTGATGGGCGCACTCTCCCCAGGTGTGGCGCGCCCACTCCCTTCCGCGGACCCAGTTTCAGTTTCCGCTGGCGCCAGTCGGGTGCGCGCGCCTTCCGCCCTCCGCGTCCCCAGCCCCAGTCCCCACCCGCGCTGGTTGGGTGCCTGCGCCCTGTGTCTCGCCGCGACCTTCCCCTACCCCCTGTCTCCTGCCTCTGGCGGGGCTGGGCCGGTCCGCAGCCTGCGAGCTCTTCTCTGGACCCTCTCGGTCTCTTTGTTCTGCGAACGGCCGGCAGTGTGTTCGGGCCGGTTAATTTACTCTCTCTCCTTTGGTCTCCCACAGTTCAAGTTGGCAACTCACAGAAGCTCCCTCCGATTGTCCTCAGGGCACTCAGGCCCGGACCCTACTCCAACCAATACCGCCTAAGATTCCCTTCCCGGGACGGATCTCCGTCCTTAGCTCTTTTGTCTCACTTTTAATCTTTTATATTTTGTCCTACCTCCTTTCGAAGACAATGGGCTGCTTTTCTGGGCGCCTGATGACCTCAGCTAGCGATCAGAAGTTGTTTTGCGAAGTTTGCTCCGCGTTCAGTTATTCTTTTGATGAATTTGTAGGAGAGAAAGTGGTCTCCCCGTCCTACTCCTCCCCATCTTCCCATGACTGTTTTTAAAAGCATTTAGTGGATGGGACCCCCAATTGACCTTATTGGCACTTAAATATACATTGAAATCATAGTAAAGTGAAATTCCCAGAATATAGGTTGGTCTCCTTACTGAATACCTTGGTAAATATAATCCACTTTACTTCATTTTTATCTTTTGTCTCCTCTTATATGGTGGCAATCATTGTAAAAACTTTAGTGTTCTTAGAATAAGCATGATGTAGTGACCTGAATATTCACTGGAAGGACTGATGGTGAAGCTGAAGTTCCAATACTTTGGCCACCTGATGTGAAGAACTGACTCATTGGAAAAGACCCTGGGAAAGATTGAAGGTACGGGGAGAAGCAGGTGACAGAGGATGAGATGGCTGGAAGGTGTCACTGACTCAATGGACATGAGTTTGAACAAACCCCGGAAGATAGTGAAGGACAGGAAAGCCTGGTGTGATGCAGCCAATGGGATCTCGAAGAGTCAGACATGACTGAGCGACTGAACAATAATGAGTGACCATGAATTGATTCTGTAATGCTTTGGGATCTTGTAACACCAGAGAGTGAAGAGGAAGTAAAAAGCCTCTTGATGAAAGTGAAAGAGGAGAGTGAAAAAGTTGGCTTAAAGCTTAACATTCAGAAAAGTAAGATCATGGCATCTGGTCCCATCACCTCATGGGAAATAGATGGGGAGACAGTGGAAACAGTGTCAGACTTTATATTTGTGGGCTCCAAAATCACTGCAGAGGGTGACTGCAGCCATGAAATTAAAAGATGCTTACTCCTTGGAAGGAAAGTTATGGCCAACCTAGATAGCATATTAAAAAGCAAAGACATTACTTTGCCAACAAAGCTCCGTCTGGTCAAGGCTATGGTTTTTCCAGTGGTCATGTATGAATGTGAGAGTTGGACTGTGAAGAAAGCTGAGTGCCAAAAAATTGATGGTTTTGAACTATTGTGTTGGAGAAGACTCTTGAGAGTCCCTTGGACTGCAAGGAGATCCAACCAGTCCATCTTAAATGAGATCAGTCCTGGGTGTTCATTGGAAGGACTGATGCTGAAGCTGAAATTCCAATACTTTGGCCACCTCATGCTAAGAGTTGACTCATTGGAAAAGACCCTGATGCTGGGAGGGATTCGGGGCAGGAGGAGAAGGGGATGACAGAGGATGAGACGGCTGGATGGCATCACTGACTTGATGGACATGGGTTTGAGTAAACTCTGGGAGCTGGTGATGGACAGGGAGGCCTGGTGTGCTGCGATTCATGGGGTCGCAAAGAGTCGGACACGACTGAGTGACTGAACTGAACTGAACTGAACTAAATGCCCTGGGGTTATGGCTGCCAGCATTCTCTGTGTAGTCATTATCCCTGAGTGTGTGATTGTGGAAGATGACATACAACCAAATGGCTATTAAACCTAGAACAACTCGAGGACAGCAGTTCTTCAGAGGAACTGGCTTTCTTGACATTCACCTGTTTATTCAGGTGAGTTAGACAATTAAATCATTTTTGCTGAAATACTGCTTTCTGTTCTTGCGGGCGTTCACTCACTGGTCCTACTCATTCTGCCCTGTTTCGGAGCACTGGGCATCTGCTTGTCACAAACACCTTCACAACCTGCTCTAGTTCAGCTCATATTTATCCTCACAATGTGAGAGACTCAGCAAAATGGAAAGCACATCTACCTCCTGCATCTCTGGCTTCAAGGGCAATTTCGTAGTACCTGGAAATCGATTCCATCTGATTACAAGAGAAATCTCAATTTAATTCTGTGTGTTGGGAATGGCAAACCACTCCAATATTCTCACCTAGAGAGTCCCATGGACAGAGGAGCCTGGCGGGCTACAGTCCATGGGGTGGCAAAGAGTCGGACATGACCGAGTGACCAACACTTAGCTGTAATGTAATGAGATGTCAGATCTCACCAGAAAAACAAACACATTGTTTTTTGAGTTCCTCTTGGCTATGAGTTATTAATGAACCAACATTCATATTCTTCTGCTGTGGTGTAGATTCATAAATAAAGCCACACTCTGTTGTTTTAAGGTTCAAAGTCCCTTTCAGGGAAGGCTACTCTGCCTGTGAACTTCCAAGGATGCAAACAGCCAAGGCAGACAGAGTCCAGTGCACTCGGCTTTCGTGTCAGCCTCTATGCAAAGGTAAGGTTTGATTTTGCTGTTCAGTTTCATGAGGCTGTCGGACCTCCTGGTGAAATGGGGGTTCCTATGTATTAACATCATCATGGGTTCTGCTACTGCTGCTGAGTCTCAGTCTTGAGAAACAATGTCCTCTTGGTCTGCAGTGATGTCCCCGACACAGTGCTTATGTGATGTGTCAGGGTTTAGATTGGCCACCTAGGCTCAGGGGCCTGTGGTTTGTGGTTTAGGTGTAACATCCAAATGTCATTGCCAAGACCAATGTCAAGCAGCTTCCCCCAGGAGCACAGCTAGACCGTTTATTCTATATTGTCATAACCACTGAC
Source organism: Cervus elaphus (assembly GCF_910594005.1). Classification (NCBI taxonomy): domain Eukaryota; kingdom Metazoa; phylum Chordata; class Mammalia; order Artiodactyla; family Cervidae; genus Cervus; species Cervus elaphus. The sequence continues at coordinate 59,361,366 of NC_057825.1, forward strand.
TGGGTGCTCTCTGTACTGAAGAAGTATACTTATTGGTTTTTGAAAGTATTTTATGTATTAGAAGTTTGCAAAGAATGGTAGGGAATTTTCTTTATTTCAGGCTGTTAAATGGAACTCGCAGTGTAACAAATCTCTGCCTTACTATAGCAATACAAATTCACCTGAATTTCCCTAAGACTGGGTCCAGCTTCAGTCTCTGAACAAAAAGTAGCCAGATTATTCAGCACAACTATCTCTTTAGATGCTTCTGGAAAGACCAAGTGTTCAGGGTGTGGAGTCATCATTGTGTATATACAAGTCCAATTTGGCAGTGTAACCATGAGTGGTGAAGCCCTGGAGAAGTGCCTCCCCCAACCAAATGAACAGGAAGTTGATGAATAAGATCAGGAATTAAAGTTCAATTTCATGATTAGCAAAGTTGTCTCTGTTGTCTTGTTTCCTCCAAGGTGCACAGCAGGAGGACCACGATACTCGGGGTGCTGGGTGGGCTGCCCTGGGCAACATTCTGAGGAGTTCCTGCCACTTGCCTTTGCCATTTCTAGGCTTCTGACAATTTCTCTCTCTGTGTTTCCAAAATCATCTAAGAGAAATTCATTTAATCAGTGACAACCTGTCATATTTGTCACATCTATTTCCTTTTGTAGAAATTAGAACAATTCTTTCATTTGAGAGTTTTAAACATTTTTGCTTAGTATCCTTGGAGTGTCTGATAAAAGCACATGAGCAGCATCCACCCACCTGGTGTCCTGGTCCCTTCATGGGAGGTTCTGGTACCTGGCTTTCTTTGCAGACCCATTTTGGCTCTTTCAATAGGCTCTGGCAAAGCACCATTTATCACTGGTAAATAATCCATAAAGTAAATCACTCACATATTAAAACTTTAATAATTTATCAGCTTAAGCCGAGATTCATTGTCTTTTTTCAAGATGAATAGAGCTAACAAGAAACATTCGAACAGTAATGCCTCATGTTTAATATTGGCAATTTATCATCGATAATACAGCTATTAATGTGGTTTGTTTATGAGTAAAAACAATACAGCTGATTTTAATATTTCTATTTTTTTAGATGTATCTCCCCAGTTTGCCTGCTCTGACACCAGAGGCATGCTTAGGAAGTAGGAAGTCAGAATTTAACTTTGGCATGCAGGATAATTAGCTTTTGTTTAATTAGACTTGAACTTGTCCCAAGCCCATGTTTTAACAGTGTCCACGTCTTATTTCATTCTAATCTAACAATAATCCTGTGAGCAGGTACTACAAACATACTGCCCCACCATGCAGCTGTTTGATCCATGTGTGCTGAATGAATGACTCATCCCAGTGAAAAGGAGGCTTAGAGAGTTGAAGTAACTTATTCAAAGGAGAAGTGGGTGGCAGAGGATGAGACGGTTGGATGGCATCACTGACTCAATGAACATGAATCTAAGCAAACTCTGGGAGAGAGTGAAGGACAGAAGAGCCTAGCGTGCTGCAGTCCCATGGGGTCACAAAGAGTTGGACACAATTGAGAGATTGAACAACAACAACAAATTAAAAGCCAACCAGCTTCTAACTGCTAGAACTAAGTCTGAATCCAGATGCAAGCCTAAGCTCCTGGCCATGTTTCTCTCTCAACTAAAGCAGGAGTTAGAACTGGAAGACAGACAGCTGAGGGACAGATGATCTTGCTGCAAACCGGAACTGGACTGACTGAGGCCACATCTGAGGCCACATGGTTCATCCACACCATCTGCTGAGGTTCCAACCCCCCGAACCTCAGGTGTCTTTGGTGGGGTCTCTTCAGTTTACCGAGACTGTGTAGAATTCATTCTGCCCATCGGCAGCTCCTGCTTGTTTTGATGTTGTTGGTTTTAATCCTCTTGCCCTTTGTGATTCCAGATTCCAGTAGATGTCTCAAGGGGAATCAGTCTAAGTGTAAGATCACACCCCTGCACCCCCTTCATCACCTGGACTTGATGCCCATTTTGCTTCACACAGCAGTCTCACACTGTCAGATCTCAAACATGTTTGTCCTGCATCGTGAGATGACTGAAAGTTCTACTGGTTTCTTTTTTTCCCACCACTGGCCTTGTGCCAGCCTGTTTCCTGCCCTCAGCCTCCCATCCTCCCCCTGAAAGTTGGCAATGCCCCAAGAAAAACAAGAACAGCTGCAGGATTTAGGCTCACCTCTCTGAAGTCCCTTCTCGCAAGGACCTTTGTCACCTGGCACCTATAGTCACCTCGGCTAATCATCAACACCTTCAAACAGATTTTCTTCTTTCTTTTTAGTGATGTGAGCAGTTTTTTTCATTGTTTTTGGAGGCAGTGTTGGTCTGCTGCAATGAGTTCATTACAGCAGAAATGGACTCTGAAGTGAATTCGTTTAAGCTACGGTATTTCCCATCAGGGTGTGCTGTATTTATATGTTACTTTCCAAAGAGTGTCCTACTTGGTTTTACAGACTGAAGTTCCCTCTTCATAAATCTGTAGTGGATGGCTGCTAAGAAACTGGATGAATAATAAAAAATAAGTAGGTCTTTATGCCATATTATATTTTATATTAATCAGCAAGTCTTTGTACTTGCACACCACGCTGAGTTCCCCAGAAGTTGCAGAGACAAGCCAAGCAAATAAGGCTACTAAAATTCTGTCTGTGTACCTAAATCTACAGACAGAAGCATATTCATGTCTAGCAAAATTTTATAGCAAGCACACATACATTCATACCAGCATATGTAGAGCTTTGGGAATATAATTCAAATAGTACCAAATTGCGGTATGGGTGTAATTATTGGAATTCAACAGTAAAATTAATCAAATCAGACAAGAGTCTAATTATTCAGTCTAAATTTCTGCCCATTACTCTAGCATTAAGGAAGCAATATGTGATTTTGAGGGGATAAAATTCACAAGGCCTGGATTACTGTCTTTGTTATTTGACCCTAAGCAGTAGAATTTTCCCTAGGTCCATTTTCTCCTTTAAAAGGGACCAGTATTTTTTATATTACTCTCGTCATGCGGCTGTTTAGAGAAGAAAATTAGGTCATAGACATAAAAATGCTGTGGAAAGTTCAATGCATCTAAAATTATGAGCTATTATTAGCTTTAAAAAGTTTTAAGGACTTAGCAATACATGAATAGAGAAATTCAGCAACCTCACACCTGGGCATCTGACTCAGGAAATGGCTTTTTAGAAAAAGCAGGCTGGAGGGCGCAGAGCGGAGTGAGGTAACAGGAGCTTAGTGTCAAGGTAGGTAGGCGCCATCCTGATTTCAGAGAAGCCAGGCAGCTTCTGCATCTCCATGCATGGTCCCCTTCCTCTCCTCTTGCTGCTCCCAACTACTTCCAAGTGCACACACACTCACACACACACACACACAGGCACACACTCTCACACAGGCACACTCACACACTCACAGGCACGAGCACACACACACACACACACACATGCACATACTCAGCGCTTGTCCTACTCTAGGGTCAAAACCTAAAGCTGCATCGTGAGGTCACTAACTCTATAGGGACAAGCCGTACGGGGAAGACAGCACTCTCAAGCCATTTCTGTCGTGTCTCTTCTTAAGAGCAAGAATGTTCCTGCTCAAGAATGACATTTGCGACTGGAGGACCCAAAGTGCCAGAGAACTCTGGGTTACAGGAAAGACAGGCCAAAGCTGGGTGTGAGAGGAAAGAGGCAAGTGGAATCCATAGGAAACATGGAAATAACTGCAGCTCTGAGCTCTCACACACCACAGCTGAGAATTTCTGTTGCTGCTGTGTGGCTTCCTGAGGTCTCTGTGTCAAGTGAGGGTCTGAGGTGGTGAAAGAGGAAATGTGAGCTTTCAAGACAAATGAACTATTTGCCTTTCCCTGATTTAAGAGTGTTGTCCAGAGAAACAGAACCAATGGGGTAGATATCAATAAAGAATTCCTCTCTCTCTAGGGCTTTCCTGGTGGCTCAGCGGTAAACAATCTGCCTGCCAATGCAGGAGACACAGATTTGATTCCTGGGTCAGGGAGATCCTCTGGAGAAGAGCATGCCAACCCACTCCAGTATTCTTGCCTGGTAAATACCATGGACAAAAGAGCCTGGCAGACTGCAGTTCATGAGGTAGCAAAGAGTCAAACACGACTGAGCAACCGAGCATGCACACACATCTCTCCACATATATACATACAGATTGACTAACAGTTTCATACATACATATGAAGAGATCACACAGGCAAAGGTATTAATATATGAGATCTGTTCTTCATAAAGAATGGCTCCTGCACCCATGGGATCTGGGAGCCCCCACCTGCAGGCTGCAGACCCTGGAGAGATGGTGGTGTAGGGGGACCCCAGTGGCCACCAGCTGGAGGAGTCCATCTCACTGGGGGAGGCAGGACTTTTGTTCTGTTCAGGCCTTCTGCTGCCTGGGTGAGACCCACTCACAGATGAAATTCATATGCTTTACCCAAAGTTCCCCAATTTAAATGTTGACCTCACCCCTCCACACCCTCCAGGTTGGTGATTAAATTCACCACTTCCCTTGAGGCATGTGAGCTCTCTCCTTGATGGAAAAACATTAGGAAAAAGTGATGCTCCTTATAAATTCTGAGCAAATAGACCCTGCTTCTGTAGCATTACTGAACCTGTAATTCCCACTGATCAGAGGACCCTACAAAGGTCTGGGTCAGCAACCACCACACCACCATGCGTCTGTGAAGGAAAAAGTGTTTTTCAAAGAAATGAGCACCTTCTCTAAATATTCATCAACAGATGAACAGATAAAAAAGATGTGGTACATGTATACAATGGAACATTACTCAGATATAAAAAAGCATGAAGTAATGCCATCTACAGCAACATGGATACAACTAGAGATTAGCATAGAGTGAAGTGAGTCAGGAAGAGAAAGACAAATACCACCATGATATCACTTATATGTGGAATCTAAAATATGATACAAATGAACTCATGTGCAAAACAGGAACAGACTCACAGACACAGAGAACAGACTGGTGGTTGCCAAGGGGGAGAGAGGGTGGGGGAAGGATGAACTGGGAGATTGGGGTTAGGGGTGCAAGCTATTATATATAAAATAGGTGAACCACAAGATTCTACTGTACAGCACAGGAAACTATATTCAATATCCTGTGATAAGCCATAATGGAAAAGAATACGGAAAAGATTATATATATATATGTCTGTGTGTGTGCATGTATAACTGACTCACTTTGTTGTACAGAAGAAATTAACACAACATTGTAAATCAGCTATACTTCAAAATCAATGAGAAACAAAAACCAAAGTGAACAACTTTCTGTTGTGTCTAAGCGGCTGTGCTTTCTGTTCTTAGCAGGCAAGGGGATAATTTACTAAACAAGATATGTAGCGGCATGCAGACTTCCCCGCTTCACAAGGTGAAGCTTTATTGCAAGGACAACTTTATAACTTTTCCCCCTCATCCTGAGATGACTTCCTGGGGACGAGGGCTGGTACCCTCCACTCACCAGCTGCTGTGTGCTCACACACGCCAGCGATAATCAAGGTCTGCTCTGAGACTGCATGTGACACAGTCTGCATATGACATACCAGCGGACAGAGGAGAACATTACCCAGATTTCCCTGCTATGTGGGTGAGGCTGACAACCTGGCTTGCTCAGAGGCAGAGTGGGCTCTAGGGGTCAAGTTCATGGTTTCTGAAAGAAGGAGCTTATCAGTTTCTCCACATGTCCTTCCTGGATGGAGCCAGAAGCAGGCTGAGCTCAAAGCCGGAGCTGCAATCAGAGTCTCCCGGGCCTTTGTCAGCTTCCAGGAGAAGAGCATGACTTAGAATTAACAATTGGCTTTATTATTACTTTAGTTTTATATTAATAACATTTCCAAGTGTGCAGGATTTCTATCACAGGAGAAGAGCTTTGCTGGCTGAATGGTCACCAGTTTAGACTGAGGATTGCTTAACTTGGCCTCAGGCAGGAGACATTTATCATCCTTATCTTCAGACCCTCTCCCTCCTACTCCAGTTCAGAAATATATTTCAGCAAAGAGCTGTCCAGGTAAATAGATAATGTCTCTCTGTGTTAAATTTATGGCTCAATTACAATCAATCTTATGCTATCAGCTTTCAGTTGTCTGTACATAATTAATATAAACAAAGTAGGGAGCCATCGTTTCTTATGCCACTTTGTTCCAGGCTGGAAAAAATGAAATCAGCGCCTACCTTAGAAGTAATTGGTGCCAGCATATGATCTTAGAATGTCTAGACAGCAAAATGGAAAAGAGAAAGATCCCTTTGGGTATAATTTATTCCAGTTTTGTAGATTTGTTGCCATTCCCTTCTCCAGGGGATCCTCCCAATCCAGAGATCAAACCTGGGTCTCCCACATTGCGGGCAGATTCTTTACCATCTGAGCCACCAGGGAAGCCCCAAGTGATATTTACCTTACTGAAATTAACAGCTCAGATTGTTGTTTTTTCTCCACCCGACTGTTTACAGCCTGTTACCTGGGTTGGGGGAAGCGAAGCTGCACAGGTCAGCTCTAAAGCTTCTGCCTGTGGCATGGAAGGTGTGGTGACCAGGTGAACTATGTGTTCAGTACCAAAGCGGCTCCCTGATGTATAATTGCATGACCCTCCTGGGCTGTTTGGCTTGACTGCTAAGTCTTGCTACATGTCGTGACAAATCACTGAAGCCAACCCTCATAAATGATCTGCCTTTTAAAGCCAAAGAATACTTAGAATTAAACGAGCTGAACCCATTTCTTGTCTTATAACAAGGCCATTCAATGAAAACAAAATGGCTTGCGTGGAATGACTTACAGGCATTACAATCCTATCCTTCGCGTGGCAGACCTATATGCACAGCTGTTTGTCAGTCCTGGTCTGAGGCATTAGGTGTGCTACAGATATTGGACCCTAATTTCTCCACTGAAAACTTTATTAAGCATCTTTTTGTTTGGCCAGATAGACATCTGTGTTTCCAGATTAATGTATTAGGCATTTTTAAATCCTAGAGACACATAGAGCTGCTTTGCAGAAATTTCAATATGTGCCCAAAGGATTATCATGGATCCATAGAGGGTATTATTATGTATATTCATTGCTTGCCCGGCAAAAGACAGCCTTTCAGCAAATCTTCACACACAAAAAAGCAGCAGAGCTTCTGTATTTCGGCATCACCGTGGATTGTTTGATAATAGGTGTCACCTTGGCACTTCATTCCAAGGGTTCTTGAAATGTATTTCCTCCTGAATTTCAATGGCTTGAGTATGGATGTGCAGTGTGACTGTATTTATGCAGCTTTGAAGAACAGCAGAATATTTAATGGCACACACAAACAATTTAGGGTTAACTCAAATATAGAAAAATGAAAGTCAAATGAAAAACCAGCATCCAGTTCTAACTTGTAACATAACTTCCCTAATATGCAAAGCATGTATGTGAATTAAGAAAATAATTCATGCCCTCATTAGAAAGAGATGAGTACAACTTGAACAAAATAATTTATTCCAAAATAAATGCAGGTTTGCAGGAAGCTTACAACACAGCCACCTTGTTAGAAACTGGAAAAGGCTGATTAATAAATGAGCACCGAGTGTTTCCCTGTAAGATCCAAAGATGAGCAGGCAAGTGAGACCGTGGGAAGACACATCCGCATCAGCACCATTGGAGGGTGGTGCCCGGAACCTTAGCAGCAGCAGGTCAGCAACGCAGTAGAGTCTACCTTAGCCAGCAGTCCATAGATCCAGCAATTAGACCAAATCGAACAAAGACATATACGTGTCTGTGTGTGTTTATATCACAGTGATTTTGAGAGGGAGAGTAAATGAAAAGAAAATCTAAATCTCTAATGATAGGATATTGGTGAGAAAATTACAGTACAGTCATACACTAGGGTAATAAGCAGCTACTGAAATGAACTTATCGAAATCTATTTATTGACATGAAAAGATGTTGATTGCACATTTTACTGGGAAAAAATTAAGCTATAGCTCTGTAGCACAAACTATTTTTAAATGAATTCTAACATCAAGATATTAAAACTTCGACAAGAGTGCATGCCATGTCAACAGCAGCTCTAGATGGATTTTTTCCCTCCATTTGGCTTATCTGTATCCCCTCAATTTCCATTTCTCTCTTTCTTTAGTAAACAAATAAAACTTTTGCAATAAAAAAATAAAAGTTACATGTTTTAAAAATAGAATGCACACATCTAGAAGAGTATTCTCTCTTGCTGTCACCTTGGGGAACTATAAAAACCTAACGATCTGGTATAAAACTACTTCTGTGCCTCTTCACTAGAATCATTTTCTAGACTGAAAAAGGATCCGTCTTCACCCATCTTGCTAAGATGGCATCTTTGGTAGTTCTTAGTTCCTGTATTATCTTTCAAGAAGAATTCAACCCCAGTAACCTGTCCTTAAGGCTGAGAAGCACTGAAAACCTCCTTGTAACCTGATTAAGAATGATAAATTGCAGTGGTGAAACCATCTGTAAGATTCCTTTGATGATATCTAAATACATATATTTTCAAAGTTGTTTATTTTTTCATAAAAATATGAACAACTGTCAGGGTTTTCCCAAAGCACAGTGGTAAACAATCCGCTTGCCAAAGCAGGAGACGCAGGTTTGATCCCTGGGTCAGGAATATCCTCTGAATGAGGAAATGGTAACCTACTCCAGTATTCTTGCTTGGAGAATCCCATGGACAGAGGAGGGATACAGTCCTTGGCATCACAAAGAGTCGGACATGACTGAGCGACTAAACAACAAGAATAAAATTCTAGGCTGAATTCATTATTATATAGCCATTAATATGATATACATTTTTATCTTTAGATCTCAAAATAAAATAAAAATATTTTGTGGCCCCTAAAAGTCCAGTTGGCCCTGGACACGGTGCCTCCATGCCTGACAGAGCAGATGGGGCTATTGGTCTGGAGCACAGCCCTTCACTCCTGGGGGCCACAGATGGTACCTAGCCTGAATACTCAGAGCTGTGTGGCCACATCCTACCTTGGCACTCTGTTTCCTGGGGTCAACGAGCTTAGTTCAGACTGGGTCTATGGGGTGGCCCTCTATGTGCCCAGAACATAGCAAGGGCTCTCCAGGAGGGCCTGAGTGTCTTCCCTGGACGAGGCTGTTCTCCCAGGTTTTCCAATGGACAGAGGCTCCCACCGCTGGCTTGGCAAGGTGTTGCCTGGTGGGTCCTGACCTTCCTGGCACCCTCCTCTGCTCTGACTGCAGCAGCTGACCCCAGGAACAGTTACCTACCTGCCCACCATTGAGGCCTTTATCACCCATTCAGAGCCATGTTTCATTTCTTTATTTTTGGAGCTGAAACATTTGGTTAACATTGTAGGAGGTAGCACAGGACAGAGATAGGAGCTTGGACTTCAGAATAAACAGTTCTGACCTGAATGTTGGTTGGGTCACTAAGCTGTATAACCTTAAGGAAATTATTTGCTTTCTCTGAGTGTCAGTTTCCTTTCAATATAGGTAATGACGCTTTGCTTGTGAGAACAGCGTGAGGAACAGAAGACGCAGGGGAGGCAGAAGCCTGGTTTTCTTCACCAAAGAAGCTCATTAAATATCCACGTCTTTCTCCTTCTCACCCTCCATCCGCTCCAGGCAGCAGTCCAAACAAACGCTGGTTATGGACAAATATTAAACCCATTTTCAAAAGATGGAGAGCAAGGGAGAAATGTAAGGAAAAAGGCTGCCTGTTTCCAAAGGCAACTTTCAAAGAGGCAGCAGATGGGGAGCCCTGCCCAGGCCGGGCCAGGTCCCTCCAACTGGGAGGGGCATCCACTCTCTGTGGGCAGCAGGTGGACTCCCAGCATCAGACTTGGGCCTGTGGGCTGCTCTTTGGGATGTCCTGGCTGTCTGAGCGAAGCTGCTTCATGTGCCCACAACACTCTCTCTTTCCCTCCAGCCCCTGCCTTGCTCACAGGATCACATTTACACAGGAATCCCCCTCTGCCTCCTCCAGGAAGGTCTCCATGCTCAGTACAGCTGCAGGATGCCTGACAGCTTTGCCCATTCTCATTGCTGGATATATCTCACATTCCTTTCTCCATTCTGGTCTAAGGTGTTCTTGGTCCACTCTGGGGCAGTTGGTTCCTTCATCTCCTAAACATCTCTCTCCCTGTCAACCCAGGGAATCCCCCACCAGAAAAACTGCAGCAGAACCAAAGAATATAGGAGACCAGCAATGTCAGCTCCTGTAGCTTCATCCGCTCTAGGGGGAGATGTCTTGCTGGTGTGGGACATGGCCACCTGTCTGGGACTCTCACTGTGAGGTGCAGATCAGTAGCAGGGGATGGACAGAAGAGGATTTAGAGGGGGGTGAACTGTAGGGCTAGACGGGTAGACTGGGGTCCAGTAAGTAGGGAGAGGCTGGGGTAGTGGTGACCAGTGCACTCCCAGGTGTGAGGTAGCCAATCCACATCTCAGATGGAAGCACCTGCAATGACACATCATTTCTAGGAGTAACACTTTTTTAGGACCCCTCATGAGTGTTAACCACACTAGATATGCTTTGGGCGAATGGGTTCTCTGGGTAGAATACTACCTATAAAACCTAGGCCCTTTTAAGAGAGTAGACATCCAGGAGTTTGCAAAAACTAAATGAGAGGATTAAGATTTCTATAAGGCTGGTTACAGGTGGTACAGGCTGGATGGGTGAGCAAAGCCAGCTAAATGTAGATTTCCCAGGAAAATCAGGGATCTTAGCTCACAGCTCAAGCCCACAAACATTTTGTTTCTCCGAGTACTCAGGGATCTTGACTCCCTTAAGGCTTCAGTAATTTTCACTGAGAGGTAGAGTTTTTTAAAAAATTATTTATTTATTTTAATTGGAGGCTAATTACAATATTGTAGTGGTTTTACCATACATTGACATAAATCAGCTATTGGTGTACATGTGTCCCTCATCCTGAACCCCCCTCCCACCTCCCTCCACATCCCATTCCTCAGGGTCATCCCAGTGCACCGGCCCTGAGCGCCCTGTCTCATGCATTGAACCTGGACTGGCGATCTATTTCACATATGGTAATACACATGTTTCAATGCTATTCTCTCAAATCATCCCACCCTCACCTTCTCCCACAGAGTCCAAAAGTCTGTTCTTTACATCTGTGTCTCTTTTGCTATCTCCCATATAGGGCCATCATTACCATCTTTCTAAATTCCATATATATGTGTTAATATACTGTATTGGTGTTTTTCTTTCTGACTTACTTCACTCTGTATAATATGCTCCAGTTTCATCCATCTCATTGGAACTGATTCAAATGTAATCTTTTTAATAGCTGAATAATATTCCATTGTGTATATGTACCATAGCTTTCTTATCCATTTGTCTGCCCATGGACATCTAGGTTGCTTCCACGTTTTAACTATTGTAAACAGTGCTGCAATGAAGATTGGGGCACACATGTCTCTTTCAATTCTGGTTTCCTTGGTGTGTATGCCCAGCAGTGGGATTGCTGGGTCTTATGGCAGTTCTATTTTCAGTTTTTTTAAGGAATCTCCATAGGGGCTGTACTAGTTTGCATTCCCACCAACAGTGTAAGAGGGTTGGTTCCCTCTTCTCTGCACCCTCTCCAGCATTTATTGTTTGTGGACTTTTTGATTGCAGCCATTCTGATGGGCATGAGATGGTATCTCATTGTGGTTTTGATTTGCCTTTCTCTGATGATGAGTGATGTTGAGCATCTTTTCATGTATTTGTTAACCATCTGTATGTTTTGTTTGGCGCAATGTCTGTTTAGTTCTTTGGCCCATTTTTTGATTGGCTTCCTTATTTTTCTGGTATTGAGCTGCATGTGCTGCTTGTATATTTTTGAGACTAAATCTTTGTCAGTTGCTTCGTTTGCTATTATTTTCTCCCATCCTGAAGGCTGTCTCTTCACCTTGCTTATAGTTTCCTTTATTGTGCAAAAGCTTTTAAGTTTAATTAGGTCCCATTTGTTTATTTTTGCTTTTATTTCCAATATTCTGGGAGGTGGGTCATAGAGGATCTTGTTGTGATTTATGTTGGAGAGTGTTTTGCCTATGTTCTCCTCTAGGAGTTTTACAGTTTCTGGTCTTACATTTATTTCTTTAATCCATTTTGAGTTTATTTTTGTGTATGGTGTTAGAAAGTGTTCTAGTTTCATTCCTTTGCAAGTGGTCGATCAGTTTTCCCAGCACCACTTGCTAAAGAGATTGTCTTTTCTCCATTGTATATTCTTGCCTCCTTTGTCAAAGATAAGGTGTCCATAGGTGCGTGGATTTATCTCTGGGCTTTCTATTTTACTCCATTGATCTATATTTCTGTCTTTGTGCCAGTACTATACTGTCTTGATGACTGTAGCTTTGTAGTTTAGTCTGAAGTCAGGCAGGTTGATTCTTCCAGTTTCATTCTTTTTTCTTAAGATTGCTTTGACTATTCAAGGTTTTTTGTATTTCCACACAAATCATAAAATTATTTGTTGTAGTTCTGTGAAAAATACCATTGGTAGCTTGATAGGAATTGCACTGAATCTATAGATTGCTTTGGGTAGTATAATCATTTTCACTATATAGATTCTTCCTATTCATGAACATGGTATATTTCTCCATCTATTTGTGTCATCTTTTATTTCTTTCATCAGTGTTTTATAGTTTTCTATGTATAGGTCTTTTGTTTCTAAAGGTAGATTTATTCCTAAGTATTTTATTCTTTTTGTTGCAATGGTGAATGGAAATGTTTCCTTAATTTCTCTGTTTTCTCATTGTTAGTGTATGGGAATGCAAAGGATTTCTGTACATTAATTTTATATCCTGCAACTTTACTATATTCATTGATTAGCTCTAGCAATTATCTGGTGGTGTCTTTAAGATTTTCTGTATAGAGGATCATGTCATCTGCAAATAGTGAGAGTTTTAATTCTTCTTTTCCAATCTGGATTCTTATTATTTCTTTTTCTTCTCTGACTGCTGTGGCTAAAATTTCCAAAACTATGTTGAATAGTAGTGGTGAGAGTGGGCACCCTTGTCTTGTTCCTGATTTCAGGGGATATCTTTCAATTTTTCACCATTGAGGATAATGTTTGCTGTGGGTTTATCATATATGGCTTTTATTATGTTGAGGTATGTTCCTTTGATGCCTGCTTTCTGGAGGGTTTTTATCATAAATGGATGTTGAATTTTGTCAAAGGCTTTCTCTGCATCTATTGAGATAATCATATGGTTTTTATCATTCAATTTGTTACTTTGGTGTATTACATTGATTGGTTTGTGAATATTGAAGAATCCTTGCCTCCCTGAGATAAAGCCCACTTGGTCATGATGTATGATCTTTTTAATATATTGATGGATTCTGCTTGATAGAATTTTGTTGAGGACTTTTGCTTCTAGGTTCATCAGTGATATTGGCCTTTAGTTTTCTCTTTTTGTGGCATCTTTGCCTGGTTTTGGTATTAGGGCGATGCTGGCCTCATAGAATAAGTTTAGCAGTTTACCTTCCTCTGCAATTTTCTGGAAGAGTTTGAGCAGGATAGGTGTTAGCTCTTCTCTAAATTTTTGGTAGAATTTGCCTGTGAAGCCATCTGGTTCTGGGCTTTTGTTTGTTGGAAGATTTTTTATTACAGTTTCAATTTCCATGCTTGTTATGGGTCTGTTAAGATTTTCTATTTCTTCCTGGTTCAGTTTTGGAAGGTTATACTTTTCTAAGAATTTGTCCATTTCTTCCAAGTTGTCCATTTTATTGGCATATAGTTGCTGATAGTAGTCTCTTATGATCTGTTGTATTTCTGTGTTGTCTGTTGTGATTTCTCCATTTTCATTTCTAATTTTGTTGATTTGATTCTTCTCCCTTTTTTTCTTGATGAGTTTGGCTAATGGTTTGTCTATTTTATTTTTCTTCTCAAAGAACCAGCTTTTAGCTTTGTTGATTTTTGCTATAGTCTCCTTTGTTTCTTTTTCATTTATTTCTGCCCTAATTTTTATGGTTTCTTTCCTTCTACTAACCCTGGGATTCTTCATCTTTTCTTTTTCTAGTTGCTTTAGGTGTAAAGTTAGGTTGTTTATTTGATTTTTCTGTTGTTTCTTTCTTTTTTTTTTTTTTATTAGTTGGAGGCTAATTACTTTACAACATTTCAGTTTGAGGTAAGCTTGTATTGTTATGACCCTTCCCCTTAGCACTGCTTGTACTGAATCCCATATGTTTTGAGTTGTCGTGTTTTCATTTTCATTTGTTTCTATGCTATTTTGATTTCTTTTTTGATTTCTTCTGTGATTTGTTGGTTATTCAGAAGTGTGTTGTTTAGCCTCCATATGTTTGCATTTTAATTTTTTTTCCCTGTAGTTGACGTCTAATCTTACTGCATTGTGATCAGAAAAGATGCTTGAAATAATTTCAATTTTTTTAATTTACCAAGGCTAGATTTATGGCCCAGGGTGTGATCTATTCTGGAGAATGTTCTGTGTGCACTTGAGAAAAGGTGAAATTTATTGTTTTGGTGAGAAATGTCCTATACATATATATTAGGTCTAACTGGTCCATTGTATCATTTAAAGTTTGTGTTTCCTTGTTAATTTTCTGTTTGGTTGATCTAACCATAGGTGTGAGTGGGGTATTAAAGTCTCCCATTGTTATTGTGTTACTGTTAATTTCCCCTTTCATACTTGTTAGCATTTGCCTAACATATCGTGGTGCTCCTATGTTGGGTGCATATATATTTATAATTGTCTTCTTCTTGGATTGATCCTTTGATCATTACGTAGTGTCCTTCCTTGTCTCTTTTCATGACCTTTATTTCAAAGTCTATTTTATCTAATAGGAGTATTGCTATTCCTACTTTCTTTTGGTCTCCATTTGCATGAAATATCTTTTCCAGCCCTACACTTTCAGTCTGTTTGTGTCCCTTGTTTTGAGGTGGGTCTCTTGTAGACAGCATATATAGGGGTCTTGTTTTTGTATCCATTCAGCCAGTCTTTGTCTTTTGGTTGGGGCATTCGACCCATTTACATTTAAGATAATTATTGATAAGCATGATCCTGTGGCCATTTACTTTGTTGTTTTGGGTTCGAGTTTATAAACCTTTTCTGTGTTTCCCCCCTAGAGAAGATCCTTTAGTATTTGTTGAAGAGCTGGTTTGGTGGTGCTGATTCTCTCTGCTTTTGTTTGTCTGTAAAGCTTTTGATTTCTCCTTCATGTTTGAATGAGATCCTTGCTAGGCATAGTAATCTGGGTTGTAGCTTTTTCTCTTTCATCACTTTAAGTATGTCCTGCCATTCCCTTCTGGCCTGAAGAGTTTCAATTGAAAGATCAGCTGTTATCCTTATGGGAATCCCCTTGTGTGTTATTTGTTGCTTTTCCCTTGCTGTTTTTAATATTTGTTCTTTGTTTTTGATCTTCATTAATTTGATTAATATGTGTCTTGGGGTGTTTTGCCTTGGGTTTATCCTATTTGGGACTCTCTGGGTTTCTTGGACTAGGGTGGCTATTTCTTTCCCCATTTTAGGGAAGTTTTCAACTATTATCTCCTCAAGTATTTTCTCATGATCCTCCTTGCTTTCTTCTTCTGGAACTCCTATGATTCAAATGTTGGGGTGTTTAACATTGTTGCAGAGGTCTCTGAGATTGTCCCCATTTCTTTTAATTCTTTTCTTCTTTTTTCTTCTCTGTTTCATTTATTTTCACCATTCTATATTCCACCTCACTTATCCTATTTTCTGCCTCAGTTATTCTACTGCTGGCTCCCTCCAGAGTGCTTTTGATTTCAGTTATTGCATTATTCATTATTGATTGACTCTTTTTTATTTCTTCTAGGTCCTTGTTAAACATTTCTTGCATTTTCACAATCCTTGTCTCTAGTCTATCTGTAACTCCATTTTGTTTTCAAGATTTTGGGTCATTTTTACTATCATTATTCTGAATTCTTTTTCAGGTAAATTCCCTCTCTCCTTCTCTTTTGCTTGGTTTGGTGGACATTTATCATGCTCCTTTACCTGCTGAATATTTCTCTGCCTTTTCATTTTGTTTAGATTGTTGTGTTTGGGGTGGCCTTTCTGTAGACTGAAAGTTTGTAGTTCCTCTTTATTGTGGAGGTTGCTCCCTATGGGTGGGGTTGGATGAGTGGCTTGTCAAGGTTTCCTGGTTAGGTAAGCTTGCATCTGTGTTCTGGTAGGTGGAGCTGGATCTCTTCTCTCTGGAGTGCAATGACGTGCCCAGTAGTGAGTTTTGGGGTGTTTATGGGTTTGGTGTGACTTTGGGCAGCCTGTATTTTAATGCTCAGGGTTGTGTTCTTGCTTTGCTGGAGAATTAGCATGTTATGTCTTGCTCTGGAACTTGTTGGCTCTTGAGTGGAACTTGGTTTCAGTGTAGGTATGGAGGCTTTTAGATGAGCTTTTGTCAATTAATGTTCCCTGGAGTCAGGAGTTTTCTGGTGTTCTCAAGTTTTGGATTTAAGCCTTTTGCCTCTGGCTTTCAGTCTTATTCTTATAGTAGCCTCAAGACTTCTCCATGCATACAGCACAGATGATAAAACATCTAGGTTAATGGTGAAAAGATTCTCCACAGTGAGGGACATCCAGAGAGGTTCACAGAGTTACATGGAGAAGAGAAGAGGGAGGAGGGAGATAGAGGTTACCAAGAGGAGAATAGGGAGAATCAAAAGGGGAGAGAGCAATCTAGCCAGTAATCAATTCCCTATGTGCTCTCCACAGCCTGGAACACCCAGAGAGGTTCATGGAGTTACATGGAAAAGAGAAGTGGGAAGAGGGAGATAGAGAAGACCAGGAGGAGAAGAGGGGGAATCAATAGGGGAGAGACAAATCTAGCCAATAATCAGTTCCCTGAGTGTTCTCCACAGCCCAGAACACCCAGAGAGATTCACGGAGTTAAGTAGAGAAGAGAAGGGCGAGGGAGGAGATAGAGGTGACCTGGGGGAGAAAAGGGAGAGTCAAAAGGGGAGATAGAAATCAAGCCAGTAATCACACCCCTAAGTAAAAATGGGGACTGAAGATTAGATTTCGAAAGGTACAAAATTGATAACAAATACCAAAAAGCAAAGATTAAAAATCTAGAGCAGAGGGTAGACTCTCAAAAATACAATATTAAAAATACAAAACAAAATCAATCATAAAAATTATAAAATATATTTATATGAAATTTGTTTTTAAAATAGGGTCTTTTTTTGCAAGGTAATAGTAGGTTATAAAAATGAAAATTAAAGGAGTAATAAAGAACTTAAAAATAAAAAAAAAATTTTTTTAATTAAAAAATGATAAAAGCAAAAATATATCTAGGACTTTCTCTGGAGCTGTTGAGGACAGTGTGGGTCAGTTCCGTTTCAAATAGTTCCTTGTTCCAGCTTATACTTCTTCTAAAGGTCTATAGGCCCCTTCCAGTGCTTAGTCAAGTATTAACTCCAGGGTTTTAATCTGTTACACCTGTCAATTCCAGAGACGTTCCCTCTTCTTTATTTTGACTTCTGTTTCCAAGTCTCTTCAGTGTCTAATTTCTGCCCTGACACAAGGGGCCAAAGGTGGTCACTTATTTAGGCTCACTTGTTCAGTTGTGTTGTGGGGAGGGAGGAACACTGTAAACTTATCACTGGTGTGTGTGGGGAGTGCTCACAGTGTATGGACCACACTGGGTTTGCCCCCACTCACGGTGGCATGTGCTTTCCAGGTCTACACTTCTCAGGCTCCAAGTTGCTCTGCAGGGGTGCTGTCCAAAGCGGGCGCTCCGTTTCATGCACTTTTCAAGTCTAAGCTGCTCAGGTTCAGGTTCTCGGGTACTCCGCAAAGGCACAGACTGGGTTGGGCATGCGTTTTATGCCCTTCCCAGGTCCGAGCAGCTCAGGCAACCAGGTGCTTGGTGAGCACCGTGTCCCAGGTGGGCCGTGCGTCTTGATCACCTCCCCGGTCCTGGCAGCTCGGTTTCCCAGGTGTGCTGTGAGAGCGCTGTCTCAGTTGTGCCGTGTGTTTCCTCTGGGGAGCTATCTCAGGTTGCAATCCTCCTGGCAGATATCAACCATCCAGGATCCCAGGAAGACTTGATTGGCAACTGGGAGCCTGCTCACAGTCTGGTGAAGGATGTAGTCTCTGTGGCTGAGATTGCTCCTTGCCTTCCAGCCCTGGCTGTCACACACCTGCCTCTCTGCCTCTGGTGGGGGCAGGGTCTGTCCTTAGCCAGCTAGCTCTCCTTTGGTATTCGCTCAATCCTTTGTTCTGGGAGCAGGCCACGCTGTTCCTTAGGTTAGAGCCTTTCTCGGGAAAGTTCTCTCTCTCTCTCTCTCGTTTTTTTCTTTCTCTGGCCGTCCCACAGTATGGGTTGCTATCTCATGTTGGCTCCCTCAGGTTGTCCTCAGGGCATTCAGGCCCAGTCCTTTCCCTAAGCATGCAACTTGAGCCTCCCTGTCCAGCCCCCACTCACTGGTGACAGATGCAAGTGTCTGGGCTACTTCTCTGCTGGGAGTTGTGGTTAGGCATGTATTCTGTGCATTTTTTTTCCTCCTGGTTATGTTACCCTCTGAGATTCCAAAACTCCCCACAGACCCACTGGTGAAAGGGTTTCCTGCTGTTTGGAACCTCCTTCATGACTCCCTCCCCAGGACGGTCCCTAACTCTTCTGTCTCTCTTTTCATCTTTTATATTTTGGCCTACCTCCTTTCGAAGAGAATGGGCTGCCTTTCTGGGTGCCAGGTGTCCTCCACCAGTGTTCAGAAGTTGTTCTGTGGAAGTTGCTCAGCATTCAAATGATCTTTTGATGAATTTGTGGGGGAGAAATTGGTCTCCCCATCCTATTCCTCTGCCATCTTAGGACCGTCCCTGAGGTAGAATGCTAAATGTAATTATGCTAAAATTGACATCAGGGTTTGGAATTTGAGAAAACATTGGGGTCCTTCAATGTTGAGCACCTATTATTGGCTGGAAGCAAAAGTGTTGGTCACTCAGTCTTGTCCGACTTTTTGCAACCCCATGAACTGTAGCCCACCAGGCTCCTCTGTCCATGGGATTTCTCAGGCAAGAATTTTAAAGTGGGTTGCCATTTCCTTCTCCAGGAGATCTTTCTGACCAGGGGATTGAACCCCGGTCTCCTGTGTTGGCAGGTGGATTCTTTACACTGAACCACAAAGGAAGTCCCAGGGAAAGGGTTAGAATATATATTGTCATTCAGCTCATGGGCCTGGATTTGTCCTAAACTGGCATAAGAGATCAACACACATCAAATGCTGAACTTGAAGCACACAATGCCCATGGCATTTTTACAAACTACCCATTTAGAAATCCTGTTGAAATAAAGATAGCATGACATGCCTAGTTCTGGGTCTTCTAGATACTTTTTCCTTTCCTACAGGCTTATAACATGTCCTGGATAAAAGCTAGGCTGGTTAGAGTGTGTGTCCACCCATCTCTCCACTTTCAAAGACAGAGCCACATCTGTCTGTCAGCCACTGTTATTCTGTATCTTTGCATCCTTCACCCTTCACTAGAGATCGTGATAGAGACCTGGTGATTTCATTCACAATTTCCCCAGTGACTGGTACATAACTCATTTGGGGACAGGCATCAGTTCATTCACTGTCACCAGGTGCAATTACACACACACACACACACACACACACACGTACATTTTCCATGTAATTCATCCTTCTATTCTCACCTTTAAGTGATGGTTTCCCTGTCTTCGACCGCAGAGAAAGCCATTTCCTTGACATCCAAGCTAGCAACAAAACAGTAAGTTTCAGGTTTCTCCTGGCATCAATCAGCCTGCTTCTAACAGTGGGGGACAGTCCTGCCTTTGTTATCTGTGTTCCAAATATAATTTTTTTAAAGTACGTTTTGAGTCTTTGGTTTGGAGGGTCATTTCAGATGGGCTCTCACTGCCTTTTCCTCTCACCTTTCTCTCTTCCTCTGTATATTCTTCCTAAGCAACATTAAAGCCCCCCTCCCATTTTCGTCCAAGTCTTTTTTCAAGGTTTTGATCCCCTTTCTAATCCTCTCCCTCAGACCAACCACGAGGTCCTGACCCTAACCCTTGCCCACGGGTGTGCACACACACTCACTCGTCACCCGGACACTGTAATCTGAGAACTCAGTCACCTGTTCTTTGCAAACTTGTGCGACTCAGCTGGATCATGGTTTTTTATGATGTCATGTGAATCTCTGTTCTGTAAACTCTTTAGCTGCACATGATTTTCCCTGTCATGGGAAGTTCTAAGATAAAGTAGGATCACTTGCCCACAATTCAGGTGACACTGTTCTTCACAAGTGCATGGTGCTCAGTTATGTCTGACTCCTTGTGACTCCATGGATTGCAGCTGGCCGGGCTCCTCTGTCCATGGGACAGAACACTGAAGTAGGTTGCCATTTTCTCTTCCAAAGGATCTTCCTGACCCAGGGATCAAACCCATGTCTCCTGCATTGGCAGGAGGGTTCTTTACCACTGAGCCACCTGGGAAGCCCTGTTCTTCACAAGTCAGCATTGATAATGAGGCAAAATGAACATGACTGGTAACCCTTTTACTTTCACCACATTTGTTATATTTAGATTAGTCTTTTCTGTCCATGTCAGAACCGAATGAGAGCAGGGAACACAATAAAGAATAACTATTGAGAGATTAATTAGAGTTGCGTTTGCTTTCTGTCAATTTTGTTTGAACTGAACTCTCCTAAATTTAATGATTTTCTTAAATTCTCTTAAGAAGAAATGGTATGTGTGAATTTTTGACTATGTGTGAGCACAGGAAGCTTGCATTCCTAACAGAAGATTCAATTCATTAACTGAGTAAAGCACATAGAAAAATCTCATAATGGTAAGTGTTCAATAAATTCAAGCTTTTATAATAATTTTTGTTACTTCACCAGCATTTTCACATTATGAGAGATAGTCACAAGGCTTCATTTAATGAAGCATATGGCTATTTCAAAGTAGAATAGGAACCCACACAGTGAATTGGCAGATGGACACTCTCTGGTTCTATCTTATGTTACTTATGATTCTTAATATAGCATTTTCATGATCTACACTAGAGTTGAATATAATGTTTTAAAATGCCAGTTGTTAAAGATATATCCTTGTATAGGAAGCCTTATGTTCTGGCTCTAAGAATAGAAAATTCATAACTCACACCAGAGAAGAATAATTAACAAAGGAAACTGACCTTTGGTTCTTCTGAGCAACCATTTCTACCTGGGGGTAGAAAAGGGAAGGTAAGGGAAGCAGGGAAAGGCGGCAGGGAAGCCTTGATGTCTTTGATCCTGGTTGACAGGGGCTCCGTTCAGAAGTGCAATCAACACATTGCTCTTGGAGGGAGAACTGCAATCAACATGCTGTTTCCTTCATCAGGGAAGTCTTACCACTAAAAGCATCTCTAACGAGGCGGGTGCTTTACATTCTGGCCTCATCTCAGTAAGAACCAATCGGCAGTGGCAGACGGCTCAAGACCTGGCATGGTCCACAGGATGCACTTCTGTGAGATCTTTCACGAAATATTTCAAATATTGAAAATATTTGAAAATTTGAAATAAATCGATTTAAAAAACTTGCTTCTTAGATAATTCAACCTGTGAGTAAAATATGTGCTGAGAGGCAGTGAATAGTTTGTGTAGTGATTAAGCAGTAAAATGAAGTGATTTTTTCTTTCTTTGTTCAAGCAATATTAGACTGTGAATTTTATGGCTGCAATTCCAGGTTTACTTATGGGTTGTCAATTATAGCAAATAAAAACGCAGAGCACCCAGTTAAATTTGAATTTCGGATAACAATTTTGAGAATACTTTTTGAATACAAGTTTATTCCATGTAATATTAGGAACATACTTTTACTAATTAAAAAAGATTAGTAAATATTGTTTATCTGAAAAGCAAATTTAACTGGATGACCTGTATTTTTTCTGGCAAACCTGTATATGGAACTATGAGCTAACCCTTTGAAATTACCTGATTGTAATACTTCAGTGGTCAATCACAAAAAAAGGTACCCCCTCCCCCCCAAAAAAAATCCTCTGACTTTAATTTCCTGGATTGACAGGAAAGGTTAATTAGTTGATGCTGAGAGTTAAGAATGATGGGTAAATTTTGAAAACTTCCACGAGAAGGGATTTTCTTGCTTATCATTCATTAATATTGATATGGCAGGTAACTAGTGAGATTCCTTTCTAATACTGTTCAAGTGTGAAATGACAAAACTGGCAGATGCTTGAAGCAAATATCATTTTTGACTGCATAGTGAGTTTTGCATAGGAATAGTGAGTGCCTAAGTATGTTAATGATCATTTTGCCCACATTAATTACAAGAGTATTATTTCTTCTTCTGGGTTTTCAGAATAGATAATATGTTTTAAGATTTTCTTTCAGTGAAAACATTCAGTTGAGTGAAATAGGGAACACAGAAGTTTGAGCATGATTTAAACTAGGTGTATCAGTAATCACAATTAAATGTAAACACAAATGTTGTGTTGTTCAGTCACTAAGTTGTGGAATTTGAGAGAACACTGGATCCTTTAAAGTTGAACACCTATTATTGGCTGAAAGTGAAAGTGTTAGTTGCTTAGTCTTGTCTGACTCTTTGGGACCCCATGGACGGTAGCATGCCAGGCTCCTCTGTCCTCCACTATGTCCCAGATTTTGTTCAAATTCATGTCCGCAGAGTTGGTGATGCTATCTAATCCTCTCATCATCTGCCATGAGAATGCATAAACAGTAGCGAAAGGCAAAAAATATAAATGAGACAAGATCATTTTAACAGATTTAGTGATATTTATTTTTTAAAATCTGTGTGTTGCTAGATGGTTTCACATGTATTTGTTTAAACATATATTAATGCACAGGTATTTGGATAATACTTGGACCTGGATCTGGGGGAGCCTCGTTCAGAACCCATACTTGGAAACATGCTGCTGCTTCACATCTTTTCTGGAAGCGAGAACAGCACCTGGTTTCATGTTGCTAATGGCAACAGCCGAGGTCTTCAGTTCCCACCTCACTCCCCTAGAAGCATCCCATCACGTCCCTTAACATATTCTATGTTCATGTTTGCTTTCCATATTTCAGTGACTCTTAAAATTACTTACTTAAAATTAGCCTTTGAGTCTACTCTTGGAAAATAAATCAAATCTCATAGCAAGCTTATTGTAGAATGATGAGGTAAATGAGTGAAGTTGCTGAAAGAAAAAATATGGCATAATCAAATTGGAACAGTTCTTCACTTTTTCATTTCAATGTGTATCTGAGGGTTAATTTGTAACAAAAACATCCTTAATGGTATGATTAAAATGACATGAGTCTATAGATTAATTTGGGAACATAATAATTTTATAATATTTAGTTTTCCAATCTATGAACATGGATTTTCTCTCCACTAATTTAGTTTTCAAAAAATAATGTTTTATAGTTTTCTTTGTAGAAAAATTCTTTTATTTTCTATTTGATTCTGCTTTGTTAAAATATAGTTACTATTTGTAATTGACCTCACATCCAGCGCTCTTGTTTATTACATGTATTAATTCTAATAGTTTATAAATGAATTATTTTGGAATTACTGTATATGTACAAACATTTGGTCTGTAAAAATTGATGGTTATACCTTTTTCTTTATAACTGTCCTTGTTTTTTGTTGTTTTATTCCAAAGGCCATGGCTGCCAGCGCATAGTTGAAGAGTTGCTATATGTCAGGCAATCTTAATTTACTCTTTAGCTTGGAGGAAACATTTCAATAGTTCACCATTAGGTACAGGCCTGACTCATTTTGTTGTGCTTCACAGATATTGCAGTTTTTTACAAATTGAAGGTTTGTGGCAACTCTGGGTCAATCAAGTCTATTGGCACCATTTTTCCAAAGGCATTTGCCCTGTTCATGTGTCTGAATCACATTTTAGTAATTCTTGTGATATTTCAAAATTTTTCATTATTATTAGACTTCTTATGATGGTCTCTGATCAGTCGTCTTATCTTTGCTATTTCCTCCCTTCTACTATCTTTGATTTTAATGTGTGGTTTTTTCGTTTGTTTCTTTTTCCTTTTTCTTTGCTGGCTTCTTGAGCTGTAAGTTGGGTCATTGATGGCCTTTCTCCTTTCCAGTGTGTTCATTTAAGGCCAAACGTTTCTCCCAAAACACAGCATTAGCCATATTCACCAATTTTTGATGTATTATTTTCATTATCCTCTAAATACTTCACAATATTTTCCAACTTATATTGTTATGTCACTTTGTTGTTACTATTTAGTCACTAAGTCATGATTCCTTTGTGACCCCATGGACTGTAGCCCACCAGGCCCCTCTGTCTACCGGATTTCCCAAGCAAGAATACTGGAGTGGGTTGCTAGTGGGTTTCTCCTCCAGGGGATCTTCCTGACCCAGGGATGGGTTATTTAAAACTGCTATACTTCATTTTGCAAAGCATGAAGATTTTGTCAAGTTTTTGTTGTTCATTTGTATTATACATTTAGTTATTTTCACCGTGGTCAGAGATTTTGCTCTGTATGAGACAATCCTTTAAAATTTGATGATGCTTGCTTTATGGCTCAGTATACGGTCAATCTCTAGTAAATGTTTCATGCACAGTGAAAAAATGTGTGTTGTGTATTCCTGGCACATGGCCCTCTGTTTTTGTCAATTACAATGGGAGATTGTAAGGTCAGGCTGGTTAATGGTGCACAGATCTTTTATGTACTTACTGATTTTTTTCTCTGCCTCTATTATACATTAAGAGATATGTGTTAAAACTTCCCATTTTAACTGTGGATTTGTCTATTTCTTTTAATTCTGTGAATAGTTGCAGAATGTATCTTGAAGCTACTAAATGTTTACCAATTTAGAACATTTTTGTCTTCCCGTGATGTGACTATTTTATCATTATTAAATTTCTTCCTATTTCTCTGGTTAATACTTGTTGCTTTAGTGTTTACATTGTTTTAAGTGAATTATTGTTGAACCAAATTTCTTTGTTTTTCCTTCATTTTATTTTCAATCATTCCTTATCCTAATGTTTTTTAAGTAGACTATGGTTGTGTGTGTGTGTGTGTGTGTGTGTGTTTAAATTTTTGAATCTGGTCCATCTTTTACTACTTTCATATTTTATTGAGGAATAACTTATGTACAAGTTAAGTGTTCACATTATAAGTACAGCTTTGTGAACTTTCATAAATGAAACATTACTACTTGGATGAAGATGCAAAATAGAACCCAGACTTCAGCAGTCCTTCTGTGCCTCTTTAAACCATTACCCCCCGAGGCACCCTAGTGTCAAGGAAGCTACAAGCTGTCATGTGGATTCACCATTCTCATTGGGGGTTTTCAACTCTCACGGAGTTTTCCTCACTGACCCTTGCCCATGGAAGGTCTTTGTGTCCTCAGCACTAGGAAACTTCCTCTTGTCCAGAAAGTTCCACTCCTCCTCTGTAAGGCCAAGATGAGATGCTCAGCCTCTAGTCCTGTAAATCAGTAAATGCAGCCAATGAATGGGCATCAGAAGACCCTCACTCTGAGAGAAGAGAAATTGAAAGTTAGGACTTTCTCCAGACATGTACCTAAGAGTGGGATTGCTGGATCATATGACAACTTTATATTTAGCTTTTTAAGTATGTGATTTCTATTTATTCTATCAGTTCAGTATTCTCTCTCTCTTTACCTTCTTTTAGATTATTTAAGATTTAACCATATTTTATCATTCTGTTTTTCTCCTTTCTACATCTATTGCTTATTAGTCATATATGATTTTATTATTCTTTGGGCTGTTCCCCTAAGGACTGCCACTTATATTTTACTATTACTGTATTTTGAACAAATAACAAGGACCTTAGGAAGCATAACTATATTTATTCTCCTTTATCAATGTATTACTGCTATGTCTGTGTTTTTAATTCTTTTGTAAGTTCTACAACCTTATTATTGTTGTATTTACTAGTACACATACAGATTTGATATATTTTTCTTTTTCTATTGTTTTTTGTTGCATCTCTGAGCTGCCATCTGGGAACATTATCCTTCTGTCTGAATTTCATCAATAATATATCCATTAGTGCAGGTCTGCTGGTGATAAATTATCTTATGCTTTATTTTCCTGAAAATGTTCTTATTCCATTTTCAGTTTGAAGAGATATTTTTTCTGGATGTGAGATTTAGGTTGTCAGATTTTTTTTTTCAATGGTTTAGAGATATTTTATTGTTTTATGGTTTCCTGCTTTTCTGTTGAAAAGTTAGAAATCAATCTGATTGTTCCTATCTTGAAGGATAAGGTTTTTAATTGGGTGCTTTTACATTTTTCCCTGTCTTTGATTTTTAGCAATTTTACCAGGATACGCCCAAGCATACCAGGATACGCTCAGTCGCTAAGTTGTGTCTGACTCTTTGCAACCCTGTGGGCTGTAGCCAGCCAGGCTCCTCTGTCCACGGGATTTCCCAGGTGAGAATACTGGAAGGGTTTGCCAGTTCCTTCTCCAGGGGATCTTCCTGACCCAGGGATTGAATCCATGTCTTCTGCATTGCAGGCAGCTTGTGTTTTGTTTTTTTTTTTCACCACTGAGCCCCTAGGGAAGCCCATGCCCAAGTATAGTTTATTTTTATTTTTAGTATTGTTGTGTTGTGTGTGTGTGTATTTATCTTGTTTGGGGCTAGTTTTTGAACTTTTTGAGCTTATTACCAGAAATCTTGATATCAGCTTTGGAAAATTCTCAGCCTGGAACGTTTTAAACATTGGTTTGATCCATTATTTCTTTCCTTTCCAATCCCAACAAAAGACATCACAGAACTTTTATTGTTGAAGTTAGTAATCTTACTAACCTCACTCAATTAATTTTTATTTCAAGAGCTTTAATTAATGTAATTTTTTTAGTTCTTGGATTTAATTCATTTTTTACATATTAGCTTATTTATATACTTATTTTATGCTCTTCTCTGGTGATCATTATCCAAATTTTAAAAAAGTTTTTTCTATTGTGTGGTTTTCCTTGATTTCTGTCATCCCATTTTCTTGTTATTTCTAAGTCTTATCATTTTTGATTGAATGTCAGACTTGTGTACGATAATTCTAGGGACAATCTGAGCCAGACCTGTGTATGAAAATTCTAGAGACAATCCGAGCTTCCAGATGATCTTGTTTCCCTCAGAAGGTTTTGATCTTGCTCCCAGTGGGCATTTAGACTTTAAGTCTAGAAAACCCAAATCATCTCAATCCAGTTAGGGCCTGGGCTGAATGAGGTGGGCTCTGGCCCCCAGAAGACCAGACTTATTCTTGTTCTCTTTCACTCCTAGAACATAGTCTTTCATTTTCATGCAAGCCTGGAAAATTGACAGGGTCTTGCCTCTTTAGCACATCTTGATTTCCACCTCTTACCCTTTAGCCAGAAACTTAGCTTAGCTGCTCAGGCTGTTAAAGTTCCTTTTAGAATCAGCAAAGACTCCAGAGAGAAAGGCAGTACCAGGCTTTGCTTCCTAGTCTTAGTCCCATAGATTCTTTCTGCCATACAGATTCCTTTTTTTTTTTTCTTTTCTTTTCTTTTCTTGATCTAATTAGTCTAGTTTTTCTCTTTATGGCTGGTTGGGTTAAGGCCAGCCTGGTCCATTATGCTGGAAGTATAACCACATTTGATAGAATATTTATGTGGCAAACATCAGAGGTCCTAATTATGTGAAGCAAACATTGACAGAATTGAAGGGAGAAATAGATAGCAACACAATAAGGGTAGGAGGCTTTAATACCCAACTCTCAGCAATGGATGAACAACCAGAGAGTAGATCAATATGGAAACAGAGCACTTAAACAACATTATATACCCACTGGACCTAACAGACATCTTCAGAACCCTCTAGCCAAGAACAACAGAATAAACATTCTTCTCAAGCACACAAGGACCATCCTCCAGGATACAACACATGTTGGACAACAAAATAAGTCTTATCTAACTAAAAAAGATGGGAATTATTTAAAGTATCTTTTCTGATTACAATAAAATGAAACTAGAAATCAATAGCAGAAGAAAAACTGGAAATCCACAATATATGGAAATTAAACTGTAAACTCTTAAAAAACCAAAGAGTCAAAGTAAGAAGCACAAGGAAAATTAGAAAATCTCTTGCAACAAATGGAAGCAAAACCAGAACATAATGTTTTTCACAGGATGAAGTGAAGGGGTACCAAGAGGGAATTTTGGTGTGGTAAATGCTTGCATTAACAATGAAAAAAGATTTCAAGTTGACAACCCAATTTTATATCTCACGGAGCAAGAAATGGAACAAACAAAACCTAAATCTAGAAGAAGGAAACAAATAATAAAGATTAGAGCAGAAGCAGGCAAAATGGAGAGCAGAAAAAAACAGAGAATATCAATGAAACCGAGCCATTTATTTTGAAAAGATCAACAAAATTGACAAACTCTTAGCTAGATTAACTAAGAAAAAAGAATACTTAACTAAAGTCAGAAAAGGAAGAGGGGTTTTACATCTGATGATATGGACATAAAAAATGTTATAAAAGAATACTATGAACAATGAAATAAAACTTAAAAGAAATGGATAAATCCTAGAAACACACAGCCATCCAAGAATAAGTCATGGAGAAACAGAAAATCTGAACAGAGCTACACGGAATAAGGAGACTGAATCAGTCCCATCCCAACAAAAGAAGCCAGGGCCACATGGGCTTCACAGGTGAATTCTCCCAGACGTTTAAAGAATTAGCATCATTCTCTTCCAGCTCTCCCCCAAAATTAAAGAGATGGGAGAACTTGCAGACTTATCCTGTGAGGTCAGCACTGCTGCAATACCAAAGCTGGGCAGAGGGAGTGGTTGGACACTGGGTGAGTACAGGCCTTTTTCCCTTGTGTTCTGCGTTAAGGACCAAAACCCTATGAAAGACGTGAGTCCACTGTTCCCACTGACAACAGGACACTGGCAGCAGTGTTGTTAATATGATCAAGTCGTATTTCTGTAAACAATGTCTTTTTTGTTTCTATCTTTTTAAAAACTTTGGTATTGAATTAGATCATTCTGCAAAATTGACTGAAGTTCAAATATCAGAGACCGAAGTTGAGCTTACTATAAAATGAGAAAACACATTGTAAACCAACTATACTTCAACAACAAAAGTAAAATAAAATAAGAAACAATTTCAATGACCTCAGTGATAATCCACTTTATGATCAAAAAGCAAAAGAATCTTGTTGACAATCTGTGAAATAGAAATCACACAGCTCATCTTCTATTGCAATCAACACTTGGTTTTGCTTGAACAGAGAAACACCACCTTAGATATTTTAAAGGAAGATTTTAATTGTATTGGTTGTCTCATTCTGTTTATATGGAACTTGTAAATTAGTTTCATATTTATGGCTGCAAGAGATTAATACATTCAACTTTTTACAACTAGTTTCTTTTTATATTTGAGTCATAACACCATAAGTTGACAATGGTATTTGGAAGAATATTTTCCCCTGAAAGGGAGAATATTCCTTGATTTGAGACGCATGGCTGTCAGAACCGAAGTTAGAACAAGCACTCTGCTGTGTGTATTCAAACCTGCATCTGTCTCTGAGTTTCTCTGAGTTTCCACTTTCTCATAAAGTAAGGAAAATGCTCTAAAGGAATACTGGGAGGATTACTTAAAGTAATGTAAATGACAGCTTCTCAAACAGAGCCTGACACGGGGCAGCCACCCACTCCTGTCTGCCTCCTCCTATGTGCACCCATCTGCTGCTATGCGCCCATCGCCCCTCATCCATCCCCCACTTGCACCCCCTGACCTGTGCCGCCTGACACTGTGTCCATCCAGATCGCTAGTATGGGAGCTGAGTTAAATTGTAGGGTGCGCAGCTGGTGTGGGGGAGCTTCTGGATGTGTGCAATCCCCACCCTACATGCCTGGCGTCACAAGCCAGGTGTGCAGCAGGGCGCGGAACATAAAGAGAAGGGATGTGTGTTTTCCTGGGCAGGTACCAAGGTGTGGAACCTCTCTAAAGTCACCGATCAAACAGTCAGCATATACCACATGTTCTATGCTTTCATTATCAGCCAGCACCACATGATAATTTACCAAAGTGAATGGTTGGAAAATTATCACATGGTACTGGCTGATAATAAAAGCACAGAACATGTGGTATGTTGACTATTCGATCAATGACTTTAGAGAAGGTCCACCCCCATTCTGGATAAATCACATTTGCAGTGAACTCTCCAAGGCATCTTTAGTGATTAAGGATAAGACACTGGTTTCCTATTTCCCACTCTGTAATAAGAAAGCTTTATGCTTCAGGTTTATAAAATCTTTGAATAGCAAAGTACATATGGGCAAGAACCTAGAGGTCAGAGAGGGAGAAGCCGGCTTTGCCTTCTGCCGGGATTGCGTTTCCATGAAGCACAGTGAACTCCATTTCTTTAGGCTGCCTGTAAGCGCTTGTTTGAAGGTAAAAAGGCCTTTGGGACTTTAAGAAGCAGCCCGTACAGAGATGACCAACCCCACACAGGTAAATCTCCAAACCTGCAACTGCTACCCTCCTACATTTCAGTAACTTTGAAACGAGTCTACAGTCTGTTCTAAAACATGCCAAACATAATTCTCCTGGGGTGGCAGAGAATCTCTGAGTGGATTGTTATGTCAGGCTCTGAACCAGTGAATAGAAAAGTTTGTGATGGGCTTGCTGACACCCTCTTAGCTCTGGTGCAGAGAACACTAAACTGTGATGATTAGTCTGTGGTCATTCTCTTCTCTTAGGTATCATTTTGGTGGTTGATATCACCAAGCTGGCTGTTTTTCTCCTTTGATCATAAAAAGTTGAATTTTTAGTGATTATAATGTTTAAGTTTTCTTTTCTCCTCTGATGACGGAATAGAGGAGGTCAGAGCCTTAAGAGGACACCCCTCCTAGAAGGTGGAAGGTGGTTACTGAGAGGTGGCCGCTCCAGTTTCTGATGTCTAACAAGTCCCTTGGACAGCAAGGAGATCAAAACAGTCAGTCCTAAAGGAAATCAACCCTGAATATTCATTGGAAGGACTGATGCCGAAGCTGAAGCTCCAATACTTTGGCTACTTGATGTGAAGAGCTGACTCATTGGAAAAGCATTCTCTGATGCTGAGAAAGGTTGAAGGCAGGAGGAGAAGGGGGTGACAGAAGATAAGATGGTTAGATGGCATCACTGACTCAATAGACATGAGTCTGAGCAAACTCTGGGAGATGGTGAAGGACAGGGAAGCCTGGCGTGCTGCAGTCTATGGGGTCACAAACAGTCGGACACGACTGAGCAACTGAACAACAACAGGCATACTTTTCTGAAAAAACGGTTCAGTTCTCTGTGACTTAGTCTCACCGTCTCATTTTAGTCTCTGTGGCTGTCCCCACTGCCTTCCCCAGGTTCCAAAGCAGGATGTGAACCATTTCCATCTTTTCCACCTTCCTTTCCTCCATGTAACATTCCTTTCTTACATCCCCTCTTCCTTCACACTGACTCTTGTAGTTTATCAACACTGTTCTTCCTGGAGATCCTTTCTGTTCTGTTGCCCGCAGTTCTGCTAGGCTGTGTCTCTCACTGGCCTGTGTGGATTCTGTCCTGACACTGGACGGCCCTTCCTCTCCTTGCCATCAGCTCACAAACTCAGAGGGCCCAGCATTTGCAGACACTGCTTGGAATCACCTGGGACTCTCTGTGTGTGTTAATTCCCTTTAAAAGAATTTCTGGTTTCCAAAACCAGACAGGTGATGGCTTGACAGGCTAAGTAGCAGTTGGGCATTTTTCTGTAACCTGGCACGTTGCACACTTGCTATGAGGAATATTGTATTTTCTAAACCCTCCAGCTGTTCAAAACTGATTCCTGCACATGGTGGAGGGTTGTTTGTGCCTCCACTGTTTAGAGCGAGGCGTGAAACGACAATCCTGGAATTTTTGTGGTTGCATCTGTCTCGTTGTCCTGTTGTGTCAGTCAGACACAGTTCAAACCTGGAGCAGAGACAATGGGAAAATAAGTAAAAGAAATTTTATTATTTTCAATTTTTTAAAAAGTTTTTTTTTCATATGGACCATTTTTAAAGTCTTTATTGAATTTGTAACAAATATTGCTTCTGTTTTATGTTTTGACTTTTTGGCCTACAGGCACGTGGGATCTTAGCTCCCTGACTAGAGATCAAACCTGCACCCCCTGCATTGGAATGTGAGGTCTTAACCACCGGACCCCCAAGGGAAGTCCCTACATCTTTAAATTAATGCAATCAGGAAGGGTACTTATAATTCCAATTAAGTTTAATAGTAAATTTAAATAAAATTCTGAGTTTTGTGTCAACTTTTCCTAGTTAAGGTCTTTTTTATTCATATAAGTATGTGTGTGTGTGTGTGTGTGTGTGTGTGTGAAAGTCGCTCAGTCGTGTCCGACTCTTTGCAACCCCATGGACCATACAGTCCATGGAATTCTCTAGGTCAGAATACTGAAGTGAGTTGCCTTTCCCTTCTTCAGGAGATCTTCCCAACCCAGGGACTGAACCCAGGTTTCTGGCATTGCAGGCGGATTCTTTACTAACTGAGCCATGAGGAAAGCCTATATGTATGCAAAACTCATCTTGGTGCTTACAATAGTTCTTTTTTTCCTTGGTAATCTTACTGGTCTAAAACCTTTCTAACATGCTGCGACAATTATCTGCCTGAGGAAAAACACTAAAGCTATTTGTAATTAGTAGATCCTATTGTGAAATGGAAACAGCATCCATGAGGCATTTTAGGGCTGTTGGAGATTTGAAAATTGTTTATAAGCTCTAAAGAAGGAGTTTGGGGAGAAAATGTCTTGACATTATGAGTCTATTTCCAGACTGGTTTTTCTGAAAAAACAATCCCACCAGGGAAGGGAAATTCAATACTGGGTAACCGTAAATTCATTCCCTAAGTCTGTGAGTCTCTGTCAGCTTTGTAAGTTCACTTGTATCATTTTTATCACTCCTGCATTTTCCCCAGATTAGTTCACTTTAAAAGAAAATGTTAGCATGAATGGTTGCATCCTGATAATCCAGAAGCTGTTTTGAAGACCTTATTCTGTCCCGTTAGCTTTTTCATCTTCTTACAGCACGGGCAGCAAGTGTGGGCTGGTGTGCAGGAAGCAGAGAGCTCTGTTATCATAAGATTAAACACAAATGGTGGCCAGTGATCATCTATATTAGTTTCCCTGGCCCCTCGCAGCCACATTATAATACCCCCTTTACAGTGCCCACATGCCAACATGCCTGGATGAAACCCAGCATGCTGAGAAATAAGTGGTCTCCGGTGCTAATGAAGAAAGCGTCCGTTTGTGATTTTGCACTAGCCGTGTGGGAGCCAGCAGGAGTGCCAGATGTGGTCGTGAGAGCTGAGAAGTCATTCACTAGAGCTCCTCACCCACAGTTCTTTAAAGTGAATGTGTACTTGAAGAATGAAAATGAAATAAAACCACAAGAAGGAAAAACAAAATCTGAAATGTCCTTGTATGGAGAAAAAACACAGTCATTCACCTGAAAATGCTCATGAGAAGAAAACAGAGTGCGTGGAAGTCCAGTTTCCCCTGTCAGGACCTCACAGCATCACCATCTCTCTGAAGCTGTTGTTTCTTATGCTGACCTGCTGGCCAGCCTGACCTGGGCCCCTCTGTCCCACCCCCACCCTCAGCATGTGTGTGCCACCTAGCTCTAGGCTTACAGAGTTCCAGGCCTCAGGATCCCAGACCTAATGGTCTGCTCATTCCCTGTGTTCCATTCCTGGCTTGTCCAGGGCCTCAGTGGTGCTTTCATACCCAGAGCCAGTAATCCACAGCTGTTGTACCGAGACACAACAATCCGCAATGTGATACACAGGTCTTAACAATTAAGGAGAGAATCTCGGACTAGACTTGATCTCCAGACTCTGCTAATGTACTGTCTGTCATTTGCAGAACTGAGGTCTTCATATCTGGCTTCTGAAGAGCTGTCTCATTCTTTCTATAATAAATGTCTTATTGCTGAAGGACTCAGACGGTTGCTGATTTATTCAACTGTTAAGCAAGGGGGGAAAAGTTTAATCTACTCATATCTGAAACAAAGACATCTCTGCTCAGGAAGCAAGCTCAGTTCAGTTCAGTTCAGTCATTCAGTCCAACTCTTTGCAACCCCCATGGACTGCAACACGCCAGGCCGCCCTGTCCATCACCAACTACCAGAGTTTACCCAAACTCATGTCCATTGAGTCGATGATGCCATCCAACCATATTATCCTCTGTCATCACCTTCTCCTTCTCCCTTCAATTTTTCCCAGGATTAGGGTCTTTTCAAATGAGTCACCTCTTCACATCAGGTGGCCAAAGTATTCAAGTTTCAGCTTCAACATTAGTCCTTTTGGTGAACACCCAGGACTGATCTCCTTTAGGATGACTGGTTGGATCTCCTTGCAAAGGGACTCTCAAGAGTCTTCTTAAACACCACAGTTTAAAAGC
Organism: Cervus elaphus; assembly: GCF_910594005.1. Classification (NCBI taxonomy): domain Eukaryota; kingdom Metazoa; phylum Chordata; class Mammalia; order Artiodactyla; family Cervidae; genus Cervus; species Cervus elaphus. Next base: position 59,395,716 of record NC_057825.1, read on the forward strand.
ATCAATTCTTCAGCATTCAGCTTTCTTTATAGTCCAACTCTCACATCCATACATGACTACGGCAAAAACCATAGCCTGCACTAGATGGACCTTTGTTGACAAAGTAATGTCTCTGCTTTTTAATATACTGTCTAGGTTGGTCATAACTTTCCTTCCAAGAAGTCAGCCTCTTTTAATTTCATGGCTGCAGTCACCATCTGCAGTGATTTTGGAGCCCAGAAAAATAAAGTCTGTCACTGTTTCCACTGTTTCCCCATCTATTTGCCATGAAGTGATGGAACCAGATGCCATGATCTTAGTTTTCTGAATATTGAGCTTGAAGCCAACTTTTTCATTCTCCTCTTTCACTTTCATCAAGAGGCTCTTTAGTTCTTCACTTTCTGCCATAAGGGTGGTATCATCTGCATATCTGAGGTTATTGATATTTCTCCTGGCAATCTTGATTTCAGCTTGTGTTTCATCCAGCCCAGTGTTTCTCATGATGTACTCTGCATATAAGTTAAATAAACAGGGTGACAATATACAGCCTTGATGTACTCCTTCTCCTATTTGGAACCAGTCTGTTGTTCCATGTCCAGTTCTAACTGTTGCTTCCTGACCGGCATACAGATTTATGAAGAGGCAGGTCAGGTGGTCTGGTATTCCCATCTCTTGAAGGCTTTTCCACAGTTTATTGTGATCCACACAGTCAAAGGCTTTGGCATAGTCAATAAAGCAGAAGTAGATGTTTTTCTGGGACTCTCTCGCTTTTTTGATGATCCAGCAGAGGTTGACAATCTGATCTCTGGTTCTTCTGCCTTTTCTAAAACCAACTTGAACATCTGGAAGTTCACGGTTCATGTACTGTTGAAGCCTGGCTTGGAGAATTTTGAGCATTACTTTGCTAGCATATGAGATGAATGCAATTGTGTGGTAGTTTGAGCACTCTTTGGCATTGCCTTTCTTTGGGATTGGAATGAAAACCAACCTTTTCCAGGCCTGTGGCCACTGCTGAGTTTTCCAAAGTTGCTGGCGTATTGAGTGCAGCACTTTTACAGCATCATCTTTTAGGATTTGAAATAGCTCAACTGGAATTCCATCACCTCCACTAGCTTTGTTCACAGTGATGCTTCCTAAGGCCCACTTGACTTCGCATTCCAGGATGTCTGGCTCTAGGTGAGTGAACACACCATGGTGATTATCTGGGTCATGAAGGTCTTTTTTGTACAGTTCTTCTGTGTGTTCAAGCTAAACCTGCTTAAAATATTGCAAATTTTGGTGGGTTGGATGGGATCAGTGCATCTTGAAATCACTGAAGAGGAGGGTGTATGGCTAATGTGGGCCCTTGTAGGCAGTCACTTCATATGTGGGGGACGCTTTTGTGCAAGGTGTGGGTCATTAACCTTTGTTTGGGGTGAGGGTGTCTGGGGGCTGGTGTGGGTTTCCCCCTCTAGCTAAGATGAATACTGGGAGAGATGATGTCCACAAACTCTTCTCATCCTAAAATGTGGATGTCACTTGTATGTGGAATCTAAATACATAATACACATGAATTTATTTACAAACCTGAAACAGACTTACAGACATAGAAAATAAACTTATAGTTACCAAAGGGGAAAGGAGAGGGTAGGGATAAACAGTTTGGGATTAACAGATATGTACTACTATATATCTGGAGAAGGAAATGGCTACCCACTCCAGGATTCTTGCCTGGAGAATCCCTTGGCCAGAGGAGCCTAGAGGACTATAAACCATGGGGGTCTCAAAGAATCAAGGCGCAACTGAGTGAGCACAAGGACCTACTGTATAGCACAGGGAAGTATATTCAATATCTTATAATAACCTATAATAGAAAATAATCTAAAAAGATTATGAATATGTATAACTGAATCACTTTGCTGTATCCCTGAAACTAGCACAATGTTATAAACCAACTATATTTCAACTAGAATTTTTTAAAAAAGAGAAACACTGTGACTTTAATGTCCTTGTTGTTCAATACACACTAGTGTATCTCATTCATATCTTTAAACCACGTTTTTTCATACATGTAGCAGTTTCCCTTCTGAAGTGAGGAATTTCAGTGCAACTACTTAGCAATAACCTTGTTTATTAAAATCATTCACTCTCTCCTGCACACACGCACATCAACATTGTACAAGCCAGAGGAGTATGCATTGGGAGGGAAAAACGACAGCCCTAAAGGGGAAATGTGACATCATCTCAGTGATTTGGCATGAAAACTCATTCTTCAGAATTCAGAGCATGAGAGCTATTGAAAAGGTCAAGTGAGAAATGACAGCTTAAAAAAATATTGATTTAGATTTTCAAAATTGATTACCAGTTTGGGGCCACAAGAGCAATTTGCGTGGTGTTTTCACTGTATGAGTTGCTAAAATTGATTAGCACTTTTTGAGGAAGGTAGAGCAAATTGCTCTGCTAATCAAGGTAAATTAAATCAAGAAATGACTTGATTACCACACCCTTTGTGCTCTCAACTCTTCAGCAAAACCAGTTTGAAAAAGAGTCTTCCATTGGAGCAGCAGATAAACTTTACTAGTCTCCACTCTTTCCTTTTGATTTTGGAATTTGAAGTAGAGAAGAAAGGCCATTCATGCTTCATGTATTTATTTATTTTTGGCCATGCTAAGCAGGATGTGGGATCTTGGTTCCCTGACCAGGTATCAAACCCATTCCCCCTGTAGTGGAAGCATGAAATCTTAACTACTGGACCACCAGGGGAATCCCAAACCATTCATGCTTTTCACCTTTATGATATATCAGTGTTTCAGAAGATAAGTTATCATTTGATAAGGTGCAAGTATCTATACTACTCTATATTGTGAAACAATTGATGTTTGCATTTTACCATTTTGGTATTTTGAAAAGGCAGAGGAACCAGAGATCAAATTGCCAACATCTGTTGGATCATCAAGACAGCAAGGGAGTTCCAGAAAAACATCTTCTGCTTCATTGACTAAAGCCTTTGATTGTGTGGATCACAATAAGCTGTGGAAAATTCTTAAGCAGATGGGAATACCAGACCACCTGCCCTGCCTCTTAAGAAACCTATATGCAGGTCAAGAAACAACAGTTAGAAGTGGACATGGAACAAAGGACTGGTTCAAAATTGGGAAAGGAGTATGTCAAGGCTGTATATTGTGACCCTGCTTATTGAACTTCTATGCAGAATACAACATGTGAAATGCCAGGAGGGATAAAGCACAAGCTGGAATCAAGATTGCTGAAAGAAATATCAATAACCTCAGATATGCAAATGATACCACCCTTATGGCAGAAAGTGAAGAAGAACTAAAGAGCCTCTTGATGAAGGTGAAAGAGAAAAGTGAAAAAGCTGGCTTAAAACCCAACTTTCAAAAAATGAAGATCATGGCATCCAGTTCCATTATTTCATGGCAAATAGATGGGGAAACAATGGAAACAGTGAAAAACTTTTTTTTTTTTTGGGCTCCAAATGACTGCAGATGGTGACTGCAGCCATGAAATTAAAAGATGTTTGCTCCTTGTAAGAAAAGCTATGATAAACATAGACAGCATATTAAAAAGCAAAGACATTACTTTGCTGACAAGGGTCCATCTAGTCAAAGCTATGGTTTTTCCAGTAGTCATGTATGGATGTGAGAGTTGGACTGTAAAGAAAGCTGAGCACCAAAGAATTGATGCTTTTGAGCTGTGGTTTTGGAGAAGACTCTTGAGAATCTTGGACTGAGAGGAGATCAAACCAGCCAACCCTAAAGGAAATCAATCCTAAATGTTCATTGGAAGGACTAATGTTGAAGCTGAAGCCCCAATACTTTGGCTACCTAATATGAAGAGTTGACTCATTGGAAAAACATTCCCTAATACTGGCAAAAATTGAAGGCAGGAGGAGAAGGGGGTGACAGAGGATGAGATGGTTGGATGGCTTTACCGACTCGAAGAATGGACATGAGTTTGAACAAGCTCTGGAAGGTGGTGATAGACAGAGGAGCTTGGCATGCTGCAGTCCATAGCGTCGCAGAGTCAGACACAATTTAGCAACTGAACAACAATAAAAGCAATTGTAACAGCACTGGGTCTAGTTCTGCTAATGATTCAGATCAAGTCAATTAAAAAGCCAGCACATTCGAGTTTGAGTTTGGGATGTCCCCCACTCTTGCATTTTCAGTATTTTCTAATCACTTGTGAGGTCTGAGGCTCTTCATTCTCAGCTCCCCTCTCACTCCTGGAGAATCTGGGTTCATGAGGATCTGGGTGGAGATCCAGAATCTCTACTACCAAGAAACTCTGTTCATTCAACTGACTTGCCATCAATGTTGACAATGTGTGACTTTGTCCAATGTCCACATTTAGTAGATAAAAACCTCATGTTCAAAGAGATAAAGCACAGAGCACAGGGAAGATGGATGGTAGTAGAGCATTATGAAAAACTCGAGATGTAGAGAAAATCATCTCAGAAGCCTTCATGGAGAAGGTGACATTTAAAGGCAGGCCTTGAAAGTTGAATGGAGTCTTCTGAGATATCTGTAAACTGAAAGAATTGTGGGGCGAGGTGGATACGCAACATCCATGGCACAGCTGAGGAGGGCAAGAAAGGGCTTGTCATTCTCAGTGTATGCAGTTCATGGAGTGAGGATTTCCTGGTGGACTCATGAGCAATTTCAGGATTAGCAGTGGTTCCCAACCTCTGGGATCTAATGCCTGACGATCTGAGGTGGAGATGATGTAATAATAATAGAAATAAAGTGCATAGCAGATCATTCCAAAACCATCCCCTCGCTGTCCATGGAAAAGTTGTCTTCCACAAAACTGGTCCTTGGTGTCAAAAAGTTGGAGACCACTGCTTCAGAAAACATGGCCATTTGAAGTGGGTTATGTGGACAGAGTCATGCCAGGAGGTGATGGTGATGTTGAAAGAGAAGAAAGAGGAATGGGTCTCAGTCTCTTCATCCAGAGATGCTTCTCCTGGCTCTTCCATCTGTGCAAATGAGTGAAGGGCGAACTGTAGGGTGGTCCATGACCACTCTATCAGAGACCCTCCAACCACAACAGGGTCTTAGACCCAGGGTCAGCACCAAACCTCAAAACAGCGAGAGGTTTTCTGGTGCCTCACTGGGAGATCTGATGCCAGTGTGGGTCAAGAATCCATGAGCATGCCTGCTGTGGGTGGAGTGTCTGCTGACTGAGTGATCATGGACTGCCCCACAACTGTGTGTGTTACACGAGCTGCAATAACTCCCAATGCTCTCACTGCATGCCTTCCATGCTAGCAGACACTAGCTACTTCTCAAAGCTGAGCTGGAAATATTCTGCCAATTAAGTCTTTCCATAGAAGCAGTGGTTTATAATGTAGTTTTTCAAAATTCCTGAGCTCCTGTTGCTGTTTATCGCTTTGGGAATTCTTTAATCAGCTCTCAAGCTCAAGTCCAAGTAAAAGCTGAATCTTCAGCCACCGCAGATTCCTGTTTTTATTCTGACAACTTAACCAATTAGTGGTTTTCCTGAAAATAAAAGCCACAACTTCAACTGACTCAGTCTTAATGTGTGAGATAAATTGGAGGTTGATTGTTTACATAGAAAAATAATTTTTTGCTCAATACTGGGGTCCCCTTGAGCATTCTTTAGTTCTTTAAATATTGAGTGTTTACCTTGTCCTAGGTCCTCTTCTGGTTTTTGGGGATATAGTGGTGAACAAAACTGATGTTGTTTGTGTCTTCCTGGAGTTTACATCCGGTGGAGAAAATACCAGAGATCAAAGGAAACATGCACACACTGTGTTTTTAGGTCATGAAAAGTGTTTGGAGGAAAAGTAAAGCAGGCTAAAGGGTTATCAAGTTATGGATTGTGAGGAATTGTCATAATTTCAATGGGAAAGTCTCTCTGAGGCTGTGACCTTGGAGCAGAGAAATGAATGGAGTTGGGTACCAGCATGCACACCAAGAACTGGAGCCAGAGCCATCCTCCAGGTTGAGGGTGGGCCTAATAGAAGCCCACAGAGGAACAAGGACGACCAGACCATGTCTTAGAAGGTGCTGCCCAATAAACATCAACAGGAGTGAAAACAGTCACCAGAAAAATAAGTAACAAAAACGTTGATAGCCTAGAAAATACTTGCTCCAGGCTCCTGGCCAGGTGAGCCGGTTACCCCTCCACAGAGTGAACTGAGTGTGTGTCCTGAAACACATCATCATGGTTGCTTTCAAGGAATTAGAACTAAATTCTATTCAATCTTTGCCTGATGTGGCTGGTCCTTGTTAAACTCAATTCCTTGTGTTGCGTCAATGTATAAGCTAAATTCCCGCAACCGCACCTGAGTGACAAGTTGGCAAAGCAGCAGTATTGGCTGAGAGAGTGATTTAAGACAGTGGGACTGGCTGCACTGTCACATGATAATGATCCTCCACTCTCTGCTGTGGGTTGAACACCTGCAAATCCTTCACTGCCTCGTCGTAAACGAGCTCAGAGGAGCCCCCAGGAGACCTTCCGTGTTGTCTAAGAAAACACATGTGATTATTGAACAACTATTTCCAGAAGACTGTTGCCCCAAATTTTATTTAGAAAGAAAACTGTAGAGAAAATTCTGGGGAAGTCAGCAGATCTGGAGCTTGGTGGGTAAGAGATACTGGATGTGGAGGCAGCTGAAGGTTAAGATTTCACAACTTCAGGTTTCTGACCAACCTGAGGCCAGAAAGTGGCTTTCTTGTGCTTTCCCACCCAAAACATGCCAAATAAAAATGAGCATCACTCGAACGTTTCTTGCTGAAAGAGAACTCACAATCAACTCCTCACAGGCATGATGGGCTTCTCCCTCTCCCCTCTTCCTCTTCCTTTCTCCGTGGTCTCTGAGACCATCCCCACGTCACTGAGTACACAGAATCCATCAGTGTAACAGGCTAGGTTCCAGACACACACAGGGCCTCATAAATCACAGGCCTCCACAAGAAAGAAAGGTCAAGTCAACATCCAACTAAGCCCATTGGTGATGAAGCTAGAAATTGTATTCCAGGTAAGACCTTAGTCATAGCCTGTGCCTTAGTTGCTCAGTCGTGTACAACTCTTTGTGACCCCATGGACTGTAGCCTGCAAGGCTTCTCTGTCCGTGGGATTCTCCAAGCAAGAATACTGAAGTTGGGAGCCATTCCCTTCTCCAGGGGATCTTTCCAACCCAGAGATCAAACCCAGGTCTCCTGCATTGCAGGCAAATTCTTTCCCGTCTGAGCTACCAGGTCTCCTCTCTTGAAAAACATACAAACTGAGAAAAGTACTTGCCAACTAGTGCTGGTTTTGAGTTTGCATCTCCTGTGTCCTAGTGCCATTCCCCTTTTTCTCTTTTGGAAACCTCTCTTCAGCTCATCCTTAATGACAAGCTCCAATGCCTGCTCTGGGTCCCGCCTGTTAGGATGGGTCCTACGTGTGTCCCTGTTCTGTGGCATCACCCATGTCTGTCTTGGTACCGCCCAGTCTCACCTCTGGGTCAGGAACTTCCTGGGGTCAGAAGCCATTTCGGACTCTCCCTGCCATCCCCCACACAACCTAACACATTGTCAAAGGTGGATGTTTGAGAAAAAAAATCAGTCTAACTATCCAAGACAGATCCTTGCAATTACAGCTTCTCAGGCAGAAAGTTAAAATGTACTTTTTCCCCATACAGACTCTGTGATCAGTAGGGTCTGCCTCCAGCCCAGCAGTGGTTCACGAGAGAACTCTTTAAATGTTTGTGAATTTTATGAGCCTGGCGTGAAACACAGCCATTAACAAAAACTGAATTACATAAACTTACACTTAAATGCATTTTATTAAAAACAAAAGCAATGGACTAAAATAGTATATGCTCTTTAATTACTTTTACTTTTACTCCTATCTGTGTTGTTGAGAGTATTTGCATATGTCATGTAAACCTGGTGGACAGGCTACACAGGTGGGCTCATGCATTTTTCTCCCCGCTTGCACATATGGATGCTGGGTCAGGTGCTTGCAACTTGCCAAGATGGGAGCCTTTGCTTCTTGGAAATCAGAAAGCTCCAAATCAGGGGCCCTCCCCACTCCAGGGCAGAGTGCACGGCTGACTTGTTCTGAAATCACTGCTTCCATATCCAGATTGAGCACTCTCATTTCTTACCTTTTCTAATTAACTGAAATTACAGAAGAATTCTCCTTACACACAGACTGATAACATTCAAAGATTTAGAATTCAGGGTAAAGAATTTAGAACATAGAACACTGCATTTTAGAACTAAAAAGGCAATAAACACCATTATACTTCTGAGCTAATTTAGAAGCCAGCATAGTGCTTCCACAGTATCACAAGGTCACAATCATGAGCTCAGTTTTTATTATATGATCTGGAAAATAATCTCTGTCACTTGAACTCTCATTTTCCAGAGGTGAGAAAGACAGGGTCCTCTTTATAATTTTTCATCAGAATACAAAATGAATAAAACAGAGTACATGCTCCCATCAGTTGAATTACCATAATATTATTACATACTTTTAAAGAGAAAATGCTTAAATCCTGCATTTAGTGATTTACTATAAAATCAGGATGAAGCAGTAAAAAGCCCCTGTATGATTTCATGGGAGGGCTTCCCTGGTGGCCTAGTGGTAAAGAATCTACCTGAAATGTAGGAGACCCAGGTTTGATCCCTTTGTCGGGAAGATCCTCTGGAGAACAGAATGGCAACCTACTCCAGTATTCCTGCCTGGGAAATCCCATGGACAGAGGAGCCTAGTGGGCTGCAGTCTATGGGGTCACAAAAAGAGTGAACACAACTGAGCACTCCCTCATGGAATTATTTCTGTATCTGGTTTATTCTCCCTTGATTTTCCCCCGCCCTCATACTTTTTTTTCTCTCCCTTTTTCAGAAAGTCTCTCTCTGAAGTTTTAGACTTTGAGTCATAAAGCAGATGGATTTTAAGAGAAGCAATGATACTCTGGCAGATTGCCTGTTGTAATGCAGTTGACATGCTTGTGTGGGGTTATTTGGGGTGAAGTGATGTTTGGGTCACTTCGTGTGCAGTCAGTGCTGCTTTTGAATGTGAAGTTGGCATTTTCAGCAAGAAAAACAAAGTGACAACACAAAGGAAGTCCTGTCTTTCCAAAAGTTGAAAGAAACGAAGATTTCATTTTCAGTCATTTATTCTTTTTTCTCCTAATTAACTCCCATTTTTGCCCCATACACTCTTCAACAATAACTCTTTCCTTCTTAAAATTTGCTTACCTAAGTGGAAAGTGAAAGTGTTAGTCGCTCAGTCCTGTCTGACTCTTTCCGACCCCATGGACTGTAGCCCTCCAGGTTCCTCTTTCCATGGGATTCTCCAGGCAAGAATATTGGAGTGGGTTGCCATGTCCTCCTCCAGGGGAATCTTCCCAACCCAGGGATCGAGCCCAGGCCTCCTGCATTACAGGCAGATTCCTTATTGTCTGAGCCACCAGGGAAGCTCTAATTGGGGTATGACCCAATTTGGGGTGATGATCTGGTTGGGAATTTTACATCTATTACTGTAAAGGAAAAGCATAGGGAGAAGTATGATTTATACAACTGGCTTTTTAAAATGAAGATCAGGTCATTCTCTCAAAGATATGAGTGCTCAGACTTGGAACTTGTTAATTAAAAAAAAAATCATTGATCAAATGCCTTTCTTCATAGTGGAGCAGTGAAGGAAACTTTAATAAACACAGTGGTTTTATTTTTCCATCTCTACATTCCTTTTTCCTGCATTACATCCACTCATGTTGTCTTCTATCAAATAGTTAACCATTCAAAGCTGCTACATCTTGCAGAAGTGTCCTTGGAGCAAGTTTTTGAAGGACATGCTGTGTATCTGTCCAATCCAAAGGGTTGTTTATTTATGAGCTTTAAGAAAGGGTTTGAATGGTGTCACAGAGGGAAGAGTTGGCTCTGGGAGGTCTGCACCAAGACAAGTTGGTGGGCCTCCCTCTTGCATGATATCCAGACCCAGGCCCCAGCCTGCAGTAGAAGGCCCAGGGTCAGTCCTGGTTCAGGCCAGGATTGACAATGTGCCCCAGCCATCTCCACTGGGAAGCTGTTTTCTATTGGCCTGAACCGCTGAGCAGACAGGGGACGAGCCTGTGACTGTAGACAAAGGACTCTCGAGCAGAGGGAGAAAGAAACCAGCATAACTGCCCTTCCATGAACCTTCCATGCCTCTGAATGTGTTGGCATTCAGAACAGACAACAGACAGATAGACAGCAAGAGCGAGATGGTCCAGATGAAGCAGGCAAGCTTTACTTTCAGCAGGGTGTCTTCTGGCACATGGAACATGGATATGTTGGAAACAAAACACCCAAGTAGGGTCCCTTGTCTGGGCTGAGAGCACCAGCTTTTCCATATGACCTTCAACAAAGCACATACTGGCCTGCAGCCTCAGTTTCGGCATCTGTGAAATGGGCACAGAGGCTCTATTTCCTGCACCAGCAGCCTGTTGAGAAGTACCTGGAACTTCTCTCAAATCACAAGGTATTATCAATAGTTTGGAATCCATCTTCTAGAGGCACAATCCTGGGAAATAAGGCAACACTGACTGTCCAGGGTCTGGAGAAAGCCTGCATTCCTGCCACACCTTCTCCCATAGGACCAGGTAGGCTGCCCTTGGAAGTACCAATTTAAAAAAAATTAGACCAGGGTCTCCCCTGGTGTCCAGTAGTTAGGACCCTGAGCTTCCACTGCAGGGGTCATGGGTTTGATCCCTGGTCAGGGAACTAAGATCTTACATGCTGTGCAATGCAGCCAAAAAGAAAAAAGTGAAATAAAGAAATGAAAAAAAGAACTAGACCACCTGGAAACAGTGTGAGAGCTTGTTAAGCCCTGTGGCCTCTGAAAGCAGCTCCAGTCTGCAGAGAATCCATCCAACCTAAAATTAAGATGTGATGGTATGCATGAAGTGGGGACCCATGGCAGGTGTCTTCTGGGTCCATGCAGTGAGCTGGACAGTGGAGAGGGTCTCGCAGGGCAGCGTGTGATCTGCATGGTCTACAAGGTTGACAGGTGTGCCCACCATCCTGTGCTCACCTGCAAGGAGAACCCACCTCTCCCACCACAGGAGCAGCCAGCCCCCAACCGCCAACAGGGGCAGGGCCTGCAGGCTTCTCTCCCTAAGACTGGGTTCCAGCTGCCTTGCCCCAGATGGACCCTGGGAAAATGAGAGGTGATTGCTTTTATAGCCATGTTTAGTGGATTTTTATTATCCCTTTCTCAGTTGACAGGAGGAAAAAAAAAAAAAAAGAAGAGAAAGACATTTGCTGGAAAAAATAAGATGCGCTTGCTCCCAGGTGCCAAATGCTTTGTGACAGGGAGCTATTTAGGTGGAAAACTACCAGTGCAGCGCCTAGAGGGGGAGGGGAGAGGACAGAGCAGCCTCTGGTCTGAGCAGTGTGAGCTGAGTGCCTGGAGGGCAGTGCCAGGGAGTGAGCCCCACCAGCAAGCCCCCCAGGCAGCAGGGCCTGGGAGGAGGGTACCTAGTCACAGTGTCTCCAAAATGCCACCACCCAAGCGTTCACCCAGCCCAGCCTGTCATCTCAGCCAGAGGAGGAGGAAATGGAGACACTTTGATCCAGTGTGTTCACGGAGAGATTACGACATGTACACATGTGAATGCACATTCACGTGTGTGCACACACACATATAAACAGGTGCACACACTTGAGCACACATGACATGATTACATGTGCACAGCTAAGCACAAACAACATGCATACATGTGCACACTCAGGTAGGTACACACACACACACACCCATGCTCACCCTTTAAACATAATTCTCTGAATCTCCAGTGTGACCCTGCTGATGAAAGAAGGGTGTGTAGCAGCTGGGTAGCAGGTCCTGTGATATTTAGAGCAATTCATTTTTTCTATAACAGTGATTCTGAATTCTTGCATGCAGTTCATTTTCTCTGTTTTTCACATTATAACTTCTCAGTTTTCTGCCCAAACTAAAGGTAGGCTGTCAAAGGTAACAAACCTGCCGCTCGCTCCAGGCTTTCTCTGTGATGCTATACTTCCGTCACACGTCCTTCACTGACCTTCCAAACTGGAACAGATACACTGGGACCATAGACGGGGGAGGGCCAGCATGGCTCTCACAGCACCCCCCTTTCCTTTTGTTCTTCCTTCCTGATCTGATACCTAAATTACAGCTGCATCTCATTTTCAGTGAGTTTTGCAGAAATCAAATCCTAATCATGTTAGCACCATTGCATTCTTAACCTTTTACTGAAAAGCATTGTGTGGAGACAAAATTGCACAGATAATAAAGACATTTTCATACATATAATGCTGCTCCATAGACAACTCCTCGATTGAGACACAGAAGGTGACCAGCAATTCCAGGAGTCCTCCTGCCCAGTCATTACTGCCTCCCACCGAGGGGACCTCCGTTCTGGCTCCTAACAGCTTGGATTCACTGGTCTCACTGACCACAGTGTTTGTGATGTTCATCTGTCTGTACTGTTTCAGCACACGGCTGTATAACATTCCTTCGTGTAAGGATGCTGACATTGCTTCATCCCAGCCACTGGTGGGTGTTTAGTAAGTTCCAATTTCAGGTTGCTACAAGTCGTTACATTATGAGCATCTTTGTACCTGCCCTTTGATGAGAACGTGTACACAGCTCTGGGGGTATTAACCTAAGAGTGGGATTTTTAAGTCACGTAATAGGGAAGTGAATGGCCTTAGTCGATACGGACAAACAGCAGTCAGCAGTCAGCAATGTGTGTGTGTGCGGGGATGCGTGCTTAGTCACCGAGTTGTGCCTGACTCTCTGAGACCCATGGACTGTAGCCCATCAGGCTTCTCTGTCCATGGGATTTCCCAGGCAAGAAGACTGGAGTGGGCGGTCACTTCCTTCTCCAGGGGATCTTCCTGACCCAGAGATCAAACCCACATCTCCCATGTTGGCAGACAGATTCTTTACCACTGAGCCAACTGAAGTGGTCTATAAAATGTGCAAGCACCAAATAAATAAGCAAATAAATTAAAAATGGCTTTTCCCATTCTAAAAATAATAATAGTCTCCATATAAACTCAGGGAATGATGATAAAATAACAAAATCACTGTAATTCCATTACCTAGAAGCTTTTGCTAGTTTACTGTATTTCTTTTAGTGCATTTTTTCCTTCATGTACAAATGTGTTTTTCCACAATTGGGATCATTTGGGCCACAGAATTTTGATGACTTTTGCTTCACTTTCTATTTTACCAGGAGCATTTTGCATGCTGTTTGATATGTTTTAAAGGTTATTTTCAATGGCTGTAAAGTGTTTATTTGTGTGAATGATTATGATGTATTATGCACTTACTGCATATTCTAGCTGGTTTTTTTCCCTACTATATAAGTATCGAGGATACATAAGTTCTCTTGCAAATCTTTGATCACATTTCTGATTCTTTCCTGATGATACATTCCTAGGAGTATCTTGAGTCCAAGTGTCCAACTGTTTTTGGGCTCTTGCTGTGCCGTGTCAAAGACATAGTCGTCGCAGAGATGAGGTGACAGCCTATGTCTCTTGTGAACCTGCCTTAACTTATACTGTCCATCCAGCCCCCAACATACAACTTAACATCAGAACATGCATATGTGGAAGATGTAACATAGGCTTTAAAGAAAAGATGGGTTTTGGAGAATCAAGGAGAGTCTTTAGTTAATGAAACAAAGGGAAAAATACTTTTTTTTTAAGCTGCTGAAATAATAAAGCAAAGTTTGCATCCCTGATTAACAAGTTTTTGTTGTTTTTTTTTTTTTTAAACCACAGTCAAGAAAGTTTCTATCTTCCCAGAAAATAAAGCTTAGAACTAGACTCCTGAAGAGTTATTTTCTGGCTTTGTAGCTGAGGAGGTAAGATGTGCGATCTTTCAGGAAGGATAACGGCTGTGCCTCCCATGCATAACATTTTTAATTAACTTTTTATTTTGGAACAAGAAAGCACAGATTAGAGCTTGCATCCTGGTGGTATGAGACAGAGAATTCATCTCACAACTGATTATATGTAAAGAGGGATTATAAACACCAAGTCAGTAAATCTTTTCAGAATATCTAGTGGTTTTTTTCTACTTCTCAAACAGAAAAGCCATGCATGAGGGTTTGTATTAATGCCAACAGCAGAATGTAAGTGAGGGTTCTTGAGGCTTGCTTGAGCATTAGAATGTTTTCATCATTTTGGCTGCTTTCAGCACAAGGGCTTGCAGAATTACACACTGCATTTTTATACACACACAGTCAGAACAGACTGATATTCTGACACAACTTCAGTGTAGGGTGTATCCTCCCTCCTCAGGCCAGCTGTCCTTTCACACCTGGATGCTATGATCGGTCTCCTTGCCTTTGCTTTGTTATCTCTGCCTTTAAAAAAAATTATCAGGATCTAGTTTATTAGATGTCAGTTTCAATGTTGTGTCAGTTTCAAGTGTATAGTAAAGTCAATCAGTTATACACATACATATATCCACTCTTTTTTAGATTCTTTCCCATATAGGTCATTTCAGAGTTTTGAGTAGAATTCCCTGTGCTACACAACAGGTCCTTGTTGGTTACCTATTTTATGTATAGTAGTATGTATATCGAAGAAGGAAATGGCAACCCATTCCAGTACTCTTGCCTGGAAAATCCCATGGATGGAGGAGCCTGGTAGGCTACAGTCCATGGGTTGTGAAGAGTTGAACACGACTGAGTGACTTCACTTTCACTTTTCACTCTCATGCATTGGAGAAGGAAATGGCAACCCACTCCAGTATTCTTGCCTGGAGAATCCCAGAGACAGAGGAGCCTGGCGGGCTGCCGTCTATGGGGTCGCACAGGGTCGCACACGACTGGAGCTACTCAGCAGCAGCAGCAGTATGTATATCTCAATCCCCAGCTCCTAATTTATCCCTGCCCCCTTTCCCTTTCTGGTAACTCAGCCTATAAAGAATCTGCCTGCAATGCAGGAGACCCTGCTTCGATTCCTGGGTCGGGAAGGTCCACTGGAGAAGTGATAGGCCACCCACTACAGTGTTCTTGGACTTCCCTTGTGGCTCAGTTGGTAAAGAATCAGCCTGCAATGATTTAATCCCTGGGTTCAATCCCCAGGTTGGGAAGATGCCCTGGAGATAGGAGCAGCTACCCACCCCAGTATTCTGGCCTGGAGAATTCCATGGACTGCATAGTCCATGGGGTTGCAAAGAGTTGGACATGAGTGAATGACTTTCATTTCACTTCTTTGCTTCCCTTTTGGTAACCATAAGTTTATTTTCTATGCCTGCTTTGTAAGTTCATTTGTATCTTTTTTTGGATTCCGCATAAAAGCAGTATCATATGATATTTGTCTTTCTCTGTCTGACTTACTTCATTTAGCATCATGATCTCTACTTTCACCCATGTTGCTGCAAATGGCATCGTCTCATTCTTTTTAATGGTTGAACAGTATTCCATTGTGTATACATGCCACACCTTCTTAATCCATTCCTCTGTTGATGGGCACTGCAGAACTCCTATGAAAGTTCTTTGCTCATCAGGCTGATGTTCTGTGGGGCAGAGATCTGGAGTCAGACGTGCACCTGTCCTCATGGAGGTCCCCTTTGATGGGGCAGTTGGTAGGACCTGGACTTGGACCTAGATGTGGAACCATTGATCTTTGGGTTTATTCTTGATTCCCACCAGAATTCTGGGGCATACTGGAAAAAGGATCAGAAAAAAGGATCCTCACTTTTTTCCATGGGCAGGTGGTTGGCTGGCTCAAGGGAGGGGACCTCCATCTGAAGGAATGCATGTCTGAGCCCAGAGCTCGGTCTAATGATGGATGAGGCTCCCCGTACAGCTCAGTCTTCAGTTACAGGGCAGATTTGGAGTGTACAGGTTTGAGACAGTGTGTGGCTAAGGTGTAGGCAGTGCCTGGCATGCACTCTGCTGTGTTTTTACGCTGAGAGAAGGACATGAGTGTGTGGGCTGTAATCACCCGTAAATTCAACCTCCACTGATAAAGTTGCCAGGTCAGAACATCGGGTCTAACACATAATGTGAAGCCAATATGTGTTAGAAGTTAACAGTTTCAAAACTGCTTGAAAATTGTTCCCACAGTTGCCTAACTCTAACAAATAATTTAAGAACTGTCTCACCAACCTTAAAATGCCATACAGTAAAACACTTTCAGATATAGGCCGGTAACAAGGGTTATTATAGAAGATGAGAACAGAGAATGAAAACATTCATTTCTATTTCCTTGTTATTACAGGTTTGGCACTATGATGGGTATTTTACATGGGGTTCAAAAAGTAGAAATGCAGTTAAAAAGTAGTTGCAGAGGTTGGTATATTATTTTCTAAGTGATCTGAATTTTCACAAGGGTCAAAATGACCAGCTTTAGAACGACAGGTGTGTGTCGAGCGTCTCCAGAGAGGGTCCAGAAAATGTTCCATCTCAGGTGGACTCGGTGGGGTTTCAGAGGAGGTTGTTTACCAGTCATGGAACTGTAGGCTCTTCCATCATAAATCTCTGCATTTCAGAGATTTATTCAGTCTTGTTGCAGAAAATGCAAAACAAGTCAGGAGAGCATTTCATCTCAAGCCAGTAAACAACAAATACATTGACTTTGTCAATGTTTGACATTTAACTGGCTTCTCCCTTCTTTTATCCTGTTTTGTGAGTTCACCTACTGACTCTAATTTTAGCAAAGGAACCTGGATGGGGAGGTTCTGGATGGGGGTGGGGGACCTGGGGGTAGTGTCTGGAAAGGAAGGGAGGCCTTGAGGGGGGAGGGTCTGGAAGAGGATGAGGAACCTCAGGAGGAGGGTTCAAAAGGGGAGGGGGAATCTGCAGTGGAAGGTCAGAAGAGCCAGTGACCACACTGAGACTGGCCAGGCAGCAGCTGAGAGTGGCCAACCTGTGACTGTGACCACTCTGCCTGTGCAGGTAGTTCAGCAGCTTCTCCGCTCTCCACATGCCCCCTACCCGCCTCCAACACACTCAGACTCACAAATAGATAGCCAGTGGGAATTTGCTCTATGATGCAGGGAGCTCAAACTGGTACTCTGTGACAACCTAGAAGGTTGGGATGGGGTGGGAGGGGGGTACGAGAAGAAGAGGACATGTGTATACTTGTGGCTGATTCACGTTGATGTTTGGCAGAAACCAATACAACACTGAAAAGCAATTACCCTTCAGTTAAAAATAAACAAATTTTTTTAAATGAATACATAAATTAAAAAACAAAAAGACAACTGATGTGAATTTCTTGTAATAGGTCCAACTCATCCTTGGAAGCTGGGTGTCACAAATGAGCACAGAGACCACAGGTCCAGCTGGATGAATGTCAGCTTGACTAACATGAGAAGGAGTCTTCTTCATTGAAGGGAGAGTTCTATCGGGACATTCACAGGAACAGGCATATTTAGAGAGCCAGGCAGGTGCTCTGGGAGAAGGAGAGGTGTCAATACCAATGACCCCCAGGCCCTGGGCAGTTCCAGACATGGGACCCTAGGACAGAGGTGTGAGGGTAAAGTGGGCAGGATGGTGGGGGGATGGACAGTAAGGTTCCAGATAGATGGACGTTCCTGATGCTGAGACGAGCTTTGCCCCCAGAATCAAGTCTGGTTATCAGATCTCAGCTGTTAAGTGCAGACAGAATCTGAGGAGTGAGGTGAAAATCAGGCTATTAGGCTTGAAATCTGAAGTCAGAGTGGGCTTGATCACATTACCCTCTCCCCAAAGTATTAGATGAGGGCTGGCCTCCTGGAGGGAAAGCCAGTGCTTGGACATGGAAAGGGAAGAGAGTAAGGGGTGACTGATGTATTTACCTACCTGTGCCATGGCAGGTGCAGCCCTGAGTTACTGATTTCTTTCCTTGTTAAATCCTCATAACCATTTTGTGAAGTGCTTATTGTCCCCCCGTTTCATCCATTAAGACCCTAGTTCCAAGACTTGGAGAAACCCTAATGTGAATGGCTGTCTTCAGATTTCTTGCTGAGCAAAGAAGGATCTAGCTTTCCCAAGAAAACTTTCTTCTGGCACTCTCTTGTACCCATCTCTGCTGAAAAGAAGCTATTTCTTTTATTATTACAGAGGACTAGGGAGCAAAGAGTCCTTTCCTGAACATCCTAAACAAAAGTGCCTACATTCAAAGGTTTTTTGCCACTCACTACAGGGTGTTTTACTAGTACTGCATTAAGGAGATAATGAGGCTCGGAAGTAACCTGATGGAGTGACTATTTTCAGGGAAGAACTTGGCAGTGTTCAGGATGGGTCAGGGGTCTGCCTGACACCCAGGATCCCAGTGTCCATAAATATTAAACAGAGTTGGTTTATTTTTGTAACTTAAAGCCTGGGAACCACCGTGTGAGTGGTTTTAAATTCAGCTCATAAAATAACCTTCCAAATCAGTCCATTTGGTTCTTGAGGTCTCCAGACCATGTTTCAACTTGACAACCACCTCTGACTCAGGATGATGGTTCCCCGGCCCCCCAAATCTGGATACCTTTGCACCTTTACCAACCTCGCAAAACAGGAAGATAAGTGGAAAGGGAATTGTTCGTTAAAATATCTGCTTGAAGTTTCATTAGCTCAAAGTAACCCACCTAAGCTTTCCGGACCCCTGTGGTTGATAAATAATTGGAATAAACACAGCACTCACAGTGACAATGATGGCAATAAGGATGGTTCGCTCTCAGAGAGGAACAGTCTTCTAAGCTTTTTCACATTAATCAAGATAGATTGTTTTATAAAAGACCTCTAATTACTTTCCTGTTAATTATTTATATTCACCAAGAGTTTTACGCTTGCTTGCTGGTTAGTAGCCTCATGAGGTACGGTGGGTATTAAATATTGATTTATGTCTGGCAATTGTGAACAGAGCTGGCTTGCCTGGCCGCATCCTTGGCTAAAGTCACTCGTCCTCCTCAGTCTTCTTCGGCAGCAGCTTATCACCAGCCACATGCCCAAAACCGGATAAGAATACCTCTTGCGTCCAGCTAACACTCTTATTTTCATCGTAGATACATGGAACTTGTATACCTGAGAGATCTCTTCTTACTATCCCATCAGGAGCCACACAAATGATGCCTTTAGCATTACTGGGTTGATAAGTGGATTTCAGGGTATCCTTGTTTCCACCTCACACTCAAAGCAGACAACACTAATCCACATTGGGCTGGTCCAACTGGTTCCCAACCCAATTATAATGCTTCTTTACACAGCTCTCTGAGCAATTTCCTCTAATCGATTGGTTTTTATCTCCAGCGCCAGTTCATATTTGTCATCTGTTCTCTACTCATGAAAAACCTTAGCAAGAGTGAGCTTATTACTGCCCAGGACAGCTTACTCCTCTATTAAGTCTGGCTGCAGGAGCAGCTCTTTGTAAATTATCTCCAACAAGATGACCTAAATGACATTCTAAAATTTCTGTTCTTACTTCTTTATCTTTCTCTTATCCACTCTATTTTTTTTTTTTTTTAGCCTCTATTTATCCCTTTGCTTGAAAGTATAAATTTCAGTCATGGTGGAAAGAAAATATACAATTGCTCATATTTTTTAGGTTTCGTTTTATTTAAAATCTATCCATGTTTGCAAATCCAACTCAATGGACATGAATTTGAGCAAACTCCAGGAGACAGTGAAGGACAGGGAAGCCAGCCATGTTGCAATCCATGGGGTCACAGAGTGTTGGACATGACTTAGCAACTGAACAACAACAATCCATGGTTTAAAATAAACAATCTCTGTAGGATTTGGTGGATATGGAGGACCATCCAGGCAGGAAAATGAAGGCTCTCGGAACTGCTCTTAAAAATTGTGGTAGAGGTTTCCCCTGAGAGCACCGATAGTGGGGAATTAGGAGAAAACTCAAGAGTCGAGAGCTGAAACGAATTTTGAAGGGTTAAGAGGAGTTTTGCCAGACAGTTAGTAGGGAAAGCACAGCCCAAGGAGAGAAGCTGGACAGGGATGTGTGTGCCCATAAAAGGTAGGCCAGGTCAGTGATTCTGGGACTTGGCCTGGAGAGCTTACGAGAAGACAGCTCAAAGTTCTCCTCTCTCCACGCGTCTGATTCCAAGGACCCAGGGTGGAGTCCGAAAACCTGCATTTCTAGCAATTTCAACGCCAATGCTACTGGTCCAGGGCTCCCCTCTTCAAGGCCCCTTGCTTTCAGCCTGAGCAGGCTGTCTATTCCTGCCCCCAGTCCCATGAGTGTGGGTTTTCTTTTCCAGCTGTCTTGCTTTTTGAACAGTGAGAGTGGAAAAGAACCATAAATGTTCAAGCTAAACCTGAAGGCTTGTCTGTCAAGGTGATGTTTGTCTGCTTGGGCAACGTGAGCTCAAGGTGGGACAAACTGGTGATTGTCAGGAGTGAGTCTGTGGCCTCAGAGAGAGAAAGCCCACCAGTGATGGGGGCAGGACTCCAGGAGGTGGCACTGGGGGGAGTCCCCTCCAAAGTTCCACAGGAGGGTCCACTGTGTTCTCAGGAGTGACTGAGACTCGGGCCTCTGGGTCTTTAAGGCATGGAGCATGTGATGTTCTCCTCCAAGTTACCTGCCACTCTCATCATGGGGGATCACCCCTCCCTCTTGCCCTCCTTCCCCTGTAGGACTGGACTTGCCTCCACTTATGGAACTGTCCCTTCAGTTCAGTTCAGTTCAGTTCAGTTGCTCAGTCGTGTCTGACTCTTGGGGACCCCATGGACCACCGCAGGCCAGGTCTCCCTGTCCATCACCAACTCCCAGAGTTTACTCAAACTCATGTCCCCTGAGTCAGTGATGACATCCAACCATCTCATCCTCTGTCATCACCTTCTCCTCCTGCCCTCAATCTTTCCCAGCATCAGGGTCTTTTCCAATGAGTCAGCTCTTCTCATCAAACTCCAAAGTATTGGAGTTTCAGCTTCAAGATCAGTCCTTCCAATGAACACCCAGGACTGATCTCCTTTAGGATGGACTGGTTGGATCTCCTTGTAGTCCAAGGGACTCTCAAGAGTCTTCTTCAGCACCACAGTTCAAAAGCATCAATTCTTCGGTGGTCAGCTTTCTTTATAGTCCAACTCTCACATCCATACATGACTGCTGGGAAAACCATAGCCTTGACTAGATGGAACTTTGTTAACAAAGTAATGTCTCTACTTTTCAATATGCTATCTAGGTTGGTCATAACTTTCCTTCCAAGGAGCAAGCGTCTTTTAATTTCATGGCTGCAATCACCATCTGCAGTGATTTTGGAGCCCAGAAAAATAAAGTCAGCCACTGTTTTCCATTGCTTTCTCATCTATTTGCCATGAAGTGATGGGACCAGATGCCATGATCTTAGTTTTCTGAATGTTGAGCTTGAAGCCAACTTTTCACTTTCCTCTTTCACTTTCATCAAGAGGCTCTTTAGTTCTTCTTCACTTTCTGCCATAAGAGTGGTGTCATCTGCATATCTGAGATTATTGATATTTCTCCCGGCAAGCTTGATTCCTGCTTGTACTTCTTCCAGCCCAGCGTTTCTCATGATGTACACTGCATATAAGTTAAATAAGCAGGGTGACAATACACAGCCTAGACATACTCCTTTTCCTATTTGGAACCAGTCTGTTGTTTCATGTCCAGTTCTAACTGTTGCTTCCTGACTTATATATAGGTTTCTGAAGAGGCAGGTCAGGTAGTCTGGTATTCCCATCTCTTCCAGAATTTTCCAGTTTATTGTGACCCACACAGTTAAATGTTTTGGGATAGTCAATAAATCAGAAACAGATGTCTTTCCGGAACTCTCTTGCTTTTTTGATGATCCAGTGAATGTTGGCAATATGATCTCTGGTTCCTCTGCCTTTTCTAGAAACAGCTTGAACATCTGGAAGTTCACAGTTCACGTATTATTGAAGCCTGGCATGGAGAATTTTGAGCATTACTTTACTAGCATGTGAGATGAGTGCAATTGTGTGGTAGTTTGAGCATTCTTTGGCATTGCTTTTCTTTGGGATTGGAATAAAAACTGACCTTTTCCAGTCCTGTGGCCACTGCTGAGTTTTCCAAATTTGCTGGCATATGGAGTGTAGCACTCTCACAGCATCATCTTTTAGGATTTGTAATAACTCAACTGGAATTCCATCACCTCCACTAGCTTTGTTCGTAGTGATGCTTCCTAAGGCCCACTTGACTTCACATTCCAGGACGTCTGGCTCTAGGTGAGTGATCACACCATCGTGATTATCTGGGTCGTGAAGAGCTTTTTTGTATAGTTCTTCTGTGTATTCTTGCCACTACTTCTTAATATCTTCTGCTTCTGTTAGGTCCATACCATTCCTGTCCTTTATTGAGCCCATCTTTGCATGAAATGTTCCCTTGGTATCTCTAATTTTCTCGAAGAGATCTCTAGTCTTTCCCATTCTATTGTTTTCCTCTATTTCTTTGCATTGATCACTGAGGAAGGCTTTCTTATCTCTTCTTGCTATTCTTTGGAGCTCTGTGTTCAAATGGGTGTATCTTTCCTTTTCTCCTCTGCTTTTCACTTCTCTTCTTTTCATAGCTATTTGCAAGGCCTCCTCAGACAGCCATTTTGCTTTTTTGCATTTCTTTTTCTTGGGAATGGTCTTGATCCTTGTCTCCTGTACAATGTCATGAACCTCCATCCATAGTTCATCAGGCACTCTGTCTATCAGATCTAGTACCTATAAATCTATTTCTCACTTCC
This sequence comes from Cervus elaphus, assembly GCF_910594005.1. Taxonomy (NCBI): domain Eukaryota; kingdom Metazoa; phylum Chordata; class Mammalia; order Artiodactyla; family Cervidae; genus Cervus; species Cervus elaphus. The sequence goes on from NC_057825.1 coordinate 59,418,333, forward strand.
ATTGTGTAATCATGAGGGATTTGATTTAGGTTATACCTGAATGGTCTAGTGGTTTTCCCCACTTTCTTCAATTAAGTCTGAATTTTGCAATAAGGAGTTCATGATCTGAGCCACAATCAACTCCTGGTCTTGTTTTTGCTGACTGTATAGAGCTTCTTCATCTTTGGCTGCAAAGAATATAATCAATCTGATTTCAGTGTTGAACATCTGGTGATGTTCATGTGTAGAGTCTTCTCTTGTGTTGTTGGAAGAGGGTGTTTGCTATGACCAGTGTGTTCTCTTGGCAAAACTCTATTAGCCTTTGCCTGCTTCATTCTGTACTCCAAGGCCAAATTTTCCTGTTATTCCAGGTGTTTCTTGACTTCTGACTTTTGCATTCCAGTCTCCTATAATGAAGAGGACATCTTTTTTGGGTGTTAGTTCTAAAAGGTCTTGTAGGTCTTCATAGAACTGTTCAACTTCAGCTTCTTCAGGGTTACTGGTTGGGGCATAGACTTGGATTATTGTGTTATTGAATGGTTTGCCTTGGAAACGAACAGAGATCATTCTGTCATTTTTGAGATTGCATCCAAGTACTGCATTTTGGACTCTTGTTGACTATGATGGCTACTCCACTCCATTTCTTCTAAGGGATTCCTGCCCACAGTAGTAGATACAATGGTCATCTGAGTTAAATTCACCCATTCCAGTCCATCTTAGTTCGCTGTTTCTTAGAATGTCAATGTTCACTCTTGCCATCTCCTGTTTGATCACTTCCAATTTGCCTTGATTGATGGACTTAACATTCCAGGTTCCTATGCAATATTGCTCTTTACAGCATCAGACCTTGCTTCTCTCACCAGTTCCATCCACAACTGGGTGTTTTTTTTTTTGCTTTGGCTCCATACCTTCCTTCTTTCTGGAGTAATTTCTCCACTGAAAATGGTGGCTGCATGGTGCAGGAGCAGCTGAGAGGAGCTACCCCATGTTCAATGTCAGGAACAGTGCCTAAACATTGCTGGAGCATCCCTGAAGAGATGCCCCACATCCAAGCTAAGAGAAATGCAAGTAAGATGGTAGGCACTGAGAGAGGGCATCAGAAAGCAGACAGATTGAAACCACAATCACAGACAACTAGCCAATCTGATCACACAGACCACAGTCTTGTCTAATTCAGTGAAACTAAGCCATGCTGTGTGGGGCCACCCAAGATGGACGGGTCATGGTGGAGAAGTCTGACAGAATGTGGTTCACCAGAGAAGGAAATGGCAAACCACTTCAGTATTCTTGCCTTGAGAACCCCATGAACAGTATGAAAAGGCAAAAAGATAGGACACTGAAAGATGGACTCCCTAGGTCAGTAGGTGTCCAATATGCTACTGGAGATCAGTGGAGAAATAACTCCAGAAAGAATGTCCCCTCAACATCCTTTCAAAGAAAATTCCACTGTGTTTCATCCGCTAATGGAACAGATCCTATGTTTCTCTCCCTGCCCCCGTGACCTCACTAGAGTGACTTCTGAACTCTCAATAGTACCCCCAACCCAGCTGAGTCTGGGAATATCCCAGCATCTACCGCTTCCTATGAGATCTTGTTGTTAACTTGCTGATTTCACCAGACTTTCTCTTCTCCCTGCAAGTAGTAAAGTGATTGTGCATGCTCAGTCACTTCAGTCGTGTCTGACTCTTTGTGACCCTATGGACCGTTGCCTATCAAGCTCCTTTGTCCACAGGATTCTCCAGGCAAGAATACTGGAATGGGTTGTCATGCCTTCCTCCAGAGGACCTTCTGACCCAGGGATCAAACCCATGTATCCTGAGTCTTCTGCACTGTAGGCATATTCTTTACCCCTGAACCACTGGGGAAGCCCAGTAAAGTAATTACTGGGTAAATTTTTTCTTTAAAATCACAGTGGATTTCATGATTTTTCTCTCAGCAATTACAGCATCCCTAAGTGACCTGGGATGTTCTAGGATAACCCCACATCCCAGTCAGGGATGCTCATCAGTGTGGTCCATTTTCTGAAGCTCTCCTTTCATCCCCATTGCCAGGCTAAGTACAAATTGGTCCTAAAAATAGGGAAGGCTGAAGACATTAAGAGGGGCCCAGGCGGGGAAACTCTCACAAGAGGCCTCTGTGTCGTGTCCTCCCTGAGTCACTGGGCCTTTGTCGGGGGACAGCTGCGGCCCAGGAAACAGGATACCCCAGCCTCGGGGGACATGCCAGCTGGATTCTCTCATCGTGTTGTTTAAAACCCAAACAGCTTATCTTCTCTGTGGTCCCCAGGGGAATGAGGAGGTGCTGACTGTCAAGGAGTACCTTTGCTCAGTGTCATTTCACGTCATCTTGTGAAGGTCCTGCCTGCCCCCACCCCCAGCGGCCCCCACGCCGAGCGAGCCCAGCACAGACCTGGCTCCAGGTCAGCTCTTCTCTGAGTGTTTAGTCTTGGCATTTCTATCTCCGTTTTGGCTGAGGGAGAGAACATTTTTCAATAGCACGACTGAAATGCTGCTTTCTCTACTTCAGTGCTTATTCTGGCAAAAGGCTTTGCTGGGACAAGACACAAAGAAAAGGGAGAAATGGCCCCAAGAAGCCAGATGCCAGCACCTCCGCTCACAGCTCCACAGCTCCTGGCTCTTCTTCCCAAATCTCACTCCTTCCCCAGGAGAGGCTTGCCTTCCGCCTGAGGACAGCTGTCCCATCCCACACCCTTGACTGTGCCATCCTCCTACCTCAGACATTAGAGACTGTGACAGCCCTTGGGTCCAATGAACAGCCCACTCAGTGCCGGGTCCAATCTGGATCCCTTTAGACATGGGAAGCCAAGGGCTGCGGGTACCATGACCTGAAGCAACAAGTGTACCCCATCTGTTGCCCTAACAAAACCCATCTTCAAAACATATACAAACCTGCTGCCAGTGCAAAGAAACGTAAGATTCATTAGTGTATATGCCCAAACCCTGACTCTCAGTTGGCTTCAGTTTCTACTTGGTAAATCTGATTTTCCAAAACAAATTTTTTAAATATAAATTTATTTATTTTCATTGGAGGCTAACTAATTTACAATATTGTAGTGGTTTTGCCATACAAAAAAATTTTTTTAATGAAAGGGATTATTGTTATTCAGTTGCTAAGATGTGTCCAACTCTTTGTGACCCCATGGACTGCAGCATGCCTAAGACCCCTGTCCTCCACTATCTCCTAGAGTTTGCTCAAATTCATGTCCATTGAGTCAGTGATGCCATCCAACCATTTCATCCTCTGTTGCCTCCTTTTCCTCCTGTCCTCAATCTTTCCCAGCATCAGGGTTTTTTCCCAGTGAGTCAGCTCTTCCCATCATGTGGCCAAAATATTGGAGCATCAGCTTCAGCATCAGTCCTTCCCATAAATATTCAGGGTTGATCTCCTTAAAGATTGACTTGTTTGGTTTCCTTACAGTCCAAGGGACTCTCCAACATCTTCTTTAACACACAGTTCGAAAGCATCAATTCTTAGGTGCTCAGTCTTCTTTATGATCCACTCTCACATCTGTACATGACTACTGGAAAAACCATAGCTTGGACTATATGGAGTTTTGTTGGCAAAGTGATGTCCCTGTTTTTTAATACACTATCTAGGTTTGTCATAGCTTTCTTTCCAAGGAGCAAGAAAAGAACTATGGACAGAGATCAAATATTACCTTGAAGAAAATTTAAGTGAATTGTTTTTCCAGTGCCTTCAATATTTTGGACATGCATTAGCTTTAGAATTTATCATATTATACTGCAGTGTTTATATTCTTTATTAAGCTATGGCTAACCTTGAACATTGAAATCTTTACTTATTAACCTCTGCAAGTCTACTGACTGCACATTGTAGGGGCTTAAATACCTCTCACTGAGGGTAGAGAGGAAGGAGAAATCTTATCATGAAAGGCTTTGGGCCAGTGAAGTGTGTTGCACACAACCACCAAAAATCTATGAAATGACTGAATTCACAGTTCACCATCCCTTAATGCTTAATGGATTCCTTAATGTAAAAGCTATTTTTAAAACTGAACAGGAGAGCTCAGACAGATAATTTTGAATACAAGACCATCTACTGTGGAATTTCTCCAGGTAAAGCTGATTTTAAAAGTTTCTCTGAAAGGTGAGAAGTGACTGCTGATTCATGACTGCGTAAGTTAAGATGTGAGCATCTAAAATCATCACGGTGATGTAAATACCTGAACCAATATGAAGTAGCTGGCAGCATAGACAGTGAACACTTAATAAACAAAAACCTCATGTTTTATTCATATTTTTGGCAAGAAAGTTAACAGTGGGGATGAAGATTGATTGAAAAATCTAAGCCCTTCAGCGTCTCACTCAAAATAATTAGAAAATAGGTGGATTTAAAGACATGAGAAAATCAAGTGTCATTTCATAATCTTCCCTGCATATTTATCAGGAGAGAAACAGATTAATTCTTAATTTAAGGCATAAGATGAAATTAATCAAATCCCATGTCTGCTGTCACTTTTTTACTCTGTTACTTTCAGTAATGGTCTAAAACATAAAATGAGCTCTGTTAAAAACAGTGAACAAAATTTAAATATTACACTCTTCCCATTATGGTTATTTTGACTACTTGAATTAACAAACAGCATGGGTTGATATTTGCATATTTGTACAACATCAACAGTTATGTAAAGAGAGTAGAGCTGCTAAGGTTCAGGGGCAGATAAATCCCAAGTGACTAGAAGCTCAGATGGATTTTGTGGTGAGTTCTCAGCATTTTTTATGACCTTAGGAAGCCGTTTCTCTCTGAAGGAAAGCCATTTCCAGGTCTTACATTACAAAAATTTCACTTCAGTTACAAAATAATAATAGGCAATATATTAATAGTACACCTTACTTTAAGGAAAACTCAAATGTAAAAATTCAGAAATACAGGAAACATAAGTAAACAGATGATTTCCTGCATTCTAAAACAATTTGATCATATTCATTACTAAAGTACCTAGAAAGTGTGGTTTGACTTGATGTAAAAAGTACATACAGTTTCTCAGGAACACATTTATTGCACAAAAACCATCTACGTTTATGATTTGATCCATCAAGATACAATTACTCAAATTCCACAACTGTTAAGTGTTGTGATTCATGATCTTTTCACAAAATAACTGCATTTTAAACTTTATTTTAAACTAGGACTTTGAGAACTTACTCAAGACACAGAACCATCTTCATAGACAAGGCTGTCACTCTGAGAATCACTGAGCTTAGACTCCTAGGGGTCTGGATGGGGATGTGAAGTAATAAAGACCATTCTGATTCCAGGCCAGATCTGTGATTCTACTCTCTACTTGATGAGGCTGGGGAAGATAAATTATGTTTTCCTGTCCGGGGAGACTCATTTTTCTATGAGACGGGGAGAAGTAAATATTTTCTGCAAGACTTTTATTCATCCACCTTTCTGTTTTTAACCCAAAAAACTTTGTAGTTGTCGTTGTTCAGTCGTTAAGTGATGTCTGACTCTTTGTGACCCCATGGACAGCCGCCCACCAGGCTCCTCTGTCCATAGGATTCTCTAGGCAAGACTACTAGAGTGGGTTGTCATTTCCTCCTCTAGGGGATCTTCCTGACTCAGGGATCGAACCCATGTCTCCTGAGTTTCCTGCATTGGCAGGAGGATTCCTTAATTCTGAGCTACCAGGAAAGCCCCCAAATAGATTTAGCACTACAAAAAAACCAAACTTGTGTTTTACAAGGATTTGGAAAGTCTATTTTTCAGAGACTAGAAAGGATGTTGAAAACATTCCAAAGTTCTCGACATATGGGTACCCAGTCCTGGGGACATGTCTACACTCCAAATTTAGAAGCAGGCAGACTGCTATGGGGGACAGAGACCATCTTATTCTTAGTCAATGGCCCACACTTTGGCCGATGAAATAACTTGAAATCTGACAAAGCCTCGGATCTCAAAAGATATTTTTTGTTTTCTTTCCACTAAGCACAGGTGGTTACCTAGCCTCCTACGTGCAGGGAGCTTTGGTGAGCGCCTCACACTTGTGTACGCCAGCCGGGGCCCTGGGGGTGCAGAAGCAATCTTCACCTGTAGATGAGACTTACAAAGTGGGGAAAGGGTTTAACTCAGAAAATCCTACTTGTTTTGCCAGACTGTTGGAGGAATTTTCAAAGAAATGTGCCTCTTTACTCTCCTGATATGTACTGAGGGACACATCACACACTTGGCTTTTCTTTCTCTTTTGAAGCCAGCATGTGGCTGAAATCCTGTTGTCAAAGTGATGTACAGGCTTCCCAGGTGGCTCAGTGGTAAAGAACCTGCCTCCTAATGCAGGAGATGCGGGTTTGATCCCTGAGTCCGGAAGATCCCCTGGAGAAGAAAATGGCAAACAATTCCAGTATTCTTGCCTGGAGAATTCCATGGACAAGAGAAGCCTGGTTGACTACAATCCATGTGGTCACAAGTCGGACATGACTTAGCAACTAAACCGCTATCAAGTGATGTCCTAGGAGAAGCAAAGGTTTTTTTTTTTTTTTTTTTTAAGAAAATAAGTTATATAAGCATTGGATATTGATGTCCTATTGAGCAGCGTGGAATCATGAAGCCTTATGTGTCCAGTCTCCAAGGCCTCTCCCATCACTCAGGGACCCATCCACATGCCTTCCTGTGACCTCTAGCCCCCGAGGCCCCACAAAGAGCTTTGCCTGAAATAAACTGACAAGAGGCACACATTAACATGTACATATGCATATACCACCCTTTGCTACTCTCAGCATAGAAATAAAAAATAACTAGACACTACGAGTGAGTGTAGGCTCTGATTCAAGACATTGAATTGCATGCATCCATGATGACTACAGGGTTGGCAGTCTCTACTGGGGAACTAGTCAGGGTACCTTTTATTACAAGAAAGGGAGACTAAGTTGAATGATTACAGAGCATGGGGAAGATAATACAAACAAAAGCTGCTCACATTTGCTGTGCTTCCACATTCATCCATTCACTCCCCATGGCAACCTCACCGAGCTGGTGCTTGGATGACACTCATCTTGGAGGTGAAGCCACTGAAGTGTGATCAGATTAAGCACCTAACCGAGGCCTCAGAGCCAGCAACTGAAACCAGTTGGTCTGAGGGGCTCAGAGTCTTATAGGAATTAAAAGATGCAAAATAAATTGCAACCAAGTTTCACAGTATTTGAAAGGGATTGGACCAGGGCTGGGAGCTTCCCTGGTGGCTCAGATGGTAAAGAATCTGCCTGCAATGCAGGAGACATAGGGTTAATTCCTGGGTCAGGAAGATCCCCTGGAGAAGGGAATGGCAAACCACTCCAGTATTCTTGCCTGGAGAATCCCATGGAGAGAGGAGCCTGGTGGGCTGTAGTCTTTGGGGTTGCAAAGAGACACGGCTTAGTGACTGAACAACAACAGCAAGACCAGGGCTGAAACAGAGCAGGACCCTACATGGTCCTTGCCCACCCACCCCATGTCCTCCACCTACCTTCTGTTTGTGGAAAAACTTTAGCCAAAGGACAAGTTTAATCAGAAAAGCGAGAAAATTCAGTAGCAAAGAAAATCAGTCAAACAAGACAAAACAATGATAGTTTAGTCAGTAAGCAAAATCAAGGACCTTTAGCTCCTATTCAAGAGCTATAGATAATATTCTGAGTCCCATCCTGTGAGCGGTCTTGTAGATACTGAAACCTCCCCCAGGTGGAGAAGTTAACTGCCTGGTGACCAGAGGGTAGACAGGACATAGGCGGCCACAGTTCACAGCACTGGTCTCAAGGAAATGGGAAAAACCTGACCCTGGAACTGATGATTAACTCTGCTTAAAACGATCGAGATGATGCTAGTCAGACCACCGATGATCAAAATTTCAAGATGACTGTCAGAACTGACTGTGCTGTTTCTGCATGGAGCCCCCTCCCTCTGTTCCCTCTGTCTATAAAAGCTCTTGGCCCCGACTGTCAGTTGGGAGAAGTCAACCTTGGGACAGATGTCTGCCCTCCCCCTGACCTCCAGTTGTTGACATCCAACATAAAGCAAACTTCCCTTTCCACCAACCTGATCTCTTTACTGGTTTCTGAGCAGTGACCAGCTGGACTCCACTTTCAGCAACAGAATGATCAGCCACGTCATTCACCTTGTGTAGGCACATTTCACTAGAATGTGAAATCAAATAAAAACACAGAACCACAGTATCCCATTTTAATTTTCTTTTAAGTCCTGTGTCTATGATGATAAATGCAATTGCTTATTGCAGAAAATCCAGAAATTATGGGGAAGCCATCAAAATCATGCACATAGGCACATGGGCACTGTGGAAACTCATTTTAATGGAAGCAAAATCTGGGAAAATATATATAATTGTCATTAAGCTGGATTTCTCTCTGCCATCTCAGAAAAAGTTTTTAAAAATTATTTATGATAATGACTGTTGCTCCATTTGGTTTTGCTTACTAAATTCCCCTTGACTCCACTGGTGCCCTGTAATGTAGGTCATTCTGCAGGATATTCTAATTTAATGAATAGCTAAGTTTATAGCACATTTATATTACACACAGTGAATGGGATTTGACTGCATTGTCCTTTCTGAAACATTTGCCAACTTGGCATGCTACTTTTTGCTAGAATCATCTCTATACACTCCGTGACTTCCCCTTATCTCTGCCTGGCCATGCCATAGGTTTTTTTTGTTTTTTTTTTTTTCTTTTCCTAAATAATCTAGCAGTGAAATACCATGTGTGAAATTTCTAATTCCATGTCTGTTATATAGCACATGCTCAAAAAATGCTAGTTAGTATTCACACTATTGACCACAATGTAGGATTTTAATTTAGTAGCACTTCTGCAAATGAGTGATAGAGAAATAAATAAAACAGACGTGACTTGGCTAGTAGGACCATCATTTATTAGGTATGGAAACTTGTACAAGCAACTACAACTTTATGAACCCCAGATTTCTTATATATAAAGAAGGAATCACAATTTCTTATAAATCTCAGAGTGGTGTTACTGGAGTAAAATATATGAAAATGCCTAAAGCAGTACTTAGCACAGTCTGTATCACTTAGTATGTTCTGTTCCTTCTTTTCTTTATTTGTCCTTCCTTTCTCCCCAGCAGAGTGTCTGCTGAGTTTTATGAAAGTGCAAGAATTTGACTCTAAGCATCAAAACAATTGAGACTTGTTTTTTCTGTGTGTGCTAAGTCATTTTAGTCATATCTAACACTTTGCAACCCTATAGACTGTAGCCCACCAGGTTCCTTTGTCCATGGAATTTTTCAGGCAAGAATACTGGAGTGGGTTGCCATTTCCTTCTTCAGTGGATCTTCCCGACCCAGGGATCAAACCTGCATCGCTTATGTCTCCTGCATTGGCAGGCAGCTCCTTCACCACTAGCACTACCCAGGAAGCCCTGTAGATACAGGAAAAAATCAGGTAAATGAATAGATGAATGCCTGAATGAATGAAAGACTCATGTGCTGGCTGTTTTTATTCCAGATCTGTCCTAGAAATAGACAGATGGGACAGGCAGGTGAGTGATGAACCGGTATATATCAATTATGTATCGCACATGACAAATTAACCCACAATCAGTGGCTTTATGGCTTCTCTGGGGGCTTAGTCAGTAAAGGATCTGCCTACAATGCAAGAGACCCAGGTTTGATCTATGGGTCGGGAAGATTGCCTGGAGAAGGAAATGGCAACCCAAATCCAGTAGTCTTGCCTGGAGAATTCCCTGGACAGAGGGGCCTAACATGCTAAAGTCTGGGGGGTCAAAAGAGTCAGACACAACTTAACAGCTAAACCATCACAGTGGTTTTAAACAAGAGTTATTATAGCACAGTTTCTCTGGGTCAGTATGCGTGTGTGCCTTAGCTGGTTACCTCTGGTTCAGTGTTTCTCGTAAGCTTGTGGTCAAGCTGTTGGTTTGGGCTGTGGTTGCATCTGAAGGCTCTAATGTGACAGGTGTACCTGCTATTGGGCATCTCATGTGGCTTTGACCATCTTGTCCCCTGCTGTGTGAAACTTTGAACAAGACTACTCATGACTGACTACATGGGAAGTGGTCCAAGAGAATAAGAATATACTGATTAGCTTAAAATAAAGGAAATTTATTCTCTCATGGTTTCAGGGGCCAGAGGTCCAACATCAAGGGGTTGGTGAGTCAAGCGTCCACTAAAGGCTCTGGGGAAGACTCCTTCCTGGCTTCTTTAGGTGTCTGGAGGCTCCTGGAAGTTCTGTGCATCCCTTGGCTTATAAATGCCTCCCTCCAAAGTCTGCCTCCATCTTTACATGGTCTTCTTCCTGTGTCTCTGTGTCTGAAAGATCCTCTCCTTAGAAGGACACTAGTTGTTGGATTAGGACCACCCTAATTCCGTAAGTTCCCATCTTGACTTGGTTACATTGACCAGGACCCATTTCCAGGCTTTGGGGCTGCTGTTTTCAGTAAGTACCCTGGAGAGACACAGCGTAATCCATAAGAAGAATAATAGAGGCAGTCAGGTGCATGGAAGCTTCCAGGGGCATTTCCAGAATCACCTACAGGTGTCAAATTGTGACAGAAGCTTCCGTGACTATTAATGTCACTATTTATTCTTCATGAGTCTGCCTCCTATGAAAGAGACCAAGGGAGGAAGTAGAGATGACAATAGACCATACAACGGGGTTCAGAAGAGGACACGTGTCTTGCCAGGGTGCTTCCATTCCATGTCAGTCACTTGGGAAAGGAAAGGGGCCAGGGTCTCCTACACCTCATTTGGATCTACAGGGATCAACCAACCAATCTGTGACATACTCTTAGCTCTCTTTGATAATAAAGCAATACATTCACATGTATGTGCACAAAGTCGCTCAGTCATGTCTGACTCTCTGCTATCCTAAGGGCAATAGCCCACATGGCTCCTCTGTCCATGGGTATTCTCAAGGCAAGAATACTGGAGTGGGTTGTCATACCCTCCTCCAGGGGATCTTCTCGACCCAGGGATTGAACCTTCATCTCTTATGTCTCCTGCATCCGCAGGTGGGTTCTTTACCACTAGCACCACCCAGGAAGCCCACAGACACTCATACATTGCCATAATAAGGGAAAGTAAATAGGAAAAAAAAAATCATGATACAGGCAAGGAAACATGATTCAAAGGACAAGGATGCTATGAAAACTCATAGTAAGAAATTTCATGAAATAGATTTGATCTAAGAAACAGGGGAAAGTTTAGAAAATTGCTATTTAGTCCTCCAACCAAGAAAATTAAGGAGCACTCATATTAAGGGTGGCAAAATCTGAGATCAGAGGCATTCAGATACAAATTTTAAAAACAGGAATTCTGCACTAAAAGTATTAGAAAATACTTCTTTGAGGAATAATGCTGAGGATTTAAAGGGCTGGAAGGAACTTAAAGGAAAGTTTAATAAGAAAAAGAGAGAGAAAATAAGAGAAAAGATGAAGGCAGTCCTATAGATGCCATTAAATGTTTATAGCACTCTCAGATTAATAAAGGAAACCTTTTTCAAGTAAAATGCAGAGCACCAAAGCTTGCAAAGTACTGATTAGAGTAAATAAGTTAGTAATAATTTCCAACCTGAGAATTTTAACAAAATGGGCAAGATGATAATGATGAAATAAGAATCTCTTGTGAAGAGACCAAAAATGAACAAGAACCATTTATTGAGCCATAGTCCATTTATTAGTAGATGTCCATCCATTTCAAACTGCCACAGACCCACCAGTCCACAAACAATCACACATATTAGAAACAACATCACAGAACTGAAAGGAAACAACATATCTTCTGTTCTTCCATCAGAGGCACCCCGGTTTTTGCTAGTATGTTTCCTTCTCAGATTTCTCTGCAGTTCATATCTCTGGTCCAGCTCAGAGTCACTGAAAAGTGAAAGATTAATTTTCATAAAGTCAGATTAACCTTCAGCATGGCAGGAAAAATGACCTCTGGGTAGGTGACCTGTGTAAATGGGAAGAAAATATTGAACTAATTTAAGCAATTAAAAAATCCATTCCTAAAACCCCCACAGTGCAAAATCTAGGAGTCAAACAAATGGAATCCAGTGTCTGCAAACCAGTTAGCAGGTATTAAATGGAAATTTGAGCAGAGAACCATCTATGTTTGGATAAAATTACACTTAAATCTCCTCTAAGTAACTCAGAACTTTCAAGTATGTAGGAGATTTCATAATACTCCAGTGTCTGAAAGTGTTCATGTCAAAAGTTGAAAAGTTCTTATGCTGCATCTTAAAATATGACTATTTAGTCTATTATCAGGGGAAGCAAAGAATGGCTGTTATCTTTGGAGTCAGACATCGTCTCTAAAAGAATTTGATTATTATTTTTATCCTTCAGTCACCAGTAGGATAGAGCCTTATAGCCATCCTTCTTTGATTTAGGATTTATGGATGATAATACCTTCTTTAGGACAAATAAAAAATATTTTTGAAAATTAACCCTGCATCTTTTTTTATTGGTATTAAGTCTTTATTTAAAATGTTTGTTTATTCTTTTCTGTCTTCTTCAGTCTCTGTAGAAAAGTCTGGATGATGGACTAGGAGACAAGGTGGAAAGATAGTCCTCAGAGATGAAGGGAACATAGGAGGTGTGTGAAATTGGAAATCTGAGCCAAGAAGGGTGTACCTTTGCAGTGGACTCAGAGGAAATCTGCTACTTCTATTCTTATCAGGAATTGAGAGCTGGGCTGCCCCTGGGGTCTGAAACTAACTTAACTTAGCAGATGATTGAAAAAGGAGAGCTTTGAAAAAAAAGATGGGGATTGAAACTGTTAGTGAGAGTTAATTACAACAGTCACCATCCTAGGATGCCACCTAGACTGGAAGAAAAGAAAACTGAAGTTGCAGCTTAAGAATATTAAAGAGGAAGCTAAGATGCACCTATAGGAGCGCTGTAGGGGAGAGAGCCGGTCAAGGTCAAGACAAGTGAGGTCTTCAAGAGGGAAGATCCATTCAGAATTGTTGCTGTTCAGTCACTAAGTCATGTCCGACTGTGTAACCCCATGAACAGCTGCACACCAGGCTTCCATGTCCATCACTACCTATGCCCAGGAAATATTTGTTGTTTTGTTATTACTGAATTATGACTCAATTTCAACCCAATTCATGTGCATAAGCACATTTCTTTTTTTTTTTTTTCTGTAAACTTCTTTTTCTCTCAAATGTATCCATGAGATCAAACTCTATAGCAAAGGTTTGTGACTCTGTTATAACATGGATTAGGAGCATAAAAAGGGCCCTGCATCACATAGTTCTCCTGGACCTCCGTTCCAAAACTGGGAGCAATTTCATTGTTTCTTTGGGAAAATGTTATAGCAGTTTTATCGAAGGACAAAAGCCCATTTTTCTAAGAGTGAAATTTCTACTCTGGAGTAAATCAGGTTTCCACGTAGCTACTTTTGAAATATGTTCATGTGCGCATATGATTGTGAGCCCGCTGAGCCCTGCAAAATAGAAAGAGAGACGCAAACAGTGAATTCTTGCCTTGGCAGCAGTTAATGACTATCAGCAGCAAACCCCACAGCCACAATTTGTTGAGCCTTTCTTGGTTTTCCAGAAGTTGCCACTTGGAGCCAGGAGCAGAATGCCTCAAAGGCAGACAGAAGCCTGTTTCCCAGATGATCAGAGTCATTATCTGCAGAGCAGTTTGACAGCAGCTGCAGCAGTAGCAGCTGGAACCCCGGGGGCCAGGCTGGTGCAGAGACAGCAGCAGGAGCAGCTGGATCCAGAAGCAAACCCTAGGGGGTCTCCCCCTCATGACAGCATCCGACAGAAAGCAAGGCCAAGCCAACTGGCTGAACCAAGGTCCAAAGTTACTCTTTGTAAAAAAGACAAGAATTGTCCCACGTAGTGCTTTGAAGACACAGCCAACGTCATGCAAGATACTTCAAAATACAGTCCCTAAATGCCTTTGATAATCATGGATTCTGAAATATTAAGAGAGAGTTGTAAACAGTGAAAGAGCTTCCCTAGTGTCTCAGTGGTAAAGAATCCACCTGCAGGGCAGGAGATGTGGGTTTGATCATTGGGTCAGGAAGATCCCCTCGAGAAGGGAATGGCAACCCACTCTAGTATTCTTGCCTGGAGAATTCCATGGACAGAGGAACCTGGTGGGCTACAGTCCATGAGGTCACAAAGAGTGAGGCACACCTAGCGACTGCACACACACACACACACACACACACACACACACACACACAATAGGGGAAGGATATCAACTTGATAGCTTTGCAGACAGAGCAAGAGATAAAGACAAACACATCAGTCTTCCTCTCATCAGACCCAAGCACAGAAATGCTTCCTGGCTGTAACTTCCAGCTGGTAATTCAGAGCTGAAACCTACTTCTAACTTAGCTGCTGCCCCTAGTCTTCCAGGGGACATTGTACAAAGGACTTTCTGGCGCCCAGTTCACACCATCACCCCCGACACTGTGAATTGCCTGTCCATGAGAGACTTCGGGGACCTCAGTGGTCAGTGTGAGGAACACAGATACTAAGATGTTAAGAAAGTCATGTGACAGGAGTCCGGAGAGGACCAGGGGGCCCAGCACAGGGCGATGCTGCTGACGAGGAACATTATCCTTGGTTTTAGTTTCCTTTTTCAAGGAGCTATTTTCTGGTCCCTTGATGGGTATCAGTCCACATTTACCTTTTCAGTGTTTGAGTCCTGATTTAAAAAGTGAGTTAACATTTTTACCTTCCTGGTGACAGCCAACAGCATGTTTCTAAGACCCAAATCCCTCCTGCTTCCCCAAGAGTTGTCCGAAGAAGCTCTGTATGGGTGGAGAGGTTGAGAGGACAGAAGGATGGAGAAAGGACCTGACACTGAAAGCAGCTGACCCCAGGGCACAGGATTTGGGGTAAAAGAAGAGGCTGTTCTTGGATGGTGGATTCCTGGGAATAATAACTGATTTAAGAAACAACTTCAATATTTGAGGTTTTTTTTTTCAAACACTTGGTTGGGAAGACCCATTTCCATTTATCACCTTATTTTTAAAGTTTGTTGAGACAAGGCAAAAAAGCAGAAAACTGAGTCAATAATCGTGCTCTTTAAAACTGCCACCATGCAGCCTGGATGGGAGGGGTGTTTAGGGGGAGAATGGATACATGTGTATGCATGGCTGAGTCCCCTCACTGTTCACCCGAAACTATTATAACATTGCTAATTGCCTATACCCCAATGCAAAATTAAAAGTTAGAAATATAAAATAAAATCTCCATGGTTGATTGACTGCTGTAGTCACAATAAGCAATCATTTTTGGTGCTTTTATGGATTTCTTTCAACAAAGTGGTCGTCACTTTTAACCCTTACAGTTTTTCAGTCGCTAAGTTGGGTCTGACTCTTTGCAACCCCCTGGACTACAGCATACCAGGCTTCCCTTTCCTTCACTATCTCCCAGAGTTTACTCAAATTCACATCCATTGAGTCAATGATATCATCCAATGATGCCATGCCAGTCAATGTTGCCCTTTCTCCTCCTCCTGCCCTCAACCTTTCCCAGCATCAGAGTCTTTTCCAATGAGTCAGCTCTTCCGCATCAGGTGGCCAAAGTATTGGAGCTTCAGCTTCAGCATCACTCCTTCCAGTGAATATTCAGGGTTGATTTCCTTGAGGACTGACTGATTTGATCTCCTTGCAGTGCGAGGGACTCTCAAGAGTCTTCTCCAGCACCACAATTCGAAAGCATCAATTCTTTAGTTCTCAGCCTTCTTTATGAGTATTTCAGTAAGAGAAGTGAATTAAGCTAATTAATTCTATTTGAATTTAACCAATTTACACTCCTAGGTTCATCCCCACAAGTGTTCATCTAACTTGTTTTATGTTTCTTCCTCCAGATGGAATGGTCAGCTCAGCTGTCCTTCACCTCCCCCTGTATTTACCTCACTCCGCTTCTAACCATGCTTTTCCAAAGACTTGAATTCTCTTCCCTGTTTATGTAATTTCTACTCATAACTGTTCTAGCCTGGAGCAAACACTGTTCTCTTTTAAGTTTGCCAAATTTATTATCTATAGCCAATATTATCTTGTTGGCATTTAATCATATTTTCATTCATTATAGCTCTTGCATTGTTATTTAACTTTTTCACATTCTATGAACTCTGACTGCAGAAATCATATGTTCTATTTCTTTGTTTTCCCCCAAAGGCTACAGTGAAGCATTGAGAGCATACAGAATATATATTGTTCAATGACTACTCACTGTCTTGCCTCTGCAAATTATATTTCAATGCTGGAAGAGTGGAAGCATTTAAGCAGACTATTAATCTTAGGGAATCAATATAATTGTATAAAATAGAAAAAATATAGGCAGACTCTTGAATATCTCTAGAAATGTGAAATGTTCAGTTTCTTCAAAAACCTTGAACATGGTGCTTTTCTCCAGTATGTTTATATATTTGGTGATCATGAATGTATATGGTACAAGATTTGCCCACAGGCAAAAGATTCTTCCCTCTATAGGATAGCAACTGTCTTATGAAAACAAATAAAAAATTAAAATATCCTCTCCTGAAGGGAAGCCACTGCCTGACTTAGAGCTTGATTGATCTCAATCCCACAGCAAAGGGAGGTAGTTTTTAGTGATTTTCTCACCTACCTCACATTATTCTTTTCTTTCACTGTCCCCTCTCCCTTACAGATTGTCTCTATTCTAGAATTTCCTGTAGTTGTTCCCGACTTTGATAATCCCTCAAAATCCCTGTGAAGCCTCTGTTTATGTAGTCTCTGCTAATAACACCTGGAGCTGTTTTAGACTTCCTGTACTTTCGTTTAAAATTTTAACCAAAAAAATTCACCAAGTGTTTGAATTATTAATTTTTTTTTGGAGAAAAGATGAAAAACTATGTCTCAAAAAGAGGAAAGAGGACATTTGTACTGCATCATGCGGCCACCACCTGGAGACATTATAGAGCACCAGGTTCTATGCCCACCTGAGCCTGAAAGAGAAGCACCATGTGTTAGATCTGGCAACGCCAGCTCTAGAAGTTTGCTCTAAAGAAACAGTTTGAAAATGAGGCAAGTATTCACATATTTGAATGCTTATTTAAAAATAATGTATGTTAAGGGGCTTCCCTGGCGGTCCAGTGGCTAAGACTCCATGCTTCTAATGCTGGGGACCTGGGTTCAATTCCTGGTGAGGGAACTAAGATTCTACATGCCATAACTAAAGATCCCTCATGCTGCGACTAAGACCTGGTGCAGCCAAACAAATAAATATTTTATAAAGCAAATACATAACAATAGCTTATATTAGTAAACAAAAGAGAAAACAAATACTACAGATAGGGCCTTAGTCAGATTCATGCCAATCTATTCATTCAGTGAATCAAGTGGAGTGTTGTATAATCTTCAACATTGACGTTGCAGAAAAATGTATGAAACCGTAGACAATTACTCTTGAGAAGGGGTTAAATACAGAAAGGCAGCTGGATGGGAGGGGTTTAGGGGAGAATGGGTACACGTCTATGTGTGGCTGAGTTCCTTTGCTGTTAACTTGAAACTACCACGTTGTTGATTGGGTATACTCCAATATGAAGCAAAAAGTTTAAGACAAAAAAAAAAAAAAGGATGATCAAAACCTCTATCCTGATACTAATATTTAAAAGCAAGTGCTAAAGAACTGGAAGAAAATCAATCAAATTATTAGGTGTCATGATCTTTGGGTGGTTAGTTATAGGTTAATTTGATACTCAATTTTTACATTGTATGCATTGATTTTATTTTTTATAATAAGCAGGTATTACATTTATGAGCTTCCCAGGTAGCTCTAGTGGTAAAGAACCTGCCTGCCCGCGGGAGATGTAAGAGATGCTGGTTCAATCTCTGGGTCAAGGAGATGCCCTGGAGAAGGGCATGGCAACCCACTTGAGTATTCTTGACTGGAGAATCTCACGGACAGAGGAGCCTGGTGGGCTACAGTCCATGGGGTCGCAAAGAGTTGGGCACGACTGAAGCGACTTAGCACGCAAGCATGCATTACATTTATAGTCAAAGGAAAAAATATTTAGAAGTGAGAGAAGATGATGAGTCAAGTTCTGGCGTTTCCCTGATGAGTCATTGTTACAAGGTGTAGCTTCTCTGTGTCCCCATCTCGTGCTGACGGAGGAGCATGGGACCTCTGTGTCTACAGCGGCTCATCTTTCACAAAGGGCAGACCCACTTCCCGGGAAAGAACAGCCTTTCCCAGGTTCAGACCTGCCTTTTACAGCTTTTCTAAAAACTCTCTCAAGCAGCAGAAATAACCTCTAACTGCTGATGAAGTACAAGGGTCTGTACTTAAAAGAATGCCTGACAATTAACAACAAGGAAAGGCAGCTTTTCTGCAAGGATGTCCAGAGGGGCCCTCACCTGCTGGGCTGTGTGAAGTGGGCAGAGCAGGGAAGGCGTCTGTGGTGCCAACCACCTGCCACCAGCACTTGGGTGACTCCGCTTAGGTCCACAAGTTCACACGTGAGCCGCTTTGATGAAGCAGCAGAAGTCATCTTTCATCAGACTTTGGGCATTCTCCTTCCTAGATAACAAAAATATATTTTGTCATGCTCTTCCAAGCTTCTATGGAAATCCAGCCTGTCTTCATTAATTGGTTTCTAAAAGTCTCAACCCTGGGTGCAGTGCAGGAAGAATAAATAAAGATTAAATTCCAATGTGATTGAACCAGGAGGTGGGGAGCTTGGCTCCACTCTCCCCCTGCATTGCAGAATCTCCCCACGCTTTAGAAATAAGAGAAATTCTCCTTTGGACACAGCTTACCTAGGGTCTCACATTTCTGCAGCTGCCAAGTGTGAAAAATTAAAATGTCTTTATTTTTAACAACACAGCAGCCTTGGGGCATCCTCGGCAGCTTCCATCGGTCTTGCCTGCTCCTGCATTTCTTTCCCCAGAAAGGCCTTCCACCAGGCTTTTGCATGTGGTGGGGTGGAGTGAGGATTCGGGGAAGGCAGGCAGGTGATGAAGCTCTTATCAGAGAAGTGGTGAAGACATGAGTGCTTATCACAAATGCATGCTCAGACCCAGGCTGTACCAGCCGGCCGCCTGTCAGGAAATAAGACATTTAAAAGGCTTTTTCCTCCTTCTCTGCACTTTAAATCCTTTACCATCAGTGTCCTGCCGAGCCATGCCCACATCTTTTCACATTTCATCTCTAAATCCACTCCTTCGTTGGTGGATCATTCATCTTTTAGGATCAGGTAGCAGGAGGGCTTGAAGAATCAGATGACACAGTAGACAGGGCTCTGCTTTGCAGAAGTGACAAACAGCCCATCTGGGAATGTTTATTGCTATTTCATAGCTTCCACAGAGATGCAGCTTCCTGGTGTCAGAGCACAGTGATGAATCCTCATCCCACCGCCTTTGGGAATCCCAGCTCATCAGGAGATCTGGGAAGTGAGGAGGGGTGGGGGGTGGCGGGTGTGTTACATGCACAGTTGCAGCCCTGCCCTTCTCAAGTTATGTGACATGAATATGATGACTTTTTCCACTGATGGGGACGCCCGGGTGTAGGGTAGAGTGCCAAAGCCACAGGGTCAGGAAGTGGCAGGGTGTAGAAGAGCTTGCAGGTTCCTCTGCTGCCCCCATTACTTATTCCGGACAATGCTGTTCTGAGGGCCCACTGGGCTCCCGCCCCACCCCCTGCCCTTGTGGAGGTTCATGCCTGTATATATTGAGATGTTTCCACAGAAAAGCCTACCCAGTGGCTTCCCACTGCCCTATTCTCTCCACTGCCCTGATCCACGCATTTTTAATATCTGACCTGGTGGGAAAAATTTCTTGCTGATGTCAGGGAAGGAAAACAGTCTTCCTCTACCCTCTTAGGTTCAGCGAATGAAGACTGTGAATTAAACTGTTAAAAGACAGATGAACTGAAGGGGCAGGGAAACAGTGTTCATTTATATATGCAAGACAACGAGCACTGAGGAGAAGCAGGGTGAGTGACTCAAAGGGGTGATAGAACTGGGAGCTTAGATACCTCGTTACAGAGGATGGATGACAAGTGCAAGAAAGTGACAAGACAAAGTCCACAGTTTGTGCTCTCAGTTGGGTGATAAGTTTGTGAAAGTACACGTGTGAGAAAACTAATGAAAGCTAAGGGTTCTCAGTAAGGTGATTTCTTGCGGATCCAACTTGTTGCCCACCGACCTCCTGTCTCTGGGAGTAATGGTGATTTTCCTCCTGGCCAGGAAGGGGAGGAGGGCTTCTCCACAAGGAGAGTTGGATGCCCTGCTTTCCAGCAGAAGAGGGAGGGTGGAGGGCTTTTCCTGCACCTGCCATTGCTCGGTTACCTTCAGCTTCAAAGCATCCTTGTCCAGAGTGGTACATTTGGGGCTGGCAAGTCCTCATCCCCTTCACCACATCTCATATTCTGGAAAGGAAGGATGAGCCTGCGTCGTTCGGAGGGAGATGAGGGGCACAGACCTTTTATAGAGTTGCATCACCTTGGCAATATCAGCTCATCTCTAAGAGGTCAGCAGGCTTCTTTAATGGGGCTTAATTTTAAAATTGCTATGATGAGACTATTGCTTGAAAATTGACACAAATTGTGCTCTGTGAGGGAGTTTCCATGGTGGTTTAGTGATAAAGAATCTGCCTGCAATGCAGGAGACTTGGGCTTGATCCCTGGGTCAGAAAGAACCCCCAGAGGAGGGCATGGCAATCCACTCCAGTATTCTTGCCTGGAGAGTCCCATGACAGAGGAGCCTGGTGGGCTACCATGCATGGGGTCACAAAAGAGTCAGACACAACCTAGGAACTAAACAAGTGCCCTTGGGTTGATGTGTTCAGTTAAATGTACATACATTTTCCTGATCAAAGTCAATATTATAACACTGGATGCCCATCTGGGAATTCTAAAGTATATCAGATGTCACGATTTCATGTGATATAATAATTTTACAGACATCTTGCTTTGGTGAACGTGCCTTTTAAAAATATTTTCCACCTTGTATTTCATTTTGAACATGACCTGTAATTTGAAAAAAAAATTAGTTTTCCTTTCTCCTTTTTCTCTAAGCCTTAACTGATGAATGCCTAGTGGAGAAGCAATTGATTTATGTATTAACATACATGAACATGCATGAAAGGAATCGATTAAATTGAGATGAACTATTAAGAGCCAGAATCCTCCCTTAACAAGATATTAACATATAATATGTCTTTTTGAGCAAAGTGACATTTCATAAGAAAAACATTGAGAATAAGACATTGAGAAAAGGAAAATCTGGACCTGAGGCTATGACACAGGCTGATGACCATTAGAGCCCATAAGTCTCTGCTGAATATTTGCAGCTTTGTGTCCATTCCAAGATGTCCACTGAGGACTAGAATCATCTTCTTCCTTGCCTTTTTCCTAGATGGGGCTCTGAGCTCATGTGTTAGGTCTCAACAGCACCATGCCTGCTCAGAGCAGGTTTTAGGGATGTATGTGTGTGGGTGTGTGTGTGTGTGAATTGGTTAGTCATGTCTGACTCTTTGTGACTCCATGGAGTGTAGCCCACCAGACTCCTTTGTCCACAGAATTCTCCAGGCAAGAATACTGGAGTGGGTTGCCATTCCCTTCTCCAGGGGATCTTCCCAACCCAGGGATGGAACCCCTGTCTCCTGCATTGCAGGCAGATTCTTTACCATTTGAGTCACATGGGAAGCCCAGGTTTTAGGGATGAATTGATAATATAAATGAAGATCCAGAGATCCTGCCTGATTTTCATTCATCTTTAAAAAAAAAAAAAGTCCATTCTGGTTTTGGACTTTTTTTTTTTTTTTTCCAGTGAGTTTGTCATACATTGATATGAATCAGCCATGGATTTACATGTATTCCCAATCCCGATCCCCCCTCCCACCTCCCTCTCCACCCGATTCCTCTGGGTCTTCCCAGTGCACCAGGCCGGAGCACTTGTCTCATGCATCCCACCTGGGCTGGTGATCTGTTTCACCATAGATAGTATACATGCTGTTCTTTTGAAATATCCCACCCTCACCTTCTCCCACAGAGTTCAAAAGTCTGTTCTGTATTTCTGTGTCTCTTTTTCTGTTTTGCATATAGGGTTATCGTTATCACCTTTCTAAATTCCATATATATGTGTTAGTATGCTGTAATGTTCTTTATCTTTCTGGCTTACTTCACTCTGTATAATGGGCTCCAGCTTCATCCATCTCATTAGAACTGGTTCAAATGAATTCTTTTTAATGGCTGAGTAATATTCCATGGTGTATATGTACCACAGCTTCCTTATCCATTCATCTGCTGATGGGCATCTAGGTTGCTTCCATGTCCTGGCTATTATAAACAGTGCTGCGATGAACATTGGGGTGCACGTGTCTCTTTCAGATCTGGTTTCCTCAGTGTGTATGCCCAGAAGTGGGATTGCTGGGTCATATGGCAGTTCTATTTCCAGTTTTTTAAGAAATCTCCACACTGTTTTCCATAGCGGCTGTACTAGTTTGCATTCCCACCAACAGTGTAAGAGGGTTCCCTTTTCTCCACACCCTCTCCAGCATTTATTGCTTGTAGACTTTTGGATAGCAGCCATCCTGACTGGCGTGTAGTGGTACCTCATTGTGGTTTTGATTTGCATTTCTCTAATAATGAGTGATGTTGAGCATCTTTTCATGTGTTTGTTAGCCATCTGTATGTCTTCTTTGGAGAAATGTCTGTTTAGTTCTTTGGCCCATTTTTTGATTGGGTCATTTATTTTTCTGGAATTGAGCTTCAGGAGTTGCTTGTATATTTTTGAGATTAATCCTTTGTCTGTTTCTTCATTTGCTATTATTTTCTCCCAATCTGAGGGCTGTCTTTTCACCTTGCTTATAGTTTCCTTTGTAGTGCAAAAGCACCCTGTTCTTTATAAACATAGGCAGAAACATCACCACAAGGAAGCATCACTTTTCATGGGGGTGGGTAGAGGTGGTGGGAGCCTGGTGTTCTCTGAGAGCCCCCCACTAGACCAGTAGCTGTCAGCCTTCTTCTCCTGGGAGGGGGGTCTGCATGAGGATGTGTTGACACGTGTGCAGCAGGGGAGCTTCTTGCAGTAAAAGAAGGTAGTTAAACACTCAAGCTCTGGACTGAAATGCCCAGGTGCAGGCCTCTGCTCTCTTAACTACATCTGCACTTAGCTTGTTCTACGAGTCCAATTAACCTTTTTGTGCCTCCGTCAGCTGAAAAATGGCATCGGTAATGGTCAGAGCTCCACAGGGCTGGAGTACAGATTAGAAAGGACGCTGCCTCCCAACGTGCCTGACACACATGTACACGCTGATTTCCATGCCTGCTTAGAGAACCAGCCCAAGACACTGCCCATCAGCACCGGTCGTCCATTCCCTCCTCAACTAGTCCTCGGGGCCTGGACTGCATCTCTGCTAAGCTCTGAGCTTGCAACGTTGGCAGCAGAGTCTCTGGTGCTTCAGAGAGCACCTTGTTATTTTTTTTTTAATTGGAAGATAATTACTTTACAATATTATGTTGGTTTCTGCTATACAACGTGAATCAGCTGTAAGTATACATATATCCCCTCCCTTATGAGCCTCCCTCCCAACCCGCCCCCATCCCATCCCTCTAGATCATCCATCACAGAGCACCGAGCTGAGCTCTCGGTGCTATAGAGCGGCTTCCTGCTAGCTCTCTGTTTGACGCGTGATCATGTATATATGTCAGTGCTACTCTCGTGCTGTTGAACCTGTGTTCACATTCGGGAGTTGTTCCTTAGCTGGGTGCTCAGAAACAGACTGACTGAGTTGAAAGCCAGCACCACTTCCAAAACTGCTGCCAACAGTTTGCTCTGATTAATCCTCCCGCCAGAGACCCTCATCTTTCTGCATCTCTGCTACACCCTGTATTTTCCCATTTCTTATATTGAGAGGATGCTACAGAGAAATATGAAGAAAAAAATAGTGTAAAATCTAGACACGAAGTCCATTAGAAACTCTTGGAGATTCTGCAGGGTGAAAGGCAGAGAGATTAGGGTGAGCAAGAGAACAAAACTCAGGGTTAAGAGTGAAAAGGTGTGGATACCCGCTACCTGCCCTGGAGCCCCACACAGGATGGACCTAACAGATGACCCCCATCCATCTCCTCCCCCAAAGCAGGAGCATTCCGTAATCTATAACTCTTTCCATCCCTGGGCATTTTCTTTTCTTCTTTATTAACTTTATACCTGGACCAATTCCTTCAAAGAGACCTACATGTTTCTACCTCAGAGAGAGATGAAACTCCTGTTTCCTATGTTTAGTTCGATAAAAAGGGCTAAAGTAATATGAAGAACTATTGACCTTCTAGGTTGTCTGCACACATCATTTTCATCTTGCTCTATGTTTGCAGCCATGGGGGTATATTTTAAAAGCGAAAAGTAAAAACTCTATTTTTTATCTTACTAGAGCATCCCCGTTGCCATACTTCATCTGTTTGCCTGCCGAGAAAATGCATCACACTTCTTCATGAAAGGAATGAAGATTTATACACTTGTCTTTGTTCTGTGCACACCAATTCTAGCTTGTGGCTTCAGCGGGCTATGACAGTTTGAAGCTTTAGAGACGGTCAGCTGGAGGCAACAGATGGTTCCTGATTTCCATCAGAAGATGAGGCCATCAGAGGCATTCTCCCGAGCCTGTACAAGCTTCCTCAGACTGTGCTGAGGTGAGAGAGTCATTTCTCTCCAAACCCAGCAGGCCAGAGTCCTTGAGCTCCCAAAGGCTTGTGACCAGGAAGCCCAACAACCCATTCATAAACCAGTATGAGGCTAATCTATAAATGACCACCCCCTGGTCCCAAAACCTGTCAGTCACGTATAATCATGCAGTACCTAGAGTCCTGGACAGGGAGCTCTCAGGACAAAGTTCATCATCAGAAGAGTCCATCCATTCATTCTGTTTTTGTGTCAGTGATTAGACAGTCAGGCTTTCCATTCGGGATCGAGCTCTTTTGCAGAAAAGGGCAATCAATCATTTTGTTCTCCCTCTCATCTGACACTCACTGGTACCTCGAATGTGCAGTTTCCAGAACAGCCCTGTGTCCAGACAAAGAGATGAGCTGATGGGGGTTTCTGCCTTTGTAACTGCTCACAGATTGGTGCTGTCCTACCTGATGGAGGGCGGGGTGGCATGGAGTGGCAGGATGAGAACTGAGTCTCCTCTGCCCGCCACGGGGAGACCCCAGGGAAGGAAATGCAGTTCATCCATCAGACAAGGTGGTGAGTGGTACACACTCCTCATATCTCAATGAGCTTTCCATGCCTCATTCATCTTGTCGCTAAGCCAGTCAGTTCTGAATGTGTTGCACTTATTTTCATTGTGTGTCACGCATTGAACCTTTAAAGATTTACCAAGTCCAGTCGAGTTTGGTGAATGTGCATTGAGCATCTGCTCTGTGCAAATGGATCTGCAAACCTCTGGACTTGCAAGCAAAGACTCGAGTGATGATGGGAAAGTAGACCTCCTTCTCAGGCAGGCCCCAGCCGCAGGGAGGTGAGTAGCTTACATACCAAGAGCCAGCACCCAGAGGCGACACATGGTCATAAAGGGGGCAGGGGATTTGGAGAGAAGCAGGATCAGGTGGGGTCAGCAAGGTTTTTGGAGGGAGCTATAATTTTGGTTGAGGCTTGAAGGGTCAGGCAGGAGGCTGGCTGTGAGTTGAAACAGGTGGGGAGGCTGTGGAGGATAGAGGGTCGGGGGTGGGTGGGGTTTGTCTGCAGCGAGTGTAGACACAGGTGGGAGACCGATGGATTCACAGAGCTGAGAAGTTTGTGTTGAATGAATTCCATGGTAAGACACTGTTGAATATTCTCCATCTGGGGAATCACATGCTTGGAGGTGCCACAAATACCAAGGTCTTCAAGTACACACATTTTTAGGCAGCTTTACCTCACTTTCCTCCATCCTTGTGGTCCCAGCAGAAACTCGAGTGTGACCAGGTGCCCAAGGATTTGCTTTACCACTAGTACCAACTGCATCTCTTCTTTCTTTCTCAGGACTATACAGATGAATGACCCTTAATCCTTCATGTAAATTGGCTGGAAAAGATTGATTTCAACAGAGAATTGCCTTTTTAAGAAAGAGAGGCAAAAATAGGGAAATACAGTCAATATTTTAATGGAAAGTCTTTTCAGCATATGGCTTGAAATATTAGCAATAACCTTTCAGATAAAGTTCAGGTTGACACTGGAAGTTTATAGTACATGTAGAAACTTTAAATTGTGTGGACCAAGGTTTGGCTCTCCATCTATAACAACTTTTTTTGCAGCTGAAGTGCACTGTTTATTCAGATGTGTGCTCTGCTTCAATGTTTGTTATTTTAAAGATCATATCTGTTTACATTTTCATAATTTTTATAACCTACATTTTAAAATTATAAGGTATGTTTTGATTTTATGGGGCTTTAAAAGCTTATACAGATAGATGATGGCTATAAATTATTCAGACTGATGTTTTGGAGCATTTTGGGAAAATCATGGCCGTGGTTTATATTTAAATCACAACAGTCTCATTATTATAAAAAATATTTTTAGCAAGTCTGCCATATGTATACCTGTACTCAGTGCTGGGGATTAAAAAAGGTTGAAGAAATGGTTGCTGCCCTTAGGGATCTCACACTCCACTTGGTGACACAGAACAGAAAATAAAACACTCCCCAACAAAATATTATGTCAGTGACTGTGGAGGGGGAGGGGGCAGGGCTGGACGTGAAAGGAAAGGCTCTTTGGAGAACAATCCAGCGCTTCAGTGGGAAGCCCTGGTGGCGTGGTGATAAAAAGTCCTCCTGACAGTGCAGGAGATCCAACAGACTCAAGTCCAGTCCCTGGGCTGGGAAGATTCCCCTGCAGACGAGATGGCAACCCACTCCAGTATTCTTGCCTGGAGAATCGCATGGACAGAGGAACCTGGTGGGCTACAGTCCATGGGGTCACAAAGATTCAGACACGACTGAGTGCCCATTCCAAGTGCTCTGACAAAGCAAATTGGAGCTGGGATGTCCTTCAGTCTTTCACTTTTGTCATCTTTCCAACATATTGCTTTCAGTTTTATTGAAAACTGATTTTTAAAAATTTAGAATATTGAATATATTTACTTTTCAAAATCTAAAAGATACAAAACATTCCCAGCATTCTCATTCAAAAATGAAGCCCTCAAGTATCAATCTAGCAAAATATGCACAAGATCGTTATGAGGAAAAACTGCACATTTCTGATGAACAAAAGTTGTGTTTTGTTGGTAATATTGTACAGCATAAGGGAATATATTTGAAATGGCCATGAGTAATGTCCTTGTGGGGTTTCCCAGGTGGCACTAGGGGTAAAGAACCTGCCTGCCAACGCAGGAGATGTGAGAGAAGTGGGTTCAATCCCTGAGTCAGGAAGAGTCCCTGGACGGGGGCACAGCAACCCAGCCCAGTACTCTTGTCTGGCTCCAGTATTCTTGCCTGGAGAATCCCATGGACAGAGGAGCCTGGTGGGCTAAGTCCATAGGGTCCCAAAAAGTCAGACTCAACTGAAGTGACTTAGCACAGCACAGCACACAATGCCCTTATAATGACAATGAATACCTCATTATAAAGACAACTTGTAAGGCTGATGAAGAAGATGTTTTGTTAATGACATGGAAAGTACATTAAGTAAAATATCAGGCTAAAAAAAAGAATGCAAAATTATGTACAGACAGATTAAGTCTATTTTTAAGTGCTTAAAAAAATCAGCCAAATGGTCCTATGTCAAAATCATATGTCATTTCAGAAGTGTGGGATGTAGGATGATGTATCAGTTAAGGAAGAGGCTAAACTGCTATATAAAAAAATAGAAAAAGATGCCAAAATATAGTTGCTCCATCAGACCAGAGAGCGTTTGTTTCCCATACAAACGCTGAAAGCAGGCAGGTGATTCAGAGCTGGCAGGAGGCTATGCCCTTGGAGCTCAGTCAGGACCCCAGTTTCTCTACTACACTCTGGGGTGTGGTCCTCTTCGTCTTGTCCAAGGCTGGTCCACTTGTATCAGTCTGTTCTAGCCTAAGGGAGATCAGGGGGGCTATGTCGCTTCCCTGCAGAATTGTGATCTGGAAGTGCATGCACTTATGTTACTCCAGGGGCCCCAAGAAAGAAGGCTGTCTCTGGTGGGCTTCAGTGAACCCACTTAGAGGGCCAAGGGTTCTGATACTAAACGTGGAAACTGGAAGGAGCATGGTGGGATCACTTGGCCATTTCTATGACCAGAAGACTTCTTTTTACTTCTTAATATTTTTCTCTCATTTTTAATTACAAAATGGGTGTGTATTCCATTTATGATTTTTGTAGCCACACAAAAAATAGGAATAAAACATTCTCGCTCGATTTGTTCTGTAAACCTCGTTTTAAGAATAGATGGCCTATTGGCACAATAAAAATTATTCATACTCAGCCATAAAAAAGAATGAAAATTTGCCACTTGCAACAACATGGATAGACCAACCTAGAGAGTATTATGCTTGGTGAAATAAGTTAGATAAATACTGTATTTTTCACTTATACATGGGATCTAAAAATAAAACAAATGGTTAAATTTAACAAAACAGAAAAAGACTCACAGATATAGAGACCAAACTAGAGGTTACCAGTGGGGAGAGGGAAGTGGGGAGGGACAAGAGAGGGGTAGGGGATTAAAAGGTACAAACTACAATGTATAAAATAAATGAGCTACATGGATGTAATGTGTAGCACAGGGAATATAACGAATAATTTATACTATTGTTAAATGGACATAATCTATGAAAATATTAAATCACTATGTACACCCACAATTAATATAATATTGTAAGTCAACTATATTTCAATAAAAAGTAATAAAATTAAAAAGAAAGAATAGATGGTCTATTGAGACTTCCCTGGTGGTCCAGTGGCTAAGATTCTACTCCCAATGCATGGGTCCTGTTTGATCCCTGATTAGGAATTAGGTTCTACAGGTCCCAACTGAGGCTCTGTGCAGCCAAATATATAAATGGATAAAAATATAAAAAAAGGTAACATTATAGTACCTGCAAAATCGATAAGTATTTCACTCTTTTGTCAGATTTCTAATATGAACACCATGTAGAGAACAATGAAATTAATTAATAGAACATACAATCTCAAAGTAACTTCTGTGGAAATTTCTAATAGGGTTGTTTTCTTTTGTTTTCTTATATTGTTTTCTTTATTGATTATATTTTTATAGCAGATCAGACTTCCTGAAGGTTGGTTGGTCTGAGTAGTAAATTGAGAATATGTTCACTAAGTTAAGCCCAGTCTAGAACTGACTGAAACACTATACAGGACCATGTAAAGTTGTCCTGCATTAGAAATTCCAACAGATAACCCAGAATTTGCTATACGGCACTATTTAATCTTTGGTTTCTGGTAATGTGCTTTCTAACTGGATGGATAGCAACACTTCCTCCACTGTGGATTAGAAAAAAATATCAAGGGATCCTCCAAAGAACACGAAAACCTCAGATCCATTTCTCCAATTGTAGGCTTTGACTTTTAGATCAAACCTTATGTTCATTTTCAAAATTTGAATCATAGATGGTTTTAAAATATTCCTAACTGCAAGTGGCATAAACACAAAAGTGATAAAGATATTAAAAGTGAGCAATCGTCCTGAAAATGTTTTCCAGTTGAATTTCTCAGCTCACTAATGACAATGGGATGTGGGTATTACTTAGCTGTCTACTGTAACTGACAAAGGCATGGTGCAATGACATGAAACACAGAAGTAGATTGAGGGGATATGAAGGTTGTTGAGTGGAAAAAATGGACATGAATGGGATGGTTATGGAACTGGAAGAGCATGTTCACTTAGGGAAAGATAATTGTCCTGTCAATCTAGACACTGTGGACTTAATAGTCTCCTGGGGTATTTTTCTGGTTGTGAAATTCCCCTATGACTCTGAGAGCCACTTTTACATAAATAAAGCCATTTAATAATCTTGATATAATGGGTCAAGATTGGCAGCCATTTGTGGAATAAGATATTGCTTCAAGCTTAAAGTGAGTGAATCATAAAGGTAATAACAATAGCTCACACTCACCATGACCAGGCATATTTAAAATGCGCTATCTATCGAATGTTCATTTAATCCTCAGAACAGTCCTCCAAGATAAGTACGATTATTGTCTGCATTTTATAGTTGAAAAAGTATCACTGTCAAATTCCTTTAATAGCTTTTCTGGGTTTCTGTGTGCTTTAGAATGTTTAGTGAGGGTGTGTGTCTGTGTGTGTTTGCATGCACACACAGACACACACACACACACACGCCTGCTACAGAAGATTGGAGAAAGTAGATTGTAGAAAGAACCAAATAGTCACTGGAGAAATGGCTGGAAGAAGGTCATTATAATCCCAAAGGTTCAGTGACTTCCTTGTTGAAGAGGCTTCCAGTAGGTGAGAATGTGCTTTGCTAAGAAATTAGAAGTGATGTCTTCCGGGGGCAGGGAGAAGCACTGGGGTAACAGTAGTGGAGTAGACAGTGGGGATAGTATTATTGGAGGAGCATTTGTTGAGGGCCTCATTAATTGATCATGTTTAGAAATGACCTCAACTCAGGCAAACGTTTAGCTGCAGCAACTTTACTTAGTCCTGTTTTTATTATATTTCTCAACACATTTAATACTTTTCAGCACAACAGAGAATATTTCCATGTTTCTTTATTTCACCAAATTTGGGAAGAAGAACTGTACTATCCTTATCTCTCTCTGTTATTTATCTATCATGTGCACACGTGTGCAGTGGCAATGGCATTGTAGGATGTTAGTAAAAGAAATTTCATCAGATATAGATGTCTCGAGTTACAGATGACAGAGTCAAGTGGGTTGTTTTTCTTTTTTTTTTACTGGAGTATAGTTGATTTGTGTGTGTGTGTGTGTGTGTGTGTGTGTATGTGTGTGTGTGTTAGCTGCTCAGTCATGTCTGACTCTTTGTGATCCCATGGACTTTAGCCCACCAGGTTCCTCTGTCCATGGGATTCTTCAGGCAAGAATACTGGAGTGGGTAGCCATTTCCTTCTCCAGGGGAATCTTCCTAACCCAGGGAACAAACCCAGGTCTCCTGGATTGCAGGCAGTCTTCACCATCTGAGCTACCAGAAGCTACTGTTGATTCATAAAGTTGTGTTATTTCAGATGTGCAGGTGTGCCACAAAGTGATTCAGTTATACATACACACATATGAATCTATTTTTTTCAGATTCCTTTCCCTCATAGGTTATTACAAAATATTGAATATAGTCCCCTGTGCTATATAGGAGGTCCTCGTTTGTTATCTATTTTATATATAGTAGTATGTATCTGTTAATCTCAACCCCCTAACTTATTACCCTCCTCCTGCTTTTGCCCTTTGGTAACCATAAGTTTGTTTATGTCTGTGGATCTATTTGTTTTGTAAATAAGTTTATTTATATCATTTTTTAAGATTCCAGAAGTAAGTGGTATCATATAATATTTGTCTTTCTCTGTCTTAGTCACTTCACTTAGTGTGATCATTTCCAGGTCCATCCATGTTGGTGCAAACATTCAAGCATTCTTATGATGTATTCAAGGCTGTGATGCTAAACATGACTGCCCAGGACTGGAACCTGATTGCCCGTCTCCTAGGAGAGCATTTTTTCCATGACACGACTGAGCCTCCATCACCAACTGCTATATTAAATGGATAAGCCAATTTCCTCTTGCATGGAGTGGTTCTTATAAGAAGAGCTTTAAAAAATGTTAGTTAATTTCCCCAGTGAACATCTGAGCTGGAGTGATAGGTTTATTTCTTCCGCACATACGAAGGGATGTGTCTGTGTAAGGCTGAGGGACTGGCCACAGGGCAGAAGAATGTGGGTTTGAATTAGTGATCCTCCCTGGATATTGGAACAGCACTTTCTCTCGGCTCAGAGAACTAGACCGTGTGCAAATCAGGACACTGTGTTCTGACTTCAGCCCATCTGGACCCTGATTAAGTGAAGGCTGTTTCCTCATAATCCTGCTTCCAGCGTGTGCGTCCTCACTCAACTCTTCAGCCATTTCTACATGAGGCCAGTTCCGTCTGAGTGATTTTTCTTCCACTTATTGAACTCTGTTTTCACCTAGATTAACTGGCTATTTTGCATTTACCCTTAGCAATGTGAGAAGCTATTTGTGCAGATGTGTTTTCATAGGGTGTGGAATTCCAGTGTCTAGAAATTGTCTTGGGCTTCCTTGCAGGCTCAAATGGTAAAGAATCTGCCTGCAACACAGGAGTACCCAGATTGGATCCTTGGGTCAGGAAGATCCCCTGGACAAGGGAATGGCAACCGACTCCAGGAAGCTTGTTGGAGAATTCCATGGACTGAGGAAACTGGCAGGCTACAGTCCATGGGGTCACAAGGAGTCAGACATGACTGAGCAACTGAAATACACATACACACAGAAATTGTCTCAGATTTGTTGTCTTCTGTCATCTACTGTTGCTCTATCTAGTACAAAACACAAGGAAAACTCAACCAACTGGATGGCTATATTCCTCTTTCCAGAAGCACAAGCACCAGCCTTAAAGCGCACCACCCACACCACCCAGATGTCCAAGTCTGCAGTCTTCACTCAGGGCGGAACGTGTGCTGAGACTGTGCACACGCTCGGCTGTGTGGAGGGGCTCAGAAGCTGTGATGAGGCAGAGCTAGAGCCAAGCAAATACGGTCTGAAACAGTCTCCAAAATTTCCTTGATGGAGAACTTACAGACAAATCTATTTTTATGCTTTTAAATCTTCAGAATTAGATCAGAAGTGCAAATTTCCACCCTAAAGCAAAGGACAGACGGTTTCTAGAATGCAGTGTGTGTGTGTGTGTGAGAGAGAGAGAGAGAGAGAGATAAAGAACACATGCCTTAGAGAGACAGGGACAGAGACAGACACTGATAACAGAGAGAGAGAACACAGGTCTCTCAGCTGGAACCCTGGTGGACCCAACAAACACACTTCTCCTGGCTGGGTTAGTTTCTTCTTTTCAGATTTTTTTTTTTTTTAATGTGAACCACTTCTAAAGTCTTTATTGAATTTGTAACAATATTGCTTCCATTTTATGTTTTGTATTTGTTTTGGCTTTGAAATGTGTGGGATCTTAGCTTCTGACCAGGGATCGAACCTGTACCCCTGCATTGGAAGGTGACGTCTTAACCCCTGGACCACCAGGGAAGTCCCAGCTTCTTCTTTCACCTGACCTTGGGGTTACTTGGCTATTCTTTTACGAAATCTTTGAAACAAATGCTAAGTTCATTACTTTTCAGACTCCCCTTTTTGTTCTAAGATCAGCACTCAGGAGAGCCTATGTGCTCTATACAGCCACATTCACTAATTCTCGAGTTTGTCCTGTCACCTCCGAATGCTCATACAGGTGGGTCTGATCCTTACAAGACCCAACAGGTCCTCCCTGGGGCTGATTTAGGCCAGTGAAGATCCCAGCACCGAGACTGGCTTGGTAATCTCGCTACTGACCCAGTTGGTGCTCAACAATGGTGCTGGTGTCTGGTTCTTCCTGACCCACTGGCTCTGTCATAGGTGTCCCTATGGATACTGTATCTCTGGAGCAGCTGCAGCACCATGACCACTCCACGCTGCCCTATCAGGTTGTGCAGGTTGCGCACTGCACAACTCCAGGGAGCTGTCACAGATCCATGTGTTCACTACAGGAGAGCTTTAACTGATGGAGGAGTGAGACGTCTAGGGATGCACGGTCTCTTTCGAGTCTGCACAGCATCACCAGGTGGGCTGTCTTTGGGCTGCTTTCCTTGATCAAGCTGGAGACACTCTGAGGGCTCGCCTTAACTGTGGGTTCCACAGTGGTGTTCCGACAGCAGCCTTCATTCACCTCTGACCCCAAAAGAGGGGATTGCCTGACCCCAGCCCTGCTCTCCCTGCTCACAGCTACGACTTTGCCTCTGCATCAGATAGCAATGGTCATCCCCTGCATTACCACACCAGATGCATGTGCTGCCTGTCCCATCCATTACCATATCACTGCCTGCCCCATTCATGCATCCACGTGAAATGCTGATGTTGCCACTCCAAACTGCATGCAGATAATTCAAGCTCAAACAGGCTCTGTGAGACCAGCACCGGGCTCTGGGAGGGAGGCCCTCCCTCTGAAGTGCACTCAGCAGACACCACCCTTGCTGCTGTCTTCTCTTCTCTTTCCTAGGTATTCCCTGTCGACCACATCATCCTGAAATGTAGGTTTTGTCTGAGTGGGGGACAGTCCAAGCCATGAAGTCCTGAGACTTGGGGGAAAGCCACTTTCCCCTCCTTGAATATCCTTCTGTCTTCCTGGGCTGGTGTGACTCCCATTTTTTCCACTCCTCTAACAACACCTTCTTATTAGTTAATTGCTCTTGGAGTATAGTTGCTTTACAATGTTGTGTTAGCTTTCACTGCTGCTGCTGCTAAGTCACTTCAGTAGTGTCCAACTCTTTGCAACCCCATAGACTTTAGTCCGCAGGGCTCCTCTGATCATGGGATTCTCCAGG
The DNA here is from genome assembly GCF_910594005.1 of Cervus elaphus. NCBI lineage: Eukaryota > Metazoa > Chordata > Mammalia > Artiodactyla > Cervidae > Cervus > Cervus elaphus. The sequence goes on from NC_057825.1 coordinate 59,452,785, forward strand.
CAAGAATACTGGAGTGGGTTGCCATTCCTCTTCCAGGGTATCTTTCTGACCCAGGGATCAAACCCATGTCTCTTAAGTCTCCTGAATTGTCAGGTGGGCTCTTTACCACTAGCGCCACCTTGGAAGCCCCCGTTAGTTTCTATTACATGTCAAAATGAATCAGCTATACGTGTGCATATATCCCCTCCTTTTGCAGTTTAACTAGAGTTCCCTGTGCTATACAGTAGATTAGTTATCTATGTTATATACAGTTATCTATTTTATATACATTTAAAATATAAATATAAAATTTATGTATTTTATATTAGTTATTTATTTTATATACAGTATCAATAGTGTATATGTTTCAATCCCAATGTTCCAACTCATCCCATCCCCCCACCTTCCCTCACTGGTATCAGTATATTTGTTCTCCACAGCTATTTCTCTATTTCTGCTTTGCAAATAAGATCACCTATACCACTTTTCTAGACTCCACATACATATGTTAATAAACAATGTCCGTTTTTCTCTTTCTGACTTACTTCACTCCATATGACACTCTCTAGATTCATTCTCATCTCTACAAATGACCCAATTTTGTTCCTTTTTATGGCTGAGTAATAGTTCATTGTATATCTATGTCATATTTTCTTTATCCATTCCATTCCCAGTCTTAAAACCAGGAGACACAAGTGTAAGATTTTGGGTGGGTATAGAATGGACTTACATGGATATTTGATGAAAAAGCAGGGTCTTAGATTATTTTCCAAATTATAACAGAAAAGGTAAGGGGGGAAATGCCCTGTGCACTGCTGTAAACCAGGAAAAATAGAAACAGAGTAAATAGCACATTGCTTATGAAGACAACTGTGTTGGCAGAGGTGACTGTTTGATGTCCTGGTCATTTGCTGAGCCATGAGGTTGCCTGAGGTCAGCAACATCTACTGCTCTGTTGAGCTGTATCAATTCTGCTAGTGCCCTTTTAGATCCAAACTGACAGCCTGGATCTAAAAACCACACACACAGCGCAGAGGCTGGCGGGAGCACAGAGGCTGTGTTCCAGCTAATCCGTCGGGCTCCTTAATGCAAAGAGACGTTCTGCCTCCCCATTATTGTCAGCCAGGGGATAAAAAGTATTGCATTTGGCACATCTTTTATATGGCTCTGCTTATCTACGCATTTCTATGGCAACGATCAGTGTAGCACCCGGATCCTCATTAATCCTCTCAACGTCCCTGTTGGGGAGGCTGCTGACAGCGAATACAATCTCTGTTCTGTGGGCGAGTGAAGTCTTCCCATCATTTGTGGATGTTGCTGGACAGGAAGAAATGTTTAAAACTCCCAGAAGCAGAGACAGCACTATATCCATCTTTCTGGCCAAGACCTGCTTGTTTCTTTTCAGTGTTCCTCTCCTGTGTGTTCATCTCCCCAACATCCTGCCTTCAGAAGCCTCCACCTCTTCCATTTTAAACAGAGATATAGAGCCACCTTGCCTAGTTCCCCACATTTGCAGACAAGCAGATGGAGGTGTCTCCACCACCCTTTGCCTCCCATCTGCCTCTGGTGAAGGAGCCCCTCACCAAGTTTAGATCCACTTTCTGGTTCTGATGGGGCTCCTCACTGAGTTGGCCAGCACTCATCTTTTTCTTCAGCAATTTTAGGTCATTCACTGTGCTTGCTTTGTAATCCTGCTTGATAACCAAGCTGAGCGTTCAGTCAATTGAGCCTGCATCACCGAAGGGGCTGGTACTTACCAGACCCTGTTGGGTTGAGTGCTCCCTGCCCAGAGTGAATGCAGGTGCCATTTGCCCTCCCTGAAGGCAAGGCGACAGATGCCCTTCAACTTGCATATGACATGGGGGGGCCCATGTCTTTACCGATTTTAGGTAAAGAACAAGTGGTTTGGAAGACCATTACCAGCGTAGTTCTAACCCCTGCTCTATTCATTTATTGAAATATTGAGTTAATATGAGCATTGTTTCAAATGTGGAAAGCTTTGAGTCAGCCAGAGAACATCTCTTTCTAAAGGGGGAAATGTCTTTAAAAGCCAGTGTTCCAGGAACTTGTCCACTGACTTTTTTTTTTGGCTGCTCTGAGTGGTATGTGGGATCTTAGCTCCCTGACCAAGGATTGAACCTAAGTCCCTTGCAGTGGAAGCAAAGAGTCTAACTGCTGGACTACCAGGGAAGTTCCTCGTCCACTGACATTAAACAAACAGTATTTATATAACAATTGGATATGATATGATAAGATATGATTGGATATTGACTGAGACTTTCTTATAATATATGAAAATAAGATAGAGACATTGCATTTTAGCCTTCTCATCAAGTTCCCTGCCCTATGTTGCAGCATTAACATGATGGAAATAGTAACAGACTAGAAAAAAAGTGAAAGTGTAGTTTAAAATCAGTTTAAAGTGAGTTTTAAAATGCCCTTGGCTCAGAGCCTTAGAGAGGACATCAATCAAATTAGAAGAGGATGATACATCCTCCAGTGATTAAAAATAAATGGTCCATAAAGGTAACAGATGTAAGAAATTTTAGCACCAAGATATTAATTTCCTTTTGTATTAGAGTTTTCATGTTGCTTTGTAAAATCATGAATTCTCCCAGTCCAGTCACACCAGAGGAAAGCAATAATAATGATAATAAAACCTAATAATAATAATTACCAACTCAGTGGACATGAGTTTGAACAAGCTCTGGGAGTTGGTGATAGACAGGGAAGCCTGGTGTGCTGCAGTTTGTGGGGTCGCAGAGTTGGACATGACTGAGCTGAACTGAATAATAGTAATATTTTATAATAATGTATTATTATTATAATTTGTTATTATAATAATAAAAACGAGAGGTATAATAAAACCTAATAATAATATTTTATAATAATTATTATTGCTATAATTTGTTGTTTATTATAATAATGATAATAAAACCAAAAACAATATTGAAGTGCAGGTCCATACACGGCAGACCTCCTGGGACTGGAATTTCTCTAGAGCTTCCTGTCCTCATGGGGCCATCTTCCTGGAGGAAGATGCTCTGAACTCCAGGTTTTCTCTTCCTGTCCTGCCGTCTGGTTCCTGGTCATAACAGGTGATTTTGCATCTGCCGAGGCTCTGCAGAGGCTTGGCTGCCAGTGCCCGCAGTCTTCACCCACAGCTGTCGAGGCTGTTCTCAAAGGCACAGCAGAGCTCCTTTCCATCAGAAACTTCTTTCACAACGGTGACCTCCATCTTGGTCACCAGTCTTGGCTGAACTAGCTCTTGAGGACTGGGAACAAAGTCCTCCAGGGCTGAAGACCACAGGGTTGGAGTCTCAGAGTTCTCTTCAGCAGCAATATATCACTGTCTCAAGATGAGGCTCCATCTCCGCGAGGTCAGGATGGGGGTCTGGATGCTGAGGGTCCTCAGAGGACGCGATGTCTGAGCATTTCCATCCCCGTGTTGTGAAATCTCCACAATAGATCTCAAATCTCCTCCACTGTTTGGACAAAAAACCTATTTGCTTCACTTACCTTTTTGGTGGTTATTGTGGACTGAATTATGCTCGCTCCCTCCACCCTATAAATCAGGTAGAGAGGGAGGTGGGAGGGGGGATCGGGATGGAGAATACATGTAAATCCATGGCTGATTCATGTCAATGTATGACAAAAACCACTACAATATTGTAAAGTAATTAGTCTCCAACTAATAAAAATAAATGACAAAAATAAATAAATAAAAGCAATAAGCTGTGAGTATGTGACAAGAAAAAAAAAAATTTGTATGTTGAAGTCCAGAACCCCAGGGGCTTCCCTGGGGGCTCAGTGGTAAAGAATCCTCCTGCCACTGCTGGAGACGCAAATTCCATCCCTGGGTTGGGAAGATCCCTAGAGAAGGAAATGGCAACCCACTCTAGTATTCTTTCCTGGAGAATTCCATGGATAGATGAGCCTGGCAGGCTACAGTCCATGGGGTCGCAAAGTAGGACCGGATTGAGCCTGCATGCTTATACCAAACCCCCAGCACCTCAGAATGGGCCTTATTCAGAGAAAGGATCTTTAGAGAGGTGATCAAGGGAGCAGTGAGACCTTCAGTGTGAGCCATAATCCAACATGATTGGGATCCTATGAGAAGAGAACATTTAAACAAAGATTCACTTGCAGAAAGACAATGAGTACCCAGAAGAAGACTGTGTGCAGCCAAGAAGAGGGACTTGGAGCCAACCTGTGGACACTTTTACCTAGACTTCTAGCCTCTGGAACTGCAAGACATGGCGTGTCTGGTGTTCAAGGTCCCCCAGTCTGGAGCACATTGTCACAGCCACCCCAGAGTACTAGCCAAGTGGCCAACAAGGGCACACAGATTCAGATTTTAATTCTCAGTGATCTTTATAGGAATCAAATGCAAGAGGACTGTGATAGCTGTGTACTTGTTAAGTGAACCAGGCTGATGGTTAGGATGATCATATTTTTAACAGACAAATGTTTTGAGCCAGATCAGGGGTGCTGTCCTACACACCGAATAAACAGAGATAACTTGGACCCTCCAGAGCAAACAGAGGGCAGGTTGTTCTGCAAGGAGAGCTCATAATAATGAAGCCAAGTCATTGTTTATAGAATTTTTTTGCACCTACATTTTTCTAGTTGAACCCCTGTAATGTCATTTTATACATCCATTAACCCCTTCCCTTTTACTGATCTGCTCACTGGATTCTAGAGACTATCAGATTCAGCTTCAATTTTTTTTTTCAAGAACACTTGTTGGTGCCGCTGTGTATTTTCCCTTGAGTGCTGTCAGAAAGCACACAGTGGACCATCATCCCAGGTGGCTCAGTCTTTTTTGATGTTGACATCTAACAAAGGATCCCAGTATCAACAGCCTGATCCAGCCCCTGCAGATTCCCATCAGACTTTCCTCTGAGGGTACTGTCAGCTGCCCGTGATGGCTGTTTGGTTTGTTTCTTTCCTTTCACTTGGAATTGCAAAATGATGATGTGTTGCTCGTCCTTCTAATAGCTGGGGCTTTCCATAAAGAAGAATTTTTAACAAATGTTTTGTTACTCTGCTGCATGATTTATGGGAAGGGCAGGAGAAATCCCTGATCCTTTCCCTTTATTTGCCAATTTTCAGAATACAGTGATGGCCTAATAACCTCCAGAGTTAACTAAAGCTTGGGTTCATCTGCTTTCATTAGCATCTCATGGATTTTAGCACACTCGGAGGGTCTCAATTCATCATAGTCTCTGCTTTCTGAATGCTTCCTTTGTCCCAGTTTTGGCTGATGGAGTGCATTCATTTGGCTTGTGTGTGCCTATGACCCCAAAATTCTTCATTGGTGCCTCTGCTTTCAGTTCCACTCTATTCCAGACTCATGCATTTTCTGCCCCAGACCTGGGATCCTTGGTTCTTTATCAAGGAGTCTTGGTTCTTTTTCGTGGGAAATACTATTAAGAGACCACAATTTGAAAACTAGGCATGCTCATTGTAACTGAATTAATCCTTGCTTCTGGGCCTCTCCAATACAGGGCGATGGGAAATGCGCATTATTAAAAGAAAATTACATAATGAGCTCATATGGATACTTCCAATTCAAATTTAAGATTATCATCTTTTACATAGCATCTTGGATTTTATGCTTAGAATGTTAGTTCTTAATATCATTCACATAATTATTTGCTATATCCTATTACATATATAATAGTTTCAAAACAGTAGTGTAATTTTGTTCTTAAGGGTCTCATTATTGTTTGAAGTTTAAGATAGCTCTGTCAGTTTTTCTGTCTTTAAATCTCTCTAGATAATTTTACCTGGGCTTCCCAGGTGGCTCAGTGGTAAAGAATCTGCAATCGGGTGGAGAGGGAGATGGGAGGGGGGATCGGGATGGGGAATAAGTGTAAATCTATGGCTGATTCATATCAATGTATGACAAAACCCACTGAAATGTTGTGAAGCAATTAGCCTCCAACTAATAAAAAAATTAAAAAAAAAAAAAAAAAAAAAGAATCTGCCTGCTAATGCAGGAGACCTGGTTCCATCCTTAGGTCAGGAAGATCCCCTGGAGAAGGAAATGGCAACCCACTCCAATATTTGTGCCTGGGTAATCCCATGGACAGAGGAGGCAGGCTACAGTCCATGGGGTCGTGGAGTCGGACACAACTGAGTGACCAAACAGGTAATTTTACTTGGTATTGCCCTACTCTTCTCTGTGGCTGTTGAATCAGTTGCATCCCCACCACAATTATGACAGCACAGTATTCTGCGGGCTCCTCCTCACAGTCTGACACACTTCTAGATGCTGCTCAGTCTGGTGGGTGAAATTTTATCTCAGTGCAGTTTTGTTTTTGTTTTTTTAAGTTTTCCTTTGTAAATTTATGTTTTTTATCTTGAAACATTATTCTGAAAAAGAGGCTTGTGGGTTGGACTCTAGTCTAGAGGGGCCTTGTTAGTATTCTGGACTTTTTTTTAATAGCAGGATTCTGCCAAGGAAGTAATTGTCAGCAAGACTCTTCCAAGGGAAGAAGTCGGGGTCACTTTGAATTTCTCTTACATAATTTTTAACTCTAATTTCTCCAATAATGAGTTAGACTAAACATCTTTTCAGTTTTAAAGGCCACTTGCATTTCTTTTGTGAATTTTCTGTTCTTATCTCTTGCCCATTATTCTATACAATTTTCCTTCCACTTTTATAGTCTTCTGATCTACTTTTGGAAACTTTCCTAGGAATAACAATGCTTTGGGATGTTAATTATGAATAAATTTTTCATATTTTATTATATTGTTTTTTTTTTTTTTCAGGTAGAGGTGTTTGAGGTTTGTTTTAGTAGAATTTATCCTTTTCTCTATTACTTCTGGTATTCCTCATAGCTCAGTTGGTAAAGAATCCACCTCCAATGCAGGAGACCCCGGTTCGACTCCTGGGTCAGGAAGATCTGTCTGCTGGAGAAGGGATAGGCTAACCACTCCAGTATTCTTGGGCTTCCCTTGTGGCTCAGCTGGCAAAGAATCTGCCTGCAGTGCAGGAGACCTGGGTTCAATCCCTGGGTTGGGAAGATCCCCTGGAGAAGGGAAAGGCTACCCACTCCAGTATTCTGGCCTGGAGAATTCCATGGACTGTAGTCCATGGGGTCACAAAGAGTCAGACATGACTGAGCGACTTTCACTTTTCACTCTCTGGTTTGTGAGTTACAGATAGAAAAGGGTTCCCATTCCCAGGTTTTTAAGAGATTCACTCATCTTCTAATACTTTTAAGGTGTTATTTATTTATTCATTAGTTCATTAGTTTTCCATTTAATTCTTTCAAACATTTGGTTTATCATGTTTGGGGAAAATGGATTCAATTTCATCTTTTATCACATTGTTTCCAGTTACCTGAACATTTCTTTTTCAGAAGTTTATCTTTCCTTCACTGATTTAAGAGGCAGCCTTTCATATCATATTATCTTATCATTCTCCGGTCTTAATAGAGTAAAATTTTGCTAACTGTATTCTATCTAGCTAACTTCAATCTATCTAAATGCATTTAAGGTATGCAATTAGTGTAAAAAAAATAAAGTATTAATATAAGTCCTTAAAACTCTCCACTGAATGTCATTCTGTTTTGAACCACCTCTCCTTTGAGCTCTAGTTTTCATGATATTAAGACTTTATTAAATTGTTCTGGAACATGAAAAACTCAAGAAGTACTTCCTCTTCTTCTTTCATTTTTTTTCCAGCCCCGATTTTTGACCTTGTCCTGTATATTTTCCTCCCTACCATCCCTGCTTCGCATAATGTGAGCAAATTTGCCGTAAAATCTCTTTTCATCTTGATTAGCACTAAAACAGACTCCCCTGTCCAGACTTTCTATTTTCTCTAGTTTCAGGCGTGTTAATTCATCCTCCTCCCACTAGGTCTGATTTTAAGCTGGATATTTCCTATTTCACCTGTTTTGTTGAGGCCTAAGCTGGGATGCTGTGGAGTGGGGGTGAGTATTCTGTGGGGCCCAGAGAAGACCTTGCAGACTTCTTATTAGACAGGGCTCTATATTTCCTTCTGGGATGCAGGTGAGTATGTCAGGGTTCACCTTATCAAGTGGGTGCATATTTTATTTTCAAATAAAGATAGTTACTAGCTTTGAATCATTCCCAAACTCCAATTGTTCCTAAAGGCTTTGCTTTGCAACATCCTCTCTATTTCACAAAGAAAATTAGAAATGAGAGTTTTTCCTAAATTCCAGAAGTTACTAGACTTTGCGCTCCCAAAGCAGGGGGTCAGAATTCGATCCCTGTTTGGGAAACTAAGGATTCTACATGCCACAACTAAGAGTTTGCTTGCTGTGACTAAGATCTGGCACAACCAAACAAATAAATATAAAGTTTTTTAAAAATCTGTGTTTCTTCTCTTAGCTGCCCCTTTGGCAAGCTGGCAGCATTAAGCTGTGCTCCCCCTTTGGGTGTTGCTAGCAAGTTTTCAAATACCACAGTCGCTGTTTCATTAAGTTCCAGGCAGGGGTTTTGTGGTCTGCCTGCTCTCCACCATCTCTACTCAGTAATGTTCAGGAATGTGTTTCTGAAAGTGTGATAAGAGAAGAGCACACACCAGAAACCCTTGGATGCTCCTTAAACATGTGGCTTCCTGCTCTTATCCAAGGTAAAGATACTGTAACAGAATCTCCAGGAATGAAGTCTAGTTTATGCATTTTAAGTACATTTCCTGGTGCATACTGATCACAGTAAAAGTTGAGAATCTTTGACTATGAAATCTTATGAAAGCTTCTGCTTTCTCTCTTTCCAGCCCATTAAAAATTCTAAACACAGTATTTTCTTATTAACTTTGCAAAATATTATCTAATTATGGTGTTCATCACAAGAAATAGCAAGATCCCATCTTGGTACTCAGGAATACACACAATTCCATTCTTATCTGCTCAGCCTAGTTTAGTAGAAAAATGACCTGCTATTCTCCTTCCAGACATCTCTTCAGATAGAAGAGAAATATACACAAAGAGCTGATGTCTGCACACCCAGAGGCTCCATTAAGGCCAAATAATCATAATTTGAGCTAATGTCTGTATTTGTCTATAGCAACAATATGTAATAATTAGTGCTAAGTTTTACAGAATTTCTGCCTATAGTTTTCTCAAGAAATGAAGATGAGTCGTATGTATTATTGTTGGATGAACCACAGGGAGCTCTGGCAGAACAGAATTAAGTTTTGCTTTCCAGTATGTTTATTTCCATTTTCAGAAAATTGCAATATTGTTCATCAGCATTAACTCCCCTTGCAGAACAACTCACCTTCTTATATATTTTCTCACAAAAGTGTCTGACTATATTGCTTATGTAGTTCTTAAAATCTGATATCATAATACAGCAGAGGTACACGTGAAACAAAGGGAGCTAATACACATACAGGTTCTGTCCTTCTAGAATTACGAGGAAAGCATTGAAACATTGGAAAAACGGTCTCATCCTCTTCCTCCATGGATGTCCATTCCTCGCATGTGTTTCTAGTCCTTCTTTATAAACATTACTTCTGATACAGGATCTGACCCTTCTTACAACTTATTCTGGATACTATTCCATGTTCCACTTTCCCAGGAATATTAGACTATAAACCAAGTTTCCTCTGCAGGTGATAGTTTCCAGTTGTTGTTGTTCAGTCAGTAAGTCATGTTCAACTCTTTGCAGCCCTGTGAACTGCAGCACGCCAGGCTCCCCTGTCCTTCACTATCTGCCAGAGTTTGCTCAAACTCATGTCCATCGAGTCGGTGATGCTATCCAACCATCTCATCTTCTGCTGCTCCCTTCTCCTTTTGCTTTCAAGCTTTCCCGGCATCTGGGTCTTTTCCAAAGAGTTGGCAAGAATCCCTTAGAAGAAATGGAGTAGCCCTCATAGTCAACAAGAATCCAAAATTCAGTCCTCGGGTGCAGTCTCACAAATGACAGAGTAATCTTGGTTCGTTTCCTAGCAAACCATTCAACATCACAATAATCCAAGTCTATGCCCCAACCACTGATGCCAAAGAAGCTGAAGATGATATTTTCTAGGGCTTCCTCTAATTACATATTTTCTCTACAACTATACAGTAAGCCAGAATTATTTACCCAGTACTGTTCTCTAGGGATTTCACAACAATGCAATTTCATACAAGAATTCTGATTTGAATTTTTTTTAATTAGTTAAATTTTTATAACTAACCTCATTGCCAGCTATGTATCTCATGAGTATTCAGCTGACATGCTTGCAAGTGATCACCAGATATGACTTTATTCTTCTGTTATTTCACAGAAAGTCATACAGGCGCTCCCAGCTGTGCTTGTTTCTTCATTATCACCATAGTTTTAATTAAGAACTGTTGAATGGACAGAGTCTGAATTATCTATTTTCTTAAAATAATCGTTCATTGTTATGTGGCGGCCTGGATGGGAGGGGAGTTTGGGAGAGAATGGATACATGTGTTTGGCTGAGTCCCTTTACCCTGTACCTATAGCGACATCGTTAATCGGCTATACTTCAATACAAAATAAAAAGTTAAAAATAATCATTGTAAGGAGAAGATCCCCCAGATAATATAGGATGTACAGATGCATGTGTAAAAGCAGGATGAGAAGTTGAAAAGTCATGCGGCATTTGGAGAAAATGTTCATAAAACTCTCAGCTGGTGCCTGAGGGAGAACAGTGAACCCAGACTCATTTTGTTGCATAAGGAGTCCAAGCACAGGCTGAAGGCTGGTACCCAAAAAGAAGTGACAGGGTAGAAGATTTTGTTTCAGGTGATCCAACAAAGTAGTAAAAGAGTTCACTAGTACTTCTAGGAAAATAGCTGATTGGCACCAAACAGAATTCAATGGCTTTCTCATGTCTTTGTGCAACTTTGTTTCACTACTCTATGAAGACTAAATGCTATCAGAATGCCCCAAAGAGGGTCAGAGAAGGTTTGTGCAGGTGAGGAAAGAGACTGCCAAGCTGAAGAGAAGGCTGGTATTTTGTACCAGCCTATGCTTCCCTGGTGGCTCAGAGGTTAAAGCGTCCGCTTGCAATGCAGGAGACCTGGGTTCGATCACTGGGTCAGAAAGATCTCCTGGAGAAGGAACTGGCAACCCACTCCAGTGTTCTTGCCTGGAGAATCTCATGGACGGAGGAGCCTGGTGGGCTATAGTCCACGGAGTCGCAGCGTTGGACACAACTGAACGACTTCACTTCACTTCAGTATTTCTCTTAAAATCTCAATATTTAGGGATAAACAAGTAGAAAAATTGTCATACAGAGTGAAGTAAGTCAGAAAGAGAAAACCAAATATAGCATATTAACCCATATATGTGGAATCTAGAAAAATGGCACAGATGAACCTATTTCCAGGGCAAGAATACAGACACAGATGTAGAGAAGGCACATGAGGACGTGAAGGGAAAGGAAGGACAAATCGGGAAACTGAGATGGACATATATACACTCCTATTGTAAGACAGATATCTAGTGGAAAGTTGCTCTATAGCACAGGAAGCTCAGCTCTGTGCTCTGTGATGACCTACAGGGGTAGGAGGGAGGTCTACAAAAGAAGGGATATATGTATACATGTAGCTGATTCACTTCCTTGTGCAGCAGAAATCAATGCAACATTATAAAACAACTATACTTCAATTAAAAAAACAACAGTGTGTTATGGCTTGGTGTTTTCAAGTGGGCTCAGTATTTCTGCTCCCAGTGGGTTGGAAACTCTTGCTCATGACCCTCCTTGGGGTGTTCTGTAGGTTTCCCAAGGCTTAGTGAGCAGTCGTTAGTTTTTCTCTCTCAAAGCGTGGTGATGACATGTTTTATCCACTTTCAAAAATTAACTGAAAACGGTATAACTATTGGAAATCTCCCATTTGTGAATCATTTAATCCTTGTATCACCATAGGCATTGACTATGGCCTTAAGCATGAAATGATCTTAAATTAAGAACAGCAGTCAGTGTTTCTGCCTGTTTTAAAATCAATTCCAAATGCCACATGATTGAGCTGCCACAGGGGCTGTTATTGGCCAGCAAGGGAGCTAAAATAATCAGATTCACCACAGAGATGTCTATAAAGGCAGTGCCATCATATCTATTTTATGACAGAGAAACTGTGCCAGTAAGAAGGGGAGAAGTGTGAAAGGGGTCACTGATCCCAGCTTGATAGGAAGTTAGCTGAGAGGTGGCCCCTTCAGCTAACCATCCAATGGCCACATAATCCCACCAAGCAATTTACCAGCCCTGCCCCTAACACACCTATCAGTCCTCCAAAAATAGGTCAGGGGCCAGAAAACTCCCCCAGCGGCTCCCTGGAAGGAGTTTCCCCACTCTGGCACATGCTCACCCCTCACACTATCCTGTATCAAAGTAACCTTTTGTGGCCATTGGGCTCATTAACTGTTCATAAATATCCCATGAATACACACATATAATTATAACAGATTGAATTATGGGAAAGATATGTGCAGTAGAGCATCTTGTTATATAACCTGCGATTGTCAATTAAGACTGTCAATCGATGACCCCCCTGGATTATACAAGTGTTGTTCAGTTGCTGAGTCATGTCTGACTCCTCAGGACCCCATAGACTGCAGCACACCAGGCTTTCCCTGTCCTTTATTATGTACCAGAGTTTGCTCAAATTCATGTCCATTCAGGGTGTATAATAGACTCAGTCTTTCAAATTTACGTGGAAAGAATGTTGATACTCCCCAGATAAAGAGAACTCTGATGAGCAGGCTAAATTGGAGTGGACAAATGAGTGGATGCCCAGGAGGGAAGTAAAGGTGGGAAATGTAGGATATACAGACAAGAGACTGTAGTCATTTATGGGATATTCTCCCTTCAAGACGAATAGAAGGAACGTCCCTGGTCCAGGGGTTAAGACTCTAGGTTTCAATGCAGGGAGCATAGGTTTGATCCCTGGTCAGGGAACTAAGATCCCACATGCTTTGCAATGCAACAGAAAATCAGAAAAGAATAGAAAAAAAAAGTAAATGGGAGGAAACAGATGAAGAAATAAGATACCTAACTTCCAGGAAATCAAGATAGTAATTCATTATCCCTTCATTTACACTCCTTTATGTTGTTCAGACCTTGTCTTTCAATCAACCTCCTTTCTATTAGGTGTTTACAGGGAAATTTTCCACTTTAAAATCTTGCAGCATTATTCACACAGTCTCAAGGATTCTTTACTGTCTAAGCCGCCAGGGAAGCCTTTCTTTATGGAAAGGAGCAGGAAAAGAGAACCCCCAATACTGCAAGAGTCCTGAGCTCTGTGAGCAAGGGAAGGAAGAGACACAGAAAAACTAGAAAGATGTTAGAGTAAATGATTCATGACTCCAAAGCTTGGGTTCATGTGAAAGGTTATCACAGTAAAAGACATACATGTAACTTTTATTTTTAAAAAATATTTTATGAACTACAGAAGGAAGAGCTTTCAAAAAGGAATTTTGTAGAAATTTAATCTTCATGGTGACCCAGATAACCATGATGGTGTGATCATTCACCTAGAGCCAGACATCCTGGAATTCGAAGTCAAATGGGCCTTAGGAAGCATCACTATGAACAAAGCTAGTGGAGGTGATAGAATTCCAGCCGAGCTACTTCAAATCCTAAAAGATGATGCTGTGAAAGTGCTGCCCTCAATATGTCAGCAAATTTGGAAAACTCAGCAGTGGCCCCAGGACTGGAAAAGGTCAGTTTTCATTCCAATCCCAATGAAAGGCAATCCCAAAGAATGTTCAAACTACTGCACAGTTGCACTCATCTCACACGCTAGCAAAGTAATACTCAAAATTCTTGAAGTTAGGCTTCAACAGTACGTGAACTTCCAGATTTAGAAAAAGCAGAGGAACCAGAGATCAAATTGCCAACATCCCTTGGATCATTGAAAAAGCAAGAGAATTCCAGAAAAACATCTACTTCTCCTTCATTGACTATGCTAAAGTATTTGTGTGGATCACAGCAAACTGTGGAACATTCTTCAAGAGATGGGAATACCAGACAGCTTATCCGCCTCTTCATAAATCTGTATGCAGGTCAAGAAGCAACAGTTAGAACTGGACATGGAACAACAGACTGGTTCAAAATTGGGAAAGGAGTATGTCTATATATTTTTACCCTGCTTATTTAACTTATATGCAGGGTACAGCATTCGAAATACTGGGCTGGATGAAGCACAAGCTGGAATCAATATCAACAACCTTAGATATGCAGATGACACCACCCTTAAGGCAGAAAGCAGAGAGGAACTAAAGAGCTTCTTAATGAAAGTGAAAGAGGAGAGTGAAAAAATTGGTTTAAAACTCAACATTCAAAAAACTAAGATCATCGCATCAGGTCCCATCAGTTCAGTTCATTTCAGTCGCTCAGTCATGTCCCACTCTTCATGACCCCATGGACTGCAGCACACTAGGTTTCCCTGTCCATCACTAACTCCTGGAGCTTGCTCAAACTCATGTTCATTGAGTTGGTGATGCCATCCAACCTTCTCATTCTCTGTCATCCCCTTCTCCTCGCACCTTCAATCTTTCCCAGCATCAAGGTCTTTTCCAAGGAGTCAGTTCTTCACATCAGGCAGCCAAAGTCCCATCACTTCATGTCAAATAGACAGGGAAGCAATGGAAACAGTGATATACTTTATTTTCTTGGATTCCAAAATCACTGCAGATGGTTACTGCAGCCATGAAATTAAAAGACGCTTACTCTTTGGAAGGAAAGTTATGACCAACCTAGACAGCATATTAAAAAGCAGACACATTCCTTTACCAACAAAGGTCCATCTAGTCAAAGCTTTGGTTTTTCCAGTAGTCATGTATGGATATGAGAGTTGGACCATAAAGAAAGCTGAGCATCAAAGAATTGATGTTTTTGAAGTGTGGTTTTGGAGAAGACTCTTGAGAGTCCCTTGGACTGCAAGGAGATCAAACCAGTCAATCCTAAAGGAAATCAGTCCTAAATACTCATTGGAATGACTGATGCTGAAGCTGAAGCTCCAATACTTTGGCCACCTGATGCAAAGAACTGACTCCTTGGAAAAGACCCTGATGCCAGGCAAGATTGAAGGCAGGAGGAAAAGGGGACGACAGAGGATGAAATGGTTGGATGGCATCACCGACTCAGTGGACATCAGTTTGAGCAAGCTCAGTTGATGATGAACAGGGAAGGCTGGTGTGCTGCAGTCCATGGGGTCACAAAGAGTCTCAAACAAGTGAGTGACTGAATTGAACTGAACTGAGTCTTTAGTGTAGTAAGAAAAATGAGATGTTCCCATCATGACCCAGCTAAATGTGGTAAGTCATATCTGATAAATTGTTGAAGGTCAAAGATCAGTTTCAACTATCACATGGAATACGAGGACACGGTTGGATGCAGCCAGGAACACTATCTTCTGCATCAGAGAAAGGGATGGTATTTAAACCCGCATCTCAGAATCACCTCTCTGATACTTCTCATTGAGGGCTGAGAGAGAAGAGAAGAAAAATATTTGGGGAATTTAATGCCTAGCAGGTATAATTTGCTGATTTTTAAGAATGTGTATAATGTATGTGTGTGCATATGTGGAAATTTCTTTCTCTTATGAACCCTGCACTGAACCATGAACAGCAAGAACACATTTTATGTGCTGCCTAGAAATCAGTGCTGATTGAAAATTCACTAACCATGAAGAGCATCAGATATGACTGCATCTCTCATGCAGGTGGATTCAGTAGAAATATCAGGAGAAAGAGACAAGTCCACTGTCACCTTACCATCTGACATGGTCATGTTCAAGTTGGCCCCTTTTAATATACTCACCAGGACTCTTTGTTTATAACACAGCTGTGGTCTCTGACATGTTCTCATTTAGGGAAAGTCTAAACAGCTAAAAACAAAAAAAGAATTTAAAATTTGATCAATGCTTCAATCCCAAGCATTATTAAATATTATTTAATCTAAAAAGGAATTTGTTCAAACTATTTAGCTTGACATTCTTAAATGTCCAAGTCCAAATTCCAAGTCCAAAATTTAGCACCCTGTTTCAAAACCTTCCCCTTCACATTGGCTATATAGATCTTTTTTAAAAAGCAAAATGAGTCTTTCAGTTCAGTTTAGTTCAGTCGCTCAGTCATGTCCAACTATTTGCAACCCCATAGACTGCAGCACACCAGGCTTCCCTGTCCATCACCAACTCCCAGAGCTTGCTCAAACTCATGTCCATACAATTATCTCATCCTCAGTTATCCCCTTCTCCTCCTGCCTTCAATCTTTCCCAGCATCAGGGTCTTTTCCAATGAGTCAGTTCTTCACATCAGGTGGCCAAAGTATTGGAGCTTCAGCTCAGCATCAGTCCTTCTAATGAGTCTTTATTGGTCAGGAAATACTCTTGCAGAACAGACAGACTTGAAAAAAATATAATTGGGATCATTTTCTGCATGTCTGGTAAAATAAATCTGGATCAAAATGTCCATACTATTTATTTCCTTTAAGAATTTTGATATTCTGCTCAAGTGTCAAATCACAGGGGAAAAAATGAATACGGAATTTCTAAAAAGCTATCTGAAAAATTAGAACATTTTCTACCATGTATATTTGTCTTCTATTGGCTCACATATCTTTGTTCCTGATGAGTCACTAAACATTTTGCAGAGCTGAAGCTGGGTGTAAGATGCAAAAGCAACCAGATAAGGGATTAAAGATGCAAATGAGATGCTTTGTGACAGCTAAACAATGTCATGAATTTTAAATATTTTTTCTTAAAAAGAGTCAAGCATTTCTCCTTACAAGTGTTTTCTGTTGATTCTAGAAAGTGTTTTAGCTGCTTATAGTGTGGTTCTGTGGACTGAAACTTGTCTGCAAGCAAGATAAGCAAAGAACCAAACCTCAGAAACTTTTATAGTCATTTGAACACTGAGATTAATTTTATATCTGTTGAATCTAATAAAAAAATTGGGAGCTTCATTATATATATTTTTTATTTCTCCAATAATTTGATTTTTATGTATTCTATGAAAGTTGAATTTTTTTTTAAGCCTGTTATTTTAGCATATAAAGTTTAGGAAGCACACAGGAAACACTTCTAGTTGATTTTCTAAAAATAAAGATGTCTAGTGACTCCAAATGCCTTTGTAAACCACGAGTCACTTAGAGCTGAATGAGCCCCAAACTGAGTCATGGTGGTAGTGCTTAATACTTATTCCCAGGTTATTTTTTTAATGGAAATGACAGAATCAAAATTGATTGAGAATGTATTTTGGAAGCATCTATAATTTATAATTTCATTTACATGAAGCTAGTTAAAAATTTAAGGCTGTAATGATGAAAGGGTGGAAAGCACAAGGTAGTCAAGTTAAAGCCCAAGGTAAGGAGATCTAATTCCAACCTCAGTCGAAGACATGTCCATGAGAACGTAGCTGGGCTTCAGGCTTTGTCCCTGTGACTGGGGAGCTGCCTACTGGCCAGATCAGAGCAGGAAGGCCAGATGGACTGTATCTTTGGCTCATTCCCTGGGGCAGATCTCACTTCCTCAGACTTCACTTCCTGGGGCACCAGCCAAGGTCAAGATCACAGCACCCAGACTAATAAATCAGCTGCTTCCTCTCTGCCAGCCCAGGAACATCCATGTTCAATAAGCTGAGTCGAGTCATCAGACTGTTAAATTCAAGGCTGACTTTTTTTTAACTGACATTTGTGAGAGAATGAAACCTGAGGATGAAAACTCCTTACTGCCAAATTCAGATTTAAATTGAAGAAAGTAGGGAAAACCACTAGACCATTCAGGTATGACCTAAATCAAATCCCTTACAATTATACCTGGAAGTGAGAAATAGATTCAAGGGATTAGATTTGATAGACAGAGTGCCAGATGAACTATGGACAGAGGTTTGTGACATTGTATAGGAGACAGGGATCAAGACCATCCCCAAGAAAAGGAAATGCAAAAAGGCAAAATGGCTGTCTGAGGAGGCCTTACAAATAGCTCTGAAAAGAAGAGAAGCAAAAAGCAAAGGAGAAAAGGAAAGATATTTCCATTTGAATGCAGAGTTCCAAAGAATAGCAAGGAGAGATATGAAAGCCTTCTTCATTGATCAATGCAAAGAAATAGAGGAAAACAACAGAATGGGAAAGACTAGAGATCTCTTCAATAAAATTAGAGATACCAAGGGAATTTTTCATGCAAAGATGAGCACAATAAAGGACAGAAGTGGTATGGACCTAACAGAAGTAGAAGATATTAAGAAGAGGTGGCAAGAATACACAGAAGAACAAAAGAACAAAAAAGATCCTAATGACCCAAATAACCACTCACCTAGAGCCAGAGATCCTGGAGTCTGAAGTCAAGTGGACCTTAGGAAGCATCACTACGAACAAAGCTAGTGGAGGTGATGGAATTCCAGGTGGGATATTTCAAATCCTAAAAGATGATGCTGTGAAAGTGCTGCACGCAATATGCCAGCAAATTTGGAAAACTCAGCAGTGGCCACAGGACAGTTTTCATTCCAATCCCAATGAAAGGCAATGCCAAAGAATGCCAAGCTACCACACAATTGCACTCATCTCACACGCTGGTAAAGTAAGGCTCAAAATTCTCCAAACCAGGCTTCAGTAATACATGAACAGTGAACTTCCAGATGTCCAAGCTGGTTTTAGAAAAGGCAGAGGAACCAGAGATCAAATTGCCAACATCCATTGGATCATTGAAAAAGCAAGAGAGTTCCAGAAGAACATATACTTCTGCTTTATTGACTATGTCAGAGCCTTTGACTGCATGGACTACAACAAACTGCAGGAAATTCTTAAACAGTTGGAAATGGCAGGCCACCTGACTTGCCTCTTGAGAAATCTATATGCAGGATCAGGAAGCAACAGTTAGAACTGGACATGGAACAACAGACTGGTTCCAAATAGGAAAAGGAGTACGTCAAGGCTGTATATTGTCACCCTGTTTATTAACTATATGCAGAGTACATCATGAGAAACACTGCACTGGAGGAAGCACAAGCTGGAATCAAGACTGCCAAGAGAAATATCAATAACCTCAGATACGTAGATGACACCACCCTTATGGTAGAAAGTGAAGAAGAACTAAAGAGCCTTTTGATGAAAGTGAAAGAGAAGAGTGAAGATGTTGGCTTAAAGCTCAACATTCAGAAAACTAAGATCATGGCATCTGGTCCCATCACTTCATGGCATATAGATGGGGAACAGTGCAAACAGTGACAGACTTTACTTTTTGGGCTCTAAAATCACCAGAGATGGTGACTGCAGCCATGAAATTAAAAGACACTGACTCCTTGGAAGGAAAGATATGACCAATCTAGGCAGCATATTAAAAAGCAGAGACATTACTTTGCCAACAAAGGTCCATCTAGTCAAAGCTATGGTTTTTCCAGTAGTCATGTATGGATGTGAGAGCTGGACTATAAAGAAAGCTGAGCCCAGAAGAATTGATGCTTTTGAACTGTGGTTATGGAGAAGACTCTTGAGAGTCTCTTGGACAGCAAGGAGAGCCAACCAGTCCATCCTAAAGGAGATCAGTTCTGGGTGTTCATTGGAAGGACTGATGTTGAAGCTGAAGCTCCAATACTTTGGCCACCTGATGCAAAGAACTGACTCATTTGAAAAGACCCTGATGCTGGGAAAGATTGGAGGAAGGAGATGGGAACGACAGAGAATAAGATGGCTGGATGACATCACTGACTCAACGGACATGAGTTTGAGTAAACTCTGGGAGTTGGTGATGGACAGGGAGGCCTGGCGTGCTGCGATTCATGAGGTCACAAAGAGTCAGACACGACTGAGGGACTGAACTGAACTGAAACCTGAGGTAAGCTTTTCTCAGTTTTAAGTTTCCCTTTACTCTGATTTAAAAACTCACGGGGTCCTCTCTGGGTCTGCTTTCCAACAGGAGCTATAAAAATCTCAACAGCCCATTTCTCTTTCCTTTAAACTTGGTTTCTTAAAAATATTTCATGTATCAAAATGTTTAAGGTGAAGAGATTACGTACTGGATGGAACTGTATATTTTTGCTTGAAACTATCTTCTTAGGCCATAAAGAGAAATAAGTTGCTTTATGCTAAAAATGCAACGTTGCATGCAGATATTTTGCACATGATTACCTTTGGAAACTGATTGGCTTACATCAGCTCCAAATTGTCCCTCCTATTCTTGGCAGGTGGACTATTGATTTAATCTGCAGCTATTAACCTCAAGGACTAGAATTTTAGGGAACATTTTTCCTCCTCCCCAGCTAGTGTTTTTTTCCCCAAGGCATTGTGTAAAATCCTCTCATTATCTATTGCCAGGTAATCAATTGCCTTTGTCCATTCATTCGTCAGCAAATATTTGAGCATCATCTGTATGCCAGGCACTAGGCTAGTTACTAGGTATCCAGTGTTTACTGAAACATCAGGGTCCCAGCTCTCATGTAGATAACAGTTCAGTGGGAAAGGCAGACAATGAACAAGAAGATAAAAACGACATTACAAACCATACAAAATTCTAAGCAGGAGACAGTGAAGAGAGCGGAACTGAAATGATGCTTGGGCAGCCCTCTCTCTGCCACTTCCTGGATCCTTATCTGTCCTCTCAGCTCTCGCCGGGGCTGGCATGAGGTTTAGCTCCTCAGCTCCTGGCCCAATCATTCTGTGAAAACCCTCACTGTCCAGCCAGAGGAGGTTGGCATTTAATGACCGGAAAATGGATTTGGAGGCTGGTGGGATAGGGTGGGTAGATATGAGAAGTCCACTTTGAGACCAAGTGAACCTTGTGTTTAGAATATTGTTGGTCCTTGTTGCATTTGTTCTACTTGCCTTATATATTCTCTAGACTCTGGCTCCGGAGCTGAAACAATTGTGGAAAATCTGAAGACAGGAATTAATGTGGTGTCTGTCCCCCTGAGATTTAGCATTTCAGCCCGAGCTGATGTTCCCACCTCCACGGCTTACAGGCCTTAGGTGTTTTCAGGAAAACTAATGACCTGAACCACAGAGAAGCTGCCACAGAGCTTAGGAGCTTAATTCTGCAGCTGGAGAAAAAAAAAAATGAGCCGGGATCTCTTCCTTGTTAAAGAGGCATTTGAGAGCACAGAGCAATGAATCAGTGTAATAAAATCATTCTGAATGATAAGCCTTTGATGCAGGCAGGTTTATTTCTGAGTTTAGTTAAATTTGAGCTATATAATCCATGCTGGAAAAGAGAATATTTCAAAGAAAAACTTGATAGTGATTTTCTCCCATTAATGAGGTTGCAGGAGAACTGTTTGGTTTTTTTCCTTCTAAGTTTCAAAATTTTTCTAAAAATCAACCTGTTTTATTCTTATAGTTTTTGAAAAATAAAGGTTTTCAGTTAATAATACACCATATTCTTGAACAAGTTCCACATGGATTTTTGCCTGAAGAGACAAACGTCTGCTGTGTATAAGATGTGCAGTGCAGGGGCAATGTCGGATGTTGATGTCTGTGACACATTACGATGGGGATAGTTATAAAGGCTGCATGGATGCTCTGCATCCACCAGGAGCAAGAACTGTAGGGGTCTCATGCTGTGAATGCCCGGGCTTGCAAAACAACTGTTCTCCATTCAGTTTTCTGCGCCAATAGCATTTGGAAGTCTGTAGTGATACTCAGTATTCTAGGACTACAAAATCCCTGCTTGCTCTGGGTCAACACCGTGCATGCCCATTTTGCTTTCCACACAGAAGAGCTCCCATCTCTTAAGTCCCCCTGTCCAGATCCAAGCCTGGGCACAGTGTCTGCATCATGATGTTCTTTTCGTGGTTGTGTTACCAAGCTGCTGTGTGCTGTTGCTGTATCTAATGAGTCTTTATTAGACACGCTTCCTGAGGTCTCTTTTGTCAAAGGAAGGGCCAACTTTCAAAACCAGCCAATACATATTTAATCAAATATGTGCTCTGAGAATAAAAGAGAGGGAAGTGTTTACCACTTGGTGTAAGTCACCCAGACACTGATATTTGCATTTGTCATAGAAATATCACCAGCATCTCCTCATCTGGTGTGTTAGCCTGAACTTTGATAACAAAAATCACATAGACATTTATTTCTCATGGTTCTGGAGGCCGGAAAGTCCAAAATCAAGGGGTCCGCTGAGTTATTTTGGTGAGGGCTGTCTCCCTCTTGTGCAGATGGCTGTCTTCTTTCAGTGTTTTTATCTGGCAGGAGGGATGGAAGGAAGGACAAGAGGGATGGGATGGAGAAGGGGGATGGAAGGATGGATAGAGGGAGAGAGAGAGAAGAAGGGAGGGAGGGTGGAAGGACACCTTGGAGTCTTTTCTTTAAAGACACTAATCCCATGGTTGTGGCCCACCACCATGACCTTATCTAAACCTAATCTAATTAACTCCCAAAGGCCCCACCTCTGAATACCACATTGAGAATTAGGGCCTCTATGGATGAATGTCTTGGAGTTGGGGAGGGGAGACAACTTAGTCCATAGCACCTGGGTCTAACACCCTCTGTTCACCTCAATACGGGTTGAAGTAGGAGAGAGTTAGGGGCTCACATTTCAGTCTATCAGTATCCACTGTTTTAGTCTTATTATACAGTCTCATACTTGCATTTTATCATTCTTTCTCCTACATAGAACTTTTAGTAATGGGTACATTTGTTTATTTTATCATTAGTTACTTTAGAGGCAATCCATTTTTCAATTGATTTTTAAATTTTTTATTGGAGTACAATTGCTTTACAATGCTATGTTAGTTTTCGCTGTACAATGAAGTTAATCACCTCTCTGTGTGAATATACACCCTCCCTCTTGGACTCCCCCCATCAATCCTATCCTTCTAGGCTATCACAGAGTGTGGAGCTGAGCTCCCTGTGCTACACAGCAGCTTCCCACTAGCTGTCCGTTTTACCCAGGGTGGTGTATATGTCAGTGTTAATCTCCCAGTTCAGCCTACCTAGCCCTTCCCTCCCTGTGCCCACAAGTCCATTCTATATGTCTGAATCTCTATTCCTGCCCTGAAACTAGGCTTAATTGATTTTTGTTCCTAGAAATGCCTCATAAATGATCCTGTTGTTCAGTTTCCAAGTTGTGATCACTAGTATGACCTGCAGTCTCACTGTCTGTCCCTCACATACACTCACAAAGCTGCCAGTGGTGATGCTGTCCCTTCCGTGAGCTACTGCACTTGCTTGTATTCTGCATGACACAGACTTCTTTAAGTGCATCCTAATGTCTAGTTAAACAATTCTGAACTTTAGAAAATCCCCAAGCAAAGTATTTTAAAAAGGTTGAATATTCTTGCATATGCATATTGCATGATTTATATGACAAAATGATAGAAGCACATTTATATGCAAATCAAGAAAACTTTAAGAGGAAGTATGTTTTCATCCCTTTGAGGTATATGTCTAGGAATGAAATTGCTTGGTCGTACAGAAAACTCTGTTTAACATTTTGAAGGGCAGCCAAAATGCTTTCTAAAGCAGCTGCATCATTTTTACAATTCCAGCAGCAACGTACGAGGGTTCTGTTTTCTTTCTGTCCTTGATAACAGTTGTTACTGTTTGTCTCTTATTCATCCTTGTAGATACGAAGTGGTATTTAATCATGACTTGATTAGCATTTCCCTAATGACTAATGATTTTTGAGTATTATTTCATGTGCTTACTGGCCATTTATATATCTTCTTTGGTTACCTGTCACTTCAAGTCCTCTGCTAATTTTTCCACCTTTTGGAAATATATTTGATGTATAACATTGTGTAGGTTTAAGGTATACACTGTGATGATTTGATATATATTTACATTCTGAAATAATTATCACAATAAGGTTAGTTGACACTCCCATCACATAGTTATCATTTGTGTGTGAGTGTGTGTGTGTTGTGTGTGGTGAGATCATTTGACTCTCTTAGCAACTTTCAAGAATGTTGAAAGGATATTGTCTTGTGGCTCAGATGGGAAAGAACCCACCTGCAATGCAGGAAATCCAGGTTTGATCCCTGAGTTGGGAAGATCCCCTGGAGGAGGAAACGGCAACCCACTCCAGTATTCTTGCCTGGAGATGCCCATGAACAGAGGAGCCTGGAAAGCTACAGTCTGTGGGGTCCCAAAGAGTCAGATACAGTTTAGGGACTGAACAACAATTCTTGTCTCTAGCTGCAGGAGTGTGATGGTCCACCACAGGACCTGTGAGCAAGATAAAAGTGAATAAATAGAGCCATTTATTTCCTCAAGTAA
The DNA here is from genome assembly GCF_910594005.1 of Cervus elaphus. NCBI lineage: Eukaryota > Metazoa > Chordata > Mammalia > Artiodactyla > Cervidae > Cervus > Cervus elaphus. The sequence goes on from NC_057825.1 coordinate 59,476,912, forward strand.
ATTTCCAGGGGCAGGAACAGATTTCCCACCAACTTTTAAACCTACTTTTAAACCAACATTTAAACCAACTTTCAAACCTACAGAGATACTGAAAGAACAGTACAATAATACATTTTGTACTATATGTAAATACATTTTGATTATTAATGCATGACCACCTGTGTGCATGTGCGTCTGAATCATTATAATGTCTTCATCAAATACCCCATATCCAGAATGTGTCACCTAAGGATAAGGATCTACAAAGGTCCGTATAGTCAAAGCTATGATTTTTTCAGTAATCATATACAGATGTGAGAACTGGACAATAAAAAAGCTTAGCATTGAAGAATTGATACTTTTGAACTGTGGTATTAGAGAAGATTCTTGAGAGTCCCTTGGACAGCAAGGAGATCAAACCAGGCAATCCTAAAGGAAATCAACCCTGAATCAACTGGAGGGACTAATGCTGAAGCTCCAATACTTTGGCCACCTGATTTGAAGAACTGACTCATTTTAAAACACCCTGATGCTGGGAAAGGTTGAAGGTAGGAGGAAAAGGGGGCAACAGAGGATGAGATAGTTGGATGACATCACTAACTCAGTGGACATGAATTTGAGCAAACTCCAGGAGATGATGGACAGGGAAGCCTGGTGTGCTACAGTCCGTGGGGTCACAAAGAGTCAGACAGACTGAGGGATTGAACAACACCAAGGACAAGCACATTATCCTACGTAGCCTCAGCACAGTCGCCAGCAAGAGGCCCACAGGTGACAGTATACGGAGCATCTCAGTAGATGACACACAGTCACCAGTCTTGTTTCCCAAACTTGCCAGCACGATGCTTTACAGCCTTTTACTGCCCAGATCCTATCAAACTGTTTCACTGCATCTAACATCTTTCAATCCAAAACTGCCTCCCTACTTCTATATTTCACATCACCAACATTTTTAAGGAGTCAAGGCCAGTTATTTCTTAAACAGTTCCTCATTATTTTTCAAGTTTAGGTTCATGGTAAACACTTTGGGCAAGAATGTTACACTGGCAATGATGTATCATGTCTAGACATCTATATCAGCTGTCCCTTCTTAGTGGAAGTCAGGAGAATGCCTTGGTCATGGGGGGTAGCTATCTATCAGACCTTTCTAGTACAAAGGTACATTTTACATTTGTAAATAATGAACAATTTTTGTAATTAATAAGTAATAAAGGTGAATACTCTGTTCCCCACAATGATGAAACGGAGCTTACATGCTAAGAATTTACAGAGGAGGTTTCTGATTTCCAGTGACCATTGTTGGCTGTGTCTACCCTGAGCTGTCTGGTGGGAAAAGTCTAGGGGACCTTCATTCTCAAGTTCATGGTGTCAACACAGCAAGTATGTGGGATCAGGGACTATTTCTTAGTCTCTATCAGTAGTGTAATTACATATAAATTTGAAGACTTGACAGAGTGTAATAAATATGGAATATTATTCAGCCATTAAATAGAATATATTTGCATCAGTTCTAATGAGATTGATGAAACTGGAGCCCATTATACAGAGTGAAGTAAGCCAGAAAGATAAACACCAATACAGTATACTAATGCATATATATAGAATTTAAAATGATGGTAATGATAACCCTATATGCAAAACAGAAAAAGAGACACAGATGTACAGAACAGACTTTGGGACTCTGTGGGAGAAGACGAGGGTGGGATGTTCTGAGAGAAGAGCATTGAAACAAGTATACTATCAAGGGTGAAACAGACCACCAGCCCAGGTTGGAAGTATGAGATAAGTGCCCAGGGCTGGTGCACTGGGAAGACCCAGAGGGATGGGATGGGGAGGAAGGTGGGAGGGGGGTTCAGGATGGGGAACACATGTAAATCCATGGCTGATTCGTGTCAATGTATGGCAAAAACCACTACAATATTGTAAAGTAATTAGCCTTCAACTAATAAAAATAAATGAAAAAATAAATAAATAAATACCGGAAACTCCCTCTACACACTCTGTTTATTTTTAAAATAGATTTGTATTTAGTTGCTTCAGTTTTACGCAACTGTTTGCAACCCCATAGACTGAAGCCTACCAGGCTTCTCTCCATGAGATTTCTCAGGCAAGAATACTGGAGTGAGTTGCCATTTCCTCCTCCAGGGTATCTTATCCACCCAGGGGTCAAGTCTGTGTTTCCTGTGTCTCCTCCATTGCAGGTGGATTCTTTACCACTGAGCCACCAGTAAAACTCTCAAATAAATGTAATAGTACCTAATCTTGTAGTTTCAAGGTCAGGAGGAGTGGCTGTTAGGAGATACCCCTTGTCCAAGGTAAGGAGCAGCAGCTGCACTTTGCTGAAGCAGTCATAAAGAGATACCCCATGCCCAAGGTAAGAGAAATCCAAGTAAGATGGTAGGTGTTGCGAGAGGGCATCAAAGGGCAGAAACACTGAGACCATAATCACAGAAAATTAGCCAATCTGATCACACAGACCACAGTCTTGTCTAACTCAATGAAACTAAGCCATGCTGTGTGGGGCCACCCAAGATGGTCGGGTCATGGTGGAGAGGTCTGACAGAATGCGGGCCACTGGAGAAGGGAATGGCAAACTACTTCAGTATTCTTGCCTTGAGACCCCATGAACAGTATGAAAAGGCAAAATGATAGGATACTGAAAGAGGAACTCCCCAGGTCAGTAGGTGCCCAATATGCTACTGGAGATCAGTGGAGAAATAACTCCAGAAAGAATGAAGGGATGGAGCCAAAGCAAAAACAATCCAGTTGTGGATAGAACTGGTGATAGAAGCAGGGTCCGATGCTGTAAAGAGCAATATTGCATAGGAACCTGGAATGTTAGGCCCATGAATCAAGGCTAATTGGAAGTGGTCAAACAGGAAATGGCAAGAGTGAATGTCAACATTCTAGGAATCAGCAAACAAAGATGGACTGGAATGGGTGAATTTAACTTATATGGCCATTATATCTACTACTGTGGGCAGGAATCCCTTAGAAGAAATGGAGTAGACATCATGGTCAACAAAAGAGTCTGAAATGCAGTATTTGAATGCAATCTCAAAAATGACAGAATGATCTCTGTTCGTTTCCAAGGCAAACCATTCAATATCACCGTAGTCCAAGCCTATGCCCCAACCAGTAATGCTGAAGAAGCTGAAGTTGAACAGTTCTATGAAGACCTACAAGACCTTTTAGAACTAATACCCAAAAAAGATGTCATTTTCATTATAGGGGACTGGAATGCAAAAGTAGGAAGTCAAGAAACACCTGGAGTAACAGGCAAACTTGGCCTTGGAGTACAGAATGAAGCAAGGCAAAGGCTAATAGAGTTTTGCCAAGGGAACACACTGGTCATAGCAAACACCCTCTTCCAACAACACAAGAGAAGACTCTACACATGGACATCACCAGATGGTCAACACTGAAATCAGATTGATTATATTCTTTGCAGCCAAAGATGGAGAATCTCTATACAGTCAGCAAAAACAAGACCAGGAGTTGACTGTGGCTCAGATCATGAACTCCTTATTGCCAAATTCAGACTTAAATTGAAGAAAGTAGGGAAAACCACTAGACCATTCAGGTATGACCTAAATCAAATCCCTTATGACTATACAGTGAAAGTGAGAAATAGATTTAAGGGACTACATCTGGTAGACAGACTGCCTGATGAACTATGGACAGAGGTTTGTGACATTGTACAGGAGACAGGGATCAAGACCATCCCCAAGAAAAAGAAATGCAAAAAGGCAAAATGATTGTCTGAGGAGGCCTTACAAATAGCTCTGAAAAGAAGAGAAGCAAAAAGCAAAGGAGAAAAGGAAAGATATTTCCATTTGAATGCAGAGTTCCAAAGAATAGCAAGGAGAGGTATGAAAGCCTTCTTCAGTGATCAATGCAAAGAAATAGAGGGAAACAACAGAATGGGAAAGACTAGAGATATCTTCAAGAAAATTAGAGATACCAAGGGAACATTTCATGCAAAGATGGATTTGATAAAGGACAGAAATAGTATGGACCTAACAGAAGCAGAAGATATTAAGAAGAGGTGGCAAGAATGCACAGAAGAACTAAAAGATCTTCATGACCCAGATGATCACAATAGTGTGATCACTCACCTAGAGCCAGACATCCTGGAATGTGAAGTCAAGGGGGCCTTAGAAAGCATCACTACAAACAAAGCTAGTGGAGGTGATGGAATTCCAATTGAGCTATCTCAAATCCTAAAAGATGATGCTGTGAAAGTGCTGCATGCAACATGCCAGCAAATTTGGAAAACTCAGCAATGGTCACAGGACTGGAAAAGGTCAGTTTTCATTCCAATACCAAAGAAAAGCAATCCCAAAAAATGCTCAAACTACCACACAACTGCACTCATCTCACATGTTAGTTAAGTAATGCTCAAAATTCTCCAAGCTAGGCTTCAGCAATACATGAACTGTGAACTTCCAGATGTTCAAGCCAGTTTTAGAAAAGGCAGAGGAACCAGAGATCAAATTGCCAACATCCTCTGGATCATCGAAAAAGCAAGAGAGTTCCAGAAAAAACATCTATTTCTGCTTTATTGACTATGCCAAAGCCTTGTGGATCACAATAAATTGGGAAATTCTGAAAGAGTTGGGCATACCAGACTACCTGACCTGCCTCTTGAGAAACCTATATGCAGGTCAGGAAGCAACAGTTAGAACTGGACATGGACCAACAGACTGGTTCCAAATAGGAAAAGGAGTATGCCAAGGCTGTATATTGTCACCCTGCTTATTTAACTTATATGCAGAGTACATCATGAGAAACGCCGGGCTGGAAGATGCACAAGCTGGAATCAAGACTGCTGGGAGAAATATCAATAACCTCAGATATGCAGATGACACCACCCTTATGGCAGAAAGTGAAGATGAACTAAAAAGCCTCTTGATGAAAGTGAAAGAGGAGAGTGAAAAAGTTGGCTTAAAGCTCAACATTCAGAAAACTAAGATCATGGCAACTGGTCCCATCACTTCATGGGAAATAAATGGGGAGACAGTGGAAACAGTGTCAGACTTTATTTTTGGGGACCCCAAAATCACTGCAGATGGTGATTGCAGCCATGAAATTAAAAGACGCCTACTCTTTGGAAGGAAAGTTATGACCAACCTAGATAGCATATTAAAAAACAGAGACATTACTTTGCCAACAAAGGTCCATCTAGTCAAGGTTATGATTTTTCCAGTGGTCATGTATGGATGTGAGAGCTGGACTATAAAGAAAGCTGAGCCCAGAAGAATTGATGCTTTTGAACTGTGGTGTTGGAGAAGACTCTTGAGAGTCCCTTGGACTGCAAGGAGATCCAACCAGTCCATCCTAAAGGAGATCAGTCCTGGGTGTTCATTGGAAGGACTGATGTTGAAGCTGAAGCTCCAATACTTTGGCCACCTGATGCGACGAGTTGACTCATTTGAAAAGACCCTGATGCTGGGAGGGATTGGGGGCAGGATGAGATGGGGACGATAGAGGATGAGATGGCTGGATGGCATCACCAACTCGATGGACATGAATTTGAGTAAACTCTGGGAGTTTGTGATGGACAGGGAGGCCTGGCGTGCTGCGATTCATGGGGTCACAAAAAGTCGGACACAACTGAGTGACTGAATTGAAGTGAACTGAACAACTGTAGTTTGGTGCCAGGAGAGAGGAGCTGGATGACATAGAATGCCCATGGAAAACATCTGTGCTTTTGGACTTGGTGAAACCATTGTTTGTGCCAAGAAGAGTATGTCTGAATAAATGTAAGTTGAGAAGAAGTTTAGAAATAAAAGTTTACATTTTGTGAGGACTTTTGTGCCTAACCACTGGATATACTTTCAGAACGTCATTCAATCTACCTTTCGGAAACATGGAGGTGGTGATGTATGACTTACATCGTTTCTTTTGAGGACTGGAGAAAATCAGAGCACAGAACTGTCACTCACTCTGAATCCATCCACATCACTGCACGGGTGGGGGCACTTCCATGCTTTCCTGCTCATTTCTTTAACATTAATGAAAAGCAAATTGATTCTTTCATTTTAGGATGCAATGAGATAAATGAAAGGGGAGGTCAGTTGAGCTTTTTCTTGCTTGAAAATTGCACAGTCACATCTGAGACACCTTCCTCATTCTAAACCAACCTGGAGTAGTAAGAATAATTTAGACAAAGAGGATGAATGGATGCTGAGCAGTGGAGAACAAAGAAATTAAGAAACCACTCAGAAATAGTTCAAGGATTTAGTTCAGAGGCAAAGCTAGGAGTTTAGAATCTTATTATCCTGGTTTTGAATGGGATTTCAAAACACTAATTAGTGCCCTAACTCTTCTCTGAAGCAGATCATTTCACTCAAAGGCCAGTTAAGAAGTTAGAACTTAAAAGAGTAATTCGCTGAGCAGCTCTGTTGCTCGTCTTCCCCGAATCACTCAGGACTTAATGATGGGGAAAACCAGGGATGGAATAAAGCTATGGACTGTGTGGGAGAAACAGGGAGTCCCAGGGCTGTGGGCAACATCAGGCCCACTGCTCAGAGCAGGTCCAGAGGCTCTGGGAGCCAGGGATGGAGCAGAATGTGCACTTGCTGCTCAGCCTCCAAGCAGGTCTTGCTGGGTGGCTGCAGACTCTGCCCGCTGAGTTAAACACACAAATGACTCAGGCTCTATGGCCAAATGTGGGACCATCAGCTCCAGCTGTCAGACCTTCCCACCAGGGTCAGGCTCAGCCCTCCTTTCTGCCTGCCCTGAGTGACTACCCACTGCTGCTCCCTTCTCAGCGTGTGCCCCTCTGCAATGAGGACTCTGTTTTAGGGCTGAAGAGCATTTTTCTCCATGAATTTAGACACACTTGTATCAAGTCACACTTGTATCAGATGCACTGCTAATACGCTCTCCACCCATCTTCAGTGCTTTGGGATTCATACATATATAACTTCACACAAATAGCTTCAAGTTCATGGCCAAAAGCTGACATCAGCCCCAGGAGGAACGCTGATCAGAAGCTATTCAGCTGGCTCAGTTTCTCACTGACTGAGACCATCTTTCTGATGTGGAGCACGAAGCTTTCTCACTGTGTTGCCTGGGATCAGACCATTTCCTCAGCTGGGTCTACTTGTGCCCTCAGCTGAGGTCGAAGCCCTGAGAGTCACACTCACCCTTCTGCAGAGACTGGTCAGCTGGGTAACAGTGGAAAAAAGACTGAGGAACTCAGAGGAGGGTCTGGAATCAGTAGTCAGTGCAATGTTTTATGGGTTTTAGAGGCTTCTGATGACAAGCCATAAATTAAAATAAATAAACCTCTCAGAAAGTAAAGAATCATTTTGACATCTGAAATAATTTAAGTTTCTGTTACATTTTCAGAGCACAAATCATCCACCAGCCTTAGATTTTAGCTGTTTCCATGGTTGTCTAATTTGTTTTTAATTTCATTGGAGTATGGTTGATTTACAGTGTCGTGCTAAAAGAGGAGGATGAGAGCACTGTGGACCTTCAGAGTTACTGGCCAACAACAGTAAGACGTGGACCAGGGACTTGGGCATCAGTAAGATCTGTTCTAAGAACCTTGGTGCCGAGTGTTTCCTGGGATCACAGCAGCTAACATCTTTATCGAGATCAGCGATTTTGTTTGGAGTAAATTAATCTGTACTTCTTTGCATGAAACACGTGTGGTTCTCTCCTTGCAACTAAAAATAATTTCAATTTCTGTCCACTGGGCAGTGTTCCCTGTCTGGGTTTCAGAAGTGGACCTGAAGAAGGACCAAAGACCCTTGATACGTCATTGTTTTAACCACAAAAGGACTGAAGGACACAGCATTAAAAGAAGAGAGGAGAGAAGAGCAATAACAAAAAGTAGGTGAGCATTCCAACCAGAAACAAGACAGGAAAAGGAGCAAACTGGTTTTCCTAAACAGTCATTTTTTTTAAAGTTTTTAGTTTCTACATTACAAGTTTCCATTGAGTGTCCTGAATAAAAATAGGAAGCAAAAAGGAAACTTCTTGTGGCAATTAGCTAAGTGCCTCCCAACCCCTGTCTCCCCTTCTCTTCTTCTTGGCAGTCTTTTATTTCTGATGAGGGCCCTGAGGTTCCTGGGAGGCAGACTCTACTCCCAGCCCCAGGGCTGGGGCCAATGGTCTCTTTCATCCCTGTGGCTACAGAGATTGGTTCAAAAGTGGACTGGCTACTTACAAAACCTCAATTAATGGCTTCAGGTTTTCTGGGACTGCAGAGACAAACCATTTTAATAAGGAATTCTGGAACCAAAATAGGAGCTGGGAGTTGATGGCAGTCAACGTCTCTGTTATTGGAGCACATTAATTGCTTTATTGTTCAAGCTCATTTGAGCTTGGGTTTGTTTCTCTCTGTGAATGAGAATTATTTATAATTGAATCAGAGTAAAAGAAATCTCATCAGGAGATTTCAGAATAACAAGGACGAAGCTATAGTTCTAAAGTCTTCTTGCAAGAAAAAATAAAGCACACAAGGAAATGATAACCAGACAGGCCGTCAGTCTCTCATCAAAATTTCAAGGTGGTAAAAATCATGGGAAAATATCTCCCAAATTTCAAGGGAAAATTATTTTTATCTTAGAACTTTACAGAGTGAACCTTTTCTGAAGTGTGAAGTCACGACATCTTTAAATCTACATTTTTTGTTGAGTTTGCCTCCCACATACTCTTTCTTAAGAAGAAGCTTAAAGATATGCTTTTGGAGAAACGAGGGGCCCCAACAAGGGAAGGGAAGACGTGGACTACAGCCTGCTTCTGGTCAGCCCAGCCAGGAATGAAGGGACACCCTGGAACCACAGCTGTGTACTAGCCAAGGGGCAATAGGTGTGAGGGGGGAGGGGGCCCCCGGGAGGACACGTCCATCTGTGGGAAAGGATGACCATATGCGGCAGATTGGGAAACAAAAGGTACCCAGAAAAAAAGTTGAAAAAGTCTGACAGTTGTTTACCACAGAGAAGAAGAAAATGCTGTATAAAAATTTCATAGCTCATTGTCATGATCAGTGATTATAATGTGAATCTGGATTATTGCTCAGTTATCAAAAGATGCCTGCCTCCACTGGGAGAATATGGCTCAGCTTTTGAAAAGCTCCATCCACATCACGACAGAGTGAATGCACCTCTTACTATGTGTGTGTGTGTGTTCAGGCGCTCCGTCGTGTCAGACTCTTTGTGACCCCATGGATTGTAGCCCACCAGGCTCCTTTGACCATGGGAATTCTCCAGGCAAGAATACTGGAGTGGGTTGCCATGCCCTCATCCAGGAAATCTTCCCGACCCAGGGATTGAATCAGTGTTTCCTGCATGAGCAGGCGGATTCTTTACCATCTGACCCACCAAGAAAGCCCTTTATTATGTGTAACTCATGAAGCCCTAACTCATGGATAATTATGAATAATTAACTGATGTTTAATGAGCAGTTAGGCATTTTATTTTTTTAGTTTTCTTATATTGGGGAACACATGTTTTTTCAGGTTTCAGACATAAGCACTTGAAAGTCCCATAGATCCTAAGTAATTGCCTATGGTGACTGACAAATAGAATACACTGGGAGTGGTCTTAGGACCACTCATTAATTCACATTGACCAAGTAGTAACTGCAGGTAAAATAATATTCTAAACAATGTGAAGCGTTAAATTATAAATGAGTAACATATACAGTGTCTGACTTCAAAGATTATAATCTATGAACAAAAATAAAACTTATTCAAGGAGCAAAAATAAATAAGCATATTAAATCAAGTTGAAGATAAATTATTCAGAATCACTGAAGGTTGACAATAAAGAGGAAATAAAAATGGGTTGGAAATATACAGATTTCTTACAGGTTTTTTCCCTAAGCCAAATATTAAAGAATTCATTTATTTTATAACTCTGAAAAAGTCATTTAAATCCCCCTGACCCCACTTTCCTTATCTGAAAATGAGAAAATTAAGCTAAACCTTTCCTTCCTGCTCTAAAACTTGATATTATGATTCTGACAGAATTTCCTATCAGGCAAAAATAACATTTCAAGGAACACAGGGGTTCTCTTTTATCAAAACAAGGAGATAGTTTTTCTGTCACCCATATTCAGATCTCTAGAGATTATTCCAGATGAAAAATTTCATATGGCAGTTGTGGAAAGTAATGCATTTGACAAAAAGCCCCCAGAGCAACCAAAGGTCAGGAAGGGCTTACTGCTAACTCACACCACACTCAACAGCCAGATTAATCTTCCTACAAGATGCTTTGGGCATACCGGACCTTGCCCGAAACACTTTAATAGCTTTCCCCAGCACACAGGATCCAGACCTATAGGAATACATTTCAAACTGCCTTAAACATATGTACCAGGCTTCCATTCTTTTTTTTTTTTTTTTGCATGAAAGAAAAGGCTTTTTTATTTTTAGGACAGCTCAGTTTTTATAGAATGAACATTCAGTTCAACCACTCAGTCGTGTCTGACTCTTTGCGACCCCATGAACCGCAGCACACCAGGCCCCCCTGTCCATCACCAACTCCCGGAGTTTACTCAAACTCATGCCTATCGAGTCGGTGATGCCATCCAACCATCTCATCCTCTGTTGTCCCCTTCTCCTCCTGCCCCCAATCCCTCCCAGCATCAGGGTCTTTTCCAATGAGTCAACTCTTCACATGAGGTGGCCAAAGTATTGGAGTTTCAGCTTCAGCATCAGTCCTTCCAATGAGCACCCAGGACTGATCTCCTTTAGGATGGACTGGTTGGATCTCCTTGCAGTCCAAGGGACTCTCAAGAGTCTTTTCCAACACCATAGTTCAAAAGAATCAATTTTTCGGCAAACATTACATCCTCCTTAAGTCACCACATATTACATCAGATATTGGTTTCATGCTTCTGTCAATATTTTTCTTCCCCATGTTTTTCCCCTAAGTATTCATCTGGAACATTCCAGGTAATAGGGTTTTTTCTTAGAATGTCCCGTACATTAGTCTTCTTGCCTCAAGGGCTTAACATTTTCAATCTAACAAAAACAATGTTCCATAGATTCCAGATATAGTATGAATTCTCTGGATAATAAAACAATACATGGGAAGGGTACAAAAACATGTTTGACATTTCTGAGAATAGTACCATATGAAAACCCTGATATTTTTCTTTACCCGAAACCACAAAACCTCAGTCTACAATGATTAACTATGAAGAAGCAAAACACCTCTATTAATTTTGAGGTAATGGCAGTGAGGCTGGTTAATACAAATCTTCTGTTGAAATCCTATGTAACACATTTCCTAACTCTACAAAAATACCCGTAATATTCTATGTTTATTAAGGGAATAGAAACAGTGGACAAATAGCAGCACTGAAGTAGCAACAATGAAAACCCTCTCAACCAAGGAGCAAGTAAACTGAAGCAGTACATCTACTTCTGAATCTAAATGCCTCTACTCTTTTCTAATCTAGAACATTATAATCTTCTTTTTTTTTCTTAATAACAAATTACCAGATTGCAAAAGGATGACAATGTTCACAAGCTATTTTATGCAAAGAGAAACATATTGAAAGAATACATTTGTTGTTATTCAGTCACTCACTTGTGTCTGGCTCTTTGCGACCCCATGGACTGCAGCACTCCAGGCTTCCCTGTTCTTCACCATCTTCCGGAGTTTGCTCAGACTCATGCTTATCGAGTCAGTGATGCCATCTGACCATCTCATCTTCGGCCACCACTTCTCCTCCTGCCCTCAATCTTTCTCAGCATCAGAGCCTTTTCCAATGAAGTGTGGCTACCCTTGAAACCCAGGGTAGTATGTACAGCTGGTTTTGCCAAGGGCTTCCCTAAGGATGGGAATTGTACAGAATCAAGACACTAATTATTGATAAAATGGGTACATTTGGACACAGACACATAGGGAGAACACTGTGAGCAAGAAGGAAAAGATGGGAGAGAAGAATCTTACAAACTGAGGGCCACTGGGGACCAGCCATGGTGGCAGCAAACACTGGAAGCCTGGAGAGAGGCAGGGAACAGATTCCCCACCAGCATCCTGGGTGGAAACTAACCGTGTGCACACCTTGATCTCAGACATCCAGCCTCCACAACTGGGAGATGATACAGTTGTGTGGTTTCAGAATATGACAGTCTGTTCTGGCCACTCTGGGAAAGGAATTCATGTGGTAATCCTACATCTCATTTTTGAGGAACTGATGAAGTGTTTTTAAAAGGGGCTGGGACATTTCACAGTCTCATTAGCAATGCGCGAGGGTCAGTTTCTCCACATCCTGGCCAGAGCGTGGTGCTGTCGAACTTTCTGATTGTTGTCCTGGTGGGCGTGAACTGGCCTTCCATGGTCATTTAGAAAGTATTTCCTTATAATCCATATTATTCTTATAAAATTAATAGTAATGTTTCCTCTTTCATTCCTGATTTTAGTATTTGAGTCTTATCTCTCACCCTTTTTCTTAGTCAGAAATTTTTGTCAACTTTCTTGATCTTTTCAAAGATCCAACTTTTGATTTTATTGATTTTTCTCCATTATTTTTTAATTCTCTGTTTCATTTACTGCCACCCTTGTCTTTATTATTTACTTCCTTCTTCTTGTATATTTTTAAGATTTTAGTATTTACTTTGGGAATTATTGTTAACATCTTTATTTATACCAATCTAGTTTGGATTACTATCAAATTAATGTTAATGCTATACAAAAAACTTTGCTTTTGTATAGATATGGTCTCCATTCCCCACTTACTCTCACAAAATATATCTGTATGCGCTGTTTCCATCAGTTTGGGCTTACAGTCACTCAAGTATGCATTTGTATTTTAAATCAAATAGGGAAAAATGGAGAAAGGAAATCAAATAGGGTAAAGTAGAGTTACTAACAAAAAATGCATTTATACTGCCTTCTGTATTTACCTGTGTAATTATCTTTACTGGTGCTCTTTATTTCTTTACATGCATTCAAGTTAATGAATGGTGTTCTTTCTTTTCAAAATAAAGGACTGCTTAATAGTATCTCCTATAGGTCATACGTGCTAGCAAGGAACTATCTTAGTTGCTGTTTATCTGACTATCTGATTATTATTTTTCACCTGGGACTTTTTAACTTCTTCTTCACTTTTTTGTAGCACAGCTTTTCTAGATATAGAATTCTTCTTTGACAGTTTTTTTTTTTTCTTTCATCACTTTTAATAAATCAACCACTACCTTCTGGCTCCCATGTTTTCTGCTATTTTCACTGACACCTTGTCAGATCCAAGATAATTAGACTTTCTGTTTTTATTTTTCTTGCATGGGTTCTCATTATCCTGCATTCTTTCTAAAAGTTACTGGATCAATCTAGATCCTGAAACAAAACATGGAATTTCTCAGGGTGCACATACCATACCAAAAATGTGATCATCCAAAGTGATCTGAGCCCTACAAAATCTGCCTCGTCACCATGAGAGATTTTCACAGCCTACTGTCAGCTAAATTCTAAGTTGCTCCAGCTACTAAGTCTAACTACACTATGAGTTTTTTGAGAGCAAGTAAAAGATATTCAGTACTTAGTGCATTAATATTTTTTATTGATACTGGCCTACATTGTGTTTAATTCACATAATAAACACAACAAGCACAGACCACACTTTACTGATGGAGCTGAGTGGTACGTGTAATGTGAGCAGCATTTACAAAGGAAGGAAATAAGACAATGATGGGATGCTTGTTAAGGACCCAATCAGCTTGAATGTGATGCTCTATACCACTGGACATTGTGAAAGCAAATATCTCATTTAACCCATCCTGGTCCCAGGTGACCCTCATCATTTGCGTGAAGGAGCCTGGTATGACCTTGCCTTTAATGTCTTGATGAAGATGATGTTTCATTACCTTAGCTGTTAATCCTCTATTGTACTTACAGAAATTCCAGCACCACAGGTCACATCCAGACTGAATTTCCTCTCCTTTTATTCAGATTTGATGAGTTTTTCATACATAGAAAGATATGGTGAAACTTCCAAAGGAAAGAAAAAAAGATTCATGATGCAGCTGATTCGTATTCAAAAGTGAATCATCTAAAATCCATGATGTTGACTATTAATAAAAAGACAGCTAAGATGGGGACTCTTTTTGCTACAGGGGACACTTCTTTCTAAATGGACATCCAATAATAAGTTCTCATAGGGGGATGGCACTTCACACTTCAAGCATTGTTACATGAAAAATTAACTCATTTGATTCACCTAGGGAGGCAAGTAGACTTTATAAGCCTTTTGTTAAAAAATGGAAACACTAAAATATAGAGCAATTTGATTTGCCTTGGTCATACTAATTACTAGAAGAGATTTCCCCTGATAGTAATACTGAGGTAGTTTTCACGGTACTAACAGTGGCAATGGTGGGGGTAGGGGCCAACAGGTGCAAAAGGCAGGTTTAGGGAGTTCTCATTTTTAAATTGAAGTATAACTGATTTATATTATTTTGCTAGTTTCAGGTATAGAGCAAAGTGATTCATTTATATACATATAACTGAGTAATAATATAAATATATATATTTCAGATTATTTTGTGTTATAGGTTATTAAAAATAGTGAATATAGTACCATTTGCTACATAATAGATCTTATTGTTTATCTATTTTATATATAGTAATGTGTATCTGTTAATCCCAAACTCCTAATATACCCCTCCCTCTTTCCTTTCCCCTCTGGTAACCATAAGTTTGCTTTCTATGTCTGTAACTGTAACAGATACCTTTATAAAACCATGAGTAATCATCTCTAAAGGAATCCATGCCACTACTACAGCTCTTGGTGATGATAAAGATAAGGCTGATGATGATAAGGCTTTGGTGTTAATAGTGTTAGTATTTATCAGAAAATCAGTAAAGGCCAGGGATTGTAGTAGATACTTAGACTGAATGAATTTATTAAATACTCACAGAATTACTAAAAGTTAAGTGTGTTTGTCTGAGTTCAATCAGGAGACAGAAACCATACAGTAATTTGAACAGAAGTATAATGTAAAGAGTTTTAAAACAACTATAAGAGGATTAAAGATATAAAAGAAACCTTGAAGAATAACATACAGCTGAGGGGAAGTATCTAAGGAAAGGGAAACTTGGAAGGGTGGCCTGCATCAAGACCAGGGTGCAGAACTCACCTGACCAGTGGTTGCAGCCCACTGCACAGCAGAGGCTGTTGTTGGGTTCCAGACCAGAGAAACAATGACCTTACTCGCTTGCTTAGAAGCAAATGTATAAACATATCAAGGATGGCAGGGCCAGCCTCATCTGATCCCCCTCAGCACTAGGGGCCTCTTATGAGCGGGAATTAGATCCCTGATAGATCCCTGAAGCTGGTCAAGCCAGCTTCTTATAGCCTGCCCTCAGATATTCGTAAATGGATAATTATGCACTTAAAATATCAAAGTATATTGAGAGTTACTACCTGTTTTAACAGGTATAGATTTCCTGCTACTACTGCTACTGCTAAGTCACTTCAGTCGTGTCTGACTCTGTGAGACCCCATCCCTGGGATTCTCCAGGCAAGAAGACTGGAGTGGGTTGCCATTTCCTTCTCCAAGGTATATATTTAACACTCACTAAGTATGTGTTGGATGAGAAGTGAGAACATGTGTCCTTAAATTGTGGTTAAAATTAATAAATTCTGCTTAGGATCTTCCCACTGTATGTAAAACATTATTTGTAACTATCCTAACACTTGCTTTTGTTGGGTTATGCTTTGAATTATTTCTTTTATTTGCCATGATTTAAGAGTCATCCCATGACCTATTTCTAAGTAGCTGCACTGAGTTCTGTCATGGCAACCAACTCTAGTATTCTTGCCAGGAAAATCACATGGACAGAAGGACCTGGCGGACTATGGTCCATAGGATTACAAAGAGTCGCGCGCAACTGAATACGAGCAGCACTGCTGTGTTTTGCTTTCAGATTGTTCCAGATTTGGTCATTTCAAACTCTTTCAGTTTAGCTCTAGTGAACCTTTCACAAGCTCCCACTATTATGTTTTTAGAGTACTTTCTTCCTTACTGAAACAATAAGCAACCCCAGGTTCATCATGTATGTTTTCTTCCCCAGCCCCAGAAGCATGAGTCCTGGTCACTCTATTGGAGAAGGACGTTGGAAACCAAGAAATTGTAAGTCTGTGTGCTCACGTATAACGCAATGTCACTGCCTCTAGACACTCTCAGAGGCAGACTAGAAAATACATGTATGTTTACCAACTCATGGCTATACACCTATCTATGATTTTTTAATCTACCCTTCTGTTTCATGTATGTTTACTAGCTCATGGCTACACACCTATCTATAATTTTTAAATCTTCCCTTCTGTATCTATTTTAGGTATCAGTTCATACTGGTGCCTTTGAATTCAGCCTAGGAACAAAGGATTCATTATAGCTTTTGTCACATGTTCAATGGAAATCTCACCCTCCACCAATGAGGAACTGGTTCCCACCACCTGGTATTGATTTATTTAATTGTTCAGATCCATGATACAAGTTTACCAGTATCAGAACTGTTCACCTATAATCCCATGTTAGTCATCTTCTTGAGGTAATTGTCTTGTTATTTATTTTATAGGTTTTTAATTTTTTAAAGTTATTTGTGTGTTACCAAGGAAGACACTTCAGCTTGGTATAAAATTCAGATGAATGCTGTGGTGAGATGATGAGATATTATGAGACTTACAAGAAGGCTATCCAAAGACTGAGAGGAACATTAGCATATAATTGATTTTATTTGGATTTTTCCCAGACCCCTGGGGGAAAAGTTGCCTTAATTATCTTTTGCCATTGATTCTTCGTTACATGGACTATGAAATAATTATTATGAAACTCCATTCAGTTCAGTTCAGTCTCTCAGTCATGCCTGACTCTTTGCGACCCCATGGACTGCAGCAATACAGGCTTTCCTGCCCTTCATCATCTCCCATAGTTTGCCCAAACTTATGTCCGCTGAGTCGGTGATGTCATCCAACCATCTCATCCTCTGTTGTCCCCTTCTCCTCCTGCCTTCAATCTTTCCCAGTATGAGGGTCTTTTCTAATGAATCGGCTCTTCGCATCAGGTGGCCAACGTATTGGAGTTTCAGCCTCAGCATCAGTCCTTCCAATGAACATTCAGGACTGATTTCCTTTAGGATTGACTGGTTTGACCTCCTTACAGTCCAAGGGACTCTCAAGAGTCTTCTCCAACACCACAGTTCAAAAGCATCAATTATTCGGTGCTCAATTTTCTCTATATTCCAGCTCTCACATCCATACAAGACTAGTGGATAAACCATAGCTTTGACTAGATAGACCTTTGTTGCAAAAGTAATGTCTCAGCTTTTTAATACACTGTCTAGGTTGGTCACAGCTTTTCTTCCAAGGAGGATGCATCTTTTAATTTCATGGTTGCAGTCACCATCTGCAGTGATTTTGGAATCCCCCAAAATAAAGTCTGTCCCTGTTTCTACTGTTTCTCCATCTATTTGCTATGAAGTGAGGGGACCGCGTTCCATGATCTTCGTTTTTTGAATGTTGAGTTTTAAGCTAACTTTTTCACTCTCTTCTTTCACTTTCATCAAGAGGTTCTTTAGTTCCTCTCTGCTTTCTGCCATAAGGGTGGTGTCATCTGCATATCTGAGGTTGTTGATATTTCTCCCGACAATCTTGATTTCAGCTTGTGCTTCATCCAGCCCAGCATTTCTCATGATGTACTCTTCGTATAAGTTAAATAAGCAGGGTGACAATATACAGCCATGACGTACTCCTTTCCCAATTTGGAAGCAGTCTGTTGTTACATGTCTGGTTTTCACTGCTAATTCTTGACATGCATACAGATTTCTCAGGAGGCAGGTAAGGTGGTCTGGTATTCCCATCTCTTGAATTTTTCTACGGTTTGTTGTGATCTACACAGTCAAAGGATTTGACAATTTGATCTCTGTTTCCCCTGCCTTTTCTAAATCCAACTTGAACATCTGGAAGTTCACAATTCATGTACTATTAAGAGCCTGGCTTGGAGAATTTTGAGCATTACTTTGCTAGCATGTGAGATGAGTGCAATTGATGAAACTCCATTAGGAAACAATAAAAAGAAAAATAGAAAGCAAAAATTTACCCCAGAGGTTAGTACACATGACTCTATATGACACATGAAGTTTTAACATCCTAACACTGGTATTCTCTTAAATTTTCAAATCTTTTCAGGTATCTGGATGCTGACCCATTTTTACTGAGCTTCCAAAGTGGGTCAGTGGTAAAGAATCCGCCTGCCAGTGTAGGAGATGCAGGAGATGCCAGTTGGATCCCTGAATCAGGAAGAGTTCCTGGAGAAGGAAATGAAAACCCGTTCTAGTATTCATGCCTGGAGAATCCTATGGACAGGGGAGCCTGGCAAGCTACAGTGCAAAGAGATCGCAAAGAGTGGAACACAACTTAGCAACTAAAGAACAATAACAAATTAACAAATTGTGCAAATGCAGGCTCTTTATTTCCAGATCCTATCATTAAACAGTGCTGTCTTTCTCTGGTTTAAAATTTAGAATCCAGTTCTTCATTGAAAGAGAGATTTTCATTTATTTTGCATTTGAAAGACATGCCATGTCCTGGGTGTGTTTAGGAGTTCCCTTAGTGACTTCATCATAATTGGCGGAAATATTTTTACAGGATCTGATCCAGGTTGAATTTGACAGTGCTGTGAATTATAGAACAGTTAGTTCTTCCCGACCTAAACAGTTGTCAGGCTGTGGAATCAGCGCCGCTTGAAGCTAAGTTACATCAGAAGGTTAATGCTCAGGCTCTTAACTGTGGACTTTTATGGCTCAGATATTCCTAGTACGACAGGCAGAGATAGAGCCCAGTCATCTTGGCAGGACCCTGGGTGAACACTTGCAAGGAGCACAGCATATGCACAATTTCTCCAGGCATTTGGCCCTTTAAGGGAAGAGTCTAAAAGGCCTTTAGAATCCACTTTTTATTTTAAACCTAAGTTGGCTTCCTTGGTAGCTTAGACTGTAAAGAATCTGCCTGCAATGCAGAAGACCTGGATTCAATGCCTGGGTCGGGAAGATCCCCTGAAAGAGGAAATGGCAACCCAGGCCAGTATTCTTGCCTGGAGAATTCCTTGGACAGAGGAGCCTGGTGGCCTACAGTCCACGGGGTCACAAAAAGTTGGACACAACTGAGCGACTTTCACTGGCTGATGATCAAGAAGGGTAAAAGACTTAGCCATAGTCCCCCATGCATTGTCTGTATTTCTGACTTCTAGCCCATGTCTCCATCTGCCAGACCTCCCTTCAGGGCATGGGAACCAGTCTGCTGGGTTGTTCACTTAGAGGAGTTGGAATCCAGGTCTGAATAGTAGTTCAGAACCAGAAAAGGCCGAACAGAGATGACATGGGTATATTATGTCTTCTTTCAAATATAGTAAAGAATCTGCAGCTCAGGTTCGATCCCTGGGTTGGGAATATACCCTGGAGAAGGGAATGGCAACCCACTCCTGTATTCTTGCCTGGAGAATCTCATGGACAGAAGGATTCTCTAATATACTGTATCATGATATAACATCATACCATATTATGCTGTATCCTGTTATATTATACTGTATCAAGTCATATTATACTATATAACATATTATACTGTATCATATTATATTGTATCCTATCATATTATATTGTATCATAACATATCACAGACCATTGATATATTACATGAAAAAAGCCAGCAAAACTGTGGATAAAGTCAGGTGGCAGCTGGGTCCCCAGCCAAAACCCTTCTTTTACCTTCCTTCTGGCTTATCAGCATGGAAAAAAAAAGTTAAAATGGAAAGCAGAAGTATCAAGAAAATGCAACTTTCTATAATCAAGGACCAAGAAGAGAGGAAGATGAAGATGACTAGAGAGGGAACAAAATGAGAAGGGAATGGGTGTCTGGGCAATCAGGGCATCACAGGGAGCCAGAAGACAGATTCTGTGCCCCTGTGATCCCCAGAGGTCAACTGGCAGCCTCAAGGAGCAAGAAAAGGACAAGCTCATTCAGAAATGCATTCAATGGGGATTGTAGGCAAATACAAACTGTGCCTGCTTCACCACATTTATATCAAGGTCTCAGTAAGTCTAACAGAAAATGGAAAAATAAAAAGTAATTCTAAAAGTAAAAAATGAATTCTTCTTAAATCTGTGGCTGAAATGGATGTGCCTTTCAGTCAGAACAACTCTATTATATAATGCGCTGTGAAACTGTTATTATCCTAGCTGAGAATGTCAAATTCTCAAAAAATAAAAAGAAAAAAGAAGAAAAGACCAAATGAAACTGATAAAGATACCAGGAATTTTGTAACAAGGCAGAAAGGAAATGACTATATACTGGTTTTCCACGAGGTTGTGTATGTCACATAGGAGCCCAAATAAACAAACAAAAATTATGTCACTAAAAATACTTTTTCTAAATGCTTCCAAATAGCTGATTAGATGTCTGAATGTTGGGTTACGTGTTCACCACCACAGTGAAATATAGGGTCTGAGTGCAGAACTGTGCACAGTTTTAATTTGTCTGCCATGATTGTGTCATCAACCTCTGGTATCAACCTTCAAGATCAGGAAGATTGTAGGTCTTTGGCCTGCCATTGATAATTATTTATCTGGCAATAATGTATTACTTTGGCTTTTATAACTACCTTAAGTGTCTGTATGCTCAAGTTTCAGGGGTAGTATTTGAGACTGTTTTTCTCCCAAACGATGAGGGGAGAGTAGGGGAAACACATGTCATATCAGAATAATTAGAACCAACAAAATCACTGGATTCAAGAACCTTGATAACAGGGCAGAGCTGTTGCACTAGTGCAGTATATATACTTTCATTATTGCAAGAAAGCTAACTAATTGCATCACCCACCATTTTAGAATCCATAAAACACTCTCCTATAGAGTGCCTACTTAATATTTTCTATGGTCCTATGAGGAAGTATAGTATGATACCGAAATATATTTGGTCTTTGTCCCTGATTTGTGGCACACAATTCCCCAAATCTTGATATCTCCTGAGTGATACTGAAGTTGGAGCTGGCCTCTGTACCCCAATACTGAATTGAATCTTGGAGACAGAGTTTTGGGTGAAGTTAAAAAGAATAGCTTCATTTCTTTGCCAGGCAAAGGGGGCCACAGGGGGCTAATGCCTTCAAAATTGTGTGTCTGGGTATCCCCATGGAGGAGGAAAGATTGTGTGTTAGGAGTCCTATAGTCCAGGGACAGGGATGCAGATAAGAATCCAGGTGTGTGTAAGGCTCCACCGCCCACATCCCTTCAAGCCAGAGATCACCTGGTGTCAGGTGGTGATGTGACCTCTCTGGAATGAGGAGTGCTTCATCAAGTAGTTAATATCTTCCGTTTGTTTTTTTAGTTCTGCAGAAGAGCTCAAAGATATTTTGTGTGTCCCTTGAAGGTGAACCAGGACCCACAGCCAGGCTGTACTATTGTTTCTTAGCTACTCATCCCTTGTCTCTGCACCCCCTCCCTTCCCTGATCAGCAACTGCTTGAACTTGCCCTTCGTCCTCCTCTGTTAATTGTTTTTAGTCACTTAGTCGTGTCTGACTCTTTGCAACCCCTTGGACTGTAGACGGCCAGGCTCCTCTGTCCATGGGATTTCCCAGTACAGAAGTGGGTTGCCTTTTCCTTCACTGGGGATCTTCCTGACCCAGGGATTGAACCTGTATCTCCTGCATTGGCAGGTGGATTCTTTACCAATTGAGCCACCAGAGAAATCCCTCTGTTTCAATACGAGTGTCTTTTTTATTCATCCTGAGTCCCTTCCCATCACTTTGGGTTTATGCTAATTGAAGTGACTTAGAGCTGAACTCCTAGACCCTCAGGATGGGGCTGGTCACCAGAAAGCCCAAGTGATTGGATAGTTGCGATGATCAGCCCATGACCTCCAGGGGTGGGGCGGGGGCTGGAGATGGAGCTCTTAACAAGTTCTTCAAAAACAGCTGAGCTAGCTGAGGAGTTGGAAGGGTGCATCTGGAGAGGCGTGGAATCCACCTACCCCTCCCTCCTTACTCTGCCCCTGTAGAGATTCCATTTGTCTGTTCCTGAGTTGTATCTTTTAAAATAAATTATTTCTTGTGTTCTGTCAGCTGTTCTAGAAAATCATCAAAATTGAGGAGGGGCAGCATGGAAACCCTTGACTTACAGCTGGTTGTTCAGAAGTACGGTGGCAGCTGGGAATTGCGACTGTGTCTGAAGTGGGACGGAGCCCTTCACCTGTGGGGTCTGCATCACCTTTGCAGTCAGCGTCAGAACTGAACTGAATGGAAGGACCGCTAGGTGGTGTCTGGAGAGCTGGAAAACTGGTCACTGGGGAAGAAAGAACCCTACAAATTTGGTATCAGACGTGTTTGAGTAAAAGCAACTCAGGCAGACAGGGTGACATTGTTCCTTTTCACAGGTAATAGAAGGCTTACAAAGCTGAACTGATTCTCTCACAGGATGAACCAAGCAGGGTGTCCACGGAGCAGGTTTCACCTTATTCTCGAACTCAGTCCCATCGCCCTCTTGACTGTGGTTGGACCGGCTCTGGTCCTGTCAACTACAAACTGGCACTTGCCAAGAGCATTTGTCAGCGACTGAACAACAGCAACAAGGACATTTGCCATCTGCCTCTGCAGAGACTGAAGCCTGTGCTGCTGCAGCTGCTGACCTTCAGCACCCGCCGAGGCAGTTCAGGGTGGAGACTGGGCACTCTGTGCTCCAGGGAAACTAGTAGAACAGGTCTTGAGATAGTTAGATATTTTCAGGAACTGATTTCTTGATCCCAATCCTTACATTTTCTCATATCTATCTAGAAAAGCACTAAATCCCTTCCTGATGACATCAGCTCCTCATGATAGCAGAAAATATTTTGTAAAGTAAGTGCTCAATTACATTAAATTCCCCCTTTACAAAATCTTATATGTTGACCTTCCCCTACTGCTTCTTAGGAGCGGTCTCTCAGAACTCTCTGAAGTGCTGTCTCCCAAGCTGCAATCCTCATTTTGCCCCAAATAAAACTTAACTCGAAACTCTCATGTGGCACACCTTTTTTAATTGACAGTCCTGACTGGTCACAGGGCAACATATTCAATGTCAAAACTGCAGAAACCTAACCAGTAGCCAGAGACGAGGGTAGACCCAGAATAATTGGACAACAAAGTCGACCTAAGCTATTTTCCTTAGCGTCAGTCTACAGAAGTCCTCCTCTGAGAAATCACACGAAAGCTGCTTATTTCTGTTTATTAAAATCATTATCTCAGTCCTCCCAGAAGTAACTTTCCCTCAGCATTTTGTGGTGGTATCAAGTTGGTTTCCATTAACTTCTTGCAAGTTAAGTTATGGTGCCATTAACTTATCACAAGAGAAAAGGTTATATGTGACAACAGAGGCACCGTTGAGAGAAGAGAAGAGATGAGTAGATTTTATTAAGCAGGAAACTGGCAAAGGTTTGACAATCTCTTGCTGAGGCTATTTAATAGCATTTCCCCTCAGACGGCAGAGCCACAGGGTAGCCTGAATTGAAAAAGGGCAGCAAGTGTGTGTGTGGGGGGGTGGCATATGTGCATGTGTATGTGTGTGTGTGTGTCTGGGCATGTGTGTGCACACATGTAGTGTTTGGGAAGAGGTTGTGGACAGTGAGAGGAAACAACTTAGGCTAACCATAAAAATCATCACTTAAATCATAGCTTCTTGAGCATTCCACTTGTGACACATTCCCGGGTCATCACAGTGGGAGATAGAGCATCCCCACAGTGACAGTGCGGAAGCAGAAATCCAAGCTACATCATTTGCTTTAGAGCAGCAGTCCCAACCTTTTTGGCACCAGGGACCAGTTTCATCGAAGACAATTTTTCTACGGACCAGGGTTGGGGGACACTTTAAGGATGACTCAAGCGCATTGCATTTATTGTGCACTCTATTTCTATTATTATTACATTAGCTCTACCTCATATCATCAGGCATTAGATCCTGGAGGTTGGGGGATCCCTGAATCAGATCACACTTAGAAAACTTGAAATGGAAAAAGCCTAGCGATGGTGCTCAGACATTTTATTGTAGCCATGTGTTAAATTATGCAAATGTTTTCCAGCCATGTTAGTTTCATCTTACTTAGCTCATCCACCTATGACACATTAAGTGCTGCCCTGAACTGAAAAATCTAGCACTGATTTCAGTAGGGCCTTCTCCTGAGCCTTTCTTCTCTTCTGAAATGATCTCACATGGAATATAACCTTAATAGCAAGTCGGATGGATAGATTCTGTATTCATTTTCAAAATCTGAGTAGCTAGCTGATGGATGGCCTTTCTTGATTACTATAACCATACCCCAAAGTGCAAATCAGACAGGCCTGGTTCCTCTTAATATTCTTAATGCCTTTAAGACATTTTGTGCTTAGCACTCTTGAACAGCTCCCTAGTGCCGTGGTGATAAACTCCAGCCTCCTTGGAGAGCTCCAGAAGGGCCCGCTTCCTGCTGCAGGGCTGGCCCCCAGACTCACTGGGTGTCACCGCATCCCTGCGCGCTCCAGGCATATGAAGTTGATGACATTCCCACATGCGCTCTGCTCCCAGATTTGCCTGGTGTGTCAGGAAGAGATTGTGTTCCCAGAATAGCTGTCCCCACCTCTTCACCTGGCTGACTCCTCCCCCTCAGCACTCATCCCAGGTCAGGTGCAGCACGCCTCTCCCTCTTGGGCCCTTGCTCTGTCTCCCCTGCCTCACTCCCCTTTGTTATTGCAGCCCCTCTCACACCATTAGCTTCCCCATATATTAACCTTCCCACAATTTACTGACCCTAGAAATTCGAAACTCTTTTCCTATGTGTTTCGTCTTCTCCACAAATTTGTCGCCCTTTGTTAAAATGGTACATAAGCCTCTAGGCTAGACTACTTTTATGGGGTTTTCATTTCATTTCTGTAAAGCCCCACGTGTACACCCTGGGCCAGTGAGAGAGGAGAGGTGTCTCAGTTCAAGGAGAGTGCAGCATCAGGCAACAGAAGACTGAACCGTGGACGGCCTGTTGGTTGGTGACCTGTGAGAGTTACCGAGATCATGGCTGGGGGTGATGAAAGGTCAGGGAGCCAGGAGGTAAATAATAAGACATTAGACATATTACAGAATGAGACAGAATTTTCATTTTCAACTTGTAACCAACTGTGCAGTTTCAACCATATCACACGAACTGCTCTATTTTATGCACTTTCAGAATCAAGGCCATTCTGAAACAGGGGACCTAGGGACAGCCGATGGCCTGAAATGAAAACATGCACATCTTTCAGCACCAAAATAATTTGACCTGTACCACCTGGGAAAGCAGCTGCCCCCAAGAAGATGAAGGTGTCTGTCGGTTGGAATATGGCACGCAGAAGCCACAGGAATTTAGGACCAGGAAAATTCAGGATGGGAGAGGAAACCAGTGTTAAATCAGTGCAGTGCTGGGCTGTCGGCACTGGTGCCTGCAAATACACCCCAGGAAACTTGGCACTATTACCCAGGGCTGTGCATTCCCACCTCTCCCCAGCATCTTCTCTGCTTACCCCCTTTTGAGTTTCTTGCATTTCCAGCTGTTTGGGGTCACCTGCAAGGTATACACGTGGCTGCATGCATAGCACGAAATGTCGGGATTTCCATATAGACAGCTTCTTGCCGCTCCACCAATTCCCACAAGCAGAGTGGGGAGACTTTTCAGTGCACGTGTGTGTGTGTGTGTGTTCATGTGTTTATTTCCATAACAGCAGCTACATTACAGAATCTGCCAGTTTGATCATTTCAACTCTGCTCTGCTTGGAAAGCTAATAGAGCAAAACCCAAAGAAACATCAGAGTCACAGTTCATTTCGCGTGATCTCCATCTGCTGCTAGAGAGTCGAGAGTTGCCTGTGATCTTAGGGAGAATTTCTGCCAAGAAACCGCCTAGGGAGGGAGATCAGGGACCAGGAGACCTTGCTCATTTGCCTCGGAGGCTTCAGTCGATGGCTGCTATTTGAAGGACTGGAAGGGGTGCCCACGAGTGACACTGTTGCTGTAGCTCCCATTCTATCTTGCCAACAGCTTTGGGCTGAATCTTAAACACAGACTCAACGATGCCCTTCCCTCTCGGTTGATGTCCTCCTGCAGCCTGCTGCTTTCAGCTCCTGAGCCGTGGCTTCCTGGCTCCTCTCTCCTCAGCTCACACTGCCACACCTTCATCATCCTGGAAAATGAGGAACTGAACTCGACCAATACTGTTTCCATCACCAACTGCAGTGGAAACCTGGACACAATCTCCAGGCAAGAATAATGGGGTGGGTTGCCATGCCCTCCTCCAGGGAATCTTCCTGACCCAGGGATCGAATCACTGTTGCATCTAGCCAGTGTCTGACTCGAGAAAAATACATGAATTAGCTGTTGGATTATTTTAACATATGGCTTTTTTATTAATCAACGGGTGCTAATGCATTATTGTAACTGCCTATTTTTATGTTCCAATTGTCCCAAAAATGACCGGGGCAACTCAGTTCATGTGAGTACCTGTGACCTTGTGACCCTTGAGCTCCTTCCATTATTCTTTTGGCATTGCTCCATTTTCTGGTGCAGTAAGTTGTGTGCGGACCATCTCAGAATGTTCCTGTCCCAGTTATGACCTCCCTGGTGATTCACACGTTAAATTATCTGCCTGCAATGGTGATTTGATCCCTGGGTCAGGAAGATTCCCTGAAGGAGGGCATGACAACCCACCCTAGTATTCTTGCCTGGAGATTCCCATGAACAGAGGAGCCTGGTGGGCTACAGTCCATGGGGTCACAAAGAGTTGGACATGACTGAGTGACTAAGCATGAGGTGTTACCTCAGTCACTTATCTAAGAAAACCGTGTTCATTTCACAGGAGACTATTTAGAAGCCAAACTCTGCATGTTTATTGGGCATTTGTGTATCTTATTTCATGAATTTTCTCTTCACATTTATGGTATACTTTCATCAAGTCTGCATAGCAACTCTTAGGATACGGGTGTGTCCTCTGTCTCAACCTGGGTGCTGGTTACACAGACATGCTCACTGGTATTATGAATATTATTCTCAGTAGAAAGTTTAAATAATAATTTACTAGATGACATCTGTAAGCAAGACAGAAGTGAAATCTTCAGAAAATGACATCACCTTTCCTGGAAACAGTAGGCCCGCTTTCCTCTATAATTTGAAATTGCACTGAACTCTTTAATTCCATATTTTAGATTTTTCGCTCCCTTTCCTCAAAATCCTATTTTGATTACATTAAAAATTGAATGTTAGATATAGAGGCTAATTTTAAGCTCTAAAGGTCTTTTATAAAATATGTTCTTTATTATTTAAAAACAGGAAATTATAATCCATCTTTATTATTTCTTTTCCCACTTGAAAGACAAAAATCTTATCAAGATTTTTTAAAAAGGCGTTTCCTTTACCCTGACCTTGCTGTTATAACATAATATAGCATGATTTCTATCCTGAAAATTGGGAAAATGCAAATGTACTAAGATGCTGAAAATTCAAGATCATCGTAATATGGCTACAGCATGACCTTGGCAGAGGGAGGCAAAGAAAGCAAGCACAGGAAGGCACAGGATTATTCTAATAATTCAAAGCTCAAAGTTTTCATCATATAGCCAGATTCCTCAATATAAATCATTTTAGCTCTGGCATTGCTGCTTCCTAGGCAGTCGCTTTTAGAGTAGAACACATTCTTATGCTAAGTAAGTGTGCATGCCTTGGTACTGAATACATTTCTTTTTCTGAGACTAGAATATTAAAAATAAATACATTCAGTCCCTATGATAATAAAATAAACACACTTCAATGAGAATGTAAGGGCAAGAGAAGAGAAACATTTAAATGCTGAAAATTTCTTTTTTTAAAAAAAGGAAAAACACAAGCAACCATTTGGATTTTTGGAACTAAGTGACTTGAATTATTTGCTGATTAGCAATTTTGTTGTTGTTTTTTTTTTAGATGAGCAAATCTATCCTTTTTGGATTAGATGTGTATGTGCTTAGTCACTCAGACAAGCTTGAGGCCTGCCAGGCTCTTCTGTCCATGGAATTTCCCAGCAAGAATACTGGAGTGGCTTGCCATTTCCTTCTCCAGGGGATCTTCCCAATCCAGGGATCGAACCAGGTCTCACACATTGCAGGCAGATTCTTTACCCACTGAGCCACCAGGGAAGCCCCTCTACTGGTTGGATTAGATGGACCCCATTTTATAGTTCCAGAAAAACATCTATTTCTGCTTTATTGACTATGCCAAAGCCTTTGACTGTGTGGATCACAACAAACTGTGGAAAATTCTGAAAGAGATAGGAATACCAGATCACCTGATCTGCCTCTTGAGAAACCTGTATGCAGGTCAGGAAGCAACAGTTAGAACTGGACATGGAAAAACAGACTGATTCCAAATAGGAAAAGGAGTACGTTAAGGCTGTATATTGTCACCCTGCTTATTAACTTATATGCAGAGTATATCATGAGACATGCCAGGCTGGAGGAAGCACAAGCTGGAATCAAGATTGCCAGGAAAAATATCAATAACCTCAGATATGCAGATGACACCACCCTTATGGCAGAAAGTGAAGAAGAACTAAAGAGTCTCTTGATGAAAGTGAAAGAAGAGAGTGAAAAAGTTGATTTAAAGCTTAACATTCAGAAAACTAAGATCATGGCAACTGGTCCCATCACTTCATGGCATATAGATGGGGAAACAGTGCATTCAGTGGCTGACATTATTTTTGGGGGCTCCAAAATCACTGCAGATGGTGATTGCAGCCATGAAATTAAAAAACACTTACTCCTTGGAAGGAAAAATATGACCAACCTAGACAGCATATTAGAAAGCAGAGACATTACTTTGTCAACAGAGGTCTGTCTAATCAAGGCTATGGTTTTTCCAGTAGTCATGTATGGATGTGAGAATTGGACTATAAAGAAAGCTGAGCAAAGAAGAACTGATGCTTTTGAACTGTGGTGTTGAAGAAGACTCTTGAGTGTCCCTTGGACTGCATGGAGATCCAACCAGTCCATCCTAAGGGAGATCAGTCCTGGGTGTTCATTGGAAGCACTGAAGTTGAAGCTGAAACTCCAATACTTTGGCCACCTGACGCAAAGAACTGACTCATCTGAAAAGATCCTGATTCTGGGAAAGATTGAGGGCAGGAGGAGAAGGGGACAACAGAGGATGAAATGGTTGGATGGCATCACTGACTCAATGGACATGAGTTTGGGTAAGCTCTGGGAGTTGATGATGGACAGGGAGGCCTGGTGTGATGCGGTTCATGGGATGGCAAAGAGTTGGACACGACTGAGTGATTGAACTGAGTAACTGAACTGAGTAACTGAACTGATTTTATATAAAAGAAGTTTATTAATTGATTTTCTACTAATGCAAATAAATGTCCTTCACAAGCAGCAGACAAAGAAAATCACCAACAAAATCAGAGTTTAATTATTTCCTTAATAGCAACTTGGAATCAATATATCTGCCTAATGCCCACTGCCAAAACTTAATTCCCATCGTATTCACTTGCTTTTATGTGGTTTCAAGCAATCAGAAGATGAAAAGAGACTACACTTCATTCATGTTATAATAGCAACTTTAAAAAATTACACATTTAATGTTTTGAAGGGAACAAAATAAGATAAAAAGACAGAACAAAGAGGACAGGTACTGGCATGTTTCTCACTCAGGTGTCCACTTCCAGGGCTGCTGAGAAAAAACAGACTCAATCAGGTTAGTACA
This sequence comes from Cervus elaphus, assembly GCF_910594005.1. Lineage (NCBI taxonomy): Eukaryota > Metazoa > Chordata > Mammalia > Artiodactyla > Cervidae > Cervus > Cervus elaphus. The sequence goes on from NC_057825.1 coordinate 59,506,614, forward strand.
CTTGGTGCCAGTTTCACTTCTAGGATGAACCAAATAACTGAACAGGTGTCCATGAATCCAAGATCTCAAATTATCTTCCTGAGTTGGTCACCAATTGGCTGTGACCTTGCAAAGCTTACTAGCTTTTCTTAAACACAGGCAGTTTTAGAAACAGGTGCCTCTTTTGTAACTAGACAACCCCTAAGATGTTGTTTATAGATGAGGTGGGGGCTTCCCAGGTGGTGCTAGTGGTAGAGAATACGCTGCTGATGAAGGAGACAGACTTGAGTTCTATCCCTGGGTTGGGAAGATCCTCTGGAGAAGGAAATGGCAACCCACTGCAGTATTCTTGCCTGGGAAATCCCATGGACAGAGGAGCCTGGCAGGCTACAGTCCATGGGGTCGCAAAGAGTTGGACATGACTGAGCATACACCTTTAACATAGCTACTCCCTGATACAAATCACATAAGGATTTGGGAACTCGGCACTGTTAAGTGACTTATGAGGTGATAGGCTTACCAGGTGAACACTGGGACTGAACATTGGGCTCTTTTCTTCGTGTTTCCTATGTAACAAACTGTGACTGAGAAAAAGGTGACAGCCTCACGGCAGACTCCTCACAGGCACCCCGCAGTCCCGTTTGACCACAGTTTTATCTTTATAGCCTTTCGCTGCCTGGGTGCTGTTTCTGGGGCCCTGCCCTGCCCACACACCTCACATCCTGTCACCTGGGCTAGAGAAATAGCATCTCTGTCTAAGCACCCAGTAATGGGACTTCCCTGGCAGTCCAGTGGTTAAGACTTTGCCTTCCAATGCAAGTGGTATGGGTTCAATCCCTGGTTGGGGGGCTGAGATCCCACATGCCTCGGGGCCAAAAAAACCAAACCATAACACAGAAATAATATTGTAACAAATTCAATAAAAGACTTTAAAAACAACAACAACAACAAAAAACACCTAGTGATGTAACAGCTGCTACACCAGGAACGAACCTCCTTTGAGTGCCCATAGGTTCTGACAGAGCTGCACTGAGGAATTGACTTGCTAGGAGGCACATGCATGGAATAGTGTTTCTTCATTTATTCAGTCAGCACTTTCTTTTGAGGAAGTACATGTGCCAGGCACTGCATATGACGCTGGGACTAAAGCAGAGTCCCCCCAGTAACAGTTTAAGGAGAAGACACACATATCAACAGCACGATTGCTCTGGCTACATCCCAGAGCAATCTGGGTGTAGCAATCTGGGATGTGTGAGAATCTGTCCAGGGGAAGAAAGGTCTGCACTGGGCCTTCTGGTCAATCTGAAGAGACTCTGCAGAAGTGCCCTGAAGTTCCACATTGCGCTGGAGATCTCGAGCTTTGAACTCTTTGACTTCAAAGTTAACTAATGTTGTATACCAATTTAAATTTTAAGAAATGAATATGTGACCACTCTCCAGAAGAACTAATCAGATGAATGGCAGGTCACGTGTCATGCTGAACACACTTCTTTACATGCCCCATCATCTTGTTGATAGACTGTTTGCCTCTTGAGAAAAAGGGCTAAATGCCAGCTGACTTCTTCAAGATTCCTTGGAGCTGATCTGTTGTTGTTTAGTTGCTAAGTTGTGTCTGACTTTATTGCAACCCCATAGACTGAAGCCGGCCAGATTCCTCTGACCATGAGATTCCCCAGGCAGGAATACTGGAGTTGACTGGCCCCCGGAAATCTCTGTATGAATACGTCTGATGCTTCCTTTCAAGTCGATCAACATTAGATATCACCAACTTCATCAAAATATCTTTATATGATAGCCTACCATCACATGGATAAATCCCTTTATTTACTTATAATAAGGTAAAATGATGACATATTAATTTGTAGAGAAGTTGCTGATCTACCTGACTTCCTTTTGCATCTGGCCTGTTACCCACATCATGCAAACTTTCCATTCTGTCTTCATCCTCCCCAGGTTTCTCTTTAGTGCCTGAATACTGAGGACCTTCAAGGGAAAATAAGTGAAGAGGCAACAGGGGAGAAGAACTAGGCCTTTTAATTTGGGGGTTCTCATATATAACAGTATGGACTTCCCTGGCATTTAGGGACTCTGTGGGTTTTAGCCCAGAAAAGTTTAATCACAGGAACTCAGATGTCAGCAGGATCTAGGAGCTGAGAAGCAAACAAGGACAGACTGGATATAAAATCTAGCATTTTGACTTTCAAGTCCTTATAACCTGATCCTCTTAGAAAGAGCTAGGATAGAGTGCTGATCTGATGCCTACGGGCTGCTGTGCTTGTCAGGGACCACAGGACCCTGGCGGGCAAATGAAGAGACCAACCACAGATGAGAAATGCTGTCTTGGGACCAGGATCCAAGTCACGGCAGAGCACTTTAGCTACTCCTGATCACAGAGCTGTGAGCAAAGGGAGGAATATTCTCAATGTGTGCCCAGCATTTGATGTATTTATAGTGCAGTGAAATGTGCAGATTCTCCAGTACAATTTTCACAAATCTACACATTTGGGGAAATGCTGGCATGTCCTATTTCTGGGTTTTGTATCCTGCTTATACTCTTCAGCCAGATTCCCAAGATCAGTACACCTACATACAGCACTTGACCCCTTCCCTCAGAGCGGGAAGGGGTCCATCTGAGGAGACTCATCCTGGACGGACACATGTCCTTGTAGAATCTGCACTGGTGTAGCCTGAAGGTCTTAACATGGCTTTGATGTCACAGAGTCCTGGGGTCTGTCCTGCTCCATAATGTAATAGATGCATGAACTTAACTGAAGTAGTTGATTTCCCCCATCATAAAATGAGGATAATAGAAGTGTGTGTGCCCTACAGCTTTCTTGCACATGTTAGCTTAGATAATTTAGGCAGCATGCCTAACACAGTACCAGGTTGTTGCCGCTCAGTTTTGTCCAACTCTTTATTGATCCCGTGGACTGTAGCCCACCAGGCTCTTCTGTCCATGGGCTTTCCCAGGCAAGAATACTGGAGTGGGTTGGGTTGTCATTTCCTTCTCCAGGGGCCCAAAGATCAAGCCCATGTCTCCTGCATTGGCAGGCGGGTTCTCTACCGCTGAGCCCCAGGAAAGCCCATGGTACTGGGTACACGGCGCTAAAATGAAACTGCCCGTGTGGATACCTCCCTGTCTAGCCTCTCCTTCTCTGAGGCCGTCTCACAGCTTAGGGATTAAATCACAGCCAGGATTTCACACTTCACTGCCATCTGCTAGAATCCACACTACAGGGTGAAGCTGCTCAAAGGTCAATTTATTTTCTTCCTTTCTTCAACTATTAACTATACTGAACATTTCAGGAACATAAGAGCCTGCCCTGGGCAAAGTGAGGAGATAAAATGGACAATCTGCAAAGATCTTTCCTAATAAAGCGTTAATGGGGTGATAATGACTTACTGTGTCTGCCTTCCCCTAGAACATCTCTGTCATGTTAAGAAGAGCCCTCAGTGTTCTAACTGAGAGGAGCCACTAACAGTGTAGCCACACTATCCTACCTTCAATTTAAAAAAAATGATTGAAGTGTAGTTGATTTATAGTGTTGTGCTAGTTTCTGCTGTGTAACAAGTAAATCAGTTGTATATGAACATATATCCACCCTTTTTTAGATTCTTTTCCCATATAGGCCATTACAGAGTGTTGAGTAGGGTTCCCCGTGCTATACAATAGATCCTATTATTTATCTATTTTATACATAATACTGTGTATATGTCAACCCCAGTCTCCCAGTTGAACCCTTTCGCCTTACCCTGCTCCTGGTAACCCTAAGTTTGTTTTCTACATCTGTGATTCTACATTTGTTTTGCAGATAAGTTTATTGGTACAGTTTCTTTAGACTCCACATGTAAACCATATCATATTATATTTGTCTTTCTCTGACTTACTTCACTTAGTACGACAGTCTCTGGGTCCATCCATGTGTCTGCAAATGGCCTGATTTCATTCTTTTTTCATGGCTGAGTAATGTTTCACTGTGGGCTTCCCTGGTGGCTCAGACATTAAAGAATTCACCTGCAATGTGGAAGACCTGGGTTCGATCCCTGGGCTGGGAAGATCCCCTGGAGAAGGGAACAGCTACCCATTCCAGTATTCTGGCCTGGAGAATTACATGGACAGAGGAGCCTGGTAGGCTACAGTCTATGGGGTCGCAGAGTCAGATACGACTGAGGGACTTTTACTTTCAATATTCCACTGTATATATGTAAATGAATTAGTTTGGGGCCTCAAAAGAGTCCTGTAGTGATTTTTCCTCACTGCCTCCCCAGGTCGGGAGGGCCATTCTCTTGGTACCGTGATGATGCCTAGCACATCTACAGTTGGAGAGAAAACATTTCTGCCTTCTACCCAAAGATCATGTCCATGACACTCAGAATGTATTTAGTTCAGGAAACCTTAAAATTTGAGACAAGCATGTAAGTAATCAGAACGATAAAAACAAATGATGCAATCCTCAGACTGAGTAGCCAAATAATGCCAGCATCTTAAAAAAATAATCCTGTTAAATCAGAATAGATATTAGCACTATAATAACTAAATTATTAGTTTAATTGGTTGTCAATGAATCGTACTATTAAGTTAAGTCATAATCATACTATGACTGCAGACATCCCCCACCAGGTTTCTGTGTATAGTTAAATTATGTTTTATTGTTCTCTTTCTTTAAGTTAATTATATACTACAGATACTACACATAAAAAAGATAACTAATCAGAACCTGCCATCGAGCACAGTGAGTGGAGTAATGGAGTGTAGGTCACTCAGTCGTGTCCGACTCTGTGACCCCATGGACTGTAACCCACCAGGCTCCTCTGTCCATGGAATTCTCCAGGCAACATACTGGAGTGGATTGCCATTTCCTTCTCCAGGGCATCTATCCAAGCCAGGGATCGAACCCAGGTCTCCGGAATTGCAGGTGGATTCTTTACCATTGAGCCACCAGGGAAATTCTGCATATATGTATACATGTGGCTTATTCATTTTGCTGTACAGACAACAAAAAGAAATTAACACATTGAAAAGCAACTATACATCAATAAAATTAATTTTAAAACTTAATTATAAAGATTTTACTTTAAAAAAAAAAGGAAAACAAAATAGTTTGAGGGTCAGGTCAATAGTAACTACCATAGAGTATTGTTGTAAGATTTAAATGAGAGAGAGAATTGAAGTGTCTGATCTGTAGTCGGTTCTCAATGACCATGAGCTACAGTTGATGCTGTGACAGTCCTCAGTCTGCAGCACATGGCCTGCATGTGACAGCATCTAGATAGACTTTTTAAAAGCACCCCAATGTTCATTGCAGCACTGTTTATAATAACCAGGACATGGAAGCAACCTAGATGCCCATCAGCAGATGAATGGATAAGGAAGCTGTGGTACATATACACCATGGAATATTACTCAGCCATTAAAAAGAATTCATTTGAATCAGTTCTAATGAGATGGATGAAACTGGAGCCCATTATACAGAGTGAAGTAAGCCAGAAAGATAAAGAACATTACAGCATACTAACACATATATATGGAATTTAGAAAGATGGTAATGATAACCCTATATGCAAAATAGAAAAAGAGACACAGATGTACAGAACAGACTTTTGGACTCTGTGGGAGAAGGCGAGGGTGGGATGTTTCAAAAGAACAACATCGAAACACGTATATTATCTATAGTGAAATGGATCACCAGCCCAGGTTGGATGCATGAGACAAGTGCTCAGGCCTGGTGCACTGGGAAGACCCAGAGGAATCGGGTGGAGAGGGAGGTGGGAGGGGGGATCGGGATGGGGAATACATGTAACTCCATGGCTGATTCATGTCAATGTATGACAAAACCCACTTCAATATTGTAAAGTAATTAGCCTCCAACTAATAAAAATAAATGAAAAAAATTAAAAAAAATAAAATTAATACATCAGCATATCCTTTGTTTTGAACAATTCTTTGCTACATATTCTCCTCCACTGCATGGGCAGTTTTGTGGAGGCAGGACAATGTTCTCAAGATAGTGACTGGGCTCTGAAGTCGATGAAACAGGTGTGAAGGTTGGCTTTGCTATTTTTTATTTATGGCACTCGGGCAAGTCACTCACTCCAGGAGCCTCAGTTACCATGCTTGTACTTGGTGGCGATGGGACCACACACTCAGGGTTGTCAAGAGGATGAAATAAGATGATTTAATCAGTAGTTTTCATGAGCTCACAACCTCCCTCTCCCCCTCCTTTTTAGCAGCTGATGCCCAGCGTATGCCTGTGTAGTGATTCCTGGATAGGTAGATATTGGGTTTCCCAGGTGGCTCAATGGTAAGGAACCCGCCTGCAGCGCGGGAGACACAGGAGAGGCAGGTTTGATCTCTGGGTCAGGAATATCCTCTGGAGAAGGAAGTGGCAACCCATTCCAGTATTCTTGCCTGGGAAATTGCTATTTTTTTTAAATAATGTTTTTTGGTCCACAAATAGCAAAAAAAAAAAAAAAGAAAGAAAGAAGACAAAATCACTAAGACAATGAGCTCAGTGTGTCTGTTAGTGTCTATGTCCGACCCCTGATACCAGAGTCAGGTTTAACTTGGTTTCTCTGGGATGGAAAACAGGATTGCAGAAATACTGCCAGCACCACTGAAAAGATCAGCTTCGAAATTCCCGGCTGCTCAGAGTCACTGACCATCCATGTTTCAGGGAAGAGCTTTCAGGAAAACTGTGCTCCAGGCTCCACTTTGACTCTTTCCAGATACGAAAAATCACACGAAAGCTTCAGTCATTTCACAGCATGGTGACCACAGCCACCCTATCCTAAATGTTCCATCTGTGCTTAGTGATGCAGAGAATCACTTAGCTCTGCATGCCTGTTCCATCGACACCGAGCAAGGTCAGGATGCACAAAACCCTTCTCGGTCACAGGGCGGATAATGTGACTCCCTCTATCAAGGAAAGACGATACTCCATGCAGTCAATTAAGCTGCAGTTCTGAGCAAAGCATATGACAGGTGGCAGGACTGGGAAAAGCTGGAGAGAAACAGTTCAGACCATCATTAAGAGGCTCAGCCACGTGCGTAAGTGCACCTGATGAAACCAGTTGGTCTCTCTAGCAACTTCCTTCCATTTGGGTGATTCACACCTTTCATATTTTCACACCTGAAGTAGCATTGAAAATGTATCAACTCCATCAGCAAGGAGTCCGTGAGGGCTCTGTGACCAGCACTCAGATACTTTCAGCTCTGCCAATTCTCAGTGAAGGTTTGGCATGATGTCAATGAGGGTGTTTGCTTGTTACTTTTGAGAAACTCAAGATTCTAGAGAAAATTTGATGAGGATTCTTCAGTTTTCACGAATGTCTAGCCCAAGGCAGTCAAAGTAAGTAACATAGACAATCTGGAGACTTCTTAAATCAGAATGTAATATTGGAAAATCAAAATAAAAGTGTTTAAAATTTTTGTAACTTTAGATTTACTTGTGGAGGTTTGTAAAGTTGTGATGACAGGAAATTTGTTGCAGTAATTAAGAACCTGAGTTTTAGAATGAAATTGCTTTGCTTTGAAATTCTTCTCCACCTTAGCTATGTAGTTTATTAACCCTCCAAGGCCTCAGTTTCCTATTCTCTAAAATGAAGATAAAAGTAATATAGAGTAGTAACTTTTCACAGCCATGCTGTGATTACATATATGGAATTTTGTATATATATATATATATATATATATATATATATATACAGTACATAGTTATACTAGCCAGCACTTAGGGCTCAAGTGGTGGCCGTTATTATTTTGAATTAAGGATTTGAGAGTTGATCTCAAAAAACAAGGAGAGATAAGAAAGCCTTCCTAAGTGGTCAGTGCAAAGAAACAGAGGAAGACAATAGAATGGGAAAGACTAGAGATCTCTTGAAGAAAATTAGAGATACCAAGGGAACATTTCATGCAAAAATGGGCACAATAAAGGACAGAAATGGTAAGGACTTAACAGAACATGGTCCTAACAGAAGCAGAAGATATTAAGAAGAGGTGGCAAGAATACACAGAAGAACTATACAAAAAAGATCTTAATAACCTGATAACCATGATGGTGTGATTATTCACCTGGAGCCAGACATCCTGGAATGCAAAGTCAAGTGGGCCTTAGGAAGCATCACTACAAACAAAGCTAGTGGAGGTGACAGAATTCCAGTTGAGCTATTTCAAATCCTGAAAGATGATGCTGTGAAAGTGCTGCACTCAATATGCCAGCAAATTTGGAAAACTCAGCAGTGGCCACAGGACTGGAAAAGGTCAGTTTTCATTCCAATCCCAAAGGAAGGCAATGCCAAAGAATGTTCAAACTACTGCACAATTGCACTCATCTCACACACTAGCAAAGTAATGCTCAAAATTCTCCAAGCTAGTCTTCAATAGTATGTGAACCAAGAACTTCCAGATGTACAAGCTGGATTTTGAAGAGGCGGAAGAACCAGAGATCAAATTACCAACATCCGTTGGATCATACAAAAATCAAGATAATTCCAGAAAAACATCTACTTCTGCTTCGTTGACTACACTAATTTCTTTGACTGTGTGGATCACAACAAACTGTGGAAAATTCTTCAAGAGATGGGAATACCAGACCACCTTACCTGCCTCCAGAGAAATCTGTACACAGGTCAAAAAGCAATAGTTAGAACTGGACATGGAACAACAGACTGGTCCCAAATTGGGAAAGGAGTATGTCAAGGCTGTATATTGCCACCCTGCTTATTTAACTTCTATGCAGAGTACATCATGCCACATGCTGGGCTAGATGAAACACAAGTTGGAATCAAGATTGCCAGGAGAAATATCAATAACTTAAGATATGCAGATGACACCACCTTTATGGCAGAAAGCCAAGAGGAGCTAAAGAGCCTTTTGATGAAAGTGAAAGAGGAGCGTAAAAAAGTTGGCTTAAAACTCAACATCCAAAAAACTAAGATCATGGCATCTGGTCCCGTCACTTCATGGCAAATAGGTAGGGAAACAATGGAAACATAAATTTTATTTTCTTGGGCTCCAAAATAACTGCAGATGGTGACTACAGCCATGAAATTAAAAGACACTTGCTTCTTGGAAGAAAAGTTATGACCAACCTAGACAGTATATTAAAAAGCAGAGACATTACCTTGCCAGCAAAAGTCCATCTAGTCAAAGCTATGGTTTTTCTAGTACTCATGTATAGATGTAAGAGTTGGACCATAAAGAAAACTGAGTGCTAAAGAATTAATGCTTTTGAACAGTGGTGTTAGAGAAGACTCTTGAGAGTCCCTTGGATTGCAAGAAGATCAAACCAGTCAATCCTAAGGAAATCAGTCCTGTATATTCACTGGAAGGACTGATGCTGAAGCTGAAGCTCCAATACTTTGGCCACCTGATGCTGGGAAAGACTGAGGGCAGGAGGAGAAGGGGATGACAGAGGATGAGATGGTTGGATGGTATCACCAACTCAATGGACATGAGTTTGAGCAAGCTCCGGGAGTTGGTGATGGACAGGTAAGCCTGGTGTTCTGCAGTCCATGGAACTGCAAAGAGTCGGACAGGAATGAGCGACTGAAATGAAGGATTTGAGAGCTAATCCGCGGTTACTATGGAAGCCAGGTAATTATGCATAAGTTCTTACAGCTGTCCATTTCTGCCCCTGTGATGTGAACCTGAGATCATAGACTCCACAGCTGGTCTCAGTGATCCTGGATACAGACTGTGTTGGAATTATCAACTTACAGGAACCTTTTAAGGTCTCCATTTGTGAAATCATCACCTTTATTGATCAGGAGACATCTTTCCCATTCCTCGAGGTTTCCATGAATCCATTTATCTCCATCCTCAATGACAGCAGACAGAGCAAAGAGCAGTGTGGCAATTTTATGCTACGCAGTGGGTGGGCACATTTTGGAAGGAGCCCCTGCATTCAGCCCTGTCTCCAGTTCACTGTGTCCATGTTTGTTCCATGGTCATTCCTACGTCCACCCATCTACATTAACACAATGGGATGTCTCTACAAACTCAGCCTTCGGGCTCATTACTGTATTACGGTGCACAAGGTCTGATTTCCCACCAATCTGTAGATGCCCTAACTGAAAAACAACACTTAACATGGCCATTTTGTTCACTCTGTGTCAGCACCTCCCTTCTGCTCCACATGTCAACGTCAGCTCCCAGCTGGTTACAGAGGGGCTGACTCTCCTTATTTGCATTATAAAAGGAGTCTTCAATCACCTGTCTCTGGCTGGCCAAGTCCAGCAATGAGCCTTTACAGACCAATTTCCTCCCATCCCTCAGGGCTACCAGAAAGCCATAGGTAATAGGGCTGTGAGTGACTTTGAAAATGACCAGAGAATGTGAGATCGTTGCCAATATTTTCTTTCACTTTTGAGAAAACAGCCCTGCTGTCTATTTGGAAAACACAGGAGGTGAGGCAAAGCTTGAGCATTGCATAAAAGCCTATCCCTGTGATGCTCAATCACTGTTCTCAGAATACCTTTTTAGAGCCGGCCAGGGCTTTGGGGAAAGGATGGCAGAGAGAGGATTTTGTGCACAGCAGCCCTCAGCATCACTCTTTATTTTTGTCATGCTGGGTGGAAGAGTTTCCAGATTCATTGTCTGCCATCAGTCTTTTTTACCAAATGAAATTTCACATGGAAGGAGAGAAACATTTTTTTTTTAAATCAAAAGTAAGGAGATAAAAGCGACTAAATGCTGTAAGGAGACAAAATGGTTGCTGAAACAGTCAGTGTGCAGTTTTGAAGCTGGGACCTGCCAGGGGACAGGATATAGGAACAGCATGCTTTTGCCGAGTATTTTAATTCAACATTTTGCAATGAGACTAAATGTCAAAAACAAAAAAAAAAAAACAAGTGAAAGCAGGAACCCCAGAAGTATCTTTTAACTCCCTGGAAAAGTGTGCCAGTTTTGAGGTTGTTAAAAGCAGTTTCCTGGTGTTACCTTTCTCTTCCATCAAAAGAGGATACAAAACAAAAATAAGAGTCAGATGACAGCCCCCGGGGTCCTGCTGAAAACACTTCGGTCTCAGAGCCCTTCACCTGCATCCCCAGCTCTTGCATGGCCAGGTCCCCTTCTCCAGAGCAGAAAGTTCTCAGGGATTCTTTTTCATCCTGTATACACAGGATGACACCCCTGTCTTCCTCCATCACTGGAGCCAAGGACTGGGATCCTGGTCTCATAGAAACATCACCTCTGCTCTCAGGGTAGCCCACAACTTGAAGATGGCTTCCTATTTCCAATGTCAAAGTGATGAACACAGAATGTATCTAAGCCTGCAAAGGCGACTCTGGGAAATAGAAGAGCTTCACGGAAGAGAAAGAAAGAGAAGGTCCCTGGGGACATGAGGAGGGACCAGCACCTGTTTCTGACCAGCATCATCTACCTGTAGCAGGACTACCCAGCTCTGCGGCACTGAGGTCCATGAACCCTGGGGGAGCAAAGCTTCTCACAATGTCTGTGCGTCACAGGCAAGCGCAGGGACAGCGGATGGGACCATATCACAGGCATCCGTAATATTATTAATCTATAGCCACAGACATGGATTAAGAGCCTGCTACCATCTAATAGGATTCTGAGCACAGTGAATGCCCTGATTAGAGGAGGAATCCTTTACCGAGAATGCATCGCTGGAAGGAGAAGGAAGACCAGGTCTCTGGCAGCTTGCAGAGCTCTCAGAGACAGGTCTCCATGATCCAGACATGACTCCACCTGCTATGAGCAGAGGGGAGCCATGACCCCACCTGCCCCAGCAAGAAACGAGAGCCCACCTCCTCGGGGGCCTGGTTCCTGGAGGGACCACCCCACCCAGCACTGGCCAGTTCCACAGAGTAAACGGCTCCTCCAGGAGACAGCCTGACCCCAAATTAGAGGTCACCGAGGATCCTCATTGCTCCCAGCAGTTCAGAGCTGAGGGTAGGCTTGACATGGGTTTGTTTACCTCCTTGGTGGACAGCACGTAGGTTGTCACGATGGCGTAAGAGAGGCCTCCTTGTCCAGAGATGGAAGTTCCCATCTCTGAGAAGCTGGGTGATGCTGTGACTTGATGGTGGGCTACTCCTTGTTGAAGGACTTCTGGCTCAAGATGTCAGAGCTGGGAGGCAGCTGAACAAGAAGTGAGGCTAGAAGCAGTGTTGTTCTCTCAACATAGATGCCTTGTGCTAGATGTCTTGTCCATCAGCTTGCTGGAGACTGCAGAGCCAGACCCCCATCCTAAAGCACCACTGGCCATTCCTGGTGTAACCAGAGCAGATGCAGGGACCCAGGCCAGAGGCCGGGAGTGTGATGGGGACGTGGGAGGCAGGAGGAAGTTTCAGTGAGGAGACAGGGAGGAGTGGCTGTGTTCTCTAACTCAGCCTAGAATTCCACATTTTTGTTGCGTGGCCTTTGGCTTCCCAAATCTGTCTTTGCAGTCAGCCACCTAAAATATTCATTTCCTAACAGTTTCTTTCCAACAAGCAAATGAAAATCAAGAGGTAGGTTTTCTGGGCTACTTGCAGAGCCTTGCACTTGCCAGTCCTTTGTATTCTCCCATCACCCCTCCCCCACCCCCACCTACATTACAATGTGCTCCATTATCCCCGACACTGCACACTTGCCCCAGATCCCGGCCTCCAGGTTGTATGGCAAACAGAGGTGCTTTGGGCTGCAGGCTGCAGTGGTGAGTCAAGGGTCACATTCTGTGAGTCCCGCAGTGTGAGTGTAGATGAGTATCAGTCTTTATGAGAGCAATTAGCCAACTACTGAGGCTGATTATAATGACAATAACTGCGTGCAAGTGTGTGTGTGTGTGTGTACCTGTGCATAGATGGGCTGAGTGCCACTCCAGTTCTATAGTATTTATTCTAAAGAGGTCCTTAAAGTGCTCTTGGAGTGGCTCTCATTAAAAAGCATGCCTGTCTTGGAGCTTTAAACCTGCAGATTAAAGTCACATATCACAAAATTCTGCAGGTCCTCGTGGGCACAGGAGTCCTGGACAGCGCTTTCTCTCCAGCCACAGTGAGGAAGCCCCCAACAGGACTGCCCTGGATGAGACTAGAATGCGGTCTGGAGGTGTGTGTGACCTTTCCCTCTGGATCTGAGAGCTCTGGGTCCTTAGATGCCCACCTGTAACCCCATGTGTCTTCTGTGCTTCTTCCAGGAAAAGCTTCCCCCAGGAGAGGGAACCTCATTCCATGTCAGGTACCCAAGGCTATTCTGATGCTAGTACAGCCTTCCAAAGGCATGATGGTTTCATCCAACAGGATGAACCTCTGATGTGAAGTCACATTCCACAGCAAATGATGAGTGTCCTTTCAGAGCGTCTATCATTTCCTGGGTGTTTTAGGCGCATCAGGAGCATCTGGGAGGTCCTTGAGTCCCCTTATTGCAGTGGACTCCTGCTCTCTCCACCCAGCCAACAGCCATGGCCTGATATTTAGATTCTGGCCACAGAATCAAACGATTTGTTCTCTGACAGGTGGTAGACCATTCTTCCCTGATAAGCAAGTCAAATTCAGTTTCCTTTCCTGAGATCAGTAGGAAAATCGCTGCCTTATTACAGAACATCCTCAGAGAGATATTAGGGAAACAGAACTCCCCTTCTATCATTTCATAAACACATGTCAGCAATGCCATCAAATGTTTATATTTAGAATTATTTTTGCTAATAATTGGAAATGAAAGTGAAAGTCACTCAGTCATATCCGACTCTTTGTGACCCCATGGACTGTATAGTCCACGGAATTCTCTAGGCCAGAATACTGGAGTGGGTAGCCTATCCCTTCTCCAGTGGATCTTCCCGACCCAGGAGTCAAACCGGGGTCTCCTGCATCACAGGCAGATTCTTTACCAATTGAGTTATCAGGGAATCCCAATAATTGGAAGTAGCCCTTTACAAAGTAGACTGTCCAATCCATTAAGATTGAAAATGGAAAGTGGTGGGAGTATTGTGTAAGATGCACTGTTTGTGGAGACATAACAATTGTATTAACTGGCAAGATAAGCAATTCGCCCGCTTGAGAACATTCTTGTCAACAAGGCGCAAAGGATAGCATGTGATGCATTAATCCTGCAGCATTAATGCCATGTGGGACTATATGGGGCTCCTTAGATTTCACAATAGTTGAGTCTCAAGATGACATGTGACTCTGAAACCCCACCTTATGCTACTAGCAGTATCCCTTATCATCAAGAACAGGGTGTGAGTAAATCTCATTGTGTCTCTGTGGATATGGTTGTTACCAAGAAGCTGAGGCTGTGAGTCATTTGCACACTGGTGGCTCAGACGGTAAAGAATGCACATGCAATGCAGGAGACCAGGGTTCAATCCCTGGGTCGGGAAGATCCCCTGGAGAAAAGAATTGGAAGTCACTCCAGTATTCTTGCCTGGAAAATCCCATGAACAGAGGAGCCTGGTGGGCTACAGTCCATGGAGTTGCAAAGAGTTGAACATGACTCAGCAACTAACACTTTCACACCTTCTCTTTATATAACACTTGCTGACTCAATAAATGTAATACACACATACTTGTACATAAATATAAATTTATACATTCCCACTGACAAAGCAACTAAATAACATATTACAGACACAAGACCTCTATCCTCTCAGATGTGTATTTTGTAAATATTTTATTCCAGTTCATGACTTTCCTTTTCATTTTTTATAACTGTACATCTTGAAGAGCAAAAGTTTTAAATTTGCTGATGCCCACATTATTTTTGTATATGTTTTGAACATTTTGTGTCTTGTTTAAGAAATGTCTGTCAAAGACAAGTTTACTAAGATTCCCTCCTCTTTTCTTTCTGAACTCATGATTTTAACTCATCCATGTAGGAGCATGGTGTGTCATGAGTTACTTTTTGTGAATTGCATGAGGCAGACACTGAGATCTTTTCATCAGACTCTTCAGTTGACCCAGGAGAGCTTTATGTATATGTTACTCTCCCACATTTAATTTTCTTAGCTCCTTGGTCAAAAATCAAATGACCACACATGTGTGGACCTATTTCTGGATGGTCTATTCTATTCCCTCGACTCATTTGTCTGCATTCCTGTCATTTTCATACTGTGTTAATTATTGTGCCTTTAAAATAAATCTTAAAATCAGGTTTTATAGGTTTTCTACCTTTGTTCTGTTTGTCAAAAATTGTTTTGATTATTCTAGATAATTTACACTTCTATATAATTGTTAGAATCAGCTGTCATTTTCCACAGAAAAGCCTGCTAGGATTTTGATTAAAGTAACATTGGATACAGATATGTAGATCAATTTGGAGGAAAAGTAATGATTAGAATGTAGACTTCTGATCCTTGATCAAATCTACCCTTCCATCTATTTGTCATTTGCAATTTCTTTAGGAAATAATTTATAGATTTGAAAAAATACAACAAATAACAAGTATTGGCAAAGATGTGGAAAAAAGGAAACCTTTGCGCACTTTGGGGAATATAAATTGGTGCAGCCCTTATGGAAAACACAGAATTTCCTTGATATTTTTTTCTGCTTAAATGCTTGGTTACATTCACCAATGAAGCCACCTGAATCATTTTTTTCTAGAAATGTTTTAACTACAAAATCAATTTCTTTATAGATCTAGAGCTTTTCAGATTATCTATTTGTGTGTGTGTGACCTTTAGAAGTCTATGTATTTTAAGGAATTAATTCATTTCACCTAACTTGTCAAGTTTATTGGCATTAATTTGTTCATACTACCCCTTATTATACTTAATATCATAAGGCATATAAGGATGTCTACTCTCCCATCCTTCGGATTTTTAAATGTGTGTTTTGTTTTCTTGATTATTCTGGCTAGAAATTTATCATTTTCATTAGCCATGTGCTTTGATTTCACTGGTCTTTTCTATTTTTCTCTTTGATAGTTTGTTAACTCTCCTTCTCTTTATTATTTTTTTCTTTGCTTGTCTTGGGTTTATTTTCAAAATCTCCAAATTTGGGGAACTAGTTCATTGATTTGAGACCTTTATTTTTCTCTAATATGAGTACTCTATAAGCTTCTCATTAAGCTTTGCTTTAACTGAATATAACAAATTTTTATAAGTTGTGTTGCCATTTTAATTTAGTCAAAGTACTTTCTAAAACTGTGTTCTCATCAGTTTTCCTCCTAACCCTTTTTATATATGCATAGACATATGTTTTCTCAGTCACATATTTGGGATTTTCCATATATATTTGTCTTTTCAATTCACAATTTAATTCCACTGTAATCATAGAAACATATTTTGTATGACTTTCAAACTTGAGACTCTTAGGATTCAGAATGTAGATCAAGTGTGTACTTGAAAAGAATGTGTATTCTACTGTTCTTTAATTAATAGGTAGTCGCCTATTAATACCATTTCAATTATGTTCTTTGACAGTGGTACTCACTTATTCTATATAGGCAGACCTCAGGAATGTTGTGGGCTTGGTTTCAGATCACTGAAATAAAGAGAACATGGCAATAAAGTGAGACACACAAATGTTTTGGCTTTCTGGTACATACAAAAGTCATGCTTACACTGTAATGTAGTCTATTAATTGTGCTATAACAGTATGTTAACAATTAAATTATAAATTTATACATTATTTTTATATAATTTTAACATATATTTATATATTTTAATATGATTTATATATATATATTATAATATATAATATAATTTATATAAAATAAAATATATATTTATATTTTATAAAAATATAAATTATAAATAAATTATAGCAGAGGGTTAACAATTAAAAAACAATAGACATACTTATTTTTAAAAATATTTTATTGCAAAAATTTTATAATTAAAAAATAAAAATACTTTATGACTAAAAAATGCTAACCATCATCTGAGGCTTCAGCGAGTCATAGTGGTAACATCAAAGTTCCCTGACTACAAATCATCCAAATAAATATAATAACAATGGAAAAGCTTGAAATTTGTGAGAATTAATAAAATACGACAGACACAGAATGAGAAAATGCTTCTGGAAAAATGTCACCACTACACTTGTTACAGGCTTTCCTGTGGCTCAGATGGTTTGAAAGAAAAAAAAAAAAAATAACAACCCGTCGGCCAATGCAGGATACACGGGTTCACTCCCTGGGTCAGGAAGATCCCCTGGAGAAGGAAATGGCAACCCCCTCCAGTATTCTTGCCTGGAGAATCCCATGGACAGAGGCGCCTGAGGACCTACAGTCCACGGGGGTCGCAAGGAGTTGCACGCGACTGAGCGCCTCTAACACTTAGACCTGTTCCAGGCAAGCTTCCCACAAACCTTCAGTTTGTGAAAAGTACGAACTGTGAGACACGGTGAAGTGAAGTGCAATAAAGCGAGGTCGTCCTGCGTTGAGAATGAGCTTCATCTTTTTCGAGTCTTGCCTTTAAGCTCTGTTGGTCAGTATCACAGCAGCCTTTAGTCCAGGGCTCACGTGACCCTTCTACACCTGGCTCACGTGACCCTTCTACAGAGGTAATGCTCAGAATTCAGAGGACACGGGGGTTCTCTTTTCTGGGTGTAGGCATTGAGTGACACACAGATGTTATCAACCCCCTTCCTATTCCCTGCCTTGGTTAGTGTCCTGACAGGCACGCACTGGTCAGTACTCACCATAACACAGAGGAAACCCTGCCAACATCCGGAAGTCTATCTGTGCATCTCTTATCGCTGCATGGACCTCTGTCTCTCTGTCACTGTTCTCTGAGAATTTTAGCCCCTGGGCTCCTTCAAATTATCAACAGTGGACTCGACTGGATGGCTAGCCTGTCCCCCATTTCCTTTCTCTCCATCCCTATCAGGAAGCTCCAGGCAAGAAGCTCCCCACCGTAGGGACCATCTCCTCCGTTGTCCATCTCTCAGGAATCACTGTTTTATGTTGCCTGTTTTCCCAACATCTGTAACTCGCTGGGTCATATATTTTGTTTTTTCAGTTGTTTAAGACAGGTAAATTTAGCATCTGTTACTCCATCATGTCTAATAGTGGAGATCTTTATTTTAAGTCTAATCCTATGTTTAATTTTATAGGAAATTTCCAGGCCCTTTTCAAAGTGGGTGTACCATTTCACACTCCTACCAACAACATGTAAAAGTTTCCAACACTCCACATTCTCATCAATGTTTGGTATTGCAATTCTCAAAAGTGTGAACCATTTGAGTTCTGTATATTTACATCTTGCTGTGGTTTTAATGTTGATTCCTCTTTTACTTAATGTTCCCTAATGTTTCACATACACATTGGACATTTGCATTCCTTTTCTTGTGAAGTGTCTGTCCAAATCGTCTGTTAAGATTTTATAATTGCTTATTTGTCTTTCTATTATTGAGTTATAAGAAATTTTTGTATATTCTAATACCAATCCTTTGTCAGATATGTGTTTTGAAAATATTATCTCGGTCTATGGCATGCCAATCCATGCATTCTTAAGGATGTATTTTGATGGTATGGTGCTTCTACTTTTGATCAAGTATAATTTATCCAAGATAATTATCCTATATCTTGGATAATATTTATACACAATATCACAGAGAGAAATTAGCTGAGATTTTATGAGCTTTCTAATTTTTTCCATTGACAGTGTTAGTCTGCTAAAAGCTACTATAGCAGAAATAAAAACAGATCCAGGACCAACATTTAAGAGTTAATATTAAATGGATTAGAAATGGACAGAGAGAGATAGAACTAAGAGCTTGTTCTAAACTATTTCCATCACTTTTCTAAAGATGTCAAATGGAATAGATATTTGGAATCTATTTGGAATAGATAGAGCAGTGATCACTCACCTTTAGCTAATATCCTTTTATGTTTTATATCTACTTCTTCCTTTGCTCGGACTCTTTTTATATTAATTTATGTACTACTAAGTCACCTTGCCTCTTTGGCGCCACCAAGGTCAAAGCTCCATACAACTCTATTTTTCTCTCTTATGTAAGCACTTAGGACAGCATCTCCCAAATATAGGCACTTGATAAATACCTGTTGAGAGTGAAGGAGGAGAAAGGACTATCTGTTTTTACAATAAAGATTTCCAAGTTAAATATTACGTTATAAAACAGATGATCTTCACATGGATGTGTGTGTGCTCAGTAGCGCCTAACTCTTTGTGACCCCATAGACTGTAGCTTGCCAGGCTCCTCTGTCCATGGCATTTCTCAGGCAAGAATATTGGAGTGGCTGTCCTTCCCTTCTGCAGAAGATCTTCCCAACCCAGACACATCTCCTGTGTCTCCTGCATTGACAGGTAGGTTCTTTACCACTGAGCCAACTGGGAAGCCTCTTGTTCTCATATGTCTAAACATACTTAAAAGCTTCTGTGTCCAAATTCCTTCCTGAAATTTTCTGAGATCTTGCTTTTTCAAATCTCAAATCCTGTGCGAGACCTTTCAGGAAAACAGGAAATACAGTATAATTTTCATATAAGAAATAAAACTTAACGAGCGACATAGAGACTTTACCAGTTTGAGAGGATTTATTGACAGCACGTCAAAAGCAAGAGCTGACACTGAGTTGAAGGAGAAGGTCAGCGTGTCCATGGACCAGGACAGGAATCTGGAGAGAGAAACCATCCTCTTCCAAACAGAGTCTCTGGTAGTTTTCACTTTGTATCATGTGTGTGCTGCTAATGGTGAGGCATGCTTGCAAATAAAATATTAACAATTTACATACACAGTATACTTTTGAGCAAACTCTGGAGGAGAGTGAAGGACAGGGAAGCCTGGCATGCTACAGTTCATGGCATCCAAAGAGTCCAGCTGAACCATAGCAACAAAATACTTTGTACAACTCTTATGAGGAGTGTTCCAACAAATAGCAAACTTTGGAAGCAAGAAGGAGGGTGTTTAATTTGGCAACTTCATTAAGAGATTATGTGGAGTGCTATCAACCTTGCTAGGTATAGGCTACAGTTCTCTGTAAATAATTCAACAGAAAAGATGAAAAAAAAAGAAGATTAAAATATATTGTGACATGGAGTTAGAAACTGATCTGAAATCTGAATTAAAAAGTGATACTGATTTCAACCAAAAACCCAGTAGGAGAGCAAGACAGCAAAGCCCAAAGTGAAGATACTCTGGGATGCATTCAACAGCGAGATCAACTTCAACACAAAATGGGATCTTCTCCATATAGGGAACGTTTGTCAGGAAACAAACGTCAGAATTATAGGAGAGGGCAATGAATCCTTTGTGTTTAAGGTAATGAAATCTCCTAATATTAACTCGTTTTATTAACATTATCTTACATTTTTAGAAATTGTCTTTGCTATCAATATTCTCTGCTATTACCGCTTTTATTGCAAGGGAATGTCTCTATCAAGTACAGCTCATGTCTATATTTCCAGATAATTTTACTATGTGGAGATTTTAAATATTTCTGGCTTTTAGTATTTTTAAATACATAAAAATATATGTGTTTATAATAAACCACTAATTTATTATATTATATATAATTCTAATTTTTTAAAGAAAACCTCTAACACATTCAATGAAATTCTACCACAGTAATACAATGTTCTGCTTAGTATCACAGTCACTTGTAATATTAAAACACAAAAATAAAGAGTTATAAAAGGTAAAGAGTCACTTTTAATATTATGAATCTCTGGGAATTTTAACTTCTCATTCTTGAATCCTCATGTCTAATATTGGGGATTTAAAACATTAAATACAGTTGTTGAATCTGCAGTTTTATGGTCAAAATTTATTTATCGTAGGCATCTCTGGAACAATGGAGTCTAATATTTCTCAAACTTTTTTCAACCTATAACCTTAGGTTCAGTCAGTGACAGAAGCAATGATTACTCTTTGCTGTATTTGTTTTGAGATATTGTTTATCCCAATTATATGGATCTAACCAAGTCAACAATTTAAGACAAGATTCTGAGGCCTCTGAAGTTTGCTACCTAGATAGGTAGTATTCAAGAATGCTTGATTGCATGTATTAAAATTAAAAAAAAAAATTAAAACCGGCCTTGAAAATTCCCTGAGCATGCAACACCAGCTCAGTCATACAAACAAAATTTAATTTAGCTTTTCTTTCCTGGAAAACACCAATCCACAGGATCACAAAAGAGGTTAGACATGACTGGGTGCCTAAACAATAACATCCACTGGATCGTAGAAAAAGCAAGAGAGTTCCAGAAAAACCTCTACTTCTGCTCATTGACTACTCTAAAGCCTTTGACTGTGTGGATCACAACAAACTGTAGAAAATTCTTCAAGAGATGGGAATACCAAATCACCTTACCTGCCTCCAGAGAAATCTGTATGCAAGTCAAGAAGCAGCAGTTAGAACTGGACATGGAACAACAGACTGGTTCCAAATCAAGAAAGGAGTATGCCAAGGCTGTATATTGTCACCTTGCTTATTTAACTTATATGCAGAGTACATCATGCAAAATGCCAGGCTGGATGAAGCACAAGAGGGAATCGAGATTGCTTGGAGAAATATCAGTAACCTCAGATATGCAGATGACATCACCCTTATGGCAGAAAGCAAACAGGAACTAAAGACCCTCTTGATGAAAGTGAAAGAGCAAAGTGAAAAAACTGGTTTAAAACTTAACATTCAAAAAACTAAGATCATGGCATCCAGTCCCATCACTTCATGGCAAATAGGTGGGTAAACAATGGAAACAGTGAGAGACTTTATTTTCTTGGGCTCCAAAATCACTGCAGATGGTGACTGCATTCATGAAATTAAAAGACACTTGCTCCTTGGAAGAAAAGCTATGACCAAGCTAGACAACATATCAAAAAACAGAGGCATTACTTAGCCCACAAAGGTCCATATAGTCAAAGCTATGGTTTTTCCAGTAGTCGTGTGGATGTGAGAGTTGGGGCGTAAAGAAAGCTGAGTGCCAAAGAATTGATGCTTTTGAACAGTGGTGTTGGAAAAGACTCTTGAGAGTCCCTTGGACTGCAAGGAGATCAAACCAGTCAATTCTAAAGGGAATCAGTCTTTAATATTCATCGCAAGGAGTGATGCTGAAGCTGAAACTCCAGTAATTTGACCATCTGATGTGAAGAACTGATTCAATGAAAAAGACCTTGGTGCTGGGAAAGATTGAAGGCAGAAGGTAACGACAGAGAATGAGTTGGTTGGATGGCATCACCGACTTGATGGACATGAGCCTGAGCAACCTCCAGGAGTTGGTGATGGACAGGGAAGCCTGACATGCTACAGTCCATGGGGTCTCAAAGAGTTAGAGACGACTGAGCAACTGAACTGACCGACCAAAGCATTTACTACACTTTAAGCAATATAATTTTAATTTTTGAAAATCTGGAGAATAAAGTGTACTGTTTCACCATTTTCTGTATTACTTTTGTTTCTTTAATTACTTCTTGGCCATTAGACTTCTGTGAATTGCTAGTTTATACCATTTGCCTGTTTTTTCTTCTATTGAGTTATTTTCCTTTAGCTTATTATTTTTAGGAGCTTTTTGCGAAATATGTTTTGGTTCCATATTCCTTTGTGTCTCTTCACACCGAAAGACACTATTTTTGACATGCTTTTACTTTTCTTTCCAACTTAACCACCTCCTGTGTTTTCTTAAAACTCAATGTAATTTTAGTTCCAGATGACAATTATCTTTACATTAAGCTCCTAAGTACTTAGAAATGCTTTCTTAGCAACTATTTCATGTTTTATAATCCCACCATCTGACTCTACAAAGGACGTGAATGTCATTAATCTGCTCTGAACCTTGTGGATCTTATCATTCCTTTGCACTATGAGGTTTTATTTTGCTTTTCTATAAATTCTGTGATGGTTTTTCCATTTACATACCTTTTACTTCCTTTTAGAACTCCTAGAGGTGGATTTGGAATTTATAAATTTATTGTCCATATTTCAATGCTTCCCTTTCAATACTCGTCTTTCCTTTACTTCAGGCAAGTTTCCTCCTTACTAATTAATTTCTCACCAAGACCTTTAAATATCCACTCACTTAATCTTTAAACTTTTGTTCCTACAACTACATTTTAGAGCTCTGAGAACACTTGAGAGATTTCCTTTTTCCATATCAACTAATGCTGTTGTTTCTTCTTTTCCTTCTCTCTGCCCTCACCTCCTGCTCCTCCTCCTTCTTGGTTTATTTTTTAAAGGATTCCATCTCACTTCTCGATGAGGATTATATATTTCAGGGTTTTTCTTTTCTACTCTATTAGTTTTGTTTCTGTAGGGTTTTCTCCATTGTTTGCATTTGAGGCCTTGCTCTTAGGCTTTAATTCCTCCTTGTAAATATCTGCAGATAACAGTCTAAGGTCAACAAACGCTTAGGTGTCGTCTATTTTCTTGTTTACAGGGAGGATCCCTGAAAAAAAAAGAACCTCCACATTAAGAATGTCACATACAGTTGTTTCAGGAGACCAGTACAATGGAAATTAAGTTGGAATTTACATAGTTTATCTTCTAGGTCAGGAGTCTCCCAGTACCTTCCATGGGATTATGTTATCTAAGACCCTTCTCCCAGACCAAGAACTCCTGCTTCTGATGGCTGGAGGCAAGCACTGCTTTTGGTGTATGTAGCTCCTTGGTGGTTGCCATGGCAGCACTGGCCCAGCTACTCTCCCTGTGTGGCCATGGACAGATATAAGGAAATCAGTAAGTGATTATTAGGCTGGGGGTCAAATGGTGATGTTATTTGGACATGCTGCATCTGGCTTGTTGGGTGTCCAAGCAACAAGCCCAGGTGGAATTAAAAATACGGATCTAAAGCCCCTACAAGTATATGTGTGCTGAGAGATGGACAGGAAACCAGCAAGAGGGAATTGACCTTGAGAGAAAAATGACCAAACACAAAAAATACCTTTAAAGTAACAAAAACTGTAAAACATATCCTTTTAGAAGATGAAGGAATCAGGGAAAACATGGTAAGCAACAAGGAGCCAGACTGAATTATCCTAAAATGTAAAGGAAAGTAGTGTCCAACTAGATGCTGTATCTTTCCCTTCAAAACTGTAGGTAAAAAACAAAAGCTGATATTAAAATACAGGAATATTTGACTCTCCTCTTGTAAGATCCAGACATTCTGTCTTGCCTTTGTTTTTTGCTGTTCTTAAAGAGCTTGTTTCTCTTACATTTTGGTGTAAATTTAATCTTTCTGATATGAAGAAGGAGTCCCATAAAATGAAAGAAACATAAAGACAGGAATTACCCCCAAAGTGTGCTTTCATCAAGACAAAGGAGAGCAATCTAAGTACTGTAGACATTTAATAGATACTCCATACACACAAGAGTAATGAAACTGCCTGCACTGTGGATCAAAATAAGTATAAACAGGACAGAAATGTGGTTTGCAGCTCCTGATGTGAGCGGGAAGCATAACGTACAGTTAGCATAATCAGGTGATGTAGCAACAGAGGTCTGGGGTAAAATCAGAATGCAGAAAAGTAAGTGAATGTTGGAAATAGTCATGGAAAACCAGGAAGAGTCAAAGAGAAAAGTCAAGGTCGGTGTTGATGGTGATGGAAAACACAGAAGCTCAAAGGAAAAAAGGTCTGTGGGTTGAACATTCCCATAGGCGAAATAAGAATGCAGGGTTTTTCCATTCCAGAAAAAAGATACATTTGCTTCTTATGAGGAAGGGGACATTTGATTTTCTCTGAAAGTTGTTATAACTGCTGCCTGCTAACTCCTTCTAGTTCAAGGTTTCTTTCTAAGCCTTCGATAAAATTCCACCCCAATTTAAAAAACAAAACAAAACAAAAAAGAATGAACAATATTATTCTTCTGTTTCTTTTTTGTGAAGATTCCCTGGCCATCTAATTCAATGATGTGTGCATGCTCAGTTGCTAAGCTGTGTTTGACTCTTTGCAACCTCATGGACTGTAGCCCATCAGGCTACTCTGTCCATGGAGTTCTCCAGGCAAGAATACTCAAGTAGGTTGCCATGCCCTCCTCCAGGGGATCTTCCCGACCCAGGGATAGAGCCAGCATCTTCTGTATCTCCTGTATTGCAGGCGGATCCTTTACCACTGAGCCACCAGGGAAGCCCAATTCAGTAATACACAAACTTAACTGGCAGCTTCCTTTCAAGGCCTAAGAATATCCAGCCGGGAAGTGTATACAACAAACAAAGTTTCTTTTTCTCAGACTTTTTACTGAAATCCCTGCAGACTTTATTGTGCTTTGACTCAGCTCCCTTAGTGACCGACCATCTGCTTCATTGCTTTCCTGTTACAGCCAAACCATGAGGAGGGGTCATCCACTGGAGGACCAAGGAGGACCACTGAGACATGTCTGATTCAGGCTCTGCTCTGTCTTTCCTTCCAGATTAACTTCTTTCCAGGGAATTATTGACAGTTTAAGCTAATAGAAAAAGTTCTCACCAAAACAAGACTAACTCTCAGTAAGATTTCACTTGGTATAGATGGTCTTATCTGCAAAGCAGAAATAGATACATAGACATAGAGAACAAAGGAATGGACACCAAGGGAGTGGGGTAGAATGAATTGGGAGACTAAGATTGACTCCTACAAATTATTGATACTGTGTGTAAAACAGGTAACTATGAGAACCCCCTATAGAGCACAGGGAACTCTAGTTAATGCACAGTGGTGACCTAAGATGAAGGAAATCCAAAAAAGAGGATACATGTGTTCATAGAGCTAATTCACTCTGCTCTACAGCAGAAACTAATACAACATTGTAAAGCAATTATACCATAATAAAAATTAATTAAAAAGAAAAGATAACCTGATAAGAGGTTAAGGTATTAACCCTTCCTAAAGTGCTTTAATGGAGAAGGAAATGACAACCCACTCCAGTATTCTTGCCTAGAGAATCCCCTGGGCAGAGGAGCCTGGCAGGCTACAGTCCATGGTGTTGCAAAAGTCGGACACAACTTAACGACTAAACCACCACCACTACCAAAGTGCTTCAGAGTCCAGAGAAACAAATAAGTTGAAGTTCATATTTTTGATCGGTACCCTGGAAATTTTGTTGGCAGAATCTTGCCCTATAACCTTCAACCTCGTCTGATAATCATCTGCTTTTTGTAGCCAAGCATAGGTTTATCCTTTTAGAAAGACTGTAACACTGAAACCTTTAACTTTTTAATTCATGTTACCTTAACATCAAAGGAACTGGCAATAAAATTCTGGCCTCAATTTTTAAAACTCAGCCCCATTGGGAGACATATCTGGTGGTCCAGTGGTTAAGACTTGGCACTTCCACTGCAGAGGGGCGCAGATTTGATCCCTGGTTGGGGAACTAAGAGCCCGCATGCCATGTGGTTCAACCAAAAAATTTAAATAATAATAATAATTTAAATAAATAAATATCACTTGAACAATCCTTGCAAAAAAAAATTTAAATAAAATAAAACGCAGCCCCATTGAAATGCCTTTCAGGAAGGGCACATTCACGTGGCCCCTGTCATCTTGCTCAATGTCTCCACTTTCACTCGTTTCTGGTATCATTTCAGCTGACTTGTCCTTCCCCATTTGAGTACTACATCTTAATGTCTGGAACTCTCTATTTGACCCTACTGTCTGTGGTTTGTTTCACCCTGGCTTGTTTTTCAGATGCAATCATACTGAATAATTCCTTTTTAGAGTTCTCCATCTGTTTCTTCACAGATAGAATTTATGTCTTCAAACCAACAGACCTCCCCAAATATCAATTTCCAACTGCCCAAATTTCTACAAGAATAGTTCATCTGTGGTCAACCTGGTGTCTCCAACCAAATGTCGGCCTGGGTCACCTCTCAAAATGTCCATGTGTAGTCACTGTCTCTGTCTTCTTTTGTCTCTCACCTCCAATCTGTGAGGCGATCTCCCCACTGTGCCAGCAAAAACAGTTCTCATCCAGACCAGCCACCAGCCCCATCTTTGCAATGCCAGGGGTGAGTTTCATGTGTCTTCATCTGCAGAGGGCACAGCTGATGGCTCCTGCTTCTTAAAGTTATGTCTTGTCTCCATTCTGTCCTGGTTCTTCCCTCCGATGACTGATGCTTTTTCTTGGTCGCCTTTACCAGTTCCTTCTCATCCCAGAGATAAATGTCTTCTCCTCCCTCTCCTATAATGAGTTTCACTCTTAAGATCACTTCATTCAGGTTCACATCTTTAAGTGCATTCTACACGCTATCAACTCCCAAATTTGTACTCCAATCTACCATGCTCTCTCTGCTTGTATAGCTAATAGACATCTATAGATTAATTTCCAAAATTCAGTTTTTGACTTTTTAACTCAACTACGCTGTTACCAAAATTTGGTCCTTCAGTGATTTTATATGTCTCAGTGAATGGATACTCCAAATGACTACATCAAAGCCTAGGGAGGCAGTCCAGACACCTCACCTCCTTCAACACAGCTCTGGGTTTTTGCTACTTTATAAGTTTGTTCCTACCTCAGCATTAAGAGCAAAGGGCCTTTAGAAATGCTTTCTGTTAGGTTTTTAAAGTCTCAAAAAGCAAGAAACAAAAAGCCTACAACCCAAGGCCCGGTTTGTATTTTTAAAGTTCTAGAACTAATCCTAAGTGACTTTCTTGCCTCTCGTATCCACACATGCACAGCACCACACCATCTGCTTAGGCAGTCACAGTCACCTTTCAGGCAGCCTCAGTGGAGTCCTGCCTTGGGGAGGGCACCGGTGCAGTTCTGTCTTTCTGCGGCCACCAGTACCACTTTAGAGACTCCTGTCAAATACAGACAATAGAGTAACAAATGTGTCCACCTTTCCCAACCATTTTTCTTTGTCTTTCTTTAATAACATTTCTGTCCATAATGAACCGAATTATTTCATTAGTTCATTTAGTCACCCTGAGCCAGATGTTCTGGAGTTCGAAGTCAAGTGGGCCTTAAGAAGTACTGCTGTTAATAAAGCTAGTGCATGCAATGAAATTGCAGCAGAACTATTCATATCCCTAAAGGATGATGCCATCAAGGTGTTACATTCATTATGTCAGAAAATCAGGAAGACCAAGCAGTGGCCACAGGACTGGAAAAGGTCAGTCCTCATCCCAATTCCAAGAAGGGTAGTACTAAAGAATGTGCTAACCATTGGACAGTCACACTCATCTCCCATGCTAGTAAGGTCATGCTTAAAGTCTTGCACGCTAGGCTTCTGCATTATGGGAGCCAAGAACTTCCAGATGTCCAAGCTGGGTTAGAAAAGGAAGAGGAACTAGAGATCAAATTGCCAACATTCACTGGATTATAGAGAAAGCAAGTGGATTTCAGAAAAGCATCTATCTCTGTTTCATCGACTACACTAAAGCCTTTGACTGTGTGGATCATGACAAACTGTGGAAAGCGCTTGGAGAGATGGGAATACCAGACCATCTTACCTGTCTCCTGAGAAACCCGTATGTGGGTCAAGAAGCAACAGTTAGAACCTTTTATAGAACAACTGATTAGTTCAAGATCGTGAAAGGAATATGACAGAGCTGTCTGCTGTCACCCTGTTTGTTTAACCTATACACTGAGCACATCATGAGAAATGCCGGGCTGGATGAGTTACAATCTGGAATCAAGATAGGTGAGAAGAAACATCAACAACCTCACATATGCAGATGACACCACTCTAATGGCAGAAAGCAAAGAGGAACTAAAAAGCCTCATGATGAGGGTAGAGGAGAGTGAAAGAACCAGCTTAAGATTAAATACTAAAAAAACTAAGATCATGGCATTGGGCCACATTATTCATGGAAAATAGAAGGGGAAAATGTGGAAATAGGGACAGATTTCCTCTTCTTGGGCTCCGAAATCACTGCGGATGGTGATTGCAGCCATGAAATCAGAGGACAATTTCTTTTTGGCAGGATAGCGACCACAAACCTAGACAGTGTGTTGAAAAGCAGAGACATTACTTTGCTGATAAAGATCCGTATAGCCAAGGCTATGGTCTTCCCAGGCGTCACTTACAGTTGTGAGAGCTGGGCCATAGAGAAGGCAGAATGCCAAAGAATTGATGCCTTCAAATTGTGAGAAGAGAAGACCCCTGAAAATCCCTTGGATAGCAAGGAAATCAAACCAGTCAATCTTAAGGGAGATCAACAGTGAATATTCACTTTAAAAGACTGAAGCTGAAGGTGAGGGTGGGATGTTGCGAAAGAACAGCATGTATATTATCCATGGTGAAACAGATCACCAGCCCAGGTGGGATGCATGAGACAAGTGCTCGAGCCTGGTGCACTGGGAAGACCCAGAGGAATCGGGTGGAGAGGGAGGTGGGAGGGGGGATCGGGATGGGGAATACGTGTAAATCTATTGCTGATTCATGTCAATGTATGACAAAACCCACTGAAAAAATTTTAAAAAAAAAAAAGGAAAAAAAAAAACACACAATAAATGACTTTTCTATAAAAAAAAAAAAAGACTGAAGCTGATTTTGGTCATCTGATGCGAACAGACAACTAATTGGAAAAGTCGCTGATGCTGAGAAAGAACAAGCCAGAAGGAGAAGCGGGCTTCAGAGGATGAGATGGCTGGATGGCATCACTAATGCAAAGAACATGAACTTGGGTAAACTCTGGGAGATGGTGAGGGACAGGGAGGCCTGGAGAGCTATAGTCCATGGGGTCGCAACTGGGACTGGGCAGTTGCGGACACAACTGGGCGACTGAACAGCAAGCACCAGTCAATATCATTTATGAGTGATTATATCTGCCATTCTTTTAGTTTATGGAGATGTACATTGATAAGAGATAGTATCTGCAATCTGCAAGTGTTTTCTGTTTGACATTAATTTTAGATCTCTCATTTTTCACAGAAACAGACCTTCTTGCCATGGGTTCATGCATCTTTAATTTTATCTGTCTTCAATTAAAAAAAGAATCAGTAATGAACCCAAAATGAAAAGTTTCAATAAACAGCCAGATAAGAAGGGATGGTTATCACATTTTTTCATTTTGAGGCATGTGTTTGTTATTCTATTTCATCACTGTGGGAGGAAAATGACCTTGCCAAGGGCCAGGGCTTGTGTCAGGAAAAACCCCTGTCAGCATTTGTCTCTTTGCAGTCTCTGCATTACTGAAAAGTGCCTTGAAGGCGGGAGGCTGCCCCCTGAAGGGATAGAAAACAGCGCTCTGCGGGCAGCAATCCCATTTCTGGAATCACCATAGAAGTCACGGCTTATTGACTTGCCCACAAAGCAGCTCAGGGGAAAGATGCTTCCGTTGGACTTCCCAGAGAGGTGGCTGCCAGAAGGCTGTAGGGATGGCTCATCCAGGCACCCCCCTGCCTCCGGGAGCCACTCCCCAGAAACGGTTCACTGCAGATGAGACCATTCTCTGTTTAAATGTCCCCGGGGAACAGACAGAACTCCATTTCGTCAGAACAATCAGAAATGGTGCGATCACGATTTTTCTTTACTGCCCAGGGTGGGGGCAAGAAATTGAATAGATTTAATGGTAAGATGCCACAAGATTGTCATGGACAGAAATACCTTGTCCTCATAAAAGCTAAGTCTATTCAGCCTCAGTCAATAGCTAGGATGAAAGACCTTGGAATTTAAGCTACTTACAGCTGAAAAATAAGTGGGTAAAACCAAATGTGCTGTTGTAGTGGAACCACACCTCTAATACACACACGTTCTTTATCTTGGGTGGGGACAGAAAATAGAAAAATGTGGTAGCAATGTAGGGATGTGAATGTTTCATAAGACAGTATTTGTTCTTGGGATCTCTTCCTTTTGATTTTAAGCTAAATCACCAGCCCATACATTAATTTCAACACATTTTTTAAATAAAAATAAGGTGAGGTTAGGGTCCATCTAGGGGCTTCCCTGGTGGCTCAATCAGTAAAGAATCTGTATGCAATGTAGGAGCTGCAGGAGATATGGGTTTGATCCCTGGGTGGGGAGATCCTCTGGAGAAGGAAATGGCAACCCACTCTGGCATTCTTGCCTGGAGCATTCCATGGACAGAGGAGCCTGGTGGGCTACAGTCTTTGGGGTCGAAAAGCGGCAGACACAACTTAGCAACTAGACCACCAGCAGGATCCCTCTAGAGCAATCTTACTGAAATTTGTGGACCAGGAATTGACCCCCTTTTGTGAAATTTACTCTCTCCCCCACTTCGCTGTACAAAATTTTGTTCACAGAACATTGACTTGTTCTCAGACCTGTGACTTTTGTTCACAGGCTTGGGGGTTGTTTCTGAGCCATTTCCAAAAGTGAGACAAACACAGAACTCAGATTGATACAACACTCAGGTGTCCACCACTAGCCACTAACTACCTCCCCTCTGGCCTGCAATGTCCCTGCTCTGTCTCAAAACAACGTACTTCAGAAAGAGCAGTCATCTCTACTTTGGCTTCTATCTTCTTGGCTTCTATCTTCTATCAGCAACTCCATTAGTTTGCTGTTTCAATAAACAGGGGATGAAAGGAATTTGGTACAAGCTGTCATTGGAGGGACGACAGCTCTGTCAGACCTGGGTAAATTTGCTAATGAAAATAAAGCTATTGGAAGTTGATCAACTTTCCTTTTTAGGATGGAAAATAGAGCTTGACCATAGTGGTTGTTGAAGAAGTTTTTACTAAGTGAATGGATAAATGCACAATTATTGTAAAATCGGTGCTGTTTTATCCTTCAATGTTAGGTTTTCCCAGGAGGCTAGTTGATGAACCGTTTTGGCTGCCATGCGGACCAGGGCTGATGCTGAATAAGAATGAGAGACCCTGTGAATGCACATTATTTAAGAAATGAAATGCATCCAAGTGGTTCTTTTCTGCAAATTTTCAGTTGGCTGCTTTTGCAGAATTTGGACGTGGGAAAATATGAAAGGATTTTGACTGACTGATATGATTCCTCTAATTTTAGTTTTGCACCTTTTAATATTTTAAAAGAGAGGAACATGGGGTGTCATGATTCAGACATGGATAAGACATGAAAGATTGAAGACAGGAGAAGAGGAGGGCGGCAGAGGTTGAGATGGTTAGATAGCATCACTGACTCAATATACATAAGTTTGAGCAAACTCCCGGAGATGGTGAAGAACAGGGAAGCCTGGCGTGCTGCAGTCCATGGGGTCACAAAGAATTGAACATGACTTAGCGACTGAACGACAGCAACACTTGCACCATGAGTCAGCAAAGAAAGGTCATCTGCCAAAAAATGGTCCTGGAACAACTGAACATCTGTATGGATAATAAATAAATGTACTTTGACTTCATATCAATATGACAATGTTAACTCAAATAGCACTATAATAGTGGAAATAGTACAACACATATTTGTAACTTTGTGGCATGTAAAAAATTCATAGACAAGACTTAAAAATAATGAATGGTAAAAAAAATAATAAAATAAGTTTTATCAAAACATTACTCTTTAAGAGACACTATGTTTAAAAAATGACAACCCACACACTCAGAGAAAATATTTGTAATACTTATCATTTCAGGAAGGACTTGTATAAAGGATACATTAAGAGCTCTTCCAACTCAATAATAAAAAGATAAACAACTCCTTTAAAAACAGGCAAAAGATTTGAACCTTTAAAAATATGTGAATGCCAAATTAACTTCATTAATCTATATGGATGTTATTGTTGTTTAGTCACTAAATCGTGTCCAACTCTCTGTGACCCCATGGACAGTAGCCTGCCAGGCTCGTCTGTCCATGGGAATCTTCAGGCAATAATACTGGAATGGGTTGCTATTTCCTCTTCCAGGGAATCATCCCGACCCAGGGATTGAACCCACATCTTTTGCACTGGCAAGCAGATTCTTTACCAATGAGCCACCAGGTACTCCCTTGGGGAACACAAATTGAAACAAGATGTTCTCCTAGTGCTAGGGTAGGGCACTGTCCTCCAGGATCCATGGGAGACGCATAAATATCCAAACACATTTGGGGTTCTGTTAGGGAGGAAAAGACAGGGAATGGATAAGCAACTGGCAATGTGCATGTACTTTTCAAGTTCACTATGTATTGGTGGTAAAGTCTGCAGTCTAACTTTATAATCAATCAACACGTCCCCAAACATAACATCCAGCTTCTTTATAAAGTTGTAGACAAAAACCATTATACCTTTTTTAAACTCCCCTGACATTTTAGAATGCAATTATCTTCATTTATTAGTTCAGCAAAGTTGTATGGATTGCCTACTCTATTTCATGTTCTAGGTATAGGTGCATGCTCTGTGTATTTATTGTATGAGTGCATATATAAACTCTGTGTTACTGAGTGACAACACTGTATGTACTACCAATTTGTGTTCACATAGTGCCTTACAAGGAAAAGGTGCAAACACTATATATTTGAAAAATAAAATTAATTTTCCAGGCTTGTCTTCTACTGGAATCTTTAGACAACTTTTCAAAATGATTCACCATTCAGTAGAGACAAACTTTAAAAGTTAGAACCCTGAATGAGAATTTTTTTCTGAAAATTATTGCAAATGATGGAAAATAAGGTGTTACAGGCCAAAATATTCCGCAACTGTAACTATAGAGCTCACTGCAAGTGATGCAAGTGATTACTATAATGTGCAGTGTGGCAGAGTTACTGTTGCCATGGGAACCATAAATTTGATTTTCCAGGGTTTTGTGTGTACAAAATCTCCACTATAATACTGCCTTCACATATTGTCTTTTTCATTTGTTATACTTGTACTTGGGTCCAAAGTAGGTCACCTGAACTAAAAAGAGAAATGTTGCTTGCTTTCTTCAAAGCTTTCTTTAATATCTCAGCAGTATCAGAGTTAATTCAGAAAGTGCATGTATAAAAAATTATTTCTGATCTTACTTCAAACATAATAGATTGATCTCTTCCAACCCAGTTTACACCATTCCTTGGAATAAAAATCCCCTTTGTATTTTCAGCTTTTGATCTGTTCACTTTTAAAATGTTCATGTGAATAACAGATGAGGTAGTCCTATCAACGTTTTGTGTTTGTCTTCTGTTTTCTAATAATTCCTTTATTGTTATTTCTGACTAGATTATCTCTTGGATTCAGTCTTTTAATAGAATGAAGCTCATCTCATCACCTGGGAAGGAATGGTTTGCCAGTACCCATGATATAATGACCAAAGTCTTCTCAATCAATCTGCTTTTTCTATTGCTCTTTTCTATGAGTTCTTTGAAACACTGGGAGCTTCTATCGCTATGACTTTAATGAATAGAAGTTTCGAAATGTTGTGGATAAAGTCCGGGCAGATTCTATATTTAGCCTTTACTCCCCGCTGTAGGTCTATCTTCATATAGCAGGAAATGCCAGCCTTCTCATTAACTATAGAAGCTCACAAACTGTTCCAAGTTTATTTGGCCACAGTGAATCAGAGCATTGCTTTCATCTGATTTTTCCCTGTGAGAAGTCAATAAGAATTTCCCACATTGCTTTGTGGTGGCTAACAGTAGTAGTTAATGTTATTTAGTTGCATTCACATCTCATATTTTGGATAAGGAACATTCATACTTATTTGTTGAATATGTTTGGACACTCTGTTTTTTTACCTTGAAGACATCATGTTGTCACAGTTTCCCCATTTCTTTAATACAGGTAGACAAAAATCTAAGTTCTACCACTCCCAGCAGAGCTCTGGAGTGGTTAATTGAAACGTTGCTAGACAGAAAGTATTTTTAAAATAATTGTTGGAATAAAAACATAGAATAAAGAACAAAATAGTTGTGTTGATGTCAGTTTCAATAAGGAATGAAAGAGGAAAGTGATGTATTGCATTAGCTACAATAAATAAAAACTTCAGAGACAAGATGGCATATTTAACAAGCTCATCATTTTGTAACATTGAGGCAGGCATTCACTCACCACAAACCAACAAAAGGAAAGAGCAGTATTCACGGCATCAGAATGTCTGCAGGTAGATTTGATGGTGTCAGCTGTCTTCATCTGTATGTGTGTCATTCACCTGAATAGTCTTCAGAATCCTAAGTCCCCAAATTACTCAGTGTAAGACAGAGGGCTGAAGAAGGAAGATGGCATATATTAAAGAATGAAAAACTATTACTGTATTCTTTAACTGGGTTGCTCGGCAAACATTTACTGAACAGGGTACCATATGAGTAGAAATATCCCCACTGTTTAATTTGGGGTGTGTAAGTCAGTGAAAGAATAGTCTGTAGAGAGACATGGGTACTAGACTTGATAAACAGCCTTGCCTAAGTCTGTGCTAAATGGTAAAAGAAAATTACATAAAGGAAAATGGTGCATGGTGGACAAGACTCAGTCCACTAAAACACACAGAAATCTTGGATAAAATGCGATAACAATACAAAACCATTTATTTAGTTCTCAGAAAAAGTCGATGGTGAAAGTAGCAGTGAAATATACTACATTCCCATTGGAAGAGCTAAAATCCAAAAAAACTGGAAATTGCCATTGCTATAGAGGTTGAGGAAAAACAGACACTCATACTCCATTGATGGTAGGAATGCATCAGGGTAACGGTCACTTCAGAAGACAGGCTCTTTCAAAGGTAGATATGATATAACCGTACAATTCAACAATTATACTCCAAGATATTTATCCAACTGATTGGTGAATGTAAGTCCACACAGAAATCTTCATGCAAATAGCAGCCATTTTCGTAATCGTTGAAAACCTGAAGCAGACAAACTGTCCTTCAACAAGTGAACAAGCAGAATTATGCAATGGAGTATCATTTATCTCTAACAAGGATAAGCTATCAACCCACGCAGCCAAGTGGAGGAATCTTAAACTCACAACATTTTAAGTGAAAGAAATAGGTCTGAGGAGGCTACAGACTGGGTGCCTCCAACTACACGGCATTTCATAAAAACCAGAGCTGTGGAGACTGAAAACAGATCAGTGATTAGGGCCTTGAGGGAGGCAGAGGGTTTAAGAGATGAAGCAGGGAATTTACTTTTCTGTGGTGACTTTATTCAACAATTTAAATAAATAAATAATATTTATTTTTATTAAAAATTTTGAGTTATAAGAAAATTGCAAATATGATACAGAGGATTCTTAATATACCCACATCTTATTATTGGCCTCTTACTTGTACATGCTCAGTTATTTCAGTCACGTCCAACTTTTTACAACCCCATGGGCTGTAGCCCACTAGGCTCCACTATTCATGGGATTCTCCAGGCAAGAATGCTGGAGTGGGTTGCCATTTCCTCCTCCAGGGGTCTTCCCTACTCAGGGATCAGTTTTAGGTGGCTCAATTTTCCAAATTGTCAGATTGTTTTTATTAAGTTCTGCTTGGCTTCCTTATTCAAGAGAAAGAATATGACTGAGGACCATGCTAATATGTATAAAGCAATTGGAGTCTTGAGTATGAAAAGGACATTATGAAATATTGATGACCCATCTGCTTTATTGCTTAGTCAAGGGATCTTCCACCTCTGTGCTCTCAGACAGTATTATATCTGAAAAGATAAGTTTTCCTTATAGCAATTATAAATGGCCATCACTTTTATAAACAAAATTTGCTCAGCAATTTGCTCCAGTGCAAAACATCTCACCATAAAACAAAAGGATTTCCAAAGATATGCATATAAAGATGAGGAGGGAGAGAGGTCCAAGAGGGAGGGGATATATTTATACATATAACTGATTCACTTTCTTATACAGCAGAAACTAAGACAATATTGTAAAGCAACTATGCATGCATGCTAAGTCACCTCAGTCATGTCTGACTCTTTGCAACCCTATGGACTCTAGCCCCCCAGGCTCCTCTGCCCATAGGATTCTCCAGGCAAGAATAAATCAACAATATCCCAATTAAAAAAAATTTAATACAACTCTACACCATGCAAAACTTTTCTCAAATGATCCTGGAAAGAGACTAAGTAATGCTCTTTTAAAGTATTTTTGTTCCAATAAGAAGCAAATATGTCTTCTTATGTACAAAAAAGTGTCCTGAAGTGTCACTAGGCAGAAGGAAGGGTGGTGTTTTGCAGATAATGAGCTTACAGGATCTAAATTTGAAAGGAGGCAAAATTTATTATGCCAGTGCTTCCAAAATGACATTAATAGCACAGATTAAAATGAACTATTAGAAAGTTAGAGCTTCCCAGTTGGCTCAGTGGTAAAGAATCTGCCTGCCAGTGCAGGAGACTCAGTTCAATTCCTGGGTTGGGAAGATCCCCTAGAGGAGGAAATGGAAACCCACTCCAGTATTCTTGCCTGGAGAATTCCATGGACAGAAGAGCCTGGTGGGTTAATGTCCATAGGGTCACAAAAGAGTCAGACATGACTAAGTGACTGAACATAAACACGCACGTTAGTAAACATGGCAGTCTTACAGTTAAACAAGTTTGGAAGGCACAGCATCAGATCCAGTGAAATGGGAGTCTTTGTGGAGCACCCCTGAAACTCTCACACAGATGATGTACATTGCGACCCTCTGGGACAGAGGAGGAAGAGAGTACTGCCTACAAAAGATAATGCCTTTAAATTCACCACTCAGTAACCGCAATCTATTTGCGCAATTCTGCGTGGTGAAAGAAAGTAGCATTCCCACTCACATCACTGGCTGTTTTGGGTGAGGAGGTTCCCACTTCCCCTGGGATGTCCCAGTCTTAGCACCAAAAGTCCTGTATCCACAGAAACCATGCCGGAGCCTTCTAATCAGGACAGCTGACCACCCTGGCCAGCACTGACTCAAAAGAGCAGTGTAGTCAGGGCCAGTCAGTGAAACATCCCCATAGTGGGGATTGTAGTCATCACTGCAAGACACGAACCACGCAGCTACTGAGACCCCAGAGCCTGTGGTGGCAGAGTACAAGTCCTTCTTCTTCAATAGTCCATGAAGGAGGCACAGAGCATCAGAACTTAGTCCAGAAATCCCATGTTCATCATGATAGTTTTATGTCCATTACAAGGTTGAATTCTTCTCTGTGCCCTATGGGACAGGATAATGTGTTTTGGTCAATAAAAATGTTTAAGATGAAAGTTTCCATGTTCATCATGCCCTTATCTTTAGCTATATGAAAATTCATCTATAAGGATAGAGGTGGTTTCTGATGAGTTTGCTTAAGACATGTTATTCTTTGAATATGTGTTGTCTAAATATATTGATGCATTTTCCAACTCACCTCCCTAGTTATGTTTTAAGGCTGGTTTGTGTTCCTTGATCACTCAGCAGTTCAGATTGGGGGCAGATATGGAGCACAGTAATATGGAGGCTAGGATGGCAACAAACCCGGATAAGACACCCGGGGGAATCACTTTCCTTGTGTCCTGGACAAAGAGAAGATTTCTGTGTAAGGTCTGAGCGTGCCTGATGAGCCCAAAAACAATAAGAAGGAAAGGGCACGATAGGATGAGACTTGTCTGTTGGGTCACTGGTGACAAGGCAGGAGGCACTACCTGCACTTCCCATAAGGACTGACGCTGAGAGGCCGCCTCATCTACCACCTCCAGTCCGGCAGTGTGACATGAAGGAGAAATCCCAGCCCAGGGACCACCCAGAGGCTGCACATCCCGATTTCTCTGCCTCTTTCTGAAGGGCAGATAGAGAAGAGCCAATGGGAGGTGAATGGAACAGTAGGGTAGAACGACCAAGCTGAGTGCTTTCTGATTTCCAGAGATGAACCCTCAGGCACAGGGCACAGCAAGAAGACAGAGCACCAGAAAAAAGCAAATATGAGACACCCCCGGAATCTCAGGACTCTCTTAACTCCCCAGCAGGCACACATTCACCACTCTTGTCTCTTGTTCACCACTCCTGGGCTTTTTCCCAGGATTGCTCTCAAGAGAAAATTCTAAGCAAATAAAAGAAGTGACTAGCAGTGTAGGCAGTCCCATTAGCCCAGAAATTAACTTTCAATGAAACCCTGAATAACACACTTCGAGCATTTTGTATAAAAATAGTATTTAATGTTTTTAATTTAAAATTATATCATAAAACACATTCTATGGATTCTAAATAGCTTATTTCAAAAGCAGTTAAAATTAAACTATTACCAAAATTATAAAAATGGAACTATAAATCATCCACAACCCCCATCCTCATAACTTACCATTGTTATCAATAACACAGGTTCATGTATTATTCTTTTACATTAAATTGTGTTTTTTTAACAGATTATGCAATTACCACAGCTTTGTAGAACATTTAGAGAAATCAGCAAAACTATAAAGAGAAAATAAAGTCACCATAATAACCCCATCACCAAGAGATAATTATTCTCAACAATTTGTTTATGTTGTTTTAGTCAACAACTCATAAATACACCCTCTGTGTTCTTTCATTTTACAAAATTAGAATTATATTTTCCACTTTTTGCAATTAGCTTGTTTTTACCTATCAAAGTGTTAGATGGCTTAGACCTCTTTTGAAATTTTGCATGTATCCAAGGCTTTAATTGGCTTTATTTTTATTACTTTCATAAAATACTCAATTTATTCCATGTAAGTAGAAAGTATTTGCATTGTTAGTGACCATATGGTGATTTCCAATATTAGTGACAATTTTTGGCAATTATATTCTTCCCTCTAGCATGGATTGGTACCAGCTATGCTGGCCAGCAGGTCTAGACTATGATCTGGGGCCAGTATAACAAGTGACTGATGGAGTCTCTAACAGGGGGAGAATTGGGTGGATCATGTGATGAAAAATGCTGAGAGCAGGCCCTAGAGAGAGAGGATTCCAGTGTCAATGGATGCAACCAGACCTTCAACTAAAGTGACTTGTTATGACTTTTTTTTTAATTGAAGGATAATTGCTTTACAGAATTTTGTGGTTTTCTGTTACACATCAACAAGAATCAGCCATAGGTACACCCATGTCTCCTCCCTCCCAGACACCCATCTCCCTCCCCATCCCACCCCTCAGCCTGTCACAGAGCCCCTGTTTGAGTTCTCTGAGTCGTTCAGCAAATTCCCACTGGC
The DNA here is from genome assembly GCF_910594005.1 of Cervus elaphus. NCBI lineage: Eukaryota > Metazoa > Chordata > Mammalia > Artiodactyla > Cervidae > Cervus > Cervus elaphus. Next base: position 59,546,334 of record NC_057825.1, read on the forward strand.
TATCTATTTTACATATAATGATGTAAATTTCCATGTAACTCTCTCCATACAGCTTCCCTTCTCCCTCCTTCCCTCCCCCCATGTCCATAGGTCTGTTCTCTATGTCTGTTTTTCCGTTGCTGCCCTGAAAATAAATTTATCAGTGCCATCTTTTTAGATTCCATATATATGCATCAGTATACAATAGTTATATTTCTCTCTCTGACTTATTTCACTCTGTAAAATAGGTTCTAGGTTTGCCCACCTCATTAGAACTGATTCAAATGCTTTCCTTTCTATGGCTGAGTAGTATTCAACTGTATATATATATATATACCACAACTTCTTTATCCATTCATCTGTCAATGGACATCTAGGTTGCTTCCATGATAGATAAAGACAAAAATGGGATTTTTTCTTACCACTCAAAATACTTTATTTGAACACATTTCTTGACCTCACATGGTGGAAGGTCATCAACACTACTGATACGGATGTTTTCCTTGGCCTCTGACCTTCAGAGGCCTCTAAGTGAAGAGATGTAATGACAGACAACCACTGTGGACAGAACTTTTGGTGGTGGTGGGTCAAATGGCTGAACAGGATACCAACAGCAGGAGACTGATTCCATACAGTCTGGGAAGAAAAGATGGAGAATCAACAAGGCAGTGTAAATTAGAATGAAGAAGATCTCAGTGATGTTTCAGATGTTGGATGGACAGGTCATATGACTGATTACCTGCATAAAAAGAGAAGAACTGAGTAGATGGTTGTGTCATTAATCAAGAAAGGAAGCTAAATAATTTCATTCCTGGAGATAGAGGTGGTGAAGTGTAATGGGTTAAATTTTATGCCAAAGGTGGCAAAAACAATACATTTGATATAAGAGATTGGAGCCAGAGATAGTTTTAGGAGTCACTGGAATGTAGATGGCATCTGAAGTCATGAAGTCAGTGAAAGAACTGGGGGATTAGAGAAATGACTGGTGGTAGAATCTTGGAGACAAGAACTAATTGCAGGAAGGTCTTGGGGTCAAAAACTATTACAGGAGACAAATAAAGTCATTCATTACATAGTGATAAAGAGATCAACTTAAAAGGAAAGTATAACAATTATAAATATATCTACACCCAAAATCCCTGCTTATTTAACTTATATGCAGAGTGCATCATGACAAACGCTGGGCTGGAGGAAGCACAAGCTGGAATCAAGATTGCCAGGAGAAATATCAATAACCTCAGATATGCAGATGACACCACCCTTATGGCAGAAAGTGAAGAAGAACTAAAGAGTCTCTTGATGAAAGTGAAAGAAGAGAGTGAAAAAGTTGATTTAAAGCTTAACATTCAGAAAACTAAGATCATGGCAACTGGTCCCATCACTTCATGGCATATAGATGGGGAAACAGTGCATTCAGTGGCTGACTTTATTTTTGGGGGCTCCAAAATCACTGCAGATGGCAATTGCAGCCATGAAATTAAAAGACGCTTGCTCCTTGGAAGGAAAGTTATGACCAACCTAGATAGCATATTAAAAAACAGAGACATTACTTTGCCAACAAAGGTCCATCTAGTCAAGGCTATGGTTTTTCCAGTAGTCATGTATGGATGTGAGAGTTGGACTTTTATAGTCCAACTATAAACCTGAGTGCAGAAGAATTGATGCTTTTGAACTGTGATGTTGGAGAAGACTCTTGAGAGTCCCTTGGACTGCAAGGAGATCCAACCAGTCCATCCTAAAGGAGATCTGTCCTGGGTGTTCATCGGAAGGACTGATGTTGAAGCTGAAATTCCAATACTTTGGCCACCTGATGCGGAGAGCCGACTCATTTGAAAAGACCCTGATGCTGGGAGGGACTGGGGGCAGGAGGAGAAGGGGACGACAGAGGATGAGATGGTTAGATGGCATCACTGACTCGATGGACGTGGGTTTGAGTGGACTCTGGGAGTTGGTGATGGAGAGGGAGGCCTGGTGTGCTGCGGTTCATGCGGTCTCAAAGAGTCGGACACAACCGAGCGACTGAACTGAACTGAACTGAAAATCAGAATGTCTAAATATATAAAGCAAACATTCACAGATCTGAAGAGAGAAATAGACAGCAAGACAGTAATACTAAGAGATTTTAACACACTAAATATGGGATGGATAATCCAGACTTAAAATCATAAGAAACAGCAAACTTGAACAATACTTCAGACTAATGGACCAACCAGATTTACACAGAACATTCCACTCAACAGCAGCAGATATACATTCTTCTCAAGTGCACACAGTACAGTCTTCATGATGTATCACATATTAGGTCACAAAATAAACCCTATCAAATTTTAAAAGATTGAAATAATTTGTCTTTTTTTAACCACAGTGGAATCAAACTATAAATCTGTAGCAAAAGGAAAATGAGAAAACAAATATATGGAAATTAACAAGGAGCTCTTCAAAAACATTGCAAAGAAGAAATATAAAGGGAAATAAGAAAATATTTTGGGAAAAATAAAAATGAAACACAATGTACCACATGCATCTAATGCAGTGAAAACAGTACTAAGAAGAGATTTTATGGTGATAAATGTCCAAATTTTTAAAAGAAGAAAAATCTCAAATAAACAATCTAAATATACACCTCAAGGAACTAGAAAAAGAACAAACTAAGCACAAAGTTAGTAGAAGAAAGCAAATTATAAAAATTCGAGCAGAAATAAATAAAATGTAGCATAGAAAAATAATAGAAAATTGACAATACTGAGTTGATTTTTTGGGAAAAAAAAATAAAAAAAGATTATGAAACCTTTAGCTAGACTACTAAAGAAAAAGAGAAGACCCAAATAAACATAATCAGCGATAAAAGAGGACATATTGGAACTGATGCCACAGAAATGTAAAAAAAAAAAAAAAAAGCTCATAAAGGACTGTTATAAACAATTATCAACAAGAAATTGGACATCCTAGAAAAAATGAATGAATTCCTGGAAATGTGTAAGTTATCAAGATTGAATCAAAAAGAAATATAATGTCTAAGCTTTTAAAAGCCATTGGCACAACTAATTCCAAGGATATTATATCTTCTAAGATTTTAAAACATGTTCCTCAGATAAATGTGTCCTAGAAAATATATTTTAAAAAACACAGAGTGGACTATTTCTGGTCCTACATGAAGGCTATTTTGTTTCTAGAAGATTCTGTCATTGTCAATAAATTGCAGAGTTCTCCAAGGAGAGTTCACTGACATTCTTACAGTACTGTGTCTGCACTGAAACAAAGTTAACCTGTGATTTTCTTTTCAGAGCATATTCAAGGGGCCTCCCTGGTAACTCAACTGATAAAGAATTCACCTACAATGCAGGAGACCCTGGTTCGATTCCTGGGTCAGGAAGATCCCCTGGAGAAGGGATAGCTACTCACTCTGATATTCTTGGGCATCACTGGTGGCTCAGACAGTAAAGAATCCACCTGCGATGCAGGAGACCTGGGTTCGATCCCTGGGTTGGGAAGAGCCCTTGGAAGAGGGCATGGCAACCCACTCCAGTATTCTTTGCCTGGGGAATCCCCATCGACAGAGGTGCCTGGGGGACTGGAGTCCGTGCTATTGCTAAGAGTGGGACATGACTGAGCAACTAGCAAACATATGGCATATTCAAGGTCAAGCTCTTGTTAATGTTCTAAAATCTCTCCTACCCATATTATCCTAAAATGTTGATCCTTTAGAGTCTTTACATGGGTTCACCATGTCTAGCTGGGTTCCTCTTATCTGTGAACACAGCCTGAGACAGTCCCCTTGGTGCTGCTAATGCAGGCTGCTTTATTTAGTCCTATATATTGGGTGTTCATTGGAAGGACTGATGTTGAAGCTGAAACTCCAATACTTTGGCCACCTGATGGGAAGAGCTGACTCATTTGAAAAGACCCTGATGCTGGGAAAGATTGAGGGCAGGAGGAGAAGGGGACGACAGAGATGGTTGGATGGCATCACCGACTCAATGGACACGGGTTTGGGTGGACTCCGGGAGCTGGTGATGGACAAGGAGGCCTGGTGTGCTGAGGTTCATGGGGTCGCAAAGAGTCGGACACGACTGAGCAACTGAACTGAACTGATGCACAGATTGGCTTTTCTCCAGAAGTTACTGCAGCAAACTGGCTGGGAAGAGGCATGTGGGTGAGAGAAAGCAGGGCTGGGATGTCCTTGACTGTACAGAGGATGAACTGTGGATGAAGTCCAACCTCTGTCCCTCATGACTGGACAATGTGGTGCTGGGCTGCTGACTCCCAGCCACAGTCCTGCATTTAAAATCCCACTGCTGCCTGCGCTGCAGAGAGGAAAAGCCGCCCAGGCTCCCAGCATCCTCTCCAGGAACAAGACCCACCAGTGCCGTTCCTTCCTTAGCAGACACTGAGCTTGCATAGCATCTGGCTTCATGCAGAAGCTTGTGTCTCTAGATTTAAAGGGTTTCCCTGGTGTCTCGGTGGTGAAGAATCTGCCTGCCACTGCAGGAGTGAAAGTGTTAGTTGTTCAGTCATGTCCAACTCTATGTGACCCTACAGACTATAGCCCGTCAGGCTCCTCTGTCCATAGGATTCTTCAGGCAAGAATACTGGAGTGGGTTGCCATTCCCTTCTCCAGGAGATCTCCCTGACCCAGGGATCAAAACCAGATCTCCTGCAATATATTCTTTACTGTCTCAGCCACGAGAGTGCAAGAGACTAGGGTTCAATGGACAGAGGAGCCTGGCTGACTACAGCCCATGGAGTTTCAAAAAGTCGGACACAACTTAGAGACTAAACAACAACAAACAACAACCTTGACCTTCGTGTCCTTTCACCATTCCTGCTACAGGCACTGTGACCTCATACATTAAAGTTGCCTCAAATGACTGAAAATAAATATATTCCCTAAAGTGTGAACATAAGGAGTGTGGGTGAGGCAGTTTGTCCCTGAAGGTTTTGTGGGAGGACGTCAGGGAATTTTAGGGATGGATCTGGAAGGTGACAAAGACTTTCTCACTGACTTATGTAACTGCAGTCTGCTTGTCTCAAAATTAGCAAGTGAAATAAAAGGGAAATTTGAATCTTATATCTTATGACCATTTCTGTAGGTGAAAACAGTCAAATATTGGCAATTTCATATGACTCAACCTATTAAAGTTATATAAGTTATAGACTCTAGTTATCTATGTTAGATCTAAATTTAGGTAAGTCTCAGTTAAGCCCAGAGCTGTGGAGCAGTGACAAGCGATGACAATAAAAAGAGCCCCTCAGCTAGTTCAGAAGAGTTTTTGCTTTGGCAACGGCAGCAGAAAAGAGAAAATTCGAGGAAACCCTCGAGAGATGGTTGTCAGGGAATTCTCTTTGTAAAGGTTGTGTGAAGCCATTAGAATTGTAGCTTTTTTTGGAGACTAAGAATTTGCCTTTGATTTTTAACAAGCAAGAGGATTTTGCATTGGAATTTGTGCCAATCTGGGAAGGATTGAGCTTCACGTGGAGGCGTTTGACCATCAAGGTCCTTGGGTTGGAGAGGACAGCACTTCTGCTCTGGTCTTTTGTCAGCAGCCCCCATCTTAGGGACCTGCTTTGCTGGCAGTGCCCAGAGCAGATGAGAAAGCGAACAGATGAGCTTGGCAAAGGCACACGACACTGCATGGGCCAAAAGGACCCTGACGGGGCTCCACCATGGGGACCCTCATTCATGATCAATTGATAAAAAAGCACCTTCTCGCTGGCTCCAGCTTTGCACCTGTCAGAGCTTTTACCTCCTATGCTCCCTCTGGGCCTCTCGCCCTGCAGCCTGCCACGCTTCACTGCTGCCTCTCACAGCTTTTGTTCTGCTTTGTTCTGTTTTTAGGCAGAAAGCAGCCTCAATATCCCCAAAGTCAGCTCTGATTCTCATCTTTTCTTGTATATGCAATGGACTTAAGTCAAAATAAGGCTCCTTTCTTCTTTTTTTTTTTTTTTTCATGAGCTAGTTATTGACTTTGAAAATCTTGGGATGAATGGGAGATTGGAATTAACATATAAACACTACTATGTGTAAAATAGATAACTAATGAGAACCTACTGTGTAGCATGGGGGGAAAAGAATGTGCAATCTATTGTAGAATATGTATTAAGTTAATCTTGAATATATGTATACTCATCCCCATATACAGTGCATTCGTGCTGAGTCAATTCAGTCATGTCCAACTCCCTGTAACCCTTTGGACTGTAGCCCACCAGGTTCCTCTGTCCATGGGATTCTCCAGGCAAGTACTGGAGTGGGTTGCCATACTCTCCTCCAGGGGAACTTCCCAGCCCAGGGATCAAACCTGAGTCTCTTATGTTTCCTGCATTGACAGGGGGATTCTTTACCACTCTCGCCATCTGCGAAGCCCTGCCATATATTGTAGGTGCAGACAAATACTGTTTGATTCCTCTTGTACTAGGTACCTAGGACAGTCAGATTCGTACAGTCAGAAGGTACATTGGTAGATGCCAGAGATGGGGGCAGGGAGGGACAGTGGGGACTTAGTATTTAATGGAGACGGCATTTGTTTCAGAAGGTGGGAAATTGGGAAGGTGAATGATGGTGAGAGCTGTGCAGCAGTGTGAATTTTAAGAAAAAAATTTTTTTTAAGTCTTGGAAAATATTTCCTAAGTAAGCATCAGATTCGACCAAACAATAAGCATTTTGGAGCGTTCCTTTGGCTTTTCTTTCATCTGTTAGAACTAACAGGAACAGTGGCCACCACCTAGTCTGAACTCAAAGTTCAGGATGCAAGTCTTGGTGACTCCACCAGCTGCCAACGGCTGAGGCACTTCCTGGCTATAAGCCTATTTTCTCTCAGGTAGATGGGAATAATAGATAACCTCATTAAGGAGTAGTGGGAAGTATTAATTGATAGATTGCAATAAACAGCACTCAATAAATGCCAACTGGCAAGATCATTATTAGGGTCATTATTCCTCTTATTAATCCTGGTCCCAAAAGATTCCCTCATAAAGTCCCCTTCATCTACTGCTCTATAATCACCTCTCTGAGGGTTTCTGGTCTCAGGAAAGTGCCTTTCGGATGTAGAGGACTGGAGAATTTTACTATGATTTAGTAACACTAGTATTGCTTCAGTGGGGTAGCAACAAAGCACAGAGGACCATGAAATATCTCACTTTCTTCAAACCCTTCAAACTAACACTTTAAAACTATGGGACGCTCAATCCTGTCCATCTCTCTGCCAAGCAGTTCCTAAGTGCTGATTTTGGTCCCTGATATTCTTAATTTTTAATGATAAAAAGATTCTGCTAAGACTCTTGTGGTATTCTGTTCAGTACTTTTCTTGCTTGAATCCAGAAGAATAAAATCCTCTCATGTTAAGAGCAGACTTAGCAACACAGGTAAATGATTCTGCTCAGCTGGGTCTCTACGTGGGTGGCAAGAGCACCAGCCACTTTTGCCAGTGATGCCTCTCAGGGTCTAGTAAGAGTAGGCGGGCAGAGGAAAACAAGCTTCTGTATCTTCTGAACACTCCCAGGAGTCACAGGTCGAATTCAGTGACTGCACTGCAGATTCTGAGGGAGGTACCACCATCCTCCATGAGCATCAGGTCAACCAGACTCTGCTGCCTTTAAACACTTAATGTGTTTAATAATGTGGGCACTTCAATTCAGCACTTTGTTCTTTTTAAATAGATGCTCCAGCAACTGTGTGATGACTGGTTAGTCCCACTCTTCACCTAGTTGCTATTTCTCTGTCATCCAGCCTCAATGAGCTAGGAACCTACTTCACCTTTTGGGTGTTACTTTGCAGTCTGGGACCCTGTGCTCTTCCATGTCTCTGGTCACCTCTGGGTGTGTTTGACCAGCTCAATCCTGTAAGTCCCAGGAACAAGGTGGATGGTGTGTTGTTTAATCGCTTCAGACGTATCTGACTCTGAGACCCCATGGACTGTACCCCACCAGGCACCTCTGTCCATGGGATTCTCCAGGCGAGAATACTGGAGTGGGTTGCCATGCCCTCCTCCAGGGGATCTTCCAGACCCAGAGATTGAACCCGGGTCTCCTGCACTGCAGGCAGATTCTTTGCCATCTGAGCCACCAGGGAAGCCCAAGGCGGAGGCTAAAAGTGTCTAAAGTATCATCGACTTTTGCTAACAGTCGAGTCTCATCTGCTTCATTGAGCTTGAATTATTTTAGCATAATTCTCTTTTTTTCTCTACTCAGCGAGAGGCATTTGAATTTCACTCCTCACATCCTTCAGTCCTATTTCTGTTATATATTTTCTATTACTATGCTTATCATCCATTGCTTTTTGACAAGGTGACTTCACCACTCACCTGTGAAGAGGAGCATGGTTCCAATTTTAGAAATTCCCGAAGTAAAGCCTGTTTAAGTAACCTTTCAAGAAACGGAGAAGTTTTCCTGCAGCAAATCGACTTTTTCAGCCTGAGTACTGAGAACTTTAAATGCTATTGATCTCTCCTCTGAAATTCAGGCTGTGTCCTGAACTTTTTAAGTATGTTAATTTATTCACTAAATATTTACTGAGTAACCACAAAATAATTTAAGTTCTTGAATTCAGTTTCAGCCTGTTTCCTTTATCTGCCTAAATCTCAATATGTTAATTAAGTCTGTCAGAGTTAGCAAATAAAATATTAATACCAGGAAGTCCAGATAAATTTGGTTTTCAAATAAATAATAAATAAAAGTTAAATATATGTGTATCTCTTACATTACCTGTGACATTGATACTAAACAATTATCTAAAATTCAAATTTAACTGGGCATTCTGTATTTTATCCAACAACCTGTATTTTATCTGATAAGCTTAATACCCAGTGCTAAATGCTAATATTTTTCTAGACTGAATCCTAATTTAACTTACAATCAGAGAATAATTTTCATTTAACCCCCTTCACCTTTCCACAAACATAGATTTAAAATTGTTTCCTTTCTGGTCCTGTAATTATCTCTCATTTGAAATTCAAATGTAACAGGTATCATTTCACACAAATTGTCCTAAGAATGTGAGTCAACATAGAAAAAGCTAATTCATCCAAAATATGTTCAGTTTTTGAGTACCTGCCTTCAAGGCCTGCTTGTTTCTAACTTGACCTTTCTCTGGTCATGTGTGGTAATAGAAAGAGAACATAACAGTGAAAAATGGATAGAGAAAAAGGTGGAGTTGGAGGTGAGGCAACATTCATCCATCCATCACTAACATTGCATGAGACTTGCTGATGGCCCGATGATGAGGAACCCAAGTACAAGGTGAGCTACAAGCCTCAGCAGAAAAAGGCAAATTAGAGCACACAAGCTGATTTAAGCATCTCAAGATTACAAAATCAGTATAATAAGCTGCAAAAAAGAGTCATGGTCAGTTCTTCCTCTCTGTTTATAAAACTTAGTAGTGGAGATAAGGAATTTGCTTCTCGTTCAAGGGTGGACCAAGTCACCTTCATGTGTGTGTGTGTGTGTGTGTGTGCTCCATTGTGTCCAACTCTGTGCAACCCTACAGACTGTAGCCCACCAGGTTTTTCTGTCCAAGGGATTTCCCAAGTAAGAACACTGGAGTGAGTTGTCATGCCTTCCTCCAGGGGATCTTCCCTTTCCAAGGATCGAACCCACTTCTCTTGTGTCTACTGTGTTGCAGGCAGTTTCTTTACTGCTGAGTCATGGGGAAGGCACAGTCAACTTCCTACAGTGTGTGATAAACACAGCTCAAATTTAACCAAAAGACACTACATTGTCAGGGAGATCATTTTCAAAAACACTTGGAATACCTGGGGAAGATGAAATAAAAACTAGTTTCACTGATTTATTTTTATTTTAGTGGAAAAAAGTATCCTTGTAGGACATTTGAGAGCTGCTCCTGACACACCCACTCCTTCGAGTCACATCTGTGCACAGTCACAAAGGCTCAGATGTCCCAGAGCGGTGGGTGTGCAAAGCTCATTACACGCACTCAGTGACCAGCACCACGCCACCAGTTCTTATCCCTCTTGACATTTTGTGACCTCATTTAAGGTAGATCTTCTCTGCCTTAATATAATCTTTCGGAATATTTTACAAAATGAACAGCACAGCCTAGAAAATGTTTGCAATGATCAAGAAAAACTCTCAGCAAGAGGCTGTGGAAATACAAGAAAATAACTTTATCAGTGAAGCACCCCCACTGTCAACTATGCAATTTGGCAGAATCTCATTATCATATTTTTTTCCTGAAAATATTTTTTAAAAAAGAGTTCATTATCTTCTAGTTCTTATTTTTTGGTCTGTTAATTAAGCAGAAGCTGAAGCTCCTGCTGAAGCTCCAACAGAGAATGAGATGGTTGGATGGTGTCACTGATTCAACGGACATGCGTTTGAGCAAATTCTAGGAGATCGTGGAGGATAGGGAAGCCTGGCATGCTGCAGTTCATGGTGTTGCAAAGAGTCAGACAGGACTTAGCAACTGACCAACAACAAAATTAAGCAGAGAGATGTGGAAGAGACATGTCTAAATGTTTTCTTCAAACTCTGTTCAGAGGAGAGTAGTGACTAAATAACAACAACAATAACAATCAAGATGATACTTGTCAGACCACCATTGACTAATTTCAAGATGACCATCAGAGCTGTTTCTGCATGCAACTCCCTCCTCTGTCTATATAAACTCTTGCCCACTGATTGTCAAGGGGGAGTCAGCCTTTGGACACAAATCTGCCCTCTCCCCAGGTTGGTGGCCTTCAAAATAAAGCAAACTTTTCTCTTCACCAGCCTTGCCTCTTGAGTACTGTCTTTTGAGCAATGAATAGTTGGGCCTGATTTTCAGTAACAGAGGGGCTAGGAGGGAAGCTTGAAAGACAAGCTCAGCCTCTCCCCATTCATTTAAGGCTGGGCTACTTGGTCTTCAAGTCACACTTGTGGTGGTGGGGGTTGGGGTGGTGGTGGTGGTTTAGTCGTTCAGTCAAGTCTGACTCTTGGTGACCCTCTGGACAGTAGCCTGCCAGGCTTCTCTGTGAAATTTTCCAGGCAAGGATACTGGAGTGGGTTGCCATTTCCTTTTCCACAGTCATACATATAAAACAGATAAATTTCACCAAAGGAAGGAAAAGTCCTGTAAGTTCTGTTCCAGCCCCCCCGACACACACACACACACACACACACACACACACACACACACATGTTTCTGCTGAGATTTTGAACTCGCTTTACAGCTCTCTCATTATACACGATGCAGGTCAACTCTAAGCTTTTTCCTCCTTATATGTTATCCTAGTGCAGGCATGCTCAGGCGTGTCTGACTCTTTCCAACCCCATGCTCCTCTGTTCTTGGAACTTTTCAGGCAAGAATACTGGAGTGGGTTGCTATTTCCTCCTCCAGAGGATCTTCCCACCCCAGAGATTGAACTATCATCTCCTGTGTCTCCCGCATTGGCAGATGGATTCTTTACTGCTGAGCCAAAAGTTTTTCCTCCTTATATGTTGAATGGAGTATAAAACAGCTGGGACTGTCGTTATGATTCAGCATAGCAATGCATGGGATAATGTTGTGTAAATTGTCTAGAAAACGTACAGTGTTACTAACTATAACAAGAAATTTATCTGAACTAAATGACCTCAAAACCAGAAAGCATGTCACCACACTGGAGTTTTAGGGAAGAAGAGCACAGTTTTTGGTGTCCGCTACACGACCGACTCATTTTGAAAACGAAGAAGTTTTTTCATACTGGAAAGGCCTCTCATTCTGGAGAGACTAACAAAACATACTCAGTGAGGCTGAAGGCAAAAAATTTTATTCAAGCTTTCCCCTTTTATAGATGTGACAACTACCAAACCGCAAGAACACCAGTGGCTTGACACTCACGTTGCACCAAGGTGCAAGGATTTTAGTACATTTGTGTTGGGGTTTCTTCTTCACCTATGCCTCAACAATCTCTAATCTTACTCCTGAAGACATGATGACATGTTGCGGAAGTCCTTTAGGACTGCCTTCAGAGTCTGTGCTTGTTACCTTGGATTGTAATCCAGTTATAATTCACTGTCCTCAGAGTCATGGAGGATCTTTTGGCAAGTCGATGCAAAATACATTTAGGTAATGGCTCTGCTGTTCTGATGCCGGTGTGTTATTCAGGTGAGATGCAATTATTGTGTTTACTTCTCCATTCGATGAGAACTATTAATGGCAGAATCCAGTCATTATGAAGGAATATTATGGGAATTTAGAAGTGATTTTCTACGGCTGTTTTTCACTCCGACTTTGCACAACATGCAGAGCAGCCTTATTGATCCTTCCCACCCTCCATGCAGTAGTTATCATAAGCAAGTTCCAATTTCAATCTGACAATGTATTCCTCAATATTCAATTTTCTGGGTACAGTTTCTTCTAATAAAATTTTTATCCTTCTCTGAGAAGATTGCTTTAAACTAGTTAGTATATCATTAACTCCTTCTCAGAATAATAGACAACATTTGTTGGCAAAATGGAACTCTTACATCAAACCCTTGGCGGGGAAGACTCAAAGGAGAGAAGTGTAAGGTATATCAGGCAGGTGATTTAGATTTTTACGTGGCCTTAGTGGCAGCATCATTTCGGGGCACGTAGATAAAATTAATAAGTTTGTTTTCTTGCACAGTGAGACCTTAATAGTTCATCTCCCTTAATAGTTCAGCCTACTCTCGAGAACTAAAGGACTTTGGATTTTCACTACCCAAGACGCTTGACAGTGGAAAAAGTAAAAGTGGAAGTGTTAGTCACTCAGTTGTGTCTGACTCTTTGCTACCCCATGGACTGTAGCCCGCCAGGCTCCTCTGTCCATGGGATTCTCCAGGCAGGAATATTGGAGTGGGTAGCTATTTCTTTCTCCAGGGGAATCTTAACCCAGGGATCAGAAGTGGAAACAACTTCTAATGAATCATCACCTGATAAAAGTTAGATTTATTGAAATTCTGAATTCATACTATGCATTGACACACATATCATGGAGAGTACACACAAAATCATTCAGCTTAATAATATTTTAGTGCTTAATTAGTTAGTTAATTCATTAACACATCCCTGAATCCAACAAATATTTACTGGTAGCTTATTTTGAACAGCTATTTGCAATACCAGATATGAGGTAAGGAAGGTATTTCTTGTCTTCAAGAATTTGCAGTCTAGAGGGGAGACTAGCATATAAATCACCATTTTTTGGTACACTGGCATCTGAGTGGGCGATGCAAAAAATGTACTATGAGGCATACTGACAAATTTTACCTGTTAAAGGAATTCCCTGGAGAAGAAAGTGGCAACTTGTTTCCTTCTGGGAAATCCCGTGGACAGAAGAGCCTGGAGGGTTACTGTCCATAGAGTCACAGAGTTGGACATGACCTAGCAACCAAACAATAGCAATGATTAAAGGAATTCCAAATATACATCATAGAAGTTTATATCAAGACCTATAAAAGATGATCAGAACCCAGAGATTCCTCTTCAGTGAGTCATTCTTCTTTCTCAGTCTATTCCTTTTGTTTCTGTCTTTGTGATTCAGTTAACTCTTCAAGGACACAGGTTTAAAGTGGTGGTCCATTTGCTCTTCTGCCATGACTCAGTTCCCATATAATACTATGTATTTTAAAGTTTTGTGGAATACATTTTTACTCTCAGGAAGCTCTTTCTTACATATATAACAATATTTCCAACTACAATTAAATCTTATCATTTTCTTATTCTTTATAGCTAACAAGAATTAACTGCCATCATTCTTAAGACAGAATCTCTCGGCTTTGTTTTTCATTTTGTCCATTCTGGCTGAACTGTCATCTCCATTCCACATCTGCAGACTGACGCTTTTATGTTTGAAAAGTTCTGTTGGACCTGGAGCATTTAAATATTATCTCCTCCGTTATATTTCCCAGACACTTCCTAGCAATCAGTAGCTCTGTAGTCATTATTTTTAAAAAAAATCCAACAAGGAATTGCCAAGTCGAATCCTAATATTTATATTTAAAAGTCTATTTTTTTCCCACTAGGCTGTGAGTTTCTCAAGGGAAGTAACCTGGTTTAATTCATGTGTTATCCTCAGCATTTGTCATGTAGGAGGTGCTCAATAAATATTTTGTAGAATAAAACTATAGTCCTCTGTTGATTTATCTTATCATCTGGCTCCATGTTCCCAAATTTCTACTACAATGATTCATTCTGTTTGCATTCACTTCTCTATCAAACTAGAACTTTTCACATCGTGTTTCAGACACCTCGGATGGTTCTCCATTACTAAAAGATCCAAATTGCTCAGCCTGTTACAGACTTGTCTCCACCAACTCACGCTACTTGGTAGTCATACCTCCCACCCTTTCCCAGCCCCAGATTCAGTAACATAATCTCTGCCCCGTGTCTGGCATGCCTTTCTGTATCTCTGAATATTGCCAAAACTGCTTTTTATATCTTCGGTGCTGGCTCCCTCCACCTGAATCCCTTTCCTCCTCCACAGCCAAGCTAAACATGATCTCTACCAAGTAGCACTCCTTCTAAGCTCTTGATAGAGCATGTGGCTTCTCACATCTTGCTGCTGCCTTAGCACATCATACACATTTTGCTGTAGCATGTGTATTATGATGTTTGTTGCACGTTTCCAAACATCTTTGTGATGTGCTGTTTATGGAGTTCTGTCTCATCACTGGTCAATGAGCCCTTTTGTGTCAAAAGACAAGTCTTAGTCATCTTTGATCCTTGGTACAACATATATTTGCTGAAAAACAATATGTGTTTAGTACATGTGTATTATTCAACTGATTAACCAATAATTACAGTTTTAGAGATGATGATAAAGCCATGAATAAATATTTGCCTTACTAAATAAAGTACTTTTAAAATTATGTTTCCCAAGCTTTATTTTTCCAGAAAGACATATTCTGGCAGATTCTTTTCTCTGTGATTGAAAATGCACTCTTCCTCTTTCTTTAGATTGAGGAAAAGTAAAAAGGAAAGAAGAGCAGTTGCAGCACACTTGTGCTGTGGAGCGGTCAGAGCCTCCACCCCGACTTTAATTGGAACATCCCTTGAAAGGGGGGAACTGAGGGAAGAGGCAACGTGAGGAGATGCCTAGGAAGAATCAATGCTACCCTGTCCATCAGCAGTGATGAGAGAGACGCCTGAAGAGCTATCCTTCATTCCCCACACACAGATGGCTTCGAACACATGCTCCTTGCTGCCAGTTTCTCATGCTCACCTCAGAGCATTTAGGGCAGCTAGAAAAATCAAAAATGAAAATCCAAACACAAAGAGCACTTCCTGGGGGTGGTGAGTCACTAAGCTAAAGGCAATTATCAACTGATTTTAAGCGTCTGCCTGCTGTTTTCTGAAATGACCTGCTATAAGAAAGGACTTTTAAGATGGGGGATAGACAAAGATTAGAAAAAAATGTTCCTGATTTTTGCTTTCCACTGATTATGAAGGAAATAGGACAAGAAAAAGATAAATAAGTAAAAAGCTACATTCACAGAGCATATTTATCCCTCTGCTGCAAGATAAAATTAATGTCCAAAGAAATTTTTATTCAATTTATGCCATCATGTTAGAGAAAAATAACTGAAAACTTGCACCCAAGTGTTTATGTGAGATGATATAAATCTAGGATGAGGGATGTGCTGTCCTGTGATCAGTCAGTTGTGTCTGACTCTTTGCAACCCCATAGACTCCTCTGTCCCTGGGATTTTCCAGGCAAGAATACTGGAGTGGGTTGCCATTTCATTTTCCAGGGGATCTTCCAGACCCAGGGATCGAACTCGGGTCTCCCACGTTGCAGGTGGATTCTTTACCATCTGAACTACCAGGGAGTACAACATTAATGAGACACAAACAAAATACCTGTCCTCGGGAAAATCTCCAACAAACTGGAGTTGGCTCCTTTAATTCTAAGATAATGGAGTTAAGAATTTGTAACATTCTTTCCCTAACATTAATTTTCATATTCAGAGTAAATTTTGTGGTCATTTTTATTTCCAGTAAAAATTATTTCTAAATCCTAAAAAAAAAGTTAAAGGTCTTAGTTCAGCCTTTGTAAGAATCAGTAGAGTGGAGAACACAGGATGTTAACAGGATTTTAGAAAATAATCAGAGTAAGCATGGGAGGATGAGTTGTCAAAAGCCCATGGAGCAAGATGCCTGGGTCTTACAGCCTGGAATACACTTCAGAGTCTGTAAGGAGAGTTTGTTTGCCAAGACAGAAAACAATTACCTTGTCATCATTTATGTGAGACTGAAAGTGGAAGTGTTAGTCACTCAGTCCTGTCCAACTCTTTGCGACCCCATGGACTGTAGTCCACCAGGCTTCTCTGTCCATGGAATTCTCCAGGTAAGGATACCGGAGTAGGTTGCCATTCCCTTATGTGAGCCTGGAGTAAACAAAATCATCAAAAGTACTTAGCATTGTATTAGTGATGAGTCTTGACACATTTGTTTGTGCTTATTAAGAAAGGAAGGATATTCTAAATCTCAGGCATGCATGAAATATAAGGAGGCTCATCTTATAAGCTGATTGTCAAATCTCTCAAGGTCGAAGCAAAATAAAGTGTAATTAAGAGCAACTTAATTGGTTGGTACTTAATGATAGTGAGAAATCAGCTTTCCACAATCTCCTCCATAGAACAAAATAGAAGTGGTTTTCAGATAAATACAAGCTCTTATGAGAGCTTGTTTAAGAATGAGATTTACAGTCTCTCACTACAGGGAAATAAAAGTCTATATCTCGCTTGTTAGCCATAAGAAGAAACTAAGTTGTGTCTACACAAAAAAATTAATCACATTGAAAATTCAGGTTCTAAACTCAAGTTCCTCCACTTCTATACATAATTGGAGAAATGTGAAGAAATATCTATCTGTTTTTATAGAATTGTTCAGATAATTATTTTAGCCACTTTTCCTAGAATGATGTAACATAGGATTCTGCATATAATAAAATGATTAATGTCACTAGATAGACTGACTATGACAATAAGCCTTAAATACCAATTTTCTATGGTCAGTAACACAAACATATGAAATTTTAAAATTCAACACTTTCCTCCTAATCATTCTTCCATGTCTGAAAAGAAAAACCACATTTAAGAACAAAATTTGGATCAGAAAGAAAAGGAGACATTTAGGTGTAACATTTGTCAAGCTTATTATTTCTTAATCAAAAACCTTGTCCTGTATTTTTTTTTTCAGTATCTAATGACGAGTGTTTGCCAGAAAAAAAATGGTAGTAATTGTGACAGTGTATAAGTGCCTGACTAAAGAAAAACTTCAGTAATTATTCCCAATACAGCACTTCAAGTAACTCAGAGATGCTTCTAATTTGAATGCCTTAAGAAGAAATTTATAAATACCTGTTTCTATTTTAATGAAAGTGTTAAAATCTCTCGTGATAATCACATTTGTATTCTCATAGCCCCTTTCTTCAAAGGAGTGTGAAGAGGCACTATGGACTCCATTAACCCCGAGTAGCAGTTGTTGCTTTTTTTCCAGACCACACTCAGCTTGGTCCACTAGACTGACCAAGTTTGGGCACAGAAGAGTTAAGGGATCCATGTGAAGGTCATGTAAGTCCAGGAAAGACCTGAACCAGAATGCTCTGGATCTCAGAGCACCTTCTCTTAAAGACAAACAGTTTATCCTTCCTTTCCCGTTTCAATGACATTGTTTTCTGTGTATTTCAGATAGGAATGAAAATGTAAAATATAAAATATATTTCTTTAAATTCTAACAGTAGCTGCTGTGATGATTAATTACAAGTGTCAGAATGGCCTTTGTACCCAGGTATGTAGTCAAACACTAGTTTAGAAATTCCTGGGAAGGTCTTTTTTAGATTTGGGGTTGATTAGCCCTCACAATTGCATAAGTCAGTTCTTAAAATCTCTCTCTACACACACACAAATAACAAATGTGTGTGTCTCTATTCCCTAACACAGCCATAGATATAATAACAACTCATGCAACTGGGGTAGAAGTAGCTAAGAATGATGGAGAATGGTTTCATATTGTTCTAAGCTGGTTGCTTTAAGGTTGTCAAAGAACCAATGTCCTTGGCCTTATACAAAGGCAAGATCATAAGTTTGTAATGGTGAAAACACACTCATAATCAATTTTCATATGGAAAAATTAAAAATTCCCAGCTTCTGAGAACAACATCTTGGTTTCTCACTTGTGTGAAAGCTTGTTTTTAACTTTCATTGAAATGGAAACAAATGGCTAAAATCTGAGAAAACAAGATTATTGGAGATTAAAGGAAAAAGAAAAGACAGCCAACTGACTAAAATTGGGAAGGGTCAAAAGAAATCACTTCCCTGGTGGCTCAGTGGTAAAGAATCTGCCTGCCAATGCAGGAGACCCGGGTTCGATCCCCCAGTCAGGAAGATCCCCTGGAGGAGGTATTGACAACCCATTCCAGTCTTCTTGCCTGGGAAATTCCATGGACAGAGGAACCTGGCTATCTACAGTCCACAGGGTCACAAAGAGTCAGACATGACTGAGCGACTGAACAACACCAACATAGAAACCTATTTTCGTGAAATAGATGATTTCCACCTGAGATGGTCTTGAATTACAGCGAGAGCTGGTTGCAGCCCACAGCGTGCTGGTAAGCCACTGCAGGGAGGGAAATCTGTGATATGCAGTGTTTGTCAGTATTGGTGGTATAGATACTTCCACTGTGGCCAATTTCAAGAGGCAAATTCCAGTCTCTGAACACAGAACTGCTTAGAGACACACACAGCTGACATCCACAAGTGACAGCAATTAGGACATGGTGTCAGAGTCCACTGGGTGCATCCCTCTTTACAACTAACACTGAAGGGCTGCGAATAAAACAGGAGAAATGGCTCATGCTGCAACAGTCTTCTTTCCCATTCCCTAGAGCAAATGGCTGACTCAGTCTACACGCTCCAGGGATAAAGGAACAGATACTTCTTCTTTGGGAAACAATAGAAGCAAAGGTCTCAGCTCTACTGTTGTACACAGAGGACAGCCAGTGAACTGCAGTGAAAAGTGGTCGCTTTTTATCCTCCCATGATGTTGTATTCAGACGCAAAACAAAAAAGGAAGAGTAAATGTGATAAACTATTAGCATGCATACTCAGACCTGTCCTACTCTATGTAACCCCATGGATTGTAGCCCTCCAGGCTCCTTTGTCCATGGGATTCTCCAGGCAAGAATACTGGAGTGGGCTGCCATTTCCTCCTCCAGGGGATCTTCCTGACCCAGGGATTGAACACGCATCTCCTACATTGGCAGGCAGATTCTTTACCACTGTGCCACCTAGGAAGGCCATAACTATGACTAAAGCCCAATATTTTTGACCAAAGCTCAATGTGTTGCATGTTGCTTTTATTTTTTTTTTAATTTTCTTTGATGTGGACCATTTTTTAAGTCTTTATTGATTTTCTTATAATATTGTTTCTGTTTTATGTTTGGGATTTTTTTGGGGGGCCCTGAGGCATATGGGACCTTAACTCCCCAACCAGGGATGGAACCTGCACCCCTTGCATTGGAAGGTGAAGTCTTAACCACTGGATCACCGTGGGAGTCACAGGAATGTAGTCTTAGCCATCAGTCTGGAAGTTTCTAGTCAGCACCAGTGAAGTGATGGGCCATGTGGGCCCTCCATCCCCAGGGGAGGTAGCCCTTTTCTCTTTTCCCCTCCTCCTCTCTACACAAGCCTCCACCTCCTTTGGCTCTATGAGCACCTCTTGCTTGCTCCATGGGATGAATTGTTCCATAAAGTTAAAAGTCGCTTCAGTCATGTCTGACTCTTTGTTACTCATACCCTGTGTAGCCCTCCAGGCTTGAATGTGTTGCCATGCCCTCCTCCAGGGCATCTTCCTGACCCAGGGATCAAATGCTAGTCTCCTATGTCTCCTGCATTGGCAGGTGTGTTCTTTGCCACTAATACCCCCTGGGAAGCCCATAAAGCCAATTAGATTTTTAAAATTTACCCAGTTGAATTTCTGTTATTTAACAAATATCAGAGATAAAAGAGGAGTTTTCCTTTGACTCAGAGAGAGTAAGACTAGTCTCCAGGACATGATGTTCTTTAAAGCAGAAGATTTCAATTTAAACAGAGCATGTAGTGAATTATCAACTTGATTTTATGGACTTCTCAGAAAAGAAAATGACTTGCATAAAAGGCAAGAACAGCTTCTTATGCTCTAGGCTTTGACATCCAGAGGAACACTTTACATTTCCCACTGGCACATGTGACAAAGAAAAAAAAAAAAAGAACCAACCAGCCATGAAAATACATCTCACCATTCCTTCTCAGCTCCAAGCCTCAAGGTATTAAAGTCTATTTCAGTTAGAGTGCTTGCTTCATTAAGAAACTTTTCTATAACATCACTTTTTTAAAAAATCCTGGGTAACCTTTTTCGTTGAAGCAGTGATAGAGTGTGGACAAGGTGGGGACAGCCTGCACAACTGAGAAGAAGCAGATGGGGTGGGGGGTAGGCACTGACACCCACTTAAAAGCAGCAGGAATTGGCCAGAAAAAAAAAAAAAAAAAAAGCCTGTAGTTCTTGCTAAAACACTTAGAGGCTCTTCCCAGACAATTAACAGATATAAATGTGATGGGTATGTGAGCGGGGCAGGAGTGTGTGGACTTCCTTCTCAGTTACCTTTAGCCCTTCTATAGAAAGGACACTTTGTGCAGTTTTTTTTTTTTTTTTATTAGTTGGAGGCTAATTACTTCACAACATTTCAATGGGTTTTGTCATACACTGATATGAATCAGCCATAGAGTTACACGTATTCCCCATCCCGATCCCCCCTCCCACCTCCCTCTCCACCCGATTCCTCTGGGTCTTCCCAGTGCACCAGGCCCGAGCACTTGTCTCATGCATCCCACCTGGGCTGGTGATCTGTTTTACCATAGATAATATACATGCTGATCTTTTGAAACATCCCACCCTCACCTTCTCCCACAGAGTTCAAAAGTCTGTTCTGTACTTCTGTGTCTCTTTTTCTGTTTTGCATATAGGGTTATCATTACCATCTTTCTAAATTCCATATATATGTGTATAAATTCCATATATATGTGTGTAATGGTCTTTATCTTTCTGGCATACTTCACTCTGTATAATGGGCTCCAGTTTCATCCATCTCATTAGAACTGATTCAAATGAATTCTTTTTAATGGCTGAGTAATATTCCATGGTGTATATGTACCACAGCTTCCTTATCCATTCATCTGCTGATGGGCATCTAGGTTGCTTCCATGTCCTGGCTATTATAAACAGTGCTGCGATGAACATTGGGGTGCATGTGTCTCTTTCAGATCTGGTTTCCTCGGTGTGTATGCCAAGAAGTGGGATTGCTGGGTCATATGGCAATTCGATTTCCAGTTTTTTAAGAAATCTCCACACTGCTTTCCATAGTGGCTGTACTAGTTTGCATTCCCACCAACAGTGTAAGAGGGTTCCCTTTTCTCCACACCCTCTCCAGCATTTATTGGTTGTAGACTTTTGGATAGCAGCCATCCTGACTGGCATGTAATGGTACCTCATTGTGGTTTTGATTTGCATTTCTCTGATAATGAGTGATATTGAGCATCTTTTCTTGTGTTTGTTAGCCATCTGTATGTCTTCTTTGGAGAAATGTCTGTTTAGTTCTTTGGCCCATTTTTTGATTGGGTCATTTATTTTTCTGGAATTGAGCTTCAGGGGTTGCTTGTATATTTTTGAGATTAATCCTTTGTCTGTTTCTTCATTTGCTATTATTTTCTCCCAATCTGAGGGCTGTCTTTTCACCTTACTTATAGTTTCCTTTGTAGTGCAAAAGCTTTTAAGTTTCATTAGGTCCCATTTGTTTATTTTTGCTTTTATTTCCAATATTCTGGGAGGTGGGTCATAGAGCATCTTGCTGTGATTTATGTCGGAGAGTGTTTTGCCTATGTTCTCCTCTAGGAGTTTTATAGTTTCTGGTCTTACATTTAGATCTTTAATCCATTTTGAGTTTATTTTTGTGTATGGTGTTAGAAAGTGTTCTAGTTTCATTCTTTTACAAGTGGTTGACCAGTTTTCCCAGCACCACTTGTTAAAGAGGTTGTCTTTTTTCCATTGTATATCCTTTGTCAAAGATAAGGTGTCCATAGGTTCGTGGTTTTATCTCTGGGCTTTCTATTCTGTTCCATTGATCTATATTTCTGTCTTTGTGCCAGTACCATACAGTCTCGATGACTGTGGCTTTGTAGTAGAGTCTGAAGTCAGGCAGGTTGATTCCTCCAGTTCCATTCTTCTTTCTCAAGATTACTTTGGCTATTCGAGGTTTTTTGTATTTCCATACAAATTGTGAAATTCTTTGGTCTAGTTCTGTGAAAAATACCGTTGGTAGCTTGATAGGGATTGCATTGAATCTACAGATTGCTTGGGGTAGAATAGCCATTTTGACAATATTGATTCTTCCAATCCATGAACACGGTATGTTTCTCCATCTGTTTGTGTCCTCTTTGATTTCTTTCATCAGTGTTTTATAGTTTTCTATGTATAGGTCTTTTGTTTCTTTAGGTAGATATACTCCTAAGTATTTTATTCTTTTTGTTGCAATGGTGAATGGTATTGTTTCCTTAATTTCTCTTTCTGTTTTTTCATTGTTAGTATATAGGAATGCAAGGGATTTCTGTGTGTTAATTTTATATCCTGCAACTTTACTATATTCATTGATTAGCTCTAGTAATTTTCTGGAAGAGTCTTTAGGGTTTTCTATGTAGAGGATCAGGTCATCTGCAAACAGTGAGAGTTTCACTTCTTCTTTTCCTATCTGGATTCCTTTTACTTCTTTTTCTGCTCTGATTGCTGTGGCCAAAACTTCCAACACTATGTTGAATAGTAGTGGTGAGAGTGGGCACCCTTGTCTTGTTCCTGATTTCAGGGGAAATGCTTTCAATTTTTCACCATTGAGGGTGATGCTTGCTGTGGGTTTGTCACATATAGCTTTTATTATGTTGAGGTATGTTCCTTCTATTCCTGCTTTTTGGAGAGTTTTAATCATAAATGAGTGTTGAATTTTGTCAAAGGCTTTCTCTGCATCTATTGAGATAATCATATGGTTTTTATCTTTCAATTTGTTAATGTGGTGTATTACATTGATTGATTTGCGGATATTAAAGAATCCTTGCATTCCTGGGATAAAGCCCACTTGGTCATGGTGTATGATTTTTTTTAATATGTTGTTGGATTCTGTTTGCTAGAATTTTGTTAAAGATTTTTGCATCTATGTTCATCAGTGATATTGGCCTGTAGTTTTCTTTTTTTGTGGCATCTTTGTCTGGTTTTGGAATTAGGGTGATGGTGGCCTCATAGAATGAGTTCAGAAGTTTACCTTCATCTGCAGTTTTCTGGAAGAGTTTGAGTAAGATAGGTGTTAGCTCTTCTCTAAATTTTTGGTAGAATTCAGCTGTGAAGCCATCTGGTCCTGGGCTTTTGTTTGCTGGAAGATTTTTGATTACAGTTTCGATTTCCTTGCTTGTGATAGCTCTGTTAAGATCTTCTATTTCTTCCTGGTTCATTTTTGGAAAGTTATACTTTTCTAAGAATTTGTCCATTTCATCCAAGTTGTCCATTTTATTGGCATAGAGCTGCTGGTAGTAGTCTCTTATGATCCTTTGTATTTCAGTGTTGTCTGTTGTGATCTCTCCATTTTCATTTCTAATTTTGTTAATTTGGTTCTTCTCTGTTTCTTAATGAGTCTTGCTAATGGCTTGTCAATTTTGTTTATTTTTTCAAAAAACCAGCTTTTAGCTTTGTTGATTTTTGCTATGGTCTCTTTAGTTTCTTTTGCATTTATTTCTGCCCTGATTTTTAAGATTTCTTTCCTTCTGCTAACCCTGGGGTTCTTCATTTCTTCCTTCTCTAGTTGCTTTAGGTGTAGAGTTAGGTTATTTATTTGGCTTTTTTCTTGTTTCTTGATGTAAGCCTGTAATGCTATGAACCTTCCCCTTAGCACTGCTTTTACAGTGTCCCATAGGTTTTGGGTTGTTGTGTTTTCATTTTCATTCATTTCTGTACACATTTTGATTTCTTTTTTGATTTCTTCTATGATTTGTTGGTTATTCAGAAGCGTGTTATTTAGCCTCCATATTTTTGAATTTTTAACAATTTTTTTCCTGTAATTGAGATCTAATCTTACTGCACTGTGGTCAGAAAACATGACTGGAATGATTTCAATTTTTTTGAATTTTCCAAGACCAGATTTATGGCCCAGGATGTGATCTATTCTGGAGAAGGTTCTGTGTGCACTTGAGAAAAAGGTGAAGTTGATTGTTTTGGGGTGAAATGTCCTATAGATATCAATTAGGTCTAGCTGGTCCATTGTGTCATTTAAGGTTTGTGTTTCCTTGTTAATTTTCTGTTTAGTTGATCTATCCATAGTTGTGAGTGGGGTATTAAAGTCTCCCACTATTATTGTGTTACTATTAATTTCCTCTTTCATACTCGTTAGTGTTTGCCGTACACATTGCGGTGCTCCTATGTTGGGTGCATATATATTTATAATTGTTATATCTTCTTCTTGGATTGATCCTTTGATCATTATGTAGTGTCCTTCTTTGTCTCTTTTCACATCCTTTATTTGAAAGTCTATTTTATCTGATATGAGTATTGTGACTCCTGCTTTCTTTTTGTCTCCGTTTGTGTGAAATATTTTTTTCCAGCCCTTCACTTTTAGTCTGTATGTGTCTCTTGTTTTGATGTGGGTCTCTTGTAGACAGCATATATAGGGGTCTTGTTTTTGTATCCATTCAGCCAATCTTTGTCTTTTGGTTGGGGCATTCAACCCATTTACATTTAGGGTAATTATTGATAGGTGTGGTCCCGTTGCCTTTTACTTTGTTGTTTTGGGTTCACGTTTATACAACCTTTCTGCATTTCCTGTCTAGAGAAGATCCTTTAGCATTTGTTGAAGAGCTGGTTTGGTGGTGCTGAATTCTCTCAGCTTTTGCTTGTCTGTAAAGCTTTTGAATTCTCCTTCATATCTGAATGAGATCCTTGCTGGGTACAGTAATCTAGGTTGTAGGTTATTCTCTTTCATTACTTTCAGTATGTCCTGCCATTCCCTTCTGGCCTGGAGGGTTTCTATTGATAGATCAGCTGTTATCCTTATGGGAATCCCTTTGTGTGTTATTTGTTGTTTCTCCCTTGCTGCTTTTAGTATTTGTTCTTTGTGTTTGATCTTTGTTAATTTGATTAATATGTGTCTTGGGGTGTTTCGCCTTGGGTTTATCCTGTTTGGGACTCTCTGGGTTTTTTGGACTTGAGTGGCTATTTCCTTCCCCATTTTAGGGAAGTTTTCAGCTATTATCTCCTCGAGTATTTTCTCATGGCCTTTCTTTTTGTCTTCTTCTTCTGGGACTCCTATGATTCGAATGTTGGGGCGTTTCACATTGTCCCAGAGGTCCCTGAGGTTGTCCTCATTTCTTTTGATCCTTTTTTTCTTTTTTCCTCTCTGCTTCATTTATTTCCACCATTTTATCTTCCACCTCACTTATCCTATCTTCTGTCTCCGTTATTCTACTCTTGGTTCCCTCCAAAGTGTTTTTGATCTCATTCATTGCATTATTGATTTTTAATTGACTCTTTTTTATTTCTTCTAGGTCTTTATTAAACATTTCTTGCATCTTTTCAATCTTTGTCTCCAGGCTATTTATCTGTAACTCCATTTTGTTTTCAAGATTTTGGATCATTTTTATTATCATTATTCTAAATTATTTTTCAGGTAGATTCCCTATCTCCTCCTCTTTTGTTTGACTTGATGGGCATTTTTCATGTTCCTTTACCTGTTGGGTATTTCTTTGCCTTTTCATCTTGTTTAGATTGCTGTGTCTGGAGTGGGCTTTCTGTATTCTGGAGGTCTGTGGTTCCTTTTTATTGTGGAGGATTTACCCCGTGGGTGGGGTTAGACGATTGGCTTGTCAAGGTTTCCTGGTTAGGGAAGCTTGCGTCAGTGTACTGATGCATGCAATTTGATTTCTTCTCTTTGGAGAGCAATGGAGTGCCCAGTAATGAGTTTTGAGATGGGTCTATGTGTTAGGTGTGACCTTGGGCAGCCTGTATGTTGACGTTCAGGGCTATGTTCCTGCGTTGCTGGAGAATTTGCATGGTATGTCTTGCTCTAAAACTTATTGGCTCTTGGGTGGTGGTTGGTTTCAGTGTAGGTATGGAGGCTTTCGGACGGTCACTTATTACTTAAAGTTCCATGTAGTCAGGAGTTTTCTGGTGTTCTCAGGTTTTGCGCTTAAGTCTCCTGCCTCTGGATTTCAGTTTTATTCTTCCAGTAGTCTCATGACTTCTCCAACTATACAGCACTGATAATAAAACTTCTAGGTTAATGGTGAAAAGATTCTCTCCCGTTAGGGACACCCAGAGAGGTTCACAGAGTTACATGAAGAAGAGGAGAGGGAGGAGGGAGATAGAGATGAGCAGGAGGAGAAAAAGGGGGACTCAAGAGGAAAGAGACAGATCTACGCAGTTGTCTATTCCCAGAGTGTTCTCCGTAGCCCAGACACCCACAAAGATTCACAGAATTGGATTGGGAAGAGAAGGGGAAAGGAGGAAATAGAGGTGTTCTGAGGTAGAAAACAGAGAGTCAAGATTGGGAGAGAATAATCAACACACTCCTGAATAAAAATGGGAACTGAATATTGGATTCTTAAATGTTCACAATTTATATCATATACTGAAAAACAAAAATTAAAAATCTAGAGTAGAGGTTAGACTCTTAAAAATACTCATATGAAAAACAAAAACCAAAACACACACAAAAAATTTTAGAAATATATATGACGTTTGATTTAAAAATAGGGCTTCTCTTCTTTTTTTTTTTGTAAGGTTATAGTGTATTGAAAATGAAAATTCAGGGGTAGTAGAGGAGTACTAGAGGACTTTAAAAGAAATAAGAGAAAAAGAAAAATAGAAAATAGAAGAGAAAAAGGAAAAAAAAAAAAGAAAGAAAGAAAAAAAAATTTTCCCTAATTAAAAAAATGGTAAAAATCTATGAAAATGAAAATTAAGGAGTAATGGGGGAGTAATAGGGAATTTTAAAGGAAAATAAAAGAGAAAAAATAAAGAAAAAAGAAAAAAAAATTTTTTTCTTACTTAAAAAAAGAAAAAAAAAAAAGTAAAAATATATCTAGGAATTTCTCTGGAGCTGTTGCAGTCAGTGTGGGTTCGGCTCAGTTTCAGATAGTTCCTCGTTCCAGCTTACACTTCTCGATATCTACAGGCCCCTTCCGGTGTAGTCGGTGTTTTCTACAGGGATTTTAATCTGTTGCACCGGTCCCTTCTGAAGCAGTTCCCTTTGTTTATTTGGCTTCTGTTTGCCGGTCTCTTCAGTGCCTCATTTCCGCCCTGACACAGGCGGGCGGAGGTGGTCTCTTATTCAGGTTGCTAGTTCCATCGCGCTGCGGAGAGGGGCTGGCGCTGCTTTCTCCGTCTGCGCTGCTCAGGCTCCCGGCTGCTCTATATGGAGCGCGCCCCGTGCTGCGCGCGGTTCCAGCCCTCGGGTGTTCCACAAAAGCGCGGAACAAAAAGCTGCGCCTGCTCTTTGTGCCTTCCCCGTCAGGGTGGTCCAGGCAGCCAGGGGCTTGACGGTCGCACTCTCCCCGGGTGCGGCGCGCCCACTCCTTTCCGCGGTCCCAGTCTCAGTTTCCGCAGGTGCCAGTTGGGTGCGTGCGCCTTCTGCCCTCCGCGTCCCCAGCCCCAGTCCCCGCCCGTGCCAATCAGGTGCCTGCGCCCTGTGTCTTGCCTTGACCCTCCCGGAGGATGTCGACCATCCAGAATCTCAGGTGGTCTTTGATTAGAAACTGGAGGCCTGTTTGCAGTGCGGCAGGCGATGCGGTCCTTGGGGCCGAGCCTGCCCCCTTCCCCTCCCCCCTGCCTCCTGCCTCAGGCGGGGCTGGGCCGTTCTGCAGCCTGCGAGCTCTTCTCTGGACTTTCTCGTTCCCTTTGTTCTGCAAACGGCCGGCAGTGTGTTCAGGCCGGTTCATTTTCTCTCTCTCTTTTGCTCTCCCACAGTTCAAGTTGGCAACTCACAAAAGCTCCCTCCGATTGTCCTCAGGGCACTCAGGCCCGGACCCTACCCCAAGCAATGCCGCCCGCTCCTCTCCGTTCCGCCCCCACTTGCTGGTGGCGGATGCGGGTGTCTGGGGTACTTTTCTGCTGGGAGTTGCTTTTAGGCTCGTAATCTGTGGGTTTTATTTATTGTTTCCCTCCCAGTTAGGTTGCCCTCTGAGATTCAAACACTTCCCCCAGGCCCGCCAGTGCAAAGGTTTCCTGGTGTCTGGAAACGTCCTCTATTAAGACTCCCTTCCCCGGACGGATCTCCGTCCTTAGCTCTTTTGTCTCACTTTTTATCTTTTATATTTTGTCCTACCTCCTTTCGAAGACAATGGGCTGCTTTTCTGGGTGCCTGATGACCTCAGCTAGCGATCAGAAGTTGTTTTGTGAAGTTTGCTCTGTGTTCAGTTATTCTTTTGATGAATTTGTAGGAGAGAAAGTGGTCTCCCCGTCCTACTCCTCCGCCATCTTGGCTCCTCCCTCTTTGTGCAGTTTTCATTCTGTTTCAGTTGGTTAGTCAGCCTTTGTGGGAAATCAGTTTAAGTCATCACCAGTCTGTTAAGAAAGACAAGTTATAAGATATTTCCTTAAATCAAACTCTTAATTTTGCCCATGTTCTCACTGTTCTATCATCTCCCTTCCTGTTCTCATTGCTAGTTGGGCAGCAAGCTGTTGCTCAAACTGCTCTTCAGGGTTCTCAAATAGCTTATGTGACTCTTATCTCAAAAAACAATATGAAGTTTTAAATATGCAAAACATGACTAATTAAATCTATTTACATATGACTAAATAGAACATAACAAAGTCCAACAGTTTACTCCAAAATGAATTTTAAAAGTTCTCCTCTCTAAGCAGGAAAAAATAATTCCACAAAGTCGACAAATGGACTTTGACAAAAAAGAGAGAGTGCAATCCAAGAGCTAGAACTGAGTGCAAACTAAGGCTGCATTTAGACACAGAAATTATACAGTGGTGACAGGGAGTGAGAGAATTCACGAGTCAGAAAGAAGATTTTAAAATTTTCTTTTGAAGACACACAGGTTAGATTATATTCCATCAAAGGATAATTTTCAAAAGGAAGTAAAGTCATGATCCATGTAAAATGAACACATATTACACATTTTATTTAATTCAGTAATGAGGGGATTGATAAACTTGCATCCAGTTCAAAGGACCATAGGAATAAGGGGAAACAGTAAAGGAATGTTGAAATAAATTTAGTAGGTACAAAATGAGCCTTTTTATGATGGGGTAGGAAAGGAGGATGAATTTGTATGTTTATGGACTAGAGTTTGCACTGCTATTGGTCCTCTACAACAAACAGAGTTGTAACATAGTTCAAAGGCAATAAAAGGCTAAAATGAGATAACCTACATAGCTTTCTATTGAAACACAAGTTCCTCCCTAAATCTTAACTCATTTACCTAGCAGAGGGTGGCTGTCCATAGGCTATCAATAGGTAGATCACCAATTTTGTTGTTAAGACTTGATAAGGACTGAAGTTTCTTCCCTGAAAAGTTAATATTTTGAAGCCTAATCCCCATGGTGGTGTTTGGAGGTGAGGTCTTTGAGAGGCAATTAGGTCATGAGGATGGAACTCTTATCAATAGAACTACTGCCTTTATTTTAAAAAGCATACTGGGGACCCCTCTCTCTGCTCTCTGCCATGTGACGGTATGAGAAGTCAGTACCTTCCAACAAGTATTAGGGTTTGATTTCCTTTAGGATTGACCAGTTTGACCTCCTTGCTGTCCAAGAGACTCTCAAGAGTCTTCCTCAGCACCCCAGTTCAAAAGCATCAATTCTTTGGTGCTCAGCCTTCTTTGGAGAAGGCAATGGCACCCCACTCCAGTACTCTTGCCTGAAAAATCCCATGGAGGGAGGAGCCTGGTAGGCTGCAGTCCATGGGGTCGCTAAGAATCGGACACGACTGAGCGACTTCACTTTCACTCTTCACTTTCATGCATTGGAGAAGGAAATAGCAACCCACTCCAGTGTTCTTGCCTGGAGAATCCCAGGGACGGGGGAGCCTCGTGGGCTGCATCTATGGGGTCACAGAGTTGGACACCACTGAAGCGACTTGGCAGCAGCAGCAGCAGCCTTCTTTATAGTCAAAGCTTAAAGACAATTTGTAAGTTCCACAACTTGACCTGAGATCCGTGTGTGTGTGTGCGTGTGTGTGTTTAGATTATAGTTACCTCAATTATTTAGGGAGTTTGTTGAGATGGGTGGAGACTCTAGGGAATCAGTCTGGTTTTAGGAAATGTGCAGTAGAACGATGAGTTAGTTTCTGCAGTGTAGTTATGTCGACATGTCTCAATGCTTGATTTCTTTACAAAAGTTTTAGCTCTACTCATCAGTCTTAGGGAGGGTTCTGTGATCAAATCCATGGAATAGTAAAATTGCTGAACTTTAGGCAGACACCACTGAAGCATCAAATGAAAAAAGTAACAGTTCTAGTTTTTCACTCATCGTAACTTCCATGTGACGTTAAACAAGGGGAAAAGTCATGCAGGAAATTCTGTCTTCACTGGTGATAATAGTTTCATGAAACTGAGGTAAAAATCAATTTATGTTTAGAAATCTCCTGGAGCAACTGCTTTGTAAATTCGAAGTCAGTCAAATAACAGCATAGACTTTTCATCTCTGAGTGTCTCTTACTCTCTAGGGAACCCAAGGCTATTGCCTTGTCATGTGGCATGTTCCCTTATGGTTCTCTAATCTCTCAACTGTGTATACAATCTGCTGTGTCTCAAGGGAAGTAGATCTTGCAGGGCCTACCATTCACGCTTTATTCAAAAGAATTATTCAGTTTTCAAATAATCTGTTTAAAAAATTACTAATGAGGTGTGAAAAACATTCCACTATAATCCACTTGGGCAATGTAGTTGAGCACGATACTCTGTACTATAATAGCGAACTTTCTGGATGGATAGAGATCTCTATAAAGTCTATCAATTTTTACTTTTCCTTAGAAAGTAAAAATTAGACCTAAACCAAATGTTCAATTAAGGGAGGATTATCTAATATATTAGGGCAAATTCAATACAATAAAGTATTTCACGGCTACTAAAATCATGTTATGATAAAATATGTAATGACGTGGGAACACTGTGTATTGAGTGGGAAAAGCAGGTTACATAATAATATATAAACCCCAAGCTTGGGACTTCCCTGGTGGTCCAGTGGTTAAGACTTCTCCTTCCAATGCAGGGGGTGCAGGCTCAATCCCTGGTCAGGGAGCTGGGATCCCACATGCTTCACAGTCAAAAAACAAAAACACAAAACAGAAGCAACATTGTAACAAATTCAATATTGCTGCCATATGACCCAGCAATATGCCATATGACCCAGCAATCACACTCCTGGGCATACACATCGAAGAAACCAGATCTGAAAGAGACACATGCACCCCAATGTTCATCGCAGCACTGTTTATAATTGCAAGGACATGGAAGCAACCTAGATGCCCATCAGCAGATGAATGGATAAGGAAGCTATGGTATATATACACAGTGGAATATTACTCAGCCATTAAAAAGAATACATTTGAATCAGTTCTAATGAGATGGATGAAACCGGAGCCCATTAAACAGAGTGAAGTAAGCCAGAAAAATAAAGACCAATACAGTATACTAACGCATATATATGGAATTTAGAAAGATGGTAATGATAACCCTATATGCAAAACAGAA
Source organism: Cervus elaphus (assembly GCF_910594005.1). Taxonomy (NCBI): domain Eukaryota; kingdom Metazoa; phylum Chordata; class Mammalia; order Artiodactyla; family Cervidae; genus Cervus; species Cervus elaphus. Next base: position 59,578,014 of record NC_057825.1, read on the forward strand.
AAAGAGACACAGATGTACAGAACAGACTTTTGGACTCTGTGGGAGAAGGCGAGGGTGGGATGTTCTGAGAGAATAGCATTGAAACAAGTATACTATCAAGGGTGAAACAGATCACCAGCCCAGGTTGGATGCATGAGACAAGTGCTCAGGGCTGGTGCACTGGGAAGACCCAGAGGGATGGGATGGAGAGGGAGGCGGGAGAGGGGATCGGGAGGGGGAACACATGTAAATCCATGGCTGATTCATGTCAATGTATAGCAAAAACCACTACAATATTGTAAAGTAATTAGCCTCCAACTAATAAAAATAAATGGAAAAAACAACAACAACAACAAAAAGACTTTAAAAATGGTCCACATCAAAAAAAAAAAAAAAAAACTGAGCTCTTTTACATATAAAACTATGAGGTATGAACATATGTGCAGGTACATATATACATGTTTATATACATGCACATATATATGCACACACACATATGTTCATGCATTCACACGTATTTGTATATTTGAAGTACACATTAAATATATATTTATAAGTGTAAGTATCATATAGTCAACAAATCTCTGCATTTTTGAAGAGTCTTCTATTTCTTCCTGCTTCTTTCTTTCTCACCCACAACTGGTCCAAACCCTGTCTGTTTTCAGCACTACTCTAGAGGCTTCCCTGGTGGCTCAGATGGTAAAGAATCTGCCTGCAATGTGTGAGATTCAGGTTTCATCCCTAAGTTGGGGAGATCCCCTGGAGAAGAAAATGGCAACCCACTCCAATATTCTTGCCTGGAGAAACCCATGGACAGAGAAATCTGGTGGGCTACAGTCCATGGGGTCGCAGAGTCAGACATGACTGAAGTACCTCAGCATGCATATGCCTAAATAAGTCATAAAATATTACATTGAAAATATTTCTAGAGATTAAAATATTACATTGAAAAGATCCCTAGAGATTAACTGATATCACTCTCTAATCAAAGCCGCACATGTGATGTGGACAGTTTGACCTTCAGTGAACAGTTCTGGTAACAGGGAGGGCAAAGCATCACCTGGTGGCAGGATTAGCTGTTTGTGAAGCCTTCTTGGGGAGATTTCCTTTCTCTGCAGAGCTCTGATGATGGTAATGAGGAAGATTAGCATAAATTTTATTTCTCATCATTACAACTGGTCCCCAAAGTTTACATTCAGAAGGACAACAGCTTCCAAAGCTATTTCTCGAAATCTTGAAAAATATATGACATTCAACACCTTTTCTTTCTGCTGGAAGTCTTTTCTTCAATGTGTCCTAATGAATCTTTGTGTCTTTAGCTGAACTATACCTCATAGCTCAGTTGGTAAAAATCCCCATGCAATGCAGGAGATCCCTGTTCAATCCTTGGGACAGGAAGATCCCCTGGAGGAGGGATAGGCTACCCACCCCAATATTCTTGGATTTTCCTTGTGGCTCAGCTGGTAAAGAATCTGCCTGCAATGCAGCAGACCTGGGTTTGATCCCTGGGTTGTGAAGATCCCTGGAGAAGGGAAAGGCTACCCACACCAGTGTTCTGGCTTGGAGAATTCCATGGACTGTAAAGTCCATGGAGTCGCAAAGAGTCGGACATGACTGAGAGACTTACACTTTCATTTTCAAACGCAAAGCTGTGTTTGAAAACTGATGATAACAAGGGACATAAGTTAGCAGCTAGAAGGATTGTTAGGAAGTTATTTCATATGTGTTTTCCATGATAAACAGCCCAAACTGGCATGGAAGCAACAGAAAGCAGGAGAGAGAGGAAAAAAGAAGAATCTGTGAGACTAAACCTAATTAGTAATTTTGGTAATGAAGACATAGATTATTAATAGTAACCCTTAATATGTAAAAGAAAGTTATATTTAGAGGAAAACTTTCAGAACTAGGCTAACAGTGCCCTGAGGTGATGTGACTAGTCAGCAGTCAGATATCTGCTCTAGTTAAAGCTCAAGAAAAAGTGTGCAGTATCTATTTCTGGGTGGTATAGGTGGATTGTATGAGACAAAGTCACCTTTGCAAACTTTGGGGGAAAGAAACAAATAATTTACAGAAATTGTCTCATTTAAAAGGCTTCTGATAGTGATGGAATTGAAGAAAACTCAGTTCAGTTCAGCTCACTCGTTCAGTCATGTCCAACTCTCTGCGTCCCCATGGACTGCAGCATGCCAGGTCTCCCTGTCCATCACCAACTCTCAGAGTTTACCCAGATTCATGTCCATTGAGTCGGTGATGACCTCCAAGCATCTCATCCTCTGTCATCCCCTTCTCCTCCTGTCTTCAATCTTTCCCAGCATCAGGGTCTTTTGAAATGAGTCAGCTCTTTGCATTAGGTGGCCAAAGTATTGGAGTTTCAATTTCAACATCAGTCCTTACAATGAACACTCAGGACTAATTTCCTTTAGGATGGACTGGTTGGATCTCCTTGCAGTCCAAGGGACCCTCAAGAGTCTTCAACACCACAGTTCAAAAGCATCAATCTTTGGCTCTCAGCTTTCTTAATAGTCCAACTCTCACATCCATACATGACTGCTGGAAAAACCATAGCCTTGACTAGATGGACCTTTATTGGCAAAGTAATGTCTCTGTTTTTTAATATGCCGTCTAGGTTGGTCATAACTTTCCTTCCAAGTAAGCGTCTTTTAATTTCATGACTGCAATCACCATCTGCAGTGATTTTGGAGCCCAAAAAAACAAAGTCAGCCACTGTTTCCACTGTTTTCCCATCTATTTGTCATGAAGTGATGGGACCAGATGCCGTGATCTTAGTTTTCTGAATGGTGAGCTTTAAGCCAACTTTTTAATTCTCCTCTTTCGCTTTCATCAAGAGGCTCTTTAGTTCTTCTTCACTTTCTGCCAAAAGGGTGGTGTCATCTGCATATCTGAGGTTACTGATATTTCTCCAATCTTGATGCTAGCTTGTGCTTCATCCAGCTCAGCTGGATGGGTAGTCTCATGATGCAGTCTGCCTATAAGTTAAATAAGCAGGGTGACAATATACAGCCTTGACGTACTCCTTTCCCTATTTGGAACAAGTCCATTGCTCCATGTCCAGTTCTAACTGCTGCTTCTTGACATGCATACAATTTCTCAGGAGACTGGTTAGGTGGTCTGGTATTCCCATTTCTTTCAGAATTTTCCATAGTTTGTTCTGATCCACACAGTCAAAGGCTTTGGCATAGTCAATAAAGCAGAAGTAGGTGTTTTTTTCTGGAACTCTCTTGTTTTTTCTATGATCCAGCAGATGTTGGCAATTTGATCTCTGGTTCCTCTGCCTTTTCTAAAACCAGCTTGAATATCTGGAAGTTCATGGTTCACATATTGTTGAAGCCAGGTTTGGAGAATTCTGAGCATTACTTTACTAGCATGTGAGATGAGTGCAATTGTGTGGTAGTTTGAGCATTCTTTGGCATTGCCTTCCTTTGGGATTGGAACAAAAACTGACATTTTCCAGTGCTGTGGCCACTGCTGAGTTTTCCAAATTTGCTGGCATATTGAGTGTAGCACTCTCACAGCATCATCTTTTAGGATTTGAAATAACTCAACTGGAATTCTATCACCTCCACTAGCTTTGATCGTAGTGATGCTTCCTAAGGCCCACTTGACTTCACATTCCAGGATGTCTGGCTCTAAGTGAGTGATCCCACCATTGGGATTATCTGGGTCTTGAAGATCTTTTCTGTACAGTTCTTCTGTATATTCTTGCCACCTCTTCTTAATATCTCTGCTTCTGTTAGGTCCATGCCATTTCTGTCCTTTATTGAGCCCATCTTTGCATGAAATGTTCCCTTGGTATCTCTAATTTTCTTGAAGAGATTTCTAGTCTTTCCCATTCTATTGTTTTCCTCTATTTCTTTGCATTGATCACTGAGGAAGGCTTTCTTACCTCTTCTTGCCATTCTTTGGAACTCTGCATTCAAATGGGTATATCTTTCCTTTTCTCCTTTGCTTTTCGCTTCTCTTCTTTTCACAGCTATTTGTAAGGCCTTCTCAGATAGCCATTTTGCTTTTTTGCATTTCTTTTTCTTGGGGATGGTCTTGATCCCTGTCTCCTATACAATGTCATGAGCTTCCGTTCATAATTCTTCAAGCACTCTGTCAGATCTAACCCCTTGAGTCTATTTGTTACTTCCACTGTATAATCGTAAGGGATTTGATTTAGGTCATACCTGAATGGTCTAGTGGTTTTCCCTACTTTCTTCAATTTAAGTCTGAATTTGGCAATAAGTTCATGATCTGAGACACAGTCAGCTCCCAGTCTTGTTTTTGCTGACTGTATAGAGCTTCTCCATCTTTGGCTGCAAAGAATATACTCAGTCTGATTTCGGTGTTGACCATCTGGTGATGTCCATGTGTAGAGTCTTCTCTTGTGTTGTTGGAAGAGGGTGTATGCTATGACCAGCGCATTCTCTTGGCAAAACTCTATTAGCCTTTGCCTTGCTTCATTCTGTACTCCAAGGCCAAGTTTGCCTGTTACTCCAGGTGTTTCTTGACTTCCTACTTTTGTATTCCAGTCCCTTATAATGAAAAGGACATCTTTTGGGGGTGTTAGTTCTAAAACATCTTGTAGGTCTTCACAGAACCATTCAACTTCAGCTTCTTCAGCATTATTGGTCAGGGCATAGACTTGGATTATTGTGATATTGAACGGTTTGCCTTGGAAATGAACAGAGATCATTCTGTCATTTTTGAGATTGCTTCCAAATACTGCATTTCAGAGTCTTTTGTTGATTATGATGGCTACTCCATTTCTTCTAAGGGATTCTTGCCCACAGTGGTAGATATAATGGTCATCTGAGTTAAATTCACCTATTCCAGTCCATTTTAGTTCATTGATTCCTAAAATGTCAACTTTCACTCTTGCATCTCCTGTTTGACCACTTCCAATTTGCCTTGATCATGGACATAACATTCCAGGTTCCTATGCAATATAGCTCCTTACAGCCTCGGACCTTGCTTCTATCACCAGTCACATCCACAACTGGGTGTTGTTTTTGCTTTGGCTCCATCTCTTCATTCTTTCTGGAGTTATTTCTCCACTGATTTCCTGTAGCATACTGGGGACCTACCGACCTGGGTAGTTCATCTTCCAGTGTCCTATCTAATTCCATACAGGAGAGGTCTCCCCAGGGGAGCTGTGATGGAAGGGCTGCCAGTCCTCCCCATCCCACCCCCCACCTCCTGGGCCCACTTGCCTGTCGTGGCCAGGAGCCCTGTGAAGCAGGCAGGTTCCCAGAAGCCCCAGATGGGATGATGGGGGAGGAAACAAAACTTGAATCCGCCAGATGAGACTGGAGGAAATAAAAGGAAACTTGAACAACCTCAAAATCATGTCTCATTTAGTTCACAGAATATTTGCTAAACTCTGAACCTTCCCCAGAGGCTAGAGAGGTGGGGAGGCAAGAGTTCCCCAGGGTGGGTAGAATGCAAAGGTCCCCTGGAGCCTGCCTTCCCACGCTTGGTTATTCAATCCAATTGAATAACCCAAGGGGGTGCTGCCCAAGGGGGACTTTGTGTGTATAACAAAGGTTCTAGATAAACAGCCTTAAAGAAGGAAGATTCCTGGGTCATTCACATGAGCCTGACGTCATCACCTAAATCATGGATATTACAAGAGGCAGCAGAAGAGACTGTCTGAGAACTGCGGCAAAAGAGAGATGCAGATGGTAGAGGAAGCAGAAGGGGAAGTGAGAGAACTTCTAATGGTGAGAACAACCTGATCCGTCACACTGGGAAGATGGAGGAGGAGGACCACATACACCCTAAACAGAGAACAACGCCCACCCAACAGCCAGCGAGGACACAGGGACCTGAGACCTAGAGCTGCAAGGAGCTGAATCCTGCCACCATAAGTCCAGCTTGCATGAGTTTGGAAGTGAATCCTCTCCCAGAGCCAAACAAGGAATATTTTGCCTCTAAGATCCAAATAGGCCACTAGGCTTTGTCCTTCTTTTGGGGGTTGCAGAAGGCCCGGATGCAGCCCCTGATGCTTCACCTTACCAGGGGTTCCTCGATATGGCCCCCACACACTGGACCCTAGGCATTTCACTGGAGGAAAAGGCCCTTGAATTTCTGTTGGATGTATTTTCCACCCTCCGACGTGCAATTGTCTTCCTATAAGTCTGGATGGGTTGCCACTTCTTGCTCACTAGTTCCGATTAGGACAATCACCAATGGAGTGGACCAGCATGACAGCTTGTACAGAGCTGATAGTATATTTCCAGCCCAAATGATGGTAGACTCAAGATTCAGGAAGAACCAAAGTATCCCAAATATCTGGGCACTCTCTGTGCCCCAGTCAAGTTGACGTAAAAATAATCTGCCATCACATTAATGTATTATAGGCTTCCCTTGTGGTTCAGACCATAAAGAATCTATCTGCCTGCAGTGTGGGAGACCTGCTTCCATCCCTGGGTCAGAAAGATCCCCTGGAAAAGGAAATAGCTACCCACTTCAGTATTCTTGCTGGGAAATCCCATGGACAGAGAAGCCTGTTGAGCTACAGTCCATGGGGTCGCAAAGAGTTGGACACAACTGAGAGAGCACATGCATGCAATCTCATGGGACAAGCTGGTAAGACACCTTATGAACTTCAGCACTGCAGGAAAGTCAATGTAGCAGGAAGAGAAAAGTTTCATCTCCTCACCCAGGTTCCCCTTTGTCAAAAGTGTTGATGTTTAACAATAATTCCTAAGTGAAGACATTCTTAGGTTATTATTTTTCATAATGTACATGACATAATAACCTCCTAGCTAATACACAGTTACAAGATGGTAGAGTTGTCAACAAGCTTTTGTTACTCCAAATAAATTAATATAATTGGAAGGAAAGTCTACTGCAAAACATGCAGTAAAAATGCCAAATAGACTTGCAAGTGACCTGTTATAATCATTATCACTATGAATAAAACTCTGTGCAAAATAATTAGAAGGTGACATGGGAGAAAACTATTTACAGATTAGGTGAGTGTAACCATAAATTTCCATGTGAGTACAAATGAAGTGTATTCTTTATGCATATTATTTTGACAGTTTTAATCACAGAATGCCAAAATGTTCTTTTTCCAAATTAAAACTAATTAAAAACTCTCTAAAGAACAATCTGCAACAAACTTAAAATAACTAGAACTACTCAGCAAAAGAGCTCAAGCAGTTGAAAAACAGAAATTGCAAAATGTAATGAAAACTACGTAACTCATTAGGAAACATCATTCTCAGCTTATTTTTAATTTAATAATATTTCTGAGCTGGCAGATATTATTTTTATTAGCTGTGTTTTATTGTTGTTATTGTTCAGTTGCTCAGTTGTGTCTGTCTTTGCAACCCCATGAACAGCAGCATGCCAGGCTTCCCTGTCCTTCACTATTTCCCAGAGCCTGCTTAAACTCATGTCCATTGAGTCAGTGATACCATCCAACCATCTCATCTTCTGTCATGCTCTTCTCGTCCTGCCTCAATCTTTCCCAGCATCAGGGTCTTTTCCAATGAATTGGTTCTTCACATCAGGTGCCCAAAGTATTGGAGCTTCAGCTTCAGCCTCAGTCCTTCCAGTGATTATTCAGAGTTGATTTCCTTTAGGATTGACTGGTTTGATCTCCTTGCTGTCCAAGGGACTCTCAAGTCTTCTCCAGCACCACTGTTCTAAAGCATCAGTTCTTTGGTGCTCAACCTTCTTTATGGTCCAACTCTCACATCCACATATGACTACTGGAAAAACCATAGCTTTGACTAAACAGACCTTTGTCGGCAAAGTGATATGTCTGCTTTTTAATATGCTGTCTAGGTTCATCATAGCTTTCCTTCCAAGGAGCAAGCTATGTTAGCCTTTAGACTAAGCTTCAAATTTCTTTGTATATGTAAGAGATTTTTAGAAGATTCTGTCATCAAGGATGGGAATATTCCTTTTTTATTCATACAACAAATATGTTATGTACCCAGGACTGGAAGACATAAGCAAAGAGACGTATTGTTCCTAACAAAGGAAAAGATGCAAGAGTGAACAGAAGAAAGGAAGCAAAGAGAGAATTAATGAGTAAATTTTCCTGAAATGAAAGGTTTTTACCTGCTTTCTTGTTATTCAGTGGCTCAGTCAAGTCCTACTGTGACCCCATGGACTATAGCCCGCCAGGCTCCTCTGTCCATGGGGTTCTCCAGGCAAGAATACTAGAGTGGGTTGTCATTTCCTCCTCCAGAGGATCTTCCTGACCCAAGGATCAAACCCAGGTCTCCTGCACTGCAGGCAGATTATTTACTGTCTGAGCCACCAAAGCAGCCCAATATTCTTTGATATCCTAGGCAAAAACATATGTCATAATTCATATACCTTTAGAGCAATTTTTTAAAATATGACCTCCTTTTTAAAGAGAAAATATCATCACCATTTAGCATTTTCATAAAACAAAACCCAATAACAACAATTTATAATCTTCAAACGGACACAGGAGTTTTCATAATCAGTAAGCAAAGACCTACAAGTTATCTAACGCTTTCATAGTCATTCAGGCTAGGACAAACCTGTGGTAGCATTTCTTTCATTTATGAAAGTAAAAATCATTTTCATTTGTACTCCTGTACCTGCATACAATTCCTTTATTTGTAATATCTTCCATTAGTGGGTGCATTTGTTGTGACTGATAAATAAACACTGATACATTATTATTAACCAAAGTCTAGAGTTTATACCAGGGTTCACTCTGTGTTGACCAATCTGTGGGTTTTGATGAATGCATGATACCAGGTATCTGCCGTTACAAGATCATACAGAACAGTTTCACCATCCTAAACACACTCTGTTCTCTATCTATATACCCTCTCCTCCCCTCCTTCCCCAAACCCCGGCAACCACTGAACATTTCACTGTTTCCATAGCTTTGTCCATTCCAGAGTGTCATATAGTTAGAATCAAGCACAATAGCTTTTTCAGACTAGCTTCTTTCACTAAGAAATATGCATTTAAGGTTCTTTGTGTCTTTTCCCGTTTTAATAGCTTCTTCTCATTGCTGAAGTATATTCCATTATATGATGTACCACACTTTGTTCATCCGTTTTCCTGCTGAAGGGCATATTGGTTACTTTCAGTTCTGAACAATCATTAACAAAACCACAGTAAACATTGAAGTGCAGGTTTTTGTGTGGACAGAAGTTTGTGGCTCCTTTGAATCAATACCAAAGAGTGTGACTGCTGACTCATGTAGTGAGAGCTCCCTGACTTTTATGAGAAATAGCAAAGGCCTTCCAAAGTCACTTTGCATTCACTGGGAACAAATAAGGGTTTCTGTTGTTTCACTTCCTTACCAGTTTTGGTCGTCAGGTTTTTTAGTTTTGTTTTGTTTTTTGGCTTTTAGCCATTCTAATAGGCATGCAGTGGTATTTCACTGTTTGAATTTGCAATTCTCTAAGAATATAAGAGAACTTCCCTGGTGGCTCAGTGGTAAAAAAAAAAAAAAAACCACCTGTTAATGCAGGAGACACAGGTCCAGTCCCTGGGTTGGGAAGATTCCCTGGAGAAAGAAATGGCAACCCACTCCAGTGTTCTTGCCTGGAGAATCCCATGGACAGAGGAGCCTGGCGGGCTATATAGTCCATGGGGTCACAAAGTGTTGGACATGACTAAATGACTGAGCAGCAACAACAGCTTCTTCTCCCCTTGTCAGGAATCACACGGGGATTTCTCTCCTCTCTTCACCCTGAGAACCTCCTGGGTGTTCCCCCTTCCTGTGTCAAAGGCTAGAGTGGGTTCAAGTTGGATATTTATTCCCCAGTTTAGTTGACTCTAGTGAAGTCCCAATTGGTTAGGATCTGGTGAAATAGTTTTGTTTGAGGTCAGGCCTTGTTGAGAAAATCAAAATGCTCTTGTCATATTTCAGAATGGTCACCCCACTCCTGCTGCTCATCAAAAGCAGAAGGGATTTATCTTTAATCTCATCGGAACCTTGCAGTACTCCTGGGGATAAAATCCAGAGACATGTGGTGTCTCTCCGCAAGACAGGACACAATGGACTTTTTAACTCCCAAGCTTGTCTACAATGAAGCTACGGCAGTTCATCAATGGTGTAAGTTTCCACACCCTGGAACTGGCTCCAGGGTGGGCTTCTACTCCAATGTGTGACAATTCTGTCTCATCACCTGTCTCTCACATTTGGGACACAGCGGCCTGCCTTGTATTCTCAACTCTGTGATGCATCTAAGAAGACCTGATGGCTTTCAGTTCATTTATTTCTGGTTGTGAGAAGAGGAATGACTTCTGACCTTCTTACCTATTGTACCCAAAATGAATGAAATGAATATTCATTGACTGATGCTGAAGCTCCAGTACTTTGGCCACCTGATGTGAAGAGCTGACTTATTAGAAAAGACCCCGTTCCTGGGAAATATTAAGGACAAGAGGAGAAGAGGGCAACAGAAGATGAGATGGTTGGATGGCATCATCAACTCAATGGACATGAGTGTGAGAAAAATCTGAGAAAAAGTGAAAGATAGAGAAGCCTGGCAAGCTCTAGTCCATGCGGTCACAAAGAATCAGACACGACTTTGCGACTGAACAACAACATATCCACATTTGGAAAGAAGAGGAAAAGCCCTAGTGGTTGTTTTTACATAATATCACAGCTGGGAGGCTTCACCTTCTTGTCTGAGACCTCAATAGCAAAGCGGACTTTGGGGAATTTATATGTGTTTTCAGGAAGAATGAAATAATGTTTAGCTTAGATAAATGACTGTTAGAACACCTTGAGAATTAAGTACCCAAATAGATATGTGCTGGGAGAGAGAATCTTGAGAAGCAGTTATGTTGCTTAAAAAGTAGAGAACCCTGGGTCATAGTATATAATACATTGAAGAGTAAGTTTAAAAATATTAGGAAAAGCTAATGTCATTTGTTTGCACACATCCAGGCTTTGTTTCATGGGTAGTGAGGTAACACTACCCTATAGCAAAGCACAAGTAAGATCACTTCTGTGTCAGGGGAAACAAAATATCCTGGGACACACAGCCAAAAAGAGGGATGATTTCCAACATGAATGTAAGTTTTTAAAAGTCCCCCAAACTGCATTTTGGGCAGCTACATAAATACCCAAGGCATATGAGATTATTTCTGTCAGTGTTTAACACCAGGAAAATCTTCACAGAGATCAACAGAGAATTTTAACCATGAAAAATTAATGATACATATTTCTGCTTGACATAAGCCCCTGAGGCTTTCATAATATTGAGAAAATTGTAATCTGCGTAAGCAGTGATGTACTCCTAACCACCCACCTCAAATATTTATTTTCTTGATATTCTATAAACCACATATAGGTGAAGAAGATAGTGAGAGATAAATCATCTTTTCTCAGGTTCTCTGTGCATAAGGGAGCTTGATTATGCAAATCAGCATTTCTGAGTAACTAGATATGCAAGTGCCCTTGTTTAAAACCTAGGAATGCTGCAGACAACTGAATGGGGTGGACCTGGCATGTTGTTTCACTGAGGTGTGTGTGTGTGTGTGTGTGTGTGTGTGCAGGCACACAGAGGAAACTCCAGTCAGGGCAGGGCAGAAAGAGAAAACTTCCAGTTTAACATGATCTCCCCATCTTGGTAAGAATCGTTTTGTCTCTGGATGTTCCAGATATTGGTTCCTGAGATTGTTTCATTTTTCTGCCCTTTTGTTTCTGTTTTTCTGACCTCGCACCTCCCCTGGTTCTTTCAGGTGTGCACATGGGCTCGAGTGACCACAGCGCAAAAATGTCAGGCTATCATTTGGCGCCAAACAGACCCGACCTGATGCAGAAGCAGACATGTTCACCATCTGCAAATCCATCTCTCTGGCTCTTTTTCTTTCATGCATATCGATTCTAGCAGCATTTAGAGAACACCCACTGCATCTCCCCACAGAGCAGGCGAGGACATATGGAGGTGCAGTTGCCTGATGTGGTCAGTCAATAAAACCTACCCCATCTCAGAGGTTTGGGCTTTCTCGGGGCAGAGAGCCCTCTTTACCCTGACATCCTGCCCTCTGAGCTGTCCAGTGACCAGCAGGGCACTGGGGTGGGGGACTCCAGCTGAGCTATCAGAAAGCAGAGCCAGTTCAAAGCTGCCGTTAAGAAACAAGACAACAGTGATGACGTGAGGATGGAGGCAATAGAGCCAATGCAGTATTGGAGAGCATTTGCCCTCCACCCCAAGGTTGAGTCCATTATGAAGTCGCTTTTCCCCCTTTTTCTGATCCAACGTTCCCTTCAAAGGTCCCTCTGATGCTGGTTCATGAGAGCAGTTGTGATTGTCTAAGGGGAGACAGCAGGTGCACCACGTGGTACTCGTGTCTAGCTTTCTCCAAATATTCCTCACTAATTAACTAGCCTGAAGCTAGTTCTGTGGTAGCAAAGTCTGATGGACCATCAGGAAGCTCTCTGGTCTTCATGTCATCCACTGAAAGGTGTTCAGTGAAGTTATCTCACTGAGGAATTATTCCAGCTCCTATGAAGATATTTTCTTCATCCCAAATGTATAAATTAGCTCCCAACTTCAGTTTGAATATGCTTTTCTTGATATGGCAAAATTGACAGGGTCGGTGACCTGTATTTGGCAACTTCCACAGCAAGGAGGCATCTTACTCCCTGTGAAAAACGAGCCGCAGAGTCTCCATCTGTCTTTGTTCTAAATAGTTATTTCCATTACATCATCACACTTCAACCCAGGACCTGGCACTGCAGCACCTCTCGGAGCCACGTACGCAGCGTTGGAGGGCGTGGGAAGATGGAGTGGTCCTGGCACCTTAATATGCATGCTCCGAGGGCCCATACTCTCTGCTGCCCTGGTCAGCTTGCCTGTCACTGTTTACAACTCTTACTGTTCCTGGTTCTTCCATCAAGTTGCTCTTTCCTGAGGATTTTCCAGCCTTGTTTTATACTATAGCCGCAGCATATGGACAGCTCCTGTCACACAATAAGCACTTAATTATTGCTGGTTATATAAATGCTTGCTAAAAATCAAGGCTAAATTTACAGAACCACTAGACCCGCTGTGAACAGTCCTAAAATAGCCCACATCTGACTAATGTGGACATGCAATGACTTGCCTAATGGATATGTTTCTGGAACAGCAGAAGCAGGACTAGAACCCAGATCCCCAGTAACCTCTCTACTTCCTCAAGTCTGTCTCTCCTCTCCTGTCCTTCGCCCATCCACTGAAGCCTAATTAGTTGGCTTTAGTCTCACGAACATGCATATCTGACAGGCACTCACCACCCTCTTGACTGCCACATGGCTCCAGGCCATTCGGTTTTCTTACACGAATCACTGCAATAGATCTTGTTTCCACTTGACATCTCTTACAACTGGAAGCCTCAAAACACATTCACTTTGCTCTACAGTAGAAACTAATACATCTTTGTAAGGCAACTATCCTCCAATAAAAATTAATTTTAAAATTTGTCACATTATATTACTCCTCTGCTCAAAACCCCCAGATTCCTCCCAACTCCTTCAGAGTCAAAGGTGAAGTCCTTACAGTGACTTATGTAACCTGGCGCCTCCTCCACCTCTCTGTCCATCTGCTCCCATTTCTCTCTTCCATCCTGCTCATCCGTACTGGCCTCTCTGCTGTGTCCTCTGGCCTCAGGACCTTTACACCATTCTTATCTTCTGCCTGGACAGTCTACCCAAGATCTTGAAACAGTCTTCTCCATTGCTTCCTCACAACCTCACTCAATTATCCCCATCACATAGGTCTGTCCTTTCAGCCTCTGAAAATCTCATACACTGGGGCTGCTACACATGTTGGGGAACACTCGCAGTACTTTTGATGGGTTCCCTCTGCCTGTAATGCAGGGGACGTGGGTTCAATTCCTAGGTTGGGAAGATCCCCTGGAGGAGGAAATGGCAGCCCACTCCAGTATTCTTGCCTGGAAAATCCCATGGACAGAGGAGCCTGGCAGGCTATGGTCCATGGGGTCACAAAGAGTCGACCAGACTTAGTGACCAAACAACAGCAACATTAACAACTATCACCACCCTTCAAAGGAACTCTAACTAGACCAAAATAAAATTTTGCTCTGTGGATAAAATTTAAGGGCAGTTTTATGTGTCCTGTGTTCTTGAAGAAATATGTTTCCCATAATTCTAGAGAATTCAGAGACAGAAGCAGGTGCCACATGCTGAAATCCAGAAATAAGATTGATTAGCCTAGAAATCGATGCACAGAAGTGCAAAGATTCATATGTCCTTATGTCTTCAACTATTATGAAGAAGTATTATCCCAGGGGAAAAATAAGTCAAGAAGGAACTGGATGTATAGAACAGTTATTCTGTGACAGAAAGTTAATAGACAAGCAGACAGGTGTTTGGTGGTTGTGACAAGCAGTGTGATAGTCTGTGAGTTTTTAAGAGTGTTCTTTTTTATTTCACCAGCCAGAAATTTTTTCTGGAGGGGAGAGTGGAGGATAGGATACCCCTCACTATCAGAGGGAAAATGAACATGAAGGCAGCGTTGTGAGTTTCATCTGGCAGTCATAGGAAACCGGACAAGCTTAATGCATTATTCACTAGAAAGTTATGAAATCACAGAATGCACTGATATATAAATTCACAGTACAGAAGAGTCAGCTTTTTAAGTGAAAACAGGCTGAAGGCTTTTTGGTTGCATTAAAAACTCATGGTGCCAAAATACAAACCAACAGATGACTATACAGACTATGACTTGATTTGGGAAGGTTTTAGCTTTAATAGGATAATTGAAGACAACATTCATATGTCACAACAGCAAGAGGGACTGTAGAAAGAGCACGAAGTAGGCAGAAAGGAAGCCTGCATGTCCTTGGGCAATTTTCACAGACTCAGCTACTCTTCACGCTCCTCATTTTTAAATTAAGAAAGTAAGACCTTTCCTTTGTAAAATCATACCAACTTTGAACACTTTGGTACATTTAGGAACACAGTGATTGACAAGAAGTGGACACTCAAAAATGCTGGTTGGTTTTCCTGTCCTCTTAGAAACTTTCTATCAGTTATATGGATTATATGCTATGAACATGTCATTGTAAATTTCAGTCTAGGCCTGGAGTCTTGTAGACAGCCCTCCTAGACTACACTTTTCCAGAGGTTGTTCCTTGTCTGGAAGGAAAAACTTTTCTTCTACACTCTTGAGTTATTGCTTGGGAGCCTGCAAATTAAACTAAGAAAAGAGGTTAACAGGAGAAGAGGCACACCATTATGGATATTTACATGCCTGGGGACTCACAGAAAAGAGGTGAAACTCAAAGAAGTGTCTATATTCAGGTGCTTATACACCATTTGACAAAAGGAAGGGGGTTGGGGCTTCAAGAGATGATAAATCATACAGAAGTATCCAGGCAATACATGGGAAAACTGATGAAGGATACAAATTATGTTAGTGAGATCTGTTTATGTAAACAAGCATCTTAATGAAGGGAAATTTATGCCCTGCATTGGGCAGATGCGGGAGGGCAGAGAACTCTTCCTGCATCTGTCGATTCTCAGTTATTTTTGGCTCAAAGTAATCTTCATGCATATATCTCACTCTGGATGACAGATACATGTCCAGGAAGAGCTGGGCCATAAACAAGTTTGAGTGCCAAAGAACTGATGCTTTCAAATTGTGGTGTTGAAGAAGAACCTTGAGAGTGCCTTGGACTTCAAGAAGATCAAACCAATCAATCCTAAAGGAAATCAACCCTTAATATTCATTGGAAGGACTGTTGCTGAAGCTGAAGCTCCAATAGTCTGGCCACCTGATGCGAAGAGCTGACTCATTGGAAGGGACCCTGATGCTGGGAAAGATTGAGGGCAGGAGGAAAAGAGAGTGACAGAAGATGAGATAGTTTGATAACATTACTGGCTATGGACATGAATTTGAACAAACTCTGGGAGATAGTGAAAGATAGGAAAGGCTGGAGTGCCACAGTTATGGGGCCACAAAGAGTTGGATGTGACTTAGTGACTGAGCAACAAGAATCCAGGAAGAACTTCCTTTGAATCTGTATCCTCAGGTATTTCTGAGGTTTGTTATCTGTGGGAGGCATCTCTCAATTGTTTTCAAACACAATTCAAAAGAGTCTCTTAGAAGATCAGTTGCTTAGAATTTTTGTCCAGCTTAATAGAGATTAAATGAATTTGCAGTTCAGCTTTTCTTAAAGCAGAGCTCATGTATATGTCTCCAGGACCTCATCATGCATTTATTCATTGTGTTCATCATTAAGATATTCTGGGGTGGCCTAGCACCAGATTAGACCTCCCAGTAGTAATGAATAGTAATGCTGTGGTAAGGAGTATAATCCTCTGTATAAATATGGAAAGAATTCTTGCTCTTTTGGAGTCTGATTAACTCTTTCATAAAAGATTGTTTCCAGATATTTTAGCGGGAAGTAATTTGGTACATAAATTTTAAGTGTTTACAAAATTATAAGCAGCAAGAAATCACAACTCAGAAATTCTAGGATTCTGTGTTCGTCAGGGTCACAGAAAGAATTTAACCCACAAATGAGACTGAATAATGTGAGGTGTTTTAGTATCTGGGTCCTTCTTTAATACTGCCTTTCCAGAATCATCTTGCATTCAAGTTATAAGGCACACTGCTTGGTTTCTATGCTTTTCAGCAAAAAAATCTATTGTTAAATTTCCCTTGATTAAAAAAAAAAAAATCCAAAGCAAACAAAAAACAGGTGAGGCTAACAGTGTTTTTCTGTGGTTATGTTCCTTCTGTTCCTTCCAGCCCATAAATTCAAGGTAATTAGCTTTTCCAAACTATGACCCTAAGGGAATAAGTGGTTCCAATGAGCCCTGGCAAACCTCTGTGATTCAAGATTCAAGGACTCAGTTCTGTGACTGTGACTTGGTTCCCCCTTTTAAGAGTCCCCTTTTCATCCATTTCCACTGCACAATGCTTCAGAAAACATGTACATCTGTAAAGAAATTAATTCCTTTAGTTTTGTTGTTTGGGGCTCCCCTGGTAGTTCAGATAGTAATAATCTGCCTGCAATGTAGGAGACCCAGGTTAGATCCCTAGGTCTGGAAGATCCTTTGGAGGAGGAAATGGCAACCCACTGCAGTATTCTTTCCTGGAGAATCCCATGGACAGAGGAGACTGGTGGGCTACAGTCCATGGGGTCACACAGCGTCAGACACGACTAAGCTACTAACACTTTGTTGTTTTAAAAGTTGGATGTTGTTAGGGCTTCCCTGGTGGCTCAGGGGTGAAGAGTCTACCTGCCAATGCAGTAGACATGGGTTTGATCCCTAGTCTGGGAAGATCTCACGTGCCATGGAGCAACTAAAACCAGGCACAACTATTGAGCCTGTGCTCTCGGGCTCAGGAACCACAGCTGCTGAAGCCCCAGCGCTCTAGAGCCTGCGCTCTGCAGCAAGAGAAGCCACCGCAATGAGAAGCCCACACATCACAACTAGAGAGAAGCCCCTGCTTGCAGCAACTCGAGAAAAATCCTCAAGCAGTGAAGACCCAGCACAGCCAAAAATTTTAAAAAAGAAAAAAAGTTTTTAAAAATTGGATATTGTTGGAGTGTAACTTTAAACATTGTGAATCACCATATGTACACCTGTAATGTTACATCAATCAGCTACACTTCAGTTTTTTTAAAGTTGGATGTTATTGGAGTCCAGGCAGAGAAGGGAAGGTATACATTTAAAGGCTGATGTAACTTCCATACAGCTTGACTGGACTCCAAACAAACATTATATGTAGTCAAAATGCTTCCATCTCTGATAACGCTTGCTATCTGCATTTTTGCCTTTGCTGGCCGAGGGCCACCAGCTGCAGTGAATCATGCTGAACTTCAGGGTGGTTTGTGACAGTAACAAATGAGGAGAGTGAGACCACAAAGGGTGTCTCCACCTGCGTCTGGCTGGGGTCTGTGGCTTCCAGATGCAGGGACAGTCAGACAGATGCTGGTCTGCGAGTCCCAAGGCATCTCTGCTCATGCTGTCCTTCCGTGTGTGCCGGTTTTCACTTCTTCTCCAGAGCACCTCAAAGTCATCACGGCATCCCGTACTGTGGGTGGTGCACCTGTGCTTCCAAAAGCGCTTATAGCTTTTAAAATCTCTTAATAAACAAATCCAGTGGCACCATATGTAAGACAAGCTTCTCAGTAATTAAACCTCTGTTTGTCCATGTCCACTATGGAATTGCTTTGGTAACACTCATACCTTTTTAAAAAGTGACAAATAAGAGACCCTTGCCCCCATTCAGAGCACCTTTGCTTTGCAAATGCAGTTACAGATTGTAATCTGCAAAAGATGATTCACTTCCTTGCTCCACACACATTCCAGACAGTCCTCACCCCTCTGAAAGGAGGTTTAGGGTTGGGCTTCCCTGGTGGCTCAAATGGTAAAGAACCTACCTGCAATGCAGGAGACCCAGGTTTGATCCCTGGGTCAGAAAGATCCCCTGAAGGAGGAAATGGCAACCTACTCCAGTATTCTTGCATGGAGAATCCCACGGACAGGGTTGCCTGGTGGACTATGGTCCATAGCATCACAAAGAGTTGGACACAACTGAGGCATCTTAGCACGCATGCACCCAGTGATGAAATGGACTTGTGGGAGTGAGTGGTGGAATTTGCCTTTTCACCTTGTAATGGCAATTGATTTTCAGATTTCAGAGAAGCAGAGTAGGATAAAAGACATGCTCCCGAGTGAAATTTAATCTCTGATGATTCAGCAGGATCTCACAGGTTTTGGGGTCATTCCTGGAAGCATTCATCATCGTTGTGGTGGCTGTGCTGGTAATGGAGATTTCTGGCTGAAGGATTCGTGTTTCCTCTGCTCATTTAAGACTCGTATGTGGTTGTCAAGAAGAGAAGAGAAAGGCATTAAAAAATTTAGCGGATAACTTCAAGGAGGATGAAGGGAATTTGTATTCATTCGTTGTGGTGGCTGAATTGTTTTCTGCTCTCTCACATGTATTAACCTTCCACCCTCTTTCTGCAGCCTTGTAACGGATTCATTATTACTTTTTTAATGATAAAAGTGTTTGGACCAAGTGTTTCATTAAAAGGACAAGCCTGAGCAGGTCCTGAGCACAAAGCCTCAGGTTCTCTGAAGCAGAAAGTTAATGCTCACAGGAATTTGCATGTCCTTTGCATTCACCAGAAGGACAATAATATATGAGTCCTTTTCCGCTCTCACTGGGGTCAGGGTGAACAGGAAATAAAAGGAAAATAAAAGAAGCGAAGGCTGTCCTTTCAAGGCAAACGGTGGGGGTCTTGCTACATGTTCAGTGTAGCATTCACCAGCCTTCTCAAATACCTTGTGATTAATTCTGCACAGTACAAGGACTGTCAAAGAAACCCAAGGCTGGAAACACAATTGAATGAGAAATCCGTAGCCCACAAAGAGCTCATGCTGCCTTTAATAACGCTAGACCTTCCTCCCTAACTGCCTGCCGGTCATCTCCAAAGGCTCTTACATTCATCGTGACAATCAAGGAAATTTATCATCTTCTTCCCAAACGCTGTCCTCCTCTTTTCTACCTCATTTCACCCCAAGAGGAGGAATTAATCAGCTCATCCTCTGAATTACTTCTCTACCTAGTTTATTGTACGGAGGATTTGATTATCACATTTTACCTGTGAGTAAGGCAGAGTATCATGATATATTCGCATCTGGCAAGGCAGTGGGCAGAGCAATCCTCTGAGAGCAGGGGCTCAGTCATTCATTTCTGCATCCACAACATTTTGCATAGTGTGGACCTCAGAAAACAGTTTAAAATAAGAAGAGCTAAACATGGAACTCTGTTTAATGTTATGTGGCAGCCTAGATAGGAACAGGGTTTGGGGGAGAATGGATACTTGTCTATGTATGGCTGAGTCCTTTTGCTGTTCACCCGAAACTATCACATGTTAATCTAAACTATTACTACATCATTAATCAGCTTTACTCCAGTGCAAAATAAAAAGTTCAAACATAAATGTTTGGATAGAGTCAGAGCATCATGAAGGTTAAACAAAAATAAGAAGAGCTAAGATGCACTGAGACTATGTCAGTGCCTAGTCCACAGTGAAGGCGACAAGAACTTAGTTTTCTTAGCCCAAGGAGGCACCCTCTCACCTTCAGGACAATTTGTTCCACCTACAGAGAGGAAGATACTTCCTGTTACTGCCACAACAGCTAAGAGGCAGGTTTTGCCACAGTTTCTCACAAACATTTTTCTAGATACAGAGGAGTCTGTTTCAGTGTTTCTGAGTGAACTCCTGGATTCAGATGGCTGTGGATGTATAGCAGTAAAGGTCAATGAAGTTTAAAAGATGAAAGAATTGAGAAGCTCAGTGGCTGCATGAGTAATACATGCTTATTGTAAAAAAATAGACAATAAGAAAAAATAAAAGAGAGGTGATGTCAGAAACATGGCAGAGTAAAAAGTTACTTTTGTCTCTTCTCTTCAATCTACAACCAGTAAAGCATCTACAACTCAACAAAGGTGCCTCTTCCCAGCACAATAGGATGCTGGAGAATTCCACACATCTGTACATCTAAAGGTGGTTAGATGGTGGAGTAGAAGGATGTGTGCTCATCTTCTCCTGCGAGAACTCCAAAATTGCAACTTGCTGCTGAACAACCATTGACAGGAGAATGTTGGATCTCACAAAAAAAAATACCCCAAGTCCAATGGCAAAGGAGGAGAACCAACAAGATGGTAGGAGGGGTAAAATCATGTTTAGAATCAAACCCCGTACCCACAAGATATGCTTGGAGGGCTCAAACAAGACCTTGTGCACACCAGGACTCAGAGACACCACAAGAGACTGAGCCAGACCTGACTTTGAGTGTTTGAATGTCTCCTGTGGAGGCACAGGTCAGCAGTGGGACAGGGGCTCTGGGTGCAACAGACTTGGGAGCTGTTGCATGTGGCATAAATTCTCTTGAAGGAGGTCACCATTAGCCCCACCATACAGCCACTGAGCAGATGACCCACAAACTGCAGAACAATTATATCAAAGAAGTTCTTGCACTATTAAGACAGTTCTAGGCCCGCAAAAGATTCCCCAACCTGAGGATCTGGCAAAGGGACAGAGAACCTCCAGGGAATTTGACTTTGAAGGCCAGTGGGATTTGATTACAGAATTTCCACAGGACTAGGGAAACAGACTCTTGGAGGGCATAAACAAAATCTTATGTGCCCAGGACTCAGGAGAAAGGAGCAGTGACTCCACAAGAGATTGACCCAGACTTGTCTGTGCATGTCCAGGAGTCGCTGGCAGAGGCATGGGTCAACAGTGGCCAGCCATGGCATCAGGGGCACTGACTACAACAATACTGGGAGCCGTGGTGTGCTGGCATAAGTCCTTTTGAAGCAGGACTTATTTGACCTCAGGCCAAAAAACAGAGAGGGAACACAGCCTGGCCCATTGACAGAAAATCAGATTAAAGATTTATTAAGCATGGCCCCTACCGGTAGGTGCCGAATATGCTACTGGGGCTCAGTGGAGAAATAACTCCAGAAAGAATGAAGGGATGGAGCCAAAGCAAAAACAATACCCAGTTGTGGATGTGACTGGTGATAGAAGCAAGGTCCGAGGCTGTAAAGTGCAATATTGCATAGGAACCTGGAATGTTATGTCCATGAATCAGGCAAACTGGAAGTGGTCAAACAGGAGATGGCAAAAGTGAATGTTGACATTCTAGGAATCAGCAAACTAAAATGGACTGGAATGGGTGAATTTAACTCAGATGACCATTATATCTACTACTGAGGGCAGGAATCCCTTAGAAGAAATGGAATAGCCATCATGGTCAACAAAACAGTCCGAAATGCAGTACTTGCATGCAATCTCAAAAATGACAGAATGATCTCTGTTTGTTTCCAAGGCAAATCATTCAATATCACACTAATCCAAGTCTATGCCCTGACCAGTAATGCTGAAGAAGACGAAGTTGAATGGTTCTATGAAGACCTACAAGACCTTTTAGAAATAACACCCAAAAAAGATGTCTTTTTCATTATAGGAGACTGGAATGCAAAAGTAGGAAGTCAAGAAACACCTAGAGTAACAGGCAAATTTGGCCTTGGAGTACGGAATGAAGCAGGGCAAAGGCTAAAAATAGAGATCTGCCAAGAGAACACACTGGTCATAACAAACACCCTCTTCCAACAACACAAGAGAAGACACTATACATGGACATCACCAGATGGTCAACAGCGAAATGAGATTGATTATATTCTTTGCAGCCAAAGATGGAGAAGCTCTATACAGTCAGCAAAAATAAGACCAGGAACTGACTATGGCTCAGATCATGAACTCCTTACTGCCAAATTCAGACTTCAATTGAAGAATGTAGGGAAAGCCACTAGGCTATTCAGGTATGACCTAAATCAAATCCCTTATGACTATACAGTGGAAGTGAGAAATAGATTTAAGGGACTACATCTGATAGACAGAGTGCCCGATGAACTATGGACGGAGGTTCGTGACATTGTACAGGAGACAGGGATCAAGACCATCCCCAAGAAAAAGAAATGCAAGAAGGCAAAATGATTGTCTGAGGAGGCCGTACAAATAGCTGTGAAAGAAGAGAAGCAAAAAGCAAAGGAGAAAAGGAAAGATATTCCCATTTGAATGCAGAGTTCCAAAGAATAGCAAGGAGAGATAAGAAAGCCTTCCTCAGCGATCAATGCAAAGAAATAGAGGAAAACAGCAGAATGGGAAAGATTAGAGATCTCTTCAAGAAAATTAGAGATACCAAGGGAACATTTCATGCAAAGATGGGCTCGATAAATGACTGAAATGATATGGATCTAACAGAAGCAGAAGATATTAAGAAGAGGTGGCAAGAATACACAGAAGAACTGTACAAAAAAAGATCTTCATGACCCAGATAATCACGATGGTGTGATCACTCACCTAGAGCCAGACATCCTGGAATGTGAAGTCATGTGGGCCTTAGAAAGCATCACTATGAACAAAGCTTGTGGAGGTGATGGAATTCCAGTTGAGTTGTTTCAAATCCTGAAAGATGATGCTGTGAAAGTGCTGCACTCAGTATGCCAGCAAACTTGGAAAACTCAGCAGTGGCCACAGGACTGGAAAAGGTCAATTTTCATCCCAGTCCCAAAGAAAGACAATGCCACAGAATGCTGAAACTACCACACAATTGCACTCATCTCACATGCTAGTAAAGTAATGCTCAAATTTTCCAAGCCAGGCTTCAGTAATACATGAACCATGAACTTCCAGATGTTCAAGCTGGCTTTAGAAAAGGCAGAGGAGCCAGAAATCAAATTGCCAACATCAACTGGATCATCAAAAAAGCAAGAGAGTTCCAGAAAAACACCTACTTCTGTTTTATTGACTATGCCAAATCCTTTGACTGTGTGGATCAAAATAAACTGTGGAAAATTCTGAAAGAGATGGGAATACCAGACCACCTGACCTGCCTCTTGAGAAATCTGTATGCAGGTCAGGAAGCAACAGTTAGAACTGTACATGGAACAACGGACTGGTTCCAAATAGGAAAAGGAGTATGTCAAGGCTGTATATTGTCACTGTGCTTATTTAACTTATAGGCAGAGTACATCATGAGAAACTTTAACTTATAGGCAGAGTACATCATGAGAAATGCTGGATGAAGCACAAGCTAGTATCAAGATTGGAGAAATATCAATAACCTCAGATATGCAGATGACACCACCCTTATGACAGAAAGTGAAGAAAAAATAAAGAGCCTCTTGAGGAAAGTGAAAAAGGAGAGTGAAAAAGTTGGGTTAAAGCTCAGCATTCAGAACACTAAGATCATGACATCTGATCCCATCACTTCATAGCAAATAGATGAGGAAACAGTGGAAGCAGTGGTAGACTTTATTTTTTTGGGCTCCAAAATCACTGCAGATGGTGACTGCAGCCATAAAATTAAAAAATGCTTACTTGGAAGGAAAGTTACGACCAACCTAGACAGCATATTAAAAAGCAGAGACATTACTTTGCCAACAAAGGTCCATCTAGTCAAGGCTATAGTTTTTCCAGTGGTCATGTATGGATGTGAGAGTTGGACTGTGAAGAAAGCTGAGTGCTGAAAAATTGATGCTTTTGAACTGTGGTGTTGGAGAAGACTCTTGAGAGTCCCTTGGACTGCAAGGAGATCCAGCCAGTCCATCCTAAAGGAGATCAATCCTGTGTGTTCATTGGAAGGACTGATGCTGAAGCTGAAACTCCAATACTTTGGCCACCTTATGTGAACAGTTGACTCATTGGAAAAAACCCTGATGCTGGGAGGGATTGGGGGCAGGAGGTGAAGGGGATGACAGAGGATGGGATGGCTGGATGGCATCACCGACTCAATGGACATGAGTTTTAGTAAACTCTGGGATTTGGTGATGGACAGGGAGGCCTGGTGCGCTGGGATTCATGGGGTCGCAAAGAGTTGGACATGACTGAGCGACTGAACTAACTGAAGCATGATCCCACCCATCAGAGCAAGACCCAGATTCCCCCACAGCCAGTCCCTCCCATCAGTAAGCTTCCACGAGCCTCTTAGCCTTATCCATCAGCAGGCAAACAGGATGAAAACCACAATCACAGAAAACTAACCAAATTGATCACTTGGATCACCGCCTTGTCTAGTTCAAGGAAACTGTGAGCCATGCCGTGTGGGGCCACACAAGACGGATGAGTCATGGTGGAGAGTTCTGACAAATGGGGTCCACTGGAGAAGGGAAACCACTTCAATATTCTTGCCTTGAGAACCACATGACAATATGAAAAAGCAAAAAGATAACAACACTGAAAGATGAACTCCCCAGGTCAGTAGGTGCCCAATATGCTACTGGAGAAGAACAGAGAAATAACTCCAAAAAAATATAAAGAGATGGAGCCAAAGTGAAAACAGCACCCACTTGTGGCTGTGACTGGGACTTCCATATAGCTCAGATGGCAAACAATCCACCTGCACTGCAAGAGACCTGGGTTTGATCCCTGGGTCAGGAAGATCCCCTAGAGAAGGAAATGGCAACCCACACCAGTATTCTTGCCTGGAGAATCCCATGGATAGAGGAGTGTCAACTAAAAATAAAAAAAGGCGTACAACTTGAGAGTCGTGAATTAAGTTTTATTTGGGGAAAAATGAGGACTTCGGCCTAGGAGACAGCATCTCAGATAACTCTGAAAGACTGTTCCAAAGCAGCAGGGGGGGAAAGTCAATATATAAGGTTTTGGTGAAGGGGGAGTTAAATACCATGAATTACTCAAAAGGTTTTTTTGTTGTTAATCATGAGGATCTGATGTCACCATGAAGGGATGGCTACAATGAAGTAGCCATCATAGTCAACAAGAGTCCGAAATGCAGTACTTGGATGCAATCTCAAAAATGACAGAATGATGTCTGTTCATTTCCAAGGCAGACCATTCAATATAACAGTAATCCAAGTCTATGCTCCGATCAGTAATACTGAAGAAGCTGAAGTTGGATTGTTCTATGAAAACCTACGAGATCTTCTAGAACTAACACCAAAAAATAGGTCATTTTCATCATAGGGG
The DNA here is from genome assembly GCF_910594005.1 of Cervus elaphus. NCBI lineage: Eukaryota > Metazoa > Chordata > Mammalia > Artiodactyla > Cervidae > Cervus > Cervus elaphus. The sequence goes on from NC_057825.1 coordinate 59,603,487, forward strand.
ACTGGAATGCAAAGGTAGGAGGTCAAAAGATAACTGAGTAACAGGCAAGTTTGGCTGTGGAGTACAAAATGAGGCAGGGCAAGGGCTAATAGAGTTTTGCCAAGAGAAACTCTGGTCATAGCATACACCCTCTTGCAACAACACAAGAGATGATCTTACACATGAACATCACCAGATGGTCAATAATGAAATAAGACTGATTATATTCTTTGCAGCCAAAGATAGAGAAGCTCTATACAGTCAGCACAAACAAGACCAGGAGCTGACTATGGCCCATATCATTAATTCCTTAATGCCAAATTCAGACTTAAATTGAAGAAAGTAGGGAAAGCCACTAGGCTATACAGGTATGACCTAAATCAAATCCCTTATGATTATACTGTGGAAGTGAGAAATAGATTCATAGATCTGATAGACAGAGTGCCTGAAGAACTATGGACAGAGGTCTGTAACATTGTACAGGAGGCTTTGATCAAAACAATCACAAAGAAAAAGAAAGGCAAATGGTTGTCTGAGGAGGCCTTACAAATAGCTGAGAAAAGAAGAGAAGCGAAAGGCAAAGGAGAAAAGGAAAGATATACCCATTTGAATGCAGAGTTCCAGAGAACAGCAAGGAGAGAAAAGAAAGCCTTCCTCAGTGACCAATGCAAAGAAATAGAGGAAAACAATAGAATGGGAAAGACTAGAGATCTCTTCAGGAAAATGAGAGATACCAAGGGAACATTTTGTGCAAAGATGGGCACAGTAAAGAACAGAAGTGGTATGGACCTAACAGAAGCAGAAGATATTAAGAAGAGGTGGCAAGAATACACAGAAGAGCTATAAAAAAGATCTTAATGACCCAGATAACCATGATGGTATGGTCACTCACCTAGAGCCAGACATTCTGGAGTCCAAAGCCAAGAGGGCCTTAGGAAGCATCACTACAAACAAAGCTTGTGGAGGTGATGGAATTCCAGTGGAGCTATTTCAAATCCTAAAAGATGATGCTGTGAGAATGCTGCACTCAATATGCCAGCAAATTTGGAAAACTCAGCAGTGGCCACAGGACTGGAAAAGGTCAGTTTTCATCCCAATCCCAAAAGAAGGCAATGCCAAAGAATGCTCAAACTATCACACAATTGTACTCATCTTACACGCTAGCAAAGTAATGCTCAAAATTCTCCAAGTCAGGCTTCAACAGTACGTGAACTGTGAACTTCCATATATTCAATCTGGATTTCAAAAAGGCAGAAGAACCAGAGATCAAATTGCCAATATCCACTGGATCATTGAAAAAGCAAGAGAGTTCCAGAAAAACATCTACTTCTGTTTTATTGACTATGCCAAAATTTTTGACTGTGTGAATCACAACAAACTGTGGAAAATTCTGAAAGAGATGGGAATACCAGACCACCTAACCTGTCTCCTGAGAAATCTGTATGCAGGTCAAGAAGCAACTGTTAGAACTGGAAATGGAACAACCAACTGGATCCAAATTGGGAAAGGAGTATACTCAAGGCTGTATGTCAAGGCTGTATACTGTCACCCTGCTTATTTAACTTATATGCAGAGTACATTATGAGAAATGCTGGACTGGATGAAGCACAAGCTGGAGTCAAGATTTCTGGGAGAGATATCAATAACCTCAGATATGCAGTTGAGACCACACTTATGGCAGAAAGTGAAGGAGAACTAAAAAGCCTTTTAAGGAAAGTGAAAGAGGAGAGTGAAAAAGTTGGCTTAAAGCTCAGCATTGAGAAAACTAAGATCATGGCGTCTGGTCCCATCACTTCATGGCAAATAGATGGGGAAATAATGGAAACAGTGACAGACTTTACTTTTCTGGGCTCCCAAATCACTGCAGATGGTGATTGCAGCCAGGAAATTAAAAGATGCTTGCTCCTTGGAAGAAAAGTTATGACCAACCTAGACAGCATATTAAAAAGCAGAGACATTACTTTGCCAACAAATGTCCGTCTAGTCAAAGCTATGGTTTTTCTGGTAGTCATGTATGGATGTGAGAGTTGGACGGTGAAGAAAGCTGAGGACTGAAGAATTGATGCTTTTGAACTGTGGTGTTGGAGAAGACTCTTGAGAGTCCCTTGGACTGCAAGGAGATCCAACCAGTCCATCCTAAAGGAGATCAGTCCTGAATATTCATTGGAAGGACTGATGTTGAAGCTGAAACTCCAATACTTTGGCCACCTGATACTAAGAACTGACTCATTTGAAGAGACCCCAGAAAAGGATGACAGAGGATGAGATGGTTGGATGGCATCACCGACTGAACGGACATGAATAAACTCCAGGAGTTGGTGATGGGCAGGGAGGCCTGGCATGCTGCGGTCCATGGGTTTGTAAAGAGTCAGACAAGACTGAGCGACCAAACTGAACTCAACAGTTGCTTTACATGTTGTGTCAGTTTCTGCTGTAAAGCAAAATGAATCAGCTCTATGTATACACATATCCCCTCTGTTTTGGATTTCCTTCCCATTCAGGTATCAGAGAGTGCTGAGTGCCGTTCCCTGTGCTCTGTAGCAGGTTCACATTAGTCTCCTAGTTTATACATAGCATCAATAGTGTATATGTGCAAACCCAATCTCCCAATTCATCCCACTCCCCTTCCCCCCTTGATATCCATACATTCATTCTCTATAGTTATGTCTCTATTTCTGCTCTGTAAGTAAGAGCATCTTTACCAGTTTTTTCAGATTCCACATATGTGTTAATATGCAAAGTTTTTTTCTCTTTCTGATTTACTTCACTCTGTATGACAGTCTCTAGATCCATCCACATCTTTACAAATGACCCAATTTCATTCTTTTTCATGTCTAAGTATAACTCCATTGTATATATATACCACATCTTCTTTATTCACTCCTTTGTCGATGGACATTTAGATTGCTTCCATATCCTGGTTATTGGAAATGGTGGTGCAATGAACATTGGGATGCATGTGTCTTTTTGAATTGTGGTTTTTCTCTGAGAATATGCCCAGTAGTGGGATTGCTATGTCACATGGTAGCTCTATTTTTAGTTTTTAAGGAACCTCTATACTGCTTGAGCTCTTCACAATGTTTCATCAGTGTGTCTTCCAAAGCATTTTTTTCATCTCTCTCTGTATTTCCATCTGACGTAAGATAATGTATATTCAATAGCTTGAGGTACCTGTGTGTACCCAGTCATATCCGACTCTTTTGTGACCCCATGGACTATAGCCTGCCAAGTTCCTCTGTCCATGGGATTTCCCAGGCAAGAACACTGGAGTGGACTGCCATTTTCTATTCCAGGGAATCTTCCCGACCCAGGGGTTGAACCTGCGTCTCTTGTGTCTCATGCATTGGCAGGCGGATTCTTTACCACTGCACCATCTGGGAATTACCAGCAATTAGCCTCTACTAGTTGGTCCTGTCAGCTGAGAGTCTCTGTTCTCTCCCACACTGAGTGTTGGTCCATTAACAGAGTGAGCTTACTTTGCCTAAACCCTGATCGATTATTGCATCCTAACTCCTGACACTGGACTTTTTCAGCACCTGCCTCAGTGCAGACGCTGTCATGTAATCCTATGTAGCATAGGTGCGAAACAAACATATATTGAACTAAATGTCACTTTTAACAACATGGAAAACATGGTATCTTGAAAAATTATCTGTCTTTAAGTCACACAAAATGCTGGAAAAGGTAAAGACACACACAAAGCAAAAACAAAATGTTTAATCACTGATCTCACCCGGATTCACTGTTCTGCAGCTCAAGACCATCACAGAGAGGCTTTTTGAATAGGCAACAAAATCCAAAATATATTAGGATTGGAAGAAAACAAACAAGACTCTCATTCTGTTTTCCTTCTTTGTGTTTTTGGCTGTGCCTTGATGTTTATGGGATCTTAGTTCCCTGACCAAAGACTGGACCCAGGGCCACTGCACTGGGAGCCCCAGTCTTAACCACTGGACCACCAGGGAACTCCCTCATCCTCTTTTCTTATAAAATAGCCAGAAGAGAATTAGCAGGAAACACACAGAGGTAATAAGGGAATTTAGCAATCTTGCTGGATAGATGATATAGACTAAAAAATCAATGACATTTCTATACATCAACAACAAAATGAAATGTAGCTTTTTAAAAGAGAATTATGAAAAGGAGTATATAATCCAGGTGGATAAAACTTCAAAGCCTTTTTGAAATAAAGCTGACATTAATAAATGGAGCAAATGCTGTGTCTAGAAACTAAAAGATGCTCTAAAATTGTCAGTTATTCTCAAATTAGTGTGAAGATTTCAGTGTAAACCCAATTAAAATTTCAACGTATTTTCTTGAAATTTTTGAAACTTAACATGCTAAAACCCTAAGATGTATGTGGAAGGACGCACAGCCCAGGGACCATCCCACTCTGCTTTGGGACAGCAGAGGAAACCTGTACCACACCCCTTTGTCCCTACCTCCACAGATGCAAAATCCAAGAGTACAGAGGACCAACTATATTTATTGTACTGAAAGTAAAAGTGAAAATGTTAGTCGCTCAGTCATGTCCAACTCTCTGTGACCGCATAGACTAGAGCCCACCAGGCTCCTCTGTCCCTTGGATTTCCCAGGCAAGAATACTGGAATGGATTGCCATGCCCTCCTCCAGGGGATCTTCCTGACCCAGAGATTGAACCTGGGTCTCCCGCATTGAGGCAGGTTCTTTACCATCTGGGCCATGAGGGAAGCCCTACTTATTGTACCAGACCATTTATCTAAGGGACTCAAACATCCAAGGAATTGGTACCCAAAGGGACTGCTAGAACCAATCCCCCACAGACACCGAGAGACAACTATATATGTGTGTGTTACCAAAACTACATGCACTTCCCAGCTGTGTGCCCTGGGGACATCTAGAGGCAGGGACACCCCAGAGGAACTCTCTTCAGGTCCCCCCACCATCTATCTCCTCACCAAAAGCCGAAGGTCTGTATTTCAGGTTGCACTTGCCAATTGACCTTGCAGCCTCTTGCTTGCCCTTCAAAGCCACAAGACAGGGCTGGAAGGAGCACACTGCGCTATTAACCCTCCAGGTCTTTAAATCCTGTGCCAAGAAACAAGCTTAGCGGAGACATTTTCTGGTCCCTAATGTGTGATTTTTGATGCACACAGCTGGAACACACAAATTGAAATGTGCCAGGATTCCTTTAATTAGGGACGCAACAGGTATAATTTAATTGCGAGCTCCATTTTATAGCCTTTATTTTTGGAAGGCCAAAAATAACTAAATAAATTTGAGCATAGATGCAGAGTAAACATCCTGTGATAATTCTACCCCATCATTTAATTATGAACCTTTCTGCACAGCTTCCTCTTTGTCAGCCTCGAAACCCTGAATTTCATTATGGCAGCAACTAGAGTTTTCTTTTCTTTTTAATTAAGTTTACTTTTCGATTTAGAACTGATCATGCTGACAGATGCTATAATTTGCTTGGAGTTCTACATTTCACTTTGTATTTTATCTCCTTCTTGCTTCTGGGACCTCTTACCTAGGAAAAATTTTCCAGGATGGATGGGCCCCTCAAAGATGCTGAGGGGAATGCCAATGAATTAGACTTGATCAGGAGATATTTCCCTGCAGGCACAACCTTCCTTCCCCCACAGGCAACAATGGATTGTTCTCAGAGGCTCACTCATTACCACCATTTATTTTCCTTTGGTGCATCTATTACATTAGCATCTCTGTGTACATTACCAGAAATCCATACACCAGCCCTGCCTGATGGATATCAGTGTTCCCATTTGACAGACAGGACACGGAGGCTGCTTCCTCATGTCCAGCAGAATCCGAACAGAAACAGGTCTATCCGATTCCAAACCTGCCCTGCCCAATTCACATACCACCTGGTCTGTTGTAAGGGAAGCAAAAATAAATTTATTGTGCATCTAAGGCAAGATAACCAATGAACGCTGCCTCAACTCTGCTTTAACCTGTACTGTATGTGTGTGTGCGTGCTCAGTCCTGCCGTCGTGTTCGACTCTTCACAACCCCATGGACTGTAGCTAACCAGGCTCCTCTGTCCATGGGGATTCCCCAGGCAAGAATACTGGAGTGGCTTGCCTTTTCTTCCTCCAGGGGATCTCCCCAACCCAGGAATCAAAACTGTGTCTCTTGTGTCTCTTGCATTGGCAGGTGAATTCTTTATCACTGAGCCGCCTGGGAAGCCAACCTGTATTGACCTTCCCCTAAATTAACATGTAATTATTTAGTATACCAGGTGAACAAGCTGTTTTCTTATATGTCCTGTGGTAGTGTAAAGGCCACTTAGCCAGTCGGCCACCTCACACAGTGCCTGCGCCCTGCACATCACACCTGGTCACCTCCTACATAGCAGAATTACAGGGGTACACACCAGTTCTCCCTTATCCTTACAGCTCTGATTCATTCTCAATAACAGGAGACAAAGTCCTTCACTCTACAGTGACAGACTCATGTGCAAACAACCTGGGGAGAGGCAGTGCAAGTCATCTAATATTTGATCTTAGCCTGCTTTCATGCTAGTGGTTGGAAAAGCAAAATAGTGCCCTCTCCTTGAGTGGGGAAGAAAGGCAGTGTAGCATCCTAATGGTTTCATCTTCCAACTCCCCAAGAAGACATTCAGATACTTCTTAATTATCTCTGAAATCAGCAGTGTCTTCATACTCCCCAGCAAAAGTCCATACAGAGAGTTAAAAATAGCTCTTGAGGATTAATGTGCCCCTACATTCACTGCAGCACTATTCACAACAGCCAAGACATAGAAGCAACCCAAGTGTCCACAGACAGATGAATGGATAAAGAAGGTATGGTGCTTACATACAGTGGAATATTACTCAGTCATAAAAAAGAATGCAATAATGCCATTTGCAACAACATGGATGGACCTAGAGGGTAATATGCTAAGTGAAATAAGTCAGATGGAGAAAGACAAAATACTGTTTGGTGTCACTTACATGTGTAATCTAAAAAAATACAACAGACTTTGTCGTTGTTTAGTTGCTCAGTCACTACTTACAATAGCCAAGACATGGAAGCAACCTAGATGTCCATAGACCAATGAATGGATAAAGAAGATGTGTTACATATATACAATGGAATATTCAGTTCAGTTCAGTTGCTCAGTCGTTGCAACCCCATGGACTACAGCACACCAGGCTTCCCCATCCTTCACCATCTCCTGGAGCTTGCTCAAACTCATGTCCATTGAGTGGGTGATGCCATCCAACCATTTTGTCCTGTATCGTCCCCTTCTCCTCCTGCCTTCAATCTTTCCCAGCATCAGGGTCTTTTCTAACGAGTCGACTCTTCTCATCAGGTGGCCAAAATATTAGAGATTCAGCTTCAGTGTCAGTCCCTCCAATGAATATTCAGGACTTCTTTCCTTTAGGTTTGCAAGGTTTGATATCCTTGCAGTCCAAAGGGCACTCAAGCGTCTTCTCCAGCACCACAGTTTGAAAGCATCAGTTCTCTGGTGTTCAGCTTTCTTTGTGGTCCATCTCTCACATCCATATATGACTACTGGAAAAACTATAGCTTTGACTCTATGGACCTTTGTCAGCAAAGTGATGTCTCTGCTTTTTAATATGCTGTCTAGGTTTGTCATAGCTTTTCTTCCAAGGAGGAAGCGTCTTTTAATTTCATGGCTGCAATCACCATCTGCTAGTGATTTTGGAGCCCAGGAAAATAAAGTCTGGGCTTTGTAATGAATAATACAAAAAAGAAGCAGAGTGACGGATACAGAAAACAAACTAGTGGTTTCCGTAGGAAGAGGGAAGTGGGGGAGGGACAAGATAGGAGTAGGGGGAAGAAGGGTATTATTATGGGATTACATAAAATCATGTGTATGAAACTTTTGAAAATTGTCAAGCACTATAGAATTTAAAGAATCATTCAATAAAATATACAAAAAAGAGAGAGAGCTTTTTGTGTCTGAAAGGAGACAATGTGTGTGTGTGAGTGTGGGGGTGAGTGTGTGTGCGTATGTGTGTCTGTGCAGAGTAGCTGTGGAAGCTTTGAAGCCAGGAGGTACCAGCTGCTGAAGGGAGAGAAGGCTGCAGACCAGGTGTCCTTCCCTCCAGCGAGAGGACACAGCCAAACGAGACTGTTCAAAATCTGGCTCCATGGTTTTTGTCTTCATCCCAGTGCATAGAGGCAAGATGCCAGCTATTACCATAATGCTGTGTGGGTCCCCAGAAGAATAAAACCTGAAGGCTCTGCACTTTCACTGTTGAAACAGTATAAGAACTTAACCAGAGTAGGGACCTCCCTGGTGGTCCAGTGGTTAAGACTTTGCCTTCCAATGCAGGGGTTTAGTCTCTGGTCAAAGACCTAAGATCCCACATGCCTCTAACCAAAAACAAACAAACATTAAAAAACAGAATAGAAAAATGGAAACAATATTGTAACAAATTTAATAGATTTAAAAATAGTCCACATCAAAAAAAAATCTTAAAAAAAGAAAAAGAACATACTTGGGTAGATTCTACTATAGAGAGAAGACTTGAAAAGAAACAGATAATAAGAATACTTATATCTGGTCCAGCCCTTGGCAGATACTAAGACACCCCACTTCTCCAGCATCCCACTACTAAGACATCTTAAAGATAACAAAATGCATACAAAAGCAAATCCTTAGGGTCCTCCCCCTCATGAACCATCAAGGAGCCCCTTGACCTGCCCTCATCCCGGCCGCACCCTGTCACTGGGCTGCACAGACACAGCCGGATGGCATCTCCCGTGGGAGGGACAGTATCTCTCCTTTTGCACACAGTTTCTTCTTTCTCCGTGTGTGTTTCCCTCAAGAAATTCAGACTCTATGGCCCAGCTCAAAGCAGGAGGACATCCACAATCCCAGGCTTTCCCTTCTTCAAAGGAGACAGACTCCTGTAGAAAAGTAGCCCCTCTTCTGTACCTTGCTGTCCTGTGAAAGATCAGTTGCCTGTCTCACAGCTCTCCACAAAGACCCCTGAGGAAGCAGTTCCCTGCTGCTGACAGGCAGTGGAAATCTTTCCCACAACATGCCCTGGACTGGCCTTCCCTCCACTCCTGTCCATTCATTCCATCCCCATCCCTGGGCTTCCCAATCAACTCCCAAAATAAACCAACCATATGGAGCCCCTCGTGTCAGGGTCTACTCTTTCCAGGAAACAAAGCCAAGAACTGCTGTGACATCAGACCCACCATGGCTTCTCATTACTCAAGGTCTTTAGTTTATTTTAGAAGCTGGAGTTGCTTCTATCATGAGAACCAGTGGTCATAACTGGCCACTTTCACTCAGCTGAGAAATTGATAGTGGATATCGTTTGAAACTTCTTGCCTACCTCCCACCTCTCAAAGGTAAATGTAAACATTTAACAGTAAATAGCTGAGCTTTGCCACATATCAAGCACCTTTGAGCTGACACAAGAAAGCTCAGTGATGTTCCAAGGTGAATATCCTTTTATGTTCCACATCGGCAGCACTAGTGTTGTGTTGCCAGGGTTTTCTGTCCATTATATATTTTAGTTTTTAATTAAAAACTTATTTTGTAAATTTAAAATATTTTGTTACAAAAAGTAATCATATTGTATATCCACGCAAGTGAAAGTGAAAGTCATTCAGTCATGTCTGACTGTTTGCGACCCCATGGACTATACCATGGTATTCTCCAGGCCATAATACTGGAGTGGGTAGCCTTTCCCTTCACCAGGGGCTCTTCCCAACCCAGGTATTGAACCCAGGTCTTCTGCACTGCAGGCAGATTCTTTACCAGCTGAGCCACTAGGGAAGCCGTGTATCCACACAAGAGAGTATTATTCAGCCATAATAAGAAGTGAAGTGCTGATACCGGTTAGAACGTTGTTCAGATGAACCTTGAGAACGTTATGCAAAGTGAGAAAAAGTCACATAAAAGACCACATACTGGATGATTCCACTTGTACAGAATGTCCAGAAGAGGCAAACCTAAGGAAACAATTCCACAGGACTGTGGTTGCCTAGGGCTGGGGGCTGGTGAGAGTGAGGATGGAGAGTGACCACTACTAGGAACAGGGTTTCTATTTAGGGGGAGAAAAACATTATAAACTTAGATTATGGTGATGATCATGACTCTATAAGTAAACTAAAATCCAGTGATTGTGTATATAAACAGTGAATTCTATGAAATGTAAACTGTATCTAAATAAAGTGATTTTTAAAAGTCAAAAAAATTATTTTATATTGGAGTATATTTGATTTACAATGTCGTGTTAATTTCAGGTGCATGGCACACTGATGCAGTTATACCTATATATCTACTCTTGTAACCACATGCCCACCTAGCCTTCTAGATGCCTGGATTAGCATCCAAACAGAGACCTCTGGGGCTGCATCTGTACCTTCCTCCCCTGTGCCAGGCAGTGGAATACCCATCTGCAAACCCATCCCCTGGTGTCATCACGGGGAGATTAATATGTGTTATATCTACAATTAGGGCTTAATGTTCCCTTAAGTGATTTACTCTGTTAGTTCTGGATGAGTTACTTTTGTTTTTATACTTTCTCATTACCGATTGTATATTTGCCAGCCTCCCTTAAAGGAGTATAAAACTGAGCTGCCATTAAGTAAATTATTGGTAGACATTATTCAGATTGTATCCATGTTTGTATATTTTAATTTATAAAGGGGAGGACAAAGATTCATGAGGTAGTTTTCATCACATGGCCAAAATACCCCTGAATATTTGCAAAGCTAAATTTCTTTGCTGAGTTAGCTAGCTGTCTGAAGGAAGAGGCTCTGACATTCCAGCTATGCATCCTGATTTCTGTTGTTACTTCTGCACTTTTTGAATGGCCCACTATGGTGCACCCAGAGGATTTTGTTATTGTTGCTGTTTAGTCACTCAGTCACGTCCGACTCTGCAACTCCATGGACCATAGTCCACCAGGCTCCTCTGCCCATGGAATTTCCCAGGCAAGAATACTGGAATGGGTTGTCATTTCCTTCTCCAGGGGATCTTCCAGGGATGGAACCTATGTCTCCTGCATTGGCAGGTGGATCCTTTACCGCTAGCACCACCTGGGAAGCTCACACCCAGAGCATGCATTACTCCTAAAAGTAAAGTGGGCACATTGTCTTCTGATTCTGCAAAGCCTGGCCACAGAGTTGAAAAGTTTAAGACTACCTGAGAAGTTCAACACACTCCCTTTGTCCCTGGAACCACCATTTTTCTTTTGGTCACACCTTGAGGCATGTGGAATGTTAATTCCTCAACCAGGGATCGAACTCATGCCTCCTTCACCGGAAGCTTAGAGTCTTACCACTGAACTGCCAAGGAAGTTCAGGAACCACTATTTCTAATGTAGAACTTTGCCTTTGCATCATTGCACTTCATAGAAATGAAACAAGTGGATTTAAATACAACCACCTTTTATCATAAGTAGGTGAAGAGTCACAACTATCCTCTGCTCTCCCTGCTTGCCTGTCTTTGGTTAATTGAAATGAGACTCCCCAGACTTCATCATTTCCAACAGTGGGTCTTTATTGATTGAAGCTTATCTTAAGAAACCTGTGGTTAATTCCCATCCCAATCCTGCCCCATCACCTTCAAGCAAGTCATCAAGATGAAAGGACCATGCAGACTTCTCAGAACTCCCTCAGGCGTGCTGCCAGATGAGATGGACTGGTCAGCTTTGAAAGGCTTCTCATTTCTCAAGATGTCAATTTGTGTTTGTCCACTGTATCATCCCATTGACTTGCTAATGGAGTGATTTCTAAAGACTTGCCTCTAAACTCTTGAACCAGCTAAAGGCTTAAAGAGAATGAGAACATATTCTTAATGGTTTTCTGTTTGCTTGTATCGACTTACTTCACCTTTTTAGAACAAGATTTAGTACTTTCTATAACTGGATCACCACTTTTTTGCCCTCAAATGCCTGGAGTGACAGTAATGGTGGTATCTCCATGGTGATCACCTCAAGTTACTCTCCAGCAGGAAAACAGACAACAGAAAAGACATTCAAACTTCTTGTCTAAAGCCATTCTGCATAAAGACTTTCTCTAAACTTCCCAGGGATTTGTCAAAACTACAAAATAAGGGAAACAATGACTTTTTGTCAGAATGCTATGATACTTTGTTGTTGTTGCTCAGTCACGCAATCATGTTTGGCTCTTTGCAACCCCATGTACTGCAGCAAACTTGGCTTCCCTGTGCTCCACCATCTCCCGGAGCTTGCTCAAACTCATGTCCGTTGAGTCAGTGATGCCATCCAACCATCTCATCCTCCATCGTCCCCTTCTCCTCATGCCTTCAATCTTTCCCAGCATCAGAGTCTTTTCCAGTGACTCAGCTCTTCACATCAGGTGGCCAAAATATTGGAGTTCCAGCTTCAGCATCAGTCCTTCCAATGAGTAGTCAGGGTTGATTTCCTATATAATACTTTAGGGGAGACTTATTAGATGGACCCAGAGTGGGAAACAGGTGATATACTGATATTAGGGTCATTCGAGGTAGGCTTAATAAGGCACCATTTACAATGGTGTGAGCAGGACACAGGAGTAGCTCTGGAGATAGTGCAGTAGCTTGAAACTAGTAACCATGGAAATGTAACCACCCTTGGTCTCAAAGGGCTGAGAGGAGGGAGAAGTCATTGGAAATCGGATAAGCTTATAGGGAGAGTCCTCAGAAAGACCCATTTTAAGAGGAACGGTGACCTCTATTAAAGGACCCATCAACCCCAGGCAGACCTGAGGGCAGGGATGGACATGGGGAGATAATCATCTTGACTTGACTCTCCTTATCCTCTGACCTGTTGACTCTCCATTGGTTGGACCAACCAGCACCTGTAAAGGGATCCACTACCAGAGATGTAGTGTATCCAGTGATCCCTCCATAGTGGGTGGTGGTGGGTCTGCAGAGGCTGAAAGAGGAGACTTCTCAAGTACAGCATGAAGACAGCCTTGCAAATGGACAGAGTCAAGGATAGAGCAGGAGGTGACAAGGATTGTGGAAAAGATCAGGGTTCCATCCTATAGAGTCCCTGCCCTTGCCTGAGTTTTGAGTGGAATTACTAACAGATAATAATGTATAATAAATAATCATATTATCAAAAAGCTGTTCACTGTCTCTATCATTTTCTAAGGCCCAATCAAAATGAATTCAGGTTGCCACTTGGAAATTCGTTTAGTGCCCTGCAGCCAGGAACAAAATACAGGGCTCAGAACCCAACTCACTAAATTCTGATGAGGCAGCATAAATTGCACACTGATTAGGACCCAGGTCTAGGGCAAAACAGGGGCTTCCCAGGTGGCTCAGTAGTCAAGAATCCTCCTGCAATGCAGGAGACACAGGAGAACTCTTGGGTAATCAAACTCTTGGTTTGATTCTTGAGTAGGGAAGATCCCCTGGAGAAGGAAATGGCAGCTCATTCCAGTATTCTTGCCTAGAGAATCCCATGGACAGAGGAGACTGGTGGCCTATAGTCCACAGGGCTGCAAAGAGTCAGACATGACTGAAGCGACTGAGCACACATGCTAGGCCAAAACAGTTTAAGAGATGCCAGTGATCGTGTGTCTACATTTATATCTCTATGTAGTCATACTCTTTCTGTAGCTAGATTTATTAAACAGTCTGTCTCTGTTTCTCTTTGCTGTCTATGATATCAACAAAATAGAGTAGCTTATGGCCTTGAAGAAATAAATGATCACCCCCTCAGATACATCTATTTACATTTATTACATTTTAAGCTGTTTGTGTGGACACTTTTCTGCCCTTTTAGGTCTCAAAATGACATAATAAACATTTGGGGTTGTTTCAGACTCTAAGCTCTTAGGAGCTTAGCAAAGCCCACCCACCTGCATCACCAGCGACAGAGCCCTTTAGCACTCACTGCACAGAGCTGCCCTCTCAAAGATGCCAACAGGTGCCTACAGGCTGACTTGTTTACCAGAATTCTCCGTATACATTTAAGATCTCCTGTCACTTTGGGTTCCCAAATCCATCACTCACTTGATCTCTGACTTCTATCTGAGACGGGCAAGACAGTGTATTAACCTGTTTATTTTTTACTCTAAATACAGTTCATAGGAGATGAAGAGATCAAAGCACATGCTCTGAATACAAACCAAACTTCCAGAGGTTTAATATTCAGATTCTGTTTTGTTGTTTGTATTGCTCAGGCATAAATGCAAGCATAATCAATCAGACTCCAAAAGAAATGAAAAAATACCCAGGGTTAGAAAAATGTTATCTTGGCCTGAGACATAGGAAGACTGGGTTCTAGCTTTTGATTTTTCAGTAATTAGGTGTCTCACCCTTTGAAAATCACATAACTAGTCTGAAAGTCAGATTTTCTGATGCTAATTGAGGGGTAGGTGGATGGGTTAGTAGATGAGTTTTAATGCTATTTTCAGATCCAAAATTATGCTTGTAACAGGCAATAAGAGAAATGCATGCCAAAAAAAAGGCCTAAAAGGCATTAAGAAATAGTAAAAATACTTAAGTCATCAGATGCTGATAATTACAGGATGCCACCCAGAGTGCTTAAAGAGTCCACAACGGTGAAATCTCCGGAAATAGCTTTCTCAGGGAGTGAATGAATAAATCCTTCCTGATGGATGTCAAAAATCAAGCAAGGAGAAAAGTGTCGAGTGATGGGTGAGCCTGAAATTAAACCCAAGGTCATGCTGGGAAAGATGACTCACGATGTGAATGTCTCCAGATTTTGTCAGTGGACTGCCACAGCGTCCTTGCTCCTTAAGTAGTGCAGGCCTGGTATTTAACCCCATGCACTAGGCTGGAATAAAACAGACCCCCTGGACCCTACTCTTCCACCCAGAAAAGGTTCTGGGAAGGAAGTGGGGGAGCAGGTTGAATGTGGAGAGGAGGCTTTAAGAAACCTAATTTTGTTCAAGAAAACAAGCTTCACTTCTATAGAGGGAGAAAGATGTCATTGTCCAAATACAAAACCCTATATATCCAGAACTTGTGTGATTTAACTACAGATCAAAAACTGAGACAAAGAAACAGGTCCTACAGTACTTATTTCTCTCTGTTTGATTTCTTTCATTTAGCATAACACCTTTTAAGTTCCATTCACATTGCAGGAAATGGCAAGATTTCCTTTCTGGTTTTGGCTGAATAATATTCCACTGTGTACATCTACTGTTGTTGTTCAGTTGCTCAGTTGTGTCCAACTCTTTGTGACCCCAAGGACTGCAGCCCACCCGGCTCCTCTGTCCATGGGGTTCTCCAGACAAGAAAACTGGAGTGGGTGGCCATTTCCTTCTCCACTGTACATCTATAGCTATATGTCTACATTTTCTTTATCCATCTAACCACCAGTGGACATTTGAGCCATTTCCATGTCTTGGCTTTTGTAGATAATCTCACAATGAACATGGAGGTGCAGATATCTTTTCAAACTACTGTCTTGATTTCCTTCAGATAAATATGCAGAGAAATATGGTCGTTTCTACCCTGACCTTTTTGAGGAAACTCCGTACCTGTGAAAATAAGTGAAGGTGGTCAAGTGGTACCAACTTCTAATTATAAATATGTCAATCATGGGGATGTACATCATGATGACCATGGTTAATAATATTGTACATTTCAAAGTTGCTAACAGAGTAAATCTGAAAAGTTCTCTTCGTGAGAAAAAATATTGTATCTATGAGTGGTGATGAGTGATAATCAGACTTACTATGGAGATCATTTAATAATAGTTACAAATATTAAATGATCATGTTATACCTCTGAAATTAATGGAGGACATCAATCACATATCAATAAAAACAGAAATAAGACAACAACCAAAGTAGAGATCCATATATGTTTTCTAAAAATCCTTGAGGGCTATGTAATTTCAGAGTCCACAGCAAGCCCCAAATTTTCCTTCATTTTTCCACCACCTCCAACATCACTTTGCTTTACAATTTAAACTGTAACCACCACTTGCTTTCTCTCTCCTTCCAGCTTACTCCCTTTCTCTCGATTCTTAGCTGCCTGACTCAGGGTGAAAAGTGTATTTTCCATTTGAAATTGGGGGAGAAGGAACCCTGGGAGGGCCAGTGGAGAATAAAGACTGAACATCCTCTCTTAGACCATTAGGTTATGATTGCCCAGCAGGAAACTTAATTCTACCCAAATGGTTCAAGTCAGTTCAGTCACTCAGTCGTGTCTGACTCTTTGCGACCCCATGAACCGCAGCACGCCAGGCCTCCCTGTTCATCATCAAGTCCCGGAGTTTACTCAAACTCATGTCCATCGAGTTGGTGATGCCATCCAGCCATCTCATCCTCTGTCGTCCCCTTCTCCTCCTGTCCCCAATCCCTCCCAGCATCAGGGTCTTCTCCAATGAGTCAACTCTTTGCATGAGGTGGCCAAAGTATTGGAGTTTCAGCATCAGTCCTTCCAATGAACACCCAGGACTGATCTCCTTTAGGAAGGACTGGTTAGATCTCCTTGCAGTCCAAAGGACTCTCAAGAGTCTTCTCCAATACCACAGTTCAAAAGCATCCATTCTTCGGTGCTCAGCTTTCTTCACTGTCCAACTCTCACATTCATACGTGACCACCGGAAAAACCGTAGCGTTAACTAGACAGACCTTTGTTGGCAAAGTAATGTCTCTGCTTTTTAATATGCTACCTAGGTTGGTCATAACTTTCCTTCCAAGGAGTCAGCGTCTTTTAATTTCATGGCAGCAATCACCATCTGCAGTGATTTTGGAGCCCAGAAAAATAAAGTCAGCCACTATTTCCACTCTTTCCCCATCTATTTCTCATGATGGACCAGATGCCATGATCTTAGTTTTCTGAATGTTGAACTTTAAGCCAGCTTTTTCACTCTCCTCTTTCACTTTCATCAAGAGGCTTTTTAGTTCCTCTTCACTTTCTGCCATAAGATATCTGAGGTTATTAATATTTCTCCCGGCAATCTTGATTCCAGCTTGTGCTTCATCCAGCCCAGAGTTTCTCATGATCTACTCTGTGTATAAGTTAAATAAGCAGGGTGACAATATACAGCCTTGACGTTCTCCTTTTCCTATTTAGAACCAGTCTGTTGTTCCATGTCCAGTTCTAACTGGTTCAAAGAGATGATAATAAATGATTAGATACTAGACACACTTGTGTGAGTAGGTTCAGGGGAATTAAGGGATGGTGGGGCACCCCAGCACAGCAGTTACCCTCCTTGGAGCTGTGGGCGCAGTTGCAGCTGGAGGGGGAGTGAAGGCTGCCTGGCAGGAGCAGTAACCAAGGAAATTCCTAGTTGCTGGTGGAGACACCAGGTTGGGGCCAAGAGATGTGAGGAGGATGGAGCAGCCACTGTTCTGGGGTTCTGCCTCCAGGGGACGAGCAGTCAGAATACCGCGGCTGATGCTCCTGGCAGGGTCATCCTCACCAGGCCCAGAGCAGGGGGCACAGGGAGGTGAGGGCAGATGGAATAACTGGCCCCAACGCCTCCCACCTCTCATCAACATCCATGCTCAACCACAAATCCTGGCCACCTTGGTCATGACGAACGTTCTCCTGTGAATCCTTGTTCTTTTCCTCCATTCACTTCCTGCAATCCTTGGTCCAGATCTCAGTCTAGGCTGGAAGTCAAGCACTGAGGCAGTGCCTCTGAAGGGGGTATGGAGGTGGTGTGTGGGCAGCCTGCCCCGTGGAGCGGATGTGACGGTCACCGCCTCCTGCCCCACCAGGGGTAGGGTTCCAGCAGGCAGAGGTCAGGGAACCCCAAGTAGTGCTTTTCTATAACAACAGGAGTTCATGTGGCCCTGAATCAACTCCTTTGTCCTCTAAGGTTGGGGGACAGAGCTTAGAGCTCAGACAGTGCAGACCTTTCATTAAGATCAGGAGAAGTCAAGCCTGGGGCTCACGGGAGCTTCAAGCTCACAGCAGACCCGGCTTGGGGTTCACATCCACATTCTCATCTTACTGCGTGTGCTGAGATTTGATGGTGCTGGTTTGGGTACCCCAAGCATCATTCACAGTAATATTTTTGTAGAAAAAACATTTCTGGTTCAAAGCAAACGACATTTTGGGATCACCTCCAGGTAGATGTGAAGTTGACTGTCATGTGCTCTAAAATAAACAGGATGAAAAATTTAATCTGAAACAGGAAAGAAATGAAGGAAAATTGTTTAGCATTATTGAATCTGTTTATGTGCCAAATCCTACTTTAAAAAATTTTCAAGTAGGCTCAAATTAACTAAAACTTGATTCCTGAAAAGCATGAATTTTACTTAAAAACATTCACTTTGAAATTTAAAATCTCTCTTCTTTCATTGTGTTTGTCTCAAATGTTCTGATATTTCACATTAAAGAAAACTCTAGCTCCAGCCCTCGCAGCTTTTTCTGAAGCATCACAGGCGACCCTGAACCAGCTTTCACTGTTAAAGCACAGAGATGCTGTCTTCAGCCTCAGCTTTTCCCAAAGGGCATCATGTGAATTCCATCAGGCATGTCCTAACACCAGAAACCTCCATTAGCATCTACACCAGCTGTGTTCTCCACCTCTGAAATCCTTTAGATTTTTTCCTTGTCTTATTCTGTCTTGTTTTTAAACTTTGATGATCTTATGCTACATGAAATCCTCAACTTCCCTGATAGCTCAGTTGGTAAAGAATCTGCCTGCAATGCAGGAAATCCTGGGTCAGGATGATCTGCTAGAGAAGGGAAAGGATACCCATTCCAGTTTTCTGGTCTGGAGATTTCCATGGATTGTATAGTCCATGGAGTCGCAAAGAGTTGGATTTGACTGAGCAACTCACTTTCACTTTACTTTTCTCTTAGGTCTTCAATGACTACTTCTCGGATCATGACCAGACCCCCTTTCCCATCCTTTCAGTTAAACCCTATCATCAAACCAAAGCAGAATTGCCATTGTCCAGATTTTGTCCACCCTACACCCCTCATTCCTCATGCCTCCTCCATCTCCTGGAAGCCTCAGCAAGCAATGTTTTCTCCTTATTCACATATTTCTCATACTGCTCTGTGCTGCAGTTATTTGTGTCGATTTCTTTTCTCTTAGGTGACTTCGAGTTCTGTGGACGATGATATGATATCACATTCTTCTTCCACTGTTGCTCTGTGGGATGCTGGCTCACATGTATTGGGTTGGCCACAAAGTTCATTCGGGTTTTTCATATTAGGGAAAACCAGTAGTAAATGTTTATGAAAACTCTTGCTAAGTAATAATTAGAAAATTATTGGTTTCCCCTTTGCCTCTAACTAAGTCTTTTAGAGAGCATCACCAACTCAGTGGACTTGAATTTGAGCAAACTCCAGGAGATAGGGAAGGTCAGGGAAGCCTGGTCCTTGGGATCGCAGAGTCAGACACAACTTATCGAATGAACACAACTAAGTCTTAGCTGTGTTTGGACTTTCCCAGATGCCACTAGAGGTAAAGAACCCGCCTGCCAATGCAGGAGACACAAGACATGTGGATTTGACCCCTGGGTTGGAAGATCCCCTGGAGAAGAAAATGGCAACCCACTCCAGTATTCTTGCCTGGAGACTCCCTTGGACAGGGGAACTTGATGGGCGACAATCCACAGGGTTGCAAAGAGTCAGACACGACTGAGTTCACACACACACACACACACACAGCTGTGATTATCACCCTGGCCACCTTGCTACCAGATCACTTGTACCCATACAGCCGAGAAATGCTGTGTTTAGAGACTGTGACTATGGCCTTGAGCTGAGCTGGGAAACAAAGTGAAGACGCTTAGAGCTGCCTCACTCGGCTGACAAGATCTGGGAGGATCTTCTAGTTATTGATGGTCCCTGCATTGCCCTCATAGTGCATGACTCCCCAGAAAGAGTCATTGCTAAAATGGGACATGAAAAATGATCCTTCCATTCGGTGAACTCCAATGCACCCATCAGCCATGACGATGGTCATTTATGTGTGATGACACACATATTGCAGGGCTGTTTTTTGTAAGTGAGAACATGTGACCAGAAAAAGAGGCCATTACACAAGAATTATTCTCTAGGCTGCATGTTAAATCCAAGGTCAAATTACAGTTTGATTGACTATTTCATAGCAATTGCAGCATTTTTAAAAAGTGACACAATTATTTAGGCAGAGTGATGTAGAGGATTGATAAATCCAATATGCAATTTGGGGGAAGAAAGAAAAGGAGGAAAATCTCTCTTTCTCTCTAATTCAGAAGTGAATTAGAAACAGCAGTACTATTTGAGTATGACTGCCCCTCCCCTGGTTGCCTCTCATGGTGCATGTGCGTGTGTGCTAAGCTGCTTCAGTCATGTCAGACTCTTTGTGATCCCATGGACTGTAGCCCACCAGGCTCCTCTGTCCATGGAATTCTCCAGGGAGGAATACTGGAGGGGGTTGCTGTGCCCTCCTCCAGGGGTTCTTTCCGACCTGGGGACCGAACCCACATCTCTTACATCTCCTGCATTGACAGACAATTTCTTTACCTGTCACTCATGGTAGGAAAAACAAGTAGTAATTTTACATGGAATTTTAAAACAAGCTTATACCTTATGATCCACAAATGGTATCATGATTCGGATATACCTTTGGGGAAGCCTCGAGTTCTATGTCCAACACAGTGATCACTCTTGCTGTGTGGCCACTAAGCACGTAAAAACATGGCCCGTCCAAACTGAGAGCTGCTGTGAATATAAAGCACACACTGGACTTTGAAGACATTGTATGAAGAAAAAAAATGAAGAGAGTAAAATATCTCATTCATTCTTTTTTATCTTACTGCCTTTGAGAGTCAAATATCTCATTCATTTTTTTTTATATTATTGCCTTTGAAATTATAATATTGGGGATACATTGGTTTAAATAAAACATATTATTAATATTAATTCTACCTATTTCTTCTTACTTTATTAATGTGGCTCACAATTTATTTCTGTTGGCCTGAACCACGAGCTCTTCATTTAAACTACCCCCAACAGACAATTCTTCGTCTTATTGAATTATAACTATATACACATATATGTGTATATGTGTATCAGTTCAGTTCAGTAGCTCAGTCGAGTCCGACTCTTTGTGACCCTATGAATTGCAGCACGCCAGGCCTCCCTGTCCATCACCAACTCCCAGAGTTTACTCAAACTCATGTCCATCGAGTCGGTGATGCCATCCAGCCATCCCATCCTCTGTCGTCCCCTTCTCCTCCTGCCCCCAATCCCTCCCAGCATCAGGGTCTTTTCCAACGAGTCAACTCTTTGCATGAGGTGACCAAAGTATTGGAGTTTCAGCTTCAGCATCAGTCCTTCCAATGAACACACAGGACTCATCTCCCTTAGGATGGACTGGTTGGATCTCCTTGCAGTCCAAGGGACTCTCAAGAGTCTTCTCCAACACCACAGTTCAAAAGTATCCATTCTTTGGCGCTCAGCTTTCTTCACAGTCCAGCTCTCACATTCACACATTACCACTGGAAAAACCATAGCCTTGACCAGATGGACCTTTGTTGACAAAGTAATGTCTCTGCTTTTTAATATGCTACCTAGGTTGGTCATAACTTTCCTTCTAAGGAGTCAGCATCTTTTAATTTCATGGCTGCAATCACCATCTGTAGTGATTTTGGAGCCCAGAAAAATAAAGTCTGACACTGTTTCCACTTTTTCCCCATCTATTTCTCATGAAGTGATGGGACCAGATGCCATGATCTTAGTTTTCTGAATGTTCAGCTTGAAGCCAACTTTTTCACTCTCCTCTTTCACTTTCATCAAGAGGCTTTTTAGATCCTCTTCACTTTCTGCCATAAGGATGGTGTCATCTGCATATCTGAGGTTATTGATATTTCTCCTGGCAATCTTGATTCCAGTTTGTGCTTCATCCAGCCCAGCGTTTTGCATGATGTACTCTGTGTATAAATTAAATAAGCAGGGTGACAATAAACAGCCTTGACATACTCCTTTTCCTATTTGGAACCAGTCTTTTGTTCCATGTCCAGTCCTAACTGTTGCTTCCTGACCTGCATATAGGTTTCTCAAGAGGCAGGTCAGGTGGTCTGGTATGCCCATCTCTTTCAGAATTTTCCACAGTTTATTGTGATCCACACAGTCAAAGGCTTTGGCACAGTCAATAAAGCAGAAATAGATATTTCTCTGGAATTTTCTTGCTTTTTCAATGATCCAGCGAATGTTGGCAATTTGATCTCTGGTTCCTCTGCCTTTTCTAAAACCAGCTTGAACATCTGGAAGTTTGTGCTTCACGTATTGCTGAAACCTGGCTTGGAGAATTTTGAGCATTACTTTACTAGCGTGTGAGATGAGTGCAATTATGTGGTAGTTTGAGCATTCTTTGGCATTACCCTTCTTTGGGATTAGAATGAAAACTGACCTTTTCCAGTCCTGTGACCACTGCTGAGTTTTCCAAATTTGCTGGCATACTGAGTGCAGCACTTTCACAGCATCGTCTTTCAGGATTTGAAATAGCTCAACTGGAATTCCATCACCTCTTTGTTCATCACTAGCTTTGTTCATAGTGATGCTTTCTAAGGCCCACTTGACTTCACATTCCAGGATGTCTGGCTCTAGGTGAGTGATCACACCATCGTGATTATCTGGGTCATGAAGATCTTTTTTGTACAGTCCTTCTGTGTCTGTGTGTATACACCTAGACATATACAGTGTGTATATGTAGTATTATTAAGGCATGTTTATACACTTAGACATATACAATGTATGTATGTAAATTGTTAATATTGATTGTTAAGGTGATATACATATATGAAATCTCTGAGGTGGAAAAACAAAACCCTAAAAGATAACAATATGGATTTCCCTGGCAGTCCAATGGTTAGGACTTCACACTTCTGCTGCTGTGGGGAAGGGTCGATGCCTGGTCAGGGAACTAAGATTCCACAAGCCACACAGCACTGTCAATGTTTTTAAACAAATAAAAATAAAAGATAACAATTTTAAAAAAAACAGAACAAAAGCCCCATATAACAAAAGCTAGAAGGTATAATTTTTCCTTTGACAAGAAGAGGTGTTGTCAGAAAGTAAAACTCACTAATAACCATTCTGAAATTATCTTTTAGTGGTTAGAGAAAAAACGTGAAAAGAAGAAAGCTCTGGTTGTAAAGGCAATGGGTTTCTCTACGTCTTCGTGAGCTGTTCTCCACCACACACCCTACCAGCGTGTACTGTTACTCCACGGGCTTTAGAGACCACCACTTAGCTGGACTGAGCTGCTTGGCTTGTGGAAAATAAGATGAACAGTCTAAGACAGAGCCTCAAACATCACTCTGGTTCCAGAAATCTATCCTACTGTCTGTCACTCACTGTTGCCAGTCTAGAGACACAAACCAGGAGGCTTCTGCTCCATCTAGTAGTGGAGTCATTCAGCCGAGAGGTGACGCTTTTTCAGCATCCAAACAGTGCATGCTAAGACACTTCAGTCGTGTCGGATTCTTCGTGATCCCATGGACTACAGTCCACCAGGCTCCTCTGTTCTTCTTTCCCAGGCAAGAATACTGGAGTGAGTTGCCATTTCCTTCTCTTCCCGACCCAGGGATCGAAACTGCATCTCCTGTGGCTCCTGCATTGCAGGTGGACTCTTTGGAAACTGCTGAGAGGGAATAATCAGAGGCGCCACAGTTAAACTTTGCTGGTGTCACAGAGGTTTTTTTCCTGATGGTACGACTAGTAATCAAGGGTGTTTTAACAGCTTGTTACATGTGAGACTCTGCAATGTCTTCTCAAATTACCAAGACACAACTTTCAACCTCTACCGTAAGCAGAGTATATAAGTCTGCTGAGAGCTGAAATATTTCGAAGGTCTTCCCATCTCTGCCTGGAAAAAGTACTCACCCGCCTGGCTCCTACTCAAATGTCACTTCCTTTGTAACATGAAGCAACCCAGAAAACCAAGGCTTTCTTCCAGCCTTTCCCACCCATAGTCCTCAAACAGAGCACCAGCATTCCACAGCATAGCATTGCTTCAAGGGCAAGTCTTATTTTAGTATGGAGATATTCCTCGTTCTCAGAGTTTGGAGCTTTCTCAATATTTAGATACAATAGAATTCTGTGGGTTTTTTATTAATTGGAAAGTAAATAAAGTAAAAATGGGTAAGGGGATCAGAACACGTGGAGGAAACTTTTACATCATATAGCATCTCAGTTCACTTCAGTTCAGTTGCTCAGTCATGTCCAACTCTCTGCGACCCCATGAATCGCAGCACGCCGGGCCTCCCTGTCCATCACCAACACCCGGAGTTTACTCAAGCTCACGTCCATCGAGTCGGTGATGCCATCCAGCCATCTCATTCTCTGTCATCCCCTTCTCCTCCTGCCCCCAATCCCTCCCAGCATCAGGGTCTTTTCCAATGAGTCAACTCTTCGCATATAACATTTAGAAAAGGTTATTTCTTTTTGTTTTAGGTCTATTAAGAGAGAAATAGGAGAACCTGCTGTCATGCCTTGAGAAATTATAGTCACTAACAAAACAAAGATAAATTAAGAGCTAAAGCCAGAAGTTTACAGTGTGGCATATTTTAAGGCAATTGCTTGCAAGCACCTTATGAAAAGTGAAAATGTTAGTCACTCATTAGTGTCAGACTCTTTGCGACCCCATAGACTATAGCCCGCCAGGCTCCTCTATCCATGGAATCATCTAGACGAGAATACTGGAGTAGGTTGCTATGGCCTCCTTCAGGAAATCTTCCTGATCCAAGGACTGAAACTGAGTCTCCTGCATTGCAGGCAGATTATTACTCTCTGAGCCACCAGGGAAGCCTGAGCAGCTTATGTGTGTGTGTGTGTGTGTGTGTGTGTGTGTGTCAGTCACTCGGTTATGTCCAACTCTTTGTGGCCCCAAGGACTATAGCTCACCTGGCTCCTCTCTCCATAGAATTCTCCAGACAAGAATGTTGGAGTGGGTTGCTATTCCCTTCTCCAGGGCATCTTCCTGACCCAGGCTTCAAACCCGGGTATCCTGCGTTGCAGGCAGATTCATTACCATCTGAGCTATCAGGGAAGCCCAAGATGGGTGGAATTATCCCTATTTAAGAGATAATAAACACAGGTTCCAAATTCTCATGGCAAGTGTGGATTCTCTGGGCTTTGAGCACAAGCCACCAGATGCCATAAGTGCTATACAGTACCTTGCCCACAGGAAGGACTCAAGCCGTGTTTTGAATGAATCACACAATGAGAGCATGGGAAATCTTGAGATTCACCAGGAAGTAAATGTTTGTGACTCATTCTCTCCTTTTGGGGAGGGGCAACACCAACAGGCATGAAGAAGATTTACCTCATCAAATTTCCCAGGACAAGACTAATGGCTGATATCCCAGCAAATGAGTTAACCATGTTTGCTAACAGGAGAGTGCTTATCTGTGGTTTGCTTCTGTAAGGAAGTCCCTCGTTGTGTGGGATCACTTATAGTAAGGAACTCTGAGTTTATGGAACATGGCTCCCTTTAAAATGTAACTCTCCCAATATTCCTGAATATAACTAGCTATGCAACTATCTGAAAAAAAGTCACCATAACATAAACATCTGTTATGCGTGAGTGATGTAAATTCACACCTCCCTTCAGGACCTCATGTATCAGTCTGAGTCAGAGCATGACATAACTCTGCGAAAACAAAGCAGTAACAAGAGATGCTCTGAGAGTCCCAGGCCCTTCTAACTTCATCTGTGCTTTGCACTTACTTGACTTAGCATCATTCATGCTGCTTGGCACTTGATAAGGGCTCTGATTCGTGGGCGTCTGATTGACATGAGCTATGAGCTTCCTGTCAGCTAAGACACACAGCATTTACAAAGTGCTCACTCACTATGCAACAGTGGGTGTGCTATTAACCTCTCCATATGGGTGTGTCTAATGGAAACAGTTCTACTAAATAAAAGATACCCTTAGATACTTTTATGTAGACCCTGAGTTGCCAACTATGACTGAACATAAGAATCATTTTTTAACCTTTTGAAAAACTGTGTCATCACTGAACCCTACCTCAGAGCAACTGTGACAACAATTGCACACCATGCCCTGCCCAGTTCTTCTTCCGCAGAAGTTGGAGTCAGGATACGTTGAACAACCAGGGGATATATCCCCAGACTTCTTTGCCATTAGTTGAGTCCAGCTAGTTAGTGGAATGTGAACAGAAGTAATGTGTGTAATGTCAGGCCCTCATGCACTGTGCCTCCTCTGAGCAATCTTTTCTTCCACTGACCAGTACCTGGGTAGAGAAGTCTAGCCTTGACCATGCATGCCAAGTTGCTTCAGTCATGTTCAACTCTGTGAGACCCCTGGACTGTAGACCACAAGGTTCCTCTGTTCATGGGATTCTTCAGCCAAGAATACTGAAGTGGGTTGCCATTTCCTTCTCCAGGAAATGGCATCTTCCCAACCTAGGGATTGAACCTGCATCTCTTATGTCTCCTGCATTGGAAGGTGGGTTCTTTATCCCTAGCCTTGACCATGCAGGTGATTAAAGAGGCTAAAGTCCATGACAGTAGCTACCAGCCATGTGTGGCTGTCTAAATATAAATGAATTAAAGTAAAATTAAAGATTCAATCAGGATTTCCCTGGTGGTGCAGTGGATAAGAATTCCCCTGCCAATGCAGGGGACACAAGTTCAATCCCTGATCTGGTAAGATTCCACACGCCTCAGAGCAACTAAGCCATGCCCACACCAAGAGAAGCCACCACAGTGAGAAGACTTTGCACTGCAACTAGAGAAAGTAACAAAGACACAGTCTAGCCAAAAATAAATAAATAAGTAAATAATTTTTAAAAACAAATTAAAGATTCAATAAAATTAACAGTTTGGTTCCTCAGTCACACTAGCCATGGTTCAAGCCCTAAAGGGCCATGCAGGGTGAGTGGCCACCATCACTGGAGGACACGAATACAGAATATTTCCGCTGCAGACAGTTCTCTTGACCAGCATACTCTAGGAGGTGGATTAGCCGCATGACAAAGGAAGCCGGGATCCATGGCTTTCATGGAGGAATGACCACACCCCATCCAGCTAATGTAGATCTTTGGGTTACTGTATGGATGAAATATGGAGGGGCTTCCCAGTGACTCAGTGGTAAAGAATTCACCTGCAATGCAGAAGCTGCAGGAAATGCAGGTTCAATCCCTGGGCCGGGAAGATCCCCTGGAGGAGGGCATGCAATCCATTCCAGTATTCCTGCCTGGAGAATTCCATGGACAGATGAATCAGGAGGCAACAGTCCATAGGGTCACAAAGAGTCAGACACGACTGAAGTGACTTAGCATGAACACATATAAATGCAAAAACATTGACTAAACTACAGATACACACATCTTGAGTCTCTAAGGAGCTACAAACACAAGTCAAGTCAATTCATGCTGTCATTCCGTCTCTTTCTCTTCTCTTTTTCTCTGTTTTTCTCTATCTCAGCCTGTGTTTCTTTCTTTGTGTGTCTCTCTGTCTCTTTCTGTCACACACACACACACACACACACACACACACATTTTATTCCTTGCCTGATTCATCCAATTTCATTTCAAGCACGACAGCAGAAGAATCATGGGAAAAACTAGATGGGTATAATTGGACATTAGATAAAATTCTGAAGCAATAGCATTGTCCCAGCAAGAAGTGTTCCAGGAGCTCAAGACAGATGATTAATGTTCAAAGACCAAAACTGACATCCAGTGGACAAGGAAGCACCTGAAACCTTGCTTGTGGCCAGAAAACATGAGAGAAAGGGGGACAGACATAAGGGAGGGGACTGCAAATGTGGAAAGAAAAACCAGGAAGACTTAGGAGCTATGAAGCTTAAGGTTGAGAGGAAAGTCTATTCCACTGTACTTAGCACTCAACCCATGACAGGTAGGCACTTAAAATATCAGACAAAAATAACAAACAGCACCCAGAGATAGAAAATGAGTAGAAAGAGTAAGATGAAATACTGTTATATTCTTGTAAAATTCCAGCAAGGTGCTGAGCTCATAAGAAAATTCAATAAATATTTGATGACTGATTGATACATCAGTTCATGAATCCTTAAAAGGTGATAAAGTCATTCACCTAAATGAACAGAAAAAGATCTTGGGGAGAAATCATGATTTATGCCATTACTGGTGCAATAATACACTGAGAGTGGAAACTGAGAAGGGAAAATTATAGAGGGGCAGGAAAGAGAATAGGAAGCCATCCCTGGAGTCCTGAGATGAAATGGAGCAGCACTCACATCCTGGAAAATGAGACAAGAACTGATGCTTCTGTCGAGGAAAATTACTGAACAGAGTTCAGGTCGGTGTTGCTAAAACAATGAAGCATAGTCAAAATTATAACACCCGTAAGCATAATTACCAGTAAAAACTACATTTTAGAAAGTTTAAGAGTGAGGCTGATGGACTGTGGCAAATGATGCTATCATATATCCTGCTTTATTTCTCAGTTTCTCAAACATATGAGTTATTCTAAAAAGTAAAGAATATGCAGATAGCAAGATAGGCATATTCTTCAGCTTTTGAGAATAATAACTAATTCATCTGTGCAATAAAAATCTCTCTCCTTCCACAGATTTAGCAACAGTGCCGAAGATAGATTATAATGAATTGAGGGTAAACACAAATACATCAGCATAATTAATAGCAGTAAGAAAAGTATTAACTTAGAGCCTTTTCTAAAAAATGTAGAAAGCAGATTAATATTAGAATTCCAAGGATTCCTATTTCTTCCTTTTTTTTTTTTGTTTGTTTTTTTGCAGAGCTTGGGTTAAGAAGTAGATGTATTACAGCTTACAGCAAAAAGAAAGAATGTCAAACCCTTGGGGATACATTTTTGCTTCTGGGACTTGATGCAGGCCTAATGCAGAGCAGAATCAGGATGTTTTGAAATTGCATCGAAAACCTAATCTTTCTTATAAAAATATATTTTGTATGCTTTTTTTTTTTGAAAAACTGTAAGTGTAGCATCATCCTGCAGTTATTAACGCATCACTGTTTTTGTTTTTGTTTTTTTTAATTAATTATTTATTTTACTTTACAGCATTATATTGGTTTTGCTATACACTGACTTGAATCCGCCATGGGTGTACATGTATTCCCCATCCTGAACCCCCCTCTCAACTCCCTCCCCATCCCATCCCTCTGAGTCACTATTATAGTTGACTTTCCTTCTTGTTCTTTAGGAAGCTGTGTTGTCAAAATCGATCAAGGGGTCTCCTGCTTCAGTTCCACTTGCACATGCAGAAAACCTGAGCTGATCTGAGGTTGGGGCTGTCTGTAAGACCTACATCTGAGCCAGATAGAAGGTCTTATCATACAGCAAGCTCCAAAAGAATGTCAGTTTTGTAAACCAGACAAAACTGTTACGGGTGTTGCCTGTGTGTGCTTTAATAATTTAGGGGACAAACAGGAACATCACAAATGAAACCAAATCCAGGGAATCCAAAATCCATCTCCGTGGCTGTCAGGCAGTAGTTCACGAACATCCAGAGCACTCTGGGAATGTTAAGCAAACATTAATTTGGAGAAGCACAAAGATTAAGTGCCTGATAGTAAAACTGATGGTGTCATGAAAACTTGTTTTAGATAATTTCTTCATCCATACTCCACTTTTACACACTCAACTCTTTCTTTTTATAATTTTTTTTTAATTTTTAAAATTTCATTTATTTGGGCCACAATGGGATTTTTTTTGATGGGCGGGATCTTAGTTCTCTGACAAGGGATTGATCCCATGCCCCCAGCAGTAGAAGGGCAGAGTCTTAACCACTGGGCCACCAGGGATGTCCCTTGACTCTTTCTTCAATAAACACAACAAAAAGTCTGTTAGCATCTTGGCAAGTAGAAACAACCTCACCAAACCAGCCTGGTCTTTTTTATGAAACATTTTGTATCTTGTTTCATGATTTATCCTCATCACCTTCTGTCTCCTTGTCTTCAACCACTTAAAATTGCATCTTTACTTTGCCAAAAAGTAAAATCAAATATTGTGAGGGTTTAAGACTATTTTCTGGAGAAATAAGATAGCTGCCTTAAAGGTTAGGCCTCAAAATTCCTGGTCCTCCTGCCCATAACCTAGAGGATGTCTCCTCTGAAGGTATGTGATTCGCCATCTGGATTCATTAAGACATAGTTTCCACTTTCCAAGTTGTGAACAAAGAGCTAAAATTGCCTCTTTTCTAATAAATCCCAAGTAAATTTTCATGGTTTACCTGTTCCAATTACTCATACAATTGCAGGATGGGTCAAAGAACCCACTCTGAATATCCAGACCATATAAAACAAACCTATTCACTATTGTTGTTCAGTTGCTCAGTCACATCCAACTCTGAGACCCTATCCTATGACTGCAGGGAAGCCAGGCTTCCCTGTCCTTCACTGTCTCCTGGAGCTTGTTCAGACTCATGCCCATTGAGTCAGTGATGCCATTCAACCATCTCATTCTCTGTCACCCCTTTCTCCTCCTGCCCTCAATCTTTCCCAGCATCAGGGTTTTTTCCAATGAGTCGGTTCTTCACATCATGTACTGAAAATATTGGAGTTTCAGCTTCAGCATCAGTCCTTCCAGTGAATATTCAGGACTGATTTTCTTTAGGATTGACTGGTTTGATCTCCTTGCAGTCCAAGGGAGTCTCAAGAGCCTTCTCCAGCACCACAGTTCAAAAGCATCAATTCTTTGGCGCTCAGCCTTCTTTATTGTCCATCTCTCATATCTGTACTTAACTACTGGAAAAACCATTAGCTTCCACTACACAGACCTTTGTTGGCAAAGTGATGTGTCTAGGTTTGTCATAGCTTTCCTTCCAAGGAGCAAGCATCTTTTAATTTCATGGCTAAAGTCACTGTCCACGGTGATTTTGGAGCACAAGAAAATAAAATCTGTCATTGCTTCCACTTTTTTCCCATCTATTTACCATGAAGTGATGGAAACGGATGCCATGATCTTAGTTTTTTAATGTTGAGTTTTAAGCCAGCTGTTTCACTCTTGTCTTTCACCCTCATCAAGAGGCTCTTCCATCTCACAGACCAGTATAAAAGCAGAGTTTACGGCTGCATATTTCAAACCTTGATCGGTAAGAAATCCTGAATCTTGGCACAAATATAAACATGGGCCATAAATTAGCCATAAAAAGGGCACTGCACTTTCAGTATCCAAGGCCCTGTCTGAATTTACAAGCTGTTTGCAGAGCTTCTGAGGCTAATGGATGAATCAAATATTCCAGCCAACTAGTAAAGTAAGTATTGTATATGACTGAGAAGTACTGTAGCTGACTGCTCTGATTAATGAAGGGTAAATTACTGTTAATGTGAGTAATAAATGTCACAGGCAGTATTTCACTGAGCGGAAGTCGGGGCACTGCGTGGGCTCCACTGGTCTAAGAGCTGTGGATGAAACAACGATTAATTAATCATCAGGAGGTGTTAGAATTCTGCGACACTTTTTGGCTAAAAGCGAAGAGCTCTTTAATATGCTGCCAAGGAAGGCAGTCACTCGCACCCCACCCAATCCCTTCATGGGACAGGGAAAATGTTTGCATCAACTTCTCAGCTCTGGTTCTGTTCTGAGGTCACTTATAATATGATCATGATTAAGGAAACCCACCTGTCTCGGAGGAAAGGACAAAACTGGGTGAGAGGTTGCCCTCTTTCACTGCAAGTTCAGAAGTCATCACAATACCCACAGCCTGGGGAGGCTGAACAAATCTACCTGATGAAGTCTGACTCCCGGACCTGGGTGTGGCTGGGCCTCTGAGCATGTAAGCTCAGCATATATCAAAGAGGTGTGTGTGGAATGCCAGGTAGTCAAGTTCAGACTTCACCTTCCAGTGCAGAGGGTGCAGGTTCAGTCTGTTCAGTCGGTCTGTCGTCCTTGGTAAGGGAGCTAAGATCACATGCCTCGTGGTCAAAAAGCCAAAACAGAAAACAGAAGCAATACTATAACAAATTCAATAAAGACTTTTAAAATGGTCCACATCCACAACAACAACAAAAAATCTTTAAAAAAAATGACATCAGCTTCCGGAACATTAACACTCCCTCTCTCCCTGCCTCCCTCCCTCCCGTCTCTTTAGAGGAACGTTATGTACACATTCTTCAACCACCTGCAGTGGCGTTCTTCTGCCAAATATTCCAACCAGTATTTTCCAGTTCCTAGAAAAACATTCTGGTTCTCTGATCAGGTGAACCCCTTTTCTTTCACATTTGTCCTGGAGACTTTTCAAAGCTGACCATGTGAAATTACTCTATATGCCAAAGTGCAAATAAAAATGATGGTGTCCGAAAATATGTTTTCAGATTTTGCCTTCTGGAGAGGATATTGCTTCACATATTTATATTGTTGGTTTCTATTCTGTGTGTAAATCTGCTAAATGCCCACTCATTCAGGTGTCTCTCCTTATGTTTATAAAGCTAGGTGTTCCCTTCGCCTACATGGGAGTCCCAGCACTCTCACTCACACTAGTAGAAGTGTCAGAGGCTACAATGTCATTAGCCAGAGAGCGGAAATCATAAAAATTAGGCATGGAAGGGATCATATATGTTAATCCCATACCACCCTCTAATTTACTAAAGAGAGAAATAGACACCAAGGAAGTGGTTCCCTCAAGACTTTAGAGTGAGATGGTGGTGGAACAAGGTCTGAGTCATGACCTACTCCAGATCCACCTCTTTCTTCTCTTCACCCTGGTGGATGACAGGTGATTACACAGCAGATGATCTGCAGGCTGGGGTGCAGGGGGAGGTGGAGGGACCAGATGGTGCTGGCAGGGTAGGGATTTTTGGTATACACCCTGGCTTAGTGGGGACCTCAGAGCCAGAAGAGGGCAGGAGGTCAGCTTTGTAGACACACACAGAATCATTTCCTGGATGTCACAGAACATCTTGTTCCCTACGATGGTCAACTCTCCGTGCTCTTTTCTGCTTGTTGCTCTGGGGTTTGAATCCTTCCTGGCTGCTCAGCTCTGCTGGTGGTGAAGAGGGTGCCAAACATGAAACCACAGGAGAATCCTGACATTTTTAAGATCCCCATCTTATTGGATGACAAGTAATTTAGAACATTGCTACTAAAACAAACATCGGGTATTTCAGGGAAAAGTATACTACATTCAACTGAACTTTTAAGATAAAAAATGAGACTGCACAATAATTTCTGACTTGAAAAGCATCCTATTGAGCTGCTTCTCTTGCACCATCAGAAGGTACAGTTTCATTCTCCTGTGTAAGAGTTTGAAGGTTGAGGAGGATTCAGAAGGAGAAAGTTCAATTAAAGGAATATAAATTAAAAAGAAAGCAGATAGCAACTGGTATGAAATATTCTGACAAAACAAATAATATTCTAAATCACACCATATAGGGCCTTCCTGGCAGTCCAGTGGTTAAGACTTCGCCTTCCAACGCAGGGGCTGTGTGTTCCATTCCTGGTCAGGAAGCTAGAATCCTACCTGCCCTGCGACCAAAATAACCAAAAACAGAAAATAGGAGCAATACGGTAACAGATTCAATAAAGTCTTGAAAAAACTGGCCCACAATCAAGTAAATAAATAAATCGCATCCTGTGAAGAACCATCTTGGATCTCAAGATCATGAAACTGTGTGAGTTCAAGGGTCTTTGTATTTTCTAAACCTTATAACTGCAAAGTTTCTTTTTGCATTTGCTTCAAAATTCCCTCTGGAGACGTGTCAGTTCTGACATTTTGTAACAGCCGAGACCAAGACCTTCCACCCTCCCGTCTGGCAGCAGATCCATCAGCCCACATAACCTTTGACCACAGAAATGTCATACATGAGGAGTGAGGGATCAAGAAACAGGACTCTGCTTACTTACCGGTTTTTGTTTTCATTTTTTTTAAGACGCATTTACTCTCACAGAATATAAAGAGTCACATTTTGAGAGAGCTTTTTGGGTTAATTGTATCTTCAATTCATCCATATGATTCTAAAAGAATATTAAATTCCTACAAGGTGCCAGGCAGTGGCTAAAAGGCGCATTACCAGATTTTTTCCCTGAGTCTTTGAGTTCTTGTAACTCTGCAGAGGTTTTCTTATGAATGACTTTGAACGCAGGTAGCAAATCAGCTTACTGGAACCTGTTCCAGTTTACTGTCCTGCTGTCTCTTAGAAAGAAGACTCCAGTCATTTGACCCTGGAAGAGAAGAGAAGAAAGAGGAAGCCGTCCTCACAAGACACTGTCATTAAGAAAATGTGATAAAGGTC
Organism: Cervus elaphus; assembly: GCF_910594005.1. Taxonomy (NCBI): domain Eukaryota; kingdom Metazoa; phylum Chordata; class Mammalia; order Artiodactyla; family Cervidae; genus Cervus; species Cervus elaphus. The sequence goes on from NC_057825.1 coordinate 59,637,573, forward strand.
TTCTATCCTGGGATACTCTTGGGAGAACAATAGGTGAATCATATATATAGTTTAAAAAAAAAAAAAGCAAGGACAACACATCATTGAGGGTAGTAATGCCCAGTGGAATTTTCTCTAATAGATCAATATGCTTATGGCTTGGCTTCAATGAACGTAACCAGAGTTTAGCTCAGCTGCCTCAACATCTGATCTGTGTGGCCAAGTGGTCTCCTGGACCCAAGACTGACAGCAGCCACTGGTGCCAACACTCACCCTAGAGGACACTCCACAAGGTCACCAGCAGGTGTACATATCTGACATGACTCCTCAAATGCCGTTGTCTCCTTGCCTCTTGATTCATGAACCTCACACTCCAGGTTCCTAAGCAATATTGTTCTTTACAGCATCAGATTTTACTTTCACCACCAGACACATCCATAACTGAGTGTGGTTTTCACTTTGGCTCAGCTCTCTTTCTGGAGGTATTTCTCCACTCTTCCCCAGTTGCACATTGGACACCTACTGACCTGAGGGACTCATCTTCCAGTGTCATATCTTTTTGCCTATCATTGACTCAATGTACATGAATTTGAGCAAATTTCAAGAGATAGTGAAGGACAGGTAAGCTTGAGTGCTACAGTCCATGGGGTCACAAAGAACCATACACAGTTTCCTAATTAAACCTTGCCAGTTCAGCAACAACAACCTTGCCTCTTAAGGTCTTCCCGTTGCGTGCCCTTTACACAAGATCTCCCTGTGCTATACAGTAAGTCCTTGTTGGTTATCCATTTTAACCTGGTGGGTTATCAATATTTATATATATCCATTTTCACATATTCATATACAATAGCAGTATGTACATGTCAATCTCAAACTCCCAACTCTATCCCTCCCCTTACTCTTCTTCCCTGGTAACCATAAATTTATTCTCTAAGTCTGTGAATCTGTTTCTGTTTTAGAAATGAGTCCATATCATTTTTTAGATGCCTCACTTAGAAGCAGCATCTTAAAAAAAATAGCAACACTTTTTCAAACAGCATTGACTGACATCCATACAAAGGAAGCAGATGCAATTTCCCCCCTACATTATCTGCAGTGTCCTCTCATCACACAGTTTTATTTGAAGCTTACTAATGCAAATCAGCAATTCACTGTTGAAGAACCCTAAACAAACACACTTCAAAAACACAGCCTTGACTTCATTTGAACCCTCTACGCTCTGTCTTCTCCCATCACTATTGAGTCTGTTCAAAGTTGCTCAGGCTGACCTCTTACAAAGACAGCAATTACTCAGGAAGTAACTCCCTGAGACAATTCATGTCTTTGCACATCTCTGAGAAGTGTCATTTTCTCAGGCAGGAAAAAGGTGTCCTGTCATCCAACACCAACTTCCTATCTGAGATGTGATTTCACAGTCTTTTCTTTTTAGATCTGCTAATAGTGGCCAGTCCCCAAGCACAGGACTGAACGCTTTAATTACAGACGGGTGGAGAAAGGACATGATTTTCTTGTTTCTTTTTCCCAGAATAATTGGTACAGTAAGACGTCCTGAAAGAAGTGTGTGTCTACAAGGTCACTGCCGGTTAATTTTCACCCCCATGAAAGTTACTTGGATTTGCTTTGATTTCCAATAACTTCCTTTAGGTAACTGCCTGGAGGGGAGCCCCAGGCAAGGTTTATAAGGCAGCAGGTTTGATGGGTGATCCATCTGCCTGGAGACTCTGCCGGAGAACACTCTGCTGGAGACTACCAGCCCCTACTCTGACCCTAATCTGCCCCAAAATCATGCTCTATGAAAAACAGACTTCAGTCGCATGATTGTACTGGTTTTTAATCTTACATTTCACAGAGAACTCTGATTGTACAAATGAAATTCTTGTTCTGAAAGTGGAACCGACTGTATAAGAGAGGATAGTAAACCAGTGAGTGACTCAGGTCCTTTTGTTGGTGGGATGCAAAACTAGCAAGCCCAGCGGCACTAGCTGGTGATGATCAAAGGTGAAAATGTAGCCCACTGGCCCCAAATCCCCTGACTGCTGCCAGCCCACATGGCTGCCTCCCTTGTCAACCCCCAATACATCTGAGAGAAGTGGATTCCAAGAGCAGAAGCAGTGTCGGCCTCTCAAAATAATAAGAAGGAAGCCTCGTCTCTACCTAGATGGGAAAATCAAGAGGATGTCTTACAGATCAGTCAGTTTAGACCAAAAATTAGATTAATGGACACTTCAAGACACAAAGGGACTTAAGAGGAATTTCAAAACCAATCTGCTGGTATCAAAACATATTTTTCTTCTCAGTTATGTCTGATCCCAGCTGATAGTACCTTGTTGTTTATTTCTCATGTTGTTAATGATTTTTAATTTGTTATTTTGAAACATGCTTATTTTATATCTTCTGTTTGTATGACTTGAAACTCTGAGGGTGCTATCTCTGGGTATGTGTTGCTTGTGATGTTCTTGCCCACTGTCTCTACATCCTTCTAGGCTTTGTAATTCTAGATTGTGAACACATTTTCAGTTGGCTTACATCTGAGGGAATAGTATGCCACCTGCATGAAGAAGGCATTACTCCAAATAAATTATGCATCTGATTTTGTAGGCACCTCAGTGATGTTTCCAATCTTCCTGTTATTTTTCATTTGGGAGAGTTGGGATCCTAAATTAATATAAATTCAAACTTTAAACCCATCTCTAAGGGACACTAGTGATGACAAATTCTCAGGGAGACTATGGATTTTTTTCAGGCCAAACCCAAATCAGAATAAACAAGCTTCCCCGCTTCCTGCCTCATCAAATAGCAATCCATCTGTATTTATGGCTTCCACAAGAGGTTGTCCTTTCAAGGTCTGGACTGAATGCAGGATTCTCAGTTCCAATCTCCCATCTTGATCAGGAGCATGGTTTACTTTTTATGCCCATAAAATGCATGCTTCCTGGTTACTGAGATTGGCAAAATCCACAGGGCAGCTTGGTTCAGTATCCACTGACATGTTAACTGTAATTTTCTCCTTGCTATCAGTCTTGGGGAATTTCTCTTACTTTCTTACAAATTCCCCTTTGCATTTAAAAGTATATTTACTCCATTTTATTCAACATTTCTAGGTGTCTTTGTAGCAGGAACATTTCAGATTACCTGTCAATGGTTTTTCAGCAGCTAGTTGCAATTTTGGTGTTCTTGCAGAAGATGAGTGCACATTCTTCTACTCCATCATCTTGATTTCTCTTTAGGTGTTCAGATTACACAAATATTAACTGGCTATATTATTGTTTAGTCACTTAGTCGTGTCCAACTCCTTGTGACCCCAAGGACTGTAGCCTGTCAAGCTCCCCGATCCATGGGATTCTCCAGGCAAGAATACTGGAGTGGGTTGCCATTTCCTCCTCCAGGGGATCTTTCTGACCTGCATCTCCTGCACTGGCAGGCAGATTCTTTACCACTGAGCCACCAGGGAAGCCCAACTGGCTATGTACAGTAGCCCTACCATTCATACACCCACAATTGGCCCATACTGTTCCATTTTTACTCTGTATTTTCTGCTGGTAATTTATTCCAGAAATAACCTCCATTTATCCAGGGAGGAATCATCTGTCTCACTTACTGTTCAGACTGTTCCCTCTTCTGTGTGTATTTCTTCTTCATAGCTCACCAGTGCCTCCTCCAGAGGAACAGAAGGGAAGGGAATTAAAGAAGCATTGGCAAGTCCCATTTTAACAACATCAGTAAAAAGATTTCATGTAGCAGAACTCTAACAGAAGTTTTGTGAACTATCTGAGGATCAAGTCATCTGGTTTCTCTATTTTTAGCTATATCTTACTTAGAAATCACTAAATCCCTTTTGCACAGATAAATCTCTCATTGTGTGTGCATCTCTCTAAGGATGTTTTGTTCACTGCACCTGTCCAAGAAGAAAGGGTGTCTTACCATGGGATCCATTAGAATAGCAAGCAGATTATCTTTGCTTTGGGGCATGAAGGGGAGGAAGAGCAGCTGTCGTCTCCGGATTGCAGAGACATGCGTGGCATTTAGGGGACGTGGAGAAACAAGGAGATTCCTTTGTAGGCTGTTTCTAAAGTGACTTAAGGAAAAAAATGACAGGCAGGGCACACAGCAGTTGGTTACCCATCTGTCTGCCTGTTCAGTCGCTGAGTCATGTCCAACTCTTTGAGACCCCATGTACTGCAGCACGCCAGGCCTCCCTGTCCTTCACTATCTCCTAGCATTTGCTCAGACTCATGTCCATTGAGTCAGTGATACCATCCAACCATTCATCCTCTGCTGCCCCCTTCTCCTTTTGCCTTCAATCTTTCCCAGCATCTACCCTTAGAGCACACCATTAAAAGATTCAAATTCACTCAGGAGTGGTGAAATATGGCCCTGCAGTCTCCTGCTCACCCCAGATAGACTCAGAGGGATCTGGCTCAGTGCACACGAGCTTGAGCAAACTCTGGAATTGTGAAGGATAGGGGAGCGTGGTATGCTGTAGTCCACGGGGTCTCAAAGAGTCAGACATGACTTAGCAACTGAACAAGCCACCACTGCCCAGACTTCCACTGAATTTTCTTTTTTTCAGTATTTCTTCTTGTCTCTTGCAAACCATTCATCTTCCTTGCTGTCTTTTTTCTCTGGGCAACTCTAACACACTGCGCTGGTTAGCACATCACTGCAATTTTAATTGCCATCATTATCACCAGCAAATATTCTTCCTGCTCTATTTCACGTGCTGCTATATATAAGCACAGCCCATCTGTGATCTGTGCTGAGCGGGCCTCCAAATGTTGGTGCCATAGATTCAAGTGCTAATTACGAGTGGCAGCACAGCTTTCTCCAGCATGATTATTTTCCCATCCAGCACCATGATAAAACATAGATAAAATATAAGGAGGTAATAAAGGCTTATGTTTACTGAGCACTTACTATGTTCCAGGCACTGTGCTTTATATGCCCTACCTCTGATAAGGATCACAGCCCCCTTAGAGAGAGGTATTAATACTATCCTCAATTTCCAAACAAAGAAACAAAAGCGCAGAGAGGTAAGAATATTGCCATTTTCACATCTTATAAATAGCAGAAACAGGAGTTGAATCTAAGTGGCTCTGGAACCCTCACTGCTAACCACTGGTCCACTGTCTCAACTAATGATATCAAGACCCTCACGAAAACCCATGGGCTTCAGAAGCTCAGTGGTAAAGAATCTGCCTGCCAATGCAGGAGACGTGGATTTGATCCCTGAGTCCGGAAGACCCCCTGGAAAGGGAAATGGCACTCCACTATTCTTGCCTAGAGAATCCCATGGACAGAGGAGCCTGGTGGGCTATAGTCCATGGGGTTGCAAAGAGTTGGACATGACTGAGCGACTAAAGCACATACACACACACAGACACACACACACACAAACACACACAGGAAAACCCACAGACTTCCATTGCTGCCTACAAGCTAATTCTCTTCATATTTGAGTTGCTTTATTTCACTGATTATATTCTCTGTGAGGAAGAAGTATCCATAATAGAAAAAGAAAAAAACAGTGGGAGGCGAATCCACCAGAGAATCTGTCCACTGACATTCTAGCAGCCAGAATGGGACAATCAGGGGTTCAAGGTCAGCTCCTGAGAGTCCACCCTGAGGACAATTGCTGAGCTCTGTCCATCTGGCCAGTGCTGCTTCTGAAGGATCACTCACTATGAAGACAGACAAACAACATCACACACCATGATATTCTGCTTGAAGTGAGGCGTCTCAGTCTGCTATGGCTGCCGTCAGAAAACTCTCCAGCCCTGGGGGCTCACACAGCAGACATAGTCCAAAATTCAGCTGCCTGTTGACTTGGTTCCTGGGGGACCCTCTTCATGGCTTGGAGGTGATTGTCTTCTCTCTGTGGTCACATGTGGTGAAAGGAGAGAGGGAGAGAGAATGAACTCTCAGGTGACTCTTCTTACAAGGGCACTAATCCCATCAGGGGCCCCTCCCCTGTGACCTCAGTTGACCACCATCACCTCCTGTGGAGCCCTATACAAGGTCACAGGTGTGGAGCCCTCTATCAAGGTCACAGGACAGAAATTTCTGGAACTGACCAAGCACCATAGCAACAGTTGTCATGAGCCTCTGGATCTAAATCAGCCAATTCTCTGACCCCCATATTGGGTAAAATACCCACCCTATTACCCACCTTATAGCATCCTAACCAATCACCTAATGCCACCCTTTCAGCAGGAATTTTCTTAGTCTTGAGGCTACAAAAATTGGCTACTAGCTCCCAAAAGGGGTTGGCTCTCCCTTGAGCTGGCCCATTGTTCTAACGGCTTCTCCCAATCTAACAAACTTTTTTCTCCTCTCATTCTGCCTCATGTCTGGAAATTCTTTTCCAACCTACTCACAGACCACAACACCTCCTAAACGCCATCACATCTCCCAACACCCTCACACCATGGGTAGGATTTTAGCATGCAGCTTTGTTGGGGACACGTTTGGTCCACAATGAGGCACTTTTATGTCACCCTTGTTCAGTCACTTATCTTTCCTGATGCGCTGTGTCCAACAGGGATACAGAGTGTCTGTCACTAAGATATTAAATTGGGGAGTGGGGGGTGGTTCGCAGCAGCTGCCCTGACAGACTGTCTGCCGGAAGCTTCAGGCACTGTCCCTGCCAGCAGTCAGGTGTCAGCGGGTCCCCTCCATCACACAAAGATGATCAGATGGTCATTGAAGAGTTTAGCGCCTCTTTATCGAGAAGTTTGCTTTCTGGTTTCCACTGAGAAGTTACTGGAACATATTCGTTTGCTTTTGTGAATATTCTAGTACCTCTGTGAAGTCTGACAAGGATGAAGATAAATCATAACTCCTGGCCACTCCCAGGAGAAAAACACAATGAGTTTTTCTCATTGTGAAAGTGAGTATGTCTCATGGAGAAATTGGACATGGCCATGGAGGAGGTTAGCAGCAGCCACTCCTGCCAAGGAATTTTTTTTTAATCTTTCTGAATTAGTGTTTATGTCATCAAGTCATGATTTCTCTTCTAACGTCAGTGCTCTATTAACTGTTTGTTTTAGTTTTCACCACTAAGAGTTCACTCTGGCCTGACAGTTCCATGAGTCCTGAGTTGCCTCAACATGGAAGGAGATCAGAGAAATTAAATACTGATCTCACGATAAATAACATGAAGCTCACGTGGAAAACATCTGCTAGGATGGAAACTTGGCAAAAACAGCATGTTTTCTTTAAATACAGAAATCTGTAATCAAGGGCTCCATTCACTTGGTATCAACAGCCTCCAAGGGTGTTTATAGATTCAGGGGATTAGATCTGATAGACAGAGTCCCTGAAGAACTATGGATGGAGGTCAGTAACAATGTACGATCCCAAAGAAAAAGAAATGCAAAAAGGCAAAATGGTTGTTAGAGGAGGCCTCACAAAGAGCTGAGAGAAGAAAAGAAGCAAAAGTCAAAGGAGAAAAGGAAAGATATACCCATCTGAATTCAGAGTTCTAAAGAAAACCTTCTTAAGTGATCAATGCAAATATATAGAGGAAAATTATAGAATGGGAAAGACTAGAGATCTCTTCAAGAAAATTAGAGATACCAAGTGAAGTGAAGTCGCTCAGTCGTGTCCGACTCTTTGTGACCCCGTGGCCTGTAGCCTACCAGGCTCCTCTGTCCATGGGATTCTCCAGGCAAGAATACTGGAGTAGGTTACCATTTCCTTCTCCAGGGGATCTTCCCAACCCAGGGATCAAACCAGGGTCTCCCACATTGGAGGCAGATGCTTTAACCTCTGAGCCGCCAGGGAAGCCCGGAGATACCAAGAGAACAAACATTTTGTGCAAAGATGGGCACAATAAAGGACAGAAATGGTATGGATGGACCTAAAAGAAGCAGAAGATATTAAGAAGAGGTGACAAGAAAACACAGAAGAACTATGCAAAATGGATCTTAGTGACCTAGATAACCATGATGGTGTGATCACTTACCCACAGCCAGACATCCTGGAATGCAAAGTCGATTGGGCCGTGGGAAGCATCACTATGAACAAAGCTAGTGGGGGTGATGGAATTCCAGCTGAACTATTTCAAATCCTAAAAGATGATTCTGTGAAAGTGCTGCACTCAATATGCCAGCAAATTTGGAAAACTCAGCAGCGGCCACAGGACTGGAAAAGGTCAGTTTTCATTCCAATCCCAAAGAAAGGAAATGCCAAAGAATGTTCAAAGTACCACACAATTGCACTCATCTCACACGCTAGCAAGCTAATTCTCAAAATTCTCCAAGCCAGGCTTCAGCAGTACGTGAACTGAGAACTTCCAGGTGTTCAACCTGGGTTTCAAAAAGGCAGAGGAGCCAGAGATCAAATTGCTAATATAGGTTGGATGATAGAAAAAGCAAGAGAATTTCAGAAAAACATTTACTTCTGCTTCATTGACTATGCTAAAGCCTTTGACTATGTGGATCAAAACAAACTGGAAAATTCTTAAAGAGATGGGAATACTAGATCAACTTACCTGCTTCCTGAGAAACCTGTATGCAGGTCAAGAAGCAACAGTTAGAACCAGACATGGAACAACAGACTGGTTCCAAATTTGGAAAGGAGTACGTCAAGGCAGTATATTGTCACCCTACTTATTTAATTTCTATGCAGAGTACATCATGTGAAATGCCGGGCTGAATGAAGCACAAGCTGGAATCAAGATTGCCGGGAGAAATATCAATAACTTCAGATATGCAGATGACACCACCCTTATGGCAGAAAGCGAAGAGGAACTAAAGAACCTCTTGATTAAGGTGAAAGAGGAGAGTGAAAAAGCTGCCTTAAAACTCAACATTCAAAAAGCTAAGATCATGGCATCCCATCACATCATGGCATCCCATCACATCATGGCAAATAGATGGGGAAACAATGGAAACAGTGACAGATTTTATTTTTGGGGGTTCCAAAATCACTGCAGATGGTGACTGCAGACATGAAATTAAAAGACATTTCTTTCTTGGAAGAAAAGTTATGACAAACCTAGATAGTATATTAAAAAGCAGAGACATTACTTTGCTAACAAAGGTCCACACAGTCACAGCTGTGATTTTTCCAGTAGTCATAAATGGATGTGAGAGTTGGACCATAAAGAAAACTGATCCCTGAAGAATTGATACTTTTGAATTGGGGTATTGGAGAAGACTCTTGAGAGTCCCTTGGACTGCAAGGAGATCAAACCAGTCAGTCTTAAAGGAAATCAATCCTGAATATTCATTGGAAGGACTGATGCTAAAGTTGAAGCTCCAATACTTTGGCCACCTGATGCAAGGAGCCAACTAGTTAAAAAAGACCCTGATGCTGGGAAAGATTGAAGGCAGGAGGAGAAGGGGTCAACAGAGGGTGAGATGGTTGGATGGCATCACCAACTCAATGGACATGCATTTGTGCAAACTCTGGGACATGCTGAAGGGCAGGGAAGCCTGGCATGTTGCCGTCCATGGGGTCGCAAAGAGTCGGATATGACTGAGCAACTGAACAACAAGAACAACAAAGGGTATTTAAGGTAGAGAAGAGTTTTCTGTTACACAGCAACCTGATGATAAAATGGAATGGGATCCAATCATCCATTGCTGCTCAGCAGAAATTCCTCAGAGGTTTCAGGGTTGGGACCATGGACCCATTGCCTGGTCCCACCCAATGTGGCTGCAGCCCTCAGACCTCACTGCTGGGTCACAGACCAGCAAGCACCACTGAAGCCAGACGTGCTATTCAAACCTAGCTGTGTGCTGACTGATGGACACTCCTTTCTAGCATGTTAACTGTAGGTCACTTGTTTTAGTCAGTGTCGTAAACACCATGTCATTGTCAGAGCAGGAGGCTGCCTTCTGTCCCCAAGAGCAATTCCAAGTTCGCCACTAAGAGGGGTCCTTGTGAAGAAGGTGGGTCCCAGGCTGGCTGTGTCAGTCATTCAGGGAATTTCCCCTCTCAAAGTTATCAGTTGTATTTACCATCTCCCTGATACAGATGACACAGTCCTCACTTACGGACTTGACAAGATCAAGTGTGGGTGGAAATGCAAAGGAAGCCATTGGAATCGTGAAGGAAAAACTGATCTCAGTACCTGGGGGATTAGGGACCTGTGAGATGCCTGTCCTTTTTTGTGCCCTAAACCTAAAGCCTTATCTTGGGCTTCCCAGGTGGCTCAGATGGTAAAGAACCTGCCTGCAATATGAGAGACTAAGGTTCAATTCCTGGATCAGTAAGATCCCATGGAGGAGGACACGGCAACCCACTCCACTATTCTTGCCTGGAGAATCCCACAGACAGAGAAGTCTGGAGGGTTACAGTCCATGGGATTACAATGAGTTGGACACGACTGAGCATCTTTCAAGTAGCTCATTTGTGTCCGACTCTTTGCGACCCTGTGGACTATATAGTCCATGGAATTCTCCAGGCCAGAATACTGGAGTGGGCAGCCATTCCCTTGTCCAGGGGATCTTCCCAACCCAGGGATTGAACTCAGGTCTCCTGCACTGCAGGCAGACTCTTTACCAACTGTGCCACCAGGAAAGCCCAAGAATACTGGAGTGAGTAGCCTATACCCTCTCCTGCAGATCTTCCCAACCCAGGAATCAAACAGGGGTCTCCTGCATTGCAGGTGGATTCTTCACCAGCTAAGCTACCAGGGAAGCCCACTTCCCTGGTAGCTTTCACTTACTAAACCCTTATCTATCCAAGTCTTACACTATCTCATCCAATTCTTAACAAGAATGGCTATTTGCTCTTCTGTGTTGTATGTTTTAAGTGGGTAGGGTTTTCTAAATTTATGTTTATTTAATGACACTGACACGGCACTTGTTATGCCAGCACAATTCTGAGCACTTACAAGATGCCGCCATGTGCATTCCTTCTCATACCTCTCAGGTAATTGCTGTCATCATCCCTGCTTTACCAATAAGACAATGGGTGTGAATATCACCTTGGCCAAGAACTTAGAGTAGTAAGTGGCAGAGCAGGATCCCTCCAGGAAGGATTCCTCCAATCTGTGTGCTCTTAAGCATGACCTGAGGATGCCTCTCCTGTCAGTCATCCAAACAGCCTCCAATCTGAAGATGCACCAGCTTTGAGTGCATCCTTCCTTCTAACACATCCTCAGAAGACCAGCTCCTCACAGGGAGACACAGTCTGTGGACAAGTCTCAACGCCCTGAACAGACTGGATTTCAGGTGAGTTGAAGTTCCTAACAAGGAATCATGGACCGAAGGTGGTCTCATCTCTGCGTGTGTCAGCCAGAAGCCACAGACTGCTTCTTGACTTAATACGTGATGAAAATTTGAATATGTGTGATGTCAGTGAATCCGAGCTCTCACCAGCCTGATGTCTGGCAGACTAAGACTGAGGAAGCCCACATGAGATGCCCCAAATGCAGCGTCTTTACAGTCAGTAAAGGGAGCGCATTCATTAAGTTAATGCAGAGCTTCATGTGTGTGTGTTCAGTGACTCAGTTGTGTCCGACTCCATTTGACCCCATGGACTGCATCTTGCCAGGCTACCCCATCCTTTGCTATCTCCCAGAGTCTGCTCAAATTCAAGTCTGTTGAGTTGGTGATGTCATCCAACCATCTCATCCTTTGTTGAGCTTCATTTAACGCAACCTAACTCTGAAAAGACTATCTGGTCTCTCAGCAAACTGTGTTTTCTCCTGCCACCAAGTTGTTATAATTACTCAGTATTCGGCCAGATGGCAAATAATTTCTGAAGTCAGACCAGGTGTTCAAGAAGCAGTGCTAATCTCCAAGCTGACGATGGCGGTGAAACTAATTTAAAAGCTGTAACAGCGGCACAGCACTGCTTCCATGAAGGCTGACCACAAAAAAAAAGGAAAGAAAAAATGGATATTTCCTGGAGATGAGGCTGAAATAAAGGCAGATAAGAGAAGGGAGGTCTTCCCTGATGGCTCAGCAATAAAGAATCTGCCTGCAATGCGGGACACCCGGGTTTGATACATGAGTCAGGAAGAATCCGTGGAGGAGGAAATGGCAACACATTCCAGTATTTTTGCCTGAAGAATCCCATAGACAGAGAAGCCTGGTAGGCTACAGTTCACGGGGTTGCAAAGAGTCAGACATGATTGAGTGACTAAGCACATGAGAAGGGAATGTTGCTGAGGCTGAATTATAAGTTCACCAACAGATGCTTCCACAGGTGTATGTGTGGCCACATGATTAATCATTTAGTCATGTCTGACTCTTTCTGATCATATGGACTGCAGCATGCCAAGCTCCTCTGTCCATGGGATTTCCCAGGCAAGAATACTGGAGTGGGTTGCCAAGCCCTCCTCCAGGGGATGTTCCTGACCCAGGGATCGAAGCCCGGAAGTCCCGTCTCCCGCATTGCAGGCAGATTCTTTACCCACTGAGCCACCTGGGAAGCTTCCACACCTGTGATGTCAATTTGAGGCTTTAGAGGAGGATCATCAATAAGCACTCAAAAAGGCTCAGAATGACCACCAACAGCAGACAGTGTCAACTCAGATCAATATCAAACTTGGACGCAGCCTGATTTTTCTCACATTTCTGCTTTAGGCAGGGAAGTCCAGATTTCACGGCCACAGCTGGAAGTCACAGAGTTTTAATTTGTTTTAAAATGAAGAGTTTCATTAGGCAACCTTCCCTGCATCCTGTCCCCAGTCCTTGAGGCAGGGACCTAATGCAAATTTGTGTCTAGAAGAGGCTGGTGTTTGGAAGGTTTTTCTAGAGTGACTGGGGAGTCTCAGGAAATACCTCCTTATGGGGCAAAATACAAAGCACTTCACATCTTTGGTAAAGGATCATTTTGACAAGGTGATGGTCAGCTTGGAGTCGGCCAGCTGTGGCTCAGAAGCCTGCCTCTTACACTGACGGTGACCTGGTGCTGGGAGCTCTGTGGACATCGGACCCATGCCCAGGGCCGCCCTTGCAGGGCCCCTGACATGGTCTAATTCTCCACCGTCACCATGTTGAAATTCTTCATAATTTTAAGCAAAGGACTCCCCTTTCTGTTTTGCACCAAGTCCTACAAATCATGTAGCTGGGGCTAACTGGATGAGCTATCTATTCTGCCTGAATTATAGCTTCTTCACCTATGAATTGTAGACAGATAATAGTACTCATATCACAGAGATGATTTGAAGACAAGAAATGAGGTCATGAAGCTCCTACTCCATGTGCTGCTGCTGCTGCTGCTAAGTCACTTCAGTCCTGTCCGACTCTGTGCGACCCCACGGACTGTAGCCCACCAGGCTCCTCTGTCTGTGAGATTTCCCAGGCCAGAAGACTGGAGTGGGTGGCCATTTCCTTCCTCCTGCACTGGCAGACGGGTTCTTTACTGCTAGTGCCACCCGGGAAACCCACTACCTGTGAATGCCTGCTGAAAGCTGCCGCTATTGGTGTTGAGGCCTGTTCATTGTTACTGTCACCATTAGTGTTGACTGTCAATATGGCCGACCTGCCCTGATGGCTGAGGAGGGTTGACCCCCATCCCATGGGTCTAACTTCACAGCACATGCGGAGCCTGATCTTCACTGTCACCATGGCACCAGTCCATCCTCCCTCACCCGCCTTATTCCACAGCCAGCTCAGACTTGTCTCATGCATGTACGTTCCCTAGGACAATGACGAGAACATGACCTCTGGAGGCTTCAGCCTAGAAGCCCCACAACATCTGGGCTTCCCTGGTGGTTCAGTGGTAAAGAATTCACCTGCCAACGCACAAGACAAGGGTTCAATCCCTGGTCTGGGAAGATGCCACCTGCCACTGAGCAACTGACTGCATGCGCCACAACTACTGAGCCTATAGTTGCCTCGAGAGCCCGGGAGTCACAAGTACTGAAGCCTGCAGGCCTAGAGCCCACGCTCCACAACAAGAGAAGATATCACAGCAGAGAAGGTGGTGCACCACAACTAGAGAGAAGTCCCCACTCGCTGCAATTAGAGAGAAGCCCACACAGCAACAAAGACCCAGCACAGCCAAAAATTAATAAATAAATAAACTTTTTTTTTTTTAAAGAAGAAACTTCACAACATCTCCTCCACACATCCTGTGGATCCCAGCAAGACATACGGTCAGCTCAGATCCAAGGGGACAGAAAAACAGATGCTGCCTTGAATGGGACGTGGTGTGTGTGAATTACAAGGACTTCTGGTCACATTCTGCAATCCACTGCTATCTGTCATCTGTCCCACAGTATTTCTGTGTCTGCACAACATTCACGTCATCCCAGAGACTCAGTAAGTCCCTCCCCACCTGCGGCATTCAGTTACGGTTGGGGACCTGTCCTGTGTCAGATCAACACATGGGTGAAGCTCCCCAGGGGCAGCTCCTGAGACACATCCATCGTGATCCAGAGGCCATGACTCAAACAGACAAGTCTTCAGCTCTGCACGCATGAGCAAACACAGATTCAGGGACGGGAACTCAAATGCCCCCGTTCGAAGTGTGGGAGAACGTGACCCAGTGCTGTCAAGAGCCTGAGGATGTTCTGAAACACAGTCCAGATAAGTATCTGGGGCCAGCTTCTCTGGGGAATGTGATGTTTCTTGGACGTTCCCAGTCCTGCTCCCCAGGAGTGCTTCCATAATCTACTATCCTCCTGTATCTTTTGACTTCAGCCCCTGAGATGTCCTCCTTGCCTAAAAAATCATAACAATAATCTGTGTTTGCATCTGCAAAGTTTGCTCAGTCACTTTCTGCCCATTGAAGTTTCAGAGTCCAGAGACCTCTTCTCATGTGTGTCTGTCCATTTACCTCAAATAATTAGAACTTTCACCAACATACTTCTTTGTATTTTTTCTGAGTTTCTCTTGAATCTTACTGGGGTTGGTTCCATGCCCCAAAGGCCACATCCATAATTGAAGACCAGTCTTTCCTGTTTGGGGCATGCCCAGCTACCACAGGACAACACCTTTAAGATTCTTAGAAACCATTTGTCTAGCTTATCAGATCTAACTGTCAGAGACTTAGATATGTCACAGACAATACTTCACAAAGTGAAATCTCCAGACCGGCAGCATCACCTAAGAACTTGCTGGAAATGCAATGAGTATGTCCCACCTTGAAACAACTCATTCAGAATCCTCCGGAAAGAAGGAGGATTTTAGCAAGCCCTCCAGACAATATTCATGCTAGAGCTGAAGACCCATGGTTGTACATAAGGGTCTTACAGCCACACCTTTGCCTTGATCCTTATCCAGAGATCATTTCTTACCATGAAAGTTATTTGCAGACCAGAGAAACTGGGGATGAAAAACAGGTTTCCAATTTTCCCAATTCAAATTTTCATCATTTTCCAATTCAGCAACTCTTTGAGACACTGTATTCCCTCTAAATTCTCTTTGCAAGCTGAAAATACTCCTCTTAGCATTTCTCTTTCATCCAGTTAATGTATCACATGCAGCTGAAAGAATGTAACTGATCTTCTCAGTGTTCTCCCTGGATCTCTCCAAAGCCAGACCCACATGTTTTATGAGGACATTGTCTACACTCCGAGTTCTCTCAGGACACAACACTGCTGAAATGAAATGATGTGCACTGGTGTTGGGGGCAAGATAGCAGAAGATCCTGAGCTCACCCCCTCCCATAGGCATGCCAAAATTACCATGGCTTACAGAGCAACTATCTCTGAGAATGACCTGAACACTGGCTGAAAATATTCTCCACAAACAAAGATACAAGGAGGAGCCACAATGAGCTGGGTAGGAGGGGAAAAAATGCAATGGAGTCTCGACCCACACCCCCAGCACCGTGACTCACAAGCAGGAGGAATCTCACAGGGTCTCCCCAAGAAACGAGGGGTCTGAGCCCCACATCAGGGTTTCCAACCTGGGTCCTGCACCAGGAGGATGAGCCCCCAAGATGCCAGCTTTGAAAACCAGCATCAGTGTCATTCAGAAGAGCTGGGGACTGTGGGGAATTAAGACTATACTCTTAAAGATGGCACACAAAATCTCACATGCTCTGAGTCCCAGCCCAGAGGCAGCAGTTTGAAAGGTGCGTCAGGCCCACTTACTGATCTTGGAGCACAACCCAAGGAAGCAGAAGGCAGTTAGAAAACCCCCAGGGGCACAGACAGTGGCTGCAGCCATTTTCAGAATCTCAATCCACAGTGTTGACACCAGAGGCCTGCCCCACCCACCAGCATTCCCTCGACAACCAGAGAGGGCTTCTCAGACAGCCAAGCCGGGAGCACACCTTCCCACACCAGAATGCCTGCAACTGGGTCCCCCCACAACAGAAGGAAAGATGCCACTCCATACCCACAAATCAATCAACATATTACACCAGAGTAATAAGATGAAAGGTAAAATTTGCACGCTTATCTCAATAGATGCAGAAAAAGCATTTGAACAATCCAACATCCACTTATGATAAAAACTCTCAAAACAGGAAGTATATAAAGGGAACATACTGAACATTATGCAGGTCATATACTACAAACCTACAGCCAACACTATACTCAAAGGTGAAAAATGGAAAGTATTTCCTCTGAGACGAGGAACAAGACAAGGATGACCACTCTCACCACTTTTATTGGGAGTCCTAACCCAAACAATCAGTCAAGAAAAGAAACAAAAGACATCCATATTGGAAAGGAAAAAATAAAACTCTCACTGTCTGCAGATGATATGACACTATATGTAGAAAATCCTAAAGACACCACCAAACTACCACTAGAACTCATCAGTGTATTCAATGAAGTTGCAGGACACAAAAGTAATAGACAGAAATCTGTTGCATTTCTATACACATAACAAACTATGGTGAAAAAGGAATGAAGGAAACAATCCCATTTACAATTGCATCAAAAAGAATAAAACACCTAGGAATAAATCTAAATTTTACAGGTTTTCTATTAAAAAGCTATAATAACAAATATATATAATCTATAATATAACATAATATATGGTGACAACATTATTTATTTCAATAGTATGTAAAAAAAATCTCTGATTTGGACATTTAATAATATGAAACATTAAAAGAAAAGAATATTAATACAAAATAAATGTTAATAAAAAGCATTTAAAACTGAAAGGTAATATCACAAATATTCACTATTTTTAAATTATTCTTAAAATGGTCACTAAAAAGAAACTAATTGTTCTATAGTTTTGATCTTGTTTCATGACAATATTCTAGAACCAAAAAAACAAGTTTTTGTTTTATTTATTTCTTTATAAAGATGAAGATCTTTTTGTCTGCATGCCTTGAATTGAGTTTACGATTGGAATTGACCCTGTGCTGCTAATTCAGAGTTTAGATCTATTTTTGTTGTCCCAGTGCATTATTCCTCATCAGTCCCACCTGCCCTTTGCATTTCTTCTGTCAAAGAACAAACACCTTTCCAGATAGTCTAACACTGGAAAACACAGCCACCGTGGGCTGTGTTTGAATGACACAATATCTGGTCCCCTAGAAAAGTTAGCAGCACAGATCCAGGAGCTGAAAATGCCAATTTAAGGACTCATTTCACTTTCAATACCCATTTCTTGGACCATCGCTCGTCATACAAAACAAGCATGTAAACTTATTACTACTTGTTTTATTTGTAAGAAGGACTTGCCATGAACTGCAGACTGGCTTTGTAGGTGTCAACACTCATGAGCAATCCACTCAGATCAGCGCATGATCACCTCTGTTCCTGGAACATGGACACTGACCTTCAACCCCACGTCAGCTGCTGACTTTGTGTCAGTGGATTCTTTAGACCAAGTAATTAGTGTCCCTGTGTTATTTGTTAAATTTTAGTTCTCCCAGAAGAGTTACACAACTCTTTCTCACTTCCCTAATATTAATTTTTTCTTCAGAACTGGGGATTCTGAAAAAAAAAATAAGTTTCCTGAGAAAATATTAAGAGGAAAATTCCTCTTAGAAACAATAAATTCACTTTACCATATACTGCTCTATAAAAATCTTGACTTTGTGCTTTGAACAATTATCTTGACAAGAGGCTTTTTCTTTGTAAGAATATTCTTATGAGATTATACAGGAATCCTGTGAAGACCTATATTCTCTTGAATGAGATTAAATATCTGTTATATCTGGAGTTCTCTCCAAGCGACACCTGCTTCGTTGAGACGAAGTCAATTTTATGCCTCCATCTTAAGTTACTCAGATATCTGCAAAGGTTCAGTCCAATGTTTTTTATGTTCACATTTTGGTAGCTTATACGTGCTGAAAATAGATGTTTGCCAACTGGTACATCTATCTTCAGTGTCACACATGGGTAAATGCCAGCGCTGAATATAACTGATTTCCTTTATTAACACTGAAACAAAGACTCTCAAACATTCCGCTTAAGTCATCATGGAAACATGATTTTTGTACCTGTCACAGAGAGAGAATCTCGCATTGTCTGTTTGTTTTGACTTAAAATAATCCTTTGATATTTATTCCCTTTTCTTGTGCTCTTTTCACTCCCTTTTGTCAGTGACTGTCTCAGCAATATATCTCTAGGGGTTCTTAGAGCTTGTGTCGCAGTGAATTCTCCTGAACTGGATCAATGTGGGCTCTATTTCCCTACATTTTACAACATGACACTTAGAGTTATATAGCCACCTACTTGCCTGGGAGACATTCTGACAACCTTCCTGTTTTCAGATCCCAGGAAATGTAGATGCTTCTCCTGACTCCAAGAGCAGCTACAGGCCACCAGCAGTATCTCCTTAATGACTTGTTCTTAGAGGAAGCACAGAGGAGAAACACTCTGGATAAAATGAAGGTCAAAGCTCAAAATGTTAGATCACTGCTTTTTCAAGAGTCTTTGACTGATTTGGTGCAAATGATTATCAATTCTCTTCATTTGAGGTGATGCTGGCAGTGATGAAGGGTGGGGGTGGGGGTCTTTGCAGAAAGGATACAGAAGAGCCACCCCCTCTGAGGACCACAAATTCTACAACACTGTAAGTCTCTCTGAATATCCACACAACCCCACTCCACAAAGCTACATCCACGCTCCTTGACCACAGTTGTCTGTACCTGTTCTGCACTTATCTGTATCTGGAACCCGGCCAGCAGGTCCCTCTGCATGTGGGGCTAAGTATTCACACCTGCCCTGCAGTACCTGCAGGAAGAGTCAAGACCTGTTCCCAACAAGCTCCAGAGTCTTCTGAGACCCTAACATTCCATCCTGCCCTGCCTAACATGGGCAGCCTCTCTGACGAGCTCACTGGGTTGCTACACTGGTTTGATCATCTTCCTACTTATTGATTTCCACTTCTCCCTGGAGTGCTATACATTGGGTCACTCTCAGCTTCAACCTCAGAAGTCCTGTCACCCAGCTTGGGCTCCAGGCACCAGGAGCTACTCAGTGACGATGTCTCAGGTTCCATCACTCCCTGTGATCCACCCTGACCCTCTGTCTCTAGCTGTAGTTCAACAGGTCCTGTTCTCATTTGAAATAAACCTGGTAAATTCTGACTAAAGATCCTAATTTGGACTGTAGGTAGAACACGCATGCTATTACCATAATGAAAACAGAAATGTATCTTAAGCAAAATATAACCACATATGATGCAACTAATCAGTGGTTCCATGATATAGTTCTATGATTCTATGGTCAGCGATGATATGATAACAAGCTGTGCAAATAGGATTCAGAGCAGGAGACTCAGTAAATGATCACAAGATGCACTTTATAAAAATAACACAGTAAGTGCTCTTACACTCTCTAAGGGACTTCCTTGCAGTCCAAGGGACTCCCTTACTGCAAGGAGATCCAACCAGTCCATCCTCAAAGAAATCAGTCCTGAATATTCATTGCAAGGACTGATGCTGAAGCTAAAACTCCAATACTTTGGCCACCTGATCTGAAGAACTGACTCAATGGAAAACTGATGCAGGGCAATATTGAAGGCAGGACGAGAAGGGGACAACAGAGGATGAGATGGTTGGATGGCATCACCGACTTGACCAACTTGAGTTTGAGTAAACTCCAGAAGCTGGTGATGGACAGGGAAGCCTGTCGTGCTGCAGTCCATGGGGTCAAAAAGAGTCAGACACGACTGAGTGACTGAACTGAACTGAAGTGCTCTTACATATAGAGAAGTATATGAATTTTAAAATCAATACTTAAATGCATTTTGATTTTGCATTTTCTTCTCCAAACTGTTCTCAGAGATTAAAATTTCATATCAGCATCACCATTTTCTAGAAGTTGGAAAGATAATAGCTACTACTAATTCCAATCTGTATTCTTCTATGAATTTATTTAAATTTGGAATTAAGCCTGAATTACACCCTTCAGGTCCTCAGATATCACAGCTGCTTCCAGGACAGTGGGAAGTCTCTACAGCCTGAAATCTGACATTGTGCCATCTCATATGCTACATTTTGCCTAGAGAATGTATCAGATTAGCCAAAAAGTTTGTTTGGGTTTTTCCATAACATTTTATGCTTCCCTGGTGGCTCAGATGGTAAAGAATCTGCCTGCAATGTGAGAGACATGGGTTCAGTCCCTGGATTGGGAAGATCCTCTGGAGAAGGGAATGGCTACCACTCCAGTATTCTTGCCTAGAGAATTCCATGGATAGAGGAGCCTGGCAGGCTACAGTCCATGGGGTCGTGCATGGGGTTGGACGTGACTGAGAGATTTTCACTTTCACTTTTCATTTTCATAGCATTTTACAAGAAAACTCAAACAACCATTTTGGCCAACCCAGTAGGTGATCAGAAGCCATTCTCTGATGACTATTGGGAAGGGATGTATTTTATCTTGTATGCTATTCATACTCAACATAACATCTACTTCACTGTTAGGTGTGTCGTGTGTGCTCAGTCACTCAGTTTTGTCCAACTCTTTGCATCCCTATGGACTGTAGCCCTCTAGGCTCCTCTGCCCATGGAATTTTCCAAGCAAGGATACTGGAGTGGGTTTCCATTCCCTTCTCCAGGGAATCTTCCAGACCCAGGGATTGAACCTGGGTCTCCTGCATTGCAGGCAGACGCCTTACTATCTGAGTTCACCAGGGAAACCCATTCATAGTAGGGATCAAGGCGAATTTTCATGGTGTCTTACTGTGCTCCCTCTCCTCATTTGCAAATCAAATCTTACAAAATAGGCAAAATCTGCCTAGTTACATTTTTAATTACTATTTATAAAAAGCTTCCCAGTCCCCTAAGCTCATTAGCTCTCAACTAAAGCAAATTTTTCATTTGTCTCTATTATTTTTCATAGTATTTTCTTTAAAGATGAGCAGCTATGTTTTTCCCAACAAAAAGCCTACCTGCCCCTCCCTCTGTCACTTGAGTGGTGAAGCTTGGAAGAAGGCAGGTTCTAACCTAACATGTTTGTTGTGTCTGAGCCACCCCACAGGCTGGCTCCAGCAGCGTGAACCATAGCTGCTAAGTTATGAGCATTTTTGAAAGTCCAGTTGAAGTGTAAAAGGGGCTCATTGTCCAGGAATTTCTCTGGTGGTCCAGCGGTTAAGACTCCATGCTTCCAATGCACTGATTGGGGAACTAAGATCCAACATGCCAAGGAGCATGGCCAGAAAATAACAATAAATAAATAAAAAGGTGCTCAGTGTCCAGAAAAAAATTAGATCATATCTACTCTAGCTTCCATATCTCTGGCTTTTAAAATTTTAAGTATTCATATTTGAATGATCTGATGCTCTTATACATTTAAATTCTTTATCTCAAAACCATATGATTATCTCAATAGATGCAGAGAAAGCCTTTGACAAAATTCAACACTCATTTATGATTAAAACTCTCCAAAAAGCAGGAATAGAAGGAACATACCTCAACATAATAAAAGCTATATATGACAAACCCACAGCAAGCATCACCCTCAATGGTGAAAAATTGAAGGCATTTCCCCTGAAATCAGGAACAAGACAAGGGTGCCCACTCTCACCACTACTGTTCAACATAGTGTTGGAAGTTCTGGCCACAGCAATCAGAGCAGAAAAAGAAGTAAAAGGAATCCAGATAGGAAAAGAAGAAGTAAAACTCTCACTGTTTGCAGATGACATGATCCTCTATATAGAAAACCCTAAAGACTCTACCAGAAAATTACTAGAGCTAATCAATGAATATAGTAAAGTTGCAGGATATAAAATTAACACACAGAAATCCCTTGCATTCCTATATACTAACAATGAAAAAACAGAAAGAGAAATTAAGGAAACAATACCATTCACCATTGCAACAAAAAGAATAAAATACTTAGGAGTATATCTACCTAAAGAAACAAAGGACCTATACATAGAAAACTATAAAACACTGATGAAAGAAATCAAAGAGGACACAAACAGATGGAGAAACATACCGTGTTCCTGGATTGGAAGAATCAATATTGTCAAAATGGCTATTCTACCCAAAGCAGTCTATAGATTCAATGCAATCCCTATCAAGCTACCAACGGTATTTTTCACAGAACTAAACCAAAGAATTTCACAATTTGTATGGAAATACAAAAAACCTCGAATAGCCAAAATAATCTTGAGAAAGAAGAATGGAACGGGAGGAATCAACCTGCCTGACTTCAGACTCTACTACAAAGCCACAGTCATCGAGACTGTATGGTACTGGCACAAAGACAGAAATATAGATCAATGGAACAGAATAGAAAGCCCAGAGATAAATCCACGAACCTATGGACACCTTATCTTTGACAAAGGAGGCAAGGATATACAATGGAAAAAAGACAACCTCTTTAACAAGTGGTGCTGGGAAAACTGGTCAACCACTTGTAAAAGAATGAAACTAGAACACTTTCTAACACCATACACAAAAATAAACTCAAAATGGATTAAAGATCTAAATGTAAGACCAGAAACTATAAAACTCCTAGAGGAGAACATAGGCAAAACACTCTCCAACATAAATCACAGCAAGATCCTCTATGACCCACCTCCCAGAATATTGGAAATAAAAGCAAAACTAAACAAATGGGACCTAATGAAACTTAAAAGCTTTTGCACTACAAAGGAAACTATAAGCAAGGTGAAAAGACAGCCCTCAGATTGGGAGAAAATAATAGCAAATGAAGAAACAGACAAAGGATTAATCTCAAAAATATACAAGCAACCCCTGAAGCTCAATTCCAGAAAAATAAATGA
Source organism: Cervus elaphus (assembly GCF_910594005.1). Taxonomy (NCBI): domain Eukaryota; kingdom Metazoa; phylum Chordata; class Mammalia; order Artiodactyla; family Cervidae; genus Cervus; species Cervus elaphus. The sequence goes on from NC_057825.1 coordinate 59,660,612, forward strand.
CCCAATCAAAAAATGGGCCAAAGAACTAAACAGACATTTCTCCAAAGAAGACATACAGATGGCTAACAAACACATGAAAAGATGCTCAACATCACTCATTATTAGAGAAATGCAAATCAAAACCACAATGAGGTACCATTACACGCCAGTCAGGATGGCTGCTATCCAAAAGTCTACAAGCAATAAATGCTGGAGAGGGTGTGGAGAAAAGGGAACCCTCTTACACTGTTGGTGGGAATGCAAACTAGTACAGCCGCTATGGAAAACAGTGTGGAGATTTCTTAAAAAACTGGAAATAGAACTGCCATATGACCCAGCAATCCCACTTTTGGGCATACACACTGAGGAAACCAGATCTGAAAGAGACACGTGCACCCCAATGTTCATCGCAGCACTGTTTATAATAGCCAGGACATGGAAGCAACCTAGATGCCCATCAGCAGATGAATGGATAAGGAAGCTGTGGTACATATACACCATGGAATATTACTCAGCCATTAAAAAGAATTCATTTGAACCAGTCCTAATGAGATGGATGAAGCTGGAGCCCATTATACAGAGTGAAGTAAGCCAGAAAGATAAAGAACATTACAGCATACTAACACATATATATGGAATTTAGAAAGGTGATAACGATAACCCTATATGCAAAACAGAAAAAGAGACACAGAAATACAGAACAGACTTTTGAACTTTGTGGGAGAAGGTGAGGGTGGGATGTTTCAAAAGAACAGCATGTATACTATCTATGGTGAAACAGATCACCAGCCCAGGTGGGATGCATGAGTCAAGTGCTCCGGCCTGGTGCACTGGGAAGACCCAGAGGAATCGGGTGGAGAGGGAGGTGGGAGGGGGGATCGGGATTGGGAATACATGTAAATCCATGGCTGATTCATATCAATGTATGACAAAACCCACTGGAAAAAAAAATAAAAAAATTAAAAAATAAAATAAATAAATAAAAAAATTCTTTATCTCTCTTACTAGCTGGAGGAAAAACACAATCCCAAGTATCTCTGCCTGCAATGCAGGAGGCCCAGGTTTGATTCCTGGGTTGGGAAGATCCTCTAGAGAAGGATATGGCAACCCACACTAGTATTCTTGCCTGGAGAATCCCATGGACAGAGGAACCTGGCAAGCTACAGTCCATGGGGTTGCAAAGAGTAGGACACAACTGAGCAACTGGCCACCTGATTCAAAGCACCGACTCATTGGAAAAAACCCTGATGCTGGGAAAGATTGAAGGCAAGAGGAGAAGGGGACAACAGAGGGTGAGATGGTTGGATGGCATCATCGACTCAATGGACATGAGTTTGAGCAAACTCTGGGAGACAGTGAAGGACAGGGAAGCCTGGCAACTGAGTGACTGAGCACATTCACATTATGCATATATGTATATAATTTATATTTTTGTTATTCAGCTGCTCAGTCATGTCCAGCTCTTTTCAACCTCATGGACTGCAGCACACCAGGCTTCCCTGTCCTTCACTGTCTCCTAGAGTTTGCTCAAATTCATGTCCATTGAGTCGGTGGTGCCATCTAACCATCTCACCCTCTGTTGTCCACTTCTACTCCTGCCTTCAAACTTTCCCAGCATCAGGATATTTTCCATAAGTCAGCCATTCACATTAGGTGGCCGAAATATATCAGAGCTCCATATTCAGCATCAGTCCTTCCAATGAAGACGCAAGACTGATTTCCCTTAGGATTGACTGGTTTGATTGCCTTGCAGTCCCAGGGACTCTCAAGAGTCTTCTCCAAAACCACAGTTCAAAAGCATCAATTATTTGGTGCTCAGCCTTCTTTATAATTCAACCTTCACATCCATACATGACTACTGGAAAAACCATGGCTTTGACTATACAGAACTTTATTGGCAAAGTGATGTCTCTGCTTTTTACTATGCTACCTAGGTTTGTCATAGCTTTTCTTCCAAGGAGCAAGCATCTTTTAATTTCAAGGCTGCAGTCACAATCCACAGTGATTTTGGAGTCCAGAAATATAAAGTCTGTCTTTGTTTCCACTTTTTTCCCATGTATTTTTCATGAAGTAATGGGACAGGATACCCATGATCTTATACAATATAATTTATATTATGTACATATATGTATCCTCAGTCATTTACAAGTGACTGTACCTGATTTTTCTGGTGCTTAGCTCAATTTGGATTAATTTTTAAAAATAAAGATGTGCACTTTATTTCATTATTTTGCAATTTTGGGAGCCATGCTGCATGGCTTGTAGGATCTTAGTTCCCCAACCAAGGATTGAACCTGGGCGTTTGGCAATGGGAGTGCAGAATCCTAACCACTGGACTGCCAGGGAAGTCCCCGTTTGGCTTAATTTTTATTTATACACAAGTATCATATTATGTCCCAGGTAGTTTTGAAATAGGTGCTTGTTAATTAGCATCATCATATGTAGTATAGCTAAAACCGAACAGACAGAGAGAAATACAGTCCTGCCAGCAACAAGGGTGCTGTGTCACGAGATAAAATCAAGCAGAACCATCTGGGAACCAACACAAGGCCTTCCTTACTCTCTTATCCCGCCAGGGAGCCATCCGTCAAGCTATATTATTCAGACGTGAAAAGGAAAATCATCAGGTTCTTAAAGGACTAACTTCTTTGTAAAATCAGATTCAGATTGTAGCTCAGCCCAATCAAGAAAAACCCAGTAGGCCTGATTCTCACACATCCCCAGGCACCTCATTCACACCCCAATGCCTAAAACGTTTGGTGAGTTCAAAAGCACTGAGCTTCCCTGGACAAGCACATAGGAAAAATGCAAACAGGGGCACATGAATTTTTTTTAGGAAATACCGGGGAATTCTGGTGGTATTCAACTAGAAGGCAAAGTTCCAGGGGACCAAAATCTCTTGAGTTAAAAGGGTGAAAGGAAAAGGAAGTGGCAACTCACTCCAGTGCTCTTGTCTGGAGAGTCCCAGGGGCAGAGGAGCCTGGTGGGCTACAACCCATGGTATTTCAGAGTCGGACATGACTAAGCAACTAACACACACACACACAAGTGTGAAAAGTAAGACTCATACCAACAGACATCAGGAGATTGCCCAGTGGGGTTATCAAAACTAGAGAAATGCCCAGAGTTAATAGGTCTGTAATATTTTGAACTGTATGTTCATATCTCCTCTCATTGGATAACCCCACATGCTTATATCCAGTAGAGGGCTCAGAATTCAGGCTAAGATGGCCCACTTATTGATGCACAATGTCCATGTTGATGCTGACTGAAATTAACACAGTTGTTGGGTCTATCCTGTATGCTTTGCTGTTGTTCAGTTGCCCAGTTGTCCATTGACCCCGTGGACTGCAGCATGCCAGGCCTCCACGTCCCTCACAATCTCCCGGAGTTTGCCCAAGTTCACTTTCATTGCATCAGTGATGCTGTTCATCCATCTCATCCTCTGGTGCCCTCTTCTCCTTCTGTTCTCCATCCTTCCCAGCTTCAGGGGCTTGTCCAACATCAAGTATCAAATAAAGGAAAGAACTCTAAAATGGAGGGACTTATCATTATTTCCTGAAAAACTAACTAGAAGTCCATCTTTGACATGGAGTTCTAGGTGTTTCCCTGGTTTATTTCATCATTTTTGTCATAGAGGAGTAAGGAAAGAGAAACTGCTGATCAAAAATACCTTTACCCAACACTCACCCCTGCAAAAAAAAAAAGTGTCTTTACCTATTCTTCTGCCTGAGTTGACTGAAAATTGCCTTACTTTATAACTGCTTTGGGAAAGGAGACCTGGATTCAATTAGAGAGAAAATTTGCTTGTATTACATTTGTTTTCTCAATTAAGGTATGTTTGGCGGATATTTCAGAGATATAACAAATCACCACATATTGCAGTATTTGTTGAGAATGAACCTTGATTTCTACACAATTGAGGAGAAAAATAGCTCTACCAGCATAAATCATTCTCCAAAATGAATCTTGATGATTCTTTCCAGAGATTTGCGACCATGTGAACACAACTTCCAAGATAAATGCCACTTCAAAGATACAAATAAAAAGAAATAGAATATTTTATAAAAATTTACCTGAGTCATCTTGGTTGCAAATGACTGAAGGACTCAGCCCAGTTTCCTTAGGTGTAAAAGGAAGAATCAGCTGATATAATCGTCAAGTCCAGAAGCCATCTGGCAAAGCCCCATACTCCCTTCTCTCTGGGGTCAGCTCTGTTTCTCCTCGGGTTGTTGAAGATTCTGAGGCAGAATCTCCCAGATTCTCTAGATCTTACACGCTCCCACGTTCACATCCAAGGTAGGCAAGTGTCCTTTTCAGGGATCTCCGAGTCTTACCTATGTCAGACTCACCTACCTCTCCCAACACCAGGGTCCTGTCTCCACCTTTGTTATTGTTCAGTTGCTAAGTCATATCGAACTCTTTGCAACTCCATGGACTGTAGCCTGCCAGTCCACTGTAGCTCCTCTGTCCATTGGATTCTCCAGGCAAGAATATTAGAATGGGTTGCCATTTCCTCCTCCAGGGGATCTTCCTGACCCAGGAATTGAACCCGAGTCTCCTGCATTGCAGGTCAATTCTTTACCACTGAGCCACCAGGAAATCCCTTTAGATCTTGGATAAGACACTTCACTAAAGCAACACAGTCTATGAGTAGAGGACCGGGTATCTTCCCACAGGGAAAGGAAGCTACAGTTACCAGAAAGGGATCAAATGCCTTTTCCTGGAGAAAAGAAGAAAAGAAAAAAGAAAAAAAAACAGATGCTCAGTGTTCACAAAATAAGGAAAAAATGCTTTTTTTCCTTCATGGAGAATTTGGGACATAAATCAAGAAGCAATCTAACAGTACCCACTGCTCCAGTACCCAGAAGTTTTTTCTATTAATAGTTTGAAGTTTTTTTTTTTTTTTTTTTTTTTACAGATACCTATTTTGTCCTTCACTTAATCTGTTCTATGGATATTTTTAGCCATTGGATTCTTTTCTTTTACAAATCGTTATCAAAATCGCATGCTCTTACATAATGTGCATTTTCTTTAACACTATTCTGTAAAGGCTTTTAGAAAACTCAACATCTTTTTTAACAGAAAATCTGATCATTAAGCCCATTCCGCCCTTATGACAAAGTAAGTTGGGTATGAAAAGGTGCAGTGGTGTCTCTTTGATAATCATATAAATTTAATATAATTGGGGGCACACTCTTGAAATAGCCTCCTCCCATGACTACATGTATCATTATATTATGCTCATTTTTTTATATCTCTGAATAATATTTAATAGTATCAATTTTAATAGGATCCTGTATTCTTTTGTCTGAATGTTCTATATTTCATATGGCTGATTTCTACTCTGGTATTTCAAATATTTTAATTGATTTATATAAAAAACCAACTTCAATTAATATTCTTGACTATAAATCTATCTTTGCATCTTTAATTATTTCCTTAGGATAAATACTTCGAAGCAGAATTACTGGGTAAGATAATTTAAAATGAAGTTTTAGATATGTATTGCCAAAATGCCCTCCAGAAAGACGGTTCCATTTATATTCACAATCCCACTCTTGCTAACATTGGTTTTTAAATTGTTTTATTTTAAATTTAGAATCAGTGTACTCACATCGCTAAGACTTTCAAACAGCCCCGGTGTTTCAATGAGTTCTGCTTTCAGCACATCTACTGATTAACATTTTTCAACCATGGATTATGCTTCTGTTCCCTGATATATTAAATCTGAATTGCATTTATTACCTCCTGTGCTATAAAATAAGTGCCTCAACACACCTCATTTACCTCTCTCCCCACACTTTCTGACAATTTTTATATTATTTATACTTTATTCTATTTTTGCAAAAATATATTATTTTATATTCTATTTTTCAGATCTCAATATAATTTGATCTTCTAAAACTAAGAATTTTAGTTTTGTCTACTAGAGTTTTATTAAGTTTGGGCAGAATCGTTCACTTCTCCACATAGTAAAACAGAAATATGTTCATAGTACCTTCTGCCCTCCCCCCACTCCCATCCAGTCTCTTCACCTCCGGCCCATTTGCTGTGCTTCGGTTGCTCACATGGCACAAAAATAAACCCATGCCTTTTTTCCCCTGTAGGACCAGAGGTCAATGCAAATTTTAAAGCATTAGTGGTGTATAACCAGACACTTTTGTAGAAGAAAACTCTGATAGTGCATAAGCTAATTGTGGCATGGAGCACAAACGTCTGGTAAGGTGAGCCACTTAGCAGGCGGATGATGAGGTCGAGCTGAGATAAGGTGAGAAGGAAGAGCATCAACACAGAGCAAGTCATGATGGAAAGGAGATTGAATTTAGGGAGCCTTCCTGAGTCTACTTACCATGTTTGGTGACTATAAAGGATGAGAAGGGATGGGCTTGGGAAGACATGGAGGTCGAAGGGTGGTGGAAGGAAGCTGGTAGACACAGGAAGGACCTGCAGGGGTGGATCCAACTGAGGTTGCACCACACTCAGGAATCCACATTTAGTGTCCTGGCCACAAGGTACTCAGAAATAGATTGGGAAAGGTGAGCTTCCAGGAAACAAAGTTGGGCAGGTGCTTACAGGTAAAGCACAAGGCAAAACCAAGACAGAACAAGATGGAAGGGTCTAAATGGCAGGTGACCCTAGTGGGGGGGCGGGGCTTGGGTTTGTGGCTTGTGTCCCATGTTGCCACGGGAGATTGAGGAAAGATTTAATCTCTCCAAGTTACTGGGCCATCATAGGTCAAATCCCTGGAGGAGGGCATGGCAACCCACTCCAGTATTCTTGCCTGGAAAATCCCATGGACACAGGAGCCTGGTGGGCTACAGTCCATGGGGTCACAAAGAGTCAAACAGGACTGAGCGACTGAGTACACATCAGTCAAACAGGGCTAGTGGCTCCTACCTCTAAAGTTATTATGAAGATTAAATGAGATCATGCATTTTGAAACTGTCTCATAAATGCAAAGCTTTATGTAAATGTTAATTACACATAAACATTAAAGAAAGTTATGAAGAGACCAATGTCTTTAAATATGAATAAGCGAAATACATCTGTAGAGAAAGTGTCCCATGTGAAAGCAAACTTTGTACGTTATTCAGGAATAAAAAATTCATTCGTTTAATAAAAGCCATGAAAATTACACCCTAGGATTCCTCTCATCAGTACCCCCAAAATGATGCATGACTTCTGATTTGGTACAATTCCATGTAGCAGATGGTGTTTTTAATCTTCAGCTGCGTTTTATATTTTAGTTTTAGTTTATCAAGAGGAGGGGAAAGTGGGCTCTTCCCAATATATGTTATATTTTGATTAACCTAGACAGAGCCAGTAAAACTAGAAACCTCTACCAAAGGAAACACATTTTCCTCTATGAGATCATAAAAATAAAATACTGATTACACTGACTGGTTTTTAAAATTAACTCGTAGTGCTAGATTTAATCACATTTTATGATTGTATGAATTATTATAATTTATTATCTTTTTTCATGCTATTTTATTCCTCACTGAAAGCCATTTTCAAGTTTCTATGCATCATTTCTGCATAGAACCAATTAGTTAACTTGTATTTTAAACAAATCCCAGCTCATTTGTTTAGGAAAAAGTATTAGTCGCTCAGTCATGTCCACCTCTTTGCAAGTCTGTGGACTGTAGCCTGCCAGGCTCCTCTGTTCATGGATTTCCCAGGCAAGAATACTGGAGTGAGTTGCTATATCCTTCTCCAGGGGATCTTCCCAACCCAGGGATTGAACCCGTGTCTCCTGCGTTGCAGGCAGATTCTTTACCAGGGAAGCCCTTGTTTAAGAAAGGTAACAATATACCAAGTCATCCAGCCTTCAACAAGCCACAAAGTCTGAGAGAACAGAATGGTGGTCAATGGCTAATATTCCATGATCCCAATGCAGGGGCCCAGGTTCGATCCTTGGTCAGGGAACTAGATCCCACACACCACAGCTAAGACCCAGCACAGCAAATAAATAAATATGAAAAGGGAAAAAGCCAGTAGAGCAGACAACATTGAATAAATGAAGGGCAGATGTGTGATGAAGCCACAGGCTCTTGTCTGAATTAACGGCTTGTTCATTTCTGCGGTATAACGGGATTGCTTTTTCTTTTTTTTCCCCCAGGGTTGACATGTAAGGATTTGTTCCATATTACAATGGAATAATTTAAACCATCTTAGCCAGAGTCTTTGGAATGCATCCATTTGCTTTCCAGGTCATAAAACCAACACGAATAATTTAGGTCAGATTGGAAAGTCTGCCGTGCATCGAGCGCCAGCAAAGCCCAGGGCTAATCCATATTTTATGGAACGTACATATTTAATGACAGAGGAACAGTATTCCATTCAGAATGAAATGAAGTGCGGCTGTTCTGTAATTAACAGGAACAGGGTGACACCACCCCTGCCATTCGTGTTTCATGCTCAGCTTCCTGGCAGGGATGCGCACCCCAGGTCAGGCCATTGTCCCTTCTCTGCCACAGTTCTTTCCTGCTCCTTTTAATGCTGTGGAGCAGGGGGCAGGCCCTGTGTTCACTTTGCCACAATGTCTTTTATGCATTCTTGTCGAGGCTATTCAAAGTTCGCCCCACGTGTGTTTGCCTCAGACCCCAGGGGGGCGTACTAGAAACCCATGCAACTTCTCTCTGCAAGGCCCAATTCTGTTTTCTTTTTAGATCATTTCAGCCAAGCTGGTAAGGATTTACCATGCCTGGACGGGATCATTTCACCAAGAATAGCTCACTTCTGTGATCCCACAGTGAGACACACTAAAACAACAGACCTCACCTGACTTTGGATGTAGAGAGAAGAGACACATAAAGGCATTCTCAGAAACTTACTCAGTGTTTTGCCCAAGTGGCCAAAATGTCACCTGCAAAGTTTTAGCCCTCTGGATAAAAACACACTTGTATCCAGAAAGATTCTACTATGCACAAAACCTCTAAAACAATCCAGTCCCCAGAAGGGAACCCAATCCAGTCATGGAGCTGGTGAGAAGTTATATTATTAAATACAGTGAGTGCACAGAAACTGCATTTATATTCTGATTCCTAACAGTGTTGATGACCAAGTCCCAGCATCTAAACTTTTAAAATGCCATCCTTCAAGCTATAAGCAGGAAAAATTTGGAGGATTCGTAGGAAAATGATCACATTAGGATATTTCTACTGAAAAATCAAGTGAGAGAGAGAAGAAGAAAAAATATATACATTATTTGTGAATGCCTTTAATGACATAGAAACAGAAGACATCACATCCAATCAGTAATCAACTCCTAGTCAAAGATGCACTGACTGAATTCTCCATCATAATTTTATCCTCAAGAAGAGAGCACAGAAAACAAGTGTCTTAATTTACTTCATCATTAAATTTGACATTTGGTCCCAAGTTGTTTTTAGAAAGCTGTAGAACGCTAGCCTATGGGATACTGGGTTTTCTGTGATTTCTGGCTCAGCTTCTCTGAAACCTTTTCCCCTGTCTCCCTCTAGTGAGCCAACAGCAACAAAACAGAAAAAATACAAGCTACTCACTCTGGTAAAATTTTAAATTGAGGGGGAAACGTGAAAACCAAGAGCCCCCTGGGCTTGTATGCCAGAGGTCAAAGTATCTTGCAATTGAAGCTCATATTTGTTTCAGTTTGGGCATTAACTGTATTTTTGTGGAGATTGTTTCAGAATACAAATAATCAGATCTTTAAAGAAATTAGAAATATTTATTACCAGGTCCAAATGTGCAGGTATGAACATCTCTGACCCAGGAAGTCAGGACTGGAAAGCTTTATAGGCAGAACCAGGTGAGTCACACAAAGAAAACACGTGTTTCAAGGACCTGGGTGGATGTGTCAGAAGGAAGACAGGCTGTGATCTAAGTGATGTAAATGACCAGCTACATAATCACGCCCCCCACTTTTTACCAAGCTCCTCGGAACCTAAGGGAACCTCTGAAGACAAATCCACAGGAGGAGAGGAAGACGAATCTTGTGTCAATTAAGTTCAAGGAGCTTTTAGTAAGTGTCTGTGCTTCCAGTTGAAAGAAAGGAAAAACAGAAGGAAAAAGCACTCGTGTTATGCACTTGTATCATATCTGTTGTTACTGAGATGTGTGAGTTGGGGAGGGGGTGAAAACTTACCTCCACTTTACCAAGTTTTGGAGGCCTTTACTAAAGAATTTAACACACTCTCAATAAGCACCTTAACAGAGTGAATTTTTAAACACAGAATCATAGGGTACCAGAGTGACCTCTCACAGATGATGTTAGAAATACACAGCAAAGTAAGATGCAAAGCCTAGCTCCCGACAGAGCTGGCGGTGGCAGCGAATACTAGTTCAGTATTAATTGTCAATTATCATATTGGATGATTTTACACATTAGCTTGGTATATGAATTTTAATGGCCCTTGAATTAAGGCGAAAACCCATGTTACATGTCTTGTCATACTGTCATTGATAAAAACCATGGTTATAATTTGCTGTGAACTCTCACTTTTACTTATACACCATTTATCTATCATACATATCATACTAGATACTTTTCTAAGCTTGCAAAAACAAATAAGAAGTGACCTTACTCTCAGAAAATTCAGTACAGTAGAGAAACCACAAATACAAGTCAATAGTAGCAATGCCCTATAGTGAGAGCAATATTAAGAAGTAAACAGGACAGTGGAATTCATCCAATGTGAGGCACAAAAAGAAAGAAAGAATTTTTTAAAAGAGCAAATAGCTTAAGGGCCTTACAGGACAACATTAAGAATACTAAAATTCATGTTACAGGGATCCAGAGGGAGGAGAGAGACAGCAAGGAGCAGTAAGCTTATTAAAAAAAAATAATGGCTAAAAACGTCCTTAATCTGGGGAAATAAACAGAGATCCACATCCAGGAAGTTCAAAAAGTACCAGGAAAGATGAATCCAAAAAGACTTGTACCTCACACATTATAGCTAAATTATTAAAAGTTAAAGACAAAGAAAGAATCTTAAAAGCAGCAAGAGAAATTCACCTTGCTACGTACAAGGGAATCCCTGTGAGACAGTGAGAGAACATTTCAGCACAAGCCTTGTGGGCAGAAGTAGAATGACACGTTCAAAGTGCTAAAAGGAAAAAACTGCCAACCGAGAATGCCCTGCGCAGCAGAGCTGTCATTTAAAATTGAAGGAGAGAGTTTCCTAGACAAAGAGAAACTGAAGGAGTTCAACACTGTCCCAGCCTAAACATTAGAGAGAGTTCTTCAAGCTGAAACAAAAGGACACTTATTAGTAACCAGAAAGCATATAAAATATAAAACTCATTATTAATGGTAAATATATAGCTATAACCAGAATAATACTGTAATGATGGGTAAATCACTTGTAAAGCTAGTATAAAATTTTAAAAATACAAAAATATTCAAAATAACTAGAATAATTTGTTAGTGGATACATAATATAAAAAGATATAAATTGTCACATAAAAAAACATTAAATGGAGGGAAGGATAAAAATGTAGAGCTTTTGTGTGCCTTTGAAACTAAGATAAGCTTAAAACAGACTATTATAAATATAAATTATTTTATGTAACTTCCTGATAACTACAAAGCAAAAACTTATAGTAGATAGACAGAGAAAGAGATCAAAGAGTACCACTATAAGGCTTTCCAATCACAAATTACAAAACAGTCAGAAAACAACAAAATGGCAGCTGTAAGTTCATATCCATCAATAATTACTTTAAATGTAAACGAACCAAATTCTTCAAACAAAAGACATAAAATGGTTGAAGGGATAAGAAACAGGACTCAACTCTGCTGCCACAAGAGACTCACTTAAACTTTAAGGACACAAGTAGATTGAAAGGGAAGAAATGGAAAAAAAAAAAAATTCCACACAAAGAGAAAATGAAAGAAAGCAGTAGTAGCTGTACTTATACCACACAAAATATAAATTTAACATAAAACCTGTAACAAGAGACAAAAAAAGGTCATTATATAAGCATAAAGGGTTCAGTTCACCAAGAGGATATAATAATTACAAATATTCACACATCCAACAGAGGAGCACCTAAATATATAAAGTACATATAAACAGAACTGATTGATTAAAAAGCAATCCCATTTACAGTAGCATCTAAAATAATAAATTACTTAGAAAAAAATTTAACCAAAGAGATGAAATATTTGTACACTGTAAACTATGAGACATTGATGAAACCAATTGATGAAGACACACAAAAAAAATGGATTTTGTTCATACATTTGAAGAGCTAACATTGTTAAAATGCCCGCACTACCACTGTGATCTACAGGTTCAATGCATTCTCTATCACAATTCCAATGGTATTTTTCACAGAAACAAAAATAATAAGCCTAAAATTCATGTGGAACCACAAAAGACCCCAAATAGCCAAAGCAAACTTGAGGAAGAAAAGCAAAGATGGAAGCGTCACATGTCTTGATATAAAGCTATATTACAAAGTTATACAAAGTTACAGCTATCAAAACAATACCATACTCACATAAAAACAGACACAAAGATTAATGAGACAGAACAGAGAGCCCCTGAAATAAACTCATGCTTATATGATCAATTAACTTTTCAAGCAAAGAGCCAAGATATACAATGTGGAAAGGATAATTTCTTTAATAAATGGTGTTGAGAAAACTGGATGGGCTTCCTTGGTGACTCAGACAGTAAAGAATCTGCCTGCAATGTGAGAGACCCATGTTCAACCCCTGGGTCGGGAAGATTCCCTGGAGAAGAAAATGGCAACCCACTCCAGTATTCTTGCTTGGAGAATTTCATGGACAGAGGAACCTGGTGGGCTATAGTCCCTGGGATCACAAAGAGTCAGACATGACTGAGCAACCAACACACACACACACAAACTGGATAGCCACATGCAAAAGAATGAAACTGGATCACAGAATTATATTGTGCCATACACAAAAATTAACTCAAAAGGATTAAAGGTTTGATAGTAATCCCTGAAATCATAAAACTCCTAGAAGAAAACATAGGGGCTCACCTCCCTGTCATTGGTTGAAGAGGGAGGGGCTCACCTCCCTGTCATTAGAAGAGAAAAAGAAAGCTCATAGAAACAGAGTTAAATGGTGCTTGCAGGGGGCTTGGGGTGAGGGAAATGGAAGGAGACTAGTGAAAGCACAGAGGCTTTCAGTAAGATGAAAAAGGTGTGAGGATCTGGTGTATAACATGGTTACTATCGCTGATAACACTGTTGGGTAATTGAAATTTGCCAAGAGAGCAGAACTTTTGTGTTCTCACAAAAGAAAAAAAGGTAAGTATATGAGATGATAGATGTGTTAATAACTCTCTGGTGGAAATCCTTTCACAATGTATAACTATATTAAATAATCATGTTGTGCCTCGGACAGCAAGAAGATCAAACCAGTCAATCCTAAAGGAAATAAGTCCTGAATATTCATTGAAAGGACTGATGCTGAGGCTGAAGCTCCAATACTTTGGCCAACTGATATGAAGAGCCGACTCATTGGAAAAGACCCTGATGCTGGGAAAGATTGAGGGCAGGAGGAGAAGGGGACATCAGAGGATGAGACGGTTGGATGGCATCACCAATTCAATGGACATGAACTTGGCCAAACTCCAGGAGATGGTGAAGGACAGGGAGTCCTGGCGTGCTGTAGTCCATGTGGTCACAAAGAGTAGGACATGACTTGGTGACTGAACAACAACAGCCATAGACACATTATAATTTTGTCTGTTATACCTCAATAAAGCTGAAAAAAATCCCAGCTGTCAACCTCACTGTTTTAACAGCTGTGCCGTCCCACCCGAGTCTGTGTTCTAACTTTCAGACCCAAAGGAAAATCCCTCGTGTCTCTGAGTTCCCATCCTGTAACTCTTTAGAAGGACTGAGTGTGGAGAGCCCTAGATCTGTCATTTTATCCTTCCAAAATCTTAGCCTGTTTTTATTTATATGGGCTCACCAGCAGAGGGCCTCCAATACCTTTTCTCTTCTCCCCCAACAAACAACCATTTGAACAGTGGCCAGAAAGATCAGAATCCACTTGATTACATCATATTGATCACTTATCATCCTTAAAAGCAGTCAGAGGTGCTCTTAAGGTCACAGAGTACATGTGTGAATCCTTCTGGGTAAAGGAGACAGGCTGTGCGTTGTGTGGGACACAGAGGTGGAACGTATTAATACTTTGTGGGTGTTCCAAGGAATGCCAAAGTCTGACTTGAACAAGTATGGTAAAGTCACATTATTTATTATGAAAATTCTTGCAAAAGATGTTTCAGAATTAACATCAAAATGCTTTTTTTTCTCTTTCTTTTCTATTTTTTAAATTATGAAAGTATGATAACACATTTACAGGAAACTTGGAAAAACAGAACAAAGTTACATATAGTTCCACCATATATCACAATTATTTTTTAAGTCGATAAATTAATGGAGTTTCAATATCAAACTCACAAAAATTAATACAATGAATATACAGAAAAGTAGAAACATAGAATACACCTTGAAAGCAGTATGAACCAATTCAATGTAACTAAGAAAATACTTGTTTTTTACAAAGGATCTGATTTCTTTGCAGGCTAAGTTAGCTGAGAATTTAGTCTTCAATCAAATTGGAGAACCCAAGACCATTACTTTGTTTGACTTGTAGTCGAAGTTAATCAGTTAAATCATGTTATTTGCTTCCAGCCTACTTTTAATTAGTCAATTTGAACTTTATTAATGCAGAGTGTTTTCATAGTGTCTCTTTTGGTAGTAAACTGTTTTAAATGGTTTTTGTTTCTCAAAGCATTTAGTGGTGATTAAGGACTTTACTTGCCTAACTCCTTTTCCCTCGAAACCCTTGTGATCTGTAAATATTTATTTACTTAAAGTGAAGTTTTATACTCTGTTTGGTACATGACAGTGAGTCAAAAGATACATGACACTGTGGATTTGCCAGAACCCATGGAACAGTGCAACAGGTGGAGTGATCCTTAGTGTGAATCATGAAACTCAGTTAATGTAGGTTTATTGGTTCTAATAAATATACTAAAATAAGGGAAGTGACAGGAAGTGAAAGTCACTCCTTGGTGTCCAACTCTGTATCCCCATGACTGTAGCTTGCCATGGGATTTCCCCGGAAAGAATACTGAAGAGGGTTGCCATTTCCTTCTCCAGGGGATCTTCCCCAGCCAGGGACTGAAGCCAGGTCTCCTGCATTGCACGCAGATTCTTTACTGTTTGAGTCACCAGGGGAGCCCAAAGTAAGGGAAGATAAGAGGAAACTGGGGGATGGGAAGAGGCTATGTGTGAACTCTGTCGTCTCTGTTCATTTTTTCTATAACTCTGCTCTGCTGTAAAAAAAACAGAGTCTACCGATGGTGTGAGAGAAGAGAGAGAGAAGGAAGCATTGGTGGAATAAGGCTGTAGCACCCCGCCCTGCTCCAGGGGAAGGAGAGAGGGTGCTCTGTTAACGCCTGCCTTTGTGCCATCCTGGGCAGAGCCTTGGAGAGAGGAGCCTCTGAGAACATGTCTACTGTGGTGTAATCAGAGTTTCTGATGCAGAAATTAGGGCGGGGGAGAATTTGCATTTCTGAAGTGCTTTCTTGAGTTGATCGTTAACTTACAGGGGTTTCCCATCCTTTTATCTTTACTTACCTAGTGGGGTTAACTAATCACTTGCTTTACGCTGCTCTCTATCTGCTTTACTCTGTCTCTATCACAAACAGCTGGGTCAGGACTTGTGGGCATCAGGAGCCCATGAGTGTGTGCCCATCTTTGTCTCACTCTCCTTTTCCTCTCTGCTGGATATCCTAGATAGTGCATCATCAAGGGTGTAAACTTTAGCGTACCTTCCTCTGGTTCTGACTCTGTGGTCTCCAGGGCTGATCCCTGTTGTTCTGACAACGCTTGACTGCTGGGCAGGGGCAGAGAAGGTCAGGGACCTGGAGGCTGAGCCGCTTTCTGGGCAGTTCCCAAACTCAAATGAAGAATGAGTTTCCTCTCCCAGTGAGGACATGAGAGGAAACAGTTGAGGGTTAGGAGTAGCATTTCATGGTGCCCCAATTCTATTATTTCTTATCTTTCTCCGCATCTCAATTATCACATACATTCTATTCTCCCCCATTTTTATTGAGTCTGGAAAATTGAAAACAAAATCACTATATCAATTTCCTCTGATAATATTTTCAGACTTCATTGAAATCAGATCTCTTCTCAGAAATGATGGTTTCTGACTTGTGCTCAGGTTAATTTTGGGGAAAAAAAATCCCATAATCATTATCTGTTTTCGCTTTTACTGTGTTTTCAACCTTCCAGCCATTCACTCAGTTGGGCTTTTAGATGATATAAATTTCGTTGGCTTTCGACTGTAAGCTTTTCTTTCCCCAAAAAAATGGGTTGTAAGAAAACAGCTTTAAAGATATATTTGAAGAAGTCTCTAAAGCTTTGTGGTTTCTATAACAATAAACATTATTTCCCATTATGTACAAAATTCCATACTAAGAGCAATACATTTAACATCTCATTGAATCCTCAAAACATTATTTTGATGCAAGATGAATAAAATGGGGCTCAAAGCAGTCACATAGTTTATCCTAAGTCAAGGGATTAGTATGAACATGTGAATGAGTTCTTATGCATATCAGAACCTATTTATGAAGTCCTGTGAAAGAACAGGATCTTTGCGTTACATGTTAAATATCATTGATGCTGAAAAAAATAATTAGGACCTGTCTTTTTTTTTTTACTAAAAACAAGCTCACTTTCAGTCCAAGAGTTATTTCGTCTATTATACAATTAAACTGTGAATATGGAAATGTTTAGCTGCAGCTTGGGAGTCAATCAAAAAACCTCAGCTGCAGGTGCAGACACACAGCTCTTGTGATATTTCCCACTTAATATAGAACTGGGGAGACCACATACCAGGAGATATTGGTATAGTCTGACAGGTCTCTTAGTGGTTCTGCCCAAACAGGCTTTCAGGGCCACTGCTAATTCTGCCTGTTGGGGTGCATCATTCGTCCTACCTTGTAAATGAACCTGCTTCATAAGCTAATGATCTCTTTTTTTTTTCCCAATTATTTTTATTAGTTGGAGGCTAATTACTTTACAATACTGTAGTGGTTTTTGCCATACATTGACATGAATCAGCCATGGATTTACATGTGTTCCCCATCCTGAACCCCCCTCCCAAGCTAATGATTTCTAACAGGAGAGGCTTGCAAAATCTTTAATCACCAAACAATGAAAACCTTCAAATGAATAAGCTAAAAGTTTTCCATAGGGCCCTAAAAACCAAAATTCACAATCCAAACACAAAATTATAAATCTCTTCTCCCCACTTTTTTCATTCACCACAGACATTGGGAGGAGAGGGAGATGTGAGCTCTTCACTTGTGAAGAACTCTGCTCCTCTTTTAACCTCAATAAATTCTACAGAATGAAATGTTCTAAGAATAGAAAGCAAGGTACCCAGGAACTAAAATGTTGTGAATATAATAAAAGTGAAGACTTTAAAAAAAAAACAGGAAATACCCTAGAAGTGAGTGATATGAATGTACATGGAGGTGGGGAACTCATCTGACATTTACTGTGTATGTTGTTTAAGACTTTAAGACATTCTGTCTCTTGGCTTTCCTACCTTAAAATAAGAAGCCATATCTATATATGTTTATATTTATTGAACATTTATCAACATTTTTACAATATTGTAGTGGTTTTTGCCATACATTGACATGAATCCACCATGGATTTACATATGTTCCCCATCCTGAATGTAAAAATATTGAAGTGTGTGTGTGTGTGAGAGAGAGAGAGAGAGAGAGAGAGAGAAAGAGAGATGTGCTTGGTGTGGTGAAGACCCAAAACTTAATAAATGCAGGAGGTAAGACTTACCTATATATCTATAATATATCTATAATAAGAGGTCTAAGGTAATTTGAGTAGAAAAGTTCAGTGACTGCCTTCTGTTTTCTACAGTCCAGTATTCCTTCTCTTTTATTTTGTTAACTGAACACCCCGTTTTCCACAAGAGAACTATGGGACTCCTTGTCATGCAGGCCACCCATCTTCAACACCCAAGGTGAGGGGCTTGACTTCAGCCAGTTCAATCACACACTGTCTCTGGAGGTTTTAAATTTTAATGTACTGACACAAATTTGGGAAACGATCAGCCTTGAGTATTTCCAAGGAGGAACCACTCTGCAGACACTCCCACTATATCCTTACTCCCTGGGTATCCAGTCCACCTCTTCCTCTCTACTGACTCTATCAGTTCAGTTCAGTTCAGTCACTCAGTCATACCTGACTCTTTGCAACCCCGAGGACTGCAGCATACCAGGCTTCCCTGTCCATCACCAACTCTCAGAGATGGCCCAAACTCATGTCTATCAAGTTGGTAATGCCATCCAACCATATCATCCTCTATCGTCCCCTTTTCCTTCTGCCTTCCATCTTTCCCAGCATCAGCGCTTTTGCCAATGAGTCAGTTCCTTGCATCAGGTGGCCAAAGTATTGGAGTTTTAGCTTCAACATCAGTCCTTCCAGTGAATATTCAGGACTGATTTCCTTTAAGCTTGACTGATTTGATCTCCTTGCTATCCAAGGGACTCTCCAGAGTTTTCTCCAACACCACAGTTCAAAAGCAGCAATTCTTCAGCACCCAGCTTTCTTTATGGTCCAACTCTTACATCCATACATGACTACTGGAAAATCTGTAGATTTGACTATATGGACTTTTGTAGGCAAAGTAATGTCTCTGCTTTTCAATAGGCTTGTCTATGTTGGTGATAGTTTTTCTTCCAAGGAGGAAGCATCTTTTAATTTCTTTTTTTTTTTTTTTTATTAGTTGGAGGCTAATTACTTTACAATATTGTAGTGGTTTTTGCTATACATTGACATGAATCAGCCATGGATTTACATGTGTCCCCATCCTGAACCGCCCTCCCACCTCCCTTCCCATCCCATTCCTCCTGGTCATCCCAGTGCACCAGCCCCGAGCACTTGTCTCATGCTTCCAACCTGGACTGGTGATCTGTTTCACGCTTGATAATATACATGTTTCAATGCTATTCTCTCAGATCATCCCACCCTCGCCTTCTCCCATAGAGTCCAAACGTCTGTTCTATACATCTGTGTCTCTTTTTCTGTCTTGCATATAGGGTTATCATTACCATCTTTCTAAATTCCGTATATATGCATTAGTATACTGTATTGGTGTTTATCTTTCTGTCTTACTTCACTCTGTATAATGGGCTCCAATTTCATCCATCTCATTAGAACTGATTCAAATGTATTCTTTTTAATGGCTGAGTAATATTCCATTGTGTATATGTACCATAGCTTTCTTATCCATTCGTCTGCTGATTAATTTCATGACTGCAGTCACCATCTGCAGTGATTTTAGAACCCAAGAAAACAAAGTCTGTCAATATTTCCATTGTTTCCCCACCTATTTACCATGAAGTGATGGGACAGGAGGCCATAATCTTAGTTTTTTGAATGTTGAACTTTAAGCCAGCTTTTTCACTCTCCTCTTTCACTTTCATCAAGAGGCTCTTTAGTTCCTCTTCACTTTCTGCCATAAGGGTGGTGACATCTGCACATCTGAGATTATTGATATTTCTCCCTGCAACCTTGATTCTGGCTTGTGCTTCATCCAGCCTGGCACTTTGCATGATATATTCCGCATACAAGTTAAATAAACATGGTGACAATACACAGCCTTGACATGCTCCTTTCCCAATTTGGAACCAGTCCATTGTCTTGTTCTAACTGTAGCTTCCTGACCTGAGAAATACAAATTTCTCAAGAAACAGGTAAGGTGGTCTGGTATTCCCATCTCTTTAAGAATTTTCCACAGTTTGTTGTGATCCACACAGTCAAAGGCTTTATTGTGGTTAATGAAGCAGAAGTAAATGTTTTTCTGGAATTCTCTTGCTTTTTCTATGACCCAACAGTTGTTGGCAATTTGATCTCTGATTCCTCTACCTAAATCCAGCTTGAACATCTGGAAGTTCTCGGTTCACATACTACTGAAGCCTAGCTTGGAGAATTTTGAGCATTGCCTCACTAGTGTGTGAGATGAGTACAATTAATCTTTCCCTTTTGACCTAATTGAGAAGCAGAGTCTGTTGCCCATGACCAAAACATCCTAAATGACATGATAAAAGAAGTGAGATTAAATGGCCTAAGAACACTGAAGAGAGTTATTTGTGGTTAAAAGGATTAGAAAAGACTCCATGGATAAGTTGGCATTTTAGTTAATCCCTGAAAAATAGCTAGGATTTGGACATGAAAAAAATAGAAGAAAAATGGTGTCTTAAGTAGAATAATTGTGTGGTCAAAGATGTGGAGACAGGAAATTTTAGAGGATGGTAAAGGATATTTCAAAGACTTTCTATGACAGATACAGAAACTATGTAAGAGGAATAAATAATAAGACGGAAAGACAGAAAACCACATTGGGAAATGCCAGATTCTTAAAATATTCTAAAAAAAAAGTAAAACCTAATGTTACATTACAAGTTTAGAAGATGACTTTTCACCATTTTATTAGCTTATCAACAGCTCTCAGATGTCCTTCCTTAAAGAAACCCCTTCAGATGTATTTGGACAAACAATTCCCAAACTTAACATGGCCATGGAACTACTTTTTCTCAGGGTGGTGGCACTCAGTCACTAAGTCATGTCCAGCTCTTTGCAACCCCATGGACTGTAGCCCTCAAGGCTACTCTGACCATATTATTTCCCAGGAAGAATGCTGGAGTAGGTTGCCATTCCCTTCTCCAGGGCATCTTCTTGACCCAGGGATCAAACCGGCATCTCCTGCATTGGCAGGTGAGTTGTTTACTACTGAGCCACCTAGGAAGCCTATTTTTTCTCATAATACATATCAATTTGAGGAAAACTGGCATAAGGTTTCACTTTCCTTCTCATTCTCAAGTTTCAACAAATGAGCACCCACTCTATTTTTACTGTACATATATTTATTATTATTATTAATTAAATATTGGCCTGTCTGAGTCCTTATTGTAATTACATTCTACATCATGTGCTTACCCTAGGTGACCTTACATTCCCCTGTGAGGCTGTCTGGAAAGTTCCATCTCTGTGGTGTGAGCAAGGGGATGAATATGATGTCCACTGGTTGGTCAGTCAGCTAAAGAAGCTGCTCGGGTGTCAGGCACCTTGCTGTTGGCGCAGAGAGAGAAGACAGGATCCATCTCGGGTATTCAGAGACTCTTCAGGGACGGACAGAGTGTGGACTCTCCACAGAGTTGTGGAGGATCTGGTTCCACCAGTCACCTTACCAGCTCTGTGATCTCAGGCAAATTACCCTGGGAAGGCCTTCTCCTCTACAGAATGGGAGTGATGTTATGCCCCCATGGTGCTTTGTTGGTGTTGTTCAGTCACTAACTTGTGTCCAACTCTGTGACCCCATGCATCTCTGCACACCAGGCTTCCCTGTCCTTCGCTATCTCCCAGAGCTTGCTCAAACTCGTGTCCATTAAGTCAGTGATGCCATCCAACCATCTCATCCTCTGCCTTTCCCTTCTCCTCCTTCCCTCAATCTTTCCGAGCGTGAGGATCTTTTCCAATGAATTGGCTTTGCATCCGGTGGCCAAAGTGCTTTGGAAAGGTTAAAAGAATTCATGAACATAAAGCTACTGTTACATACTAAGTTCTTCTCATTTCTTTTGTCCTAGGGATGTGGAACATTGAGCAGGGATCAGAAAGTTCAATACATGGGCTAGTTTCTATCATTTGGGAGTCAGGCCATCACCCAATTCAGTGTCAGTGATTACAGAGTGATATACTCAGTTATTCAAGAAGATGCTGAGCCTTAAATGGGTTTTGTAATGTTACTCAGGGAGGAAAGAATGAATTTATTAAGGAGTATTGTCTTTGAGCACTGGTTAAGCACTCAGCCTTTTCCATAATATTTTACTCAGGTGGGACTTTTAGCTCATTGCCCAGACATCTAATAATAACTTAATTAATGCTACTATGAAATGAAAATAATTTATAGATGAAACTGAGTATAAAAGAAAATTACTTGCAAAGATCGTTTTCTTGAAGAATAGAATCAAGAAACCAATTCCCAGTGTGGTTAGAGGCAGTTCAAGCAAAAGATTTTATACAATAAATTAAGAAATCTCTTCAAGATTTTTAATATTTGCCAATTTCAGACATGAGAAATGATATTTCAGTCACATTACTTTAGGAATTATTGGTGTGATCTGCGTTCTAAGGAGGAAAAGGCTGTCGGTGGTAAAAACCAATCAAATTGCAGTTCCTTCCGGAGGCACAAAGGACATGAGATTAAATGTTTGCTTTTCTCACATGGTCCTAAATTATTACATCCATTTTGCTTTAGTCATTTTCCAACAGGAATGGGTTTTTTGTTTTTTACTTTTTCGTTGAAGTATAATTGATTTACAACGTTGTGTTAGTTTCAAGGGTACAGCACAAGTGATTTGGTTATACATACATATGCGTCTTCTTTTTCAGATTCTTTTCCATTTTATTACAAAATATCTAGTTCCCTGTGCTACACAATATGTCCTTGTTGATTATCTATTTTTATATATAGTAGGTGCATATGTTTATCACAACCTCCTAATCACTTATGAACTTATATACAAAGCAGAAACAGACCCATAGACATAGGAAACAAATATATGATCGCCAAAGGAGAAGGCTGTGCTGTTCTGTGCTGCACTTAGCCGCTCAGTCATGTCCAACTCTTTATGACGCCATGGACTGCAGCCCGCCAGGTTCCTCTGTCCATGGGGATTCTCCAGGCAAGGTAACTGGAGTGGGTTGCCATGCCCTCCTCCAGGGTATCTTCCCAACCCAAGATCAAACCCACATCTTCCACATTGCAGGCAGATTCTCTACCATCTAAGCCATCAGGGAAGCAGGCAGAGATAAATTACAAGCAGGAATGGTGTTTTTTTTTAATATTTTTTATTTGGTTGTGCCGGGTTTTAGTTGCAGCATATAGGGTCTAGTTCCTTGACCAGAGATGGAACTCGTAGCCCCCTACATTCAGAACACAGATTTTAACCACTAGACCACTAGGAAGTCCTAAATAGGAATAGTTTTAAAGGAAGGAAAAAAACAAGCCCACAGTTGTATTGTAGGGAAGGCACATTTCTGAGAAATTCCCAGATGATTTATTTGTCTAACTTCCCCCATTGTTACCTAACAGCTAGTCTCAGAGCCAAGCTGTGGGGGATTTTTCTTAATCCCCACTCTGTCTTTTGATCTCGAAGCACCTCTAGCCTCACCCTCAGTCCCCTCAACCTCAGTCTTGAGGATGCCCAAGCTCCCAAAGGAGCAATTGCTCTTTTAGGTTTTGCATTGTAAGAACACCAGCCGAAGCTCCTGCCACTGTGACTTATGAACTGACTTCTCTCCTGTGAGATCTTCCAGGTAGAGAGATTAAGAAAGAGAAACCGTCATTCTGTGAATCCCCAGGGTGGATAATGAAACTGTTGAAAGTTGGTGACGGTAAAGCCTGCCTGGAATTATAGGTGTTTAACATTTTTCACTTTCTTTCCCAAACAATGTTATAAATTCATTCATAGATTTGACTGATGTTCAAGTAATGACAGAAGAATTGATCGTTTTTTCCTCTGATGAAATTTTTTCTTTTCTCTAGGTATTATCCTATAATTCTTGCCAGGAATTTTTTTTTTCAACAGAAATAATCTTCTCCTCCTTAATAAAACAGTTTTCAACTTTTTTTCACAGATACTATCAGTAAGTTTTGGAAAATTCGTTTGCAAACTTAAATGAAGAATATCTTTGAATGAGTTTAGATTTTGTCCATCATCTAAAAATTAGCACATATTTGTGCTAACAGTTAATGACATTAATAGCATTTAAAGAGAAACTCAGCTCCAGTTCAGGGGATTCTCATGCAAAATAAAAAGAGGTACATTTTAGAGGATGAAAAATGAACGAGGCAATAATTATGAAGGATTTCCAGTGGAGTTGCCTGGATCACAAACTCCTTTATAATAATATCTATCACGTTTCATTCATTTCTGGGTCCTCAGTTCCTAAGAGCGAGTAAACTAATTAATTCAAAGCCCATTGCACTGAATTTAGCTAATAGTACCCACAACACACATACACAAGTGCATATTTATTCAAAATAATGTTAGGATACACTGGAGGTCACCAGTGAAATATGCAGAACGTAGAATGAGTGAACAGGAAACAGCGAAACAGTTGATCTCTGTCTATCTTCTGTTTTCCCACTTTTGATAGATATTCTTTCAATATATAGAGCATTTTCCTCCTAACCATTACTCTAAAATGCAAAGTAAAGATGCAGAATTCAATGCAGTGACCCTTGCCCTCGGTCTCAGGAAAGCAAAAGCTGTCAGTGAGACATCAGAGACCATTTAACCCGGCCTATCATTCCCTGTGGAAAACCTACAACAGCCAGGCCAGCCTGTCAGCTCTCAGAGAAGGCTGAATGTTTTGCAAAATCTGATTTTAAGGTGTTTGGAGATGCCAAAATTCTGTGACTCAAACACAAGAGATCTGCAGGCTGACCCAGCTCAGGGATCATCTCTCTGCTCCTGGGAGGGTTGTATCTAACTGGATGATGCTGGAGAGCTGAGTAAGGAGGGGCTGAAGGCTCACTGAAAATACATCACCAAACCCAGTAATGATCATAACCACCAACCACTGTGTCTCTATTAGTGATGCAGACTTAGATGCACATGACTAGTATAAATTATTGCCTGCATAGAAAAAAAAAAAAAACCCACATCCATCTGACCAGGATTTTATTCCCCAGGTAGAACAACCTACCTTGGTGAGGTGGAGAAAAGAAAAGGCAAATGAGTAAAACGTCAGGATTGCCTCAGCCACAGCCCGGTAGCATTTAATAAGCAAAAGAATAAAGTTATTGAGATGTTTAGTCTTTTAAATAAAATACTATTCTTTCTGTAATAATGCCACATTTATTTTTATTTGAAATACCTATGTAGAAAAATGCTTTGCATTTTACCTTATTTATTGTATTGCATGTAGCCCCAATACTTTGGCCACCTGATGCAAAAAGCCAACACATTGGAAAAGACCATGATGCTGGGAAAGATTGAGGGCAGGAGGAGAAGTGGGCAACAGAGAATGAGATGGTTGGATGGCATCACGGACTCAATGGACATGGGTTTGAGCAAACTCTGGGAGATAGAGGAGGACAGGGATGCCTGGTGTGCTGTAGTTCATGGAGTCACAGAGTCAGACACAAATTAGCAACTGAACAACAACAACAAATGTAGAGAAACAAGAAGAAGAGTGCATTACAAGTATTAGGCCAGGAATTAGGAATGCATGGCTACATATTACTTTCTGTAATCTATATGTTACAATACCTAAAAGAGTAAGAAAATAGGAGACTTCTCCAATGGTCCAGTGGTTAAGATCTTACCTTCCAATGCAGGGTATATGGGTTTTATCCCCTTTTGCAGCTAAGATCCCACATATTTCACGGTCAGAAAATCAAAACATAAAACAGAAACAGTATTGCAACAAATTCATTAAAGACTTTAAAAATGGTTCACATCAAAAACAATCTTAAAGAAAAATAAATAGAATAAAAAGACTAAGGAGCTCTGGATCTGCAAGGAAAGAGAGCGATGAACAGTAATACATATCTTGTTTTGCTCACAAACCAGCACAGTGTGAAAAAGTGCTTATTTCTAGAGGATCACAATTGTGTAATTACATGTATCTTTAAATAAAATTTGACTTTTGTTACTCAACTTTTATAACATGCAAAATAAAGATTAAAAAGCTATTACACACATAGGCCTGGCATATGGTTGGTAATCAATAATCATTTGTTGAAAGAATGGATTATTTTCTTACCATGTTCATCAAGAGAGCATATATGAGCCTCAGACATTTATAACTGAAATGAACAGAAACATATCATTGAGTCGTCTAATGTGTGTGGGGGGGTGATTGTGTGTGTGTGTGTGCGTGCTTAGTCATGTCTGACTCTTTGCAAGTTCATGGGCTCTAGCCCACCAGGCTCCTCTGTTCATAGAATTATCCAGACAAGAATGCTAGAATGGGTTGCCATTCCCTTCTCCAGGGTATCTTTCTGACCCAGGGATTGAAATTGCATCTCTTGTGTCTTCTACAAGGGCAGGCAAACTCTTTACCACTGGACCACCTGGGAAGTCATTCATAACGGTCTTCTTATGTAGTGATCTAAAAGCCAGAAAAGAACTGACTCATTGGAAAAGGCCCTGATGCTGGGAAAGATTTCAGGCAGGAGGAAAAGGGCACAACAGAGGATGAGATAGTTGGATGACATCACCAACTCGATGGACATGAGTGTGCAAGTTCCAGGAGTTGGTGATAGACAGGGAAGCCTAGCATACTGCAGTCCATGGGGTCACAAAGAGTCGGACACGACTGGGCAACTGAACTGATACTGAAATCCATTAATCCTAGACCATTGCAGTTAATAAAACTTAATCTGAATAAAAACATAAAAATATCTATTACAAAGAAATATATAGAAACTATAGGTTAGATTGCTTGATCATTATTTGGACCAAAGGTGAAATCTTTGCATACAGGGTTTATAGAATAAATCTTCTTTTAATGATACAGGATGTCTCTGAAACTATTCTCCATTAAGAGTATAGGTAGAATCTTTATCCTTAATAAAATTTGGAAATCTATTTGCTTATTTATTTTAAGGAGTTAATCCTAACATAAATAATTTCAGCATTAATTTCTGTTAACTTTTACATGAGCTATCTTCTGAACATCCACATCTATTAAGTTGTTGAGTCATGGGTTGAATAGTGATAAATAGTGTTCATTTTTATTTTCTTCCATACTGAGCAGTCAAGTCAGAAACAACACAACAGAATGTGTTTTTATCCAACAGGAACCGAATAAATAAATCACAACCATCAGGTACAATACACCAATCCAGAGGATGCTCCCTGTGACTAAGGGATGATTAACGTTTCACATCTGTGAATTAGAACAGACCCACCAAATGGCCCATTACACAGGTTTACTGCAAAATCAAATTCAGTGCTTACAGAGTTACTCATCTTTAAAATAGCAAGATAATTATCAGAGAAAATTAGCAAGGAGACATACCTTTAGTTTCCAGTTTTTATGATATTTATACCCTAAAAACCTAGGATTCCACAATTTTAAGCATGTGTGCATGCATGCTAAGTCACTTTAGTCATGCCCGACTCTTCGCGAACCTAAGAACTATAGCCCTCCAGGTTCCTTTCTCCATGGAATTCTCTAGGCAAGAATACTGGAATTGGTTGACATTTCCTCCTCCAGGGTATCTTCCCAGCCCAGGGATTGAACCCACATCTCCTGTGTCTCCTGAATTGGCAGGCAGATTCTTTACCACTGCTCTACCTGGGAAGCCTAGTATGAATGCTAATCAGTTTTATGAACATATCTAAAGATAGTCTACATATGTCCCTCTGTTTTGATACATGCATCTGCACCTGAACTGAAACACAAGTCCACACGGATGCCCCATTCTAGTCCAGTTCCCAGGGATCATCCAAGCCTCCTCCCTTGCTTCTCTGCAACCTCCCCCTCCGACAGTGAGATGCCTGGTCTCCATCATCTCCCATCACTTGCTTAATTGTTCTATTCTAGCACACTTGTGTAGTGGTTTCAGAATTTTAACATCATATTTTAAGACAAAACAAGGCTGCAGTAGCCAAGGCCATTCTTGAAGTCTGCTTATCTTTCCTTCTTAGGATAAAGGATTCTGTCCTAACTACTCATAAGAAATATTTCATGCACTTAAGGAAATTAAAATCCTGTTAAGAGGAGTAACTGGGAATGGACTTTAGTTTTTCCCTCCTGTTCACATGAATTATTATTAATATTGCTACGTAGATGTGAAGAGGAAAATAGATAAGCCAATTTCTCATCCATTATTTTTGTGCCCAGAGAGAAATTATGCTCCCAGTTTACTTTAAGAGAAATTTGATATTGAATGAAGAGTCCAGCCTT
The DNA here is from genome assembly GCF_910594005.1 of Cervus elaphus. Lineage (NCBI taxonomy): Eukaryota > Metazoa > Chordata > Mammalia > Artiodactyla > Cervidae > Cervus > Cervus elaphus. The sequence goes on from NC_057825.1 coordinate 59,688,599, forward strand.
AATCCAGCAGACATGAAGACTCCTTAACTGTGGAAGACAGTTTCTTTTTTTAAAGAATTTTTTTATTAAAATATAATTGATTTATAATATTTTGTAAGGCAGTTTCTTTTGTTCCCAGCATCACTGAGCAGTCCTAATGTCACTTAAGATACATATGCTCTCTTCTGGGGACTATTATGCATTAAATTGGCCTTTTGGCATTTAGGCCTTTAATTAAATTTTAATTCACCTTTGTGTATGATGTTAAAAGTGTTCTAACTTCAATTTTTCACAGGTAGCTGTCCAGCTTTCCCAGCACCATTTATTGAAGAGACTCTCTTTCTTCCTTGTGTAGTCTTAACTCCTTTGTTGCAGATTAACTGACCACAGGTGTGTGGGTTTATTTCTGGGCTTTCTATCCTGCTCCATTGTGCTACATTTCTGTTTTTGCACCCGTTCCATACTGTAGTACAGATATACAATGGAATACTATTCAGCCATTAAAAAGAATGAAGTAATGCCATTTGCAGCAACGTGGTTGGACATGGAGATTATTATATTGAGTGAAGTAAGACAAAGATAAACACTATATGACATGTGGAATCTAAAAAAAAATGATACAAATGAACTTATTATGAAACAGAAATAGACTCATAGAGAATGAACTTATGGTTACCAGAGGGGAACAGTGGGGGGATGGATAGATTGGGAATTTGAGATGGATGTGGACACACTGCTCTATTTAAAATAACCAACAAGGACCTACTGTATAGCACAGGGATCTCTACTCATTATTCTGTGGTGACCTAAATGGGGAGGAAATCCATAAAGGGAGAATATATGCACACATACAACTGATTCTCCTTTCTGTACAGCAAAAACTAACACAAGATTGTAAAGCAACCATACTCCAATAAAATTAATTTAAAAATAAATAAAACACAAAAGCTGGCTTGTGCTTCCAACCATTTCCCAGATCCTTACTGACCATACCTGAGATAAAGTGAATCTCTATTCTGTTGTAAATGATACTTACAATGATAAGAAATGTGTTGGTTATCAATGTCAGCATCCAGTACAGACACATCTCAGTTACTGCGGATTTGGGTCCAGACCACTGTGATAAAGCAAATATTGCAGTAAAACCAGTCACACAAGTTTTTGGTTTCCCAGTACATACAGCCATTTGCAGCAATGTGATTGCTGCAGTAGCCTACCAGGTGTTCAAAGAGTCAGCTAAGCATCTGAAAAACAATGTAGATATCTTTATTAAAAATACTTTATTGCTGAAACATGCTAACCATCATCTGAGCCTTCAGTGAGTGAAGATAGTAACATCAGAGATCACTGATTACAGATGTCCACAGCATGTATAACAATAATTTTACAATTTGAGATACTGTAAGAATTACCAAAATGTGACTCAGAGACATGAAATGAGCAAATGCCATTGGAAAAATTGGCCAAATAGACTTATTTGATACAGGGTTGCCAGAAACTTTTGTTTAAAAAAAAAAAAAAAGGAATATCTCCAAAGCCCAATAAAATGAAGTGTATCTGTGTTCCTACTGCCATCACAAACTGGTCAAGCACAGATGTTCCCAAGCAGTCCATCCATTAAGTATCATATTCCTGTGTTCTCTGCAAATGGAAGCTTTGGCAATAAATAGAAATGTACATGTCAAACTATTCTCTCCAAAGAGCATAATTTAAATTTCATGAAGAAAGTTCTCAAAAGGATGAAAGGAAACTGTTACTCTAGTTTTGAAAAATAAAGGCTTTCTACCTTTAAAGTAACATATGGTACAATCATAGAGCTTCACTTTTACACAGAGGGCAAAAAATCAATATTATTATTAAGTATAACAGAAGTGCTTATTCTCTGTTTGATAGTTTAACTGGAAAAAAAAAAAAACACAACCCTTTCATATCAAAGAATCAAGCAACTATAAAGTGAAGAAATGAAATGTAATTATAATTTGCTAACAGTGAGTAGCATTAAAACTCATTAAAATTACCTTTCTGGAAAGAAGACTAAAAAAGGTCAATGAAAGAAAAAGTGTCAGGTATTTAGCTAAGCATTATGAAATGCAAGCATACAATTTTGGCTAACTCTATGTTTTTCTCTATATTACAGCCAATTACCTTAATAGATCTTTTTGTACTGGGCTATGATTTTTAAAGAAAATTAAAGCATTAAACAATTGTCCCCAAAACTGTTTATTCCAGATATCACATTTGTCTTCAATTCAGTTCTATAAACCAGAGTCCCTGATGCAGAAAACTAGGATTAACGAGAAGATTTTGAAATTTTATCTGCAGACCTCTTGGCCACTTGCTGATACCAGAGCCATCTTTGCTTCCATGGTTTATTTGGAATCCCAACTGGAAATATCAATAAAGATATGAAGAAGCAATGTTGACCCTTCTTACAGACTGAAGCACTAGCATTGCAGAGACCTCTGAGTGTTAACAAGGATTCTGTAAATATTCAAAGTGGTTATTTCTCAATAAAAATGGGAGGATTTCTGCACTGGCCAAATACAACATGGAATGAGTTGGTCTTATATATAACTAGCTTTAAAACTTTACCAAATAGCACTATTGGAAGCAATACCTGTTCAGCAATTTTCCCCCAGCATTTTATTATAAGAGTGTTTAAATTACTGATAAATTGAAAAAATACCATAGAGCTTTTTGTCTGTTCCTGTTGCTTGTGGCTGGCCAGTTGTTTCAGTAATCCATTGAAAAGGCTATTCTTCCTCCTTTGAACTGCTTCTACAACTTTATCAGAGAATCAGTTGGACAAATTTGTATGGGTCTGTTTCTGGGTTCTGTGTTCTGAGCCATTGATCTGTGTCTGTCCTTCCGCAATCCCACATACTCTTGACTACAATAGCTCTACAGTTAAGTCTTAATATCAAGTAGAGTGATTTAACCCACCTTAATTTTATAAAGGTTGTTTCAAATATTCTAAGGCTTATGTTTTTCATATAAATTTAAGAATAAGCTTGTATAAGTTTCAAAAAATAGCTTTTCTGTGATTTTTTAAAAGAATTGTGCTATGACTTTGGGGAGAGTGTACATATTTATTCTGTTGAGTCTTCCAGTCTATAAAGATGACATGTCTCTCCATCAGGTCTTTGATTTTTTTATTAGTATTTTGCGATTTATCTTACATCCTGTTACCTTGCTGAATTCACTTGTTGGTTCTTACAGTGTTTTGATAAAATCTTTGCAATATCTTTTCTATTAAATTTTATTGAAGAATAGTTCTTTACAATACTGTATTCATTTCTGCTGCACAGCGAAGTGAACCAGCTATACGTAGTATACATATATTTCCTTATTTTCCGATTTCTTTCCCACTTTGGTCACTATAGAACACGGAGTCAAGCTCACTGTGCTGTACCATAGGTGCTCATTAGTTATCTATTTTATACACAGTATCAATAGTGCATATGTGTCAACCCCAATCTCCGAGTTCATCCCACCCCACTCCCATCCCCCTTGACACCTTTGTTCTCTACCCTTGTGCTCTATTTCTGCTTTGCAAATAAGATCATCTATACCATTTTTCTAGATTCTACATATAGGCATTAATATACAATATTTGTTTTCCTCTTTCTGACTTACTTCATTCCATATGACAGGCTCTAGATCCACCCACATCTTTGCAAATGATCTAATCTCAAGCCATGAAAAGTCATGGAGGAACCTTAAATTCACATGACTGAAAGAATAAAGTCCTTCTGAAAAGTCTGCACACTTTTTGATTCCAACAACTGTGTGTCTCCCCTTATCTGGGTGGGGCCAGGGGGTAAATTCAAGACCCCCAGTGGATGCCTGCAACCATGGCAAGTAAAGAATCCTAAGTGCACTATGTTCTATCCTATAAATACATGCATATGATAAAGTTTAATTTATAAATTAGGCACAATAGGAGGTTAATAATAAAATAGGATAATAAAATTATGTGAATGTAATTTCTCTCCTCCTCTTAATACCTTATTGTGCAAATTTAATGCCTCTTCCATCTTAACCAAGCACTTATCATACACTGTGGACTTCCCTTGTAGCTCAGTCGGTAAAGAATCTGCCTGCAGTGCAGGAGACCCGGGTTCGATCCTTGGGTTGAGAAGATCCCCTGGAGAAAGAAAAGGCAACCCACTCCAGTATCGTTGCCTGGAAAATCTCATGGACAAAGGAGCCTGGTGGGCTGCAGTCCATGGGGTCGCAAAGAGTCGGGCACGACTGAGTGACTAACACTTACTTGTCATACACTGTGACAGTAACTTTTGCAGTTCAAGATGCAACTGTAAAACCAGCACAAATTTCTTTGTCTTTCTTAATAATCACATAGATAGAAAATTAATTCTTACCATAGTCCTTAGTAACCCCAGCATATAATTTTTTTTCTTTCCCCATGAAGTCAAGAACTTTCACCTTCTCATTAAAGGAAGCACTTTATGTCTTCCCTCTGGGATATTCAAATTATCAGCATCACTACTTTTATGCTTTGGGGCTGTTATTAAGTAAAATAAGGGTGACTTGAAGACAAGCCTTGAGATACCTTGACAGAGGATCTAAGAATCCAGATGCCTACTAAGTGGCTAGTGTGCGGATCTGCTGGACAAAGGGATGATTCATGTCCAGAGTGGAATGGAGCAAGAATTCATCATACTAAGCAGAACAGCACCCAATTTAAAACTTATAAATTATTTCTGGCATTTTTCCTTTTAATATTTTCAGACAAGGGTTACCATAGGAAATGAAACTGTTGATAAGGGAAGACTACTGCACATTCTGGAAAAGGTGAAAGTATAGAGACAGTAAAAAGATCAGTATTGCCACAGCTTAGTAGAGAAGAAGAGATGAATCAGTGGGATACAGAGGAGTTTTTGGGCAGTGAAACACAATAATAGTGGACACGCGTCTTCAAACATGGGATCAAACCCACAGACTGTACAACAAGAGTGAACCCTAAAGGTAAACTATAGGCTCTGGATGATGACATGTCAGGGTAGATTCATCCTTTGTAACAAACCTACCCTTTGGTGGGAATGTTGATGATGGTGGAAGTTATGCATGTGTGGCCTTCATAGAAATGGCAAGGATATCAAAGCAGTCAATCCTAAAGGAAATCAACCCTGAATATTCATTGGAAGGACTGATTCTGAAACTCCCAGATGTTGGCCACCTGATTCGAAGAGTTGACCCATTGGAAAAGACTCTGATGCTAGGAAATATTGAAGGTAGGAGGAAAAGGGGATGACAGAGGATGAGATGGTTAGGCGGCATCATCGACGCAGTGGACAGGAGTTTGAGCAAGCTCCGGGAGATAGCGAAGGACAGGGAAGCCTGGTGTGCTATAGGCCATGGGATCACAAGAGTCGGACACGACTGAGCAACTAAACAACAATGTGTATGGAGGGACAGGGAGGATTTCAGATACTCTCTTTTCCTTTGCTTTGAAACTAAAACTACTTTTAAAAAAAAAAAGGAAAAAAAAAAGAAAGTCAATTTTAAAAAGATCTCAACTCTTACCCACAATTTCTCAAACCAGAATTCTTATTGTGGAGCCCTAAGGCATGAAATTCTTAAAGCACTCTGTGATTCTGATCATCATCCTGGTTTGGAAATGACAGGACAACGATGCCATTGAAGATAAAAGTATTCAACTAAAAATTGTGAAAGGTTCAAGCAGAAATTGTAATGAGGAAACTAGGGCAAGATAAAAGGCAATGATTTAAGGAAAATGGATCCCCCAAAATCTCACTGTGCATTTTCATCCGTATCTGAATCATGTTCAGAATGTGTATGCCAAGTGATCTTTCTCAAAGTTATTAAGAGAAAAGATGGTACCAGTGCTATTGCTCCAAGGACCACACTTTAAGTAGCAAGGCTGCAGACTGTAAGCCTGTTGGTGGTGTTGCTCAGTCGCTCAGTCATGTCCAACTCTTTGCAGCCCCGTGGACTGTAGCCCACCAGGCTCCTCTGTCCGTGGGATTTCCCGGGCAAGAATACTGGAGTGGGTTGCCATTTCCTCCTCCAGGGAGTCTTCTGACCCAGAAGTCTGACCGCAGCTCGTGCGCTGCAGGCAGGTTCTCTACCACTGAGCCACCTGGAAAGCTCAAGCCCACTGAGTACGGGTCTTCTCTCTCAAGTCACTTAACTATCTACCCACCACTGATCACGATTCTTGATGTATAGTGAGTGTTCACATAGTGAGTTTGTTGAATGATTGCTCTCCCTTCTCCAGGAAGAAAACCCTCTTCTGTTTAAGGCCTTTTGTTTCTGTTTTCCCTAAAATCCAAGTGCACAGATATAATACATCCTTCCCAGAATTTATAAGAACGTACAGGAGGACAGCTTTTGCTAGTTTTTTTTTTTTTTTTTTGCTTTCCTTTCACTAATGATAAACTGCACAAGAGCAGGAGTTATATCATTGTCTGCATATTTCTCTGTACTCAGGACCATGTTCCGAACATAGAAGACACTCTGGAAAAGTCTGTTAAATGAATGATTTGGAAAGGCAATCACTGCTTTTTTATCCAACAAAGCTGTAATCAATCTTCCCCTGACACCCATTTCTCTAACCGTGTGTGTGATCATGCATTCCCAGGTGAGTAGAGAGGGAGAGGCATGTTGATGATAACAGAGGAGTGAGTGTCAGAGGGAACACATCCTGGAGCAGAAATTCACAGCAGCGTCATCCTGGGATCAGACACTGGAGCTCCAAGGACCCGGCAGATGAGTAAATGTCTCCCCAGAAGTGGACGCAACACGTCAGCGGTTGTTATTTTCAGCTGGCATTCTTCGTCATGAAGGACAGACAGCTCCTCTGCCAGGCCAAAATCTGTCTGGCCATCTTCAAGGTCGTTGTACCTCCCAGATCTGGCTCCAAGTCTGGAGTCTGGCAAGTCCCACATCTTAAAGTGGATTAGGTGGGCCCCAAGGAGAGCTCTTGCCCTGGCTGCATTCTGACGCTTGTCCCTTAAGCCCTGGTGATGTTTGTTTAAGGACAGCCTCTTCTTTCATCCCTCCTTGGATCTGAGCCTGACCTTCGCCATGGACACTAATTCACACACAGCCACTACGCATACCTGTCCTGCTACACTGCTACAGTCACATGCTTTCCGCCATCATCACCTGAAGTACATTCTGGTACGGAAGACGTTAACCTGTGGCCAAAGCCCAGAAGCAGAAATTGAGTTATAACTGTCAAAAACAAAATGAATGAATGAATGAATCTCTGCTAAGAGCATTTCAGTAATTATATGAAATCTCATCTCTGTCTTCCCTCCATGAGTTTCTTAAAATTGCTTAAATTCATAACCCTTACCTGTTTAAAAATGGAGTCATATTGACAGGCTATGCAATCATTTTCCAGGGTTAATCATACAAATCAAACAAGATAACTGTACTCACAGGTCCTTCTCTATCTGAAGAGTTTTACCTCCCCAGGCTTTATCTCAAACAAGATGGTTGGATGCTATCATTGTTTATATAGAACAAAGAAAAGCAGTAGTGATGGGAATGTGAAAGTTCATTTCCAAATCCAGTGTACAAAACCAGAGGATGAGCTGAAATTTTGCATCAAGAGAGGTGGACAGTCGTTAACAAACACTATTACTTATTCTATTAATTATTAGATTTTCATATTTCACTGCTTAATTCAGTGGCATGGCTGGTGGAATATGGAGCTGAGTGAGAGAGTGGCCAGAGAGGCTGTCTTTCTCTGTGTGTGTCTCCCCTCCCTCTCCTCTCTCCCCTACACTCACACACTTACAGAAATACACACAGTTATCTATATCTATCTCCATAGATGCAGAAATATAGCTAGATGTAAATATAGCTATAGACATGCAACTATACCCACGGATATATAATCTAGGTATCAGATATAGATGTCTAGGTGTAGATAGATATTTAAAACTTTATAGCAAAATTTTACAGCACTGGAAAAGGTACATTGGTGGGCAAGCAACCTGTTCAGCTCAACCTTGGCTTGCTGACACGACACCCCCATTGTTTCATACCACTCCAAAGGGTAGAAAGGGTATGGACTTAAAATTGATTCTCGAAACCTTTGTGAGATGTCTTCTTCAAAGAACCCATGACAGAGAAGCCAGGATCAGCCTCCACCAGGACCCGGGGAGGGGTCCTCACACACCAGCGTGTGGCGCCTCAAGAAACCAAAGTCTGGGGGAGGCGAGACTCCCTAGACCCCTCCCCTCTGCTGGACCTCCAGAGACTCCACCTGAAAACAATTTCTTGAGACCCTCCCCATCTCCCCATTCCCAGCTTCCAACCAGAGTCGTGGAAAGTAGGAATTGGCAATGACTCCGGGGAATCGAGCCCCGCTTCCTGGAGGAGGGAGCGGGAGTGGCCGCGCCGCGCCCGCGTCGTCAGGCCGGGACCCCGCGGCGGCGCTGGCCCCGCGCCCAGAGCGCAGCCCGGCCCGCGGCTCCGGCGCGTCCCCTGCGCCCCACGCCCGCCGGCTCGCGGGGCACTTTGCTCTGACGTCCGCCTCCCCGGCTCTGACGACCGGCCGCCCTTATAAAGGGGACTGTGGCCAATACTGGATCGATCGCCACTTGGCCGCGCCGAGCGCCCCGCGCCGCGCCCACACCTGTCAACTTCGCGCGCGCAGCGATTCTGGAGACTCGGGGTGCGGAGCCTCGGGAGTCGGACCCTCCTGGCCTGCCGCCCTGCGTCCCCACCACACGCCAGTGTCCGGTGCAGCCTCCGCCGAGAGGAGCCTGGACCCGCGGAGCGCTTCCCTGCGAGGCGGCCACTCCAGGTAGGAGCGCGTCGGGGCCGCCCCTCCGACGCGGCTCTGTGCCTCCCGCGGGGACGCCCGGCGGGTCGGGTCTCGCAGCCTGGGTCCTCGGGTGCGAGCGGCTGTGAAGTCGGGGTGCAGTGGGGGTCCCGGGGACGCCGCGGGAGGGACCCTGGGGCGCAGAAGGATCGGCCCGGAGCAGGATGGGGGAGACCTGCGGGTGGGGAGGGGAACAAGGGGGTGCTAAAGCTGCAAAGGCAAAGCCCCCCCCTCACTCGCCACTCGCGCTCCTTTCGCCTTCTCTGAGCCCAAGGGACGGAGGCTGGTTCTTTGGCCCAAGGTCTGTCGCCCATCTGCATGCACGGAGATCTGGCTTCGCCAAAAACTTGTCTGTGCCAATTGAGGAGAATGGATAGCCACGGGCACGAGAGGAAGATACGAGAGAACAAGAATTTAGAAATTAAAGGCATTAGAACTTGACGCGTCTCTTCTTAGGGTCTTGTTTTTAGTGCTTGTGATGCTCCGTTATGTTTCAGGCATTTCTGTATTTTTAAGTCATTTCCCTGTGTGTGCCACTGAGGGAGCAGGGGAGAGAGGGAGGAGACTGGATGGGGGGGTCGAGGGAGGGAGACCCTCTAAACAGCACACCCGTTTAGTGGTTGCCATAACTTAATGCTCCCGCACTTGTTGAAAATTGGAGGCCCATGTGGTTTTGAAGTTGATCTTCCTAATTTTTTCCCCCAGATATTTGCATGTCAGGTTACTTTTGGAACCACTCCCTGAAGATGTTTGAAAGGAGGGATGGGATGATGATTGAATGAATGAATGATTATCCATGGGTTCTCGGAGTGAATCTTTATGATGCTTCTACACTGCTGAACAATTCTGGATTGAATAGTACTTGGTTCCAAAGTAAATACAGACTTGCTGTTTGTGAGTGTCTTCTTGCCCAAGCTACCGGGTTAAAACACAACGTTAATTTTACATTGCAAGAATTTAATACAAAATGAGTACATTTCTTAAACAGCAAAACCCCCATTTTCTCTGTTTCTTCCAAACCCAAGGCAAGGTTCAGTTGTTGAACAGAAAGAGAGTGATGGAATGGAGGCTTGTTGGCAGCCACAGGTGAACATGGGATTTCAATGCACTTCTTCTTTAAGTGGCCACCGCTCAGGAGCCAGCTGGTCTACCCGGGCTGCCTGTATTTGCTTGGCTGGCTTGTAAGGCATCTGTGTTTTCGCAGAAGTCTTAATGAAGTAGCTGCCGCAGCAGAGCCCGAAGCCCTCAGTGACAATGGATTTCCAGGTGGAAGGGCTGGTAGCCATCGTGGTGTTCTACCTTCTCATCTTGCTGGTTGGCATCTGGGCTGCCTGGAGGACCAAGAACAGTGGCAGTGCGGAGGAGCGTAGTGAGGCCATCATCGTGGGCGGCCGCGACATCGGGCTGCTGGTGGGTGGATTCACCATGACAGGTGGGTGCCCTCACTCCCACCTTTGTGCCATCCCTGCCATAGCTCTTCAGGTGAACAAAGCAAACCTCCTTCTTTGTCCTTGAGGGAGTCTCTGTGTTCACTACTTATATACTTTTAAAATATTTTCAACCCAGTAGCACTGGACCAAATGATGTTTTTATCAGTTACTGGACAGAGAATCAGTGAGAGACATCTGGGCTCTGGACAGCTGGGTGGATGGAAGCAGTGAAAACAAAGGTGGGGGGGGGCGTGTGCAGAAGTGCCCGAGTCTCACAAGTTGTGTTTCTGTTCATTGATGTGATGCAGGCAGCATCTCCTTTTACTCCTTACTACAGGCATCAAGTTGTGACTGAGCTGTCTTAATGAATGCTAACTAGTCAGTGAACACTAACCAGTGATGGTTTTAAAACTAAATAAGTCAATTTGGTGGCAGCCCAATTCCAAATTGATTGATGTCCTGTTTTGAAACCTTATTCTCCCATGTAGTGAAGTAATTTTACTCACAGGAAGACGATCACATGTTATGAATCCACGGATCTGAGGAAAAGGTTTCAGGAATACTGATATGAAAGGGAAAAATCAGGGTGTGTCTTAGTAAGAATCCTTCAGCCACCAACTGCAGCTGTCACCCATTCAAACCCCTCCATGCCAGAAGCCCCCAGAGTCTCTCCTCCTTCGCCCAAAGGTGGTTCCGATTAAGTGGTGACTTGTTTTTCTTTTCTGTTCTTCTCGGTTGTTAATATCTTCAAATAATACTGAAAAACAACTATTTAAAATCATATCCATACTATCACTTGATACATATTCACTAACATCACACATTTCACTTTAGAGTTGTATTAGGTTTTTAAATATTATCAACATAATCCATACCAACAGGATTACTATGAGTGCCCAGTGGACAAATATCCCACTGGAAACCATATCAGAATGATACCAAATTTCAGTCCTGAAGTGCTAGTTAAAAATGATTAACCCCGTATTTCAAAAAGTTTTCCAAACCAGTGTGGGCAGACTGCATCCCTGTTTGGCCATTTGAAACCTACAGTGTCATAGAATAATTTATTGGTGGTCTATTCTGCCTCTCAGATATTCACATTTTGTTTGTTTAACTCTTTGCCAATCATACATGGTTTTGTTCGATCTTCATGACAGCACTCGGAAGGGCTCTGGGCTACGTCAGGACCCAGACCTGTGTGGTTAGTAAGGACCAGAGCCAGGTCTGGCAGCCACACAGTGAACCACACCCAGCCTCTCCCCACTTCTCCATAAAGATACCCAGGGTGAAAAGAGCTCTCTTTTACCCTGTTTCTCATTTTTTCTACATAAACACACATACAGAAAAAAAATATGTTTTACAAAATATTTTCTATGATGCATAATAAACAAAACCAGAAAAAATACAAAAACATGAAGAATAAGAATCACCCACTTACCTATCACCTGCAGATGTTTACTGAAACGTTGGTGCAGATTTTCTTGGTTTTTTCCTTATTATCCAGCTATTGATGAACAATACAGGCACCTTTGTGTCTTCATCTTCAGTTTTCATTAGAGCACAAACATCTCTTCTTTCCTCTAAAGACCCACATGGGATACTGGTATCTGAAGTGAATTAAAGCATTGTGATTATATCTCCCTCAGATTTCTCTTTTGACAAAGAAAATAAGAAGAAAAGCAAAATAAAATGACAGTTGTTGATTTCACTCAAATGGTTGAAAAGAATAGATGAACTGTTGCATACTAAAGTATTTTATTAATTGTAAATTATGGTAACTTTCTACTACTCTAATTAAATAATACATTAATTATATTCATAAAGGTAATATCTCAGAATTTGTTCTTTTATCATTTAGAGTGATTTTAATCTAATAGGCTATTAAACTATATTGAAAAAATTTGAATTATGGTATTTCTTATAACATGTCCTGCTTGAATGTAGCTTTTAAAGATTTTTTTCTCAGAACCAAACAGAGCCTTGATCAATATCATAGTTCAATTAAAATCTGAACCATATTACCTAAACTTGTCAGATTCATTGATTGTGTTATTTGATAAGGAATAAAAATTGAAAATAAAAATGCATATGATTTAAAAGAATCCTTGTTCTCAAGAATCTGATGTGAAAATATACAAACATGCAAATGACCATATTGATAACAATGGAGGGACTTTAATTACAAAAAAGTACCCAAGTCTGCCTGTCTATATTATAATATTTTAATACTATAGTTTGTAATTATGATATTTTAACTCAAGCACCAGTTTTCTTTCTGGAGATGGAGAGGAGACCTACACAATGAAAAATGATCACTAATAAATGTTGTGCTAATAAGACCTAATAAGATCACTAATAAGACCATCAGGCATTTACTTAACGTGACAAAACATTCCTTGTGCCTGACAGGAAGGTGAGGTCTCAGGGGCTGTGCTGTGAGAAGTCATTGTCTTGGTTACTTGCCAGCTGTGGGGAGGTGGGGAGGAAAGTCTTTAAAATTTCACCAGGTTTAGGATAAGAAAAGTACATCATAGCATTTGTTATTGATCAACACCATGGAAAAGCTGCTGTGAAGATGGGGTGGCTGCTAAATATCATTTGTCCACTTGAGGACTTTGTGTATAAACTCTCCATTTGTGTATATAAAGTTCCTTTGCAGGAAGGTCTTTTCAGGTTGACCTTTTAAAAATTGGATCAACCACTGAAGGCTCTCTCTCCTTTGCTTTGGGTTTGGATTAAATGCCAGATAAATTTTGGCAAGAAACACTTGTCTTTGGCAGTTTCATAAACAAATTATTTGTTTTACGAACATTCTAACTGTGAAATTTCAGAGAATTTTTCAGAGTCAAATTTTATTCCCCATTGCAGCCCAGAATTCAGTCTCATATTTGGTAAGCTTCATGCCAGCCTCTATTCTTCATAACTTTACAGCAGTTACACCTAGGGATTATTGTAAATAGTTTGACAATACTCTTCAAAGAGTAAAAACTGCCAAGATTAGAGTGTTCCATTAACTTTAGCATTTCAGCAAAAATCAACTACTACAGTTCTTCTCAGAGAAAATGATAGAGTTTATAGATCATTTTGGACCCAAAGTTGTTTAATCAAAACATGTTTTTGTTGATTCTATGACCTCCCTTCTTCAGCTGTTATGCTACAAAAATGTTATTAAATAATATCTGAAGAAGACATAGTTCTTCTTATTCTTTATGAAATATCAAATGTCTGCCTGAAAGACCCAGATTAGAACAAAGACTTGCAAATGGGCATGCAGTCAACATTTTAATTCTCCTGAAGGCTGACCCGAGCCCTAAGTGTAGGTCAGGTCCTTGGGGAGACAGAGAAGGAAAAAGCAATTTAAGCTCAATTACATCACCTGGCACCCTCCTCCCTCCACTTCCTTAACAGTGTAAGGTAGTAAGTACAACTACATTATCATTTGGAATAGATTTGCCAAAACCCTATGCACCCAGCATGTTTGTGAAGTGACTCTGTTAATGGAAAACACCCACACCCACAACCACTCATGCATACGTGCACACACACACACACTTCACTCCTTGAAGACAATAGTCATGATCAATGAGGAAAAATCAATACAATTAAAATAAAAGGCCCTTGAAATCAAGACACTTGATTCCACATTATGGAAGCTAGGGGGAGAGTTGTAGCATTATTAAGAATAGAAGCAGTCTTGAAATATATCACATATGATCTCAGACTTTGTGATATTATGATACCATTTCAAAATGTTCATGACTCAATGGATTTAGAAAATATCCAGGGCAACACTGTTCAGTGGAAATATGATGTAAACCACAAATGTAATCTTCAATTTTCTACATATCACTTTTTAAAAAGCACAAAAAAATAGGTGAATTAACGTAAATAATAGAATTACTTAACTCAGTATGTTAAGAATGTTTTAGTTTTGTTGTGTAACCAGTACAAAAAAGATTGAGAAGTCTTAACACTTATTTTTCCATGATGAGTCTTAGAAATCCGAAGTGCAGTTTTCACTCTTTTATCACTTCCACCCAGACCAACCATGTCTCTGGTGGCAGTCCCACAGGCCTCTCGGGGCTCAGGGGCGCCCTGTGGGGCTGAGCGGGTCTCAGGGACAGCAGGCATGACACATCTCCCCTTCGCTTCTCATCCTGTTTCAGCCACCTGGGTTGGAGGAGGCTACATCAACGGGACAGCTGAGGCCGTGTATGTTCCAGATTACGGCTTGGCATGGGCTCAGGCACCCATTGGATATTCTCTTAGTCTGATTTTAGGTAAGAAAAGCTTTATACCTGAGTGAGTCAGTCAGTAAAGCATAAAGATTAGGGGTATAAATAGCAACCGAAAGAATAAGTCAAACAGCATGATTATTGTGGGAAATCCCACTGAAGTCACTGTTATCAGAAAGTGGTAACACGAATGTGTAGCTGACTGGATCTCTTGATTATGGAATATGTAGAAAAATTCCCTTGATCGTTTTGCAATCAGTACAGTGAATTTCTTAGTGTAATGATGTTTTTTATTTCCAAAATAGTGTGAACATATCATTAAAAATGAATCAGTTTGAATTGTACCTGAATATCTTGTTATAAATCAAACTAGTAAAAGGTCAAGAATATTATTTAACACAGTTCCTTTTTTTTTTTTTTGCTCTTAGAATACTTTTGTTGGATCTTGTACTTAATCAAATGAATGGCCTGCTGGGTAATACAGGTGCATAGACATTTAAGGGAGTGCTGAGCTGGTCCACGTTTTTCAGTCCACATGATTTGGCCATGCTATGTACAGTCTTGGATGCCTACAACGGTAGTTGTGTTAAGGAATTTCCACTTTATTGCTAAATATTTCTTGGTCCTGTACTCACAGGATTTTGCAGACTGATTCCTCAACACATAGAAGTATTCTAAAAAATTCATTTCCCTTGAGAAATTATACACAGTAAAAGGTTAGCAAGGACTTTTATATTGCAGATTTTCAAGTTTCTCTTTAAAGCTTGTTTGAATTTCCTTTAGGTGGTCTGTTCTTTGCAAAACCCATGCGTTCCAAGGGCTACGTGACCATGCTAGACCCCTTCCAGCAGATCTACGGGAAGCGCATGGGTGGGCTCCTGTTCATCCCTGCGCTGATGGGAGAGATGTTCTGGGCAGCAGCCATCTTCTCAGCCTTAGGTGAGAACCAACAAAACATCCTTCTGCATGCAGGGAGCTTCCCAGGTGGTACTAGTGGTAGAGAACCGACCTGCCAATGCAGGAGACATGGGTTCAATCCCTGGGTCAGGAAGCTGCCTTGGAGGAGGAAATGGAACCCACTCTGGTATTCTTGCCTGGAAAATCCCATGCACAGAGGAGTCTGGCCGGCTATAGTCCATAGGGTTGCAAAGAGTTAAACACAATTGAAGTGACTTAGCATGCACACACACTCTGGTTGAACAAGCACTAGATACACAGCTTTACTATCTTCAGCCACAGGCCCCAGCCTCGCTTACCTAGATTAACACCACCACCCTGCTGCTTACAAGGCCACCCTTCTCCCATGATCTTCACACAGCAGATTAGATTGAATCTGATCACACCCCTTTACTGCTTAAAACTAGACCTTTAAACTGGGCTGGAAAAGCTCCTTTTGGACTCTTCCTTCTCCCTTCCTCCAGAACTTTGCTAGCTTAGTGACCCCTCCTTAGGATGCACAGCCCCCACTTTCCTTTCAAACCAACCAGAAAGAGACTTCAAATCTTCTACAGATGTCACCTCCTCCAGGCAGTCATCCTGAACCTGCCAGATGCCTTTCCTCTGGGATTCTGTCGGAACCAGAAATTTTGTTTTCATTGGATTTATTACTTTGTATTTACATGGCTATTTACCTATTTCCCAGTCTCCAAACGTTCACAAAAGGAATTATTAATTTCTTGAAGGCAAGGCCTGCATCTTATTAACATTTATTGTCCCATCACACATGAATGAACGAATAACCCATACCTACACTTTCTTCAGAGGAGAGAAAGGAAAACAATAGTCTTTCCTTTCTCAATGAATCCCATTTCATCCAGAATGTTGGAGTGTGACGTATTCAGGGATTTGAAAAATGCACTTAGACTCTTTGTGGTCTAACTTACTTCCAAGATCCACCCATGCTAAGAACAACCTGTCCTTGAGTTCTCAGCCCACTCATAAGACCTAGGAAGTGAGAGAGTTCAGTGGGATTGTGGGCGAGCTTCAGGCTCAGCACCCTCCCTTTTCATCCAGAATAAGTCTAAGCTATCCCACTGAATGTTGAGTTCCTTCCGGAAGACTCACAGAGTTGGGCCTTCCTTGTCTTTCCTCTATGAGCTGTGCCTTTGTGTGACATCCAGGACACTGTCATCTCCAACTCTTACAAATGGAATCAATGGGCTTACATCTACAGTCAGGCTTAAGTGGCCCAAAAAAAGTCAGATGCCACTCTTCACCCCTTTCTCTCTAGACTGCTGTATAATTGTATCTCATTTTGGTGGTCTCCAACTATCAAATGAAGGAATGACTTAATGTAGAAAAGAAGTGAATTTAATAGGTAAATAATTTTCACTGTAATAATTTAGTGAAAATATTGCACTTTCCTGGCACTGAGTGGTCATGCTCCACAACCACCCCGGCCGTATCCTAATGAAATTTTACATAAACACACAGCTCGCTTCCCACCTTTCTCTCAGTAGCAGTGGTAGTTTATTTGTCATTGCTTTCAAAGCCAGAAAATTGTGGTTTTAAGAACAAACTGCCTGCTGAGATATCAAAAAAGGAGTGGGCTGAATATCTAATAGAATACAAAATGTTCACTCTAACTGAATAAGGATCAATTCATGTAACAGAGCCCTAAAGGGAGAATAGAATGAAAACCTATTATTTCTAAAGTACTTTGGAAATATAAATCATAATAGCTAAACTGTGAACTTTGCTGCAATTAGTTATTTTAGTAAATATGTGTCTACATCTGTGTGTATGTCAACATACATGTAAAATATGTTAATGTTGCTCTCTTTACATACACATGTATCAAAGAACTTTTATGAAAACATGACTGCTATTCTTGAAATATATGCTCTAGTTTTAAAAAATGTGTATTTCAATTTAACAGCTCTGTTTTCTTCAAAAATAATAGTTGGATATACTTCAAAATTAGTGTTTATTAGAAATAAGCTCAGGGCAAGATATTTTACCACCTTACTATGAATGTGCATAGTTCACCTGTAAAACTTAGGAGTATCTCAAACTGTCTTCTCAATATATATAGACAACATCCTTAAAGCTTCTTAAAGAAATGTGTATTTATATAACATCAAATTCAGAGAATTTTTATAACTTTATTTGCAGTATATTTATTTTTCCGGCTGCATAAGTAAATTAATATTTCACAGCAGCTCCAGAATCTAGGTTTGGTTTTACTCACTACAAATGATGGAATGATTTAGAAAATATTTTAGAGAAAAAAATTCATTCCAAGCTTAATAGTGAAATGAAAGTCGGTGGCTTCTTTAAAGCCACTGAGTTACTGCCAAATGACAGCTTTTACTAGAATGGCAACCCACTCCTGTTGTTCTTGCCTACAAGATCCCATGGACAGAGGAGCCTGGCAGGCTACAGTCTATGGGGTCTCAAAGAGTTGGACACGACTGAAGTGACTTGAAAGTGAAAACTGAAAATGAAGTCGCTCAGTTGTGTCCGACTCTTTGCAACCCCATAGACTGTAGCCCACCAGGTTCCTCCATCCATGGAATTTTCCAGGCAAGAGTACTGGAGTGGGGTGCCATATCCTTCTCCAGGGGATCTTCCTGACCCAGGGATCGAAGCTGGGTCTCCCGCATTGCAGGCAGACGCTTTTACCGTCTGAGCCACCACACACTAAACCCTACATCTTTAGACTCCTCATCCAGTGATCTTTCTTCTGTAACATGCAGCCTCCCTACCTTTGGAGGTGTAGTATTAATAGAAATTTCACCAGAGGGTGGCAAATTAAACAGTATTCAAAAGAAGTAGAGTAATTATTGAACTTTTCATAATTCATAGGATGTAACTTTAAAATATTGTTATTACAGTAGAGAGCTAGACCAAAGCTGAATGGCAAAGAATTGCAACTAAAGTTTCAACATGAAGTGAATAGTCTCAGGAGAAAAGAAAATAACTTGTTAAATATCCATACAACAATAAGTCAGTTGTCCAAAGTCGCTTGTAAATAACCAACCTCTTTCCTTTGTCTTCTGCTCCCAATTCTTTACTAAGATTTTCCTTTTCTCAATTGGTTTTTACTAAAGAAAGTAATTTAATTTTGATACCAAACCATGGGCTTCCCTTGTGGCGCAGCTGGTAAAGAATCTGCCTGCAATGCAGGAGACCTGAGTTCAATTCCTGGGTTGGGAAGATCCCATGGAGAAGGGAAAGGTTACCCACTACAGTATTCTGGCCTAGAGAATTACATGGACTGTATAGTCCATGGGGTCGCAAAGAGTCAGACATGACTGAGTGACTTACACTTTCACTAAACCAAAACACTAAGAAGAAGATTCTTTTGAAAAATATTTTGCATTGTTATCTCAGATCAAAATATCTCATACTGCTCTTTAGATAATGGATTTTCATCTCAGATGGGCTGCATATGCTATTAGCATGCAATTGAGAAGTGAAGATAGAATGTAAGTTTGCAGTTAATGACTCAAAGGAATCACAAATGTGTTGCATGTACATTAGTGTGAGAGGAATATCATTGCTACATTTAATAATACAAAATATAAACTATACCACTCTTGAGAACAACAGGAAAGGGTGTGTAGAACAACAAGTGAATGCTGAACTGACAGTGCAAAACTCCACAGTGGTCCAGCTATCCATACCATGATATTAATATTCTATTAGAAATGTAGACATCAGCAAACACAATAAACAAAGTCATAAAGTTAGAAAAGCATAGATTGATTTCTAAAGTGGGTTTACAATTTTGATGAATTTATAGTGATGAAAATCACTATAAAACATGATGCTTGCTGATACTGAGTTGCATGAGCTGTTTGTATATTTTGGATATTAATCCATTGTCAGTTGCTTTGTTTTCAAATACTTTCCCCCATTCTGGGGTTGTCTTGTTGTCTTGTTTGTGGTTTCCTTTGCTGTGCAAAGACTTTTAAGTCCAATAGATCCCATTTATTTATTTTTGTTCTTATTTTCATTACTTTAGGAGGTGAGTCAAAAGGATCTTGCGGCAATTTATGCCAGAGAGTGTTCTGATTCTATTTTCCTCTATGAGTTTATAGAATCCGGCCTGGAAGCCAATAAGAACCTACGACAGAGCACAGGGAACTCTACTCTGTGCTCTGTGGTGACCTAAATGGGAAGGAAATCCAAAAAGAGGGGATATTTGTATATACATAGCTGATTCACTTCGCTGCAGAGCAGAAACTAACACAAAATTGTAAAGCAACTATACTCTAATACTATACTCTAATAAAAAAAAAATTTTAAGGGAATATAAAAACCCTTGATGCTAAATCTATGACTCTTCAGTACATTTGTATCCTAGGAACAAGATTGGAATGCTGCAGGAAATGAATAAAATAAAAGTAATCTTTCATAAAATTGAAAAAGTTGGAAAGTGCAATTTTATTATTTTCTCCTATGAATTTATTTCAAACCCTGGTACGTTAGACCATGTGTTATCTAATAAAAGCTGACAGGGGTCAGAGTTAATGCAACAGAGCAAATCAATGCTAAGTGTAAAATGAGAAGCTGGGTGGTTATGCTCATCATAAAGGCTTGCTTTTCTCATGGATGTGAGTAAATACACTGCATGTGTTCAATGAAGTCAGAGTTTCAGGCAGTCGGTGGAATGATTGCAGGACCTTATAGTAGTGTTCAGTTCAGTTTATGTCATGGAATTCTGTAATCAAGTCGTGAGTTTCAGGTGTCCTCATAAATAAGTGAGCAAAGCACTAATTTCAGAAAGAGAGAACATTTTAGAATGTGTGCGTATATGTGTATATAAACACAGATGTGTACAGGCACACTCAGGTTACTGAGAAGGAAGAGCTGGACTGTGAAACTTCACCTGGGCTGTTCCCATCCCATCCCTGCAGGAGCCACCATCAGCGTGATCATCAGGGCCAGTGTGCACATGTCTGTCATCGTCTCAGCGCTCATTGCCACCCTGTACACCCTGGTGGGCGGTCTTTACTCTGTGGCCTACACGGATGTCGTTCAGCTCTTTTGCATTTTCGTGGGACTGGTAAGTAGGGCCATTCACAGACTTCCTTCTTCCTTTCATCCTCCCTCCCGCCTTCCTCCATCCTTCCTTCCATCCTTCCTTCCTTCCATCCATCCTCCCTCCCTTCTTCCTTCATTTCTCCTTTTGTAAGAGCTCACATGGTATTTCATACTAACTCAGCAAAAACTAGTAGACGTCCTACTTCCCCATCATGACTAACACACAGTAAGTCATACAGAATTGGAAATTTCGCATTTCTCTGTGCATTACTTGGATGAAAAACTCTAATCACATTGTGAGATTTTGACAGAAAAGTGCCCTCAGTTAACTCTTAGGAAGGTCTGGGGGCTCCTTCCCTTCACGCCGACATTGATGGAAACGCGTGTGATCTTCCTTCAAGGACTTCTGTCAGAGTTAAAGCTTAAACCTTGACCCTGATCTGTGTTTGCCTCTTAACCTTTCCAGACATTAGTTTTGGTTATGCCATGAAACTGCTCCTAGGCTATAGAAATTATTTTCAGTCAAATCTTCCCAGTCACTTTAAGGAATGGATATCTTCTAATTCTAAGAAAATACATGTGTTTTATATATATATATATATATATATATATATATATATATGTTTGTATAAACATATGTAAAGTTCTCGAATTCAGTGTTTTCTTCCCAAAGGTTTTGCAGTCAATGTGATATGGCATAATTAGCTCAGAAGCTGACAATGTGTTACTCTAACTTTTCTAAATCAGTGTTCCATAGCGTCCACAGAGAACATGCTTCCAGGTCCTCCTCTGAACAAGAGGAATGACCAAGCTGTGCCATCTATGAGAAAAAAAAAAAAAAACTAATACATGAAATCTTGCATGTCCCAGATAGTCACACTAATGCTTTCACGAACTCTGGTTGCAGTGGATCAGCGTGCCGTTTGCGCTGTCCAATTCTGCGGTTGCTGACATTGGCTTCACTGCCCTGCACACCAAGTACCAGAAGCCCTGGCTGGGGACCATCGAGCCATTTGAAATCTACACGTGGCTTGACAGCTTTCTGCTGTTGGTAAGTGACACACATGTCCATCCTCATCTCAGCGCTCATCACCACCCCTGGACACCCTGGTGAGCGGGCTCCCACTCCTTGCTCCACCTTCCCATCAGAGCTTCTGTTCATCAGTGGAAGCCAAATTGTACCTGACTTACAAACCTTGATGACCTACGTGTCCAGAGACATAGGTATGTAAATTATATATATCAGTTCATACAGTCATTGAAACTATTGATAAAATATTTATCAACATGGAAGATGTTAATGATAGATTGATTCACAGGTTGCAAAACAAAGGGAAAAGTTTTGGAAGCATATAGAGTTGAGGCATGGGATTACGAATTTTAGGATTTCTCCTTGTTTTATTTTATTTTGTTTATTTTTGCTTTTGAGCTTGTTCAGTTCAGTTCAGTTGCTCAGTCATGTCCGACTTTTTGCGACCCCATGAACCGCAACACGCCAGGCCTCCCTGTCCATCAACAACTCCTGAAGTTTACCCAAACTCATGTCCATTGAGTTGGTGATGCCATCTAACCATCTCATCCTCTGTCGTCCCCTTCTCCTCCTGCCTTCAATCTTTCCCAACATCAGGGTCTTTTCAAATGAGTCAGCTCTTCGCATCAGGTGGCCAAAGTATTGGAGTTGCAGCTTCAACATCAGTCCTTCAAATGAACACTCAGGACTGATCTCCTTTAGGATGGACTGATTGGATCTCCTTACAGTCCAAGGGACTCTCAAGAGTCTTCTCCAACACCACAGTTCAAAAGCATCAATTCTTCAGCACTCAGCTTTCTTTATATCCCAACTCTCACATCCATAAATGACTACTAGAAAAACCATAGCCTTGACTAGATGGATCTTTGTTGACAAAGTAATGTCTCTGTTTTTTAATATGCTCTCTAGGTTGGTCATAACTTTCCTTCCAAGGAGCAAGTGTCTTTTAATTTCATGGCTGCAGTCACCATCTGCAGTGATTTTGGAGCCCCAAAAAATAAAGTCAGCCACTGTTTCCACTGTTTCCCCATCTATTTCCCATGAAGTGATGGGACCAGATGCCATGATCTTAGTTTTCTGAATGTTGAGCTTTAAGCCAACTTTTTGAGCTTGTATGGCTTTTATAAGAAGGAAATTGTTCTGGAGCCAATATGTGAGATACTGATAAACAAACAGATATCCCAGGATTTGGAGCCAATGAGAGAGACAGTCGAAGAAGCAACTTCAGTACATTGTGATCTGGGAAGTTCCCTCATCAATTCACCCACTCACATGATAAATATTTACTGAACACTGACTCTATGTCAGTTAGAGAATTGTCCAGTCTCCTCTCTGGCCACCCCCACACACCCTGACCTCTGCTTATACCAAATACATGGTGGTCTTATGGCTGCCTCTTGGTTTCTTTCTTTTTCATGTTGGATTATTTCCTAAGAACTTTCCTCCCTCCATCTCCACCCACTGACACCCCTTGACGTCCAAGGATTGACTCGAATGTCATTTCCATGGGCTTCCCTGGTTAGGGAAGTCTTCCTCCCACCATTCCACCTCCCTCTGTTACCCCCAGATGATTAGTTCTTTCTCAATATTGTTCCCATAGTGCCTCTTTAAAGCATCGACAAATTACATTCCAGTTCAATGTCTCCAATTTTTTTTATAATATATTCTCAAATAAGAATGTTAAGCACAACCCCAATGTAGGCATAGACTGCTTATACGTACTGTACTACACATTGTGTAAATCACTTAATAAAACAACAATCTCACAGTTACGTACAAGGTAGAAATGAGTATAAAGAGAAATTCTAGTATCTTCTCTATATTAGAAAATACCTCAATGCACTAGTTCTCCCAGCAGACAGTGATCTCAAGAGTAGAAACCACTTGTCACTCATCTTTGGGCTCCACAACCATTCCATTGCCTGGCACATGACTGGGATCCAGAAATATTCATTGGGTTGTTTTGACTCAAATTAAACTTCATGGTTTCAGAATATTAATGTTTTTGAGACAATTTTGTGGTGGTTAGAACTTCCAGATGAGAACAAACTGAAGGTTTCTGGGTAGTTTTAACACAGCTTAAAGTGAGTAAGTTAAGGAAAAGAAAATCTTGTGCTATATAATTATGAAAGAAAAGAACTTGAGGAAGTCTGCAGAGTTGAAACTGTGACAATGACAGCAGTGAACACGAGTGTAGAACCATTTTCTGTGCTTCAGAGTCTTGCTTGTCACTATTCTGAATGTGATTATTAAAAAAAAAAATCTCATTTTAAAAATACCCAATGAGCACATATACACTCCCATGTGTAAAACAGACAGCTCGTGGGGAGCTTCTGTACAGCACAGGGAGCCCAGCCTTGTGCTCTGTGATGACCTAGAGGGGTGGGATGTCAAGGAGAGGAAGGCTTAGGAGGGAGGGGATATATGTATGCATATAGCTGATTCACGTTTTTGTAGAGCAGAAACCAACCCAACATGGCAAAGCAATTATCCCCCAATTTTAAAAGATTTTTTAAAAATTTATAATAAAAATAAAACAGGAAATTAAAAAAAAATAAAAACAACTAATAGATGCTATTTGCCTCCATTCATCCTGGGTCCCCATGGCTCCCATGCAGATGCTGGGTGGAATCCCGTGGCAAGCCTACTTCCAGAGGGTCCTGTCTTCATCCTCCGCCACCTACGCTCAGGTGCTGTCTTTCCTGGCAGCTTTCGGGTGCCTGGTGATGGCTCTGCCAGCCGTGCTCATTGGAGCCATTGGCGCATCGACAGGTAAACCTCTGGCAGCTTCACTGATTGACTCACTCAGGCTTCACCCAAGTCACCAGCGAGCACCCAGCTGCCCTCCCTTCCCCACTTTCCCCATTACCCCCATTGTGTATCTGCCTTTGTTATTATAAGACGTCAACAAATCGTCTTATAGTTCAAACATTATTTGACTGCTCACCTCACCAATAAGACATTTGTGAGCAGGCCCCAGCACCACTGTTGGGATATTTATCAACTGTGTATCTGTGATCTTGTCAGCCTTGGTTCTCAACCAACATGCACACTGTCATCATCCAGGGAGGTGGAGGGACTCAAAAAATACTCGTTTCTATCCTACTCCGCAGAGATTTTCTTTTAGTGACCTAAGATAGAGCCAGAGATCAGTGTTTTTAAAAGTCCTCTTGGTAAGTCAAAGCTGAGAATCACTCAGTTAGTGGAAAGCTTCTATGTAGCACAAGGAGCTCAGCTCTGTGCTCTGTGATGACCTAGAGGAGTGGGATGCAAGGGCAGGGGGATGTGGTTTGAGAGGGAGTCTCAAGAGAGGGTGGGGATATATGTATACGTAGGGTTGATTCATGCTGTTGTACAGCATAAACTAACACAACATTGTCAAGCAATTATACTCCATTTTTTTTTAATGGAAAAAAAAGTAGAGAACCACTGACTCAGAAGTTGACCTGCCATCACCGTAACCACCCAAGGATCACTTTGAACTTGAGGCTTCAGTTTACATTTTCAATAGTTTGTTAATTAAAGGTTTCCTTTCTTGGAGAAATCAATCAATAAGTTTGTAAGTAAAGATAAACTAAAACACTAAGACACTTAGAGAATATCTTACTCAAAATTGGTAAAAAGAGTTTTATGACTTGCTTACCTCCCATTTAGCCTCTATCCTGAACATTTTTTAAGTTTCGTCCTTAATTTGATTGCACTTACTAATTCCTCCTGATCCTTGGTTATTATTTCTGGTCCCATAATATTCCAGTTAATGCTATAAAACTGGCCACATAAAAGCATGACTTTGAACAATTGTAATAGAAAATGAGGGAAGGAAAAATGGTAGGATCCAGGGAAAACCACCCCTATATGGTCCTATAATCATGACATTAATGTTCAACAAATAAAAAAGGAGCTATACTAAACAACTGTTAAAGCTTCTGCTGTGTTCTTCTTGCATACTAGTATAACTAAACAGTAAAGATTTATATGCAAAGATAAGCTTATATTTCAAGTTCTTTTACCACAGAATCCAAAAACTGCCTGAAAATTTCAACCCCATACTTGCACTTTTTATTCAATAAAAAGGGACTGTCTTTGATCCATTCATGTTTATTTCTAATAAGTGAAATTCAATGCAAGAAAGAATTTACTCAAGAGAAAAATAATGCCAATGAAGCTCCTACCACAAGGCTTTATCCAGGAAGAGAATGGATGAGAAGAGGCCCACTGTTGTCTTTATCCACTTATGTGTATAACTGAGCAATGAAACACTATGTGTTCTCTCACATCTCCATGTGGTTGGAGGAACCCTCGAGGCTTCAGCTTGAGAATACTTATTTTCAATGAGTCTGTGCCAGACAACACCATTCTAACACTGCAGAAGAGAAATTTGTATTAAAAAATCTCACACCACCATATTCTGTGCAGGTCCTGTGGATAAGACTAAGTGTAACCAAAACCCATTAGATACCAGAATATAGGAGACAATGTCACTGGACCAATACATGGACTTGCCACCTAATTAAACTAACATACCCCATTGGACTAATTAGATTTCTGACCGATTAGACTAGGTCATATGTTCTGAATTTATTTCAAAAGCTACCTAGTAAATAGAATGACTCCAGATGGATGGATAGATGGCTCTTTGGCTGTGTTTGTTGTTTCTATCAACAGCCTGGAACCAGACTGCATACGGGCCTCTTGCTCCCAGGGAAAAACAGGAGGCAGACATGATCTTGCCGATTGTCCTCAAGTATCTCTGCCCCGTGTACATTTCTTACTTTGGTCTTGGAGCCGTTTCTGCTGCTGTCATGTCCTCAGCAGATTCTTCCATCTTGTCAGCAAGTTCGATGTTTGCTCGCAACATCTACCAGCTTTCATTCAGACAAAATGTAAGAATAGTTATATTTTCTTTAACATTACATTGTTGTTATTGTTCTCATCCTTGCACTTACTGTGTAGGTATTATTCTATATCATTAATAGTCTTTGTGAAAATCTGACCCTACTTTGATTCAGCACATAAGGTTAAATGATGATACACTTTATTTATGTTGTATATGAAAGTCCTTCATATATGTTGTATATGAAGGCTTCCCTGGTTGCTCAGACAGTAAAGAATCTGCCTGCAATGCAGAAGACCGGACTGTATCCCAGGGTCGAGCAGATCCTCTGGAGAAGGAAATGGCCACCCGCTTCAGCATTCTTGCCTGGAGAAGTCCACGGACAAAGGAGCCTGGTGACTATAGTCCATAGGGTGGCAAAGAGTCGAACATAACTGAGTGACTAATACACACATGAAGGTTTTTAATGCATGCTATTATTCACTCTACTACTGACGGACACGCATCAGTATAACTATTTCCCAAGAGGTACAGTCATGTTGCAATAATTTAAATGTCTTCTCTTTCTAATAAGGGAGTAACAAAACCTAAAGTATCTTAGAAAACTTTGAGTTTAAATACAGTAAGAAACTCAGGAAAACCTGGTGTGGGCGGAACATAGTGAGTTATTATTTCATAGGTATCGGTGTCATGCTTGTTTTGCTCTTCACTTGAACCCCAAGTCCTCCTTTGTCAGGAAATAGCCTCTCAATTTGACTTTACTCGCTGAATCTGAGGGCATAGAGCAGCACGCTCATGCTCACTGAGGGGCCCATAGCCCTCTCCATCTTCTTCCCTCACTCAGGCTTGGCTTTCTGTAGGTTTTCTAGGTCATAGTTAACACAATGGTCTCACTTCGTTTTTGTGTGTGTGTGAAAATCTTTGTTATTGTCAACACAATGATCTTTCTAAAATGAAGACAAGAAAAATAAATTTTACAAAATACACAAACAATAATTTATGGATTATGTATGTTTTTTTAGTTGCAGATGAATAAGATTGTGCTTAACAGTGAAATGAGGTACATAAGGAATTAATCCTCCATAGTACCCTTTGTGTTGCTATTAATGCTTTGCCTTAGATTCTAATCTGCATTCAACTCCTAATTTTTCAATTTTCAAATTTCCTTTCTCAGCCTTCACTTAAATACACAATGTATAATACTTGTTTGAAAGTGAAACTGAAAGTCCTCAGTCATGTCTGACTCTTTGTGACCCCATGGACTATCCAGTCCATGGAATTCTCCAGACCAGAGGAATACTAGAGTGGGTAGCCTTTCCCTTCTCCAGGAGATTTTCCCAACCCAGGGATGGAACCCTGGTCTCCCGAATTGCAGGCAGATTCTTTACCAGCTGAGCCACAAGGGAAGCCCAAGAATAATGGAGTGGGTAGCCTATCCCTTTTCCAGCGGATCTTTCCGACCCAGGAATGGAACCGGTGTCTCCTGCATTGCAGGCACATTCTTTACCAACTGAGCTATCAGGAAAGCCCATAATACTTTTTTTAGTTTCATGATTTTTCAAAAGCTTATTAACTATTATTTGAAGACAATATTTATACTATGTTATACAAGTGTTGCCATATAGCATCTAAGTAGTCCCACTTGTTTTGTAAGGCGGTTATTCTCAACGGAGAGAGGAAGCCAGATAGGCCTCGCCCCCTCACTGCCACATTGCAGCATCTTGAGTCTCTTTCTGACATTCAGCGAGCAGCGCAAAGGTGCGCTCTGGTTCCTCCATACGGATCACTGAATTTCCTCCCCAGGTCCACAATGAAGGTCACCTAGATTGCTCTGTTCCTTGCTGCTGGTTTTACCTGTAGGCTGTGCCATTTGAACCAGAGTTGTTCTTTAGGACAGCTTTAAAGCACAGGAAGGCATCTCATTCTCCTCCTGGAGAAGCCCGCACTTTCTGAGAAAAACTGACTCGATGGCGATTTCTTACAGGCTTCCGACAAGGAGATTGTCTGGGTCATGCGCATCACAGTGTTCGTGTTTGGAGCTTCTGCGATGACCATGGCCTTGCTGACGAAGACGGTGTATGGGCTCTGGTACCTGAGCTCTGACCTGGTCTACATCATCATCTTCCCGCAGTTGCTCTGCGTGCTCTTCATCAAGGGTACCAACACGTATGGGGCGGCGGCAGGTTACGTCTCGGGCCTTTTCCTGCGAGTCACTGGCGGGGAGCCCTACCTGAACCTGCAGCCTTTGATCTTTTACCCTGGCTATTACATTGATAAAGGTGGCATATATAACCAGAGATTCCCATTTAAAACTCTCGCCATGGTGACCTCATTCTTATCCAACATTTGCATCTCCTATCTAGCCAAATACCTGTTTGAAAGTGGAACCTTACCACCAAAATTGGATGTATTCGATGCTGTTGTCGCAAGGCACAGTGAAGAAAACATGGACAAGACAGTTCTGGTTAGAAATGAAAACATTAAACTAGATGAACTCGCACCTGTGAAGCCAAGGCAGAGCATAACTCTCAGCTCGACCTTCACTCATCAGGAGGCCCTCCTGGAAATGGATTCAAGTCCAGAGGGCTCTGGGACTGAGGATAATTTACAGTAACCACATCTGCATAAAACTCTGCTTTCTCGGAGCATTAGAGCAGACTAGTCCTGGAAGGGTGGTTTGCAGCTTATACAGTATATTTTAAAAAAAAATAACAATGAGGAGGACAAAAGTCCATAGAGTAGTTAACTTGCACAAATCCAAGACAAGTCAGAAGGAAGCACCCTTGAAGCAGCAACTCTCTCTCCTTCATGGACACGTCTCATCTTCATTTAATTTTGACTCTTGATAGTTTTGTTAAGTATCTGAATATGACTAAAATCCCACTCAAAAAATAGAAAGCCAAATAGAGTGTTCACCTTAATTATGGAAAAAGGAAGTTTAGGTATGAGAAAGCCAAGGAGTTTGAGTAGCCTTGAGGCTGACCTTGTTGGAGAATGCCCCGAGAGTCCAATTTAACTATCACACAGATATAATTCCTGTCACTCCACTGGATGGTACAGTGAATTTGTCAGCTGATTTCTCTGGTGTGATGAGTAATTTCTTCTTTCCTGTTAACTATAACATTTGCTGAATATGCAGTTTTGTTTTTCTTTTACTGGTGATATGTGTTATTCTGAGCACAGGCAAAGCAAACAAAAAAAAATATTGTGTAGCAGCATTTCTTGACATGAAAGATAATAGTAAGGTAGAGTGCATTGTGGTAGAGTATTCCTGGCTCCTTTGGATGTATCTAAAGCTACCATATGACTACCATATGCCTTGGGGAAAGTATGTAAAGTGAGAAAGGCGTGATCATTAGGCAATCTGGCAGTGATAAATCAAGAAGGCCATTAAGTAGAAAGTGCCAGGAACAACAGTCAATTTTACCTTCATCTGAGGTTTGGAACATTTTGCTTCATGACAAAAATGTCATCTCTTGATGGTCTATTTGTATTGGAAGTGAAATTGAGCCACTTATAAGGTGAGGTAGCTACATGGCCTATCAAGCTGAGAGACAAACCACACTACTGATAGTGGTAAAATTAGAAAAGCAAAGCCACTCAGTTTTGAATGTTTGTTAATGAGGATGGTTGAGTGTCAAGGGAGCTACTGTGTAGCACATTTTTGCAGAAGCCAGTCTTAGGTACTAGACAAATCACTACTCCAAATGGTATACAGTGAATTTTAAAATGCAGAAGAAAGGAGAAAGTAAAAATGCATCCTAAAGGAAAGAAGCCATCAATTTTAACATTTGGTATCTACATAACTTTCATAAGGTTAGTCATTGAATATTGTTTTACTCCTTTTCTGGAGTTAAAAAAAAATATGTGTATATTTATACATTATGGTTTGTATCCATTTTAGAATTTTAAGTGTTTTTCCACCAGTCACACAGTAGAAATAACTGGAGCTACCTCTACAAAAGCAGAATGAACTAATCAGCTGAAAAGTTATCTGAACATTTGATCCAATAAAGAAAAACAGTCTGAGTCATTCAAACTAACACACTTATTCAAAAAAAAAATTCCTTTTTTTTGCAATTCATAGACAAAGTGAAGTGTCAACTTTAAGTCCAAAAGTTGTGTTTAGGGAGCTAGAATTCCTTGTTTATTGTAATTGTCAAAAGGCAACAAATAATAATCTCCTTTGTTATTAAGTGAAGTGAAAGTGGTCAGTTACGTCCAGCTTTTTGCGACCCCATGGACTATAGCCCACCAGGTTCCTCTATCCATGGGATTTCCCAAGCAAGAATACTGGAGCAGGTTGCTGCTTCCTTCTCCATGTTATGAAACATGAATTTAATTTACAGGGTAATTCTTAAATATGAAAATAAGTAATTTTACTTGTCATTCCCATATTTTAATTGTCATTCCCATATTTCCAGTCCATGGGGTCACAAAGAATCAGACATGACTGAGTGATTAACACTTTCACCTTCACCCATATTTTTAATGATTTATCCAAGCATGATGGTGAATAAGACATTGCATTCAGAACTTTTACAAAACATCAAATATAACGTAAATGAAAAGAGAATTATTGTTACTCACCTATTTCCTCAGCATCTGCTCTATGTTCACTGTTCTATGGAGTGCTTGAAAAGAAGCACATTTTGGGGACCAGTAAGTGTGGGAGTACCAAGGTTCTTGTACATGCGTTGAGAGAAGAACCAGGAAGAGGCCACGCATTTTTTAAAAACTACAAAGGTGGGAACTTCTAACATGTAAAGGTAATTAACTGATGAACTGCAGCTCCTTGCAAGTATGATACTTCACATGAGCCTCTTTCCAGCACTCTGTGTGAATAATTATTTTCACCCACTTCATCACTGTAAATTTTTGTTTCAACCCCTTTAGGCAGTCTTCCATAGAAACACATTACCCATGTTATAGTCGCATGAAATAGAGAAGTAGTGTCTCTACTGATATTATATTTTACAGTTTTGTTGGGTAACAGTAGTCCAATCACCATATTTAAATCCAGTGAAAAAGAATAAATACAAATAGTGAAATTTTCTCCAATTCCATTCATTTTATAATAGTAGAAAGATAAAGTGGGAAAAGCATTCACCTTGTCCCAAATGTTAAAAACCAGAAAGCTTAAATACTTCAAGCTAATAAATAATATTCTGTTTTTATTTAACTTACTATTTCTTTCCTACTCTCAAACGAAATATACATAAAAACTAGATTAGTGTAAAATACACCTGTAAATGCTTAAATATTAGCAAGATGATTCTTTTAAAAGGACACAAAAAGTTGAGTATCCAAAGGAATGAAACAGCAGTTATAATGTCTTTATTTAGGCTAATTTACACAGAAACTCCCCAATTTCCAAGGAAGAAACCAAGTTGTGAGATGTGGTAGACAATGCATTATGCTCATCACTTGCTCTTTCTTGACATCGTGGGAAGCATTCACAGCTTTGCAAACTTCTGTTTTTCCTTGGTGGACCTAATTTTCAAAAATCCATTCTCGATGAAAATAAAACAGCAACATCTCAAACACCACTGTATCACTCTTTGGAGGTGATATCTGTGGACAAGGCGTAGGAATAAAACACAGATTTTATTTTCATACTTTTACAAAGAGTGTAATGTGTTTCTTATGTCATTTTCATGTTTCTTTTCATACATAATTTTCAAAATAGCAAGCTCATAGCTGAACTGAAATGTCAGGAACAAACTTCCAAACAGTGTTAAAAGCCAGCTTCATTGCCAATCTTATAAGTAATGAATTTGATGTGAATATCAAATGAATGTAAGCTTGAAATGAGTGAATCTTACATAATGGCTGTTAGCTTTTTTTTTTTTAAATAATGAGCTAGCATTGTATTTTAAACATGAATGTGGCTTTTTCTTTTTAGCCTTTAAGAAAATGTACTCTTGTATAATGTATAATTTATTGTAAGTTTGCTACGGAGCAGATAGAGACATATAATAGTTCTAAGTGTATATTTTTGTTTGTCAAAGTATTATATAAACTGTGCTTAAAATAAGTAGATTTGCAACTGTTGTAAATGTTTTAGGTGTAATGGCATTGTATTAAATTGTGCTGGTGCAATTCAGGCTATTACCGCCTAGGTTTGGCTTTGGGGGGCCCCTCTTAAAAGGAATATAGAGGGTGCTTCCTTGCAGCAACATGGATGGACCTGGAGATTGTTGTGCTGTGTGAAGAAAGTCAGAGAAAGAGAAAGATAAAAATGAACTTATTTACAAAACAGAACAGACTCACAGACATATATAACCTACGCATGGTTACCAGAGTGGAAGAATGGGGGGATGGGATAATTAGGGCATTTGGGATCAACTTGCGCATATTGCTCTATTTAAAATGGACCTACTGTATAGCCCAGGGATCTCTGCTCAATGTTATGTGGCAGCCTGGAGGGAGAGAGGTTTGAGGGAGAATGAATATATGTATATGTATGGCTGAGTCCCTTTGCTGTTCATCTGAAACTACCAATTGGGAATACTCCAATATAAAATAAAAAGTTTTAAGAAAAAACAGTTATGCACTGAAACTTAAATAAACCATCTTGTTACCAGAACACATGAAAACACTAAATGGAAATATAACACCAGGCATAAATCTTGGGGCAATACATGATGTCATAGCTCAAAAAACAAATGAGAACTATTTTTCTTGGAAAAGAAGTTATATCACTGTACACAGCTCTTTCTTTAAACCAAAGAAATCAATAGACATTCTATCTATTCCATTAATATCAAGAAGATCTGCTTTTTAAAACCATGATAACATTCTGCTCATTGGTGATTTAGGATATGCAGTCAATCGTTAGATGATGAACTGGTTCTCTTTGTGCTCCAAGGGTATACTTCATATTTCTTATCTCAGGGGCTCCTCAGGGGTCTTTGTTGTTTTTGTTTAGTCACTCAGTCATGTCCAACTGTTTTCAAACCCATAAACTACAGCCCACCAGGCTCCTCTGTCCATGGGATTCTCCAGGCAAGAATACTGGAGTGGGTAGCCATTTCCTCCTCCAGGGCATCTTCCCAACCCAGGTATCTAACCAGCTTGTCCTGCATTGCAGGTGGATTCTTTACCACCGAGCCACCAGGGAAGCTTCCTCAGAGGAACCTAAGTCCCTTCCACCTTAATCACTAGCCTACAGATGTATACAGGGAGGAGGGGGCTCAGTAAGCTTGAGGATGAAAGAAGAAAGAGATAAGTAGTTTGGGCAGGAAATATCACATCAGTTTGTCTGCCATAAGCACACATTTCTGGAGAACACATATATTTGCTTTATCACAAATCTATAGTATCAGGGAAATTATTAAGAGCCAGAAAGGAGAATTGAGAATATGATATTGGAGCTGGTGTATGCCTTCTTCATTTGGACCATTGTATTGAGAGAGTTTAATCTGACCATTAGCATTCTCCCAAGACAGATACTGTGGGAGAGATCCAGTGAGCTACAGGGACCTGATAAATGATTATTTCTTCCTTTTTTATACAGTCATCTAAAGAAAATCTCCAGGGACTTCCCTGGAAGTTCAGTGGTTAAGACTCCATGCCTCCACTGCAGGGGTGTGGGTTCCATCCTTGGTCAGGGTACTGAGATCCTGCATGCCCACGTTGAGGCTAAATTCTTTTTTTAAATTTGTAATTTCAAGAGAAACTCCAAAACAGTGAAAACATTCTCCTATTATTATTTAAATTCTCTGAGGTCTAAGAGTATCTGGAAATTTTATGTTGATTTTTAGTTGGAAAACTATGGTTCATTATTTCAAAGAAGTACTGTATTATGCATTTTGAAGCCAAAATGCTGTTTTGGTTCACTAATTTTTGATCTAGAAGTAGTTAAAAATTAGTTAGGACTGAAGGCCTAATGATAGAGTTAGAGCAGTGGGGTTTAAGGAAAGGAATAATTGAAACTACCACCCTCATAGAGCTGTGGGTGCAGCAAAAGTGAGCCTAGCACAAGAAGGGTTTCAGGAACCAGACTCCTGAAAATGGATGTGTGTGTGCCTATGCTCGGTTGCTCAGTCATGTCTTACCCTTTGTGACCCCATGGACTGTAGCCCCCCAAGGCTCCTCTGTCCATGGGATTCTTCAGGCAAGAATACTGGCATGGGTAGTCACTTCCTTCTCCAAGGGATCTTCCCAACCCAAGGATTGATCTCATGTCTCCTGCATTGCAGGCAGATTCTTTACCATCTGAGTCACCAGGGAAGCCCAAAATAATTCTTTACAAGGTAGTAAAACTTATAGATGATTGATAAAGCAAATTTTATTCTTCAAATACCAACCAACGCTGACCTTCAAAGTCCATAAATGTATATGCCTGAGTAAGCATGGGAAACAGTGTTGATGGAAACCAGTAAAAATTAACAAGAAATTTAAAGGCATCAAGGTCAAGAAAGTACGGCAAACCATAGTACTCTATATAGGTTAAAATGTCCGAGCATGAATGGCTATGGGCATAACACATAAGCTTTGAGTTAAGTGCAGGGAGCAATTGGGTTGAATTCACAGGAGACAATTACAGTTCTATCACATTTGTTTGTGTTCATGGAACTTGAAGACATACAATGGACACTGTATCCTCTATTTTCTGCTAATCAACAGTAAGTCAAAATTAAGCCTTCGGAAAAAATATAACCTACATAGGCTTCCATTTTACAGCAACTCTCTTTTCACTTACTTTAGTTTTTATAGTAAAATTTCTATTAAATGATGCTCTATTTGGTAAATATTACCCACATCTCATTTTTCAGAGCTAACCAGAGATTTTAAAAGCTTAATATAAAATTAAAACATCAGTTTCTGACCCCACTCACATTTAATTCAGTCTTCTATTCTTTTTGAACTATTATCTACAAAACAATTCTGAGATCACTGGTATTTAGAAATATGACTAAAAATCTTTAAACGTAAATTTTCTTTATCTAGAAGATAAAACTCAGAGACTTTTTAAACAATGATGCATGAAGTAAAAGCAACTTTTCAACATTCGTTTGATGACCCAGTAGGGCTTATACCATCTACCATTTATCACCTCTGCCAAGGAGTTAGAAGATGCAACACTTCATTCATTCTTGGTTTTGCTCCTGCTTGACCTTAAATGATCTCATAGGCCTATCTTGGTCTCAAGTCATCTTCTATAAATGATGATCTTTCTAACATCTCTCTGGCATCTCTGGTATGAAATTTAATAACCACATGAATCAACAGCTACCCTCCATATCAGTCCAGATAGACATCATTATTCATCCTAGAGCTATTCAAATTATTTAGTTTCTAGTATCTCAGATTCAGTGCTTTATATGTAGTGAAGAATTATGCAAGTGGGAGGAGTACCTTGTGGTGATGGATCTGTTCTGTATCTTGATTTGAATGAAGGGGATTTAGAATGACTGACAGAGAAGGAGGACAATGAGCATGACCTGTGACCCTGAACTAGGTGTGATGATGATGCTGGAGTCAGTATCACTGACTTTCCTCTTCCAAGTTCCCCCAGGAAAAGAGACCCACTGGAATCCTGAAAGATGCACTTAAAACTTCTGGACTCTGCTTAATGCTTACCCACTGCATCTTTCCACGTATTCTTCCGAGCACATTGAAAGATACAAGTGAGGGATCCTAGCTGACTCCAGAGTCAGCTTACTCAAAAATTAGAAACTTCCTACAATTCCACAAAGGCCCACATAGTCAAAGGTATAGTTTTTCCAGTAATCATGTACAGAAGTGAGAGTTAGAACATAAAGAAACCTGAGTGCCAAAGAATTGATGCTTTCTATCTGTGGTGTTGGAGAAAACTCTTGAGAGTCCCTTCAACATCAAGTTTGAGTGGACTAATCAAACCAGTCAATCCTAAAGGAAATCAACCCTGAATATTCATTGGCGGGACTGATGCTGAAGCTGAAGCTCCAATACTTTGGTCACCTGATGCAAAGAGCTGACTCATTAACCCTGAAGCTGGGAACAATTGAGGGCAGGAGAAGGGGGCGACAGAAAATGAGTTGGTTGGATGGCATCACTGACTCCAGGGACATGAATTTGAGCAAACTCCAGGTGTTAGTGAAGGACAGGGAAGCCTGGCGTGCTGCGGTCCATGGGATCGCAGAGAGTCGAACACGACTGAGCAACTGAACAGCAACAGCTGTTCACCTAGAACTAATATAACATTGTAAATCAACTGTATTTCAGTTTTAAAACATAGTAAAAACTTAATATAAGATTAAAAATTAAGACTAATCACAACCAAAGTGGTTTTATGTAAAAAGAAAAGAAAAAATAAAATAATTATCATGGGGAAAAAGTAGATTATGTGATCAATTACCATTTGATGAACAGAAGTTGCAAGTTTCTTTTTAATTCTACTAACTACTTTGGTTGTGACTAGCCTTAACTTTTAAGACTTGTTAAAAATCTAGTTGGATGGCATCACTGACTCAATGGACATGAGTTTGAGTAAATCCAGGAGTTAGTGATGGACAGGGGAGACCTGGCGGTAGTCCATGGGGTCCCAAAGAGTCAGACATGACTGAGTGACTGAACTGAGTCTTAATTTTTAAAATCTCAACCTTTCGTTGACTGTAATTTGCTATAAGAATTATACACAAAAGCTTTATAATCCCAACTAGAAGCCTAGAAATATATAACTGTAAATATATTAACGTGATTCCCTGGTGGCTTAGACGGTAAAGAATCTGCCTGCAAGGCAGGAGACCTGGGTTCGATCCCTGGGTCAGGAAGATCCCCTGGAGAAGGGAATGGCAACCTACTCCAGTATTCTTGCCTAGAGAATCCCATGGACAGAGAAGCCTGGTGGGCTACGTCCATGGCGTCTCAAAGAGTCGGACATGACTGAGAGCTAACACTATAAATATAGTAATACTTCGTTATATACAATGAACCTGCTGTATATTCATGTTATCTAAATAACACAAAAAGATAAAGCTATAGGGATATGCTTATAGTTATTTGTAAGTCTTAGACTGTCATCTTATTGACAGTGAATCAAAATGTGGATTGTGACAATATCTTTTCTTTCATCCAGGTAATTTACTGCAACATTGAAACATTAACCTAAAAGGAGAGGGTATTAGGGACTTAGCTGCCTCTGTGGCCAATTTTGCCATTATGTTAATATTGGATGTATTTTTTTTACTCTTGACTCATTTCAAAAAATGTGAAGCAATATTTCTGGTAAAACTCATATGCTTATGGCTTTATGAAGTTCTCATAACCATGCACCCACTGTGATTCCTAGAAATTTACCAGAGCACTAAGCAGTGACCCCAGAAGAGGCAGGGGATGTTGACTAAGAATCCCCAAAGAGCCCCAAACTAACTTGACTTGGCAAGTTCAGTGTCTCTACTTCTAAGCATTTCACCAAACTGTACCGCTTTACAATTTCTTACATTTGACTTTTTTCTGTTCACGATAAAGTCACCCAGTCCCAGGAAGAGGGACTTGCTGCACCAACAGCCTCCATCTCTGACTTCCCCCAGCAGACCTGGTGTGTGTGTGTTAGTGCACGCATGCTCAGGTGTGTCTGACTCTTTGCGACCCTATGGACGGTAGCCCACCAGGCTCTTCTATCCATGGGATTATCCCAGGCAAGAATTCTGGAGTGGGTTGTCATTTCCTACTCCAGGGGAGCTTTCCGATCCAGAATGGAACTGGCTTCTCCTGCATCTCCTGCTTTGCAGGTGGATTCTTTATTATTGAGCCATCTGAGAAGCCCTGACCTGGTGTGTAGGAAGAAGTAATGGTGGGGGCAGGGGAAGGCGGGGGAGCTGTCTGACTGTCACATTCTGAGCAGAGATAGCAGAGAGACAGAGCTGTCCCTGGGGGCCCTTTGAAAGAACAAACCCTTAATAAGCTCATCACTTACAGAGGCTGAATGCCTGCCTGGGGACAGACATATAAGTGGCAGTACCATCACATGGACTTACTTCTCCTTCTCCGTAGCTTCCCAGGATGGAGGCCAAACCCCTGGATGAGAACTGCCCATGGCAGGGCAGTGGGGCAGGACAGAGTGAAACTAGGGCTGCATTAGCCCAGAGCAACATCTAATCTCTGGGGAGCCCAAAGCAGAGAAACTGAGACCTCAGGGAAACAGCCTGCTGCTTCCCTGGGTTATATTCTGAATTCTGCTCTGCCAGGGCAGCAAAAGAAAAAAAAAAGCGGACTCTCTTCAAAAGGGAGTTTCTACTACAGGGCATATTTTGTAGAGACAGTCTACAAGATAATCACCTTTCAGCATATACTAGTTATCTTTGACACTTGCTGACCCCAAATGTACTAGGCAGACTGAGAGGAAAGACACTTGGTTGTGTTGCTGTTTTGGTTTTCTACTCTATAGACTAGAAAACCAGCATACAAAACAGAAAGCGAAATTATGGGATGAGTTCTCTCTGGGAGCCACCTGAAAAAATAAGCCTATTTTTTTAATGAGAAAATATTATGTACATCTCCAGATAAACTGTGGAATTAATTATTTTGGAGGTGTGATTTTATTTCATGTAAGTTTGCATAGTGTTTGCAAACTGCAAGTAGGGGAGTAATTCCCAGACAGATGGCAGGAAAGGTTGGCATTTGGATAAACAATTTGGCCATGCGCTGTTTCAGCATGAAGGCCAAGGCTAAAAAGTTGTGCCAAAATTCCGGGCCTTTAAAAATCCCAGTGTGGCTTTGGAAGTGGAAGATCTGAGCTGGAGGGGCAGAGTAAGGCTGGGGGCCCTGGGCTAAGAATTCAGAAAGCTCTGTCTGTTGTTGATGATCCAAAGAGAAGAGGGATGATGAGAGGAAGGTCTTGGCTTCAAAGAGTTACTCACAGATAGTCGTGTATAATAAATAATCATGTTAATAAAAAGTTGTTCACTGTCTCTAGATTCACTAAGAACCTGTGTTCTTCCCAAGCCCCCTCCCAACACCAGCACACTGGCCATTATGGCCTCACCCTGTGAGTTTGGGGACCCTGGTAAGAACTAGGGAATCATGACTGTGAGCCCACTGTCACATGTCAATACTACCCACTGATTCCCTGGAGCATGTCTATGAACATGGACTCTGTTCCTCCAAAACGAGTGGTTCCAATAAAGGAAGCATGGGTCAGGGAGTCAGAGAAACAACTGAAATGTGAACCTGTCCACTAAGGGCATTGGATTGGGGTCTAATATTGTAACTGAGCAGGACACCACGAGGGCCTTCCCCCACATCCCACATTCTCTGCTGCAGCTCCTCTCTGAAGCACCTGGATGACAGTATTTGATGCTCATTTCCTGAGTTGTTTTGCAGATGTAAGAAACCCCTCCCTCTCCTACAAATGGAAGATGTTAACTACTTGACCCTGAGCACACAGCCCCAGGCCTCCTGGAGCCTAAGGACTGTTGATGTTCACCCTGTAACACCACCTGCTACCTCCCCATCAGCCAGCCAGAGCGTTATGCGTGAGCTGATCACATACCCTGAGACCTCCTCCCTCACCTGCTTTTTTTAAAAATGCTTTGCAGAAACCCTTCAGGTAGCTCAGGGCTTTTTAGCGCTTGAGCCACTAGTCTCCTCACATGCAACACTTCTTTCTCTGCTCCATGCACCCAACATTTCAGTATGTTTGGCCTCACAGTGCATAGGACGCATAGACTTGCTGTGGTGACCCAAGGATGAAAGAGCAGATAAAACCAAGGAGGGTCTTGGAATGCAGGAAAGGAAAAACCAAACCCTTATTTTCCTTCCCTACCCCATGTTGTAACTATTAATGGAACAGTATAACCTGTCTCCCCTCCTACCCCATAGGGAGAAGGTATTTGCTGTACTCTTCCCTACCCAGGATACATGCCTCATCCAATCAGCAAATGACCCACAAGACCCCTATCCCACTCCTTGTACCTGGATATAAAAGTGGAGTAAGGACCCCTGTTCAACGTCGGTTCTCCCTTGAGCTGGCCCGCTGTTCTAACAGCGTCTCCCACTCTAATAAACTTTATTTCCCTCTCATTCTGTCTCGCGTCTGGAAATTCTTTTCCAACCTGCGCCTGGACTACGACACTTGCTTTAACAATACGTCCAGGAGCCCTGAGCCCAGGCTAACCCCTGTCCCTTTTCTCCCTTCTCTGTTCCACTCCCTCCTGAGCTCCAGCATCTGACTTCTTTTTTTTTTTTTTTATTTTTATATCTTTTGTTGATAAACAACCAGGAGTCATCATTATTTCTGTAGTGTGATGGATGAGAATACATGGTTATCTTTGATTTATGACATTTATCTTGATGTTTTTTATTTGCTGTTCCCTTGAACTTGATTCCTGCTGGAATCTTGTTTGTTGATGGTTGTATGAAAAGTGAAAGTGATAGGCACTTCATGTGTCCACCTCTTTGTGATCCCAGGGACTAGCCCAGGTTGCTGGTTGCATGCTGCACACATTTCTACCTGTCACCTACACCTGCCCACCTCCCACTGCGATGATCCTTGGGAAGATCTGAAATCACCAGTCACTGAGTCTGTGAGCTTCAGTGACGGCTGAAAACCTAAATCCCTGTAAACGTCAACATAGAAACACCCGCCAATAAATAAAACGTATTTTCTCATTACCTGGGTCTAGTTCTCTCAGTTTATTTTCAAGAGAACAAAGCTGGCATCTAAAATTACAGGGAACTGAAATTCTTCTGGCATTCTGCTACACGGGGCTCCCCTACCCCAGAAATCAGGCCGCAGGTGCAGTAATAAAGCAGAGCAAGCGTACAGGAACAAGGGCGCATGAATCCACCCCCGCCAGCCGGGTTGTACTTTCCGTTTTATTTGTATGAAAACTATTCAGATGATAGAAAACATTCACAAGGCAGCAGCTTTCTTTCTATCGCTCCAACAGGAGAAAAGATAAAATGCTAACTCACAAACTAGGTCACTCCCTTCCTAATGGAGCTTCATCGCTGGAGAAATGAGTGTCAAGTTTTTAATGATTTGTAAGAAATCCAAAAAAATAAAAATAAATAAATAAATAAATCCAACATCGGTGCTTTGATTACAATAAACCTGTGATTAACCTTTCAAGAGAGGGAACCCACAGCCGGTGCTAGAGATAGGGGCTCCGGATAGAAACCATATTCTTCACCCAGCAGGATGCTTTCCATTAAAATAAAATGTTCGATATTTCTGCACACATTAGCTTTACTAATTGAGACTAATCTAATGGAGAATCACAGCTATTTGCGGGCTTTTACTGACTGATTAGCAGCGTGTTTCTGTAAACAGGTGGCCCCGTGGTTGGCCCACCTGCAGGCGTGCTGTAAGACTCTGATGAAAAATGTTCATTTTCATTTGCATTAATGGCCACTGACATCAGCGTTTCACACACTGCTGCCAGCCTACTCAGTGCGGGCACGAATGCCAGCCGCCCTAGGGATGGCTTGCCATTTGCATCAAGGGTTCATCACAAAGGTAAATAGTCAGGGCCTGGCACCACACACTCTGTGCATTTGGAGAAATTTGAGCAAGGCCCTGGGGATGCAGAGGAGCAGAATTCGAAGTGTTTGCTTCCAGGAGATCAGGAGTCTCTGCAAAGCTGCAGGGTTCTCATTTCAGATGGCCAAGTTCAGACGGGCCACATCTGTCTCCATACATCTGTAAAATAGACCCTGACAGTCTACACAAACATTCGGTGTCTCTTCACTTATTCCACAAATATTCTTCAGTTTCTATACATATTAGGTGCAGTTCAAGAAACTGCTCACATGTAGCTTCTAACGCCAATGGTAAGCATGGGTGCGTAGTCAGTCGCTTCAGTTGTGTCCAATCCTTTGTGACTGTATGGACTATAGCCCACCAGGCTCCTCTGTCCTTGGGATTCTCCAGGCAACAATAGTGGAGTGGGTTGCCATCCCCTCCTCCAGAGGATCATCCTGACCCAGGGATCAAACCCACCTCTCTTGCATCTCCTGCTTTGACAGGCGGGTTCTTTATCACTAGCGCTACCTGTGAAGTCAGTGGCAAGAATCAGATGCTAAACAGCTTGATCTCAGCATAAGGTCAGGGAGAAAAACCCTGTTTCCTCACTGGAAGCAAGAGACTTAGGCTCCATCCTAAGCACATCAGAGTGTCCTCTGATGGCTGAGCTCTGCGTGGGTTTTCAGAAGAGTAGGAAGCCCCGGGACCCGAGAGCAGACCGGGAAGTAAAAGGAAAGGGAGAAGGCATAGAAAGAAGAAGAAAGGGAAGTCAAGATGAAGGAAGAGGGGAGCGTGAACATGAGAAGAAAGTGACAAAAACAAATAAGAAGAAAGGAGGGGGAAGTAATCCCATCATGGGACAAGAGCAGGATACCTGTGAGTTGGGCAGGGGAAGACTCCGGTCACCAGGACCTTTGTCAGGTGCTTGACCTTGGCACACGCATACACAGTGCTGAATATGAAGTGTACCCTTCACATCACTCAATGAAACTGCCTTTCATCTGTGCCTTCAGGCACTGTTGTACAAACATTGTTTGTATAAAACAGTGTGCGTGACACTGTGATACCCACTAACTTCCTAGGAAGTGCACCAGTAGACCCGCTTACACATGAAGGGCAGAATGTCTCTTGTTGGCTTTAGTATCAATTCCCTGGTGGCTCAGATGGTAAAGAATCTGCCTGCAATGCAGGAGACCTGGGTTCAATCCCTGGGTTGGGAAGATCCCCTGGAGGAGGACATGGCAACCACTCCAGTATTCTTGCCTGCAGAATCCCCATGGACAGAGGAGCCTTGTGGGCTATAGTCCATGGGGTTGTTGTAGGAAGGGGGACCCCCTCCAGGGCCCGAAACTGGGCTCTTGTCTAACACTCAGAAATGAATTGTCCGAGGAGACACATGTGCTGACAAAGCAAGAGATTTTATTGGGAGAGGGCACCCGGGTGGAGAGCAGGAGGGTAAGGGAACCCAGGAGAATAGCTCTGCCGCGTGGCTCGCAGTCTCAGGTTTTATGGTGATGGGATTAGTTTCCGGGTGGTCTTTGGCCAGTCATTCTAATTCAGAGTCTTTCCTGGTGGCACACACATTGCTCAGCCAAGATGGATGCTAGTGAGAGGGATTCTGGGAAGTGGACGGACACACAGTGTCTTCTTTCGACCTTTCCCAAACTCTTCCGGTTGGTGGTGGCTTATTAGTTCCGTATTCCTTATGAGGATCTCCTGTCATAAAACAACTCATGGGAATGGTTACTATGGTGCAGGGCCGGGATGGGCGGTTTCAGTGTGCTTCCCCTAACAGGGTTGTAGAACTGGATACAACTGATCAACTGAACGCAACAGCAACAGGGATAAATAACCCACAAATCAGTTTATCTGTACCATTTTTCTAGATTCCATATATATGCTTGTTTGTAATTGCTAATAGTTCTTTTTACTGTATTTTACAAAAAGTATCAGCCTGCAGTGAAATGGAAACTTGGTCCTCCTCCACCATCAGTTTGAGAACTCTCTCTCCCTCAAACAATTCTGTTTGCTCAACATGACTTAGAAAAATATTAATACCTACAGCCCTCCAGCTGTCTCCTCTCCCTGCACAGGAACAAAGCTCTCAGCTTGTTTCCCATGGCGGTCTGACTGAAAGATGACCGTGGCTTGTGCTCCCCAGAAGCACACTCGTTATGTTGATCTCTGATCCATTCTCCTCCAAGGACACTTGCTAGGACCATTCCGTCACCAGATTTTTTTAAACTGTCATGAGGGTTGTTTTTTCCTTTCCGCTCATTTCAAACTAAATCAGGGCAGATGATGACTATAATAAAACCCTGCCCTGGCGACTGGAGCTCCCTGAAAACCGGCTGCCTTCCGAAGTTCACGCCGCAGCTGGAGTCCTTTGTCCCTCATCTGCCTCCTGGAATATCTGCCTCCTAGAATGCTGCTC
The DNA here is from genome assembly GCF_910594005.1 of Cervus elaphus. Classification (NCBI taxonomy): domain Eukaryota; kingdom Metazoa; phylum Chordata; class Mammalia; order Artiodactyla; family Cervidae; genus Cervus; species Cervus elaphus. The sequence goes on from NC_057825.1 coordinate 59,732,810, forward strand.
CAGGTGGCAGGGAGGTTACCAGCTGATGGGCAAACAGGCAAACAAACAGCCAGAACCTCTGACTACATAATTTTTTAAAATGCAAACATCTCCTGCAAGTGCCCAGACAGGAAGCTGCTTTGTTTTGTTTTCTCAAGTGCATTCCAGTCATCACTGGAAGCAAATGCCCCAGGGTTTGCCTGTGGTGATAAAAGGGTTCGAGTCTGACACCTGAGGGGAGGACCATATGGACAGCTTCTCTGAAGGAAGCAAGGAATAGACTCACATTCCAGGGAATTTCAAAGAACATTCCAGCAGGAAAAGTTGTGAGGGATTATCTAAGAGAAGCTGAGTGACTGTATAAAACTAGTTTGAAAATAAATCTTCCCTTCTCTCTTCTTAAACATATTATGAAATCAGCGTATTCAGCCTGGAACTCATAGTTTAACAGCCAATTTTTTATTGCCAGGATTAAATTGCCAGTGAGAGAGGGGTGCCAGGAGGAAAATTAACACTGGGAGATGGAAACATTTTTGACCTACTATAAAAGTAGGGGGGAACCTCTAACTCCATTTAATAAGATGACTTTCGTCCAGGTTGCTTTTGACCTTAACTTGCTTCCTCTCAAGTCACACCAGTTTATGGGATTTCTTTCTGCTTCTGAATATCTCATTTCAAAGATGTTTAAATCTAAGACTACTGCCTACCTAGCTAAGGTAAAAAGTTAACTGATTTAAATAAAATAGTATTATTTTGCCTTATTTTCCAGATTTTTGCTTTAAATTTTTTTCTTTTGCTTTTGTGTCAAAAAATGTGGTATACTTGGGTTGCTTAGTTGTGTTGACTGAAAAGTTAAATGCACATTTGCAGGGAATATAATCTCAAGCAGAGAGAAGAATCAAATCAACAAAATTAGAAATGAAAAGGAGAGGTTACAACAGACAATGCAGAAATACAAAGGATTGTAAGAGACTGTTATGAACTATATGGCAATAAAATGGATAACCTGAAAGAAATGGACAGATTCTTAGAAAAGCTCAATCTTCCAAGACTGAACCAGGAAGAAATAGAAATTATGAACAACCCAATTACAAGCACTGAAATTGAAGCTATGATCCCAAATCTCCCAAAAAACAAAAGCCCAGGACCAGACAGCTTCACAGGAGAATTCTATCAAACATTTAGAGAAGAGTTAATGCCTATCCTTCTAAAACTCTTTCAAAAAATTGCAGAGGAAAGAACAGTTCCAAACTCATTCTACAAGGCAACCATCACCCTGATACCAAAACCAGGCAAAGACAACACAAACAAAAAGAAAACTACAGGCCAATATCACTAATGAACATAGATGCAAAAATCCTCAACAAATTTTTAGCAAAAAGAATTCAGCAAAACTTCAAAAAGGTCATACACCATGATCAAGTTGGGTTTATTCCAGGGATACAAGGATTCTTCAACATATGCAAGTTAATCAATGTGATACACCATATTAACAAATTGAAAGATAAAAACCATATGATAATCTCAATAGATGTAGAAAAAGCCTTTGACAAAATACAGCACCCATTTATGATTAAAACTCTTCAAAAACTGGGCATAGAAGGAACCTATCTCAACCTAGTAAAGGCCATATATGATAAGGCTACAGCAAACATTATTCTCAATGGTGAAAAACTGAAAGCATTCCCCCTAAGATCAGGAGCAAGACGAGGGTGTTCATTTTCACTACTACTATTCAACGTAGTTCTGGAAGTCCTAGCTACAGCAATCAGCGAAGAAAAAGAAATAAAAGGAATCCAAACTGGAAAAGAAAAAGTAAAGCTCTCCCTGTTTGCAGATGGCATAATACTGTACATAGAAAACTCTAAAGATACTATCAGAAATTTACTAGAGCTAATCAGTGAATTTAGCAAAGTTGCAGGATACAAAATCAATACACAGAAATCACTTGCATTTCTATATAATAACAATTAAAAAATCAGAAAGAGAAATCAAGGAATCAATCTCATTCACCATTGCAACAAAAAGAATTAAATATCTAGGAATAAACTTACCTAAGGAGACAAAAGAATTGTACACAGAAAATTACAAGACACTAATGAAAGAAATCAAAGACAACATAAACAGATGGAGAGACAGTCCATGTTCCTGGGTAAGAGGAATCAATATTGTGAAAATGACTATCTTACCAAATGCAATCTATAGATTCAAAGCAATCCCTATCAAATTACCAATGGCATTTTTCAAATAACTAGAACAAAAAATTTCACAATTCATATGGAAACATAAAAGACTCTGAATAGTCAAAGCAGTCTTGAGAAAGAAGAATGGAGCTAGAGGAATCAACCTTCCTGGCTTCAGATTATACAACAAAGCTACAGTTAACAAGACAGTGTGGTACTGGCCCAAAAGCAGAAATATAGACCAATGGAACAAGATAGAAAGCCCAGAAATAAAGCCATGCACCGATGGGTACCTTATTTTTGAGCAAGGTGGCAAGAATATACAATGGGGCAAAGACAGCCTCTTCAGTAAATGGTGTCGGGAAAACTGGACAACTACATGTAAAAGAATGAAATTAGAACACTTCCTAACACCACACACAAAGATAAACTCAAAATGGATTAAAGACCTAAATGTAAGACCATAACTATAAAACTTTTAGAGGAAAACATAGGCAGAACACTCGATGACATAAATCAAAGCAAGATCCTCTGTTATCTACCTCCTAGAGTAACAGAAACAAAAACAAAAGTAAACAAGTGGGACCTGATTAAACTTAAAAGCTTTTGCACAGCAAAGGAAACTATAAGCAAGGTGAAAAGACAACCCTCAGAATGGGAGAAAATAATAGCAAAGGAAACAACTGACAAAAGATTAATTTCCATAATATACCAGCAGCTCATACAACTCAATACCAGAAAAACAAACAACCCAATAAAAAAGTGGGAAAAAGACCTAAACAGACATTTCTCCAAAGAAGACCTACAGATGGCTAACAAACACATAAAAACATGCTCAACATCATTCATTATTCAGTTCAGTTCAGTCGCTCACCAACTCCTGGAGTCTACTCAAACTCATCTCCACTGAGTCGGTGATGCCATCCAACCATCTCATCCTCTGTCGTCCCCTTCTCCTCCTGCCTTCAATCTTTCCCAGCATCAGGGTATTTTCCAATGAGTCGGCTCTTCACATCAGGTGGCCAAATTATTGGAGCTTCAACTTCAGCATCAGTCCTTCCAATGAACACCCAGAACTGATCTCCTTTAGAATGGACTGGTTGGATCTTCTTGAAGTCCAAGGGACTCTCAAGAGTCTTCTCCAACGCCACAGTTCAAAAGGATCAATTTTTTGGCACTCAGCTTTCTTCACAGTCCAACTTTCACATCCATACATGACCACTGGAAAAACCACAGCCTTGACCAGACAAACCTTTGTTGGCAAAGAAATGTCTCTGCTTTTTAGTATGCTATCTAGGTTGGTCATAACTTTCCTTCCAAGGAGTAAGCGTCTTTTAATTTCATGACTGCAATCACCATCTGCAGTGATTTTAGAGCCCAAAAAAATAAAGTCTGACACGTTTTCCACTATTTCCCCATCTATTTCCTAAGAAGTGGTGGGACCAGATGCCATGATCTTAGTTTTCTGAATGTTGAGCTTGAAGCCAACTTTTTCACTCTCCTCTTTCACTTTCATCAAGAGGCTTTTTAGTTCCTCTTCACTTTCTGCCATAAGGGTGGTGTCATCTGCATATCTGAGGTTATTGATATTTCTCCTGGCAATCTTGATTCCAGCTTGTGCTTCTTCCAGCCCAGTGTTTCTCATGATGTACTCTGCATATAAATTAAATAAGCAGGGTGACAATATACAGCCTTGACGTACTCCTTTTCCTATTTGGAACCAGTCTGTTGTTCCATGTCCAGTTCTAACTGTTGCTTCCTGACCTGCATACAGGTTTCTCAAGAGGCAGGTCAGATGGTCTGGTATTCCCATCTCTTGAAGAATTTTCCACAGTTTATTGTGATCCACACAGTCGAAGGCTTTGGTGTAGTCAATACAGCAGAAATAGAGGTTTTTCTGGAACTCTCTTGCTTTTTCAATGATCCAGCAGATGTTGGCAATTTGATCTCTTGTTCCTCTGCCTTTTCTAAAACCAGCTTGAACATCTGGAAGGTCACGTTCACGTATTGCTGAAGCCTGGCTTGGAGAATTTTGAGCATTACTTTCCTAGCGTGTGAGATGAGTGCAATTGTGTGGTAGTTTGAGCATTCTTTGGGATTGCCTTTCTTAGGGATTGGAATGAATACTGACCTTTTCCAGTCCTGTGGCCACTGCTGAGTTTTCCAAATTTGCTGGCATATTGAGTGCAGCACTTTCACAGCATCATTTTTCAGGATTTGAAACAGCTCAACTGGAATTCCATCACATCCACTAGCTTTGTTTGTATTGGAATATTACTCAATCATAAAAAGCAACACATTTGAGTCAGTTCTAATGAGATGGATGCACCTTGAACCTATTATACAGAGTGAAGTAAGTCAGAAAGAGAAAGATAAATATTGTATTCTAACGTATATATACAGAATCTAGAAAAGTGGTACCGAAGAATTTATCTACAGAGCAGGAATGGAGAAACAGAAATAGAGAATAGACTTATGGACACAGAGAGAGGGAAGGAGTGGGTGAGATGTATGGAAAGAGTAACATGGAAACTTACATTACCATATGTAAAATAGATTGCCAACAGGAATTTGCTGTATGGCTCAGCATACTCAAACAGGGGCTCTGTATCAACCTAGAGGGGTTGGATGGGGAGGGAGATGAGAGGGAGGTTGAAAAGGGAGGGGATATATGTATACCTATGACTGATTCATGTGGAGGTTTGATAGAAAACAATGAAATTCTGTAAAGCAATTATCCTTTATCAAAAAAATAAATTTTTAAAAAATTAAATGCACAGCCTATAAATAAAGAATTATGTTGTATCTGGTGGGAAGTTTTAGGACTTTAAGCCTGAGAGGCAGCATCTCAAGCAGCCCTGAGAGAAAGTTGGGAGAGACTGCTCGGAGCCAAGGTACATAGAAGTTTTACAAGAAAGAGCAGGTAGTCTGAACCTCAAAAGATGACTGTTAGTTAAGGAAAACTAGATACCCCAAGTTAAGCAATTTTGCACTTTTCTATGAATGGAAAGATGCAAGAGTCTGGGCTCATTGAAATCATCCCTTTGACATGCATCTCAGCTATGCGGGGTCAGTATCCTGTGTGTTCACACCCTGAGTTTCCTCAGGGCTCACCTTGGGGAGTGGCTGCAGTCTGGTGGCTGCTAGATAGCAGGTATTCTTTCCTTCCTGAGCTCCTTCAGGGCTCATCAGCTCACCATTGGTTGTGGCTGCAATCACTGATGACTAGGACATCCTTGTTTACTGATATGGCAGGAAATATTCCATTTCTCAGTTGATTTGATCATTAGTTGATTAGAATAATTCTCTTTTTGCCTGAAATAAAACAGAAATTAATGTTAAAAGATGACTTAAGATCACTCATTGCAACATCCTAATCCTAAACTGGCAATGGCACAGACCCTGAGCACACATGTAGCAGGTGACAGATCAGTTTGGTGTTACTGGGGGCTTCAGTTATGTATCCAATGGGCAGGACACAAGGATAGAAGTGTCCTCATCATTTGTCACAAGGCTGTTTTCAAAAATTTGAATTTCTAAAAATCATTTCCTTCTGAAATTCTCACCAGCTTATGTTGTTGAATACACTATTCATCCTGATTGGATTTCCCTGGTGGCTTAGTGGTAAAGAATCCACCTGCAATACAGGAGCCACAGAAGACACAGGTTCAATCCCTGAGTCAGGAAGATCTCCTGGAGAAGGAAATGGCAACCCACTCCAGTAGTCTTGCTTGGAGAATCTCATGGACAGAGAAGCCTGGCAGGCTACAGTCTATGGGGTCACAAAGAGTATGACACAACTGAGTGACTCAACAACAACAAAATCTCATTCTTATTTTGTTATTTGATATTTGTAATCTATAGCATGAGGTGAAGTTAACTGTTCCAGAAGAGGGAATACACTCAGAAATTACAAATCCAGGTAAGTGATGAAATGTACTTATTCTGAGTCCATGGTTAAGAAGTATGTGATGGTTATATCCAGGAATGACTAGAGCAACTGAACAGATCAATAATATTATTGAGATACAAGAAAGACATTGCTGTTTACTAAGACCGGGTGACTCCTAGACCATGGAACACAGTCATTTACCTCACCTGGCTGGTGATTCTTGATGGACACAATGTTGGTTACTGCATGTTAAATAGTGATCCTTAAAGTTTCCATCACTTGGGCTTTACACTAACTCAGGCTTGCTGTCTGCCCCACCTCGTCCAAATGCACGAGCCTTTGTTGCTGTGATAATCAGGTCACACAGCTAGAGCTGTGGACTGAATGTTTCTGCCCCAAAATCCATATGCTGAAGCCCTAGTCCATAAAGTGATGGTGTCTGTGTAAGTGGCCTTCGAAGGTAATTGGGCCACAATGGTGAGACCCTCATTAGGCCAGTAAAGGCTAGTGCCTTTATAAGAATGGTGGCCCCAGAATGAAACCTGCCTGCCAAACTATGACCTTCAACCTCCCAGCTGCAGTACCATGACACAGTTGTGCTGTTGAAGCCATCCAATCTGCGGTCCTGTGCTCTAGTCACCAGAACTGACTGATGCACGGGGTGAACAATGACGGGAGGCAAACAGGCTAGAGGGGACCCAGGAGAGCTATCTGTGGTCAGCTCCCCTACCCAAGCCAAAGCTGCCCAGCGGAATTAATAGACATGATTAGTTGTGGGTGGACGCACTGCTGCTCAACCTAAATTACAAACATAACTTTAATTAACATTGGTCATATATTACTTGTAAGTACTCCTACCTAGAAGAGACTGTTGTAATGCAGGGCAGTGAGGAGTGGAGAAGAAGGCTTTTGCTAATAGCCCCGCACTTTTCAGAGAGTTAGCAATTAATCATCCACCCCTGCTGTTTACGAAAGGGCCAGCCATCCATCTAAGGTGGGACAACAATTACAGACCTTAATAAACAGAACTTATGCAGATGACACCACACTTATGGCAGAAAGCAAAGAACTAAAGAACCTCTTGATGAAAGTGAAAGAGGAGAGTGGAAAAGTTGGCTTAAAACTCAACATTCAGAAAACTAAGATCATGGCATCTGGTCCCATCACTTCATGTCAAATAGATGGGGAAACAATGGAAACAGTGACAGACTTTATTTTGGGGGGCTCCCAAATCACTGCAGATGGTGACTGCAGCCATGAAATAAAAAGACTCTTGCTCCTTGGAAGAAAAGTTATGACCAACCTACATAGCATATTAAAAAGCAGAGACATGACTTTGTCAACAAAGTACCGTCTAGTCAAAGCTATGGTTTTCCAGTAGTCATGTATGGATGTGATAGTTGGACTATAAAGAAAGCTGAGCACCGAAGAATTGATGCTTTTGAACTGTGGTGTTGGAGAAGACTCTTGAGAGTCCCTTGGACTGCAAGGAGATCCAACCAGACCATCCTAAAGGAAATCAATCCTGAATATTCACTGGAAGGACTGATACTGAAGCTGAAGCTCCAATACTGTGGGCACCTGATGCAAAGAACTGACTCATTTGAAACGACCCTGATGCTGGGAAAGATTGAAGGCAGACAAGAAGGGGACAGCAGAGGATGAGATGGTTGGATGGCATCACCGACTCAGTGGACTTGAGTTTGAGTAAACTCCAGGAGCTGGTGATGGACAAGGAAGCCTGGAGTGCTGCAGCCCATGGAGTCACAATGAGTCAGACACGACGGAGCAACTGAACTGAACTGAACTGAAGGGTGAAGTGCATAACTTTATAACACAGGAATCCAAGAAGCTAGTCTTTTCTTTCTTTCTGTCTGTCTCTCTTCCTTCCTTCTTCCCTTCCTTCCTTCCTTTCTATGTTGAAGTATAGTTGATTTACAGTATTATAATAGTTTCAGATAGACAACATAGTGATTCAATATTTTATAGATTATACTCTATTTAAAGTTATGAAATGATGACTGTATCTCCCTGTGCTGTACAATGTGTCTTTGGTGCTTTTATACATAGTAGTTTGTCTCTTCGAGTCCCCCATCCTTATCTTGCCCCTTACCACTCCCCTCTCCCCAGTGGTAACTACTACTCTATTCTCCACATCTGCGAGCCTGCTTCAAGTTTTCTTTTATTCAATTATTTGCTTTTTTAGATTCCACATAAAACTTTTAACAGAGCATTTGTCTTTCTCTGTCTGACTTATTTCACTAGCATAAAACCCTTCAGGTCCATCTATTTTATTGCAAATGACAATTTTTCATTTTTTAATGGTTGAGGAATACTCCCTGCAAAGTTTCTGCAGAAAATCAGCTGACAACCATACAGGGCATCCCTTGTATGTGACTCTATTTTTCCCTTCTACTTTTAAAATTCTCTTTATCTTTAATTTTTGCCATTTTAATTATGATATGTCTTGGTGTGAGTGTCTCTGGGCTCATCTTGGGGAATTTCTGTGCTTCCTGTGCCTGAAAATCTGTTTATTCAGCTTAAGAAGTCTCCATTCATAATTTCATCAAATATGTTTTCAACACTTTACTCTTGCTTTTCTCCTTCTAGGACTTCTATAACACAAATGTTGATATACTTGATGTTGTCTAAGAGGACTCTTAAACTTTTCTCATCTTTCAGAATTTGTCTTTCTTTTCAGTGTTTTGATTTGTGATTTCCATTTTTCTGTCTTCCAGATCACTTTAAAGGGGTTCTTCTGTATCATCCAGTTTGTTATCAATTCCTTCTAGGACATTTTTTATTTCGGTTATTGTATAGTTCAGAGGGCTGGGGAGAATCTTCAGGTGAAGATTCCACTAAGAAATAAAAAGTTCCCAAGAGTCATATGTATGACCTTAAAAATCACAAGAAAATACAGAGCTCAGTGTCAGATAAACCTTGCAGTATGACCATGGGTTAGATCTAAAACTTTGGCCACCTGATGCAAAGAGCTAATCACTGGAAAAGACCCTAACTCTGGGAAAGATTGAGGGCAGGAGAAGGGGACAACAGAGGATGAGATGGTGGCATGGCATCACGGACTTATTGGCTATGCATTTGAGCAAAATCCGGGAGATAGTGAAGGACAGGGGATCCTGGTATGCTGCAGTCCATGGGGTCGCAGAGTCAGACGTGACTTAGCAACTGAACAACAACAAATGGTCATGGGCAGTTTGACTTCTTTGAGTCTTGGTTTCCTTACCCATAAGATTGTGTATCATAATATCAACTTTTCAGGGCTTATGTCCAAAGCAAAGGAAAGGGAATATAAGAAAACATTGAACTGTGTCTGGAACAATAAAAGAAAAACTGTTTATTTCAACCAGTACCTCTGCTGCCCATCACCTTTGCATCTTCTGTGGGCTGTACCTGCAGGCACCTGAGGCAGGTGATGAAATGGGTTTATTAGACAGTAAATCAGGAAAGTCAGGGAAGGACAAAGAGCCCAGTCACTGAACTTCCTGCACAAGCCAGTCACCTTGAAAATAACTTGCGGGTCATTCCAGGAATCACAGAGCCTCCCACGGAACAGGGTCTGAGCGGTCATCTGGCAAGAAATAGAAACTCTGGCAAGATCTCCTTCCCCTCAATCTCTGACACTGACTAGTGGCATCAAAGAAGGGCCACTCCGGGTCTGCCAATGTCTTCCCTGCAGAAAGAGATGCTTCATCAGAGTCACCTCCAAAACAATGCAGGTAAGGAGGAAAAGCACTGCAGTGCCTGAGCTGGGTTCAGTTTATATTCACAATGTCTCCCTTTCTGCCTGAGCTTCATGACTTGGCAGCGAGAGTCATTTCAACACAAGGTCCTTAATAACATCGGTGTTCATCCCAGACTATCCAAAACACCCAATTAATATGTTCTGTGGATGATCTATCACCCTGTGAAGCTGCTAAATGAATCAAACTCATTATGTGCTCTTCTTTTATTAATAGCACAAGTGGCATCTCTGCAGATAAGCCGTCGGCAGGGCTGGTTTCTGGTTCTCATTGGAACCCATCGTACAGAAATGATATGAATCAAGATAACCAGGGGCTCTCATGTCAGCCCGGAACAAACATCTCAGTACCAGGCGTGGAGGCAGCTGACATGCTGTATCAGCTTCCAGGAAACAGCATCCAAGGGGGATTCCTGCTGCAGCAGAGCCTGTCCACACCTATGTCAGCCCGAAAAACTATTATTTAAAAACCTCTCCCTAACAACAGAAAGCAAAGAACCAGATTATTACATTAGGAGTGACCCCAAAGGTCATCTAGCCCAGTGGTCCTCACCTGTTACTGTAAATAACAATCATCTGAAATCTTTTAAAAAGTATCAACCTTCAGTAAAGAGGGACCAGCAAATCCCAAAGGACTAAACAGGCAGAGGCCACTCAGTGACCACAGCTGAATTAAATCAAAAATAGGGACCAGAAAACATTTAGAAATTGTGCAAGATTTTCAAGTCATCCACTGATCAAAGAACAAATTGTAAGTAAATTTATAAAATGTTTTGAATTGAATGATAACAGACACACAACATATTAACATTTGTGGGATGCAGCAAAAATGGTGCTTAAATGTAAGTTTATAGCCTCAAATGGATATAATAAAAAAGAAAAATTTTAATCAATAACCTGTGTGTATGCTCAGTCACTTCAGTCATGTTCGACTGTTTGCAACCCCGTGGACTATAGCCTGCCAGGCTCCTCTGTCCATGGGAATCTCCAGGCAAGAATACTGGAGTGGTGGCTTCCCTGGTGGTCCAGTGGTTAAGAATCCTCCTTGCAATGGGTTCATTTCCTAGTCTGGGAAGACTCCACATGCCACAGGGCAGCTAAGCCCATGCGCCACAACTTCTGAGCCTGTGCCCTAGAGCCCAGTAACCACACAAGAGAAGCCACTGCAATGAGAAGCCCATGCCCCACAATTAGAGAGTAGGCCCTGCTCTCCACAACTAGAGAAAGCCCATGTGCAGTAGCAAAGAACAAGTACAGCTAAAAGTAAAGATAAATAAAAATTTTAAAAGAAGAATACTGGAGTGGGTTTCCATGCCCTCCTCCAGGGGATCTTCCGGACCCATAATCGGGAGAGGTCACTCCAGTGCTGCATAAGCAATTTTTCGTGGGCAGTGAGGCTGATCTGAGGCAGAAGGACCACCCACTGCCCAGCATTCACCCACCTTCACAGCTCAGCAATCCTGAAAGGAATGAAGTCCAGTTTTCAGGGCCAATCTGCTTCCCAACAGGGTTCTTAGCATAAAACCTTTGGAAACTTGTTGTTTTGTGATAATTTTTTGTGTGAGCTAGCATTTTTCAAGGAAAATTGGATGAGGAGGGTAGTTCAGTTGGCTTATGAAAGCACAGGGATTGTCAGAGCCCATTAAGCAGGTAAATTATGATCTAAACAGGCCAGCTCTTATTTACCGTGATTTCCCAGGGGGACTTCCTAGGCGGCTGTTGCAGCTTCATTAACATCAGTCTGTGATGAGGCCCCAGGTTGGGGGCAGGGAGCAGCTGCAGCTTGGAGTCAATCGGAGGCCTGTCTGGAAGAGTGCAGTTCAGGGGAGAAGCTGCCTTGACCCAAGCAAGGGCCAAGGGACCTCAGGTTACCACGCATGAGGTCTTTCTTCACAACAGTGTGGTTTGTGAATTCAGCTAGAGGGTAATTTTGGGATCTGATTGCATAATACTAAGGAAATTACTTGTAGTCTGACTTTATTGTTGGGCAGTTTGTTTCCAGTTACACCTGATCTCTGAGTTTTAGTACAATCCTACCCACAATTGTTCTGTATTTAGACCTCCACAGAAAGATAATTTGTTATGTTGTTGGGTACTGGGCTAGCATCTATTTTATATGTCTGCATCCAAATTTTTTCTTCTTTACTTTTGCTTTTCTTCAAGGTACTTTTATAATATTGTTAGGTAGTTAGAATAGGGAAAAGGAGTCCAGAATGGCAGTGGCTAAAAGACCTGGAAGGGAAAAGCCTGCAAAAATAGAACAAAGGAAGGTCTGAGGACCGGAGTGAGAAACTCAGGTAAAACAAACAACACTCCTGGCTGGCCCAGTTTACATAAGACAGGCCCAGGGACAGAGAAACATATAAAAAGAGGAGCTAAAGCCCTCTTCTCTCTCTCCCGCTCAATGGGGCGATCTCCTCTCTGAATTTTAGCAAATCCACCTCCCACTTATCGCTTTGTCTCTCACTGAATTTTTGCAATAAGACCTCAGAGCCTGAGCCGGGCATCCTGGGTTTTGGTCAGGCTCGCGTCCTGGGAGAGAGAGCTGAAGGACAGGAGGAAAAAGCAGTGGGAAAAATGTGCCAAGGAATCCCCTTCATAGCCTGCTGGAAAATTTGCTAGCTATCTGACCTGTGCTCACAGTTTCCATTGGCCTGATTCTTGGCACAGAGAAGAGTAGGGACAGAAGAAACCCCACCGGCTTGGGTAACCGTTACTGGGGCCCAGCAGATAGTACCTTTGGGACATACCGAAGAGTAGTCTCTCCAGAGTCCCTCAATTGCACTCACTGCCGCCCGCCTGTTCATGGGGGGTTCGAGGAAACAAGTAACGAGAGATTGTAAAGGAGTGAAGATTTTGTCAGGCATGTCCCTCCAGCCATAGCAGCGAGGACCTCCTACCTTAACCGGAGGTCTTCTGGAATCTGAGACTGAGTAGCGCGGGCTTTCTGCTGAGTTCGTTTTTCACTGCCCCGGTTTCAAGCACTACAGGCCTTCCCCTGCACTGGGTTTTCTTCACATTCCGCTTCTACCTCGGGAGCTTCGCTGAGTTGGGCTCCTGCTGCGCTTGGCCTCTTCTGCGCAGAGGTTGTTTCAGCCAGGTTAAATCCGAGTCACGGCACCATAGATGTCAGGCGAGTGTATGCTCCTCGGTTCTTTGTCTCGTCACAACAAAAATTTGGAGTGATGGACATTAAAGCCCCCTCAGCGGGTCACAGCTCTCGGGTCTTGGACAGACCGTGTTATAGCTCTCAGGTCTCGAACGGACCGTGTTGTAGCTCTTAAATAAATCAGTGTTACAGCTCAGTGTTACAGCTCTATTTTATTTGGATAGTAACAGGAAAGTCCACCTTCAAGGCATGAGGGCACGTCGATCCAAAGACGCTAAAAGAAGATCGCCCCATCGCGCGGGAGAGAGAGAGAAGAGGGCTTTAGCTCCTCTTTTTATATGTTTCTCTGTCCCTGGGCCTGTCTTATGTAAATTGGGCCAGTCAGGAGAGTTGTTTGTTTTACCTGAGGTTCTCACTCTGGTCCTCCGACCTTTCTTTGTTCTATTTTTGCAGGCTTTTCCCTTCCAGGTCTTTTAGCCACCACCATTCTGAACTTCTTTTCCCTATTCTGACTACCTAACAACATCAAAGTACAATTTGTTTTGACTGTGTAATAGTATCCATAAAATAATGCATGACTCAGAAATAAAAATAGAGCACAGCAAAGAAAACCCATAAACAAAATGAAAGGACAACCCACACAATGGTAGAAAATATTTACAAATGATGAGACTGACAAGGGGTTAGTCTCCAAAATTTGCGAACAGTACATGGAGCTCAATATGAAAAAAACAAACAACCCAATCAAAAAAATGGGCAGAAGACCAAAAGAGACATTTCTCTAAAGAAGACATGTGGATGGCCAAGAGGCACACGAAAGATACTCCACACCACTAGTTATTAGAGAAATACAAATCAAAACTACAGTGAGGTATCACCTCACAGCAGTCAGAATGGCCATTGTCAAAAAGCCTACAAACAATAAATGCTGGAGAATGTGGTGAAAAAGGAACCCTCCTACACTGTTGGTGGGAATGTAAACTGATGCAGCCACTATGGAGAACAGTATGGAGGTTTCCTAAGAAACTAAAAATAGAGCTACCCTGAAATCCTACTCCTAGGCATATATTCAGAGAAAAACATAGTTCAAAAGAATATAGACACACCGATGTTCATTGCAACACTGTTTACAATGACCAGGACATGGAAGCAACCTAGGTGTCCATCAACAGAGGAATGGATAAGGAAGATATATACATATGTACAACGAAATATTACTCAGTCATCAAAAAGAATGAAATAATGCCATTTGCAGCAATACAGATGGAGATGATGATACAAAGTGAAGTCAGAGAAAGACAAATATCATGTGATATTGCTTATATGGAGAATCTTTAAAAAATGATACAAAAAGTGAAAATAGAATAATCTCTGGTTTTCATTAGAACAGAGAGCAGGTTTGTGAGGTGCGGACACCTCTTAAACCTCAGGCTTGAAGGTGCAGACACCTGGGGTCTTAAACCAGACACCAGGATGATAGTCAGGCTGGGGACTTGCCCACACTTACCCACGCAGCTGCACATCACCCGTTTTCTCCATGAACAAGGACAAGTATGACCATGGGAGCTCCCAAAAAGGAGATGGAGGCCACAGGGCCATGATGCTCATGGTGACTGACAGTCCCAGAAGACCTGCTGCTAAGGGTTTCCCGGGATGTGGACTTTTCAGTGCCAAAGTCTTGTTATGGGGCTGAACCAACCAGAGCCCTCCCCTGCTCCTGCCTGAGCCCTCATGTCTGGGCCCAGGAACCTTCCTTTCCAGATTCCCACTCCAGACTACCATCTCTCTTGCTCTTCCCACTGATGGACTACTTGGGGAAAAATATTACAGTTTCACTGCACTGCGTTTTTTCTTGTTGGTTATATAAATATATTCTTATCTTAAATAAGATAAGTGTTCCTGACACTTGACTGAGACGTCTTGGTAAAAATAAAATGAAGAACTGAGCACAGCATCTGGTTTTGGGGCCCCTCGTGGGTTCACCGGGTCTGGGTCCATGAACAAGGCCAAATCCAACCACAGGAGCTCCCAGAAAGGAGACCGAGGCTGGGGTCCCACAGCCTCTGATGTCCTGGGAGAAACACTCAGAGCTGCGATGCAGCGAATATCTTCCGTGGGTGCGTTAAGTGCTTTAGGTGCTAAGGTATTCAACTTGTTACCATTTACATTTTCCACAGGAGCAAACCGAAGCCTAGAAAAGGTGAGTAACCTGCCAGAGGCCACAAGATCACCACGTGGTGGAGACAGCCTTGCGCCCAGGATGTCCTGTTAGTGCAGGTCCGTGTGCCCGACACACAGTGAGGCCAGGCACACTGTGACATCGAAGTGCAGAACAGAGTGGGGTTTACTGCTGAACTGGGTAAGGAGACTGTGGATCATGCCCTAAGAAGCCTAGAGCTCCCTGAAGGTTTTCACAAAGCGTTTTTAAAAGCAGGTGAGGGAGGGAGTCTCAGGGTGTGTGATCAGTTGGTGCACAATCCTCTGATTGCCTGATGGGGAGGCAGCAGGTGGTATCAGAGGAAAGAACATCATCAGTCCTTAGGCTTCAGGAGGCCTGGGGCTCAAGGTTGTCAAGTAGTTAATATCTCCCATTTGGTGGAGAGGGAGGTGTTTTTTTACATTTGCAAACAACTTAGGAAACTATATAGCATCAAATAATATCAGAGAGCATCAAATACTATTATCTAGGTACTTCAGAGAGGAGCTGCAGCAGAGGATGTGGGGGAAGGCCTGTCTCCCCCCAAGGCCCCTTGGGGTCCTGCTCGGTTACAGTCTCACTCTAGAACCTGCACTCTCATGGGCTATGTTCTCCTGTCTCCCCTCAAAGACTGTCTTAGACGGGGCCCCTCAGGAGCTGTGATGAGATCCTGTGGGCAACTCCATGGAGGACAAGCTTTTGTCACCAGGTAGAGTCGGATGATGGTCACGTCACAGGAAGACCAAGGGGAGCAGACAGGGCAGGAAAGGGGATGGGGTCGGGTGCTTATCAGCAATACTGGGAGTTCTAGAAATTCTCCACTTGATCAGTGGAAAAGTAAGGAAGCTTCAAGCAACAAATTCACTAAGAATTATTTCATATGTTTGCTGGGATAAAGCCCAAACTTTGATTGCATGTTAAGTTGCTTCAGTCATGTCTGACTCTGCGACCCTGTGAATCGTAGCCAACCAGGCTCCTCTGTCCATGGAATTCTCCAGGCAAGAATACTGGAGTGGGTTGCCATTTCCTTCTCTAAGGGATCATCCCAACCCAGGGATCGAACCTGCATCTCCTGCATTGGCAGGCGGGGTCTTTACCACTGAGCCACCAGGAAGCCAAACCACGTCTTAATCCATAGGAAACAGAGGCACAGGACAGTCTCTTCAGATCTCAGCTGGCAGAGACCGCGGGAATAGACACAGCTTGGCAGGCAGATGCCAGGACTTATGTGGTGGGTCAGGAGAGCAGCTGCCTGCACAGCCTCACGTTTCTCCAGACAGCAGAGAAACCATGCATGCATGGGCTCTCGGAGCAGAGTCGTCTGTAATGCAATTTTAGCTCATCTCATTGAGAAAGAAAAATGGGCAACGTTCGCCAGTCGTGTCTGCCTGAGCCTTCCCTGGATCCGCGGCATTTGTATCAATACAGGAAGTCAGGGACATAATTGAATTTACAGACTTGTGAAGAATAAATCAATTTCCCATGGAAAAACCCCAAGACCAGAGCTCATCCATAAGCTTCCTCCTCTGCTGTTTTTATTTTGTACTTGCTCAGAGCATTGTACCCAACAAAGCCTTGTGACAGTCTCAATGACTCATTTCGGAATGAAAGCTTTTGAGAGATTTTTGCTCTAACAGTGGAACTTTCCTCTTTCCACACTGGCCTTGATTACATGGCAAGCTATGAAATTCAGTAACACGGGGTTTTGTAAAAAGTCACTCTTTGGATATTAAAAGAGAAGGGAACATAGGAGAATATTCTTAATCATTTCTCTTTCTAACATCAATTCAAATTCTTTCTTATAATCTCCTCTTTAGATTATATGTTTGAATATGTTGAGAAAAGGTGATATTTTAGAGATGCCTGTATGGATCTAAATGACTAAAATGGACAACATTCATACATTAAACAAATCAGACATCTTTCCAAATTGCACCAGGCAGGGCTGTGGCAGGAAACAGATGGTTGGCTCCAGGGGCTGATTGAGGAAGGGTCAACATCAGGACAGCTCACAGCAGAGTGGGCTCAGTCAGGCCTAAAGAGAGGGCAGTGAGGCCCCCACCGGCTGAGGGGAGGGGCTGCCCTGGGAATAGGCTGCACTGTAGGATGCTGTAGGATGGGGCTGCAGAGAAGGAGCATGGCCTGGTCACAGTCCCGATGCGGGGCAGGGCTCAAGAAAAGCCTCCCACCCTCTGCATGTCCTAGATTGAATCTAGGTTTGAAGCAAGTTCTTCATCAACTAAGTGGACATGAATTTGAGCAACTCCAGGAGACAGTGAAGGACAGGGTAGCCCAGCATGCTACAGGTCATGGGGGTCACAAAGAGTCAACACAACTGAGCAACTGAACAACGACTGCCACACACTAGCTGTGTGAATAGAGGCATGTAACTTATCTTCTTCTCTAAGTGTCCATGTTTTCATACTTAAAATGCTAAATCAGGTTGCTGAGAGAATTAAATGAGGAATGTAAGAAATGGTGTGCACAATAGAGCTAATGACCAGGATACGTAGTGCAGGAGGCCCCTGCTCTGGCTAACCCGTCATCAGGACTGGGTGAAATAACATCTCAGGAGGCAGGCCCTTGTGAAAGACGTCTCAGGTTACCTCCCCTGGGTAAGAAAGGGGGAAAATTGTCCATTGCTACCTTCCATCCACTGGCCAGTGAGTCTGTGGTGACCCTACAGTCCCACAGGATAGAAGCCAAAGGGCACCTGTCCATAGAGTCGAGACACGCTGCACCTGCCCTGAAGGTACAGGGTAGCCGTGAGAAGCCGGAAGCCTAATGCAGCCCCAAGCATCTAATCATGGGTCTTCCAACAGGAGAGGACAAACCTGAGTTTCCTCCACACGCAGTTCTGAGATATGGCCACAGGTCCTGGGACATGACCTGAGGCTTCCACACATCCAACAGTTCTCATCCCAGGCTGGAGAAATTCCCAAACGCCAGAGCCTGTCAGAGCTTCAGGATTTGCAAAACACCCACCTCACTCTCGTCCATCCTCCTAAAACTTTCTGTGGCGAGAGAAAAGGACCACATCCTTCATGTATGTTAGAAAAAATGTGAACACTGTCTGAAATATGAACACAACTGAACATTTCTTGTGTCACTTTGAATGTGTTACATCCAACTTACGAGTAAACAGATAAAACCCAGGCATCCAATAGTCACTTAGTGAGACTGTTTTGTCTGTTGTCAAATAGAGCTGAGTCTTAATTATTAATTTACAGTCAAATAATCTCTTTCGTTGAACCATTCCCACACAGACTAAAGGAATGCTTAGATTTCTGCTTAAACATTGTCTAGACCAACATCTTGCTTTGCAGATGGAAGGGAGTGGGGATGAAAGAAATGAAGTAAGCTGTCACAAGTCAGCTGAGAAGGACTCAAGCTCAGGCCTTCAGACTCCAGGTCTAACATTTTCTCCACTTCACTCCACCGAGAGCACTTTGTCTTCTTGATGTTTCATTTCACGCAGGTTTACTTTCTCTGTTTCCATGTGAAGCTCTGCCGCCATCATTTCTCTGCAGGACCGCGCCGCAGTTTAAGGCTCATTTAGTTTATGGTGTTCGGGCAACCAAGCGCAGCTTCCCCAGATGGAATTTTCACAGGGAAGCATGGGGGTCGGAGCCACCCAAGCGGCACCTCCTATGGTTCCCACAAATACCTCTGGGGCTGACCCCTGTGCCCTTGTGATGAGGGGCATGCAATCGGGACCAAGCACTTGTGGAACCCGGGGCTCTGAGGTCCTCATAGTGCACGTTCACCTCTGAGCCCCCTGCACCTGCATGGACAGGTAGAAACATAGGTGTGTCAGCCTCCAAAGTAAAGCTCCCACATGCAGACTGTGGGGTGAGAAGTGCTTTACAAACGAAAGATCCACCCACCGATGTGGCTGAAGGAGCCTGGACAGCTTGTCTTCCTCTGTGACCTCTGCTCCAGAAGTTTCCACATGTAATAGCACTTGCTCTAAACTGGATTTAATATTCTAAACATTCACTTGTGACGTGCAAAGTAGGCCCCTCACTGCTGGGTCTGCAGAGGATAGCTCAGTTCACTGTTTCCTGTCACACAGCAGGGACCAGAGCAGTAATGTTGCAAAACCAGTGTGGCAGGAAAGAGACGCCAGAACCGGAATAATGATGCAGTATCCACAGAACCCTGGGCTGGAAACGCGAATCTGTTCCCCTAGCCCCAGGGCATCTTCTTCACTGGAAACATCTGTTTAGATCTTATGTAGTGTAGGCCTCTAAAGACAATGATCTCAGCTTTTTCTAATCTGAAATGTTCTTATTTGGCCTTTATGGGGGGTGGGGGTGGGTTAGGGTTAGAATGATTTTTTAAACAACTGGTTATCGCTGTATCCCTATAACTTTATTGCTGGACATTGAAATTTGAATTTCTTTTTTTTTTTGCATGCAAAATTTTTTTATTGGAATATAGTTGCTTTACAATATGTTAGTTTCTGCCACACAACAAAGTGAATAAGTTATATATTTTGCCAGATATAGAATTCTAGGTTCATAATTTCTTTTCTCTTTCAGCATTTTAAGGGTCTTTCTACTTTCTTCTGAATTGCTTTGTTTCTGATGAAAGTTCAGCACTGATTCTGTTGTTGTTGTGAGGATTGTTTCAATATATGCATATATATGTACATGCGTTCATAGGTTGGTGGACAGGTAGATAAAATCAGATGTCCCAACTATTAGATCTCTTCTCTTCTCTCCTCTGTCTTCAAGACTAAAAAGAGTAAGAATGCAAACTCGTATTATACTGGACCGATTAAAAATTAGCAAGCTCAAAGGGACAAATTACTTGCCCTCAAGGATTATTTGGTTTCTCACTTTTTAAATGTTTTTCTTTATTCAAATAGCATATTCTGCCCAGCTCTACTGAAACCTCAGAACTATGAACTCTTACTTCAGATCAACTCTGATTTTTATCATTGTTGCTCTCTTCTTCTGACTGATTTTAATATTTTCCCTTGCTCTTTGGTTTGTGTCAATCCAAAATGACCTGGTTTGCTTTGCGTCTGTTTGGCCTGCTTTTTAAATCTATAGGTTGATTTTTTTTTTTAATTAAATCTGAACATTTGCAGCCATTATTCCCTCAATATGCTGCTCCACTGCAACATCCCTTTCTGGCACTTTAGTCACGGGTGTGTTAACCCACATGCCCACAGCCTCTGTTCCCTTTCTCAGTCACTTTTCTCTCCGGGTTTCCATTCCCATCACCCTTTCTAAAAACCTACTAACCTTCCTTCTGTTAATCCGTTTAATCTTCTGTTGAGCCTATCAGATAAATTTCCAATTCAGATACTATGTTTGGCAGATACACTATGTTCATTTCGTTCTTTTCCAAAGAACTGACTTCTGAATAGAGTCCCCATCTTGTCACCATTTTTGTCCCCTTTTCCCTTAAGTCCTTGAACATACTCTTACAGTTGCTGTATTCAAGCCGTTATTTTTAAGGCCAGCATCTCTGGATGTGGTCATTTTTATGGCTTTCTGAAAATTGTTGATGTTATTTTGCAGAATCTAACTTCTGTCAACTTCCTTAGAAGAATACTGAGCCAATTAGCTTTATTCTGTTAGTGTTTATTTTTAGGCTTGGTTAGGCCTCCTTACTGTACCCTTGGACTGCAAGAAAATCAACCAGTCAGTCCTAAAGGAAATCAACCTTGAATATTCATTGGAAGGACTGATGCTGAAGCTGAAGCTCCAATACTTTGGCCACCTGATAAGAAGAACTGACTCATTGAAAGAGACCCTGATGCTAAGAAAGATGGAGGGCAGGAGAAGGGGGGTGTCAGAGGATGAGACAGTGAGATAACATCACCAACTCAATGGACATGAGTTTGAGCAAACTCCGAGAGATAGTGAAGGACAGGGAAGCCTGGTGTGTTGCAGTCAATGGAGTCACAAAGAGTAGGACGTGACTTGGCAACAGAACAATAACTCTAAGGCTAGCACACCCTGTACTCTGGTCTTGCTGGGATCTAGTTGGATGCCTGTGATGGCTTCTCAAATTGTCATGTCTCTCAACATTGTGGGACCCTGAGACACAAGCAGCAAGAGCAGCTGCTCTTTGCCCACCTTCAAGGAGTCCCATCCTGTGCCTGCAGGACTTAGTATTCGGCCAAAGACTCAAGGGAACTCCTGTGCAAACTCCTTCTCATGTGCCTTCTTCTCTGACAGCCAGTTCCTCATATTCCAGCAGCCTAAGGGGTCCTGAACTTTGTTCTATGTTTGCTCCACCCAGCATCACGCCTGGACCTGGGCTTCACTGCCCTAGGACACGGAGCAATGGAAAGTTCCTCCAGTGAGAAAGCTGGGGGCGTGTGAGGCTCATCTCTTGAGAGTCCCTTCTCCCTGGACCACAGCACTGTGCCCTCTCATCCAGTCCCTAAACAGTGGCTCCATGATTGTTTGCATTGGGAAGATGCATCTGATTTCCATCACTGCATCATAGTGCAGACCAGAAGCACCACCATTCCTTTTAACATAGTGAAAATAAGCCTCTCATAAGTATGCATCGCATTAATAGAGAAATACCATGGAAGCAACACATTGTAATTGAATACAATCTCTTATGGGTTTTAGAAATTTGGGCTTAAGTTCCCAGCTCTGTGACTTCAATTAATCATTTAATCAGCCTAAGCCTCAATTTTCTCATTTGTAAATTAAAGAGGGAGTATTAGAATATTTATAAAATTCTTCCTAGTTCTAATATCTTTTAATTCCATGGCACAAAGATAAAACTCATGAATTTTTCATTTTAAAAATAATCCTAAAAAGCATTCCCTTCATTTTAATTCTGATAATAGTTCATAAAAGCTTTGATAAAAGTAAGATGAGGAAAGAAAACTGGGCACTTAATGTACTATCAAATTGTCTTTTATATGCTATGTCTAATGCTCAGCATATCATAGGCATTTAAATTTCCCATAAGAATAAATGTAACATATCAAATAACTCAGTGAATAATACCACCAAGAATTCGCTACTCCCACTCTCCCCAAGGGGAAAAGATAATGTGTTTTATATTAATTCTAAGAATGACTTGAATACTAGCTGCCAACCTACTCATTTAGACTTCCTCTTTCATTGTAGACTGTCCTGGTTTAGTGACCATATTTAAACAAAACTGGAATCGTTGGTGTAATCTGAGGATTGAAGAATCACAATCTTTACCTTCATTTATTCATTTACTCCACAAATATCTATTGAGAACTTATTATATACCAAGCACCATATCAGCTTCTGGAGACAAAATTATGAGCAAAATAAACTTGATATCTGCTGTCATAGAGTTTAAAGTCTAGTAGAGGAGATAGGCATTAATAAAATAATAATTTATGAATCAATGTAAAGTTTCAACTGTGAAATGCTCTGTCAAAGAAGAAACTGTTTATAAGAAGCTAGAATGTGGATTTAATCTTGGGAAGAAAACAGCATCCCAGAAGAATAGCCTTGTGGTGAGACGAAGGGCTTCCCTGGTGGCTCAGATGATAAAGAATATGCTTGCAGTATAAGAGACCCGGGTTCTATCCCTTGGTTGGGAAGATCCCCTGGAGAAGGGAATGGCTACCCACTCAGGTATTCTTGCCTGGAGAATTCCATGGACAGAGGAGCCTGGCGGACTGTAGTCCATGAGGTTGCAAAAAGTCAGACATGAATGAGCAACTAACATTTTGAGAAGAAAGTGGTGGGCATCCTCGCTTTGTTCCTTATTTTAGACAAAATGCTTTCAGGTTTTCACTGTTGGGGATGATGTTAGTTGTGGCCTTGTCATATATTTAACTTATATGCAGAGTGCATCATGAGAAATGCTGGGCTAGAGGAAGCACAAGCTGGAATCAAGATTGCTGGGAGAAATATTAATAACCTCAGATATGCAGATGACACCACCCTTGTGGCAAAAAGTGAAGAAATACTAAAGAGCCTCTTGATGAAAGTGAAAGAGGAGAGTGAAAAAGTTGGCTTAAAGCTCAACATTCAGATAACTAAGATCATGGCATCCAGGCCCATCACTTCATGGCAAATAGATGGGGCATCAGCGGAAACAGTGGCTGACTTTATTTTTTGGGCTCCAAAATCACTGCAGATGGTGATTGCAGCCATGAAATTAAAAGATGCTTACTCCTTGAAAGGAAAGTTATGACCAACCTAGATAGCATATTAAAAAGCAGAGACATGACTTTGTCAACAAAGGTCCATCTAGTCAAGCCTATGGTTTTTCCAGTGGTCATGTATGGATGTGAGAGTTGGAATATAAAGAAAGCTGAGTGCCGAAGAATTGATGCTTTTGAACTATGGTGTTGGAGAAGACTCTTGAGAGTCCCTTGGACTGCAAGGAGATCCAACCAGTCCATCCTAAAGGAAATCAGTCCTGGGTGTTCATTGAAAGGACTGATGTTGAAGCTGAAACTCCAATACTTTGGCCACCTGATACGAAGAACTGCCTCATTTGAAAAGACCCTGATGCTGGGAAAGATTGAGGGCAGGAGGAGAAGGGGACGACAGAGGATGAGATGGTTGGATGGCATCACCGACTCAATGGACATGGGTTTGGGTAGACTCTGGGAGTTGGTGATGGACAGGGAGGCCTGGCGTGCTGCAGTTCATGGGGTCACAAAGATTCAGACACGACTGAGCGACTGAACTGAACTGTCATATATGGCTTTTATTATGCTGAGGAATATTCCCTCTATACCCCTTTTTTGAGAGTTTTTATCATATGTAGATGTTGAGATTGTCAAAAGCTTTTTCTGCATCTATTGATGATCATATGATTTTTATTCTTCAGTTTGTTAATAAGGTATATCACATTGATTGTTTTACACATATTGAACCATCCTTGTATCCCTGGGATAAATCTCATGATTTTTCTAGTTTTATGAATATTAATCCTATCTTCTATAAAATATAATATTATAAAATGACATATGCATTACCAACAATTCCTCAACATAATATTCATTCATCACTCGGCAAATTTGCACACACCTAAAGTATTGCTTACAGTGACAAAAATTGCAGATGACCTTACAATCCAGCAATATGAGGTACACAGCCATTAAACATTATAATATCAATCCTATAAGCTCTTGATAGAGAAAATATACATAATAAATTAGTAAGTTTAAAAAAATAGGTTGAAAAAAAATAGGTTGACCCAAGAAGTATGTTAACAAATCACCTAATTTGGAAATACATGTATATGTTAGGTATACACAGAATAATATCTAAAAATGTGTATACTACAGCTTTATCAATAAGCATTTTTGTTATAAATGTTTTATTTTTCTTTTTTATAATTTTGTACATTTTAATAGCTTGTGTTAATTTTATAATCAAGATATTTTCATTTTAATTTTAATGGAACTATTTTAGCAGGTTATTTTAAGCATAAAGTGAGGGGATAAAATTTTCATATTGAAAAATCCACTCTAGCAGATGTGTTTATGTAGAGTAGATGCACATACACAAATTAAGATTTCAACAGAAGTCCAGGCTGATGATCATTTGAACTAGGGGTTTAGTGTTGGTGACAATGAGGAGATAAATTCTAGAAACCATTGAAAAAATTGACAGGAATTGATGTTTAGCTACCCTCTGCTCTCAAAATACTACACATTTGGGATAAGGACATGTACACTGAATCTCACTGACCATTTCCTTGTTGAAATTACAATCACTTGTGATTCTTTTTCTTATTTAAGTCTTTTTAAGCATTTGAAATATCAAATCCATGTAATTATTTTCCAATTTCTTAACAATCCTAAGCTGTCAGAATTGTATTCATGAATAAAATATGTGTATTAAACCCAAATAATATCCTGTGATATCACCAAAGTTCACTAATAAAAATTATTTTAATAAATTAATAAATTCAAAGTCAAAATAAATTTAATTAAATTATAAATTTAGCCATAATAAAATAATTAAATTATAAATGTAAATTTTATTTTAGTAAAATAATGGTCTAAGTTGAATAAAACAGTGATGACCAGCAAAGAAGTTGTTTGTTAAATAAGTTATTTGGCAAAAATCTGAACATCTACTATCCAACTGTGTGCAAGATTATGTGTTGGATAAAGATTATGACTAATTGAATAAGAAATGGTGCCCTCCCCAAAGAATTCTTAATCTCGGGAGGTTACTGAAGAAACATCATTAACTATATTCTAATGTAATAATAACAACAACCAGCACACACCAAATACACACAGTATGTTGAGAGATGAAATAAATAACCCACATATATTATCTCATTTAATTTTCACACCAACCCTGTAAAATATTAAATATAAACTTATTAGTTCCATGTCACATATGAGGAAACAAGACTTAGAAGTTTTTGTAATTGGCTTAGTATCAAACAGCTGATAAGGGATAAGACAGAGACTCAAATCCAGGCATGACTCCAGAGCACACCTGCTGTTCTGTTACACTACAGAATGAACAGCTTCTGCACAGAACACAGGCAATTTATCCCTAGGGAAAAACTGAGGACCATCCTACAGAGAAAGAGGTTTTTGCTCCGGAATTGAACTTTTCCACATGGTTAAAAATGTGCAGGAACTCAAGACAGAGAATTTAGGAGAAGCAGATAGAAATAAAAATGAATGATATACAGTCATGTATGACTAACAGGATGTCAAAAGCTATTGACAGATGATGAGGCTTCAAAGGAAAGAAAAGTACTTCCTGAATTTAAAGGAAGGTCCTTAAATGTCACAGAGCCAAGAATAACATGCCTTCTATCTAGCCAGAATCTCATTAATTTTCAATGAATAAAGGCAATTCTGATGTGTACCTAAAGTTGTAAAATGTCCACAAGGAAATATATCATCAGATACTTTATATTCTTGAGTTAAACATTGTTAGGAATTTAAAGATTTGAATTTACCATCACATAAATACATGCATGCTTGTCAGCTGTGTTTGATGTTGTTGATCAACAGTTCTTTGAATTTAATAACATTCAAAAAGAAAAACAAATATCATACATTAAGGCATATATGTGAAATCTAGAAAAAATGGTACAGATGAACTTATTTGCAAAGCAGAGATAGAGTCACAAATGTAGAGAACAAACTTCTGAATTCCAAAGGAGGAATGGGGGTGGGATGAATTGGGAGACTGGAATTGAGACATATATACTATTGACACTATATATGAAATAGACAAATAATGAAAACCTATTGTACAATGCAGGGTACTCTACAGTGCTATGTGGTGACCTGAATGAAAAGGAAATCCAAAAAAGAGGAATCTATGTATACACATAGCTAATCCACTTTGCTGTACAGTGGAAACTAACACAACAATGCAAAGGAACTATATGCCAATAGAAAGTAATTAAACATTTTTTATATGTCTTTTTAGGGTTGAATGCATCCTTTCTAGAAAACGCAAACAGTTCTAACCCCTGCTGCAGGGTGGTTGGCAGGCAGCAGTGGAGAGAGAATGGTGCCCCAGGTGAGGACACTCCCCAAAACTGCACAGAAGCTCTGGTTGGGAGGTGACACTGAGAGAGAGGATCTGAGTTGAGTGGAGGATGTGAAAGAGAATCCACTGACAATGTTGCAGAGTTCAAACACCCCAACATCCATCGTCCCACCTTCCCCGCAGTGACCATCCCTCAGGGTCCTCGTGTCCAACACTCCCAGGAGCACATGCAGCCTTAAATGCAGTTACCTCCACCAGCATGAACAGATAAGAAGCCAAAACCCCGCAGTCACGAAATCAGAAAAACAGTAGGAGAAAAAGTCACTCTTAGTCCCCAAACCTGCCGTTTTTGTGCATTTTTACTGAACTGAAACGGTAATTAAAGTTGTCCAGACGCTGTCGGTTCAGGGGAGCACTAAAGTAGAAAACACAAAATTGCTTTAATTGCCTTGAGGAGATTAAATCTGGACAAATCGAGCTCTCCATTAATCTAGCCTCCATTTTGAGCAGAGAAAACACTCACTAGCTTGTGTTTCAAGAATATCGATCTGTCTGAGCTGTGTGTGTATACTTAAATAACTGTAGGCAGGCTATAAATCTACTGCCTGATTCTTACTGGTGCCTCAAGCGATCTTGTTCATCCCACAAAGACTGTCTGTTTCCCGGTTCTGTCTCACTAACTTAGAAGTGTCTCACCTGGGTGCAGGCACGATGGCAAAGCCATAAAGGTAGGCTCTCTGGGGCAGAAATTCTTATGGCATCTCTAAAGTAAAAATAGACTAGATTGATGAGGTCTCAAAGCACTGCCTCTAATGAGCTGAAGACTCCCATCTGCGCTCTTTCGTGACGTGGAGGAAGCCAGGGAGAAGCAATCAATGAGATGCAATGACCTCTTCATCAACATTAAAGCAACAGTGGGATATGCAGAGGGGTTCCTGAAGGCACTGAGGTTTAGCCTAATAACTGAAGACAAACAAACAAAATTAAAGTGTTAATTCAAACAGGGAGTGACAAATGTAGCTGTAAGAAATGCACTCGTCTGAATCTATAAACATTAACCAAACGAATCCCACATCCCCAAGGAAGGTAAAGATCAGCTGGCAAGTTAATGTTTCCTTGGAAAGTAAGACACTCCATGGACCCTTCCCCGTGGGAGTGGCACAAGCCTACAGTGATTCATCATTCTTTTCCAGATGCTAGCAGACTGGCTTCCGAGGCTTCAGTCTGCTCTTGAGGGGAAAAACAAGGCTGAAAGAAAGCCAAGCAACACTGGACTCAGAAAGTGGAGCAGAAAGCGAATGTGCATAGTGAAATGGCTGTTTCCAGGTAAATCACATTTGCAAAGTACACTGGAGCAAAAATCAAACACCTGTGGAATGTTACCTGTGGAAGATCTTGGGAAGATATCTTGTTGAATTAACCACGACTGTAATGCTTTGAGGCAGACACTTCACTTTGTTGACTAACATTTAAGATTTATTTATTTCATTTGAGTTCACAGGACTGAAAGGAAGATTCTCAGAGCTGGAAGGAAATGGCTTCCCTGCATTTTCTCCATTGGAAGTTCAACTAGACTAGTCTGACTTCACTCTCCAATCCTGTCTAGTGAAATATTCCAGTGGACATTAACACCTGCTGCAAACTGATCAGGTCCTTCAGAGTAGAGTGCCCTGCACAATAGTTCATTCAAAGGAAATGCAATTGTCAGGACAGAAACAAAAGGTTGCTCTGCCAATCTGCCTCAGGACCTGTCAACTTCAATAGCAATTGTCCCTGGGATGGAATAAATGCACAGACCAGAAGGAGTGGAGGGAAGAAAATTATTTAATAAGAATTCCTACTTATGGAAAGCTTCATGCCTGCAGAGAAGGGCACGCTTCAGCACCCTCTGAGAGGAATGGTATTTTAATTCAATATGAAGTGTCATGATCAAAATATGCTTCTACTCATCACCATTAAACATGCACAAAAGCGAATTTTTACCATTGAACCACAGCAGATTAATATTTCTTTTAATTAGCAGGAAATCACAGGTAATAAAATACTTTGAGATATCTATTTTCCAGTCATACAACATAGATGGCACTTTTTCCCTGAGAATGTGACCCTTGAATGACTTTGTCACCTCCTACTTGATAAATGGAAATGTTTTCTTCTACTCAAGGTCACAGCAAGACAAACAAACCTGTGGAAGGCAGTGAAGATGAAATGTGCCCAGTGTTTTAAAACAAAAAAATTGTTTATAGTTTCCTGGTTTAGTTTCAATCAAGTAAAGCATCAGAGAAAAAGGACAATGACTACCAGTAAACAAAGAGGGTGAAAGACCAAACTCAGTGTCAATCAAACATCCTACCTTCATGCATATTTATTATACTGTCTCCAAATGTAAAGTTTTTAAAAAGCCTTTGTGCTGATATATCTGGCAAACTCTTTCTTGGGGGGTTAAATCTAGTGACCCGACACGAAGAGACAGTGACACTCATTTTAAGGGAAAGAATTCCAAAACAGTCCTAGTTTGGTCTTTTTTTTTCTTCAACTCTACTGTAACATTTAACAGGTGGAAGGGAAATCTTTATGAAATAAATAATGCCTTTTTCTTTATATTCCCTATCTGCCTTTCAGAGCAGCAGACTGGATGGTTATCACAGGTTCACATATAAAGAATTTCTTTAAATATCTTAAGGTACTAAGTAGAAATCTGCTATAAGTTATGGGAGGAAATATGGAGTCACTTTAAAAAGCCATAGTACTTGAAGTACAACACATTGTATCTGAAACAGGGACTCTCACAAGGTCACAACTAAGGGGTCTCATCTGGAGCTCGACTAGGGAAGGATCTGTTTCTAAGATCATGTGGTCCCCAACAGAACCCACTTTTCCTCCCTCCTGCTGAGAGACCCCTGTGTGTGTGTCCTGCCTTGCTGTGAAAGTGTTAATCGTGCAATCGTGTCCAGCTCTTTGCAGCCCCATTGACTATAGCCCATGAGATTTCCCAGAATCCTGGAGTGGGTTGCCACTTCTCCTCCAGGGGATCTTCCCAACCCAAGGATCAAACCCAGGTATCCTGCATTTCAGGCAGATTTTTTATTATCTGAGCCACCAGGGAAGACCTGTTTTGCTGCAACAGTTAGTAACTGAACTCTTCACTGCAGGTGTGTTCCTGGCAGTCCTAGAAGCAGAGCACTGGGCTTTGTCCCTCCTCCGGTTGCTCTCCTCTTACACAGCAAGTGTATCCACTCCCTCTGTGCATCATGTGACTAAGGAGTTCTCGTGTGTGGTCAGATCAGCACAGTGACAAGCAGCCTCCTCACATTGTCCAGGCATGTCTCTGAGTTTACATCCTGAGAATGTACTCTGATTGTTCTTCTGGCTCAGAAAATGCAGAAACATCTAACCTCATGCACAACAAGCATCTCAAGGCAAGGAGAGCCAGGTGATTGTTCTCCCATAATCAGAAAAAGAGAAAGGGGTGGCAGAGAATGAGATGGTTAGCTAGCATCACTGACTCCATGGACATGAATTTGAGCAAACTCCAGGAGATACTGGAGGCCAGAGGAGCATGGCATGCTTCAGTCTATGGGATCACAAAGAGTTGGACACGGCTTAGTGACTGAACAACAACAATCAGCCCCTTCTTTGAGGAACCATTAAAGAAAAATAAATAAAATATATCTAAAGCATATGTTTTTACATATATATACATACTTATGCACATGCATACACGCAACATGTATATATACACATAGGCAGGCACGTGTGTGTATGTAAAGCTACATTTCAGAACGGGCTATGGGTCCATATTAACTCTCCTAAAACAATCATTCATATGGAAATGGTCTAACATAAGGAAATTGAGAATCAATACTGAGTAATTTGTCTGTTATTAATTTTATTACATTAGCAGCAGCACATTCATTTCAATTATTGATCTAGCCAGCATATTTAGAATGGGCAAAGCTTCTTGTGTTGACAACCAGCCAAATGGAGTGGGGGAGACAGAGAAAGGGGAATATTCTGTACATACCCTGGCTCCTTCAGGCTTCGAACAGGAGAATTTCATTCTTTGCAACCATCAGGAGCTCCATCATCTTTTCAGACTCAAGCTCTCAGCAGGGTTTCCCCAGAGAGTGAGCAGCAACTTTTGTCCCTGTGATTCCTGTGTTCAGAATATTCATAAGGAGGACATTATGTTGTCCAGGCTGTAAATGCTGATGTGCTTATTCAAGTCCAACTTTTTGCAGCCACATGGACTGTAGCCCACCACACTCCTCTGTCCATGGAATTCTCCAAGCAAGAGTACTGGAGTGGGAGTGGGTTGCCATTCCCTTCTCCAGGGGATCTTCCTGACCCAGGGATCAAACTCAGGTCTCCTGCACTGTAGGCAGATTATTTATTGTCTGAGCCACCAGGGAAGCATTTTTCTGTTGATGTACATTTAAAAATACAGTATGTTTCACAAATTTGCCTGTCATCCTTGTCCAGGGGCCATGTTAATCTTCTCTGTATCATTCCAATTTTAGTATATGTGATGCCCAAGCAAGCACACCATAAAGTCTTAAGAATCAAAAAAGTCTTTCTTGAACTAGAATAGTATTACTTAAAAATATGCTTAAGTGCACAATTTAGATAATGAACAAAAATATGCATAAATAAAATATTGACAAATATGAATGTACAGCCACAAATCCATCTTCATACACAGCTTTCTCTGAAGAAAGACCCAGCTTAGACAGTGCATTTTCCCCACTTCTTTCTAGAGCATACACTTTTTGGCGTCTGGGTTTCCAATAACTGATTTCACTCCCTAACAATTTTCTACATGCAAGCTGAAGTAGTGTTATGTACCAATGTTTAATCCAGAAGAGTTTAAAAGTTGATAGTTTTAATGAAATTCTTTTCAAGTGATAACCTGGAGGGTGATCAGGAAGTCAGTCTAGCACCACCATCACTGGACCCTCCCTGACCTTGCTCCAAGGAAACCAAAAGAACAAGCTGTGGTGGTAATTTCTTTTGGAACCAAGGGATGGAGTCATCATGCAAAGATAAATCAAGAGAAGAGTCTTTTACAGTAATGTGATTAGTAGTTCCAGGGTCAGAGGCAGAGTGCCGAGAAGAGAAGCTGATGACGTAAGCTTATAAACTTGACATCCTAGCCAAGTCTGTTACTAACGTAGCTCAAAGGTCATCACTTTTATTATACCAGCAACCAACCAACTGGGTCAAAAGGGGGGGAAACAAACACAGTCAGCCTCAAAACACCTTATTTGGTTTCCTAGCAATTGAATAACCACATCTCTGGTGAGCTGCTAATGACATCCTCTTCTCTTAACATCTAATCAAAATTCACAGCCAGAAGCAATATGGAGTGAGTAGCCCAGTCAAGACATTAATTATTCTGGTGATAAAACTGTCTCAACAGTGGGCTTCAAGCAGACATAATTTTTGTGACCAGAAATGCTTAAAGCATGTTTACCCTTCGATGTTTGAACATTTCAAATTAGGCAGGAGGGAGGGCACAGAAGTTAGCCACTCCCTGGCAGGTCTTAGCAGGCAGCTTGAGAATCAGGGGAGAAAAACGTGTCCATTTGTAGCTCTTGTCCTTCAAATTCCAAGAAAAATGGCACTTCATCTCTGAACGTCATGCAGACAAGGGTTTTGTCAAATTAAAAAAAAAAGAGTTATGTCAAATTAAAGAGACCAATTGCTTCAGCACCATTAAGATCACATCTTGTTCTGATGCTAAAAATTCATCTGACAGGATACCAGTATTGGTTAACATTAGAACAACCTTGGACCCACTCATCCATTCTAATGCATTCTCTAAATGTAGAAGTGCCATCGGCAAGTCTATGAACATAAAGTACCACGGGCGCCATTATCCTTAAGAAGAAAACAGTTTATACACTGTGTGCTGGCAGAGCTCTGGACAGAGCAGTCAGAAGAGAAAGCTGATATCATCTGCCAACCACGTGGCCTGTCTTCCACTTATTTTCTTATGGCAAAAATGCGTGACCTTCAACTGTCATTCAATAAGACACCATTTTGTAAAATATAAGGCTAAAAAGGAACCATAAGTGATCAAAGGCTGGGTGGGAAAAAATAGTGAGAATTGACTCTGTGACAGAAGTGTCTGACAACACTTTATACAAGGAGAATATCATTTCAATCTCACATTGTCTCTGTGATGCAGACATATTTTTGTCATTGCTGTTCAGTTGCTCAGTCGTGTCTGACTCTTTGTGACCCCATGGACTGCAGTTCGCCAGGCTTCCCTATCTGTCACCAAATCACAGAGCTCACTCAAACTCATGTCCATTGAGTTGGTGATGCCATCCAACCATCTCATCCTCTGTCACCCTCTTCTTCTCCCACCCTCAATCTTTCCCAGCATCAGGGTCTTTTCCAATGAGTCGGCTCTTCACAACAGGTGGGCAAAATATTGGAGCTTCATCTTCAGCATCAGTCCTTCCAATGATGCTGGGTGGATTTCCTTTAGAACTGACTGATCTTCTTGCTGTCCAAGGGACTCTCAAGAATCTCTGTGCTATTTTTCTGTAAAAGAAAATTCCCTAAATCTATTGGCCTAAAGCAATATTAATTCATTTTTGTGCATAAATCTGTGGGTCATCTACTGATTTGCACCAGATTTGGTTGACCAGAGAAGACCTTGGTCGTGCACTCATGGACAGCTGGTGGGTTGTCTGGGAACTGGCAGGTCAAAGACAGCCTGATGCCTAGGTCTGGCATTGCCCACCGGGGCCTTAGTGATGATGGAAACTTGTGTCTTTCATTATGCAGCAGGTTGGTTCAGACCTATTGATATGGCTGTAGCAGGGTTCCAAGAGAGAGTAAGACTTCAAAGCCCACTGAGATCTAGGCTTGAAACCGGCACATTACAATCCAACATGTTGTTTTTGCCAATGCGAATTAGAAATCCAGCATAGATTCAAAGAGTAGATAAACACACTCCACTTCTGGGTGAGAGAAGATTCAAAATCTCACTGCAAAGTTATGGTACGGGGAGGAGCAGAGAACTGAGAGAACGATGCCGTTTTCTCCATGCCTGTCATCCACACCCTTGCTGTGGCTTCATCAAGGGCACTTTGTTCTTTCCACTCCTTGACTTTACATTAGTCTTCATGACTCAGTTTGGCTAAGGTGTTGGGTGGACAACAAAGTGCCCATTCTGATTGTAGGCCTTAAGAGGCTTGCTGGCCCTGTAGTACCTACATTGCCATAAGAAAAGCAAGTTCTGGAAGGAGGATGACAGGAACATGAGCGAGAGCTGGACCTGCAGATCTTCGCCCTAGGGAAGACCACCCCAACACCACGGCCTGAAGACATGGCCTCCTCGCTGACCTGCAGACCTGTGAGGATAAAGGGCCACAGCTTGATCCACTGAGTCTGGGGGTGACGCTGCACAGTGTTATTGCCAATATAGGTAATAGCCAAGTGATAGTCAAACGATACTGAAATACAAAAAAGAGAGGAAAGAACCTTCCCTCCTGGAGTTTATAATCCAGCAGGGAGAGAGACACCATAAACAAATATACAGAATGATATCAAGTTTAATTAGTGCTATGAATAAAGTGAACTTAATAGTTTGGTGAGGGGTGTCTTTCCTTAAGGTGACTGAGAACTAATGCTTGCATTTTTAAATACACATGGGTGGCAGCCATCTACACTCAGAAGCCTATGCTATAGAAAATGGTTGTCACTTTACCACAACTTTTTAAGCTTCTCTAGTTTCTAACCTTCAGCTGTATCTCTGACAATTATTAATAGAGGAGTCTAATACTAGTGCATGCAGTAAAGTGACTAATGTTTGGTGTGCTAAGTCTTTTCAGTTGTGTCCAACTCCTTGTGACCCCATGGACTATAGCCTGCCAGACCCTTCTGTCCATGTGATTCTCCAGACAAGAATATGGGAGACGGTTGCCATGCCCTCCTCCAGGGGATCTTCCCAACCCAGGGATCAAATCCTTGTCTCTTTCATCTCTTGCATTGGCAGGTGGGTCCTTTACCACAAGTGCCAGGCAATCCAATAAATAAAGTTTTAGATTATACAAGTTTAATCCACAGCAGTATAGTGAATTACATAAACATTGCTGCTAATTTTACCTTTTAGAGTGAGCAAGGTAGCATTTATGTATGCTCAGTGTTTTACTTTTCTTGTTCTCTAATGTGCAAATTAAATTTTATTCACCACTGTGCCAAGCTCAAACACACCATTAGGGTTTTCCTGAAAACAGGTAATTACTACTTCTTGGCTAGAGGCACAATTCCCAAATAAAGGGACAACATCTTAGAGCACTGTTAGTTTGGTTTCCAATAATAATAAGTTCATGGGGATCTCAAGGCAAGAATACTGAAGTGGTTTGCCATTCCCTTCTCCAGTGGACCACGTTTTGTCAGAACTCTCCACCATGACCCGTCTGTCTACCATGGTATTGGAGAAGACTCTTGAGAGTCCCTTGGACTGCAAGGAGATCAAACCAGTCAAAAGGAAATCAGTCCTGAATACTCATTGGAAGGACTGATGTTGAAGCTGAAACTCCAATACTTTCGCCACCTGATGCAAAGAACTGACTCATTTGAAAAGACCCTGATGTTGGGAAGGACTGAAGGCAGGAGGAGAAGGGTACGACAGTGGATGAGATGGTTGGATGGCATCACTGACTCACTGAAGTTTGAGTAAGCTCCAGGAGTTGGTGATGGACAGGGAATCCTGGCATGCTGCAGTCCGTGGGGTTGCAAAGAGTCAGACACGACTGAGCAGCTGAACTGAACTAAACTGAATAATAAGTATCACAGAAGAGAGTAAAGCTTCCTCACCTAGAGTAACTCAGTTTCACCCTTTCTCAGAGGCATGCCCAGAAAAAGTCAGCACTTGATAAATGCAGACTGGAATGAATGGATGTGAGACAGACTTGGGACAAACAAGCTGTACAAACATAGTGCTTGACCACCACTGTTATTCTATGTAGAGCATGGCCAGTCCACATGCAAATGATCCAGAAACCTGGTCATTTCCATGCTTTGCCCACTACTAGGGGCAGGCAGACGTTCAGTCCCATCTGCTTCCAGCTTCCAGACCTTGAAGTGAGGGAAAGTTGCTCAGTCATGTCTGACTCCTTGCAACCCATGGAATTCTCCAGGCCAGAATACTGGAGTGGGTAGCCTTTCCCTTCTCCAGGGGATCTTCCAGCCCAGGGATCAAACCCAGGTCTCCCACATTGCAGGCAGATTCTTTACCAGCTATTCAGACCTTGAACTACTTCATTAAAGCATTCCCATAAAAACAGCTCCTGATTCATCATTTTCATTATTTTCTCTGCCCTCAGAGATAAACAGCTTCCAGAAGCAATGATGTGTTAAATATTAACTTCTAGATAAACATTTAGGAAACTATTTCATTTGCAAACAAATCTCTGGTACCAGCCACTAGACTTTCTGTTTCCTATTCCCAACTCTTCTGAATTAAGGACATCTTCTGGAAAATAAATCCACAACTTCTTAAGATATCATTTATTGCAATTTCTATTTCATGCCAATCTCACAACTTTTCCTTTGGGTCTAATCTTACAGGTATTGCACATTCTGAAACCCCACCAATAATTATTTTCACAGAAGAAGAAGCATAACTTGGGTTCTTCAAATCACTCAGAAAAGCATCTGTGGCCAGGAGCTGAGGCAGTCACCCAGCAGACTCAGAGCCTGGGGGCAATAGGTGAGCAATCAAATTGTTATTCTCCACCAGGCTGAAAACCATATTTTATTTGAAACCTTTTTTAGGTTTGGGCTGTCACAATGATTCCCAAAGGGAGAATAGGCCTCCCCGCCCAGACCTGAGCAGAGCTCATGCCTGCACAGTTCTTATGTCATCCTTCTTTGATGACGTGTCCCACGAAGCACATTCCAGAACAAAGCAGCGTTTGTCTCTGGTGTCTGCATCTGTCTTGCTCTGATGTAGGGCAGAGGCCACAGGTCTTCTGCTGGCACTGAGTTAGAAATACCTGCTATTCTCAAGAAAATCCTAAGTACCCAAGGAAAAAGAGGAGATAACTGGAAAGCCCTTTAAATGACATTTGAGCTAAAGGGCCTGATTAGTGATGGTGAGCAGGTGGTGGAAGAGATGAGGAGAAGGGTGAGGGGAAAGAGAGGCACCCATGGGTAGGTCTGCTGCTCTAGTTGTGAACTGTGAGCTGCTCAGGGCTGCTGGTGCTCCCACCTCCAATCCCAAAATTTGTTCAGATGCTCTATAGAGAAGGTCACAGCTACGGACTTTGTCAGATGTTTCTCAGGGCGGCAGGACTCCTCCCTCTGGCCCAGGTGGTCTCTCAGGGCCTTTCCTGCTGAAATGGGAGTAAACACCACATAGAGACAGATTTATACATCCTATTCCCTTTTGTTTTCTGCAGCTACCACTATTAACCACCCTTCCTGTTCCAAAAAAGAAATCAGACAACTTCCTAAGTATTTCCTGGGTAAAAATCAAGTGCTCGGTGATTTGGGGCCAGGAATTAATGTTATTATCTATTCCAGTTTCAGTACCTGCTCCAGGTGTTGCTCTGAAGGGAAAGGGAGTGAAGGGGGGACACATACAAGATGTCAACGCAGATATTTTCAGCACCATGGACAGTTCTCCCAAGAGGACCAGGCTCCTCAGTGTTCACGGTGCTGGTCAAAGAGATACTTACAAAAACTGCCACCTACCACTTCCCTTATAATTCTTATGAATATTTAATAAATCTACCAGATAACCAACTAATCCCACTACTGGGCATATACCTTGAGAAAACCACAATTCTGAAAGACGCATGTACCCCAATGTTCACTGAAGTGGTATTTACAACAACCAGAACATGGAAGCAACCAAGATGTCCATCAACATAGTGGGTAAGGAAGTTGTGGTACATTAATACAATAGAATATTACTGAGTCATAAAAAGAAATGAATCTGAGTCAGTTGTAGTAATGCAGATGAACCTAGAGCCTCTTATACTTAAAGTGAAGTCAGAAAGAGGAAAACAAGTATCGTATATTAATGCATACATATGGAATCTAGAAAAACGGTGCTAATGAACCTAGTAGAAAACAGACTTATGGACACAGCAGGGGAAGGTGATGGCAGGATGAACTGAGAAAGTAGCATTGACGTACACACACTATCATGTGTAAAATAGATAGTAAGAAATTGCTAAATAACACAGAGAGCTCAGCCTGGTGCTCTATGATGACCTACAGGGGTGCAATGCAGGGAGGGGAGGGATGGAGAGGATATATTTATAATTACAACTGATTTGAGTTGTATGGCAGAAACCAATAGAGAATTGTAAAGCAATTTTCCACCAATTAAAAAAAATTTTTTTAAGACTCAAAAACAAAGGAAAAAATTTTTTAATTGTTTACACCTTACTACATTCAGGGATCCCTAGGTATGAAGACAACCTCCACAGACAACACATCTGCAGAGCTGCAATGTTGAGTACCTGTATAACTAATCACACTAACTTGCTTCTTCAACACTATTTGAGTGTGCTATTCTTTCTTTTCAATGTAACTGAATGATCTCTGCAAGCTCATTAGCCATGTAACTTGCTTTATATAAAGAAACGTGTACACACATTGCTCAGTTTTAATAATTGCTAGAACCACAGGAACTCTGCATGCTCTGGCCATCGGCTCCCAATCTTAACTTCAGTCTAACTGTCTAAAAATAGCAATTACAGTGAGCCTTCTTGAACATTTTGGGCCAGAACTTTGAGATGGACTCCTGGGGGGCATGCATGTTTTTAGAAGACCCACAGGAACTTCTGAAAATCACCATTCTACCCAATTACTTGTTAAGTTTTTAGTTGAATTTTTTAAAGATTTTTTTTTATGCAGACCATTTTTAAAGCCTTTATTGAATTTGTTACAATATTGCTTCTGTTTTGGTTTTTTTGGCTAGGAGGTATATGGGATCTTAACTCCCCGATTAGGGATCAAACCCACACCCTCTGCATTGGAAGGTGAAGTCTTAAGCACTAGGCTGCCAGGGAAGTTCCCAAGTTTCTAGCTGATTTTAGTTCAAAATGTGGCTATCAGTCACATATTGTTATCTATTAAGGGAATAGGAAATGGATATCAAACAAAGGACACTGGACAGGACACAGAAGTCTTGGGTCTCAGTTTTGCAACGAGACTAAAACAGCAATGTGGCTTGGGAAGTCACTTAATTCCTTGGGCCTCAATCTCTTGAAATAAGGTGTTTTAGATTAAATTCCTAAGTTCCCTTCCACCTGGAAATTGGTGTTTGTGTGTATATGTCTATTTTATAGTAGTCAAATAAATCACCTAGAAATGAATCACACTCAAGGTTCAAATGATTCCATCATCAACTGGAGCTCAGCAACATTTCAATGTCCTGTTCCAGGTTTAATGTTCAAATTTTAATGTGAATTTTCATCATGACAGTTTTCAATACAGATATTTCTATTTTCAACAATGAAAACCTAGCCCTGTTTAATAACTTCTGTAAATAGAAAGGGAGGAAGGAAATTTGTGTGTTCAATCTAAGGATTAAGCCTGGAAAAAAAAAAATAGACTGGTGGCTCAGCAGTAAAGAATTCTTGTGCAATGCAAAAGGCACAGGAGATGCAGGTTCAGTCTCAACCCAGATCCCCTGGAAAAGGAAATGGCAACCTGTTCCAGTATTCTTTCCTGGAGAATTTCATGGACAGAGAAGACTGGTGGGCTACTATCCATGGAGCTGCAAAGAGTTGGACACGACTGAGCACAGTCATGTTAGCACAGACACAATTAGAAATAGAATTGGCTAAAACAAAAATATCAATCATGTTTTCTCGAAAAGTGTTCATCTTACAACTCAATGCTTGGTGGTCTTGCCTGTCTTCTGACATGGTTACTCTACTGTCCCCCTCCTCTCTCCCCCCAAATTTCCTTGTTGGCATCAGTTTAGGTCTCTGCTCTTGCCCAAAAGCTAGTGGGAAAGAGTTTATAGGTTTGGCATCTGTTCTTGTTTTCTAAAAAAAAAAAAAAAATCAAATGTACCAATAGGTAAGGCATTTGAATATAGACGTTATGGCCCCTCTTCTTCATGAATGTCTTTGCTGTTGTTGTTGTTCAGTCACTAAGTCATGCCCAACTCTTTGCGACCCCATGGGCTGCAGCATGCAGGC
The DNA here is from genome assembly GCF_910594005.1 of Cervus elaphus. Lineage (NCBI taxonomy): Eukaryota > Metazoa > Chordata > Mammalia > Artiodactyla > Cervidae > Cervus > Cervus elaphus. The sequence goes on from NC_057825.1 coordinate 59,772,570, forward strand.
TTCCCTGTCCTTCACTATGTCCGGGACTTTGCTCAAACTCATGTCCATTGAGTCAGAGATGCCATCCAACCATTTCATCCTCTGACATCTCCTTCCAGTAAAAGTTCTGTTGAGCTATGAGTCACTTTTTAACACAAGCTCCTTCTGTGGCTTCTGCTTGCAGGTGACAATGATCTTCCCAGTGGAGGACAGAGTCAAACCTGACTCTGTGGGATCCATGGAGAGGAATCTGCAGGGGGAATGGCTAGGGAAATTGCACATAGTAAATCCTCAATAAATGGCAATAGAATTACAAACTGAAACCATAATCTCTTGTGCAAAGATACTGTTTTACAAGTTCTACTAAGAATCCCAATGAGCATTTAAAAAAACACCATTAATGCCAGCTGTGGAATTTGGAATAGCATGACCATTTCTTAACAAAACTTGTGGTCTTGATTCATTTTGTTACTTTTCATCCTTGTTTAAGAGTTTTATTAATGTACCCCCACAGGCTGTTCCTCCAAAACTAATCATGAGCCATACTGCTGTCATTTTGTATCTCTTCAATTTAGGAATCAGTTAAAAAGGGGTAATATGACCCAAAAACTAAAGGATACAGCACCACACCAGAAAAATTCCAAGTGAAAGTCACTCAGTCATGTCCAACTCTTTGCAACCCCATGGACTGACTATACAGTCCATGGAATTCTGACGGCCAGGATACTGGAGTGGGCAGCCTTTCCCTTCTCCAGGGGATCTTCCCAACCCAGGGATCAAACTCAGATCTCCCTCATTGCAGGAGGATTCTTTACCAGTTGAGCCACAAGGGAAGCCCAAGAATGATGGAGTAGGTAGCCTACCCCTTCTCCAGCTGAATCTTCCCAACCCAGGAATTGAACTGGGGTCTCCTGCATTGCAGGCAGATTATTTACTAACTGAGCTATCATTCCAAGTATTAAATAACACCATACATTTATACCAACTTTCTATTCTGAAAGGCTACTACCACTTTGGTGGGCTAACTTTTATAACCTCTTAGAAGACTCCTGTGATAGCTATTAGGATTTTATTTTCAGGGACTTCCCTGGAGGTCTGGTGGTTAAGACTGTGCACTTCCACCTGGTCAAGGAACTTAGATGCCACATCATGTAGCCAGAAAAAAATTTTTTAAAGATTTTTTTCTTTGTTACTAAAATTGTCATAAAAAATGCCCCCATAAATGCATTCTTTTTAAAGCTGATTAATATTCCATTGTATATATGCATCACAATTTCCATATCCATTCATCTGCCAATGGACCTCTAGGCTGCTTCCATGTCCTAACTATTGCAAAAAAGTGCTGTAACAAACATTGGGGTACATGCACCCAGTGCTCTGTGACAACTTGGAGGGGTGGGATGGGATGGAAGGTAGAAGGGAGGTTCAAGAGGGAGGGGACAAATGTACACCTGTGGCTGATTCATGCTGGTGTATGGGAGAAGCCAACTCAATATTGTAAAGCAATTATCTTCTAATAAAACTTTTTAAAATGTCCCTATGTCAACTAGGAAGCATCACTACAAACAAAGCTAGTGGAGGTGATGGAATCCCAGCTGAGCTATTTCAAACCCTAAAAGATGACATTGTTAAAGTGCTGCACTCATTATGCAGGCAAATCTGAAAAACTCAGCAGTGGCCACAGGACTGGAAAAGGTCAGTTTTCATTCCAATCCCAAAGAAGGACAATGCCAAAGAATGTTCAAACTACAGCACAATTGCACCCATTTCACTGGCTAGCAAGGTCATGCTCAAAATCCTTCAAGCCAGGCTTCAACAGCAAGTGAACTGAGAACTTGCAGATGTACAAGCTGGTTTTAGAAAAGGCAGGGGAACCAGAAATCAAATTGCCAACATCCATTGGATCAAAGAAGAAGCAAGAGAATTCCAGAAAAACATCTAATTCTGCTTCACTGACTATACTAAAGCCTTTGACTGTGGGGATCACAACAAACTGTGGAAACTTCTTTTTTTTTTTTTCACTTATTTTTATTGGTTGGAGGCTAATTACTTTACAATATTGTAGTGGTTTTTGTCATACATTGACATGAATCAGCCATGGATTTACATGTCTTCCCCATCCCGATCCCCCCTCCGACCTCCCTCTCCACCCGATCCCTCTGGGTCTTCCCAGTGCACCAGGCCCGAGCACTTGTCTCATGCATCCAACCTGGGCTGGTGATCTGTTTCACCCTAGATAATATACATGTTTCGATGCTGTTCTCTCGAAACATCCCACCCTCGCCTTCTCCCACAGAGTCCAAAAGTCTGTTCTGTACATCTGTGTCTCTTTTTCTGTTTTTCATATAGGGTTATCATTACCATCTTTCTAAATTCCATATATATGTGTGTAATGGTCTTTAATCTTTCTGGCATACTTCACTCTGTATAATGGGCTCCAGTTTCATCCATCTCATTAGAACTGGTTCAAATGAATTCTTTTTAACAGCTGGGTAATATTCCATGGTGTATATGTACCACAGCTTCCTTATCCATTCGTCTGCTGATGGGCATCTAGGTTGCTTCCATGTCCTGGCTATTATAAACAGTGCTGCGATGAACATTGGGTGCATGTGTCTCTTTCAGATCTGGTTTCCTCGGTGTGTATGCCAAGAAGTGGGATTGCTGGGTCATATGGCAGTTCTATTTCCAGTTTTTTAAGAAATTTCCACACTGTTTTCCATAGTGGCTGTACTAGTGTGCATTCCCACCAACAGTGTAAGAGGGTTCCCTTTTCTCCACACCCTCTCCAGCATTTATTGCTTGTAGACTTTTGGATAGCAGCCATCCTGACTGGCGTGTAATGGTACCTCATTGTGGTTTTGATTTGCATTTCTCTGATAATGAGTGATGTTGAGCGTCTTTTCATGTGTTTGTTAGCCATCTGTATGTCTTCTTTGGAGAAATGTCTGTTTAGTTCTTTGGCCCATTTTTTGATTGGGTCATTTATTTTTCTGGAATTGAGCTTCAGGAGTTGCTTGCATATTTTTGAGATTAATCCTTTGTCTGTTGCTTCATTTGCTATTGTTTTCTCCCAATCTGAGGGCTGCCTTTTCACCTTGCTTATAGTTTCCTTTGTAGTGCAAAAGCTTTTAAGTTTCATTAGGTCCCATTTGTTTATTTTTGCTTTTATTTCCAATATTCTGGGAGGTGGGTCATAGAGGATCCTGCTGTGATTTATGTTGGAGAGTGTTTTGCCTATGTTCTCCTCTAGGAGTTTTATATTTTCTGGTCTTACATTTAGATCTTTAATCCATTTTTAGTTTATTTTTGTGTATGGTGTTAGAAAGTGTTCTAGTTTCATTCTTTTACAAGTGGTTGACCAGTTTTCAAACTGGAAAATTCTTAAAGAGCTGAAAATACCCGACCACCTTACCTACCTCCTGAGAAACCTGTATGGAAATCAAGAAGGAACAGTTAGAACAGGACATGGAACAATGGACTGGTTCAAAACTGGGAAAGGAGTACGTCAAGGCTGTACACTGTCACCCTGCTTATTTAACTTATATGCAGAGTACATCATGTGAAATGCTGGGCTGGATGAAGCTCAAGCTGGAAACAAGATTAACGGGAGAAATATCAATAACCTAAGATATACAGATGACACTACCCTTATGGCAGAAAGTGAAGAGGAACTAAATAGCCTCTTGATGAAGGTGAAAGAGGAGAGTGAAAAAGCTGGCTTAAAACTCAACATTCAAAGACTGAAGATCATGGCATCCGGTCCAATCACTTCATGGAGTATAGATGGAGAAACAATGGAAACAGTGACAGACTTTATTTCTTGGGTTCCAAAATCACTGCAGATGGTGACTGCAACCAAGAAACTCAAAGATAAAGAAAAACTATGATAAACCTAGACAGCATATTTAAAAGTAGAGACATTACTTTGCTGACAAAAATCTGTCTAGTCAAAGCTATGGTTTTTCCAATAGTCATGTGTGGATGTGAGAGTTGGGCCATAAAGAAGATTGAGCGCCAAAGAACTGATGTTTTTGATTGTGGTGTTGGAGAAGGCTCTTGGGAGACCCTTGGACAGCAAGATCAAATCAGTCAATCCTAAAGGAAATCAACCCTGAATATTCATTGGAAGGACTGGTGCTGAAGCTGAAGCTCGAATACTTTGACCAGCTGATGTGAAGAGTCGACTCATTAGAAAAGACCCTGATGCTGGGAAAGATTGAAGGCAGGAGAAGGAGACAACAGAGGATGAGATGGCTGGATGGCATCACCGACTCAATGGACATGAGTTTGAGCAAACTCCAGGAGATGCTGAAGGACAGGGAAGCCTGGTGTGCTGCAGTCCATGGAGTCAAAAAGACTCAGACACGACTGAGCAACTAATCAACAACAACATAGACTAACAGACTAAGCCCTGCCATTAAGAACACCAAACACAACAACAGCACATCTATGCAAAGATCCCTGCTTTTATAGGATCTTTGTGCTATACATTCATTCTAATTAGCATAGTCATATTTCTTCATTAGCTTGTTTGTCCATAGGTTTCCAAATTAAACTCAATTACTTAAAAAAGAATCAATAACACAGCTAAGACAGCTCAGACCTTGGCAGGCTCTTAAAATAATTCTCCATCTTTTCTACCAGAACAATGTTTAGTCAAGTTGGAAGAATATTTTAAGAGGACCTAAATCAGATTAAATGATGGCTTTCAGGTCTTGCTATCTCGGGAATGCTGCCAGATAGCAATCTCTGTGATTGACTCAGTGTGCATTAGGAGAGCTTGTTCGGATGATGTCCAGATGACTCATGGCTTCTAATTCTCTTAAAAAGAGCCAGGAGACCTGCAATGTTAATTACATTATGGGACAGAGTGGAGGAGTATTCACTGGAGATGGATCCTAATTATGCATCACAGGCTCCCATCTGCAAAGTCATCTGGGGGTATGGTCTGTTCTCACAAGGAAGGCATCTTGGTCTCAGGCCATCGGGTTGTTAGTTTTTCACTTTACAAATATATTTTTAACACATAAAATACTAGCTACCATGACCAGAGTCATTAGAAGATCTGCAGTTTGTTCCTCCTCTGGCCCAGGCTGTGGTGAAAACAACTGGGCTGGATGGCAGCTCCTAGATGCTTAGATTTCATTCTGAAAGGAGCGTATTATAGAAAATGATTGTTTGTTTCCTCTGAATGTGGGTGATAAATCTAGTGGACAGCCTGCTTCAGACAACCTTTGTTTGATGGAAGGAGATCTTGTCATGCCTTACCCAGACACTACCCACATCAATCAAGGACAGTTTGATTTCTGTGTTCTTAATGGAAAAACACAAAAGATTTTTGTTTAGTGAGATTTATCTGGGAATACTGAGCTTTAGCCACCAGAAAATCTCTTCTACTTCTCATTGTATAAACTGGCTTTGATAGACGTGTGTCTTTGCTGACGTAAAGAAATCAGATTATGTCAATCCAAGATCCATATTCCCTGTTGCTAGCAGGTTGTATGGATACTGGGCTCTCTTCCTCACTTACTGGAAATTGCTGGATCCAAAAAAATCTAAAATCCAAATGTATCACTCAGTCATGTCCAACTCTTTTTGACCACATAGACTGTACCCTACCAGGCTCCTCTGTCCATGGGATTTCCCAGGCAAGAATACTGGAATGGGTTTCCATGCCCTTCTCCAAGGGATCTTCCCAACCCAGGGATTGAACCTGAATCTCCCACATTGACAGGGGTCTATAAGACTGAGCCACTGGAGAGCTGACAATAATTAGCCCCTCCGGGACATAAACGGACCCGGTATGGCAGCTGTGACTTCAGTTGCCTTTACCACCTCCTAGGGGCCAGCACTCCCCCTGCTGACCAGCTCTTGATCCCAACCTGGAATTCTGGGAATGCTGCTGCTGGTGTGGAAGGCAGTGTCCCACCAGCTTCAGCATCACTGTTTCCCTTCTTTAATTTCCCCTAAGCTCTTGGTCTGGGTCCTGGGAGCAGAATGCTCTGGTGATAAATTGACCTTAATTAAGCCAGTGTATGGATAAGTTAAATTAAAGGAGCATTTGGCTGCCAGCAAATCCATTTAGAGATTTTAAAATATTTACCTCTTGCTAAATACGGCAGGCTCTGCATATTTAGTCAGCATGATCTATTTTTCTCAACAAGTTGCAATCCATTGGAGTAGTTTCCATAGTGGGAAATATAGCCTAATATTATAAAAGGAAAAGGTTGTGAGGCATTTATTATTCCATCCCTTAATCCCTCAAAAAAAAAAAAAACATCTATTTTCCAGCTTAGACTCATCGCCCACATCCCAGGCTAATCCTTACAGGAACTTGTTGGCAATGCGCACCGCCCACTCTCAGCAGGTCCTCACTAGGCTGCACACTCTGGAAACTTTGATTGAAGGGCTACTGCCTTCTTATATATCTCATTTTTCATGGATAACAAGTACAAGAATTCATTTTGGGATCAAATTAGAACATTTCAATGCCAGACTCGACATTATCATTGTCTGCAGCTGTCACAACAAAGCCTGATGGGATGACAGATCATCTTGTTGAAGGAGCTTCGCTTCAGTGGCCCAGAACCTACAAGCAATTTAGTCTCATTGGCTGCCCATTGCTGCTACTATCAGGGCATCTTTGAAAAGGATTCCTCCGCACTAAATAAGGCTCTCCCGTATGAAGTCAAGCTCATGAGTTCACTAAGTATGGACAGACACTGGGTCTCACACAAGTGAAACCATTTTTATTGGATTGTTTTGGGGCAAAATTATCTCATGATTAAAGGATCTTATACAAGACACATTTTATTTTACTATTGGAAATAAATATTTGAAGTATAGAAAGGTACTTCATTATTTCATTATTGCCAATTTACTGTCATGCTAATTTAATTTAGTATTTATAGTTAAATATTCAATACATACATTTATTACATGCCAGGTACTTTGCCAGGCCTGGGAATACAAAGATAAATGAGGTTTCTATCCTCACTGAGTTCACAGACTAGCGGAGGGAGAAAACAAACACATTAACAGTCACAAAACAGTATGACAAAGACAGTCATATTCATCTTAATTCAAACCTTTCTTCTTATTTACAGCTGTTATAATGAAGTCAAGCAAAGATTTCACAGTAAGACACTGCCTACATGGGCCACCTTCTCTTTTCATGTACAAGTCAAACAGGAGCACCGTTCAAGCCAGACTTCCTGTGATTTGATAAAACAGAAGTGGGTATTTGTAATCTCACTAAGCAGATCTGCAGGGATGTTCATTTATTCATCCCACAAATACTGACCGTGTGCCAGATTCCCGTGAGAACCATGGATAAAGTCCCATCTGACTGACCAGGGGCAGCCTCGTGCTTTAGATGACAGGGTTTCAGAACCCCTCACCCCTGTCTTCCTACCTCTCTGCCTTCAAGGAGTACTGGAGAGGCCCCACCCACCAGGTGTCTCATACTTGTCCATTTCCCCATCCCAGAGAGAGGAACTGACGACAGAACCTAAATCCAGTTCTATTGTTATGCATTTAAACATGATTTTATATGAAGATCTCACGGTCCTGAGAACTGGTTTTCCTCTCCCTGCCCGGCAAGTCACAGAAGACAACGATTCACATAATAAATAAGAAAGGACACCCTGGAAGCCAGAACCAAGGTCTCTGACTTGGGGACGACCCTCTGCCCTGGTCAAGAGTGCCTTTTGTCAGAAGCGCTTGGCTTTTGCTGTGGGCTTGCATTGTGTCGTCCCAAAATGCACGTGTGAATGCCCTGACCCCCAACATGACTGCTACGTGGAGATAGGATCTTCAGGAGTTAATTCAGCTGGAGTGAGGTCATCGGAGTGAAACTCTGACCCACCAGCCCAGTGGCCTAAGAAGAGGGAGAGCCATCTCCCTGCACCAGGAGAGGAGCCAGCAGGATGCTGGCTCCCACAGCCCAGAAGAGATTCTCACCAGGAGACACAGCCTGTTGGAGCCTTGCCCTGGACTTTCCAGCCTCCAGAAGACCAAGAAGACAAATCTCTGTTGTATGAGCCACCCAGACGATGGTATTTTGTTATCCAGCCTGAGATGACTAAGACAGCTTTCATCGGGGGTTTTGTCAATAAGAGAGATAAAAATGTATTGTGAAACTGAAGCAGCCCTGGAGTAAGCTGGAATATTGTACAAACTGTCCCAACCTGACAAACAATATTAGCTGTTGTTTATTGAGCAATTGAAGCCAGGCACTGTGCTTTATGGGCACACGCATACACATACTCACTCACACAAACAATCACACTGAGTCCTCAAAGTAGCCCTATCAGATTGATAGCATTCCCCCCATTCTACTGATTGATAAAATTGAGTCTCAGGAATACTGATCAATTTGCTAAAATACACTCACCTAGAGAATCCAAGATTTAAAGCCAGAACTCCAAAAAATAAAAATAAAATAAAAAATAAAGCCAGAACTCCAAAGTCTAAACTTCTGGACATTATATGACAGATTCCAGGCAGAGCTTCTGTCTTAGGGGTTATTTCAGAATGCCTTCTGTGCTCTGTACCTTCAAACCAATCAGAACCACTCAAGCCCAGAGGTGTCCATTTCAGTCAGTGCTGGGCCCTGGAAGCAGGAAAGTCCCTCAAATTGGGGTTTATAGGAAGCTGCAAACCCACCCTGCATACATTCTGTCTTTTTACTAATCACTAACCACAGAAACTCCTGGAGGGAAACTTCTGGGGGCCCCACACAGAAGCATCTGAAAGGAGATGCCAAATCAAACTTTTATGACTTTTTCCTTTTTCCAGAATCTGTAATCATCACACAGACCTCACACCAGCCACACAGTCGGCACATGACCCACAGTGGGCCTTCTCTGCCTGAAGGAAAAGCCCTCAGCACAGAGTCCAGTGCGCAGAACCAGGGAACTCAGCCCTGCTGAGCATTGCAGGAGCCAGCCCCTTGCAGGCTCTGAGAGAGGTACCATCCATTCTGTCCTGAAGCAACAGAGCAGGGCTAGAAACTTAACATCATCCAGTTAATGCAAAATATGTCCTCTGCCCCTCGTTGAGCTGCTCTGAATATGTGCCAAAATAGCTATTAGCGGTGATTAAAAGTGAGACGCCGAGCTGAGAGTCCCTCAGGAAAAAAAAGCGAAGTGCCTTTCCATCCACCCTGGTTCATCAACACTGACGACAGCTCAGCAAGAAGCCAGTAAGGTGTGGACCAATGACCTGGAGGGAGATGTTTCAAGAGCGTTTGTTCTGATTAACCCACCAGGTGCACGTGGCATGGAAAAGTCAAGTATTTTGTCTTGTCGCTGCTTTTGAGGAAGGGCCAGAGACAAAACAAAGCAAAATCTTAAACAGTATTCCGTTCAGTTCAGTCGACTCTTTGCAACCCCATGAACCGTTGCATGCCAGGCCTCCCTGTCCATCACCAACTCCCGGAGTCCACCCAAATCCATGTCCATCGAGTTGATGATGCCATCCAACCATCTCATCCTCTGTTGTCCCCTTCTCCTCCTGCCCTCAATCTTTCCCAGCTCAGGGTCTTTTCCAATGAGTCAGCTCTTCGCATCAGGTGGCCAAAGTATTGGAGTTTCAGCTTCAACATCAGTCCTTCCAATGAACACCCAGGACTGATCTCCTTTGGGATGTACTGGTTGGATCTCCTTACAGTCCAAGGGACTCTCAAGAGTCTTCTCCAACACCACAGTTCAAAAGCATCAATTCTTCGGCGCTCAGCTTTCTTTATAGTCCAACTCTCACATCATACATGACCACTGGAAAAACCATAGCCTTGACTAGACGGACCTCTGTTGGCAAAGTAATGTCTCTGCTTTTTAATATGCTATCTAGGTTGGTCATAACTTTCCTTCCAAGGACTGTCTTTTAATTTCATGGCTGCAATCACCATCTGCAGTGATTTTGGAGCCCAAAAAAATAAAGTCAGCCACTGTTTCCCCATCTATCTGACATGAAGTGATGGGACCAGATGCCATGATCTTAGTTTTCTGAATGTTGAGCTTTAAGCCAACTTTTTCACTCTCCTCTTTCACTTTCATCAAGAGGCTCTTTAGTTCTTCTTCACTTTTTGCCACAAGGGTGGTGTCATCTGCATATCTGAGGTTATTGATATTTCTCCCACCAATCTTGATTCCAGCTTGTGCTTCCTCTAGCCTAGTGTTTCTTATGATGTACTCTGCATATAAGTTAAATAAGCAGGGTGACAATATACAGCCTTGACATACTCCTTTTCCTATCTGGAACCAGTCTGTTGTTCCATATCCAGTTCTAACTGTTTCTTCCTGACCTGCATACAGGTTTCTCAAGAAGCAGGTCAGGTGGCCTTGAAAGGCAAAGATCTACAGAGTTGTTGTTCAACTGTTTGTGACTCTGTGGGCTGCAGCACACCAGGCTTCCCTGTGTGTGCTGCATCACCACCTCCCAGAGTTTGCTCAAACTCATGTCCATTGAGTCGGTGGTAGACATCTCATCCTCCGTCACTCCCTCCTCCTTTTGCCCTCAGTCTTTCTCAGCATCAGGGTCTTTTCCAATGAGTCAGCTCTTTGCATCAGGTGGCCAAAGTGTTGAAGTTGCAGCTTCAACATCAGTCCTTTCAATGAGTATTCAAGGTTGATTTTCTTTTGGATTGACTGGTTTTATCTCCTTGCAGTCCAAGGGACTCTCTAGAGTCTTTTCCAGCACCACCATTTGAAAGCATCAATTCTTCAGCACTCAGAGAGAGTAGCCAATTATAAAATGAACAAAATGTAATGGACAGCCTGGCAAGTAGGTAAACTAGTGACAGATAGATAATGAGGAAGAAAGGGAGGGAGAAAAATAACAAAAGAAAAGTAAGGAACTAAGAAGAATTCTTTCTGGAAGAAAACATTCCCCAGGGGATGGGATAAAAACCTACAAATACTTTAAGCTATACAGCTTAAAAATACAAACTTAATAGAACTTAAAGAATTCCAAATCTAGAAGGTCAAAGAAAAGAGTAAGGTAAAAAGAAAAAAAAAATCATAGAGAAGAAAGCAAGTTGACATTAAAAGGCCATTAGAGATTTGATTGTTGTATCAGAAAAAGCAAGAATATAAATAGACTTGCTTCAAATCCAATTACTGGAATTCAGGAGAAGCCTAAGATAATATTAAAACCAGGGAAGGTAGGAGAAACATTGAAAGGAATCAGATAAAAGATGACAGGTACATGGGGAATCTCAGATCTGGAGAATAGTGTCAGACCTTATTTTTCATTTCCCTCTCACTTACCACCTCCCAAAATACATGGCATCAACAAGAAGGACAAATTCAGCATTTCTACAAAACTGAGAAAATGCAATCATCAAATTACCTATGTTAAAGAATCTGCCTGCCAATGTTAAAGAATCTGCCTGCCAGACATAAGAGATGCAGGTTCGAACCCTGGGTCAGGAAGATCCCCTGGAAGAGGAAATGGCAACCCACTCAAGTATTCTTGCCTGGAGAATCCCATGGACAGAGGAGCAATTTATCTCTGTATATGTTTGTGGGGGAAGAGGAGGGTGCACCCATGTACAGGGAAAGAAAGCTTTTAAACAATTATTTACACAATGAATACAGGATTTTCAAAAGGAATAAAAATCAGGTGATAAAAAGAAATAAGAATAATCATGGAATTTGCAAGTGTCAGATGATAAGAAAAATCATATTTTACTCAAAATTAATATGGATTTAAAGTTTTTAGAATTTTTCTAATTAGCACTTGCAAATTCTCTGTGCTATATTTGGTGATTCTTAGATCTTCTAAGAGTAGTTATAACTAAAATTCTAGAACCCACTAGTTTTGACAACACATGAACTGGATTTGTCATAATCCAATTATGGAACTACAGCTCTGGTATTACAAAGCATTTGTTGTTGTTTATTTGCTCAGTTGTGTCCCACTCTTTTCAACCCCATCCTGTAGCCTGCCAGGCTCCCCTATGCATGGGATTTCCCAGGCAAGAATGCTGGAGAGTTTTCATTCCCTTCTCCAGAGGACCTTTCCCAACCCAGGGACTGAACCCATATCTCCTGCATTGCAGGTGGATTCTTTACTGCTGAACCACCAGGGAAGCCCCCATTATAAAGCATGTCAAAATTTAAAAATACGCTTGTGTGTGTGTAGATTTGACAAATTCTTTGTGGGTGAAATCTTTATCAAAGACTTGAATATTCAGAAACCATAATTACCAAGGAATACTGGGTTTTGTTTTTGAGGTATGAATTATTCATTTTATTCACTTGAGTGCTGCAGAATTCATATTGAAAAGTTGCTCTGTAAATTCAGTGTATGGCATCCAGGTAATTTGCACAATGACAGATTCATGGACAGAGGAACAACTTCCCCTTGTGTAGTGGTTGAATAACTAGTTTCAGAAGGAAATATAAGCAACTTGAGATAAAATAACAAAACCTGAAGCAAAACAAAATGCAATACCTTCTACCACTCTATTTTCGATTCCCCAGCACAGTTCATTTTATTCATCATATATCATAACTCAAGCTAGTGAATTTCAATAGTACTTGATAAAGCCACACTCTCAACACCAAACTTCCTTTTCTATAATGATACACATATATTCTTTAGGTTCAACTATTGTCAAATTGCAATTGTGTCTTCCTGTACAGAATTGAAAGACTTCAGACTGCCCTTGGTAAGCTAAGGAAAAATACCTTAATTTATCAGCTGAGAGTGTTCTAAAAAATAGGACAACACTCCCGGCATGCTTTTGAATGACCTTAGATGAAGGACATAATTTTCTTCCACTGCTTAGCTCTATAGCCCTTATTTTTTAATAAAAACACCAGGGGTGATGTCATCAGTATAGAGATGTAGGTCACTCTCAACTCAAGTCCCCTCACAAGCTCAGCTAGAAGCTACCCATAGACAAGACAGCATTATAAACAGCCCAGAACCCAAGAGTGAGCACGCCCTGGACAGCAGAGACTAAGAAGAAAACAGGAGAAGGAGAGGAGCCGCTACTCTTTGACCCCATAGCCTATCCTCCAGGCTAGCACAGGGCCACACTGAGAAAGGCACCCGCCACACTCTGGGTCTATGTCCAGAGGAAAAGCAAGGGCCCAAAGTGGGCAGCCAGTTTCCCCATTGTTGCAAGAAGTTTCCCGGGAGCGCACCCAGGTCTCACCTTACAGGAACCCCAGGGGAATCTGCAGAGCTTGACCACCAGGGGTCAGACAGAGAAAAGGGAGGTCAGGGCTTACAGCCCCCAGTGCTCAGTTCTCAGCTGGCTGGGTTCTTGCTCACAGAAGTGCTCGCAAAAATGGAGATCACGGCCAGCAGAAGACATAGGGAATAAGGTTCTTGGCATCAACCTTGGCAGTGAGGTTTCGGATATAGTATCAGAAGCACAAGCAACAAAAGCAAATATCAACAGGTGGGACTACATCAAATAAAAAAGCTTCTGCCCGATAAAAGAAGCAGTCAACAAAATGAAAAGACACCCTACAGAATGGGAGAAAATATTTGCAAATCATATGACTGATAAGAATTATACATTAGTTAATATCCAAAACATACAAGGAACTCATAGGACTCAATAGAAATAATAAAATCATCATCCAAATAGAAAACAGGCAAAGGATGTAAGAGGCAAATCCCCCCCTCAAAAGAAAATGTATAAATGGCCACAAAGTACATGAAAATGTGCTCCACATCCTTAAATGTCAGGGAAACGCAAATCAAAACCACAGTGAGATATCATCTCACACCTGTTGATAATGGTTGTTATCAAAAAGGCAATAGATACCAAGTGCTGGTGAGGGTCTTGTGAAATAGCAACACTTGTTCAGTGTCGGTGGATATGTAAGCTGGTACAGCTACTATGGAAACAGCATGGAGGTTCCTCAAGGAATTTAAAAATAGAACTATCATGACCCTGAAATCTCACTCGAGGTTTATATCCAGGGTGAATTATGCTATAGTGAACATGGGGGTGGAGATATCTCTGAAAGTAGGATTTCATTTCCTTTGGAAGATATATAACATATCATATATATAATATCATTATTTTAGCATATTATTGTCATAAAAGACAAGGAGATTCTTCAATTTTTTGTTTGTTTTTGTTTACAAAATTATTGCTGTCTATGGGCACAATGTTCTATATGAGATCTCTAGAACTTATTCATCAAGCATAACTAAATTTTACACACTTGATCAAGAGTTCCCCATTTCCCCCTGACCCCAGCCCCCAAGAATCACCATTCTATTCTTTGCTTCTGTGAGTCTGAGCATTTTAGAAAACTCAAAAAGTGGATTCAGAAACTGGGACATTTATACAGGGTTGGTAGGAGTGCAAAAGGTGCAGTTGGGATAGAAAACAGTATGGGTTTCTCAAAAAAAAACCCAAAATAGAACTACTGTATGACCCAGGAACCCTATTTCTAGGTATCTATCCAAAATACTTGAAATCAGGATCTCAAAGAGATACCTGAGCTCCCAGATTGACAACAGCCAAGATGTGGAGACAACCTCAGAGTCCATGGACAAGTGAGTGGATAAAGAAAATGTGATCTATTCATAAAATGCAGTACTATTCAGTCTCTAAAAAAGAAGGAAGCCCTATAATACATAGCAACATGAATGAACCTTGAGTTTCGTGAATGAATCTCATGTTTCATAAGGTAAGATTTCCCTACTTTTTCACAGAACTGTTCCATCTCTTCTTCCTCCTCCTCCTCACACCTCCAGGTCTTATTTTCTCTTTCTCTTTTCAGCCCTAGTCCCTCCCACACAGGGGGAGCATTTAAGACTTTTGGATACTGAGATGCAGGCCCAAGGACCACCCCTGCATCCACATGACCAATTCTGTTAGTGCTCTCAGAGGTGGCGCAGGTGAGCGAGAGGCACAGGGCCTGGGAGTTCCGAGAATGTCCATCCCACCACTGTTCTTTGTCCCTGAGTGACTTCAGTCCTTCAAACACAAGAGATGTAGCAAGAACCTCTCGAAGTCTTGTTCCAGTTCTAACATCTCAAAGTGCAACCAACAGGTCTTTAAAATGCAGAAGCATAGCGCTCATGGAAAAGACCCTGATGCTGGGGAAGATTGAGGGCAGGAGAAGAGGGGAGCAACAGAGGATGAGATGGGTGGATGGCATCATCGACTCAATGGACATGAGTTTGAGCAAACTCAAGAAGATAGTGGATGACAGGAAAGCCTGGCATGCTGCAATTCATAGGGTTGCAAAGAGTCAGACACAACTTAGTGAGTGAACATCAAGAGCTCATGGTGGAGTTCCTTGAGCCAAAGCTTAGCTTTCTGATGATAAAATCTTCCTGTGTTGCAACTATACTTATAATATAATCACAGACCCTTGTGATTCTCTTATTATTTTCAGAACTGCACAGAAGCCACTTGAGTAAATGTTAAAGAGAAGAAAGGAATTATTAGCAGCCCCTTGGGATTTATAAATTCAGCATAAGAGATCTTAATAATTTAAGCTCTCTGCCTACAGAACTGTCAGGTTGAGCTACCTCAAATTTAGAAACCTTAATTCCCTTTCCAAAGTAAAAGAAAAAAGTATTTTTCCTCTAATCTACTGCAGAAAAAAAAAACCCTCCCAATTTCCCACCTGCATTATTCATCATACACTCTAGCTGTTGGAAGAGAAGCAAATGTTTGATTATTTCTGTCAGCCATACACACCTCTTGAGATGATCATGTACATAATTCTCTTAAACCAATTTCTTTTTGATCACAGAGGGTATATTTACTGTACAACTGTAGCCAAAGTCACCACTCAGCCTCCTCACTAATCCCTTCGGCCATCTTTATCAAAATAAACTTCCTAAACCCAATTATAGAAAATAGCCTCCAGTAAGCCTGTACCTTAACATCTGTGCACCTCGGGTAACCATGTTGATATATGGTCATGGTTATGCTTCAGACAAATGGTACAGCTGCATCTTCCATAATAAACATCCAGGAATTGGAGAGAGTTTCATTTCAACCAACACTGCCTTGAAAATCACCAAAGGAGATGGATAACACACAACTTTGGACGCTTAATTATTAATGGTGTTATGGGCTAAAATAAAACATGAAATCAGGATGAAAGCCTAGAGTGAAGTTGAGTTTACAGGAAGTATTACAAAATTAAGAGAAGAGAAATACAACATCAATAATTCAACAACCTGGTAGATTAAATGTGCAACCCAATCAGCCAGAAAAATCATACCGGGTTTCTGGCTTTCGGGGATTTAGGCAAATGATTCTTCTTATTGGAAAGGGTAGCAAGAATATGTTCTCTTAATCTTTTTCCTCTTGCTCTGGAATTAGAGACAATGAGAAGGGAAAGCAGAGAATTTAAGAGACACAGAGAAGGTCATTTTATGTGTCAAAGGGCAGTAGCTTTGTTGAAAGTCAAAAAGATAAAATGTGTAGAACATTCTGACTTTCTACCCCCAAATAGAATCATCATTTTGTTAGGAATAACACAATTATTTTTGATCTCTAAAGAAGAGTGAACTCTGAAGGGAAAATGCAAGAGGTGGTCAGCAAGGACCCCTTTAGTGTAAACACTAGATATAAATACTGAGATATTTTTAAATTCTCCCTGGACAATCGAAGCCAAGAAATCTGTGTGCCCTCTGCCCACTCTGCTGAGATGGGGGGCGGGGGCCCACTCTGTGTGGCAGCAAAGCCAATGGGGCAGCTGCCTCCTTGTGGGGGTTTCCCGGGGCCCTCCCAGTCTAGGATGGTCACTTTCAGTTTCCTTCCATGGGCAGGACTTGGGGCAGCAATGGGTTATAGCCTCAGCGAAAATAGTTTTCCCCTCCTTGGTAGTGTGGGCAGACCATGTGAATTCCTGTGCATCCATTTGGCATGAGTTTTACAGGTTCCTGGGCACCGGGTCTGAACCCACAGGCCCAGGATGTCCATGTCCTTCACTCTGCTCCGCATGCGCAGTCACTCAGTCGCATCTGACTCTTTGTGACCCTTCGGACTGTAGCCCGCCAGACTCCTCTATCCATGGGAATTTTCAGGAAAGAATACTGGAGTGGCTTGGTTGCCATATTCCTCCTCCAGGGAATCTTTTTGACCCAGGGATTAAGCCCACATCTCCTGTGTCTCCTACGTTGGCAGGCAGATTCTTCACCACTGTGCCATCTGCTCATGACACAGGGACAATAGCACCCCCCCACACACACACACCCAGACTCAGGAACTCTCCACACTCCCCTTGCTTTCTATTTGGTCAGATATGACCTCCTCTTTGTCATAGATTAATCGACCTTAAGTGTATGGGTTTATTTCCAGGCTCTCTATTCTGTTCCATTGTCCTCTGTGCCTATTTTTGTGACTGTACCATGCTGTTTCATGACTGTAGTTTTGTAGTATAGCCTGAAGTCAGGGATTATGATACCTCAGCTCTGTTCTTTTTTCTCAATATTGCTTTAGCAATTTAGGGTCTTCCATGGTTCCATGTGAATTTTGAGATTATTTGTTCTAGTTCTGTGTAAACTATCATGGGTATTTTGACAGGAATTCGTTGACTCTATAGATTGCTTTGAGTGGTGTGGACATTTTAACAATATTAATTCTTCCCGTGTGAAAGATATGTGATCTGTTTGATAATAAAAATTTGGAATTTATGACAACAAAAATTCTCTTCATTCAAAGCTTCCCTTATTCTACTTTGTCAAGGTAATTCAATGCCTATTTATTCAAAACATGGCCATCTACCTAGAGAAAACACTAATAGCTCAGAAGTAAGCTCACTATTTGGGTCCTGGCAGAATTTCTCTCCAGCTTGTGTTTCCATGTAAAACAGTAGTGAGCCTGGAGTGAGGCCACTACAAACACTGCCACATGTTAACCTGTGATGCTGCGTGTGCACACCTAGCTCAGTCCCCTCTCTATGTAGACAGCGTGGACACACAGGAGTGCGCTGGTCCACAGCTCACCTGTATGGGCTGGCTGAGTGCCTGACTGAGGGCAAGAGGGAGCCTGTCCCACCAGAGCATCTCCTGTAGGGGAGCACTATTTATGATGGAGCATTTCTGGTCCTCACAGAGCCTCATTTGGGGCATCACAGTGCTGAGTTGCTCTTGTGCCTAAAGACATTTTCAGTGCTTTCAAGTGATGTCTCCAACCCAGCTTTTGCTCTTGCTCACATTTTAAACATCCTTAACTCCAACCCTGAGTTTCCCACCGTCCTCACTGGAGCCTCATCCACGGCCACCTTTGGCACCAGCATCTTGTCAGGGGCAGAGGAGAAAGGAGAGCAGAGTTGACACAGAACAACATTTCCACAGCAAGGAGATTTTCAGAACTTACCCACCCACCCCCTAAAACCAGTATTCAACATGGAAGAGGGACCGTGTCACTCCATGCAAATATATTTTCACAAATTGCATCAGCCCCTTTTGTCAAGGACACTAGTACTTCCCATGGCTGTGCCTTAAAAGAGAATTATTAGTTAAGAATAACCTGCTTAGTTGTTTGGAAGGCTCTAAAACATAAAGCTGCACATATTGCACACATCTGTGTGTACATGCACAACAGCACACACACGCTCACACACACAGACTCATTTTCCCTCCAAATGAAGCACGCTTTCCATGGAATGGGATTCAAGATGACTTTGATAATTTCTCTATTTATGGTTTTCTATAGTTTCCAAATTTTCTATAGGATAAGAAAAAGAAAGGAAGAAATAAAGAGGGAGGGAAGAATGAGAGAGAGAAGGAGACAAAAGGAGAGGGAAGGGGAGGGATGGGGTCACAGGGGCAGGGGGAGAGAGAGAGATGCACTGTCTTAAAGCTGCTCCTTTCAGAAAAAGAAGTCAGTTGTAATAAAAGCCCTCCTCTCAGATGCCTTGAAGGAAGCTTCTAGGAAAACTGGATAATGTACTTCCATGGGCCAGCGTCCCCTCTCTCATGCCTGTTACTAAATCAGACATTTTCCCAGAAGGAATGGTAAGGTCATGTTTCCTTTTCACTCACTCAGGACAAAAGCTGTTTAAGATCCTTCCAA
Source organism: Cervus elaphus (assembly GCF_910594005.1). Taxonomy (NCBI): domain Eukaryota; kingdom Metazoa; phylum Chordata; class Mammalia; order Artiodactyla; family Cervidae; genus Cervus; species Cervus elaphus. The sequence continues at coordinate 59,791,573 of NC_057825.1, forward strand.
TACAGGTTAGCAAGGGTCCAGCTAGAGGCTCTTTTTTGGCACCAATTTTAATGCTGATTCTCCAGGTCAACCTTCAGATGCTCAATGATAATCATTGTGAAAATAACAACAACAAAATTAATAACCAGCTCTGCTTCATTTCTCCCTTCCTTCAGACACACAAGGATTGTTCTATGGCCACTGAAAAATCAATGCTTTCGAGAAGAGTACTGACCCACACTCTAGTAAGCAACACTGTTGGCAGGACAAAGAATGCTCTGAAAATTCAGTTTACATACATGTGGAACTTCCTAGGTGGCGCTAGTGGTAAAGGACCTGCCTGCCAATGCAGGAGACATGAGAGATGAGGGTTTGATCCCTGGGTCAGGAAGATCCCCTGGAGGAGGACATGGCAACCCATTCCAGTATTCTTGCCTGGGAAATTCCATGTACAGAGGAGCCTGGCAGGCTACAGTCCACAGGGTCACAAAGAGTTGGACACAACTGAAGCAACTTAGCACGCATGCATGTATCTTGAGCTTTAAAAATGCTCTTAGTGTCAGAATCCCCATCGTGCACCACTTCCTGCTGTTTTGGAAGGACCAGCCACCTTGTAAGGAAAATGGGTTCACAGTCCGCGGGTCTCACCAGTCCAGACAGGACCCAGGAACTGAGCACCGGTTTACACCGATGGATACTCTTTGTCACCCAGCCCTACAGGCTGTGACCATATGAAACTTAACAATGGATGAAGCCAAACATGACAGGCTCTCTCATTCAATGAAGCAGAGACAGAGCGGGAAGCTGACTGGTCTGTCAGAAAAAGAAAATGTTCTCCCCAGACTAATCCATCAGCTTTCACACCTCCTAAGGCTCATGTGCAGGCAAAACCATGGATGGCGTTTCTCTTACATCAAAAATATACTGCCTTTTTAAAAGTCCATATAAAATCACTATTATATTAAACACAGTTGCTTCCATATACACCCACTGATACCATGGGGAGGAAGGACCGACAGCTCCTTATAACGGGATTTAAGCATCCCAGAGCCTGCTGGCTTCGCCAAGAAACATAAATTTCCTGCCACTTCTACATTAGTTTTTCATGTTGTCATATTTTCAATGAAATAGTTATGCCAAACAATAATATTTCACTCTCACACACATCTTCCTTCTCTAGTGTATATATTAATATGTTCACATGCTTACAAGAGCTAATAGTCTAGTACTGCATCCAGCCTGGACTCAGGGCTGTACTGGGATCTGTAATAAATCACACCAAGAGAGCAACAAGCTTAATAGTGCCACCTAAATGGGCTTCCCAGGTGGCGCTAGTGGTAAAGTACCTGTCTGCCAATGCAGGAGACATGAGAGACATAGGTTTGATCGCTGGGGCGGGAAGGTCCCCTGGAGGAGGGCATGGCAACCCACTCCAGTATTCTTGCCTGGAGAATCTCATGGATAGAGGAGCCTGGAGGGCTATAATTCATGGGGTCACAAAAGAGTCAGACATGACTTAGCACACAAACATGACAGTATGAATACATATCTTCTGAAAAAATTACACAATAATAGAGACGATACAGAAATAGTTGTAGATAGGTATCCATCTGACTTAGTTACTATCTAAAGATTCCTGTTTTTCTCTTCTATCTGCACATTTTCTAATATGTATTTTTTTAATAGACCTCCCTTGCTTTGCAGAAGTATACATAGTCAGGTTAGAAAAATGATAAACCAACATAATGAACAGTGTTCGTGCTCAGTCTTGTCTGACTCTTTGTGACCCCCTGCACAGTAGTTTCTCCAGGTAAAAGAATTAAACTAAATATGTTCTATTGTTTTGTTGTTTAGTCACTAAGTCATGTCTGACTCTTTTGCAACCCTGTGGACTGTAGCCCACCAGGCTCCTCTGTCCATGGGATTCTCTAGGCAATAATACTGGTGTGGGTTGCCATTCCGTCCTCCAGGGGATCTTACTGACCCAGGGATTGAACCCGCATCTCCTGCATTGGCAGGCTGACCATCCAAGATGGTCAGGCCCAAATCCTTGACTCCTTTGTCCACCTGCCGCTGTCCATGATAACAAAAGCAGTGTTGACTTTAGAGGGAGGCACAGGTGCTCCCCCTGAGTGCAGAACAGGTGCAAAGTCAGTGTCTCTTCGTCCCAAGCCCACTCTTGGGGAAGGACCCCTATTGGCTCAGATTCAGGAGGTTCCTCTGGCCGGGCATCAGGCTCCTGATTTGTAATCACTGTTCCTCCTTCTGGGAACAGGAGGAATAGAAGCAAGACAATTCCCAGCAAGAAGCAGGATGGGAGAGGACAGCTGGAGAACTGAATCATTTGGGTTACATGGACGTTAACTTGATAGCTTCATTAACCTCAGTGACTATATTAAGAAAATCAATATGCGTGAAACACACTTTCCCAGCTATATGGAGAAATTGGAATATACTGTGGGGACTTCCCCAGTGGTTCAGTGGCTGAGACTCCAAGCTGCCAACGCAGGGGACTTGGGTTCGATCCCTGGTCAAGAAACTAGGTCCCACATGCCACAACTGAAGATCCTGCATGCAGCAACTAAGACCTGGTGCAGCCAAATAAGTATTAAGAAAGAGTATATTTTGTGATATAATGCCAAAACCCAAGCAACCAGACTGATTCCAGAAAATGAAACAGATTCTTTATTTTTCTGTTTTCATTCATTACCCTCTTAGTCTGTGTTTCTCAAAAACCTGAGCCTTAAGTGGATAGATTATGAGTCACTGTTTTATTAAAAGGATAATCCTGTCAGCTGACGTGAGGGATGAGATGACAGGGGCATGGAGGGCGGCAGAGCCAACACAGTGAGCCCGCCCCGCGCAGCCCACCCAGCTCTCCTCCCTGAATGTGACTGACAGCTTGATCTGGGGAGACACACTGGAAAAAGCCTCAGTTATAACATGTGGGAGGGGCCCTCTGACAGGACAAAAGAAAGACAGTTCATCCACAGTTTCCCACTCCCTCTGGCTAGAGGTCTACCTCTTACAAGATCATCTTCCCATGCTTCCGGGCTACACACCTGGGCCGGGACGCAGAGGTGTACAGCTGGGCTGCAGGTGAGGGACAGCCAGATGGGACATGCAAGAAGGCAGAGCTGGAACCAGATACTGGGAGGGTCCAAGGGGATCCAGCGGAATCTGATCCAAGCCACTCGCCAGGTCTAGAAAAATACATGTGGTTCCTGCAACTCTTGAAGGCAAAGTCAAGGACACCTTTAAATATCAGCACCATCTGCTAAATCTTGTCCTAGAAAATGTAACATCCAGTCCATGCAGATTTATCTCAAGTCTGGGTGGGTTTCATCTGAGCATTCTTTGTGTGGGAAAAAATCAAAAAACAGAAACAAAATTAAAGTCTCCCTCTAGTGTCCAAACTGCTATCTCATGATTCTGTTGGATATTAAGTGGAGAAGTAAAATCAGATGACAGAGTATTGCTTAATCTTCTAGAGAAAAAATTTCAAGTTTCTGGGTGATAATGAGCTGTTTAATGTAAGGCAGGGACAGTGAACATTTTCTGTAAGGGCAGAGGGTGAATATTTGGGTGTTCAGAGAACATGCAGTCTGTTATATGTTTTCCTCTGTTTTTTGTTTTGCTTTGTTTTGCTTTAACAACACTTTAAAAACATAAAAACTACCGTCACTTCATTGACCACACAAAAGCAGATCGCACCTGGTTTACTGCTTGCTGATCCCCAGTAGAGGTGCCACCTATTATTAAAAGATAAAATTATTTCTTTTTATTTTTATATCTGTTTATAATAAATATTATTTAGTTAATGCATTATATGTTTTATATACATAAGCTTATAACACTGATAAAGTTTGTCTTTAAAGGGAAACATTTATAATGCCAAATGCTTTACAACTATTAATTTATAATGTTTATGCTTGTGTTAGCATTCTGAAGAAGAATCGTTGTATTTTGGTAGATTTCCAAGATTTAGAAGAGCCTATGTCTCAGAGCAGAAATTCTTCACAAAATTTCCCTAAAAAGAAGGTCTTTTAGCTTTAACCAGAATGTTTCCATTAGACTTCTTTTTAAGACTTCCTGCCTTATAGCCAGATGGTGCTAATTGTTTTTGAATTACAGTCTGTTGAAATTTATTTAAAATTTTAATCTACATGTGGCAATTCTGCTCTTTGAAGATACAAATACTTACACACAGCACTACTCACAATAGCTAAGAAGTGGAAACCACCCAAATCCACTGACAAATGGATTAACAAAGTGTGTACAGGGACTATTCCTCAGCCATGAAAAGGAGGGAAGTACAGATGAGCTTGGTCAGCATTGTGATCAGTGAGAGAACACACGCTCCCTTTGTGTTCAATGTTCAAAACAGGCAAGTCCACAGAGATGTTGACAGAAGGTAGGTTCACGGTTTCTGGGATGAGGGGACAAGTGTAGTGACTGCTGGTGTCTACAGGGTTTCTTTCTGGGATGATGAACCATCCTGTATCAGATGGCAATAGTGGTTGTACCATTCTGTGAATGCTTTAAAAACACTGAATTGTACCTTTAAAATGGTGGATTTTATGAAACACGAAGTACAGTTGATCTTTAAACAATGTGATGGTTGAGGGCATCAACCACCTCCTTTCCAACATCTAGTCAAAAATTGAGTATAACTTTACAGTCCGTCCTCCTTTTGCTACTGAGTCCAGGCTCATTCTGCTTAGCCCACGACAGGGCAATAAATTGAGACGAGTTGTTGGGACAAGGAATAGTGCCATTATCCAGAAGACCAGTAGACCCAGGAGATGGTGGGCTTCGAAGAACCCACCGTCTTTGAAGATGGTGCTTCAAAGAACCGTCGTGTCTGAGTTAGGATTCAGAGCCCATTTATACTAAAGGAGCAGGAGAAAAGTCAGACACTTCTGGGTTCCCATCAGCCTCCAGGAGAACAGGTTAATTTCTTCTGCCTGCAGGCAGTCACAGGTATGCTTCATCAGGAGGATTCTTGGGAGATAAACAAAGGTGTTTTAGCTTAATGCTCACTACCTGGGAGGCAAGGGTCCCCGAGATGGCCATTGTGTAGAATTTTGGCTGACAGGAAGTGTCCCTTTAGTGACTAACCTGTAATGGGTATGAAGGTTCTTCCCTGTTCACTTCCCACCATTGCTTCCTGACAAAGTTTCACACCTACCGGTCATGTGGTGCTGCATTACTTACTGTTAAACAAAATCGAGGGATAAAAGGACCATCCCCCAAACCTGTGTGGTTCAAAGGTCAACTGTATATCTTAATTAACTGCTATTTTAAAATGGCTGAGCACCGAAGAATTGATGCCAAAAATTGATGTCTTCGAACTCTGGTGCTGGAGAAGACTCCTTGGATTGCAAGGAGACCAAACCAGTCAATCCTAAAGGGAATCAACCCTGAATAGTCATTGGAAAGACTGATGCTGAAGCTGAAGCTCCAATCCTTTGGACACCTGACTTGAAGAGCCGACTCATTGGAAATGACCCTAATGCTGGGAAAGATTGGGGGCAGGAGGAGAGGAGGGCAACAAAGAATAAGAGTTGGGCGGCATCATTGACTCAATGGACATGAGTTTGAATAAACGCTGGGAGACAGTGAAGGACAGGGAAGTCTGGTGTGCTGCAGTCCATGGGATCACAAAGAGTCAGACACGGCTAAGTGACTAAACAAGGATTTAACAAGAAGAAAAGAAACAAAAACACACAAATCTTAAGTGTAAGATAATGAATCTTAAGGGAATACATCCTCATCACTAGCACCCAGATCAAGAGATAGAATATTTCCACCACATCAGAAACAACCATCCTCTTCAATATTCCCCACTCTCCTGACACTGTGTATTAGGTTTTTCCCCCTATTTGGCATTCAATTATTATCTTTTGTATAGAATTACAAAAGATATACCCCTTTGTGTCTGGCTTCAGCATAATATCACCCAACATAACATACATGAGATTCATCTGTATGGTTGCATGGCCCATTCATCCTCAATGATGGATATTATTCCATTGGGTAAATATAGCAAACTTCACACATTCTACTGTTGATGGATATTTAGGTGGTTTCCTGCTTTTGGCTACAACATAGCTACTGCACTGCTGTGATCATTCATATAAATATATGTATACTTTTGATGAATGTGCCTTTCTGCTGGTTATATTCTTAGGAATGGAAATGTTGGAATCTGAATTATGCAAATGCTGAGATTTAGTGAACTCTGTGTTTTCTGACAAGATGTATATAAAAATTCCAGTCACTCCACATCCTTGCAAATGCTTTTACACACCCACACATGCGCTTGCATGTGCATGAGCCTCTGCCAGGATTTTGATCAGGACAGCACTGAATCTATAGATCAGTTCTGAGGAATTGACATCTCAATATTTCATCTTCCAAATTATGAACATGGCATATTTCCCCATTTGTTTAGGTCTCTCTAATTCTCTCAAAATGTTTTATAGAAATTAACATTAGTCCTGCATGTCTTTCATTAAATCGCCCCTAGGTGTTTCATGATGCAGATAATAACAGTCCTGTGTATTAGGCAAGATCCCCAAAAAGAATGAGAATGCACCCCTGAATTAGGGACAAGTAGGTTGTTTTCCACATGCCTGCTCACAACAGTAGGGGTGAGTGGAGGGAACCCCAAGAGAACATGAGCAAAGAGCAGTTATGCAGTCACAGAGTAATGAGGGGAGGGACTCCAAGACCCCGAAACAGACTTTTCCAGGAGAAGAGCGGAGAGTGTGGTCCAGGGACCCAGCGGGCGACCTCAGTCCACAGGGACCTGCTCCTATATCCCTCCCCCAGAAACTTGTTTCCATTCTTTTTGTTTCACCTGGTGGTGAGTTTTAGTTTCAAACCAGTGTCTCAGTTCAGCTCAGGATTTCTTCAAAACTTGCCCTTTGAACTCCATCCTCACTGTGCACAGTCCCTGTCCTCCTCTTCCAGGTCTTAGTCTTACTGGGGACAGTTCTGCCCAGAAAGCTCATCACTGCCCTCTGCTGGCCCCCATCCCAGACTTGAACGCTGAATTTCTGAGTTGTTGACCTAACTGCCTACTTAGGTCTCTGCTTCTACATCTGACAGTTGACCCCACGGGCAAAGGAATGAAACGGAACCACTCTCACACCGGACAAAAATCAACTCCAAACAGATTTTAAAGACTGGAATGGAAGACCTGGAACCACAGGACCCCTAGAAGAGAACACAAGCAGTACACTCTTTGATATCAGTTTCAGCAATGATTTTTTTTGGATTTTACATCAAAAACAAAAATAAACAAGTGGGCCTACATCAAACTAAACAGCTTCTGAACAGCACAGCTGTGGTACAAAAACCACCAACATAAGAAAAAGGCAACCTAATGGAAGGAAATATTTGCAAATCCTATACCTGATAAGGGGTTAATAGCCAAAGTATATGGAGAACTCATACAACTCAATAGAGAAAAAATGAGCAATTTGTGGCTCTGTCTATCAAAATTGTGAACATGCCTTCCTGTAGCCTGTAATTCACACCTGCAATTCACACCTGCATTTCTACCTGTAAACAGGTAGACCTGTTTACAAAATTTTCCAAAACACTTTTCCCCCCCCAAAAAAAGCCTTTATAGCAGAGGAGGCACCTTAATTATGGTGCATCTATGCAATGAAATAGTCATCGTCCAAAAGAATGGGTGAGAAGGAATAGACTGTGGATAGATGGATGGATAGATTGTGAAGAAAAATGAGGTGAAAAACCAAAAAATAAAAAAGCAAGTTACAGAGTAGTATGTTTAGAATGAACTCTTTGAGTAAATAAAATAAAATAGTAAAAGGATAGATGATAGATGGATGATAGGTCGATAGACAGACAGTAGACCTACATATAAACATGCATAACTTTTTAAAGGAAAGATACTCTAGAAATCCAACAACTTCTTTCCCTTAAAAGAGAAGAGCTGATAGTGGGAAAGGAAGGGAGAAAGACTTTATTTTCCATCCTATATGCCTCTGTACTTTTAAATTTTTTCTTACTTTCAATTTTCAGTTAATGCCAGCAAATTCATCAGACCATTTAACTGTGCCCGCTTTTTTTTCCTGTGTCCCAGAAACTTCAGTAATTCTGAAAGAATCTACCAAGGAATTCGACCCTGGGGGGGTAAATTTCCAGAGGGTGGGACTCTGTGTCTCAGAACAAGTTTATTTTTTCCCCTGGAACATTTTTTTGTTCTGTTTTCAGATACAGACTTACCCAAAATTATAGTCCTGGCCTTTGTGAGAGATGAATTTCACTGCGTTTTTCCTCCTCACCTGGCAAGGAAGGAGGAAGCTGAGGGGTGGTCCGGACAAGCCCTCTCCCCACGGCCCACACACCTGCTCTCATGCCCCGCGTGCACTTGATCACCTCGGAACAGTAAACACACTCCTAATCCTTTTGTGACTGCACACGATTGAGCTTATGTCCACCAATGATAAGACCCAGTTATATCCCCAGAGAAACTGAGCAGTGAGTCAGGCCTTCCCTGAAAACATTTCTATTGTGGAGAGAAATGAATGCCCGCTGCAGGGGTCCAAACAGTAAACCAATACACCCAACAGGTGTTCAGGGGGTAGGGAGCTGGCCCTGGGACTGGTTCTTTCTCCAAGGACAACACAGGTGTGTAATAATATCAGCCAGGGCCCGAGTTCCCACAGCCATTGCCAAAACCTGCCACCCAGTATATGCATATAAAGTGCACACCTTTTTAGCACTGCTCCGAGGCTGAATAAATCCCAGTGGGCAGTGGTTTGAGTGCAGAAGAGTTTCTGAGCTGCTCCTGCTATTGGCATCCTGCCCCTCACAAACCACCCTCCAGCACTAGCCACTGTGCTCTCTGCCCGTGTCAATCAGAGCCTGATGTAAACAGGAGATGTAAGCCCCCCCAGAGGGGCCCTCTCAAGTTAGAACAAAACCCAAACTCACTTCCAGACCCAGAGCATCTTGACCTGATCCTCACCTAACTTTCTGACCTTGCCCCTGATCATCAAGCTCAGAGGCTCAGGCTCCTATAGTTCCAGGAGATGCTTCAGCCCTGAGTCTTAGGACCCTAAGCCCCTTCTGCCCAGAATTCCACTACCAAGTCTCCAAGCCAACCTGGCTCCTTGGGGTCTAAACCCACTCCCTTGGAGAACGTGTTTGTGAATTGTTTCTTGGCCAGCATCCTGCTGCGTCCCATCACTAACTCTCCTGGTCTTCCTCATGACAGAGCACCTTCTGTAACCTTGTTTCCTATTTTGTTATTGTCTGTGTCACCATACCAGAAAGCTTCATCCTACAGCACCAACTCTTCAGCAGAGCCTAGCACATGGAAGGTGCTCAGTAACTCTTCTTTGGACAATGGATAGATGAATGGATAGAAGGATGGAAACATGCATGCATAGATGGATACATGCAAGGATGGATGGAGGGAGGGATGAATGGATGGATGATGGATGGATAAATGGATAGAAGAATGGAGGGATGGATGGAGGCATGGGTGGATGCACAGGTGCACGGATGGGATTCACTCATGAACAAATATCATCTATCTACCTAGCACATTCAGACAAAAAGCTCCATAGTGACCTAGTCCTCAACTATCTAAGTGCTTGTACCCTGTATTTCACTCCAGTGGATCCACAAACCCACCACCATTTTCAAATGCAGTCCAGACTTGAACAGCAGTCCAGCCTTCTCTGGCCACTTCCTCCGGGGGAATTCACCATCCTTCCCATTGACTAGTCCAGCTAGCAATCCTAAGGCTTTTGAACATTGGTAACAGAAGCAGAAGATATTAAGAAGAGGTGGCAAGAATACACAGAAGAACTGTACAAAAAAGATCTTCATGACCCAGATAATCATGATGGTCTGATCACTCACCTAGAGCCAGACATCCTGGAATGTGAAGTCAAGTGGGCCTTAGGAAGCATCACTACAAACAAAGCTAGTGGAGGTGATGGAATTCCAGTTGAGCTATTTCAAATCCTGGAAGATGATGCTGTGAAAGTGCTGCGCTCAATATGCCAGCAAATTTGGAAAACTCAGCAGTGGCCACAGGACTGGAAAAGGTCAGTTTTCATTCCAATCCCAAAGAAAGGCAATCCCAAAGAATGCTCAAACTACCGCACAATTGCACTCATCTCACACGCTGGTAAAGTAATGCTCAAAATTCTCCAAGCTAGGCTTCAGCAATACGTGAACCATAAACTTCCAGATGTTCAAGCTGGTTTTAGAAAAGGCAGAGGAACAAGAGATCAAATTGCCAACATCTGCTGGATTGTTGAAAAAGCAAGAGAGTTCCAGAAAAACATCTATTTCTGCTTTATTGACTATGCCAAAGCCTTTGACTATGTGGATCACAATAAACTGTGAAAAATTCTGAAAGAGATGGGAATACCAGACCACCTGACCTGCCTCTTGAGAAACCTGTGTGCAGGTCAGGAAGCAACAGTTAGAACTGGACATGGAACAACAGACTGGTTCCAAATAGGAAAAGGAGTACATCAAGGCTATATATTGTCACCCTGCTTATTTAATTTATATGCAGAGTACATCATGAGAAACACTGGGCTGATCTCTGTTCCTCCAGTTCATAATCTAATTTAATTTTGTAATCTAAAATCATTGCTATGAAATATGGAGGATCCAATAAATCTAACAGATCTGATTCCGTATATTCAAAGCGAGCATCTTGGGACTTACCTGCCTTCACCTCATTGTGGGAAAAACAGAGTAGTGGCTATGAGGTTTTGAACCTTGACCAGCTGGATTCAAACCCCTGAGTTATTCTGGGCTCTGGTGGGTTACTCTCCAGAATTCTTATTTCTTCCCTGTAGAACAGGTAATGATGGCAGCTATCTGGCAGGACTGAGAGGAGGATTTTTAAATCACAGTGATACAAGTAAAGCACTTAAAAATAAATAAAACAAACAGATTTTAGCAAATGTGCAAGGGCGCAGGCAGTCTGACTGCAAGGACACTTTTTAGATATTTATTTATTTATTTGGCTGTGCCAGGTCTTAATTGTGGAATGTGGGATATCGTCCCCTGACCAACGATTGAACCAGGGGCCCCCTGCATTGGGTGTGCAGTCTTAGACACTGGACCACCAGGGAAGTTCCTGCAAGAGCATTTTATACAGTTTTGTGTAAGCACCCAGGTAGTTCAATTAAACTAGCAAAAGGAAACAAAAAGGCTTGGTTAACAATAGTAAGTAGATGAAATCCTAAGCAAACAAAATAAATCCCATTGCTTTCTTTACCTTTTCACTTTTATCCCATCAGAATTCTATGTACACTAGACCAGGAACGGCCACCAGGCTCTATCTTTTAGCAAACGCTTTTCAGTGGGGGGTGATGCTCTGGAAAAAGGTTGAAAGAATTCCCGGGACTCATCTGGGGGCGTTGGGAAGGTGTCAGGGCAGTTACTGAGGTCGCTCCAGGAACAGGAGAAGCCACTGCAGCTGCCACAGAGCCATTGCTCCTTGTCCTTATAATTCCAAAATAGCTTGCCGGGACCAGGAAATAGACAGCCATGGGCTGGAACAGTGGAACCGAGGGCCAGGGTGCCCACTGGCCACTTCCCTCACCTCCCCCTCCCCCGCCTGCCTGAACCGTGAGCACAGCCCCATCCCCACCCACCTTAAGCAGGTCCTATTTCAAGGGAACCAAGGGGCAGGACCAGAGAGGAGCTGCTCCCCAGCCTCCTCCACAGGCACAGGTCCAGGCTTCAGGACGCTGGTGGAAGAAGAGCCTGTAGCGAGTCCCCGGGGCCAGCGCATAGGAGTAGAGATCAAGGTTGGTGAGCCACCTGCCTGGGGTCCTTTCCGTCAGCTCAGCCCCCCATGGAGGAGGACAGAGCAAGCGGCCAGGAGGGGGATGGACTGGCCGCTTGCTCCTGCTCATGCAGAAATAACATTTTTCTCAAAGATAGGAGGGAGAAAATTACTTTCCACCCCTCATCCCAGACTTGCCCAAAGCCTCTGTACCTGGATCCCAGGCGGCCTTCCTAGGGGTTCACCTGGGATCCCCTGAGCAAACTCCAGGTCTATCCCTCCCTGCAGGGGGCCGGGCCGCCACCTCCACCCATCGAAGCAAGTCCCCAGGGAACACGGAGGTGTTGCCAGTATGGGCCCAGATCCCCCAGGAAGTTGGGCCGGGCTCTTTGCCCAGGGTCTTACCCCAAACTCAAGTCCCTGCTGTTCGCTGGAAGTGTTTTGAAAAGAACAGACTGACAAATTGACGGCAGATCCAGGGCCCAGGCGGGCAGTCCACAGAGCCGGGTGACCCAGGCCTTCTCAGCTTTGCTTGTGGCTGCAGGAAGGGGCCCCGCACCCCAGGCCAAGAAAGGGCTGGGCAGTGGCAGACACAGAAGGTCAGGAGAGCCCTTTGTGGGGGGATGAGGACGATGGCCAGCAGGAAGGTGTCCCAGGACCCCCAAGCCTCAGCCCAAGGGGGCGGATTGACCAAGGCCTCAGGAGAGAAGGAGGCTGAGGCAGTGGTTTAACAGCCATAACCAAGTCAGACTCCCATCATGTGAGTCCTCAGACCAGCACGGGAGGCTCCAGGTGAACGGGACGGGGCTCCTGCCATAGAAGCTCAAACTAAAAAAAAAAAAAACTAAAAAAAAAAAAATAAAAAAAAATAAAAAATAAAAAAAAATAAAAAAAACAAAAAAAACAAAAAAAAAAAAAAAAGAAGAAGCTCAAACTATTCGTTTCTGGATTTCTAGATTTCCAGAGCAAGGTTTGCTCAAGTTCCACTATTTCTGTATGCCACTGCAATTGCTTTTTACTAAACTGAATATGTGTAGATTATCTTTTAGTTTAAGAAAGAATGTGTTTTTCAGGTTAATGTTTTTCTCTTTTGACTCAGTAGAAGAAGTTTAAAAAGTTAAAAAAATATCCAGGGAGGTCCTTTCTGCCAATTTATAGGATAAAGAAGTTTTACTTTAAGCCAAAAATGATAGCTTAAGGAACTTCCAGTTCTACGGACAAAACCAGATTACTTGAAAACCCTCCCAATAGAAACAGCAGAAAGTTCTATGCAGACGACAAGCCGCAGTCCTTTAAATGTGCGGCCACGTGTGGTGTGGGGACAGGATGACCCCCGTGTGCTCGGTGACAGCTCTCGGTCCAGGTGTCGCCTGCACATCACTCCATCACGAAGGCACATTGTGCATCTGTAACCTCTGGGCTGAGACTCTGAGTCTGTGAATAGCCTGTTTCTGCCCCTAGTTTATCCAGTGGTGGTCAGCATCCACTGCTGGTTTTTTTTCTATCACTCCTCCCCCGTTTGTTAGCAGGCATTCTTCATAGACATCAGCTGAGACTCTTCAAAAGCAGTCACAGAGCCGGGCAGGAGCCCACTATCGGAATGAGCAAAGAGCTTCCACATGTAAAGGGCTGTTGGTCATGAGTGCAGGATGAGAAACTACAGGGCCCCTGGGAAAAAAGCAAATGGAGCAAAGCTGGCTGAGCCCCACCTGCAAAGTTCTGAAGTCAGAAACACCAGCAACATATAATAGGTCCACTAAGATGTGTAAGGATAAAGTCATAACCCGTGGTAAATAAGAAACAGGCAAAATATCTATGAGTAAAACATAATGACAATAAGTGAAACTAAGAATGATTCAAAACAATTCATACAATAGAGGCAGGCTGAAAAGAATGACATTGACTGTAGCCAGAGACAGAGCAAGGAAAGGCTAGGAGATTTGAGGACAGAAACTGAAGGTCAGACACAGAGCTGGCTGGAGTTCCAAGGAAAGAACAGAGAGAAAAGGAAGAAGGGCTAAGAATGTTCCAAATCTATGACATTTGTGATCCTGAAACCAAAAGTGCACGTTCCAAGAAAGATAAATAAAAACTTACACCAGCCTAGATATCATCCTATAAATCCATAAACAACAAAAAGAAAATACTGTTTTTAAAACTAGAGAAGAAAGACATTCTTCTTAAAGAACTGAGAGCAAAATTCCCAATAACAGAAAGAGGCCAGAAAACAATGGGATAATTAGGTTGACAATAAAAGGAGAGCAAAATGTATACCTGGCAACACTTTCTAAGAGCCATGTGGGTCCATCAATAAGGGGACAGTATACCCATACATACTGGCTCCCCAAGTGGCTCAGTGGTAAAGAACCTGCCTGCCAGTCCAAGAGATGTGGGTTCAATCCCAGGGTCAGGAAGATCCCCTGAAGAAGGGAACGGTAACAGTATTCTTGCCTGGAAAATCCCACAGACACCCACAGACAGAGGAGACTGGCAGGCTACAGACTATGGGGTCACAAAGAGTCAGACACGACTGAGTGACTAACACTTCTCAGACTGGCTTGTTTTGCTTGGCATATTCACTGAAGCTTCCTCCATGTCCTTTCATGGCTTGACAGTTCATTTCTTTTTGGTGCTGAGTAACAGCCCATTGTGTGGATGCACCATGGTTTATTTATCCGTTCCCTATAAGGGCTTGGATTCCAGATTTGAGCACTTGTGAATAAAGTGGCATGGATGTCTGTGTTCGGGTTCTGTATGGACACAAGCTTTCAACACATGCTCATGTGTCATCTGTATCTTTGGTGGGGTGTGGTTCAGATCTTTTACCCACTTTTTGATCCTGTTGTTTGTTTTCTTTCTGTTGTGCTTTAGGAGTTCCCTGCATAGTTTGGATAACAGAACTTTATCAGATATGCCTTCTGCAAATATTCTCCCTAAGTCTGTGACTTGTCTTTTGCTCTCTAACAATCATTGTATTTTAAGACACAATATTCGATACAGGCTATGCCTTTAGTCCACCAAATCCAGCTGGGTGTAAATGGAAAAAAAGAGCAAGATAAAAATATTGGCAGAAACACAAAACAACAAAATATGCTAATGCATGCTGTCATTAAAAAAATAGCTTCTATTCGAAAAATTAGGAATCCATTTGAACTAAAAAAATTGACATTGTTCTTTAGCAAGTCAGATTTTTCATGTGTAGACATCCCAAGGTCATGGGGCACAGAGTAACAGAAAACAGGTGTGGAAACAGAATCACACAATACTGTTTGATAGTCTGTTGCCTGCAACCATCTTTTGAAAATTATTTTTTTAAATTTCCTAATTTCTTCCTAATGAAGAAGATTGTTTGTTTTATATTTGGGGGAAAATGTGAAGAACCAGCTTTAAATAAAACATTCTGTTCTTTCCAATGTATACATTTTAAATAATGAAGTTATTTAAAATGTTCAAGGTCCCACAGTTTTTACTTCTCTCACTTCTTAGGTTAATATTAAACATAATAATGAATTTCCAACACATCTCTCCTAAGTTTCTCAGAGAATCTTAAATTATAAAAAGGAATGACTGTTCAAAGCTTTAGAAATGACACAACCAACCCTTCCTTTTATGTACCAGTGAAATAGTTTCACCGACAAAGATGTCTTTGGAGGAGATGAAAGATCTCCACCTGGAGGAGAAATACCTGCAACCGGAAACCAAGGAAGTGAATGGAATCCTCATGACCAAGATGATAAGCGATAACTGGGACAAAATCTGGAATTTTCAAGCCAAGCCTGATGACCTTCTCATTGCAACCTACGCAAAGGCAGGTAGGTTGAAGAAAGTTGAGGTTGGGGGCTTCAGTAGAGCCGGGATGCCTGAGGGTTCCTCAGATTTTAAAATTGTAGGTTTTCACCAGGGCCAGACTCTGGCTTCCCGGTGGTACTAGTGGTAAAGAACCTGCCTGCCAATGCAGGCGACAAAGGAGATGTGGGTTCAGTCCCTGGGTCAGGAAGATCCCCTGGAGGAGGGCAGGGCAACCCACTCCAGTATTCTTGCCTGGAGAATCCCATGGACAGAAGAGGCTGGGGGGCCACAATCCAAGGGTTGCAGAGTTGGACACAACTAAAGTGACTTAGCACACAGTTCCTGGAAAAATGAAAACCACTCTTACTGATGCCCTCCAAACCCCCAGAGTCCACGAGCCTCCTTTTTATTTCAGTTCCTGATAGAGGAAGAGAAGGCCAGCCTCCCACAGAATCACATGAAAGCTCAGAGTCTGAGGAACAGCAGGAAGCTCCTAGGGGAAGCCTGTCCTCCTCCCCAGGCTCTCCTGCATGTGGAGATGGAGCTGGAACTGAGCGCTTTGCCCCAGTGGGAAAAGCGCAAGTGGTGTTAGTCCAGACCTGCACGAGTACAGAGGGAAGGAGTGGTGGGTGGGGTGGAGTGACACTTACAGAATCCTCCAAAAGGGAGAGAAGCTTGTAGGGAGAACCAGAAGGGAAGAAGCAGAGAGGCCAGGCTCTGCAGCTGGAGGAGCAGAGACCTCAGAACCCAGAGGGCTGGATGGAGGGTGAGATGGAAGCCCCTCAGTTATGTATGTATCATTCAAGCGGTAGGGCCAAGGAAGGTAGAGAATTTTTCAGCTGTAACCAGCCTGGGAATGTCTCTCGGTGGCTAGTGGACGCTGCAAGAGGAGTCCGAGATGCTCAGAACCAGGAAGGTCGCAGGGGGTGCCCCTGCCCCATAGTTCCTAACTGGCCATGTCACCGCACGTGTCTCTCTTCCATGGCTCAGGATGCCTTCCCTAGCCTCACACTGCTCCTACCACACAGCACTGCCAGCCAGGCCTGCTGGGAAAACCAGATGGGAAGGCGGCACTGCTCCTGCTTACTCCTGTTGGGAGCTCTCAGTTTCTCAAAAGTCATCTTTGTCTGGCTTGCATGTCTCTTGCTCAGATCTGAATTCAAATTGGCACTGCATCTCAGAGCAGAAATTTGCTCTCCCTTCATCTTGGAAATTATGCAGTCAACCCCCAGACTCTCCCAGAACTCTCTCTATAGCTATGTTCCCCCACTTCCCCCACGACCTCTCAATCCCCACTATACCCACACCCCATCCCCCATCCCCATGAGTCCTGCTTAAGCTTTCTAGCATGAGAATATGCCCACCTTAACCCTAGCTCCGAGGTTCCCTCCCTCCGATGCTCTGGCTTATTAACACAAGTGAACACTCTCCTCCCCCTCTGACTGTTCCTCTCCAAAAGACCAGCTCAGATGAGTCCACCTACCCATCCACGGTGGGCGACCCTCCTCCTATGAACTCCCGGGGCCCTTTGTACAGTCTTCATGGTCCTCACTGGAGACCTCTCAGTTATCAATGTATTGTCTTACATATCAATGAGAGCCAGGCTTAGCTAAGAGTCAGGGGCAATAAATGCCTTTGGTATGAAAAGGAAAATAGACATGTGGTGGGTAGGGCACATGGGCTAGTTCTTTGCCCACCCACACATCTGCATCAGTTAGGATTCAGTGTGGCTATATGTATCAGGAAACTCAAAAGTAAAAGCACTCTGGAGGTTAAAAGTCCAGGCCTGCAATGGTGGCTGCACTGATCCTCAGAAACTCTAGGTCTTTGAACTTTCTGCTCCACCATCTATAGGCTTAGCTTTTGCTTTCACAGTCCAATATGACTACTAGAGCTCCAGCCATCACATGCATGTTCCAAACAGCAACAAGGAGGCAGGAAGAGGGAAATGAGGTCATGTTCCTGCCCTTTAAAGACAGCTTCCCAAAATATAATGGTATGGCCACCTTTAGAGCAAGAAAGATTGAGAAAATAATCTTTTTATATAGCCTTTAGCTATGTGCTTGCATGCACACTAAGTGGTTTCAGTCATGTCCAACTCTTTGTGACCCCATGGACGGTAGCCTGCCGGCTCCTCTGTCCGTGGGAGTCTCCAGGCAAGAATACTGGGGTAGGATGCCATGACAACCTCCAGGGGACCTTCCTGACCCAGGGATCAAACCTGTCTCTTGAGTCTCCTGCATTGGAAAGTGGTTTTTTTACCACTAGCACCATCTGGGCAGCCCAGCCTTTAGCTATATCCCCTGGTAAAAATTGAGGATCTATTAACTTGAGAAAGATGGGGAGAATGGATATTAACTAGGCTAGAAGCTGTCTTCGGCATATTGTATCTCCTCCAACAAGACTGGAAGCTTGTTGGGGCACAGATAGTATTTGTCTCAACTTTGTATCTCCTGACATTCCTTTGAGTCAATATGCTTTCTCTCAAGCTACACGTATTAGGTTCAAAACCCTGTGGCAGATATGAGGTCTGAGGGACAGAGGGTCAAAAGGCCAGCCCCTACTCAGTGGAACTCTCAGTCTCACAAGAAGGCAGGTGTGGGGGAGCCCTTGGCTGTGGGGACAGGGGCTCAGAGCAGAGGCCCATCCACCCTGGGAGTCACGTAGGTGCTCAACATAAGCAGAGGTAGGTTTTCCTGAATATGGGAATAACTGATGTAGAATGGAGTTGCCCAGAGAGCAGGCAGAACTGAGGATAAGTAACTCTTCCAGGTACCACCTGGACCCAGGAGATAGTGGACATGATCCAGAATGACGGAGATTTGCAGAAGTGTCAGCGGGCCAACACCTTTGACCGGCACCCTTTCATTGAGTGGGCGCTCCCCCCGCCCCTCAGCTCAGGTATGTGCCGCCTGGGCCTGTGGGGCTGTGTCCTCTGCTGGGAAGGAGTCTGAGGATGATTCAGGTCAACATACCTCCGTCAGCTGTGAGAAAAGACCCTTCAGTCCCTCTGTTGAAATACGGGACTGGGCAGCTTCAGACAGCATGTCTCCTGTGATTTCTCGAGGACTCAAGAGCAGGCAAGACCATTCCACACAGGGGAGGCAGGGTTGAGGATGGCTGGCCTCCAGTGACCAGGGACCTCACCCCTGGGTCAGGTCTGCCCGCTCCAGGATGACTGGCTTCTGCTGTGTTTCATCTCTGACCTGTCTGCCAGGGATCCAAGTTAAATTATACATAGTCCCTCTGTTATTAATATCAACAAATGATGCACTTCACACCAAAGATACTAAGAAATATAGGAGAGAGCACCTTTAAAGAGCTGACAACCAATTAGGAATGAAGGGTGTGTTTTTTTAGATTTGTTTCTAACTGGAGCATAATTGCTTTACAATATTGTGTTGGTTTCTACCATACATCAGCCTGAATCAGCTGTATGTATACGTATGTCCCTTCCTTCTTGAACCTCCCTCCCAGCCCTGCATCTCACCCCTCTAGGTCATCATGGAGCCTGGAGCTGAGTTCCCTGGGCCCTAAGCAGCTTCCCACTAGCTATCTGTTTCACACATGGTCGTGCATACACGTCAGTGCTACTCTCTCACTTCATCCCATCCTCTCCTTCCCTCGCTGTGTCCACAAGTCTGTAAGGGAGTGTTTTTAGAGAGTAAATAGCAGCAAAGAGTAGCTTTGCAGTAGGACCCAACCTGATGGTGAAAAGACAGAGACTTTGGACTCAAACAATTCTGGTTTGGATTCTTATCTGGACAACCTTGAGCATGTTATTAAACCTCTCAAACTCTAATCATCCCTAAAAATTTCTAAAAATACGGCCTGTTGAAAACCCATGATTGATTGAGCCAGTCATTCCAGCACCATCAGGCAAAAAAAATTATCTTTTCTCACATCTAATTGCCATGGCCCCTTCACAAGTATTGAGTTTTACCTTCTACGTATGGGCTTCCCTGGTGGCTCACGTGGTAAACAATCCACCTGCAATACAGGAGACCCAGTGTCGATCTCTGGGTTGGGAAGATCTGCTGGAGAAGGGAATGACAACCCACTCCAGTATTCTTGCCTGGAGAATTCCATGGACAGAGAAGCCTGGCACGAGTTGCAAAAGAATGAGACAACTGAACAACTAACACACACACATATGGGTGCATTCTGAGTTTTCTGTTCTGCTCTGTTCCATTACGTGTCCCTCCTTATGCCAATACCACACTGTTTGATGACTGTAGCTTTATATGAAGACATATAACTTGGTGACACTGGGCAGGCCACCAGCCTAGGATGTAATTTGTAATGTGGAGTCAGGTAGGGGGTACCGAGCACATGGTGAGTGTGACTCCAGATGCTGGCAAAACAACAGAGATGTGGATGAGAAGTGTTAGTTGAGCAGCGGCCTTGTTGCAGGTCTGGATCTCGCCAACAAGATGCCTTCTCCGAGGACTCTGAAGACGCACCTGCCGGTTCAGATGCTCCCACCTTCCTTCTGGAAAGAGAACACAAAGGTAAGGACAGCCAGGCTTGATCCGAATACTCACAGACTGTCTCCATGTAAGAGGAAACAGCCACGGGCCTCAAAAGATAGGTGCCCAGTGCAGGTTCCAGATGGGCAGTAACCTGAGACCCCTCCCAGTGCCCACCACTCTACCCTGGATCCGTCTTTCTCCCAGAATATTCCTTCTGGGTACCAGTAGACTAGACTCCAGGCAGCGCCATCCTCATCAACTGTCAGCTGAGTCACGTTCAGACAGTGAGCGATGAGGCAGGGCGCCTGCTTCCTGGGGAGGCAGTCATATCAGTGTGACTCCTCTAGGAGCCAAGCCAGGGCTGAGTAAGGTGTGAAGGGGGTTTATTTAGGGAAAACTCGTGAGGGGGTAGGGAGACCCCTGAGGGTGGGGGGCCCAGGACCACATATGATGTCTGGAAATCATCCCCATCATGGATAAGCTCCCAGCAACAGCCATGACTCTGTCCTCTATTTTTAAATTTTTGTTTTAGCAAATTCAGACCCCATAAATGCAGTGCACACTGAATGTACTAGTGTTTTGTTTTGTTTTTGATGTCAGCTTCATCAGTGAGTCTGGAAGTCAATGAAATACAGAATATACCCCAAATATCAGCTTAGAGATTTGCAAAGAAAAGTGCAACAAACATTTGCAGAATTAAATGCTTGCCTCGGCTGGACTGTCCATCTTCCTGTGGGCAGGCTACTTTGCAGACCCAACCACAAACCCTTCCATGCTCTGGGCTGAGCCCTTTCCAGGGGAGCTACACGGTCAAAGCTATTTAGCCAAGACACTCTCTACTTAGTGCAGAGCTCGGAGATGCAGTGTGAGTGGCTGCTTTTGAGTTTCTCTGCTCTGGTTTCCATGGCACTCCATCACCTCATCTCATCCATCTCCCATCAGAGGCGTCACAGGTTTCCATATATCAAATGCCATCACCCTATTTGCTACCCTCACCATCACCCAGGTCACCATGACTTTGAAAATATCTTGATTTATCCCCACAGACACTTAACATAATTTTGCTGCTCTAGAACTAATATTATTTCCAAATGATGTTTTTAGACTCAAAGTCAGAAGACCCGCTAGCATGTGTTTTGTCATCAGATTAACAGCTTCTTTTTGAAACCAGGCCTTCTAAAATGTCAAAATTTCCATGACAGCACATTCTTTTATCTGCTGAGAGCTGTGGATTATTTGAGTAGGAGAAGATGTGGGCAAGCTTAGTCCGAGATTTTCCTGTTACAATGGGGCAGTGAGCTAAATGGAGTTCCCCAAAGACACCTGCATCCTAGCCCCTCCCAAACCCCACAAATGCACCTCACCTGTAGAGTGCACTTGGCAGGTGTGATTAAGTTGAGCATCTTGAGACCGAAGATCCTCTGGTTACCTGGACAGCCCTGAGCATCGTCACAAGGATCCTGATGAGAAGGAGGCGAGAAGGTGGAAAGACAACGTGAAGAATGTGACACCTGATGCAGAAATGGGGGCGATTTCAGGGCAGAGTCCAGGCCGAGGCGCACAGATGGCCTCAGGTTCTAGGAACTGCAGGGAATTTCGTCCCCTGCCCTGGAACCAGCCCCATGGCCAGCTGGAAACCATTCCAGTGACCCCAAGCTCCAGACTGTAAGAGAACCAACCTCTTGCTGTTTTAAGGCTCTCCACCTGGGACAATTTGTCACATCAACAGCCAGAGACTCACACAGATAGATGGCAGACTCAGAACATGTGAACATGTGGCCTTCGCGCCCACTTGGACATCTGACTCCAGACCAGAGGCATTTCAGCAGGTCCCCATCCAGCCAGGGCTTCCCCCATTCTGATTACTCAGCTTCAATTTGCAAAAAAAAAAAAAAAAAGGTGATAACCAACATAAGCATTGAGAAATGTGTTTACTTGATCCTAAGACCTTGCTGCTGGGCATCCCTTTGGGTTTTCTGAGAACATTGGTGGACACTGGAGGGCTGTCCAGTGGGAGGAAAGAGGCAAAGGGCAGGGTGCCTGCAGTGCTGGGCTCACAGGAGGAGCCAAGGCCCCAAGACCTGTGCTAATTTGACCAGATGGAAACAGCTCCCCCCACCCCCTACCCAGGGGGCTGGTCTGCTGAGTACGCAAAACACAGGGAACATGCTTGAGAAACCATCCATGGACTCCTCCCCCAGAGCCCCTGCCTACTTTGTGTCTCTACTTCTACATCTGACAGTTGACCCCACATGCAAAGGAATGAAACAGGACCACTCTCTCACACCAGACAAAAATTAACTCAAGATGGATCAAAGATCTGAATGGAAGACCTGGAACCACAAGACCCCTAGAAAAGAATACAGGTAGTACACTCTTTGATATCAGTCTCAACAATGATTTTCTTGGATTTGACATCAAAAGCAAAAATAAACAAGTGAGACTACATCAAACTAAAAAGCTTCTGCACAGTGAAGGAAACCACCAACATAAGAAAAAGGAAACCTAATGGGAGGAAATACTTGCAAATCCTATATCTGACAAGGGGTTAATATACAAAGTATATGGAGAACTCACTCAACTCAGACGGAAAAAAAAAAACAAGCAATTTGTGACTCTATCAAAATTGTAAACATACCTTCCCGTGTCCTGCAATTCACAGTGCAGACTTGGTCACAAAATTTTCCAAAACACCTTTCCCAAAAAAAAGGCCTTTACAGCCCAGGGCAGCCTGGGTGGCGGGTAGGAGGAAGGGTGGTGGGACAAGCTCAGAAGCAGCTCTGCCTCTCCCAGGAGGGGACAGGTCACCAGCAGCTCCAGTGGTACTGGGGTCCCGCGATCTTATCAGGGATGATGGTCACTGTGAGGAGGCAATTCCTTGGGTGCTCAGAAGGCAGAGGCAGCCCCGCCCTACAACTAGGGTAGACACCCTGCTCAGTGACAGCCAACGGGACCTTCCTCTCCCCGCCTGAGTAACACCTCGTGGCCTCCCCCGTCCTGGAAATAGCAGAGGGAGGGTGACTGCAGCACTTGTCATGCTGAGCAGAACACCTGAGAGAAAGGGCGTGTTGTCACCGACTCTGCTTAGACCACAGCTGTAATCAGAACTGTGCCGGGCAAACTGGAGAGGGTCACAGAAAACATAGGTCTAGTCACTCAGACAGGATGGTCCAAGACAGCAGTCCCCAGCCTTTCTGGAACCCGGGACCGATTTCATGGAAGACAATTTTTCCACGGACCAGGGTGGGGAGCGGGGACGATGGTTTGGGGATGATTCAAGCGCATTACATTTTTGTGCACCTTATTTCTAATCTAATGCTACTGATCTGACAGGAGATACCAGTCTAAGGACCTGAGGTTGGGGAAAGTGAAAGTGTTAGTCGCTCAGTTGTGTCCAGCTCTTTGCGACTCTATGGGCTGTAGCCCCCAGGCTCCTCCGTCCATGGGAGTCTCCAGGCAAGAATACTGGAGTGGGTATTCATTCCCTTCTCCAGAGGCTGTTTCTGACCCAGGGACTGAACCTGAGTCTCCCACATTTCAGGCAGATTCTTTACCATCTGAGCCATCAGGGAAGCCCCAAGAATACTGGAATGGGTGTTTCCAAGGAATCTTCCCAACCCAGGGTCCGTCTAGCAGCAAGGGCTAAGGTCAAAGGTCTAAGGTCCTTCAAACAACATGGGCTCTTCCTGAACAGTAACCTTTCCTGTCTTGTTCTCTGTGTCCATCCCTTTCCTGGCTGATTTCAGATCATCTATGTGGCCAGGAACGCCAAGGACTGCCTGGTATCCTACTACCATTTCTCAAGAATGAATAAGATGGTGCCAGACCCTGGCTCCTGGGAGGAGTATATCGAGACCTTCAAAGCTGGGAAAGGTGAGCGAAAGGAAATTGAG
Organism: Cervus elaphus; assembly: GCF_910594005.1. NCBI lineage: Eukaryota > Metazoa > Chordata > Mammalia > Artiodactyla > Cervidae > Cervus > Cervus elaphus. The sequence continues at coordinate 59,815,509 of NC_057825.1, forward strand.
GTCCATGCCTCCGTTTTCAATCACCCACATATCAGAGAGGCATGACTTCTGCTGAGCGACTGGGCTGCTCGAGGTTCTGGGAGGACACAGGTGTTGCCCAGACAGGGTTATTGTTCAGGGGTCACTGTCCAGAGGTCACAATAAAATGCTACTTAGAACACTGTGGGTAGAGGGTAACAAACTCACAGGTGATGGTGCAGGATCCAGGGGCATGGCCGGGTGCTGAGGCAGTTCCTAGGGAGACAGTCAGCCACAGGGAGTTGCAGGGAAAGAATCACCCTGCACACACCCCTGGCCCCAGGTGGGGCCCAGAAGACAGAGGATCCAGTGACACTGACCACAGGCTCAACCTCGCAGCAGGAGGAGGGTGGGGGTGGCTTGGGGGCCAGGGGAGGACACTGTGCACCCCCTTCCCCCATTCTCCATCACAGACAGTAAAGGGGCCCAAACATCTGGTCATTGGGATTCTTCAGAATGGATTCACAGTCAGCCTGTGGTGGTGTTCAGTTGCTCAGTTGTATCTGACTCTACAATCCCATGAACTGCAGCACACCAGGCTTCCCTGTCCTTCACCATCCCGCAGAGTTTGTTCAAATTCACGTCCATTCAGTTGGTGATGCCATCCAACCATCTTATCCTCTGTCACCGTCTTCTCCTCCTGACCTAAATCTATCCCAGAGTCAGGGTCTTTTCCAGTGAGTCAGCTCTTTGCATCGTGTGGCCAAAGTATTGGAGCTTCAGGTTCAGCATCAGTCCTTCCAATAAATATTCAGAATTGATTTCCTTTAGAATTGATAGGTTTGATCCCTTTGCAGTTCAAGGGACTCTCAAGAGTCTTCTCCAACACCACAGTTGGAAAGCATCAAATCTTCGGCTCTCATCCTTCTTTATGGTCCAACTCTCACATTTGTACATGACCACTGGAAAAACCATAGTTTGGACTATATGGGCCTTTGTTCCCTTAATCAGCATGTTGGGGACCAGTATTTATCTCAAAACACTGGTCTGGCCCCATGCAGCAATGTAAGGGGAACACAGACCTGCCTCCTGCCCTCGGGACAGTTTCTCATAAGGGAATAAATTCAAGGGTGGGAACAGAAGCCACGGAATCCAGGGTAATTTTAATCAACTCCCTAAAAAAACAAATAAAACCCTGTCTCTGCAAATAAGAATTCTAGTTGTGTTTTTCAAATGTCCTCTTTTATTTGAGACACCAGCACTCATTTCAGAAGCTTCAGGTTAATACTGACACCCCCTCCTTTCTCCCTCCCGTCAGTGCTGTGGGGCTCCTGGTACGACCACGTGAAGGGCTGGTGGCACGCCAAGGACCAGCATCGCATCCTCTACCTCTTCTACGAGGACATGAAGGAGGTGAGGACCATGCGACCACCGCTGCCGTGTCCTTGAGGGATCAAACTATAGTCACACCTGCACGTGGACTGCCCACACCAGGCCTCTCTTCCTGATGCCCTGTCCAACTCAGCTTTATCCTCAAACAATGCAACTACTTTTGTTTTTCATTTTTTCTCTCTCGTTTTCTTTTTTCTTTCTCTAATCTTTATTTTTTCCTTAATATATTTATTTTATTGAAGTATAGGCGACTGACAATGTTTCAAGTACACAGCAAGGTGATTCCGTTATACATATACACATATATTATTTTCAGATTATTTTCCATTATAGGTTATGACAAGATATTGACTATAGTTCCCTGTGCTATATAGTAAATCTTTGTTGCTCATTGCATCTGTATTTTTTAATTAGAAATCTAGCATTCTATTCATATTAAGTCAAACAAGTGGAATCAAAATGTCATATATTTTTTCTTTAAAAATCTTCCAACTTTGCTTCTGTTCACAATTTTCAGATGATCCTCCACTCAGGAAATCTCACGCACTTTTACAATCTGATTAATCCTGCCACTCACAAACCATGTTTCTTTGCCTACAAAATGCAAATCAGCTCTTTTTGTGTCTCAGGATATTCCCGGGAAGATTTAGAAGCTGACTTGTAAAGCTCCTGGCATCCACACCCCAAACCCACTCCACACACTGAAGTTTAGTCCACACAGACGCTGGCAGGACTGGTCCCACGTGGTCCCACTCATCGAGTGTCCAGGGCATCACATGGTCACTCTTGAACCCAGGGATCAGTGCCCTAGAATTACAAAACCACCCCTGGACCTGTGCTGAAAGGTTCTCTGGAATCTGGTCAGATGCCAAAGGTCCTTCTCTGCATGTCTGTGATCAGAAAGAACAGGCCACAAGGGCTTTTGCTTCTGGGTCAGTGTGAAGTCCCCGAATTCTGCCTCTGACAGACCTCGTGTTTAACTTGCTGAGCCATCTCTGGTCCTAGAGTCACTCCCCTCTTTCTGTGCCTCTGCATCTCCTCCTCCAGGGGCACGCTCCCTACCCTGAAGCCCATGCTCACCCTGCATGCGTGCATGCAGGCAGCACGCTTCCGGACAGGCGTTGCAGGGCTGTGCTCATGTTTCTCCCCCCTCCTTCTCGGTCAGCCTCCCTGGGGCTAGGAGAGCCCTCATGTCTAAGTCCTTCCTCCCCAGAACCATCCAGCGCCATCCACAGTCATTCTCCCAAGGAAGACACATTGACTGTAATTGAGCTGCTCCCTTAAGCCGTCCCTCCCCAAACACAGTTCATCTAACAGAACATCACCCCTTCATGGAAAACCCCTAACTACTTGGCTTTTTGTGACTGTTCCACATACAGGATCCAAAGCGGGAAATTCAGAAGATCCTGAAGTTCCTGGAAAAAGAGGTGTCGGAGGAAGTTCTGGACAAAATCATCCATCACACGTCCTTTGAGGTCATGAAGGAGAACCCGATGGCCAACTACACCACGCTGCCCACCAGCATCATGGACCACTCCATCTCCCCGTTCATGAGGCGAGGTACACAAGGGAGGGATGGAGAGAGGGAGTGAGGGAGGCCCACACGCTCAGAGGTTGGACAGGACTCCAGCCCCTTCCTGTTTCCCGGTCATGCTTCCGGCTCCCGCACCTGTGCTGTTGGCGACACTCCCAACAGTGTCCGAGGAGCAGACCCCATAATCTGCCCTGTGCCAGCCCCTGGGTGCATCCTTACCCACCCCTCTCCCCGGAATCACTGAGGTTTCGCCTCCTTGCAGGAATGCCTGGGGACTGGAAGAACTACTTCACCGTGGCTCAGAACGAGGACTTTGACAAGGACTACGAGAGGAAGATGGCTGGGAGCACCCTGACCTTCCGCACGGCCCTCTGAGTCTCAGGGCCCAGCGAGGCCTCCTCACTGACTTTAGACATGTGAGCCTCACCATCAGGATGCCGAAAAAAATGACTCCCTCGCTTTCATCCTGAGCTTTGCACACTGTCTGTAGAACCCATGTCCTAAGATACTCAAAATACAATCAAACCCTGAGTAGTAAGTTTAAAGTTAAATCGCTCGGTAGTTCACAGAGGCCCAGCCATGTGAGGAGCTGGAGCAAAGTGAACGCACGACTTAATCCCAACATTAGAGCACACCACCTGGTGAGTTTCCCGGGGTCAAGGCTAGAGGAAAGAGAGAAAAGGGTCAGCCCAGACCTTCAACACAAGAGAGATGCAAAGAGATGAGGAGAGGGCCCTGGAGAATGCAAGAGGGACCAGGTCTTATCCCCTGAGGTCCCGAGCGAGAGACAGAGAGGGCCTCACTCACAGAGACCCCAGGCCTCGAGGCTCAGGGCCTGGAGGGGTGGGGGGAGCGGGGTCTGAGGCTCAGACTGAGACACGGATGGTCTCAAGTCCAGGAACCAAACCATAGGATCTCGGGGCAAATATAGGCCAGAAAGCCAAGGAGGTTTTATTAATATATTCCAGGTAGATTTTTTGGAGAGATAGGAAAGAAGCCCCAAATTAGCCCAAGAGAAATGAAATAGAAGAGAACAGCCAGCACCACGGGCACCTACCTCCAGGACAAGGTGACCGTCCTGTCTCTGGAGGAATCAGCACCATGTTATTCTTTGTAGACAGATGCTCTTAGAATTCAGAGAGGGCAATGGCAACCCACTCCAGTACTCTTGCCTGGAAAATCGCTTGGACGGAGGAGCCTGGTGGACTGCAGTCCATGGGGTCTCTAGGAGTCGGACACGACTGAACAACTTCACTTTCACTTTTCACTTTCATGAATTGAGGAAGGAAATGGCAACCCACTCCAGTATTCTTGCCTGGAGAATCCGAAGTACGGGGTTGCCTGGTGGGCTGCCGTCCATGCGGTCGCCCAGAGTCAGACACAACTGAAGCAATTTAGCAGCAGCAGCAACAGCTCTTAGAACTGTCGGGACGGCTGAGTCATTTAGTTTCACGTGTCCTGATTCTCCTTGTTAAAGCCTGCTCAAGGAAGCGTCCGCCCTCATTCACACAAGTTGTACTAAGGTCAGTGCTTTGTTTTAAACCAGTCAGGAAATAGATGACTACTGAGAACCTACTCTACAGCTCAGGGAGCTCTACTTGATACTCTGTAATGGCCTATATGGGAATAGAATCTAAAAAGAGTGGATATATTCACTTTGCTTTGCACCTGAAACTAACCCAACATTGCAAATCAACTAGACCTGAATAAATTTTTTTTTAAAAAATAGATGTGTCAAAAAACAAGTAAAGAAAAGAAAGAAAGTTGGGAAGTTTCCCTCTGTAGGCGTGCCGCTTTCCTGTCAGGTACAGAGAGCCACCTCCTCCTCCAAGGACCTGAGTCAACCCTGTCTGCAGCCTGTGGTCTTTCACCTTCTAAGCAAGCATGCAAATCATTAACCACAGGACAGATAATCCTGTGTGTGTGTGTGTGCCTGCTCCCCGACACGTGGCCTCTCAGGTGAAACCACAGGGAACCCACTCCCCGTGGGGCAGAGGGAGGGGACCCAGCTGGTGGGGGTCCCAGGATAGCACATCCCCTACTCGGGGAACAAGTCCTGCTGTGATGGGGGGAGGGGCACAGACTCGGGTTAGGTCTGAGCCGAGGGACTGAGATACAGCACCTAGAGAAGATGGAGGTGAATGCCCCATGCCATGAGAATTCACACTGAGGTTTGCCGAGCCCCTCAACCCCCAGAAGCATGTTTAGTTTTCTGAAGATGTTCCTTTATAAACAGCCTTGGGGCATTCAGGTTGGTATGCAGTTATGTCTATGAAAGTGCTAGCTTCTCAGTCATGTCCGACTCTTTACAACCCCATGGACTACACCCTACCAGACTCCTCTGTCCATGGGATTCTCCAGGTAAGAATATTGGACTGGGTTGCCACGCCCTCCTCCAGGGGCTCTTCCCAATGCAGGGTTTGAACCCACTTGTTCTGTGTCTCCTGTATTGGAGGGCAGGTTCTTTACCAATGAGCCACGTGGGGAAACAGTTTTCTCTACATGGATCTAAAATTGAAAAAACCACTTTGACATCATGAAGCAATCTGAACAATCTTCACACAGGAAGGCTGTCCACTTCCAGTGAGAGGCCTTGGATGTCAGCATTGTTTCTGGAAATCGTGACCAGTGTGTCAGCCGTCAGAGAGGCTGAGTTCTTCCATATCTCAAATGCTCAGGCAGGGCCTGACTCTGCTTCTCCTGCAAGCTTACAAGAGCAGGTACCACCATCAACTAGTCCCCAGGCATTTGCTTTTCTGTTCTCCACAGGTGAATTCCACCAAACATTTATTTTGCTTACCTTTTTATTTTATATTGGAGTTGATTAATGGGGCTTCTCAAGTGGTGCTAGTGGTAAAGAACACACCTGCCAATGCAGGAGACATAAGAGACACAGGTTCGATCCCTGGGTCAGGAAGATCCCCTGGAGGCAGGTACAGCAACCCACTCCAGTATTCTTGCCTGGAGAATCCCCTGGACGGAGGCGCTACAGTCCATCGCAAAGAGTCAGACACGACTGAGCAAGTGACCATGCATGCATATGTGATTAATACATTAATATGTTGATTAATACATTTCTTTTTGAGACACTTTTGGGCTCCTTTGTAAGGAGGAGACTAAAGACTATAGGCAGCCAACCTATCTAAACTTCCTGCACCTGGAGCCTATAGATTTGGAATTCATCGTGAATACACACTCCACGTGCTTCCAAAACTCTAAATGTCACCTCTGTGGATCACTCCTGTACCCCCAACCTTCTCCAGGGCTGTTGTGTTTCCAGCTTCTAGGGAGACAGTCCCACTGTCCGACCTCTGGCCCCTAAGACTCAGAGATGTTTATAGCCTAAGTCCCTCTCACCTCATCCGCACCCCATCCATCTACTGCCCCTCAGGTCCACCTCTGTTCATGGAAGCATGGCTTTCCTGGGCATTTTTCTCCTTGATCTCCCATAACTTATATACTCTGATGTTCAGTTCAGTCTCTCGGTCATGTCGGACTCTTCATGACCCCATGGACTGATGCACACCAGGCTTTCCTGTCCATCACCAACTCCTGAGCTTGCTCAAACTGATGTTATGATATAAAATTAATACTTAAATAATATGATGAAAAGTCAAAGAATCGTATGTTACATGATAAAGGACACAAGAGGGGAGGAAATAAAGATATTTGTATGTAAACACACACATAACACAATAAGGAGGAACTCATCTGCTGACCACAGTCCTTGTCTCTGTAACTGCCTCTCCCACCACCTGCTCCGATGCCCCTTTGCCCCCAGCAAGCAGCTCAATGTTATGATTCTGACCTGGGACCTCAGGGTTCCTTGCTGAAGGGTCTGGACCATGAGCTGTCCTCCTGAGAGGGGTTGCTGTTGTTTTCCATTGACCTTGAGTATGGGGCATGGTGACACGGAGACACCCCACAGGGCCTCCTGGATCCAGACTCCCTCTTCCTCACCTTCCATGGATGGATGGATGGACAGATGACTGACAGAGGGTACATGAATGGATGGATGGATGGACAGATGGGTGGATGGTTGGATGATAGATGGGTACAAGAATGAATGGATGGATGACGAATGGATGGATGGAGAGATGATGGACAGATGGGTGGGTAGATGAATGATAGATGGATGGATGAATGGACAGATGAATGATAGGTGCATGAATGGATGGATGGGTGAGTGGATGAATGATAGATGAACAGATGATTGATGGATGGATGGAAGGATGGATGGGTGGATAGATGATAGATGGGCTCATGAATGGCTGAAGGATGGATGGATGATAGACTGATGTCTACTACAGAATCTACTACAAAATCTCAGTACCTCTTTTTGTTCTCTCTCCTTTGTTTCTGAGGGTCTCTTATCTTTGTACATAATCTCCAGCTTTCTCTGCCACCCCCCGAGCACTTGGCATCTTTCTAAAACTTTACAGAGATTACAGGAGCAAGTATTCAAGCTAACAGTCTTCTCCAGTGGCCCCTTAGGTCTCCCGACAAATGGAGAGAAGGCTCGTCCTCTTGCTGCGGCCTAGTGTCCACAAAACTGTGCTCTCAGTCCCACCCCCCCGCACTGGAGACAAGGCACACAGTGCCGCTGGTCCCCAGAGGACAGAAGCCCGCCTCTGGACCAGGAGCGTCAGTGCTATCGAGAGTAAACGCTGAGTCAGAGCCCTGATGGGAGGAGGCCAGTCCCTGGACAAGGAAGCTGTGTCAGGCCCAGGCAGCCGCAGTGCTGAGCGTGGGGCTACGTGCCTCAAGGAGAGGTCCAAGGTGACTGGACCTCCTGCTGCCCGTCCTCAGCTGAGCTCAGACGGCCTGCAGGGCGCTCAAGTCTCCCTCTGCCAAACCAGGACCCAGTCCCCAGTCTTCTCGCCTGGAGACGCCAACTGTGAGTAATAAAAACGTAGAGAGGATGGACTTATGACTCTTTCTTCAGTTAGTCCTTCAGATGAAATGGAGTAAAACATTGAAAACAAAATGGTATTAATTTGGAAGGGGGTGGGATTGTTAGCCCTTAAAAAGCAAGAACACATTTAGATGATCCTGACTAATGAAAGATGTTTTTTTAAACTTATTTTCTAGATGTGTTCATATATAATTAATATGTTACATAGTGTAAGTTTAAGGTATAGAAGGTGTCCATTTGACACAAGTACACATCACAAAATGACCCCCACCAGAATGTCACATAATTACAATTATTTCTTTGCGGTGAGAACGTTTATTATATACTTTCAAGTATATGATAAGTATTGTTAACTCTAGTCACCATGCTCTGCATTAAATCCCACAATTTATGGGTTTCCCAGGTAGTACTCGTGATAAAGAACCCGCCTGTCAGTACAGGAGACACAAGAGCCGTGGATTTGATCCCTGGGTTGGGAAGAGCCCCTGGAGGAGGGCGTGGCAAACCACTCCAGTATTCTTGCCTGGGAATCCCATGGACAGAGGAGCCTGGCAGGCTACAGTCCACGGGGTTGCAAAGAGTCGAACACAAGTGGTGCGACTTAGTACACACATTCCTCCTTTAACTGGGAGTTTGTATCTTTTGACCAGCATCTCCCTAGTCCTCCTGGCACCACCATTTTACACTTTGACTCTGTTGTGAGTTCGACATTTTTTAGAGATTCCACTTGAAGTGATTCCATACAGTATTTGTCTTTGTGTGTCTTACCTGACTTCACACAATGCCTTTAAGGTCCACCCACATTGTACAATGTCGTGAACATGTAGTTTGTGGCATAGGATGAGGAGCCATATATCCCGTGGAACAGTTCTGCTTACTGGAAAGGTCCTGCTTTCCTCTGCTCCATCACGGAGCCACTGCTATCCTGGAGCATTGAACCAAAATCAAAATACAATTACGATGAAACGAATATAACATTGCATGTCAATTACACTTCAATCTTAAAAGTCCAATCATGGAATTGCAGAGCTCTCAGTTAAGGTAACAAGAATCCTGTCAATTAACTAAAAGGGAGCAGAAAAATCATGCAACTGGCCCCCATCCCACCCAGGATTAAGGTAAAATAATCCCAATTGAAAAACAGAAGCCAATCTCATCACTCACTTAACATAAGACAGGTTGTGTGCTGTGAGCTTAGTCGTTTAGTCGTATCCAACTCTTTGTAACCCCATGGACTATAGCCTGCCAGGTTCCTCTGTCCGTGGAGATTCCCCAGGCAAGAATACTGGAGTGGGTTGCCATGCCCTCCTCCAGGGGATCTTCCTAAACCAGGGATAGAATCCTGGTCTCCCACACTGCAGACAGATTCTTTACCATCTAAGCCACCAGGGAAGCCCATAAGACAGGTTAACAGGAGAAAAAACTAATTTAATTTTTACACACAGGAGCTCATAGAAATATGAGACCTGAAGAAGTGACAAATAGACAGCTTTTACACCTTTAGACAAAGAAATAAATTTGTGAATAACAAGCAAATTTGTGAAAGAGAGAAAGAGTTTGGGGCATGGGGTAAATTGATGAGAAAGTGTCACCATCAGGAAGAAGGAAGTAGGTTTACTTACCCAGCCTTCTTGGCCCTGAATCCGAGTCTCTGGGGGTAAGGATGCTTCTTCCTCTTATTCGGGGAAGTGGAGGGCCCTTCACCCGGGAGATTTATCTTTAAGGGGGACAGAGTGAGTCAGTGTCTTTCTTATATCACCTATTTCTTAAGTAACTTTGACTAAAAATTCTGGGGCAGCTGCTTGTGCCCCTGACAGCAAAAAGTTCTGGGTTACCACGTGGGGGACACAAACCCTCCCCACAAGGTCCCCACCTCCTGCAGGCACTAGGACCCCTGACTCAGGTAATTTGAGCCTTGGCAGTTGCCATCCAGGCAGCTGGCCACATCCTTAGAAAGTGCCCTCTGAGCTCACTGACCCTTGGTCCAGCCTCTGGGCTCTGATTTTCAGCTGAGACTTGAAGGTAAGGATATGGCTTAAAAGAAATCCTTTACTTAATGCATTGGTTTACTTTTTTAATCTTTACTGTTAGTAATGTAGGTGCGACTATTAGCTAATCAGTATTAGCTAATCAGTAGACAGGACTGATTAGCTCAAGCCAGAAAGAATTTTCACGAACCTAAAAAAGTAGAGATATTGTTGGTGCTGGATTTTGAGGCTTAATCAGGTTCATGTTTGGGGCAGAACCACATTGTAGGATGCATGTCTGTCACCAAGGGGTGCAGTATCTTCTTGTCTTTCTTTCCGGGATGTCAGAAACCACGAATGATAAATGTCTAGCTTCTTTCACCACTTTGGGCTACAAGGCAACATTACAATTCTATGATTTATTATTCATCTATTGGCTAGAATGATTCTATGAAGAGAAACTTCTTTTATCTGCTATTAAGTATTCAGCAGAACAGTTACATAGAAAAGTCAGGAAGAACCATTTACTCTTTTCCTCCATTTATGATTTCAACAGTTGGTTTCTAAGCTTCAGCAAAGGCCTTTGTCATAGTCCCCTTGGGCTGTTGTAACCACACACCACAGACTAAGCAGGTTACACAACAGAAAGGTGTTTTGTCACAGCTCTGGAGGTGGGGAAGGCCCGGGTGTGGCCGGCCTGGTCTCTCCCAAGGCCTCTCTCCTGGGTGTGCAGGCTGCTCCTCACTCACTCTGTACAGCGGCAGCCCTGGCTTTAATCTCCAGCTCTAACAAGAACGCACCCAGGTTGGATGAGGGCCACCCTACTGGCCTCACCTTAACTCAGTCACCGCCTTAAAGTCTTGTCTGCAAATGCAGTCACACACTGAGGGCCTGGAGATTAGGGCTTCAGCATACAAACCTGATAGGGGTGGCATCTGTCTATAATCGTGACCAGTGAGTGAATGCCATTGCCCCAGAGATAGAGCACCACAAACTCGGCCACTTTAGAGGACACACACTAATCATCTGATGATTTTGGAAGTGAGAGCTCTAAGCAGGCATCTCGGGGCAGAACCATGGTGCCAGCAGGGCCCTGACCCTTCCTGCAGGTCCTGGGAGCACTGGCTCAGGGCTCATGCTTTCTGTCGGCAGAATTCAGCCCCTATGACCATGGGCCAAGGTCCACGTCCCTGCACTGTCGGCTGGGGGTCCTTCTCAGCTCCCTGGGACCGTCCCTGGGCTCCTGTCCCCTCCCGCTTCAGGTCAGTGGTGGCCTGGGTGTCCCGCCAGGCTTTGAGTCCCTCTGGCCTCCTGGGCTACTGCATCCCTCAACTGGCTTTTCCATGCCTCCCGCTCTCTTCTACTCGTCCTTGGGGTCACATTAGCAGGCAGGCTTTGGCTGCATTTTTGAGCAATTATTGTTGTTCAAGGGGCTCTGAGCAGCCTCACTTGTGTGAGGGTGTTAACACTCCTTCCTAATAAATCCTTGATTTATTTACAAATTAAAACAGAAAAGTTTATAGAAGACCTACCGTGAAAGACCCATTAGAAGCTTTGTTCTCTTCCCTCCTCCCTCCCGAAACCCACCATACTCTCAGGACTTTTGTCCAAACTCTACCTTCTCGGACACTTTGCAAACACAGCTGCCCCTCAGTCTCCATTCTGAAGGACTGGACTTGCTCTGAGGTCAGGAATCCCATGACAGGCCTGGATGTGGTGAGCACTAGCCTCCCACCAGCTCCCCGGCAGGGCTGCACCAGCCCCCCACTCAATTCCCAATAACCATTTATAGGCACATCTTCAGGAAGAAGATGAAAGGAAGAGAAGGCAGCTTCTCCTGCCTTTCATTTCTTTTAAACTTTTTATTTTGTCCTGGGGTATAGTCGATTAAAAATGTGATCATTTCAGGTGGACAGCAAAGGGACTTGGTCATAGATACACATGTATCCATTCTCCCCAAACTCCCCTCCCATCCAGGCTGCCACATAACCCGTTGAACAGAGTTCCCTGAGCTATACAGTATGCCCTTGTTGGTCATCCATTTTACATATGGCAGTGTGTACATTTCCATTCCAAATTCCCTAACTATTCTGGAAGGACCCTTTCATTTTATGCAAGAGTCAGAATGAGTTAACAAGTATAAGGTGTTCAGCCGAGCACAAGTGGATCTAAGTATCCAGTGACTGTTAGATTCTGACTATTGCCAGTGTCCCTAGTGGCAGCAGTCAGCATCTCTGGAATCACAGTAGCCAGCTATCCTAGGAAATAGCAGCAGCTCCTCCTGTCTTTCTCATTTCATGCATTTAGGACTCTTTCAACAGAACAACAAAACAAACAACCTGATTCTAAATCAGACAAAGAATTTAAATAGACATTCTCCAGAGGAAACATACAAATGACAAATGAGCACATTTGCGGGGAAATGAAACTCAAAAGCACAATGAGATGCCGCCTCACACTCTTTAGGATGTTAAATTAAATTAAATTAAAAATTAAAAAATTAAATTAAATTAAAAAACAACAACAACAACAGAGAATAACAAGTGTTGGTAAGGATGAAAAGAAACCAGAAACCTCATATACCGCCGGTGGCGATGTAAAAGTGCAGCCGCTATGGGTGACGGGATGGCAAGTCCTCAGAAGAGTGAACATAGACTCATAAATGGTCCAGCAACCCCACTTTGGGGTATTTACCCAAAAGGACTGAAAGCAGGGTATTGAAGAGGTATTTGTACACCCATGTTCATAGCAGTTTCATTCTCAACAGTTAAAAGTTAGAAGGGTCCATGCATGAATGAATGAATAAAATTCAGTCCTTATCAGCTTGTTTGTTTACAAACAGTTCTGTTGTTATTTTTCTGGGAATGTGCTAAATCTCTGATGTTGAGATTTTCTATACAATTGTCTTTCCACTTATTTACGTCTTTTCACTTTTTTCCTCTGCACCTCATGGGAATGAAAAATTTCATTTATTTATATGAATAAAGATTTATAGTGACTTCCCTGATAGTCCAGTGATGAAGAATTCAGCTTTGATGTGGGCTTAAGTTCAATCTCTGGTCAGAGAACTAAGATTTCGCATGCCTCGCAGCCAAAAAAAAAAAAAGACAAAATATAAAACAACATCAATATTGTAACAAATTCAATAGACATCTTTAAAAGTGATCCACATAAAAAAAATTTATATCTCATAGATTCTTTGTGAAACTCAATACCTGTGTTTATATACATAATGTATTTATATGTATATTTACATTTACATTTGGATTTTTCTTTTCTGCTGTTGTAAACAAGATCTTTTCTACCACCATATCTTCTTGTATATGAACAATGTTCATGTTTTACATAATAAATTGGTACTCAGCCAAAAATAAATAAATAAATGAAATGCAGTGCTTTCTGAGGGTGAATTCACTCTTAGAAAGGAAGGAAATTCTGACACCTGCTACGACATGGATGGATCTTGAGGACATTATGGCAGGTCCTCAATGGACAAGCACTGTCTGGTTCCCCTTGTGTGAGGTCCCTGGAGGAGTCAGGCCCACAGAGACAGAGTATAGAATAGTCGGGGCTGGGGACAGGGGAGGGGATGAGGAATTAGTGTTTAATGGGTGGTTTCACTTTGGGGAGATAAGACATTCTGGAGATCATGGTGGTGACAGTTGAGCAACAATGAGCTTGCATTTACAAGTGGATAAAATGGTAAACGCCATGTGATGAGTACAGAACCACAATTTTTCAAAAACCTCCTCTATTCTCTACCCATAGGAACTGCCGTCTCATCCCCAGACCCCATGGCCCTAATCACGGCGGGGACACAGCCCTCACTAGGGGAGGTGGCGGGGATCCCCCTGCCGGCCACCACCGTGGACAACTGGCCCCAGATCCAGGGCTTCGAGGCCCAGCCGGACGACCTCCTCATCTGTACCTACCCTAAGTCAGGTAGCTGTGGGCTGGGTCGGCAGGCTCCCTCGGGGCCACAGTCCCTGGAGGGATGCCTGTGGGGGGTCAGAGGGCCCTGCTCTCCTGCCCCAAGGACAGGCTCCTCGGGGAGCTTGAGCCCCTGGGTTTATGGGCTTACGGCTTTAGGGGACCCACCTGCTGGGCTGTGGGCCCTTGGGTGGGGGAGAGGTCGACCTGAACACCCATCAGTCCACCAGGGTGCAGGAGGCAGTTGTCTGACCAGTTTCTGCCTCTCATCTCTCCATCTGGCCGCAGGGACCACGTGGATCCAGGAAATTGTGGACTTGATTGAGCAGAGTGGGGATGTGGACAAGTGTCAGCGGGCGGCCATCCAACACCGCCACCCATTCCTCGAGTGGGCCCGGCCGCCCCAGCCCTCCGGTGAGCCCTCCTCCCTGCTGCCCCACCCCTGGCCAGGGCCCTGGTTACGACTAGTGACCCTGCATTGACCAACAGGTCATCTCCCAGAGCCCAGGGTCACCTGCCAGCTCTTCCTGGGGGTTTGGACACAGGTGCCAGGACATGTGTCCTCATCACAGTATCATCCAGTTGGTTTAAGGACGTGGAGGTATTTGCATCAGCGTCTGATTCCCACACAGGAGCAGCTGCTTCTAGGGAGAAGGTCGTGCCTTCTTGATCTCAGGGACACACTCTCTTCCCACCCATAACACATAGATCACACAGAGCAGGTGCCGGGTTGGTGTCTCCAAGGAGCAAGTAGGAGTCAGGACCCATAGGCCATCAGGGTCACAGTTCTCAGAGAGGAAGAAAACAGCCAGCACACCGGGCAAGTCGGTGGGGATGGGGGCCTATGCTCTGGGACCCCTCTCCCTTGGCTCCTCACCCCCAAACTGACTGAGATCCTGCAGCTGCAGAGCATGTGCGCCCCCCGCAGGTAAAGGCCATGGGCCCACCATGAAAGCTCCCAAGAGCAGAAAGGTAGGCGGGTGACCAACACGCTGGACAGAGCACTGGACAGAGGTCCCCCTGTGAAGCTTGTGGGACAAGGTCCTCCTCTCGATCTCTTTAAAGGTGTGGAGAAGGCCAGAGCAATGCCCCGGCCCCGGGTGCTAAGGACCCACCTCCCCGCCCAGCTGCTGCCTCCATCCTTCTGGGAAAGCAACTGCAAGGTACCAACATCTCAGGACAGAGAGAGCGAATGCTCCAGCCCCAAACATCCTCCGTCATGTGCGCTTCTCCACCTCCCGGGCTGAGGATCCAGAGTCACGGTTGAGATGAAACCCATGGGACGCTTGGTGGGGACAGCAGAGGTACTGAGCGCAGTGAGGCCTAGAACGTATCCACACTGTTACCATGAAGCTGACCTTCAAGGAGACCAGGATGAAGGCATTCAGGGGCCATCACAGCCACCATTACAGCTTCTGTCTGTCAGGAGGCCCTGGTTTCTGGATAAACATTGTTCTAGGAGACCAAGGGGGCCACAAGGAACCAGCTGCCTTGTGGGAGGAGCCAGGAAGGGAGGCGGGGACCCCAGGGAGTGTGGGTGGCACAGCCCAGGTGAGTAGCAGGCACAGGCCCCCTGGGACAGCTGAGTGTTGGTGACCCTGTGAAAACCACCCTCTATGACACTTCACTCCCTCTCTACACTCTTTCCCTCAAGTTCCTCTATGTTGCTCGAAATGCCAAGGACTGTCTGGTTTCCTACTACCACTTCCAGAGGATGAACCGGACGCTTCCCGATCCAGGCATCTGGGACCAGTACTTTGAAACCTTCATCAGTGGAAAAGGTAGGGCCCCCCCCCCATCTCTCCACAACCACGGCCGTGTGGCTCAGCCAGGTCTCCACACACCACACGACCCCCCAGGACACTGAGTCCTCCCATGGCCCCAGCAGACGTCCCCACCAGATCTGGAAGCTTTTATTCCTGGTCACCCGACCTGCAGGGTCTCCCCGTTCCAAAAGCATCCCTGTCCTATCATAAGGGCATTGTGATGACAGACAATATATGTGAAGCCACACTGGTAGGCATGTTGGGATAAATTCCCCTGAGGCTGCCCCATTCTGCTTCACCCCCCACATCAAACAGATCACAACTCATGGATGTATCTGGCTGGTAATCTGTTTCCCTCTCTTTCCAATGCACTTGAGGTCAATCACATCCCTGAGCACTGGAAGGCTTTGCAGGGCCCCACACGGGCTCTCTGCTGTGTTCTCTGTGTCTTACAGTCGCATGGGGGTCCTGGTTCGAGCATGTGAGAGGCTGGTGGGAGCTGAGAGACAGCGTCCGGATGCTCTTTCTCTTCTATGAGGACATCAAGAGGGTGAGTATAGGCCACGTGGGTAGAGACCATGTCAGACCCAGCTCTGAGAGACCCTGGGCTACTTCCAGGCTGCACGTCTTGCAGGAGAACAAGTGTGATCTTCTGACACAATGCATCCTTCCATTGCCATGTTACCCACCCCACAGAACCCAAAGCAGGAAATTCAGAAAGTGATGAAGTTCATGGGGAAGAACTTGGATGGAGCCGTGCTGGACACCATTGTCCAGGAGACGACATTTGAGAAGATGAAGGCAAACCCCATGACCAACCGTTCCACGGCTCCCAAGACCGTCTTGGACCAGTCCATCTCCCCCTTCATGAGGAAAGGTGAGTGGGCTGCACAGACTGCACAGAGATGGATGTAAACCAAGTATTCTATCTGCCTGGTAGCATGGTGCCTGCCCTCCTGATAGGAGGGCGCTGGGCTTTACCAGTCCCAGGACAGTGCATCGTGCATCATGCCTGCTGTTGGAGGCCCTCAGAGAGGAGAGCTCGCTGGTCTTCAGGGGCCGGTCCAGACGTCCTGGGAACACCTGACCTGAGGCCTAGGACCCCAGCAGTAGCAAGGTCTGGGTCTTTGCTCCGAGGTTCTACACACACAGATGAGGGCTCTTCTCCACCAACCAGCTTCCTGACTTCCTGCCCGTTGATGCTTCTTCCTGCTTCGCAGTCTGCTCATCAGCCAGTCTCATCATGGCCGAACAGCATGAATTTCAATGGCAACTACTGCTCAGATCTACCTCCTTCCATAATACTTCTTCATTCCAATTCCTAAGAGAGGGATCCTAATTGGCCCAGCTGATGTTTTTTATGGGGGCTTCCCAGAAGGCTCAGCGGTAAAGAACCCACCTGTCAATGCAGGAGACCTGGGTTCAATCTCTGGGTCAGGAAGATCCCCTGGAGAAGGGAATGGCAACCCACTCCTGTATTCTTGCCTGGAGAATCCCCATGGACAAAGGAGCCTGGCGGGCTACAGTCCATGGGGTCACAAGAGTCGAACATGACTTAGCAATTGAACAAAATCAACACCGCAATGTTTTCAAAGGGAAAAAATAAAACCCTTTATCACTGTTTAACTTAAAAAGTAATATATGTGATTATGAAAACATAAATTCACATTTTAAAAGTTCTCTTTACCAAAACCCTGCTCCCCAGAGCCCCTCTGTAGCAGTTTTATCAATACAGTCTCAGCTGTGGGGACCATTGCTTTGCAACTTCTTTTCTTCTTTCTTCACACACAATTGGATTTCTTTTGCTGCATTTTCCAGTCTACAACAGCTTCCCTGTTACCGAAACAAGCCAAGCAAATCCACTTCTCTCCCTGGGTAGTCTCGGGTAAGGATCTGGTGAGCTGCCCAGCTCTCCACAGTCCCTCCCCTCAGCTCTGCAGACATACAGGCACTACGGTGAGAGCCAACCCCACAAAACTCAGGCAGGTCCCACAACACACATTCCTCACTAGAGTCTCAAATGTGCCACAAGGGCAGGGCACGGTGGGGCCACAAAGCTCTCTGTTTGGAGGCTCATGTCCAGATGCATCATAACTCATCAACTCTTCCCCAAGAGTCAGACTCTCAGCTCTGGCTGTTTTCAGTCCTTGTCTTTGTGAATCACACTCCAGCAAACCGCTCTGTGCCTACGTTCTCACGTCCTGACTCTCTTCCTTCTCGCGCATAATTTTCCAGAAGAAGCACTGGTGGGGCAAAGAGTATTTCCCTCTTTTGAAGTTATTTTTCATAGTTACTGTTGGGTGAAAAATAGTACCTCATTCATATTTTTCCCCCAAATCTTTTTCCTTTGGGCTGGAACTTACCTCCAGTGAACTGCAGCATACATTTAACAAGACTTGATACATGAGTACACACATGCAACCAGAACAATAAATAAGCCTTAAACATCTTCCTCCCCACAAAGTCCCTTCTCCTGCCCCCCTCCAAGCCATCTCTGCCCCTAGAGATGCTCCCTGTGCTTTTCTCTATCGCCACACCCATTGTGCCTGATCCCAGGTTCCCTTGAACAAATTAGGCAATGGACTGTCACGTATCTGGAGTCTTTTACTCAGTGGACATTTGGAGATTCTCCCAAGTGGCCGAGTGTTAGAAGCACACGTTTTCTCACTTCTCTGTGGTCGCCGTTCATGAGCAGACCTCGGGTGGGGCCCAGCTGCAGCTCCTATGGATCGATCATCCTCTGATTTAGGGGCCCTGACCTCTGATCAGGTGCCCTTGGGTGCACTCAGCCAAGAGCAGCAGGAGGAGGGTTACCGCCAGGGACATGGGTGAAACAGTGTGCAGGCACAAATCCCTTCTTCACTTGGGTCACCAGGACTCCCAAGCAGTGATGGTCGTCTGGGCTTTCCCCTTCCAGGAATCGTGGGGGATTGGAAAAACCACTTCACGGTGGCTCAGAATGAGAGATTTGATGAAATCTACAGGCAAAAGATGAAAGGAACCTCAATCAACTTCTGCACAGAGCTCTGAGTCAAATAGCAATAAACAGGCAGCTACTGGGATACAACCTCATCCTTCATCCCGACCCAAGCGCCTCGGAAAGCAGGCTCTCCACTGGCCCTGTGCTCATTTCAACCATTCTTTCCAAAGTAAGAAACTAGATGGCTTTATAAACTAAGTCAAATACAAGACTTGAATACTGCAAGGACTTAAAATTTCCATTATTCTGGAAAGTGCATCCTAGTTCTCTAGTTTGTAACATAATTCTATCTTCAGTGTCTATATGCAAATACTTGGCTACATCTCTACTGAGAGTATGAAACCTCTGACGTCAGGAACTCCAGTTGTGCTCGGTCCCGGGTCCCACCTGGTCACTGTGGGAAAGGACACATGGAGGATGGGCCAGTGCACAGTCCTGAGGGTTCACGTTCTGACGTCCTTCCCTGGGACAAAGGGGAAGGGGCAAAGGGGAGGGACCAGACACTAATGCGTGACCCAAGGAGTCCTGGTGCTGAGTTGCATAGAAAACAGAAAGCTCAGGCAGTGAATTTTAATGGAAGGGGGACCTAGGAGACAGGGGAGTGGCATCAAGTGTCAGCCCAGACACAGTGGTCGGATTTGGAAGCAACAGAGTCTCACTCCAAGTGCCGGGCCCTCCGGGGACCCCGTCAGCATCTGAGCCCTTCATGCTCCCATGTTAGCTCTGCTGCTCTGTCCACACTCAGCAATTCACTTGTCTGTACCCACACGGGATGGTAAAGTCTTTTGTGTCTGGTCCCACATCTTAGTCAACATTCACTCCAGCACTTAAGGCAGCACCTGGCCTGGAACGTGTGTGTGTAGAAAGTGCTTGAGCGTGAATGATGGCATGAACGTGAATGACCACAGGAAAGCAGGTACATGGCAGGTCACCAGTTTCCAGCTTTTAGTCCTAACTTCTGTCATCCAAAGCTGAAGGCGGAGGGGACATTGACTTGGGGACCCAACGGTGAGGATGCATTAAGGCAAATGAAATTCTAACTTTTCATTACACACTTCACTGGCAATTCTCAACAATGTCAGGGATAAAATACTCTTATGGGGCTGCGGGCAGGGTGGGGGAGGGGCGGGCAGGGTCTATTGGCCAAAGTTCTAAACAATTGTTTGGTTACTACTGAGCTTTTATTTATTTTTTTTTTTTTTACAAATATTTTGTTTATTTTAATGAAGCTGGTACAGACACTGTCCATTTAAAACCCATATCCCAGGCCAAAAAGTACAAATAAAGTCAAAAAGAGCAGTGTTCTGTTGTATACACTTCTGCATGAATAACTTTAACTGCTAATGAAAATTAGATCTTTTCTGGGATCTTCTGACAAGATTTTTCTTTCATCTTAAAATGCTTTCTCTTCAGTGAAGCCATCTTTGGAGTTAGTCATTATTCTCTGTCATTTTGACTCCAACTGGATATTCCTCTTCTTTTGGTCCAGACCCTCAGATTTTAAAAGTAGCTTCAAGTTAAGGAAAGGTCATTTTTCCACAGTTCTGTTTTCCAAAAAACTTCCATCTCCCACTGAAAGTCATAGTCCAGGAGTGAAGCAATCACATGCTAGAACTTCAGGGCCAATTGGAAAGTCATTAGGAACACTTGTATTAGTTGATCTTATTTATCACAAGCCTGCAAATGCACAGTCCTGGAAAAGGCGGGCTCTCTATGCACACATGTAATTTTTAAAAAGGAGAGAGTGATATGAAGGGGGCTGAGGTTTGCTCACCAAATCAGCACAATGAAAAGAAACAATAATGAATAATGGGCACTAGAATTCAAATTACCAGATGTTTTAAAGAGATGGGGTGCCAGTTTTCAATTCTGTTTTGAACACCACATTACAAAAGAACTATTTTTAAAAATAAAAAAGGATTAAGGGGAAAGAAAAAAAAATAAAAAGAATATCTAAACCGTTGAATGACCCCCTGTTTGTTCCTGATAAACTTCAATCACATCTTCTTCCTCCATTCCCAGTTCTTTTGGAGTGTGATTATCAGCAATTCTCTGACCTTCAAAGAGAAACCTGAGTGAATTCATAGGAACTCCCTGTCTTTGACAGTATGATTCTTTGAGTTTCTTGAGATGTGTCGTCATTTTCACTTTGAAGTGAATCTCACTGCTATCCTGTCCAATGACTTTGAGTTTAATATATTCTCCTTCCTTCTTATCCCCCAAGTCCTCGGTTGAAGGTTTTGCTTCCTGGTCAGACATGGTGACGGTGGCTTCCCCCGGGGTCTCCGCACACCAGCGGCCTCGGGTAGGTAGAACCTCGCTCCGGGGTTTACAAATCCACTACTGAGCTTTTAATTGGAAGATAATTATGATACTGTGATGGTTTCTGCCATACGTCAACATGAATCAGCCACAGGTACACATGTGTCCCCTCCTTGACCTTCCTCCCACAGCCCACCTCATCCCACCCCTGTAGGTTGTCACAGAGCATCGGCTTTGGGTTACTTGTGTCATCTAGCAAATTCCCACTGGCTATCTACTTTACATATGATACTGTATATGATTCAATGCTCCTCTCTCAAATCATCCCACCCTTATCTTTTCTGACCACAATGCTATAAGACTAGGTATCAATTACAGGGGGAAAAAAACCTAAAAAACACAAACACATGGAGGCTAAACTACACACTTCTAAGTAACCAACAAGTCACTGAAGAGTCAGAAAGAAAAGTAAAAAATACCTGAAACAGACAGCAACAAAAACACATCAACCCAAAACCTATGGGATGCAGCAAAAGTCGTTCTAAGAGGGAAGTTTATAGCAGCACAAGCTTACCTCAAGTAAAGAGAAAAATGCAAAATAAACAATCTAAACTTACACCTAAAGCAACTAGAAAAAGAACTACGAGAAGATAAGATGCTTGGATGGCATCACCAGTTCAATGGACAGGAGTTTGAGCAAACTCCAGGAGACAGAGAAGGACACACGAGCCTGGCGTGCTGCAGGCCATGTGGTCACAAAGTCAGACACGACCCAACAGCTGACAATAGCAACTGAGTTTTAATCATGGGTACGTAAGCTTCCAAGTAGAGGCTTTTTATTACATTAAAAAGTTGTCTCTATCCCCCACAGATTGAGATTTTAGATTATAAATTTATTGCTGTTTGGTCCTACATTTTACTCCCCTTTGTGGAGATTATTGATAACTAAGAGGACTGCCCAGCCCCCAGCCACTGACACACAGACACAGCCACACCTGTTTCTTTCCAGGATGAGTTTGTAACAGTTCAGAACGCTTCATGCTCACTTCAGGTACAATCAGGGAACCTGCAGTACCGAAGTGTTTCTATATCTAAACAGTGGTGGATTCAGAATGAATAATGATACACAGTCGGTTTAAAAACAGAGAAGTAGAACTTATTTGTTCACCTCTGTCAATCGCATGACTCCTTGGCATTTTTGCTTGTATTCTGATTTTAAAATGGTAAAATTTAAATGGATGTGAATTGTGATGTATAAGATTTTTATTTAGTGAGTTCATAGTTTTGTTCACACAGAAAACAGTTTACTGATTTTGAATAACTTTAAAACTGAAATTTACTTTTCTAATAGTCATTTATTTGTTTTAAAACTCAAGAATGAATCAAGAAAATGCAATATTACATCAGTGGTATGATTTAGTCACTGTCTGAACTATACTTTTTCTGGACACTTTCATTTTAGTAAAATAGACTTGTGATTTCTTTTAAACTGGAATGAGTTTATACACAAAATAGAATAAAAGTTTCCATTGACTATGTTTTCTTACTGATGTTTTATTATTTGTTTCTACACATGATTAATACAAAAATAATTCCTTGTATATGGGAAGGAAGTGTTTTTAAAAAAAAGATGATTTGTTCCAGAGTCAGATACAGTCCAACCCACAAACTGCATTGTTGTTTGTTTGTTTAATTAAACTCTTTCCTATTCCTCGACAACTAGGAATCAAACACATGGACTTAAGTCTTAGTGAATCTGAGGGTTTAAAAATCAGTTCTGGGAGATTAGATGACCTGTGTATGCATGTGTGCTACGTCACTTCAGTCACGTCAGACTCTTTGTGACCCATGGACTGTGGTCCACCAGGCTCCTCTGTCCATGGGATTCTCCAGGCAAGAATACTAGAGTGGTTGATCTCCCTCCTCTAGGAGATCTTCCCCACCCAGGGATCGAACCCACTTCTCTTATGTCTCCTGCATTGGCAGGCAAGTTCTTTACCACTGAGCCACCTGGAAAGCCCTTAGACGGGCTGCAGGTTTTTAAAACATCCACCCTTCCAACAACCCCAGGGAAACCCCATGCTGACTGGAGCACATTCTAACTAAAGTCCTAACAGAATGCAGACTTGCAGGTAAAAACACAAGGTCTGTAATTGAACCAGTTCTCAACGGCTCACCAGGGAGAGCTCATAGGATCAGAGATGTAGAAATAATGCCAGTCCCAGGGGTTGAGTATTAAAGCAACAAGCCAGATGAGGAGGCCATAGCATGCCCTCTGGCTGGACGCCTGGACTTGTCAACAGCCAGCAAGGGTGATTTTAAGAAGACATTTCATCTAAGAAAGAGTTCCATCCATGCTTCATTGGTTCACGACTGGAAAGCAGCTTCGTGAATGCCAGTGACACAGCGGTGAGGAAGACCCCTCCTAGAGGCCACTGGGTGGGAAGTGAGACCAAGGACAGGAAAGTGAGGACCCTCACATGTGAGAGACGGATGGCCATGGTTCTCGGAGCACAGAGGTCATCAACTGTGGTTGGGTCTGAGGGTTTAGCCTCCCCAAAAGCTGCAGCAATGGCCTTGACCAGGAGAAGAGGACAAGCCAAGGGAGGGGACATGGGGAGAGGCTCATGGTGGAGGGGGTGCTACGCCTGTTCCAGGACCGAGGGAAGAGCCTGAACTCAGGGGCCACAGAGGCGGTGAGAGGAAGACAGGTCTTGGTCGCAGTGCCCAAGATGCTCTTCATAATCCAAGAGCCGTGAGAACCCCTCAAGCCTCTGAGAAAAAAGGCGACAGGTGGACCGGCATTTCAGCATGTGCTCTGTGGGTGGAGGGGTGGGAGCAGGGCTAGGCCAGGGCACTGAGGATGAGCTGCCTGTTCTCCTTGCTTGATGTTCTCCTACATTAAACCCTGCACTTTCCTTCGCCACAACCTGGTGTCAGCAGATTGGCAGGCAGATGAACAGACCCTGGTTCTGTCGGTAATATAACCCTTAACGGAAAGGCATCCTGTGCTTGTCTTCAGGACCAAGTGGGGAGTGGGGGTGGGGGTGGAGTGGTGACCTGATGCACTGGACAAGCCCTGGAGCCACAGCTCAAGGCTGAGCTGACCTGCCAGTCACTTGCCTGTGCTCACTGCCTCACTCTCTGCCTCAGCTTCCTCATCTGGAAAATGGGGTCCATGGTCATAGCTACTGTGATGTTGTGGTTTATAATAAAAAATACACATATTTGATCTTTATCTCGTTCCGAGCATAGAGCTCCTAAAACACTGGGAGTTTCCTAGCAGCAAAGGAGCCTTTTGTTATATTACTGTTTTGATTCTTGGAAAGTCCACACGAGGGTGATCAGGAGTGAGAACTTTGAGCCTGGCCCTGGAGGAATGGCTGGAAAGTGAGTTCAGGCACCAGTGGTCAGTGATACAACCAGCCATGAGGGAGCCTCTGTGTAGCCAGTTAGTCAGAGTCAGTCGCTCAGTCATGACCAACTCTTTGAGACCCCATGGACTATAGTCCTCCAGGCTCCTCTGTCCATGGGATTTCCCAGACAAGAATACTGGAAAGGGTTGCCATTTCCTTCTCCAAGGGGTCTTCCTGATCCAGGGGTCAAACCCACATCTCCTGCATTGTAAGCTCACCGTGTGAGCCACCACGGAAACCTGCGTGAGCCCAAAGGGAGAAGTTTGGAGGCCTTCTGGATATAGGGAACCCAGGAGGTCAAGGAGTTAATTTGGGCAAAGTCAAGTTTGAGGAAGAAATGAAGCAGATAGAGTTCTTGGATCTAATGGCTAGGAGAAAAAGGAGGCCTGAGAAAATCCCTACAGTTAGAGGACCCAGTTACAGTTACAGGATGTACCTGGAGGAATCAACACTTCTATTTACTGAACAAGTAAGAAAAGTCCTGAGCTTGTGCAAACCAGGAATAGGGCTTCCTGACCCCAGGTCTCCTCGGATCTGCCAGAGGGTGCTCCGGGGACCTGCTCTCACCTGCGGACTCTGGAGGGTACAGGAGGGTTTTCTCTTGCGCGCCCCTGGCTCACCCTCCCCTCCCCTCCCTTCCCCTGCAGACCACTCCACAGGATGACACCGGTCCCACCAGCCTGGAACATGCAGTCGGCCCTTAGAAGCTTCTGTGAACAGGGAGGGTCCCACACCTCAACAGAGTCTCCTCTTCAGGGGAGGAAAGTCAGCCAGACCCATCCAGACACAAGGCCCCAGCCCCACCCAGGGAGCCTTTGTGTACCAGCTCTTAGGCGAGTCCGTCCAGGCCCACCCATGTGTATGGGTTCTAACACAAACGCATAAAACGGTGATGAAAGAGACAGGCAAGCCCACTTGAATCCTCTCCCTCTGCTGCGAGGACTTGACCCTGCACACATGTCCACAAAACACGTTCACACGTTCTGCAGGCCGTGGGAGCTGCACTGGGGCTCCTGGACCCTTGGGATTAGACAAGCCAGCTGAACCACACTGGCTGGGGAAGTCCAAGAAAAAGTGTTCTTCCTGTCCCAGAGGCAAGAATTATGCAACTGGCTCTATAGCCTCTTTGGGTCTCAGACATGATTTGCTTCTTGCTTTATGAGACCAATGTAATATTACTACCTCCAAGTACCCACCACCACACAAAACAGTTTCTTCTCCACTGTTGTTGCTCTACTTGGCTCAAAACCCCCTGGTTATTTGTTCAACACCCTGCAAGGTTCTGTGTGTCTTTGGTGCAGACAAACACTGCTAATACTTGCATTATCCTCCTTGAATTATAAAAATTCCTGCCCTGATATGACTTCACTGCTTTGTTTTCTCCAATTTCAAAAATTCAGAAGCAGAGTTCATCTGCCTCTGTGCTTTATACTGTTTGTAGCACTCATCCTTCTTGGAAGCTAGAATAAAGATGCAAGGACATATCCATAAGGTAGGAGAACACTTAGGTAGTGGGAGCAGATATTTTCCTGATGGAGGGGCATCCGGTGTGTAATTGAGGATGAGGAAGAGTCTGTAGGAAAGAGAAAGAGGTGGCGGTGGGGAAGGTGAGCCCAGGGGCAACCAGGGACTGAGGATAATGTGTGATGCAACCAAGGAGAGGTTCCTACAGGGAGACACTCACCCGTGGGAACAGAAGTCAGAACAGGCGGTGAGGGTTTGGATGGAAAGGAGGGCAGGTGGTGGAGATGCTCTGCATGTTGACCTGGGGGAGGTCACAAGACGTGTGCAGGAGGGAGAATCCATCAGTTTGTACACTGAAGCTCTGTGCTTCTTACTGTCTGTTAACTATGCCTTGACTTTTAAAAGTCCATCTGTTCTGTATTTCTGTGTCTCTTTTTCTGTTTTGCATATAGGGTTATCGTTATCACCTTTCTAAATTCCATATATATGTGTTAGTATGCTGTAATGTTCTTTATCTTTCTGGCTTACTTCACTCTGTATACAGAACAGACTTTTGAACTCTGTGGGAGAATGTGAGGGTGGGATATTTCAAAAGAACAGCATGTATACTATCTATGGTGAAACAGATCACCAGCCCAGGTGGGATGCATGAGACAAGTGCTCCGGCCCGGTGCACTGGGAAGACCCAGAGGAATCGGGTGGAGAGGGAGGTGGGAGGGGGGATCGGGATTGGGAATACGTGTAAATCCATGGCTGATTCATATCAATGTATGACAAAACCCACTGGAAAAAAAAAAAAAAAGTCTATCTGTAAGGACACTGCAAAACTCTTAGAGGAAAATATAGGAAGGACACACTTTGATATAAATCACAACAAGATCTTTTTCCAACCCCCTGCCTAGAATAATGAAAATAAAAACAAAAATAAGCAAATGGGACATAATTAAACTTAAATGCTTTTGCACAGCAAAAGAAACCATAAACAAAATGAAAAGACAGCCTTCAGAATGGGAGAAGTTATTTGCAAACAAATCAACTGACAAAATACACCAATAGCTCATGCAGCTCAATATCAAAAAAACAACTCAAAAAATGGTCAGAAGACCCAAACAGACCTTTCTACAAAGATATACAGATGGTCAAGAAGCACATGAAAAGACACTCAGTATCACTAATTATTAGAGAGATGCAAATAAAAACTACAATGAGGTATCACCTTACACCAGTCAGAATAGCCATCATCAGAAAAAATTTACAAACAATAAATGTTGGAGAGGGTGTGGAGAAAATGGAATCCTCCTATACTGTTGGTGGGAATGTAAATTGATACAGCCACTATGGAGAACAGTATGGATATATCTTTAAAAAACTAAAAATAGAAATATCATATGACCCAGCAATCCCACTCATGGGCATATACCCAGAGAAAACCGTAATTCAAAAGGATGTATGAAAACCGTAATTCAAAAGCTATGCTCATTGCAGCACTATTTACAATAGCCAGGACACGGAAGCAACCTAAATGTCCATCAACAGAAGAATAGACAAAGAAGATGTGGAGAGGAATATACAGAGGAATATTACTCAGTCATAAAAAGGGATGAAATAGTGTCATTTGTAGAGATGTGATTGAACCTAGTGATTGTCATTCAGAGTAAAGTCAGAGAAAAACAAATATCATATATTAATGAATACAGGTGGAATCTATAAAAATGGTATAGATGAACTTACTTGCAAAATGAAAATAGAGACACAGATGGAAGGAATAAACACATGGACACCAAGAGGGAAAGGTGGGAATGGGATGAATTGGGAGATTGGGATTGACATATATACACTATTGATACTGTGTCTAAAATAGACAACTAATGAGAACCTACTGTGGAGCAAAAGGAATTCAATGCTCTGTGGTGACCTAAATGGGAAAGAAATCCATAAAAGGGGGGATATATGTATACATGCATAGTTGATTCACTTTGCTGTACAACAGAAACTAGCACCGCATTTTTTTTTCCATTTATTTTTATTAGTTAGAGGCTAATTACTTTACAATATTGTAGTGGTTTTTGCCATATATTGACATGAATCAGACATGGATTTACATGTGTTCCCCATCCTGATCCCCCCTCCCACCTCCCTCCCCATCCCATCCCTCTGGGTCTTCCCCATGCACCAGCCCTGAGCACTTGTCTCATGCATCCAACCTGGGCTGGTGATCTGTTTCACACTTGATAGTATACTTGTTTCAATGCTATTCTCTCAGAACATCCCACCCTCGCCTTCTCCCACAGAGTCCAAAAGTCTGTTCTATACATCTGTGTCTCTTTTTCAGTTTTGCATCTCGTTTTGCATCTATACATCTGTTTTGCATATTGTTACCATCTTTTTAAATTCCATATATATGCGTTAGTACACTGTGTTGGTGTTTATCTTTCTGGCTTACTTCACTCTGTATAATGGGCTCCAGTTTCATCCATCTCATTAGAACTGATTCAAATGTATTCTTTTTAATAGCTGAGTAATACTCCATTGTGTATATGTACCATAGCTTCCTTATCCATTCGTCTGCTGATGGGCATCTAGGTTGCTTCCATGTCCTGGCTATTATAAACAGTGCTGCGATGAACATTGGGGTGCATGTGTCTCTTTCAGATCTGGTTTCTTTGGTGTGTATGCCCAGAAGTGGGATTGCTGGGTCATATGGCAGTTCTATTTCCAGTTTTTTAAGGAATCTCCACACTGCTTTCCATAGTGGCTGTACTAGTTTGCATTCCCACCAACAGTGTAAGAGGGTTCCCTTTTCTCCACACCCTCTCCAGCATTTATTGCTTGTAGACTTTTGGATAGCAGCCATCCTGACTGGCGTGTAATGGTACCTCATTGTGGTTTTGATTTGCATTTCTCTGATAATGAGTGATGTTGAGCATCTTTTCATGTGTTTGTTAGCCATCTGTATGTCTTCTTTGGAGAAATGTCTGTTTAGTTCTTTGGCCCATTTTTTGATTGGGTCATTTATTTTTCTGGAATTGAGCTGCAGGAGTTGCTTGTATATTTTTGAGATTAATCCTTTGTCTGTTTCTTCATTTGCTTTTGTTTTCTCCCATTCTGAGGGCTGCCTTTTCACCTTGCTTATAGTTTCCTTTGTAGTGCAAAAGCTTTTAAGTTTCATTAGGTCCCATTTGTTTAGTTTTGCTTTTATTTCCAATATTCTGGGAGGTGGGTCATAGAGGATCCTGCTGTGATTTATGTTGGAGAGTGTTTTGCCTATGTTCTCCTCTAGGAGTTTTATAGTTTCTGGTCTTACATTTAGATCTTTAATCCATTTTGAGTTTATTTTTGTGTATGGTGTTAGAAAGTGTTCTAGTTTCATTCCTTTACAGGTAGTTGACCAGTTTTCCCAGCACCACTTGTTAAAGAGGTTGTCTTTTTTTCCATTGTATATCCTTGCCTCCTTTGTCTAAGATAAGGTGTCCATAGGTACATGGATTTATCTCTGGGCTTTCTACTCTGTTCCATTGATCTATATTTCTGTCTTTGTAACATAACAGTTTAAAGCAACTATACTCCGTGGACAGAGGTGCCTAGTGCGTGACAGTCCATGAGGTTGCAAAGAGTCAGACACAACTGAGCACACACACAAACACACATATACTACAATAAAAAATTAATTTTAGAAGTCCATCTGGTGCTAGTCCTCAGATATGACAATCTGTCATATTCACAGACAATACCAGAGCCTCGAGAATTCATTTGGCCTCAGAAGCCAGGGTAGAATCCCCCTGTCCAGCTGGTGACCTGACATCTGTCTCCACTTAGTCTGGGAGGGGGTTTCTCTGCATCCCCAGGACACAGGGTCATGCCTCCAGGTGCCTGGACACCTGTTCCAGACGTTTCTTCAGTGACATCACTGGACTCTCCACCTCCATGGGCATCCACAGGTCCAGGAAATGACTCGGGGGGATGGACACAGGCAGCCTCCTGACACGCTGCCCCAGGGTCCTTTCTCCCTCCTGATAGTGTCCAGGTAGGGCCCAGGGAGCCTCACTGCAAGGAAAGCCTGGTCTGACACAGGGTTCAGGATTCTGATCCTACTTCATGGGGTGGTACTGAGCCAAGCAAATGTTCTCTCCAATTTGCCTGACACCCAAGCCCTTGGGTGAGTGGGGCCTGTGCCCAGGGCACTGAGGATAGAATACCCATGTGGGTGCTGTCTTCACTCACTATTCACAGTCTGCTGCTGGTGCATAAATCCAGAGGGAGGGAATGGAGATGGACATGGTGGGAAAGATGGGGGACTCGGCACGGTCCCAGCTTCCCCCAGGGGATGTTATCCAGATCGAAGGGATTATCCTACAGAAGGACACATGCAGGATCTGGGATGAAGTCTGGGCCTCCCAGCCAGGCCTGACGACCTGGTCATCACATCCTATCCCAAAGCAGGTATGCAGCGGACAAGGGGGAGCAGGCATGGGCAGGTGCTGCTCTGAGTGGACAATGCAGAGGCCAGTGGTGGTGGCGGGGTGGGGGAGGCCCTTGTCTGTAAACCAGACAGAGGGCAGAGGATCTGACATTTGTCTATGAAATGCTAAAGATTTTAAAGAGCTAGAGCCATCGATTTATTAAAAATATGTAACTAGTCAAAGATCTCTCTTGGTAAATGTCACACTTCACCTGAAAATATGTGGGTTAATTTCAAATATCTTTTAATATTGATCTCTAACATAATTCCACAGTAATAACAGAACAGACTCTGTATGATTTCAATACTTTTGGACCGTGAAATTTCTGCACCTAGTCTTAGGTCTCTGAACATGTTTCAGTGTCTCCTAGTTTATAGTCTATGGGAACTTGAATTTGTATCCTACTTTTGTGTGAAAACTGTATAAATCTTAATTATGTCGAATTTGTTCATAATGCTTTCCAGGTCTATTATATTCTTCTACTTCTCTGTACATTCATTGTATTAATTTCTGAGAGTCTGATATTGAAACTCCAGCTAAAAATTTATCTACTTGAGTGAAAGTTGCTTAATCATGTCCGACTCTTTGCGACCCCATGGACTACACAGTTCATGGAATTCTCCAGGCCAGAATACTGGAGTAGGTCATCTTTCCCTTCTCCAGGGGATCTTCCCAACCCAGAGATCAAACCCAGGTCTCCTGCATTGCAGATAGATTCTTTACCAGCTGAGCCACCAGGGAAGCCCTATCTACTTAAACAATTGTAATACATAGTGGAATTCTATGTAACTTTGTTCTGTATTTTCTAAGTCTCCTGTAAATGTGTGTTTTCATATTTGATAATTTAAAAATATATATTTTAAGAAAAAAAATACACAACTAGTAAAAGCAGAGTCTTCAGGTCAAAGCATTCATGCTAATCTTTTTTGCTTTATCAAGGCTCTTCTAAATACCAGGGACAACCCTCGGGCATGCAGACACAATGCCTTGTGGTCTCTATCCTGCTGGCACTTGGGGCCCAGTCTGGAGCAGGATGTGGGCCCCTGGACAGATCTTCACTCAGGTCCTTGATTACAGCACATGATTAGGGCCCTGGAGGAAGCTGGGGGGTTGACAGGAAGCCAGTGGTGGGGCCTAACTAGAAGGAGGGAGATCTCCTGCAGGAGCTCGGAGCTACTGTGGCTGTTTCATCTGCTTCAGCCACTGTGACCAAGACCACAACCCAAGGGACTTAGAAAAGTGTACCCCACGGTCTGGGGTCAATGCTCAGAGATCAAGGGTCACCAGAGCTGGTTCCCCCAAGGACTGTGGGAAGGCTCTGCCCAGGTCCCCTCCTTGGCTTGTTGATGGATGGCCATCTTCACGGTCACCTGCATTGTTCTCCCTGCATGCATGCCTGTCTCCAAATGTCCCCTTTTTATGAGGACACCAGACACACTGGACGAGGGACCACCACAATGACCTCATTTTAAGTTAACTGCTTCTGTAAAGACCCAAACCCCAATTAAGGCCACTCGTCACCCTAAGTCCTCAGCCTCACTCCGAAACCATCTCCTTTCTGTCCACATCACAGACCTGCTCCCTCAGGAGGCAGACTCAGTCAGATATGAAGATATGGGATGTTTAACAGCCAGTGCTGGGAGGCAGGAAAGGAGGCAGGGCTCAAGCATTCATTCAGTCCCAGCAAATCCTCAGGCAACCTCGGTTCAGATGCTCTGAAGTTGGGGGGCCCCTCCGGGCTCAATTCAACATAGTGAGTATGGTATATGAAGTGTGCTCAGTTATTTCAGTTACATCTGACTCTTTGTGGCCCCATGGACTGCAGCCCACCAGGCTCCTCTGTCCATGGGATTCTCCCAGCAAGAATACTGGAGTAGGTTGCCATGTCTTCTTCCAGGGGATCTTCCCGACCCAGGGATCAAACCCTGGTCTGCTTGCGTCTCCTGAAATACAGGCGGATTCCTTACCACTGAGCCAGCTGGGATGCCCAACAGAGGGGCACAACTTCCCCATTAAATGAGGTGTCGCCAAGTTACAAGCACTAGGGACTCACCTCTGGAAAAATGATTAACAAAGTAATCGTCCTATCTTGTCTTTCTTTTTTCTTTTTTGACCCAGCCTAACATGCACTTTTTTTCTAAAATGCTCAGTGTCACACCAGGGTGCTTGGGTGGGAAAGGGGCAGAAATGAGGGTTAAAAATTACTGGGAACAGGGACTTCCCTGGTGGTCCAGTGGCTAAGATTTCGCCCTCCCGAAATTTCGCCTCCCCCTCCAGAGCAGGGGGCTCGGGTTCAATCCCTAGTCAGGAGACTAGATCCCACATGCCACAACCAAAGATCTCGAGTGCCACAACTAAGACCCGACACAGCCAAATAGATATTTTTTAAAGTGAATAAATTAGAAATGTATGATTAATTAAAAAAAACAATAAGTGGGGATAGATTTTTGAGAGTGCTTTAAGCTACACTAAGTAATTCAGGTCTGATCTTAAGGCCTCCTGCAGACATGTCTGTGGACTCTTCAATAACTTCACTGTCATTTTATTAGTGAGGTGATTTGAAAACATAACGTAGGTCCATCCTAGGTCATCCCATCCTGCCTTGCAATCAGGAGGCCTCCTCTGCACGCAATGGTTTGGTGTCAGATGGTTCTGCCATAATTACTGAAGGCTGATGGGATGAGAAAAGGAGGTGGGGCAAGGGCAGGGGGGTGGTCCTCAACAGTAAGTGAGAGCCCAGGGAAGGCCCCATGTCAGAGACTCTTACCCACAGTGAACCATGGGGGCTGAGCGCCAGCGGAGAACAGGAGAAGTGGTTTCCAACACCCAGGCATGAAAAAGGGCTGACCATGACCTAAAACCCAGAAGCCATGAGCGAAGAAAATGGACAGAATCAATTCATAAAAATAAAACTCTTTCAGGAGTCGACTAGGCAAATACAATGCCTTCCCCAAGAACTCTGAAGATGCACCTTCCTGTGCAGCTGCTGCCTCTGTCCTGGGAGCAGAGGTGTAAGATGAAGTCAGGGCAGACAGCATATGAGAACATGGGGCGTATCCTACTGCGTCACCCCCATGCGGGTCTACAGGAACACCAGGGCAGGTGGGGGCCAAGACTGTCTTCCCCGTGCATCACCCCTCAGGATGAAAGTGGGCTGGTGGGTGCACACCCACACCTGCTGAGGGCCGGGACAGCATGGCACCCCCAGCCCCTCAGATGCTATGGGTGGAGACGTTACATGAGCTGTCTGATGACACCCACGGGGCAGGGGACTGAGATGGGTGTGAACCCAGGTCCTGCTGACCCCACGATCCTGATGGTCCCACCACCCATGTCGCCCACCCCAAGGCTCCCACAGCCACAAAGTTCTGCCTGAGCATCTGCACAGCTGGCCTGCCCATGGCCGTAGGTGGTGGGCATTGAGGGACCAGAAGGCCATGAGGAAGGAAGGGTAAATACCACCCTCTCACCCCCTTTCTCCTGTAGCTAAACCGCCTCTTTAAAGCATCAAAGGGTGCCTGCAAGTTCTAGTCCTTCTGAGACCTGATTAAAAAGCAGGTGGTTATGTCATAACTTTGCAAACATCAAGACTATTTTCCATGTTGAGGCCTATGGGATGCAGATGATTTTCACAAACATCCTGAGTTGGTCACAAAGGACTTGTTTCAACTCTCAGAGCCCAAGAGACCACTGATGCCTGCGTGGTCTCCAGGCACGCTGGCCTACAGGCAGAGTCCCAGATGGGCCAGCAGTACCAAGCTGAGCCCCGGTCTTCCCTTTCCTGGGGGGACAGCATGGGGGTTCTGGGCCCTCTGATGGTATGGTCAGGATCCCCATCTCATACCCCCTGGCTCTCCAGGCCTTCAGAGCCTCCACCCCTCCACCCAAGACCTTCCCACAAAGATCCAGAATCCAGAGAAAGGGAAAAAGACTGAAGACACTGTCAATACACTGTTAGTGCAGACAGAGGCAGGCCTGGGCCAGGGTGATGGTAAAAAAATACAGAATAATTACACCATCGACCTGGAGGAAGTGGGTGAAGTGTTCCTGGAGCAGAAGGGTGGGTGCTCAGAGCTCCTTGACAAGGAGGATGACAAGGATGACAGAGGGCTGGTCGTGGGGAGCAAACAGGAATTCACTGAGTGATGGAGAGAAAGAGTGTCCTTTTCACCAGAGAAGCAGAAGCCAGGGCTCTGGCACTAAATTCCTGCAAGACCAGAAATGTGGCCTGAGAGGCAGGCAGGAACCAGGCTCACTGCCAGGCTCACACATCTGGATTTTATTCTATGGGCTCCTCGGTCCACTGAAGAATTTAAACAAAAGAAGTGATGCCATTTCACTTTGGAAAGCTCCCCTGGGGCCACAGCAGGGTGGGGTGACCCAGCTGGGCAATACTGAAAGCTGGGTGTCAGTGAGGAGGTGATGGGACCAGTTCAGGGCAGAGAGGAGGTGACTTCCAGGCAGACAGAAGGAACAGAACCTTGGGAGCTGCTCAGGGCTGGCTCTGGAAGAGGTGCAGGAAGAAGCGTCCAGCATGGCTGTGGTTTTAATGGGGTTAGTGGTTGTGCCGTAAACCAGCGGTCGCCAGCCTTTTCAGCACCAGGGACCAATTTTGTGAAAGGCAATTTTTCCATGGACGTGGTGGGGGTTGTGGTTTCAGGACAATTCAAGTGCAGTCCATTTATTGTACATTTTATTTCTATTATTTTTTAATAAGAACTTTTGAAATTTTTATTTATTTATTTTTGGCTATACTGGGTTTTCACTGTTGTTCACCGACTTTCTCTAATGGCGGGAGGCAGGGGCTACTCTTCGTTGCAGTGTGTGGGCTTCTCATTTCAGTGACCTCTCATTGCAGAGCATGGGCCCTAGAGAGCGTGGGCTTCAGTCGTTATAGCACACGGGCTTAGTTGCCTTGTGGCATGTGGGATCTTCCTGGACCAGGGACCGAATCCATGTCCCCTGCATTGGCAGGCAGATTCTTAACCACTGGACCACCAGGGAATTCCTATTTCTATTATTTTTGCATCAGCTCCACTTCAGCTCACCAGGCATCAGATTGGAGGCTGGGGACCCCTGCCATGAACAGAAAGATGGTGTAAGGGAGGAAGACTGAGTCTGGGTGAAGACATTGAATTTTGAGCCTTTGAACCTGAAATGCCAGCAGGACATTCTGGTGGAGACACACAACTTTCTGACTTGGAAGAAGGGCCTGGATCAGCGACAACTCTGACAGTCACAGACCAGTAAAGTTTATGGCAGTGGAGGAAGATGGGGAAAAACAAAACAAAGAAGTCCACAAAGCAAGAATAAATGTAGGCCCCAGGCAGACTTTAAGTAAACCAACAGTTAATAGAGGGTTTTAAACATGTAGTGACTCCCAAGCCCTGGTGACAACAAGAAGAAAGTTGTGTCTCTGCTCCTGACAAAAGTCATGGCCACACCAAATCCTCGCACTATTTCAAGAGGCCTGTCCTCTTGAGGTTCATCAGTTAAGACCACCTCGTTCAAGGGAGGGAGGGCTGAATGGGGCAGGACATGCTAACTAAGGAAGGCCAGAGGGGTGAGAGGCACCTGGAAACAGGTGCTCCCACAGGAAAAGGCAGGTATGGCCATGGGGAGAAGGGAGGCCCACACACAGGGCCCCGCACACCTGGTGAGATGGTTTAACTCAGTCGCGACAACAACACATGGACATGGAAACGTTTTGTACAGGCAGCAACCCAATCAGATTTGCACGTTTACAAGATTGTACTCTGGCAACCTAATGTGAGGGCTTCCCAGGGGCTCAGTGAGTAAAGAATCCACCTGCAATGCAGGAGACGCAGGAGGTAAGGGCTCAATCCCTAGGTTGCGAAGATCCCCTAGAGGAGGGCAGGGCAACCCACTCCAGTATTCTTGCCTGGAGAATCCCATGGACAGAGAAGCCTGTCGGGCTACAGTCCATGGCGTCGCAGAGTCAGACACGATTGAGCGACTGACCAACAAAAGATTATATGGGTGGCTGGATGATGGGCAGAAGAGAGCAGGTATGTCCGTGGCTTTGAAGATCTGGTAGCTGTGAACACAGATGCACACTGAGTGCCCCCAATTCTTCTGTTATTTACACTGTTTCTTCATTTCTTCCCATCACTCCAGATAATCTATGTGTCGAGGAATGCCAAGGACACCATGGTGTCCTACTATCATTTTCAAAGGATGAACAAAAGACTCCCCGACCTGGGGACCTGGGATGAGTACTTTGAAAGCTTCCTGGCTGGCAAAGGTAAGTCAGACTCCACTCATGTCTGCAGAGGATAAGGGTCCCTGTAAAATTGTCTGTCTGTGGGAAATAAAATTCACCCATAGAAGGATCTCTGATTGTCTGGAGGGAGGAATACAGGCGATGCCCCTGAGAGGTACAGCATGGTGCTGGCCACTGTCACCCACGGTCAGAGGCTCTGCTTCCAGGGACATCTCCACAGGATGAGGCCAACACAGCATCACAGAAGGCCAGCTCTATTCAGAGCAGGTTCCACCTCTAGGCCTATGGGAAGTGTTCCACATGCATTAACCTGTTCAATCTTTAGAGAATCCCCTGGGGGTGGGAGGGATGCCATGTTCTTAGGCAGTCACACTCCCATCAAAGAGACTGGTACAGGCTCTCTTCCTAAAACTCAACCTCTAAACGGAGCCCGGGAAAGGCAGATTTTGTCAGAAGGCATGAGATTATGGAAGCAAGGGGAAGATGAATGTCTGCTTTCATTTTTTGATAAACCTATTGAGTACTTTCTGGAGAAGGAAATGGCAACCCACTCCAGTACTCTTGCCTGGAAAATCCCATTGATGGAGGAGCGTGGTAGGCTACAGTCCATGGGGTCGCAAAGAGTCAGACACGACTGAGCGACTTCACTTTCTATTGAGTACTTATGGTCTCACCGGTCCCTTGGCAGAACCAGAACAACTTTCAGATGCCTTAGCTCATCCATTCATGCCATTGATTCTCCTTAAAACACAGGACTAGAAACCACCCTGTGGACCCCCACATCATGTGCCTGTCCCTTCCTTCTTTCTATTAACTGCAGATGCCTCAGCGGGCTGACCCCTGGATGTCTCCTCACTTCCACTCACCCCAGCATGTGGCCACATGCCCTCCATGTGTTGCCCAATCAATCCATGGTCCTTGTCCCCGCCCATAGCTACCACGCTCTTCCCGGGGCACTCTCCCCACCACCCCCAGGATATCCCATCCCCACAACTCACCCCTGTTCTGGGGCACAGATGCAGCCACTGGGCTGACATCTTGGAGTCCATGTGTCCAAACCTGAGCTCCCCTCTCTCCTCCCAAACCTGTCCCCCTGCTGCCTCCACTTCTTGCAGCAGGCTCTGGCCTCAACTCCTGGGCCCGTCCTGAGCCTGTCCTTCCTCACACACCCAATCAGCCCAGTCACAGACCTGCCAACCTCACCTTCAGAAGACTCCCAGGACCCTCACTTTCCCCCTCCATTCCTGCTCCTGTCACATCTTCCCTGATCAGTGGAGAGCCCAGCCTTTCAATGGCTGCCCTGATCAACACAAGGCTCTTCTTAACCCAGAAATGGGGGATTCTGTTAAAAGGGGAGTCAGACCACTCACTCCTCTGCTTGAAGCCCCAGTTCCACCCAACCCACTCTGAGTGAAAACCAGAGCACCCCTGGAACCTCACAGCCCAGGCTCGGGCTCCTGACCATGTTCCCTCCCGGCCCTCGGCCCCCTTGTTCTGTCCACACCCCCGCAGCCTTCTCGCTGCACCCGGACTGCCATGCTCCCTGCCCCCGCCTGCACCCTGCTGGTCCCCGAGGCCAGAAGCACGCTCTTCTTTCTTCTGGGTCTCACCCAGCATCAACCTCCTACCTCTCCTCCTTGTTTATTTTCTCATGTGAGTCACCATCTGCTGCATGCCCACACCTCCCTCCCCTATGTCCACTCTGAGATGCACAACCAAAGCAGGGACCTCTGCCTGTTGTGTCCGCTGCTGTCTCCTAGTACCTGGAACAACTAAGGACGAAGCAGGCTTGTGGAATAAATTGTGTGTCCTAAGTCACTTTAGTCATGTCCAACTCTGTGACTCCTTGGACTGTAACCTGCCAGGCTCCTCTGTCCATGGGATTTCCCAAGCAAGAATACTGGAGTGGGTTGCCCTGCCCTCCTCATGACCGACTACATAACCCCTCATAACCCCATGACCGACTACATAAATGATGCCAAAATGAATCACCAACTGTCTCCATTCATGAGAAAAGGTGATGTTTACCTGCCCCGTCTGCCCCCTGACAACAGACAACTTTTCTGATCCACAGTGCTTTTCTACCCTTCAGGCTCGGGAGTTGCGGCAACAGTGTCTTCTGAAATGAGTTCCTCAAAGTCTTTTTCTGAGACAGCCCATGCCTCGCCCTCAGAGAGGAGTGGGAATCCATGCATGGTGCCTACTCAGTCACATCCAACTCTTGCAGCCCCACGGCCTGTAGCCCGGCAGGCTCCTCTCTTATGGGATTTTCCAGGCCAAAGTCCTGGAGTAGGTAGTCATTTCCTCCTCCAGGGGATCTTCCAGATCCAGGGATCGAACCCGTGTCTTCAGCATCTCCTGCATTGGCAGGTGGACTCTTTACCACTGTGCCATCTGGGAAGCCCACCACTGTGAAGCACCTGAGAGTAAGTAAGTTTCTGAGAAGGAGCTTGTTTAGTTCTGTTTAACTCAGAGCTTCAAACACCTACTTGACCCAAACTCTTTCTCAAGTGAAGCCTCTAATCTCCAGGGAGCTCTCGCTCCTCCCAGTACATTTTGGAGGACAGTGCAAAGGTCACTGGCCTTCAGATTTAGAAGAGTGGTCTTCTAGTTAAATCACTTACCCAGGAATGACTGCGGAGGCACAGTGGGTCTCGGAGCCTGGCCAGAGCCAGGGCCTCCGGGCCCTAGCCCAGAGCCCACCTTAGGCAACCACATTGCCGCCTCCTTAACAGACTTCGTGAGGTTATAATTATTTTAGGAAAATTTAAAAAAAGTTCCTAGTACATGTTGTTTAATAAAATAAGCAAAAAACTTAAGGCAGAGGAGACATTTTCTATCTAATTTGATCATTAATGAACCTGGTTCTTTTTTCTATTGGGAAAAAGATATTGTCTATTTGTCCATGTATTTATAGACATAGCAAGATACTATACATGTTGGAAGGTCTCTTTCTTAGCTGTGGAGATTTTTTTCCCCAGCTTCATTTAGGGATGATTGTCAAGTAAAATAGAGAAGGCAATGGCACCCCACTCCAGTACTCTTGCCTGGAAAATCCCATGGATGGAGGAGCCTGGTAGGCTGCAGTCCATGGGGTCGCGAAGAGTTAGACATGACTGAGCAACTTCACTTTCACTTTTCACTTTCATGCATTGGAGAAGGAAATGGCAACCCACTCCATTGTTCTTGCCTGGATAATCCCAGGGATGGGGGACCCTAGTGGGCTGCCGTCTATGGGGTCACACAGAGTTAGACACAACTGAAGTGACTTCGCAGCAGCAGCAGCAGCAGTCAAGTAAAAAGTGAGTATAAGGTACACAGCGTGACGTTTTGACGTATGTACACACTTAGAAACAATCACCCCAACCAAGCTGATAATAAAACACACCCATCATGGTTACCCTATTTGGTGGGGGAGTGAAAACAACTGAGCTCCACTTTCTTAGCAAATTTCAAGTATACAGTAAATTATTGATTACAATCGCCACATTGTCGAGTAAGTCTCCAGAATTTATTCATCTCATAAATGAATGTTTGCACCTTTGGTCACATCTCCCCTGTTCTCATACCCCCAATAACACCACTCTACTGTCACTATGAGTTTAATTTTCTTAGATTCCACATATAAGTGAGATTGTGCAGCATTTGTCTTTCTATATCTGGCCTGTTTCACTGAGCATAATGTCCTCCAATGTCACCTATGTTGTCACACACGTCAGGATTTCCATCTTCATTAAGCCTGAATAATATTCCCTTGCACAGGCATGTGATCCTCTCTGTGAGCTTATCCTCATTTGGGCTCCATGGTGCAGCTTTAGGTTCTTAATTAGACTCTGAAGCCTTCCCAGGGCTATTTTTCTTCATGGATGGCTGGTTGTTCTTTGTGCGAGATGAAGGCTTATATCTCCTACTCCAGGCTTCCCTGTTGCTTCAGATGGTAAAGAATCCACCTGCAATGCAGGAGAGCCGGGTTTGATCCCTGGGTTGGGAAGATCCCCTGGAGAAGGAAATGACAGCCACTCCAGTATTCTTGCCTGGGAAACCCTGTAGACAGAGGAGCCTAGCAGGCTACAGTCCACGAAGTCACAAAGAGTCAGACATGACTGAGCAACTAACATACACACACACATACACATACACACACACACACACACACTTATCTCCTACTCCACCATTTTTTGCTGATGTCACTCAGTCATCTAATTTTCTTATAAGCCAACTGATAAGTTACAGAACTGTATAATTTATTACCTCTAGAAAATTAAGCAGATCTACATTTCACATGAAAATAACACTACACAGACTTCAAAGTCTTCATGAAGCAGATGACACAGAGAAATCAGAAGAGACTAGGTCTATATGGAATCTCCGGCCATTTTTCATTATTAAAGCTTTAAATTTTTGAATACTCCATTGCATAAGCATGAAATAGAGCTGACCAACTCTACTATTCCTTCAGATTCTGTTGCTCTGTTTCAACTATATGTTAAGACAATGACAATTTAAGTTGGGAAGGGGAATCCTTGGTTGTGTTCAACTAGGAACAGGGCCTGAACATGGCCTCTGAGATACAAAGGACAGAAGATGCTTGAGGTTGCAGCCCTCCATTGACCTCTGAGGAGAAGATGAGAAATCGGGTGCAGTTACCTTAAGTGGAAAGTTAGATGAACTCAGGGTTCAGGTGGACCAGGTGGGTCAGAGGGCTGCAGGGCACAACATGGAGCATTAGACAACCAGGTCTGGGTTTACTCCCTGCCCGAGTGTCTCAGGACAGGACTATTCACAGGTGCCTCACCTGTGAGATGCAGTAGTCACATCTGTAGCCTCGAGTCTCTCTCAGCGTCAGGAGGGCCACCGGCCAGTGTCTGCATCAGAAACTTAAGTGCTGAGAGGAACGGGTTTACCTACACGCAAAGCGATTCAAGTTTGTGAGAATGTCTCTGAATGTGCCGTCCACCACTCTTGCCAGGAGTCATCAGAGATTGGAAAAATCAGTTCACTGATGCGCAGACCAAGAAGTTTAATGAAGACTATGAGAAACACATGGCTGACACCTCTCTGTCCTTCCACATGCACTGTAAGAGGCAGCCTACGTGAAGCAGGAGAGAATCTGTTTCCAAAACCACCACTGGCTCATATGACCCAACACGAGGGTCTTTAAACGATGACCTGGGCGTTCTTCAGCCTTGAATTCCTGACCCATCTTTTGGATGAACCCAGTGTGATGTCAGTTATCCAGCATCTATATGCATCATTTCCTTCTCTCTCTGCAGAGTTCAGTCTTTAGGTGGATGTCAGGATACCAACATGTAATATATTACCTCATACACATGTATCACTTCTGTTCCTTCTATATATCCTATATATCCTCTTTCTATCTTCTGTTATAATTTTCTTTGAATTCAAACATTTCTTTCAATCTTTTGCCTCAAAAATGCCAGCTCCATTCATTTGATAAAATGTGTACTGGGTGCCTTATTCATGCTGGGGAGGGAAGGGCATCAAAAGATGATAAAAACAGGACTTCCCTGGTGGTCCAATGGTAAAGAATCCACCTGCCAATGCAGGCAACATGGGTTCGATCTCTGGTCTGGGAAGATTCCACATGCCACGGGGCAGCTAAGCCCGTGCGTCACAACTACTGACCACAAGCGCCCTAAAGCCCATTCTCTACAACAAGAGAAGCCACTATAGTGAGAAGCCTGCATACCACAATTAGAAAGAAGCCCCCGCTCGCCTCAACAAGAGAAAGACTGCAGGAAGCAATGAAGACCCATCCCAGCCATAAATAAATAAATAACTTAAAAAAAGATGATAGTGACTTTCCTGGTGGTCCAGTGGCTGAGACTCCATGTTTCCAATGCAGGGGGTACAGGTTCGATCCCTGGTCAGGGAACTAGACCCCACAGGCTGCAACAACTAAAGATCCCACATGCCACAATGAGGGCCCAATGGGACGGGATGCTCACGTCCCTGTCCCTCCAGCCTCCCTGTGCTGAGGGTGCGAATAAGTAAAATGTGGTGGACGCACATCTCGATCACAAAGCAATCAACTGGAAGCAGCAGATTTACACGTGGCAACAAGAAGACGTCTTTGAAACGCTGTGCTTAGAGGGAAAATGTGAGGAAGCAAAGGCAGTGAATAACCCAGTATAGTTTATAGGAATTAAACACAGTAAAGCCAAAAAGATTCATTTTGCAAGAACACATACAAAGCAACAGATGCATGCTAAATACCCCAGGCTCTGTGGAGGAGGGGACTGGGAAGGAGAGCATTCCCGCCTGGACCAGTGATGGCGGCACGCCGTGAGCCAGGCCTCCATCCTCTCCACTCCCCACATGGATCAGCCTGCCTCTACCATGTCTGTGCGCTCCTGGGACCACTGGCAGGAGACTTCTTAGAGAAGATGCACGATCATGTAATGACGATCACGACATCTGCAGATGTGGGCACAGAGACAGTCATCAGGCTGTCTGAATGCCTGAACATCCCTCAGTCTCTCTCCTGACCAGCGGACCGTGAGGAGAAGCAATGGACAAGAAGCTTCCCCTGCCTGGACCCCCCACCCCCCGACTCCAACATCCAGGACATCGGCCCTGCATACTGCTTCTGAGAGTAGCGTCCATCCCACTGAGATGTCCTCCTAGGATGCCCACTCTGCTCCCCGGGACCCGGCTGGCACGGGCTCCTGTGGGGCCCACAGGTGGTGGGGTGAGGTGGGCAGAGCGCGACCCAGAGGAGAGGTCTCAGCTGCATCACCTCTGGGCTTGGATATCACTTACTGCTCTCTCGAGTCCCTGCACATCCTCTCCAGTCACCAGACGTGACTGAGGAGATAATGAGAGATGCCTGGGGACTAAACAGCCCCCAAACACCCTATTAAATCTTCACCTCACCTCGTTGCTGTGAGACCAGCAGCAGGAGACATACAGACAGATAAATATCCCAACAGATGTCAGTAGCCATGCGATTCACAATTTAGAGACAGAGGCGTGGAAAGGAGAGAGAGAATGAGAGAAAAAGAGGTAGGAAGGCCAAGATCAAACTGAGATGTTTCACATTAACTGTGTGTGATGCTTGTTGATAAAACTGTATCATAAGTTAAGTACTTGTCATGTGCTTTGACACATACAGGCAAACCTCAGGGGTACTTTGGGTTCACTTCCAGACCAAGGCAGTGAAGAAAGCGTCAAATAGAGTCACCTGAATTTTTTGGCTTCTCAGCACATGTAAAAAGTCATGTTCAGGGCTTCCCTAGTGGTCCAGTGGTTAAGAGTGTACCTGCCAATGCAGAGTATGTGGGTTCGAACTCTGGTCTGGGAAGATCCCTTATGCCACAGAGCAACCAAGCCCACAAGCCGCAACTACTGAAGTCCTTGAGCTCAAGAGCCAGTGCTCTGCAACAAGAGAAGCCACCACAGTGAGAAGCCCTCAGAACACAACGAGAGAGTAGCCCCTGCTCACCACAAGTAGAGAAAAGCCCACGCAGGATCAAAGGCCCAGTGGACAGTCAGAAAAGAGGGGCCAGGGAGAACCAGAGGAGGACAGGGCAGTGTGCCAAGACAGCAGGAGGACTTACATGCCTCAATTCCTCTATTAATCCTGGGAGACTAAAGGGGCTCAGAAGAGATTAAATAATTGTAAGCTTACACGACTCTTGAGGGGCAGCACCAATCCAACCCCAGATGCTTGAAATTCCAAAACAATGTCTGCCAGACACAGACTTGGCACCAGACGATTTTATAACTAAGTGCAGCGTTTATTTAATTCTCCTGCATTTGTGAGAAAGTATTATTGCTGCACTCCATGGGGTCACAAGGAGTCAGACACGACTTAGCGACAGAACATCATGAAAGGAGAACAGGAAACATCCGTGCAGCCATGGTAATTTTTCAGGTTATGTGAAGCCTTCAGCTTCCCCTGGTTCTGTCTCAGCCCATGTCCCCAGCACATAAGGGACTAAACAAAACTGCCAGGATGTGGCTA
Source organism: Cervus elaphus (assembly GCF_910594005.1). Classification (NCBI taxonomy): domain Eukaryota; kingdom Metazoa; phylum Chordata; class Mammalia; order Artiodactyla; family Cervidae; genus Cervus; species Cervus elaphus. The sequence goes on from NC_057825.1 coordinate 59,859,784, forward strand.
AGCTCCCAGTTCTCTCTGCTGCTGGCACACAGACTATGAAGACCAGAGGAGAAATTTAACCAAAAATTATAGATGATTTTTCTAAGTCTGTTCGAATGCATGCTAGGGCCAGGAATTCCACCTGGTAATCTTGATCCCAGGTGTCCCTCCATCTCCCAACAGCCGACAGGGAAGCTGAAGGGCAAGGAGGGCCCAGGAACCCCCGAGGTCACAGTCACGGGACATTACTCACAGTTAAGGTGGTTGACCGCACTCCCTCCCCGTTGCCCAGCAGCAAACACACTCTGTCACTCACAGGGTCAGGGGCTGTTAAGAGTTGTATTTTCACAAAAGAAAGTCAGGGTGTGGGGGCAGAGCAGTCAGCACCCCGCGTCCTGCTGTCAGCTGGGGGAGCTGGTGCAGGGCTCGGAGCAGGCGTCCACGTCTGGCTCTCATCACAGAGACTGGCTGAAGCCACAGGCTCACCTGATCCTCCCTCTCTCCCCACGGTTATGGCCCATAGACCTCACCCTTGGTTCTCCAGTTAGTTTCACTCTTTCCTTCTGCCCAGGACACAGGCACCAGGCTCAGAGCTGCCCACAGTGACGATATAGGCAGTGGAGGACACCGGGCTAAGTTCAAACCACAGCCTCAAAGGACAGGAAGGGGCCACCATCAGGGACATGGGAGACACCCAAATTCAGGGACAGGCTCTCCAGAGGGGGCACTTTGGGGAGGATATTAGAGAAGACCTGAAGGGGGCACAGGGCATTGGCCCTGCAGAGCGGGAATGTGCATGGCCTGGGGTCCTGGGTACCACAGAGATCCCCACCTAGAGGCCCCCGAGGGATGCTCTGAAGCTCTGGGTGGGAAGGGATTGAAGCAAGAAGTGAGACTCCTGCTACAGGAACAGCATCTGGAGCTGCTGGGGGCAGGGGAGGCATCCCAGGGAAGTTCTCTGTCCATTCAACTCAATTCTGTCTTGACTCTGATGACCCAGGGTTAGCACAGACCTGCAGGTCAAGAATAAAATCTTTCACAAAATCCCCCCACCACCCTTCACATGCAATCACAAGCCTTGTGGACCATCTGTGCTGCTGATCAACCTGCTCTAAGTGGGGTGGGGGGGGAGGCAGGGGGAGCATCCCCACACCCTTATAGGTTAGAACTCACTGAAAGTGCTACACCTACAATTACAGTTGTGTCATACATAGACAATACAGATTGGGACAGGTGAATGTTACATGTGCGGGGGTCAGGCTCTCGGGGGAGAGGGGGCAGAGCTGTCGTGCTCTGTCCCTCATCCTTGGGCAGTCTCTCCCAGAAAGCATCCACATGCCCAGCAGGTGTGATCTCCCTGACAACCCAGGTGGGGTCCACAGGGACTCACAAACAGCCAAACGTTCCAACTGCTCAGGAACTTCCGAGGGTTTTTGAGACACAGCATCAGGAACCAGAAACAAAGACCAGATGTACTTGATAACACCATGAGGAGAAGCAGAAGGGCTGGGTGTATCTGCTCTTGTTTTGCTTTTGTTTTTTCATGAGGTTTTTTTTTTTAATTAATTATTTTAATTGGAGGTTAATTTACAATATTGTGGTGGTTTTTGCCATACATCAACATGAATCAGCCACGGTGTACATGTGTCCCAACATCCCCATCCCATCCCTCTGGGTTGTCCCAGTGCACTGGCTTTGAGTGCCCTGTTTCACGCATCAAACTTGGACTGGTCATCTGTTTCACATATGGTAATATACATGTTTCAATGCTATTCTCTCAAATCATCCCACACTTGCCTTCTCCCACAGAGTCCAAAAGTCTGCTCTTTACATCTGTGTCTCTTTTACTGTCTTGCATATAGGGTCATCATTACCATCTGTTTAAATTCTATATATATGCATTAATATACTGTATTGGTGTTTTTCTTTCTGACTTACTTCACTCTGTATAACAGGCTCCAGTTTCATTCACCTCATTAGAACGGACTCAAATGCATTATTTTAAATAGCTGAGTAATAGCGCATTGTGTGTATATGTACCATAGCTTTCTTATCCATTCATCTGCCAGTGGACATCTAGGTTGCTTTCATGTCCTAGCTATTGCAAACAGTGCTTCAACAAACATTGGGGTGCATGTATCTCTTTCAATTCTGGTTTTCTTGGTGTATATGCCCAGCAGTGGGATTGCTGGCTTGTATAGCAGTTCTATTTGCAGGTTTTTAAGGAATCTCCATACTGTTCTCCATAGTGGCTGTACCAGTTTTCATTCCCACCAACAGTGTAAGAGGGTTCTCTTTTCTCCACACCCTCTCCAGCATTTGTTGTTTGTAAACTTTTTGACGGCAGCCCTTCTGACCTGCATGAGATGTGGTTTGATTGCCCTTGGTTTTGAAGTGGTCAGCCGAGAAGGGTTGTGGTGGAAACGGGGGAGGGGGGGTAGAAAACAAAACTGTGCAGGAGCCAGGAATGATTCCAAGGAACGGAGCAAGCAGCATAAATAAACACCAGGGCTTTGAGGAAAACAAGTGGTTCGCGGTGGTGGTGGTGGGATGGGGCGGGGGCGTTGTTGGGATGGGGAGGGATCCGGCATCAGCCTGGGAGGTGAACTCCAGGAAGAAGTCAGAGGATGTGCCTTCTGTAACTCTGTGGCTTTCAAACATGTTTGATTGCCTGTGAAGAGACCAGGGCTGATACTGACACCAAACAGCCTACAACAGGAAGAGAATCATTCCTATTGCAGCCTCCTCTATTTCAGTCTTAAAAATAACACTGCTGATGCCCTACCCCCACATCTGTGCTGGGAGGTTGGGTCTAAGCTCTCATTGTTGGCAGCACAGAAACTTCCCTCCAGCCTTTCAAGGAAGTGAGTCTCCGCTGCAACTTGTAAGACCACCTGCAGATTTCCCGCAACTTTGTAATGAGCTTGAAATTCCCAGAAGAAACAATTAAAGAGATCTGTGAATTATTTTGTGAATGCAGAAGAGGACTGCAAATGAGGTGGCCCTGACTGTCGCTAAGGGCACAGAAGAGTGGCTGAAGGCGCAAAGGACACGGCCAGGGGGCGGGGAGCCGCGGTGCTGCCCAGAGCAGAGGGCTAGGCAGTTACGTCACTGCCCCTCCGGGAGGCAGCTACAGCTCGTCAGAAGTGCTGTGTGCAAAGTCCTAAGCCAGAGTTCCGCTCCCTGGCCAGGCCAGCTGCCCCTTGACGGCCAACTCCAGGCAGGGCCTGAGGTCTCAGCCCTGCCCCGTCTGTAAGCTGCCAAGCACACAGCTCTGAGCTGTCTGAGGGTAACGCTTTCCCGAGCTAAAATTTCTGACCCCTGACATTGGCCTTGAACAAGATGGAGGATTTGCAATCAGAGGGCATGAGTCGCGTGGCTGTGGACTACGTGGGAGGCATCCTGCAGCCTACGCCCACCTGTGACACCTGGGATCAGATCTGGAGCTTCCAAGCCAGGCCCGACGACCTGCTCATTTCTACCTACCCGAAAGCAGGTAGGCGGCAGGGACAGGGGACAGGGGAGGTGGAGGGAGGGGCAGGGACAGAAGCAAGCAAGATGCAGCACTGAGGATGTTGAGAAACCCACCGGGGTTTGAGCAGAAAACCATTGAGTGGGCAGAGGGATACGGCCAACACAAAAATCACAGGGGGCGGGGGCGGGGGCGGGGGGAACCACACAAAAAACATTAAAATGACCTACACGTCTTAAGAATTTAATACTTCCCGTGAAGTCCATGTTGTTTACTTCCCTGCAAGACAGTAAATCAAACAGTCTGAAACAAAGGGGCCAGGCTTGTTGATTTACTTATTATCAGGGCAGGCCCTTACAGCAGAGCTAGACCGGGCACCCCCAGCTGGTTGGGGGAGCGGCTGAGCAGAGAAGGGAGCTTATGTTCTGCAAGGCTGAACTCCTAAGTCCCCCTGCTCAGGGTCCCAGACCTACCCTCTGCATCTCCACCCTCCCAGTGGTATGTTGTGAACCTGCTTTTCTTATTTCAATAATCAGTTTAACAAAGTTACTGCAGAAACAGGACAAACGAGCTCAGCCACTGCATTATGTAAAATTTGAGGGTGAGCCGGGATGCGGAGTTCTCTGCACCTATTTGTGTGCATCTACAGTCAGGCCAAAACGCAGTGCTCAGCTCACACCCCAACTGCACATACATTTGCTCTTTGCAAAATCAGTAACTGTCAATAACTTCTGCTACATTTGTTCATGGGCACACACACATATACTCCACCCACCCTCTGACTTTATCTGTACTGATGCAGATGGGGCCTTAGACTCATGTATCCACTGGTTTCAAATCAGCCCTGACTTTCTGATATTACTCCTCATGAGTTTGTTCAGAATTAAAATTTTCTAAATGTGAGTTTCTGAAAGTAACCCCTGGTAGGGAATCACATCCCACTGCCTTATTTCACTCACAATTCTACTCTATCACCATAATTTCAGTACAATGCTTACTGTTTCATCTTTTTCCACCTACCAAAAGTGAGCATTAAGGTTTGGTTCATTTAGAGTTTTCATGGGTTAGGGGGATTACAATCTAATAACAACAGAAAGAAAAGTACTTACCAGTTAATGCAGTATTTAATCAGTCATGAAAACTGCATATGCTAACAAAGGCTGTATTGATAAAAGGGAATAAGAAACAAGCTCAGATGATGTAAAGGTTTTCACCTAGATTTTTAGCAAATAGTAAACATTCTGTGACTGAGCAGAGATACACACTTTGTAGAATCACTGACCTCTGACCCCAAGGACCAGCTGACTTTGAACTTCCAGCTGCACTGGAACCTGCCCCAGTGTTAGCCCATGGCTATAAATTCAGAGTTGTTGTTTAGTCGCTAAGTCATGTCTGACTCTGAAACCCCATGGACTGTAGCCCACCAGGCTCCTTTGTCCATGGAATTCTCCAGGCAAGAATACTGGAATGGGTTGCCATTTCCTACTCCAGGGGATCTTCCCAACCCAGGGATTAAACCCACATCTCCTGCTTGGCAGGCGGATTCTTCGTCACTGAGCCACCTAGGAAGCCACCAAAATTCATATGAAACACACAAAACTAGTACAAATGACACTAACTTCCTTTGAGTTGATAGCTAAAGAAATATTGGTCCTTTAACCCGTAATGAAGAGTTGGTGCCAGATAAAATTAGAGACCAACTCATCTAGGAAACAAGATGCCACTGCTATTTGATCTCCTGACACGGACGTGGTCAGACACCGGTTCAATAGGTCTCCAAGTCTGCAAAGTAGGTGGTAGCCCCCACACTAGTCAGGATGGGGCCCATATAAGTGACCGAAACTGGAGACGGAAGCCCTCCTCCAGGGGTAGTGGGGGTGCAGCTTCTGGATTGAGCTCCGAGCTTGATCCAGATGTGTGGAGTGGCTTCCACACATCTTGTACCTGGTGGGGCCACCCTCAGACCTCTGTCTCCTTCTTTTAACTCTCAGAAGGTCAATCAGTCTCAGGGTGTTCAGAATCTCAGTGGCAAAGGAGCCTAGGAATGCACTTTCTAACCTTCAGGGAAAACAGGACAGCGTGAACATGGAGACTAAGCCCTAATCACTCGCTCATTTAGCCAACACATAACAAAGCCTCCTGGGTACCAACCTCAGACTGCTGGGAAACAGTCTGAAGATCACACAGGGATGACCCCACATCACAGTTGGGTGAGAAAGACTTTTCCACTCCACCTTTTTGAGGAACAATGCCACCAACTCAGTAGCAAAACAACCCTAATGAATGGCTGTGACAGAGAAAAGAAGAACTGTCTATTTAGGAATCTTATATCCACTCCAAACTGGAGTCTTTGCCTAAAAATCCCATATTATGATAACACAAGATATAAACAAAGAAGGATGTTTTCTGAATTCCACTATAAAGCAGGCTTCAATGTTCACACAGCTGCTCTAACGAGTATTTGCTCACATCCTAAGAAATGCGGGAGATAATGTCTGTGCCTCCTATTCTTACCCACGGAACAAGGAACAACATGGACGCAGGAGATTGTGGACTTGATACAAAACGGGGGTGACGTCGACCAAAGCCAGAGGGCACCCACGCACGAGCGATTTCCCTTCATCGAGTGGATAGTCCCTTCCCTAGGATCTGGTGAGTACCGCACGGCTGCACCTGACCCCAGGTCTAGACGTACTCCGGAATTTTTACTAGCCAGCAGCCCTCTCAGGCTTCCCAGGTGGTGCTGTGGTAAAGAATCCACCTGCAAATGCAGGAGATGTGGGTTCCATCCTTGGGTTGGGAAGATCCCCTAGAGAAGGAAATGGCAACCCACTGCAGTGTTCTTGTCTGGAGAATCCCATAGACAGAAGAGCCTGGTGGACATGGCTGAGTGACTAAGCACAGTAGCCCTTTCAGAATCCCAGGTGTTCAAACCACCATCAATGGACTTCAGGACTCTTTTTCCCTGTCTGGCCATGGCTATACTTCAGACATTTTCTAATTGAGTTTCTGTTCATACAAAAGTAAGTTAAGGGACTTACCTGGTGGTCCAGTGGCTAAGATTCCGAGCTCTCAATGCAAGGGACCTGGGTTCAATCCCTGGTCAGGGAAACTAGAATGCACATGCCACAATTAAGACCTGGTACAGCCAAATAAATATAAATAAATATTAAAATAAAAATAAATATTAAAAAAGTTTTAAAATAAAAGTAAGTTTTGATTCTCCAATTAGAAATTAAATTCATTCCACAAAGATGAGCCTAGGTAAGATAATTTTATGATGGAAGGGTTTGAATTTTTTAGGTTCTTATTTATTTGGTTTATTGTTATGGTTAAAAGCTGTTCTAGAGACTTTGCTGGTGGCCAGTGGTTAAAATGGTGCTCTCACTGCAGGGAGCATGAGTTCAATCCCAGCTGGGGAACTAGAATCCCACAAACTATGTGGCAAAAACAAAAACTGCTCTAGCCAAAAACCCCATTCTCTCATATGAAAGCCACAGAGAGTTACAGGTGATCTGGAGTATTCCTAATGTAGTAAAAATGGGGCAGCAAGTTTCTGAAGCAAATGGAGAAAAATAATGGAAAGTTGTTGAAAACTAATTTCACAGGCTTGGAACAAGCGAATGCAATGACCTCACCCCGGATACTGAAGACACACCTCCCCTTCCACTTGCTGCCACCATCTCTCCTGGAGAAGAACTGTAAGGTAGGGAGCCAAAGGAATGCAGAATTGGCCCCTTAGAAGGACCTCAGACTGGTCTTCAATTTCCTCTTAAAACACTTCACTTGTTAAATTAAAAACAGAAACAAAACAAAAAAGTCCACTGGTCACATATCCTCAATACGCAGATTGACATGAATCCTTTCCACCTCCCACAAAAGCCACAGCACAGAAACACAGCATCAGGAAAACCCACCTGTGTGGAATACGCCCACCCTCAAGTCATTGTCTGCTGTTCTAATCCTGGTTTTGCTTCTCCTCTTCCCCTGTCCGCTCCTAGATGATCTACGTAGCCAGGAACCCCAAGGACAACATGGTGTCTTATTACCACTTCCACAGGATGAATAGAATCCTTCCTGCTCCAGGCACCTGGGAAGAATACTTTGAGAATTTTCTGGCTGGGAAAGGTGAGAGCTTGGTTTCCATCCTGTCTCAAAATCCTCAAGCACTCTACAAAGAAGGTGTCAGTTCCTGAGAACAGCAGGGACTCTGCTGGCTTTCAGTTTAGCTCAGTCGCTCAGTTGCGTCCGACTGTTTGTGATCCCATGGACTGCAGCACGCCAGACCTCCCTGTCCATCACCTACTCCCAGAGTTTACTCTGACTCAGGAGTCAGTGATGCCATCCAACCATCTCATCCCCTGTCATCCGCTTCTCCTCCTGCCTTCAATCTTTTCCAGCATCAGGGTCTTTTCAAATGAGTCAGCTCTTCGCATTAGTATTGGCCAAAGTATTGGACTTTCAGCTTCAACATCAGTCCTTCCAGTGAATATTCAGGACTGACTTCCATTAGCTGGCTTTACCATGAAGGAATCTCCAGGGTGACCTCCTCCCTCCCTTCAGGATCCTCCTCCCGGGGCGGGGGTGGGGGTGGGCGGTGTACTTGTCACTGGGTTTCTGTGACTCACTGCCCTGTTTCTGGTCCCATCCTGCAGTGTGCTGGGGCTCCTGGTATGACCACGTGAAGGGCTGGTGGCACGCCAAGGACCAGCACCGCATCCTCTACCTTTTCTACGAGGACATGAAGGAGGTGAGGACCAGGCCACCTAACAAGTCCCCATTTGACCATAAATGCTTCAGTTGCAATGTGTGCACCCCATCGGGGACCCTCAGATTGCAGTCAGGCACAGGAGGTGCTGTGTTTCACTGGCTGCCCCATCCACCCATCACAGCGCACCTGGCACATCATGAGTTTCCATATCACAATCTCACCTGATCTCCCTGGAACTCTGGGCTGTGGGACACCTTTTCCTCACAGGCAGAGGATGGCAAACATGAGTGATGCCTTTTCTGCCCCCTTGCGGTGTATATTTTAAAATTCCCATTAGAAGGGAAAAACTTTGTAGTACATTTTGGTTTTTTTTTCATTAGTGCTAGAGGAATGACAGGGTTTCAAGAAACAGTTTAAGAAATTCAGTGCACCCCAATGTTCATCGCAGCACTGTTTATAATAGCCAGGACATGGAAGCAACCTAGATGCCCATCAGCAGATGAATGGATAAGGAAGCTGTGGTACATATACACCATGGAATATTACTCAGCCGTTAAAAAGAATTCATTTGAATCAGTCCTAATGAGATGGATGAAACTGGAGCCCATTAATCAGAGTGAAGTAAGCCAGAAAGATAAAGAACATTACAGCATACTAACACATATATATGGAATTTAGAAAGATGGTAACGATAACCCTATATGCAAAACAGAAAAAGAGACACAGAAATACAGAACAGACTTTTGAACTCTGTGGGAGAAGGTGAGGGTGGGATATTTCAAAAGAACAGCATGTATACTATCTATGGTGAAACAGATCACCAGCCCAGGTGGGATGCATGAGACAAGTGCTCAGGCCTGGTGCACTGGGAAGACCCAGAGGAATCGGGTGGAGAGGGAGGTGGGAGGGGGATCGGGATGGGGAATACGTGTAACTCTATGGCTGATTCATATCAATGTATGACAAAACCCACTGAAATGTTGTGAAGTAATTAGCCTCCAACTAATTAAAAAAAAAAAAAGAAATTCGGTGCAGTGGGAAACACTATGGACTCTTGAACCCAAGTTCTGACTTACTGCTTGCTGGCAATTCTTCTTTGTGAAGATGCTTGACGTCTAGGAATTTTGATGTTAGAAGTCATTAGAGAGATGCTATCAGGACTGAAGGAGGTGGTGTCATGAGAATTGATGGTAAATGGTCATCTACCCAGCACTTTTGTGATTCCACTGGGTCTGTACAGAACAACAATCTGTGTTCTTGGATTTGTAACTGAGAGCCTGATTTTTGAAAAGTACATCACAGACAGAAGCAGGAAACAGGCCGCTGTGACGTCCGCTCTCAGCATCAGTTCAGTGCCTCCCGCGGGGGCATTTATCAGATGGGCTGGAGCAGGACATATGGACCTGACCCTGGACATACTGCCCCATGGAGCATGTCCCATGCACTCCAGATCACTGTGTTTCTAGCATCTTACTGACGTGACCCAGTTGACATGTTAGAGCAAGAACAGTGTAAAGACTCCAGTTAATACAGAGAACAGTACGAGTCACCACATCTAAATGAGTCATTTCTGAAAAGCTGAACATGTGTGAGATATGATTTTTAAAAATTTTAACTCGTGGCATGTTACTGATTACTATTATTAATTCATTTCAATATTTTTTAAGACTATTATTCATTGATACACATTATCTTATACCATGTCTTTTCTTTTGACTCTGCTCATAGAACCCAAAGCATGAAATTCAGAAGCTGGCAGAATTTATTGGAAAGAGCTTAGATGATAAAGTTCTGGATAAAATTGTTCACCACACTTCATTTAGTGTCATGAAGCAGAACCCGATGGCAAACTACACGTCGATTCCGGCTAAATTCATGAACCACTTGATTTCTCCATTCATGAGAAAAGGTTTTCAATGTTTCCTTTTGGCCAGAATCCTGAAGGACTTGTCCAATATTTCACAGTCTCTGGGGAGTTCTCTTTCTATAGAAAAGAAAAATAAGATTGATAATGAAGGATTCTGGGAAAAGAACAATTTAAGAAACCACAGATGAAATTAACGTTCAGCCACAAGGGGAAAGTGAGATTTGGTGTCTAGGTCTAAGGGCTTATCCTCTTGTTCCCTCTGGAGTTCCGGCTGATAAGGTGAAAAGATACAGAATCGAGTCAGATGGAGCAAAGTATCCACTTTATAGAGAGTTCCAGGCTGTCAGAAACGTCCATTCATTCAAAACTACTTCCCAAGTGGTTACTGTGTGCCAGACTCTGTTCTAGGTAATGTTCAGAGCAGTGAACAAAACACAGGAAAGTTCCAGCCCTCGTGGAAATTATATTCTAGCTGTAAACAGGAAGCAAATGAAAAAACATGCAGGATAATAGATGACAGTATGGAGAAAAACCAGCCTGGGAAAGGTAACAGGGATTGCAACTGGAGAATTGGGGGGAATCTTCCTTTCTCAAAACGGCATGTGCAGTCCCTCCACTAGCAGGCCTTGCTTGTTCTGCGGGCAACATCATGTTAGCACAGACCTTGCTTCAGTGGGCAGGAAGGACACACTGCTGCTCATACAACCTTGCCATCTCCCGACCCACACACCAGACAGGTGATCCTTCCTCCCTCCTGGAGGAGACCCTGCCAGGCCAGCCAGAGGAATGTCTCCGGGTCAGGGGGTAGAACTCCTCATACAAGAGCAGAACAGAGAACCACCCCTCCCAGCACCCTGTCCCCTACACCCTCCTACCCCACTCCCACCACAGTACTGACTCCCCACCATGACTGTTTCAGGGGTCGTCGGGGATTGGAAGAACCACTTCACCGTGGCCCAGAATGAGAGATTTGATGATGATTACAGGAAGAACATGGCTGACACCACTCTAACTCTCCACTTTCGATTCTCGTAAGGAAGAAAAATCACCAGATTTAATTGGTGTAAAAGTTGATTACCCTGACCCCGTGATATTGAATTCAGGTGGCTGGACTAGTGCTTCTTGTGTCTGCTTTTGTTCACCCTAATAAAAGATGGAGCTAAAAAAAAAAAAAAAAAAAAGGAGCTAACAGAGGTTGGGGCCAGGTGGAGGGCGGAGACTTACAACCCTGGCATCCTTGCTAATGATCATGATGCGTCAGTTTTCTACAGACCACATGCATGTGAACATGTTAAATATGCTCTGGTCATCACATAAGAACATACTAAAGTTTTCAGATGAAGTGTTGGTTTAAGAAAATTTGTAAATACAGCACTAAAATGTGTCAATAGCTACTATTTCTTGGTAGCCAGCGATTTCTTGGTAGCCAAGTAACCATCATCAGGTGACTGTTTTCCCCTGAAACTTTCTCATTCACTCCAGGCTTCTTCCTTCAGTGCCTCTACCCCTGTCCCTCACCGCTGCCTCTGCATTTCGCTGGACTCCCCTTCCACTCCCAGCCAACCCATCCCAGACTTGCACCTTGACCCACCTCTCTGCAGCCCCTCCTCAATTGTGTTCTAATCCATCAGCAACACCTGTCAGTGTACCTCCAGGATGTCTTACCTCTGCAGCCACCCTTCCAGTTCAGAAGCCTCTCCCTTGCCTATAAGCTATGTGACTTGTTTCTCTGTTCATCATACATCTGCCAAACTTCTTTTCCCACAGCAAGATTCTTTACATTTCTCTTTAGCTCAGAATCTTTCAATGATTCTGATGTTTGCTGCCTACAAGATACATCCCAAGCAATTTTAGCCACCGATTCAAAGGCAGCTACGTGGATGACTTACCTTATGACATGGGTGACTTACCTTCCAAACTGCCTGCCAGCTGGATTTCATGCTGCCAAACCCCCTCCTCACTGCAGCAGAGAGCCACCTCGCTGGTTCCGAGCGCATCTCGCAGGCTCCTCCCCACTCCAACTAGTCTTACTGTCATCCCACCTTCTCCAGACACTTCCTTTCCTTTCTCTCCACCAGTTTAAAACATAAATAGCAAGTTCACTAACCAGCACAGGCCTCCCATCTTCCTGCAACCTGAAGGACCATCTGCTCTTTGGAGGTCTTTCACACATAATTCTTATGTGATTAAGATTAAAGTGTATCATTAAATCTCTTATAGGTCTGTATTGTCTCTTTTGTGCTTATTTAAATTTTCATTTGCTCATTTTTTCTCCAAGAGAAGGACGTTGCTAAATACTTCAATGCACACCAAATGGCAAGAACTGAGAACTAAGTAACTGAAATACTCTATCAGTCAAGGAAATCTAAAAAGCCAACTTCTTATATTCTAAGTAGTCCTATACCAGTTATCTTCTAGAGCTTACTGTGTTAGCCACTAGCTGCATGTAGTTACTTAAATTATTTAAAATTTGAAAAGACACCTATACCCCAATGTTCATAGCAGCACCATTTACAATAGCCAAGACACAGAAACCTAAATGTCCATTGACAGATGAACGGATAAATAAGACTTGGCGTGTGTGTGTGTGTGTGTGTGTGTGTGTGTGTGTAACGGAATATTACTCAGGCATAAAAAATGTGATCTTGTCATTTGTGACAACATGGACGGATCTATTAGATATTACACTAAGTGAAATAATCAAAGACAAAAACCATATTGTTTCATTACATGTAGAATCTAAAAAACAAAAACAGAAACAGACTCACAGTTACAGACTGTAATATACAGCATAGGGAATATAGTCAATAATGCGATAATTTTATAAGGTAACAGATGGTTACTAGACTTATTGTGGTGATCAATCCTCAATGTATATAAATGTCAAATCACTCCACACAACACCTGAAACTAATACAATATTGTAGGTCAACTATACTTCAATTAAAAAATTTTTTAAAATCTGGTCATTTTCAGTTTATAACCTTGGGGTTACACAAATAAATTGCATTGTTTTCAAAAGAATTACATTTTAAAATGCTTAGACTATTACACTGAAATATTTAAATGAAAATAATAAACTGTCACACACATTTTTTAAAAATTAAAAATAAATTTAAAAGTAGAATATGTAGAGGCAGAAAGCAGAACTGTGGTTACTGGGGTCTGGAGGCGGGGTGGGAGGGTATAGGAATATCAGTCAAAGGGCACAAAGCTGCAGTTATGTAGGACAAGTAATCTAGAGATCTGGCGTCCAGCATGATAACTATAGTTAATAAGACTGTACTGGGAACTCTCTGGTGGTCCAGTGGTTAGGACTCCGTGTTTTGCTGCTGTCAGTCTGGGTTCGATCCCTAGTTGGGGAATTAACATCCAGCAACCCTCACTGCACAGCCAAAAAAAAAAGTACTGAAAACTGGAAATTGCTAAGAGAGTACATTTCGGATGCTCTCATCATACATGTAAATATGTGGAGAAGACGTTAATTAGCTTGACGGTAGTAATCACTCTGCTGTGTATACATACATCAAATCATCATGTACACCTTATAAGTAATGTAAGTGAAAGTCGCTCAGTCATCTCCGACTGTTTGCGACCCCATGGACTACAGCCCAACATGCTCCTTTGTCTATGGAATTCTCCAGGGAAGAATACTGGAGTGGGTTGCCATTTCCTACTCCAGGGGATCTTCCCGACCCAGTTGTCGAACTCAGGTGTCCTGCATTACATACAGATTCTTTACCATCTGGGCCACCAGGGAAGCCCTGTACACCATAAAGATACACAATTAAATATATACAATTATTGTTAGAAAGTAAAAATATTAAATGAAACAGATCCTGTTATGTAACATTGCATTACTTTCTCCATAACTCATACCTCTGTTAAATTAACGGTTTCCATGCTTATCATCTGTCTCTACCACTAGTCCAGCAAGGAGACCTTTTTTTTTTCATTTATTTTTATTAGTTGGAGGCTAATTACTTTACAATATTGTAGTGGTTTTTGTCTTACACTGACATGAATCAGCCATGGATTTACATGTCTTCCGCATCCCGATCCCTCCTCCCACCTGCCTCTCCACCCGATCCCTCTGGGTCTTTCCAGTGCACCAGGCCCGAGCACTTGTTTCATGCATCCAACCTGGGCTGGTGATCTGTTTCACCCTAGATAATATACATGTTTCGATGCTGTTCTCCCGAAGCATCCCACCCTCGCCTTCTCCCACAGAGTCCTAAAGTCTGTTCTGTACATCTGTGTCTCTTTTTCTGTTTTGCATATAGGGTTATCGTTACCATCTTTCTAAATTCCATATATATGCGTTAGTATACTGTATTGGTGTTTATCTTTCTGGCTTACTTCACTCTGATTAATGGGCTCCAGTTTCATCCATCTCATTAGAATTGATTCAAATGAATTCTTTTTAATGGCTGAGTAATATTCCACGGTGTATATGTACTACAGCTTCCTTATCCATTCGTCTGCTGATGGGCATCTAGTTTGCTTCCATGTCCTGCTCTGCTGGGGGAAGTACAGCTCCTTATATGGAGACCTTTTTTGTCTTAGTTACAGCTGTACTTCCCCCAGCAGAGCACTAGGTGCACAGAAGATGCTCTGTTACTGTGCAGACTGAATGAACCAGTACACAGCATCAGCCTGTACCCTCAACACACACATGCACACGCGCACACACACACACACACACACACACACACACTTTCACTGTTCCTGTTCTAGCCCAACCCAAAGTCTGTAACAACTAGGACTACAGGATGACCTCCTTGGTCTCTGAGCCAGTGGGAAGCACCATGCTGACCTCCTTGCCCCCTCTACTGGCCAACCTAGCACATGGCTGTTTTGACCTGCTATCCTCGCCCAAAGGAACCACCCTGCCTAGGGACCATGGTGTCTAGAATCTTCCCCTGTGCTTGAATTACCTGTACCCAGTTTCTTTGCCAGTTATCTGGAAATAGGCAGAGAGGGACCAACTGTACCTAACAGACCCTGGCGTGGATCACCTGCCTCTTCTTACTGTGTCCGAGGCTTCCTGTGTATGTGCTAAGTTGATTCAGTCATATCTGACTCCTTCTGACCCCGTGGACTGTAGCCTGCCAGGCTCCTCTGTCTATGGGATTCTCTAAGCAAGAATATTGGAGTGGGTTGCCATGCCCTACTCCAGGGGATCTTCCTGACCCAGGGACTGAACCCACATCTCCTTTGTCTCCTGCATTGGCAGGTGGGTTCTTTACCACTAGTGCCACCTGGGAAGTCTCAGGCTTCAGATGATGCTTTGAAAAAAAAAAAAAACAAACACCACCACCATATTCTCAAATAGCAGGAGAAGGTCCTGAGGCCACTGCTTTTCTGACCCATTAGAGATGAATCCACCTAAACACACCAGTCCCCTTATTCTGAACCCCACCCAAATTCAATCCTATAATAATAGATCATCTGAAATGAGGAGACCTAAAACTCAACCTGCAATGGGTAAAGAAATGAGACTATAGCTGTGGTTTCTTACAAGTTCTTTCAGCTGGACAAATGTCTCTGTGTCTGGTTTATTTCATGTGAATGGAAACAAGAATTCTTTTAGGCCTGTGAACAACACACTCTGAGATATGTGTAGAATTCGATAGGTTAAAGATAATTATCTAAGGGATAGGCGTATACTCCTGAGATTCTAATATGATTTTTCAGTCTTCACAGAAGGCTGTGAAGTAAAATTCATGAGCAAAATTCAGAAACCAAGCAAAAGTTGCTTGCTTCGAAAAAGTAATAGCATCCGAATCAGGGGAGGAGAGAGAAGATGGGAGAAGTGAGGGGACCAGAGAGTGGACAGGAGAGGGACAGGAACAGGGACAGGTGAGGGGACAGGAGATGGGACAGGAGACGGATATGAATGGGGACAGTTGAGGAGACAGCAGATTAGAGAGGAGACAGGATATGGGACAGCTGAGAGGACAGGAGGTGAGAGAGAAGAGGGACAGGAATCAGAACAAAAATGGGGACAGGAGATGGGACAGGTGATGGGACAGACGACGGACAGGAAAGTGGACAAAAGATGGGGCAGGAGAAGGGACAGGACACGGGAGAGAAGGACGGGAATGGAACAAGTGAAAGAAATGTGACTAGGGAGGCCGCCGGAGCCGCCTAGCTGCGCGGGGTCTGACCTTCCCAGGAGAGCCCCACGCCCCAACACCGGCGTCGAGCACAGGGCCCCGCCCCGCCCCGCCCCGCCCCGCCTCCTCGAGGGCGGGCCCGGCGGGGCGGGGCGGGTCCGGCGGGGCGGGTCCGGCGGGGCGGGGCGGGGGAAAGCCACCTCCCGAGGCGGAAGCGGAAGCGCGAGCGCCGCGGGCCCGTAGCCGTGGAGACGCGGGGGCGGGGCCGGCAGAGAAGCGAGACCTTTAACCCGCGGCGGCGGTCCGCCGGAGGCGCTGGGTGGAAGTGTGGGCTGCGGGCGGCCATGGAGGTAACGCGAGGGCTCGGGAGCCGAGGGACCACCTCCCCGCCTGCCGGGGTCTACACGGCCGCCCCTGACCGGCCGGCTTTCGTTGTGTTTTGCAGGAGCCTGTTCACGACGGGGTGGCCTCCCCGGCCGCTCCCGGGACCGGGAAGTCCAAGGTGAAGAGACGTCTGAGAGGCGGGTCCCACCGGGAGGGGACAGCCTGAGGGACAGCTTTCCTCGGGGTCCGGGCCTGAGCGGTCAGGGGCTCCCTCTCAGTTCGCTGGGGTGAACCCTGGCTTTCCATGCTGCCTCGGTCAGCGTGCCTCTGAGATGCCGCAGTTTCAAACGTTCAACGAAACAGTCTGGTTTCTGAGGTCCAAGCGGCGACCGGACCAGGGCGGGCGGGCGGTGTCGGGGGCTCGGTCCTGCCGGCGCCTCTTTTGAGGTGGACACAGGTCACCCCCATGGCATGGGCGGGGGTCGGTCCAGAGTTGGGGACTTGCTACCGAGGTTTCCTGCTACGGCTGAGTTTCAGACAGTCGTCCAAACTCTGTGTTCCCGGAAGTTTCACTGTGACCCGGAGTTAAATACTTATGTGATCCCAGCTTTACCCATTAGAAAACTGAGCCCACAGGCGCTAAGTAACTTTCCCTCATTTTTCAGTTAAATTTTAAATGCGCCCTGATTCATCTTGCTGTAATTAGGGCTTAACGTGTTTTCCTGTAGCCAGAGGCTTCTTTCAGTTTGAATAGGACGAAAGTTTCACACAACTGAGGAACTATTAAGTAAAGTTAGTCCCAGTTCCTTGATTTTGCAGTTAAAGAAATTAAATCAAATTAGAGAAAATATCTTAACCTGTAACAAGAATTTTCTGTAGCAAGAGGATATGTGCGGTTTTTTTACATTTCATTGTAGTTGCTTAACTAATAATTACTGAGTTAAACTTGGATTTGCTGATCTTAAAAAACAAAGGTCCATCTAGTCAAAGCTATGGTTTTTCCAGGAGTCATGTATGGATGTGAGAGTTGGACTGTAAAGAAAGCAGAGCACCGAATGATGCTTTTGAACTGTGGTTTTGGAGAAGACTCTTTGAGAGTCCCCTGGAGAGGAGATCCAGCTAGTCCATCCTGAAGGAAATCAGTCCTGAATATTCATTGGTAGGACTGACACTGAAGCTGAAACTCCAATACTTTGGCCACCTGATGCGAAGAACTGACTCATTAGAAAAGACCCCGATGCTGGGAAAGATTGAAGGCAGGAGAAGGGAATGACAGAAGATGAGATGGTTGATGACATCACTGACTAAATGGACATGAGTCTGAGTAAACTCTGGGAGTTGGTGATGGACAGGGAGGCGCGATGTGCTGCAGTCCATGGGGTGGCAAAGAGTAAGACATGACTGATTGACTGAACTGAACTGAATATTAAAAAATGTGGTATTTGGTTGATATAAATATTCAGTAGGATTTTTTTTATATTTCGGCAGACTTTATGTTTCTTTTTTGTGGTATAGTAGAAACATGAATTATAACAAGTTGGTAATATCTCTACATCTTCCAGCTGGAAGCCTTGCCCAAGGAAGATCTTATCAAGTTTGCCAAGAAGCAGATGATGCTGATACAGAAAACAAAATTGAGATGTACAGGTATTGGGTTGAAAATACTCATCTTGACCACAGTCTGGTTTAATCATGGTTGCAAATACTGGTTTTTTAATAGTACACTGGCTTGTTTTATCAGTGAATCCAATAATATTAGAGTAGTGCAATCTTACTTAATATTCTAACCACTTGTTTTGATTTTTTTTTTTTTATTATCTCATAAGCCTAAACTGCATTTACCTTTGAATTGATAAAAAAAAGGTCAGGGAGAAGGATTTTAAGAAATAGTGTGTAAAAGTTAAGCACATTTTTTTTTTTAACCTCCCATGGATTGTATATTCTTCTGAGTAAGGCATTTTTTCCTAAAGTTGGCAGTTGATATGTTAGAGGCGTGAGGTTCTGAGCCCAAACAAGTTTAGAAAAAAAAAGGCCCTAAATAAAGCAATAAAAGACTTCTTTCCTGGAATTCTGAAGCATATTTACTGAAGTTGCTTGATTCCCTATTCAGTTTGTATTTCTTTATATTCCATAAAGATTAGGTGTTAGTTTCCTTTTGTATTATGTGTGAGTGAGCTCTTTTCAGTGACTTAACTGCCCAGTCTGAAAGCCAACACTTATTTTCTACTAGAACAGGTTTAGTTGTGTTTTTAAAGGTTGGATCCACTTATGATAAAGAGAGTAATTTATTTGAAAATGTGTAAGCACCAGATCTGGACATGAGTTGATGAAATAGATTACTGAGTATGTTTAATATGCAATTAGTTGTTGCTCTAAGATTAGACAGAAGTTATTTACAGTTGAAATGATGTCTGAGATTTGCTTCAGAAATGTCAGGATGCATAAGAGAAGAGGGAAAAAAGGAAGTGAAGACAGGTTGGGATAAAACAATATTGCTCATTTAGTCAGTATTAAAGCAAGATGATGGAGCATAGAGGTTAATCATACTGTTCTCTCTAGTTTTTTTAATTTGCAGTTTTCCATGATAAAAAGGGAAATGAAAGGAAATGCCGGGTGAACTTAATGCTTTCTCAAAAATATGTGTTGTTTCTTAAATATAATTTACAGTGCTTTTTTTTTAAAGAATGTACTTCTCACTTTAGCTAGTAATTCCTTCTTCATTTCTGAACTAGTATCTTTTTTTTATTTTTTCATAATTGTTTAGAGTTGGAGAAAGAAGTTGAAGAATTGAGGTCAAAGCTGGTTGCTGGAGGAGATGACATCATTAAGGTAAGGACACAGCGTGAGTGTTGCTTTGATTTTGTTTGTTTCCTTAGATGAGATGCCCAATGATAATTCAGATTTCCTGAGGGCTGTCAGCTGCTCCCGCCCAAGGTTACATGCTCCGTCTCTCTGGTTAAGTGTGTGGAGAGAGGTGGATGAGCTCTGCTGCCCTTTCTGTTCTGACCTGGTGTCGCTTTCTGTCCTTTGCATCCCACTCACTCTGTCCTTAATGCTTGCTGCCTCGGTCTCAGTCCTCCTCTTCCCTTGCCCATGAGGAACCCAGCCCCGAGCAGGACTTTGAGGAGTCTCTCCATTTCCAGGGCTCTTTGTGAAGCACTTCATGTCATCCTTGGGAAGCACACTTATCTTGATGACCCTGTAACTGGACTCGCTCTCTTCTTAGTTCTACATACTCTTGTCAGGTCACAGAATACTGTTTTTATCTTGTTATTCCCTGTTTAAAAACCTGAGTTGCTTATTCTTACTCACAGGCCCTTATTTTAAAAATAATTTTTAAAATTTATTTGTTCGTTTTTGGCTGTGCTGGGTCTTTGTTGCTACTCAGGCTTTCTCTAGTTGTGAACCGGATCTACTCTTTGTTTTGATGTATGCGGTTCTCATTGCAGTGGCTTCTCTTGTAGAGCACGGGTTCTGTAGTGTGTGGACTTCAGTAGTTGTGGCACATGGACTCATGGATCATTGGTTGTGGCCTAGGGGCTTAGTTGCTCCAAAGTATGTGGGATCTTTCTGGATCAGGGATCAAACCTAAGCCCTCTGCACTGGCTGGAGGTTTCTTTACCACTGAGTCACCAGGGAAGCCCTTACGTGCCCTTAATGCTAATTAAATGCTTTTCCTTCCCCCACTTGGCCTGACCGTCTTTAAAGTTTCTTTGCTTCTGAAAGCTCTGCAGTAATTTTTTTTTCTTGCTTTTCTGTGTTTGTAATTTGAGTCTTGCTGTATGTCTAGTCTTTGATTATTACTCTCCCAGCTTGGGAGTGGTGGACAGTCGAGGGGCTCCCAGGAAGTTCAAGGAGTCTTTAAATCCCTGTGTACACCTCGTACTGCCATTTTGTTCTTTATTTAGCCAAAACAGTATATGAGTTCTGAATGGTGTGCACAAATAACATTTGGATTTGTAATATACAGATTGGTTTAAGCATTTCTGAATCATAATGATTTTATTTGGTCATTACATGTTTTCATGATTATTAATAGCCAAGGCTGGCCACAAAATTCATTCTAGTTTCTCATAACAGCTTACAGAAAAGCTCAAACAAACTTTGTGGCCAACCCAGTAATTAATTATGGCTTTCCTGGTGGCTCAGATGGTAAAGAATGCACCTGCAGTACAGGAGACCTGGATTTGCTCCTTGGGTTGGGAAGATCCCCGGGAGGAGGGCATGGCAACCCACTCCAGTATACTTGCTTGGAGAATCCTCATGGACAGAGGTACCTGGCGGGCTACAGTCTGTGGGGTTGCAAGAAGTTGGACAAGACTGAGTGACTAAGCATAGTAATTAATTAAAAAACCTGACTCTAGAGCCAGACTGCCTGATTCAGATCTTGAGACCCTGCTCTGTCACATGCAGGCTGTGTGACCATGGCTACGTTTCCTAACTTCTCTGTGACTCTTCCACTGGAGACTAGAGAGAATAACAAATAACAAGACCTGCTTTCCTAGAGTCAATACACACAGTGCTGAGAGCTGAATCTGTCCCATAAGTACTCAGTGATTTTGTTATTACCGTGTATTATTTGTAGGGGATATTGTATATGTATATGTATGCATATATACATACATGCTCACCCA
This sequence comes from Cervus elaphus, assembly GCF_910594005.1. Classification (NCBI taxonomy): domain Eukaryota; kingdom Metazoa; phylum Chordata; class Mammalia; order Artiodactyla; family Cervidae; genus Cervus; species Cervus elaphus. The sequence goes on from NC_057825.1 coordinate 59,880,890, forward strand.
CACACTAAAAAGCAGGTTTTTGTATCTGAAAAGAACATTGCAGATGCCGTTGTGTCAGTGAACTCTTAGCCCTTAAAATATTTTCCATACACTTACATATCAGAATATTTAAATATTAAACATGTGTCCCTTGTTTCCTCCTTGTTCATGTATTCTCCTGTTCTGTCAAAACTACTCTTAAAAATGAGGGTAAAAATCTCTCTTAAGTTAGCTAAGTTTACCTTTCAGGTTATTAATTTAATACTAAAGCATGTTACCCTGACCACTTAAGTCTCAGAAACTAAAAGCTTGGTAAAATTAAATCAAGATTGCCTGGCAAAATATCAATAACCTCAGATATGCAGATGACACCACCCTTATGGCAGAAAGCGAAGAGGAACTGAAAAGCCTCTTGATGAAAGTGAAAGAGGACAGTGAAAAAGTTGGCTTAAAACTCAACTTTCAAAAAACGAAAATCATGGCATCCCGTCCCATCACTTCATGGCAAATAGATGGGGAAACAGTGATAGACTTTATTCTCTTGGGCTCCAAAATCACTGCAGATGGTGACTGCAGCCATGAAATTAAAACACATTTGCTCCTTGGAAGACAAGCTATGACCAACCTAGAATTCATATTAAAAAGCAGAGACATCACTTTGCTGACAAAGGTCTGTTTAGTCAAAGCTATGGTTTTTCCAATAGTCCTATAAGGGTATGAGAGTTGGGCCATAAAGAAAACTGAGCGCCGAAGAATTGATGTTTTTGAACTGTGGTGTTGGAGAAGACTCTTGAGAGTCCCTTGGACTGCAAGGAGATCCAACCAGTCAATCCTAAAGGAAATTAGTCCTGAATATTCATTGGAAGGACTGATGCTGAAGTTCCAGTACTCTGGCTGTCTGATTTGAAGAACTGACTCCTTAGACCCTGATGTTGGGAACGATTGAAGGCAGGAGGAGGGGACAACACTGATGAGATAATTCTGTTCATCACCGACTCGATGGACGTGAGTTTGAGTAAGCTCTGGGAGCTGGTGATGGGCAGGGAAGCCTGGCATGCTGCAGTCCGTGAGGTCACAAAGTCAGACACGACTGAGCGACTGAACTGAAAATTAAATGAGAATGAAATCTTTTGATTTCCAGTCCTAATGAGAAGATTACACTGGAGAGTGATTGGAGGAGCTTGAGCATCAGTTAATCAGCTGCTTTGAGTTTTCTGTTTTAGAAAAACCACAAATTGCAGTATAATACATCATCTACACATCTGAGAAAGGGAATAGACTTTCCTGCTACATTTTATTCCTTCATTGGGAGAAAGTACACTGGAAAAACATGACTTTGAATGTAAAGTTTTCGGTTCATCATAAAAATGTATGGCTTTTTAGGGGGCTTCCCAGGTGGTGCTAGTGATAAAGAACCCACCTGCCAATGCTGGAGATATAGGATACCTGGGTTCAGTCCCTGGGTTGGGAAGATCCCCTGGAGAAGCAAATGGCAACTCACTCTAGTACTCTTGCCTGGAGAATTCCATGGACAGAGGAGCCTGACAGGCTGCAGTCCATGGGGTCGCAAAGAGACAGAACTGAATAATTAACACTTTCACTAACATTTTTACAAGTTTCAATTATTAAATTTGTGATAGTCATCTTCTAGTGCATTGAAATACATCTGAAGTTGTATTGCAAACCTGTCATATTTGACTTCTAAAAAAAAGAATAAAAATCCCTATTTTCCATGTCAAACTGAGAGGTGTGTGGTATTACAGTGAGCTTATATGCTGCTTCCAAATGCACAAGGAAGGGAAAGATTGCAAGTTAGGATGTGAAGTTTCTTGTACATATCCCTCTTGTTGTTTTCTTGTTGCTGGAATTTGTATTTCCTGGGAGATGACTGTGCATTTTGTGCCTCTGATCTCTAAGGATATTTATAGCTGTTTTCCGATAATGCCCTCTGTATATCTCCTAAAATTATTGTTTTCAGGCTTCCCCTGATAATTTTCAAAAAAGTTTACATTGCAATACTATGTAGTGTGAAAAAAACTAGTTTTAAAACTAAAATTGTTTTAACAAAAGTAATGTATGCACATGATTTAGAAACAGTGCTAACAACTAATAACTATAATACTGAATAGTTTATGGAAATTATGTTTCTAAATAATACGTGCTATTCTTTGATTTATTCCTTGATGAGACATTTAGCTATTAACTTCCTGTTATAACTGATGAAAACTTAGCTATCTTTCACAATGACGCCTACTTTCCAAATGGTTAAACAGATCAAATAATCGTTCATATACTTTTTCCTGGATACCTGCCACCTCAAGCCTTCTGTCCTGTGCTCATTTGTTCTGATTGTCTCTAGGTCTGCTGTGGTTTTCCTGGAGCCAGCCTCGTGCCATGACCCAGTGAATATCTGTGCTGCTTTCTGCTTCAGCCCCTCACCTCCACCCCACTTGCTGGGTGGAATGTCATTTATTTTCCTGGTTAACCTTCTTGTTCTGTAGACCATGTTCTTCTCTAAGTTCCTGAGAACAGAGGCATAGGAGGAAGATTGTTATCATCTTGTATTGAAAAGTGGCTGTATTCTACTCTCATGTTTATAGTGTTTATAACTTGATATAGAACTCTTAATTTTTTCTGCATCTGCTTTGTTTTTATATTTTTTTCTTTATTGTTTCACATTCAGAAGTTCAGAGGCAATTCTAGGGTGATAGTTGATTTTGTTGTTTAGGATTTTATCTAGGTTTTAAGGTTTAGGATTGATTAAATTCACAGTGAAATGGGTCCATGATTTTCTTGCATTGTAAAGTCCTTGGATATTGTTATCAAGTTATGCCAGTTGTGAGAATAACTTGAGAATTCTTCTTGCTTTTTATTTTCTCTGAATAAACTCATATGTAATTGGGATAATCTGTTGTTTGAAAACTTGATAGAACTCACCTGCAAAGCTCTCTTTTCCTCCTGTGTCTTTTGTTTAAACTTCTAGTTTAATTTTTAAGTAGTTACAGTATTGATTTGTGTGTGTGTGTGTGAGAGAGTTACATTTTTCTAGGAATTTTTATCTATGCCGTTTTACTTTTCGGTATTATTGGTAGGTTAATAATTGATCATAATATTCTTATTAACTATTTAATCTGTAGTTTATATATAGATAGGTTCCCTTTCTGTTCATTGTGTTTATGACTTCCGTCTTCTCTTGATCAGTCTCATAAGAGGTCTGCTTTGTTAGCTTTGTTTTCAAGAAACTGACTCTTGGCTTGTTCTGGTTTCTACTTCATTGAGCTCCTCTCCTTTTTCATCTTTGCAGGGTATGAACTTTTTCTGGGGGTGGAGGGACACTGGGGGTTTGCTTGCCTGTTGTTCTAAGCACTCCTGATCAAGAGTGTCAGTCCCAACTAGAACCTACTTCCTGTACCCACCTCAGCGGTATCTGGTGCCTCCATTCCTGAGCATTTGGTTTTCTAGTGAATGTTTGCCAACTTCTTGTATGTTTCTCCGTGTGAGCCCTCAGATTCTAGCCTGCTGCTGCTTTCTAATTCACTTCCTCCACCTCCTCCACTGTCAGTTTTTTCAAAGTTGTATTGAGATTTTTCATATGTGCATGTCTTATCTCCTTTTTCCTTGGTTCTTGTGTATAGCCTTTTAAATATGCTTACTTTAGCATGGTTTGGAGAGGTGAGGAGATAATTATGGGTAAATCAATCCACTGTTTTAACCTCAAACAAATTGCCCTGTTCCAAAACAGGCCTTGACTGAACGTCTGGATGCTCTTCTTTTGGAAAAAGCAGAGACTGAGCAACACTGTGTTTCTCTGAAGAAGGAAAATATTAAAATGAAGCAAGAGGTTGAGGTAAGGCAGGATTTTATTTTTTGTTTTTTGTTTTAATTAACTTATATAATATAGTTGTAAATTTTAGAACCAAGATCTTAAAAAGCATCTCATTGGACTTCCCTGGTGGCTCAGTGGTAAAGAATCTGCCTGTCAATGCAGGAGACACAGGTTCAATCCCTGACCTGGGAAGATCCCACATGCCACAGAGCAACTAAGCCAGTGCACCACAACTGCTAAGACCACATGCTGTAGAGACTGAGCTGTGCAATAGGAGAAGCCACTGCAATGAGAAGCCCCTGCTCACCACAGTTAGAGGCAAGTCTGAGTAGCAATGAAGACCCAGCACAGCCACAAATAAACAAATATAAATAAGACTAAAAAAATACTAAGAAAAAAAAAAGCATCTCATCTTATTTTAACTATAATATTTGCAGATAAGGAAACAGATTGATATATTAAAAGAAGGATAACTGAAATCACTGAGCTACACAGGGAGATACAACTAACATTTACCTGTTCATTGTTTACTCTTTTTAGCTGTAGTATCATTTTTTAATAAAATGGGAAAAATACCTATTTTATGAAATATCTGTTTTATGAGAAACTACCAATTTAAATGCTGATGGTCCCACATACTGTACATACTGCTGCTTGTTCACTTCTAGGATACTTGCCTGCCATTGGGTCTGTGCTACTTTTCTCCCCAAAACTTTATCACTCTATTCAGGAGATGTTCATTAAAGCCTGTAACTTAATAGAACTTATGTAATTTATTACCATTTAAAACAAAATTAAACTCAGAGATTTCCTTGCTTTGAGTAAGACTTTAGTACTACTGCTGGATATCATCATCATTCTTAAGGTGGTCAGAGCTTCTAAGCAGAATTTTTGAGATCTAAGGATCATATTTCTCTGTGTACATTGCTACTTGTTTCCTCTTTATGAGACTGTATCTCATATTTTTCCTGAGGGCAGGGGTTTTGTCTTAAATAATTTTTGTGTGCTTACATTTATAGGATTCTGTAACTAAGTTGGAAGATGTGCAGAAAGAGTTGGAACAGTCACAAAGAAGCTATGGGAAAGAAATAGAAAATTTGAGAAATGAATTAGTAGCAGTACATTCCAAATACAGTAACGATAAAGCTGATTGGCAAAAGGAAGTGGAAGAAGCAGCAAAAAAACAATTAGAGCTTTCAGAACAGCTCAGGTTTCAGAGTGATTCTGAAGATTATGTTAAAAAGCTGCAAGAAGAGATTCAGAAAATTAAGCCAGCCTTTGAGGATCAAATTTTATGTCTGCAAAAGCAGTTAGAAACTGCCACAAATGAAAAAGAGCAAGAAATTACTCACCTCCGAGGAGTGATTGAGGCTAACTGTCAGCAGTACCAAAAAGATATCAATAGTTTGCAAGAAGAACTTGTACAGTTGAAATCTACACACCAAGAAGAGGTGAAAGAACTGATATGCCAAATTGAAACATCTGCCAAAGAACACGAAGCAGAAGTAAATTATTTGATCCAGCTAAAGGATAACTTAGTCAGAAAGTGTGAGGCAGGTGAGATGAACATTCAAGAGAAGTATAAATGTGAATTAGAAAATGAAGGGAAAGCCTCAGGTGCAGACCAAGAAAATCAGGTGTGTTCTTTGCTCTTAAAGGAAGATTCTCTTGTAGAACAAGCAGTAAATGAAAAACTTAGACACTTAGAAGATGCCCTAAAGGAACTGGAGTCCCAACATAGCATCTTAAAAGATGAGTTAACTTACATGAATAATCTAAAATTAAAACTTGAAATTGATGCCCAGCATATAAAGGATGAGTTTTTTCATGAACGGGAAGATTTAGAGTTTAAAATTAATGAATTATTACTAGCTAAAGAAGAACAGGGGTATATAATCGAGAAATTAAAATCTGAGCTAGAAGATGCAAATAAACAGTTTTGCTGCACCATAGAACAACATAACAAGGAAGTACTGAGTCTGAAGAAACAGCATCAAAAAGAAATAACAGAACTAAATGAGACATTTTTGTCAGATTCAGAAAAAGAAAAGTTGGCATTAATGTTTGAAATACAGGGTCTTAAGGAACAGTGTGAAAAACTACAACAAGAAAAGCAAGAAGCAACGTTAAACTACGAGGGTTTACGAGAGATTATGGAAATTTTACAGACAGAGCTGGGGGAATCTGCTGAAAAAATAAGTCAAGAGTTTGAATCAATGAAGCAACAACAAGCATTTAATATTAATGAACTTCAGCAGAAGCTCCAAACTGCATTTAATGAAAAAGATGCTCTTCTTGAAACTGTGACTTGTCTCCAGAGAGAAAATGATAACTTACTGTCACAGCAGGAATGTGTACCAGAACTTGAAAATACCATAAAGAACCTTCAAGAGAAGAATGAACTGTATCTAGTTAGTCTCCATCAGAGAGATACCATGTTACAAGAATTTGAAGCAAAGATAAGTTCTCTTACTGAGGAAAAATATGATTTCATAAGTAAGATGAAAAGTTCTCATGAAGAGATGGATAATCTCCACAAAAAATGTGAAAGGGAAGAAAGGTTGACTGTAGAACTTAGGGAAAAAGTGGATCAGACTGCCCAGTACAACAGTGAACTAGAACAGAAGGTAAGTGAATTAACAGCAGGACTAGAAGAAACTTTAAAAGAAAAGAATGAAAAGAACCAAAAACTGGAAAAGCTTACAGCTCAGTTGAAAACTCTCTCTGAAGACCAGGAAGCCATGTTATTGGAAGTGAGGTCTCTTCGTGAAGAAAATAGCAGACTGAGTTCAGAGAAGAATGTGCTGAGCAGGGATCTGGAAGCCCTCCTGTCTCAAAAAGAAGGAGACGTTACACTTCAGGAGCAGATCTCTAAATTAGAAGAGGAACTTTGGTTAGCTGTCAGAGAAAGGGATAATTTGAATCAACTGTTGGAAAACGAGCAAGTTCAGAAGTTGTTTGTTAAAGCTCAGTTGTGTGGTTTTCTTGAACAGATGGAGTCAAAAGTTTCACAAGAAAGGGAAGAACAGGATGTTGTAAACATCCTACAAGCCATGGGTGAATCCTTAGATAAAATAAATGAAGAAAAACACAACTTGGATTTTCAGTATGATAAAAGGGTAGTAGAGTTAGAAAAAGAGATTAAGCTCCTTCAAGAAGAGCATATGGTTCAGTGTGAGGAACTTAGGTCTCTACTAAGAGATTACGAGCAAGAGAAAGGTGTCCTAAGGAAAGAGTTAGATGAAGCCCTCTTGGAAAAGGAGGCCCTGCAGTCTGACCTTCTGGAGATGAAGAATGCCAGTGAACAAACAAGGTTTGAGAATCAGAATCTCCTAATTCAGGTTGAAGAAGTGTCTCAAAAATTGTATAGAGAAAATGAAAATCATCACGAAAAAGAAAAAGATTTTATAAAAGAACTTGAAAACCTAAGGCCATTATTGGAACAGAAAGAATCTGAATTGCAAGATGTGAGAGCAGAGTTAATATCATTAAAGGTAATATTAATGTGAATTTTATTTAAGTAAATTCTTAGTTCTAGTCACAAGCTCTAGACAATATAAATATTACTGTTTTTACACTTCGAAGTCAAAGTAAATTTTTAGCATTTAAGCTCAAATGCAAATTTTTGAAAGTACATTAAACATATTCCCATCACACTTAATCATACTGATTACTGTTGGTTTTAGATCATTTTGGAATCTTGATTTTACATAAGATTAAGTGGCCAGGGGGTTAAATGTTGGTCAAAAGTAGTCACCAGCAAAACTACAACTAAATTTAATTTTATCCTTGTGTGATACATATATTACCTTAAAACACACTGTTAAGCAAAAAAATAGGCTAAAGCAATATTTCATTTTAGCCAAAACTTCAGATTTTCCTCCCAAGATTGTGGCAGGATAAACTATGGTCATCATTTAATCTCTTCCTTATTACATTATATATTTGTTATCTGTTGGGTGGGTCATCTTCGGCTTGGCTGCTATTGTTTTTAATACTAAATGCTATGTGCGTGATGAGATCAGAATTACTGGGTCTCTGAAGGGAAGAGAAAGTCTGTTCAGGTGATTGCTCTCTGTATGAATTCTCTTTAATAATTTTTTTTTCATGCTTAGCATAATGGCCAGTTCATCATGGGGAATGCAGTGATTGTCTTTGTTTTTCCTATAAAATCTAGGATTCCTTCAAGAAATCACCTGTAGAAAGTGATCAACCTTCAGTAAAAGAGTTTGAAGAAAAAATAGGTAACTATGGTTTTGCATATGTTGTCACAGTTAATTGAACAGATTCATAGAATTAGAACAGAGTGGGAAGTTCTCTCGCCAGTTAATGAGGTGTTAAAAGCATAGTATCACTCTTCTTCTGATGGCCTCTGCCTTCTGCTCGCCTTCACTTTCAAAACTCTCCCTTTCTGTTGTTTCATCCAGAGGACTGTTGTGATTCCCTTTATAAAAAGTGCCATGATTGTTTTGGGGTTTTTCATTCATTTAGCAAACTTGGCTTGAAAGCCCAGCTACCTAGGCACTGGTGATAGGAAGGTGACTAAGATGCAGTCTTTGTCTTTAAGAATGCACAGCAAGAGAGGGCTGTCCCTCCCAGAGTTTGAGGTATGGACGAGGTCCGCTGGTGGCAGTGCAGGATGTGATTAACTGCTTGTTGAGTTGGGAGAAACATCACAGGACTGGCTGTCCTTGTCTTAAAGAGTGAGTAATGTGACCCAAGAAGGAGGATGCTGTAGCAGGAGGAGACTGCAGGTGCTGGTATGTTCACACCACTGACGTCCGGAGGCCTCCTGGGAGGTTCTAGAGTGGGAGAGGCCGTTCCCAACAGGGCTGGCGTAATGTGTGGAGGAGTCTGGCTTCATCACTCCTGCTTATCCCTCAGAGTAACATTTCAAGATGGGGTTGTGTGAGGTACCTGTAATTCCTCTAAAATTTTAGTGCCCAATTATTGCAGGGGTAGTGGGAACAATCTGGAGTGACCTACAGTCTTCTCTCATGGACGGTTGGAATGGTCGGGGTGACTGGGAGAAGGCTGACCAGGTAAGACACTGTTCTCTGCATCGTTAGCATTAGAAGCCCTGAGGTGGAGATCACCAAGAAAGTCAGTGTAGAAGAAAGACGAGGACCAGAAACAGTTCTCTGTCAAGTAAAAGTCAGAAAGATAGAAATGGCAAAAGAGAGAAAAGAAATAGCTGGAGGGTTAGAAATACCCAGAGCATAAGATGTCTTGGAAGCTAAGACCAGTGAAGTGCATTTGGAGGAAGTGTTGAGGAGGGAAGAAAGGCCATTTTAGTACTCAGGCCAAGCCCGAGCTAAGCAGCATCAAGGTCGTTGGTAATTTGGTAACAGTTGCCATGGTATGCACAAGCCTGACCGGAGTGGATTCAAGGAGAAAATGGGGGAGAGAAATGGGAGAACAGACATAGACCATGCTCAGAAGGAAGAGAAGGGACAGAGTCCAGAGGGGTGGTGTGGGTTTGTGTGTGTGTGTGTGTGTGAGAGAGAGAGTGAATGAGGTCTTACCTGTCTTCTCATGACCCTCCCCTCCTCTCCTTGGCTGCTTCCAATCTTTGTTCCTGACCTTAAGCCCTTGGTGGCATTTCTTTTGCTGCATGTCTGTCAACTGTTAGGGTGAATCCATTAGAGTGGGTTTTGCTGCACAAAAGAGGGGAGAATTGTGCACTGATGGCCCAAGTAGGTGAGGGGGTGTGGGGTGAGACACAGAAGTGGAAGAGTTAGCCTGTGTTACACACACAGACGGTGCCCCTGTCATAGCCGAGGAAGGCAGTGATGAACAAAGGCACAACTCAATGAATCAGCAAGTGCAGAAGTTCAGATCATGACTGAAGTCCATCAGAGACACAAGAAGTAAGATCTGGAGCATGGAGTTTATGTCCGGGAGACGGCCAGAGAGGTTAAGGGAGAGTCACACTGGACATACTGAAGTCCAGCTGGAAAAATCAGACCCACCCACCAGAGGCGCCTATAGATCATGAACGGTGAAGAGCGTTTGACGTCTCTGCTTCATCCTGACTGGCTGTCACCACCATGGAGCCCAGCATACCTGCATTTCCAGGAGGTGCTCTCCTGTTCAGGGGTCCGGATGGCCTCTCCATGTATGAACACTGAGGAGATGGGCTGTTCTGGAAGACCGAAGAAAATGAGAATTCTGTTCACTGTTTGCCTTGCTTAGGAAATGCATAATCAAGCTTTTACTTAAAAATAGATACTTTGCTATTTATTTTAATTTCAAATTGTATATTTTGTGTACTAGAGTAAAGTTCCATTTCTAGGACTAAAATAAGTAATTCTAATATTTTTCCCTAGTTTTCATTTGAGTTTATGTATAATTCTTTCATTTTATGTTTTTAGGATACCTGGAAAAAGAAGCCAAAGAGAAAGAGGAGAAAATAAATAAGTTAAAACTAGTTGCTGTGAAAGCAAAGAAAGAACTAGAGTCTAGCAGAAAAGAAGTAAGTTGACTTTAAAATGCAAGATTTGTGAACCTTACCTTTTAGAAAATCAAGTTTTTCTGTGCATTAAAAAACTATCACATATTTAAAATAGGCCCGGATGCTCCAGGAAGAACTTGAATCTGTTCGCTCAGAAAGGGATCAGTTGTCTACTTCCATGAGAGATCTCATTCAAGGAGCTGAAAACTATAAGGTAAAAATAGTTACATTAATGACAAGTTACATTTGTAACTTCTAAGTTAAGAAATGTACTTGAAATATAAAACTTTTTTTTAGTTTATTTATTTTAATTGGAGGCTAATTACTTTACAATATTGTAGTGGTTTTTGCCATACATTGACATGAATCAGCCACGTGTTCCCCATGTACATGTCTTCCCCATCCTGAACCCCCTCCCACATCCCCTGTCATCCCATCCCTCAGGGTCGTCCCATTGCACCAGCCCTGAGCACCCTGTCTCATGCATCGAAACCTGGACTGGCAATCTGTTTCACATATGATAATATACATGTATCAATGCTATTCTCTCAAATCATCCCACCCTCGCCTTCTCCCACAGAGTTGAAAAGCCTATTCTTTGTGTCTCTTTTGCTGTCTCGCATATAGGGTCATCATTACCATCTTTCTAAGTTCCCTATATATATATATATATATATATATGCATTAGTATACTGTATTGGTGTTTTTCTTTCTGACTTAACTTCATTTTGTATAATAGGCTCCAGTTTCATCCACCTCATTAGAACGAACTCAAATGCATTCTTTTTAATGGCTGAGTAATATTCCATTGTGTATATGTACCACAGCTTTCTTGTCCATTCATCTGCCCATGGACATCTAGGTTGCTTCCATGTCCTGCCTACTGTAAACAGTGCTGTGATGAACATTGGGGTACACGTGTCTCTTTCAATTCTGGTTTCTTTGGTGTGTATGCCCAGCAGTGGGATTGCTGGATCATATGGCAGTTCCATTTCCAGCTTTTTAAGGAATCTCCACATTGTTCTCCATAGTGGCTGTACTAGTTTGCATTCCCACCAACAGTGTAAGAGGGTTCCCTTTTCTCTATACCCTCTCCAGTATTTATTGTTTGTAGACTTTTTGATAGCAGCCATTCTGACTGGCATGAGATGGTCATTGTGGTTTTGATTTGCATTTCTCTGATAACGAAAACTCTTGTCCATAACATAGTCATCTTGTATGTTTTAGTAAAGGTTTTCACTATTTGTGTGTGTCTGTGTATGTGTGTGTGTAATGTGTCATCCTAGTATCAAGGTTTTAAGTGGTTAGGCTTTAAGTATGCCTTTAAAGTATTGTCTTTTAAAACTACCATTTCTGTTTGGGATTTCCTAATAAAATCAGTAACAAACAAAAATGGCTACTGTTACAGTCCTCTGGCCAAGGGAATAAATGTGAAAGTTAGACATGTCTAACACAAAAGTGAAAACACTATTTGGAGGTATTATTGCTCATCAGCCTAAATAACATGAGACACTATAATAGGAAAATGTAAAAATAAAATATAAGAACATGCCATTTTGTTTCTTTATGCATTTGAATATTTCTACAGCCAGGCTGAGCCTGAGTACTAAGGAGACAGTGGTCAACCAGGTAGGTAGAGTTTCTGCTTGCCTGGCCTTTAGTCCTAGTGGCAGTAAGAGCAGACAGACAAGGAAATAGTGTGTAGGAAAGTTAAGGTGGGTGGGGTGACTTCTGTGTAACAACAAGCACTGTAGGCCAGGCATTCTTCTCAGTGCTTGACATGTCCTGTCACACGTAATGTGTGTGTGTGTGATAAGCATGTTATTAACGTTGCTGGTTTACCAGCGAGGAGTCAGGTCACAGAGCAAGAAGCCAGTGGAGCGGGGGTTAGGTTCAAGCATTTGGTTCCAGATCTCTTCTTCCAGCAAGTAAATAAACCGTGCTGCCCCAGTGAGACCTGAAAACAGAGAAACCAGGAAAGGAAAAATCAGAAAACTGCTTCAGGAAAATCTGGTTCCACTCTCCAAAATGAATTCTGAGGTTTTGTCAGAAATGAAAGTGATTTTTTAAAATTAGAATAAAATACTTGATCATATGATCTCTAGATGCAAAATACTTTTCTAAACTTAAGAAGTTACAAGGGGAAAGAGACTGAACTAGATAAAACTAACAAATGAAAATATGACAAGGGATTGGTATCCTTAACACATAAAGATACCTCATTCATTTTTAAAAAATCCTTATTTGAAATTCATATATGGATTTATCTGTCTTTTATGAGTCATTAGGAGCTTGCTTCTTTACATTTTGAGAACTATATAATCTAATTTATTTTCCTGTAAGGGTAGACCAAGTATACCAATTTACTTCTTTAAAATATAGGATGGGGGGGGAATGTAGAACATCCAAGAAATGTGGGGCAGCTACAAATGTATAGCATGTGTGCAATATGAATGCAATAGGAGAAGAGAGAGAAAGGAACACGGAAATACTTGGCACAGGGATGACTGATTGCCCAGTTTAATGTCAGGTGCCAAGTTACAGATCCGGGAAGGAAGTTCAGGGAACACCACACGTAGCACAACCAGAAGAGGTGCACCGTGGCATGTCATTTTCAGATTACAGAAAGTCAAAGATGAAAGTCCTGAAAGAAGCCACAGAAAAAATAAAACATGTTATGTATAGAGGATTACATCAAATTTACAAGGACCCATACAAAAGAGAAGAGTGTAAGATGCATTACTTAAGGTGTTGAGAGAAAAAACCCACCAAGCTAGAATGCTTTGCACTAGAAGTGAAGGAGCAGTAGAGTTTCTTAGAAATTGAGGGTGTTTGTTGCCAGTAGACATGCCTGTCAATAAATGTTGAAAGAAGTTCTTTAAGACTTCCCTGGCAGTGTGGTAGATAAGAATCTGCCTGCCAGTGGAGGGAACACGAGTTCAATCCCTGGTCCAAGAAGATCCCACTTGTTGAGAAGCAACTAAGGTCGTGCTCCACAACTCCGGAGTCCGTTGCCCATAGAGCCCATGCTTTGCAACAAGAGAAGCCCGTGCACCAAAAGGAAGAGTAGTCCCCATGCCACAACTAGAGAAAAGCCCCTGCAAAGCAGAGAAGACCCAGTGCAGCCAAAAAAAAAAAATTTAAGAGTTCTTTAGAAAGAAGAAAGATAATACAGGTCAGACCTCAAAGGGGCAACACAGTATTGGGGAAGAACAGAATGGGAGGATTAGCCCTGCCCTACTGCAAGACTTAGTGTGGAGCTGCAGCAGTCAGGATTTGTGAGTGGTGCTGGTGGAAGAATGAACAGACAGCAGTGGAGCAAAGAGCCTAGAATCAGATCACAGGTAGAGTCAGCTCCGCTCTGTTGTCAGAAGCAGTCATGTTGTTGGACACAATTCCAAAGGCACACAGTCCATGCAGGACAGCCCAGCTGTGCTTCCTTGAGGCCACTTTCAGGGAAAGCCAGAGGCATGTGTTAGTTATTTTGTACAGGGCTGCATTTTTGTGAAGAACAGTCAGTAGTTTACCAGGAACAAGGGGAAAACAGGATTTACCAGAAAAGGGAAAGAAAACACAGGCTACAGGGAAGAGTTGAGTCTCGCTGCACATTGGAGGATATCCTCGCTGGCTGGTGTGGATTGCGGAGGTAGGTCCTGGGGTTCTCTCCTGAGCAGGGCCAACTAGAAACATCAAAGGAAAAAGTCACGTGGTTTTCGGGTCTTTGGAAAAGACCTGAGCGTTCTGCTGCAGAGTGTGAGACTTGTGTGGGGTCCTCTCATATTCCTTGAGCACCTCTGCTTCACCTGGGCCAGGCCCGAGGCTGTCCTCAGCAAGACTCTGTAGGTAACAGGTGACAAGGGTAAACTTTTTCTCCTGCCTGCTTAAATGTTGTTCATGTTTCAGAAGTTTATTTTTGATGACTAGATAGATAACTTGGAGATATTGCATTGTATATGTTTTAAATCCTCTTTGAGCCTTTAAGAGACCACCTCATACTAAAAGTCATCTGGATTATGCTAATTTTACTGTATGATGCCATGGGGTAAGTCTGTCAAATGTTGAATCTAGGTAAATATTTCAGGCTTCCAGAATGAACTCTTAAGGCTTATGTTAAGATGGCCCAGTCATACAGTCTGAGGAGTTGCATGTACGATAATATCCTGAAGTTAAGTCCTTTTGTCTTCTGTTGAAGAATCTTTTATCAGAATATGATAAGCAGTCAGAGCAGTTGGATGCAGAGAAAGAACGTGCCAATAACTTTGAGCATCAAGTAGAAGACCTTACAAGACAATTAAGGAATTTGACTTTTCAGGTAACTTTAAATTGAGTAAATTCATGGTGATTCAGATGGTAAAAAATCTACCTGCAATGCAGGAGACCCAGGTTCAATCCCTGGGTTGGGAAGATCCCCCTAAGAAGGGAATGACATACTCCAATATTCTTGCCTGGAGAATCCCATGGACAGAGAAGCCTGGCAGGCTACAGTCCGTAAGGTCACAAAGAGTCAGACATGACTGAGTGACTGACACTTTGACTTTCATATGTGAAAACTGTAATAAGTGTATTTCAATTCTAATATTTTTTGCACAAAAAGTTAAAATTAGTACATAGAAACTTCATTTTATTTTCTTTTTCCCAGTGTTGAGAGAAGAATATGACCAATAAACTGGCAACCATCCTGTCTTACTTACGGCTGTAATCTCAGCTCCCCTGAGGTTTTTTTGTTTTTGTTTTTTTCATTTTTTGCCTTTTCCTCTGTTAGTGCTCCTGGTCGCTTGAAATGTTTTCCAAATTAACATCAGTAGTGACTGTGTTTTATTTTTTTTATTTTTTTTTTGTGACTGTGTTTTAAACTTACTCTTGATTTTTGCATTTTCATTTCATGGACTCGATTCTGAAATCTTCATTTTTTTTATACTGTGCCAGTATTCTCATTATGTTCCATTTTATTCTTCCTCTCCTGTATGTATTTTCTGTGTGTTTACAGTAATGAATCATTTGTCATTGTAGTATGAAAAATTAACCTCAGATAATGAAGACTTCCTGGCCCGTATCGAGACACTGCAGTCTAACGCCTGCTTATTGGAAGTGCAGATTCTAGAAGTCCACAAAGCCAAGGCTATGGCAGACAAAGAGCTGGAAGCTGAAAAACTTCAGAAAGAACAGAAAATAAAGGTCAAAACAGTTCTGTGGGGTGAATTCATTTCACACAGTGGTGTTTTTATTGCAGTAGTTCAGTGAAGGAAAGACTTGCTAATGAGCAGCATTTGTTAAATCAGCAAAGTTTATTAATTCCTTAATGTGGAATTAAAGTTAATTAATTGAAGTTAATTAATTCCAACTGTGAAGTTGAGAATCCACAGTACGATTTTTGGGTGTATATTTTTTAAATATGGAAAGATATCCAAACTCTGTACTTTGTATGTCAGATTTATTTTATCCTATATGAATGCTTTTTTTTTTTTAAAAAACATTGGTTGGCTTAGGGGTCCCAGTGTTTCTACTTTTAATTTTAGGAGCATGCCAGTTCTGTAAATGAACTTGAAGAACTTCAGCTACAGCTTCAAAAGGAAAAGAAACAGCTTCAGAAAACCATGCAAGAATTAGAGCTGGTTAGAAAGGTAAAGAATCTGCCTGAAATGCAGGTGACCTGGGTTCCATCTCTGGGTTGGGAAGATCCCCTGGAAAAGGGAACGGCTACGCACTCCAGTATTCTGGCCTAGAGAATTCTATGGACTGTATAGTCCATGGGGTCACAAGGAGTCGGACATGACTGAGTGACTTTCACTTTCAGAAAGGTAAAATGAAACACTAGACTCAGAATAGCAATGTTCTCATTCTTAAACTATCCTATAGACCCTGAAAAGTAATATTTCAAAAACAAGGTTATTTGTGATACTGAGGTACTCCTTTATAAATTATTTGCCTCAAAATATGGCAAATTTAACTTAGGTGTCCGAGTGCCCATCTCTCTGGAAGAATTTAGGCTTGGTTTGCTGTTTTATTTTTTGTACATGATTATTCTGTGACACATGAAAATTTAGTTAATGTCAAGAACTGAAGTTTGTATTATGCTGAGAACTTTGGTGAATTTTTCTCTACTCTTCCAAAGATGGGAACAAAAATAAAGGTACTATAAGAGCTGCTTAAAATAGGAATATTTTATAGATAAGAATAGACCAGTTGTAGTTAATGAAAATTATACAATGAAACTGAGAAAGTTAAACTATTTACAAAAGCGGTCAATTTTATGAAATTACAATCTAGGAAGTACCCCAGCATCTTCATTAACATATGAAGTTTCTGTGCTACAGAAAAGCATCCTAGAGCAGGTGTGTTGCGATCTTGATCCTTTCAGAAATTGCTAGACAGAGTTAGCTCATCCACTGTCACATGGCCCTCTCATTGTAACCTGTGCAGGATGCCCAGCAGACCACACTGATGAACATGGAAATTGCTGATTACGAACGCTTGATGAGAGAACTGAATCAGAAGTTAGCTAATAAAAACAGCAAGATAGAAGACTTGGAGCAGGAAATAAAAATCCAAAAACAGAAACAAGAGACCCTGCAAGAAGAAATGAGTGAGTAAAACAGAACCCACTGCACCTCATGGTGACTGTCTTCAGCAGAAGGGGGATGGGGGCCAGTGCTGATGGTTTCCATGACCAGCCCTTGGCAGCCCAGTCATCCTCACAGTAGGGACCGTGACTAGGGACTAAAGAGGGGGGCTGTAAGACTACCAACTGTGCCCTTGTGTACATTCAGTCCTGTAAACATTTCTCAGGGGTCCTGTTGTCAGCAGAGCAGGATGGTTGTAATGGCCGTGAAATCTTTCTGAGGTGATTCTGTTCCATTTTATCTGTGAAATAATTTCCAACGTAAGCACTAGAGCTGTGCGTGTCCCTTAGGCAGGCCTTCAGCTAACAAGCAGATATATTGTGTTTTTATTTTAATTCAGCTTGAGATGTTTTTAATTTTCTTTGAATCTCTTCTTTGACCCATGGGTTTTTTTTTCATTCCTAAATAATTAACAGGGTTTTCAGATACTTTCTGTGCTTGGTTTCTCTGGGCCCTTGCCTGTGCACACACCCGTCTTCCAGCTGTGTTCTTGTGCATCCTGGGTAGCAGGGCTCCAGGTCACAAACACTTGCAGACATTTGACTTTGTGAGTTAGCCAGCTAGCTAAAAAAGAGGCTCAGGTCTTGGGAAAACTTAAAAAGAGCTGCTCATTCAAGAAGGCCAGCACCTCTCGCTGGTGAGTCAGCGCAGACACGAGAGGTCCAGTCAGTGGGTGTCAAGAGTGCAGAGGGAGAAGCTTCTGTGGACGAATGGTTGGGGGTTGGGATTTGTGTTGAATCTTAGGATTTGGAGAGAAAGAGCGAACTGGGGCAGGGCGGTCCTTTCTGCAGCCCTAGTTAGGAGCAGAAGTAGAAAGGAGTAACATAGTGTGGAAGTCTTTACAGGTTGGAGGAAAGGGCTTGACCTGTGAGGGAGAAGTCAAGTATGCTCAGAAGGTCTCCTTGATCCAGTTCAGGAGGGACCTGAACACAGAGTGGACTTGGGCCTTTTTGATGATTCAGCCCATTGTGGGGTCTGGGAAATGCAGGCACCGTGGCAGGCAGGGGCCCTGAGGCCTGAGCTGGGGGCTGTGGCTGGATGGGGAGGAGAGTGGGGACATGTTGGAAAGTATCCACGCAAAACTGTCAGCCAGCTCACTCTGCCATGTGTTGCAATCTCAGCCCTGCCCCTCTGCAGGGCCTGTCTGGCTCCTCACACACCCTCCTCACCTCTGGGGCGCAGCGGCCCTTCCTCTTCTGAAACATGGCGGCTGCTTTTCCACAGCCTTGTCATTCATTCGCTGTGCCCTCACCTTCCCACCTCGTGAGCACCTTTTGGAGTCATCCTCAGTCTCCAGTGTCTGCTGTCCCCACAAGCCTTCCTTGTCCCATGCAGATGTAACCTGGCTGTGACCTTTAGTTCACGTGGGTCCCCACAGCCTTTTTATTTCTTTTGAACGTTTCAATTTTGCTTTACATCATCACATTATCCAGAGATTATCCTTAATTTCAGTCTGTGTTCTTAAAGGTCAGGAACTTACTCTGTCATGATTCCTGGAGCACTTAAAGGCTTTATATGTAATGTGTGCCTTGTACAGTCTTTGCAGGACTGGGTAAATAGTTGCCAGGAAGTTACTGGTGGTGACACATCATAAAGGCAAGTCAAAGTGTATTCTTACAGAACACCTGCTCTTGTTTACTGAGTGATGTAGTCAGTGGGTGTGGATTTAGCTTCATGGCAGTAGTCGTTGCGCTTGGGGTCTTCTAGCTGCGGTCACACGGACCCACGTGTTACTTGTTCTGTCAAGGACCAGGTTGTGGTCTCTGTCAGATGCTCTGTATTTGCTTCACGACAGCTGCGGCTGGGTTGGCCTGCTTCTGTGGTTGGTCCTGTGATCTGGAAAGTGCATCCACTTTACTCCCATTTGATAGTGGCTTCCTCTTTACCTCTGTTACATAAAAGTGTTTTGTTTTGATCACATTTCAGTCTTCCTTTATTGAACTTTGTCTTGCAAGACAATTAGTGTCACAAAATCAGACCAGGTGGTTGGAAACACAGCATGTCTTTTGAGGTATTTCTTATTGTAAAGTCTTTAGCTTTTAGATACGCAGTAAGTATATGCCCTTATTTCAGAGATGCGTGCTAAAATACTTACAGACAAGTGGGTTTCAGGGGTGGGGAGTACCTGTGCGGCACAGGAGTTGGGTCAGCAGGTGAGTCTGGGTTGCAGTAAAGGGCAGGACGCATGTGTTCTCTGCTTCGCGGACCCTGAGGTCTCTGTCCTGTTCCTCCTGGGCTAAAGCAGCCGTAAGTAGCATGCAGACAGGCTGTGCCCAGAATCAGGCAGCAGCCGCGGTGCATGCAGGCCCGACACCTCGCTTGGTGGGATGAGATCAGCCTGTGTTGGTGGTAGTTAAAGGTGGTCACAGGTACAGTGGGATTTACTATATTATTGTCACTAGTGTCATATATGTTTAAAGTTCAGTTCAGTCGCTTAGTCGTGTCCAACTCTTTGCGACCCCATGAATCACAGCACGCCAGGCCTCCCTGTCCATCACCAACTCCCGGAGTCTACCCAGACCCATGCCCATCGAGTCGGTGATGCCATCCAGCCATCTCATCCTCTGTCATCCCCTTCTCCTCCTGCCCGCAATCCCTCCCAGCATCAGGGTCTTTTCCAGTGAGTCAGCTCTTCGCATGAGGTGGCCAAAGTATTGGAGTTTCAGTTTCGGCATCAGTCCTTCTAGTGAACACCCAGGACTGTTTGTAATAAAAAGCTAAGACGGGTTCCTTTCAGAGATAGGCTAATACAAAGAACAGATTCTTGTTCGGTTACTTATATCCACTTGTAAACCTTTCCCCTGAAATGATCTTTCCCATTAGCTTCGCTGCAGGCTGTGGTACAGCAGTATGAGGAAAAGAATACCAAGATCAAACAGCTACTTGTGAAGACCAAGAAAGAACTGGCAGATTTGAGGCAAGCGGTATGCACATTCCTGAGTTCTATCTTTGAATACAAGTATTTATGAATAGCATTGTTATTTAATTTAACCAGGTTTCTTGTTCTGCAGGAGACTGATCACTTAATGCTTCAGGCATCTTTAAAGGGTGAACTGGAGGCCAGCCAGCAGCAAGTAGAAGTCTATAAAGTAAGATTCTTTTTACTGTTAAAGGCTTTTAGAAATTTCCATGTAGAAGTAAGCTGCCACATGGGGGGATTTTATACACACACACACACACACACACACACACAATACACGTTTGCGCACACACATTTCTTCCCCCTAAGTATCCTTCATCAGCCAGCATTTTGAGAAAATAGAAGCAATAATTTATTTCTGTATCCATTATGTTTATGTATAACAGCTTGAGGTATTTAATTAAACATTGAACTGTAACATGTGTTCTGAAATTTTTTCATGATTATTTGATTGATTTAAGGAAAACCAAATTAATTTATTGAGAAAGTATTCTACTCATGTTGGCTCCACTCTTTGAATAATAAGTTAAAATTCCTACTCTTATGTCTCTTACACATAGTCCCCTCTCAAACCCCACCTTGACATTTAAGGGAAGTCTGTTTAACCAGCAAAGATCTGGTTCCCTCGCTCCTCACTGAAAGCCTCTGCCCCCAGATTCAGCTGGCGGAAGTGACGGCAGAGAAGCACAAAGCCCATGAGCGCCTGAAGGCATCGGCGGACCAGCACCAGCGCACACTGGGTGCCTACCAGCAGCGGGTATCAGCCCTGCAGGAGGAGTGTCGCGAGGCCAGGGTGCGTCCTCCGGTTGTGGGGTGGGGGTAGGCTCCCAGCAGTTTGACCCCTCCACCTGACCCCAGCCCAGACAACCCAGACCCTTACTAGCACAACTTGTTTCTGCTAAAAGGAAAGACAGAGGTACACATTGTTTCCATTTTAACCTTGTTTTGCAGTTTCTGTGTGTAAATAAATTTTTAAAAAATTTTTTCGTTAGAAAGGTTAGAGTTCTCTCCAAGGGCTAAATGACTATGAAATCATATTCTAATAGAAGCACCACTTTCTTCAGTGTACAGAACAGACCCCTGCAATTGACTTGTTACAAGCATGGCTCTTTCTGAGCGTCCTGGGCAGTAGGGCTGAGAGGTCACAGGGCACTTCAGGAAACCCAGGACCTAGAATTACACTTTTCCCACTCTCTTTTGAAAACCAAAGTGCAAGTAGCCTCACCTCTTTGAATTAATTTTTCGTGTATTTATAAAAACAGGAAATAGCACAAGTGAAAATTATTCTAAATAGTGCTATTATAAAAATATGGGGGAAAAAAATGGGCAGTAATCTACTAGGGTGAAAACAGGTAGAAATATACCTCCTCTCAGACAAGATATGTCATTCAGAGACCTTAAAAAAGTGTAAGGCCAACAGAAGTACACTATTTAGGGAAAGTTCATTGAGGGACTAAGGAGTGTCAGAGGCATTACTTATCTTCAGAGAAAGGTTTTCATCTTCATTCACAATCTGAGAGAAAACAGGAGGATCACGTGACCTAAAAATGCAGTGGTCAGACTTCTTTCTCTCTGAACCATTACAGGCAGAACAAGCTGCGGTCACCTCTGAATTTGAGAGCTACAAGATCCGGGTCCACAATGTTTTAAAACAGCAGAAAAATAAGTCTGTGTCTCAGACTGAGGCTGAGGGAGCCAAACAAGAAAGGTGAGGTCTTCAGGATGGGGAGCACCCACGGGGTGGGAACTCCTGCTCCCATTGCCTTTGGACCATGAGGTTTACACGTAACCACTAGTTACCACCAGTGTTTCAATAATATGTTGTTTAATACTTCTTTAAAATTAGCATACAGATTGCTCTTGTGAATTATTCAAAAATATACTAGGAATGAGAGCTTGCTGTGGCATTCTATAGCATCTGTGCTTTGCTTTTATTGGGAGAGGCCTGGTGTTCAGAACAGTTTTACATCTGGCTCTTACTGTCCTCAGTAGGAGTAAATATCCTGCAGAGTTTGTGTATTTATGTGTTACTTTTTTTGAACTTTTTATTTTGTGTTGGGGTATAGCTGATCAACAGTGTTGTGATAGTTTCAGTTGGACAGCAAAGGGACTCAGCCATACATAGACATGTATCCATTCTTCCCCAAAGCCCGCCTCCCAATCAGGCTGCCACATAACATTAAGCAGAGTTCCCTGTGCTGTACAGTAGGACCTTGTTGTTTATCCGTTTTAAATATAATAGTATGTACATGTCCATCCCAAACTCCCTGGCAGCCATAAGTTTGTTTTTTAACTCTGTGAGTCTCTTTGTTTCATAAGTAAGTTCATTTGTATTATTTCCTTTTAGAGTCCACATATAAGGGATGTCATACAACATTTCTCCTTCTTTATCTGATTTGTTTCACTCAGTATGACCCTCACTAGGTCCATCCATTTGCTGCAAATGGCATTATTTCATTCTTTTTAATGGCTGAGTGATGTTCCATTGTATATATGTATCACATCTTTATCCATTCCTCTGTTGATGGACATTTAGATTGCTTCCATGTGGCTATTGTAAACAATACTGCAATGAAGACTGGGGTGAGTGTTGCCTTTTGAATAATGTTTTTCTCTGGATATATGTCCAGGAGTGGGATTGCAGGGTCATATGGTAGCTCCAGTTTTAGTTTTTTAAGGAACCTCCATACTGTTACCTGTAGCTCAGATGGTAAAGAATCTGCCTGCAATACAGGAGACCCAGGTTCAATCCCTGGGTCAGGAAGATCCTCTGGAGAAGGGAATGGCAGTCCGCTCCAGTATTCTTGCTTGGAGAATCCCATGGACAAAGGAGCCTGGCGGGCCACAGTCCATGGGGTCGAAAAGAGTCGGACATGACTGAGCGACTAACACTACCATACTGTTCTCCATAGTGGCTGTACCAATTTTAATTCCCACCAATAGTGCAGGAGGGTTCCCTTCTCTCCACCCCCTCTCCAGCATTTGTTGTTTGTGGATTTTTTTGATGATAGCCTGTTTAGCTGGTGTGAGGTGCTGTCTCATTGTAGTTTTGATTTTGCATTTCTCTGATAATTAGTGATGTTGAACATCTTTTCATGTGCCTCTTGGCCATCTGTATGTCGTCTTTGGAGAAATGTCTCTTTAGGTTTTCTGCCCATTTTTTGAATAGGTTGTTTGTTTTGATGCTGTTAAGCATCATGAGCTTTTTGTAAATTTTGGAAACTAATCCGTTATCAGTTACATCATTTGCAAATATTTTCTCCCAATCTGTGGATTGTCTTTTCACTTTTTTGTTTCCTTTGCTTTGCAAAAGCTTTTGAGTAGGTCCTGTTGGTTTATTTTTGTTTTTATTTCCATTATTCTGGGATGTGGATTGAAAAAGATGTTGCTGTGATTTATCTCAGTGTTTTGCCTGTGTTTCCTCTAGGAGTTTTTTAGTGTCCAGTCTCAGTTTAATCCATTTTGAGCTTATTTTTGTGTATAAAGTTTAAGAGTGATCTAATTTTATTTTTTTACATGTGACTGTCCAGTCTTCCCAGCAGCATTTGTTGAAGAGACCGTCTTTTCAACATTGTATAGTCTTGCCTCCTTTGTCATAGATTAATTGACCATAGGTGCATGGACTTATTTCTGGGTTTTCTATCCTGTTCCCGTTGGTCTATATTTCTGTCTTTGTGCCAATACCATTACTGTTTTGATGACTGTAGGTTTATAGTATAGGCTGAAGTCAGGGGGCCTGACTGCTCCAGTTCCATCTTTTTTTCTCAGGATTGCTTTTGCTATTCAGGATCACTTCTATCATTTGAGATTTTTTATTCTAGTTTTGTGAAAAAAGCCATTGGTAATTTGAAGAGATTTCATTGAATCTGTAGATTGTCTTGGGCAGTATAGTCATTTTCACGATATTGATTCTTCCAATCCATGAACATGGTGTATCTATTCATCGTTTATTTCCTCTTTGATTTTTTTCATCAGTGTCTTAATAGTCACTAGAGTACAGGTGTTTTGTCTCTGAGGTAGGTTTATTCCTAGGTATTTTATTCTTCTTAATGCAGTGGTAAATGGAATAGTTGCTTGAATTTCTCTTTCTGATCTTTCATTGTTACTGTATTGAAATACAACAGATTTCTGTGTATTAATTTTGTAATCTTATGGTTGTGTTGCTTTTTAAGTATTTAGTAAATAGATAACTCTAGGCTAAAAACTGATGAGATTTTTTTTCTATGAATTGCTTGTCTTAAAAGCTGAAGTTGAATACTGACACATTTATTATAAAAATACCACATTTGCAAGAGTCAGCTTTGATTATGACAGTTTTGAGTTAAAATTATTTTAATGTAAATGTTTTAAGTTTCTTCTACTTTCTTATATATTAAATACTTTTTTAAAAAAGAAATAGTGCATTACACCAGTTGTGGCAGAAATATAGTTTTTAACTTTTTCTCCAAAGATTTTCCTTCACTGTAACTTGGTGTAACAAGCTGTTCTCAGAACAGATAGCCTAGAGCTGTATGATTTCTGTTTTTTCCCCCAACTAATGTCGTCGTCCTATAGCATGAAATGGACTGTTTGGGTGTACTGCATGGTCTGCTCCATTTGAATGTGAAATCTGTAAATTCAGACTTTTGTAAATGTGTAGTCTGACATCTAAAGTCTGACTATAGTGTTTTGTTTCACACTTAACCCTCTTCTCCAAATTCCTCAGATTGTTTTATTTCCTTTAGAATCATGCATAATAATGGCAAGAGTATGGTATCGAAAGATTAAATGATTAAAGTAAAATTTATTTGAAATCACAAAATTAGGTTTACATCTTTCAAAAACATTTTTTGAACTTATTTATGTTTTAGAGAACATCTGGAAATGCTGATTGACCAACTGAAGCTCAAGTTACAAGACACCCAGAACAGCTTACAGATCAGTGCCTCTGAGCTGCAGGCCCTGCAGTGTGAACACTACGCCCTGCTGGAGAGGCACAACAGGGTGCTGCAGGAGGCCGTGGGCAAGGAGGCTGAGCTCCGTGAGAAGTAAGCCAGCGGTGCTGGCACATGGGCAGCAAGTGGGCTTGTTGATGCTCCGGTTGGGCACCCTTGGGAGGCTGCGGGCTGAAGTTAGGAGCAGGGTGTCCACACGTTGGTGGCTGCTGCTGCCTCAGAGCGCCTGCTCCTGCTGTGTCTGTACGTGGCTTTACCTGCTCGCCCACCATTCTGTCCACTGTGCCCTCATGGCCTTGCATTGGAGGCCAGCACTTCTCCTTCTCTCTGGAGGACATTCTGGCAGCTGCTGATGGAGCCCTTACTTTCTTTGGAAACAAGAATTTACAGCAAGCCCTCACTGTGGGACAGGCAGAGTTTACTAGAAGCACAGCTTGTGGGGGAGCACACAGGCAGAGCTGCGCTCCCTGCACAGGGCGTGGGCGTCCTTGCCGACAGGGAGTGCCCAAGGGTGGAACTGCTCATGTAGACGCCATCTTCTGGTCTCTGTCTTCCTCCAGCCGCTTGTCTTGCTTCATTTCCCACCCTCTGACCTGACCCAGGGCCCTCCCAATATGCCCATGCATCCTTTTGCTGAGGTGGAGTCCAGTGCGGGGGTCTCGAAGGTGGACAGCACTTATTACAGGATCCTACCCCCCCACCCTCCACCCCCACCCCCCACTTCCTAATCGCAAGAAATGTCTGCACATGTGCAGTGGAGGGGTGTCTCCTAACCTGGAGAATAGGCGTGTCACCTGTCCTTCACTTCAGCAGAGCTTCATTTCCCTCTGCTCCTGCCGTTAACCCTTCACTTGAAACATCAGGGTACACAGACTCCAATTGGCTCATTCAGGTCGCCCTCTGCCTCCTGTCTGAATCCCCCAGGGGCACGTCCGGTTGCCATCTTGGCCGAGCCAATGTGGGGTGGATGCTTATGTGGCACGGTCTCTCCCCAGGCTGTGCTCTGTGCAGTCGGAGAACTCTGCCTTGAAGGCTGAGCACGTGCAGACTGTCGATCAGCTCACAGCCCAGCACGAGGCCCTACGCGGCAGTTTCCGGGAACAGGTGCGGCAGCTTCAAGAGGAGCACGGGAGGACAGTGGAGACACTGCAGCAGCAGCTGTGCCGGCTAGAGGCCCAGCTTCTGCAACCCCGCAGCGAGCCGGCCACACGGAGTATGTATTTGCGATGGGGACAGGCTCACGGAGTGTGTACTTGCAGTGGGAATGCACACGTGGAGTGTGTACGTGCAATGGGGACACATACGGAGTGCGTACGTTCGATGGGGGCGTGCTGTCTAGCTACTCCCCCCACACACACACACATGGTGACGAGACACCAGGTGTTGTGGTCAGCGACATGGCATCTGCTTGCTGAGTGGAGATTTGGATGCTGAACCCCCTGCTGCTCTTGCAGCAGCCTCTGCCCCCCGCAGGGTACTGACTTCACGTAGTTGGGTTTTCCTCTTTGACTCAAACACAGCGGTCCCAAGCCTCTGTGTACAAATACAGCGTCCACTGCATCCATTTAGTGTTCTTCAGTGCTTTTTCAAACACTTTTTTTTTTACTCAGAAATTCTAGAGTGCTGAAATTGTAGGATTGTCTGGTCAAACACAGCATCTTCCCTTGCAAGTTTCTAATTAGTGGAGCTTTTGTCCAGCCACACAAACGACTTCATTCTGCTTCCTGGAAGCGATGAGAGCCCATCAGCCAGAATGAGGCCACATCTCAGTGCAGAGTATCAGCTTCATATTTGGTACTGATCCCTCATCACGAGGGTGTTGGCAGTGATGGGTCACTCCTCAGGACCAAAACCAACTTTCAGACAATGTAATGTAAACCGAGAACTATCAGAAGTGGCTAACCAGGGAATGCTGGAGTCAGAAGTCGGCAGTGGAACAAGCAGTAAGCAAATGGTCAGAGACCTGGGAAAGCACTTCTGCAGAGGGAACTGAAGTGGCCTAAGCGAGAGGTGAGGTTAACAGGCCTGGCTGGAACTCTGGGCCGGAGCAGGCCGTGTAATTGCTCTGACCTTGAGCTTGCTTGGGATTCATAAAAGAACTCCTTTGAAGTGTCTTATGACTCTGCTGGTTGTATGCTGGGCTGGTGGCCAGCGAGCGTGGAGCCCAGCCTGGGAAGTGGGATGGGTCAACCCACCCTAGATTCAGGACTCTTCTTGCCTGCATGCTGACGACGGGGTGGGTGATGGCCCGAACCCTCGATGGAGTGTGAGGCCCATGGTCAGTGAGCTCAGAGCTGCCCTCAGCAAGGGTGTGGTGTTCCAGGGTTTGCAGTGCTGGAAACACCCATCCTCTGTGACAGGCAGAGTCTGGTTGGAGGGTTTCTATAGCAGCCAGGCCTCTGCATTGTGCTGTCCAATGGTTTACCCTAACTCAGGTAGCAAGTGCTGCCTCTGGTGAGTGGACTTCATGGTTAGAGTTCAGTAACTGGCTGGTTAGGGTGGTCTTAGAAGTTTCCTCTTTCTTCATCTTTCCTTGTCTTTCAGTAATTCAGGTTCCCTGCCATGCAGCTGGTCATCCTGAGTCATGTTATCTTTGCTTGAGTGTCTCTGCTGGTGCTGAGTCCATGAGTCTGAGCATCTCCCACTTACTGTTTAAAAATCCTGTAATAGGCCCAGCTTCTTCCCAGCAACCTTTGAGGAGCCTTCGCGAGAGGAGAAGCGCAGACCTCCCATTCCTGGATGTGCAGGTTACGGCCCGGGAGGAAGGGGAAGGGATGGAGACCACAGACCTGGAGCGGGGCTCTCCCGCCAGCACCCCTGCACAGTCCCTGGAGCAGCTGCTCAGTTCTCCTGAAGCCAGGCTCGGTGCGCTCCCCTGTCTGATTCTGTCATCCTGTCTAATTAACGTCACTCTCCTTTATAAGTGCTCTCTTGAGCTACTCTCGGAAAAAAACTTTTCAGTATTCTCCTGTTATACAAATGGAAAATTTGGCCACAGTCAGATTTGGCTTTCTGTTTTTTGCTTGTTGACTTTGGGCCTGTTCCATCATGTATTAAATTCAAATAATAATGCTCCCCTTACCTTGTATGAAATCCTCATGGGAGACCACTGAAATTATGGTCTCCCAGTAACTGCTGGCATTTCCTTCTTTATGAGCAAAGTGACACCAGCTCCCAGGACGTGAATAGATGGAGGAGGGTGAGCTGGTGCTGACCTAGTAGCCTCACAGCTTCCAGGCCAGCAGCCTGCTCCACGGCACAGTCTGTCTTCCTGTGTCTCGTGCAGCCTTGTAACTGGGGCATGGGGGTGGACCTGCAGAGCCAAGTGGCCCTACCAGGGTATTTTCTTGCTGATCTGTTAAAATTTTCACTTGTGACCGCTCATTTTGGGAATTAACTTTGGACGATTACCTGCAGAGCCGCCTGCGTGGCACAATGAATTCACCAAAGAAGAGTTGGTTCAGAAGCTCAATTCCACCACCAAGAGTGCCGACCACTTAAATGGCCTGCTTCGGGAAACGGAAGCCACCAACGCCATCCTCATGGAGCAGATTAAGGTGGGGGATGCTGCTTCCAGGAAGCCCTCCGCACTAGCTCATGCGTCCTTGCCACACCTTTGTTGTCATTTTAAGGGCATTTTGGGGGAAGAGGAGACACGGTCCATCTTTCGTGTTAACTCCTTTCCCATCGCTTCTCTGACAACCAGCTTCTGAAGAGTGAAGTCAGGCGGCTGGAGCGGAACCAGGAGCGGGAGAAGTCGGCAGCCAACCTGGAGTACCTGAAGAACGTGCTGCTGCAGTTCATCCTGCTGAAGCCAGGCAGCGAGCGGGCACGGCTGTTGCCTGTGGTGGACACCATGCTGCAGCTCAGCCCTGAGGAGAAGACCCGGCTGGCGGCCGCCGCCCAAGGTGGGCAGGGCACCAGACGGGGTTGTGCTGTGAACCAGTATATCCTGTGCCTGGCAGGAAACGCTGGCCCTGCTTCCTGGGGACAGCACCATGTGTGCATCCCTTCCACGTAGAAGGGAGCACAAAGTGTCCAGTGTGATCTCCAGTTCCTTGAAACTGGACCCTAGTTTGGGTTCTCCCCATGAGTTTGGTTTCCTTCTGTGCCGTGCTGTGTGTCATGTGTCAGACGCCCTCGTTCTGACCCTCAGAGGGGAAGACAGTGGGCACTGGGAGGCCTCAGAACGGGTTGGTGTGCAACGTAGATAGTAACCTTCTGTTTCACCCCACAGGTGAGGAGGAGAGCGGGTCCCGCTCCTCAGGCTGGGCATCCTACCTGCACAGCTGGTCTGGACTCCGGTAGACTGACGAGAGAGTGCTGTTCCTGAACCAAATAGTCTGTTTGGCAAAAAAGGCTCATGTATGTCCCTGTCATTGTTTGGTCCAAAACCATGTGTATGTAATTCACATCTCCGTGTGTGTATCCATGCATGTGTCAGAGGAATGAAAGAGGCTCAGCCCGTGGTGAACATCCAGCAGTTGGAGTGTGGACATGGCCCTGAGACTCTGTGCCCTCTCCGTCGCCACCAGACCCAGGAGCAACGCCCTGCCCTCCTCTGGACTCTCAGGCTGCCTAGGTCAGGGCTGTCCTATGAATTCTGAAGTTAAACTAAGTTTTGGTGTCATACCAGCTAGAATTTAGACTTTTAAAAGAATTTGTAGGACCATTTATGACAAGATCAGACTGATAGGGCAATTGCTATCATTGACAAATTGTTACAGAAAACTTGTGAGTCAGAATGTGAAGGAAGACACTTTTCCTGGTAAAGCTGATGTGTTTATGAAGGAGTGTCAAGTAAATGTGCTGGAGTCTACCCCCAAGTCTTAAGTTAACGTGACTGTTTCCTTATTTCCTTTAAAACTCCTGGGTCTGGGGGCGATGGAGAGGGCCCCACTCCACCTGCTGGACGTTCACCATGGGCTGAGCCTTTTCAGTTCATCTGACACATGCAATGCGTGGACACACACACGTTTTTGGACCAAACAATGAGCTGTTCTATTTTCTCTAGAGTACGTTATCTCAAACTGGTTCTGTGGTCACAAGCCCTGGTCGCCATGTTCCCAGATGGGGTGCTTCTTTGGGGTCTGCCCATATTCCTGTTGTGCTTCAGCAGCTTCTACATCGGAGTCTGTGTGGGGAATTTGCTCAGTCTCTCCAGAGAAACTTTCCAGTACCCTGGCTGTGTTGCTCGGTGTTGTGTCCAGAGGCAAGCCAGTGCTCAGCAGTCCCGGCACACCAGTCATGTGCTGCGAGGGGCCCTGGGGTATAGCTCCTGGTGGTGGTGGTGGTACTTGGCTTGATGCCTCTGAATATTCTGTAGACTGCGTCAAAAACATGTCCTTAAATCATCAATGTGAAAACTCTATTTTTAATATTTATTTGTTAAAAGTCACCCCACAATATGCTGTATGAAGTTGTTTCAGCTTCTAGTCTACCTGTGATCTTTGATCTCAGCTGGTGAACTGACTTTGTACTGCAGTTACGGGAACAGTGGTTTCCAGTTTACTTTAACTGAAATTTGCTGCTGACATGTTGAGTTTGTTCTTTAACAAATAATCTCAATATCTGACTTTCCTCTTGTTTCAGAAGAACAGACCTAACTGGTGAATGTATTAATGAAAATGCATCTATTTCAGAGCTGACTTCTAAGCATTTAGTTTTTTTTACTTGATAAACTGTGAATATGAGTATGCCAGAAGCATACGAGGTAACTGTTAAAATATTTAAATAAATCTCACTTTATCTCTAAGTCCAGGCTATCAACCTGTTTTGAAGTATGAGCTCTACCTATGGACATAATAACAAAAATGCCTTGTATAATCAGAAATTACTACTTCGATTACAGAAGGGATCTCCCTCCCTGGTTTCTGCAACGAGAGGAAGTATAATGATTATTTTAATATTTCTATTAAATGTGTTGGACTGTATGTCACATTGTTAATACCTACTCTTCTGTTATGTTAGCCTCTGCCTCCTAAGGGTCTTGAGTTGGTTTATAATATGGATTTTGGGTTCCTTCTCTGCCATCTTGATCAGTTAGGACCTTGGACCCCCCCAGTGCTCGGCTCACGGGGCCTCAGGTTGCCTGAGGGTCCTATGCATCTGTACGTCCGATACACACCTTCTGGCTGAAGCTGGAGGCCACCTGGCCCTTCCATGGGTGTTTCTCAAGTTCTGCCCTCTGTGGTGTGAGGGTCTCCCAAACTACGAGCTCTGCTTACATTCCAGACAGTGTACATGGAGGCTTATGTTCCTTTAAACAGAAGTGAACCACTCACCAGCAGAGCAGGGGTCCTGTACCCCATGGTAGCTAATGATGAGAGCGAGAGGTCCCATGGAGACATGGCTTTGGTGTTCAGTGAATAGAGCACATGAAAATACTTGCATGTGGTTAGTAGGAACTTGGCAGTGGCACTTGGGACAAGACTTTTGTTTTATGTTTGTTCCATGTCTGGAAATCAGCTGTGGCAGGTCTTCCCTGGTAGCTCAGTGGTAAAGAACCTGCCTACCAGTGCAAGAGATGCGGGTTTGATCTCTGGATCGGGAAGATCCTCTGGAGAAGGAAATGGCAACGCACTCCAATATTTTTGCCTGGGAAATCCCATGGACAGAGGAGCCTGGCGGGCTACAGTCAAGTGAAAGTCACTCAGTCATGTCTGACTCTTTGCGACCCCATGGACTGTATAGACCATGGAATTCTCAAACCCAGAATACTGGAGTTGATAGCCGTTCCCTTCTCCAGGGGATCTTCCCAACCCAGGGATCGAACCCCGGTCTCCTGCATTGCACGCAGATTCTTTGCCAGCTGAGCCACAAGGGAAGCCCAAGAATACTGGAGTGGGTAGCCTATCCCGTCTCCAGTGGATCTTCCCGACCCAGGAATTGAACCAGGGTCTCGTGTATTGCAGGCGGATTCTTTGCCAGCTGAGCTACCAGGGAAGCCCTACAGTTGGTGGGGTGACAAAAGAGTGAAACGTGACTGAGCGCACATGCACTCCATGCCCCTCAGTCAGCTATGGCTTCAGAAGAGAACAGAGAGGAGAACAGCCTGATAGAACTGGCAGTGCCTTCCAGCTGATTTCACCAATAGGTGATGAAGCGCTTTTGGGTGTTTATGTATTGGTTCACCTGCCTGCAAAATGTGATTACGTGGGAAAAAGAACCAAGTCCTGACATTGAGTTGTTACTGTTTTAAAAAATAGTCTCTTGTGAGTTGAACACTGAACACATTGTGGAAATGTGTTTTCGGTTCAACAATGCAGGTGACTTCCTGGTCTCGCTTGGAGGACAGGCCCACTCCCACTCACGTGGTGCCCTTACTCGAGTCTGCCCTCACCCTTCTATCTGGGGACAGAGGCCACCCCCCTATAAAAGGCAAGGAAGCCTGGCCATAGTCATCTGGACCCAGATGCAGGGCTCCACCCTAGACAAACCAGTCAGTGTCTGACTCTGCAACCCCACGGATTGCTGCATACCATGCTCCCCTGCCCTTCACCATCTCCCGGGGCCTGCTCAAACTCACGTCCATCGAGTCAGTGATCCCATTGAACCATCTCATTCTCTGCTGTCCCCTTCTCCTCCTGCCTTCAGTCTTCCCCAGCATCAGGGTCTTTTCTAACGAATCTGCTCTTCCCATCATGTGGCCAAAGTATTGGAGCTTCAGCATCAGTCTTTCTAATGAATATTCAAGGTTGATTTCCTTTAGGATTGACTGGTTTGATCCAAGGGACTCTCAGGAGTCTTCTCCAGCACCACAGCTCAAAAGCATCTTCAGTGCTCTGCCTTTTTTATGGTCCAAGTCACATCCGTACATGACTACTGGAAAAACCAGAGGTTTGACCAGAGCTTTGACTACAGTTTACATGCCACACAATTCATTGTTTAAAGTATACAACTGAATGGCTTTAATGTAGTCATAGGGTTGTGAAACCATCTCCATGTTAGAAAGTTTAATCATTCCAGAAATAAACTCCCTACCTATGGGCAGCCTCTCCCCCACTAACCCTCCCACCTTTGACAGCCACTGATCTACTATCTGTCTGTAGATTTGCCTGTTTGTATAATTCCTGTTACATTGCAACTAACTTGTTCCTAATCTCCAAATAATAAACAGGTAAGATTAAATGAAATGATACAGTAAGATGCTGACTCAGCAGTGTCTGGTATGTAGGACACACACAATAAATGTTAGATGGTTTTAATTCCTACTTCACATGTATAATTAAAGCTTCCCAGGTAGTGTAGTGGCAAAAGAATCTTCCTGGCAGTGCAAGAGACACGAGATGCGGCTTCAATCCCTGGGTCAGGAACATCCCCTGCAATACTGAGTGGGCAACCCACTCCAGTATTTTTGCTGGGAAATCCCATGGGCAGAGGAGCCTGGTGGGCTACAGCCCATAGAGTTGCAGATAGATACAACTGAGCACATATACACACATCACACGTGTAATCACAAACTAGTTTCACTGCATTCTGGTTGCCGTCACTACCAGGGAGATTAACATCACTGTTACCAGTGAAGTCATTATGGCTATAAATCTTTTCTGAGGGATGTACTGAATTCTAAATGCAAAGTTAAAGATGCTAACATCAATGACATTTAGGTCATTGTGGTTACTCCTTTCATAATTAGCAAAAGCCATCTTTTATTTTTTAAAGCAATTAAAAATGTAGGACACATACAATAAGTGTTAGATGGTTTTATTTTCCACTTCACATGTGTAATTCAGGCTTCCCTGGTGCCTCAGATGATTAAGAATCTGTCTGCAATGCAGGAGACCAGGTTCCATCCCTGAGTTGGGAAGATCCCCTGGAGAAGGGAACAGCAACACACTTCAGTATCTCTGCCTGGAAATCCAATGGACAGAGGAGCCTGGTGGGCTATAGTTCATGGGGTCACAAAGAGGCAGACACAACTGAGTGATTAATACTTTCACTTTTATCCAGAATATTGCAATTTCAGCTAGCCATGTTGTATCTTTCTTGGTAACCTGGAAGAAAACAGGCATTTGGTTTTTGTATCAACTTTAAGTGCTATGCTGTTTCTTAACCTGTTTGCTACTGGCTAGATACAGGGTGTGCTTTCCTTGAGGGGCTCTTGAGAACTGGCCATGGCTTCCAGTTCCTTTTTTTTTACCCCAACTGGTTACCAGAAGGCAACACTCCCTGGACAGTCCTTCTGTTTCGACTTCAGTCTTTATTCTAACTTCCCCAAGGGAATGGGTCTGTGCGTGAAGCCTGACCTACCGTGCTTCAGAAAATCTCCATTATCTTGGAATGTGTTTTCCGGTTGCTTTGTTTGAGCTTAGGTGTAATTGTGACTCACCACACCGAGGAGGGAAGGATGACGACAAAAGTCTGGTGGAGCAGACAGAAGAAAACAGAAGACACCAGAGGCTTTCAGAGAAAGGGATTTTTTTTTAATTAAAATTTATTAATATGAAAAATAGTAAACCGATCTGTACCATGTCAGGTTCTGGAAAGAGTTGCCATCTGCTAAGAGCATTGTTTGTTAATCACAGTTGATTGCATTCAATATCATTTGTACACAGAAGCATTCTTTTTATTACTTCTCTTATGACCAAAGTAGAGGTTAGAATTAAGACCCATTCTGAGCAATCTAACAGATAGTTTATTTCAGTGCAGTTTAAGATTATAAGAAGACATTCTTCCCAGAGTGAAATAACAGTTTTTCACAAAGTTTGAATCTGTAGCAGTCTGTGGAACAGTGTATCAATATACTTCCTACATCAAGCATAATTAGCAAAGCTCTACATTTTGTGATATAAAGTGATCCTATTGTAAGCTGAAAACTCATGTTCAGCACTGGATGGTGTCCAATGTTTAATTCCTGTGATTCATTCTGAGTTTCTCACTGAGATCACTCTTTGGCCTTGTGCATTTCTCCTGGGACCCATAAAATATGCAACTAACTTAATTTCATGACTGTACTATTTCTGCTTCCTTTCCTGGAAAAGGAATCATTCAGATCAGCTTTCAAACTGCCTTATAGATGACAACTTTGAAATATTTTAAAAGGAGCTCCTCTTTTCTAGAACTGCTCTAATACAATAGTCACTATTCACATGTGGATATTGAAAGACTGAACTGTAGTTATTCCAAACTGGGATATATTGTAAGTATAAAATACACACCAGGTTTTAAAGACATATGAAAATAACTTGTTTCTTTGAGACAGGTGAAAAAATAGAAAAGTTCTGGCAGGATTGACCAAGAGAAGGAGAAATATGACACATATATAAATGATCTCATTCATAAACAGGAGACGTATAACAGATGGGGGCTTCCTAGGTAGCGCAGTTGATAAAGAACCTGCCTGCCAATGCAGAAGACACCCTGGAGGAGGACATGGCAACCCACTCCAGTATTCTTGCCTGGGAAATCCCACGGACAGAGGAGCCCAGCCAGCTACAGTCCACGGTGTTGCAAAAAGTCAGACACAACTGAGATACTGGGCAGGCACACACATAACAGATAAAGTAAAATTTTAAATGATAGACTAATATAAACAATTACGTGTAATGATTTTGAAACTTTGGACATAAACTAATTTCTTTAAAACTTAAACTTGAAATTTACTTGATATACTGTTAACCTATGATGATCATGTAGAATTTAAAAGCTTGAAAAATCCTGTAACTGGAATAGAAATTGAAATGGTGCTTAAAATCTTCTCAAGAAGAAACCACAAAGTCCAGATGGGTTTGCAGACATGTTCCATCAAACTTTGAAGAGTGATAACTGTCCCAATTTGATAGGTTTATTCAGGCAATAAGAAAGGAAATATTCTCCAAATTAATCTAGGAGACCAGCATAAACCCTGACAGCTTTTCTCTTCCCTCAAATGGCAGCATACTAAACAAACTTCCCCCCTTGTTTTATTTTCTAACAAAGTATTTTATCTTGGAGGTGGTTGTTCAGTTGCTAAAGTCATAAAAGTCATTCTTTATTACTACAAATCATCTTATTTTATTTAACTGTGGTAAAATGTACATAAAATTGACCTTAAACATTTTCAAGTGTGCAGTTCAGTAGCATCAAGTATATTCACATTGTTGAACAACCTCCAGGGCTTTTTCATCTTGCAAAACTAAAAGTGTATCTGTCAATCAGAACTCCTGACTTCCCCTCCCCCCAGCCCCTGACCCCCACCATCTACCTTATGCCTCTGAGTTTGACACCTCTGGGAACCCAGTATTTGTCCTTTTTTGTCTGACTTATTTCACTCAGCATAGTGTCCTCAAGGTTCATCTGTGTTGCAGCATACATCAGAATTACCTTGCTTTTTAAGGCTGCATGATATTCCATTCTGTGAATGGAGACTCCATTTTGTTTATCCATTTCTCCATCCATGGACCTGTCTCCACATTTGGCTATTGTGAACAGTGTTGGGAATGAACATGGGTGTACAAATATCTTTCCAACTCTCTTCAGATGTCTGCTTTCAGTTTTTTTGGATATATACTCAGGAATGGGACTGCTGGGTCATATAGTAGTTCCATTTCTAGTTTTCTTAAGCTTTCATACCCTTTGCCACAGTGGCTGCAGCAACTTACACTCCCACCAAAAGTGCACAAGGGCCTCAATTTCTCCACCAAAACATCTTGGTCAACACGTGTTGACAGCAGCATCGCCCCGGACAAGTTTCCCTGATGGCTCAGTAAAGAATCCACCTGCAATGCAGGAGACCTGAGTTTGATCCCTGGGTGGGGAAGATCCCCTGGAGAAGGGAATGGCAACCCCCTCCAGTATGCTTACCTGGAGAATCCCATGGACAGAGGACCCTGGTGGATTACAGTTAATGGGTTTGCAGAGTTGAACACCACTGAGCGACTAATGCTTTCACTTCACTTGCCTCCTGGACAATAAGGTGGTTCTGATTTGCATTTCCCTAATCACTAGTGATGTTGAGCATATTTTCATGTGCTTATTGACTACTCTTTTTTTTTTTTCCTTAACACGTGTTGTAGGTAGAGACTGATTATTTAATGTCCTGGTTAAACAAACTTTCTCAGTTGTTCTTAAAAGCAAAACTGCATTGACCCTCTTGGTACAACTGCTGTGGCCATTTCTGTACCCCTGCGGCACGCCCGCTCTGCCCCAACCCATTCCTCCTTAAGGTGCGGCTTTACCCGCTGGGCTAACAGGGTTCCCTGGAGCCTTTCCTGAGAACCATCCCAGAATGGGGTCTGCAGCGCTGCTGAGACTCCAGGAGTGACCCATCGCCAGGACCTGGTCAGAGTGGAGATGACTTCTCAGCACCATCACCGGCCACCTCCGCGGCCCACAGATTCGGGTGTGGGGACGGCGGAGCACGAGGGAGGGTGAACCGGCCCCGGATCCAGAACCGGCTTGCTGCAAGGGACCCCTGGTCCCCTGGCCAGTGTCCTCCACCGGCAGGGCGGGGCCTATCTGGAGGCGGGGTCGAGGTTCGAGGGGCGGTTCCGGGTGGCCGGCCTGGAGATGCGCCAGTTCCGGTGCGGGGAGGACAGGGCCGGGGCCTAGATGGAGGCGGGGGCCGACATCCGGGAGGGCGGTTCCGGGGGGCAGGGCCGGGCTGGGCGGGACCGATTCTTGGTGGGCGTGGCCTTCGCGGCCCCGGCCCGCCCCTTCCTGCCCCGGCGCGCGGCGAGGAGGAGCGGCGGCGGCTCAGCGGCAGCGACTGGAGCGGCGCGGGGACGCGGTGCGGGTTCGCGGGGCCGCGGAGATGCTGGGCGTGGCGTCAGGAATGACCAACAGGTAAGATCGCGCGGGCGGTGAGCTCAAGGCCGGAGCTGGAGCCACAGCCACGTCGGCGGTGTTGCCGCCGGGGCGGCCCCTCCCTGCGGCGCGGGCGGACAGGCCTGCAGAGCCCGGGGCCCGAGTGGACCGCGACTCGGCCCGGCGCTCCTAGCCCTGCTCGGGTCGCAGGAGGTGTCCGTGAGGGCGGGGACGGCTCAAGGCTAGAGATTTACTTGTTTAGAAACGGAACATACCTTAAAGGATATTTACTCATTCATTAAATGTAAAATGAGTCTGTGATTTCTACGTGTGTAACGCATGCTTCATGAAAATAGCGTTTTCCTAACAAAAAACTCAGTGTGACGAGAGCCGTGCTTGTACACTGTGCGAATCTCCTAAATGTGTGCATTTCCCTGCCTGATCTGCCTTCAGTCCGCTGCGGCCCGTTTTGCTTGAAATCCGAAGCCCGCTCCGACGCAGAGATGCGGTTGGAAGAGGGAGCTTTTCACGTAGTTGCGGTATTTTCTGTTATTACTCCAAAACTGGGTAATTTAATGTTTGTTAAACATCAGTTCGCTGTGGAGTCCTCAGCTTTACCAGGAGCTTTTCACTCGCGGTGACGCTCAAATTCTCCGCAGGCCCTGAAGTTCAAGGGGCTTGCTCCTGATTGTAACAGGCATGTTCCTCGTTTGGAAGTGTTGATTCACTGAGTTAGGCAGATCTTCCAAATGTTGACACATCTCTTTATACAGTGTCACTAAGTAACATTTGTTAATATCGCTTCTCATCCTCTCCTTAGAAGATCTTTAGGTTTGAAACTGTCTCTCAAGCTCCAGGCAGTGGAAAGAAGTTTTCCAACATTCTCATTCTCAGTTGAAAGCTTGATTTTTATTATTGGTCGGAAACTTTTGTCAATTGTTTTCTTCAACATAACAGACTTGCTTTGTTTAGTTTCAAGAAATGTCTGCGAAATGCTAGCCTAAAAACCATAGTTTGTTATTCTTTCTGGTAAAAACGGTAGACCATGAAAAAAAGCGTCTGATTGAGTGGTCCCTGGGTCACCCTCTTGCTTGCCCTGCAGACAATTGTCCAACTGTGGTGAGGCCCAAGTGCTTCATTCATCACAAGAAACGGAACAGAAGGTCAGAGGTCGAGATTTAATAACATCAATAATTGGTACTGCTTTATTAAGGACAATTTTTTGTTTCTAGAAAAATTTATTGAAAATTAAATGGATACAAAATTTAACATATATGTAAGGTATGAAGAATGACAATACAATGGATATAATATGACTTGAGTATAACCATCTCCCTTTGTTTTCTTTGGCTGCACCACACAGCATGTAGGACCTTAGTTCCGCAACCAGGGATCAAACCTGCACCCCTGCATCCCTGCATTGAGAGTGTTGTCCCTGCATTGGAGTTTTAACCACTGGACCACCAGGGAAGTTCCTAAGCAGGTCCTTTTAAGAGCCTTGCTTATCTTCTGATCCCATCACATTGCTATCCTGAATTTTCCTTTAGCAGTCCCTTACTTTTTCTTTCTTTTTAGTACTAAGTGCATTCGTAGTGTTGTGTGACCATCACCAGCATCTATCTTCAGAACCCTTTTTTCTTGCAAAACTGAAACTCTACATTAAACAACTTCCCATTCCCCTCTCCCTCCAGTCCCTCATCACCCTCATTGTATTTTCTGTCTCTGATTTTGACAATTCCAGGGACCTCGTGTAAATGGAATCATCCTGTCTTTGCGTTTTGTGACTGGCTTGTTTCACACAGCATATCATCCTCAGTGTTCATCCATTTTGTCTTGTGTGTCAGAATTTCCTTTCTTTTTAAGACTGAGTAATACTCCATTGTATGTTTATACCATTTATTTGTTTATTCACTCATCCTCCAGCAGACACTTGGGTTGTTTCCACCTTTTCGTTATTGTGAATAGTGCTGCTTTGAGAATGGGTGTATGTTTTTTATTTGAAACTTTTATTGAGATAATTGTATTTGGCGGGGGGCGGGGGCGGGGGGGAATTCCCCTGGTGGCTCAGCAGTAAAGAATCCTCCTGCAATGCAGGAGATACGAGTTTGATCTCTTAGCCATGAAGATCCCCTGGAGAAGGAAACGATAACCCACTCCAGTATTCTTACCTGGGAAATCCCATAGACAGAGGAGCTTGGTGGGCTACAGTCCAGGGGGTCCCAAAAGAGTTGGACATGACTTAGCGACTAAAGAACAACAATTTTTTTTATTTTATTAATTTTTTATGTATTCATTTATTTATGGCTGCTTCATGTGGCACATAGGATCTTAGTTCCCCAACCAAGGATCAAACCCCTGCAGTGGAAGCGGGAGCTTCTTGGCATTATTATGAAAACGGTTTTGATCCCCAGGCTTCTTAAAAAGATCTTGGGAACCCTCCAGGGTTTCCAGACCACCCTTTGAGAACCAGTGTTAACATCAACTGAAATCAGGAAGGAAGTAGAGATTCTTGGAATATTTAAAAAGAAGTATCTAAGAAGAGTTCTCTTAGAAATGAGTGTCGAGAAAAAACAATGAGTGTCAAGTGCTTGCTGTAGTGAGTGCTTTCTGTTTGGGAGGAGTTTTAGTGGCACTTGAAGAACCACTGTGCGAAAAGCAGCTTTTGCCTTGAAGGATTTTTCTGGGGCACAGTGCCAGCGTGTCATGACGAGGGGTGATGCCCTGGTGGGGTTTCTTCTAGATCTTCACTGTCCTGTGCCTGTTTGTGTGTGAGGAAACCATGCTCTTAGTTTAACT
Source organism: Cervus elaphus (assembly GCF_910594005.1). Classification (NCBI taxonomy): domain Eukaryota; kingdom Metazoa; phylum Chordata; class Mammalia; order Artiodactyla; family Cervidae; genus Cervus; species Cervus elaphus. The sequence continues at coordinate 59,921,145 of NC_057825.1, forward strand.
GGTGAGAAGTTGGCAGTAGGGAAGATGGCTCTGTCTGGATGTGTGCCCTGCAGGCTTAGGATGTGAGGACCACGGTCCTCACCTCTCTTTAATTTGGGGCGCCCTTGAACCTGTTCCTGGACGCTCTTTCTCCTATTGAACGTGGGTGGCTTTCCCTTTCCTCCCCGAAGTGGGGAGTATCTTCCTGACCCCCTGAGGCCCCAGGGGCTACAGGTTGGGGGAGGCGGATCCAGGCCAATGATGGAAGCTCAGAGCTTTCCCCCGGAAGCCTGTGTTTTCAGTAATCCTGTGTCTGTTCCTCAGATGATCGTTTAAGTAAACCTCAGTGTAGGTCATGTTCTCAGCTAGGGCTGCACTTAAATAGAAGGAGAAGCATCTCAAACCATTCGTCGATTTTACATTTCTCCCAATTATGCTTTAAGCTGTGGTTTCCCACCCACAGGAGTGTCCTCTACATTACACGCTGGCCTGTGGCCAGGTTGTTTTCCTAAAGCTTTCAGTTATTTGAGAAACACTAGCTGGGGTGCCCATTGCCACATTCCGTGGACCCTCCAGCAGCTTTATGCCTTGTGAGATGTCCCGTCCTCTCTTGTTTCGTCAGATGTTTTCCACACAGGAGCTCACGGGAGGGGGTTCATTTCCCTGCATCTTTTTCATGTCGGAACTTATTTGCCTTGGAGAGTCCACAGTGACTTTTGCCCTGCGGGTTGGGAGGCTGCAAACACAGCGGGCTCTGCAGGGTGTCCTGAGGGAGGAAGCAGAGGGTGGGGGGCAAGCGTGAATGCCCTTAGGGGAGCTTGGAGTGGGCACACCGGACTGAACTAACTTCCCTGAGGTCAGGTGAGGTCCTACGCAGGAGCAAGAAATAATACAGAAAGAACCAGTGTATTCTTTACCCCGTTTCCCCATTGATAGAGTTTTGCAAAGCTGTGGTACGTGATCCCAGTCACAGCATCAACAGCCAGGCAGTCCCTGGGTCTCACTCAAATTTCCCGGCTGTACCTGCGGTCATGGCTCTGGGACACCCCACCCAGGTGAGACTTTGATGTGTCCTAGCCACATGAACAGGATAACTCTGGATATTTCTGGATGGCTTATTCTATGTCACCACAGAGCTGTTGTGTCAGAGTCCTGGATGTCAGTCTCTTTCAAATTGATTCCATTTGTGAAGTGCATCCTTGGAGACTTGCTGTTCTGAGACTCATGCGCCAGTGGTCATGGTGCTTGCTCCCGGAGGCCAGGGTCTCCTCCCACCGCACACGCTGTTCTCTCAGGGCCACCCTGACAGTCCTTCCTATTGGGGGGCTCCTCTTCTGGCGCATCCATTCGGGGATGAGTCTGAGCAGTTGCTTAGACAGATTGTAGGTTACTTCTCATGGGGAGGGGTGGTAGTCCTCATGTTGTGTCTCATGTGTGTGTTTTTGCTCCTGAGGCTGGGCACGTTGCTGTCGCATAGGCCCGCCTGGGGGATGTGGGCAGCAGGCATGTGGGCATGTGGACGTGTGGACACGGTAGGTGGTGTCTGGGCCACTAGCAGGTCCTCGTCCTCCTCGACACGGAGGACTTGGCAGCGGGTTCTTAGGTGCCCGGTGGGTGCAGCTGCAGAGATTCGAGGGGGATGGGACGTGGCCCCAGCTCTCGAGAATCTTTCAGTGTGTTGTCCTTCATGTCAGTTCTATGTTTTCCTGGAGCACCACGCTGGGCATGTCACCTCTCTTTTCAGAATGTTAAGAAGACTCCTGGTTGCCTGTCAGATAAGGTCCGGACTCCTGCACCTGGCACTCAGGCTGTTTGTCACCTTCTGGCTGGTTGTTAGCCCCCCCAGCCCGTGGTCTCTGAAGGCACCCTGTACACCCCACCCTCAGGGCCTCTGCTCACACGGCTGGAAAACCTTCCTCTCCTGTGTCTTCTTGGCCACTGGAGCAATGTGGCCGCTTGGCCCTTGGATGCTGAGTTCCTGAGACATGGATTGAGGTTGTGCTGGAGCCTCAGGGCTCAGAGCTCATGTCCTTCCTCCTAGAACACTTTGACCTGCTTCGGGTGACTGCCATGCGGTGTTTTAGGTTGTACTTACTTGTGGGTGCATGCTCAGTCACTTCAGTCGTGTCCAACTCTTTGTGACCCTGTGGACAGTCACCCACCAGGCTCCTCCGTCTGTGGGATTCTCCAGGCAACAATACTGGAGTGGGTTGCCCTGCCCTCCTCCAGGGGATCTTCCTGCCTCAGGGATTGAACTGGTGTCTCTTATGTCTCCTGCATCAGCAGGCAGGCTCTTTACCACTGGTGCCACCTGGGAAGCCTCATAATTACTTGTATCTGTATTTAGTCTTTTCTGGCAAATCATAGTCTCTAGAAGTAAAGGAGCATCTTCGTCAGATTTGTTAGGTGTCCAAGGAAGAACAAATTGGATTTAGATGGGCTTCATTTCTCCTTTTCTTCAGTCATCAGTGAATTGACGAGTCCACAGCCGGCTCTGCTGGATGCCTGTGACAAGCTTTCAATAAAGTCATAAGACTTGGGGTGAGGGGAGCTGGCTTGCACACGTTTTAGCTGAACCCTGCAGTGTGTGACGTCCCAGTGGCAGAGACCTGGCGTCCAGGCACCTCTGAGGAGAGATTCAGAGATGCTCAGCCCTCCCTGTTAGATTATTTCGTCTCATGACTGGGCCGCCCTTTTGTAAACTTTCTGGCTAATAACCACCTTTTATTAATAACTTGTGGTTACACAAGTACTTTAAGGTGTTAAACATCTATTTCACAAATCTTAGATGGCTGCACTTTGAGGTAGCGCTTTCATGCCCACTTTACAGATGGAAACAGAGCAGGAGATTGGCAAGCCACCGCCTCACAGGGTTGGGGTGAGGTTGGTGCCCAGCCTCGTCCCCTTCCTGCATCCCCTACTCCGGTGTCCCCTCCCTGTGTCCCCTCCCGTTCAGATGAGGCCGAGGCTCCCACTTCTCCTCGGTGTCAGGGTGTCCTCTTTGTGTGGTAGGTAGTCGTGCCCTGAGTGTGGTAGTCACGAGGGGCTGCATTGTCTCACTGCCAGACGGTCCTTCCTTCTGAACATGGAGGTTGTAGACCTCACACTCGAGGCCCAGCTGGAGGATGTGTCAGGTTGCCTTCTTCACTTGAATTCGGGGTGTGTGTTTCATCTTGAGCACCTGGCCCCTTTGCCTCCTGCTGAGTGGGAGACCTGAGCTCGGAGAAGCATGTTGTCCACGTCACGTGTGAGCCTCACTCCCCTGTTCCGCAATGACACGGTGGGGACCAGGCCCGCCGTGAGCCCCGAGCCCGGCCAGGCCAGGTCCAGGTGCTGACCCTCAGGGGGAGGTGCCAGCACCCTCCTGTCACCCTCGGAGGACAGCGGGGCAGGATGTGATGACCCCGCGGATGTTCCTCACATCTTTGGAACACGATGGTGAGAGATCGGTGCCGCAGCCCCCCACCCGCCCCATGCCTTGACGCCCTCATGAAAAGCAGTTCTCAGCCTTGGGTCCTGGAGGCAGATGCAGAAATAGAGGAAGATGAGCCTGCTAATAAGCATGGGACTACAGAAGGGACCTCAGGCCTCTGACGGTTTCCTTCCAGCTTGCGTTTATTCTTCGGATGTTTGAATTTAGGTTAAAACCTGAGCCCGATTCCTCAGGCTTGAGTTGAATGCCTCTATCCGATATTCTACTAGGAAACTTTAGAACATAGTAAATATTCACTCACTACTTTCTAATTTTCTCATACAGAAAGTGTGTGGGAAAGTGGTGTCTGGAACATCGCCGTTTGGTTGGGGCCCACCCCGGGATACACCGCTTCCCTTGGGTGCTGACACTCTGCTGCCGGAACTGCTGTCTCTTCGGCCTGCAGTGTGGGCTTGTCACAGTGGGACGTGTGGGAGGGGACAGAGTGGGGTCTTCATTAGAATCTTGAGCTGGGGTGACTCACCCAGCCCACCAGCAGACTCTGTTTTCCCAGTGTGGGCAGTGATGTTTTTGTAACAGCCGTGAATTCTTTGTAAACATAGCTGAGACTGGTTCTCTGTTTTCAAAAATGAGTCTAAGAAAAGAAGAGCTTCAGCCCCGACTAGAATCTGGAAGGTTCTGTTAGCACTTAGCCCATTTCGGGCAACTGACTATACTTACATGTTTGAGGATAATGATGAAAAAAGTATAAAAACTTTAAAAAATATATGTGTATAGGGCACTAGGTTATCTGTCTCGTAGGCCAGACCAGAATTGCAATGATGTAACTTTGAACTGGGTGCCAGGCTACTGTCTGAAATAATTTAATGCTGGTTCTGGACTTAATGTCCTTTTTTTTTTTCAGTGCTGGCCTACTCACACCAGGAAATGAAAGCACTTTTTGTCTTTGGGTATTTGCCAGATCTGCCCAAAGCTCAAGGCATCTGCAGATGTCTGCTGGAGGCAGTTTCTGGATGCTGTTAACAGAGTGTATAGCATGGGTACTTGTACACAGGTTACAAGACTTCTGCTTCTCTGCTTCAGACCTGGGCCTCCCAGCCCTGCTCAGGTGCTTTTCCCTCTCCCGGTTTACTGGTGATGACAAAGGACAGCAGTGAAATGTGGAAAGTGATGCTTTAACTGTGTTACATAGCTGTCCATTGAATTTGACAAAAGACAAAAAAGTTCCAGCGATTCCTCAAAATTTCAGAGGTCTTGGTTTTCCCACAAAGGTCATCTGGAGACCGTGAGACCAGACTTAAAAAGAAGCGTTTTCCCATCTTGAGCCCTTTTGACTTTTAAAATAAACACACTCCCGCATCTCTTTCTGATGATGTGTTCTGTCATTGAGACGCTTTCTATGAAGGAAGTTGTGGTGACAGTTTCTGGAATGTGGGGCTTCGGCAGATGCAGGTTAAGTGGGTGATGGAGCTCCAGGGACAGAGGCTTGGGAACTTTTTAGCAGTTAAGTTTCCTTCTGCACAGTCAGGCTAATTGAGCTTCCCAGGAGGAAGCATTCCTGGAGATTAGCTGAACAAATGAGGGGATGAAAGTCAAAGTCTGAGGTTGGGTCTGTTAGATGCATTTTGATAAAGAGCTTACATTCTAACAATGCAGCATTGTCCACAAAAGCTGCCGGTGCTGTAGGGAGTCCTGTGTATGCTACACCCATGGACAGTGCGGAGCTCGCAGGAAGCACTCAGGAAGTACTTGTCAAATGAGTAAATGATGGTGTCATGTTTTATTTTGTGTGTATTCTTTTTGGCTTAGTGAAACAGAGCTCTTTAAATGTAGCCATAAAGTCACTCCTGAGTAAATGCTAATAAAGATGGCTTCAGTCAGCGTTAAAATCAATTTGAAGGCTTATTTTAACTCCATGTGATTTCAGTAACTCTGTGTGGTGTTTCAGTATTCCGTCCCTTCCTGGGGTTAGCACAGAAACAGTTCTCCGACCTGAGGAGGTGCCACTCCGCACCAGTGAGGCTTCCATGGGTAGGGGTGAAATTTTCCCGGTGAAACATTAACAGTTTTTCCTGTGAACTTCTTCAGTTTCCACATTAATATTTAATTTCAGTACCGTTAATCAGAATTCCAGGTGGAGTCTTTTGGTGAAATTGGTAGAATTGTCCTGATGTTTCTTTCTTTGGAGGAATAAAGGGGCAAGAACAGCAGAGAGCTGCTTCCTGAAGGGAGGAAGGTGGGGGTGGGGGGGAGCCATGTTATCTGTGTATACCCATCACAGCTCATCACACAGAGTCTGGGGTAACCTGGTTTTCAGGGGAAAAAAGGAAACTTATTCCTTTAAGTGCCATAAAACTGTGAGATCCTTTGTTAGCAGTTAGGGGGAAAAGCCCGTTTATTGCCTTAGAGTCTCATTTTACATCAGTAGAAATTCCAGATGGATAATATTTAATAGCTACATATAAAATCCAGCCAGATAAACATGAAAATGTAATAGGAATGTTTCTCAGATTCCTAGAATGAGAAGTACTTTTTAAATTCAGAAGTTTTAAGATCCAAAAGGAAAGGTTTATTGGAAGGAGAATAAATTTCTGAAAATTAAAAACAAAAGACAGATTGGGGAAAACATTTGCAACAAAACAAGATAGAAAGCATTAGTATTATGAATTGATCAGAATATGAGCACCTAGTATGTGTGTAGGGGAAAGAACATGGACAGAGAGAATGTAACAAAATAGAAACAAGCAGGGAAATAAAATTAATGTACAAAAGTACAAAACATGTTGCAGCATGATTAGTGATTCATCAAAGAGATGCATATTAAAATAGATACTATCAGTTTTACAGTGTTAGCAGATCTTGTTAAAACATGGGTACCTTATATCACTGGTAAAGTTTGTAACATAGTTACCTTATATCCCAGGTGTGAAGATATATTGGTAAAATTTGTTAGGAAAACAATTTGGCAGTATATATCAAGTCTGAAATGATTTATAACTTGTAATTCAGAATTTCCACTTCTGTAAATCAAACCCAAGAAAGTAATTCTAAATGAGAAGAGAATGTGACATGAAATGCAGCCTTATTTTTACTACAGTTTGCCCTTCTGTTTAATTCAATTCTGACACTATCCACCTGGAATATACAAATTAACCCTGTTGGTTTCATATATATTATCCTCTTTCATCAAAATCAGAGAGTAGATAGTTTCTGTAAGTTAAACTTTCCAAGTTTGAAGTGTAAAATGCTTCATGAGATTGCCAGTGTCCAGGGCCCCAACTTTGTGTGTGTTTCAAAAAGAACTGGTTTATTTCTGTCAGTAAACATGATTTCTTAATGACCCATACAGAACAAAGGGCTGAATGTTTAATGAACTAGAGATGTAAAATACAAGATCTTACTGTTCTGTTAACACTTCCCAGCAAAGAGGAGTAACCTCGGGCCATTAGACACCTCAGAAACGCGCAGGAGCAGGAGGACATCTCACTGCAGCATTCTTGACCCCTCCCAGCAGGGCAGGTAATCCAGATGCAGTGATTGCCCTTCCTGTCCTGGGATTGTGGGCTCCCTGCTAACAGCCCAGCAGAGCCCACTGGGTCCTCACCGCCTCTGTTCTGGCATTTCTCTCTTTTTTTTAAATGGGATAAACGGGCTTAGTTTGCAGCAGGTAATTGAGGCAAACACCCTTTGACATCAGCTGTGAGGAGACTGTTAGGAACACATTTAACGGTAGGAAAATGGCACGGCAGCCACCCTGCCAGGTGCCTGATGCGGTGCTTGGGTCCCGCCCTCGGGGAGGCTGAGCCTGGTCTCCTGTGGAAGCTATCCTGTGTGGTTTGGCCTCCACACCCAGACTGGCCTCAGTTCAGAGTCTGTGCAGGTGGAGATCCTGTGGTGATCCGCCTTCGCGGCCATGATGGACGCCCTCGTGGACAATGTGGAGAAACTCTTTGGTCCTAAGAGTTTCTAAGTGTCCCCGGCAGCTTCCAAGTGTCTGAGATACCCAGTGTGTAGTCCCCAGGGGCTCATGCACACAGTCAAAGCAGCGCCTTCTGGTTTCTCAGTCTGTAAATATGAGTTGATTGTAATTGGCTGTGATCAGTATTAGCTTCTGTTCCACAGGAAGTAAGAAAATAAAACGTTTTGCCTTATGATTGACTGTTAATAACTTCCCAACCATTACTTTTATTTTGCAGCAGAGTGTTGGTTTGTATTCAGTTAGACTTGACCTCTGGATTGTGAGAGGGTGTGGTGGTGCTGACCTCTGAGGAGGAATCCTACTCTTGACATTTAAAATCACCTTGCTTTTAACCTAGCCTGTCACCCTCCACCCTCAAGTGCTGCGTCTGTGGAGTGGAGCTCATTCTGTGAAGCGCTTGCTGCAGGATCTGGAATCCCCTTCTGCACGTGCTTGTGAGCTGTGTGTGTGTGTGTGCATGAGTGTGCGTGTGTGCACCTTGGTGAGAAATGGAATGTCTCCTGCCATGTCAGTAAACAAGGATGTCACGGTCATCCTTGTTGCAGCCATCACGGATGGTGAGCTGGTGAGCCCTGAGGGAACTCAGGAAGGAAAGAACACCTGCCGTCCCATCAGCCGTCAGACGGCAGCCGCTCTCCATGGTGAGCCCTGAGGACGCTCAGGAAGTGAACGGACAGGATAGGGACTTCCCTGGTGGCCCAGTGGTTAGGACTTCACCTTCCAAGAGGGGAGGGGAAGGGTGGGGCGGGTTCCATCTCTGGTCAGGGAGCTAAGATCCCAGGTGCCTAGCAGCCAAAAAACCAAAACATAAACATAAAACAGACACAATATTGTAACAAATCCAATAAAGACTTTGAAAAAAAGAGAGAGGAAAACACAGGATACTGCCCCCAGAGAGCGGAGGTGATGTCAAAGGAATGATTTCATTGAACCCAGACTCTTGCATCTTCCCATACACAGAAAATTGCTGAATTCTTTAACTTGGGACATCTGTTTTTCTTTAATTAACAATCATCTTCTGATGTTCAGACTACCTTCCCTTTGTTGCAAAAACTTCTATATGAGCTGGCTCCTCCCCTCACTTCCTCAGAGCAGTTCTCTCAGGGTCACTTGAGATACTGTCCCCTTGGCTTGAAGTCCTAAAACTTCCCACAGAATAAAATGTAACTCTCAACTTTTAGGTTGTGACTATGAGTTGGTCAGCAATGACACAAACAGGCAAGCATTTATAAATGGTTTGACACTACATCAGCCTTGAGAGCCATTATTCAGTGGTCATTTGTTCTCCAGACCTTCCTACCAGGGCCCCTCCCAGGTGCTGGGGATCCAGTAGAGAGATGGAGCTTGGTCCCCACTTGCCCTGCCCCTGCACCTTGGGCTCACACCAGATGGTCCTTGAAGAGGTGGGGTGGGCAGTGCCTCAGTGCCCTTCCTGGGCATGGCTCACCTCTGCCCCCAGTGAATAAATGCCAAGTCATGATGAGGTCCAGTCATCAGCATCTGGATTGTGGAATCTGTCTTCTGACCACCCCCACCCCCCACCTTCCTCCTAGCTCCCCGCCCCACCCCACTCAGCTGTGCAAACCTCAGCTAGATTGGTCTCCATAAAGCCAGAGTCCCACCCTGTCCTCAAGCTTAGAGGCCTCTGTGGGTATCCCCTGACCCAAGAACAGCCCTGGTCTTCACAGCAACAGGGGACCCCCCCCCCCCACCCTGTGTCCAGCCCTGTTCACGCCACTCTGGCCATGTTTGCATCCCTGCTGTTCCTCCAGCTCACCAGCCAGGCCCCCAACCCAGAACCTCTCACCAGCTGTCACTCAGTCCAAGGTGACCACAGGGCCCACTCCACCACCCCTAGGGTCTTTCTCAGATGTGGCCTCCTTGGTGAAGCCTTTCCTATCCGTCCCGTCAATGACTGTGACCTCCCCTCCCTGACTGCTGACCTCTTTCCCAGGAGGAGGCATGGGTGACAGCATTGCCAATGGCCCAGCTCTTGTCCTGATGGGCCTGACCCCTGGGGTCACAAGAAGGGATGGACAGAGCTCCATGTAGCCCCTAAGGAGAAGCCAGAGCTTCTGAAGGCCTGTGATGGGCTGGAACCCTGAGCTCTCCAGCCCCATCTGTCTCTACCCAGGGCTATTTGTGACTGGATTGACCTCTGACCTCCTCCTAAAATGGGGAGGGGGCAGGGTGCAACCTGTGAAAGAATGACATAGCTTGAGGAGGTGACATAAACTGATTAGAACCAAAAGGGTCCAAGATGGCAGATGAGTTGACTTCCACTAGACCTTGAGCCTCAGTGTACGCTCATTGTAACACCTGAGCAGGCTAACTGACACACCCAGGCACCATGACAGTTTTCAGGACCAAAGACCAAAGGGGGCAGTAGCCCAATCCCTGGAAATCCCCGATCCTTCCCCAAAATAGTTGAAATAATCCTCCCACTCGTTAGCCTATGAAACTACCCAGCCCATGAAAACTAACCACGCCATATTTTGGGGCCACTCTCACCTTCTGAGGTGGTCTGCACTCCATCTGTGGAGTGTGTTTCTAAATGAATCCTCTTCTTACCTAGACTTTGTCTCTCACTGAATTCTCTCTGTGATGAGACATCCAGAGCCTGAGCTTCATTAAGTGTCAAAATGAGGTGTGTGATCCCAGTTAAAAGGCTGCAGTTTGAAGTCCCAGTCAGGGTTTAGGTTGGGCTGGCCTTCCAGCTCTGTGTTTGAGTCCCAGTCTGAGGTGCGTGGTTTCACTTTCAGCTTAGCCTGTGTCCTGGGCTCCTGGGGGACCCTGTCTACACTATGGGCATGGAAGATGCTTAGTGATGTTGTCACGTTAGGTGATGTGTCTCTGGCAGGTGATGGGCAGTGGATGCTCTAATGCCTGATGGGGGCAGAGGTCTCAGATTCAGTGCATTTGGCATATGATTTCATCTTTTAGCATCACAGAGGGCGTTGATTGGCTCTTTTCTATCTTAGTTGGAGAAAGAAGTAAGAAATATGTTGAAAGAAAGTGAAAGTCACTCAGTTGTGTCCTACTCTTTGCGACCCCATTGACTATACAGTCCATGGCATTCTCCAGGTCAGAATGCTGGAGTGGGTAGGTAGCCTTTCCCTTCTCCAGGGGATCTTCGCAACCCAGGGATCAAACCCATGTCTCCCGCATTGTGGGCAGGTTCTTTACCAGCTGAGCCACAAGGGAAACCCAAGAATACTGGAGTGGGTAGCCTATCCCTTCTCCAGCGGATCTTCCTGACCCAAGAATCAGACCGGGGTCTCCTGCATTGCAGGTGGATTCTTTACCAACTGAGCTATGAGGGAAGCCCAAGAAATATGTTGTGTTAGAGTTAAAATTGCTTTGAAAGACAGCTAAGTATCAAAATGAGTGTTTAGGAGGGCCTGACCTTGTTTGAGTGGCTTCTCTGGTAGCTCAGTGGTAAAGAACCTGCCTGCCAATGCAGGAGATGAAGGTTCAATCCTTGAAGATCTCCTGGAAAAGGAAATGGCAACCCATTCCAGTATTCTTCCTGGGAAATCCCATGGACTGAGGAGCCTGGCGAGCAAAGTCCAAAGGGTTGCCAAGAGTTAGACTTGACTTAGCAAGTAAACAACAGAAGTGACCTCGTTTGAAGTAAAGCCTGAGGTGACTTCCATGGTGGTACAGTGGCTGAGATTCTGAGCTACCAATGCAGGGGGCCTGGGTTCAATTCCTAGATTCCACATTGCCACAATTAAGATCTGGACCAGCCAAGTAAATGAATATATATATATAAAGATAGGCCTGAGATTAGATAGCCTTTTAAGCCAGTTTTGGGAAACGTAGATTGTAAATGTAAAAATTATCTTTCTTAGTCTGTCTGATTATGTAACTGACCTTTGGGAAACTGTCCTGTGGCCTGTTTCTCTATTATGCCCCTCTGTTTCCATGTCCTCAGATTTGTTTTCTCACCACCAGCCCTGGCTCCTGTCTGTGAAGGACAGGAGGTCACAGGGTTTTAGGGGCTCTCACACTGGAATGGACATCACGTAGAGTTTTCACTGGTAAGGGGAATACAACCACCATTTCTCTGGGAGATGGTGAAGGACAGGGAAGCCTGGCCTGCTGCAGTTCGTGGCCTCAGAGTCAGACAAGACTTAGCAACTGAACAACGACAACCCTGTTCCAGCCAGGTTCCTCGTGAGCAGAGTGGGGATCACAGCCCTTCCCGTGAGGACTCCTGGCAGGTCACCTGGAGTGGAAGGGACTCGGCTCAGGGAGCCTCTCCTTCATGGGGCCAGGGGCAGCTCTGATGATGTGGTACATAGATGCAGCCCTTGTGGGTGGGGCCGCCCTCCAGCTGTGCAGGTCTTCTGTGTTGGCAGTTCTCCTGTAAGCTTCAGGCCAGCGTCTTAGGACACGTGTTATTTACTCCCTCATTCATAGAGATGGGGAGCCTGCAGCCAGACTGCAGCTTCACCTGGGCACCCAGCCCGAGGGGCTGAGCTGATGGGGCTCTAACTCCTGCTCTGCCGAGTGTGTCATGGTGTTTCTCTTAAACGTTGTGACTAGAAGCACATAGAATTTACCACTATGGCCATTTTTAGTGTGTGGTTTAGCAGTGTTAGGTGTATTTACATTATTGTGAATCAGACCTCCAGAACATTTTCATCCTCCCGAAGGGAATCTCTGTGTCCGGCAGTCAGCGTCTCCCGGCTCCTCCCCACCAGGCCCTGGCAGCCAGGGTTCTGCTTTCTCTGCCTGTGGGCCTCTCTACACTAGATATCTAACATAAGGGAAATCACACCATATTTGTCTCTTGGTGATGGACTAGTCTCACTGAGCACAAAATCAGAGTGCATACATGTTGAGGCATGTGTCAGACTTTTTTTTTAAGGCTGTGTGGTTGGTGTTCCCTGAGGGGTTCAGTGACGATTAATCTATCATCTGTCAATAGATGTTTGTGTTGCTTTTACCTCTTGGCTATTGTGCTTGATGCTACTGAGAAAGTGTCTGTTCGAATATTCCTTTGAGACCCTGCTTTCAGTTCTCCTGGATACACACTTAGAAATGGGATTGCTGCTCATTTGGTAGTTCTGCTTATAACTTTTTAAGGAACTCCTGTACATTTTTCAATAGCTGTTGCACATTTTACAACCCCACCAACAGTGCACAAAGCTGCCAGATTCTCTATATCCCCGCCAGCCCTTGTTATTTTCTGTTTTGTTTCATTTTGTTTTGTTTTGTAATAGGCATCCTCGTGGCTGTGAGGGGGGTATCTCATTGTGGTTCTGATTTACATTCCCTGATGATTAGTGATGGGGAACATCTTTTCATGTCTCTGTTGACCATTTGTATATATATGTGTACATATATGTATTTTGAGAAATGTCTGTTTTAAGTCCTTTGCCTAGATTTTAGTTGGATTATGTGATTTTTTTTGTTTCTGAATATTAACTCCTGATCACATATATGATATGCAAATATATTTTCCCATTCCATAGGTTGACTTTTTACCCTGTTGATTGTTGGTTGACTTTTTTGATGCACAAAATTTTTAAGTTTGATGTAGTCAAATTTTTCCATTTTTATTTTGTTTCCTGCACTTTTGGTGTCATATTCAAGGAGTCCTTGACCAATCCAATGTCATGCCGCTTTTCCCCTGTGTTTTCTTCTAGGATTCTTGTATAGAGTTTTGTGTTTTAATTTTAGGTCTTTAATTCATTTGGGGTTAATATTTTTAAGTAGTTCAAGATGAGGTCCCAACTTCCTCCTTTTGCATATGGAGATCCACTTTCCCACCATTATTTGTGGAAGAAATTCCTTTCCCATCATGCCGGTTTTAAGGGTAGGGGAGAGAGAGTGACAAGGGAGGGGATAGTTATTTGGGGGAAACGAAGGAGCTCATGTGTTTTTTAGCTTTGGCGCATGTTTGGCACACGCAGAGAGAGGTATACATTCGTCTCGGCTAGGAGACGTGCTTGCAGCAATTACGGAGCGCTTGTTTCCTCAAGGTAGACAGGGTTCAATGGCTGTTTATATTGTTTGTGTGGAGAAAAGTAAGTCTCAAGATGTGACAGGCATACAATATCCTCTCTGGCCCCACAGAGATCCACTTTCCAGAACCCGGGGTTTCCGGAAGCCCGAAGTGCTGGCAGGGTGGTGTGGGGGAGGAAACCTTTTCAGTGGCAAAGTAACGAGGCCCTGAGTTCCCCAGAGAAAGACAGAGCCACTGACTCGAATAGGCTCCATCCCTCTTCTCCCAGGCCTGACGCTTCTCACAGCAGTGTCTCAGGGGGGATGTGACCACCCTGGAGGCGAAGGGCTGGGCAGGCACAGACCCTGAGGGAGGGGACATCGAATTGGCCTGCGGCCCTCACCTGCAGGGCTGAGGCAGGGCCTCAGAGCCGCTCCTGTTGCTGCTGAAGAGTTGGCCCCTGAGGACCCAGAGACCAGAGAGACCCAGGCTCCAAGAGAACTAGAGTAAGTCTGAGTAGCTGAGGGACAGGTGTGTAGATCTCATTTGTTTTATATATATATATAGATCTCAACTACATTAGTTATATATATATTACTAATGTAGTTGTTGTTCAGTTGCTAAGTGGTATCTGACTCCCTGTCACCCCATGAACGGCAGTGTGTCAGGCTCCTCTGTCCTCCGCTATCTTCCAGAGTTTGCTCAAACTCATGTCTATTAAGTCGGTGATGCCATTCAACCATCTCATCATCTAGCCACCCCACCCCCACCCCTTCTCCTCCTGCCCTCAGTCCTGCCCAGTATTAGGGCCTTTTCCAGTGAATCTAACGTGGTAGCATTTGTCCAAGCTGCTAAACACTGCAGATGTCTGATTCTCTTGTTAAAATCTCTGGGCTATGAACAAGCTTATGGACACCATGTTAGTATTTTTATTGCTTTCCTTTCTGCAGTAAGTGCTGAGTGTCTGTGTATTATTTATTGTGAGGGACTTGGCTGTCGCGCATCCTTCCTCGGGTTACAGTGTGGTACAGGAGACTCGGTGTTTATAAGTAACAGTAATAATTGGTAAGACAAAAGCTTGCTTTTCAGATTGTCTTTGGAGGTCCTCTGCTGGAGGAGAGAGGCCTTTCAAGGGTTGGCGTGAAATACCACGTAGTTTACAGGTCTGGGTCTTTGCCCACATCTCATCCTGTGTGGAAGCAGCGGTGGTTCTGTGGGTCCCAGGGGGCGGATGGGAACTGAGAAGGGTTTGAGCCACATTTCAGTCCTGCTCTGCTGTCCTGGATGTTCTTGTGGAGCTGTTGGCAAGCAGTGTGGATGCCCCGAAAGGGAACGTGGGTGGGTGTGATCACTCATCACCCACATGGCTGACTGAGGTGGGCAGTGGACGGTCTCCTGGAAATGCTGACAGCTCCCCTGGCCTCTCATTCAGGAGAGAAGGGAGCCAGGCGGCCTCACGGAACATCCTGTAAACACTTTAGCTGAAGGGAAAAGTGAGCACAGTGACCATTTCAGACGGTGAACATTACACATTTCATTTCTTCTCAGAAGACTTGCTGTTTAGCTTTTGTGCATTTAACACATAATCCTGTATGCTAAGAAGACACAGAGAGGAGTGGGCTTTGAGTCTTTGCTTGGGGGAGCTGTTCCATGGGTGGAGGGGCTGGTGACCCCGAGCATGGCTGATGGGGAAGGTCTCCCTTGGAGCTGCGTGTCCTCTGGGAGCTTGGCCAGGTCTGACCCACAGTCTGCCTGCCTGCAGGCCAAGAACCACTGGCCCTGACATGTTAGAAAGGAGGGTAAAGGGTGGAGTTCTCCTGGGAAATGTGGATTTAGTGCAGTGGTTGCAAAACTGCCACAAGACGTAGGCATACGGGCCATGAAGTGGGTGGGGCTCGTGTGCGGGGCACTGGGGGTGCTGTGGGTGCCCTGACCATCACAGAGCCGCTGGGGACAGAGAACCTGGGAACCGCAACCGCAGTGTTTTTCATCTTCACCTGACTTTGTGCCCATCCTGTGCGTCTTAGTGTTTCTGCTTCACCTCCAGGAATTTCCCTTCATTGGGTCTGCACCCACCCCACCCCCCAATCCATCCTCTCTTGGCCTGGAACCTGGCCCACCCACAGTTCTTGAACGTGCAGTGTGAGCGAGCTTTGCTGGTTCTCTGTGGCTTCCTGGACTGCACCAGGCATGCTTGGCCAGTGCTCCCCCAGTTGTAGTGAAGAGTGAAGCTCTTCTTTAAAAAAATTTCCCAGTGGTAAAGAATCCGCGTGCCAGTGCAGGAGACAATGGATTTGATCCCTGATCCAAGAAGATCCCACAGGCCTCAGAGCAGCTAAGCCTGTGTCCTGCAACCTGCTGAGCCTGCGCTCTGGAGCCCGGGAACCGTAACTACTGAAGCCTGTGTGCTCTAGAGCCTGAACTCTGCAACAAGAGAAGTCCGCACACTACAACTAGAGAGAAGCCGCGACTCACCACAACTACAGCAAAGCCCAAGCAGCAACGAAGACCCAACACAGCCAAAAATAAAGAAAGAAAATAAAATTATTAAAAAAAATTTTTTCCAGTTCATTGTTGACTGGTGGCTTCTGTGAACAATAGAAATGGTTTACTAGAAAAATGAAAAGAAACCATATGAATACAAGTCTCGTTTCTTCCTTTTAGATTCGGAAGGTGTAGAATTTCTCTGTCAAGTTAGTAACTTTATACCTGTTCTCGACTTTCGCGCTGACCTTGTTGTAGGTGCAGACTCTCCCAGTCTCTCACAGTCACAGGTACACTGAGGAGCTCTGCAGCAGGAGGCCCTGCTTCCCCGTGGTTTTAACTGCCTGCAGCGATCTTTCGGCCATGCTTTTAGAGTTTCCTGCCTGGAATGTTCAGCAGCTGTTAGCCGGTTATCTTGACTGGGAAACTGAAAGGAAACTAATGGGAGTTGCGTTCTATGTGCCAGCCAGAGGCGTGAAGTGCTTGTTTGTTT
Organism: Cervus elaphus; assembly: GCF_910594005.1. NCBI lineage: Eukaryota > Metazoa > Chordata > Mammalia > Artiodactyla > Cervidae > Cervus > Cervus elaphus. Next base: position 59,937,469 of record NC_057825.1, read on the forward strand.
TTTAATAACTTATTTATTTATTTTTGTCTCTGCTGGGTCTTCATTGCTGCACAGGCTTCTCCCTGGTTGCTGCGAGAGGAGGCTGCTCTCTAGTTGTGGTGGGCAGGCTTCTCATTGTGATGGCTTCTCTTGTTGTTGAGCATGGGCTGTAGGATGCATGGGCTTCAGTAGTTGTGGCACACACGCTTCAGAGGCTTAGTAGCTCTGTGGCATGTGGGAATCTTCCCAGGCCAGTGATTGAACCTGTGTACCCTGCATTGGCAAATGGATTCTTATCCACTGTTCTACCAAGGAAGTTCCTTCTAATGTATTGTTGAATTTGCTAATATTTTGTTAAGGATTTTTACATCTATGTCCATTAGGGATATTAGCCTATAGTTTTTTTTCTTACAATATTCTTGTCTGGTTTTTTATGTCAGGATGATGGATGCTGGCCTTCTAAAATGAGTTTGGGCATGTTCCTTCCTCTTTTATCTTTTGGAAGAGTTTGAGAGTCATTGGTATTAACTCTTCCTTAAATACTTGGTAGAATTCAGTAAAAGTCTGGTCCTGGACTTTTGTTTTCTGGGAGGTTTTATTTACTGAGTCAGTCAACTTACCAGCTCAGATTTTCTGTTTCTTCATGATTCTGCCTTGGCAAAGTTCTTTTATTTTTTTATTTCTAAGTAATCCTCAAAACAACCCTGCAATACAGTAGGTGATATTAGCCCCAGTGGAGGGGTGAATGAATTCACTTGAATTCGCAGACTCAGTTAAGTGGGCCTGAGACCTCACTGTGGGCAGTTACGTCCCAGTCTGTGTGGACACAGAAGGAAGCTGAGCAGACGGAGCTCCCGTCCTTGAGGGGCTTATATCTCTGCCGTGGGGAGAGGTCAGAACCAAACGCCAGATGTATTAGGTGGTGAGGAGTGGTGGGTAGAGAAGGAGGTTGGAGAAATGTCTAGGGGTGGGAGGTGGAAGCAGTCTTCACTGTCACGACATCAGAGCAAAGATTTCAAGGGGCTGAGGAGACCCCTGACACCCAAAGCCAGCTGTGGTGGTGACGGGCCTGGTTTTGAAGAGCTCACTGAAGTTAAAGACCTTCCTCCCAGGTAGTAGATGGCTGATGTGGGTTTGCACTCAATTTTGGCCTTTTTTATTATGCTTTAACATCTTTATTCAGTCTCCAGGTTCTGGTTTAGAAGTCACCTGAATCCAAATAAAGTGGAAACCAACTTGGGAGTTTGTGTGTGTCGAGGGGTGTGGTTGAAAGTGTGCTCTTTGTGTGGGTCTTGCTTTTGATTGGGTCTGAATATTTTCTAAGGCTTTGAATATCTTTTTCTTAAGGGTACACAATACAGGAGTTTTGTGGTTGAATTTCCATTTTGAAGTGGGTGAAATTTCTCCAGGGGCCGCAGAACGCTAGACAGCATCAGGAAAAAGCTTTTCAAAGGAGAACAGCTGATTAAACCTCTGGAAAGCATCTGGTGTTGCTTTCGTTTGAGCACTTCGCAGATAAGAGTTGTGCATGTTGTCCCCGCTCACACAACCCTGTGCGGGGCAGATGCGTCTACTCCGCGTTGATGGGTACCCCACCTGGGGGCTCTCCTCCCTCTGGCCGCTCTCACGCTGCCCAGGACCCCCCTCTGCACAGACCCTGTACCTGTGGTGCAGGCTGCTGAACCCCGAACTCCCCTCTGCCTGTCACTCAGTCTCAGATTGCATTGTGGAGGGTGCCGTCACTCATGACTCTGGGGTGTAACTTTCTCACTTCAGCTTGAACGCCACATGAAATTCCCATGGCTAGTGTTGCCACATGTGTTTTACAGATGAGAAATGTAACATACCTTACTCAAGATGATCATCCCCAGATTGCTGCTACACTATTGTGTTTTTCAGCTACAGTTTGGATTTGAGCGAGCTTTTGTGGGTTGCTTATGATTTTATTAATGAAACGTATTATATGGCTCTTATGGAAATTCCAAAATTGCAAACTTAATATAGAATTGGCTTCAGATTTTTCATGCTTGAGTTGGGGACTAATTGAATATTGTTCAGTTTTTACAACCTTGCTAATTTTTTAAAAAGACTTTATATTTTAGTGTATTTTTAGGTTCAGAACAAAGTTGAGGGGAAGATACAGGATTTCCTGTACACCTTCTACCCCACGCATGCACAACCTCCCCTGTCATCAGTATCCCTCACCAGATGATGCGTTTGTTGCAACTGATGAACCTACATTGATAGATTGTGGTCCCCAAAGCCCCTAGTTGACATTAGGGTTCACGCTTGATGTTGTAATTCTGTGGGTTTGGAGAAGCGCATAAGGACATGTGTCCCTTCATTCTGGTATCATACAGAGTGGGTTTTTGAAATTTTTCATTTATTGATTTTTGGCTGTGCTGGGTCTTCTTTGCTGCATGAACTTTTCTCTAGTTGTGGCGAGTGGGGGCTACTCTGTAGTTGAGATGCGCTGGCTTCTCATTGCTGTGGCTTCTCTTGTTGCCATGCACAGGGTCTGGGTGAGCAGGCTCAGTAGTTGTGTACAAGGGCTTAGTTGCTCCACACCATGTGGGTTCTTTCTAGATCAGGGGTTGAGCCCATGACTGCTGCATTTGCAGGTGGATTTCTTATCCACTGAGCCAGCAGGGAAGCTCCAGAGCGTTTTTATGGCCCCCAAGTCCTCTATGCTTTGCGTCCTCACCTCTCCCCTGCCCAGTCCCATGTTGAAATTTAATAATTTGGGTAAGTATACCTCCACATTCAGGGGGGATACTCTTACTACTTTCGGAGTACTTAGCCACTGTTGGCAGCATCCACTTAGTAACAGGTCCCAGCACCCTTGTGGGCATCAGTCCTGACTTCTCACACTACTTTTCTCCTCACTAGTTTGTTTTATCATTTGTAACTTTCCCTCCATGGTCAAGGGGGATTGAGTTTTTAAACATGGAGTGGTTTTTTTTTTTTTAATACATTTGCAGGCATAGGGCTTCCCACATGGTTCAGTGGTAAAGAATTTGCCTGCCAATGCAGGAGCCGCAGGTTTGATCCCTGGGTCAGAAAGATCCCCTGGAGAAGGAAATGGCAACCCACCCCAGTATTCTTGCCTGGAGAATCCCCATGGACAGAGGAGCCTGGTGGGCTACAGTCCATGGGGTTGCAAAGAGCAGGACACAACTGAGCCCACATGCACACACACACAGACGCATAGTATATGCTTTTAAAACGGGAGCTAACGCTTCTTCACACAGTGGGAAACAGAAGTCAGCAAGCTTGGCCCCATGCCTGTGCGGCCTGGCCTGACCCTCCCCTGTCCCCTGCCCCCCCCCACCCCCCGAAGTGAGCTTGAGGCAGAAGCCTGGCTGCCGGCCTTGCCCTTTAGCACAGCCACCTCTCTGTCCCAGCTGTCCTCCCCTCTCCCCTTCTCTCCTTGGGGTCTGTTGGGCCCTTTGCTCCTCTGTAGCCTCGGGGTCCTGCTGTCCTGGACGGAGGGTCTGCACTGTCCCCCTGGCCTGCGGTGGGGACGGGGGCAGTGCAGTTGTACCCTCCTGTGCCCACCTCCCCTCATGGGCCCTCTTCACTCTTTTCCCTGAAAAACTGTGTCTTGGTTTGCAATGACTGTTCCAGAAGTCAGTCTGAGTCATCGAGGGTGTTTAGTCTTTCCTGAGAATAGGAGGGGGCATTTGGATGATGGGTGATGTAGGATTCATGAGTCTATAGCCAAACCTGACCCACAGAGGTGCCAGCAGGACGGAAGGAGTCACGGGGTGGCACTGACAGGACACGCGCTCCTCACCTGCCTCAGGAGGGACTGGACTGAGGCCAGTTTGATGTTTGTCTGTGCTTGAGATAGTGGTAGGGCCGCAGACAGAGCAGGAGGCTCGGGGCGGAGGGGAGGCTTGCAGTGGAAGACCCTTCAGGTGGTCAGCGCTTGGGCGATTAGGTAGCTTGATAGCCTCAGAAATACTCTGGATGAGTAGTTATCAGTGGAACTAGAACCATTCCCTAAGGAAAGAAAAATGAAAGTTGCTCAGTTGTGTCCGATTCTTAGCAACCCCATGGACTGTAGCCCACCAAGCTCCTCTGTCCATGGGATTCTCCAAGCAAGAATACTGGAGTGGGTAGTCATTCCCTCCTCCAAGAGATCTTCCCAACCCAGGGATCAAACCCAGGTCTCCCACATTGCAGGTGGATTCTTTACCAGCTGAGCCACCAGGGAAGCCCATTCCCTAAGGAGCCACTGGGAACTTGTGGGCATTTTTGTTACATTGATGTTTGGGGGGCACATAGATATGGAGTTGCTGGGGCCATGGATACTGGGTGAGGGTGGGGCCAGGGAGCTGGATGTCACAGAGTTTGCATCCATAGTTTTTAAAAAAGGAAAAAGCATTTTTTAATAATTCTCTGAGCATAGCACCTACTTCTATTTTAGATATGGTAAAAGAGTACTTTTACACAGTTTAATAAACACTAGATGGGAATATCAGACCACCTGACCTGGCTCTTGAGAAACCTGTATGCAGGTCAGGAAGCAAGAGTTAGAACTGGACATGGAACAACAGATTGGTTCCAAATAGGAAAAGGAGTACATCAAGGCTGTATATTGTCACCCTGCTTATTTAACTTATTTGCAGAGTACATCATGAGAAATGCTGGGCTGGAAGAAGCACAAACTGGAATCAAGATTGCCAGGAGAAATATCAATAACCTCAGATATGCAGATGACACTACCCTTATGGCAGAAAGTGAAGAGGAACTAAAGAGCCTCTTGATGAAAGTGAAGGAGGAGAGTGAAAAAGTTGGCTTGAAGTTTAACATTCAGAAAACGAAGATCATGGCATCTGGTCCCATCACTTCATGGGATAATAGATGGGGAAACAGTGGGTGACTTTATTTTTGGGGGCTCCAAAATCATTGCAGATGGTGATTGCAGCTATGAAATTAAAAGATGCTTACTCCTTGGCAGGAAAGGAGTAATACCAACCTGGATAGCATATTTAAAAGCAGAGACATTACTTTGCCAACAAAGGTCCGTCTAGTCAAGGCTATGGTTTTTCCAGTAGTTATGTATGGAAGTGAGAGTCAGACTGTGAAGAAAGCTGAGCGCCGAAGAATTGATGCTTTTGAACTGTGGTGTTGGAGAAGACTCTTGAGAGTCCCTTGGACTGCAAGGAGATCCAACCAGTCCATCCTAAAGGAGATCAGTCCTGGATGTTCAGTGGAAGGACTGATACTGAAGCTGAAACTCCAGTACTTTGGCCACCTCTTGGGAAGAGTTGACTCATTGGAAAAGACCCTGATGCTGGGAGGGACTGGGGGCAGAAGGAGAGGGGGACAACAGAGGATGAGATGGCTGAATGGCATCACTGACTTGATGGACATGGGTTTGAGTGAACTCCGGGAGTTGGTGATGGACAGGGAGGCCTGGTGTGCTGTGATTCATGAGGTCTCAAAGAGTCATACACGACTGAGCGACTGAACTGAACTGAAGTTTTCTAGGAATGCCTGGGATTTGTAAACAAATTTTGCTTGGCTTTTTACTTAAATCTTTACTCTCATAAGTTGTATTAATTTCTTTTTTATCATATTTAGAAGTTCAAATATGGGCTTCCCTGGTGGCTCAGATGGTAAAGAATCTGCCTGCAACTCAGGAGACCTGGGTCCAATCCCTGGGTTGGGAAGATACCCTGGAGAAGGGAATGGCTGCCCACTCCTCCTTTTCTTGCCTGGAGAATTTCATGGACAGAGGAGCCTGGCGGACTACAGTCTATGGACCGCAAAAGGTCAGACACGGCTGAGCAACTAACACTTTCACAGAAGCTCAGGGCCTTTAAGACAGTCAGTAAAGTTCAGTTCAGTTGCTCAGTTGTGTCCCACTCTTTGCAACCCCATGGACTGCAGCACGCCAATGTTCTCTGTCCATCACCAACTCCCAGAGCTTACTCAAACTCATGTCCTTTGAGTCGGTGATGATGGTCTATTGAAAAGGTTTTTGTTTTGGTTTATTTTGTTTAAATGAGAGATGATTGGTAAACTAAAGTTTTCTACAGTGAGACAGAGACCATAGGGAAAGCTTATGTATAGGGATGAATAATGATGAACTTTTGGGTTATAATGTGTTTCATAGTCAGGATGTAAGAAGAGTGTTTAAAGATGGAGAAGTGGGACATCCCTGGTGGTCCAGTGGTTAAGACTGCATTCCCAATGCAGGGGGCATGAGTCCAACCCCTGGTCAGGGAACTAGATCCGACATGCTGCAGCAAAGACCCTGGGTGCTGCAACCAAGAGCCAGCACAGTCAACTACATTTTTAAAAATTAAAAAGCTCAAGATGGAGAGGTTCAGTAGCACTTGATAGGCTGGGTAAAACAAGTGGGTTCAAATTATCCCAGAGCCTTTCAAAGGCAGAGATGAAAAGCCATGCATGGACATGGAACATGTTACGGATTAGATCTGTGTATTCTGAATATCCCATTCAAGGGATATTCCGTGGGAAGGAACTAACCTGATGGCATTGTGTCTGTCTGGGAGCCTATGAAGGAAAACAGAAGCCTGACCGTGGGCGAGTGGAGAAAGCAGGTCCCTTTATAGGGCACCCAGCCTCTGGTGGGCAGGGGGTGACTTGGAGCAGAGCTCACCTGCTGGAGGGGGCTGGCCTCGGCAGTGCTTCTCCCTGGGACCTCTGCCTGCCCCAAGGTCCTCACCTCACATGCGCATTTGCATATGTGTGTGTGTGTGTGTGTTTACATACGCCCTGGGGGCCTTGTGACTCCTGGGACCTCTGTCTGCCACACAGCCCTCACCTCACTCGGGCATGTGTGTGCATGTGCCCAAGGCTTCCTCCCTTTCTTTCTCCTCCTAAGAGACTTGGCCGCTTCCCGGGATTTGTGTCTGCAGTGGGAGTGGGGCAGGGGCCTGGTTCTCCCCACAGACAGCCTGCCCCCAAGTTCCCAGAAGGGAGTGAATGAACAAAAACCAGATGATTCTGGCTGGAAGTTTACTGCCTGCGTATGACGTGAGACATCCACCAGCCCTGATGGTCAGGGCTGCAGGTGAGGCTCGGGGCCAAGCCTGAATTTCCGAGCTTCCTCTGCCCGCAGAGACCTTCTGCTTGCCTCCCAGACCCCCCTCCTCAGGCTCTATGCTGGGGGGACCAACGGAGGTGATGGGTTGTTTTCTTGTTCTGGATCTGCCTCATTTTCTTGGTGGCTCAGTGGTAAAGAAGCCATCTGCCAGTGCAAGAGATGTGGGTTCGATCCTTGGTTTGGGACGATGCCTTGGAGGAGGAAATGGCAATCCACTTCAGTATTCTTGCCTGGGAAGGCACATGGACAGAGGAGCCTGGCAGGCTACAGTTCATGGGGTCGCAGAAGAATCAGACACAACTTAGGAACTAAACCACCATCACCACCAGGTATCAGACATCAGGACTCTGCTCTGTAATAAAGGAGTCAGTTCTGGACTAGTCTTGTGTCCTTGTGAATCCGGACGGGGAAGCCTTGTTGTATCAGGAGGAGGAAGGATGCCCCTCGATTCTAGCAGACACCCCTTACTCTTCCTCAGTGGAAGCTTGGCACAAGGCAGCCCCAGCAGTGACTCAGCCAGGGCGCAAGGGTCTGCTCCCACTGCCCAGCCCGATGGAGCACGGCCTCCCAGTCCTGGGTTTATTTTATGGGGAAGGCAAAGTAAAGACCAGCTGCTCGACCTGCTCTGTAAAGCCCCAGAGGCGCTCTGCTCAGACGTGAAGGTGTCGTCCAGATCCAGGGCGCTCGGCTCTTTTTGTGCTGACCCGTTGTCATTCGTTTTTCTCAGCCTTGCCCTGCACATTACAAGTGCCTGCAGTGAGTGTGGATGAACTTGGCAACTCAGTAAAGTCTGTACAACAGTCCGGCAGGATGTGAGTTGTGACATCGGGGTGTCGTCTCACTTCAAACCGCCGAGTTATCATGTAACCGTCACGTGGCTCGACTGCGTGCAGGAAGAATCCTCGATGTGGCTTCATAGGCTTAAATATAGTTCAGGGCACCGGACCTGGAGCTGAGATGAGGAAGTTCTATTCAGTGTAGGAAACAGGAGCTTAAAGATAACACGCTGTGATGGGAACCTGGCTTCCCGAGCCCGATAAGCCCGTGGAATAAGGGTGGACACACAGAGAGGGGCCTGTCCCTGAGTGTGGAAGTATCAGGTAAGGACACTCTTGCACAGGTGGGGCTGTGCGTGTGCTGGTAAGAGGACCCCCACGGCCTCCAGAGAAATGGAGGGGATGGCCCAGGGTGGCTGGACAAAGGCATTGTTGTACTTCTGGGTTTTTTTTCCTCTTGACTTGTCTTCCTCAGTCATTTGGAAGCAAATCTCAAAAGATGTTTGTCTAAACTTGCAAACCCAGAAGCAGAAAGGGGTCCTAGTAGCCTTTGGCCATGCTAATGTCTGCTCCCTGCTTCAAAGGGCAGCGAGGTGGTCTTGCTTCCTGGGTGTGTGTGTGTGTGACTGTGGACTGTGTGTGTAAGCAGCTGTTGTTTTATGGGTTTCACAGCAGGGTGGGTGAGGGAGATTACTCCTTATGTTTGTAGAGAAATTGTTAACAACCTTGATAACGTTTAGCCCTCCAGTTTGTGGTCCTGCAGAGTTTCGCTATAAAAGACCTTAGGAATGCTTTTTGGCATTTTATTATGTTAAATATTTTTAACTCAGATCCTGTCCGATGTTTTAAAACAGACCGGCAAACGGGTGCTGTTTCACACTGTGGTTAGTGAACTTTGGTCGTGCAGTGGTGAGAAAGAACAGCGTGAGGACTGGGGAGCTATTCTTACTCATTAATGTAACTGTTTAGAAATCAAATCGGCAGGACATTTGGAGGAAAATAAGGCACCACGTCTGCATTTGTAAAACATTTAAGAGGTCATTATTCACCCCAAAAGGATCTCATGCCTTATACAGGATTCACTGTGAATTTCCTTAGAGATGTAAATGTGTTTATGAAACTGTTCATTTTACAGCTAATCTTCAGGAATAGTCTTGTGGTATGAGATGGGTGATGGATCAGGGAGTTTATTATAAATGTATTTATATTTATGTTACATACACACACGTATATACACAATACAACCACACGTAACCATGAAATATGGGATAGTTATAGTGATCAGGAGAAGGGAATAATCTTTTTCAGGGGCAAGAAAGAAAAAAAAAAAAGTTGAAAAGAGAGAGTTTCTCAGATGACAGAGAAATGGTGCAGCAGGACCAGGGTGTGGACATCCTGCAGTGAAGGCTCCTGATGGGGCGGGGGGGACCCAGGCCTCCTCAGGGTGGCTGGAGGAGTCTGAAATCTCACTGACAATTCTTGATATCAGTAGCCCTGAGGGTCCCCCCAAAAAAAGATAGCACCTTTACAGGAACTTTTAAAAAGGTGTTTTTATTATTTTAAAGCAGAGGTCTTGCAGTGATCTTCAATTAGGTCTTGCCCCCAAGTTCTTACAACATGTTGAGGATCCACTCGTCCTCAGAAGGAGGGCAAAATGGGAGCCGGCTTCTCTCACTGCCTCCATGTGGAGGACAGATTCTTAGCTGCAACTTAGCCTGTCATTATCCATCTGTTAAAGGAGAGTTAAAGGGTGGGTGACGTGAGGGCATGTGTAGGAAAGTATTTTATGTTCCACATGTGTGCATGCTAAGTCACTCAGTTGTGTCTGACTCTTCGCACGACCCCATGGGCTGTAACCCACCAGGCTCCTCTGTCCATGGGCTATTCCAGGCAAGAATACTGGAGTGGGTTGCCATTTCCTCCTCTAGGGAATCTTCCTTACCCATGGATTGAACTCCCAGGTCGCAGGTGTTTCCTGCGTTGACAGGCGAGTTCTTTACCACTGAGCCACCTGGGAAGTCCCTTTCTGTTCCATGGGTCACTGTAAGTATCCCGTGGTATCGACAGGGGCATTGGGTGCTTTAGGCCTCCGGGTGAGAGTTGGGGGGTCAGGTACATAGAACATGAAAAATGGAAAAATAGATTTACCAAGTCATCTTGGTGGGGGTGAAAAGAGGTGGATATACCCTAGGCAGTGTACTGATGGGGTTTAATCCTGTGCTGAAAGGAGACTCCTTTGCTGCTAGAAGGAAGCTCACTTGCACATGGCGGGGGGTGGCTCCGAGTCCTTGGGCTCAGCTGCTTGTGGTCTTTCTTGTCGCTGATGGGCTGGCTCAGGGCCGCCTTCCTCACTGACTTATTCACTGGGCCTGGTTATCCTTGAAACACTGAGGTATAGCTGAAGAGCATGGCTTTTATGGTGACCAGACTTGGGTTCAGATCTTACTTTTGCCACTTCTGTGATTCTGAACCAATGACTTACTATGTGAGTTGCAGATTCTTCATCTGTGAATGATCATAACGTGTAATCTATGAATAGGGAGGATTAATTGAGATCAGGTATGTAGAAGGGTTCTAGCTTGGTACTTGGTGAGATCTAGGTGGTTGACAAACATTCTTTCCCGCCCCTACCTTCTTTTTTTTTTGTCTGTATCAGGTCTTAGTTGTAGCACTCCAGATCTTCCGTTGCTGCATGAGGGATCTGTCTAGTTCCCTGACCAGGGATCTAGCTCCATCCCCTGCATTGGGAGTGCAGAGTTTTAGCCATTGGACCACCAGAGAAGTCCCAGCCCATCTTTTTTTGTTTAATTATTTTTATTGTGGTAAAATACTTCTCTAACATAAAAGCTCTCCTTTTGAACTGTTTTAAGGTATAAATTTTAGTGGCATTAACTGCATTCACCATGCTGTACAACCGTCACCTCTCTCCACTGACAGGACTTTCTGCATGTCGGTGCTGTGTTCCTGAAGCCCTAACTCCCCACCCCTGCTCCCCCCCTCAACGGCTCCCATGCACTTCCTACCTCTGAACTTGCTCGTGCGTCTTACACGCGTGGGTCATATGACACGTGACATGTATGGGTCACACGACGCATGGCACACACGGGTCATGTGACATGAGTGGGTCACACAACACTTTACACGAGTGGAGCATACAACACTTGGCATGCGTGGATCGTGAGACATGTGACACAAGCGGGTCGTGCACACATGACACGAGTGGGTCACACGACACATGACACACGTGGGTCATATGACATGTGACCTCGGTGTCTGCCCTTCCGCTTAGCGGCATGACTTTGAGGCTCACCCTGCTGTGGCGTGCATCTGGATGTCTTTCCTTTCCGGGGCGGCTGTTACTCCCTTGTGTGGCTGGACCACATTTTGTCACCACTCGCCAGTCGAGGGACCCATGGCAGTTCCCGCCTGCCGTCTGTTGTGGGAGTGCACTTGGGGGTGTGGGCGTCTGAGTCCCTGCTTTCAGTTCCGTGGGGTGGGGACCCAGAGGTGGGATTGCCAAGGCGTATAGTAATTCTCTATTGAACTTTCTGAGGGTCCACCAAACTGTTTTCCTGAGCTTTGGTTTTTACTTTACTTTGCATCTTTGGAGCTTGCCTCCTTAAAGACCTGAAACTCCTGGAGGAGGTCAGGGTTGAAAGGAACCACGTTCTGTTTAGTGTCTGAGATTTTCACATGTTTTCTCCCCTCTTCAGAGCACCCCACCCCCGGCCCCGCGTGCCCAACCACTGCTGCAGAGACTTTATCTTCCTTCTTTTGCTTTTTCCTTGTTCAGCCTCCTTCCCTCTCTTCCCTCTCCCCCTGTTCTGCCCGTCCCCCCACCTTCTCAAAGGGGCATGGCAGGGGATCCTACAGGGGTCGTCCTGCACTCCTCTCTTCTCCCCCTGCCCAGACCCTGCGTTGCTGTCATGGTGGGAAGGGTCCTGGAGATCAGAGCCTGGCATGCTTGTCGAGCTTCCTTCAGCCGGACCCCAGAAGGGCTGGCACCTGTAATCAGTGATGGCAAGTGTTTGGGAAAAGTTGGGTGGAGAATAAGAAAATAACATTGCTGAAGCAAGGAATCGAGTCTTTGGGGCTGCCAGCCCAGCACGGTGCCAGCAGCAACTGTGAGAAGATCATAAAAGTGGCTTTTCCAAAAACTGTCCAGAAATGAAGCCCGGGCTGCCCAGTCAGAGGTGACGGCTTAGTCAAGTTGCTCTTCATCCCTGTGGTCCTGATTCACCTGGTCAGGGAATACGTATAAATCTATTGCTGATTCATGTCAATGTATGACAAAACCCACTGAAAAAATAAATAAATTATTTAAAAAAAAAAAAAAGTGTTATCAGTAGGAAAAAAAAAAAAAGAAAGTCTATAGTTAGTGTGACTTTGCTCATATCTCAGGCCATTGTGAAGGTCTCATTCATTATGTGTCTGACCACACCCTGCCACCAAGGATGTATCCATGCTACAGTCAGGACAGAGCAACATTCAAATTTAAGCGGTAGCAGTGAGTTATTAATAACAGTCCTAAGGAGTCCTGAGCCGCTGCCAGAATTTCGAAGTTAATTGTAATGATTTCTGAGGATCTAAGAGGAAGGAGTGGGCTGGGCCCTAGGAGGGGCTGAACTCTGAAGGCTCTCTGCCTGCCTGCCTGCCTGCCTGCCGGGTGGGACCCAAGTCTCCCTGGCTCTGTGACTCACCCCAGGGTGGCTGAATCAGCTCCTCAAGTGTGTCCACAGGACTTCTAAAGCCCTGAAAGAAAGGGAAGTCTGTTTATTGAGAACGCACTTACTGTTGCTGATGGTGGAAATACATTCCTTTGTTTATAGTACTTGCAGCCCTGGAGGGAGTTTGATACACATTTTACAGACAGGAGTCCAACCTGCAGGTGAGGAGACCTGGGCAGGTTCCAGGCCAGGCCTCCCCAAACCCCACCCTGGGCTGCGTGCTTACCCTCAGAGGATTCAAATTCTCCTGTTCCCTGAGGTTGGACAGGGGCGCCTGAGTTTTCAGCGCCTTGTCCTCGAAATGTTTTCTGGGCCACGTCTCTTCATTCTGTAACAGGCCTGTGATCTTGTCTAGGACAACTCTCCATAATACATCAAGTGAGCCATGCCACATTTGCACAATTTTCTAGCAACCACGTACAGAAAAGAACAGATGAAGTTAATTTTAGTAATAGATTTGATGTGACTCAAAACGCCAAACTATTACCATGTCCAGACTATATCCACACTACGATCATGTTAACAGTTGCTGAGATATTTTACATTTCTCAGGAATCCCGTGTGTGTTTCACACATAAAGCGCGTCTCAATTCAGATAAGTTGCTGCCTGGCTGGCAGCTGCCCGACTGGACCACGCAGAGCTGAGACAAGGTGCGAGGCTCACCCAGCACAGAGGCTCCGCTCCAAAGCCCGGGAGGGAGTCTGGGCTGGAAGGACGCTTCCCCAGAGACGGGACAGTCCCGTCCATAGAGAGCAGGGCATCACTGCAGTGTGAGCATGCTTCTGACTGAAGGGCTGCTTGTGGGGATGACAGCCACATGGCCTCTGTGTCCACCAGCGGCTGCCACCGCAGGAAAACTGTGCAGGAAAACTGCCAGATGCTGAACCGTGTTTGGGCAAGGATAACGTGTCTTGGCAGGTCTCCTGGCTATTGAGGATGGAGACCCCAGCCTGTGATATGTGTGTGTATGCTGCTGCCAGAGACCTTCTCTCCTAAATGCCGTTTTCAGATGGGCTGGGGGGGCGGGGGCTGTGACGTGCCTGCGGAAACAGCCCTGAGTGAGCGCCCTTATATGGGGATTCCCAGACTTCAACTCCACTTGGAGCCAGATAAGTGACAGGGCAGACTTCTCTTCCAGCAAAGCAGAAAGTATTTTTAAAGGTTCTCGGAATTTCCCCTTCATCCTTTTCTTCCTGTGGTTCTGCCTCCTTAGTTATCTTTGACCCGCTTCACTTCCGTCTCAGTCTTTCCCCGCCGTGCTCACTGCATCTAGTTGTTGTCGTCGTGTTGAGCTGTGTGAGTTCTTTACAGATTTTAGGTATGAGCTCCTTGTCACATATGTGGTGTACCCAGACTTTCTCCCATCTCTAGGTTCTGCTTCACTCTAGATTGTGTCCTATGCCCCACAGAAATGTTTAATGTTGATACAGTTCCCACTGCCTGGTGTTATTTTTGTTGCTCTTTTTTTGGGGGTCATATCCAGTAAATTGTAACAAAATCTAATATTATGGTTTTTCTCCTGTGTTTTCTTCTGAGAGTTTTATCTGAGCTGTTTGGAGTCAGCTTCTGTTTGTGCCATGAGGTTAAGAGTCCAGCTTTATTCTTTTGCTTGAATGAATGCTTGAGTACGTTTTTCCCACCATTTGTTGAAAAGACTGCACTTTCTCCCACTGAGCAGTCTTGGCACCCTTGTTGAAAATCATTTGACTGTATCAGTCAGTTCACTTCAGTCGCTCAGTCATGTCCGACTCCTTGCGACCCCATGAATTGCAGCACGCCAGGCCTTCCTATCCATCACCAACTCCCGGAGTTTACACAAACCTATGTCCATTGAGTCGGTGATACCATTCAGCCATCTCATCCTCTGTCATCCCCTTCTCCTCCTGCCCCGAATCCCTCCCAGCATCAGGGTCTTTTCCAGGGAGTCAACTCTTTGCATGACGTGGCCAAAGTACTGGAGTTTCAGCTTCAGGATCAGTCCTTCCACTGAACACCCAGGACTGATCTCCTTTAGGATGGACTGGGTGGACCTCCTTGCAGTCCAAGGGACTCTCAAGAGTCTTCTCCAACACCACAGGTCAAAAGCGTCAATTCTTCGACACTCAGCTTTCTTCACAGTCCAACTCTCACATCCATACATGACCACTGGAAAAACCATAGCCTTGACTAGACGGACCTTTGTTGGCAAAATAATGTCTCTGCTTTTTAATATGCTATCTAGGTTGGTCATAACTTTCCTTCCAAGGAGTAAGCATCTTTTAATTTCATGGCTGCAATCACCATCTGCAGTGATTTTTGAACCTAAAAAAATAAAGTCAGCCACTGTTTCCACTGTTTCCCCATCTATTATCCCATGAAGTGGTGGGACCAGATGCCATGATCTTCGTTTTCTGAATGTTGAGCTTTAAGCCAACTTTTTCACTCTCCTCCTTCACTTTCATCAAGAGGCTTTTTAGTTCCTCTTCATTTTCTGCCATAAGGGTGGTGTCATCTGCATATCTGAGGTTATTGATATTTCTCCCAGCAATCTTGATTCCAGCTTGTGCTTCTTCCAGCCCAGCGTTTCTCATGATGTACTCTGCAAATAAGTTAAATAAGCAGGGTGACAATATACACCCTTGACGTACTCCTTTTCCTATTTGGAACCAGTCTGTTGTTCCATGTCCAGTTCTAACCGTTGCTTCCTGACCTGCATATAGGTTTCTCAAGAGACAAGTCAGATGGTCTGGTATTCCCATCTCTTTCAGAATTTTCCATACTTTATTGTGATCTACACAGTCAAAGGCTTTGGCATAGTCAATAAAGCAGAAATAGATGTTTTTCTGGAACTCTCTTTCTTTTTCTGTGATCCCGCAGATGTTGGTATATTGATCTCTGGTTCCTCTGCGTTTTCTAAAACCAGCTTGAACATCTGGAAGTTCATGGTTCACATATTACTGAAGCCTGGCTTGGAGAATTTTGAGCATTATTTTACTAGCATGTGAGATGAGTGCAATTGTGCGGTAGTTTGAGCATTCTTTGGCATTGCCTTTCTTAGGGATTTGAATGAAAACTGACCTGTTCCAGTCCTGTGACCACTGCTGAGTTTTCCAAATTTGCTGACATATTGAGTGCAGCACTTTCACAGCATTATCTTCCAGGATTTGAAATAGCTCAACTGGATTCCATCACCTCCACTAACTTTGTTCGTGGTGATGCTTTCTAAGGCCCACTTGACTTCACATTCCAGGATGTCTGGCTCTAGGTGAGTGATCACACCGTCATGATTATCTGAGTCGTGAAGATCTTTTTTGTACAGTTCTTCTGTGTATTTTTGCCACCTCTTCTTAATATCTTCTGCTTCTGTTAGGTCCATACCATTTCTGTCCTTTATCGAGCCCATCTTTGCATGAAATGTTCCCTTGGTATCTCTAATTTTCTTGACTGTATGTGGAGGGTTTATTACCAGCCCCGAGTTCTCTTCTATTGGTCTGTGTGTCTGAACTCTTGTCAGCACTGCACTGTTTACATTAGTGGAAGTTTGTAGTACGTTTTTAAATCAGGAAGTATGAGACCTCAGACTTCATCTTTTTCAGGACGTTTTGGCTTGGGGCGAGGGGCGCGTTCCTTGAGGTTCCTGTGACTTTTAGAATGGATTTTTCTATTTCTGCAAAAGACATCATTTTCTTAGGCTCTTTGGAAAAAGGGCCTCATTTTTTCCCATTCATAAATAAACTGATGAAAATATGTGATAGGAAAAAAGAGCAAAAAAATTATTATTTAATGCTAGTTTTCAATGTACACCTCAAATACAGCTTTAAAAATAATTGTTTATTTCAGCAATTCTCTGCAAAGATGAGGGTTTTCAATGCCGCTTACTTTCCCTTTTTATAAAATACTTTTTAACTGTGCACATGCTGCTCGTCAGTGACCGTCCTCTGTGGCCAGGATGTAGAAAACACTTTGTTTTAATTAAAGTTAACTGACACTGAGGCCAGAGCACAGCCCCCTTTAGGTATTTTGGCTTGTTTGAGGGGGAGATTTATGAATCTTCCTGAACCTCAATTTCTAAGCCCAGGAAATGATTCTTAAATTCAGCCTCTTTAATCCATCCCATATGGGGCTTCCCCGATGGCTCAGCAGGTGAAGAATCTGCCTGCAATGCAGGAGACACAGGAGATGTGGGTTCGATCCCTGGGTTGGGAACATCCCGTGGAGGAGGAAATGGCAACCCACTCCAGTATGCTTGCCTGGGGAATCCCATGGACAGAGGAACCTGGTGGGCTACAGTCCATGGGGTCAGAGAGAGTTGGACACGACTGAGCGTGCATGGCACGGCGCTATGTCCCAGGCGGTGGGGTCCACAGTTGAGTCTTTCTGGAGA
Source organism: Cervus elaphus (assembly GCF_910594005.1). Taxonomy (NCBI): domain Eukaryota; kingdom Metazoa; phylum Chordata; class Mammalia; order Artiodactyla; family Cervidae; genus Cervus; species Cervus elaphus. The sequence goes on from NC_057825.1 coordinate 59,954,399, forward strand.
GGCTGGGGGTCATATGTTGAGGCAGGAGACCCCCTCCTGCCCCCATCATCAGTCTGGCTCTGTCAGCCCCTTCTTTCAGCCTTGAGATCTCACAGTGGTATGCTGCCAAACCCCGAAAGGTGTGGGCAGTGCTGTTAGCTGCACCGGTGAGTGTTCTGTGTGGTTAGGTTAGGTGGTTTCATCAGTGGTCAGGTCATGTGGAGGTGACAACATGCTGTGGAAACGAGGTGGGGGTAGCGGCCCTCGAGAGGGCATAGCTTGGTGTGAGATGATTATGTAACAAGTGCATGGGTTCAGTGCCCTGTCCCGCATCCCTGGTGAAAGTGCACCCAACGAGGACACGACGAGGATGTGAGAAAAAAGCCCAGAGGTGCTTGGAGCAGGTGGATGGGTCATCATGGTCTACATTTGACTTCCTGGGCACAGACCACCTTGAGGCTCTGTGGTGTGCAGACCTTTGTAGGAAAGTGCACAGAAGCACGTCCACAAACATGTTCTGATAACACAGAGGAGTCATTCCCACCCCCAAACAGACACAACTCATGATTGTAATGGTGACTGTATTTCTGAGGTTTTTCTAGAAGCCTTGTGTTAAATAGGGCAGTTAAAATATTGTGAATTCTTGACAGTTGAATAATCTGCCAATCTACCAGCACAGGCCAAGTTTGGTCCTTTCCAGCAGTGGCGTGTGTGTGTGTGTGTGTGTGTGTGTGTATCTGTGTGTCTGTGTGTGTGTATCTGTGTGTGTCAGGGTATGTGTGTGTGTGTGTTGTATGTGAGTGTGTGGTACGTGTCTGTGTGTGTGTGAAACAGGGACACAGCCTTCTGTGTGTGGGTGTGTATGTGTGAGAAATAGGGAAACACACAGCCCTCTGTGTGTGTGTCTATGTGAGAGACGGGAAAACACACAGTCGTGTGTGTATGTGAAATAGGGAAGTACACAACCCTCTCTGTCCCCCACCACAAACCAGGAGAATTTCCTTGTGTTCGTTTTCTTTCTTTCCCCTTTTCCATTTGCAAAGAGAAACATGGTTCTTTGGGGACTTCACTGGTGGGCCAGTGGTTCAGACCCCGCGCTCCCAATGCAGGGGGAATGGATCCAATCCCTGGTGGGAGAACCAAGATCCCACACTGCAAAAAAAAAAAAAAAAGCCACCAAGAATGCTTTTCTCTTAAAAGACTTCTCCCACATGTCCTCACACTAAGTCCTCAGCTTGTTCTTCAGTGTCCTGTTTATGGTGATAACTACCAGCTGTGAGTTCCTGCCCTGTGTCAGGCTTTGCCTGTCACCTCTGACCCCGCCTAACCCCTGCGGGGCTCACGTCTTACCATTAGGACTGGTGTGTAGGAAGCTGCTGTGGACCGCCCAACCAGTCAGCTTTCCAGTATATCAGTGACTAAAGTAAATGTCTACTCTCAACAAATGTACTTGTTTACAAATGGACTTTTTCACCAGGCAGATCTTAGATGTGATCTGAGGGGCAAATAAAGCTTCCTGCTGAAGAGCATCTCTCTCTGTGGGTGATATTTCCATGTTGCTGTTCAGAATGATGAAGGTAGCTGTCAGGGGAAGATGTTCTGGGGGTATTCTAGCTTTAACCTTTAATCTTGTAAAGTGGTTTGTCAGATTTTTTTTTGTCTTATCACAACTTTAATAGAATTGAAGGACATGTATGACTTCTTATAAGCTGGGAGGAGGGAAAAATCAAGGAGAAGCAGAGAGTGAAGAGGACTTACTTCCCTGGTGGTCCCGTGGTTAAGGCATCACCTCCCAGTGCAGGGCATGCGGTTCAGTCCCTGGTCAGGCAGCTGAGATCCCACATGCCTCTTGGCCAAAAACCAAAACAGAAAACAGAAATGATATTGTAACAAATTCAATAAATACTTTAAAAATGGTTCACATCAAAAAAAAAAAATCTTAAAAAAAGGAGAGAGTGAAGATGGACAGCTGGGCAGTGGGCATCAAGTGGAGGTCAGTGATGCTGAAACACCTGTTTGGAATTTTTCAGAGGATGAAGTCCTGAATGTCGGACACGACCGATTTGGGAAGAGAAGGGTGTGTCTGTTTCCTGAGCCCCACAGTCCTGTTCCTCTTGACTCCAGCAGCTGTGGTCTTCCTCTCTGTGTGGGGCGTCCCAGCTGGAGTGCTGCCCCGGCTGGGCTGGGCAGGTGTGTTTGGGTCAGACTCTGTCTTGACTCTATCATTTGTGCTGCTGCAGGCACCTTGGAAGCTGGGGGTCTGTCTTCTTGTTGTTGTAAACCCAGCACTCATCCTTGTGAAGGCTGTGATTGGGGGTCTTTGGAGCATTCACTTTGGGAACCTGCTGTCCGATATGTTGCTTAAGGAGTTAGCATCTTATAAAGAAAAATCTGTTTTCTCACGGTTATACAGTAAATGGTGTTCTATGTGTGTTTATCAGATGTGGTTCAGTCTGCAGGCCAAGCCTAGCCACAGCCTGTGAGCCAAGAATGGTTTTGACAGCTTTTAGTATCTGAAAAAAATGAAGGTGTGAAAATTACATGATATTCAAACATCAGTCTTGGGACGCAACCCAGCGTCTGTTTGCTGTCATCCAGGGCTGCCTCTGAGCCACGCGGGGGTAGTGAAAAGTCACAACAGAAGCCTGGGGCCCTCAGAGCCTGAAATAGTCATACTGACCTTTTCGGTCCAGTGGTTAGGACTCGGTGCTCTCGCTGCCAGGGTCTGGGGTTTGCTCCCCAACTGGCGGGCTGAGATCCCAGAAGCCCAATGGTGCTGCCAGAAAAAAAGAAAGAAAGAAAGAGTCTGCTGACCCTGCCATGGAGGTTAGCAGTCATGAAGACTCTGTTTGATGTTAGATTTTAGACATCACTGCATTCAGATCCTCTCAAGTTAAATCCAGTTCTGTGGCAGTGACCAGATAATAATGTACTTAACTATCAAACTAGTCCTCACTTGGTCACCATCCTCATGAGTGGACTCGTGATGACCGTGAACTTGCAAACTTCCTTCCTTCCTGTTCTGGAAGGCAAACTGGAGACTTGTCAGAGCACATGGGAGCTGACCTTGGTGGGAGAGGGAGGAGGAGGGGGGACATCTGTGGGATGTGGGGTGATCTGAATTGAGCCCAGCACATGGCAGTCAGACCTGTGCTCACCTATGGGAAGGTTTGTGTTTGTGTGTGTGTGGGCGGGTGGCTAATTTATGTCGTTCCTTTTTAGTGGGATCCCATTGTTTGTTGATTTCCCCATCTTATGAGTCTCAACTGGATGCTGAGTCCTGCTCCCACTGGAGGGACTGAGCCTGCACAGGCCTGGTGGCCGGCTGTGGGGTGCAGCCGGAATGAGGGGCAGGGCAAGCACCGCTGCACAGTCATCACACACCCCGCCCCACAGAGTGAGCAGAATGCAGTTAAGCCGGTGGTCTGCTCCCTTCACCAAGTTAGTGCCTGAGTGCACACAGTCAGTCTCACACGAGGACCTGTTTCTATACATCTAGTCAAGACCGCCGTGTGCATGCTCTAGGTTTGTCTCTCTCTGACCTGGGTATTCAGAAGAGAGGTGGATGTCTGGTAACGTCTGCTGTGATAAGCACCAGGTTCTGCACGTCAGCCTCACACTGTGGACCGGTGTCTGCTCACGGTTTCTTCTTCCTGCTTCTTCGCTCCTGGGTTTGGAGTCTACACACAGGTCCCCCACTCACCTACCAGGGTGATTGTGTCTGGACGCCAGCCCGTCTCACCTGGTTTTGCTGGTGTTATGACTAATTTAACCTTCCTATCTCAGTTGTATCTTACATTCATCCTTTTTTTCCCTACAGTTCATGTCCAGTAACTTTCTACATCACCTTTCACTGGGCTTCATAGCATAATGTTTTTAAATTTTTCGCTTTTTTCCAGGTTTCTTGAGATGTAATTGACATGTAACTTCATGTGACTTTAAGGTGTATCATGTAATGATTTGAGACACGTATATAGTTTTCCAACATGTTTACCACGATAAGTTTAATTAACCCACCCACGACCACACATAATTACCATTTTGTTGTGGTGAGAACATAAAATGTCTTCTCGTGAAAGGACTTTCTTGTATACAGTATTGTTAATTATTGTCCCCATGCTGGACAGCACATCCCCAAAGCTGATTCTCCTCATAACTGGAACTCAGCTCTACATCCTCTGACCAGCGTCTCCCCTCCCCCACCCTGGCCCAGTCCCTGGCATCACCCTTCTGCTGCTTCTGTGGGTTCGGTGTTGTTTGATTCCACGTGTAGGTGCGATCACATAGTACTTGTCTCTCTCTGTCTGATTTCATTTCATGTAATGCCCTAGCAGTCCATCCATGTTTTTGCAAATGGCAGGATGTCCTTTTTTATGGCTGAGACGCTTTCCTCTGTGTGTGTGTGTGTGTGTGTGCCTGTGTGTGAGAGAGAGAGAAATTTTCTTTATCTGTTCATCCAGCGACACAACCTTAGGTTGTTTCTGTGCCGTGGTCATTGTGAGCGGTGCTGCAGTAAGCATGAGAGCACAAAGCTGTCTCTGAGATCATGATTTCATTTCCTTCCAGTATACACCCGGACATGGGATTGCTGGGTGACACGGTACCTCTATTTTTAGTTTTCTGAGGAACCTCCCTACTCTATTCAACAGTGCTGCCCACACTGACATTCCCACACACAGAGCCTGAGTGTTCCCTTTTCCCCCACATCCTTGCCAACATATGTTGTTTCTTGCCTTTTCATAAAAGCATTACTGACAGGTGTGAGGTGACATTTCATTGTAGTTTGATTTGCATTTTCCTGATGAGTAGTGATGTGGAGCATTTTCTGTGTACCTGTTGGTCATCTGTAAGTCTTTGGGAAAATGTTTATTTTTTTCGTTTGTTTTTGTCTTTTTGCTTTTGAGCTGTATGCATTTTTTTAAATATACATCTTGGGTATTAACCCCTTATGTGACATGTGATTTGAAAATTTCTTCTCTCATCTGTACATTATGTTTTCATTTTTTATTGTTTCTTTTGCTGGACAGAGGCTTTTCAGCTTGATGTAGTCCCACTTGCTGACTTTGCTTTGGTGGTCACATGAAGAAAATCGTTGCCAAGACGGATGTCAAGTTGCTTTTCCTTTCTGATTTCTCCTGGGAGTTTACAGTTTCAGGTCTTATGTGTCAGTCAGTAATCCACACTGAGTTAATCTTCGTGCGTGGTGTAAGATGGGGGTCCAGTTTCCTTTGTTTGCATCGTGTCATGTTTTCTGTGCTGTCATCAAGCACCATTCACAATTGGTCAAACAGGCTTCTAGCATTGGTTACATGCAGAGTGGTGGACACTCAGGCTGTCACTGTGGGTTACTGTGCTGTGACGCTGCACCTGAGAATGAACTAACAATGCCCCTTTTCAGACTTGCATTTTCTGAAAATCGTGTGCATGTAATACCTCAAGGAGCCACATGGTGGCAGAAGTGGTGCTTCAAACCCTGTTGGTTTACAAACCTGTTCCAAGAGAAGGGTGCTCTGCATTTTCATTTTTTTTTTTTTTTTTTTTTCTTTTAATGAAAATGTAGAATGTAATGCTTCCCAGTGGAGCAGTCACAGAGTCAGACACGACAGAGTGTGCATGTGCATGCACACACATACACACAGAGAATTAAATAGGAGCCTCCAAATACCTATCACCCGCCTTAAATAAAGCGTTACAAAATACAACTGAATCACTGGGTGCACTTTACTGATGATTTTCCCTCCTACTTTTCCCCCAGGAGGAAACTAAGCTCTTGTTTATCCTTTTATTAAACACTTGTGTGATCTTAACAGTGCATATAGTTGTTCTGTCGCTGTCATGTCCGACTCTTTGCAACCCATAGACTGCAGCATTCCAGGCTTCCCTGTCCTTCACCATTTTCCGGAGCTTGCTCAAACTCACGTCCATTGAGTTAGTGATGCCATTCAACCATCTCATCCTCTGTTGTCCCCTTCTCCTGCCTTCAGTCTTTCCCAGCATCAGGGTCTTTTCCAGTGAATCTGCTCTTCATATCAGGTGGCCAGCATTGCATAGGATTATTTATTCTTTTTCAAGAAGAATCTTCCCCAACCAGGGATCAAAGGGATCCCCACGGAGGTCTCACAGAAGTGGGACCCAAGATGTGGCCGAAGAAGGTGGTTTTTGTTTTATTTATTTTTTCTTTTAGAAGGTGGTTTTTTCTTTTCTTTCTTTTTTTTTTTTTTTTTAAGTCATGTCCAACTCTTTTGCAACCCCATGGACTGTAGCCCTCCAAGCTCCTCTGTCCATGGGATTTTCTAGGCAAGGATACTGGAGTTAGAAGGTGGTTTTTATACTCATTAGACAAAGAAACAAATTTGAGAAGAGTTGCCAGGACAAAGAGGGGCTTACCTAGTGGCTCCGATGGTAAAGAAAGTGAAAGTCACTCAGTTGTGTCCGACTCTTTGCAACCCAATGGACTATACAGTCCATGGAATTCTCCAGGCAAGAATACTGGAGTGGGTAGCCTTTCCCTTCTCCAGGGGATCTTCCCACCCAGGGATCGAAGCCAGGTCTCCCACATTACAGGTGGATTCTTTACCAGCTGAGCCACCAGGCAAGACCCAAATGGTAAAGAATCTGCCTGCAATGCAGAAGACCTGGGTTCAATCCCTGGGTCAGGAAAATCCCCTGGATAAGGGCATGGCAACCCATTCCAATATTCTTTCCTGGAGAATCCCATGGAAAGAAGAGCCTGGCAGGCTGTAGTCCATAGGGTTGCACAGTCAGACAGGACTGAAGCGACTTAGCATGCATGCACACATGACAGAACAAAGAAGCGCAGGCTTTGGATGCTCAATTAGTGAAGAATCTGAACCGTTTGGCCCGGGGTTGGTCCCCTAAAGAGGCCGAGGGTTTGTTTGTTCAGGTTCTCTGTCTCCACTGATAAGCGCATCCTTTATGGAGGTTCAGCTTCTGCCTCGGGGGATGGAGGAGGGGTCACAGTGTCCCTGTTCTTAAGCACCTTTAGTTTAGAGCAATCCATGTGCCTTCGGGGAACATTTGGGCACAGTTCCCCCTGGGCCCCTCACTGTGTGTCCCTGGAGCTCCTGGGTGGGCTTGTCCACCTGGGAGATTAAGGGCAGACGTCCTGCTGACTGGTGGGCGTGAGCTTGGGCCCTGCACCCAGGGGCAGCAGCAGGGCTGAGTGTTGCTCCACATGCCCCCTTGGTGGCTGTGCTTGTCCGGACACCGACCTGCTTTGACACTTGGTCACCTCTTCTGCACTGCGAGGGTAGTGATGATCCATGGCTGATGGGACCGGGATGAACGCTGGATGGGCCGTGAGCTGTGAGCAGTACTTCCATCAGCTCCTCACACAGCACCACGTGGACACGTCTGTCTGTCCCAGCCTTTTCATTTGTAATCCTTTTTGAAAATCTTAGATTCAAAGTGGATTTAAATGCTGGCTTTCCACGGGCAGGGTTGAGGCAGAAGGGGTGCAGCCCGGGCTCCCTGTCTGGTCTGTCACCCCCCTCACCCCCTCGTCTCCCTAAATGCGCCCCCCCCAGTCTCTCCTCTGAAGGCTAGGCCTTCCGGCTCCCAGGTCTGTGAGAGGGGTCTTTGCAAAACAAGTTTGATCTTCTCAGGCCCCTGTGGTTCCCAGGCTCTTAGGATAAAGAGACCTTTGAGAGACAACCCCCCACCCACCCCCACCCCTACCTGACTCTCTAATCTCACCCCTGCCCCCTCTGTTTCTGATGGATGACTTTCATCGAGGCTCCCCAAGAGGAGGGGCACTTACTTTCAGAGGGACTGGCAAGCAGGTTAGGGACCGTGTTTTTGGTGACTTCTTTTCTGGACGGTGGATTCAGCCCTCTCACATTCTGCTCTACTTGACTTGAGTTTGAACCTGCTCATGAGAAACGTGGGGTCTGAGCCTTCGTGGATGAGGAAGCCAGTGTCTGGTGGGGAGGGAGTATGGACGGAGAGAGGGGACTGCTCTGCTCTATCAGGGAGACTTTGCTTCCCCAAAAGGTGATTACTCATGTGGTAAAATGTAAGCTGAAAAGGACTCGTTTCCACTGAGTTAAGTAAGACTGGTTGCAAAACAAAATTCTTCTCTCATCATACGAGGAGATTAATGGCCTGGCAGCGTCCAGCTGCTCAGGCGTCTGCAGCCTGAGGCCCCTAGTCTGGGGAGGGGGCCTGACGTGGGGCCCACCCATTGCTGGCCGGGAAGCCTGTGCAGCCTCAGCCCCCTCCTCCAAGGAGCCTGCCATGCGGGATGCTGGCAGCCCGTCTTCGTGGCAGAGGATTTAACCAGGTCTCTTCACTCCCCATGGCCTGAAGGGAGTGCGTGGAGCAGGCACACTGAGGACCTCGCTGACTCAGCTGAAAGGGAAGACCAGAGCTGGTGGTGTAGTTTTTATCCCGAAAGAAAGTGTTCATACTCATGGGAGGTGCTCAGCCCTACAAATACACAGTGTCAGGGATTCTTCAAGGAAAGTAGCATTTCCCGAAATCGTGGAAGGGATGTGCCTTTATGATTCTCATTTAGGTAATGCCACATGTTAAATGCAGAAGCAAAACAGGGTTAGGGTTAGGAGTTTCAAAGTTCCAGGGCGTTCATCTCAAGCTCAGCATCATCATAAACCTACGAGTCTCTCGGAATCAGTTGGTCAGACAACTAAAGCAACTAAGAGAACTTAGGACATGCCTGCTGCACGGTTACCTGGCCTTGTCGACCAGAGACAAGCTGTACAGCTTCTCTGGGAGGGCTGGTATCTGGTGGTGAGCAGGGTGGAGCCCCTCGCCCCAAAGCCCCCTGTGAGAGGGACCCCTGCGGTGATACTGAGCGGCGATTGGCCGGGTAGGGGGCGCTGCAGGGTTTCCCACAACCTTTGAGTGTATGTTTGGGAAGAACTCCCACAAATGGGGAGGACAGAGAGGAGGAGGGTGAGGCCAGAGGCAGAGATGAACTGGGAGGTGGGGAGAAGTTGAGGAGGACAGCAGGAACTCCCCTGAACTGGAGTCTGGCCGCAGCTGAGCTCAGGGCTCCCTCACCCAAGGCAGGGGGGTCCCTGTAAGTCCCCTGCCCATGCCCTGAGGTGGAGGCAGTATTGTGCTCACAGTCATTGCTGAGGCGCACTGGCCTTTATCAGACTCACAGATGGTCCATGACCCCCGAAAGGTGGGGCCCAGGGTCAGAGGTCAACCCACAGAGCAAGGCCTGGTGCACCGCTCCCTGGACCTTCCCGTTTAGTCATTTCATCCAAGAGAATAAACTGACAGAAGAGAGAGCCATCAGGTCCCAGGAGAGCCCGGCGGGTGGGCGGGCAGGTTCACAGAGCAGCCACCCCCTCTGGTGGGAGTTGGGAGGTGCCCCTCGGCAGCGTGTTTGTGAACCTTCAGCTTCTTGACAGCTGATGGGCAGTAAAGGTGGGGGCAGGGAGCCCGGGACCTTCATCAGGTGGGAGCACTGCCCTACTCTGAGAAATGAACTTCCGGTGTAGACACCCACGTGGCCTCCCTCAGTACCAGATGCTTAGACAGTCCTTTGAAATTTAAAACTCTTTTTAAATAGCCCTGATCTCCACCCAGGCCCAGTTGACAACTTTCTGTGGAAAAGCTTGAAAGGAGGGAGCCTGGGGACGGGAGATGTCCTTGTCTCCGCCTCCTCATGCACTCCCCCTCCCTCCTCCCACGAGGGAACCTTTGTTGGGGGTAGGTCACCCCAGCTGCACACCCTTCACTGCAGGTCCCAGTGAACTTGGGGCAGGGGGACAGCCCTGTCTCTCACAGTCTGGTGTCAGTAAGATGACAGTGGTTAAAAGACCTTTGCCCAAAACCTCAGGATTTAATTTTACCCAGTTGGTAACATATATTAGCATCAGTTTACTGAAATTTCTATTTGTCAGCACAGCTATTTTAAAAGTCAAAGGGCATAAATTGTTTCGGTTTGTTTTACACAACGTTTTTTTTTCCTGTTCACATCCTTTTAACCTTAGACTCATCACCTACAGGATTCATCCTACACAGTAGGTGTTTCCTGTCTTGTCAGCTTTACTAGTTTCCAAGCCCTTTTTCCTTGTCAGCGGGCTGCCTAGATCCTTTAAAAGGTCTCTTAGAAATCAAGCTCTGTAACAGAGACTCACAGACTTAGAGAACCGATTTATGGTTGAGGAGGAGGGAAGAGACAGTTAGGGAATTTGGGATGGACATGTGCACACTGCTGTATTTGAAATGGATAACCAACAAGGACAGCATGGGGAACTCTGCTCAATGTTATGTGCCAGCCTGGATGGGAGGGGAGTTTGGGGGAGAATGGATACATGTATATGTATGGCTGAGTCCCTTCACTGTTCACATGAAACTATTACAACATTATTAACTGGCTATACCCCAACACAAAATAAAAAGTTAAAAAAAAAAAAAAGAAAACACCATGAACAAAAAACAAAATCAAGCTCTCTTATTTACATTTTCTTATAGATACGTATAACTGTGTTATAGTCCTATGTTGAGGCTTCTGTGTCTGCAGTGGCCACAGTAATTGTGTTTTATTCATCAGGCATCTTACCTGTTTTGACGCTTAGAATCAAAAAAAAAAGATTGTTTCTCTGCATTTTTCACCTGTCATGGCGAAAACTATAAGAATTAGACACTTTAGGAATCCTGATTTGAGGTTTCTATTACTGTAAACTTTCAACTTTTCTGTATTTTTTTTTGGTCTCAGAAGGATTCTAGAGCTTTGTACAAGAGGTATCTTCTATATTTTTCTCATATATTTTGAATGAGCGGGACAGTGAAAGTCCAGAAGGTATGCAGCTGTCTTCTGCTGCTCTGCTCAAGGCCAAGGCTCCCATTACCAGTTTTTCTGTGTCTCCTTCCAGAGAGAGGAAGAGCTACATCTGTCCCTTCATTGTTTTTACCTTTCATCACTAATTAAATCTAGAGTGGTAACAATATTACTTGGGCTTCCCAGGTGGCTCAGACTGTAAAGAATCAGCCTGCAGTGTGGGAGACCCAGGTTCCATCCCTGGGTCTGGAAGAGCCCCTGGAGAAGGGAATAGCAACCTGCTCCACTATTCTTGCCTTGAGAATCCATGGACAGAAAAGCCTGGTGGGCTACAGTCCACGGAGTCGCAAAGAGTCGGACACGACTGAGTGACTAACACACACACAACAATATTACTATTTCCCCAATTCATCTTCTTTAAAACTGGATATTGCATTTTGATGGCAACTGTAGAAAGTCGTGTTTCCAGTGGTGGTGGGACCAGGGTTGCAGCCCCAGGGAAGCCAGGGCTGCGGTGCAGAGTGAAGGAGTGAGACCAAGAAGAGACCCTACTTCCATGGGATGCCCCAATACTTGGATTCACAATACATGTCCTTGTATAGAGGGGAGTATGTTAACCCTTTGATGCTTGGAGTGAAAAGAACTTTCAGAGCCATTCTGCTCTCAGCCTGGAGGAGATCCTGGCAAAAAGATGCTGACACAGACAGAAACTGCCGGAACCACAAAGCCAGGCTGCTGGCTGAGAGCAGGAGTGACCTGTCCTGAGAAGAGGCTGAGTCAGAGCTGCCTGCTGTCTTGCTGGCGTCCTGCAGGGCCGGATGACAAGGACGTGTCCCTATTGTCTATCACCCATTCTGCAGACACCCACCTACACTCTTCACCCCAGGAACCAGACCTGCCCTCCTGCCTTGGGGTCAAACATGCAGGGCTCCAGGGTACCCAGGACAGTTCTGGGTAGACTGTGGGCATCTGAGGTGAGGGGACCCCAGGCAATCCTGGGTTGAGACAATCCCCAGATGGGGGTTGGTGGAAGAAACCACTTTCGTTTCAGTTATGAATTTTTGAGTAACATTTAATGGGGGAGGAAAGAAGGCACTTCCTTCCTTTCTAAAGAGGATTTAGAGTTCAGTGGAGAGGGAGGAACTGGCTGCTGCCTTGAGAACTGAGCCTTTTTTTTTTTTTCTTTTCCTAAGGAAAATGTTCCTAGGAGCTCCTGATGACCAGGCACTTCTTGACACCGACAGCTGCCTGTGAAGTGTTGGTGGGTTTCTTGGCAGATAGAACAGGGCAGGAGAACAGGGCAGGCCCCTCCTCTAGTCGCTACCTTTCAGGGACTTTTCAGCCGGTTTTGATCAGAACGATGCTGGTAGGATTCATGCTGGCGCCGGTGTGATGGCTCACCGCCGCCAGGCTTTGCCTGTTGGTCAACACGTGAGCACCAGGTTTCCCCCCCCCCCCCCGCCCCCCAGGTGCAGGCGGAGATAAGCCCGGCCCAGGGAGGGGGTGCGTCGGGGAAGCAGGAAGCGCCGGGCAGGGCGCCGCCGCCCCAGGCCTCTCCCTGGGCCAGGTGTGCGCGTGGGACGGGACGGTCTCAGGTCTCCGTTGGTGCCGAGCTCCGAGGGTCGCGATCGGGGTCGGGGGCGGGCCCTGGAGGGTCGGAGCATGACGGCCTTACAACTGAAAGAGCTCTCGCAGTCGGGGCTCTACCGCCGGAGGAGGGACCGGCCGGACAGCCTGCGGCTCCCGGGGCCGCGGGAGGAGGCGCTCAGGTGAGTGGAGCCGCGGGGACGGGGATGGGCAGCGTGAGCCCGGCGGGTCTCAGTCCTGAGTCCGCTACCGGTAATGGTAGAACTGCCGGCAGTGGAGACGTGCGTCCCTTTGGCTTCTTAGGACGCGTTTCAGAGGAGTTTGTCTCTGCTCTTTAGGGGTGAGGTTTGTGGATGGTGGCTTGGTGGGGGTCGGGGTGGCTTCGAAGGTTCTTTGTTACTGAAATGGATTTCACAGAGGAAGGCAGAGCAACTTCTGAATGTAATCTGGCAGAGAAGGAAGGATCGCAAACCCCCAGACCTTTGTAACTGAGGAGCTTAGGAGTTTTCTGTTTCCAGAGTTAACTTGCCTCAGACAACGCATGTTTAGTTTTTGTTGCCCCTACTGAATTTCTTTCTTAGGTTTTAGGTTCTGAAAAGCCCCTGCCACATTAAGCTATGGGTTAAACTGCTGTGTTCGCTGTGAGGAGTAGGAGCTCTGTCTGAGGAAACCCTTCTCCTGACACCTATGCTGGGCAGCACATCAGTGTGTCTGTGGACCCTCTGTTCATGCATTTGATTTTTCCACTTAGATGTGGGAGGAATAAATACATTATATACTATTGCTCTTTCTCCTGTGGATTTATTTTTAGAGTTTAAGTTATTTAACTTAAAAAAAATTGACAAGGAAGCGCTTTAAATATATTAAATTTGTCTACAAACTTACCACAATAACTGTACTTTGGGAGGGAAACGTTTATTTGAAAACTGTCCACTCTTGTCTGCATTTGAAGAAAGCTGCAGCATTAAGCGTTAGTCGCTCAGTCATGTCCAACTGTGACCCCATGGACTGTAGCCTGCCAGGCTCCTCTGCCCATGGAAGTCTCCAGGCAAGAATACTGGAGGGAGTTGACGTTTTCTTCTCTAGGAGATCTTCTGGACTCAGGGATAGATCCCATGTCTCCCGCATTGCAGGCAGATTATCACTGAGCCACCAGGGAAGCCTGGTGTTGACACCAACATTATTTGGATTTTTTTTGCTATGACATCATGTGTCTCTTAGCTGCATTCAGTCGTCTTAACTTTGAACTGACTGGTTTAAACATATTTTTTGTTGTTATTGTCTGCGCCATGCAACTTGTGGGATCTCGGTTCCTTGACCAACTGTGGCCCCTGCAGTGAAAGTGCAGTCTTAACCACTGGACCACCAGGGATAAGGATGAAACAGGTTTAGTGGGAATGTTGAACGCCTTGTGCTTGACCAGAGAGGCAGGTGGTCACAACCGCTGAAATGAACTCCAATCTACTCTTGCTCTGAGAGCAAAAACCTTTGAAAAATAGTTTAATTTCAGATTTGAGATCCTAAAGAATTTACCTTTTTTAATAAGTTATATAAAACAACATTTGAGATCAGCCATCTTTTATTTATTTTCACAGTTGCTAGAGTCCCCATGAATGAGCCTACCTGCATGTCAGAGGGGCTGGTTACCTGTGTAGTCACAGAGGCCTTTGAAACAATGTGGTTATTTTCTTTTGTCTGGAGTTTGCGTTACCGGAAGAAGAGTCATTCTTTAAGGTGTATTGCTTGTTGCCTTGGGTTGAGGGACCGTGTTTCTGTTGATTTCTGCTGTGTCGTCCCCTGGTGATAAGAAGGGATTTGGGCTTCTGCCATTTCTCTGTCCCCAGGTGCAGAGAAGTGACTGCGTATTTTAGGACTGCGAGCTTAGCCAGGAAAAAGTCCTCTAGCAATTTAGAGAGGCAGGGTTTTCACCTAGTTTTATAGGAAGCCTGTGTGTAGTATCAAGTCAGGCTCCTTGGGTAATAGGGGTGGGGGGGCTGACTTTGAGGTTAGACACGCCCAGTTCAGGCTACTGGGTCAGGAAGTCTAGATGAACCTCAAGAGGCTCCTCTTTAAAACAAGGATAAAGATCACTACCGTTATTCAGTGTCATTTATTATCTCATAAACCCTCGCCACTGGCTTAGCAGGAGGTGGTGTTGTCCTGTGAATGTTGCCCTGTGTGGGTTACTCACTCAGCTGACACTCATCAGGTGCCTACTTGTGCGCCAAATCAAGACACCGGGGATGAATGCCTACTGTGTGCTGGGTCGAAGCTGGGCCACCCTGAGACACCAGGGATGAATGCCTGCTGGGGCGCAGAGTCGAGGTTGGGCTGCCCAGGGACACCGGGGATGAGCACCTCCTGTGTGCAGAGTCAAGGCTGTGCCACCCTGGGATGCCAGGGTCTGGGTCCCAGAGGGTCACCTGCACGTGTTCCTCCCACGAGCTGCTGCTGGACTGAGCACTTGTGACACTGGGCTCCTCCGAGTTGCACAAAACCACGCTCACTCTGACCCCCACACACCTGTTTTCTTGGCATGATTATGGATTCGGGCAGAAAAACAACCAGAGACTAGCCCGGCTGTGCTCACTGCCAGAAGACGTTTTCCTTTTGGGTTGAAACTGAAGACTGTGCTCTGCAACAGGACGCATGTGTCTAAAGAGCACACAAGAGTCATGAAAGTTCTTCCGACCTCAAACTGAAACTGTTTAGAACAGAAGCTTGTGAAAGGCTTTCCTGAGAAACACTGCCTGTATCCACTTTAGACAGAAATGTTCTTACGTAAAATCTACTTTTAGAAATAATCATGAAGTATGTTTCACATTCATACAGAACAGTGGTCGCATCAGCTTCTTAGAACTGCCATAGCAAGTACCACACAGCCAGGGAGGCTTCAAATGCAGAAATGTGTGGTTCTGTGGAGACTCGGGGTCAGAAATCAGCCGGGCAGCTCCCCCAACGGCTGCAGGGGGGTCTTTCAGTCTGTCTGACTTATTGGGCATGACTGTGCATCCCCCTGTGGCTGTGTGTCCCCCTGTGGCTGTGTGTCCCTGCGTGGCTCTGTGTCCTCCCTGTGGCTGTGCGTCCCCCTCTGGCTGTGCATCCCCCTCTGGCTGTGCGTCCCCCTCTGGCTGTGCGTCCCCCTGTGGCTGTGTGTCCCCCTGTGGCTATGTGTCCCCATGTGGCTTTGTCTTCCCGTGGCTGTGTGTCCCTTTCCGTGACTGTGTCCACCCCCCCCACCCTGGGCTGTGTTCCCCCTCTGGCTGTGTCACCATGTGGCTGTGCCTTATATGGCGTCTTCCTCTCTGTCTTTTCCATCTTTTCTCCCCTTGTAATGAAGAAGCCCAAGCTGGAATCAAGATTGCTGGGAGAAATATAAATAACCTCAGATATGCAGATGACACCATCCTTATGGCAGAAAGTGAAGAGGAACTAAAGAGCCTCTTGATGAAAGTGAAAGAGGAGAGTGAAAAAGTTGGCTTAAAGCTCAACATTCAGAAAACTAAGATCATGGCATCTGGTCCTATCACTTCATGGCAAATAGATGGGGAAACAGTGGAAACAGTGGCTGACTTTATTTTTTTGGCCTCCAAAATCACTGCAGATGGTGATTGCAGCCATGAAATTAAAAAACGCTTACTCCTTGGAAGGAAAGTTATGACCAACCTAGATAGCATATTAAAAAGCAGAGACATTACTTTGCCAACAAAGGTCCGTCTAGTCAAGGCTATGGTTTTTCCAGTGGTCGTGTATGGATGTAAGAGTTGGACTGTCAAGAAAGCTGAGTGCCGAAGAATTGACGCTTTTGACCTGTGGTGTTGGAGAAGACTCTTGAGAGTCCCTTGGACTGCAGGGAGATCCAACCAGTCCATCCTAAAGGAAATCAGTCCTGGGTGTTCATTGGAAGGACTGATCCTGAAGCTGAAACTCCAGTACTTTGGCCACCTCATGCGAAGAGTTGACTCATTGGAAAAGACCCTGATGCTGGGAGGGATTGGGGGCAGGAGAAGAAGGGGACGACAGAGGATGAGATGGCTGGATGGTATCACTGACTTGATGGACATGAGTTTGAGTAAACTCCGGGAGTTGGTGATGGACAGGGAGGCCTGGCATGCTGCGATTCATGAGGTCGCAGAGTCAGACACGACTGAGCGACTGAACTGAACTGAACTGAAGGGCACCAGACATGTGGGTGTCACACCTGCCTGTTCCAGTGCACCCTCAGCTTGTGCCTTAGTTAAGTTTGCAGACTCTCCATTTCCAGGAAGGTCACATTCCCGGGTACCAGAGTCAGGATATCTGCACGTCTTTTAGGGGACAGAATCCCACCCGCAGCAGTGTTTTTTCCCAAAGAGTAAAGATCATCCCGGTGTGCAGTTTTTTAGAAACAGCTTTGTTGAGGTGAAATGAATGAGCTCAGTAGATGTACAGTTTAATATGCGACTGGATCAGTTTTGACAAGTACCACCGTCAAGGTCATGCAAGTCCCCAAGTCCCAGCCTGCATTGGTAACTCTCCTGCATCTCTAGGAGCCTTGGCCACTGTGGTCACTCTGGCTGCATTTTCATCTTCTAGGGTTGTGTATAAATAGAACCATTCAATCTTGTACCCTCTGTTTTCTTTTGACTCTTTTAACTCAGCATCGTTGTTTTGAGACAAGTCCACAGTGCATGACTTGAGATCATTCGGGACTGCTAAGGTGTTGTCCGCTTATACATTTACTGCATTTATTCGTTGAGGGTTGAGTGGTGTCCAGGTCTTGGCTGTTTCAAATGAAATTTGCATGAATGTTCACATACAAGTCCTGTGCTTTCCTTTCAATTGCAGGGAAAGGCGGGGTTGTTTGGTGGGTACACACTCAATTTCTTGAGAAATGGCTAAACTTTTCCAAAGAGGCTGTACCATTTTGTATTCCCACCAGCGGTGTTCCAGGATTCCATTCTCTCCGCATCCTCCCCCAAACTTGATGAGGTCTGGGGCCTCAACTTATAGCCTTTGTGGAGCATGTACTGATGTCTCCTTGCATTTCTTTGACCATTTGTGAAGTTGAGTGTTGTTTCTTGTGTTATTTATACATGATATCCTGTATCTTTTTTGGCAAAATAACCATTCAGTTTTTGCCCATTTTTCACTGTGTTATTTCTTACAGTATTCAGTTGAAACAGTGCTTTATGTATTCCAGATACAGGTGCTTTGTCAGATACCTATTTTGCAAACATCTCCTCCCAGTCTGTGACTTGTCTTCTTATTTTTATAAATGTCCTTTGAAAAACAGAAGTTTTTATTTTTATCTTTTTTAATCTTACTTATTTATTTATTTTTGGCTGTGCTGGGTCCTTGTCGCTGCGTGGGTTTTCCTCTAGTTGTGGAGATGGGAGGCTACTCTCTACTTGCGGTTTGGGGCTTCTCTTTGCCCTGGTTTCTCTGGTTGCAGAGCACAGGCCCTAGGAGCTGCAGCTCCCTGGTTCCGTAGTTGTGGTGAATGGCCTTAGTTGCTCCTCTGCATGTGGGATCTTCCTCGATTAGGGAGCGAACCTGTGTCTCCTGCATTGGCAGACGGATTCTTTACCATTGAGCAACCAGGGAAGCCCAGAGGTGTTTTTTTTTGTTTGTTTTGTTTTGTTTTTAAATTTTGATAGTTTATTTATCTTTATATAAAGTTTTTGCTTTTTCTGTTCTGTTTATGAAATCTTTCCCAAACCCACAGTGGGTAAGATTATTAATAAATAATTTCCATATAAATATAAAATGATGAATCTCTATACCAGCTTGGCCTCTCTCGCGGTTCCCAGCTCTTCTGGCTGTGAGGGGTTCTCAGAGGGTGCTGCGCTGTTCACAGAGGAGGAAGGGCCTAGAAGACCCATGGTTGGCGCTTTGGGAGCTGAGCGCGGCTGCTCCCCGAGTGTTCAGAGTGAACTCTTGACTACTCACTTAGGCCTCTCAGGTTTAGGCTAAGATTTCTTACCTGACAGTCAGAATACACCTGATCATATCTTAAAAGTTAGAAATTTACCAAGGGTGAGCTCCTGTGATGCCTGTTGAAACAAAACGGAATTTTTCTGCCTCATTGATAATTCATAGAGATTTGCCAGAGAAAATAGATTTTAAAAGCTAAAAAATATTACATTTTGGGGGGAAGATCCCCTGGAGGAGGGCACGGCAACCCACTCCAGGATTCTTGCCTGGAAAATCTCATGGACAGAGGAGCCTGGCAGGCTACCATCCGTAGGATCGAAGAGTCGAACACAGCCTGAAGCGACTTAGCAAGCACGCGCACATGACATTTTTGTGTCATAATGAATATACTGCTTAAAACTAAAACTAAACACGATAAGAATAGCCTGCCTTTTATCTTGCCTGAATATTGTCCTCCTGCCCCAACGTCTGTGTCAGAGCTGGGACCCAACCAGGAATCAGAGCACAGAGTGTGTGTGCTGACCTCTGAGTCTCTGCTGCCAGCTTTAGTTCTCAGTTCAAGCACAAAGACGTTGTTGGGGCAAGACTGAGATTCTGCAGTGGTTTACAAATTTTATTTTATTTTATTTGCCACACTGCACACCTTGTGCCCAGGGGTTGAACTCAAGCCCTCAGCAGTGAAAACGCTGAGTCCTAACCACTGAATCCCCAAGAGTGATTTGGACTCTGCACTTCCACTGCGAAGGGCCTAGGTTCCATCCCTGGTTGAGGAACAAAGATCCTGCAGGCCCCGTGTGGCAAAACAAAACAAAAAAAGCGCCTCTCTGGAAAATTTCGGTAACATTTCCAGATGCGAAAAAACATATTCTTTGTTTCATGGTGAAAACTAATGTCAGTAATCTAGGCTTGGAAGGAAAGTTATGACGAACCTAGACAGCATATTAAAAAGCAGAGTCATTACTTTGTCGACAAAGGTCCATCTAGTCAAGGCTATGGTTTTTTCAGTGGTAATGTATGAATGTGAGAGTTGGACTATAAAGAAAGCTGAGCGCTGAAGAATTGATGCTTTTGAACTGTGGTGTTGGAGAAGACTCTTGAGAGTCCCTTGGACTGCAAGGAGATCCAACCAGTCCATCCTAAAGGAGATCAGTCCTGGGTGTTCATTGGAAGGACTGATGTTGAAGTTGAAACTCCAGTACTTTGGTCAGCTGATGCGAAGAGCTGACTCATTGGAAAAGACCCTGATGCTGGGAGGGATTGGGGGCAGGAGAAGGGGATGACAGGATGAGATGGTTGGATGGCATCACTGACTCAATGAACATGGGTTTGGGTGGACTCTGGGAGTTGGTGATGTACAGGGAGGCCTGGCGTGCTGCGGTTCATGGGGTCGCAAAGAGTCAGACACGACTGAGCTACTGAACTGAACTGAATCTAGGCAGGGTTGGAGAGCAACTGATGTTTTGTTATTTAGTTGCTAAGTCATGTCTGACTCTTTGCAACTCCATGGACTGTAGCTCCTCAGGCTCCTCTGTCCAGGGGATCTTCCAAGCAAGAATACTGGAGTGGGTTGCCTTTTCCTACTCCAGGGGATCTTCCTAACCCAGGGATAGAACCCAAGTCTCCTGCATTGGCAGGCGGATTCTTTACCACTGAGCCACAGGTATTTTAGACTGAGTGGTTTTATGAAAGTATAACCAAAAAAGATCAAAAATTTTCCTGGATCTGGAATCATTCTGTGTATGGCAGTCAAGAAATGCCTTGTAAGGGATTTAGCCGGAAATAATACCCATTCAGCACAAGTTGTAGTCTCGGCTCTTCCTGATCTAATGTTGTGCTGTATTTAAAGGATATGCTATCAGATTGTGGGTTTTCTGCATGAGACGTTTGTGGTTCTGTCTGCATTGTTAAGGGCCTGCCACGTGCCAGCGATATGAGTGGGGAAGGTGGTTGAAATACTCATTGTCTGCTAACAGAGAAGTTAGTGTGTGTGGAAAGCAGAGAGAGAGAGATACTTAAGAGACCGTGCGTTGTTAGAGAAAGGCCCAACATGCTGCGGGAGCAAGTGCGTTAATTATCTTTGGTGAGAAACAAATTACCCAGCACTTAGCAGCAATGGGAGCTGGCAGACTTTTTGTTAAGGGCCAGTGATAAATATCTCCGGCTTTGTGAGCTGTCAGTGTCACAGCTACTCAGCCCTCTGTCATAGTGTGAGTGCAGGCCTGGAATATGTGAGTCAAGGTGTTGGAGAACTGTATTTACAAAAGCAGCCGGGCAGCCAGATCCAACCTGTGGACAGGATTTGCCGCTGGCAGGCCTGCAGTCACCATTGTGATCATCTCCCACATCCTGTGGGCCAGGAACCTGGGCTCAGCTCAGGCCAGTGCCTGTGCTGAGGGTCTGGGAGTCTGCCTCTTCCTGAGGCTGGAAGGGAGGGGGAGGGGTGTGAGTGGCCCCAGAGAGGGGACAAGAGTTGCAGCGTTTCATAGTCTAGTCCCAGAAGTGACCAGTTACCACTCTGCTGACCTGTCTTCATCGGAGCCCATCGGCGGACCCCGCCCCAGTGGTGGGTGGGGGGTGACCCACAGATGTGGATACTGTCAGAGAACTGGAAGGACCATTGGGGTGAACGTGGGGAACCTGCAGCGGGGCAGAGACGTGGGGTCAGCTCTGAGTCTCACAGGGAAAGTAGGGGTTTACCGCCAAGGCACACGGCGGGGTTGGTCAGTGGTGGAGAGTTACTGAGAGGGACACTGGGGCTGGGCTGTGCAGTGGGGGAGGGATTGAGCCAAACTGACCTCATGGGATTCCTGCTGAAGACAGGCCAGGGCTTTGGACATCACCTGGGGTGGGGAGTTGGGGGATGGGGAGAGGAACCAGTCAGATGCAGAGAATCTGATGGAGGTGGGGGGAGGGGTCTGAGGATCTGATGGGGTAGGGGGTGGGGGAGGGATCCGAGGATCTGATGGAGGTGGGGGTTCTGACTCAGCTGCTGAGCGAGCAGGATTCCTGTGAAACTGGACACTCAGAAGTCAGGGTCTCCTGGTCGGAGAGCTTGGCGGGAGTGTTTGTGGCACCGGAGGTGTGGTGTGTTGGCACCATTCTCAGCATGCATCTTCCAGTTGGCTTTCCTGGTAGACTGAGCTCTTTGAAAACTTGGTCATTTTGTTCTTTCTCTTTTCCCGGCTCAGTCATGCGTCCTGGGCCAGGTCAGTTCTGGTGGCATCTCCGCTCTCATTTATGCAGTAAGAAGAGATGGTTTTGGTGTGTGCTTTGCTGTGCTTGGTGTGGACTGGGGACAGGCAGGTGCACGGCCACCCTGGCGTCAGCTCTGTTGACAAGAGGATTAGGGCCCCAGAGTCAGGAAGACTCAACGTCCCTTTTATATCATTTAAGTCATAAATGTGGAAGACGCCACGGGACACCGCTCAACCTCCTGAGTCCTGTGCTTCCCCTACACAGGCCTCTCTTCCACAGTTTCCTGGGAGTTTGTGGGCGGGAGGGGCAGAGGGACCCCTCCCCAGGCTCAGAGGGGTACAGGTGGGGAGCTCCCTGGACCCTGGTGAACTTACCACATGCCTCCTTCCCTGCCCAGCTTCACACGCAGGTGTGGGTGTTTGGCTGGATCCGAGTCTGAGCGCAGCCTCAAGCAGTGAGTTGGGTCCAGTGGGGAGAGGATCCACAGGGAGATCAGGATAAGGAAGGCTCACTGTAAAGATGGGTCACTGTCTCTAAGAGCTCCGTTGAGAGGGGCTGCAGGAGGAGGGAAGGAGCAGCCCCGCCCACCCAGGATGCCCACTAGGGGCAGGGCCAGGAAGAAGAGGCAGCAAGCTGAGTGGCATCTCCGTGGCCCAGTGCCCAGATTCAGATCAGAGTCCCAAGGTGCTCTCCAGGAGTGGGCAGGCCTGCCTGCAGCCAGGTCAGGTCAGGTTTGGTTAGGTTTGACGTGACCACCACTCCTCCAGAGGGACAGACTCGCGCCCCCTGAGAAAAGCTGGGGACTGGGCAAGAGCTTCCCCCCTAAGCCTGCGACCTGCCTGCAGAAACCTAGTTCACCCAGTGGGTGGGGGGCCTCATGGGAGGAGAGGGGCTGCATGGACTGGAAGAGGGGGACACGGAGAGACACTAGCTGGCACCAGATACCCTGCTTGGCCCTCATGTCCCCCAGCTACCTCAGGAGCATCTCGGGCACGATAGATGAAGCAGGTCCCTCGCCAAGTGGGAAGTTAATGAAAGTTTTTAAAGTTACCAGAAAACACAGTATTTCAGTTCTTCCACTTCCTCTTGTCCGGTATTTTCAAATGTTGCTTAATGTGCTAGAATGTACAGGAAAACATGTTCTATGTTTAAAAGAAAACAAGGGGCAGAGAGACATGTAGATTAAAATTTGAAAGGGTTGTTTTGACTTGAGCAAAATGTTCCTATCTGTGCTTCTGTCTTGAAATTCTCACTGTGTTTCTCATTGAGGAGGCTGGCCTCACAGTCAGCTGGGTCACAGATGGTCAGAGTAACTCAGCTGGCTTCCGGCTCCAGCTCCGCCAAAGGTCAGCGATAGGGGAGCCGTCCCAGCTGAGTCAGAACTAAAATAAGAACCTAGCTGAGAGCCAGAAGGCAAGTGGGCTGTGGCCACCTTGGTCGTGAAGGTACTCTGGACACTCTGCAGGGAGTTCATCCTAACCCAGCTTTCCCTGAAGTCAACACTCTCGCTCAAAGTACTGCCCTTTTGTGTTTGAAATACGACACCTTCTTGAGCTTGTATGTTTTGCTCAGGACACAGTAGATCCCTTAAAAAGGACATTTAGGAGTGAGACTGTGTGTTTGTGGTCATAGCACGAGTGCAAGAGACGTGACCTGAGGGTGGAAGGGCTGCTCCAGGCGCATTTTCCTGTGAAAGACGCTAAACACGCAGAGAAAACCTGCCCAGCCTATAAGAGGAATTCTGAGCATGTTCTTCAGGTTGACCAAACCCTGCCCTTCTGACTGACCATGGGAGGGGCCTGGGAGCCGCTTGCAGATTCTAGCCTCGATGGCAGTCCAGGGGGTTTCTTTACTGAGGGCATGAAGCCAGGCTGAGGTCATGGGTGGGGCCCTTAGATGGCGTCACTCAGTCCCGGGGGGACCTGGGGTAAGGACAGATCTGCCCACTGGCTAGCCCGCCCCGTCCCCTGGGACTTCACACGGGTAGAGCTGGTCCCACTGGTTGGGAGTTGGGGGAGCCTGAGGGGCTGGTTGGGAGGTGTGTCCGTGCGGGCCGGCCCCTTTGCAGGAGGAGCAGGCTTAGGGCATCCCGAATTCCACAGCTCCCAGACACAGGTCAGCCAGCACAGGCCAGAACCCAGAGGAGCTTCCAGGAGGAACTGGACATGGGCGGGCCTGGAAGGCCGGAAGCTGGGGAGGAAGGGCCTGCATGTCTCTGCCTGTTGGACAGTGTCCGCAGAGCTGGGAGTGTTTTATCATCACCGGTCAAGGCGACTGTCCACAGCCCTCCCATTTGTGGAAACACGAGTGTGTGTAGGCGACTGTCCACAGCCCTCCCATTTGTGGAAACACGAGTGTGTGTAGGCGACTGTCCACAGCCCTCCCATTTGTGGAAACACGAGTGTGTGTGGGTTTGAGCAGGAGCAGAGATTAGGTGTCAGTGGGCTGTGTCTGTGTGGCAGGACTGTAGTGTGTCTCCCCTGCCTCTTGTCCATCATCTGTAATAAGCTGCGTGTGTTTGGAGTTGGGGAGTCCAGCCCCCCACAGAGCTGTGCAGTCTGGCCCCCGCACATACCAGAGCCCACAGGGTCCCCACCAGGGGGCTGCCCACCACCTACCATTCCCCAGTTTTCTGCTGTTAAAGACTGTGCCTCTTGCTCCTGTTGATGGAAATAATCAATAAACAATCCATAACAGGAATAGAGAGAAGCTTGTGGCTTTTTGAGCCAAACTGCAGACTGTAACTGAGAAGACAGCCACTCGGGTGACTGGGAACCTGCTCCAGGGAAGCCAGGTCTCAGGACAGTTTTCTGTTTGTCAGAACAGAGAACGTTAAACACGTCAGGGACGCATTCCTTCAAGGTTGAAAAACAACAGGCCAGCGCGTGCAGAGCCAGCGTGGCCTTGGCCCCTGGGAGGGAGTCACCGTCTGAGGACAAGCACTGGCGTCCTGGACGGGCGGCATTTGACCTTTACTGTAACCAGGACGCCCTTCACTTCTGGCCAGTGTGTCCTTTTCTCTAATAATTAAAGCAGGTGTGTGATATATACTTGATAAGCCACAAACGGGTATAAACTTGGAAGTAACTCTTGCTTGAGCCAGAGTGGCATTCCCAGGCCCGTGTGTGAGGACCCCTCTCGTGCCTCCCTCCCCCCCTCCCCCCCGCCGGGCCGGGCCAGCACAGCAGGGGACAGGTGTGCGGCACCCCCCTTCCACCTGGTGGAGGACGAGAGCACCTGAGTTCTTCCCTCTGGCCCGTCCTGCTGCATGGATTCCTTCTGCTCTGCAGCCGGGGGCACTCTGACCGAGGGGCAGAGTATCACAGGAGCAGCAGCATCCTGTGCTCTGGCCACTCTCACCTCTGTCCTCCTGTGCAGGAAATGGGCGTTTGTGCCAGAAACGGGGGCATGAGAAGGAACTTGCCAGCACCAGTGTCTTTACTTCGTGTCACAGTTGTTTTGTTTTAGTAGAAAAGGAAAATCAGAGTGAGTTTCCCATTTGAGTGAAACAGAGAGACAGTGAGGGCTTCCCAAGTGACACTAGTGGTAAAAAAAAACAAAAAACAAAAACCCCACCTGCCAATGCAGGAGATGCCAGAGACTGGGTTCAATCCCTGGGTCAGGAAGATCCCCTGACGAGGGCATGGCAACCCACTCCAGTATTCTTGCCTGGGAAGCCCCGTGGACAGAGAAGCCGGCAAGCTACCGTCCATGGGGTCTCAAAGAGTTTAACACGACTGAGCATACATGCACACACAGCCAGAGAGACAGTGAGCACAGTCAGTCTGCCCCGTGGTAATTTAACCAGGTTGTCCCCACACGCTGGATACACGGGGCTCCTGTGGGCTGAGGTCTTGGAAGCTCCTGCCAGGCGCTGGGGTGACATCAGCACGGGACTGCACCCACAGAAGAAGGAGCATCGACCTACACGTTTCTATGTCGGAGTCCGTTTCCCAGGCAGTCGGTCAGCATGCTCCGCTTGGTGTTAACCAACCATGTAGATGAGGACCTGCCATGTAGCACCAGGAGCTCTGCTTAGTGCTCTGTAATTACCTTATGGGAGAAGAATCTGGAAAATAGGGAATGTCTGTATATGCATAACTGATTCACTTTGCTTTCTGGCAGAAAGTAACAACATTATAAATCAACTATACTCAAATAAAAATTTAAAAACCCACGTAGATGGTGTTTGGTAATGATGCATGTAATTCAGTTGAATTCAATGTAATTCAATTCAAAAATTATTTGAGAGGATTTGAATTTTAAAAATACCAGTTATTAAAAGTTGCTTTTTAAACTTTGCCAGACGTGCTCGGGCTTCTGTCCAGGCCCTCGGTGTTTGAGCTCTTAGGAGCAGCTGCCATTCTTGGTCTGTTACCTTTGGGCAGGTTATTCGTCTCAGGCAGGGTGTTACGTCAGGGGCAGAATTTGTTCTGGCTGAAATCATGGCATCGGCTGGGCTGGTGGACTTGCAGCCTTTCGTGCAGCATGTGGGAGGGCCGAATGCGGGACCAGCTCAGCACAGACGAGCTGCATGTGGTTACGCATCCAGCAGGTTGTCGGGTGCACTCATCCTGGGTCCTGGACCTCCTGCTCTGGTCTGAATGTTTGTGTACCAAAATTTGGTACCAACATACCCAAATGTACCAACATATGTACAAATATGTACATATGTACAAATGTACAAATATGTACCAACATACCCAAAATTGATATGTTGAGATCCTGACCCCTGATGCTTGTGAGGCTATGAGGTCAGGCGTGAAGGTCTGGAATGGGACCCGTGGAGCCCCTGTCCCTCCATCGCGGGAGGGCTCAGCGAGGAGGCGCCAGCCAGAACCCAGGGGGCAGGGGCAGAGTCCTCACCCAGCACGGCCACACTGGCCACCCTGGTGCCTTGGTCCTGGGCTTGCTGCCTCCAGGACCGTGACACGTGAATTTCCGTTGTTTATAAGCCACCTGGTCAGTGGTGTTTTGTTACAGTGACTCTAAGGGACTGAGACTCGGCCCAGTAGATGAGAAAATGGCCAGAGCTCATGAAATACAAGCCTCTCCAGTCTGGATGGACGTCAGGGACGTCTGGGGTACAGACCTGTCCTGTGGGATCTGCCGGAGACCCCATGTCAGCCATGAGGAGGGGGGTTGATCGGATGATGGAAGCCCCCGGGAGAACCTCTGGGAATCCCAGAACCCAGGAAACTACCGCACAGGCCCACTGCTCAAAGCTGGCCTTGAGGGGTTTTATATTAAAACAGCTTCCCACTTGCTTCAAGGCTGTCTTGCTGCGTGTGCAGGCTGTAGTGATCTAGGTCAAGGGAGTTCAGATAAATGTTTTCTTATGGTTACAATCACAGTCTAAAGAATTGTTTGCATTTCTTAGAGTGACATTATTAAGTGCCAGAAATGGTTTAAAAGTAACAAAAGGCCTGGATACAAAAATTGAGCAATGGTGTTGATTTGGCCTTAAATTACCCCTTGTCCTCTTGGAGGAATAACTCATGTCCGCTCTGTGTTGGACATGAGTTGGCTGGGAGGGGATGTGAGGGACCAGCCGGCCGGCCGTGCAGCCCGCACCGGTCGGGGCCACATGGTTGCCCATCCACCCTCGGCTCCTGGACCCTGGGGAGCAACGCACTATTACCTGCATGAATCTTGTAGGGAACACAGGTGGCTCCCGGCCGCACGCAGGCTCCCTGTGCTGGGTGAGTCGGGCACCTCTTACATACCCGCTAGGTCTGCAGAACACGCTGCGAGCACACAGTAGGCATTCCGAATGTTCTGATGTGACAGCACATGGTGTTAGGACGTAACACAAGCAGTTACTTTGTAAGAAGCTGAGACCCGGAAAGAACAGCTGCCCCTGCTGCCCAGGAGACACCCTCGGGCTGTGTTGGAGACTCGGAGGGACTGAGAGGTGGGACTGGAGAGGCTGCCCCCTCTCCCATCTACTCCCCAGGCCCCAGGCCCCCACCTCTGCAGGGCTGACGGTGAGCACTGCGGGCGACCCTGTGTTAGGAGCACAGCCAGGTGGAGAGCATCCCTTGTCCTTTGCCCGAGTTGCAGACCCAGGAGGACTGGCCGCTGGGTTATAGGCTCGACTGGGGCCAAACAGGAGGAGTTGTAACTGGACACGGGCTCTCTCCCTGGCGCCCCTTCGGGAGCCTGGGACTGAGCCGTCACTGCCCAGAGCCGGGGAGGGAATGGGTTCCTGCCAGCGCCGCCACCGGCGGCTGTTACTTCCCCTGGAGGGCGGCTGCACAGCCGGTCCTTTGTCAGGGGAGGGCCCTGCAGCTTCCAGACCCACCGCAAGCTCTGGACTCTGGACGGGAAGGGCTGCGTGACCCTGGAGCAGCTGACGTGTGGGAAGCGGGAGGGGAGTGCGGGGGAGTGACCAGGGGAGCCGCCTGGGTGTTGTGCGTCCCTCCATCCCCTGTCCCTCAGTCCTGCCGCTCCTACCATGGCGCTCCGGGGCCCGCGCCCAGCCGTCATCCTGGAGGACCAGGAGGTCCCCCCGGCAGCCCATAACGGGGAGCCCCAGGGTCTTGGCAGCCAGGATGAGAGGGCCGAGTCCAGGGTACAGCGCCGGCACAGCGATGTCAGGGTCTACAAGGAGTTCTGTGACTTTTACGCCAAATTGTGAGTGGCCCCCTCCCACGCCCCCTCCTGGGGCTGGAGTTCACTGCCTTGGGGTTTGACCTGCACCTTCAGCGGGGCTCCTTCCAGGACTGGAGGTGGGGGGCGAGAGTGCCCAGGACAAAGTGCAGAAAAGAAGGGAGGAGAGAAGGAATGTGCTGCCTACAGGCAGGAGGAGGGCCCTGCTGACTCCTCCTGGGAGCTGGAATGGAATCACTGCATCTCCATCTCCGGGTGTGCTTAGCAGGGAGGGGAGTTTACCTGGCCTGAGTCTCTGCTTCCTCCCTCCACTCCCTGTGCTTTCGCTGTAGATGTCCCGCTTCTCTTTACCTGAGACAGCAAGCTCCTGATGAGCTCTAACACCAATCAGACCAACACAGTTACACTGTAACCAGAATGCTTGGTGAACTCAAGGTGCTTTGGAGGCTCACATTCCTGCACTTTAATGCTAGAACATATGTTTCACACACTTCGATAAACAAGGCACTTAAATAACGGAAGGCTCGGTGATGTCAGGTTTTCTGTGTGCGGCTGATTTGTGGATGCAGATCGGCTGAAACAGTTGTGACCAGGCCATCACCAAGGCTCTCTTGCTCCCCAGGCGTACATTTCCCACCATGGAAATCCTCTTTGAAATATTAGCCTGTTAATTATAACTAATCCGACGACAGCTCAGTGTTCAGTGTGGTCCTCACTTTACCATCTGGGGGTATTGGCTGCGGGGGCTGTGCCCCGAGGGTCAGGGCTGTACAAGAACTCTGCATCTTCCACTGAACCTTGCTGTAAACCTAAAACTGCTCAAAAACAGCCCATTAAAATATATATATATATACATATAATAGTGCTAGAGGGTCAGAGAAGAAGGGCAATGTAAGCAGTTGAGTAGGTTGGTGAAATTATTGGTTTGTTTGGGCTTCTTTCCTCAAAGTTTCTGCTAATGTTCTCTTTCCTTTGTTTTCTTGCTTGTTGTTAAAATGAACACTTCTTCAAAGACACAGAACCTTCTAAGACTAATTTACTTTTCACGCGTGTGGGGGAAAACTTGCTTTTATAATGTGTCTGTTTTCTAACCGCATTCTAATCTGTGAGTATTTGAACTTGAGTGTAAATGGTCTGTAGTGTAATGAGCATAAATTGGTTAGTGATAAACAATTTGATCTGGGGACCCATTCATAGTCTTGAAAAATATTGAGGTCTCCAAATAGGTCTTGTTTTATCAGTATTTACTGTTTTAGAACATAAAACTGAGAAAAATTTTAAGTACTTGCGATTAGTTCACTTAAAATAGCAACGCGCTCATTACACATTAATAATATTAATATTAATTTTATATGAAATATGTTTCCAAAATGACAAAACCCTGGTAGAAAGAGTGGCATTGTGTTAACATGTTTGCAAATTGTGTGTCTCAATAAAGCCATGCCATCTGTCTTCAGTCTTCTGGAAGATGTTGTTTTGAATGAAGTTTATAAAGAAATTGTGACCCCTGCAGAGATGTGGGGAAGAGGGGACTTTTCCTCCCAGATAATGTCACAGATCTGGGAAATTGGGATTCGGGGCACTCCAGGGTTTCTCCTGTAGCTCTCTTGGGATTCTGCTAAAATCACTGAGCATTCAGTGACTCTTTTGAGAGGATTTTTAAATTAGTAACAATGCTTGATGTTTGAGTAGCTCCTTTTGGTTTCCAAAGTGGTTTTATAGACTTTTTCTTATTTGACTCTCAGAGCAGTACTGGGCCTGTGGGGGTGGCTGTGGGCCACTGCACGTTGTCGAGGGGCACCTGTGGATTTTGGTCCCTGTTGGGAGAAGAGGACCAGAACCAAACTGCCCTTGTTCATCCAGCTCACAGCAGAGCCGGGTGACAAGGGAGCTGATGACTTCTCTCCCTGATCCCCAGTACTTTTTCAACAACAGATAGACAGTTCGATGCAGTAGGAGACTTAGGTCAAGTTTGCCAATTGTCAAGGCCACATCCCTCCCTTCCTTTCCTGGCAATGCTTTAATCGAGTTTTGTTGGTGGGGGGTCGTGGACATGGACTTCTGCGTGGGGTGTGAAGTCGACAAAGCAGGATGTTGCTCTGTGAGACCATTGCCAGGTGACGGTGGGAGTGGGGGTGAGGTGTGGTCTGTGCAGACCTTGCTAAGGAAGCAGTGAGATGTGGGCTGTGATGGGAGCAAGGCAGCAGTCCTCCAAGGGATGGGGGGAACTCTACCTCCCCCCTGGGGGCTGGGCAGGCTCTGGAGGTTGGCAGTGACTACCCAAGGAGGGCTGAGTGGGTGTCTGGGGATGCAGACACACAGCGGAGC
Source organism: Cervus elaphus (assembly GCF_910594005.1). Taxonomy (NCBI): domain Eukaryota; kingdom Metazoa; phylum Chordata; class Mammalia; order Artiodactyla; family Cervidae; genus Cervus; species Cervus elaphus. Next base: position 59,984,793 of record NC_057825.1, read on the forward strand.
ACATGCTCTGAGTGGGCGTCTGGGTATCTGAAAATAAACTTGCAAATCATGAATCCGCTGGGCCAGTACCAGCTCTGGCAGGGCCTTCCCCCTGGGGCTGTCCAGAGACCCAACAGTCCTTCCCCAGAGCCCGCAGTCTGCAGAGATCTGACCGGGGCTCGGTTGGTGCTTTCCCTTTGCTGAACGCACCGAGTGTCCGGGGTCCGGGGGAGCCGTGGCTGGCAGCTGCTCAGCCCGGGCCTTGTCGTGGGTCCCCTCTCCTGGCAGGTCTCTCGGGTCCTGTCGAGCATGGTACCATCATCCCATTTTGGCACCTGGGCAGGGGAGCCTGGATTCTGGGCCTGTGTCTCCCTTGAACCAGACAGCTGTGCGAGGCTGGGCTTGTCTGTTTCTGGACCTGCACATCACCGGCTGTAAAATGTTCTCAGGGTGGGAAATTCTGTGACCTTCAGATCCATCTCCCGATGACCGTGTTCGGATCCGTCTCCCAGTATTCACGTTTGGCATTTGTCCCCCTGTCGGACTGTAGGACTGAAGCTGCTTTGGCAGGGTCTCACCAGCTGGGGCCTGTATCTGGGTTGTGCCTTCAGCATGTACAGGCTGTGCTGGGGGGCAGTTTAGTGAAGCCGATGTCAGGCCCTCAGTTCAATCCTTTGATGTGGCTCATGAGGCTCCCCTTCAGCCCTGGCTCTTCACGGGCCGGGCAGGGGGTAGGGTGCCCTCTGGGCTGTTGGCAGGAGGATGCAGGATGTTAGCAAACCAGAGGGTCTGCATCCAGATGCCACATGAGAAAGTGGGCTTGAGACCTTGGGTCGCAGGTGGGAAGCCAGCTTTATGGACAAGACACGGTTGTTGTGACCCCAGACCGAGCTTTCGGAAGGGCTGCCATCTGTGACCCATGTCCGCTGTCTGTCTGTTGCAGCAACATGGCCAACGCCCTGGCCAACGCCAGCTGTGAGCGCTGCCGGGGCGGCTTTGCGCCCGCTGAGAAGATTGTCAACAGCAATGGCGAGCTCTACCATGAGCAGTGCTTCGTGTGTGCCCAGTGCTTCCAGCAGTTCCCAGAGGGCCTCTTCTATGAGGTGGGTATGGGTGAGCTGTGGGGGCGGGGCAGTGATGCTGGGGGGTTGGAGGGGGGGTTGGGCAGTGATACTGGGTGGAGGGGGCGGGGAGAGAGGGCCTGGGCAGTGATGCTGGGCTGGGGGAGCTGGGCAGTGATGCTGTGTTGGTGGGGGCTGGGCAGTGTTGGTGGGGGCTGGGCAGTGATGGTGGGTGGAGGGGACAGGGAGGGAGGTCTGGCCAATGATGCTCGGTCGTGGTGGGGGCTGGGCAGTAATGGTGGGTGGTGATCAGCCCTGTGGATGCCCCCCAGCACCTGTGTCCTAAAGGAGCTCTTGTTTGTTGAGTGGGGGCACCCCATCTCATCCTGTTCTTCTCAATGTCTCCTCTTCTTTCCCAAACACCTATTCTTCCTGGTCCTATGGTTGTTACCATGGGTGCTGGGTGCAAGTGTGTTCATGCTGACTGTCCTGAAATGCCCCCTCACGTCTGCTTTGGGGCTGGTCTAGGGACGGCCTCAATCTGGGAGTGAGGGCAACAGTGTGTGTGTGTGTCTGCTTGTCTGTGTATATATCTGTGTCTGTATGTGTCTGTGTATATCTGTGTGTGTGGTGTGTGTCTGTGTGTGGTCTGTGTGTGTGGCTGTGTATGTGTGTGGCTGTGCATGTGTCTGTGTGTGAGTGTGTGCCTGTGTGATCACCTCCTTGTGCGTCTGCACGCGTGTCTCTATATGGTGATATGTGTACACAGTTATGTGACACCCAGACGTGGCTGCCGTTTGGTTTCTCCTCCTGCAGATTTTAAACTTTTCCTGTTTTACAGGCCATTCCTGAGGAAGGAAAGGTGGCTTTTAAAGGTCATTAGTAAGTCAGTTGTTGGTCAGTCCAACATTGTTTTCCCATAGGAATGGGGCCTGGGAGGGAGGCTCGCGGCCAACCTGCAGAAGTCATGGGGCCACAGAGCAGAGCAGTGTGTGTGTCGGGACAAACTCCAGAACACCGTGTTGCTCAGACACATCTATTCAGCTCCTACCGTGTTCCCAGAACACATGTTCCCTACGACAGAAACCCTCGCCATCAGAACAGGAATCTCTTTCTGTCAAGGGTGATGGCCTTCAGGCTCGTTCTGGGGACCGAGCAGGGCTCTCCAGTCCCTAAGCTGGTGCAGGGGAGGCTGTGGCCCCTGGTGCCCAGGCCCGCAGCGCAGCCTCGGGGATCCAGGGAGCCTGCCCCAAGGAAACCCTCGTCTCCACACTTGTAAAGCCTTTACCTGCCTGATCATTTTTGAGGCCGAGAGAGGCTGCGTGCCCTTGACAAGAGCAGACCAGTGATGTAATAGGGTTAGAACCCAGTTTGGTCCTCTGATATCTGACATGGTTTTCTTTCCCTGACCTACTATTTTCAGAGCTAAGATTTTTACTGAAATGGGTAGTTATGGCAATGGCCTTAAGAGGGAGGAAAAGAGAAGAGGCAGGCTCTTGATCTCCGTGGCTTGCTGTTGCCTCTCCATCACTTTCTTTTTCCCATACTGTGAGAAGGGTACAAGCAGTCCCCCAAATACAAAACATTAATAAACTAGATAATGTTGAACTCCGAGTCTTCTAGGTGTCAGGCATCCTTATCAGTGGAGGGCTGAAATCACTGTGAGGAAAAGAGGGGTCCTGCTTATCTAGGTAGGATATGGTGCTCATGCGAATAATCAAACAGTAAATGCAATTTAACACTTGTAACATGCTTTCCTAAAAACTATTGATCAATTGATAGATTGATTTAGCTGCATCAGAATCGTCACTACGTCATGTGGGATCTTTGATTCTGGTGCAAAGACTGTCTAATTGAGGCACGCAGGCTTCGTAGTTGAGGCTCACAGGCTTGGTAGTTATGGCACGTGGGCTTAACTGCTCCTCCACTTGTGGAATCTTCTGGGACCAGGGATCGAACCCATGTCCCCTGCATAACCACTGGATGACCAGGGAAGTCCCCATACTTACATTTTGACCATTTGTATAGTAATAATTTTTGTAATGGGCTTCCCTTGTGGCTCAGATGGTAAGGAATCCACCTGCAATGCAGGAGACCTGGGTTCGATCCCTGGGTCGGGAAGATACCCTGGAGGATGGCATGGCAACCCACTCCAGTATTCTTGCCTGGAGAATTCCATGGACAGTCCATGGGGTGGCAAAGAGTCGGACATGACTGAGTGACTAAGCACAGCACATCACACAAAAGTGTTTACAGTTAAAATATGCTAGAATATTTACTGTCTATAAATTTATTTTTTCAACATGGGGAGAAGGGTCTGTGGTTCTCCTCCACCCTGCAGGTGGGGTTTGAGCCAAGACCTGGTGAAGCCCGGTGAGCAGTGGGCTCATTGCTCTTTGGAGGTGGAGGGTTACTTCTGGCCTCAGCTGGTCGGGGAGCCTGTCCTGTATCCACACGCATGTGTGTGGAAGGTGCCAGAGGGTGCCCCTCTGCTTCACAGGCCTTAGGAGGATGATGGATCCTGGGGCTGTCTCCTACTCATGAGGGGTGGTACTTTCTGTTTCAGTTTGAAGGAAGGAAGTACTGTGAACATGACTTCCAGATGCTCTTTGCTCCTTGCTGTCATCAGTGTGGTAAGTGTTGGTGCCCAACCTGCCGTGAAAAGTGAGTTTCCTTCTGCAGGACTTCCTCCCACGAGCTGCGTAGGAGGGAGAGTTGTCAGGTGCTTGTCAGCCGCGCCCCCCGTCATCGAGGTTAACCACCTGGGAGAGTCCCAACCCGAGAGCACCACTTCTCATGGCCCAAGGGGTGACTGACCCCAGGACCTGCCGGGCTTCCATGCAGTTCCCTTTTGTCAATGCAGTCGGTGGGGGGCAGCAGGGACCTCGAGAGGCACAGAGGTGGCCTGCCGGTCACACAGCCGGAGAACCTGGGATTAGCAAGTAGATGCTGAGAAGGCTGGATGCAGGAAGAAGTTAAGTCTGCGTCACAAGAAAGCAGGCTGTGAATTTCTGTTTTCTGTGCCTATGACCTGATATAACCACAGGCCTCGGAGAGGGAGAGCCCACACCTTGTTTAGAAAAGGAGAACAGACCCAGAGATGAGACAAGATGGCCCAAGAATGTGGCTGCAGGGCCAAACACAAGGGCTCAGGGGACATGGAGGCGTTTTTCTAACGCAGCGCCTCCTGTGGGGTCCTAGCACAGGGAGAATGCTTTCCCGGGGCCGTGGGCAGGGAGGCCGAGCTGTGGCCTGAGTGTCCCTCCTGCAGGTGAATTCATCATCGGCCGGGTGATCAAAGCCATGAACAACAGCTGGCACCCCGAGTGCTTCCGCTGCGACCTCTGCCAGGAGGTCCTGGCCGACATCGGTTTCGTCAAGAACGCCGGGAGGTACGAGCAGGGCACCGGTCCCCACAAGGCAGGTGGGTGGGTGGGCAGGGTGGTGCCTCAGGGTCACCTGTGCTCCCAGGTCATGCACGGGCAGTGTGGCGTGGCCGGGCCTGTGGGGGGTGCCCTGGCATTGTCCTGCATCTGGCACGGCTGCCAGGGGGGTCTTTTAAGCACTACCTGATCATCTGGGTGGGAGTAAGTAGCTTCCTATGGAAAGTGGGGCTTGGTTCTGCTCTTGAAACACAGCAGTAATTTTTAAGAAACGGTCTCTTGAATTTTTTTGCATAGATATGGGAAGTTTTTTTGTTTTTTTTTTAATTAGAAGAACTTTGGATTTTAAATGTCAGCTTCTATGGCTCTTTTTAGGCACCTGTGTCGCCCCTGTCATAACCGGGAGAAAGCCCGGGGCCTCGGCAAATACATCTGCCAGAAGTGCCACGCCATCATCGACGAGCAGCCCCTGATATTCAAGAACGACCCCTACCATCCAGACCACTTCAACTGCGCCAACTGTGGGTAGGCCCGCGTTCTCTTGCTTACTGTACAGACAGTGGAAATAAGTGAACGCACTGACCTGGGTATTATGTTACTCCAGCACCCAAACTGGTTTTCTTCAGCTTTTAATCCGGAAAATGTTAAACCTATAGGAGAGTCAAGAGACTCATACCCAGAGAACCCCAGACCCTTCATGAAGTCTCACTGGGTAACATGTTGCCGTGGGGGTGTGTGTGTGTGTGTACAAGTGTGCATAAACATGTACCTTTAAATGTGTGTGCTTAGTCACTCAGTTGTGTCTGACTCTTGTGACACCACAGACTGTAGCCCACCAGGCTCCTCTGTCCATGGGATTTCCCAGGCAAGAATACTGGAGTGGGTTGCCATGCCCTCCTCCAGGGGATCTTCCCAACCCAGGGATCAAACCTGTGTCTATCAGCTCATATTAAAATATCTCCAGTGATCCCCACAGCTGTTTTTCATCACATTGTTTTTAATACAGGGTCCCCTCTCCCATGCAAAGAAAAAAACTTTAATTGATCTTATCTTTGTATCAAAATGGATATAACTTTCACAGTTGTAACCATTAGCATTTAAAATACACCTGTTTACTTTCGCTCTCTATTTACATCTAAAGGCAATTTTGTTTTTTCTTCAGTAGCTCAGGATAAGTTGTTAGGCTATGCGTTTCACAGTCTGCTGTGTATTATAAGAACTTAATGGAAAAGGTACTTGACCGTAGTCGGTGTGACTGTCCTGGCTGTTACCACGGGGAGTAGCGAGCTGCAGTGAAAGCTGACAGACAGCTTGTTTGGGGGATTCGGTTCCTGCTTGGTCTGGTTTTCTTGCCTTTCCTCCCTCTGTTCATTCTTCATGAGCACTTCTCCTAAAGAACCTTTTAAAACAGATGAAATTCGTCTTGTTTGGGGGCTACCTCTGTTTATTAACTCAGGAGACTGAAGATAGTAGTGAACTCAAGCATTTGTCAGGGGAGCGGTCTGGGCGTTTGGGCTGCATGTTTCCTATGGACCTACAGCTGTTCTTAGCAGCTTGTTAGTGTCTGTCAGGAAGTGGAACTGGTCTCCACACTCTTGTTATTTTAGGAAGATAGCGTCAGCAGGTCTGTCCCTGGGCCTGCATCCCTCTCCCCCAGCTTCTTAAGGAAAACAAGGAGGGACTCTATAATAATAAAGTGTCAGCAGAGACAAGGGCCCGCGTGGGGGGTACTTTTGACTGGTCGTCTCTGGGTGATGTTTATGTTGACACGAATATGAAGCCTGCTGGAGCTGGTCGATCACTGTGACCACCTCTGGGGGGAGCAAGCAGTTATGGGGTTGTTGTGGTGGTCTATTCAGATGCCTTCTCTCAGGGTGTCAGCCGCACCAGCCACCGGCTCTCCCCTCGCTGGTGGTGCTCAGTGGTTCCTCTCTCGGGCAGGAAGGAACTGACCGCTGACGCCCGGGAGCTCAAGGGGGAGCTGTATTGCCTGCCATGCCACGACAAGATGGGGGTGCCCATCTGTGGTGCCTGCCGCCGGCCCATCGAAGGACGTGTGGTGAACGCCATGGGCAAGCAGTGGCACGTGGAGGTGAGTGCCCGTGGCAGGGTGACTGGGCCCTCACACACCCAAGGCTCGGGGGTGTCAGCACGGCTGGGGGATGCTGAGGGGTGAGTGGGGGCACTTGGTGACAGTCAGCGATGTGGGGTACTAAGAACGTAGATGGCACAGTGCTGTGATCAGCCTGTGACAGTGCGGGGAGACCTCTTGGTTCCTGGTCCAACCCAGAGAGGTGTCCACGTGTCCGCTCTGTTCTCATTCTGCTGTTGAGTCCAGGCCTCCGGATGCTGAGTGAAGGCTGGGAGCACCGTAGGGTCGCTTGTGACCCAGATGACACCAACGCCTAGGCTTTCATGGATCTTCTCTTTAGCTCTGGGGCTTTGCTCCACTACATAAATAAAACATGGTGATGCAAATATGACCTCATGCCATTTCTTTCAGCATTTTGTTTGTGCTAAGTGTGAAAAGCCATTCCTTGGACATCGCCATTATGAGAGGAAGGGCCTGGCGTACTGTGAAACCCACTACAACCAGGTAGAGATGGGCTCTTTGAATGTGACACACACTCATGTGAACTTGAGCTTCTCCACATTTACGTGCAAAGAGAGCTCTGGGGAAATGTACACTGGGCTGTACACATGATTTTTTAACTTTTTATTTGGAAAATCACTTCACACTCAGAGAAAAGTGGTAAATACATACAAAGAAAATACCTACATGTTGTATTCAGATTCAGTACCTGCTTCATCACCTGTGTGTCCTTCCTGCCTTCTCTGACACACACATAAATGCTCATCCCATTATACGCAAGTCAATGTATATGTACAAAAGTGTGCCGATTCTTTTCTAAAGCATTTGATGATAAATTCCCTGTGGTCCTTTACCCCTAATGCTTCAGTGTGTACTTCCCAAGAATATGGGACTCACTTGTATAACCACTGTTACCAGTATTGATTACTCTGTCCATTCCAGTTTTGTCACTTTACCGAGTAATGTCCTTCTGGCCTTTTGTCCACTCCAGTGCTGGGCCCAGTCTGGGGTCCTCATGCTCCTTTACCATCCTGAAATCTGGAACATCTCCAGAGCCTTGTTTTGTTTTTCATCAAGATGAATAGTAAATTGTTTTCACTGTAGTAAGTAAAAACTAGTCAATGAGCATTTACTGATCATCTCTATTAACAGCAAATTCTGAGCTTAGGTAGCCAGGCTATTTTTTTTTTAATTGAAGGATAATTGTTTTATAATATTGTGTTGGCATCTGCCACACATCAATGTAAATCAGCCACAGGTATACATATATCCCCTCCTTCCTGAAATCCCCTCCCATCTCCCATGCGTCCCACTCCTCTAGGTGGTTACAGAGCACTCGGTTGAGCTCCCTGTATCACACAGAAAATTCCCTCTTGTTATCTTTTTTACATATGGTACTGTATATGATTCCACACTATTCTTTCAATTCAATGGAATATTACTCAGCTATAAAAAAAAAAGGAACTCATTTGCGTCAGTCCTACTGAGGTGGATAAAGCTAGAGCCTATTATACAGAGTGAAGTTAAGTCAGAAAGAAAAATATTGTATGTTAATGCATGTATATGGAAGCTAGAAACATGCTGTAGGGTATTTAAGTTGTACGAAGAACTGAAATTATATTAAATGTTTGGTGTTCTGATACTTAGTTGTAACGTATCTTTAATTTTACCACTTTTTTTTTGTCTTTTCCCATTTTCAGCTATTTGGTGATGTTTGTTTCCACTGCAACCGTGTTATAGAAGGCGATGGTGAGCACCTGTTGGGCACCTTTGGACCCAAACCCCCCCGGTTGTGTGAAAACTGGAAAATGTTGTGATGGTCATCAGTTACTTTTCCTCTTTCTTTGGCATCTTTCCTGAGTGATCTCTGGCCGTGAAATGCTAACTACTAAGAATTGAACTTGTTGCTCATTTGTGATGACACTTTAGGCCAGTGCTGCAGGGTCGTTACCATAGAAACGACTGACCCCGAGTCTTGCTTCTCCCTCCCATCCCTGGAATTACTTTCCGTGGAAGCTGCGGGGTGTGTTCATTAGGAGCACTTGAGCGGGGGTGGGGGGGGGGGTCCCCTGAACCATGCAGACGTGAACACCTGGTGGTTGTCTCTGGATCTTTCCAGAACCTACCCCCTGGTCCCATGTGAGGAGGCCTGATTGACTGGCATGGAAAGGAAGCAGCTGTTTGCCAGCAGTCATTAGCAGATTCTGCCAGAAGCTTCCTGGTGAAGTTGTAAACACTGCTGTTTCCAGACCGCTTCATGCCCCTGGGCAGAGAGCCGAATTTGGGAAATACTTTCTGAAACACTGCCCAAGTGCCCTTTGTGAAGGGGTGGCTTCAGGAAAGTGATCTTTAGTGCCGGTGGAAATAAATCTCACCTCCGTCTGTGGGAGGCAGTTGCCAGGAGAGAGAAGCGGGCAGAGGAGCTTAATGTCAGCTTAGAAGGCAGACTCACCCCAGCTGGTGGGTTAGCACCTGGCTCCTGTTTCAATTACTTACCTAGTTCAGACTTCCTTGCTGGGCCGGTGGCAGGAGGCAAGGTAGCGGTGCCAGGAGAGCTGGGCCGCACCTTCGTGGCCGGGGGTTGGGGGCTTTGACGGGGAGACTTGGCATCTGCTGTTCGGATGCCTCGAAACATTAAGCATCAACATAGGTTGAAAGGCAGTGATGGCCTTCCCTGAGGTGAGGTCTGCAGTTGTGGGAGACAGATGCAGAGCTGGGACTGTGTGTTCTCACAGTGTGATAGATAAATTAGTGATTGCATGAGCCATCAGTTAATGGCACTGAGAGGCTTAGTGTCGTGTGTGGTTCTTGTGTGAGGAAAGCCCTAAAGAAGCGGCCCGGGGAAGGGATTGGTGGTGAGCCGAGCTGCGGGTGAGTGACCATCCCCTCTCCCCCCAGTGGTCTCCGCCCTCAACAAGGCCTGGTGCGTGCACTGTTTTGCCTGCTCCACCTGCAGCGCCAAGCTGACACTCAAGTAAGTGTGCACGGGGCCTGCGAGCCCTCGGGTGGGACCCGCAGGGGACACTGTGGAGAGCATTCAGTGTCGGAAAAGAAAGATCTGACGCTTCTTTCTTCTTTCTGTCCAGGCCTTCTTAAAGCAAAGCTTCCTCCTTTAATTGTTCCCTGTTTTCTTTTGTTCCTTCTCTGTCCTGCACAAAGGGATAAGTTTGTTGAGATTGATCTAAAGCCAGTCTGCAAACATTGTTATGAGAAAATGCCAGAAGAATTTAAGAGGAGACTTGCCAAGCGGGAGAGAGAAGCCAAGGATAAGGACAAGCAGAAAAAGAAAAAGCCAGTCTGTCTGTGAGCTTTTCTGTCCCTCTGCCACCATTTCTACTGCTTTCTCCTGTGGTTAGTCCTCTAGAATACATGTTCATCCTGGTTTTGTCTCTTGCTTTTCTCGTTTCTTTTTGGCATGTATTTGTAGCTGCCGCAGGCTGACATAGACAGGCTTGTCCTGTGTAGAGCTGATCTTTTTGCCTAATTATTAAAATTACACACTTTAATAGGGTCCACCCTTCACATAACCTGTACTGCACTTGCTTCCTTGAATCTGTAGACTCTCTCAGCTCATTTTTTAATCACAATATGGTATAGATTCCCCCCCCCGCCCAGTGGATTCAAAGGGAAGAATTCTAATCTCTTAATAGATATTGTAAAAGTTTCAAAGTATTTCTCTCTGATCATCACAGCTTTTAAAATCCTAGTTTTTGGCTTCTTTGCCTAAAATAATATAATTGGTCAGTTCCAGTGCTGCATGTTCTAAGTTCTGTATTAAACTAAACCCTCTTAGCATGTTTCCTATCTAAGCAGAGATCATCTAAGGTAGAGAATAAGATATGGCATCTCTGGATGTGTATATGTGTTTTCGTACAATTCCTGGTTTTCACAAGACATATTTCAGTCTTTGAAATTCTCTTGCATTGTTAGAAAGACTGTCTCAGTTCTTCATAGGGACCATTGTGTTCTGAGTTCTAAAAGTTTTTTATTGTTTCAGTTTTCAAGTTTCCTTCTACAAAGAAAAAATTCAGATATAAAATGAAAACAATATAAGGTTTGTTTAGCAGGCTTCCCTGGTGGCTCAGTGGTAAAGAATCCACCTGCCAAAGCAGGAGATGGGGGTTCAACCCCTGAGTTGGGAGGATCCCCTAGAGAAGGATATGGTAACCCACTCCAGTATTCTTGCCTGGCAAATCCCATGAACAGAGGAGCCTGGCAAGCTATAGTTCATAGGGTCTATAGAACACTTTGGGAGAACTTTTTAACTCAATAGCACTATTTAAATCAAATTGCCAATTAAAACATAACATCATTTAAATTATTGTCATCATTAGGATCTCTGGAAAAAAAATCAGAAAATAATTCTCACATGGTGTTTAAAAAAAAAGGTTTTTCATTTAAAATACGTGATCAGGATTTAACCTTGTTATTTTTGTTGTTCTTTAAAATTGTATCAACAGATGTAATAATTTGTAACAGATAGCAGTGTGTCACTGAACTTGTCCCACACACCTTTTCTAGATGTAATTTCACAAAAATCGAACTAGTTAGAAAGTTCTGTGTTTGTTCCATTCACAATTAGGGACCCACGATCTCAACGGCCTGAGCCCTGATAGCCGTTAACTGGAAATGCATCACCCATAGCTAGGAGGCCTTCTCAACACCTGTCCGGAATTGTACAAGTGAATTGAGGGTGTGTGCTGTCCTGGCTTTTAAAGAATTGAGTTCTCCATATACACACTGATCACAGATGTGACCGCACGCCACATGGTCCACTGGTGCTCTTGAATTTTCTGTGAGACAGACAACCAAAGTAACCTAGATGTTAGTTTAGGTTTTTCTTTTTGAAGATGATCATTGTTGTTGGGACAGGAAGCCAGGCAAGATGAAGCCTCATAGCTCCACCATATAAAATACTACCTGAGATACTTACACCTTCAATAAAGAGGATCAGTCTTACCAGAAAGATACAGTTCTTTGCTCTGAATAACTATTTTTTAAAAGTGTTCTCACAGTATTTTAAAACATGATTGACTTTATCTGAGTTTCATTCACGTTAGATTCCCTGCATACTTAGCACAGACTAAAATGTAATCAGCATTCTGTATCATACAGATCATTGTACAAGGTCAGTTTATAAGGGCAACTTTCTTCAAATGGTATTGTAGTTTATGTTTACCATAATGATTAGAATTGAAATTAGAATTACAGTTTTTTTACTAATATGAATATAGTTGTAATATGCATAGTGTCTTCATTTACTTCAGTAAAATTACTGCACATTATCTGTATGTCAGTATACAACTGTGAATACATTTACACTAAATTTTTTTTATTATTATTAACTTTAGGAATAAATTTGTGGAGTTTGACATGAAGCCAGTCTGTAAGAAGTGCTATGAGAAATTTCCGTTGGAGCTGAAGAAAAGACTTAAGAAGTTAGCTGAGACCTTAGGAAGGAAATAACTTCCTTTATTTTTTCTCTTCTATGCAAAGATAAGAGATCACAACATTGCCTGACCTGATGCACCCTGTCTTAAAGTTGTGTCTCAAAATAGTTGAGAGTGAAGAGGACCTATTGAATGGTGTTCTTTATCTCCTTTTTCTCATTAAAGAGAAAAAAAGTTTCTGTCATCATATTTAAAACATGGATGAGATCAAGATTTGCCTTTGTTAATAACCCTTATCAGTTTATTGAAATGTAGATGATACATAATAGAAAAAAAAATGCTTAAATATTAAATTTTAATTAAGGTCCAAAATATTAAATATAACTTTTAAAAATGAAAGGAGTCAGTTTTTACATGACGTAGATAAAAAATATATATAAACATTAGTTCTTTGTATTCTAAAGAAAATTAATTACAATTGCAGTTGGGGAGGATATAAAAAAGAAAACCATATCTCACAGAATCTTAGTGTGTTTATCAAACTAGTGACTGTAAAATGAATATACACATTACTCAGATAAGAAACAAGTGTATTCAGAACTACTTGATTTGGGGACTTTTATTGTTATGGTTAAATGCAATAATTATTAAGCTTAGTTTTAATTTTTGTTCTCCTTTGTGAACTTCTTTATACAGTTACTTAACATAGTAGTTATAGCTAGCTAATAGTATTCTTTTTAAAATTTTGTGCAAAAAAATTTATACTAGGTATTTGAAAATACAGTATACTTTACAATATTGGAAAAATGAAGTATTTTTTCATGTATTACAGCAATTATACTTTGAAGCTTAAGGTCACAGATGCAGTCTTAGAATAGGACATGAAATTAAATGTTAAGTAGTTTGGAATGTATCACTTAAAAAACGTGAATGTTTATGTATTGATCATATTGCCTTTATAACCATGCTAATATCTATGCTTTATATATAAATAAACTTGCCTTGCCTTAGAAAAATACATACATTAATCAGGAATTCTAGCTGTTTCATACCTTACAAACTAAAAACAAGTGCATTGAATGAGATTTATAAACTCAAATTCATTTACCACAGCTATGTTAAAATTTTTTTCTTCTTTTTGGGGAAACACATTGAAATTAATTTGTGATCTTAATTAGAAGATAATTATGTTGATATGTGTTTCAAGTTTTTCATTGCAAATCTTATATTTTGTTTACTGTATGTAAGAGGTATAAGTAACACTTTTAAAATTGGAAGAGTGATGTTTAAGTGTCAACTTTAGGGCAAAAGTAGTGAATTATTTTATTTTGCAAAGTTTTATCTTAAAGTTTCTGGATGTCTTTCTCCATAAACCTATATGCAAAGAGAATTGTGAACATTTTTTAAATGTTGCTGCTACTATGTTATCATGTAAAAGAAAGTTGCAAAGATGGGCTTCTAAGGGGGAAATTATTGGTTTTTTCAAAAAAATTGCTGAAATGTTATTTTGCCATAAAAAAAAAAAACAAATCTCAGGATGCTACCAGTCTGCCATTAAGATATTTGTATGCATGTATTTTTAAATACTTGTGCATGCACTTTACAGTAAATTGTATTTCAGTTTTTAGTTCATTTATAACCAATTAATTTTTTTAGTGCTCTTTTAGAGTTCAAAGAATGATCAGTGATAGAAAATAATATATACTTTAAGACTGTGCTCAGAAGTCTAAACAGTCTTTGCATTTGACAGCAAGAATCAAATTCCCTTCAGCGTGCCTTTGTCAGCTAATACATGACCAGCAACAAAAATCTTTAAAGTATTTATTAAATACTGTACTGTGGATACAGTGCAGGATCTGCAGTCTAGGGTCTTGATGCTGAAGTCCTGAATGCTCCCACACAGGAAATCCGGAGCAGAAAGCGCCCACTTATCTGTTTCTAATCACTGGGAAGAAGCATGGGCTGAATCACTACAAGGTTCATGTCTCTCCTGTGCCCAGAGGTCCTGCTGCTCACCCCTCTCGTAAAATATGAGTTTGTAATTCCTGCAAGCTTGCCCCTTGAAGCCTCCAAGGCCATGGAGTGTTTTATCCAGACACACATGCCCTGCCCCCTGCAGGGGATCAGTGAGCCCTCACTCTCACCAAGAGTAAGGAGTAAACGGTTGTCAGTGGATGAGAGGATGGATTTGCTTAGTTTCACATGGCTTCCTCCCAAAAGGGAGAAGCTCAGGCTAATGAACAAATCTTTGCTTAAAATACTACAAGGCATTTGAAATAATTCATTGTTTACCACATTTCTAAGTGCTCTTTTCTTTATCAAGCCTAACATAATTGGGAAAATGTCTGGGTACAAGTCAAACATTCTTTACATCTTATTAACATTGTAACTGATGGTAGGTCATTTTGCCTTATTTGTTTGCCAAAACAGCAATTTCTAAACTAAGGAAATTTTGAAGTTGGCTCACAGCATTGTTGTATTTCATTTTCGATTGTAAGCTCAATGGCAGGGACACTATGTCAATAATTGTGTTTTTACATAGCAACCAGTGCAGTATACTCTTGGTGCTTAATAAATGTTCATAATTGTTAAGAATAACTGTTGTGTTTTGCTTAACTTGAACGGCTTTGAGACATGGAACCATGAGGATATAGGACTAGTGCTTAAGAAAGCCATTTTGGAAACAGCCTAAGTGTCCACTAAAGGAAGAATAAATGAGAAAATGTGGTCTGTGTAACAATGGAATGTTATTCAGCCACAGATAAGTCATCTTGCTATTTACAACAGCATGGATAGGACACTGCTAAAAAGTCAGAGAAAGACAAATATTGTATGATCTCACTTATATGTGGAATGATTAAAAAAACCAAGCTCATTGATACAGAGAACAGATGTGGCTGTCAGCGGCAGGGGGCCGGGGGTGGGGGGTGAGGGTGGGCAAAATGGGTGGAGAGGGTCAAGAGACACAAACTTCCAGTTATAAAATAAATAATTCATAGAGATGTCATGTACAGCATGGTGACTATAGTTGTTAATATGTATTACATTTTTGAAAGTCGCTAAGAGAATAGATCTTAAAAGTTCTGATTACAAGAAAAAATTTTGTAACTGATTGATAACCAATGTTAACTAGACATTGTGATCATTTTGTAATGTGTACAAACATGGAATCATTATGTTATACACAGACTAACATATTACATGTCAGTTATGCCTCAATTTAAAATTAGAGTGCCACATTTTTTTTTTTTAAGCTGTCTTAACCTATTATGTATGTAGTTTTTTCTGTAACAAAGTTTAAGTAGTGCTGTATCTAAATCCATGTTAAAAAAGAAGTCAAAACAGCCTCTGTGTATACAGGCTATCTTCCTTGAGGTGACACCATGTTACTTAATCCTGACACCTACCCAGGGCTGTGCTGTCAAGGAGGCCCTTTGAAGTTCCCTGGCAATTTAATGGAGAAGGGGTAGTGCTGGAGCAATTGGATATCCAGATGCACGAAAAAGGCTCCTGACATAAGCCTTCCAGTTACTGAAAAGATGAACTCAAAGTGGGTCATATATCTAAATATAAAGTGTGAGACAAATCTTTGTGACCAGGGGTCATGAGTTCTTATGCCACAGCAAAAGCATGATTCAGAAAACAAAAGAACTGACAAGGTGCACTTTATCAAAATCAAAAACTGTCTCCTTAGTGGAAGATGCTGGTGAGTTATAATGTATAACTATAATGTGTAAGTATAATGTAGTTACAAACTACAGACTGTGAGGAAATGTTCCCCAATCACATGTTTTAAAGAACTTGCAATCAGAATACCTAAAGTCCTCACAAAACTCAGCAGTCGAAGAAACAGTGAGACAACAGTCGATGAAAATTCAATAATCAACATAAGAAGAATAAAAGAAGTTTTATTCGAGCCAAACTGAGGATTGTAACCTGGGAAGCCGATTCTCAGGAGCCCCGAGAACTGTCCCACCTGTTAGATGTCTATTCAGTTCAGTTCAATCATTCAGTCGTGTCCGACTCTTTGGGACCCCATGGACTGCTGCAAACCAGGCCTCCCTGTCCATCACCAACTCCCGGAGTTTACTCAAATTCATGTCCATTGAGTCGGTGATGCCATACAACCATCTCCTTCTCTGTCGTCCCCTTCTCCTCCCGCCTTCAATCCTTTTCCAGCATCAGGATCTTTTCAAATGAGTCAGTTCTTTGCATCAGGTGGCCAAAGTATTGGAGTTTCAGCTTCAACAGCAGTCCTTGCAATGAATATTCAGGGCTGATTTCCTTTAGGACAGACTGGTTGGAACTCTTTGCAGTCCAAGGGACTCTCAAGAGTCTTCTCCAACACCACAGTTCAAAACCATCAATTCTTTGGCACTCAGCTTTCCTTATAGTCCAACTCTCACATCCATACATGACTACTGGAAAAACCATAGCCTTGACTAGACAGACCTTTGTTGGCAAAGTAACGTCTCTGCTTTTTAATATGCTGTCTAGGTTAGTCATAACTTTTCTTCCAAGGAGTGTTTTTTTAATTTCATGGCTGCAGTCATCTGCAGTGATTTTGGAGCCCAAGAAAATAGTCTGTTTCCCTATCTATTTGCCATGAAGTGATGGAACCGTACGCCATGATCTTAGTTTTCTGAATGTTGAGCTTTAAGCCAACTTTTTCACTTTCCTCTTTGACTTTCATCAAGAGGCTCCTTAGTTCTTTACTTTCTCCCATAAGGGTGGTATCATCTGCATATCTGAGGTTATTGATATTTCTCCCAGCAATCTTGATTGCAGCTTGTGCCTTATCCAGCCCAGGGTTTTTCATGATGTAGCCTGCATATAAATTAAATAAGCAGGGTGACAATATACAGCCTTAATGTACTCCTTTTCCTATTTGGAACTAGTCTGTTGTTCCATGTCCAGCTCTAACTGTTGCTTCCTGACCTGCATACAGATTTCTTAAGAGGCAGGTCAGGTGGTCTGGTATTCCCATCTCTTGAAGAATTATCCACAGTTTGTTGTGATTCACATAGTCAATAAAGCAGTAGATGTTTTTCTGGAACTTGCTTTTTCTGTGATCCAGCGGATGTTGGCATATTGATTTCTGGTTCCTCTGCCTTTTCTAAAACCAGCTTGAACATCTGGTTGTTCATGGTTCATGCACTGTTGAAGCCTGGCTTGGAGAATTTTGAGCATTACTTTACTAACATGTGAGATGAGTGCAATTGTGCAGTAGTTTGAGCATTCTTTGGCATTGCCTTTCTTAGGGATTTGAATGAAAACTGACCTGTTCCAGTCCTGTGACCACTGCTGAGTTTTCCAAATTTGATGGCATATTGAGTGCAGCACTTTCACAGCATCATCTTTTAGGATTTGAAATAGCTCAACTGGAATTCCATCACCTCCACTAGCTTCATTTGTAGTGATGCTTCCTAAGGCCCACTTGACGTCACAGTCCAGGATGTCTGGCTCTAGGTGAGTGATCACCCCATTGTGATTATCTGGGTCATGAAGATCTTTTTTGTACAGTTCTTCTGTGTATTTTTGCCACCTCTTAATATCTTCTGCTTCTGTTAGGGCCATACCATTTCTGTCCTTTATTGAGCCCATCTTTGCATGAAATGTTCCCTTGGTATCTCTAATTTTCTTGAAGAGATCTCTAGTCTTTCCCATTCTATTGTTTTCCTCTATTCCTTTGCACTGATCATTGAGGAAGGCTTTATCTCTCCTTGCTATTCTTTGGAACTCTGCACTCAAATGGGTATATCTTTCCTTTTCTCCTTTGCTTTTTGGCTTCTCTTCACAGCTATTTGTAAGGCCTCCTCAGACAGCCATTTTGCTTTTTTTCATTTTTTTTCTTGGGGATGGTCTTGAGCCCTGTCTCCTGTACAGTGTCATGAACCTCTGTCCATAGTTCATCAGGCACTTGGTACATCAGATCTAGTCCCTTAAATCTATTTCTCACTTCCACTGTATAATCATAAAGGATTTAGGACATACCTGAATAGTCCAGTGGTTTTACCCACTTTCTTCAATTTAAGTCTGAATTTGGCAATAAGGAGTTCGTGATCTGAGCCACAGTCAGTTCCCAGTCTTGTTTTTGCTGACTGTATAGAGCTTCTCTATCTTTGGCTGCAAAGTATATAATCAATCTGATTTTGGTGTTGACCATCTGTTGATGTCCACATGTAATCTCTTGTGTTGTTGATAAAGGGCGTTTGCTATGACAAGTGCATTCTCTTGGCAAAACTATTAGCCTTTGCCCTGCTTCATTCTGTACTCCAAGGCCAAATTTGCCTGTTACTCCAGTTATCTCTTGACTTCCTACTTTTGCATTCCACATTTTCAAGACAAAGGATCGTAAATCAAAATGACTTACTGACATTTTGCATAAAGTTAATGGAAGAAACTCAACCCAGGTGAGCAGGTCACCACAACCCCCTGCAGAGGTGGGAAGGAGCACTATCCTTTTAAGAAGTTATGTTGCTAGCTCAGAAGAAAGTTAAAAGAAAAGCCCTCTACTTTGGAGCAGGCACTCTTATCTTTGAGAGGTTCCAGTTAATATGTAATGCACACTGCTCATTAGGGAGGGAGAGAGAAAGCCCAGGAGTGACACATAGAATTCTATGTTTAAAATTTCTCATCCTGGCTTAAGACATTTTTTATCAGCCAGAGTTTTACCTGATTAATTTTGAGTCCTCAACTTCTGAATTAATTGAACTGACAGGCACCCAGCATCGATCAAAGGCATCCATTGCTGATCAAAATCAAGGGTTTTTTCATCTCAAGTCCCTCTGTGCTTTTCCTCTTTCGGTTACTCCTTTCCAGTATATTCAACTAAAACAGATTAAGGTAGTAATTTTATGTGCTTGCCAAGGTATGCTTGGCAAGGTTGATTTACTGTTCACACCCTCCGTTTCCTATCTATCCACATGAGCCTAAGAACAAATAACAGTACCTTCATTAAGTTGTTGGGAGAATAAGTCAGTACATGTGATGTTGAGCTGCAGGCCACAGGCCTTGCCCAGGTTCAAGACTAAAAGTCCAGAGTCAGGGACAGGAGCTTACCCATCTGAAGCGAGGTCCTGGAGCAACATCCCCAGGTTCGTAGCAGGACATAAGAGCAGCCTCGCTCCCTTGGGGAAAGGGATACTATCAATTAGAGACGACTTGACCTCCTGCTGGCTCATTATTTACCAAGGAAACCAGCAGAGGGACTCACTCCTCACCATCCCTCAGATTAGCTAACATTAGCTGGGGCCTGGACCAAGTACCCTCCCAGACCAGCCACCCTTATTCACATCCAACAAACCTGAAACAAAACACACCATGCTGGTTTCCCTCTTTATAAAGGAAATAATTGCTCACTGTAGAAAATTTGGAAAAATGGAAAATCAAAAAGGATAACCTGTAAGAGGCCAGATTAGTTCTAAGTGTTGACTAAAACTATTTAAAAAGGATAAAGTGTCCATAACCATAAATCCTGAACTCCCTGTATACACAGGATGTGGCTTTTTACTACTGAAAACATTTTCTACAACTTGTCTTAAAACTACGCCCGAAAAATTCAAATTCCAAAAGAGCGCTTAGATGCAGCCAACTGGCGCCGCGGCGTGACGTCAGCACCGGGAACAGCCCGTCCGGCTCGAGAGCCTGCGGGCCGGTTATTTCCGGACGCAGCTGCTACAGGCCCGAGTCATCCTTACGCACTTCCAACCGCGTCACACGCCCCGCGAGCTTCGCATTCCCGCGCTGCGCAAGAGCAGTCACCTCCACGCGGCGGCGACCGCGGGTCTGCGCGGCGCACAGGATTGACGCAACTATTACGCATGCACGCACCCACGCAGGCGCGTCGCTCTCTCGCCGGCGACGGCGCTGCGTCACGGACCTTCGGGCGGCGCGCTCCCGAGACGACGGAGGCCGCTGCGGCCTCGGCGCTGGCGTTCGTTACCCAGAGCCTAGTCGGCGGCACGATGAGGCGCAGTAAGGCCGACGTAGAGCGATACATCGCTTCGGTGCAGGGCTCTGCCCCGTCACCCCGGGAGGTGAGCGGGCCGGGGCCACGGCCTCCGGGCGGGCCCGCGGCAGCGGCGCCATGGCTCCCGCTGAGGCGCGGCCGGCCGGCGGCGGGCGGGGGACGGGGAGGCGGCGGGCGGGCGTTGGCGCTCTCTGTTTCTCGTCTTCCTGTTTCGTTTCCTGCTCTTCGTTCCCGGCGCTCGGGCGGCCTGGCCTCTACGCCGAGGCGCAGCCGCCCTGCCGCCTCTCACTCACCGCTTTGGAAACTGCTTTCCGGGCATTTTGTTTTTCAGCGGGTCCCGGTGGTTCTGAATTCCTTACGGGCGTTGTTTCTGGGGTAGATTCTTTGGCCTTACGACGACGCTTCTCGGGGTACTTTGCCATCTCCGGGGTAGATAGCTAACTGGGTGCCTAGCGGATCCCGCGGACCTTGATGCCAGAGGGTGGGCGAAGGGGGCGCCGGACCCGGAGTCGCTGCCCAGGGCCGAGTTGCAGCTCCGCCAAGCGCGCGCTATAGGATTCGAGACAACTGCCGCTTATTTCGTTAATAGGTTGGGAGTTAGGGTATCGATAGGAGTTTTTAGGATGTGCCATGATAAACGTTTAGGGCAGTGCTTGGCACGTGGTAAGCTCTCAGTAGATGTGGCTGTTACAGGGACAGTCATTCCAGGTGTTCTGGGCTGGAGCCTATGCGAATAAAGATGTATGAGGAAATTAAAAACAAAACCAGTGGACAGTCAGGATTGTAACGGCACCGTAATAGTGTCTTGGTTACCACATGTTAGGCATATATTATTTTACTTTGTGCTCCCGACAACCCTGTGGCTGTTGGGACCTGGGGAGATTAAAGATACTTTTCCGGGGGCACATGGTAGCTCAGCAGGATTTTGGCAGTGGGTGTGATTTCGTTTCTTTTAGGAGTATGGAGTGGGTTACAGTCTGTGCGTCTGGAGCAGGGGAATAGGTGCCAACCTTCAGATAGTAACTTCAAACTGCTGGCATGGCTGTAAATACAAATGTACCTAACAGAGTCAAAAACGGAAGCTCATTAAACGTTCTCTGCCCCTGAAACTGATGTGGCCGTTTTTTTTTTTTTTCTTCTTCTTCTTCTTAAGCAAGTTTAGAGCTTTTAAGAAATTTTTAGTGGGGACCCTGGCTCTCCAAAGCGTAAAAACCACTGTCTAGACAGGAATTAGAATGTTCTTTGAACTAGGGAACTTTTCCATCAACAAAGAGGAGTGGGCACAAGACTTTAAGGATTGGTTACTATTGTCACCTCTTTTACATTTATAAAGAGTATTATAACCAGATGTTTTTCTTCAGACAAGGAGAAATCATTGACTTTTGAACCTGGGGACTTCAGTGGTATATTGATTAGCAAGTGCAGTAGATAACTTTCGGTCCCAGATAAAGACCTAAAAGAGGTGCTTTAATCATAATGGAAATGTTTAAAATGATAATTCAAGGAGTTAACATCCCTTATCTAGCTATAGTTAGACCATATATTCTGGGAGACAACCCAAAGGTAGGTCCCTGAAATTTAGCAGCCTGATACCTGGATCTCAAGGGCGTAGACCAGGAGGAAAGGCTTCTGGTGGCAGGAGGAGAGGGTTAGGGGACAGCCACTGGGGGACCAATTCCACTTCCTGCAGGAGAAGCGCTTCTGCTGTGGTTGGAGTCACAGTTGTTGTACAAGCTGAAGGATAGCTAATGAACATCAGGAGAAAACTTTGATGTCAGTGTCCTGGAGAGAGACTGCAGGACAAGGTCCTAGGTGGACCTCTAGAGAAGCAGAGAATAAAAAGAATCCCCCAGATTCAGTGGTTTAATATCTGGTGCTAAAATAGCAAACTTTTTATTTGTTTTGTTTCAGTTGCTTCATGGGGCTTCCCTTGTATCTTAGTAAAGAGTCTGCCTGCAATAAAGGAGACCAGGGTTTGATTCCTTTATTCGAGAGGATCCCCTGGAGAAGGAAATGGCAACCCAGTCCAGTATTCTTGCCTGGAGAATCCCATGGACAGAGGAGCCTGGCAAGCTACAGTCTCTGGGGTCACAAGTGTTGGACAAGACTGAAAGATTAAGCACACACACAATAGCAAGACACTGAGGGAGGCCTCAGGTGCAGAGTTGATAAAGGCTTGCTTCTCAGGCGGTCCTGGGGTGGATCTCCAGGAATCGGGGATGGGTGTTCAGAGTTGGAAGGTCCCTTGCCCTAAGGATCCTGGTTAACCTCAAGAAATGAACTGAAACTTTTAAATTAGACTTTGGTAAGAGTATATTAGGTCTTCCTGGCTTCCCAGGTAGATCAGTGGTGAAGAATCCACCTGCCAGTGCAGGAGACTCGAGCTTGATCCCTGTGTTGGGAAGATCCCATGGAGAAGGAAATGACTACCAGTTCCAGTATTTCCTGGGAAATCCCATGGACAGAGAAGCCTGGTGGGCTATAGTCCATGGGGTCCAAAGAGTCGGACATGACTTAGCAACTGAAACAACAAAATAAACAAAAACTTTGGAACACATGACAGTAATGCTGTAATCATAGGTGTGAGTGAAATGACAGAACATGGTGCTTTGGACAGGTTGGGAAGGAGATTATGGAGGGAGCAGAGAAAGTGGCTGTGAAGAGTATAAAAAGATTAGGGTGTATGTACTTGGTACCCAGTTGGGCAGACACTGGCCATGTTGGAACAGACCAGTTTTCTGGGTTATCCAAATTCTAAGTGCTGTGATGGGTCCATAGTCATGTCTTCCCAGGCTTCCACTCATTTCTTTACTTCGTCTTTTGTTTTGCTATTTTCTACTCCTTTACACCTGCTTTTGATTTTGTTAGGACTTCGCAGGTGGTGCAGTTGGTAAAGAATCCTCCTGCCTCCCCAAATGTGGGAAACTCGACTGCATAATTTGTGGTAGTGGGGGACTGCGTTCGCGCTTTCCCCTGGAAAAAAAAAAAAAGAATCCTCCTGCCAACGCAGGAGGTGCAAGTTCCATCCCTGAGTCGGGAAGATCCTCTGGAGGAGGAAATGGCAGCCCACTCCAGTATTATTGCCTGGAAAATTCCATGGACAGAGGAACCTGGTGGGCTACAGTCCATGGGGTCTCAAAGAGTTGGACAAGACTGAGCATACACAACCAACACCTGCTTTTGCTTTTATTGAAAATGTCACTTCATTTTTTTTTCCCCAGATGGCTTCTATTTAGTTTTCTTAGTTTTATATCTAGTTGACTTTCTACTCCACACCCCCGATTTCCTGCTTCTCAGAGGCAGCTTGACAGCTCTTGGTTATTTGTTCTACCTTAAACATCTGTATGTCATACTTCTGAGTAATATACGTATTACAGTTGCTCGTTGAACAGCACAGATCCACTTACATGAAGGGGTTTTTTGGTGTTTTTTCTCGACGAATGCATAGAGCAGTGCTATGGGATCCACGGTTGGCTGAATATGAGGATGTGGAAGCTTGGATATGGAGGAGCCAGGGTTCTGGAGGGAGAGAGAGAGAGAGTGTGTGTGTGTGTGTGTGTGTGTACAAGGGGACGACTGTTAAGTATCCATAGATTTTCAACTGTGCAGAGGGTCAGTGCCCCTAACCCTTGCTTTGTTGATCTACTTTTCCCCATTTTAAACCCTTTCTACTGACAAAAAATGTCTTTACCTAATCTTTAGTTGGGTTGTCAAATCTAAGTTTGAAATGATTTTTTTCTCAATTTTGAGAGCATTGCTGCATAATTGCAGTGTACTATTGGAGGTTATATGTGATTCTTGTTCTTGATAGCCTATAGATTTTCTGGAAGTTTTCTTTCAGTTGACAAACTTATTTCCTTCACTTCTGGAACATCTTGTATTTCATTGAGCATTTTTTCTTTCTCTCCTCTCTCCCTCTTTTTTTTCTGTTATCTTTCTGATGTTCTCATTGACTGAAAGTTGGTTCTGGTTTGGTCATCCACATTTTTCTCTCTTTGTTTCTTCTGTTGTATTTTTTGATAGATTTCCTTTAACCTAACCTTCCAAGAGAACAGGATTAGGAACTCACTGTTGGGTACCTCAACTTTACTTGTCCTCTCTGTAACCCTCGCCCTCACCCTTGTCAGGAATCCACAAATTTGGAGCCCATCAGTTTATAACAAACCCATTAGCTTCACCTTTTTGCAGAGAGTGTATGTGAGAGGGGGAGTCTGTTGACTGTGTAAGGTGAAGGGCAGTGTGGTGTCTCTCGAGTCTGAATGTTCCTGTTTTCAACCCCACATCAGTTGATGCTTAGCAACTTAAGTGAAATCAGGTATTTGCTTCTAGTGGTGTGAAGTGTCATGGAAAGCAGCACTGAGGGAACTGGATTGTCCTGCTATGTAGCATTGGCTGTGCTCCTTACTGACTGTGTATGCTTCAACAAGACACTTAACCTACTGGACTTCAGTTCCCTGTAAAATGAGGCGACTGGAGATAGAAATGATCATGTTTGCCTCAAATTTCATGATTCTGTATATTAGTCTTTAATAATTGTTGTTTAATTATCTAAAGATAATCCTCTTTTAGTGAGATGTGCTGTGCTTAGTCACTCAGGCTTGTCTGATTATTTGCGACCCCATGGACTGCACCTCGTCAGGCTCCCCTGTCCATGGGGTTTCTCCAGGCAAGAATACTGGAGGGGATTGCCATGCCTCCTCCAGGGAATCTTCCCAACCCAGGTCTCCCGCACTGTAGGCAGATTCTTTACCATCTGAGCCACCACCAAGTCATCCTATGTCACCCTTCTCCTCCTGCTTGTCTTTCCCAGTATCAGGCCAAAGTATTGGAGCTTCAGCTTCAACATCAGTACTTCCAATGAATATTCCAGGTTGATTTCCTTCAGGATTGACTTGTTTGAGCTCCTTGCTGTCCAAGGGACTCTCAAGAGTCTTCTCCAACATGACAGCTCAAAAACATCAATTCTTTGGCCCTCAGCCTTCTTTATGGTCCAATTTCCCTCATAGTTCAGTTGGCAAAGAATCCACCTGCAATTCAGGAGACCTTGGTTTGATTCCTGTGTGGGGAAGATCTGCTGGAGAAGGGATGAGCTACCCACTCCCAGTAGTCTTGGGCTTCCCTTGTGGCTCAGCTGGTAAAGAATCTGCCTGCAATGAGGGAGACCTGGGTTCAATCCCTAGGTTGGGAAGATCGTTGGAGAAGGGAAAGGCTGCCCACTCCAGTATTCTGGCCTGGAGAATTCCACGGACTGTATAGTCCATGGTGTTGCAAAGACTCGGACATGACTGAGTGACTTTCACTTTTCTCACATATATACATGACTACTGGAAAAAAAGCTGTAGCTTTGACTATACTGACCTTTGTCAGCAAAGTGATGTCCCCACTTTCTAATATGCTGTCTAGGTTTGTCATAATTTTTCTTCCAAGGAGCAAGCGTCTTTTAATTTCATGGCTACAGTCACCATCTGCAGTGATTTTTGAACCCAAGAAAATAAAGTCTGTCACTGTTTCCATTTTTTCCCCCATCTATTTGCCATGACGTGATGGGACCAGATGCCATGATCTTCGTTTTTTGAATGTTGAGTTTTAAGCCAACTTTTTCACTCTCCTCTTTCACATTCATCAAGAGGCTCTTTAGTTCCTCTTCTCTTTCTGCCATAAGGGTGGTGTCATCTGCATATCTCAGGTGGTTGATAGTTCTCCCAGCAGTCTTGATGCCAGCTTGTGATTCATCCAACCCAGCATTTCCCATGATGTATGCTGCATATAAGCTTATGCAGGGTGACAGTGTACAACCTTGATGTATTTCTTTCTCAATTTTGAACCAGTCAGCTGTTTGATGTCCGATTCTAACTGTTGTTTCTTGATCTGCATACAGGTTTCTCAGGAGGCAGGTAAGGTGGTCTGGTATTCCCACTCTTTAAGAATTTTTCCGAGTTTGTTGTGATCAACACAGTCAAAGCTTTCAGCGTAATCAATGAAGCAGATGTTTTTCTGGAATTCTCTTACTTTTTCTGTGATCCATTGGACTTTGGCAATTTGACCTCTGGTTCCTCTGCCTTTTCTAAATCTAGCTTGTACATCTGGAAGTTCTCAGTTCACATACTGGTGGAGCCTAGCTTGAAGGATTTTGAGCACTAACTTGCTAGCATGAGAGATGAGCGCAGTTGTGCAGTAGTTTGAGCATTCTTTGGCATTGCCTTTCTTTGGGATTGGAATGAAAACTGATCTTTTCCAGTCCTGTGGCCACTGCTGAGTTTTCCAAATTTGATGGCATATTGAGTGCAGCACTTTCACAGCATCATCTTTTAGGATTTTAAATAGCTCAGCTGGATTTCCGTCACCTGCAGTAGCTTTTTTCATCATGATACTTCTTAAGGCCCACTTGACTTCACACTCCAGGATGTCTAACTCTAGGTTAGTGATCACACCATTGTGGTTATCTAGGTCATTAAGTTCTTTTTTTTCTGTCAGTTCAGTTCAGTCGCTCAGTCGTGTCGACTCTGCGACCCCATGAACCACAGCATGCCAAGCCTCCCTGTCCATCACTAACTGCCGGAGTCTACCCAAACCCATATCCATTGAGGCGGTGATGCCATCCAACCATCTCATCCTCTGTCGTCCCCTTCTCCTCCTGCCCTCAATCTTTCCCAGTATCAGGGAAATATTTTTTTGTATAGTTCTGTGTATTCTTGCTAGCTCTTCTTATATCTCCTGCTTCTGTTAGATCCATACTATGTCTGTCCTTTATTGTGCTCTACTTTGCATTAAATGTTCCCTTGGTATCTCTAATTTTCTTGAAGAGATCTGTAGTCTTGCCCATTCTGTTGTTTTCCTCTATTTCTTTGCATTGATCACTGAGGAAGGCTTTCTAATCTCTCCTTGGCATTCTTTGGAACTCTGCATTCAGGTGGGTGCATCTTTCCTTTTCTCCTTTGCTTTTTGCTTCTCTTCTTTTCTCAGCTATTTGTAAGGCCTCCTCAAAACTGCGATTTTGCCTTGTTGCATTCTTTTTCTTGGGGATGGTTTTGATCACTGTCTTGTTCAGTGGTACAAACCTCCGTCCATAGTCTGCACACTATCAGATCTAATCCCTTGAATCTGTTTGTCACTTTTTTTTTTAACTCTGTTTGTCGCTTCTACTGTATAATCGTAAGGGATTTTATTTTGGTCCTACCTGAAAGGCCTAGTGGTTTTTCCTGCTCTCTTCAATGTAAGTCTGAATTTTGCAGTAACAGTCGTGTGATCTGAGCCACTTATATTAATCTACTGTCTGTATAGACCACATTTTGTTTATCCCTTTATCTGTTGAAGGACACTTGAGTTGTTTCTGCCTTTTGGCTATTGTGGGTAACGCTGCTGAGAACATGGGTGTGCAGATATCTATTTGAGATTTTGTTATTAACTCTTGAATTTGTACCCATGAGTAGAATTGCTGGGTTGTAATCTGTGTTTAGATTTAGATAAATTGCAAACTGTTTTCCATAGTGGCAGCACCATTTTTTATCTCCATCAGCAGTGTAAGAGGATTTCAATTTCTCTACATTCTTTTTTTTTTTCTTCTTTTTAAAATTAGAGCCATCCTGGTAGGGGTTTTTTATTGTGGCTTTGATTTGCATTTTCCCGATTACTAATAATGTTGAGCATCTTTGCATGGCTTATTGGTCATTTGCATATCTTTAGTGCAGTAGCTACCTAAGCCCTTTGCTTTGGGCTTTTTAATTGAATATTTGTCTGTTATTGAGTTGTAGAAATACTTTATATATTTTGGATATAATTTCCAAATGTTTTTTCTCATTCTATAAGTTTTCCTTTCACTTTTTTTTGTAATGTCAGTTGATGCAAAACGTTTTTAATTTTAATGAATCTCATTTACCTGTTGTTTCTTATGTTTTTGGTGTTATATCTAAGAGTACATTGCCAAATGTGAGCTAACGGAGATTTAACCCTATGTTTTCTTCTGAGAGTTTTGTTAATTTTGGTTCTTAATGTTGACCCATTTTGAGTTAGTTTGTATACATGGTGTGAGGAAGGTATATAGATGGTGTGAGGAAGGGGGTGTGATTTCATTCTTCTGCACGTGGAAAATCAATTGTATCATCACCGTCTATTGAAGAGACTGTTCTTTTTCCACTGAATAGACATGGCATGCTTGTCAGAAATTAATTGTCCATAGCTTTATGGGTTTGTTTCTGAACTCTCAATTTTGTTTAGTTGGTCTATATGTCTCTCCTTAGGTCAGTGGCATGTTGTTTTGATTGCTGGAGTCTTATACTAAGTTTTGCATTGGGGAAGTGGTATGTCTTTCAACTTCATTCTATTTCTAGAGTGTGTTTGGGGCCCCTTATAATACCATATGAATTTGAGGATTGACCTTTCTATTTCTTCAAAAAAGGCTGTTGGAATTCTCATGAGATTGCATTGAATCTGTAGATTCCTTTGGGTGGTATTCACCCATTTGTAATATTAGGTCATCCTATTCATGAACACACCTTTCCGTTTATTTAGGTCTTTAATTCCTTTCAGCAGTGTTTTAAATTTATCAGCATACAGGTTTTTTGCCTCCTTGGTAACTTTACTCCCAGGTATTTGATTCTTTCATAAGCTTTTGTGACTGAAATTGCTTTATCAGTTCACTCTTCGGCTTGTTCAGCACAGCTGACCGTTGTGTGCTAATCTTGTGTCCTGCAGTGTTGCTGGATTAGCTTTTTAGCTATAGTAGTTTTCTTGTGAATTTTTTGGGACTTTATATAGGATTGCATCATCTATGGATATTGATAGTTTTGCTGCTTCCTTTCAATTCAGTTTTGTTCTGTTTTTGTAATTTCTTTCCTGTCTAAAATTCTTCTGATTAAAATTTCCAACTCAGTGTTGAATAGAAGCACCGAAAGCCATTCCTGATCTTAAGGGGAAAGCCTTTAATCTTTCATCATTGAGTGTGGTGTTGCTATTGATGGTGTTTAGTCGCTAAGTCATGTCTGACTTTTTGTGACCCTGTGGACTATAGCCTGCCAGAAATCCTCTACAAAAGTCCCTCTGTCCATGGGATTTCCCAGGCAAGGATACTGTAGTGGGTTACCATTTCTTTCTCCAGTGGATCTTCCCGACCCAGGTATTGAACCTGCATCTCCTGCTTGGCAGGCAGATTCTTTACCACTGGCACCACCTGGGAAGCCCTGCACATGATGTTAGCTGTGATCTCTTCATTAATGACCTTTATCATGTTGAGGAAAATTCTGAAAGAGATGGGAATACCAGACCACCTGACCTGCCTCTTGAGAAACCTGTATGCAGGTCAGGAAGCAAGAGTTAGAACTGGACATGGAACAACAGACTGGTTCCAAATAGGAAAAGGAGTATGTCAAGGCTGTATATTGTCACCCTGCTTATATGCAGAGTACATCATAAGAAACGCTGGGGTGGAGGAAGCACAAGCTGGAATCAAGATTGCTGGGAGAAATATAAATAACCTCAGATATGCAGATGACACTACCCTTATGGCAGAAAGTGAAGAAGAACTAAAGAGCCTCTTGATGAAAGTGAAACAGGAGAGTGAAAAAGTTGGCTTAACGCTCAACATTCAAAAAACTTAAGATCATGGCATCCAGTCCCATCACTTCATGGCAAATAGATGGGGAAACAGTGGCTGACTTTATTTTTCTGAGCTCCAAAATCACTGCAGTTGGTGATTGCAGCCATGAAATTAAAAGACGCTTACTCCTTGAAAGGAAAGTTATGACCAACCTAGACAGCATATTAAAAAAGCAGAGACATTACTTTGCCAACAAAGGTCCGTCTCGTCAAGGCTGTGGATTTTCCAGTAGTCATGTGTGGATGTGAGAGCTGGACTATAAAGAAAGCTGAGCACCAAAGAATTGATGCTTTTGAACTGTGGTGTTGGAGAAGACTCTTGAGAGTCCCTTGGACTGCAAGGAGATCAGTCCTGGGTGTTCATTGGAAGGACTGATGTTGAAGCTGAAACACCAATACTTTGGCCACCTGATGCGAAGAGCTGACTCATTTGAAAAGACCCTGGTGCTGGGAGGGATTGGGGGCAGGAGGAGAGGGGGACGACAGAGGATGAGATGGTTGAATGGCATCACCGACTCAATAGACATGGGTTTGGGTAGACTTCGGGAGTTGGTGATGTACAGGGAGGCCTGGCGTGCTGCGCTTCATGGGGTCGCAAAGAGTTGGACACGACTGAGCAACTGAACTGAACTGATCATGTTGAGGATATTCTTTGCTTTCTGAGAGAATCAGTTTTCTGAGAGTTTTTATCATGAATGAATGTTGGATTTTGTCACATACTGTTTTCCTTTTGATGGCACTTGACATGGTCTTGCAGTTTATTGCCTTTGTTCTTTTAATGTGATGTATTAGTTAACTCATTGTCTTGTATGAAATCAACCTTGCATTCCTCGGACAAAAATTCCTGTTGGTTATGGTGTATAATAGTTTTAATGTGTTCTTGGTTCATTTTGCTGAGAGTACTTTGTGGAAAATTAGAGTTAAATTTTTTTTTAGTAGACTTTAGAACAGTTTCAAGTTCAGAGCAAAATTGTAATGAAGGTAATTTTCCCACATTCGTCCTGCCTGCCCCAGTGTCAGCATTTCCCACAGAATAGAACACTTGTTACAGTTGATGAACTTAAATATTTTCATCCAAAGTCCATGGTTTACCGTAGAGTTCACTCTTGGTGGTGTACAGTCATGGGTTTTGACAAATGTATAAAGACATGTATTCATTGTTATTGTGTCATACATAGTAGCTTCGCTGCCCTAAAGATCCTCTGTGTTGTGCTGTTCGTACCTTCTTCTCTGCAGGCCCAGGCTACCACTAACGTTTTTACTGTCTACGTAGTTTTGCCTTTTCCAAAATGTAATATAGTTGGAATCCTAAGAATGTAGCCTTTTCGGATTGGTTTAAGTTTCCTTCATGTCTCTTTATAGCTTCATTGCCATCTGAAATACCACCTGTTGCGGCTCTGTTGTCCTGCCTAGATGGGATTCTTAGAAGCATTCAGTCAGAACCTCACTGATGTTCTGTTTGACTAGGTTGCTCCTCAGGCAGACTGTATGCCCGCATTGTCTGAACCATGGTTCCTCTTATTCTGAGGAGGCTTATTAAGGAAACAACCATTATCATTATAGTAAAACCAACCTGTCTCATGAAGGTCTGAACCCAGTTTACATTGAGTGCAGATGTAAACACAGTTCTGTTACTGAGTGAATGATCCAGTGGTAGATGAGTTTCTCTACAAGCATAGCAAGACATGACCAAAAGTGAGTTCTTTCAATGTTTGACTGCCTAAAGCCAGTATGGTAACTTTTCTGATAACCTTAGCTTAAAACTAAAAAGATAAAAAGGATTGGGAGAACCCACTTTCAGGGTCTTTAATCCTAATGAAAACCTAGATAAAATGAGTTTTTCCTGTTTGCTTCACTGGAATTTTCACTCTCTACTCAGCTTGGTTTAAGATATACTTGTGTGATGCTCTGATAGGTGTACTGGACCTAACCGCCATGGTGTGCAGGGGAGGTGAGTGGCGCTGGGGGCCCTCCTCTCGCTCTGCTCTTCGTGTCTTTTCCTGTGCAGACATGAGGCATGCACGCCCAGCCGGGTGCTCTTCCTCAGCTGATCCTCAGACTCACTGCCCCTAGCTATCCTTTGACTAGGTTAGTGAGAATCTTGGTCATGAATTCATATATGACTCTGATTGGATGACGAAGCGTTGGCTACCTGAAGAAGAATCATAGTTACTCTGCCATTTATTTGACTTCATTGAATTTCTTCACTCTGACGTTGAATGTACTGGGCAGAAACCGTCTCATATCAGTACCTACTGTTACCTTTGTTTAAATTAAACAGATTGCTCAGGGCTGCCCCATTTGGACAGTTGCATTCTGGTTTTAGTCACTGGTTTTAGACCATAGCATGCATGGGGCAGACAAGGTAAAGTTAGAGAGCTAGGCAGATGCCATGTTATGCTAGTCTTTGGTGAGAAATAGGGATATTTTCAAAGTGTAATGGAAGCCAAAAAAGGGTTTACAGTTTTAAATACACAGTGTCATTTGTGTTATGTTTTGACAAATTAACTTTGAGAGGGAGACAGGAATAGCCATTTCAGTCATCCCACAGAGAGGTGATAGCAGGCCTGGACTTTGACAGTAGCAGTAGAGATGTAGAAAAATGTGGACTGAGATAACCCAGAAGGTAGAACTATCACATCTTGATCATTTGCACATAAATTTAGAGCTCAGGAGAATCAAAGACACATATCTGGGAGTCAGGGTAGTCCTCAGTGAGATGGATTATATATCCCAGATGAGACAGTCTGAGAGAGAAGAGGAGCTGGAGAGGGAATGACCACCATGATAGAAGTGAAGTGAGGAGAACCTGTGTTTGTTGAAGACATGAGAAGAGTGTTTCAGGAAGATGGGTGCCATTCAGGAGTGTCTTCTGTAGAGTTCATAAAAAGGAGAAAATGGAAATACTTCATAGTAAACAGTGAAGAGGTGTTAAATTTTTGCAGTTCACCTGCCCCAGGTAACCACTTCTGCACATTAATCAGGTTTCTAGTCAAATATCCCCCTTCCCAAGACCTTCCCTGACAAGCCTGTCTCTTTCCCATTGTATAAAATATGTGATGCCTTGTCTGTGCGCCTCCACCCTCACCAGCTGAGGGAGGAGAAACTCCCAGCTAGATAGGCACTGTTAGGGTGCCTGTGCTTTTTGGGATAAGTACTGATTGTAGCTTTGTCAAAATGTGGTGTTCTGTAGAGAACTGATGAGGTGCTGTAAGAGCATTCTGTCCTGCCTCCATGGAGATTACTGTCTGCTTCTCACCCTTCCTGAAGTGCAAGCTTCCTGCTTGAAGACAGACTTTGTTTACTGCCAATTCCCCAGCACTCAGAATGATGCTTGGAGACTAGTAGGCACAGCAACATCTAACATCCATATTTTTTAGAAATAAAATCAGTAAATGAAAACATTGCTTTTTTCACATAATACATTGATTTTTATTTTTCTGTGTCCTTCTGTCATTTTCAAAAAAAGTTGTTTGATGCTCTGTACTTTAATCATGTGTGTATGACACCATCTGGTGTGCTCCAGCATTCTGGACTTTGGAGTCTGTAGACATAAAAGAACCAGGGTGTGGACTTGGATTATTAGCAGGAGAATTAATACCAGGAGAGGCAAATTTTATTTCTGTCTGTCTAACTCTTTGAGTGTAAGATAATGGTCTGTGGAGAGGTCGGTAACTGGACCCGGAAGCCCCAGTGCCTCAGCCGCTCTGCAGTACTTTGTTCTTCTTCCCCCATAAAGGCGTGCACATGGCAGGAGAAGTGAGGTCTCTCTCTGGTGTACTTCTCCGCCAGGAAAGTGGGTTCTGTCTGTTTACTTAGCTGTAAAGTGAGAGGAACACCACACGGTTCCTAAGGTTTCTTGCTGATATATAAGTTCTTAATTTCTGATGTCATCTTGTCTTGTTTTTCTTAAATTTCTTTGATGTTTCATGAGAATTAGACGTAGTTTCATGATTCTAGAACATGTGTGCATTTCTCCAGGCAGTTTTTACCTTTTAAGTGCTAGGTTGCTTGTGTGCTCAGTCTTGTCCAACTCTTTGTGACCCCATGAACTCTAGCCCACCAGGCTCTTCTGTCCATGGGATTTTTTTCAGTCAAGAATACTGAGTGGATGTTAACATTGTTACAACAGATTTTAATTCTTATGAAAAATATGCAAAATTTGAAATACGAAGAATAAAATAATTCTTAATTTTTTTTTTAGAAGTCAATGAAAGGATTCTATTTTGCAAAGCTGTATTATGAAGCTAAAGAATATGATCTTGCTAAAAAGTAAGTATCAAACTGTCAACTTGCCTTAAGTCTAAAACCAGGGCCTTTTCTTATGTTCTTCTTTGAAATGGATAAAAATGGGTCTTTTAGCAGTTCTTCCTAAGTATGTCCTGGAAATGAGGGATTCATCCCTCAGATTGATGGTGAGGACAAGAGTGGATTATGTGAAGATTGAGTCTAGAATGATGCTTTCTACATGCTGGCTGCTTGTCCCTACCTCGGGCAAGAAATCATCTGGCATTAAACTTTCTCTAGAGATTGTTTTAGGTTAGAATAAAAGAGAACCATGCTTACATCTTGATTTCTTCCTGGTTAGCTATCTGCTACTTCCATCAGCTAGAAAATAGCAGTGAGTATAAGGTTAAACTAATTGCTGGGCGGGAGAATAGCTTGTGTCAGAGATAACTTTAGTTGACTACTAGTGAGTGATCCTCCAAGGCCAAGAAGGCTGTTGATCTGATCTCCTGATTTTCAGTAGCTTAAAGCTGGAAATTAAGAGGGAGGTAGGCTATTGAAGGCATTGATGGGAAGATGAAAATTTTGATAAGAAAATGTTAGCACCTTTATTGACCTAGCAGCTATAGTTCCTTACTTTATAAAATGACACTTTTTCCTCCAGTGTTAATCTGTGCTCTGATTCTTCCTGTGATAACGTTCACTGGGCCTAGAAGATCCTTGTTTGTAGTCAAGTCATCTGCATTTGGTGGTATACTGAGTGACTCCTGTGCAGTCCCCTTAGATGTTATTGTTTAAAAGATAAACAGAAAAAAAAAGAGAGAGAGAGAAAAAAAAAAAGATGAACAGATTATCTTAGTGTTTGTTTGGGAATTAGTGCTCTTTAGTGTTTTGCATTATGATAACTTAAAGGTTTAGTGTAATCACTTTGTAATTTCTCTGCAAAACTTTGTAGTGCTTTACCAAAGTGTAATAGAAAAAAAGGTAACTTATGTGTTCATTTCTTATGAGTGGATAGCACTGAGGAAAACTTGGTGAATGTAGCGTTTAATGACAAAGTGAGTGTGTCCTTGACTTTGTGTGTGTGTGTGTGTGTCTAGGTGCTGTTGACTTTGTGTGTGTAGGTGCTCTTTACTGTGTGTCTAGGTACTATCAACTCTGTGTGTGTGTATGTCTAGGTGCTGTCGACTGTGTGTGTGTGTGTGTGTGTAGATGCTGTCGACTTTGTGTCTAGGTGCTGTCGACTGTGTGTGTGTAGATGCTATCAACTTCGTGTCTAGGTGCTCTTGACTGTGTGTGTGTGTGTAGGTGCTATCGACTTTGTGTCTAGGTGCTGTTGACTGTTTGTGTGTGTGTGTGTGTGTCTGTGTAGGTGCTGTCGACTTTGTGTCTAGGTGCTGTTGACTGTGTGTGTGTGTCTAGGTGTTGTCTGTTTCTTCCTGTGGATGCTCCTGAATTTCTTCGTACTCTGCTCTAAGTAAATAGTGGTGTTTATCAGAAAACAGTAGTAATTAGTTTAGTGGTTGCTTAGCATAAAGTATTTTCTCTGCATTTAAACACAGTTCTAAATGTGGTATTTTAAAGATTGTTTTTATATTATTATTTCTGAACAGATATATATCTACATATATTAATGTGCAAGAAAGGGATCCCAAAGCTCACAGATTTCTCGGTCTTCTTTACGAAGTGGAGGAAAACATAGAGAAAGCTGTTGAATGTTACAAGGTAAACTGTATAAGGTTAGAACATAACCACACACATAATGTCCAGGTTAATTTATGTAGTAAATAATTCAGGTATGTTTTATGGATGTCTTGAAAACAAGCACTCATATCATCATACTATTAAGCAAAAAAGCTTGAAACAGATTTTAAAATATTTGGCCCAAAGAGTGCCAAAGTATTTTGTCATGGAGAGGTTAGCACTTGGAAAAGAATATTAACACTTGTAAATTTTAAGTTTACTATAGTGAGAAATGCATGGTTCCTTTCCTTCCCTCCTTCCTTTTCTTTTTTGCATTTACCAAATAAATTTTTATTCATTTTCAAAAAACTTGCAGACAGTTTAATTTTAACAACTTTGAAGTAACGTGTTGTCATTTAGAAATAGTTTGTAATGGAGTACTTGTTAAGTTTTTAAATTTTGTGTATGAGTGAATAGACTTTAGGAATCCTACTAATTTCTTAATTGTTTTTGGTATCAGCGTTCAGTGGAATTAAACCCAACACAGAAAGATCTTGTGTTGAAGATTGCAGAATTGCTCTGTAAAAATGACGTTACCGATGGAAGAGCTAAATACTGGGTTGAACGAGCAGCTAAACTTTTTCCAGGAAGTCCTGCAATTTATAAACTAAAGGTAAAAAAAAACTAAAGAAAACAAAGCATATAATAAAAGCAGGTGGAGAAAAGTTAAAGACGCAGCTATTGCTAGTACTTGGAATTTAAATGACTTAAGTAGTAAGCTGTAAACTGGCGTGGTGGGGAGGGGGATGGGATCCTAGGGGTGTAGACCTTTAGTTGTAGGGGTATAGACCGTTACTGTATATAAGTCTGGGGGTGTGACATAGGAGCTGTGACCCTTGGCAATAGTACTGCAGTGTGCGTGAGGCAGAGTAAGTGTCACTGGGCGGTGATGGCCATCCACAGGGTATGAGGTCACAGTGTGCTGTTTCACTAGGAACCCGTTTGCTTTCCAAGTGGCATCTCATCTACCTTCACAGTGGTTACTGTTTTAGGGACTCTGCTGTTCCTTAGCTATTAGTGGATGGTGGAGCT
This sequence comes from Cervus elaphus, assembly GCF_910594005.1. Lineage (NCBI taxonomy): Eukaryota > Metazoa > Chordata > Mammalia > Artiodactyla > Cervidae > Cervus > Cervus elaphus. The sequence continues at coordinate 60,021,263 of NC_057825.1, forward strand.
GAGATTTATTATAAATTGCGCTCTGTCTGGTATAAAAGTTTCACTTCATGGGGTGAAAATTACCCAGAAGATGACAGTTTTAAAGAACCATTATATAAATTTGGTAAAGACTGTGTTATAGGATAGTGAGGTTTTTAAGCAGAAGTTAAAAGTTTCTCTAGTGTATTATAAGTGACTACTAAAAGTGATAGAAATTTGTTGCTAATGTATTAACTGGCTCTTCATGTTATTCTTTACTGAGTGAAATATAGTTTACTAGGAGACTTTTTGGAGAAAGACTTTCCAAAATTTGCTAGACAAACAGAATTTTAACTGTAATTTTAATTGTCTATTGGTCCCCCCTGCTGTGCAACTTGTTTGATCTTAGTTCCCCAACCAGGGATTGAAACCAGGGCCCCTGCAGGAAAAGTGGGGAATTCTCATTTACATTGTTTTTATCCCTCATTTATACGTGTTTGCAATAGAATTCTTAAATGTTTTTTATTGAAATAATTATAGATTTTTCTCAGGAAGTTGCAGAGGTCGTACAGACAGGTCTTGAGTGTGCTCCATCCAATCAGAAACAGAATTTCCCCCGAAAGTACATGGTTCAATGGTGGTTCCATCTTGGTGGGATTGTTGAACAGTCACCACAGGGTTTGGCATGGGTGCAGTACCCGTGTAGTCCTTGTTCCACCTGTCACGTGTAGACATGCATATCCAGCACTGCATCACCATGGGGGTGTCTCTCATGCCTCCGTTTCTGTGATCACATCCACCTCTTCTTCCCATCATCCTTAGCTTCTGCCAACTGGTAATTTGTTCTCTGTCTTTATAATTTGTAACTAAAAAATGTCATATGAATAGAAGCAGGCATCATGTGACCTTTTGCAGTTGGCTCTTCATTCTGCATGGTGCCCTTGAGACCTTTCAAGTTGTGTGTATCAGGATAGGTTCCTTGCTTTTTGCTGAGTAGTATGTCCTCATACAGGTGTGTTCCACCATTGAACCATTTACTTTGGGAGGAAATTCTGTGTTTCCAATTTTTAGCTATTACATATCAGGTGTAAAACAATTGTGTACAGATTTTTAAATCAAAAGTGTCTTTAAAAGCCCTGGAGATTAAATACTAGTAACATTTTTTTTTTCTCCCTGTGATAAGCACCTGGGTTTTAAGTATTAATCAAAAATGTTGTTTCATAGTGCAGATTTGTTTCCCTTATTAGTATCTTTGTTTCATGCCTCAAATATAATTTTTCATTGGTCCTGACTTTCTTCGTTGGCCACAAGAGTCCATTCCGTTTGGTGACAGTGGTGTTATAGACCATGTGTCTAATGGGAGGGGATTGTTTTCTTGCAGTATAACAAAAGTTTAATTGTTGGTGAAGCATCCTGATTTTCTTTAATGACTTTAAAAGTAATGTTGTTTAAAACTAATAAATCTTATGTCAGATATTTTTCCTGGAACTTTTGGCCTAGAAATCCATGAAATTTGTAACTATTAAGCAGAGTACTTCTGTTTTTCCTAGAAGTTGAGGCTTACTTAAGATTAGTTTTTTAGCACTTCTTTAATGAACAAAAATATCATTGATAGGAAGGCTTTCTTTTGGGTTTGAGAGTAAAGTTTTTGAAAAACATCTGAAATGGTGCTGGTCTTTTACCTAATTTTAAACATGTAATTGATGTCTAGGGCTTCTTTGAAGTTATAGACCAGGTGTAAATTTATGGAACTGGTCCAGGAGGAGATTGATGACAGCACCACTGGGCGGTGGGCAGGAGGTGAGTGCAGGAAGGGGAAGTGAAGCTTACAGGCCGTGGCTTCCACTTTCTCTGTGGAGGATGAGCGGAGATCCTAAAGAGAGGGTCAGAGGAAAGAGGAGTATGAAGTGAACTCTTCAGGGAGTGGAGAAAATGAGTCTTTAGAAGTAAACTAGGACTTTTTTCTAGGCATTGCCAGTCTGATGGTTTAAGATTATAAAGGTGAATCAGTTGGCCTGGTTGTAATTCCCCATGCTTCCAGATGCCCTTCACATGCTCATCTGTTAGTGCACTGGGGTGGAGACTGCCCAGATGGGGGCTTCCAGGGAGGGGCAGAGAGACATAACTGAGGGCTCTATCTGTAAGTAGGGAGTCATTGGATGCAAGACTCTGGTGTTTTAGCTTGACAGGGAAGGAAAGTGTATGTGTGTGTTTTATGGAAAATTAAAAGGACCTTTTCATGCAGTAGAGACAGAAGATGCAGCAGTGAGGCTGTGCTAGCCCCAGGGCAGTGAGAGAATGAGAGGGTTGCTGTGGTCTGAGTGGTTTGTTCAGAGTATGGATTTTGCCACATGGATGGCTGAGGCTGGTGTGGAGTGGTGAAGGTGAAGCTGTGAAACAACAGAGTGGCCAGGCTCTCCTGTGTCTTGTGCTGCTTGTAGTGATGTATCTTAAGGATGAACGAGGGTAGTTCTATTCCAGGTGCTGATAAGGAGGAGTGGGAGGCGTGACCAGGTAGCACATCCTTTAGTAAAATGTTATAAACAGTTTTGGGGGAGGAGGGGCATGATCAGGCGATGATGCTGGGAGTGAGTCGGTCACCACCTCCTCCACCTGTACGTGGACTAGTGGATAAGTGATGGCAGCTGTCTTGGAATGGCACTGTCGTTCAGTAAGGGAAAGGTGACGACCAAGGAGATGGTGGCACAGTAGGAGCTCCACAGTGGGGAAGTGGGAGCGGGGACTGAGCAGCCTTGAGATCCAGAGCACATGGAGGGTGAGGACACGTGGGTGCAAGGGTCCCTTCTGGTCATGACAGGGGCATGCAAGGATGTTCTGAGCTGAGTCCAGGCCCTCCTGCTGCTCTGTAGTCCCAGATGTTTCTCTCCATGTATTTTCTGGAGGTTTAGCTTCTGGAAGTGACTAACGGCGCTAATGAGGTATATAGGGTGGGAATTGACTAAAGCCAGACACAGTGGGATGGTACTCATAGGAGCCATGATGTTTTTAAAATTGCACAGATGATTCTCTGATTAATGGTTCTTTATAAATAGGAACAGCTTTTAGATTGTAAAGGTGAAGATGGATGGAATAAACTTTTCGACTTGATTCAGTCAGAACTTTATGCAAGGCCTGATGATGTACATGTGAACATCCGACTGGTGGAGCTGTATCGCTCCAACAGCAGGCTGAGGGATGCTGTGGCCCACTGCCACCAGGCTGAGAGAAACACAGCCCTGCGCTCAAGTTTAGAGTGGAATTCCTGTGTGGTACAGACCCTTAAGGTAGGTAAGGGCTGTTGGGTCTCACAATTACCATATATCCCTTTGTATTTAACCACTGCCCTCCATGACCTAAGTCTCTTTCGTTTATGTGTAGCAGCTGTGAAATGAGCTGATTTTACCAGCATGATTTCAATTTACAATGAGCGGATTCAAGAGATAAATATGAGAAATACGTTTGTGTATTTTTTGGTGTTTTTGTAGGCTGATCTAAAACCAACATGGGTTTTCAGCCTGTGAATGGGCAAAGGGGTTTGTAGTCCTAAAACACTTGAGTTTTGTAACACATGATACAGTTTTGTAACTTAGAGTTCTTTTTGCACTACAGGAATACCTGGAATCTTCACAGTGTTTGGAGTCTGATAAAAATAACTGGCGAACAACCAGTCAGGACTTACTTATAGCCTATGCTAACCTGATGGTTCTCACGCTGTCCATGAGAGATGCGCAGGAGAGCAGAGAATTACTGGAGAGGTAGGCCGACCTAGAGAGAGCACTTCAGTGTAAATTACAGATGTCTGTGTTCATTCGTCTAAACAACTTAATGTCATTATTTTTTCTGTAATGTCCAGAGGTAATACTTAATAACATGGTGAACTACTTAGAAGGAACCCTCTTTGGGGGCAGTATTATAATTGGTTTTGTGACACTCTGATTCTTAGAGAACTCTATTACTGTTCTTTGTTAAGTTACTCTTGTAATTAAGCGTCTAGTTTTGGCACGCTTAGTAAAGAGTTGAGCCTGAAAATGCACATCCTTGTTGCTCTTCCGTAATTCTGAGGACCAGTGTCTCCACTTGATTAAAATAAATTCCATTGAACAGACATGTCACTTGGATTTGTATGTCAATTTAGAGCTCGTAGGCTAAGCCAGGCTCACCGCCTGCTTGTGAGTGGGGCTCCCCTGACACAGCCGTCCTCCTGCTATGTCAGCTGTGTGCTCACGCACTGCAGCGGTGGAGGCGAGCCCTGTGGCAGAGCTGCTGTGCCCTCAGAGCCACATCAGCATGGGGTCCGTGATGGACAAGGTTGCTGCTCCGTGGTGCACACTCTCATTCTGAAAAGTAATGGTTCCTCCCCCATCTGACACGGCAGGGAGTTCTTTTCACTGGGGTGTAGGAAAGTAAGTCGTTTTCTTGAGGAAGTACTTGGTGTCTTCATATGGGTAGTATGAGGGAGTAGCCAAAAAGACTCAATCAAACTTCTGATGATTTTAGAAAATATTTAGGATTAGGGGGAAGTGGACATGGTTATATACTTAAAAACTTTTGGTCCCATGAGAAAGTGGTGAGAAAGATGATTTCTTAGTGCTATGATACTACTACTACACATACCCCTTTTAGGAGTCTTGACACCTTCTTCAAGTTCCAGAAATTCACAGGCTAGAAGAAATAATCTGTTGCTCAGATTTCTTATTATAATCTACTTCAAAATCATTGTTCACATTTCTATTAAGTGTTTGCTTTTGATTTTCTTAGAAAATGAAGATTCTGAGGACCATTAGGATTAAAAAGTACTGATTAGTATGTAGATTACAAATAACAGAATTATAATTAACTTAACTCTGTAGTTAAACATATAGTAAAAGCAGTTTTTGTATTAATAATGCATGTGTCTTAGTTGTTTACTTATAATGTGAAATGGCATGTTTATTTTGAGAAATTTCAACTTTGAATTAAATAATGAAACTATATGATGGAGAAGATGTTTTGGAATAAGACATTTTGGAGGTTAAGCTTGAAATATAGGAAGTATGTCGAATAACACGAAGCACTCAAAGATTCATAATTCATAAAACAGAATGGATTGTTGGGAGTTAGGTGTGGAAGGTGATGCTTGAAGTAAATTCCTTTCTCAATTTTATTTAGAATTAAATAATGACACGGAATTATTCACAATGCAGTAGTTTAACACCTGTTTTAATACTTTAATATTCCAGTTTCGATAGCGCTCTTCAGTCTGTGAAGTTTTGTGCAGGTGGAAACGAGGATCTCTCAGCTACGTTCCTGGAAGTGAGAGGACATTTCTACATGCATGCTGGGTCGCTGCTGCTAAAGATGGGCCAACACAGTGACGTGCAGTGGCGCGCGCTCTCGGAGCTGGCTGCGCTCTGCTATCTCATAGCCTTCCAGGTAATCGCTCCCTGTCTGGCATGCCCTTGACCTTTCAGTAAAACTTGATTGTACTTCACATGGGGTATGTCCTGGTATGTGGTGAAAATGGGAAGAAGTATGTACAAAGTTAAAATGAAATACTTTGATGGGGAAAAGAATAACAAGATTTCTTAATATACGGTACTAGTGAGGCGGGTGAAACAGGTACACTGAAGCATTGCCGGTGGCAGTTGGCATTGCTTTGACTGTTTGGAAGATCATTTTGAAGAATTTGATCTTTTTACTGTACCATTTCTGGGAACCTGTAAGGAAATAGTCTCAAGTATAGATAAAACATCATTCAAAAAGATACATAGATACAAGATACATAACTTGGATGAAAATCTAATCAGTAAGTTAGTTTTGGGGCACAGTTGCATAAGCTATTATAGAAGGCTGTTTACCGTAACTTTTAACATGTTAATTGGAAACTTAATTTTTAATATATATACAACATTAACAGTATATTTACTACACGGCTGCATACTTATTCATCCTCGGAAACATGAAACAACTTTATGCATAGAAAGTGACATGAAGAGAATATGCCAGAATGTGAACCTTTGTCTTTAGATAATGAGATGTTTTAGATGTTTTTAGATAATGACATGAGGGCTCTTGCCCTCCCCTCATCCATTTTTGCAGTTTTAATGTTTTCTTTCGTGAGCTTGCATCATTTCTGAACTGAAAAGAAATGAAGAGTCTTCCACAAAGTGAATTATGCCTAGCTTGTAGAAATTGTTAGCTTTAAAGAATAATCGTTTGCTTGAGAGAAAGAAAAAGGGTTTCACTGTAAAATGACTGTTGGAGGATGTTGCTCTTTGTAGTTCATATCACTTGGGCCTTTTAAAACCTGTTAAGGTGCAGTCCACAGTGCTGCTGTTAGCTCAGCAGAAGCATTTTGTTCATAAGGAATTTATTGGTGAAAAGTAGTGAAGTTAATGAAGTTTGCTAATCTGTACAAGCACTAAAGTGTTCTTATGATTAATATTTTTATAGCATTATCAAGTAGCCGCTCTCTTTAATGGAAATTGAAATGTATTAAATTTTTTAAATGGGTATTTTTATGTTGACACAGTCAACTGCTGTAAACATTGGCCTTTTAAAAATTGAAGTATTGTTGATGTACAATATTTTATAGGTTACAGGTATGTAGTACAGTGATTCACGATTTTTAAAGATTATACTCTGTTTATAGTTATAAAATATTGGCTGCATTCCCTGTGTTGTATATTATACCCTTGTAGCTTATTTTATACACAGTAGTTGTCACCTCTTCACTCTGATACCATCCCCCTCCTCCCAACAGTAACCACTAGTCTCTGTTCTCTATGTCTGTAAGTCTGTTTCTTTTTTGTTGTATTTATTAGTTTGTTGTATTGAACTTTGACCTTTTTAAATAGTAAAAACTACATCTCCCTCCTGATTGATTCTGCAGGCTGATTGAATGGTAGGGTTTTCAGACCCTTGATTAGGGACTGCGGTAGTTCTAGTGAGTTCAGTTGATCTCTGACTTACAACAGTGGCTTGACAATGGTGTGACAGTGATACCCATTCAGTAGAAACTCCACTTTGAGTTTTGAATTCCAATATTTCCGTATGAGCACAGAAAACATAGCCTGAGTACAGCACTGTTATTTATTCTGATGCTTGGATGTTAGTTCATTCTGTAGCTGTACCATAGTTTGGGTTTCATTAAACCGATGCCCTAAAACCGAGATATTGCTATGCTACTTCAAAATAATTCTGCAATGACTACCTTGTGCCATTTCCCATGTGAAAATTTGGGGGTGAAATGAGTTCGAGTGACAGATGGCAGGATCAATGCGTATCTGTGCATTTATAATATTTTGAGCTATTGCCAAATTTCCAGTCTCACAGAGGTTGTACCAAATTATACTGCCATTCCCAATGTAAGAAAATCACTAGAGATTTGACGCCGTTACACCCACTGTCTGTGTAGTTACTTTCAGGATGGTAAGTGTTCATTGGCTGGGACCCAACATGTCAGTGATGGACATTTGCAGCTTTTCAAGGTAGCCTGTTTTATTTTCGGATAATTTGGTTCTTAGTGCTTCCTTATATGGAGTAAAAATATTTCTCAAGCCACTACCCATTGGTGGTGGTCTTTTTCTTTTGGTGTTACCTTCTTTTACAAGATAAATTTTCTTAATACTCAAAGGCAGCTGTCATCTTCTCACCATTCTGTTTACTTGTAGTTCTTCCATCTCTTCTTCATAGGACAGGACTTGGAGCCCTTTTCTTGTCTAGGTTGTTCCCATTACCCTGGTGGTCTCTCAGGTGGTCTGCACTCTGGAAGGGTATGGCGTTTCCATGTCGGGGGTTCCAGTGCTGGGTGGTGGAGAGCTGTCATCTCCCAGGCTGCTCCTGGTCTATCTGTGCAGGGTAGAAAAGGTCTCCAACCAGATGCTCTTGTTTCCCCAGCTGTAACTCCAACATGTTCTTAGTGGAAAGTAATTTCTCATACATGCTCTTTGTAGGCATCTTTTTTAGATTATCTAAATTCCCCAGTTCCCAGTGTTTTGCAGTTGGATTCCCAACTCTCTTTAACCATTGACTGTTTATTCATTATTGAAGAAAAGTACAGTGTAACAGAAAGGAACATTTTACTATTAGAAATGTATCACTAAATTAAGATTTTTGATTCTAAAATGATTAGGTTCCAAGACCAAAGACTAAATTAATAAAAGGAGAAGCTGGACAAAGTCTACTGGAAATGATGGCCTATGATCGTCTGAGCCAATCAGGTACTGGTAACGTTTAACTGATTTTATTTTAAAAAGAAAAAAGAACTTTTTCCTTTTTGAACACATCTTAGATAGTGTCTTCTCTCTGCCCAGGAGATAATTTGTTAGAATTTTCTCTCCTTGCTATATTGAATTAGGGAATGGGAGGAGAGAACGAATAATAAAAAATGGTATAATCTTTAAAAGGAACAAATATTGTTTGCTTCTGGGTGGAGAAACTCTTTAACCCATCCTTAACCTAGCTGCTAGAATCTCCATCCAGAACATTTTAAGAGCACCTCTGGAACTAAGAATCAGTTACTGGTTTGCTAGCCTTTGGGGATAAAAGGTGAGAAAATTAGGGATCTTTCTCTTCAGGAGCTGACAACTTAGAAACAAAGACAGAAGGTGTATATTCACATACTGTTAGGCTGTTGGAATTTGTAGATTTACTCCCAGTTCTTACTATTTGGGTTGGATCCTAAAGGTCTGTTACACTCTCTGGCTTTCCTAAGGCACAAACTTGAAAGTGTTCATGTAGCCAGTGAGTCAAACAGTGAACTGAAGGCTCTGTAGGGAAATGTTTCTGTAAGAGGCAGTTTTGATGTAAAGTTGAAGGGCCTTCATTAAGAGTTAGGAAATGATCTTAAATCCGAGTAGCTGTAAGCTGGGGTCTGTAGGTAGACTGTTGGTCAAGGCTCCTCTGTCCCACAGCTTACTTCTTTATAGGAGACAAACTTTGAGTCCTTGAAATGATCTTTTGGTTTTTTCTTCGATCTCCCTTCTACACTTGCAGAGGGTCACAGTTTGTAAAATGAACTGTGTTGTACTGTCTTTGATCTGGGCCTGCTGAGCTTGTCTCTGCAAATTTTTGAAGAGATAATTGTCTGATAGTAATGAAACCTGACTGACCAGCAGAATTACAGAAAAAAAGTTCTGTTTTTTTTATTTCAAGCAGCCTGATTGTGTAAAATTCACATAATGATATTATTCACCTATTTTAAGTGTACAGTTTAGTGGTATTTTTAGTATGTTCACAGAGTTGTGTGATCATCACTATGCTTTTAGGATATTTCCATTACCTCATGAAGAAACTTGGTACCCATTAGCAATCACTCCCCATTTCCCTGCAAACCACTAGTCCTGGGCAGCCGCCAGTTCTCTGTCTCTTTTATCTCTCTCTGTGCTGGACATTTCATATATTGAATCATACATGCTATGGTCTTTGGATCACTGTCTTCATTTACTTAGCATAGTGCTTTCAAGGTACATCCATGTGTACTAGAACTAGAACGTGAACTAGAACCTCATCCAAGGAGTGTTTTTAAAATAGGTTCAAGTCTGTGGAATCATAATCTCTGGGACTGGAAGTCTAGAACTTAAACAGAAAGATTTTGAGCTCTTTTAAAGGATGATTCTGACCAGCCAGATTTAGAAATTTGGTTATCAGGACAGAAAATTTGAGCTTGATCCTATTCTCCTTTGGCCACTTGAATCCCACACTTTTCCAAATGGAAATCCTTTTGGGATTTTTCGCACACATTTTTTCCTTTCCTTTTACTCTAGCACATAGACACAGATGCTTTGACACCTGTAGTCTATTCATTTTTCACATCAGCACCCTTTTGGGTCCAGCTGTGGTTGATGGGCTGGAGGGTTCATTCTGAGAATGTCATGTTATTTCCCCTTAGGGTAAGTGAATGAAACTGTTGAGAAATGTAACTTTAATCTATGTTTTTTAAATGATGGAAATAATTTGTTTTTCAGGGCATATGCTGCTAAACTTAAGTCGTGACAAGCAAGACTTTTTAAAAGAGGTTGTAGAATCCTTTGCCAACAGGAGTGGGCAGTCAGCTTTGTATGACGCTCTGTTTTCTCGTCAGTTACCTAAGGATAACTCTTTCCTTGGTAATGATGATATTGGAAGCATTGATGTACAAGAACCGGATCCTGATGAATTGGCTAGATATGATGTTGGTAAGTGGTATTTTTCTAAGGGAAGACTTTGCATTTTAATCCTTTTACACCAGGAGATATATAATAGCAACAGGGGAATTATCCAGAATTGACGACTTAATATTTTTGTGAATTACTTTCAAGGTTTATGGGGGGAGGGTAATATGAGGTGTTGGTAGTGGTTGTGGTAGCATGTGCTTTTCTTCTGAATAGTTCTGTACATGTGATTGGTGTCATGAATTCTCTCAAGTATCATTTTGGTGCTAATACAATCTTTTTAATGAAGTAGCTATAATGTACTTGCCAGTTTCCGTCTGGAAGCTAAGATGTTTCCAGTTTTTTCACTTACATTAAAAATACTGATGACAGTTTTTAGGTGTCTCCATTTCATTTTTTTTTTCTATACAGGTTCCTAAAAACATAATTACTGGGGTAAAGTTGATGGACGTGTTTGTCTTGCAAATTGCCGTATTACCAGAAAGCTTGTTCCTCTTTTATGCTTTCGGAAGCCCATAAACTTTTTTAATATTGAATTTCTTAATTTATTAATGTGGTATCCCACTGTTTTCATATTTCTTTACCAAAAGGAAGATCTATTGTTTTCAAGATTTATTATTGGATGGCTATTCTTTTTTTTTTCCCCCCTCCCAATTTCTCCTTTATTTATTTATTTATTTTTTTTCAGTGGGTTTTGTCATACATTGATATGAATCAGCCATAGATTTACACGTATTCCCCATCCCGATCCCCCCTCCCACATCCCTCTCCACCCAATTTCCTCTGGGTCTTCCCAGTGTACCAGGCCCGAGCACTTGTCTCATGCATCCCACCTGGGCTGGTGATCTGTTTCACCATAGATAGTATACATGCTGTTCTTTCTAAACATCCCACCCTCACCTTCTCCCACAGAGTTCAAAAGTCTGTTCTGTACTTCTGTGTCTCTTTTTCTGTTTTGCATATAGGGTTATCGTTACCATCTTTCTAAATTCCATATATATGTGTTAGTATGCTGTAATGTTCTTTATCTTTCTGGCTTACTTCACTCTGTATAATGGGCTCCAGTTTCTTCCATCTCATTAGAACTGATTCAAATGAATTCTTTTTAACGGCTGAGTAATATTCCATGGTGTATATGTACCACAGCTTCCTTATCCATTCATCTGCTGATGGGCATCTAGGTTGCTTCCATGTCCTGGCTATTATAAACAGTGCTGCGATGAACATTATTTGACCTCTGTCAGTAGATTTTGTTTTATTGAGTTCTAGTGAGGCTCTTTTTTTCCTTCAAAAGAACTTTTTCCATCAAAACTGTTTTTCTTAAGAACACTAGACTTTGCTTATAGATTTTCCCTGTACTCTGATATGGAAAAGGAGTTATAACATTAAGGTACATTTAATATTACCATGAGTCAGTTGTTTATGTTGGCAAAACTGATGGCACACAAAAATTTCCAAAACCTCAAGCCAGTTTTTTGTTTTTTGTTTTTTTTTTTTGCTTTCTTTCAGGTGCTATTCGGGCACATAATGGTAGTCTTCAGCACCTCACCTGGCTTGGCTTACAGTGGAATTCATTACCTACCTTACCTGCAGTTCGAAAATGGCTAAAACAGCTTTTTCATCATTTGCCCCAGGAAACCTCAAGACTTGAAACAAATGCACCTGAATCAATATGTATTTTAGATCTTGAAGTAAGCATAGATTTTAATAACTTAAATACCATGAACACTTTTTTTTTCCCCTAAATTGATTTTTTTTTTCTTTTTTGGTAAATAGGTATTTCTGCTTGGAGTAATATATACCAGCCACTTACAGTTAAAGGAAAAGTCTAATTCTCACTGCAGCTTCTATCAGCCTCTGTGCTTGCCACTGCCTGTGTGTAAACAGCTTTGCACAGAAAGACAGAAAGCATGGTGGGATGCAGTTTGTAATCTAATCCACAGAAAAGCAGTGTAAGTAGTTAAAAAAAAAAAAAATTCCTTTAACTGCACAGGGACTTAATTTAATTCTCATGTAAAGTTTTAATTACCATGTGATGATTAACATATGTGTAAGTGTTGAACTGCATGTTTATAAACCAATTTCATTAAATAAAACTTTTTTTAGACCTGGGACCTCAGCAAAATTGCGACTTCTAGTTCAGCGTGACATAAACACTCTACGAGGCCAGGAAAAAACTGGCCTTCAGCCTGCTCTGCTCGTGCACTGGGCAAAATGCCTTCAGAAAACGGTGAGTTCACTGAAGTGGAGCAGTTTGTAAGAACATTACCTTAATTTTTTTTTTTTTTTTTTTTTTGTCCCCTCCCCCCCCTTAATTTTTTTAAATGACATGCTTGACACTGAAAATTTTTTGGTTTTAAAAACAGTAGCAGCGTGTTCATATTGTGTCAGGTGAAATCTTATTTTCTCAGTCTTGCCACAAAGTAGTTAGTATAGTTTGTATGTATGTGCTTAAGAATATTGCCTAGCACAGTAAATGTTACCAGGTATTAGCTGTTAGTATTACTTACAGTTACCAACCTGAAGATTTTTTTAGCGGTTGGGTGACACAAGGCTCTATAGGTAAGGGCATTATAGACCTTGCTCAATATTTGAGGTCTGTTCTGTGGCACCTATAGCAACTTCACGAAAAAAGAGGAGGCTGCCCGATTGGGTAGTGTCATTGGAGGTATTTCAAAATTGGGTCTAGAATGAGTGCTGGTGGTAAAGTGCTTAGTTATTTTAGAATTTGGAAAGGTGAGCATATGACTTTTGAGATTTTATTTTGACTAGGATTTGAAGTTTTAGCCAGTTGTTCAGAACATCTGCAAATGAGTTTTTGAATCTGTTCATTTGTGTCTATTTGTGTGCTTCTAACTTTGTATTTTAGGGCTGTGATCTTAAGTCTTTTTATGATCAACGAGAATACATAGGCAGAAGTGTTCATTACTGGAAAAAGGTTTTACCATTGTTGAAGATGATCAAGAAGAAGAGCAGCATCCCTGAGCCTGCTGACCCTCTGTTCAGGCATTTCCACAGTGCAGACATTCAGGTAATGGAGAGTCCTGTGGTGAACTAGCTGGAGGTCTGGGCTTCTAGTTTATAAATAAGGAAATGGAAGTAGAAACTGCTTATATTAATTGCCCGACTATTGAATGGTAGTCTTGTTTTCTAAGTCCACTGTCTATCACAGTTGCAACATGACAGAGAAGAACACTGAAATGCTGATCTCATTAGATCGTGTGAAATCCTTGGGAAATATTTGGCTTTGATATTCTGGGTAGAGGCAGCTTGACTGAAAGTTACCCATGTGTTTAGGCATGTGAAATTGGTGAATACGAAGATGAAGCACACGTAACATTCGCTATGTTGGATGTAGTTAATGGAAATATAGACGATGCTATGGCTGCTTTTGAATCTATTAATAACGTCGTTTCTTATTGGAATCTTGCACTGGTAAGTAGTGTGGTAGTTGAATTAAAGGGCTTTTGTTTTAAAACATAATTGTTTCATAAAGCACTCCTGTGTATAGCTTTTTCACAGAAAAGCAGAAGACATTGATAATGATGTGCTTTCTTCTGAAGAACAAGAAGAATGCAAAAATTACCTGAGAAAGACCAGGGACTACCTGATAAAGATTTTAGATGACTGTGATTCAAATCTGTCAGTAGTTAAGAAAGTAAGTTGCAGATTTTATTTTCTTATTATTGCTAGCTAGGTGATAAGGAATTTTGCCTTGATTTTATATTTTGGTAATTTTAAAAATGCTTAGTGATACCATATTAATGCACAGAAGTGGGGTGTTTAAATATTTAATCAGTAATACTTTGCCTTAGGTTTATGTGTGTGTGTGTGTGTGTGTGTGTGTTTAAATGTGGACATTTAGGTTTATACCATTAGAAAAATGCTTGTTGGAGAATTAGAAAAGGCTGGCATTTATTTTTGTTACCTGGCGATGTATTCAGCAAATGTTGCCACTGAGACTAGTTCTGTGTGGACTCGGCAGTTAAACATGTTAATGAAATTGGGTGGTTGCCCATGATGTTGGGATGTTTCTCCCCTCGTCACTGTCTCCTGTGACCACCTTTCCCCAGCTGTCAGCAGTTTGAGGCTGTTGTGATGGGATTAACCTCAATGACATTCAACCTTCCACCTGTTTTATTTGTGCGTTTGTGTTGCTGCTCTTGGATCAGGGTTATGTTTGGTGCATGCCAGCTTCTGTGTTTCTCCTCTCCTCTCATTCAGAATCAGTGAGTGAGTGGCAGTGACTTACTTTGCTCACATGGAAATACTCCCCAGTTAACATTGCTTTGCCCTTGCTGCCGCCATCAGGAGGGGTAGACACAGCATGGACTTGAGGGTTAGGAGACTTTAGATTGCACAGCATTTTCTGTGTGTTGTTACATAAAGTACAATGTGCTTGTCACACAGAAGTATGAAAATGTAAACTAATAAGATAAAAATTTTTATTTGAGAGTTCTTCTGTTGGTGATTTTGCAAACTAAAGATGTTGATTCTTGCCTTTTATTTCTAGTTGCCTGTGACCCTGGAATCTGTGAAAGAGATGCTTAATTTAGTCATGCAGGAGCTTGATGAGTTCAGTGAAGGAGCGCCTCTTCATAAAAATGGGTCTTTGCGAAATGCAGATTCAGAAATAAAACACTCGACTTCATCTCCCACCAAATTCTCTCCATCACCAAATAGAAGTTATAAGGTAAGTGGAAAAGAGAAGTCACTTTACTGCAGAATGTGTATTCTAGATGTTTTAAATACTGTTTCATTGTTATTTTTTCAGTATTCTCCCAAAACACCACCTCAGTGGGCAGAAGATCAAAATTGCTTATTGAAAATGATCTGCGAACAGGTGGAGGCCATTAAGGTAAATGCCTTGATTTTTCTAAACTGTGCCTATCTTATTCCAAGATTCCTTCCTTGACCACTTTCTCATTCATTTCTAACACTGTTCCATATGTTCCTCTGCTGCATGACTGTAGAATCATACTGTGTTTCACATGCTTCCGTCTTGACATTAGCTTATTTTTGAGATTACTTATGTGTCTTTATCCTCCACAAGATATGACTCTTTCAAAGATGGAGACTCATATCCAAACCATGGCCCTGTTCCCAGCATAGAGGAAGTCCCCAGTGATTGAGTGTTGAACTTAACGAACTCTAGTCTTCATACCTTGGTTTGTGAGATTATATATAGCTCACACTGCCTAGTGTGTATGTCACATTTATAGCTAAGACTTCACAAGTGGTCTAAACTTCAAAGGGTCTCTCTTTTTATTACTTCATATGAATTTGACTTAATTATGTAAAGACGCAGGTGTCTGTACATGATTGTGCTTTAACTTTATGAAAGTGACCTCAACTGTAGCACTCAAAGGAACTTTACTTCTTTGGAATTGGAGGTACAAGTTGTTTCATGCTCATTGACAAGAACTAAATCATTCATGCTTCTAAAATCATGCCAAGGAAAGTCTTCAAACCTGTATTTTTTTTGCACTTTTCAATTTGCATAAGAATTTTGTGTGTTAATTTTGTATAATTGTGACTTGCATGATATTACATGCTAACCATGTAGATTTCTGGCACCTACATGGTATTCTTGTGTGCCTGGAAAGCTAGGGTCTAATACTGACTGCCATTGATGCACAACTTTGGGTCAGGCACTTCCTTAGCTTTCTGTCTGTCTTCTCATACATAAAGTGAGACTTGTCGAAACTAGTTTTCATCATGTGTTCTAGTTGTTTGAGTTTTAACATTATGTTTATAGCTTTAATTGGATGTTTAAATCTATGGTCCAGATACTAGTGGTGACCAGTTAAATTTTCCAGCTGATTCCATTTGTTTCTTACTTTCAGATATATACCATCTGGACTAGACACAGTATAGGTGATGAATGGGAAAAAATTTATTTAGTTTGAAAATTTACAATGTATTTTTTACCTTAATAGTTACAGGGTTTGTTTTTTTTTCCAGGAAATTTTTATTCCTAAAATACTTTTTTTTTTTTTTCTCTCCACACCACTGGCTTGCGGGCATCTTGGTTGCCATCCCCTTCCCCCCACCCACCCAGGGATTGGACCCAGGGCCGCAGCAGTAAGAGCACTGAACTTAAACCACTAGACTGCCAAGGAATTTCATCTGAAACACTTGTAGAAGAAGAGGGTAGCCATGCTGGATCTGTCTCTGACCTCATTATTATAACTTATTCCTGAAAAGTACTTGCCTTATAGGTTCTGGGGTTGGGGAGGTGTTGCCTTTTTCTTGTCTGATCCCTAACCACTGGCTGTCATTGGAAGGCTTAGTAGTTGGTGCTTGAGGGCTTACTTGCTCTGAGGCATGTGGAATCTTCCTGGAGCAAAAGGATATAACCCGTGTCCCCTGCATGGGCAGGCAAATTCCTATCCATTGCACCACTAGGGAAGTCCTAAACAGAACTTTAGAAAGATGAAGTAAATGTAGAATGGAAAGGGAGATGAATCCATTTTTTAGGTTAGAGCTGACTCCAGATTGAGTGGGTATGGTAATGATACTAAGGAGGGAAAAGAATGGGAGCAAAAAACAAGCTTTAAGAAATTAAGAATCATGTTTTACATCAGCATCCTGGTGCTCAGATCTGACTGTGGAGTATGGACTCTCTGAAGGCATCATCAGGTATTAAATTTGCTCTAGCACTGTTTATGCCATGATATAACTGCTTAAAATTGTTTTCTTCTTCCAACAGAAAGAAATGCAAGAGTTGAAACTAAATAGCAGTAGCTCAGGGTCCCCTCATCGTTGGCCTCCAGAGAATTATGGACCAGACCCAGTGCCTGATAGTTATCAGGGGTCACAGAATTTTCACGGGGCCCCACTGACAGGTGAGTTGGCAACTGAATAATCCCAGGCGTTAGTGACAATACTGTACTGCTGCCTCCTTCAGTTAGGTAATTTGTGAAATCACCTTGTCTGTATGCCTTAATTTATTACATGTTTGTGTCTGCCTGTATGTTGCTTAAATTTTATTTGTTGTTACCAAGATTTTTTATAACTCCAGAAACAAAATAAGCTTTATCTGATCCTGTTTACTATGTAAAGGCTTAGAGAACCCTTTACTGCACATCTCGGAGGAGCTGAGACTGAGCTGGAACTATGCCTTATATTGGAAAAATGTTAACTGATAGTATAATTCGTTAAGAGGTGCCTAATTATGAAACTAAACTTTGGGGAATTATTTTGATGACATTCGGAGAGGTCTGGCAGTCTTGGGAAATCTTTCATATATGGAAGAAAAGAGTTTGAGCTAGGGTAGAGTGGATTTTTAGGTTGTACTCGTACTTAGCTCTCTGAGCCAGTTTGTCTGTTTGAAACATAGAAATAACACTTGCATCGCATGGTTATTGTATTTGTATAGGTGGGGGGTTGTGTGTGTGCGCATCAGGCATTTACTTCGAGTACGCAGTAAACATTCAGTGAACCACAGGGCACAAGGCAGTTGCACTGTGGGTTGTCTGTGTGCCAGGGTGCATTGTGTATGTGATTTCATTTAATTACAGTAACCCAGAGTGGGAGATACCATTATGAATTCCCATGTTTAGATGAAATGGGCTTGGAAGATTAGGTGACACCATTATTGTACACGTCGCTATTGGTAGAGGCTTCAGACTCTGGTGCTCTGATTTCAGGCCACGTGCCCCCAGGCAGCCAGAGTGATGATGAAGACAGGGTTTTTCACGTGGGACAGATTCCTGAAATGGAGGTAATTAGATTAATTGGTTTTAGTTCAAAAGAAAGATTGGGAATGGTGTGGCCTAGTTTAGTACCTTAGTGATGGTCCCTAGGGTCCTCCTCAGAGCAGCTTGTTGTCTTCTCATGACAGTGTCCTTCAAGTGCAACAGGTAACAGAGAAGATCTTTGTGAAGTCAGACTAATGCTGTCAATCATAGGTGTGGATGTGAGGAGCCTGCCAGATTTAGACATTGCCTGCCTAAGGTGCCATACACCATGTTGAACCTGACTGGCGGGTACGGGCTCATGGCTGGCTTCCTCTGGGGCTTTCTAGATGCTGTGTGGTTATCACTGGGCACCTTTTGGGTCACAATTTCTGTTTCTTCTTTGTATGTGCGTAGGAGGTCTTCTGGTTGTTAAACACACATCTGAACATAACATTCACATTGTCTCATTTTATTCTCGAAAGTACCCTGTGGACTGTGTAGATGCAGCACACCCGCACTTAACAGGTGAGAGGAATGGAGACCCCAGGGGGCTGCTTGACAGTCACAGTTGCAGGCAGCTCTGGCTCAAGCCAAGAGTCCCAGCTCCTGACCACCCTCCTGAACTCACAGACGGTTTCCTTAGTGAAGGTCCAGACGTGCCAGGGTGGCCCTTGTCTGCTGATAGTAGATGACTGAAAACCATCAGTAAGCTCAAATAAGGAAATGCTCAAAAGTACTGATGAGTGTAAAGAAAACTGGAAGCTAATCGTGTTACATAGAGTTCTGCTACCAGTTTGGAGCATTTTTTTCTGGTCCTTTCTCTTTGTATTCATAA
Source organism: Cervus elaphus (assembly GCF_910594005.1). Lineage (NCBI taxonomy): Eukaryota > Metazoa > Chordata > Mammalia > Artiodactyla > Cervidae > Cervus > Cervus elaphus. Next base: position 60,039,871 of record NC_057825.1, read on the forward strand.
GGAATTTTTTATGAGATTTTCACTATATTAGCATTTTGTTCAGAGATGAGTAATCATGTGTTTTAAATACTACTTTAAGTTCTGAGCACTTTTCTACTCAGTATTCTTTGATGGTACCATTAATGAACACGAGGACCCCATCACACGCAAGCTCTGCAAGTTTAACTCCCTGGTTTTTATTTCCCGTTGTTGGTGTTGTAATTATTGCTGTGAACACAATCCTAGGATTCCAGGGTTTTATAAGATTTCTTGTGTTGGGGAATCGTTTTCCTGAAAAACTGTGCCAGTTTTATACTTTCACACTTTTTTTTACACTCCAGGATCTGGTAGTGCCTGTCTGTTCACACTCTTGCCAGTTATTAACTATTATTAGTTTATTAAAACCTTGCCAATTTTTAAAGGCAAAAATATATCAGCTTTTAAATTTTTGGTTTTTTAATACTAGGAATGTCTAGCACACTTAGCTTTCATGAGTTACCTATTCATTTGGTGCTTTTTTTCTATAGGATTTTTTGGGTAGGTTTATAAGACATCTGAACTGTTTCTTTCACTCTCAGTGATAAAGTCACTGGTTAAATTTCAGATGTTATAATTCTTAGCCCATATATATCCATCCACTTGTTCTGTGTTCTTTGCCTATTTTCTCCCAGGAATGTTTCAGAGGAGCCCCTGCAAGCAGCGCAGTAGTTTCCTTGCTCAGCTGTGGGCTTCTCCAGTGGCGCTGCCTCTGTGTTACTGTGCAGGGAGCACGGGCGGCCTGGTTTACCCTCACTGGGCCTTTGCAGGACTTTCCAGAGCCAGCTGCTCAGCACCTCTTGGGTCACAGTTTCCACTTCCTCCTTGTGTAAAGTTATAAATGATCTTTAAGTTGTTTTGTTTTCTGGTAAAACTTTCATAGACCAGATCAGGCAAATGTCTGTTGGTTGTTTTTACCATCAACAGGAGTGTCTTCTAGTTGTTGGTTTCCTGGTGACAGACACGTACACAAAGCAGGTGGGGCAAATAGTTTGGGCACCAGCTTGAGTGTTAGTCGTGTTGTAGCCTGTTTATTAAGCCAAGAAGCAGATTTTGTGTTACTTTTGAGATCCTTTATGTGAATTTGTCAGGTGATTTTTGACCTGAATGTTGTTGCTAGCTTGAGTATAAAATGCAGCCTTGTCATTCTGCAGATTTTCAAGCCTCACTTCAAAATTGTGGCCCTGAGGCCATCACATTTGTTTTGCTTCCTTAAGTCCTTCCTGTGGCCAGTGTCTCCCCCATATTCCTGATGTGGCAGGACTGTGTCTTCACATCGAGCCCCTCTTTCTCAGGAAGGGGGCCCACCACTCCTCTTAGCTCCTTCTGGTGCTCGCTGTGGGGGCTTTCTTGGTGCCCACCTGCTGCTGCCCTCACTGCTCCTGTTAACACTTGGCAGTTGTTCTAGTTTGTCATTTGATAATCATCTTTATGGTGTATTTTGATGTATAGAAAAATTTTAAAAGTCTGTGTAGTTAAATCTTTGATTTCTACTGCTTTTGTATTTATAGTTCTTGCCTAGATAGTGCTACCTGCAGCATAGATTTTTTTTTTAACAGTGTTTTCTTTCTTTTCTTTTTTTTTTTTCTTGTTTTTTTTTTTTAGTTGCAACTACTGGCCATTCAGTATGTTATAGTCAGTCACCAGCATATAATACCCAGTATCTACTCAGACCAGCAGCTAATGTTACTCCCACAAAGGTAACAAAGGAATAATTTTATTTATAAATATCTCCTTTTTAATTGTCCAGGCTTCCTACAGATTAATTCAAGAAGTAATTAAACATTAAAAGTTAAATGTCCCATGAGGTATAGATATTTTAAATTTCTCTCTGGATAGAGAAGGTATGTTTCTTAGTTATCTAATTTTAATACAATATGTGTGAACATCTAGAATATTTTTGAACAGGAGTGGTGGTGGTGGGAGCTTCATCGTCCGGTTGTGACAGAGGCAGGACTGTGATGCACTCCCTGGAGCACTGTGGGTGGCACTCGCAGGCCTAGACACTGTGACCAAGTGTCCATGGAGACCAGCCCCAGCAGAGCCGGGCAGAGACTGGGGTTTGGGTGCACCCAGGCCCTAGCTCTTAACTTCTCTGTGCCTTATGTATTAGAATGATACTAGTGCCTTAGTTTGTAGGGTTTGAGAATATTAAAATGAGATACTATGTGTACACAGAACTTGAAACTATGCCCAAGTGGCACATGAGCAATTGTCAGTGCTCATCGTCATCATCATCATTATCAACATCATTGGACACTGTGTTTAGGAGTGAGGAAGGTATTTATTCTACGGATCTAGTGTAGGAGAATTAGATGTGTAAGGTGCTGTTTTTGGTTAAGGCGATTTTGGGGACATGCCAAGAACTAGAGCTGTAAGTATCCTTGTAGCAATGTCTAAGAACACACTGTATGCTCTAGTGGTGTATTTATACTCATGCTTGAGGTTCGTGAGAATTGGTTTGTATCGAGGTAAGCTATAGTTTTATGGACAGCCTACAAAAGTGTTCACTTTGTCTTTTTCCAGGGGCCGGTTTATGGCATGAACAGGCTTCCACCTCAGCAGCACGTCTACGGCTACCCCCAGCAGATGCACACACCGCCCGTGCAGAGCTCATCAGCGTGCATGTTCTCTCAAGACATGTATGGCCCCCCGTTGCGTTTTGAGTCTCCTGCGACAGGAATTCTGTCACCCAGGGGTGATGATTACTTTAATTACAATGTTCAACAGACAAGCACAAATCCACCTTTGCCAGAACCAGGTTATTTTACAAAACCTCCACTTGCAGCACATGCTTCAAGGTCTGCAGAACCTAAGGTTTTAGAATTTGGAAAAACCAGTTTTGTTCACCCGGTGCCTGGTGAAGGAATGAGGCCATCTCTGGCAGCACCTGCACATACAACACAGCCGACTCCTTTCAAATTTAATTCAAATTTCAAGTCAAATGATGGTGACTTCACGTTTTCCTCACCACAGGTTGTGGCACAGCCCCCTGCTACGACTTACAACAATAATGAAAGCCTCTTAGGTCTGCTGACTTCAGATAAACCTTTGCAGGGAGATGGGTACAGTGGACCAAAAGCTGCTCAAAACATGGGACCTCGAAATACGTTCAATTTTGGAAGCAAAAATGTGCCTGGAATTTCATTAACTGAGAACATGGGTACAAATCAGCCAAAGAATTCTGGTTTTCGACGCAGTGATGATATGTTTACTTTCTACAGCCCAGGGAAATCACTGTTTGGAGTGCCTGCCACAGAGCCGGCCAGCAAGGGTCACGATGCTGACGGGGGAAGTGCACAGGGGGACGAGGAGGATGATGGCCCTCACTTTGAACCCGTGGTGCCTCTTCCTGATAAGATCGAAGTGAGGACTGGTGAGGAGGATGAGGAGGAGTTCTTCTGCAATCGTGCAAAGTTGTATCGCTTCGATGCAGCATCCCGAGAGTGGAAGGAGCGTGGAATCGGCAATGTTAAGATCCTCAGGCACAAAACCTCCGGTAAAATCCGCCTGCTCATGAGACGTGAGCAGGTGCTGAAGATCTGTGCAAATCACTATATCAGCCCAGACATGGCCCTTGCCCCTAATGCCGGCTCAGACAGGTCCTTTGTGTGGTATGCTCTGGACTATGCTGATGAGTCGCCCAAACCAGAGCAGCTGGCCATTAGGTTCAAGACGCCTGAGGAGGCAGCCCTTTTCAAGTGCAAGTTTGAAGAGGCCCAGAGCCTGTTGAAAGCCTCAGGAGCAAATGTAGCCACAACCACCCATCAGGCCACGAGAACTATAAAAGAACCCACAGGTCATGACAGTAAGGATATTGACAAATCTGATGGCATAACTATGAATTTTGAATTTCAGGTTGCAAAGAAAGAAGGGTCTTGGTGGCATTGCAACAGCTGCTCACTGAAGAACATGGCAACTGCTAAGAAGTGTATATCCTGCCAGAATCTAAACCCAGGCAGTAAGGAGCTTCTCGGCCCACCATTAGTTGAAACTGTCTCAGCTCCTAAACCCGGCTCAGAACATACACTTGGTAGATCTGCTCTGGTGACTCTAAAGAAGGAAGGGCACTGGGACTGTGGTGTTTGTTTAGTGAGAAATGAACCCACTGTGTCTCAATGCATTGAATGTCAGAGTAAAAAGCCTGCCAGCAAAAGTGGATCTCCACTTGTTAAGCAACCTTCCTTTAAATTTGGCCAGGGAGATCTTCCTAAGGCTGCCAGCAGTGATTTCAAATCCGTTTTTTCAGTAAAGGAGGGACAGTGGGATTGCAGTGTTTGCTTGATAGCAAATGAAGGAAGTTCTGTGAAATGTGAGGCTTGTCAGACTCCACGGAAACAAAGTTCACCTGCCTTCGCTGCCCCAGCACCTCCCTCGTTAAAGTTTGGTACTTCAGAGACAAGCAAGGCTCCAAAGAGTGGATTTGAAGGCATTTTCACCAAGAAGGAGGGACAGTGGGATTGCTCAGTGCAAAATGAGGCCAGCACGGCCGAGTGTGTGGCCTGTCAGAACCCAGGTCAGAATCCGCCAGCTTCTGCTGCTCCAGCACCTGCTTCTTCAGAGACTGGCAAGGCTCCAAAGAGTGGACTTGAGCTGTTCGCCAAGAAGGAGGGACAGTGGGATTGCAATGTTTGCATGATACGAAATGAAGGAAGTTCTCCAAAATGTGTGGCTTGTGGTGCCTCTAACCCAACCCAGAACCCTGCTGCAGAAGTGCCTCTCACTTTCCCTGTGGGCTCCACAGCTGAGGCAGGTAACTCCTGTGCAAGTCAGACAGGAACAGGATTTAAGAGTAACTTTTCAGAAAAAGCCTTTAAGTTTGCCAATGCAGAACAGGGATTTAAATTTGGGCATGTGGATCAGGAAAATGCACCTTCATTTAAATTTCAGAGTTCTTCTAATACAGACTCTAAATCAGCAAAGGAAGGATTTAGTTTTTCTGTCCCTGTGTCTGCTGGTGGGTTTAAATTTGGCATTCAAGAGACAGAAAATCAGGAGAAGACTACTGAGAAGTCCTTTGGCGAGGATACTGGTGGTCAGGCTCAGGACGCTGGTGGTCAGAAAAACGGGAGTACTGTGATCTTTGGTCAGACTGGCAGCACTTTCACCTTTGCAGATCTTGCCAAGTCAAATTCAGGAGAAGGGTTTCAGTTTGGCAAAAAAGACCCCAATTTCAAGGGATTTTCAGGTGCTGGAGAGAAGTTATTCTCATCACAAAGTAGTAAACTAGCTGATAAAGCGGACGCTTGTGCTGACCATGAGAAAGATGATGATGCCTATAAGACCGAGGACAGTGACGACATCCATTTTGAACCAGTCGTCCAGATGCCTGAGAAAGTGGAGCTGGTCACAGGAGAGGAAGATGAGAAAGTTCTTTACTCACAGCGGGTGAAATTATTTAGGTTTGATGCTGAGATAAGTCAGTGGAAAGAAAGGGGCTTGGGGAACTTAAAAATCCTCAAAAACGAAGTCAATGGCAAACTGCGGATGCTGATGCGGAGAGAACAGGTGCTAAAGGTGTGTGCCAACCACTGGATCACCACCACCATGCACCTAAAGCCCCTGTCCGGCTCAGACAGGGCTTGGATGTGGTTGGCCAGTGACTTTTCTGATGGCGATGCCAAACTGGAGCAGCTGGCGGCAAAATTCAAGACACCTGAACTGGCTGAAGAATTCAAGCAGAAATTTGAGGAATGCCAGCGACTTCTGTTAGACATTCCCCTGCAGACTCCCCATAAGCTTGTGGATACTGGCAGGGCGGCCAAGTTAATACAGAGAGCGGAAGAAATGAAGAGTGGGCTAAAAGATTTCAAGACGTTTTTGACGAACGATCAGACAAAAGTCAGTGAGGAAGACAGTAAGGATTCCAGAGCAGGAGCTGCCACTGCTGCCGATGTCAGTGGCACGCCAAACACTGAGACCACGGGGCCCACCCTGGAGTGGGACAACTATGACCTCAGGGAGGACGCCCTGGACGACAGCGTGAGCAGCAGCTCTGTGCACGCCTCCCCGCTGGCCAGCAGCCCCGTGAGGAAAAATCTCTTCCGCTTTGGCGAGTCCACCACTGGCTTTAACTTCAGCTTCAAGTCTGCTCTGAGCCCGTCCAAGTCCCCTGGCAAGTTGAATCAGAGTGGGGCCTCAGTGGGCACGGACGAAGACTCTGATGTCACTCAGGAGGAGGAGAGAGACGGACAGCACTTCGAGCCTGTTGTCCCTTTGCCTGATCTAGTCGAGGTGTCCAGTGGGGAAGAAAACGAACAAGTTGTTTTTAGTCACAGAGCCAAACTCTACAGGTATGATAAAGATGCTGGTCAGTGGAAAGAAAGAGGCATTGGCGATATAAAGATTTTACAGAACTACGAAAACAAGCAAGTTCGTATAGTGATGAGAAGGGACCAAGTATTAAAACTTTGTGCCAACCACAGAATAACTCCAGACATGACTTTGCAAAATATGAAAGGGACCGAAAGAGTGTGGGTGTGGACTGCATGTGATTTTGCAGATGGAGAAAGAAAAATAGAACATTTAGCTGTTCGTTTTAAACTACAGGATGTTGCAGACTCATTTAAGAAAATATTTGATGAAGCAAAAGTGGCCCAAGAAAAAGATTTTTTGATAACCCCTCACGTTGCTCGTTCGACCACTCCCAGGGAGTCACCTTGTGGGAAAATGGCTGTCGCTGTGCTGGAAGAAACCACCAGAGAACGAACTGATTTGTCTCAGGGTGATGATGCAGCAGACACAACCTCAGAAGTTGGCGGGGTGTCTGGCACCCCTGAAACAACAACAAAAGCAGTAGTTTCACCCCCAAAGTTTGTATTTGGTTCTGAGTCTGTTAAAAGCATTTTTAGCAGTGAAAAGTCAAAACCATTTGCATTTGGCAACAGTTCTGCTACTGGATCTTTGTTTGGATTTAGTTTTAACACACCTCTGAAAAATAACAGTAGTGAAGCCAGTTCAGCAGCCCAGAGTGGATCTGAGAGAAAAGTGGAACCTGGTGGTCGCCAGGAGTCACAGAACTCTGATCTCAAACCGGCTTCCGACGGCAAAGTCAAAAACACCTCTCCTGCTTTTCTGAAGGAGCAGTTCTCAACCAGCCACACATTTAAAACTCCAGAAAAGGGTAAGCGCTTGGTCTTTAGATGAGGCAGACTTTGTCTTCCTCTCCCCCTCTCTCCCTCCCCACTTTCCTTCCAAAAATATGTCTGTGTGGGTTGTTTTCTTCCCTAAACCGGTTTAGTGGTGAGTGTTCAGCAGCAGCAGAGAGCGTGTGTGCACGTTGTTGAGGAGATGTCGGCTTCCGGGAGACATGTCTGTCAGCAGAGCACAAGAACTCACCTCAGCACTGGGTCCAGCTTAAGGCCACTAGCACTCAAATCATGAGGGTTCACTTGAAGCTAGTGGTTTCAGTAGGTTTGTTCTGCAGTTACTATCCTTATGTTCTTGGACGGTACTGCATGCTCACATTTTAGGTAAGGCAGTCTGGCCATGAGCAGTCTTGGCAATGAGCAAAGAATGAAAGCCTTGGGATAGGATAGATGGATATGTGGGACAGCCACATGGGTGTAAATGGACTGAATCTGGCTTTTATATTTTAAAATTACATTCATTTTAATTCTCAAAATGTTCAAAAATGAAATACTCTTTATTTTCTAGGATTTAATTTTAGCCTTTTTAAATCTAATCCAATGGCTTTTTGGACCAGCACCCCTTCCTCCCAGCCTGAGAACAGAGGTACAGAGCTGGCACTGGCAGTATGCTAGGGTGTCCGCTTGTCAGCAGCTGCTGGTGCTCAGCAGTGTAACTGGCTGTATGAGATCAAGTGCCTGATGCTGCAGTGTGCATGTGACAAGGCTTTCGTGACCCCATAACACTGCTCTCCTACTTGGATGTCATGTTTTCTCACATGTTGTACTCCGTTGTTTCGAGGTGGATCTGTGTGGTCTTTACCATGTCTGTTTTGTACATCATCATTTTCTCCTGTGATTAGTGAAGACCTGTGTGTCACCTAACCATCACTGTCTGCCTTTGTCCAGACACGGTAGCAGCAGCATGTGGACCACAGGGAACCTAGGCTCCCTGGTTGACAAAGATCCTGTGTGTGGAAGTCTGCCCTATTGGAAGAGCTCCCCCGTGTCTCGCTATTCCCAGTTAGAGCAGGCCCCTTGTGGAGTCATGCTGGAGTGGAGTGGAGTGGAGGACTCAGCAGTGCGCTCTGTGAGAGACCCTCAGGAGCAGGCTGTGGAGACCAAGACTCACCCCCAGAAGGGCAGCTGTGTTTCGGATGCCAGACAGCTGCAGTAATCAAGTGACCACCTATGATTTCTAGGAGCTCAGTTGTAAAGTACACAGGTTGTGCTCCTAACTGCAGCAGCTCTTAACATTTATGATTAAGGATGCAGTCTTTGAAAAGTTGTGTGGCCTTTGTGTGTGTGTGTGTGTGTGTGTGAGTGAATGGTACATACTCATGCACAGACTCTGTGGACCCTAGCCAAAGAGCCCTGGTCTGGGAGCAAATGCACTGACGTGCTGCTGCGGGACACAGCCCGGTTCTCAGGTGCGAGAACATCCTGATTTCACAGGACCTTAAGAGATGGGGACTTGAGGAGACGGAGGCCCAAGGAGGCCATCTCATTAACAGGAGTCTGTCTCACAGTGTCCTCTCATGGGGCCTGGTCAAGAACTGATGCTCAGTTTTTGTAACAAAGGAGGGAGAGTGAAAGGCTGGTTCAGCATTTAAAAGAGCTGTTTTCTGGATCAGCATCATCCAGTAGAAATAAAATACGACCAGTATATGTAATTTAAAAATTTCTAGTAACAGTGTTTGAAAATAAAAGGAAACAGGTGGAATAAGAGAAACAGATGAAGTTAAATTTAATAATCTATTCAACTTAGCCCATTACATCCAGAGTACCATTTCAATTTCTGATCAGTATGAAAAATGAGATTATCCCCCTTTCTTTTTTCCACATGTTCAAAACCCTGTGTGTGTTTTCCCACTTGGAGTACATCTCACTTTGGACTGTTGCACTTGCAGTGCTTCACAGCCACACTCCATGACTTTGCTTGCTCTGTTAGAAGTCCTTTCTTATAGACCACGACCTATTGTGTGAAGAGTTCCTTTTCTCCCCATCTTTTGCCTTTTTGGTGGTGGTGGTGGTTGTGGTTCTTCAGCAAACAGATGTTGTCTTAGATGCTTACAGTATGATTTACCCAGGGGGTAAAAGGTTTAATTTAATGTTATCATGCTTGGAAATACAGGAAAGTGGATGTAATTCTAATCACTCACCGGCCTTGGCAGTTGTTAGCTTTCTTTGTAGGGTCTCATTGGTACTGGCTTTGAGTTAGTTTTGTATTTATACTAATATTTGCTCATGATTTCTTTAATTTTTTTCAGTTGTTGCAAATGCATGGATATTTTGCTAAACCATTTAGTATGCCAAGTATGGTTATGGCAGCACTCTTAAAATACCTTTTAAATTTATAGCCATCAGTAGTATTTTCTTCAGTGGTTAGTTACTGAAAGTAGAATGGATTTCTTTCCTGGTTATTAAGGTTATTAGAACATTTCCTCAGGCTTCTAACTCTCACAGTTATTATGAGCTGTGTCTACATCAGAATGTGTGTTTTCATCAGCATGCTATTTTAACCTAAAAATGAAGTTCCAGGATTTTTATTTTACTTACAATATTGGTATTAATTACCTACCACCTTGTCTTTATCAGTCTTTCTGACTTGTCTTGTAGTGGAAGAGAGGAAAAAACCTGAGGATCTTCCCTCTGATGATGATGTTCTCATTGTGTATGAGCTAACCCCGACCCCTGAGCAAAGAGCTCTTGCAAGCAGACTTCAGCTTCCCCCCACATTTTTCTGCTATAAGAACAGGCCAGACTACGTCAGCGAAGAGGAGGAAGACGGTGAGTCTCTTGTTGCTGTAGAGCATTCTGTTCATGCTCGTCGAAGTGAACGAGGCTCATGAAGTTACTTTAAGTCTCCTGGAGCCCCCACCCCTGCTGGTGGTGCAGGTCCATGTTGATTCTAAATGTGTGTGAACAGTCAGTGGATGTCATGGTTAGAAGAGCTGCCTTCGTGTGTTCGCATTCCCCCGGTGTTTGCTGTGAACAGGGCAGGTGTTCTGAGGGGACTGAAAGCAGTTCTGATTTCCCCGGAGTCTCAGAGGGGTGGCTGAGCCATGCAGCAAGAATGGGGTCTGAGTAGGAAAGCTCTGTGGACCCCATCTGAGTTCTCAGGCAGGGGCTTACGGGCTCAAAATAATTTCGGTAGGACATTTGGGCAGTGATTTAGAGGACTGGATTGTAGGAACTGGAGAAAGGCATTCAGAGCCCCAAAATGCCAGAGCAGCTTAGACTAGGCATTTGGGTGCAGAATCAGGAAAATGGTTGCTATTTGGATGTAGGGAGTAAAGGAGAGTGGATGGGCAGTTGCAGATAATTTTCTTAGATTCCTGACTGGGAAATCTCCTGAAAGTTACTGCGATTTCTTTTATTTAATAAATTATACTTTAAGATGAAGATTTCGACACAGCTGTCAAGAAACTCAATGGAAAACTGTATCTGGATGACTCAGAAACATGTAGACTGTCAGAAGAAAATCTAGCAGGTATGTAACATTAAAACAAGTAATTTAAAGTGTTTTTTAAAAATCTTCTGTTTAAGGGAATCTCCCAATCTGCTTACATTGGTGAATTCCAGTTTTGCCTTGGTGATTTAAAATATTTAAAAATAATGTGAAGGGAAAATATCACTTCTGGTGGTGCTAGTTCTCCATTAGCATCCAGGGTATTATTGTTTGGGTCTTTAATATGTAGGTGACATTGTGGGCCATTATTGTGGAGTTGGTTGGGCTTCATCTACTTTTATCTTAACTTTCCTTTGTTTGCATTGCCTGGATTTTCAGATAATGAGAAAGAATGTGTTATTGTTTGGGAAAAGAAGCCAACAGTTGAAGAGAAGGCAAAAGCAGACACTCTGAAGCTTCCGCCTACGTTTTTTTGTGGTGTCTGCAGTGACACTGATGAGGACAATGGAAATGTGGAAGACTTTCAGTCAGAGCTTCAGAAAGTGCAGGAGGCACAAGTAAGACTGTCTCTGGCATTCCTTCTGGCTCAGTCGCCTTTGTTGATGCAATAAACTAGAGTGTTCTTACTTAGCACATGGTAACAGTAGGGTGCATCTGGCAAGTGGGTGGGCGCCTCGGTCAGCTCTGGCTAGAGGATGAGGAACTGTCTTCTGGGCAGAGGACCAGAAGGCCCACCCATCACTGCTGCGTATGTGCTGGGTTTGAGAAGTTGGGGTGGTAGCAAGGACAATGCTGATGTCCCTGACAAGGTCTACTGCCATACCAAGAACAGAATTAAGTGCTTCACTTTTTGTGCCTGTTACATGATTCTGGAGTGGGCAGAGTGGATAGGAAATAGCATTTGAAGCCTAGTTTCCATGATCTGTATACTTTGCTTTTTGTAAGCTCATGATTTGACTACTTTCTTAGTTCAAGTATAGTCATTTTAATAGTTCTCAGCACCTTGGTGTCTGAATTTGTGTTCCACAGAAACTAGAACGCTAGTCGTTTATAATTGTTTACAATATTGACATAATCAGAATGGTTCCTTGCTCCTCAAGAAATACTTTTTTAAAACTTGTTGGAAATATGGTAAAAATAAAGTAGGTCCTGGAGTTGGGAATGCAGTGTTTTCTTTAACGGATACATGAGAAGAGAGTGAGATGGCCAGCATGCATCCTGATCTGTGGAAGACTACTGCCCTTCACTGTCCGTTTGACCCTGAGGAGTAGCCAGACTGCTCTCTCAGCTGTCCACCAAGGCTGTGCCGGCTCTTTTGTAGGTGTAAACTTGTTCGTCAGTGCACAAGAGCTAACGTAGACACAGCCCTCCCTCATTTATAACCAGATAGGTTTATTTATGGAAGTACTATTTAAAGTTTCTACATTCAGCTGTGCTGAATCCGAAGTGTATTTCCGTCACTGGGCCGTTTCCCTGTCTCAGTGGCAGTGCAGTGTGTGGTTTCTGTCAGTCACCTCTAATCACTGCTGCTGGAGGCATTGGCATGCGGTCATTCACTTGGCAGATGCAGTCCAGTCATACTAAGTGAACAGTGCAGTTACATATGGCTTCACTTTTCTTTGTGCAAAACTGAAAAATAAACTTATATTTTTTAATGTATTTCAAGCCTTAAAAATAGAACTGAGAAGTAATCTCAGCGCTGATGCACATGCTGAGTTGTATAGTGTTTATTCTTTTCCTACTTGTAGTGTACACAGGACTCAGTGTCTTTTGTCAGTGTACTGTGCTGTTCATAGCTATTAAAATATCTTATTTGAGTGACTGTTGTGTTAACATTGTTATAAGTTAAAACCTTTTTGTAAAATATCCTGTAACACAATATTCTTTAAATAAAAATCCTAGGGGCTCCTTTTGCCACAGAAACTAAATGTGGTAAGTCATTATAAGGGTGGGAAAAAAAATTGTTTCAGTGAATTGTAATTTTGGAGGAGAGTGCACTTTGATAGAGGTGAAACAGAGAACTAACAGCCATTAAACTAAAATGTTCTGTGGATGGATGTAGATGTACATTTATCTGTACTTGGTCCTTTAATGGCCAAATAACATTCCAGTGTATGAATTTATCACATTTTATTTATCCATTCATGTGTTTAATGCCCATTTGGGTTGTTTCTTCTTTTTGGCTATAATAAATAATACTACTGTGATAGCCTAAATCATTTGACACAAACAGAGTGGACTATCGTTTCCTTTTGTTTCAGTCATTAAGAAATAATGACTTTTTTCATTTGTATTTTTCAAGTTCATAAGTAAAATTCACTTTTTGTTGTGTGTGTGTTTTCTGTGAGTTCTTACACATGCCTGAGTTCTTGTAATCCCCACCGTAGGCAGCATACAGAATAGTTCCAGACCCCAAAGAATTCCTTCCTACTGTCTCTTTCAGTTCAGATCCCTCCCCACCCAGAACCTCTGCAGCCACTGATCTGCTTCTGTTTCTGCCTTTTCCAGACTGGCATGAATGGACTCATACAGCATGTAAGCTCTGATATGAACTTTTCTCACTCAGCACAGTGCCTCTGAGATGTGGCCCAGTCACTGTGTGTAGTGATAGTCCATTCCTTTCTGCCACCAGCTGGTATTCCGGACATTGTACATTTTCTGTCATTAATCCTTGAAGAATGTTGTTTTATTTTGCTCTTTCTAGTTTCTAGTTTAAGTGGAAGCTTACATTAACTGATTTAAGACAGTTCACTTCTAATAAACATTTTAAGTTCCTCTAAGAGCTGTTTAGCTCTATCTTACAAGTCTTAATATGTGATATTTTCACTTTCATTCAGTTCAAACTATTAATTTTCCTTGAGATGTTCTTTTTGACAAATGCATTGGATAAAAGTATGTTTCTTCTGAATATTCGGTTTTCCAGATGTCATTGTTACTGATTTATAGTGTAATTCCATTGTTGTCTATAAACATATTTTGAATAATTTCAGTTCTTACAGAATTCTTGATGACTGTTTCAGTGGGTGCTCATTGTACACTTGAGAAGAATGTAATTTTTGTTTTGCATGGAAAGCAGGTTTTTAAATAGATCAAATCAGTTGATGCTGTATTGTCCAAGTCCAGTGTATCGTTGCTAATTTTTCATCTGCTTGTTATGTTGATTATTGACAGGAGTGTTGCCCAGCAAATCTGCTTCTCCTGTCAGTTTTTGTTGCATGTACTCTGTTAGGGAGTGTTCCATCTGCTTGTTTTCTGGAACACTGTAGGAATTAGTGATATTTCTTTCTTAAATATTTGATAGAACTTACCACTGAAACCACCAGGCCAGGTACTTTTTTTTTTTTTGCAAGGATATATTAATTGATAATACATTTTCTCTAATAAATATAGGCCAATTCATTTTATCTGTTTCTTCTATCAGTTTACTTTTTTTGAGGAATTGATTGGTCCATTTCATCTGCATTATCACATTTGTGGGCAAAATAGTGTTCCTGGAGTTGAGAAGGTCATTAAAATGTATTGCCTGTTTAATGTCCATGGATCAGTGTTGATGGACTCTGTTAATTTGTCCAGAGACTTCAACCTGTTTATTAAAAATGTAATGCTTAATCTCCAGATATTTGGAGATTTTTTTCCTAGCTGTATTTCTGTAGTGAATGTTAGTTTAATTCCATTATGGACTGAGCGTATACTTTGTATGATTTCCGTTCTCTTGAATTTGCTGAGGTTTGTTCTCTAGCCTAGAACATGGTCTGTCTTAAGTGTTCCATATGCACTTGAGAGGAATGTATGCTGCTGCAGTTCGATGGGGCATTCTGTGGTTTTTTAATTTCTGTTGTATTTTTCAATTCTAAATTCCTGTTGGATTTTCTTTTATGGTTTATATTTGTTTGCCTGACAACTCTCTTTTCATTTGTCTTAAGCATATTTGTCTTTACCTCTTGGAACATTGTTAGAAGCTTTTCAGAGTTTGTCTGATCTTTCAACAGATCATTTCATGACATTCCCCATCCCTGGCCAAAGAGAGCCAACTCTTCTTGGATACTTTTCTATCTGTGCTGTTGGCAGCCCCAGTTTCTTGGACAGCTCTGTACCCCTGCTGGGATGTGGGTTGATGTGTGGGGGCAGGAGAAGACTCACCAGGTTCTTACTATCAGACTGTCCCTCAGAGCTTGAGAGGCTTTTTTTCTCCTAAGTGAAACACAGAAGTTTACCGTAAATATGTCTTCTTCAGAGGACATATTTTATGGTCTTGATTAAAAGTGGATTTGGTAAGGCCAGGATTTCTGATGTCACTTTGCCTGTCTCTCCAGTTGTTTTTATACCTGGGGACCACATGCCATAATGAGGGGACAGTCAGAGAAAAAATCTCTTGATGCTGTCCAGCAGCTCCAACTAGAAACCCTTTCACTCAGGTTCAGTACTCTTTTGTTGGGACGACCCTGTAAGCAGTAGGAAGCAGGTCAGCGAGGGGGCCCAGTCATAACCTCTCTTTTTCTTCTTCTCTGCCTAGCCATCCTCTGGCTCAGCACCATCCATTTCCAGAAGCCATCTTTGCCCTAGGGTGGGGTTTCAGAGGAGGTTGTGTGCTCTCAGTCCTTGCAGAGATGGCCCCCGAGGCAGGGACTGACCATGTTGGCTGGGGGTGGGCCGCTTGAACGATGGGCCCCAGGACCCAGTTCCTGCATCCTTGCTGGCAGCACCCCAGCAGCATGTGCCAGGGCTCGTGGCTCAGCACCAGCAGGAGCAACTACGGGGGGCAGTTGGCTCAGGCCAGTGCCTCTTCGGGTTCCTGCTGTGGCTTGTGGACCTGGATGGGCTGGCCCCTGGAGGCTGAGGTATTCATGGTCTCATCCCCAGACCTGGCTGCCTCATGCATCTCAGCCAGTGTTCCTCTCTGGTAGACTTCACATTGCTTCATGTCTCAAGATTCTTGGTCCTCCTGCTCCCATCCACTTCCCAGCAACTTCTGCTCGCTTTGTCCTTTTCAGTGTAGTTGAGTTGCAGGTGCCAGAGAGACTGGAGGTGCAGTAACATGGTGGAGAGAAAAGTATGCTTACTCCACTTTGTCCAGAACTCCATGTCATCTGCTTATTGTACAATAAGAGTATGTGATCCTTTTTGTCACTCAGTATTTAATGGCATAGTTATTTGCTATTTTCTCTTTGCAGAAATCCCAGGACAAGAACATAGCTAGCTCAGCCGATGGTATGTGTACAGATGACACTAAAGTGACTGTGCCATTTTCGTGTAAATCTGAAGAGCCAGAGTTTACTACCAAATCTGTTAGTTCACCATCAGTTTCTTCTGGAACTGTTGACAAACCTGTGGATTTATCTACTAGAAAGGAAAATGATGGAGATTCTACAAGCCAAGGTAAAATTTGGTGTATGTTTATAGCAACCTTGTAGGCATGAATTTCTGGATAAGGTACACCTGTGGTTCTGAGATGATACTTTCAAATGTACATCCAGGAATTCCCTTTCTTAAACTGAGATGTACAAAGAGGCATGTTGCTGCTGCTGCTAAGTCACTTCAGTTGTGTCCGACTCTGTGCGACCCCATAGATGGCAGCCCACCAGGCACCCCCGTCCCTGGGATTCTCCAGGCAAGAATACTGGAGTGGGTTGCCATTTCCTTCTCCAATGCATGAAAGTGAAAAGTGAAAGTGAAGTCGCTCAGTCATGTTTGATTCTCAGCGACCCCATGGACTGCAGCCTACCAGGCTCCTCCGTCCATGGGATTTTCCAGGCAAGAGTACTGGAATGGGTTGCCATTGGCCTTCTTCACAAAGGGGCATGAGAGAATTCAATTCTCTTAGCGAACACAGAATCTTTACATAGATATTTCCTGAAATCCTTCTTGGAATGAATGTTTGTTTAGATGATACTAGACCATGTGAAGCAGAAGCTGTGTAGCTCTGTGTCTGACTTAGTATAGATCTACATCTCATTTTTTAAAAATGATTTTGAACATGCTGCTTCTGGTGTATTGTTCATTGAGAATAGTACCTGTAAACTTGTAAGTTTTCTTCAGAGAAATAACTAGACTAAAAATACTCCTTACTCCACCCCACTGCATCAGTAGTATAGCAGGTCCTACCCCCTTCCCAGCATATACACATACACCCCTTCCCTTTGGGTCCTGGGTAAATCTTTGATGTTCGACATATGTTAAATGAAATATTAAATTGCTCTTTCCCTTTTGCCAGTGGAAAGCAAAACAGTTGCATTTGGATTCGGAAGTGGCACAGGGCTGTCATTTGCGGACTTGGCTTCCAGTAACTCTGGGGATTTTGCTTTTGGATCCAAAGGTAAGATTAGGAGAAGAGGAGGCTTCAGTGACTGTGTTACAGAAGTGGGCACCCCTGGAGGGTGAGTCCTTTGTTGCACGGTTGTTGCTCACCTGGCCATGTCTTTCCTGGCCCTTCCCTCCAGATGTCTAGTGTTTTTTTAAAGGAAGGGCTTCTATTTTACTATTACTTTTACTATTATTAATATAACCATGAGAATTTTCTCTTAATTCATTGTAACTTGTGCTAGTCTTGCCCATCCTGAAATGCAGAACCCTCCCTCCAGTTTTGGAGCAACTTTGGGATTGTTCTTCTAGTTACACTTTTGATTTGCTAATATTTCAAGATGTGCATCTGTAATTTTTAAGGAGATGACTTTGAAGTTTTCTATTTTTGCATTATCCTTGATTGTATTTTTTCATATAAGGGTTGTGCTAATTTTTTTTTTTTTTTTTTTTAATTTTTTTATTAGTTGGAGGCTAATTACTTCACAACATTTCAGTGGGTTTTGTCATACATTGATATGGTTGTGCTAATTTATAACTGGTGAGCTTTCCCATCTTTTCCAGTGGTTTTTCTAGTTTTGGTCTGTTTTGGTATCATCTGTAGAAAGTAATCCTTTTCCTTGTTTTATGGCATACTGTATTTTCCTATTCTTAAATATCTTTCATATAACAAATTATAGCATCACCTAAATTGAATTGATGCTTGATCTGTGGAATAAATTTTATTGAAGATATATACTTACATGATTAATTCAAAATAGTGTTATTCCATCTCACATATTTTACTTGTTTCACAGTTCCATCGTTTACAGAAACATATATAAAGCTTTAAGAAATTACCTTCAGATATTGTGTTACTTTGGCATTCATAGCTTCATTGAAGTCACATTGCTTTATTTTTAATTTATTTAGTAGCTTGAAGTCACAGGATAATAGGTCAGCAAATACAGCAATAGAGTGGGTACAATTATCCACCAATGAACAGCCAAATAAACGCTGATGTGTCAGGTTGCTTGATACTCTGTCAGTGTTGTGCAGTAAAGTTGACATAGGACAGCTCCAGATCTGTGTGGGAAGCTTGCCCTGAGTTACCTGCTGATTCAGTGATATTATCCACCAAGCTCTTTTTTTCAAGCTACACCTTTTAGTTTGTGTCCTTAGATCTGTGCTTTTTAGGAATTTGTGCTTTATCTTTTCAAAGAAGTAGCTTTTGGTTTTATCAGTTCTCCTTTTGTTTTTTAATTTATCTCCAGATTTGTCATTACTTTCCTTTAAATTATGATTAGTTTTCTTGTGTATTGAATGTCTACTTTAATTTATATTGTGCTAATAATATAAGCATAGAATAGTATTTTGAAACTGTAGATCCCCTGGAACCCATTTCATATATTTTCATGGGAGAGTTTTCACACTTGTAAATTTTTAATACTTTAGCCTTTGATTAAGAGCTTGTAGGTGTTAATTTTTTTTTTTAAAGGTCAGTTTCATCAGAATGATTTTTTGTTTCTTAAACATATTTCTGACCTTGTGTGGACCTTTTTGATCTTAAACTTTTTGTTTTGGTTGGTTTTAAGCCCAGAGGAGTCTTTTCTTTCTCCTCTTCTATTATGTGTTATTTCTGTGGTGATTGCTTTTTCTTCATCTGTTGATTTTATTTTTGTTTCACTTTCTTTTGTTCCTTTTCTCTCTGTTTCTCCTGAAAGTCATCTTCACACAGGTCTGCCAGTCACTCCGTGTCTTTTCTGTAATATCTCATACGGAAACTCCTAAGAGAAAATAAGAAACAGCTGTTTATCTGCTGCTTCCCTGTGCCTCTGACTGACATTTTATCATATTTCCTTGGGATTTTGTAATGTTTCCATTAAACCCAGAGTGGAAGCATCCTAGGTATTGCTGCCTAGAATACAGTTGTTGATTACTGACAGACTTATCTTTATACTTTTACTGAATAAATTCTTTTTCCTGCCCCTTTAAAGCAGTGGTTTTCAATTTTCTGCTTCATATTAGAATTCCTGGGAGCTTTTTAAAGTTTGGGGAGGGGTGGAACACTTGATAGGTTATGTTGGGCTCTAGGTGTGGGACCCAGGCACTGGTGTTTCATAGGAGCTGTTGGTGTGATTTTAATATGCACCCAATGTTAAGAACCATTGCTTTAGAGGAATTTTGAGATTTTCTGCCGTACGTCTCAGGGTATTGGGATAACTGAAAATTTTTTTCTGCTTGGGAGTTCCTGAATTAAGTTCTTTTCGAGCCCTACACCTGTGAATCAACTAGGTCTGTGCTTACTATCCTCAGGAAGCCCCCACACAATCTGGGATGGTGCTTTTGTTTTAGCATTCGTTTGCTATTTATTTGTAAGACTTTTTTTTTTCCTGTTTTTTTTTTCTCCCCATAAACCTGTCTTAGAAGAATTTACTGTTCCATTAGACACTCATTTTGTTCTTTGTTCAAGGTGCTGAGTTTTTAACTGATATGTGACAATTTTTGCCTTCTCCCCGAGTTTTTGTATCAGATGTAGGATTAGAGAGCAGTGGTTTGTCAGTCAGCAAAGTGATGAAGAGTTGAGAGGTTTCTTTCCTCTAAGATAGTGGGGAATGTATTAATATTAGCAGGCTGGGTTGTCACAGTTGAGATGTGGAAAAAACAGCATTTAGTGTTCACCTTCTCTAGGGTTTGAGGGAGAGAAAAGTCTTTGTTCCTCTGCATAGGAGTGGGGAGCCTTTTCACCCATTAAGCCTGGTGTTGCTTGAGAGAGGGTGGGTGGGGGTGGCATCAGTGAGCTGCTCCTGGGGCCACCAGTGCCACCTGGGCAAGAAGTTGAAGCTCTCACTCCAGTTACCTTAGAAGAGAGCTGAGGTGGAGAAGTTACCAACTTGTATTCAATCTGCTTTGAAAGTAGCAGATTTGGCCTCTTGGAGAACATTTTTAGGCACTAAAGTTACTTTTTTCATGTGATAGAATGTTTTATGAAATAAACTACCCTTGGAGCTGAGCTGGGTTTTCAGGTTTCAAAGGATGTACTTTGAATGAAGAACCTGCTTCATTACTGAAAGTTCAGTGTCACGAAGACCTAAGGCTTAGACAACCCTGTCTGTACACCCAGGCATAAATGTTACTACACATCCTTTGTGCTCACCGCTTAAGCTTAACTTGCCAGAATACAGTTTTAAGCATTTTAATTAGAAGTCTGTCACATCGTTGGAAATTAGATTCATTCATAAAGTACTCTAATGGGAATTAAAAGCTTATTAAAATAGATATCACTGTTTAAATATCCTAATTTATTCATCAGATAAAAATTTCCAGTGGGCAAATACTGGAGCAGCGGTGTTTGGATCACAGTCAACCAGTAAAGTTGGCGAAGCTGAAGATGGTAGTGATGAAGAGGTAGTTCATAATGAAGATATCCATTTTGAACCAATAGTGTCACTACCAGAGGTAAATATTAAAGAGTAAAAACCTTATACTAACTAACTTCACATTTTAAAACTTAAAACTTGACATGGGCTTGATTTGTAGGGCTGACCTTTGTTTGACCAACTTCTTTGAGAACATTGACTGTTGCAAATGGAAGCTTTTTATTGCAAGTTCAATCTTAAAATGTAAATCGTCCTTGTAAAAAAATTTACATACAAATGTTATTTGGTAAATTCTGTGTGAAATTGTTGGGAAGAATTTAATTTTTTCCTGTTAGCTTTTAATAACATAATTGAAGGGGCAAAAAATTAAAAACCCATTTAAGCTCACATTTGCCACAGTCCTTTCAATAAAAAGTATATTGTACTTTTTCTAGACAAGAATGTTATTTTAGGCAAATTATTTTTATCAGTTTCAGCCTCAATCAGTAGATAGTATTTTTCTCGAAGAACAAGATTTTTTTTTAAACCTCTTCTCTCCTGTAAAAGATTGTATTTGACTTCCAAAAAGAGGAAGAATGTTAATAAGTACAAAGAGAACATTTAATGACAAATCTTTCCTGCCTCATCCAAATCTGCTGTATTAGTAACCCTAGGATGTTAACTCTTTTCAAATTCTGTTCATGTCAGTGTGTTAAGGAATTTGGATCTTTGGAATTTGTTATGAGTATGTTATAAGTAGCAGCTTATAGGTAATTTCATCTCCTGTCACAGGTAGAAGTAAAATCTGGAGAAGAAGATGAAGAAATTTTATTTAAAGAGAGAGCCAAACTTTACAGGTGGGATCGAGAGGTCAGTCAGTGGAAGGAGCGTGGGGTTGGAGACATGAAGATCCTCTGGCACACTGTGAAGAATTACTATCGGATTCTGATGAGAAGAGACCAGGTGTTCAAAGTGTGTGCGAACCACGTCATCACCAAGACGATGGAACTGAAACCCTTGAATGTTTCCAACAACGCTTTAGTTTGGACTGCCTCAGATTATGCTGGTGAGCTCTGCACTCAGTGATACTTTCTAGTTTTTTTACTTTTCTACATTGACAACAAATATATAAAACAATTTTTTAACAGTTATTTTAACACTGAGGTCACTGTGTTGTTTGTTGTTTAACAGATGGAGAAGCCAAAGTGGAACAGCTTGCAGTGAGATTTAAAACTAAAGAAATGGCTGATTGTTTCAAGAAAAAATTTGAAGAATGTCAACAGAATTTATTGAAACCCCAGAAAGGACAGTTATCATTGACAGCAGAGTTCTCAAAGGAGACAAATCCTGTGGTGTTTTTTGACATTTGTGCAGATGATGAGCCCCTGGGACGTATAACCATGGAATTATTTTCAAACATTGTTCCTAAAACTGCTGAGAACTTCAGAGCACTGTGCACTGGAGAGAAGGGCTTTGGTTTCAAGAGCTCCATATTCCACAGGGTGATTCCAGATTTTGTTTGCCAAGTAAGTCTTTAAGTGTGCATCACAACAGGGTCTAGACAAGTGTGAGTGTGGGAAATCTGAGTGTTTTTCCTTACCTGTAATTGTAGACTTTAGCTTTTCCACACCTCCAGCTTCTATCCCCACAAGAACTTGCAGCCTAAAAGGGTTCATATTTCTAATGCCTTGAACCTGATAGAAATTAAGGGTGGGAAAAGATCTTTTCATTTTTGTTTCCTTTCACAGATTTCTTAGTTTTCAAACTACATTCTCAGAGAAGCTGGGTATTTAGGACCTACCCTTCAGTGGTTAGTTCTGTATGTATTTTAATGTTTTATTTGGGATTCCTATTAATTGAAATCTTTTTTTCAGGGAGGAGATATCACAAAACATGATGGAACAGGAGGACGGTCCATTTATGGAGATAAATTTGAAGATGAAAATTTTGATGTGAAACATATAGGTCCTGGTTTACTATCGATGGCCAGTCGAGGCCAGAACACCAATAATTCTCAATTTTTCATAATGCTGAAAAAAGCAGAACATTTGGACTTTAAGCATGTAGTATTTGGGTTTGTTAAAGATGGTATGGATACTGTGAAAAAGATTGAATCATTTGGTTCTCCTCAAGGGTCTGTTAGTCGAAGAATTATCATCACAGAATGTGGACAGATATAAAATCATTGTTTTCCATAGTAAATTTTACCTGTATAAAAGTTGAATTGAGGCCTAGCTGTTTTGACAACATGGTAATTATGTTCAGCTTTTGAAAATGGACGTTTCCAATGTACAAATGTAAAATTGCAGCTTATAGCTGTTGTCACTTTCTAATGTGTTATAATTGACCTTGCATGGTGTGAAATAAAAGTTTAAACACTGGTGTATTTTCAGGTGTACTTGTGTTTATGTACTCCTGACATATTTGTATTAAAATGGAATACTAATCTTGTTAAAAGCAATAGACCTTCTCAAACTATTGAAAGAATATGATATATGCAATTTAATTTTAGTTCCTTTTAAGATATTATGACTTCCTGCATGGACATACTTACTATTTGAATAAAGGGACCATGACTTGGATAATTTTTATTTCAGATTTGGACTATATTTGGTAATTTTAACTATTGGTGTGTTCAGTTATGAATAGAGATTCACTTGTAAATGGGTAGAGCCACAAAGGGCAGAGACTTAACCAAAGTGCTCTTCTATAAATTCTTGCACCTCCTGTATAGTTAAATTATCTTTTAAGCAGAGTACCTTCTTTCCTTAAAATGATATGTAGCTTCCTGTGCCCTTTCAACGGTATTAAATTAATTTTTACATTTTAAGTTGAGTAATTAGATTTTTTAAAAAACCTTTCTGTCATCTGTTTCTACTACCTCAAACTGCATTGGTTCTGATAGAACTTGAATTTTTCCTTGCAGTTATTGTGATAAAGTATGAGTATTTTAAACAGGTCTATACCATGTTCTTTGGTTAAAAATTTGCTTTATACTAGATTGTTGCAGTACCTTTTTCTGGTGAATTTTGTAGCAAAAATAAAGTGACAATTGTTAACAGCCATGATATTTAAAAAATTCATTACTTGTGCATCTAATCATTTGTTCATTCTGGAACCAAAGAGAGAATAATTAAATATCTGTAAACTCAGACTGCCCCCTAATTACCAGAGCTCCCAAGGAAAGAACTGTTTTCAAGGGGGGTATATACTGAACACTTACTTGGAAATGGCTAGTGGAAAAAGTTGGACAAGGGGGACGCTCTCGTCAGCCTACTCAGTGTAGGACCTTGGAGTCCCCCGAGCACGTTGTGCACGTCGCAGGCCCTGCCGGAGCGGTATGCTGGGACTGCAGGGCTGTCTCGCGCTGTTTGGGGTCTGGAGACAGGCTGTCCTGGGCCAGCACCTGCTCAACGCCCGAGGTGGGGTCCGCGTGCGGGGCGCGGTGGACTCCCTGACCCCCGACTGTGTGTGTGTGTGTGTTGCGGGGCTGGTGGGGCGGGGGGGACGGTGCGTGCGCGACTGTGTGTGTGTGTGTGTGTTTTGCGGGGCTGGTGGGGCGGGGGGGACGGTGCGTGCGCGCCGGTCCTGAGGGCTCCGCTTCTCCGTGGTTTCGGGGCGCGTCCCGGGTGACAGCAGGTGCCTGGGGGCTTCTGGGCTACGGGGGACTCCGAGGCGCCCTGAACCATTACAGCTGTGGACCCAGGTTTGGAAACGAATGCTCAGGCCGAAACCAACTTCTCCAGCCAGGACAAGTCTGAGCTGCGTACGAGAAAGATGCACCCGGATGGCGCCTCGACCCGACCCCAGCGGAACGCCCGCGCCCCTCAGGAAGGAAAGGAAACGATGACCCCGCGCGCCAGCTCGCATCTTGCCCCCACGGGCCACAAACACGTACAGACGCCCGCAACCGGGCCCAACCGCGTTCGCGCCGACGGCATGCGGGAGCCCGGGTGTACGCGCGTCGTAACACGCATCCGCAACGCCCGCCCCTCCACTAGTCCGAGCTCTGTTCCCCAGGAAACTCAAGTCAGGGTCCCTGCCGGGGGCGGGGCATGTCGTGCGTCACGGCGCATATTCTCCGCGCAGCCCCGCCCCGCCGCGCGCTGTTGCCAAGGAGACGACGTCGGTCGTGGCCATGGAGCCGAGGGTCGTGAAGCCGCCGGGGCAAGATCTGGTGGTGGAGCGCCTCAAAAGCCGCTACGGCCTGAGGGGCGGCTGCCTCGGCGAGGTGAGGCCCGGCCCTGCCAGGTTCGCGGGTCGCCGGATATGCGGGTTGGAGCGTGGGCGCGAGGCGGGACCCCTGACGGCGGCGGGCTGGGAGCGGGCTCCCGGCGGGCACGCGCGTCAGAGGATCGATGCGCGTCACCACGGGAACGCGCTCAGGCGTTCGCGTAGACTTGGGTGAGGATCTGAGTTGCGTCAGTCCCGGCGCTGGGCGGTGAGTCCGAGCCGGTTTCACGCCGCAGGTGCTTTGGCCCGGTGCCCCAAGGTGCCCGGTGGGTCCGCGGGGGCCGCTCCTGTGCGGGGGCCCGACGTGCCTGATGGGCGGCGAGAGGGGGCGCCGCGCGGGGCCGGGGTTTCAGGAGTCGGAGGGGACAGGGGCCGGGGGACTGACCCTCCCCGGTCACCTCTCCATCCTCTCTTCCAGCCGGGGCGCCGGCGGCCGGACGTGGCGGAGCGGCGGCGGCGGCCTCCCCGCACCCCAGGTAGGGCGGCGGCTGGGTTGTTTGTTCCCCGCAGGCCGCAGGTGTAGGTAGTTTATCATGTGAATTCAATTCTTAGAGCTCATCAGAGGGAGAAGCACTGTGTTGAGCCCTCAGGGACTTGGCCTGCCGCCTGGGTCTTTCGGTTCCGACGCGGAACAGGCTCATCGGCACCGGGTCGATGCCGGGATCGCGTGCGGGGTGGGGACGGGGGAGGCGATGAACTACACGCTGTTTGACCAGCGGCTCGGAGGCCAGTCTGCTGGAAGCTCGTGTCCCACGCCGAGAACGAGGTGGTCGGTGCCGGACCTTACCGAGCCGCCTCGGCTGCCTTCCTTCCTGTTCACAGAGGATTTGGACATCTTCTCCTGTGGAGATAAAGTCGGTCCGACGTTGAGATGTTTCTCTGACGAGAGGAGGCGGCGCCCTGTGTCCCCCCGCGGTGTTCTCACGGTGAACTGGCAAGGTACCCCGAGTCCTGCTGGGGGTCACCCCCCGCCCCCGGGTATCGAGAAACCAAGGGGGGCGGAGGTTGCCTGGTGTGCGCCTTTCTGTGGGAGAAGGCATCCGCGGTCCGGAGCCCGCTGGGCGGTGGAGAAGACTGGGCGCTAGTTCCTGAGCATCTGATGGAACCACACGCCTAGCGTCCTGTTCGCAGATATAATGCAGGGTTATTTACACTGCAGGATAGATAGCTCTTCATCCAGGACCCAGAAGAAGGCCTTGCTCCCTTATTTATTTTTTTTTAATAAGGAACTAAGATAAAAATGACTACAAGTTTATTCAGCGGCAGTCGGTATGGTGTGTCGCCTGTGTGTCTCCTGCTGTGGTAAGCACTGTGCTATACCTAGGTGGCAGAGAGAGATGGAAGAGGTCAGCCCTGGGGTTGGGGCCTACAGAATATTACACCATGTGCTGCTGGGCTGTGAAGGGTCAGCAGTTTTGTGGAGGAGCTTTTACTCTGGGTAAAACCAGTGGAAGGTAAGGTGAAATAAAGTTCTAAGCTGAATATTATTAATGCCAAAAATATGTGGCAGAAAGAAGTGCTAAGGTATCAAAAGCAAACAAGCATTTTGAAGTGATGTTAAACTGTAAAGATGTGGACATACATAAAGAGAAGTGTTGAGGTGGTTGTGGAGAGGGAAAAAAACACTGCGCCTGAAATATCTGTTGTTACTGTGATTGATACCTTGGAGCTTGCATTGTTTCATTTTCTGATTATTAGTCCATGTGAGGCACTTAGAATGCTGTTCAGTACATAGAAGGGCACTCAGATGCACCACTGTTATTACCATCACTGCGGTCTCCTTTCGTGCTCACAGAGTCATCTAGTTGATCTGGAGTCAAGGTGTGGACATGGATGTGAGGGGACTTCCCTGGTGGTCCAGTGGTTAAGAATCCACCTTACAATGCAGGGAATGTGGGTTGGATCTCTGGTTGGGGAACTGAGATCCCACATGCTGTGGAGCAACTGATTTCGTACACCACAACTAAGATCCGACACAGCCAAATAAATATTTTTTAAAGAAAGATGTAAACATGGGTAGTTTGATTAATGTTGTGCTTGTTGTTCAGTTGCTAAGTCATGTCCAACTCTTTGCGACCCCATGGACTGCAGCACCCCAGGCTGCTTTGTCCATCATTATCTTCCTGAGTTTGCTCAAGCTTATCTCCATTGAGTCAGTGATACCATCCAACCATCTCATCCTCTGTAGTTCCATTCTCCTCTTGCCCTCAGTTTTTCCCAGCATCAGGGTCTTTTCCAGTGTATCAGCTTTTCACATCAGGTGGCCAGAGTATTGGAGTTTCAGCTTCAGCATCAGTCCTTCCAATGAATATTCAGATAATTTCCTTTAGGATTGACTGGTTTGATCTCCCTGCTGTCCCAAGTTTGATTATAGAGAAAGGAAACTGTGGGAAGTTATAAGTTCATGGAAATTATTTTCTTATATTGAACTGATAGTTTTATTTTCTTTAAATGGTCTGGGTATGGTTTCAAGTTGAAGCTTTAGAACTGTGAAAGGTTTTAACTTTGGACAGTTTTCCCACCAGTCCCTTGTTGTGATCTAGTGTGGAATTACAGGGCTGCCCAGCACCTGTGTCTGTCGAGTGCTTGAAAAGGGGCTCGTCTCAACTAAGTTGTGCTGTAAGTAAATAATAAACAAGGCATTTTCAAAATAGGTAAAAGAATGTAAAGTATCTTATTTTTAATATTGATTGTATGTTAAAATGATTATCTTTTAGATATATTGGATTAAATATTATACACTGTTAAAATTTCATGTCTTTTTATGTTTTTAAAGGGTCTGCTAGAATTTCTTTTTCTTTCTTTATGGCAGTGCTGCAAAGCTTCTGAGATCTTAGTTCTCAGACCAGGGACTAAATTTGGGCCCTGGGCAGTGAAAGCACAGAGTCCTAACCACTGAACTGCCAAAGAATTCCCGAAAAATTTAACTTATCTTTTGTGACTTGTAGTGTATTCCCTTTGAACAGCTGGCTCTGGAAATGCCAACATTCAGATGATCTTTTTGGAGAGAACATCTGGGATCCTAGTTCTGCTTCACCTTTTGCTCATTATGTCACCTGTCAGTTACCCTGTCAGTTATTTAACTTAAGATTCAATTTCCCCACCTTCAATGCTCGTTCTCGTAGTTGTTAAAAGAATTAGAGACACAGCACCTGTTTGATCCACCTCACAGCAATACGGGGTCAGGAGGAAGGGTGTACTTTGCAATTGAGCATGTCTGAATGTGGGGAAAGTTCACACATGTGAGTTTTCAGCATCATGACTGATAGTTTGCAGTTTTTCCTTTTCCTTTTTTAAAAATGTTTACTTGTTACTTTTTTTCGATTGCTATGCTGCTAATATTTGAAGCAGTCTCCTCTTCTTTAAATGGCTGTAGAAATCTTCCAGAATGCTGTGATTGATTTTTTTTTAAAGCCTAGATGATGAACTGGATTCTTTTCAAGATTTGAAAGAACCAGAAACAGAAGAAGAGTTCACCGGCAATGACTCTAGAGTCAGTGCCTCCAAAATAAACCAGCAGTCCTTTAGAGAGACAGACAAAGGTAAGAGAAATGCTCATTTCAGAACAGTCATTTAAACAGCAGCTCTGTCAAGTAGGGCACTAAAGCTTACCCCATAGTGGTGACCCTAGTTTTCAAGGTGTGCATTTCTTTGTCCTGGTTGCTAAGCCATGAACTGGTTGCTGTGCTTGTCATTAAGTTAAAGGAGAAGAGGAAAATAAACTTCATGATTTTCCAGTAGAATTTCACACTGTCAAAGTTTATCAGAATAACTTAATAATTCATGAGTATTATAATCTTTTCAGTTCTTTTTCTTGTCAGTATTTCTTAGGACGTAGGATTGTGATTATTGTTTAGTTGCTAAGTCGTGTTTGACTCATTTATGATCCCACAGACTGTAGCCCTCCAGGATCCTCTGTCCAAGAAATTTACCAGGCAAGAATACTGAAGTGGGTTGCTATTTCCTCCTCCAGAGGATCTTCCCAACCCAGAGATTGAACCCATGTCTCCTGCGTTGGGAGGCTGATTCTTTACCACTGAGCCACCTGGGATGCCCTAAGATTGTGGTAGTAGGTGACTAACCCTTACACCTTTCAGGTAAACAGGCCAGGTCGCTTGAGGCCTGGCCTCCTTCACCCTGAGTCAGCAGTTGCTCTCTGTGTACCTGGCTGCATTTGTGTGGTGGATTTTCCCACTGGAAACAACTGAGAATACAATATGTTGTAACATACACAAAATGTTGAGTGTGTTTAAAAGTTGACAGAACTAAGGAATATTCCGGCCCGGGGCTGGTGGACTGGGAGCCTGGGGAGGCAGGCAGAGCACGGAGTGTTTCCCTGGAAGGGTGCTTGTGGAGCTGGGGAACAGGAAACAACTTTCTTTTTAAAAAATTCCTGTTTTTTATCTTGGCTCCCCCGGTCTGTCCAGCCAAGATGGGGGAGTACCATGGAGACCCCCTTCTTACAGCCGGGGGCTCCTCCTTAGCTGGACGCCAGTGTAGGTGAAAGTCACTGCTCATTGTGAGCAGAGTGTGAATGCTGACAGCACAGTGCTGGGGAGGAGCAACGCAGGAGGGCTCACCTCCACTGCTAGGGTTTCGGGGGGGAGGGGGGTACTTTGGTAACTGATTTGGCATCACAGGTGGTGCTAGTGGTAAAGAACCCACCTGCCAATTCAGGAGAGTTAAGAGATGAGGGTTTGATGCTTGAGTTGGGAAGATCCCCTAGAGGAGGGCATGACAACTCACTCCAGTATTCTTGCCTGAGAATCCCACGGACAGAGGAGCCTGGTGGGCTACAGTCCATGGGATCACAAAGAGTTGGACACACAGTTGAATGCACAGGGTAACTGCAGGAGCTCTCACCATGGCTGCCAGGAGCAAGGCTCCCCAGCCTTGGTACAGACAGTGCAGCTTGGCGGTCACAAGTTATTGTCAAAGGCTAAAGCCATGGAGGGTCGTGAACCTGCTGCCATCGTTAACACAGGAGCGCGTTATTTAACGGAGGAGGTTATAGAGATTATGTAATTATATGATTAATTACAGACATCACATAAAGTTTTAAAACAAGTAAAACAAATAGTTTTTTAAACGTCAAAGAAGTGGAGCAGTGATGAACACTGTTTGGATTGGTAGGTAGTTTGGTGTAAGGGAACGTGTCAAAGGGCATGTGTCAGGGCTCCTGAGGTAACTCTCCATCTCTTTGTCAAGGCAGTTAACCCACTCATTTTTTAAATAGTCTTAGATTTACAGAGAAGTTGCAAAAAGGCCACAGAGAATTTCTGGATGGCTTTCACCCAGATTTTCTAAATGTAAACCGTTGACTGTGTGCTCCTTTTTTTCGGCATATAGCACTTGAAACATTTTAACAATACAATGAGGATATTTAAAACTGTAAACTGAGATTTTAATTTAAATTTTGTCCTCTTAGCCGATGCCTGGCCAGCTAATGTGGCCTCACGTTCAAGGAGCTGGGCTGACTATTGTAGTGATGGCAGCGACTCCCCTCCCAAGCATGTTGGCTCCCCTGCGTCCAGGGCCCCACGGAAGCCAGGCCTGCTGCCCCGTCAGGTCAGCAAGATCTATGACGAGCTGCTCCAGATTCACCAGAAGCTGCAGGTGTGGACTCAGCGCTCCCCGGATGGCAGCCAGGAAGGAGGGGACCAGAGGGAGGGACGGGTGCAGCCAGGGCTGGAGCAGACCTGAGGGTCAGTGATGCAGAAGCCGGTTCAAGGGGGACGGGGCTTGAGGCCAGACTGAAGTGCGCTGAGGAGGGTTCAGCCAACCGGGACAACGTTTTAGAGAAGTTTTTCCAGGTGGGAGGCCAAGGAATTGGAAGCCCAGCCTCCCTTTGTAAGGCCACGGCCTCACCCTGTCTGTTCTGCTCGGCAGCTATGGGAGCTGATGGGCTCTGGGGGAGGCTGGAGGAGGCTCGCATGGCTGTGGGGATATAGGGGACATGAGAGGATTCCTGGGCTCCACTGGAGCCTGCTCTGCTGATTGGAGGGGAATGTTGGAGAGGCTCCTCTGCAGGTGTGAGGCGTTCTTCCCAGGGACGATGGGGAGGCGGGAGGGAGAGTGGGGGGTGTCCCCATGGTGCTCCCCTTGTCTGCACCCTGGATTCTCTCAGGTCTTCATGCTGGAGTCTCCTAGCCGATCCCGTCATTGGTGGCCTGCAGGGTTCCCGCGTGCTGTATGGTCATTGCTCTGCACTCCCCTGGCTGATGCTCAGTTGAGTGAGCTTCCCGGAGTGCTAACTCTGTCCTTCCTCACAGTGTGAGACTGCAGCCCAGCAGGAATTCGCTGAGGAACTTCAGAAGCGAGAATGTTTTCTGGTCGAGAGGGAAGAGCTGCTCTTCAGACATGAAGGTGCCTTGAGTGAGGTGAAAGACGTCAGAGAAGAGGTCCTCATGAGGTTCCAGATCATGAAGGAGGTGAGCGTGGCACTGACTGCAGAGTCCGGTTGCAACAGTCCTCTGGGCGTCGCTCATCTTCTGTAGACCTGGGATCCTAGCGTAGCCTCTGGAAGCCTGATAGTACTGTGCCCAGCTGGGTTCAGGCTGTGTCTTGTCACGTTCACTCAGTTCCCAGAGCCTTTGCTGTTGTTGTGAAGCCTGTGTGCTGCAGGCACCACTGGGGGCCTGAGGCTGGGCTTCTCAGCCTTTGCTGTGATGCTCTGGGTCCCTAAGATGCCTGTGGGGTATTGGGCAGGGGTGGGGTTGGGCTTGGGCTTGTTGTCAACTGAGCTCCTGTCTCTGCCCCTTGCTTTCGCCAGCTCAGGGCTGAGCTGGATTTAAGCACATCCGTGGCTCATGGATCCCCTCTTCCTGTTCCCAGGCCTGGAAAGCAAAGCCATTTCTCTGCAATTAGCAGGGCCAGGGCCTGCCCTGGGGCAAGGCCGCTGGAGAAATGGGGAAACAGAGCCCCTTGAGGGCTGTTTGCCCAGGTTTTTCCTCCTTTCTGCAACTCCCTGCTTGTTTCCCTTTGACTTTCCTTAGTAGTTGCTTTCTGTGTTTTTTGTGTGGCTTTAGTTGTGATCAGTAAGAGAAGCGGAGCTCAGTGGGCTTATCCTTCTGGAAAAGGAACCCGTGTCAAATGGTCTTAATATCTTCTGGAGGTGGAAAATTTGTGCAGTTGAGAATGTTAATATTACTTTTAAAAGAAGTGTTGTCTTTGTGGTCATGTCTGAGTTATTTAAGGAGTTGTTTATCGTAATCATAAAACTTCATACAGCCGATTTTTTTTTTTTTTTTTAACGACTTTGGATTTTCCGTGCACTCCATCTTCATTTCAGCCTTGGTTCTTTCTCTCTGGATTTGTCTGTTTGCTGCTTATAGAAGTATAAAGCTCACTGTTTTATTTTAGTGGGACCTGGATGATTACTTGGAAGAAGGAAATCAGTTTCTTGATTTCCTATGGAAATTTACTTGTTTTAATACATTATGAGTAAATCTGAGAGTAAAAAGTGAAAGAAACTATGTAAGTATTCACAAATCTAAAACGTGCTCTTATTTAAATATAATTATGGGGAAATTGATTTTAATATTTATAAAACTGGTTAAGGAAAGTCAAATTGTTTGGGGCTCAGGAAATTTTATTGTGTGTTTAAGTTTTCTGAGATGTACACCAATTTTAGCTAATTTATGAGAACAGTTCTATGTGTGGAATATTTCTTCTCCAGAGGGCTAATTTAAACCTTAAATTTTAATTCACAAAGCTATGAATAATTAACTAGCCTCCTGAAAGGATCAGAACTCCTTTATCATTCCATGATGTCAGAAATTATTTCAGTGAGTTTCTGTTGGAGATTTTTCTGAGCAGGACCGAAAATAGCCTTAATGCTACTTAAATTGTATAATATGTTTTAATAGGTATTTAGCATATATTTTTAATGCTTTGTTATTAAGTTGCTTGATTATCCAGTTTTTATAAATTACTTGCAGTGTCAGCCATTATGCTTAAATATACTGATTAAAGTCCTTGTGATTCAAGGAGTTATAATTTTTTTTAAAGCCTATTTTTATTTTTATTTATTTCCTGTAATTTTCTATATTTGTTTTGGCTGCGCTGGGTCTTGGTTGCTGCGCGGGGTTTTCTCTAGTTGTGACGAGCGGGACTACTCTCTAGTTGGAGTGTGCAGGAGGCTTCTCATTGCAGTGACTTCTCACTGCGGAGCACAGACCTAGAGCACAGGCTCAGTAGTTGTGGTGGAAGGGCTTTTGTTGCTCTGAGGCATGTAGGATCTTCCCACATCTGGAATTGAACCCGTGTCTCCTGCATTGGCAGACGGATTCTTTACTGAGCCACCAGGGAAGTCCCAGGGAGTTGTAATTTTTATCTAACTTATGTTCAGTAGCATTAGTGACATTAAATCTCTATTTTTTTCCCTCCTAGCAACATGATGCAGAAGTTGGGCACTTAACTGAAGTTCTTAAAGAGAGAAATAAGGAAAGCAAAAGGCTAAGGTCTTCCTTTGATGCATTGAAAGGATTGAATGATAGCTTAAAGAAACAGGTAAGACCTAGTTTATCTGTGTTAGATTATGAGACATTCTCAGAAATGTATAGATTAACCAGTTCGAGTCAGAATCTTAGAGCATATTCTGTGTAGAGAAAACCTTGATTATCATCTTTATTTGTTAGCTTTATTATAAAATACTTCTGAATTTAAAATAGTTAAGCTAGCTCTTGCTTTCTCATCATGTGTTCTGCCAACTAGCTGAGCTATTTGACAACTTGGAATTTTTCAAACTGTTAAGAACAGTGACTAGATTAAAAACAAGGAAAAGAAAACCCGCTAACCTGGGGACTTCAGGTGCTGAGTTGTAGCTTTGCACTGTTCTTGAACCGGCTGTTACACACCACTGTGTATTTTTGGAGGGTCTCTTGTGTGTGGATCCTGTGCTGGGAGCACAAGCTCATGCCCACTGCCTCACCCTGCACTGCACTATGTATGCATGCAGAGCTATGGCGAGCTCACACCCACCACATCACAACTGCTGTGCACCATTATATATGCAGAGCTGCAGCGAGCTCACGCCCACCGCATCACACTGCACTGCACTGTGTGTGGAGGGCTGTGGCGAGCTCACACCACTGTGTCACATTGCACTGCACTATGTGGGTCACTGTGTGGGATGTGCAGAGCTGTGATCAGCTCAGTGCTCAATCATACTCAGGTTGCACCAGGTTCTTGCTAGTTGTATTTTTTTTTTTTTGCTCCCCTTTGCCAGTTTTGCTTGAAATATATGGAAGTGAAGGGCTTTGTGGAGAGGGACAGGAGAGTGATGGTGTGTTTGTGGGGAGGGAAGCATGGATGAGCACAAACAGGTGAACCTCAGCATTTTAGCAGCTGAGTCCCTGGGTGGGGAACTTTATGGATTCCAGCAGGGGGCTGAATGTGGACTCTGAACCGTTTGCACCTGGAACTCTTGGCCAGCTGTGTGTTCTTCTCTGTCTCTCTGATTTCTGTAGTCCCCACTTGTTATAACCTTTCTCCATGGCAGTGATAACCAGGTCCCCCAGTTCTTGCTGGCTCTGATTCTTTGTCTTTTCTGAACTATCTGCCCTCCCGCAGTGAGAGTGTGACCTTGACCCACTTTGTCTGGAGCCCTCTCATCCTTGGAGAGACTGTGTTCTCCCATTGCAATCTTGTCTCGCTCTCTCGAGAAGAGTTTCTGATTGCTAGCATAAGTGCGTTGTTGCCCGTACCTGGCTCTCGGGTGACTATGATCCTGATCGTTCAGCATGTGTTTGGTGACTTGTAGTGACTGGGGTGGATGTGTGCATTGCTAAGGGGTGGAGCCTGTTTATATGCATGGTGAATGGTTGGACACTTCGCCTGAGAGGCGCAGAGAACGTAGTGAAAAAGTTAACATGGGAGTTCCGAAAGTACTTGGTGAGATAGAGAGGCAGAATGTGAAAGGATAATATCCACAAGTTGGTGAAGCCTGAGAGCCCACAGGTTTTAAGAAATTCTGTTAACCCTAAGGAGGAGAAATGTTGAGGAACACCATACTGGTGCGCTGTTTTAAGATGTGAAAACTTTAGTCAAAGATAAAATCAGAGACAAATAAGGCACCTTACCTTCAAAGAAAGAGCAGTAAGACTCCTGGAGGAAATATCACAGACCTGATTAACCTAAAAGAGAAAGGCTCTCTTTGTTGTCATAGGAGGCCAGGCAGAACCTTGAATCTAAACCTGTCAGCACGACAAGAAAAATGCTGCCAGTCTCCAAATGAGTATAGATGCAAAAATTTGAATATCAACAAGTTGAATCTAGAGCTACCTAAAAAGTATAATGTCATTGAGTGGATTTATCTGAGGAATACAGGAGTCATTTATCATTTGAAAATTAACACATCGTCTGGTAAAAGGAGAAGAATCATAATTCTTTGATTTAAAATTCAGCACCAACTCAAGACAATAACTAGGAATAGAAGAGAACTTAATTTTCATAGAGTATCTACAAAAAGAAACAGTCCCGACAACACTCACACTTAACGTAAGTTACTGAAATCTTTTCCCTCTGAGATCAGAACAAGGAAGGTGCTCGCTGTTCCTGATTCTGGGGAACTTTGAACTGACGTCCTGGTCTGTGTAGCAAGGAGTGGTCAGGATTGGGAAGGAAGAAATGAGAATTATCCTCTGATGACGTGATTATGCACAGATGTAGTCAGTGTCCAGACGAGCATACAGATAAGTTACTAGAATTAAACAAATTCAGGAGACTCTTAAGATATGGGTTCAGTAAAAGTGGGGACGTATGTATACGTATGGCTGATTCATGTTGATGTTTGGCAGAAACCAACACAATTCTGTAAAGCATTTATCCTTCAATTAAAAAGATAAATTTAAATAAATTTTTTTAAAAAGCAAGTGTATTTCTGCATATCAACAGTAACCAGATAGTGTTTATTGAAAGATGCTATGGATAGTAGTGTCAAGAAGCGTTGGCTGTGCAGGAGTAAACCTAAGAGATCATACATGCACAGAACACACAAAATGTGCAAAACATGATTTAGAAAGCAACTAAAGAGGATAAAAAAAATACAAAGCAATTAAAGAGGATAAAAAAATAAAAAGCAATTAAAGAGGATGGAAAGAAGTGTAAGGCTGTGTTGTATGCAGGGTAGGAGACCCACTATGGTGAAGAAGGCACTTTTTCTGAGTTACACAGACATTAACTCCAGTCCCAGTAATTCACTACACTGTTACATAGTTTGTGCATTTTCTCGTATGTACATTATAGTTCAGTAGAAAATTCAGAAAAAGGACGTTCCCTGTTAAAATGTCTTCATTTAAGATGTTAGGAGACTTGCACATTTTTCATAGAATGAAGTAAACTTTCTAGAAACTCTTTATGTTTTAGGGCCCAGTGGTAGTTTTTGCTGTGATCTTTAATTGTGGGTGCTACTTCTGTGTGTTGTGTTGCCTGGTGGTAGACCAGATAAGATTTATCCTGGGAAAACTTCAGTAGGAAATCAGCTTGAGGTTTCTATTGAAATGTCTATTGTTCTCCTGTTTTAGTTGAATGAAGTGAGTGAAGAAAACAGGAAGTTGGAGGTTCAGGCCAAAAGAGTTCAAGCTCGCTTAGACAATTTACAGGTAAGGAACCTGCTCTGCTCTTGAGACACAAGTGAAATCTGAAATGACTGCCTTGGTCTCACTTCTGATACCATTTTTCTTTAATTCATGGATACATGCTGTCACAGAGGAAGTACGAGTTCATGACAATACAGAGACTGAAAGGCAATCCCCAGGCCACTCATGAAGCAAAAAGTTTAAAGCAGGAAAAAGTACCAGCTTCAAAACCTTGTAAGGTATGGTTGAAAATTTCTCTACTGCAAAGCCAGGACATTTTTCTCTTTGTTCTTTTTTTTTTTTTTTTTTCAGTTTATCAAACATTCTTTTTGTTATGGAAGTATTCACCATAATAATTTCTTTGTTGAGAAGTATCATATTTCAGATATGCTTTTGTTTGTAAAAAGAGCAAAATATTCAGCTGCTAAGAATATCAGTGTACAGGGCTTTTTGTGGAAATGTGTTCCCATCCCTCTTGGAAGTAAAGCCAAGACTGGAATTTCTGCGTCATAAGGTACATGTAGGTTTAACTGTTGGGGTGGCCACCAGTTTTCCAGAGTGGTCATGTTATTTGTACCGTTGCTGGCAGTCTATTCTATTGCACCATAGCTTCGTCCATATTTGATGTTTCCAATCCTTTTTATTTTCATCTTTCCAGTGGGTGGTAGTGATATCTCACTGCAGACTTGCCTGGACCCCACACTCCACTCCCAAAAGGGCTGACCCAACCTGTTGCTGCCTCCCGGTGCCCCAAACCCTCTATCTGCCACACACAGGCTGTGTGCAGAGGGCTTAGTGGTTGGAAGAGGTCCTATTTTACTCCCCCACCCCTTTTTCCTGCTACATAGTTTCCATGTTTTATTAAATAGGATGCTAGTTGTGAAAAAAAATTTTAATTAAAAACATTAAAGTAGAAAAATTGGAGAGTCATACTCAGGTACTCAAGATGATTGTAGTTTTCATCAAAAGTTCCTATTTGAAGAAAATTGAAAAAGTTAAAGATTACTCTTGTTCAGAATAATGTAACTTTGTTTTCCTTCATCTCTTTCTGTTTTTGTGGATTGCTGTCTGCTGAACTATGCCTTTTTTTTTATTACTTTGCTCTTGTACTTCTCTGTCTAAAGTTAAATCTGGCATAGTTCCCTGTTTAAGTCACACGTGTGATAAATGTCAACTTAAAATGATTAAAAGTGGTTTGAAGGAACATAGAAGTCAGTTGAGTTGAATTTATACTGGTTTTTTATGGCATTTGGTTCTTATTTTCTTCCCATTTGTGTAGACTCTCAAAGAACAGGGTTTCCAGGAAAATTTTTCATATCCATTTTATAGAATGGTACAACATAAAGAAAAACAGCTTTTGGGAGAGGAAGATAAAAAGTTCCATGGTGGAAATTATTTAGCTTTTAAAACCTTTAAATTTGTTAAAATCTTAGGTATGGTGGTTCATGCCCTTGAATTAAGGCCAATTTTGCTTTTCTTTATTATCAAACTTGGATAAAGAATTTTAATGAAAATTCTCTCTCTTGGTAATAAGGTACAGTTCTTTCAATGTCCTTATTGTGGTGGGTTTCCCCTCTTCTGTCAGCCAGCACTTAACATGTGTCTGATGTTAACTGGAGAGATTTGATTTGGAATTTCTTCCATTTGGAGAAGCTTTGCAATCCAATGCATGTTTTACAGAAGCAGTTTAGATAAATTATTCCATAATCACTTAACAAATGTAAAACTTGCCTTTGAAGTTTTAGCAAGCTATGAATTGAAATAAATGCTTGCTTTAATTTTTTGCTTATAGGTATCACTTAATGGACAAGTTTATGAACTTTTAACTGTCTTCATGGACTGGATTTCAGATCAGCACCTTAGCAAATTGAAAAATGAAGAATCTGGAATGGATGGTGAAAAGCCACTACCCACATTTGCTTCTCAGAGAACTGATATTCAGGAGAAGTGTGTGAAGGTTTGTTTTTAATTTGAAAAATAATATGACTCAGTAGAAACATGGAGAATGAAAAAAGAAAGCCTGTGGTATATTTTGCAGGACAAAAATTATTGAAAGTATTTTTGATAGAAAGTTGATCATACCAACAGTCAGTTGTAAAAAGACTCATTTTAGACTTAATCCACATGAATTCCTATGTGTATTTTTATAACATGATGGGAATTTCCTTTTAAAAGAAGACCAGGAATTAAAAACCTACTCCAGAAAATGGCGAAATAATTATAGAGTTAGGCAGGTAATCAGTGATATGAACAATTCCTGATAATGCATCTTTTTAGGATTCACATCTCACTAAAATAATTTTACTTTGCCTTTTGTCATGAAAGAACAAACAGTATTTTCAAGAGGCTTCTCATTATCAAAGACAAATGACCATTTTCTTAAATTACAAACATTAATTTGGATATGATACTCATGATTTCCAGTCAGTATAAATTGTCACTAGAGGTTGACTGTTGCATTCTACAAGAAATACATTAAAAACTCTGAAGAGTGGATATCTGAGGTTGGTTGTTTGACTTAAAGAATTTTTACATACAGGACACGGTTTCATTTTAGGAAATTATTTCCAGTTTCCATCCTTACCTAAAAAGTTTCTTCTGAAGGCCTTTTGTGCTGGGCAGGATAATGGCCCTGGAGATATTGATAACCTAAGCCCTGGAGCCTGTGGATGTTACATCACTTTGCCAAAGTAAATTAAAGTTACTTATCCACTGACCTCCAAGTGGAGATCAGTCCACTTGTTGTTCAGTCACTCAGTTGTGTCCAACTCTTTGCAACCCCATGGACAGCAGCACACCAGGCTTCCCTGTCCATCACCATCTCCCAGCACTTGTTCAAACTCATGTCCATTGAGTTGGTGATGTCATCCAACCATGTCGTCTTCTATTGTCCCCCTCTCCTCCTGCCTTCCATCTTTCCCAGCATCATGGTCTTTTCTAATGAGTCGGCTCTTTGCATCAGGTGGCCCAAGTGTTGGAGCTTTGGTTAAAGTGATGATTAACCCAGGTGATTAACCCACAGAGCACTTCAGACACAAGAGGCTACTGTAGAGTAGGTCAGAGGCTCACTCACCCTCAGCCGTGAAGGCGGAGAAGGAAGGAGGAGGGTCATAACCAGGCTGGGGTGACCACCTGCTAACAGCTAGCTGACCAGGGAACTAGACCTCCAGCCATAGCCCAAGGGAGCACCAGGTTCTTGTCATCTTCGAATAAGGATTATTTATTAACTTGTTCTGGATGCACACCTTTGAAGTGAAATATTAATTGTTCAGTCATGTCAGATTCTTTGCGACCCTTTGGACAGCAGCCCACTTGGCTCCTCCATCCAAGGGGTTTTCCAGGCAAGAACACTGGAGTGGGTTGCCATTTCCTGCTCCAGAGGATCTTCCCAACCTAGGAATTGAACCCTGGTCTCCTGTGTCTCCTGCATTGCAGGCAGATTCTTTACTCTGTAAGCCATTGGGGAAGCCAGTACAGAAGTATGCAACTTTGCGTACTTGGGATTTGGTAGGACTTGGTGATGAATCCTGTACTTTTGCGGGGTCTCAGGGTTGGCTCCCAGCTCTTGATTTTGCACTGGGATGCATGTTGGCAGCATTCACTCCAGGTAGGAAACCCACAAGATCTGGGTTTGCACCTCTGTCCTCTGGCTGGATAGTTTTAGGCAACGGAGCTGGAGACTAGCGGGCTTGTGTCTGGTGGGCGTTGCCACGGGGATGGAGCTCTGAAGAGACTTCTGAACTGGGTGTGGATGCGGGAGGCGTGAGTCCTGATTGGCTGATTCTGAGTTGAGGCTCCAGTACTCCGGGACCAGGTGACTGAGGACCAGCCAGTAGGGGGCCCTGAAAGTGAGCAGAGAGGTGGAGGAGCTGGGTCTCAGAAGTCAGAGAGAGGGTATCAGGGGTTGGGGTCGCGGAATAGAGGTGGTTGGTGCATGGGGAGGGCGTCCCAGAGCTGCTGTCAGAGGTCTGGTGTGTCTTTATTATCCTGTCTGTGGTCCAGTTACGTATGATTTTACATCCTTGCTTTTATTAAATTTTTATCGTTAGTTAATATTTTCTGTTCATCATCTCTAGTCCACTGAGTAAGCTATTCACTTGACCTAGCTGTTTCCCTTTGTTAGGCCGTTAAGTCACTTACATTTTTTTCAAATCAGTGTAACAGTATTTTTGTATGAGAGCTTTTGGAAGGTTTTATTTTAGGTAATTTTCTTAAGCTGTTATAGCAGAAGTGGGATTATTTCCCAGAGGCTTAGAGTATATCTCTGTGGTCTTAAACTTTCAACAAAATAACATACTGTTGAGTCAACGTTCATATTTATCTTTTTTTAAAAATGTGTATTATTTTTACAAATTAACATTAAAATGTTTATGAAAGACATATAAAGAGGAAAGTGACTATCTTTCCAGTTACTGAAATCTCACTGTTAATACTTTTTAAAAACATCTTATCTCTCCCAATACAAATTCAGTACAGAGGTATTTTATATAAATGGGCTCTTATTACACTTTTGAAACCTGCTTTTATCACCTCAGACTATGCTATGGCAATAAAGATGTCATTATCAGTTAATGGTTATACATGTACTGTAAGTTTATGCTGTAATCCATGGGATCACAAAGAGTCAGACACAACTTAGCACCTGAAGAACAACAAAAGATTCAGATGTGTGGTTGTGTAGGTTAATCTTAAAATCCTAGGTGTGCTATTGGTGGGTCAAGGAAATATATATGTAATATCTCAAATGTGTGTTTCCTTATTGTATTGCATTTAATTTTAAAGTAGAGAGTTCTTTGAGAACTCTTCTCTTCTCTTCTCTTGGAAAAATAATTTTTGGAAAACTGATAATTAATTTCAAATGTCTGAAAACTGTGTGTTCATATTTTACATCATTTCATCTTTAGCTTTTGCCTCTGATGACAGAGCAGCTGCAGTGGTTGCCCTTTGTGAATGCCAGGCTTCACGAGCCTTACGTGAAGTTTATCTACTGGTCTCTAAGGCAGCTCGATGCCGGGACTCAGGTAACTGTGAATCAGTCAATCTGCAGGGAAAGCTGTGTTCAGTATGGCG
The DNA here is from genome assembly GCF_910594005.1 of Cervus elaphus. Taxonomy (NCBI): domain Eukaryota; kingdom Metazoa; phylum Chordata; class Mammalia; order Artiodactyla; family Cervidae; genus Cervus; species Cervus elaphus. The sequence continues at coordinate 60,080,942 of NC_057825.1, forward strand.
TGGCTCCCGCTTGCTCTGTCTCAGGCTTCCCTGTGCCTTCTCTTCACGTTGCAGGACTTTTCCTGCCTCCCTTGTGTCGTTCACCACTTACTCTTCTTCTCCTTCTCTTTCCTCTTTCTCAGTGCAGTGGGTCATTGTTTGTGAGCTTCAGAATTGTATAATGAGTTTCACTGTGTTAGGTTATTGTTGAAACTAATGCTTCCCCCTGCCCTGTTATTTAATTTATGGTTTCTCATATTCTTGAAGGTAATAGAAATTGATTTTTTGTGCTTATATCAATAAACACACACCAGCTAAATGGGACTATGATTGTTAGGATAAGCTAATCAAAGAAGGAGAGTTACTCCAGTGTCATGTAAATGAAGGGTGTATGTTACCAGCTCACGTAGGGTTGTTTAATCCAAATGTGAGGTGTGTGTGTACCTGTTTGTGCTGTGAATTATAGTAGGTTTGTAAAATTTTTATTTCCCCAGTTAGAATTGGTACATCCTGACACAGGTTTCGTTCAGTTGAAAATGGGGAAGAAACGAAGCCTTGCTGGGGTAGTTTCCTCTTGGCCCCTCAGCCCTTAGGATGAGGGGGCTAAGCTGCTCCTTGCAGGGCTGATGGTTATGTAGCCGGATGGCTGAGGTTTAGGAAAATACCTTTCCTGAGGAAATCCTAAATATTTTGCCATCATGGTAAACAAGTGCTTGAGCATGTGTGTGGGGGAGCATGTGAACATGTGCACCCACACACTTAATATCATCTGAATGTATTGGTTGTAAGCTTGTAACAAAAGAAAGTTACATAAAATGATCAAGTCTGTTCAAAGTCACTGTGACTTTATTGTTTGTGTGATGGTTTCTGAGAAAGGTTGGCTGAATTCTCGCTTTCAGCCATCAAAGGCTAGACTCAGCACTGAGTGAGACTTTGTCTTCCTTCCAGAATAGTCTTCTCATTCTTCCTGAGACAGTTCGTGCTGCACTGTCTCCAATGTGGACTCGGCTGCTCCGTGTGCTTTGGGGCGGGGCTGCCAGCTGCACGGCTTTCTGCTGAGAAGTATTGTTCTCACCCGCGAATTGCTAAACACTTACTGATGGGTTTTTAATAATTTAGTTTTAATAGTTGTCAAAGTACTAGTACATTAGTTCAGCTTTTTATTTTGAGGAAATTATAGATTCTCTGTGGTCATAAGAAATAATAGATACGTTGTGTCCGTCTCCCGAGGGTGACGCAGTGCAGAACAGGTACAGTGTCACCGTCAGGGCCTCGGTCAGGTGACAGAACAGTCCCATCTCCCTCCAGAGCCTCACGTTGCTCTTCTCATATGTAGACGTCAAGTTTTAGAGCAGCACTGAGCGTGGAGATTTCCCAGGTACCCTGCCCTACACCTGCACCCCCCCCCAATCAGCATCCCTGCCAGACAGAATCTTCTTCACAGTCAACGTCCTGCGTGGATGTGCCGTCATCCACCAACATCTTGGTGGTGTGTGTTCTGTGGGTTTTGACAAATGTATTGGAGCCTGTAACCATTGTTACGCTATCACACCATATAGTTTGATATAAAATTTGATGCAAAAAAATCAAAATTTGATACAAAAAAAATAATTTGTCGTAAAAATCCTCTGTGCTGTGCCTGTTCTCCCCCACTGCACCTGGTCCATTTACTGCCTGGGTAGTCCTGCCTTTTCCAGAATGTCACAGAGCTGGGGTGACACAGTGCGTGCCCTTTTAACATGGGCTTCTCCCACATCGTCATATGTATTAAGGCTCCTGCATGCCTTTCCATGGCCTAATAGCTCTTTTCAGCTCTGGATACTGTTCTACTGTCTGGAGACCACTGTTTATCCATCACCTACTGACAGACATGTTGGTTGCTTCCAAGATTTGGCAGCTCTGAGTAGAGTTGCTGTCACATCCACAGGCAGGTTTTTGTGTGGATGTAAGTTTTTGGCTCCTTCAGGAGCTGAAATATCAGGGAGCGTGGTTATTGGCTAAGAGGATGCTTTGTTGTTTAAGAAGCTGAAGCCTGTCTTTCGAGAGGCTGCCCTCTCTGGTCCCCCAGCAGTGCTGAGGGTACCTGTTGCCCTCATGGGCTGACCAGCATTTGGTGGTGTCGGGGTTTGGGGCATCAGCCCTCCCTGTCGTGTGGGATGTTACTCCACAGGGGTTTCACCCTGATGACATGTGCAGTGCTACTTCTTGTGTCTGCCTGGCATCTGTGTGTCGTCTTGGCTGCGGTGTCCGGGTCATCTGTGCATTTTTGATTGGGCTGTGTTCTCTTACTGCTGAGTCTCTAGAATTCTATCAGTATTTGGGTAACAGTCTTTCAGATATGTCTTTTACACATGTTTTCTCCCCCGTCTCTGGCTTGTCCTGTTATTCTCTTGACAGTGCTTTCACAGAGCAGGAGGTTTTGATTTTAACGAAGTCCAGCTTATCAGGTATTTTTGACAGATCGTGCGGTGGGTGTTGTATCTGCAGGTGATCACATACCCGAGGTGTTGTCGTGTCTTCCTGGAGACCTCACCCTCCATCACTACGTGGTGCCCCTCCTTTCCCTGGTAACTGCCTGCTCTGAAGCCTCTTTGAGGCTGAGAACTGCTCCAGCCTCTCGGTCACTTGTCAGCCTGGTGTGTGTTCTTTGTTCATTCCCTTTTCATCTCTGTGTGTCTGCAGAGTGGGTTTCTTGTATTCTGCTTTTCAATCCTCTGTATTTTCAGCTCCATTGAAGTTTTTTTAGTTAGCTTATTTTTAGTTCATATATTTGATTGTAGTATTTAAAATATCTATTTCCTGACCATGGATAAGTGTACTGCAAGAGTTCATATTTTTAACAGCACTCGACCATGACAACCACACTGAGGAGGTTGGGTGAAGACATATTCAGAGGAGTGGTGACGAAGGGTGTTCAGGACGCAGCCTTAGAGCACTCAGTGGAGAGTCGACCAAGGACAGCTGCCTTCTTCAAGAGCACCAGCTTGCCCCTGAGATTCGTGTCCACTTTAATTGTCCTCAAAACAGTCACTCAAGGTAAGCCTTCAGATTGTCCACAGTGAAGCAGTTCTTACATAGTTACACATTTTACTTTTTCAGAATGGACTAGTGTGCTGTTTCGTGCTGGGGGCCCAGTATCTCCTAGAATGACTGTAGTTGCTGAAGTTGAGAAGGTCAGTGGTGGGTTGGCTTGTTGCCCTACAGGGCCTTTACTGATGCGCCTGGATCCTGTGTCCACAGCAGCCTTTGCTGCCACCTGCCTCACAGAACCCACACAGCATGAAGAGTGCGCCTTTACAGATCCACTGGGACAACGCTTGGTGGGCCGGAGCCCGAGGGCCAATGAGGCCCAGCACTTATTTCTGTGAATAGAGTTTAGTTGAACTAACAACTTTAGTTGTTAATCTGCCTCCCATGGCCTCTTGACTGCTTTTCCTCATAACAGCAGAGCTCAGTAGCTAGCGACGGAGAGCGCCCGCCTACCAGACAGTGCGTCTGTCTTTGTTCTCTTCTTCCTTGTGGTTATGGTCCCCAGAGTTGTATCAGAAGGGGTAGTGGCTGTCTGAGATGTGTGCGAGAAGCCCAGACCAGAGTTCACCATGTATCAACATACATGGTCACATCATCAGAGACACAGTGATGGTTGTTGCTGGTAATGCGAATGGGAAGAAGAGATAAGCAGGAAGGATTCGGTGCCTCCTCCCCAACTCTGTGCAGTCCAGTATTGGACACACTGTCCCTGGCACTGGCCTCAAACACGTGGGAATGGACATGGAAGCAAAAAAACTGGTGACTTGGGGATGGTCCCTGCAGGTCAGACAGTCAGGGGCACTGGCAGAGAGAAGTGCTGTTGCCGTGTGCTACGGGCTGAATGTTTGTCCCTCTCACAGTTCACGTGGGGACCCTACTCCCAGGGAGGTGGTGTCAGGAGACTGGCCTTCGAGGGGTGCTCAGGTCATGGGGGTGGCGCCCTGATGGACAAGACCCCACAGAGCTCATGACTAGAGTGTTAACTATTCTGATCATCAGTAATAAGGAACAATAATGAGCGAGGAAAGAGATACTATTCATGTAAGCAAAGCAGAATCTGTGAAATGTGGACCTTGCTGTAACATGGTGTCAGTAAAACCTCATCCACTGTGAAACATAACAGGATGTAAGTACAGAGTTTGTAAGTAACGGTGAGTGCCCAGGTCAGGGAAGGGTTATCGCTGGAGTGTCAGGGCAGAAATCAAGGACTTCTGTTCTTCACGAGCGTCTGCATAGACATGAATCTGGTGTGGGTTTGACACTTTGTGTTAACTCTTCGTGCACTATCTGCATATTATCTGACCTCAGGTCCATCCTACAGTCAGGATGGTCAGGCCCCCCAGCCATTCCTCCTGGCGGAGGTATCACAGGCAACCCAACCAGGTTGGTCTCCTGATCTCTGGGAGTGGCTCCCATTTGGTCTTGATCTGGAGGCAGAAACCCTCGTTTTTATAAAGTTACATTTTGAAACAGGTTGATGGGAGCAGCAGTAGCAAGAAACTTTGTCTCAGAAGCATCTGTCGAGGTGGCGGCAGTGATGCTGCTCACAGGTGGCAGCAGGCAGTAGTCATGATCAGACTGCTGAATATTAACTGTTTTCTTTGATATAAAGAAGGAGTGGTGTTCATTGTAATTTCAGTGTTAAACAGGGAATTTCTGAGTGAAGTTTACCCTGTCGTAATGTACCATCTCCTCCCATTTCAGTCCTGACAGCTGAGTGAAGGGCAGTGTCTGAATTCAGCCCGTCTCGTCTGATCCTTTGGTTTCTCCTTTTCTCTTGTGATTGTGGCCGAATTGGGGTTCCCTTCCTGCCATGTCTGTGACCTGCTGGGCTAACGACGCGGTCATTGTCTGATGCCCTGTCTTCCAGCTGACTTCCTGGCGCAGGCATTTGACTCGCTATGTCTGGACCTGCAGGCGGACGAGGGGAAGAGCCTGTTCCTGCAGCTGCAGGCGGTGCCGGTGGTGCTGAGCCACCTGAAGCTGTCCAGCCGGGGGCTGCTGCCCAGCGTGATGGACAGCCTGCTGCAGATGACCGTGGAATCCAGTGAGTCTCACATCCAATAGCGGGAGGGAGGGGGGAGTCCAGAGAGTGTCGTTCCCAGTGAGGGCGGTGGTGTGCGTCTCTTCTCAACGTGTAGCTGTGTTGTGTCGGGCACAGCGGAGTCACAGGGTCAGCAGTGCCGAGCAGAGTTCTGGAGCCTCCCCCTTTGTCCACCTGTCCCCCAGCTTTCCCAGGGCCTCAGTGTGAAGACACACTCGTTTTCCAAACCCTTCTCTGTTCCTCATGTCTGTTGTCCGGCAGAGCAGCCATGTCCTCCTGGTGGCTGGGAGGGAGCAACCCCACCTGCAGGGCACATGGGGACCTGGCCTCCTCCCGTGAGACCCCCACAGCCTCCCTGCGTCTCTGATGCTCGAGTGCATGAAGCACTGTGGTCAGTGGGGTTTTCCTCTCAGCGATGGCCCTGGTGAGTAAGACAGGCTCTTACTCGCTGGTGGGGGCTCCTCCCCAGCCCAGCCGGGACTCTGATGGGCTTCGCCTTGTTCTTCAGACCCCTCGCCTTGTTCTTCAGACCCCAGGGAAGCCCCTCAACTTGTGGGAAGCTGCCATTTTACTTCAGTGCTTCTTTCCACTCTCAGTTTCTCATCTTCCGTGCACGGCACTTCTCATTGTGCCTCGAGAACATGGAACCACAGCCAGGAAGCCCACGCTCTGTGTGGGCGCCAGCAAGCAAGGGCAGGTCCCTGGTGGCCAGCTGTCCCTCCAACCTCCCTGGATGTGGTCTGTGTGCCTGTTTCCCCACAGCGGTCCTGCAAGGAGGCCCTGGGGAGAGCCGGGGCCTGGCGGGTCAGCTGGCTTGTCCTGGACTCACTGCTGGGCTAAGGCGGAGCTTGGACTTGAACCCAGGGCTGTGGGTTGGGGAGGGGCTCTGCCACACACTCCCCACCCTGGGCTGCTTCCTCCTGCCCCAGGGGGACAGCCTCCGCTGACCGAGTTTATTCATGTTCATCTCTTGACTGTCACTGTTAAAAGATCAGACTGCCCACTGGAGTCTAACTCTTAACTACCTGAGCGGTGATGGTGACGTCGTAGCTCTTGACTGGCTGATATCAGGTCTGCAGCAGCAGTGCAAAATTAGTAACTGAGACACAGACTCAAGGTTATTTCCAACAAGTTTCGCAGGATTTTTTTCAGTAAGGAAAGCAAAACTCCTGTCAGGTGTAAATGTCTTTCAGCAGAGACAAAGCCACCTGAGTGTCTGACAGACGAAGTCGCCGTGTAGCCAGAGGGCACCGTGGTTCAAGCTCAGAAGTACTGGGGGCCTACAGCACCCGTGCGGGAGACCATGTCTGGTGCCTCATGCACGGCCCAGCGCCTCTGTCCCAGCCGCCCTCACCCTCTCTTGCTCTTCCCGTCCCGTGGGGTAAACAACTGCTCCTGAGGCTGCTCTATGGGAGTTGTTCTGACAGAGAGATGGGACCCAGGAAACCGGAAGTGGTGTAACTTTGAGGGTTGCTGACTGAGGTGTGTGTATTTGTTGGATGCATTTTCCATTTTTAGCAAAAACCCAATGCCTGGTACTAGCCAACAAAGTTTGTTGAAGGGATAAATGAATCATAGATCAAAATACAGCAAATACTTCCTACTCTTGGTTTTGTTTTGTTTTTTTTAGGTTTGAGGTGGGAAACTCATTTCACCATATTATTGTTTAGTTGCTCAGTCATGTCTGACTCTTTGTGACCCTAAGGATTATATCCTGCCAGACTCCTCCATCCATGGGATTCTCCAGGCAAGAATACTGGAGTGGGTTGCCATTCCCTTCTCCAGGGGATCTTCTCAACCCAGGGCTTGAACCCACACCTGCGTTGCAGGTAGACTGTACTTCTGAGCCACTGGGGAAGCCCTCTTTTACCATATAACTGTTTAGGAAGAATTGTTGGAAAAGAAATCACGATAGCTCTGGTCTGCAGCTCTTGGGCTTTGGTGGCCTGTGTATGCAGTGCTGTGGTTTGGGCCTTGGGTCTGCCACTCTGCTGAATGGGGCCTCCTCAGTGCCTGTCTGGGGCTCTGGACCCAAGGGCCTGGGAAGAGCTGCCAGTGGCTAGGTTATGCCTGGTGATATCCACCTGGGGGTCAGTGTAGAAATGGCCTGAGATTGCGAGGTGACTCCACAGTTGTTTCATGTCTGTTAAATCCCACAGTAATTTAAAACATTGGGCATATATTCTGTATGTTTGTTGTATTTCGTCTTCTAGTGTTTTTAGCAGCATTGTAAAATGGTAAACTGAGACACATTGTAACTTGAAAAGTTTATTTGAGCAAACAGCGTTTCCAGGGGGCTTGGTGGGGCCTCGGGCAGAGGCTTTTGTGGACCAGACTCAGAAGTAGAGAAACTTTGTGATTGTCTGTCTATTCTGTAGTGCTCACCTTAGCTGGCTGTTGGGTTCATCATTCTGGAGTCTTGTGTCTCAGATTCAAGTTGAGTTCTAGTTTGTCTAGTGGGCTGTGACTGGGGGACCTGAGCCACCCAGTTTGGTGGTCACCTTGTTTCATGACTGTCGTCATGTATTTGGGGGACGGTGGTGGGTTCCCGGAAGACCGGTCCTTGGTACAGACATGGAGAAGCAGTAGGAGCTCTGTGTGTGTCCAGGGTCCCCTGTCCATCCGCTGCAGGTTGTCGTTGCCATCCCAACCTACCTCCCGCCAAGTGTGAGAAGTACCAGGAACCGTGTGGGCAGAGTTCTCTGAAAGCCGCTGGGCCACGCTTCTGTGAGTGAAAGGAGGTCTGTGCGTTGCTCTACCTGAGCGTGTGTTGTGAGCACAATGTTATTTTCAGATTGAGGGCTTCTGATTATATATTTTGCGCGTGAATATAAATCAGACAATAATTGAGCAGTGTGCTTTTAGAAAATTACTCTGTAGTTTCTTTTTTTCTTCTGTCATTGGTGAAAGCTGTCACTCACTTACCTGGGCTTAGCTGTGTAAGAGCATGAGTTTCACTGTCTCTTGAAGAACTTTGCTTTTCTTGTCAGATGTAGTTTAAATAAAATGATTTAAGTTTGTATTTGTATCATTAGTTTATTCTCTTTTGTGCTTTAGAAACCATCTTGTGCTACCGTTTAACACCTGAATGGAACAATGTATTTGAGTATGTTTTTCAGATCTTGTTTTTCTTTTTTAAGTAGTTTATTTTTATTATGAAAGTAATAGAATTTGGGAAACTGGCCAAAAAGCCAAAAGTCCTACTATCCAAAAATAGGTACATTCACAAGCCTATTGTGAATTGTGCTTTTGCAAGTACTTCTTTTTTTTTTAAACATACTGAAGGTGTGTGGAAACCTTGCCTTGAACAGATCTTCCGGCACCATTTCTCCAGCAGCATTTGCTCCCTTCATATCTCTCTGTCACATTTTGGTCATTCTCTTGGTGTTTCAAACCTTTTCATTATTACTGTGTGTGTTACAGTGATCTGTGACCAGTGGTCTTGATGTTACTCTTGTCATGGTTTGGGGCAGGAGGAGCGGGGGGAGGGGGCAGCCGGTGAACTTAATAATGTTGTGTGTGTTCTGCCAGCATCGCTGACTGCAGTTCCCCCATCTCTTTCCTCGGGTCTCCCTGCTCCCTGACACACAGTATTGAAATTAGGCTAATTAATACCCCTGCAGTGGCCTCAAGAGAGTTCATGTGAGAGGACAAGTACTCCTCTCTCACTTAAAATGGAAAGCTAGACGTGATTAAAGTCAGTGAGAAAGGTGGGTCAGAAGCAAAGACAGGCCTGCAGCGGGGGTTCTTCCACTACAGCTGTTAGCCGAGTTGTGAATGCAAAGGAAAAGTTCTTGAAGGAAATTAAAGGTGCTGCCTAGTGAACACACAAATGACAAGAGAGCGACAGAGCTTTATTGTTGATGTGGAGAAAATCTCAGTGTCTGGATAGAAGATCAGCCCAGCCACAGCACTCCCTGAAGACAACATCTAATCCAGGGCAGGGCTAGATTCACAGTGCTCCGTGAAGCTGCAGGTGCTTGTCCAGAGATTTGGCTGAGAGAGTTCATGAAGGTGATTTAAAGAAATATGGCTGAAAACTTACCACATGTGAGGAAAGACATGCTTTTACAAATCTAAGAATTTCACCAAATTCCACAGCTCAGTGAAGTCCAGGATAAACCCAGAGAGACCCCACCTTGGAGACACATGATATTAAAAGTGTCAGACTGTCAAAAACAGAGAATCTTGAAAGCAGCCAGAGAAAGTGTGGTCTGTGCACCATGGAATATTATTCAGCCTTTAAAAAGGTGGAACCTGACACCTGCTACACCACGGATGGGATTCACAGATGTTATGCTCAGTGTAATAAGACAGACACAGAAGGGCAGATCCCCTGTGACTTAACACATGTGAGGTCCCTCGTGTTGTCAGGTGTAGAGATAGGAGGTAGGAATGGGCTACAGAAGCTGGGGGTTAGTGACTCATGGGACAGAGTCAGCTGGGGAAGGTAAGCAGCTCTGGGGTGCATGGGGTGGTGTTTGCACAATGGCACGTGTGCACTTAACACTAGCAAACACTATGCTTTTCCAAGTGGTTACAATGCATATTTAACCACAATTTGAAAATTAAATATAAATGAACTTTTATTGCTCAAAAAAATTCAAGCAAGGAAGACTACAGAAAACATAAGTCTTTTCAGAAAGATTTTATTAAAATCTTCAATCTTTTCTTTTATGAATCTTTCCCACTTTTGCTTTTATGCTAAAAAGTTCTTCCTTATTCACTGATTGTGCAAGTTGTCGTTAACATGTAAATGAAATTCTTAAATTTAAGATGTTTTTAAAAATTACCACCCCAACAGAATTTCTTATTAAATACTGCTAAAGCAGTGTTTAAACAGCCTCCTCTTATGGACATTATTCTCGATTCTGCTTAAAGGAAGAATCTGACGTCTGAAGAATGGAACTGTCTGACATCATTACCTTCAGTTTGCTTGTTCAACAAGAGCCAGTAGATATTTTAATTCTTCCAGTGATGGTATTTTCCCCACAGTGTCAGAGTGGAAAGAATGGAAACCCTACCCAGCAGGGTTGGTAACTGCGCCCCGCAGGTGCTGGTCCCTTGCCCACTGCCCCTGACAACACCTGTCTTGCAGGTGCCCTGCAGCCCTTTCTGGAGGCCTGCAGCTGCTCGCTCTTCTTCCGGACCTGCTCTGTGCTGCTCCGGGCCCCGAAGCTCGACATCCACGTCCTAGAGAAGCTCAGTATCATCCTGCAGAAACTTTCCAAAATCAAGTAAGGATTTCTGATTTCTGACCTTTCTCATCAGAAACTAGCTCACTGTGATCATTTAGATTTCTGCTTCCTGCACTGGCTCCACTGTGATTATTGAATCAGAGTTTCTAGCAAGTGTGTGGTGTGTTGATGCTGGTCTCAGGCCACACACTTAGTGACAGAGTGAACCCTGAACCAGCTTCCTGCAGGCTGGCGCACTGTGATCACAGGTGGCAGATGAAGGTGTGTCCTGCTGGTGCTCACTGTGGATGCACTGGGTCAGGGGTGAGAAGGAAGCAGGCAGAAAAGACTGTGACCAGTGCTGGCCACAAACAGTTGTGAACGCACTGCTGCACTGGTTTGATTTCATTGCCGTAAGTGAGGGCTTTCTTTTTCTATTTCTTCTTTCCCTGATGCAAGCATTGGTATTTAAATTATTTTTTTTAAAAAAAGGACATGGACTTTAAGCTATATTTTCCCTGAATCTCGTATACTCTAGTGTTTCTTTGAGGGGAGTCTGAACACCTTCTGTGTGTTGTGTTTTTATGACGTGACCTCTTGGTGTGGTTCAGTGAACACAACGCACCCTGAAGTTACTTGTGGTTGTGTGACCGCAGGTCAGCCTGTCCTGCCTGGTGTCACACACGATGTGTAGTAAATTATTTGTTGTCACGTTGTGACCTCACCCTCAGTTCAACAAGTTGCTAGTTTAGCTCTGGTGTCATTCAGGCTTGTCAGTTCATTGTCCTTCTTTTCTCTCAGGAGGGCTGGCCGTTACTGTCTTGATTTGTAATCAGTGAGTTCTCCAGGAGGCCTGTGGTCCTTCACCCTCTGTGGTGCCCTGAGGCTGCCAGGGGTGTTTCATTCCTCTGGGTTCTCGCTCCTGGAACTGGTGGAAGTGTAGTTCCCATGTGGCTGTGTCCTGGGCCAGAGCTTTGTAGTTTGTGTTCATTTCAGGCATAGATAAAGAATTGGAACAAAGCATGAATGAGGGACTGGGAATCCTTGATGCCCAAGCCAGCCTTAGCATAAACCTATAAATCCAGAGAGATGGAGAACCCTGGATGTGAGGTGGATGGTTATAAAGGTTACCATAGAGGGAAATAGATGTGGACAAGAAAGTAAGAAATACGTTACCAAATACGAGTCTAACTTATTGAAAGTGAGGTTGCTGACTGGTTGCTCTGCAGAGGACAGTGGCCAGGAGCTAAGTCAAGAGGTCAGCTAGTGGTCTGCTCCATGAAGAAGCTGACATACCTGAGACATGGTGGTCAAGTACTTGACTCTGGCTGGCTGAGGGCAAGCCCGCTCTGGTAGTGACTATGGTGTAGGCTCCAGGGTGATGAATTGTCCTCTTTTCTCCTTGAATACTTTTCCACGTTAGGCCTGTTTCACAGATCGTGTCTTGTCTGTCTCAACATGTGAATCCTCTAGTTACCTATTTCCTCCGCTATGTGTGAAACAGGCTGCCATTCACACGTAAGGCTCTCTCACTGTTCTTGAGTGTGAGATGGCATTAAGGTGCTCCCTCTCTTGCAGGAGTAATAAGAAGCTCTTTGAACTCTTCACAATCCACCTGATGCTTCAGGAGATACAGAGGACGACGCACCCGGAGCATGCCTTTCTGTGCATCAACCTCAACTCCACTTTGTTCAATTTGGGTCTAACGAAGTGCAACTCCCTGGCCGCCAGCACAAACCCTTAGACTGGTCGTTACTATTTACAGATACTGCGTGCATGCTGCTGCTTGTCAGATTGTAAAAATCAGCAAACTAACTAAAAGTCTACTGAGTAAAGTTACGTATGAGTAGCATCATTTATCATGAAAAATGGGAAAAAAATTTTTTTTAATTTAATTTTTTTTTTTTTTTAAGTTTTTTAAAACTTAAAATGAAACCCATGGAAGCTGCAGCAAGTTTGGACTTTTTCCATTTGGCTCAGGTGGTACTCATGTACACAATGGAACTTTCAGGGCAAATGACACTGGGGCTACTCTTTGTAAAATTGTTTTGGGAAAATTCCTAAAATTATGTGATTATTTGGAATAAAATTGGTGTTTGTGTGGGAGTACAGTTAGATCATATTGTTCTATTTTCTTAACATGTGAAGAGCCTCGCCTTCCATAAGTAGAAGCACGTACATCTGAGCTGCCATGGGCCCAGCACCGGGGACCTCGCTGCCATCAGAAAGGAGGGGTATGACCAGGATCCAGGTGAGCTGGCACTCGGGGTGTGGGACAGAGGGTGGACGCACAGAGGAAATCAGAAATTATACTCTTTAGCATAACTCTAACCCTGGGATCTGGAGACCTGGGCCTTTTCAAGAGAATATAAGAAGCTGTGCAGTTTGTGAAGCAGAAATCCATACAGAGAGCAGGCTAAGGTGATGTGGAGGCTTTATAGGAACTTGAAAATGCAGAAGAAAAAATGAGCATCCTTCGTCAATGCTACAGGAGGTGGCATCAGTGCTGGGGGCAGGCAGACGGCGTGGGGCTGGCACTTCTGAAGGGGCCAAGTTCTGGGCCACAGCCAAGTGGAGATGGAAGGCACCTGTCCACACCAAGGAGACCATGAGGAAGGGGCTATGTGCATACACATTGTTGATGGAGGGGGAAGGCAGACGGAAACCACTGCCTTCAGGAAAGGAGACTTGCCGGAGGTTGATAGGGAGCCACCCCTCTGGCTCGGGGGGGTGGGATCTCTGAGGGTTCACGGCTGGTGGACATGCCTGTTGTCAGTGAAGACAGTGGAAAAACGTTTTCAGATTTGTGGGTATTCAGAAGTTACACCACTTACCCACTGTTCCTGAGAAGAGAAACTGCACAGATTATTCTAACCAATTTAGTATTGAGTTTACAGAATCAGCATCATACCAAAAGACTGCAGTGAACACTGAAACCACTTAAACATAGGTAGGTTTAAATCATTGTAATTCATGTATAAAATGGAGGGAAATGTTAAATTTTTTGGAAGGGTAAACAATAGGGAGAGCAGTGGTTGAGAGTGTGTGCATGAGATTCGACTAGCCAGCATCAGGAGCAGCAGCTGTGGGGCCTGGGGTCAAGGTGGGGAGGGCGAGGTGAGTGAAGGGCCCTTCATAAGTCTTTATCAGAGATGGAGTTGAACATTCAATTTCAGTGGTAACTTTGACAAAACAGGGCTTCCCTGATAGCTCAGTTGGTAAAGAATCCGCCTGCAATGCAGGAGACCCTGGTTCGATTCCTGGGTCGGGAAGATCCACTTGAGAAGGGTTAGGCTACCCACTCCATTGTTCTTGAGCTTCCCTTGTAGCTCAGCTGGTAAAGAATCTGCCTGCAGTGTGGGAAACCAGGGTTCGATCCCTGGGTTGGGAAGATATCCTGGAGGAGGGAAAGGCTACCCTCTCCAGAATTCTGGCCTGGAGAATTCCATGGACTGTATAGTCCACTAGGGTCGCAGAGTCGGACACAACTGAGCAACTTTCACCTTGACAAGAATGAAGAAGGCTACAAGAATGCTTTTGGGAAATGTCAGAGTAAGTGTTAAAAGCAGAAGAGATTGCTTTTAACTGAAAACTAAAATGCATATATGCTACTGTTAAGTCACTTCAGTTGAGTCCGACTTTGTGTGACCCCATAGACGGCTCCCCCATCCCTGGGATTCTCCAGGCAAGAACACTGGAGTGGGTTGCCATTTCCTTCTCCAATGCATGAAAATGAAAAGTGAAAGTGAAGTCGCTCAGTCGTGTGGGACTCTCAGCAACCCCATGGACTGCAACCTACCAGGCTCCTCCATCCATGGGATTTTCCAGGCAAGAGTACTGGAGTGGGGTGCCATTGCCTTCTCCAAAATGCATATATAGACATGGCAAAACATAGAAAGCCAGGAACATGAACAAAAATATTTAGGATAAAAAAGGTTTTTAAAATATAAATAAATTCTCTATTGCTCTACGCTGATAAATTTGAAAATCTGGATGAAATGGACTATTTTCTAGAAAAAGACAAACTCAGAATTGTCTCAAGAAATCGTCAGTAGAAAATGATTTAAGTCTTTTGTAAGTGTGAAAATTTTTTAAATGACATTAATTTCAGGTGTTTTGTAGGCGAATTGTGTAAACATTTCAAAGAGGAAATATTTTAAACTAATTAAACTGGCCCAGAAGGTAGAAAAAAACATTCTAATTCATTTCACACAGCATGAGCCCAGCACCAAAAATTGTCCAAAAAGTATGTTTCAAAAATTTCAAAGAAATAAGAACAACACCAACTGTATGTTACAGGAACATTAATCCATTACCAGCTGGGGAAGCATGCATTCTAGAAATATCAGATTAGCTTTGTGGTAAAAAATACATATTTTATTATATTTGCCAAGCAAAGATAGAAAACCATACACTCAATAAATGCCTAAAATATAATTCAACTTACATTCCTGATAAAGCTATAATATGTTTAAAGGGCTATGAAATCAGTGAGTACTATGAGACACTGGATATGTGCCTATCAAAGTTGGGACTGAAACAGCCCACCCACCCATCCTGTGACACACGGCCGGTGTTTCAGGAAGCATAACTGGGGAGGGAGGTGCGGGTGACGGGCCCACCTGGGGGCTGTGGGGTTCTTTTAGAGGCTCAGCAGGGTGCCCGGTTGCAAGATAGTCACACACATTGAGAGTTTCTACATACTCCCGCAATCACTAACTAGAAATTAATGTTTCACTTCAGTGTTAGTAATAAGTTAACGGTTTACATGGCAAACTTTTATGGAACAGGAATCACATACCAAGGAAGGTTCAGAACCTGATGAGGAACTGCCCAGGCTTGGCCAGAGGGACATGGAGGAAAACCCGATGAAACAGACCCTGAGTTTCCCAGTGGGGCTCTGCTGTGTTGGGGCCTCGTCTCCCGAAGTACTTCACATGCTTCAGCCAAAACTAATCCCAATCTGAATTCCCTTTAGAACATGGGGAAGTCATCCTAACTCATCTGGACTAATAAACAGGCAGGATTAGAGAAGGAAGCTTCTCCTGTTTGTCAGCACTCAGCCGAGTTCTTATCTGTTCTGTTGTTTGATCCTCATCAGACCCTCACGCTGGGTCTTGTCCTTGTTGACCTCTCTCAGGCTGGAAGAGACACAGCCCAGCACCCGGCCACAGCTGCTCACAAGGTGACCCTCCAAGAGGGGAGGGCGAGCTTGCAATGCTGGGGGTCAACCCGGATCTGGTTGGGGCTCACATCTGCTCCTCCAGCCTCTCCACACCTGCTGGAATAAGGAGTAAGTAGAGAGTTTGATTCCAGTGGGAGGGACTGACTCCATCCTGCAGGTTGCCATGCAGCTAAGAATGTCGGGGACACGTACACACCCCCAGCTGGTGGCTATGTACAAGACCCCTGGAGCCAGAACTGACAGGTGGGTCACGAAGGCCTGGGGCCCAGGGCCCTGACCTGGAGGGCAGAGAAGAGGGGCCGTCAGGCTGGTGGGTTAAACATGACCTGTGCAGAACTGGGACCTCTGAAGGCAACACAGGTGGTGAGGCCATCTACAGGGTGCTTCCCAGGTGGCTCAGTGGTATAGAAGCAACTGCCAACGTGAGGACGCAGTTTGATCCCTGGCTGGGGAAGATCCCCTGGAGGAGGAAGGGCAACCCACTCCAGTATTCTTGCCTCCGCTACCCTCCCGTGGACAGAGGAGCCTGCCAGGCCACAGTCCGTGGGGTCCCAAAGAGTCTGACATGACTTAGTGACTAAACAAGTCTTCAGAGGGCATGTGGGACCCTGCCTCAGTGACACTGGACTGTTGAAGAGAGCAGCTGAGATACCAAAGTGGAATATAAGCCATGTTAGCTGGGTTCAAAGAAACAAGATGGCTAGAGGTACTATGAAGAGACAAGAGACTAACAAAATGGACTGTAAAGTTTTCAAAAAGTAACTTACAGAAATGAAAATGTTAACTGTTGAAATCAGACAACAGATAAGATTAAAAGGAGAATTGGTCATAGTAATTACGCAGAATGCCTGTAGGAAAGCAAGAAAAACCTAGAAGACTCTCACGTGGAGGGTGAAGCATGAAGGGATCTAACACACGTGTAAACGTGCTCCAGCAGGAGAAAGTGCCGCAGAGAGATCTGAGAAAACCATGGCTGGGGGTAAAATGAGGAGGATGAAAACACAACTCTCCAGTTCAAGAAGCGAAATGAACTGGAAGCAAGACAGGTGCAAAGAGATCGCTCCTTAGAAACATCAAACTGGAAGAAACGGAAGGACACCAAAGACCAGCAGACGCTTACATGCAGCCAAGAGAGAAGACAGGTCAGTTGAAAGGGCAGCACAGGTGGGTGACTCCCCGCAGCCATCTGCCAGGCGTCCTTATCATCACCCTTCCCAGGACATTTCAGACAAACCAAACACTTACCACCACCAAGCTCCACCTAAACCTCTAAAGGACATACTTCAGGAGGAAGCAGAATGGTTTCAGAAAGTCTAAAAGGCAAGATGAAATAACGAAGAAAATGATAAACAAGTGAGTGAGACTCGACTCTGAAGAGCCGTGTTCAATGTGGCTAAAACACTTTCCCATGAGGGTGCACGTCTAAGGGCTGTTGCGGTATGGGGAACACAAGGTGATGCAGAAAGAAAACAACTCCTGTTTCTACTTTTAATGTCCTGCTGCCGTTTGAAAGTATTTTTGTTCACGTTTAAAATTTTACACATATGTAAATGCACAGGGAGCATGTGTAGAAACACACAGGTGTGCCCCCTCCATGGTCTGACCTTCAGTGACTCCACAACTGAGATGAGGGTGGGTGACCCTTTGTGTCCCACTTCCCAGTCCCTCGTCTAAAGCAGTGAGCTTTCGGTCTGGGCTGCACATTGCAGTCACCAGGGTGGGCTTTAAAGAGTCCTTTCCCTCCCCACTGCCACCGAGTCTGAATTAACTGCCCTGGGGAGCCCTGGAGGGTGTGGAAGTGCCTCTGGTCCTTCTAAGTGTTACTGCTTCCCCGCCAGGATGCTGGTGAGGCTGGTGTGTGTGGACGACCCGCCAGGATGCTGGTGAGGCTGGTGTGTGTGGACGACCCACCAGGATGCTGGTGAAGCTGGTGTGTCTGGATGGCCCTGTCAGCCTCTTGGCTGTGGAAACAGCAGGTGGGCTGGAAATTGCTGTGACCCTGAACACAGCCCTTCTGAGTCAAAGTTTATTCATCTAGAAGGTGAGCCTGTGCTGACAGCTTCTGGGTTGCCGTGTTCAGGTTCGGGACACAGGGTGTGTGTGTCGTGACCACACAAGAGGTTGTGTTTGAATATGGGGGCGAGAGTCATGGTGACCCTGCACAGGACTCTTGAGGAGATTCCAGGTGGGAGGACCCTGGGCAGCAGAAAGGATGGCAGGCAGGTGGCCGCCCCAGGCATCTGCTGGCCATGCTCAGGCCCTGCGATCTCAGGATACCAGGGAGCCAGCCAGGGCTGTCTTCTTGCTGGTGGCCCCGAGGCACAGGTCCTGTCGTGTAGGAATTCTCAAAAGCTGTGTTTGTCCCTCTGCTCTTTACCTGCTGTCACTGCCGCCCCGCCATGGACCCTCGGCTGTGTCATCACAAAACTCCCTGAGCCCCTTCGGTCCTCGTGTGGTCCCCCACCCTTGTGGTGTCCACAGGCGCCTCCTCTGTCCCCTTCTCAGGCCTCCTCCTCCTCCTGTCCCCCTGTCTCTCTATAGCTGGTCTTCCATGAGTTAGGCCTTCCCTGATGGCTCAGACAGTAAAGAATTCAATCCCTGGGTCATGAAGATCCCCTAGAGAAGGGAACTAGAGAATACTCCAGTATTCTTGCCTGGAGAATTCATGGACAGAGGAGCCTGGCAGGCTACAGTCCATGGAGTTGCAAAGAGTCATACATGACTGAGTGACTTTCACTTCCCCAAGTTAGGGAAGAGCTGGGCAGCCTGGCTGGATGGTGATCACTGGAGCGGCAGTGTCCGCCCGGGCTCCTGCTCCAACCCCTTGGCTCCCACTACAGGCAGGCAGCCCTTGTCCGGGGGGAACAAAGCCAGCTGGGACCCCCGCTGGCCTCAGCTGGGACTCCCATAGCACATCACACACAGGTGACAGCCAGGAGCAGAGCCACAGACCTGCCTACCCACACCGCCCGCCCCCACCACCTCCCCCAGCCGATCCCTGGGAGCCGGGGGTCTTCTTGTTATTAGTTTATTGAAATTGTAAAACATAATAAGTTATATAAACAGACCTAGACACAAACATTAACAATGAAGGTTCCACTGGCCAGGGCCCACAGCTCTGGCCGGGGTATTTTCTGAGTGTGTTTATTTCAGCAGGAACAGTGGCTGTGGCCACACGGGGCAGCAGGGGGAGCCCAGCTTTGCTCAGTGAGAGTCCTTGTAGACTCAATGGTCTGAACCTGTCACGTAGGCTCAAGCCCTCCAGAGTGACCCCTGCCTGGGTCTGTCTCCAGGTGAGCAGATGACGAAGGATTGAGTCACTGTCAGGACGAACTCCCTGCACACGGTGGGTTGAGCCCCCGAGACAGGCCTGGCACCCCTGGCCCTGTGGCCGCCTGCTCTGCCTCCTCTGATGTCAGCAGCCTCAGAGAAGGTGGCTTCAGCAGCAGCAGCATCACAGAGCCGGGATTGTGCCAAGGGGCCACGGGGACGGAGGGTAACCAGGCTGTGTGTGTGTGTGCCCTGCGGGGGCGCAGCAGGCCGACACCACAAACAACAATGGTGTTAAATGGCCGGCATGTTCTGCGTTCAGGGGTGGGAGGCTGTGTGTTGCCCTCCGCATACACCTCGTTTCCTCCCCAGAAGCATTTGTCAGTCATGGGACTTGTCATTTCATAAAAGTATAAGCCAGAGACTGGTTTCAATTTAGGAATAACCAGGGTCAGGTCTGTCCCTGGGGGCTGAGCAGAGAATTCACAGTTAACCACCCTCAACCTGCATGATCACCCCTGGTTCCTGGCTCTGGCCACAGCAGATGTCCTCAGGGAATTTGCCAGAACAAGGCTGTTAAGCCCCTCTCTCAGTGTCTGCCAGACACTTGAAGTTACAGTGAGAACTCAGTTCTGTTTTCATTCCCATTTCCCCGGACAGTTCACAGTGCACTCACATCTGTGGAAGGCCTGGCATGGTCTCCAGACCCCTTCAGGTCTACTTGCCCCAACTTTACTTTCTCTGACTTAGAATCACAGAATAACTTCTTATTTGCAGAAGAGAAACAAACTGAGCCCTGGGAGAGGAAGAAATCAGCCCCTTTTAGCACAAGCAGACCAGGTCCCCATGGCTACAGACCCCACGTTCCCTGAGGGGCTTGGGAGGCCCACAAGGCACATCCCTGTCCAAGACCCTCTGGAGCCTGAGGATTCCATGTTTCCCTTTCCAAGCAGAGCCAATCACTCATTTCTGTTTGAAGCAAATGACTTGTGTCCCTGAGCACTACTGCCCCAGAGGGTCCAGTCCGCTTGAGAAGGAAAGCAGAGGCAGTTCAGGGACCCCGGTCCTGAGGCTGGACTTGTGCGGCACTGAGTGAAGCCAGGAGGCTGCCCTTGATTGGACATCCGTGGGGGGCAGGCATCCTGCAGGCAGAAGGGCCGCGGGGACAGTGAGCCCAGGGTCCCGCAGGCGGTGCAGACCCACACTGAGCCTGGAGCAGGAGGACGTGGTGCCTCTGCAGCCTTTCCCCAACCTCAGAGCTGCGTTCTTCATGGGGTGCCCCCCACCCCCGGAGAAGCAGCTCCCCCAAGCTGTGCCCCCATTCCCACACCCCCTTGGGCTGTGTGCCGCCTTCCAGAAAAGTACGTCTCCTGGGGTGGTGCATTCCCCACAGGACAGACAGGCTCCATTATGTCCTCCAGGCACCGCTGGTGCACGCCGGGCGGTGCCGAGCGCGTCCATGGAGGAGCAAGTGGGGTTGGGCCAGATAAATGCACACAGACCCATTGTGCCTGGTGAGGCCAGCGCAACCTCATGTCCACACGGATCTTCTATCTGGTTAGACTGGGAGACAGGCCTGTGTCCTCCTGTTCCTCGGACCAGCGAGGTACCCCTGGTGTGCAGAGGAGACAGCCTGGCCTTGGGGACTGCGGCCCTGCTCAGGATGCGGGGGGCGGCGGGGCAGCGGGCGGCGGGACCCCCGCCCACTCCAGGATGTCTGCACAGAGGGACTCTACGGCGTCCAGCCGCTCAATCTGCACCAGCTTGGTGAGCAGCTCGGGGATGCTGTAGCCGGCCGTACTGATGCGGTCGAACAGCTGCAGCCCGTCCGTCATGCCACCGATCTCGTCCCGCTTGAGCCCAAAGCTCTCGGCCAGGTGGCGCCACGTCTTCACCACCGCCTTCTCCGAGTTGTACGTGGCACTGAGCATCCGGCTGGTCTTCTCCAAGCAGTCGAAAGGCAGCTCTGTGGGGCTGAGGCCTGAGGGACAAAGGGCCACGTCAGACGTCAGCAGAAGCGTGACACCCTAGAACAGGATTTCTAGAACCTTTTTTAAAATCGTAAAATATAACACAAATGCAGAAAACCACACAGAATGCATGCCTCAGGCGAACAACTCCTGGGACACTGCCAGCCACACTCAAAGCCTGTTTATTCCCCTGACCCTGGCAGCTCCATTGGACGTGGCCAGCCTATTCAGGTGACCCTCCCAGTATCAGGTCCCTTTAGGGGACCAAGGTCATTCTTAAAAGGTGCTCCGAGGACAGTCCTGCCTGGGTCACCTAAGCCAGTGCCCTAGCGGTACTTGGACCCCGCTATATGTTAGACTCAACCAGGAAGTGTTTCACTCCACGCTCTCCCCTCTTCCTCCTGCTAAGTACAGCTGACAACCCACCAGCACAGGTGGAATGCTCTCCTCCCAAGAAGAAAACAGACAGTATCTGCCTTCATATAGCAAAATGCCATAGGACAACCCTGGTGCCACTCCCTCTAATGCCAGCAAAGTGGGATGGGAGCCTAAGTCAACCCCCGGAGGCCAGGCAGGGACCCTGGCTTCCTCCTCATCCGGCAGCTGGTCACAGGCCTCCCCGCCACCACGGTGTTGGTAGAGACCACTCGGAGGAGAGGATGTCTACCCACACCCCTGCACAGGTTGGACTCAAAGATCCACAGCCGCCTGGGGGTGACGGGGGCACCCCTCCTCAGCCCAGGCGTGTCAGAGGAAACCAGCCACACAGAGGGTGCAGATGAGACCCCGAGTCTCAGAGAGTCATGTGAAACTGTTCTGGTTTCAACAGAGTCACTCATCACACCAAGAACCAGGAAGACCTCAAATGCATGAAAAAAGACCATCAGTAAATGCCGACAAAGATAACAGAGATGTTAGGTTATCTGACAAGGACTGTAAAGAAGTCGTGATCAAAGTGCTTCAACATGTAATTACAAACATACTTGAAACAAATGAAAAAAAAAAAACCTTAACAAAAAGAAAATGTAAAGGAGAACCAAATGGAAATGTTGGAACTGAAAAAGGTAACAATCGAGATTAAAGCTCAGCTGACGAGCTCCACGGCAAAATGAAGAGGGATGAGTTAGTGAGCTGGACGGCAGAACAGACATCACCCACCTGAACAGCAGAGAGAAACTGAAACACACGTCCCCCCACACCTCCATTGGCCTGCCCTCCCCCCACCGCCCCCACTCTGATGAGCAACTTGGGAGGGGGTTCTTCTCAGCCTCTCCTGGGGCGCCCAGGGTGCTGGAGGGTCCCTGTGGAGTCAGGGCCCCACACCTCCCCTTACCTTCCACTACACCACACACACTGGCATACACGTCCAGTATCTTCTTCCTTCGACTCTGAATCTGTGAAAAAAGTTAGTGAAAGTTGCTCAGTCATGTTCAACTCTTTGTGGCTCCATTGACTGTAGCCCGTCAGGCTCCTCTGTCCATGGCCAGAATACTGGAGTGGGTTGCCATGCCTTCCTCCAGGGGAGCTTCCCATCCCAGGGATTGAATCCAGGTCTCCTGCTTTGCATGCGGATTCTTTACCATCTAAGCCACCGGCGAAGCCCAAGAATACTGGAGTGGGTAGCCTATCCCTTCTCCAGCAGATCTTTCCAACCCAGGAATTGAACCAGGGTCTCCTGCATTGCAGGCAGATTCTTTACCAACTGAACTACCAGGGAAGCCCAGGAAAAGCTAAGAGAGTATGAATTTTCAGAAAGGGGGTGTCAGCAGCACAGGCCCATGTCTTCCATCTCCATGTCAGCGGGGCCCCTTCCTGATTCTGTGTCAGAAATGCTGAGCCACATCCTTGCCAGAACGTCTGTCACATTCACAGAAGAAAGCCCTCCCTGGGGTCACCCGGCTGAGCACCCTCAGTGTCCACGGGGCTTCTCCGCTCCACTGGACATTCAGACTCACAGACAACCAGAGGCCACATCCGGCCTCACTGGCTTCAGTCTCTCCAGAAGCACGGACCCTCCGGCCCAGCTCAGCAGGGGGTGGGGGTGGGGTTTCCGCAGGCACAGAGCAATGCAGTGCTCTCCCTGTGGGGGTGGGGTTTCCGCAGGCACAGAGCAATGCAGTGCTCTCCCTGCAGGGCGGGCGGCTGGGGGCCTGGGGTGGGGGAAGGGGGGGCAGGTGCACAAGGCCCCTTGGAGTCACCCTCTTTGGACAACTTCACAGCCCCCACCCCCAGCGGTCAGTGAACTGGGCACCAGGGCACATTGCTGTCAAGACCTGACCACTGCAATTCCAACTGGGCACCTTCACTGTGAGCAGTGATGCCAGGAGCAGAGGTAACAGGCCCAGGTGGGGACAGTGACCCCCTGTGGTGCATCTTGGCCCCCACGCGGTGCACGCCCAGCCTCTGGGCAGCAGGCGCGTGTGTGTGTGTGTGTGTGTGTGTGTGTGTGTGTGTGTGCGCGCGCGCGTGTGTGCGTGTGCGTGCGTGTGTGCGTGCGTGCATGCGCGCGCGTGCGTGCGTGCGTGCGCGCGCATGCATGCATGTGCCCACATGAGCGTCTTGTCTGGTTGGACCTATTCAAGTACATTTACAAGGGATTCTGCTGTCCTGTGCTGTTCCCAGCAATTTAACCTTTTTTCTCTTGGCTATTTCTTCATTTCTTCTCCAAGCTGTATGACAAAAAAACTAACTTCCCTGTCTTCAGTCTCAGATTCTGAACCTGTCTTCTGCTGGGGCCCAAGGGAGAAACCCCCAGAGCTGGCAGAGCGCATTCAGTGGAAGGCGGCGTTTGTGGAAGAGTCGGGCGCGGGCCTTACCCCAGCCGCCCGGGTGGCAGTGGCTGACTTGTCCCTAGCCAGGTGGACCAGCGACAGCAGGCACAGCTCCGGGGGGCCCTGCCCATCTGGGGCCGGCTCCTCGTCGCTGTCCAGGCTCCGGTTCAGCAGCTGCTCCTTCTCTGATGAGGCGTCGTTCTCGCTGCAGGGACAGGACCACAGTTATGGGCTCCGTGCCAGCCAGCCTGGCCCGCTGCCCCAGGGGTGGGGACCGTGGGCGCCAAGACCTGTCCCTGCTTTCCCTAGAGGCTCGGGCACAGACTGCAAGGTGGAGAGATGCCGCTGTGCGGGCCCAAATCTGCACCGAACAGACGGGCTTCCAGCAGCACCAGGTCTGGCAGACGCCCAGAGTGACGGGGACGCCCTTTGAGGAGGAGCGGGGTTCAGGATGCAGGCGCCCAGAGGGACGGGGACTCCCTTTGGGGAGGAGGGGGCCTTCGGGATACCCCACTGGAGGTGGGCTCCAGTCACGCCCTGTCCCTCGCCTGGGGCCATGGCCCTAGTCATGCCCCCAAAATCATTCCACACAGATGATAAACAACTTTATAGGCACTCCACTCGCTTCCTGTGGTTTGGCTGAAGACTTATTTAAGAACAAAGGACCGTATGTGCTGGTGACTGGCTGACAGAGACCAAGCCCCACCCAGTGCCCCCTGGAGGCCGAGACACGTAGCCAACAGCCAGCGGTTTCAGGTCCCAGGGGAGAGCAGGCAGGCGCTGAGAACCCTGGACCACTGCCCCCACCCTGTGGCCCCCACAGGCCCAGCTCCCCTTCCTGCTCAGACCCCAGAGACCACCCCCGCTTTGGCCGGGCTGCCTTCCTGACTCACCTCTTAGCCGATTTGGCTGGAGCCGCCGTGAGCTTCTCGAATTCATCCTTCTCGGAGAAAATCACCACGTTGTCTGTGGGGGTGGGAGGGGGAGGGGGCGTCAGGGCCCGGCCTCCTTAGGGGTGGGAGGGGGACATGCTCCAGCCCCCCACCTCCTACTGTGGGCTCCAGGGGCTGCTGCCCACCTTGGGCCTCTTTCTTCTCCTCTTCCTCGCTCACGGGGGCTTCTGGGCTCTTCACGGGGGCGCTGGGGCAGCAGGCTGAGGGGACAGGGGGCATGAGTGGCCGGCTGACGTCAGGGGGAGGGGGCTGGTGAGGGGTGTGGGGGGCAGGGCCGTACCTGGGGCAGACGGCCTGGCCTTCAGGATGTAGAACATGATGATGAGGACGATGGCGACAGCCATGGTGAAGATGGTGGACATGGCAATTACCAGGGCGGTGGCCAGGTGTCCTTGGCCCGAGAGCTCTGCTGTGGTCAGGAGAGAAGGCCACGCCTCAGGGATCAGGCCCCCGTGCCCCGCGAGGCGGTGGCCCGGTGAGCAGTGGCCCTGGAATTCAAAACGCTGGCTTCGCCTGAGCATCGAGCCCTATACACCTCCTCTGGCCGTCACATCGGGACCACCAGTCCAGCCCCGTGCTGGTCAGCAGTGGCAGATACCGAGGTTGCTCCCAGGGTGTTTGCCATCAGTTCTGTTTCTTTGGGGACCCAGCAGGTGGACCGGAGGGAGGGGGGCCCACGAGCTAAACTGTCCTGAAGATAGTTTAGTCCAAGACTTTCCCCCACAAAGTCCAGGTAGAAGCATCACCTCCAAGGGCAGGCTCTTGGGTTGGTTCCAGCATCTCATGCGGCCTTGGGCTCTGTGTGATCAGGGCCCACCAGCTGAGACCGCCCCTTGCTTCCCCGGCTCAGCAGCCTGCCCGCATCTCCCCAGGAAGGGAGACGTGTCCTGATGCTCTGAGGGAACTGAGCAGGATCCAGCCCCCCACCCAGATGGGAGGGACCCCATCCAGGTGTCTGGACCTTGAGGAAGTCTCCCCACTTTGAGTAGGCAGTGGGCACATGTCCCCCCCTGTTGGGGTGTGTCTGGAAGCAGGTCTGAGTGTGCCTGCTGTCTTCCCCTCGTCTGTGGGGTGCCCCCTCTGTCCTGGAAGAAGTGAGTCTAGAACCTCAGTGGAGGCCCTGCCCTGATGCTCCACGTGGATGCGGGCAGGGGTCCAGCTGGCGGGCTGTGCCCTGGGACTCTGAAGGTGCCTGAGCCAGAGACCTGGGCCCGAAGGTGCTTTCAAGCCGGGTGGAGTGGGAGCAGTGCGAGGGAGGGCCCAATACCCAGTTTTTCTTCGAGAAAAAGTGAGGCCAGGGCCCTGCGGCCCCACCCCTGAGGACTTAGGGCTGAGTGAAATGTGAGGTCAGCAGGTTTACTTAAAGCCAGCAAGGCTCATCTGAGTCAGGCCCGAAGCCCTGGGGGCTGACCTCCCTCTGGCCCCCACCTTGCGTGCCCGGATCACCAACGTGGCCCCTGTGACCCCACCATCCGTGGAGGGACCGGTCCCCTCTCACAGAGAAATCACTAACTCCCAGCGTGGTTGTCACGTGAGGGACGTGAGGGAGGTGGGAGTTCCCATCCTGCTAGTCGCCTGTCTCCCCTCACCCCCATCTCCTGCTGGGGCCGGTACCTGCGCCCCCCCTTACCTTTGTGGGCGAGCTGGGGCGGGGACAGGGTGCTGCTGCCAGGCGTGCGGGGGAAGTTGGCGGAAACACCTGAGGCGGCTCCCACACCTGCAGGGACAGTGGTGACCGATCGTGGGTCCCTCAAGAGACCCCCATCGCCTCAGCCTCAGAGACGGAGCACGGGCTGCAGGGGGAGCCCCGGCCCCAGGGATCCAGAGTCCTCGTGAGGAAGATCCTCATGAGGAAAGGGCTGGGCCAGGGGCACCTTCATCCCCGAGAGCCCCTAACCTCTCCGGGTCCTTGCTCCTTACACTGAACACATGGGGTCACACCTGCTCGGTCCAAGATTCAGACTTGGTCCCCATGAGCAGGTGAGGGCAGGTGCACACGTGAGTTTGGGGGGACACCAGAGCGGTTCCTTCCATTGATCAAACAGGGATGGACTGTTAATACTTTTAATACACACTCATGATAAAACATACGGAAAACATCAGAACATGAGTGAAGCAAAAGGTTCACCCACAGCCTTGAGGTTTAGAGTTGACATTTTGATGCATTTTTCTCCAGGATTTTCCTTTGACAAGTTTCTAAAACAGTTGTGACCAAACGGTGTTAGAACAGAGATGAGGTTTCCTTCCCTTTAACCGTGATTCATAAACTCGGCTCCATCGTAAGAGGTGTCTCCCAGCAAGGATGACTCGGAATCTGGTTCTGTGGTCAGTTGAGCCACAGGCAGGCTGTCCTATCAAGTCGCCCGACGGTGGGCCTTTCTTAGGCAGGATTTGAGGTTTGGGGTTAGTAGAGAGGATCTCATTTTGTTTACTATCCATGGGGTTGTGAAGAGTCGTACATGACTGAAGTGACCTAGCGCACACACACACAAGAAGGGACTTGTTCTCATGTTTCCTCCTGTCTTGCTTTTCTCTCTGGGTCTGGGGACATTCATGCCACGGGCTTGCCTGAGTGGGGACAGTGAGCCCCACGTCCAAGGCTGGCCCTCCCTGCCTTGTGGGACCTGGACCTGGACAGTGCCCCGTGGGGCCTCTGGGGAGAGCAAATTTCTACATCACAGCTCCAGGGATGGTGGCGGGGGGACTCCCAGCTGAATCGTCCACACGTCTGTCCATGTCCAGCAAGCAGACCGGGAACTGACCTTCTCGCCTTTTAAAGTCAGCAGGAAACTACAGATACCAGAGGGCGGAGGCCAGGAAGGATGGCAGGCTGGGACTGCCCCCAAGTGACCGTGCTTCTGTTAGTTATAAAATGAACCCTGCCTGGAGAGCATTGAGGGGGTAGGGCGGGGCATGGTCTGGCAGATGCTCCCCCACACCAGGATGGCCTTGCTGAGGGTGGGGGCACACAGTCCCCCCAGCCACGCTCCCCCCACCAGGGTGGCCTTGCTCATCCTTGGAATGCTGCCAGCTGGTCTGATGTCCAGACCAGAGGTGTTTTGGCTGGAGATTTCAGCTCCTACAGCCCAGCCCCTTCACCCTCTGAGCTCCTGGCCTTTGCCCTTTGCCCTCCATCACTGTCGGGGCTGCCCCCAGCTCTCCACACACAGCGGGGAGGCCCATTCCCCACGCCGCCTGCCTGCGGAGGGCAGGCCTTTGGGTGAGTCTCAGCACTCCTGACAAGAGGGCGGGGCTGAGGGCACGGGGGCCATGGCGGCCCTTCACATCCCCGGAGCCTGGGGCGCGGACCTGCCAGGACCGCCCGGAGCCCGTGTAAGGGCTGCAGTGAGGGGACAGCTGGTGGCAGGGGCGGTGTGGGGAGGGACACCGGGCAGTCTTTCCTCCTCTCCTGGGCTCCCAGTGTGTCCAGAGCCCAGAAGGACCTCCCTCAGCCCTTCTCCAACCCCACCCCCCAGTTTACGATGCATCTCATAATTGAAATGAGATTTAAGCGGGACTGAATTGATTCTGCCTTCTCTCACAGGGCAGCTTCAAGCACCAGCCAGTTTCCTCTTAAAAACAGACTTCCCTGGGAACCAGGCCGACCTGCGTGTTTGAGGGACTTGAGGCAGCAGAAGCCACATCTCAGGAAGACAAACGCCCGTGGGCTCTGTGTGTGGGTGTCTGCCTTCTCTGTCTGTTCCTGTCCCTCTCGGCTGGGCTTGCCCATGGGGCGGTGACAGGGTTGGGGACACAGACACGCCCGGGCCTGTGGTCTAGAGACAGCCCAAGCTGCCAGCGGCCAGGCTTACGAAACGCCTTTGCCCCGACGGGCAGGGCTGGCACACAGTGACACATCCCTGCACCCTCGGGCGCCTGCACCCCATCAGGTGGCAGCTGGGCCTCTGCCCCGATTTGTGGTTCCCCAGGGGCTTCCAGCTGGCGTTGTCTGCGCAGCCCTGAGCTCCTCGCAGACCCCAGGGGATCAGACACAAGGCCCGCTCTGAGCACATCTGACAGTGGAGGGTGCTGTGTGGCAGAGGGGGGCACCTCTGTGGGCTGAGCCCTCAGGACAGCCCCGCTGGGCCCTGGGCAGCCCCGTGAGGGCTCACTGGGCACCAGCATGGGTCTTCGGTGTTGGGAGGTTTCGATCCATCCAGCACGTGTCTCCTGGGCTGGATGCTGAGGTGAGAATGTCCCTAGGTGTTGAGTGGTTGCCGGGTCTGTCCCCCGTCCACAAGGCTTCCTCTTAGAGCCCAGCTCTGAAGGAGCAAAGAGAGGCATATTGTAATAGGGGTGGGCGAGGCCGGAGAGCCCAGACAAGGTCTGTCGGCAAACAGAGCAAGTTCTACTTGGCAGCGATGACTCAGGAGCTGGCTGGGGGAATGGGGGGTGGGGGTAGGGTGGGGTGGGGGGCAGTGAGTTGTTGTCCGCTGTCCTCTGGGGTCTTTGAGCACCAGGCACAGGGCTGGACGCAGGAGTCACTGGGGTCCCTGGTCTGTTAACTTGTTAACCTTCATGGGCTGTGAGCAATGGAGTCCAGCCCGGGCTCCTCCATGTAAGTAACAGCTTGGATTTTTAAGGACAATTTGTGGATTCATACAGGGTGGCCCTGGTGCAGAGGCTGAGGCAATAGCAGAGCCGTCAGGGCCTAGCTGCTCACAGGGGATGCATCTCGGGCCCCGGGATCTGCTGCTATGCGCGTTGACAGGAGCCAGTGGTAGATGTGCACAACTGGCGGAGAAACTCAGTCTCAGAAACAGCAGGAATTCAGCCGGCTGCGGGGGCCAAGGCGTCACCTCCTCATGGTACCACTAGGGGGCGTGAGGATGGACTGGCTGGTGCTCCTGGACTTGGCTCCAGGCCTCCTTCCCTGGAACAGCTCCTCCTTGACCCCGGCTAGAGAGGAAGGTGCCTGCTGCCTTGTCTATTCTGCACACAGGCCGTCAGGCGGTGAACTTGCCCTGACCCGGGCTCCTTGGGCACCTTCTTGCCCACAACACTGGACGGGCAGGTGGATGAGGAAGCTGTGCCCAGTCAAGGATCTCCCCAGGAGTGGACGCTGTCACGAGGTCCCACTCTGCACTTCTCCAATGGTCACGGCACACCAGGAAGGGGGAGCAGCCCAGGGCTCCGGCCTCAGGACATCTTCTCAGGGCCTGGCCGCTCCAGCCCCGAGATGTGGGGTCCATACCATGCTCTCTCATGTGATCTGTAGGGTCCACTGTCAGCAACCTGGGGTGTTGGGGGGCTGACTTCTTGGGGGGCAGCCAAGGTGATCACATCCAACCAGAGGCAGCATCCAGGCGGGAGGCAGAGGGTCTCGGGACCCCTGACATTGGGCCTAGGAGGGCAGCTCTAGGGCCCAGAGACCTGACTGACCCCTGGTTTTCCTAGAGTGGGCCTCCCGGCAGCTGGTCAATTGGTCACAGTCGGCCTTTCAGGCCTGCCTGGTGAGTGCAGAGGGAGGGGCAGACCCCAGGGGCGAAGCCCATCCTGGAGACCATGACTCAAGCAGTCTCCACTCCCCACATCGGCCTGTGAAGCTTCGCTGAATGCATCGCCCCATTTCCCAGATGGACAAACAGGTCAAGTGACTTCCAAGGTTGTCCAGCGGGACTCCAGGTTCCTAGACTCAGCCTCACTTCCTTACTGGGCTCCTTCAGGACCAGATCCTGTGAGCTCCCGGGGGCCTGGCTGGGGCTGCTCTTTAGATAAGCTGTTAATTATGGGCTGGGGGCCAGGGACTCTGCTTCTTCCTCCACACAATGGGCCTCATGTTGGAGGAGAGAAGGGGGCTCCTCCCAGTCTGAGAGCTCTCTGGCTGCGGGCGGCTAGCACCGTCTGGCCTGAATAAGGACACAGGCCCGGTGACCTTTTAGATGAAGTTCCATGGGGAGGAGCTGCATGAACCCCACATTCCATCATTAGTGGGTAGGGGTGTCCAGTGTTTTCCAGGACAGGATTGCATCCCAAAGCTCCCTGGGCCAGGATCGAAGCCGGCCGCCCCATGTCCTGCGGGCAGCCCCGGGCCTCTGTGTGTTCAGTTGCTTAGTCTGTCCAACTCTTTGTGACACCATGGATGGCAGCCCACCAGGCTCCTCTGTCCGTGGGATTTCCCAGGCAAGAATACTCGAGTGGGTTGCCATACCCTCCTCCAGGGGATCTTCCTGACCTAGGGATCGAACTCGCATCTTTTGTGTCTCCTGCATTGGCAGGCGGGTTCTACACCACTGAGCCACCAGGGAAACCTGGGCCTCCTCTAATTTATGAATTAATTAGCATCTGGCTGGGTGGGAAAGCTCAGCTTTAAAGACCTACAAACTGTCCTTGCCAGGTTCATCTGCTTAAGGACTGTGGGAGGGAGGGAAATGCCATGTCAGTCCTGCCTCACAGCCCCCGCTGCCCGCAGCTCTGCTGCCCGGAACATCTCTCCCAGCGGACCTCAAGGCCGGAAAGGCACCACTGTCTCCTCTCGCTCTTCTCCCTTCCTCCTGGTGCTTTTAGGAAGCAGGCCCTCCTAAAAGTCTTGTCTCCTTGACAAGATATTGTGAGAAGATGGGGAGGGCAGGGTCTCATGGAGAACCAGGAGGGCAGGGCCCCAGTGTGGACCCTGGAACTCCCGGGTGTGGGGGGGGGGGTCCTGGTGCTGACCAGCCTCCTCCTTCCCTCCCAGTCATCTTGTCTTCCATCTGCCCACCTGTCCCACCTCGTCTGTGTCTCCCGACCACAGAGCCAGGAGGCCATCCGCCACCTTCTCTGAAGCAGGGGGTCCCCAGACCTTCCTCCTAAATAGGACCCACGAACATCAAACCAGAGTTAGGGTGGGAAGGAAGCAGCCAGAGGTGAGGCCAAACAGATGGCCTCGGTGTTTACGTCCCATTCCCTGTGGTCCTCTGCAGGCTTCCCTTGGCCTGGGCTGGTTGAAACGACATGTGTGAGAACTTACCAGTGCCGAGCACTTTGCAGTTCTCACCAAAACACCTTGGCATTGTGGGTGTTTGCCCGGATCGCAAAATGAATGGTTTAGATTTTAGCACCCCCAGAAAACTGAGGCTTCCAGAGGTCCCTCAACTGGTGTCAGCCCCCGTCTGATGGGTGGTTCTGCCACCCGATCCTCCCCGGCTCCCAGGGACCTGCTGCCCACCCACCTGCCCTCGGGAGCATCTCTGTGTCCCCGCGGTCCAGAGCCAGCTCGCGGCTCCCAAGTCAGGAGAGGTGTCAGGGCTGAGTCAGGACCCTGGACGGGGCAGACACTCACATTCCTTGGTGTTGGGGGGTGCCAGCAGGCAGGAGTAGCAAACCAGGCCGTAGATGTTCCTCGGTCTGTTTTCCAGCATGTAGTAGCTGTGCAGGTGCGGGGGGAGACAGAGCAGACAGGTGAGCGGGCATGACCACGGCTTATTCTCTAACCATCATAGCCAGGCATGGGGTGGGGGCCCCAAGGAGGAGGCATGCCCCCCTACAAGGGCACAGTCTGCAGCTGGGCGGAGTTATGGGCAGGGGTGTCTAGGAGCCCCTGGGAGCTCCTGGAAGAGCTGGACACTTGCTGACTGGGATGGAGTGGGGCTGGCTAGAGGGCGTGGCCACAGCAGAGACCTTGGCCCTGTCTAGCATGGTCAGGGCAGATGGCCTGAGACTCAGCCAGGTCACAACCAGAGTCACCTGCCTCCTCCTCAGGTAAGGGCATCCAGTGAGCTCACGATGGGGCTGTGTCTCTCTACCGGAAGGTCAAGGCCTTCAGGCATGGCTGTCCACAAGACTTCACACCTAGGAAGCTCCCTCCTGCCATGTCAGCCTGCCAGCCGTGACCCTGCCACCCCCGGGGGCCCTCCCAGAGGTCTGTGCCTGCGCCCACTCAGGTCTCCCAGTCCCCAGAGGGCTCGGCCTCTCTGGGCCCGCGTTCCATAAACACTCGAGCTGTTTACATCAGGAGATATTGGTGAGTAAAGAGCTGCTGGCAGTGCTATCCCTTCATAGATTCCAGATGAAAACACCCTGGCCTCGGCTGGGTCTGCCTGTGGTTGTTTTCTAATCTCTTGTTTATCAGCCGTGTGCGCCTGGCCCCGTGACGGGGGGGTGAGGCTGGGGGAGCGGGATCCTGGACTCCAGCCTCCGAGGGCTAGACCGTCAGTAATCCTGCTGTGACCATCACTGCCTGCCCTTCCTCAGAGCCTTTCATCCTCAGACCCTGTGCGTCTTGTAAACAGGAATTAGCTGATCTCAGAACACCCCCCAGAGGAGCCACACCAGGCAGGTTTACACATAGGCTCTCACATGCACGCTCTGCTGCCCGGGGAGCCACCTGCAGGAACACCTGCTCAGGGTGCCAGGCCAGCCCCCCACAGCTTCCAAGCGATGCTGGTCGCTCCTGACCCCTCCCCCCAGCCTGTGCTGGGCACCTCAGGGAGGTGCGGGAGGGGTCCACGGGGCCAAGGCTCCCGCATATAAGCTCCTGGGTGAGGCTGCTCCCCACCCTGCAGCTGCCCTCCGTCTTTCTGGCTCAGAGGCCCTTCCCCCAGGAGGGTGTCCTCTGAGCGGTGCCCAGCTCCAGCGGTGTGACGAGCTGAATGACCCCAAGACCAGGTTTGCAATGTTCCAGCATGTTCCTCTGGGAGCCCTCATGGGCATCCTCTAACTGAGCCTGAATTCGACCCCTCACTGGTTTCTGGTACCTGCAGTGCACAGAACCATCCAATTGTTGGGTTTTTCTTTTCAAAGCTCACTCGGCCTGTCCTGGGCGGGCGGGGGTGTGAATGCCTGTTCAGCAGCTTCAGCAGGTTTCCCTCCATCCAACGTCCAACGCCGGGTACTCACGTAGAGCTCTGGGGCCCTTTGTCTTTCTGTAAAGCCCAGATTTCCCACATTCTGGTCTAA
The DNA here is from genome assembly GCF_910594005.1 of Cervus elaphus. NCBI lineage: Eukaryota > Metazoa > Chordata > Mammalia > Artiodactyla > Cervidae > Cervus > Cervus elaphus. The sequence continues at coordinate 60,114,198 of NC_057825.1, forward strand.
ACTGTGTCTTTCCCTAGTTCTTTCTTCCTTCTCCTGTTCCTCAAAGGTTGATTAAGATGAGGAGCTCAAGACAAGACTAAGGTTCAGATGGGGCCTCTAGAATCTTCCTCCATATCCACGGGGACATAACTTTTCCCCAAAGACCTGCTTCCCCGGGGGAGCTCCTAGGCTCCCTTTCCCCTCCCTTGAGCAGGCGGATAGAAGCCACCATGAACCTCACCCCACCCTAGGAGGCCAGCAGGGAGTGGACGCGGTCAGTGAGAGCTTGTCATGGGGGAGGCGACACCCAGGGAGGCCTCCTGGAGCTCTGCCCCTGGGCCTCCTCTATGGCCTTTTTCAACACGAAAGCACGTGGACAGCTCACTGTTAAGACGGGTTTGTTTTTTTTTCTCACCCATTTGACAAATATGTTTGGCTTGTCCTCTGTGTCCGAGCTTGTCACACAGATACCTGGACATAGAAATCTGCAGCTCAAGAAATTGGTCTGAACCAAAGACAGGAACCTGGAGAGACTGCGGGTGGGGTCAGTCAACAGCAGAGATGGTGGTGGAATGGGAGGCTCCCTAGGAACATATCTGAACTGAGGTTATTTTCTGCAAGCTTAAGATAGCTCCTCGTGTTAAAGGGTCTTTCACTTTCAATTTGTTTCTCCCTTGGAGGGTCTTTCTGCATTTCCTTTTTCTTATAGACTAATGCCCAGTGCTCTTGTTTGGATATATTCTTCTTTTCTATCTCCTCTTAATTCAATACAGTGGTTTGGAGAGGGTGAATAACAGGTGACAAGCCGGCTACAAGATATGGTGCAATATTCAAAATGCTGCTGCTTCCATGACCACCACCATCATCACCTCTACCACCTCCTCCATCATCACCATGACCACTGCCATCACCACCTCCATCATCACCATGACTACCTTCATCATCACCTCCACCACCACCTCCATCATCACCATGACCACCTCCACCACCACTTCCATCATCACCATGACTACCTTCATCATCACCTCCACCACCACCTCCATGATCACCATGACCACCTCCACCACCACTTCCATCATCACCATGACTACCTCCATCATCACTATGATCACTGCTATCATCACCTTCATCATAACCACCTCCATCACCTCTACCATTATCACCACCAGGAAGCCTACACCACTGCTCTCTGCAGCCCTTGGTAGCACAGGTTGTGTGGCCACCAGAGGGAGGCAGTCACTTGGTTTCAGGGCTGTATTTTCCACCTCCCAAGGGAAATCTGCTGTCTTGAAGGTCTTTCAGGCTAATTGTACTTTGGTTTTTATGGGAAGACTTCGACACATAACAGAATTGTGGAGGAATTATAGGAACCATATGTCTCAAATATTTCTATTGTTGTTCAGTGCTCACTAAGTTATGTCTCACTCTTTTCAACCCCATGTGATGCCCTAGACTACAGCACACCATGCTTCCCTGTCCATCACCATCTCCCTGAGTTTGCTCAAACTCATGTCCATTGAGTTGGTGATGCCATCCAACCATCTCATCCTCTGTTGCCCCCATTCTCCTCCTGTCTTCAATATTTTCCAGCATCGGGGTCTTTTCCAATGAGTTGGCTCTTCCCATTAGGTGGCCAAAGTATTGGAGCTCCAGCATCAGTCCTTCTAGTGAATATTCAGGGTTGATTTCCTTTAGGATTGACTGGTTTGATCTCCTTGCAGCCCAAAGAACTCTCAAGAGTCTTCTCCAACACCACAGTTCAAAAGCATCAATTCTTCGCCGCTCAGCCTTCTTTATGGTCTACCTCTCACATCCATACATGACTACTGGAAACACCATAGCTTTGACTACAAATATTAGTAGCTTTTCACCCTCAGTTTTTTTCCAGAATACTAAAAATACCAAAAATGTCTTGGTTTTTCTTTCCTCACTCCACATGTGTTGTCTCCTTTTAAGTATTCAACACATCTGCTTGATTTGGATGGTCAGAGATGCTATGATGATGAGGTCCTCTTAGGGACACAGACATGGAGCCTAGGTGGGCTGCCTCGCGGGTGGAAGGTGGTGGGACCCCCGCCAGGAGACATGTGCCCTACCCCCCCCCCCGACCCCTCCACCCTCATCCCCCTGCCCCGTCCCCACCCCGAGTGCTGGAGATGTGTGACCCTCCTCCCCGTGGGACCCATGCCCGGGAGGGGGACATGGGCAGGGCAGCACGGAGCTCACCCAGGCAAGCAGGGCCCACACTCAGCGTCGCGCTCTGTGTCCCCCGGGGTCAGCACCGTGGCGCGGAAGAAACCCTCGCAGTCCTTGTGGCGCCGGCAGATCTGGTAGCCGCCCTTGGAGAACTTCTCCGCGGGGCAGGGGACGCAGCCATAGTCCTCGTCCCTGGTGCCATAGCCGCAGGACTGGCCAGGAAAGGATGGGACACAGGTGGGTCAGCGGCTGCGTTGCCACGACGACCACCACCCGACCCCGAGGTTCCTATGCGCCGGTCTCACTGGCTGCTCCCGGGATCTCCTCTCTCGGGGCGTGGACTGTCCTACCTGCAGCCCTCCCCCATCTGCTCTGAGCCCGGGGTCCCCGCTGCCCCCACCGGTCCGATGCTGCCCTTCCTTCTGGCGCCAGGATAAACTCATCCGGCCAGGCTGACGGCCCGGGCGTTCACACTCGGCGCCAGGACCCCAAACACCGCAGCCACATTCAGGTTCCCGGCATCTAGCAGGCGGTCTGTGCAGAGCTCTTCCCAAAGGAGGGCGGTCCATCCCGGCCAGCCATGCGGGCGGGACACCCGTCCTCCGGCTGCTCCCTACGCCCCGCGGGCCGCGCTCCGGGGCCGGGCTTACCAGGTAGGGCTCCTCCCCCGGCGCGCACTGCGGACACTCGTGGCACAGCCCGGTGGTCTGGTTGTAGAACTCATTCTCGCCACAGCTGGCCTCCTCCGCGCCGGCCCAGCACACTAGGGACGCCTGCCTCGAGGAAGGGGCTCCTTTGGCCTCCACTCGCCCTTGGAGACCCCCACTGTCTCCGGTCGGCACCTGGAGGTTGTGGTGGAGGAACCCTGGGGGGACCCCTTCTGCTAATGACCTGGCAGTCCTCGCCTGTCAGAGGCCTCATCCCAAACGCTCTGCACGGGGAGCTCCCTGGACTCCCCCTCAAAGCCGGGAGGCCCCTTCCCGCAGCCCCCAGTCACTGGTGCCTCAGCTCACAGGGAGCTCGGGGCTTGACTTTCCCCGTTCGGTGGCCTAGAGGGTGGAGCTTGGCACCGGGGCGCTGGGCTGTGCACCACCACACAGACCATAGAGCTGGGTGAGGGGAGCTCTCAGACCAGTGACCGCCTCTGGCGGGGGGCTGGTCAGGGCTTTGCCCTGGAGAGCCGGGTGAAGGTGGGGGCAGTGGCGTGTGACCACGGCATGGCTGCTACACAGACATGCTGAGAGGGACATGGCTAGTGAAGGACATGGCCACATGGGAGCTCCCACTAGCAATACCCTGGGGCATGGGCGCCCCGGCCACTTACCAGCAGGACAGGCAGCCAGGCCATCCCTGTGCGGCTTCCCCTGTAGGCCATCCTGTCCCAAGGGGTCACCTGAAAGACACACTTCATCAGCAGGGGGCTGCTCGGGCCCCCAGGCCCTGTCCGGCCCCACATTCACTCTGAGGGGCCTCCCGGAAGGTTTTAAGCTGAGCCCAGGCCCCTTGCACCCCGGCGGCCACACTTGGGCCCCTGCTATCCCACCTGGACTCGGGGTTTGAATTCCTGACAAAAGCACACCCTGTTCTGATGCTGGGGTAGAGGAGAAGCTTCCAGAATCAACCAGTGACTCAGAGTCAAGGTCAGCTGGCCTAAGTCCCCAAGGTCACCCCCACCCAAGTCCCCGTGGTGACCATCGTTGGTCACGGAAACCCACAGTCCCCACCCGCACAGAGCAGATGGCTTGAGCTGCAGCCCTGATGCTCTGGGCCTGCTCCCATTCTGGGAACCTCGTGTCTACCATGCAGGGTCCCCACGGCCCCAGGAGAAAAGCGGCCACAAGTCACTGTAGGGGAAAGTTGGGGGTCAGGGGAGGGTGGAGCAGCCAGATCTTCTGTCTAAACCCACAGGACTATGCTCAGCAAGGCATTTGGGAGAAGCGCCCAGTGGGATGCTGGTCCCCGAGGGAGGGGTCTGAATCCACCAGCCTCTCAGCCTGGGGCCTCCCCTGCTACTAGGCTCCACAAGGAGCAGGTGGGACCATGAGAGTTGGTGCTTGTTCGTTGTTCTGACAGTCGCTATCCCAGGCCCTCAGCCCAGCGGGTCCTGCTTTGTCTGTAAAGTTCCTGACACACACAGCAGGTCTGTAGGGACAGCCACTGGCTTTTCAACAGTGACTTTTTGTTGTGGGCGGGGGGAGCAGGAGTGACCCCATATTGAGGGAGGCTGTGGCAAGCTATCCCTTCCAGGAAGCAGGGGCGTACACGTGAACTCTGACCAGCAGGAAAGGCTGCAAGGTTTGGGGAGGACGCCCCCCGCCCCCGCCACTGCCTGGGACGCCAGGGAAAGACAGGGGATGGAGACAGGGCCCTGGGGGCCAAGATCTTTCCGGATGGCACCCCTGTTGGCCTGTCTCTCACCCCAGTAGTGTCAGGTGGCTTTGGGGAGGGGCTAGTTTTCCGGAATCTCTTGACACAAATCCTGCCTTCTTCACTCCCCCGCACACACAGTCCTGCATTCAGAACTCTGTTTACGGTTGAAAACCCTAAGTGGACGGGGCCAGATGAAAGCGCCAGCCACCCGGCGGTGAACTCCTGGGTGTTTCCTTCTAGCAAGGAGCAAGCTGGGGCAGGCGGGGGGTGGGGAGGCGGGCCTGTGCCTGCCAGGTGGGCAGGGAAGGTGTACACAAAGGCCGGAACTTAGGATCAGCCCCGGGGGCAGCCTGCCGGGGTCAGGAGAGTGGATTTCCTAAATTAACAGCCCTGGAGCCTGGCCAAGGACCAGACTGGGGTTTCTGCCTCAGTTGATTTCTAATTATAGCTGTGCCTGGGAGGGCTTCCCTATAAACCCAGAGGGCCGGGGTAGCTCAGGGCTGTCTGGGCTCCTGGAAGAGCAGTGCGTGGATAAGAAACAAAATCGAGCCTGTGGTTTTGCTGCATTTCTGTCATCCACAGTGACCCCCTAGGAAGGAGGGCATGTGCGGGGCCAGGATTGCAGCCTTGTGGCCTGAGTATCCTCGGGTGCCCTGGAGGGGCTGTGGGTGCCCTGGTGACCGGCCTGAGCCCTGGCCTCTCCTTGGTTCAGGAGGGCTTTCTCGGGAGCAGCACCATCTTCCCAGGTCCCGGATCTGCTGACACAGGAGGCTCGTGCTCAAGTTGTGAAGGTCAGCCAGGACCAAGGCTGGGCCCCGCGAGTGGAGCTGGGCCTCTTGGGAACCTCCTGGGCCTCACGTGTAGGTCAAGCGTGTGGGGGGCTGCTCGGGCGAGGGGGTGCTGGGCGTGAAGCAGTCGAGCTCTCCTCTTCAGAGCAGTGCTGGTCTCTGAGGGAGCAGCAGATCAGGAGCAGGGCCCGGGGTGAAGGTGTTCCTGGAGGCCAGAGGTTGTGCGCTTCCTCTCAGCCTGGTCCAGGGGCTGAGTCGGGGTCGGGGTGGGGTGGGGGGGACAGCGTTGGCAGGGGGCAGCCGCTCAGGAAGCCTCCTGGCTCTTCAGTCGCCAGGGCCGGCTGCTGCTGCCGTGAATCCTGTTGGCAGGAACCACCTCCAGGGGCATCCCGGGGGTCCTGTCCCGCCTGGTGGAGGGCTTTCTGGAAACTCCAAGAGGTTTCCGGCTCACTGATGCTGCCAGGCAGGCTGTGCCAGGATGTGAGCATCACAGGCATCTGCCAGCCTCAGAGGTCAGACGACTGGAGACACGAGTGAGACCACAGGAGCCACTGTCCTGCGACCCCCACGATGAGGAACTGGTGGTCAGGGAGAGGCCGAGGCTGGAGACTCTTGAGAGGGACCCCAGAGACGGAGGGTGAGGGGCCGAGCGGGATGCAGGCAGGAGGGAACCACTGGGGGCATTCACACCACACCTTGGTGAGACCTGAGGACTCTGACAGGTAAGCTGCCTCCAGTAGGTCACCAGGTGGCAGGCGGTGTCCACTGTCTTATGACGTAGGAATCACATTTGTGGGAACACCTGTGTGTAATCGTCTTGAGGTCCAAGGCCTCCCCTTCTCTGCTGGAGGCTATTCCCTCAGGGGCCTCCTGACTGCACCCCCAGACTTGCCTCTCAGAATAGACACAGGGCCCCAGGTTCTGCTTCTCATTCAGCCTGTGGGCCACGGATGCATCAAGTGGCCATTGGGTGCTCGTCAGAGGATGTGGGTGCAACACCTGTCATCATCTCTTCCAAGGCTAACAGAGGTCAGGGTTGGTGGGCTCTCACATGCAAGCAGGAGTTTCAGGGGCAGGTAGGGGTTGAGTAGCGAACATAGGAGGCAGCAGAGGAGGGCCACCGAGTGGGCAGGGGCTGGAGAAATCCACATGGAGGACCAAGAGGCCACAGAAGTTTCAACCCATCAGGCCTCCCCAGGGGAAGTTGACAAAGAAGCTGGTTATTTGAGCTGAAAGATTAAAATAAGTGCCCTGGCTTCAATTGTTCATTTTAATTGAAATAATACTCAGAAAATAGATAATCTTGTACACATGGAATAAGTGAAATGCCAGAAGTGTGCGTTAACTTTTGGCCCCTTGTGGCTTTGGTACCAAAGGACCCTTGTTAACACAGACAAGCACGTCACACAGTCTTGAGTCCTGCTGGCCATTAGCTCTTCAGAACCCAGGGAGGCAGGAAGAGCAAGGAAACCATTGGCATTTCTGTTCACATGTCTGTCTTTCTATGTTGCTCGGCTTTTCCTGTTTGCTTTTATTTTCCTACATATAGACCAGCGACCATGGTAATTGTCCCCGAGGTGCTGTGCACAGCCATAGCCTTAGAAGGTCCCCAAGTTCACACCAGCATTGCCATTATGATTGTCAACCCTGGTTTGGGCTTCTTAGAAGCTCCTTGGTCATTCAGCAGGAGCCTCTGTGTGTGTGCAATGATGGAAGTGGGGCTGGACCCAGTGCAGGAAGCTCATGAGTTGAATGTGGCCAGAATTTATCCAGCCACAAAGTTCAGCAGGAGAGCAGTTATGCTGTGAAAAACTCCTGCTGTAAGACCGGTGTTCACAGAGTTCTACTCATTTGTTTCACTTAATGCCTCACAGCTGAAAGATCTTATTACAACTGATGAGCCTGGTGAAGCTTTTAAAAAAGTCCCTACTTTATTGCCTTTTCATAATCGAGGGAAAGCATTTCCAGGGTAAAAATCAGGAAGGTTGCTTTAACTAAAATACATTGCTTTAGACTACAAAAGGCAAGTTTTTCTAGGATGCTTGTGCGTGCATGTGTGCTAAGTCACGTCAGTCATGTCTGACTCTTTGTGATCCCATGGACTGTAGTCAACCAGGTTTCTCTGTCCACGGGATTCTTCAAACAAGAGTACTGGTGTGCGTTGCCATTTCCTTCTTCAAGGATGCTCATATAAACACAAAATTTTGTTGAAACATAATAGCAACTGCTCTCTAGCACTTAAATATGCAGGTCATCTATCCACATTCATCTGTCCATCAGTCCATCCACCCATGCAATGTTTATTAAACATCTCCTCTAGACTAGGCTGAACCACAAATTGACACGATGCCTGACAGGCGTACATGTTTGCTCAGTCGCTCAGTCATGCCCAACTCTTTGCAGCCCCAAGGGCTATAGCTCCCCAGGCTCCTCTGTCCATTGGATTCTCTAGGCAGGAATATTGGAGTGGGTCCTCCTCCAGGGGATCTTCCAGACTCAGGGACTGAACCCACATCTCTTATGTCTCCTGCATTTGGCAGATGGGTTCTTTACCTGGGAAGACCCTCCCTGCCAGATGATACCCCATAATTTGGTCGACTGTGAGATAAACACCGAGGAAGGGAATAAGCAACAAACAAAAAACAACAAACTGTGGAAAATTCTTTAAGAGATGAGAATACCAGACCACCTGACCTGCCTCCTGAGAAACCTGTATGCAGGTCAAGAAGCAACAGTTAGAACCGGATATGGAACAACAGACTGGTTCCAAATTGGGAAAGGAGTATGTCAAGCTTGTATATTGTCACCCTGCTTATTTAACTTATATGCAGAGTACATCATGAGAAATGCCAGGCTGGATGAAACACAAACTGGAATCAAGATTGCCTGGAGAAATACCAAGAACTTCAGATATGCAGATGACACCCTTATGGCAGAAAGCAAAGAGGAACTAAAGAGCCTTTTAGTGAAGGTGAAAGAGGAGAGTGAAAAAACTGGCTTAAAATTCAACATTGAAAAAACTAAGATCATGGCATCTGGTCCTATCACATCATGGCAACTAAATGGGAAAAAATGGAAACAGTGGCAGACTTAATTTTCTTGGGCTCCAAAATCACTGTGGATAGTGGCTGGAGCCATGAAATTAAAAGACACTTGTTCCTTGGAAGGAAAGCTATGATAAACCTAGGCAGCATATTCACTTTGCTGACAAAGGTCCATATAGTCAAAGCTGTGGTTTTTCCAATAGTCACGTACAGATGTGAGAGTTGGATCATAAAGAAGGCTGAGCAGCGAAGAACTGATGCTTTTGAACTGTAGTGCTGGAGAAGCCTTTTAAGAGTCCTTTAGCAAGGAAATCAAACCAGGCAATCCTAAAGGAAATCAACCCTGAATGTTCACTGGAAGGACTGAGGCTGAAGCTGAAGCTCCAATGCTTTGGCCACCTAATGAGAAGAGCCAATTCACTGGAAAAGACCCTGATGCTGGGAAAGATTGAAGGGAGGAGGAGAAGGGGGTGACAGAAGATGAGATGGTTTGATGGACATGAGTTTGAGCAAGCTCTGGGAGATGGTGAAGGACAGGGAAGTCTGGCGTGCTGTAGTCCATGGGGTCACAGAGAGTCGGACAGGACTTAGCGACTGAACAACAACAGAGGGAATTAAGTTGTGGGTGCTGTTGGATATCGTGTGCGGGGAAATCAGAGAGGCTGCCCTGGACCCAGAGAAAGGAGGATGCCCTGCAAAGGCAGAGAGCAAGGAGGAGGGACAGCAGCTCAGGATCACTACTCTTGCCTCCTGTCTTAGCAGTGGACTGTGAGCCATCTCCTGCACTGTGTTTCAGGAAGTGGGGACCCCTGTGCAGGTCTCCCCCCAGCTCACTGTCCGCTGTCCTTTGCTCAGCAATGTTGGGAAGATGACCCTCCCAGCCCACCCTTCCCCCACCCCCAACAAGCCGCCCCGTGCCCGCCCCTGCCAGGCCAGCTTCTGCTGTGCCTGGACCCCTGGGAGGTGGTGCTTGGCCACAGCAGTTCAGCTCAACAGCACAACCAAATCAAGGATGCAGTAGACCATTTGTGGACACAGACCCTGGAATCCCAACCACACCAGCCAAATGAGAGACACTAATTTGATGTAAGAGACCCGTTAAATAGAGGAAATTGAAGGAAATAATCCATTGGCACCAGAATCATTAGCTTCTAAATCAGCACCAGCAGGAGGCAGCAAGAAGGAGCTGAACCACTGCTGTTGCCATTCACCCCGAGGGAACCTCAGCTGGCTCCCACTCCAGGACGTTATCCTGGTAATTAGGTAGCTCCTATCTGGGTGGCAGAAGCCTCCCAGGGGTCTCCTGACAGTGGCCTGAAAGGGAGGGGACGGCGAGGGCAGGGCCCAGACACTGGCTGCCCTGGTGCCTCCCTTTGAGGCCCAGAGCCCAGACAGTGAAAAGGGGTTCCTGGTGCAGGGAGGCGTAGAGCTGTGCACTCAGGCTCTTGACAGCCCCGGGCTTCACCAGGTGGAGGGGAGGGGGTCAGGGTCCCCAGTCACCAAGTGTGGGCCCCGCGTGCACAGAAACAGTGGAGACGGGGCTAGAAATGATCAGACTCTCGTGTGCCCTCAGAACAGTAGCTGGTAGTTTTGGTTCACAGCACTGACTCTTATGTTCTAATTGTTAAGACTGCACTTTAAAAAGCAAGCAGCTTTATGGGGTGCAATTAACTCACAGCAAATCCCACTCGTTTCCAGCGTGCAGGTGGCGAGTTGGATGGTCTGCACCACACAGCCTCCACCCGAGCACACAGAACCTCCACCTGAGGGAGGCCTTCCCGCGCCCCTTCCTCACTGTGCCCCTTCATCACAGCACCCCTTCATCATCTAGCACCCCTTCCTCACTGTGTCCATGGCCTGTTGGTCACTGCAGATAGGTGATTGTGGGTTCTGGCTCCGTGAGCCCGGAGAAGGGAAGGCTGGCAGGAGGGAAACATCAGGGAAGCCCGAGGACACCTCCCAGGCTCCCTGGACAGACGGTGAGTGCAGAGAGCCCTGCTCTGGAATAGGCCCCTCCTCCACAGAGCCCTGCGTCCTGAGCCGTCTGGGGCCCTCACCCAGCAGTGGGGATGAATGTGTGTCCTGCAGGGAAACAAGCCCGGCTGGTGGGGTGGGCAGCCTGGTCCCAGCTGTCGAGGGCACTCTGGGGATGTCTCTCCCCTTGGAGACTGGAGGTTCTGGTGATGGGGAAGCCGCAGCTCCGTAAGCCGGCAGCTGGCGGAAACCACAAGGGGAAAGAGAAACCTCTGCGGGTTTCCTCGGGCACCCGTGTTTGGGGACTGGAGACTTTGTGCAGGGTGAGTGGAGGGCCAAGTGGCCCGGACTCAGCCTCACTCATGCACTCACTTCATTTCACCCCCCAGAGTTGGAATTTGGCACTTAAGGAACCCCACTTGACTCACTGAGCTGGCGGAGGCTCAGAGAGGTTGAGCAGCTTGCCTGAGGTCACACAGACAGAGGTGGCAGAGCCTCGGCACACCAAACCAGGTCTGTTTCTCTTTCTGCCAGGGGTCCTGGGGGCACAGGGAGGGGCTGGGGTGGCTGGAGCAGGGAGGGTCTGAGGGCCAAGTCAGTTCAGTGTGGACTGGGTTTCATCTAACTTCTGGGGTCCCGTGAGAGCCGGACAGCTGTCCCTGGGGCCGGCTGAGGCTTAGGAGTCAGGGTGATGGAGTCGGCATCCCCCGGCCTCCCTGGGCGGGTCTGGCTGTGACCCTCGCCACCCCCGGACCTTTGAAGATTCGGGAGTGTTTGGTTCCAGTGTTTCCTAGTCCCTCTTGTTTGGACGAGGCACCAGCTCCCCTGATGCCTGACACCCGGGACTCCCAAGACCCCTGAGGCTGGAGGGGCGAGAGGACCCCGAGCAGGTGGGTGGTGTTTGCTTGTTTGCTGTGAGCATCCTTGTCTCAGTCCAGCTGTTGTGAACACGTGGGTGCAGCTGGGCTGGGGGCAGAGGTGGATGGTGCCAGGGCGGGTGAGGGCAGTACTGGGCGGGAGGTGCCCCCACATCCAGTCTAGCTGCCCCCGCGTCGAGTCCTAGCATGAAGCCAGGAGCTTGTAAACTTGTTTCCTTCCTGTCAGACTCAGGGGCTTGTTCTGCCGGTTTGAGAGCAGTCATTTTTCATACTCTTCCCGTTGTTCAGGGATGGGCAGCTGGAGAAGGTGACCCAGCGAAGGTTCCCCTGGGTTAGCCAGCAGTCCCCTGAGGCTGTAGGGATGGAGGGAGGTCACAGTCTCATGGGCCATGGGCTTGCCAGAGCTCCTGTCCCCATCTGGCTCGTCCCCGTGGGGTTAAATTGCATGTGAAACAGTCACTTGCAATTTCCCCATGTGTGTGCGTGTCCTGGCCTGTTCTTGCTCCGAGGCGAGGAGCTGGGTCAGTGTCCTACTCTTGACGGTCCTTTTAGAGACTCTGGAGCTGGTGGCATCACCGACTGAGACAAGCAGCCGCTCGCTGGGATGTGAGGAACCGCCCCAGGCCTGGGGGGACTGACGCCATGCACCCCGATTCTGAGCAGAACAGCCGTGTGGCTTCCTTGGCTGATGGTGCAGGAGCCCGAGTCCTCCTAGGGTGTCTGTCCGGTCTGCCCATCTGTCTGGTGCTGCTGTCTCTTCACCACCCAGCACCTCCTTCCTCCGAGGCCACAGTCATGGTCCCAGCTCATCCAGGCGGAGTGGGACCCGCGGGCACTCTGTCCCCTGCAGGTGGCTGCACTCAGAGCAGCCCGGCTGAGACCTGTGGCCTGGCGCAAGTGTCTTCCCCTCAGGTCTGAGCTGGGGGCACGGGGGGTCCCCACCTGCCTCTCCTCAGGGCCTTGCATGGGGTGGATGTATGTGGGAGGGTTTTAAACTTGGGGCCCGTATGGACTGAGGTTACCGGGGGACAGTTACTGTCCAGTTACTGCCCAGCCACAGCGAGCAAACCCGCCTCTGCTCTGAAGGAGGGTGTTTGCTTTGAGAAAACTTCAAGCAGTCTGTGACCACGAGGATCTCGGTTACAGTGCCCACACTGCTGCCTCCTTATTGGCTTGTTTGGCTGCCTCATGTGGCATGTGCGATCCTACTTCCCCCGAGCAGGAATGGAAACCATCCCCCCTCTGGTGGAGCTCGGAGTCTTACCCACAGGACCACCAGGGGAGCCCACACACTTCTGTCTCTGCCCTAATGTGGCTATTACTCCCTCTGTGGGTGAGCTGGGGGTTCCTTCAAAGCAAACTCCCTGTGCGGGAAGGATTTGGGTTCCAGGTGTGGCTCCATCATTTACAAGCTGTGGGACTCTGGGCAGATAATTTAATCATTTCTGCACCGTAGTTGTCTCATTAGTAAAACTACGATATGAATAGGACGTACTCAGAATGCAAGGATTAAAGTGCTTACAACAGGGCTTGGTGCACAGTAAATGCTAATGAATGCAGGCTATTTTCAATTTGGGGAATTGTTTCCAATTATGAAAAAAATTAGAAAATAAAATAAACATACAAAGAGGAAATAAAAATCATAAATCACCCATTTTGATGCATTCTCTTTGTGTTTTACTTGTTCAGGCATAGATATCTCTGAATTGAAGTTAGGATAGCAGCGTTTACATGCTGCTCATGATTTATCTTCTTCCTTCCCTGTGGCCTTAATTAGTCTCAGATCACATTCTTTTTAATGGATCTGAACTATTTCACAGTACGGATGTGCCATAATTAAATCAGCCAGTGCCCTAGTATCTGACCTTCAGGTCAGCTCCCAATTGTCACTATTATAAGTACTGTGCAGTAATCATTGTTATGCCTGTTTGATGATGTCTTTTAAAGTCCAGAAAGTGAAGTTATGAGGCTGAAGGGCGGGAGAAGGTGTGTGAGGAACACCTGCACTGGCACTGGTCCTTTACATTCGGACGTGACTTTTGATTTAGTTTCAGGTGAGAACGAAGCCTGGTTGTGAATACTGGGTGTTCCCGCTGCACTGAGATCACCCTGTCCTCACCCAGTCTTCTGCCTACTGCCCGCCGGCCATGCACCCAGCCATTCAGATCTGAGGGCTCGGACACCTGCCAGCCCTCCTGGGCAGCTGAGACACGGCCTGGGGCTGGTGGGGGCTGGATGCTCATACTCCCTTGTAGACCCATGATGAGGGCACCTGCCTGACTCCTTCCTGTCTGATATCACCAGAATTTGCAGAAAATCTTTGGTTTATAGGGTTTCCCAGGTGGTGCTAGTGATGAAGAATCCACCTGCCAGTGCAGAAGGCATGAGACTTGGGTTCGATCCCTGGGTTGGAGAGATCCACCGGAGAAGGAAATGGCAACCCACTCCAGTATTCTTGCCTGGAGAATCCGATGGACAGAGGAGCCTGGCAGGCTACTGTCCATGGAGTCACAGAGCTGGACACGACCGAAGCGGCTGATGTGCTTCGTTTATGATTTGTTTTGAGTTTTCCTTCTCGTCTGGACTTCTGCAGTTGGGACCTGAAGAAATGGGTCAGCTCTGAACTGTGTGACTCAGTCCAGGTCCCCACAACCCACCGGCCCTGGTTCCTCCAGCTGCACTGAGAGCCTGGCCTGTGGCAGGGTGCTGCTGGTGGGCTCCCGGCGGCTGCTGACCGCGGCTCCGTGAGCCGGGTAGAAGCCATGTTCTTTCTTTGTGGGCAGAGGGGTCCCTTTCAAGCTGTCTTCTGGGAGCTGGAGGTCTGAGTCCCCAGGCTGGGATGTCGGGGTCACAGCAGGGCCTCGGTGATGCCCAGAGGCCATCTCGTCTCCTAACAACAGTCATCCAACCAGGGCTCTAAATAGACAGCCCCATCCTGCCCCCATCATGGGCTCCATGATTCCACCAGGCCCCGAGGCCACTGCCTTCTGACTGAAGTTCCCTGACTCCAAGCCTCGGGGGCCACAGCCCCACACACCTGGATGACTTGAGCTGAGTGAGGAAACACGCACCTGCCTCCAAGTGCATTTAAAGCCTAATTGTAGGGGTATTAAAAACCGTTTGACGCCCAGCCGTGTCCCTCAGCAGACCCGCCAGAGAGGCTGGGGAGGAGGGACCTGCGCTCTCTGACGTGGGATGCTGGTTTTCCGCTCTCCTCTCTTGGGTGCAGCTGCGACTTGGCCGCATCTGCATTGAGCTCAATATTATGTCTTTGTAACATTTTTGATCTTCATTAATTATAGCTCAGGAAAGCTGACAAAGGCAACCTGTCTCTTTAATGTAAACAAGATTAATTGCACGGTTCCTGCAGAAAGTGAACTACCAGCAGTTTAACAAAAAATATTTGTCTTTAGAGCAGCCTTTGGATAAAAAAAGAGAGAGAAAAAAAAAAGAGAGAGAACTGTTGCAGGAAGTGCCGAAGCTGCCAAGTGAGCGTGCCCGCGAGCCTCGCCCTCATTATGAGCCTAAAGCGCACACGCCCGCACTTTCATCCTCCTCCAGGCCCCGGACGAGGCCCTGCACACGGCCGTGGCTCTGCAGCCTGGAATGCGGCCTGGTTGTTTGAAGATGGGGTTTACACCCGACACCTTTCCTCAAGCACCTCGTCCAGACTCGCCTGCTCTCGCATCAGCCGCAGACCGACGGCCTGGGTGCTTCATCTTATAACGACCACATAATCCAAGATAAACACACATGGGATCGCTATCACTTTCATTAATAACCGTGAAATATTCCTTCCTTCAGCAGGTACAAAACCCAAACCGGCAACTGCGCTCCGTGGGCCGAGGCTGAGGCTCATGGGGGCGGGGGTGCGCCCAGGGCAGGGGGCCCGGGGGCAGCCAGAGGACATACATCTCTCAGCCGCTCTGTGGCTCCAGGACCCTGGCTGGGAGGTAGAGGGCTGAACCGGGCACATCCCTCTCAGCTCATCACCCTCCAGCCAAGAGGCTCTTGGAGTCCACCCCCCGGGCCCTCAGCAGCCTTCTGCGGGAAGCCCCGGGATAGAGTCCTGGATAGAGGCTGTGGACCCAGATGCTGTGAGCTTCAGGCCCATCAGAAAGACCAAGGGGGTCAGGGTGGGAGTGCAGACTCATGGCTGAGAGAAGGTGGAGGACTGAGGGCAAGACTTTGCTGATGAACTCCCCACCCCATCCCAGGGAGCGCCTCTGGCTGGACAGCAGACACCAAGCTGAGGAAGTGGGGAGAAGCAGCGGAGTCTTCACCCAGCCCACGGAGTCCTGGCTGAGAACGTGCTAGACTCAGGCCTAACAGAGTGTGTGTTGGGGTGGGGGGTACGGGGGGTATGCAGCAAGGCCAGCAAGGGCATCTGGAGGCCGTGTCTGGGCAGACAGGCCCTGGTCGGGCCCTGGTCTACAGTCCCGGCCCCCACGTGGCCAGCGGGGGAAGCAGCAGGCGCCCTGGGGCTGGGCTTGGGGTTGGCTCATACTTTCCTAGGGAGGAGGGGCTGAGGGGGAAGCGGGACTTTCCAAGTTTAGACGCCAGTCTGGGAAAGGGGACACCAGACTGCCCATGGGCAGAGGTGAGGAGAGTCCAGGGAGGTGGCCCAGGTGAGAGTAGCTGGATGAGTGGCCACCACATGGCCATGGGGGGGCCTCCAGATTGTCACAGCCAGAATGTTGCATTGCTCAGTTTTCTGCTTTTCTGGGATAAAATGACTCAAGATATGAGATTTCCAGGGACCCTGGTTCCAAGGAAGTCACTGGGTCGAGGGGCCTCTGGGAACGTGGCCCTGGAAATGGAGGAGTGTTTGGGTGAGGCTGTCCCACTGTGTTCTGTGTGGTCACAGAAGCCTGGCAGAGAGGGCGGGGAAAATGGGGACCACTCGGGCAGAGGGGGACAGCCAGAGGCTGAGACTCAGGCTTTCCTGCAGGGCTCATCCTGGGGTGCAGGCCCTTAAAGCACCTGCTCACACTGTCTCTGTGAGATCAGAGACGGAGCCATGGCCAGTAGAGCTCCTCTGCTCCACGTGGGCCCGCATGTTCTATCTCGCTCCTAGGAAGGATGCTAGTCTGATGCGTGAACTGATTTCACACAGCACTCGCAGAGGGGCAGGAGGCTAAGGATGCTCTGCCCCAGAGAGCAGATGGGGGCTTCACTGGTGTGTAAGTGGAGGTGGGGGGGTGGGTCTCCTAATCTCTTGGAACTGAGCATGGGCCCACTGCTTCCATGAGAGGTCCTTGTGCTAGGGATGGACCAGGGGAGGGGCCCTGTGTCAAGGGCGTTGTGTCAGCTCTAACATTCCAAGCTGATGTTTGGAAGAAGGACCACAGCTGTGTCCTGGGTTGGGGTTGGGGAGAAGGCGGGAAGAGGGGAGCAGCCTCGAGATGGGCCTTCCTCCGCCCGCCCTCCTCGCGTCCAGCAGTTTGTAAAACCCCAGAGAGGTTTGCCTCCCTGCGCTGACTCTTCCCACAAAGCACAGAAGGGAAACCCACAGAGATGATAGGTGGAATGGTGAATTTGCCAGGGGCCACATGGGTCACGTCCAGACCACCCCCCACCTCCGCTTGAGGCCTTGGTGCAGCTGCCAGCACCCTGCCCACTCTGGGGGAGCTGCTATTCCCATCACATTTCACCTCTTAACCCAAGTTCTTGTGAAAATCTCATGAAACAGGTGCTATTCTGTTCTGTGCACCTTATGGATAAACCAAAGGATAAGGCGGTCAGGTCACCGTCTACATTCACACAACCAGTAAGTGACGAAGGAGCTTAAACCAGAGCTCCCACCCAGGCCCACATCCTCCCTGTGGCCACCACCTCACCTCCCCACCTGGCATGACATCACCACACACATGTCCAGGCCAACGTGCTACCAACTTGTCCAAGAGACGGGGCAGACACTGACTGCAAATCAGTTCCAAGACCCTCTGTCTTTACAACCATGATGAAGACCCACCAACACCCCAATATAGTTCCAGGGTAAGGAAGGTTCCATCTGGGATGCCAAGCAGAGCAGACACCTTGTCCTCCCTCCTGCAGTGATTTCTGCAGCAGCCACCCATCAAGCAGAACCAAATACTGCAGCTGCATTGGCCAGTCCCTCACAGGCCCACATCCATCCCGGAAGATCCCCAAGGCCCTCAGAGCCCTAACTTAGGTCCCCAGGACTCACACACAGAGATGCTGCTGAGTTTGGGAAACTGCACCAGGTCGCTTTAAGTTGTGTCTTTATTTGAAATGTGGGCAAATGGGAAGTGCCCAAATCAGCAGAGAGACCTTCAGGATCTCCAGGTTCATTCAAGGGGATGTTTTCAGGCGCTATGAGAAATATTCAGTGTGCTTTTAAAGGCCGCTCGAAATCTGCTCCTAGGCTGCCAGGGGGAGATATGCTTAACTTTTTAAAGATTTTCATTATAGGAATTATAAGGGACATTTAAAAAGCTAAGTGTTTTGACATATGTATACCCATGGCTGACTCATGTTGATATATGGCAGAAAGACAACACTGTAAAACAATTATCCTCCAATTAAAAAAAAATTAAAAACTTCACTGTTTTGTTTTGAGATAATTGTAGATTCATCCACAGTTGTGAGAAATAATGGACAGACCCACATGCCCTCACCCCAATGGTCTCATTGTACAAGTTTGTAGCCAAGTGTCTCCCAGTGTCAGGCTACAGAACAGCTATGAGAGAGATTTTCTAGAGATTCTTCATAACACTCTGTGGGTGGTGAGAATGAGTTCCCATTTCAGCAGGAGAATGAACCTGGGCTCTTGGGATGTTGTGACCGGTGTAAGGGGATTCCCAGGCCCAGGTTATCACAGGGGTGCCTGTTCCCAACCTGCCATCTGCAAACAGGGGGCCCTTCATTCAGTTCTGCCTGAAAAGACGTGGGCAAAAGGCGGATGGAAGGATGCCTGCACCGGCTGGACTAGCCACAGGCTGGGCACAGCAGAGTCCAGCCCCACTCCAGCTTCAGCCTGTCCTGCACTTGCCTCCCCACTGCTTTCTTGGCCACGGGCTGAGGTGGCTAAGCCCAGCCTTGTCCAGGACAACAGCCACTCTCCACACAGCCGCTGAGCACTTGAACATGGCTGGTGCAATGGGAAACTGGGCCTTGGATGTTGTCGTTCAGTCGCCAAGTCGTATCCAACTATTTGCAACCCCATGGACTGCGGCACGCCAGGCTTTTCTGTCCCTCACCATCTCCTGGAGCCTTGGATGTTAATTAGCTTTAATCACTGTAAATGGACAGTCCCCTTTGGCTAGTGGCAACCCCACCGAGCAGATGGAAGATAGCCCTTGGGTCTCTCTGCCTCCTGGATGTTTTGATTAAGCATCTGGGCTTGTCCAGGTGGCCGTCTACCTCCCTGTAGGATGGGCCAGGAGCTACAGTTCCCAGGAAGCCAAGGCTCCAAGTGGACCACGACCTTTCTGTGGGCCCAGTGGTGATGCTGTGCCCTAGATGCACGCCTGGGTCACATGACCAACCCGCCACCGATTCACTCATCCTTCCCCTAAACGGAGTGTGAAACCCAAAGTATGGGAAATGGAAGTTCATATTCTAAACAGCAAGGCAGACACTTTTGGGGGGAAAAAATCCCATGGTAACCAGAGACTGAAATGAGGACAATTTTTGACAAGTAAGAGACTCCTATTTAAAGAACCAAGTTTCTAGGAACAAAAGGAACAGCAAATAGCAAACGAAGTCTAGGAAGAAAAAAGCGACGAAATAAATCCAGATGAGAGCTCAGGAAACACTGGACTTGACGCTGTTTGTCAGGTGAACCCACTGCCGTGGGTCGGGGGGTGTGTCCCTGCTCGGGGTGGGGGCTTCTCTGGGGAGACCCAGTCCTCCATCAAAGCCCCAAACTGCAGGCAACTCCATGCACCAGGGAGCATCACAAAAACACACTTAGCAGCATGTTTAGACTAAGCGATAACTCATTCATTCTAATTAAATCCTACAAAGTTCAGCTTAGTATTTAAAATGTATTTTTTTTCACAGTCTGAGGCTTTTTGTCCTCAATTACACAGCCTCCTTGTTTTACACTAACTTCCTAAAAGCTTGCTGTTTATTTCATATTCCCCTGGAGAGTTAAAATTTGTGTCTCGTGGTGGTGGTGGCGGGGGGTTGGTTTCCCTGCATTCCCAAGGTCATGGTTCTGTCCTTTAATAACCACAGACGTCCCAGAGGGACTGTGACCAAGGAAGATCTGGGGGCCTCACCCTGCGGCCTGGCTCTGGCCCCCACAACTCCAGAGGGACATGGTCTCCCTCTTACCTTGGGGCGTCCATGTTCCCCTTCATCACACCACTGGGCACCACAGCAGAGCGCGGCCTCTGCCAATCCCAGGGTTTATGGTAATGGGGTGATGTTGGAGGGGGTGGCAAGAGCAAGGCTGGGATTTTATCACATCACATGTCAAATTCAGTATCGGCCTTTCATGTCTCTCAGCCCACCACCAGCCCATCTCCCAACTTGTGCCTCTGTACCTGCTCACCCCCACCCCCAGGCAAAGGTTTATTTCCTAAAAACTGGGGAAAACCAGGTACTGGCAGCCTCAGACCAGTGCTAATTACATTGGGCTATAAAACTCAGGCTCAGGTCACTTATCTGCGCATAACGCTGGGACCCACCACGTACACCAAAAGTGTCATCTGAGCCCCAGATGGACGGGGTTCTATCAACACACCAAGAGTTCAGATCAGGCTGACTTGCAGGAATCCTCTCCTTTGGCTCTGTTCTGCCCCCACTTCCACCTCATGCATGTTTAAAATTATTTGTTTGTTTGTTTTTGGCTGTGCTGGGTCATCGATGCTATGCAGGCTTTCTCTAGTTGTGATGAACGGGGGCTATTCTTTGTTGCGGAGCACAGGCTCTAGGCACATGGGCTTCAGAAGCTGCAGCAAGCAGTTGAAGACTCAGTAGTTGTGGCTCCTGGGCCCTAGACCACAGGATCAGTAGTTGTGGTGCATGGGCTTAGTTGCTCTGAGGCAGTGTGGGATCTTCCTGGACCAGGGATTGAACCCGTGTCCCCTGTAGGGACTTCCCTGGTGGCTCAGCTGGTTAAGAACATGCCAGCCAGTGCAAGAGACGCAACAGATGTGGGTTCAATTCCTGGGTAGGAAGATCTGCTGGAGAAGGGAATGGCAACCCACTCCAGTTTTCTTGCCTGGAAGATCCCATGGACAGAGGAGCCTGGTGGGCTACAGTCTGTGGGGTCACAAAGAGTCGGACACGACTGGGCGGGCACACACACACCCCTGCATTGGCAGGTGGATTCTTATCCACTGTGCCACCAAGAAAGTCCCCGTCTCATATATAAAATTTCAAGAACTCAAAGATGTATCCACATCGAAATGTCTTTGTCATCTCTGTTATTAATATTTTTTGTTGAATGATCTTTTCAACGAGCTTCCAGACCTCAGGACGAGCTTGTCCCCGGCTGCACCCCCTGGACGACCCTTTGTGGGGCCCAGGGAGTCCAGTGTCCATCATCTCTCCGGTCCCTGTGGAGCCAGAGCCTTGACCTCAGGACCCCAGTTATAGCAGAGCTCAGCACTGCCATCTCTGGTCCATTCCCACGGAGGGACTCATTTCTCCAGGAGGCGCTGGCCCGGCACTTTATGGTGAGGCATCAGCTTGGCAGGCTCTGTCCGTGGGCAGGTGCTTGGGGGTCCTTCCTACCCCTGCGCTGGAGGGGGGCTGCAGAGCAGGAGCCCAGGAGCCCACACAGCACAGCTCCCTCCCCCCAACCCTGGGGTCAGGCCAGAGAGAGGTACCAGGCAGAACCCCTTCACAGGGCTGAGCAGATACCAGCCCGTCCCGTAGGTCTGAGACCCAGTCCGTGCCATAGTCAGTTGTGGGTTCATATTTCACAGTGAAAACCAGGGGGTGGGGATTAAGAATATCAAAGGTAGACTTTGCTTTTGCTCAGCACTCAGTGCTGCCTGAGGCTGCAGTGAACGTGCTGGGGGCCAGCACACAAGGGTCTGCTGGCCGGGAGGGTGGGGATGGGGTGGGGGGTTGCGGGGAGGGGCCTGCTGCTCTCTGGTCTTCAAAGTTAGTGTTTATGGGATTCTTGCTTGTCTTTTCATCCTTTTTTTTACTATCAAAGAGGCTTATTACAGTCCTGTGTGACAAGTGACTTCCTGATTTTTCCGCCAAACAAGGTGGTTATAAAAGTTGAAAAGGATTAGGTGCTGAGGGTGCAGCGAAAGTGTCTGCAGACGAAGTCGTGCTTTTGATCCTGTAATTGCCTCAATTTTACTTCAAACCAACTTCATCCCCCCCTTTTCCTCAAAGCTTCCAAGGACACAGACACTGGGGAAAACTAGACTGTGGATTTCTGTTTTTTTCGAAGGTTTCATGTGCGGATTTTCTAGGAGGAAACTTAAGAACCCAAGGGATAAATTCTCTCCACGGAAGCATGTGAGCTAGTGCAGCGACTTCCCAGAGTCAAAGGATGGAGACACGATGAGCGAGATGGAGTCCTGTCAGGGGATCCCGCCTGGCAAGTAGGGTGTGCATAGCAGGGCCGTGGCGGCTCCCATGTGGGGTGGATGTACGGGAGGCTGGGGGCAGCCCTGAGCCCCACATGCAGGGCATCCCAGGTTTGGGTGGAGAGGCCCCAGCCTGGCCCTCTGGCCCTGGGCATCATGCTGCGTGCCCAAGGGAACATCCCCTCTGGATCCCAGGGACCAGCATGGGAGCAAAGCTTCAGTTGGCATCACGGACACACAGGGGTCCCAGGTCACAGCAACTAAGTTTTGGTGGGTCGGGGACTTCACCCCATGTTGGGTGACCCTAAAGCCTGATATTCTGGGTGTTTATAGAAATACCAGTTTTTTAAAGAACACTGAATCCATGATGTGGGAGGGTCTGAAGTACCAGAGCAATGCAGACTCCAGCTCTGGACACAGCAGTGGGCTGAGGGGCTCCCACTCAGTCTGGTGTTCAGGCCACACCACCTCCAAGTGGGACCCTGGGCCTTCAGCTTCCTGCAGGTTAGGGCCTGAGCCCGTGCTCTGCTCAGCATGTGTCTGTAGACCAGCCATCCCAGCATCACCTGTTAGCAGTGTGAACATCCCCAGCCCTGAATCAGAACCTGCCTTTTGATCAAGTTCCCAGGTGACTCAGAGGCGCAGGGACACCCGAGGTGGGATGGACTTGACCCCGGGCACGAAGCCGTTTTCCGGGGCAGGTCCCCAGTGTTAGACTGAGAAAGCGCCATGTGTGTGTGTTCCAAGCTCTGCCTGCCACGTTGTGACATACACTACACACACACACACACACACACACACGGGGGAAGTAAAAACAGCAAGTGAAAGGCAGAAAAGCAGTACTTATCTCCTAATTGTGCAGAAATCTTTCTGGTCGTTTAAACTCTGAAAGTGGCTTCCCTTGTAGCTCACTAGGTAAAGAATCTGCCTGCAGTGCAGGAGACCTCAGTTCAATTCCTGGGTCAGGAAGGTCCCCTGGAGAAGGAAATGGCAACCCACTCCAGTATTCTTGCCTGGAGAATTCCATGGACAGAGGAGCCCGGCAGGCTACAGTCCATGGAGTCCCAAGAGTCAGACACAACTTAGCAACCAAACCACCATCATCACAAACTCTGAAAACCAGGCTTGTAGCATTACGTGTTGCCTTCAACACATTAAAATAAGTTCAGGAAATGCACTTTAATTTGTTAATGGTTCCAGTAAAAGCAGGCTTATTGAACAATAGAAGTTTCATCTTGGGAATAGACTACAAGACTGAACAAATAGGAGTAACAGGTTTGCAATTTCTTTTCTTTCCCTGTGGGAATAACTATTGTTTAATAAAGCAGACTGACTCATCTGTCTCCTCAGACCACAGAGTGTGAGATCCCCCCACCTGCTTGTCCCCCCACCCCCGAGGACGCTCCCCCTGCTACCCCCTCACTCACACCCGGTGCTCATGGCCAGGGTCACTGCTGGGCAGCCAGGAGCCCAGGGCCTGGGCTGTGGCTGACAGGTTCGTGTTCAGCTCTTCTCTTGCCAACTAGAGTCTTCGCTCTTTGTGAAGGCATGCTCCTGTGCTTCTGCAAACTTGGTGTTCAAATCGCATCCCTGGAAGGCATTGTGTCACTGGGAGCTTGTCAGAAATGTGAGAGCTGGACCCACGCAGGCCCACAGTAACAAACGCTGCATTGTAGCCAGATGCCAGGGGACTCACATGTCCATCAAGGTCAAGATTGTGACCCTGGAACAGTAGTCCTCAGTCCTGCCTCATCGCCAGCATCGGGGGACAGTTTCATTTTTAATTTTTAAGAATTTAAAACAGAAATTTATTTTTGGCTGTGCTGGGTCCTCACTGCTGTGGGCTTTTCTCTAGTTGCAGGGAGTGGAGGCTACTCTCTAGTTGCAGTGTGCAGGCTTCGCATTGCGGTAGCTTCTTTTGTTGGGGAGCCTGGGCTGTAGGACACACAGGCTTCAGTAGTTGTGGCACATGGGCTTAGTTGCCCTGTGGCATGTAGATCCTCCTGAATCAGGGCTCAACCTGGGTCTTCCGCATTGGCAGGCAGACTCTTTACCACTGAGTCACCAGGGAAGCCCAGGGGGCAGTTTTTCAGACTGTGGGGTTCCTGGGCTCCATGCCGACCAAGTCAGCCTGGATGTCTTGGTGAGTTCCGGGCACCCCAGCAGGAGGCTGGGAATCCAGGAAGCAGCCAGACACAGAGAGGAACTGGGTGTTTGGTGCATAGATGGGCTGAGGGTCCAGGGTGTGAGGGCTTGGCTGGGCACTCCCTGAGCCCGGCGCTCGGGACTGCGAGGGAGGTGGAGGTTTGGTGTGTGCAGTGGCTGAGTTTGGGGGTCCCCTGTTACCCACTTGGCTGTTTCAGCCACACCCTGGTGAGCCACACACATGGCACCGAGTTCTGTCCTATAGATGCAGACTCACTGACCCAGGTCTTCAGAGGCTCAGGATGTTAAGCAGACAATGACAAGGAAATAAAAACACGAAGGAAGCAGGGCAGGGCAGTGTGGTCCCCACGCCTCTTGCTCGCGCCTTCACCTGTGGTCACCACGCCCTCCCCTCAGCCCTCCTGGCCGGTGTGGGTGCCAGCCTTCAGCCACTGGCCTTCCCAACCCGCCGTGCCAGGGCAGCAGCCCAGCAGGGGGGCCGTGGGCTTGGTTCAGGAACAGGGCATCTGGCCCCGCAGGCCAAGAGTTGCTAAACCAGCATCTGAATGAGGGGGTGGGTTTTCCCCCCTCTGCCATTTCATAACTGTGGCAGAACCAGAGTGAGAACTTGACAAAACTGAAAACAAGTGAATTGATAGCACCTGAATGATCTGCCAATGACTAGTAGCTGATGGCCCTCTAAGAGGGCGAGAAGGGCGACCAGGGAAAAGGTGGGCTCCTGCCAGCTCCACTTGCCCCACCTGTCTATTCTCCCCTTGGCCTTCTTGAATTTCCTTCTAGAGCTAGGCATGACCAGAACACAGCAACCTGCATCCCAGATCTAAGGAGTTTCCTACAAGGGTGCTTCCCAGGTGTTTGTAACGCACTTTCCCTCTTCAGTGCAAACAGGCCATGAGATGCGGGGTGTCCTCCGGGCAGGCTGGGGAGGGTGAGTGCGGCTCAGCCTCCAGGGTCCTCAGGGTCTGAGCCCCAGCAGTAAGCAGGTGCTGCACCATCTGCCCTGCAGGCAGCCGCTCCTTGAAGTACCCAGGATGCGAGGGTGTGTTTGCAGAGGGCCTGTCAGAATCCTCGGCCACACACAGACCCCAAACACCAGCAACTGTCCTCCATGGAGCTGCAAGCTTGGCTGCCCTTCATGCTCATGGTCTGATAGCATCCTACAGGGAGGGGCCTGGGCCCTCAGTCCACCCCACCTGCTCCCACAGAGGCCAGCGGGGAGCCAGGGTGCTGGCGTGCAAAGTGACCATTCAGCTACCCTCTTCCTGGGCTGCAGGGTGACAAGCAACCACTGGTAATCCCCAGGTAATAAGGGAGTAGGTGGGGGCTCACAGTGACATGCGTGGGTACACACCACTCCACACGCGTGTGCTGAATCATGGGGCCCCCGAGCTGGCAGCTGTGACCCTGTTTACAGAGGAAATCAAGGGGGTGAGGAGCCTGCCCAGAGTCCATGTGGGGAGCGGGGGGACACTGGGGTCTTTTCTGACCCCCAGGCCCTCCCATCGCTGCTCGCCGTCCAGGAGTCAGGGAGGCAGCTCAGCTCCCAGAGGTGGGGGTGGAGGGTTGCTTTGCCAATTCCAGGAGGTGGCTCAGGATGGAGGACAGAACTGAGTCTAAAGAAGTGGTTTTCACTAAGACTTCTTACTGTAGAACAGATTCAGACCTCTGGGAAAGCGGCAAACACTGTGCAGAGTTGGGGTGTGTCTCATAGCTCGAGTCCCTTCTGTCGAGACCTTCTGCTAGTAGATGTGTTTGTCTCAGCCGATGAGCCAGTGTTGGCGCCTCATGGTTATTACCAATATCCACGCTTGATCACCTCCCCCTGCTTTTTCCTGTGGTCCCCTAGCTGTCCCAGGAGGCCTCCTGGGAGCTCATCTCATCACATCAGCCCTGGGTGAGCTGCACCCCCGGGAGCTCCAGTTCCTTTATCAGAGGACAGCGTTAGGCTTGGACGGATGGGTCGGGAGGGGCTGGAAGGGGCCGACATGCCCATAGATGACCCAGGGAAGGAGCTCGGCCGGGGCCAGCTGTGCAGTGACGGGGGGAAGTGGACGTTGTCTCTTGTGGGACGGTCCCCACGTTTGCAGGTGGATGAGCCGAGGTGAATGGACATGGCCTGGAGTCCGGCCCAGAGCTCTGCCCAGAGCCTCCCCAAGAGGTCTGGTGGCCTTTCACATCTGAGTCCTTGAAGATCATGCCCTTTCTGATTATTCTTTTTATTAAAGAAAATTATTTCTTTATAGCTGTGCTGGGTCTTTGTTGCTATGCACAGGCTATTCTCTAATTGCGCTGTGTGGGCTTCTCATTGCGGTGGCTTCTCTTGTTGAAGAGCATGGGCTCTAGAGCACAGTCTCAGTAGCTATGGGGCACAGGCTTAGTTGGCCCCCAGCAAGTGGAATCTTCCTGGACCAGGGACCAAACCCATGTCCCCTGCATTGGCAGGCAGGTTCTTAATGACTGGGCCACCCGGGAAGTCCTGACCATTCTTTAAATAGGTGTTACGGTGGGCTCCATGCTTTCTCATGGGAAGACCCTCTCACTAACACGAGATGTCTGAGCTGAGGGCGGCAGGGCCTTCGGTGTTTGTGAAAGGCCAGGAGGCCTCCCTAGGCCAAGAGGGAGGACCATCTTCTCTTGCTCAGCCTCACTCACAGAAGCTAATCACGCTGTCGGCTCTCACTGGATGCAGGCCTCACGCTGCACTGCAGGAGTGAATTCTGATGTAGACAGGGTTTAGGGTGTCATGGACCCACACCCTCAAGGAGCCTGTTTCATCCAAGACTTCCAGCAACTGTCGTCCTGTCACCCCGGGCTGCAGAGCACCGTCCTCCCCTCCTGGGGCGGGGGCGTCTCTGCAGGGCTGCCTGGGGGTCACGACCTCATGTCCAGGGGAGGCCTGCTGGGCTCTGTCTGCTCTGAGAAGAGCTGAGTATCTCCTAGAAACACATTACTGGTTTTCAGGGTACAGATGGATCCAGGCAGGGTTCAAGAAAGCACACCCATCCCAGGTCCAGACACCCCTTATATTTCTGCAGTTCCCAACAGTCACCATCTGACTAAGTGGCCAGGTCTCTCCTGTTTTTGTTGTCTAGTTGCTCAGACATGTCCGACTCTTTGTAACTCCATGGACTGTAGCCCACCAGGCCTCACTGTCCATGGGATTATTCTCCAGGCAAGAATACTGGAGTGGTTGCCATGCCCTCCTCCATGGGATCTTCCTGACCTAAGAACTGAACCCACATCTCCTACAATGGCAGGCGGGTTCTTTACCCCTGAGCCCCCAGGGAGGCCCAGCTCTCTCCTAAGTCTCATTAAATACAAGAAGGTCATTTTAAAAATCACCAAAAGATCAACTGGTGGGTTTTGGGGTCTTTGTAAATCTGCACATTTGTGATATTTTCTTAAAGACTCAGAGTTTCACATTTTGTGCTGAGTAGGCCTCTGAGGGACCCTCATGTGTGGGGAACACGCAGATCCTCCCACAAAAGGTGGAGAGCTTTAGAGAACGAGCATTGCTTGTTTTTAGCAGTGATTTTTATAAATCATTAACTTTGACTAGTAAATATTAAATTAGCTGGTTAGAATCTGAGACGCAGTGAAGCGCGGTCACAGGAAATGGATTTTGAAGCAGTAGGAAGGCCAAGCCAAAGTTCTGGTGCTAGAGGGTTTCAGTGTGGCCTCTTGATGTAAAGCCAGAGAAAAGACAGAAAAAGCCGTCTGGAAGCAGGGGGCATCAGCGAATTTGTTAGCACAGCTGCAGACTGGGTTAAATTAAACCAACCCAACAGGAGAATAATCCACACACAGAGCTGAAGGAAGCAGATAATGTAAACGCAAATGAACACAATTTGAAAGTTTTCCAAAAGGAAACCATTAACCCTTGGGGGTTTTCAGCAGGGGCGGGGGTGTGTGCGGAGCAGACGCTGAATCTCCAGGGGGGCTCAGGTGTCTAGTGTTTCCTGAAGCCTAGAAGTGCCAGCTCCAAAATGATGCCCCATGAGGAGGAAACAGGTTCACTCAAAGCTCCTGGACACTGAGCCATCCAGGCTGTGAAGGCTCCCCCTGCCTGCCACCCCCCTGCCCCCAACTCGTGCATTTGTTCATCTTCCTCCCTGAGAACTAAACTCAACTCCTAGGACAGACAGAACTCTCTGGCTGTTGGCTAAGATATTGTCCAGCCAGGAGACTGAGAGCCAGATTGGCCGCTTGCCTTTGGCCACTGTCTGCCCCCTTCACTGGGGCCACAGGAGGCCGCCCTAGGCCCTAGCTCCACCACCTCCCAGCCTGGTCCCTGCCTCATCCCAAGCTGTTTGGCTGTTGCATTTCCTGCATGTGCATCTTACACACGGCACCCCAGGAACAGAGCGTGTAAGGCAATACCCCGTCCCTGCCCAGGAATTCTGAGGCCAGAGTTGCCCTTTGTCCAAAACACGGGGAGTGAGGAGGGCAGGGGGAGGGAAGGATGGAGAGAGCCCTGGGCGGGTAGGGGTCGGCGGGGGGAGACACGTCAACACTGGGGGATGTCACACAGTGGTCATCAGCACCTGGCCTGATGGGGAGGAGCTGCTGCTCTCACCCTGAGGACCACCGGTCCCTTGAGCAGAGTTTTTGTTTTTTTTTTTTTAAGATTTATTTATTTGCTTTTGGCTGCTCTGGGTCTTCGATGCTGCTCAGGCTTTTCTCTAGTTGTGGCGAGTGGGGCTACTCTTGGTTGTGGTCCTCGGGCTTCTCTTGGTCCAGAGCATCAGCTCTAGGGTGCGCAGGCTTCAGTAACATCAATGCACAGGCTTAGTTGCTCCTCGGCATGTGGGAGCCTCCCTGACCAGGGATTGAACCCGTGTCTCCTGCACTGGAAGGCAGATTCTTTACCACTGAGTCAGCAGGGAAGTCCTGGAGTTTATTTTGACCGTGTTTCCTGACAGCGGGCAGAACTTGGGATGGGATATCGCAGTCCTTGTGCGGGCCCACCGTCAGTGTCTGTCCCCTGCTGCCCCATGTTCTCCATCTGAAGCCCAGCCTGGCTGGCTCCTGGTTGTTCTTTAACCTGAGCTCATTCCATCTTCTCCCCAGCGTGCTTCAGTGATTCCAGACAGATCGGGGTTCTCAGGAGAGTCACATCCAAAACCTCCTCCCTGAGGGCCCAGGAGGAAGCCTCCCTCCGGTGGTGGCAGAGTACCCACCCCACGCCCTGCTGTGACCCCAATCTCCAGACAGACTCTCTGATCACACGACAGGGCTGGGCTCACACTCTGATGGGGACGTTTATGCAGGGTTGTGTGAGCAGGGCTTACACAGGAGTTTTGGGGTCGGAGCTGCCGTTTACACGGACTGTGGCCAGGGAGGGCTTCTGTGATGAGGTGGTGGGTAGCAGAGACCCAAGGGGTGAAGGAGGCACAGACGTCCTGGGTGAGAGCTCGTTGGCGGGAGAGCAGCAGAGGCAGCCCCTGTGGGTCGCGGCGCGGCGGCAGGAGTCTGGAGTGTCACGGTGGGGGCAGCCAGGCACCATGCTCTGTGGGGCTTGCCCACCCTGCTCCGTCCTCCTTGGGGCACCTGTCCCAAGCCACGTGATCTCGGGCTTTGGTGCCCAGCTGGCAGGGGCGGCTGTCCCAGGATCTGGTGCTCAGCCTGTCCAGGGCTTTAGAAATCTCTCCAATTTGCCCCACTCCCAAAACAGTTATGATACAAACTTAAATTTCCATCTAATCTGCAGCTGCCGCCCCCCTCCCTGATCTGCCCTCTAGAGGAGCCGGGGGAGGGGGGACACTGCCAATTGGCAGGATGAGCTCCTGGATGTCACTCACCCCTGAGCCTCTGCCAGGTATCCAAGAAGGAGGGATGGCACCCGATTTCACAGAGTGAATGAGAGGGGAACCCTGGAAGGCAATCAGTGTCCAGTAAAGGCTGCTTCATATCAACATTTTTTGGGCACCTACTACATGCCAAATAGATAGGGAAATAACGGAAACAGTGACAGACTTTATTTTCTTGGGCTCCAAAATCACTGCAAATGATGACTGCATCCATGAAATTAAAAGATGCTTGCTTGCTCCTTGGAAGCAAAGCTATGACCAACCTAGACAGCATATTAAAAAGCAGAGACATTACTTTGCTGACAAAGGTCGGCCTAGTCAAAGCTATGGTTTTTCCAGTAGTCATGTATGAATGTGAGATTTGGACTATAAAGAAAGCTGAGTGCCGAAGAATTGATGCTTTTGAACTGTGGTGTTGAAGAAGACTCTTGAGAGTCTCTTGGACTGCAAGGAGATAAAACCCATTAATCCTGAAGGAAATCAGTCCTTCATATTCATTGGAGGAACTGATGCTGAAGTTCCAATACTTTGGCCACCTGATGCGAAGAAATGACTCATTGGAAAAAACCCTAATGCTGGGAAAGATTGAAGGCAGGAGGAGAAGGGGACGACAGAGGATGAGATGATTTGATGGCATCACTGACTCGATGGACATGAGTTTGAGTAAGCTCCAGGAGTTGGTGATGGATAGGGAAGCCTGGCGTGCTGCCATCCATGGGATCACAAAGAGTCGGACACGACTGAGTGACTGAACTGAACTGCATGCCAGGCACCTGCTCCAGACCAGAGGGAGCCCCCATGTTCAGAGAGGGCATGGCTACAGCCCAGGGTGGGTGGTGGGCCCCACTGTCCAGTCCCAGAGGACTCTGTCCTCTTGTTTGTGTGAGTATCAGGCTGGTTTTCATTTTGTTTTAATGTGTGTATGTGTGTGTTCAGTTGTATCTGACTTTGCAACCCCATGGATTGTAACCTACCAGGCTCCTCTGTCCATGGGATTTCCCAGGCAAGAATACTGGAGTGGGCTACCGTTTCCTTCTCCAGGGGATCTTCCTGACCCCTGGAAGGTGAAGGAACATGGACATGAACAGAGATGGAACATGCATCTCTTGTATCTCCTGCCTTGGCAGGCGAATTCTGCCTCCTGTGCCACCTGGGAAGCTTTGTGTTAATAATTTTATTTTATTTATTTATTTTTGGCTACGTTGGGTCTTCATTGCTGCATAGGCTTTTCTCTCAGTATGGTGAGCAGAGGCTACTCTCCTTGTGGTGCTCAGGCTTCTCATTGTGGTAGCTTCTCTTCTTGCAGAGCACAGGCTCTAGGCACACAGGCTTCAGTGGTTGTGGCATATGGGCCTAGCTGCTCAGTGGCATGTGGGTTCTTCCTGGATCAGGGATCAAACCCGCATCTCCTGCATTGGCCAGCGGATTCTTCACCACTGAGCCACCTGGGAAGCCCCTGTGAGGCTGTTTGTGCTGGTTCATTCTTTTCATCCTATGAGCCATGAGAACAGAAGTCAGGCCTTCTTTTTCTTTTAGATCCTCTTCCAAAACCTTAAGCAAGATTCAGAGCATAAGAAAGCACCCACTGAGGCCCCAAGAAGCGTTCTTCAGGTAACAGGAAGGACGACCCCTGTTGCACTGTCCAGGCTCCTGTTGAGATCCTTTGAGACAGGCGGAAGGATGCTCACTGCAGGAGGCCTGCACCTCCAGAGGCCCTGCTTTGATTAATTGATGCTGCAGGAGGTAAACAGCCAGCTCCTTAGGGAACAAGGACGCGTGTTGGTGTCTCGATTCTGTTGATTCTGTAAACATAAGGAAAGGCCAGCATTCTGCTGTTCTGACTTTTGCAATCATCACAAAATAAATATTTGCCTTCAAAAGCAACAACTGGGAAATCCATCAGGGTAATATTCTCAAGCGCCGCCCCCACATTGCAGACAGTCGTGAAGTCAGAGCCGAGAGCCGCGTGTGGTCTGTTTGGATGATGATTTTTGTGTGGAAACTTGAGGCTGGAGACTGACAGGCAGCAGTTTGACAGAAAGTGTGGTTTCTGGGTTTTAAACACCTGTGTGCTTGCTCAGTCGTGTATGACTCTTTTGCAACCACATGGACTATAGCCCACCAGGTTCCTCTATGGGATTTCCCAGGCAAGAATACTGGAGTGGGTTGCCACTTCCTATTCTAGGGGTTCTTCCCGACCCAGGGATTGAACCCACATCTCCTGCATTGGCAAGCAATTCTTTGCCAATTGCGCCTCCTGGGAAGCCCCTTTTAGAGTCCACTTAAAACTGAATGTCCCCAGTCACAGGGACATTCTGCCTTGGTTTCCTCTGACTGTAAAATGAGGAGCAAAATGGCTTAAATGGCTGCTATCAGAGCATCAAGTCATTTGCTCAGACCTTGGAGTCATGGGGACAGGGCTGGGCCTGCCGGAGCCACTAGGGTAGATCAGGTGTCTTTTGTATGTTTGCACATCTTAGGGACGGATCTCTCTCTCCAAATCCCCCTAAAGAATGAGCTGAAATTTAAAGAGGTTCTGCTGAAACTAAAAGACATGGGTTGGACGATTTATCTCCCTAAAGGAGCCCGTCAGCTGAGAACCACACTGTGCGCTGAGACACCACCCTGCCCCCGCCACTGCCCGCTTGGTTCTGCCCTTTATGGAGATGCCAGTTTTCTGCAGAGGACAGAGTGTCTAAACAGCCCTGAAGTGTGCATTCTGAGAGATTTTCTTCATTTTATGGGCAGGAAGTCTTAGGAACAGCCACTCTGAGCCATTATTAAGAACTAAATCTTAAAGAAAATGGACCTTGAGAGTCATGAAGTGCCTTTAAGAAAGTATACTTCAATATTTTTAAAACTTAGGGCTTTTCTGGGACTGATGTGATGTTCGTTAGGTAAGAACACAGGCCTCAAACAAACCATTAAAACCATAAACATCTACAAGGTCAACAAAACCACCCAAACCAATAGATATTTGCATCCATCCGATCCCTCGCCATGGTCTCCGGTACCATCAGAGCACTGGCCGGATGCCAAGTGGACAAGCCCCCCTCCCCGCCCCCCAGCTCATCCTCAGGACCTGTCCGTGAGCTCACACTGCCCCAGGCACCCCAGAGACCCTTCCTCTAGGATGACTTCCTGCCCAATCCATTTCCGTGGTCCTGTTGCTTGGGAGAAAATTTACACCTGCCAGATGCCTGCGTCCACCTGCTGGATGGGCCAAGCAGCCACGTTCTCCTAACTCCTCAAGGGCCAAGTACAATGGACAGAAGCAGCTCTGACTTGCCAGCTGGGTGCTAAACCGATCCTTGACTCAGTTCCCCAACAGCTCCCTGGACGGAGGAGGAGGCTTCCAAACGGACCCATCAGGGCACTGCCCTGTCCACCCAGCTCTCTCTCTCCCCCAGTGCTGGGAAATGTGTCCCCATCTCTGCAGGAGAGACATGGGGAGTGGAGCCGTGAGGGGCTCTGGGCTGACTGTGGGAGCATCTGGTCCAGCTGCCAAGGGTGGAAGGCCATGTATCTGCCTCTACAGGAATGTTAAGTGTTTCCTTCCAGTTTGAAACTTTTAAAAATGTAAGCATGTTTCAAGTTGAGATCTTTAAACATTTTCTCAGAAAGGGCCCCTTTGTCACTGTTAATTTCTAAGAGAGCCGATGTTGGGTTGAAAGCCCAACTGCTCCTATTGCCTGCCTCCAGCCCCACCAGCCCCACCAGGGCCCTCAAAAAGAGGCTACTTGCAGATTGACTCGTGGAGGTGGGTTTCACTGTACTCCCTGGTCTTGCTGTGGGCACTGAGGGTCTCCAAACGACACTGTACCATCTAGTCTGCCTTCCCACTGCCCACAGTGAGGCCCAAACTCCTTGCCATGGCCTCCAGCCCTGCTCCCTCCATCCTCAGTCTCCTCCCAGCTCCTGTTCACCCCTTTTCCCTCAGCTGTAGCCACAGTGCCTGCCTGCTGGGGTGGAGCGTCTCAGGTGCACCCCCAGCTGGCCACCCCTCAGATTGTACTGCTCAGCAGGGCCCTCAGTCTGACGCAGCTCTTCCCTGCCCACGTGTGTGTTTGTTCCTGGTCCAAGGTTTACTGAAGGGTCATTTTTGTGTCTGGGCTGTGGCTCCGCTCTCCTTGCTAGGAGACCAGCATCCCATAGCGGGGTCATTTCCACTACCACCCATGCAGCATCGTGTCTCCAGTCCCAGGGCAGTGCCTGCACCCTAGCAGGTCCTCAGAAAAGATTTGTCAGATGAATAAACGAACATTAAACATACTCGGAGACTGAACAACCACAACAATGAAACACACATTAAATCCGCCATGAAATCCTGCCTTCTCTCTCCTGGGTGCAAAGTTTAAGAACAGTGGAACTGGAAATACGGCATCATGGACATTTTAGTGGGAAAGATTTGGCCCGACAGCTGTCAAACCATGGCCTCTCGGTTTGCGTCTGTAATCTGGATTCGCGTGTCTGTCTTCACGTCCTGAGAAAGTGCTTTATGCCAGGATTAAGGCGCTGTTGGCAGAATTTTCTCCCTATTGTTCTCGGGTGACTACTGTCTTATTTCAGTGTTTGGGCTCACCTTGCATTTGCTATATCCAACTTCTGAAATGTGTCAGCCGTGAAGGATCTAGAAACAGCACAGCTGAGCAGGGCTTCCGAGCAGAGTGGTGGCAGCCCCGCCCATCGGGAGAGGGGCTCCCCACCCGGGCACAACCTCGCCAAGTACAGGGTATGGCCTGCGAGTGACTGGGGACTGGACTCACGGGAGTGGGTCACGGCTGCCCTCTCACGTGAGTGCATCTCCCCACGGAAGGCTCGGCACCACCATCCTGCTGGACCCATCTGCTGGAGACAGAGTTCTCCGAGAACTGTGTACCCAGGACTCCAGGCATTTCTGGGGCCCCTGGCATCTGCCTGTCCCACCCTGGACGACTGGGCACCAGGCTTGAAGGAGCACCATGTCTCCGAACCCAGAGGGGTGGCTCTGCCAATGGGATCTACCCCATGGTGGGATTAGAACTGCCAGCGACCTTTCTCTGACTCAAAATATCCCACCCACCACCCACCGTGGACACTATCACTGAGCGCCCTCCACTCTCGAGGGGCACTGAAGCAGCCTTGGGTGGTGGGATCCCTCACCCACTCTCAGGCCAGGCTCACCCTGCCCCAAGACCCCGGCTGTGCTTCTCCTGAGCTCTGACCTTGTGGGATCACCCACCTGGGGTAACAACTCTGCTCCTGGGACAGACCCTGGAGAGGAGTTCAGTGAAGAGCAGTCTCACTGTTCCTGCTGACAGAGGCCAGGCCTGAACCCCAGGGCCACGTGAACACCTTTGTTGCTAGAATCATCAGACTGAATCACCTGAAATCCCTGTGGTCACCTGTCTGCACTGCAGAGACAGCCGCACCTCATTTCCACCTTGCTTTCCTCTGTCACCAAATCTTTGTGGGGGCAGCTCCCCGAGATAATGCGTGGTGTCAGGGCTGACACGACCCCTGAACTTGAGGTCGGCCTTTCATACCTGGGATGTCGGGGCTGACACGACCCTGAGCCCGAGGGGTGTACCTGGGGTGTCTGGCACCCTCTCAGCTCATCCCCACAGAGGCAGCGGCAGTAGGTCTGGTTTCTGCCGACTTTCCACCTACAAGGCGCGCAGCACGAGCCTGCGCGCCGGGTGCTCCACCCCCATCAGCCACGCTGGGGTCACACCGTCACTAGCCCTGCGGCCGGGCATCCCTTCCCCTCTGGGCCTTGATTCCCTTGTTTGAAAAGCAGAGAAGACAAGCATGAAAGTGTGAAGTGTAGAAACACAGAGCAGAGGCTAAGTGCCCACATGTCCATTATCCCTCGCTTTATTTCAGGCAATAAAATCTGAGATTGAATAAAATTCTAGCCCACGCATGTGAGCGCACGGCGGACAGCATCCTCACCGTGACACAGGGGCTCCACCTTTGTTTCCTAACTGATCTAATGCGCTAAGTGAGCTTAATGCAAGTTAATTAACGATGCTGTTGGCAGGCGGAATTACCTGAGCAGAGCCTCGAACAGCATCAAAGCCAGGAGCCGGCAGGTGTCGGCCGGGACAACTGAGGGAAGCAAGCCCGGGAGGGAAGCTTGGGCGGCGTGCAGGCAGGACCCGGGGGCCAGGAGGGGACCGCCGGCTGAGCACTTCATCACTGGGCCAGCTTCCAACACACCATCCTGTTTACAGCTTCTGTGTTTGAATTTCAGGTTTACCTGAGTCTTTGAAGCTGGGTTTCTGGGCATTTCCTTGAGAATGAACTTCATTTTTTTGCAAACTGCAGAAGTTAGGAAGAAAACTCGTGTGACCTGTCTTTCATCGATGGTCCTTGGGGACCTCAGGAACTTTGATGGGAGGAGGAGACCCCCAGTTAAAAGAGCCGGCGGAGTTTACACCCTGTGATGTGGGGGTCTGTGCATGGCGGAGCTGCATGAGGGGCTGGGGTTACACATTGACACCCAGGGAAGAGGGCGAGGCCCCCTTCAAGTCTGAACTTCACAAATATGAATCTTCCACAAAGCGAATACCGTGTTTACTCTCAGAAACTGGATGGTAATCAGAGAGTGAAGTTCAAACATTTCAGGGAAATTTTATTTACTTTTTTCTCCAAAGACATGTGCTTCCAGGACTGCCCTCCAAATGCGTTGTCATAGGACTGTCCTTCACCGCCTGGCTCACCCTGGGGAGGGCATAGGGGCAGAGAGACCCCAGCTTAGCCAGCCCAGGCAGGGCCTATCCTCTCCCCGGCAACAAGGGACCCAGGGTGTCGTTGGGATGAACGCCCATTCCCCAACTTTGCAGAGTAGCCCTCTCTATGGCAGACCCTGTCAAGATGTAACGTGGAAGGTATTAAGGCTCAGAGATCCCAGAATTGGGCAGGAAATATTTCTGTTATCTGAACTGATTCTTTTTTCTCCTTTGGTTCATCATAGTTTTTCCCTCTTTAATATTTGAATCAGCTGCAGTTTCACCCTTAGTTGCAAAGTGTCTCAGCACAACTTCAGAACCTCAGACAGGACGGGCTGAGCTTCCCCTCTCATCGTGATTACCCCCCGACTCCGTCAAACTCCCCCAATGGATGGAGGAACTTTTGCTCCTCCTCACCCCTGTGGCTTTACCGTCCCTCTCGGACCCTCCCCCCTGTCCCACTGCCCAACACCTCCAGCCTCCTGGGAGAAGCAGGTGCAGTTACGGCGGGAAGATGGGGAATCAGTGACTCTGGGGCAGGAGCCCTAGTTGCCCCCGAGCTGTCAAGGTATCACAGCCAGAGCCACCAGACAAGTGTCTCCACCCAGTCACTCTCTGTCCCCCCACCCACCCCAAGACATGGGGGCCACAACTTTGGCCTTGATTCAGAACCACCCAGGTAGCTCCGAGGACCCTTGGGGTCCCCCGCTGCTGCGCACAGCACACCTCCAGGCTCCAGGAGACTCCAGGGTCTCAGCACTGAGCCCCCAAACCTGCTGAGCACACAGATGCAGCTCCTTCACCAGACACACAGCTAGTAGCAAAATGGGGTGTCTAGTGTTTCCCTGAAAACAAAGGAACACTCTCAGGTCTTAGAACCAGTAGCACAGACGCATAGTAACCGGGAAAGCTTGTTGAAACGCAACCCAAAAATGACACACATTTCAAAAATGCACCCGGGCTGTCCCGGATGGTGACACCTCCATCTCATCCATAGCCCAATCGCTTAGGAAACCACGAGAGAAGGATAAGCCTTACCTGGACCCCACTGGGGGGTCTGTTTCCAATCCCAGCAGAAGATGGTCCTTGAAGAAAGCCAGGCTCCGTCCCGTTGCGGCGCCTGGGCTCACAGATGGCTGCAGGCCGTGTCCAGGGAGCAGGTGCTGGTGGGGCAGGCGGCCACAGAGCTGCCTGGGCTCCGGCCTCTCACTGTCAGCCCACTTCCCTCCGCTCCCAGGACTCTGTGCTCTTCCCTGACTGCCTGTCCCCTCCCGGGGCCTCCCGCATGTGGGCTCACCTGCGCCCTCTAGAGGCTTCTCCCTGCAGCGGCCACCAGGGTTGGGCGGGGGCGGGGGTGGGGGGGACAACTCTGCTCCGGCCCCCTACACCTGCTCTGACTTCTTGCCCAAAGACACCTTTGGAACTATAAAATCACTGACTCCCTTTACTCAGGGGGTGGTGGTCTTGCTTCACTTCAAACAAGCAAAGCCTTTGGGCACAAGAACAGCAGAAAACTAAATTGGCATCAAAATCCTGTTCATCAAAGTGCTCACCCAAGGATCCCCACTGAGATAACCACTGACTGGGCTACTGCCTCCATCCAGCTGTGAAGCCCCTTCACTGTTCCTGCCTGTCCCCCCACACCCACATTTCCTGCAGGTGAGTCACCAGGACTGCACTTCTGTTCCCCCCACCCCACCCCACCATACACCCACCTATGACTGCGGACAACCATTGTTGTTCAGTCACTCAGTCAAGTCTGACTGTGACCCCACGGACTGCAGCATGGCCACAACACACCTGTCCTTCACCATCACCCAGAGCTTGCTCAAACTCAAGTCCATTGAGTCAGTGATGCCATCCAACCATCTTGTCCTCTGTCGTCCCTTTTTCCTCCTGCCTTCAATCTTTCCCAGCATCAGGGTTTTTTTTTTTTTTTTTCCAATGAGTCGGCTCTTCACATCAGGTGGCCAAAGTAATGGAGCTTCAGCTTCAGCATCAGTCCCTCCAATGATTATTCAGGACTGATTTCTTTTAGAATTGACTGGTTTCTCCTTGCAGTCCAAGGGACTCTCAAGAGTCTTCTGCAACACCACAGTTCAAAAGCATCAATTTTTTGGTGCTCAGCTTTCTTTATGGTCCAATTCTCACATCCATACATGACTACAGGGAAAAGCATAGCTTCGACTAGATGGACCTTTGTTTGCAAATAATGTCTCTGCTTTTTAATACAATGTCTAGATTTGTCATAGCTTTTCTTCCAAGGAGCAAGCGTCTTTTAATTTCATGGCTGCAGTCACCACCTGCAGTGATTTTGGAGCCTGAGAAAATAAAGCCTGTCACTGTTTCCATTGTTTCCCCATCTATTTGCCATGAAGTGATGGGACCAGATGCTATGATCTTTGTTTTTTGAATGTTGGGTTTGAAACCAAGTTTTTCACTCTCCTCTTTCACCTTCATCAAGAGGCTCTTTAGTTCCTCTTTGCTTTCTGCCATAAGGGTGGTATCATCTGCATATCTGAGGTTGTCGATTTTTCTTCCAGCAGATAACCATACATCCCATGTAACTCTAGAGAACCATATACCCCACTATGACTACAGATAACCATAGACACCCCATATAACTCTAGATAACCATATACCCTCTTCGACTGCAGATAACCATAGACACCCCATCTAATTCTAGATTAACTATATATACCCCAAATGAGGCGGGCATCACCAGATTTTATACACTGATGTGAGGTTCTGTGTTTGTTTAACTGAACTTGGTCAAATCCAACATGTGCTGCTAATAAAGAACTAAGTCTGGCTACTCTCTTCTCCCTGTTTGCCCAGGTTTTGTACCCTGGACACTGCTTCTCACAAAGGAACCCTCTCCAGGGAGGGGGCACAGACGTGGTATAGAGGAAGCTGCGGTCGGGGCTGGGTGGGGGCAAAGTGAGCGTCCGACTATGCCCTTAGCTCCCCCTGCTTGCCTCCTTGTGACAGCTACTCCTGCCCCCCGTGATGTCAGCGGTAAACTGAAATATAATTGAAATTGATCCTCCCATGAATGACCTTGGGAGCCTGGCAGCACAAAGGTTCAAAAGGCTGTCTTTTCCGTGACCTGCAATGTTGTCATTCAGTCTCATAGCACAGACCAGTGTGCTCTTCTAATAAAGGGAAACTCGTGAGTCCTGTAAGGCCTATTTGCAGCAGAAAAACTAAGAGAAAGGGGAAAACTGAATTTGGAAATACAAAATATTGACATCTTCATTTAAACATCAACAAATTCATTTTCCAGTATACAAGTTCATATATCTCCCAGT
The DNA here is from genome assembly GCF_910594005.1 of Cervus elaphus. Classification (NCBI taxonomy): domain Eukaryota; kingdom Metazoa; phylum Chordata; class Mammalia; order Artiodactyla; family Cervidae; genus Cervus; species Cervus elaphus. Next base: position 60,153,953 of record NC_057825.1, read on the forward strand.
ATTCATGGCTTTGGCGAAATGGGACAATGGCCCAGGAATTGGCCACTGTGTTATCAGCGGGAGCTCTCGACACATGGAGAGTATGAGCCAGCAGAATGAACAGGTCACGTCGTCAGTTCAGTGCATTATATGTAACAAAGTTTATTAATGCAATCTTTAGCATATTTATGAGAAAGTTTCAGAGTATATCTGAAGGTGCAAAAGCATCCTTTTACAAGGAAAACGTGTTCTGGGGGGTGTTTAATTCCACAGCCCCTCCTCCTTACCTGTCCTCAGAAACTGGGCAACAGGGGTAAACCCGAATGGGTCCATTTTAACTGGAATTCCCCTGGCTGGCCGAGTTGCTACTCAGTCTCTGTCTCAGTGCTCCTGTGGATGAGGTACCCTCACAACTCCCTGCGGCTACCGCTGCAGGACTGTCCCCAGAGCTGGCGCAGGGGCGAGGGGCGGCGGGGTTTCCAGAGAGGCTGCCTCATCTGTAGGGGGGCTTCTAGAGAGGCTGCCTCATCTGGGGGAAGCAGCTTCCAGCGAGGCTGCCTCATTTGATGGGGGCTTCCAGAGAGGATGCCTCATCTGGGGAGAGCAGCTTCCAGAGAGGCTACCTCATCTGTGAGGGGGGCTTCTAGAGAGGCTGCCTCATCTGGGGAGAGCAGCTTCCAGAGAGGCTGCCTCATCTGCGAGGGGGGCTTCCAGAGAGGCTGCCTCATCTGAGGGCCCTCCCACGGGAGCTGGCTCAGGAGTGGGGCTTCTACTGCCCTTGGTGATTGTACGTGGAGCCCTGGCAACTGTTGCTGGAACGCCAGTCCACAGAGTTTCAGGGGCAGCTCACAAATCTGGATTTTTAAAAAACAGGAAATTGTCTCAGTTTTCAGTATTGACAACTAACACAACTACTGTGTGGCCCAAACAAACACAAATGACGTCTCTGATCCGGGTCAGCCCCGGGGCAGCACCTGGTACCCTCACAACCAGACCCAGTGCTCCATTAGGTCAGCTTTGAACTTCAGACGCTAATAGCAACTAAGCGGTAAGGTTTCAAGCTATTCTGCTTTTCTGAAATGATTTTTTCAAGTAAACCCACCCATTTCATGTTCTTACAGTCCTCATGACCATAGAGTTTAAATTTTCCCTAGCATGAAGGTGCGGTTGCGTGGCGGGGCCTTAGTGCAGGCACAGCATCTGAATGAGTTGACCCCTCCCTCAGTTTGCTTATCGTCCCCCTAGGGTGAGACACACGGGGCTCGGCCTGAGCCTGGCCTAAGTGCTAAGTGATGCCAGGTACCGCTTCCTGAATTAGAGATCACCACCTCTTTCAAACCACCCAGTTCATTCCATACAGTCACTTCCGGCTGTAACTAAGGCGGCTCATGGATCCTGCAGCTACATGGCAGCCCAAACCCTAGTGCCAATCAGTTTACAGAATCACCAGGATGACTTTGCCCCCCACCCTACTAAGCAGGGAGACCCCGGAGTAAGCCAGACATCAAGCACCCGTGTTATTCCGAGACTAGGCACCCAGTGTGACTTGTACTCTTTTAGCACAAAAGCTCATCATGTGGTGGTAACACACGAAGATTCCAGGGAAGGCTGATGGCAGAAAGCATTAGCTGTGATGTCTGTACTTCTCAGCTCTTACACTTTATAAAGACTTGTGAAGTCCATGTGATTAAGACTTTTATGTCTTCTAGAAGGCAAAGATTGGATCATTTTGCTTTTAAATCACACAATTTCCTGCTTTATTCTTAGAGAAATGTGGCAGGAGCATGGATGGAAACGCAGCCCCTTTGGCTCTGTGACTTTCCATCTGAGGTAGAGGTCACAGGCTTGAGTTCAGGTTGTAAGAGATGGAGGGTTTCATCAGAGCCAGCTTCTCACCCGCCCACCAGATTCAGACCCACCCTGGGCTCCTGGCGCCTCCGCCTCACCTGTGTCCCAGCAGAGACCAACCTGCCCTTCAAGGCAGCCTGCAGGGCTGAGGCCAGCCTGTGCGTTCACTTCATCACAAGGAGCAACAGGAACGGCTTCTGGAACACAAAGACCCCACACAGAAGTCCAGCCACGTATCAGCAGGGCCAGGAGCTTGAGTCTAGCGTGTCTATCCCCAGGGTGGTCTGACCTTTCCAGAATCATCAGAGCCAGGGCAAAGATGGCATGCCAGGTGGGGAGGCTACAACTGAGATGCAGACTGCATCCTGTGAGGAGCACAAAGGAGGAAAGAAGAAATCCTAGGAAAGTTCTGGCAGAACGGTCCCCCCCCTTGGAAACTGGGGCGGTCCTGGAGAAGGTGCACAGGACTCAGGCCTTGATTAAACACTGGCTTCATAAAGAGATCATTTTTCTGAAATGGTGAATCACATAGGGAATGGGTAACGAGAGTATTTCACAGATTCCAACCCCCCCTCCCCCGCCTCCTACAGAAGCACTAGGAGTTGAGAGTGAATACTTCTGCTCCCTATGTTCCCTCAGAGACCCTGCCTCATGGCCCTGCCAACGTGGGATCCTGGGTCTCTGTGCTCCGTTGTTTGTGCATCTCCTGCTGCAGAGGAAGCTCGTGGGGTAGCATGCATCCCCGAGCCCCACACGGAGCACCCATGTGTGTGAGCTCACAGCGGAAGCTCAGCTTGTGTCTGTGGAATGAATGAATGAATGGACGAGTGAGTGAATGAGGTGGGCATGAAGAAGATGAAGGAGACCACACTTTATTCACTTTGCTAACTGCACCTGCCAAACACTGACCTGCAAAAACAAATTCAATTCTTAGCAGAAGTATTTTGACCCCTTGCTATAACCTGTGCTGAGCACTGGGGAGGGGTCCCTAGGTGCTCAGTCCCCCTACCCACATCTGACTGTGGTGCCAACATGGCTGAGCTACTGCTGGAGATCGGAGAAGAGAAACACTCCCCTTACCTGGTAGAGTGTTTCACAGAGTGGATGACCTCTCATTCATATCTGATACTACTTACACACTTAGGTAAAAGGATAGGCTGATAAATTTCAGTGGGGGACGTTTGTTACATGAGCCCTTAAGAGTAATTACACTGATTTTTTCCTGTAAGAACAGTTTGCCAAAGATTTGAGCAACACAGAATAACCTAAAATGTTCATAATCTCACCACCTAAGGTCACTGGTTAACATCTTGATGCTGATTATGTCAACCTTGCTCTTAGCGTTGTTTTGTTCCATAACTATGATCACGCTGTACATATAATTCTGTGTCCTGTCCTCTTTGTCTGTATTTTGCATATCTCACTTTATATAATCCCCTAGAAATCCTTGATAGCTCAGTTGGTAAATAATCCACCTGCAATGTAGGAGACCCTGTTTCGATTTCTGGGTCGGGAAGATCCGCTGGGGAAGGGATAAGGCTACCCACTATAGTATTCTTGGAATTCCTCTGTGGCTCAGCTGGTAAAGAATCCACCTGCAATGTGGGAGATATGTGTTCGATCCCTGGGTTGGGAAGATCCCCTGGAGAAGGGAAAGGCTACCCAAATGGTATTCTGGCCTGTAGAATTCCATGGGCTGTATTGTCCATGGGGTCGCAAAGAGTTGGACACGACTGAGCGACTTTCACGTCACTAGAAACAGAGTTTTCATGGCTAGTTAATGTTCCATCACCTGGATGTGCTATAATGTATTTAACAGTTCTTCTAACTTTGGACATTGTCAGTGGACACTTCCTCTCAAAAATGTTAGTGTATATGTTTAAATTCCCTGTTTTCTGGATCCCAGGCTTTCTGCTTTGTTGCTTTATCCTCTTGTTCTTTTGGGCACATTCTCAGGCTCCTGATGAACAGGAGGCAATCCTAGGCAGTGACTGTTCTAGGTCTCGATTGTCTGAAAATGTCCCCATTTACCCTGTTAACTTGTGGCTTGAATGGGTGTAAAATTTTAGGTTAGAAATCATGTCCTTTGAGCAGCTGGTGTTGAAGTTGAGAGGGTCACAGTAATCTGGCTCCTGGTCTCTGCAGTTCATCTTCTGCTTTTCTCTTTGGAAGTTTGTAGGGTCTGTGTATTCCCCAGACTCTGAAATGCTGTGATCTGCTTTTACCACCATCTGGCTCTGATTTCACCCATTGTGGGGGGCTCAGCGGGCCCCCACTTCTGCACCATGTCCCTGCCTTTTCTCCTGACGGAACCCCTGTCATCCAGATACTGAGCTCTGGGCCCGAGTTTTCTAATTTTCCTTTCTGGTTGATTGGTTGCGTTTTGCTCCTTTCTCCTTTCTCCTTTTGGGGGAATTTCCTCCACTTTACTTCCAAACCCATCCATCTGGTTTTTACCTTCTGCTGTCATTTCTTAATTTCCCAAAGATTTTTCTGTTTCCTAAAAGTGGTACAAGTGACTTTGCTCTTTCATCTCAGACACTGCGCCATCTCTCAGAAGGTGATGACACTGGTGACCTCAAGTGACCGCCTTCTGCTTGAGGTTTGTCAGGTTTTATCTGTTTGACCACAGACGCTCTACCCAGGTGTCGGGTTATCTCTGACATCTGCCCGCGTGTGGGGAGACTAAAAATCTCATCCAACGCTCTGAGATTCATCAGTCTCAGGCTCTGTTTTATGTCCAGATGGCAGGGCCTCCTGGGGCCCTCAGTCATCAGTATCTTAGGGTATCCCTTGTGGCTGTCCCCCCCCACCTCCTACATTCCATTCCTGGGGTCCAGGTCAGGGGGGTGCCAAGGCTGCTGGGTATGTCACGTTCCTACAGCCTGGTCTCCTCACGGGGCCTGGCCCGCCAGCCCAGGAGCCGCCACAGACGGGCTTGGAGCCTTCCGTCCCCCCGTCCACCCCTGGGGGTGCAAAGTAGGAGGAGTGAGGGAGCCTCAGGGACTCTGCAGCCCCACGCAGGATGAGAGAGTCGCCCCCGGGCACATGCCGCTGTCCCAGGCTGAGCAGGAGGGTCCATGCCCACGGCGCCTTTTCCTCCAGAGCTGCCTCGCAACACCACGGTTTAAGCTGTGCTGTCTCAGCTCCCATTCTGTCTCTCCAGAGATCATGCCACGTTGAAAACCCTCTTTTGCCCATTTTCCTGAGGTTTGGGAGGGAACAACGGTGTATATCAAGTCAGAGTCTCTAACAGATGTGACTTTTCCTGGAATTCAAGGACTCTCATTCCCTCCGAGTCACCAGCGGGACCGGTGAAGCTATCACCTCAGGTCTGAGCTGACCCAGGAGTAACCAGGAGTCTGGCTGCTTTTCTGCCCTAGTATCCACGGAGGCAACCCTGTCTTTCTCTTTGAAGAAATGTAAACTTCATTTAAAAGAGAGGAACACTGTGTGTCTGGGGGTTGTTCTGAAGTGCCAAGGCCCTGCCCACAGATAGGGTGAGAAGTGCGGCTCGCTGTGTCCGCCGGAGGCCCAGAGGCCCGTTGCGCATGATTCCAACCAGGGCCCCCTCCAAGGACACGGGTTCTCAGAATCTCCCTGCCTCTGTGTGTGCATGCTCAGTCATGCCTGACTCTTTGTGACCGCATGGACTGTAGCCCGCCAGGCTCCTCTGTCCATGGAATTCTTTAGGCAAGAATACCAGAGTAGGTTGCCATTTCCTCCTCCAGGGGATCTTCCCAACCCAGGAATTGATCCTCTGCCTCTAAGGCCATTCATTTCTGTCCCTTCCTTGGGAGAGTAACTCAGTCTGGACCCATGTCCTTCTTGTGATACCAGCAGGGGATTGACCTCTGCACAGATTACTCTTCTGAGTCATACAGCTCGTGGTTGAAAACTGAGGCCAAATTCACAGCAGATTTTTATAAAAATACATTTTTTACCATCAGCACAAAAAGGCAGTTTTTCCCCATGTGATTTACTTTTTATTTTAGGATAACTTTTTTCATCCAACAGCTGTCACTATGGTAGCCTGACTAGTTTTTAACTTTACAACTGATTTCTCTTGAAAAGCAAGTGGTTTAGCGTTTTGTTTGCTTCCTTTTAGAAAACACTAATGGATAAACGGGTAATTGCAATAGCTTGAGGTAGTGTAATGTCATTCTCAGTGTAATGATTTGCCTTTCTCAAGGAAGCGCTGTTCTTACAAGTAAATGGCTGGTTCCCTTCAGAGGTGCACCTGCCTACCTTGAGCAGTTTGTGAGAGGCATCAGTGCACTTGGGTTACAGACGATTTAACGAAGTACAAACACATCACTAGAAAAGCGGGGGAGTGTGTGCCCTCGGGCAGCCCTGTGATGCACATGGTTGTCTATTCAAGCCTGTTTGTATTGCAAAGTGCAGGGTAATCTCTCTCCACTCATTCTTAATGGCTCTGTCTACTCCCATCCCGGCTTGTTGCTGGATAAAGTTTGAAGTTCAGAAGTAAGTCAAGGTACTTTGTTCCCCAATTTTAAACAACTGGGAAATATTCCAGTTCTGAGTTTTCTAGACAATAGGACAAGCCAGCTAGAATTCCAGGGTCTTGGAGACAGAACTGGATGTGCGTTGTTTACGGGCTGGTGAGCCCTTTAGTGCTACGTTTATTTTTTATGAAGTCATTGCAATCAACAGTCTCTCCGGCAGACAGGAAAGGACTCCCATCAGTGAGAACACAGCCTTCTTTCCCATGTACTCCTCAAGAGGCCGCTGCTTTAGAATTTAGGCTAAGACATGAGGGTCTTGTTGGGAACGAGGTGAGACCCTGAGTGTGTGAGCTTGACCACGCTGAGCTTGGTCCCTACTGTGCCCAGTGGTGAGCCTCATGGGGTTCTGGGGGTGCATGTGGGTAATGTACGCTGTGCAGTTGAGGGGGGGTGGTCAGGAGGAGACCAGGGCTGGGAGCAAGGCCCAGAGTCTAGGGGGACCCTGGACCCCGAGGGGCCAGTCAGGAGAGGCTGCCCTCTGGCCACACATGCCCCTCCCCTGCCGTGCACTTCTGTCCCACAGACCTCCCCCTCCCTGCTTTCCTGTCCCTCCCAGCAACCTTGATCATTCTCTGTGGTCAGATCTGTGTCCTAGAGGGTAGGGAGGGCAGAGCAGTCTGGGCTCAAGGGCTCCCTGGAAAGAATGGAATTTTCACTGATGAGTTATCGCCCGGGCCTCTGGGACAAGGCGCCTGATGGAGGGTCTGAGTCAACACTGGGGTCCTTCTGAGCCCTTTCCACTTCCTCTGCTGGGTCCAGGCAACCTGACCTGGGCGTCCCTACCTCTGGGGCTCTGAAGGGGTGACAGGTTTGGTCAGCTGAGTAGCCCGTCTCCTGGACACAAGCTCAGAACTTTGAGCCCAGCCTGGAGCTTTGAGACAGACATTGAGGTTGCCCCTCCAACATTCACTCTTGTCTCCCAGAGGGTCCAGGGCCCTTGAGACATATATGTGGCTCCTGGGGGCGGGGGTGGGGTGGGGGGCTTGTGGGGCAAACAGAACAAATAAGTGGAATCATTTGGTTATCACGACTTCAGCTGTGATGGCTAAATCATTTAGGCCTCAGTTCAGTTCAGTTCAGTTGCTCAGTCATGTCTGACTCTTTGCAACCCCATGGGCTGCAGCAAACCAGGATTTCCTGTTCATCACCAACTCCTGGAGCTTTCTCAAACTCATGTCCATCAAGTCAATGATGCCATCAAACCCTCTCATCTGTCATTCCCTTCTCTTCCCGCCTTCAATCTTTCCCAGCATTAGGGTCTTTTCCAATGAGTCAGTAATTCACATCAGGTGGCCAAAGTATTGGAGTTTCAGCTTCAGCATCAGTCCCTTCAATGATTATTCAGGACTGAGTTCCTTTAGGATGGACTGGTTGGATCTCCTTGCAGTCCAAGGGACTCTGAAGAGTCTTCTGCAACACCACAGTTCAAAAGCATCAATTCTTTGGTGCTCAGCTTTCTTTATGGTCCAACTCACACATCAATACATGACTACTGGAAAAACCGTAGCTTTGATTAGACGGACCTTTGCTGGCAAAGTAATGTCTCTGCTTTTTAATGTGCTGTCTAGGTTGGTCATAGCTTTCCTTCCAAGGAGCAAGCACCTTTTAATTTCATGGATGCAGTTATCATTTGCAGTGATTTTGGGGCCCCCAGAAATAAAGTCTGTCACTGTTTCCATTGTTTCTGCATTTATTTGCCATGAAGTGATGGGACCAGATGCCTTGATCTTTGTTTTCTGAATGTTGAGTTTTAAGCCAACTTTTTCACTCTCCTCTTTCACTTTCATTAAGAGGCTCTTTAGTTATTCTTTGCTTTCTGCCATAAGGGTGGTGTCATCTACATCTGAGGTTACTGATATTTCTCCCTGAAATCTTGATTCCAGCTTGTGCTTCATCCAGCCCGGCATTTCACATGATGTAGTCTGCATTTAAGTTAAATATGCAGGGTGACAATATACAGCTTTGGCATACTCCTTTCCCAATTTCGAACCAGTCTGTTGTTCCATGTCCAGTTCTGACTGTTGCTTCTTGACCTGCATACAGATTTCTCAGGAGGCAGGTCAGGTGGCCTGGTATTCCCATGTCTTGAAGAATTATTCACAGTTTGTTGTGATCCACACAGTCAAAGACTTTGGCATAATCAATAAAGCAGAAGTAGATTTTTGGGGGAACTTTCTTGTTTTTTCAATGATCCAACAGATATTGGCAATTTGATCTCTGGTTCCTCTGCCTTTTCTAAATCCAGCTGAACATCTGGAAGTTCACTGTTCATGTACTATTGAAGTCTGGCTTGGGGAATTTTGAGCATGACTTTACTAGGGTTTGAGATGAGTACAATTCTGTAGTAGTTTGAACATTCTTTGGCATTGCCCTTCTTTGGGATTGGAATGAAAACTGACCTTTTCCAGTCCTGTGGCCACTGCTGAGTTTTCCAAATCTGCTGGCATATTGAGAGCAACACTTTCACAGCATCATCTTTTAGGACTTGAAATAGCTCAACTGGAATTCCATCACCTCCACTAGCTTTGTTCATAGTGATGCTTCCTAAGGCCCACTTGACTTCGCATTCCAGGATGTCTGTCTAGGTGAGTGATCACACCATCGTGCTTATCTGGGTCATGAAGATCTTTCTCATGTAGTTCTTCTGTGTATTCTTGCCACCTCTTCCTAATCTCTTCTGCTTCTGTTAGGTCCATACCATTTCTGTCCTTTATTGTGCCCATCTTTGCTTGAAATGTTCCCTTGGTAGCTCTAATTTTCTTGAAGTGATCTCTAATCTTTCCCCCCCAAAATAGAATTTTCCTCTATTTCTTTACATTGATCACTGAGGAAGGCTTTCTTATCTCTGTTGCTATTCTTTGGAACTCTGCACTCAAATGGATATATCTTTCCTTTTCTCCTTTGCCTTTCACTTCTCTTCTTTTCACAGCTATTAGTAAGGCCTCCTCAGGCAACCATTTTGCGTTTTTGCATTTCTTTTTCTTGGGATGGTCTTGATCACTGCCTCCTGTACAATGTCTCGAACCTCCGTCCTTGGTTCTTTAGGCACTCTGCCTATCAGACCTAATCCCTTGAATCTATTTGTCACTTCCATTGTATAATCATAATGGATTTGATTTAGGTCATACCTGAGTGGTTTAGTGGTTTTCCCTACTTTCTTCAATTTAAGTCTGAATTTTCAATAAGGAGTTCATGATCTGAGCCACAGTCAGCTCCCAGTCTTGTTTTTACTGACTGTATAGAGCTTCTCCATCTTTGGCTGCAACTAATATAATCAATCTGATTTCGGTATTGAGCATCTGGTGATGTCCATGTGTAGAGTCTTCTCTTGTGTTGTTGGAAGAGGGTGTTTGCCATGGCCAGTGCATTCTCTCGACAAAATTCTGTTAGCCTTTGCCCTGCTTCGTTTTGTACCCCAAGGCCAAACTTGCCTGTTACTCCAGGTATCTCTTGACTTCCTACTTTTGCATTCCAGTCCCCTATAATGAAAGGACATCTTTTATTGGTGTTAGTTCTAGAAGGTCTTTATGTCTTCATAGAAATGTTCAGCTTCAACTTCTTCAGCATTACTGGTTGGGGCATGGATCTTTCTGTCGTTTTTGAGATTGCATCCAACTACTGCATTTCAGACTCATTTAGGCTTCACCTCCCTCCACAAGGAAGGTGGAAGGCTCTGTGCTTGTTATTACTGTTGAGAGGCACCTGGACCCCTTTTATTGAGAAGTGGTTGTTGTATGATGTTGTGTTAGTGTTAATGGGCCCAAGGGCCTGGAGTACCAGCACTGAGTCCCACGAGGTCCTGCTTCCCCCTGCCACAGCCTGGGACACCCACAGGGCTGCAGCCTCGAACTTGCTGTCCAGTTCTGCCCCCTCTTGTTTTGTGAAGGTAGGTGAAAGGAGAGACTCTATCAGCTGGAGGGCAATGCGGGGCTGAGTGCGGCCCAGGTCAGAGCAAGGCTGGAGCAGCCTCGTCAAGGCAGCTCCTGTCCTTCCAGCTGTTAAACTGGCCTCTCTGGTGCTTGGTGAAAGGGCACACGGTCCTTCCAGTGGACAAGTATGTTCTGTGGGTTTGACTATGGCTCCAGAAGCAGAGGAGGGGGACCTTCAGGGACAGGAAGCAGACCCCACTCGAGACCCCTGCCTGCCTTAGACCCTGGAGTGGGCATTCCCAACTATTCCTTTCTCCAAGTGTCTCTCCTGTCCTCACCGGGGCTATGGCCCAGGAGCCCAGAGAGCATGTCTGCCACCATCGCTGATAGCCTGTGTCTGGGGGTCAGTGGGTTGAGCTGATGGTTACATTGAGGCTGTGACCACCTAGTGGGAGGTGGGACAAACTGGGGGTGACCCCAGAACTCTCAAGGGTGGCCTGGTGACTTGCTCCCAGCTGGCTGCCCCTATGAAGGTGACACTAGCCGTCTGGGGTCAAGGACCTGACTCTGTGCCCGGTCCATGGTTCATCCCTCACATCTTCAGGGAGTCTCCCTCCATCCAGCATCCATTTGAGCCCAGGCTGGGTCTCAGACTTACTGCCCAGCGTCCTTGTCCAAGGAGAACAAGCTCCCTAACTGCCCCTTGCCATCTCAAAGTGTCCTGTCTGTGTAAACCAGGTTTCCAATCGGCCTGGATTCAGGGGTTCCTGGAGGAGTCTCCCAGCCTAAACCCCAGCTTCACAGCCAGGAGACCAGGCTCCGTTCTCCACTCACCCCGTGTTTTAGAGCTTTCCCTAGAAATCCCATCTCCCTCTCTAACCAGATGGCGATATGCTAGGTAAAATCCCTTAAATTTCTCTTGTAAGTAGATTTCACATCAACAAAGCCAGTCTTGTAATGTTCTCGGGAGGGTTAAAGTTAGGAGGTGTAATAACCCGTCACCGTGCTAATGGACATCACAGCTCCCAGCAAATCTGGGTGCAGGCGGGTGAGCAGGAAGTGTTAGCTGAAAGAGAAAATGAATGAGTGAATGAGTGAGTGAGTGAATAAAGAAAGAGCCCCACCTGCCAGAAGGGAGGGCCCTGGAGAGGGGTCGGCCTGCACGCCGTGGGCAGGAGCAGGTCTGTCCCAAGGTCCTAGGCGCTCAAGCTCTTGGACCATTTTGGTCGACACACCAAGTTTATCCATGTTCTGCCTCGACAGTTTTTGAAACCTTCCCAGACCTGACTCTCCTTTACGGAGTGGATGACATTCTCCTAACTGGCACAGCTCCTAACAGCCCGCTGATGGGGTGTGGACAGCTCTGTGATCAGCCACCTCTGTGCTTCTTGTTGCCGTGGTTACATGAGGGCCTGGAGCTCACGTGGGAAAGGCCTTTCCAAGATGCTCACCCAGACTCTCCTATGGTCACTCGGCTGTAGAGATCGGTCACCCTTGGCCCCCTGGCTGGCTGGCACGTCGGTCACTCCAGTGAACACAGAGGCAGACACACAGCCCCAGGACACCCTGTGTTTCTGGCGTTTTTCACCAGAGGGTCAGCCCTGCCAGCTGGGCTGAGTGGACCCAGAACGAACCGGTACCAGGTGGCTTCTCCTGTGCTGCTGGCCCTGCAGTGGCTCCAGATGCCCAGTCTCATGAATGAATGAGAGAGAGCCCCATCTTGGCCCCCAGTCAGCAGAGCCCTCTTCCCTCTGAGCATTTTCTTCCACGAACAAGCTTTTACTTTTTAAAATTTCTTTCACTTAAAAGCAGTGCCCGCCCCTGTTTCCTTGCCCCCCACATCCGTTCATTCACTTTGACTTTCTGCCAAAACTCTGTTTCTTGAGGCTCAGCTGCCCACCTGCCTGCATCACAGCGTGTCAGGTGTGGGCCGTCCTCAGTGTTGAAATCCCCCAAGGTCACGGGGAACAGAGGCTGGACTGTCTCCTTTCTCTCTTTAGGGCTTTGTTGCAGGTTCCTTAGGGCTTCCGCTGGCGTAATTACTGCCGTTCCCTTCCCAGAGCTGCCCACCTCCCCCTGTTTTGCTAAAAACCCCGTCGTTCTTCCGAGATTTCTTTCCTGGTTAAAGTTCTGGCCTATCTGCCGGCACCTCAGTCTCGTGGATGCTGCTTCAGGGTGTTTTCCAGAGCAAGCTTGCACAATGATTGTTCTGCTCTCCACTTTTTCGGGGGGAGGTGATGCAGGACATCTGAGCCGAACTCAGGGCCCCTCCCCAGGCCCATGGGCTCGGCCATGCCCGCCACCCGCCTGCAGCTACTCTTGTGAAACTTATCTGCAGTGACTTTGTACACACAGCGTACTTTCCTCCCCTCCCATGTACCTTGCACCCCATTAATGAGGCCCCTTCCCAGGCCATGAGAGACCCAGGCCTTGGGGCTGCCTCACCTGGGCCCCTCCCTCACCGCTGGCTCAGGCAGGTGCTTTATACCAAGTTCAGGTTGTGGTCATCGAGCCCTTGATTAAAGCCAATGTTGATTGGGACTCTGACCAGGATGGAAAATCAACCCCCTTCCCCAGCTTGTGGGGGTCATAACTGAGCTACAGATTCTGTGGGCTTAAAGGGAAGCCCATCCCCCCAACGGCTATGGCCACCAGACTCTTGGTCCCCCACATGTGACCAGGAGCTCATTTTCCCTGGAAGAAAAGGAAGCTTCAGGTTTGACCCACATCCAGGGGGTGAGAGATGGACCCCCTCTGAGCACCCCTGATGCTGGCCTTGGGAAATACATTTCCTGCTGACCAGCTGTCAGTTCTGCCCTTGATCTAACCTTGAGGACAGTGCTGACTCCCACATGTGGTCACTCATCGATCATGACCTTCCTTGAGAGGCAGCGGCTCCCCTGGGGAGTGCTGCGGCCTCGGCCGGCTGTGGACGGACACGTCCATGTCAGTTATAATCCATCCTCACTTGCTTCTGTGAGCTGGGAGCCTAGACTCTCCCTGCAGAACAGAGCCTTGGAGATGACCTGGACACCGTGGCCCCACCCCCAGTCTGGACCAGCCTTCGAAGGGTGAACCCAGTGGCACTTTCTTCCTGTCCCCACCCAGCTTCCCCTCTTCTCTGGAGGGTGCAAACGTTGGGGACAAGGAGACAGAAGCTGGAATCTGGGATACTGGGGGGCCAAGCCGAGGCTCTGGAGGGGGAGGGGTGAGGCCAGAGAGCCAGCAGATAGGGGGTACCAGTGGAGCAAAGGTGAGTCCCCCTACCCCCACATTCCTTCTCTGGCCACTCTCTATATATCCCGTGGATCTGGATTCAGGCTAGATGCTCCTAGACACATCCCCAGTAGCTTGGTCCAAGCTTCAGGGTCTGGGATGAACCAATGGTGTGGTAAGCAATTGTGGAGGTGTCTGGGCTTGGGTGTGGCCTCTGCTCCACACGGAACTTCTTGTTAACAGTCAGTAAATGGTGATGGCTAATGATGACCTGGAAACCCATCCAGGAGGAGAGGGCTTGAAAAGGACACAGGGAAAATTACAGAAAAGAGAAGGGGCACATTAAAGCAAGAGGAAAATGGGGCTGGAACACAGGTTAGTCCTGCCCCTTGGTGGAGGCTCTGCCATACGGCCAGCAGTGGAGAGCTGTCCTGGGTTTTTGAGGAGTCACTTTGCTGAAAAACTGCCCTGAATCACACTTTCCGGGGGTCAGCTTGGGTTGACACACATCCAAATTGACCAACAAGTTTAATGCAATTCCTGTTAAAATTCAAGCAAGGTGTTTTGTAGACACATGTTTATCCCAAAATTTATGTAGAAAGACAGGACCTACAACAGCTTAAAAAAAAAAAATTCTTGAAGCACAGAATAAAGTGGGAGAAGCCTGTGTGTCTTACTGTCTAGCTCCAGGGACCAAGGGAGTGTTGACCAAGTCTCAGTGTTGCAGGAAGGAGGATCCCTTCCTAGCCCCGAGAGGGGGCTCTTATCTAGCACTCAGAGACACATCAGCTGACAAAGCAGGAGATTTTATTGGGAAAGGGTACCTGGGTGGAGAGCAGCAGGATGAGGGAAACCAGGAGGACTGCTCTGCACATGGCTCTCAGTCTCCGGTTTTATGATGATGGGATGAGTCTCTGGATTGTCTTTGGCCAATCACACTGACTCAGAGTCCTTTCTGGTGGCACACACATGGCTCAGTCAAGATGGATGCCAGCGAGGAGGATTCTGGGAGGTGGTCGGACACGCGGTGTCTCCTTTTGACCTCTCCCGAATTCTTCCAGTTGGTGGCTTGTTAGTTCCATGTTCCTTACCTGTCATAAAATAACTCACAAAAATGGTTACTATGGTTCCCAGCCAGGGTGGGTGTCAAGCAGTGTGCCTCCCCTGACATCAGCACAAGGACAGAGGCCAAGCCCAGAAAAATAGACCCTCACCAGGGTGCCCGGGCAGGAATAAACCTCGACCTAAAACAGTTTACCTCAGATTGGGACTTGAATCCATGTGCTGGGTCTTGAACCCAGCCAGAACCTACAGTCTTCCAATTGGGATCACAGACCTGGTTTCAGGACCTAATGAAGCTCAGGTTCTAGATGTCTCATCACAGAGAGAATTCAGTGAGAGATAAAGTGATAGGTAAGAAGTGGATTTATTTAGAGAGAAACACGCCCCACAGTCAGAGTGCGGGTCATTGCAGAGGATGAATATAGCCAATGAATGTGTTATGGTTGGCTTTTATGGACTAGGTAATTTCATAGGCCATAAAACAATAGAATGGTCATAGTAAACACACTCTTCCACCAACACAAGAGAAGACTCTACACATGGACATCACCAGATGCTCAATACTGAAATCAGATTGATTATAGTCTTTGCAGCCAAAGATGGAGAAGCTCTATACAGTTAGCAAAAACAAGACTGGGAGCTGACTGTGGCTCAGATCATGAACTCCTTATTGACTTATTGACAGACTTAAATTGAAGAAAGTAGGGAAAACCACTAAACCATTCAGGTCTGACCTAAATCAAATCCATTATGATTACACAGTGGAAGTGACAAATAGATTCAAGGGATTAGGTTTGATAGGCAAAGTGCCTGAAGAACCAAGGACGGAGGTACAGGAGGCAGTGATCAAGACCATCCCAAGAAAAAGAAATGCAAAAAAGCAAAATGGTTGCCTGAGGAGGTCTTCATAAAAGCTGTGAAAAGAAGAGAAGTGAAAGGCAAAGGAGAAAAGGAAAGATATATCCATTTGAGTGCAGAGTTCCAAAGAATAGCAAGAGAGATAAGAAAGCCTTCCTCAGTGATCAATGTAAAGAAATAGAGGAAAATTCTATCTTGGGGGGGAAAGATTAGAGATCACTTCAAGAAAATTAGAGCTACCAAGGGAACATTTTAAGCAAAGATGGGCACAATAAAGGACAGAAATGGTATGGACCTAACAGAAGTGGAAGATAATAAGAAGAGGTGGCAAGAATACACAGAAGAACTGTACAAAGAAGATCTTCACGACCCAGATAATCACGACGGTGTGATCACTCACCTAGAGCCAGACATCCTGGAATGCGAAGTCAAGTGGGCCTTAGGAAGCATCACTATGAACAAAGCTAGTGGAGGTGATGGAATTCCAGTTGAGCTATTTCAAGTCCTAAAAGATGATGCTGTGAAAGTGTTGCTCTCAATATGCCAGCAGATTTGGAAAACTCAGCAGTGGCCACAGGACTGGAAAAGGTCAGTTTTCATTCCAATCCCAAAGAAGGGCAATGCCAAAGAATGTTCAAACTACTACAGAATTGTACTCATCTCAAACCCTAGTAAAGTCATGCTCAAAATTCCCCAAGCCAGGCTTCAACAGTATGTGAACTGTGAACTTGAACTTAAACATCCAGATGTTCAAGCTGGATTTAGAAAAAGCAGAGGAACCAGAGATCAAATTGCCAATATCTGTTGGATCATTGAAAAAACAAGAAAGTTCCCCCAAAAATCTACTTCTGCTTTATTGATTATGCCAAAGTCTTTGACTGTGTGGATCACAACGAACTGTGAATAATTCTTCAAGACATGGGAATACCAGGTCACCTGACCTGCCTCCTGAGAAATCTGTATGCAGGTCAAGAAGCAACAGTCAGAACTGGACATGGAACAACAACAGACTGGTTCAAAATTGGGAAAGGAGTATGCCAAAGCTGTATATTGTCACCCTGCATATTTAACTTAAATGCAGACTACATCATGTGAAATGCCGGGCTGGATGAAGCACAAGCTGGAATCAAGATTTCAGGGAGAAATATCAGTAACCTCAGATATGCAAATGACACCACCCTTATGGTAGAAAGTGAATAACTAAAGAGCCTCTTAATGAAAGTGAAAGAGGAGAGTGAAAAAGTTGGCTTAAAACTCAACATTCAGAAAACAAAGATCAAGGCATCTGGTCCCATCACTTCATGGCAAATAAAATCAGAAACTATGGATACGGTGAGAGACTTTATTTTTGGGGGCTCCAAAATCACTGCAGATGGTGACTACAGCCATGAAATGCTCCTTGAAAGAAAAGCTATGACCAACCTAGACAACATATTAAAAAGCAGAGTTGGCAAACAATTGCTTTGCCGACAAAGATCTATCTAGTCAAAGCTATGGTTTTTCCAGTAGTCATGTATGGATGGTAGAGCTGGACCATAAAGAGAGCTGAGCACTGAAGAATTGATGCTTTTGAACTGTGGTGTTGCAGAAGACTCTTCAGAGTCCCTTAGACGGCAAGGAGATCCAACCAGTAAATCCTAAAGGAAATCAGTCCTGAATATGCATTGGAAGGACTGATGCTGAAGTTTAAATTCCAATACTTTGGCCACCTGATGTGAAGAACTGACTTATTGGAAAAGACCCTGATGCTGGGCAAGATGAAGGCGGGAGGAGAAGGGGACCACAGAGGATGAGATGGTTTGATGGCATCACCGACTTGATGGATATGAATATGAGCAAGGTCTGGGAGCTGGTTATGGCCAGGGAACTGGCATGCTGCAGTCCATGGTGTCACAAAGAGTTGGACACAACTGAGCGACTGAACTGAATTGAATTTCATAGGCTAATGAGGGGTAGCATTATTCCAACTATTTGGGGGAAGGGTAGAGATTTCCAGAACTGTGCCACCACCCACTTTTTGGTCTTTTGACAGTGCCTTGGAACTGTCCTGGTGCCTCTGGGTGTGTCATTTAGCTGCTCATTGGGATCATGGTCTAGTAGAAGTTAATTTGTCTGCATCTGAACCCATTTGATTCTAATCAATTTGTGTTATGTCCTCGGGCTATGTCATTCTTTCAAAAGTTGTGCCCTGCCCCTTTTCCTCCTGTTTCAGACCCAAGACTCAGACACAAAAATAGCTCAAAGTGCATCACAGGCTTCGATGTAAAGGACAGATTTATGAATTGGACCTCATTGCAATAAAAACCTTGAGCTCCGTGAAAGACTCTGTGAGGAGGATCAAGAGGCGGGCTCCAGACAGGGGAATGTTTACAAACCACACATCTGACGAAGGACCAGCATCCGGAATAAAGAACTCTCAAAACTTGAGTCAACAAACAATCCAGCTAGAGAATAAGCAGGAAACAGGAGGGAATATTGAAAGGAAGAGGATAAACAGATGACATATAACACACGAAAAGATGTTCAACATCAGCAACTGTTCGGGAAATGCAAATCAAAACCTCCGTGAGCTAGCACTGCACACCCATCAGAACAGCTAAAAGAAAAATAGCAACACCATCAAATGCTGAAGCCGGGTTGCTTACACCTTGCTGGTGGGGTGGTAAATGATAGATACTCTGGAAAACAGTTTAGCACTGTCTTATAGAAGTAGGTATGCAGTTACCACAGGACCCAGCAACGGTCCGCTTGGGCATTTATCCCAGAAAAGTGAACATTTATATTCACATCAAAGCCTATATATGAGCTTCATAGCAGCTTTACTTGTAACAGTCAGAAACTGGAAATAACAGATACCCTTGGAAGGGTGGAAAACCTGGAGCATCTGTATCAGAGAGTACTATTTTTCAGGACACAAATGAGTGAGCTATTGATACACAAGTGATATTGAAACACAACTCCAGGGAACCATGCCAAGAGTAACAGCCAACCCCAAGTATTGTGTACTGTAAACTCTATGTAACATTTTCCACAAGATGAAACCTCAGATCCTCTCTATTTATATTGTTACCTGCTAACCTTTATAGTAGTTACATCCTTGCTTTTCTTCTTTACCATCTAATCAAACATTTCTAAACATTAGAGATTTTTTAAAACTTAATTCTGTTGGAATCATACATAGTATATTCCATCATGTTTGTCTATCACCCTCAGCAACAATGTGTTTTATAAGATGTATCTAAGATGTTCCTGGACCTACAGGTCTTTCATTTTCATTTACTATGTAATATTCCACTGAATAGTATACCACAGTTTATGTCTTTTTCTTCTCTTCATGGACAACTGGATTGTTTGTCCACTGTAAGAAATGTTTTTGTGGGTGTCTCTTCTGAGTGAATATCAAGAAGTAGAGTTACTGGCTCTCAGTAACTCTCTTAACTGGGCTTCCCTGGTGGCTTAGTGATAAAGAATCCGCCTGCCAATGCAGGAGTCATGGATTCAATCCCCGATCCAGGAAGATCCCTCAAGCCAGGGAGCCACGAAGGTCATGTACCACAACTACTGAGCCTGTGCTCTAGAGCCTGGGAGCCATAACTACTGAAGCCCATGTGCTGCAAGTACTGAAACCTGAGCACCTTAGAGCCCATGCTCTGAAATAAGAGAAGCCAGTGCAGTGAGAAGCCTGAGCACCGCAACCAAGAGTAGCACCGCTTGCCACAACTAGAGAAAAGCTTGAGCAGCAATGAAGACCCAGAGCATCCAAAAATAAAAATAATTAATTTTTAGAAAGATCACCTTCAGTTTTCTAAAGCACTATACTAACTCATATCCAATAACAGCTTTAAAAGTTCCAATTTGTCCACGTTTCAACAGTTGATGTGGTTTGTCTCTTTCATTTTAGCCATTCTGGTACATGTACAGTGGTATCTCATTGCAGTTTTAATTTGCATTTTTCTGCTATTAAGGAGGTGAATGTGATGGTTAATTTTGTGTGTCAAATCAGCTCAGTTGTTTGGTCAATTGAGCCTAGATTTTGCTATGAAGGTGTTTTTCAAATTTAATTAACATTTAAATCAGTGACTTTGAATAAAGCTGATTGCTCTTCATAATGTGGTGGGCCTCATCCAATCAGGACAAAAACTGAGGTTTCCAAGGAAGAGGGACTTTTGCCTCCAGACACCTTCAGACTCAAGACTGCAGGTCGAACTGCCCCCTGCACCCCTGGGGCTGCCAACAACACATCAGCTCTCACCTGCCTTCTTCATTCTAACCATGGCTCTAGGGCAAGGTCAGCTCAGCAGGCCATGCTTGCTGACCTGGAATTCAATATCTGCTGGACATTAGCCTCACAAGTCTCACCTGCGCCCTAAGAAGATTTAAAAATAGCTTATTTGGCTTTCAGAGATGTCCCAGGAGGAAAGATTGATCCAAGCTGTCTAATCTACATAAATGGAAAACCTCATGACCATTTTCATAGTGACTCAGGTGGTAAAGAATCTGCCTGGAATGCAGGAGATGCAGGTTTGATCCCTGAGTCGGGAAGATTGCCTAAAGGAGGAAATGGCAACCCATTCCAGTATTCTTGCCTGGGAAATCCGATGGGCAGGGGAGCCTGGTGGGCTACAGCCCACGTGGTTGCCAAGAGTAGGACACAACAGAGTGACTAACACTTTCACTTTCAATGGCCATTTTCATAGTCAGCAAATTTGTTTTACTTCTAGAATTCATGACTATGCTATTATTGAATAGTCACATTCTGAATTTAATGAACTTTAAAAATGCATTTTATTTCATTGTGTGTAATAATTGCACATATATGTGAAAAATAGTTGTTTACATGTACAAGTTCTTGAGACACACACAGAATCAGGAACTACTCACAGTAATGGCCCTAAATTCTTTAGTACACATGTTACATACATATTACTGAGTAAAGGAATTCAAGGAAAATGACTCTATTACATAGGTCAACCAACACTTATTAAGCACCTCTTCTCGGCCAGGCCCAGTGAGGGAACCATGGCCCATGTCCAGCTGTGGCTTATGTTCAACCACATGGGCTCCTGGGCCACACTCATTAGTGGGGTTTTCTCCACCCAGAGGAGGTGTCTTTGTGTAACCTGCATGAGGAATAAAAATGGCCCTCCACAGAGCTCCACAGATAAAGAAGGTGGAGTTTGTCCTCAGAATCTGCAGGCCTGGAGACCCACTTCCCACCCACGGACGGGTTGGAGCAGCAGCCTTCCTGAGTTAACAGACAACCAGGGATGGCTTACAATTAGTCATTTGTATGTAACTTCTGTTTTCTGAGTTACTCTATGAAACATTTTCACTTAAGAGGCTCTTTCTTTAAATTTTATTTACCTTGTTCATTTGTCTAACCGCTATTTTTTTTTTTAGAATAGTTAATACCAGAGTAAACTTCACTACAGTTTGCCTTTGAATTGCAGCAAAGTCTCATGTTTGCATAAGAGCACACGAGTAGAGATGATGATTTCGTGACATGAACGGATTTTATAAGTACCCAGGCACAGTTACCCAGATATCGCCTGGCCAGGTGCTGGAAGACAGGCATCAAAGGATAGAATGAGTGAGCCCTTGATCTGGTTGAAAGGCTCTCGGGAGACCTAACACCATGCTGCAGTAGCTGGATCTCTTCCCATTGTTACTGCTTCCCTGGGTTTACACTGCAACTATTCTGGGATAACTGGAAGGATGCAGGGAGTCCCAAGCTGCCCTGCCGTGGAGTGGAGGCAGGAGAGTGTTTGGGTCTCCACACAAATTGTTGCCTCATCAGTGGAAGGAATCAGAAGGGGTCCTTCCCCCAGTCCAGCTCCAGTAAGGACACTTCTGATGGAATTTTATATAATGGAAAAAATAGAATTATTTCACCCCTAAGTAAGTTAGTAAGGGGAGAGAAACCATGGGGTTATCTCTTATTATAGTTTAATTAGAATAGAATTGAAAAAATAAAATTAATGTAGCCAATTTTAAAGTCGAAAACAGTATTTATGAAATTGTCTTTCTCTGACTCATTCTGTTAAAATAAAATTTTTACAACATCACAGAACTGTAAGGTGGTAGAACCTAAACAAATTAAGGTTTATTGTTCAGGTCTTCCTCCTTTGAAGTCCTGCTTTGAAGTGTCTGTGGGGAGACGAGTGGGGGCAGGAGGAAAGAAGGTATTTGACTCCTGTCTGTTTAGCTCAAGTTTGGACATTTTTCGTGCAACTCAGTCACCATGTGTGTCCGGGAAGCAAGCCTGTCATGTTTTGATGAAAAGCACCCCAGAGTATTTCTGTCACATGAGAGCATGGTTTCTTTTGTACAAGCAAGTGACTCTACCAGAGTCTTCATTTGGGAAGGACTCGTGTGTTAGGAATGAGTGGGCATGGGGGCAGCTCCATGTGAGTTTTGCCCCATATGTCCTGCCCCGTGAGCTGTGAGGGCAGGAGAGGGAGGACCCCTGCAGGAATCTGTGATGTGCACTGGGGTCTAAGGGCAGGGACGGCTGAGGGGCTGGGGGCAAAGGGGGCCTATTAACAAACACATGGAAAATCTGAGGGGTTTCTGGGATGAAGAGGGCAGGGCAGGCCCAGGTGCAGGTGATGTTTGAAGTCCGCGATTAAGACAGAAAGGGCACCAGCTCTACGCTTTGTATCCAACAGGAACAACGTTTTGAAAGCACTGAATCAGTTGATCCTCATTGTTCATCTTCACCACGAGGGCTAAGCCAGGAGCACGGCAACCCCAGGGAGGAAGGGCCTTCATGTTGAAGCTTGGGGCCTGGACAAAGAGTTTCCCACAAGCAGAGGCAACTAGACTTGGGCCGGGATGTGAGGCGTAGATGTGAGGGTCAAGTTCAAGTTCAGGGTGGGGAACACGTCCCTCTCGGGGAATGGGGCCAAAGCAGAGAGATAGAAAGGCTGTCAAGAGCATGGAGACTCCCGGAGGGGGAGATGACTCTCCTTGACGCGTGACCCCTCATGAGGTCAGCCTGGATGCCTGAAAGCAGCACCTGTGGCTGTGATTGTGTTTCTGTTCGGTTTCCCTGGCCTGAAGGCCCTGGAGCTCTGACTACACAGTTACTTCCAGCGAGAGTGTGTTAACCTGAAAGACACCGTTCACAGCAAGTCCGTTATCTGGAACTGGGAATCTAAGCATTTTCCTCCCTCCAGCCCTCCCCCATCAGCAGGCCTGGGGTCCAGGCAAGAGGAGCACAGTTACAGGAAGTGAAGGCCAGGCGTCTTCTGGCCTCAGTCTGCCGGTCTGTGCCGTCATTCATGCCAGAAACCCACGGAGGTTTTGGTTTTGGTGATTAGATCACGGATGATTTTTGTTTGTTTGTTTTTACTTTTTTTAATTTGTTTTGAATTGGGTGAAAATTTTACGAGCATATACAGCTTTTTATTTTCCAAGACAAAAGAAAGCAAAGGGATAGGCTATTTCCACTTGAACTTACAGGAGAAGACAAACGTCACCCCCTTCACCATGGCCCCAGAGCCTGTCTTGACCATGGGCTGCTCTGAGCTGGGGTCTGGGGGCAGCAGCCAGAGTCCAGAAGGTTGATGAGGGGGTGGGAAACAGGAGGCACACAGCCCCTCGCAGCCTCCTGCCTGCCTTGCTCCTGCCGAGACCCCACCGGACCGAGTCAGGCGCTAGAGCAGCCAGGGGCCCGCTGGGTGCCCCCTCTTTGGCTCTCTGTGGGCCCCCTGACCCAGAGAAGCCCTGCACCCTATGATCCCCACAGCCATGCTGGTGCCTGATGGCCTGAGGAACTACTCAAGGTCAGGATTCGGGCCCTCCATGACCTCTGACACCTCCACGGCTCTCCCTGGGGCAAGAGGGGCCTTTTCCCACTGTTATTGGGGTTCCTGACGACCCCAGAGGAAAAGGGAACACTTGGTCCACCAGATGCTCTGCTCTGCCCGCAGTCCCTGCATGGGCCCTGCCTCAGTCACCCCCAGGACCACTTGGTGTCCCGATTACAGCAGCCAATGAACCAACAGCTTCCTGGTCCAAATCAGGGCCCCTCCCCACCCCCGCAGTCTCGCTGGCCACACACTGTCCCTTCTACCCAGCTGGACACAGGTCCTGGCTGGTGGGAGGGTGTCATTGTCACCATCCCAGTCAGCTGATCCTACCCGCCGAAGTGCAATAGGATTTCCTAGGTCTCTGAGTGTATCTGCATAACTCAGATAAAAAGTACTTTGATAAAACATGCTCTGGATAACCGACTTTTTCCAAGTATTCAGGCTGTTAATTTTGTCTGTAAATATAATCATTGTGGTGGAATATTTTTTCTCTCTGTTGCTAGACATGATGAATTTATTTACTCTCCAGGGTTTAATCATACCTTTGGCATTAGAATTAGGCTCAGACTGTCTCCCAAAAGAGGTGACTTGTGACATCGTGCAGATGTTACATTTAACCATCTTGGGCAATCGTGCGATGCTGTCCTGGAGCCTGGGTTCAGAGCAGCTGTGACTGCACAGAGTCAGGTCTTCGTCTGCATAACTGGTGGTCAAGCTGCAGCTGAGGCCCTTCTGAGCCGCAGAGTGACCCACCGGAACCAGGACCACACGTGCTGCCCTCAGGGTCAGGGAACCGAGGGCATTTACCGGCAGCCCCCAGTGTCTGCCCTTTTGAGACTGTTCATATTCCTTTTGCACACTTCTTTTAATTATCGTAGATAGTGAATCAAGCTTTCGAGGACGAGGACCCTCTGCAGCCTGCTGTTCCCTTGTCTGTGTGTGTCTCTGAAACTCCCCGCAGCCGCCTCCCTTCAGCACCCACACCCTGTCTTCTCCCGTGGGTTCCCCTCTGGGAGGATGGAGAGCAGATCAGGAGCGCAGTTCACCTCACACACAACGCCTTCCTGTGTCTGGACCGTGAAAACAGTGAAGCGGGTTAACGGACTTGAACTCCCCCGTTTTCTTTAGAAGAGATTGAATTACCAGGTCGGTGTCACGTTTCTCCTTTCTGGACCGTCCACGGTTTCCCATCTGTCTCCTTTTTAAAGAATCGTCATGTTTAGCGTGTGAAATGTGCCCTTTGTGAATAAGATGGAGAAGAAAGAAAACCGTTTTTCCTGAAGGACCCAGAAGGCAAGAATTTCAAACAAAGGTGTTTTTAAGTGAAGGTTTCCTAGGAGACTGTGAGCTCATTATGGGATGGGTGGAGCCAGGGAGCTAGAGCAGCGCAGGGAGGCCGAGGGCAGAGTCCAGCCAACCTTGGCATCCTGTCCTTCCCTCGGCACCCCCACCACCATCCCCCAGGTTTGCTGAACATGCCTCTGGGAGGGGCACTTGGGTGTATTTTTAGGGTGTTTTCTCCAGCGCAGGGAGCTTGTCTGACATTGTCTGACAGCGAGTTTTCTCTGCTTGTGCTCTTTGGAGCCGCCCTCCCCACCCCTGAAGAAGCCCCCTTGTGCAGAGGGACACATGGGATCTGAGGACAGAGAGGCGACCGAGGCCCTCTTCCTTTGATTTAAGAAGCTCCATGTGATCCGATTTAACTGGTTTTCATATTTATTTCCGTCAGTGTCACGGGACTCTCATTATGCAGGCTCTCAAGGGGCCCCTCGATTCTGAGAAATTGCCTCTCTTCTCTGTCGAGTGTTTATGGGACACGGAAATTTATGGAGGTTTTAAATAAAATCTATGGGTCACGCTGGCCAGGAAAACCTCCTCAGAACTTCAGCTTTTCCCTCGTTAGAGCTATTCTTCATTTGCTCAGGACTAACAGCAAAATCAAGAATGTGTGTGTGTGGGTGTGTGCGTGTGCTGAAAGGTGGGCCTGGGTGTCTGTGCAGCCACACGCCCCTGTGGCTCCCTGGCCCTTGAAAATGGCTGGTCGAAGCTGAGATATGCTGTAGGCATTAATCACCCACTGGATTTCAAAGACTAAGCATGAAAAAAATTATAAAATATCTCAGTGGTTTACAATTGCTTACATGTTGCAATAATATTTTGGATACACTGGGTTAAGTAAAATGTAGTATTAAATCATATAATTAAATCATTAAACATAGTATTAAAGTCACTTTCCCCGTTTCTCTCTGTCTCCTCTCTGGCTCACGTTCTGTTACCTTTAGATAGCACTGCTGTGGGCGGAGCACCCAAGGCCTGAAACCAGGACTATGAGGAGCTGTGTATCCTATGCTCCCTCTGCAGGCAGTTACTGCTTGACTGTAATGGTCACTTTGGATCTGGCGAGTCTTGTGGACTCCATGTTGTGTGTTAGCTAGATATTTTTAAGTGGTTTTTTTTTTTTTTTTAAAAGACAACAGAAATGTTTGCTATGAAGAATGTGGACGGAGCCTCTACATTTGCTGCACGTTTAGGGCAGGTTCCGGGCACAGAGGAGGGATGACCAGGGATGACCCAGGGTGCAGCAGGGGAGGGTCCTCCGAGCCCGCCCCACCCTGGGTTTCTGCCGTGTGTCTGGTGCCCCGTGCCTTCCTGGCTTCCCCTGCAGGAGGCTAGGTCCCAACTGCAAAGAGAGCCTCCCGCTGTGTGGCTCGGTAGGGTGCCTCACACAGAAGTCTCCAGCAGGTTGCCTGTGACCACCTCTGCTCCCCAGCTCGGTCTGCGCCCACCCCGCTGTCTGAGCCTGGGGCTGTGTGCAGGCGGGGCCCCCTCTGCTCCTGACCCAGAGGATGTGGAGGAAGCCATGCCGCTCCTTGTCTGCATCTCTCTCCCGCCCTGAGCTGCTGTCCCACCGGTAGTCTTGCGCCCCATCCTGGCTGTTTCCCCGGAAACCCCAGGCTCTGCTTTCTGCTCTAGGTTTAAACCTCTCCCTCCCCTATCAAGGTCCTGAATGAACCCTCCATCAGACTCCTTACCCCACCTCTGTTCTCTCCCCAAGGGGGATTTCTCCACTTCCTCACGCCGGCTCAGACCCACTCTGGTCTCCGCAGCCCGCAGGAAAGTATGCGGAATGTTTGCTTTAGAATATTGTCTGAACATTTCTTGGCTCAAATCAATATTTGGTACATCAGCCTTAGAAATAATAACCCAAGAGGGAGAAGGATAAGTTATAGGAAAGAATGTGCTTTTCAAATACAAGGAAAAGGCAGCTGGTTGGGTCACCAGGGTCCCTCTGCTTTCATTACAATTGCTCAAGAAACTTCATGTTTGTGATATTTTACATTCTTTTGGGAGGGGAGGTGGTGCACGGGCAACTGAAGTTTCTGGATTGCTTCTGGAGGGTACAAGAAGGTGGAGACAAACTCCAGGGGGAACTGGCCGAAGCCGGCTCCTGGTTATCCCCCATCATCACAGGGTCCACAGGACTCCGCTGCTGGTCACCGGGCCGGGTCAGTATCCAGTCTAAACCACTTTCAGAGCCATTAGGCGGCCCCTCCACCTTTTTAAAAGGTCTGCAGTGCTTGTCAAACAATAAGTGCTTAACAAATGGTAATTGACTGTGTAAATAATTGAAGGAAGGGATGTGTTTATTCACCTCGGTTGGTTCAGCTTTGAAGTTTAATCGCTAACAGTAATCACAATATTGAACCATAATCACTAACATGGGTTTTCTGATGCTCCAGGAATCCTCCCAATTTCCTGAGAAATGTCAGACAGTCCTTCAACCTTAAGTTTTACCAGGCTCCTCCGTCCATGGGATTTTCCAGGCAAGGGTACTGGAGTGGATTGCCATTTCCTTCTCCAGGGGATCTTCCCAACCCAGGGACTGAACCCAGGTCTCCCACATTGCAGGCAGATACTTTACCGTCTGAGTCACCGGGGAAGCCCTAATAAAAATAAACAGAGATAGCATAATTTATAGAAAGAGGGGGCTGTCTTAGTGCTTTGAGCATGGGTTTGACATATTAAAATATTTATACTTTGGGAAAGTCACCATTTTTATTTTTTGGAGTAAATTTTGAGTATAGTCTGATTTTCTAAAGCAGCAAATTCATAGCTCTGAGTTTTCTCTGGGGCAAAAATGGCAGAACACAAAATGCCCCAAATGTATTTGAAAGGCTTGTCAATGCGCTCACCCAGCTTCCTCGTGGCTTGTGCCCTGGAGCAGCAAGGCTGGTCTGAGCCCCTCCCAGGGTGACCTCTGGCTGCACTGACAGGAGGTGGGTCTGGCTGTCACCTGGTCACAGGGCCAGGCTCCCTGGGGAGCCACCCTGAGCTGTCAGCAGTGGCCCTCCAGCCTCTGGTCTGGCCGGACTGCTCTCCCAACGAGCAGAGGGCCCCTTGGTGCATATGGCACCTCACTTCACGCTCATCCCAAGCCCCAGAAAACGGAGGGAAACAAGCTCAGCTGGGTTTTCTCAGCCAGAACGTGCTGGTGTTCTGGGACCTCGCACCCTCCTCACTGAGGCCCTGACCCCACAGGCACCCACTCCAGGACCCCCACCTCTGAGGGTGCTCTGGCCTGGGTCCCCGGATGTTCTGCCCAAGAAGAACCCCACACAGTGCAGTCCCCACTCAAGGGCATGTCCACTCAGATGGCTCTATGGAAGCAAAAACAGCCCCTGGGAGCTGCTATCTGTTTGGAGTCACGTATGAGCTTCCAGCGGAGAAGGCACTGGCGACACACTCCAGTATTCTTGCCTGGAAAATCCCATGGATGGAGGAGCCTGCCTGGTAGGCTGCAGTCCATGGGGTCGAAAAGAGTCGGACACAACTGAGCAACTTCACTTTCACTTTTCACTTTCATGCGTTGGAGAAGGAAACGGCAACCCACTCCAGTGTTCTTGCCTGGAGAATCCCAGGGATGGGGGAGCCTGCTGGGCTGCCATCTATGGGGTCGCACAGAGTCAGACACAACTGACGCGACTTAGCAGCAGCAGCAGCAGCATGAGCTTCCAGAGTGCTGGTGGAAATGCCCGCAGAGCCCGTCTGTGGGAGGCCAGGTCTGCGAGCCTGCCCTGTGAGGACACCACGAGGACCCGGCCTGGGCCCTGCTGGGGGCCGGCCCCACACTTCTTATCCTGGGCACACAGCGTGGTTGTGCTCTCTGACAAGCCAATGCACAAAGAGGGGACAGTGGTCCTCCCGGTCTCGGCTCCAGGGAGGGTTGGGCTGCCGGGCAGGCAGGCCTTATAGGCCTTCTGGGCCTCAGGCAGCCCTCGGCTCAGAACCTCCATCCTCAGCCCTCCACCTTGCCTGCCACCCTCTGCAACCTCCATGGGCCAGAACCGTTCCCCACCTCGAGTAGAAGACCCTCCCAGTCCCCGAAGTCCATCATCTTCTCTTCTTGCTTTACTTTCTCCATCTGACATTTGAAATGCTTACTCTCTGCTGTCAAGTGCACGAGGATTTATGTATTCCAGTTACTGCTGGACCCCAGTGTCCAGCCCGGTGCCTGACATATAACATATGCTAAATCCTTTCAGTCATGATTACATAAGTAAGTATTGCTGGGAGAATCCATTCAGAAAGCCGGGGCATGTGCTCAGGACTGTTATTGACTCCTGGATTGCACAAATTCACCATTCTGCTTCGGGGCATCTTGGAGTCCCTGCCCAAGGGGTCAGCCCAGCTCCCCACATTTTCTCTGAGTTCCAGGCCCCAAATGGCAGGGGTCTCAGACTTCTTTATTCTCAGGCCTGTCGTCACGCATGTGGGCTGTCACCAGTGGCCCCTCAGCCACCGCGTCTAGGTTCCTGGCAGGACCACCAGGGCAGGCCCCCCTTCCTTTAGCCCCAGGACTCCCCAAGGTGCTTGCTGAGTCTAGGGTCCTGCTGAGACCACCGGGACAGGCCCCCTTCTCTACCCCCCAGCCTCCCCAAGGTCTTTGCTTCCTTTCCTGCCTCTGCTCTTAATTGAGCTGATCTGTTATCAAACTTCAAAAGGCAGGAGGCGCCGTCCCTCCCTCCCGGGGGGCCTGGGCCTGACTCAGATTTCCCCAGTCCCTGCCTTGCGTCTTTGCTTAATTGAAGTATGATTTGCATAAAGTAAAAACATACAGATCTGAAACTTTCAGCTGGATGAGTTTGGACACATCCCTACACCTGTGTAGCCTCCACTCCGGTCAAGACACCCCCAACCCCCGCCCCTCCTGTTCATATCAGCAGAGCCCAGTGAGGCTCATTCTAGAATGTCACACCCCTGGGGTCTACTGGAGGTGTTCTGAGTTTCAGTAGTCCCTTGTATTGCTGAGCAATGCTTTGTTGTATGTGTGTACCCCGATTTGTCCATTCACATTGGGGTGATTTCTAGTTTTTGCTGATTATGAACACAGCTGCTATAAACTTTATTATAATTTGAGTGGACAGAGGTCTTCATTTCTGTTGGGTAAATGGGAGAAAAATGACTGGTTCAGAAATTAGATGACGATGCTGAGCTCGGTTCCAGGGGCTGCGTCATTTCCTGCTTCCCCTGGGAACATGTGACTCCCCGTGTGTCCTTCTTCCTGACAGCAGCCACATCATTGAGTGTGAAGCCGAATCTCCTGGTGGTTTTAATTTCTGTTTCCATGATAACCCCTGGGGCTTCCTAGGTGGCAGTAGTGGTAAAGAACCTGCCTGCCAGTGCAGGAAACCTAAAAGGTGTGTGTTTGATCCCTGGGTCAGGAAGATCCCTTGGAGGAGGGTATGGCAACCCACTCCAGTATTCTTGCCTGGGAAACCCCATGGACAGAGGAGCCTGTGGAGCTACAGTCCCTGGGATCGCAAGGAGTCGGACACGACTGAGCACTCACGCACCATGACCCACTGGACTGAGCATCTTCTCATGTGTGTGGATTCTTTTGTGAAATGTCTGTTCAAGTCTTTTGGCCATTTATAAGCAGTGGATTGCTTATTGTGTGTTATTTTATTTTTCAGAGGGTGAAATTTGTGTTTTGTTGGGGTACAACTGACGTGTAACCCTGTATCAGGTTTGGGCACCCACCGGATGAGTCAGTGTTTGCAAACGCTGGCAGGCTCACTAGTATCCAGTCGCCGTCCAGATTCTCACCTTCTTATCTCTGAGGTGTGGCCGGTTCCCCGGCGGATCCCTGTGTTGCTGACACTTTTCTCTGGTTGTGTCTTTTCCTAAGTGTCCCCTGTCTGCTTCTGCAGCCTTGTCTGCCATACTACACGGCTCCAGGGTTACATGTGGTGTCCGTTTGATCCTTGCTCATAGCCAGGCTGTGGGAGGAGGGTCTCTGACCATGCAGCATCCCCACCCTGCCTCTCCAGGAAGCACAGTCACAGCTCTAAGCTCCCAAGTTGGGGAAAAAACGGGGTGCTGGGTAAAGGAGCCCTGAGGATCAGGAGATGTGGTGGCCTTCCGTTGTCCCAGCAGCCCAGCAGCCCAGCTATCTGGACTGACCCAGCTCCCTCACCTCATCTAATGAGAACCTGATTTTTGGGTACATGCCGTCATAACTGATAAATACAAAGTAACTTTTAAATCCCAGAAGTCATAGTGACTCTGGTGATTATGAATGTTCTGCAAAGGAAGCAGCTACCATTATGTGTGGGGGATAGAGCTGGAGTTAGTGTTAGTGGTTAGTCCACAATCTCAATTTGTGGGTGTCAAATGCACCCCTTCCGATCCCACAGGTTAAAGTTTGGGGAGTGGTCACATCCCAGGGACTCTGTCCTGAGCCCGCCCCTCCCTCATCAGGGCCTGGGACACCCAGCCCGCTGTCCCCTCACAGGAGGAAGGGCTGCGGGGGACTGGTGCTGGGCCTCCTCCTGCCACCTTGGAGGATGGGGCAGAGTTCCGCACACAGGCCCTCGGGGCCAAGTGAGAGGAAAAGATGGGCTTCAGCCCCTCCTCCCTGATGCTGACCCCCTCCTCAAGGTGCGAAGCCGCCTCCAGGACCTTTCAACCAGATGCTGGAGGTGGCGCTCCCCCAGGGTCTCTGGCACACGGGTCAGGCACAGTCTTGGCGCACCAGTGAACCTGCCCCGTGTCTGCACCACATAATCACCACCCAGGGCGACACAAAGGCCGCACAACCCCGCTCAGCCGGAGGCTCTGAACCACTTAGGATGGGACCACCACGGCTGGAGAAGGTGGACCCCAGCCATGAGCAGCCCTCAGGCCGTTACCCACACCACCCTCTCTCGGGTGACTAGCTCAGGCCATCCCGGCAGCGGAAGCCTCTGATAGGGCCTGGGGGCTGCGGAGGAGGGTGCTGGCAGCCTCTCGAGTTTGTGGGCCTCAGGGCGACCACCTGTGCAGACGGAGCACCCCCCAGCTCACCTCCCACACAGTCCTGCCCCTCTTCCTCTGCAGCCGCTTCCACCTGCCGGGCCGTGCTGCCCCCACCCCTGTGCCCACCAGAGAGCCGCCACCCGCCCTGGGGCTGCCACCTCCCCCTGCCCCACACTGAGCATGTGAGACCTGGAGGTTTTCCAGTTGTACTTGTACATCCCCAGGGGCCAAGGGGGTGGGAAGCGAGCCACCCACTCCCTGGCTTTTGATCCTGCCTCCAATTACAGGTCGAGCCTCCCAGTGCTTCCTGGCCCCCTCAACGCCTGCCCTGAACCTGGGTCTTCCTTTTCCTTCCCAGGTGCCCAGGTCTCGAGACACTAGAACGCGGGATCCACCCCACACACACACACACACCCCAGTCACAGTTGCCCCTCAGGAACACCTCCTTGTGTGCAGGGAGCACTCCCGGGTGATCTTGCCCAACAAGGAGGCAGAAAGTTGGCTGGGGAACAAACACGCAAATGTTCCTGCCGGCACCTGAGTACACACATGGGCACGTGTGCCCCACACATGCACTGTAAACCCCTGGCTTGCTGTCTTAAAAGAAGATGATTTTCTTTCTTATGACAAATCACATCTAGGTAGTGACTTGACTTAGGCAGGCTGGCTGAAAGGGGTAACTGCTAGTAACTGAAAAGCTAGCTTAGTGTCTTTTAACAAATAGAATTTTTTTTTCTCAGCAAATACTAAGCTGAGGCTTTGTTTCAGGCATTCAGCAGTAACTGTTAATAGCAATTTTGTTGGTCTCATACTCATGCCCATTGCTATATGGCTACAGAATGGCTGCCCCCACTCCAGCCATCACATCCACTCAAGGTGGGTAGGCTTGGTTTCTGGCTGTACCTACTGGACTCCTAAGAAAAGAGAAACATATGTTCTAAGTGACAAGCACTGTCTCATTTAATCCTATGGCAATTCTATATGTGGGTGCTAATGTTATTACCATTTGAAGTCATGAAGAAACTGAAATTTAGAGGGAATATGGACTGGTAAGTGGCAGAGTTGGAAATGAGTTTCAGCAAACGCAGGGAGATAGTGAAGGACACGGAAGCCTGAAATGTTGCAGTCCTTGGTATCGCAAAGAGTTGGGCACGACTTAGTGCCTGAACAGTAGCAACAAATGGCAGAGTGTGGACCAGAGCCCACTTATCTCGATACAGCCTTTTCCTTCCACACACGGTCGAGTTAGGTTTGCTCCAGTGGAAATACAGAGCAAGTATTTCAGAACCTCTTTAAAAACTAAAATCTCCTTGGGGCTGGAGGAAGGAGTGGGAAGCACGTGAGTGAGTGTGGGGCATTACCCAAACCCTGGGGTGGAGGGATGGGGCCTCTCTCTACCCACGTCTTGACTGGACAGCCCTGTGTCTCCCGCTGGAAGGCATCCTGCCACCCCAGCTTCCCCCAGTGATCTCTTGTTTCTGGGAAACAATCTGTCTACTCAGCCCTGTCGTCCCAGTCCATCCAGCCACAGCTGGAGGTGGGAGCTCTTTACAGCAGCAGATGGAGGGAAGGCTGGGGCTGGGGGGTCAGTGCTTGCTTAGTTTTCTAAACATTTGTTCGGTTTCTCAGTCATGTCTGACTCTTTGCGACCCCATGGACTGCAGCACCAGGCTTCCCTGTCCTTCACCATCTCCCAGAGCTTGCTCAAACTCAAGTCCATTGATTTGGTGATGCCATCCAACCATCTCATCTTCTGTTGCCCTCTTCTTCTGCTGCATTCAATCTTTCCCAGCATCAGGGTCTTTTCCAATGAGTCAGCTCTTCACATCAGGTGGCCAAAGTAATGGAGCTTCAGCTTCAGCATTAGTCCCTCCATTGAATATTCAGGACTGATTTCCTTTAAGATTGACTGATTTGATTTCCTTGCAGTCCAAAGGACTCTCAAGAATCTTCTGCAACACCGCAGTTAAAAGCATCAATTCTTTGGTGCTCAACTTTCTTTATGGTCCAACTCTCACATCCATGCATGACTACTGGGAAAACCATAGTTTTGACTACATGGACGTTTGCCAGCGAAGTAATGTCTCTACTTTTTAATACTGTGTCTAGGTTTGTCATAGCTTTTCTCCCAAGGAGTAAGCGTCTTTTAATTTCATGGCTGCAGTCACCATCTTCAGTGATTTGGGAGCCCAAGAAAATAAAGTCTATCACTGTTTCCCCATCTATTTGCCATTAAGTGATGGGACTGGATGTCATTATCTTAGAGGCAGAAATCATGGAAATCTGTGACCTCTGGAGTGAGTCCGTTTCCAGTGAAATTCTGGTATGGATTTTTAAACAGGTTTAAATTGAGCCAAAATCAACTGGCTTTCTGAGTATAGCCGTCTGGGGTGTAAGACTTCTATGGGGTGCATTTGATGGATGGATGTACCCAGAGAACCAGGGTTGGTCCCTTAGAAGCTCTGTATTGATCCAGTTCCACTGAACACTTTTTAACCAATAATCTCAGGGAAGATGTAGACGGGATGCCTTAGAAATTACCAAGAACACAAACCTGGGAGGGCTCTCTTATGAGTAGGATACAAAGTAAAATTTCAAAAGACTTGAAAGACAGGCGCCTTGGGGCTTAAATAAATTAAAAAGGAATCTGATAGGATTCATGTACTGTCTAAAACTTAGGTTCAAAGACTGAGCAGATATGCGCAGGCCCAGGGGTCCTGGTCCCTCCTGAGATGGAAGGCAGAGGGCGGGGTCAACCACAGACCACGGAGCAAAGGCGGCTCCCGAAGTGTGACACAGCCGCAGAGATGGGAGGCATCCCTAGCGGAGTCTGTCCTCTGTCTGCAAGCTGTGGCTAGTCTCCAGTGTTCCAGCTCCTGGTCTGATGGGGTTCCACATTCACTCTTGCTAGTCACCCTTGCTGGACTGCACATCCACTGGCTTTCTGTAGACCTTTGACTATTTCCAGAGCCCCAACTAAGTCAACCCTGAATTTTTGCTCCTGTTTTTATGCTTCTGGAATGGATGCCGTGAGCCTTCATCCCCAACTCCTGGTCCACCCATACTGGCCATGTCACTGCAGCCCCAGGTGTCAGGACCAGCTGGAAGTGACCGAGCTGGTGAAGGCCAGACACCTGTGGTCCTTGGCCTGGAAAGGAGTAGGGGCTACTGGGGGTCCAGGGGCTAAAAATCATGAGGTTCTGACACCGCATGGTTACAAACAGAAGCACAAGGAGTTGGTGGGAAGTGGTGGAGATCCAGGGCCTCGAGCAGAAGGGAAGTGCTACATGCTGTCACTGGGGTGGGGGGGGGGGGGTAGGCAGTGAGGGGGGCGAGGTTGGGTTCTGCCGTTGAGGGACCTGCTGTCTGACATTGTGGTTCTTCCTGTCCCCAGCTGCTCTGGGGAAGGCCTGGGTCCTGGGTGTTCCACCCCTGCCGCACTGACCCCTCTCTCTGCCCCACCTTCCCCCTCGTGATGCTGTGACAGGAGCCTGGGCTGGGAACTGGCCAGGACTCTGAGATGAACGAGGAGGTGACTCTGGGATGAACCTTAAAGGAAGGAGGGTCAGTGGGTGACGAGGGGAGCCCTGCCCCTCTGTCTGGAGCCCAGTGTCACACTCAGGACCTTGGCCATGTCTGGGGATGCTGGGTCATTGTAACCGGGTGCAGGTGCTGCCAGGACGTGATGGGTGGGGACATGAGCGTCCAGGAGGGGCCCTGGGTGTTACCCGAAGAGGCAGGTGTACACATGGAGAATGAGTGTGGTCACTGTTGTGTCTCCAGAGCCCAGAACAGGAGTCAGTACAAGAGATGCTCTGTGAATGTTGAACGAGCAGGTTCTGGCACATACACAGCACTTGGTAAATATTCACATGTTATTTCTGATGGGTTCGTGGAATTTCCAAGCCTAAGGCTTTCTGAATGGCCTCTGCCTGTCTCCTGGGTGGTGTGGTCAAGTGGGCAGGTGCTGGACCGGTCTGGACTCGGCTCGGCTGCAGGAGCTGTGTGTCTCTGGGCCAGTTCCTTGGCCTCTCTGAGATTTTATTCCCTCAGCCACTGGGTGGAATCAAATTTGCTTTTCTCTTTAATCTGTCAGATTATGGGATGAGCAGATATGATCCTGTGTCAAAATGCTGTCAGCAACAAATACCTTCAAATCACTGCCTTTACGAGGTGCCTTCTGCAAAGCGGAAATCTCACTAATGTCACCACTGTGGACACCCACAGTGGTCAGGGGCCTGTTCCTTACAACTCAGAGGGCCCCCTTTAGACAGGCATTTTGAGAGGAAAAGCAGAAGGCCCTTAAGACACATTGCAGGTGTCTCACTCATCAGCGTTTGCATTTAAAATTCAGGCAATATGCTCAGGATAGTGCTAATGAATTTCCTATCTTGAGTAGATTTTCTCAGACAGACAGAAAATAAAGTAATCAAAGAAAAACCCAATGGAACAGTTAAAAAACATGCAAGGTGGGGACTGTGAGTCCAAGGCCTGGGCTTCTAGCTGGCCCCACGGCAGCCTCAGGCTGAGGACCCTGGTGTTTCATTTGGACACGGGTCTCAGGGAGGGATCATATTTCTTCTGAACAAAACATCAAAGGACACGGCCAAGGTGCCAGCACACAGTGATCTGCAAACACGTGCCCAAGGGAGTAGGGGCCCCCTCCCTCAGGGACTGGGACCCAGGGAGCGTGGTGCCTGCTGGCCGTGAACCTGGCCTCACAGCTGCGTGAGACTGTGGTAAGACCTATGACACCAAAGCGGGGGCAGGGTGCTCATGCCAGAGCCAGGGTCTCAGCCCCACCCTCTGCTCAGTGGGGATTAGGCCTGAAACAGCCTTGGAAACGTGGTGAATGTAAATATTACCTGCCTGGCAACACCATTCACATCTTCACTTCTGCTTCTGGGAGTCGTGTTGTTTCCTTGAGGCACCAGTTCATTCATTTGTCCAACAGTTATTTATTAGATTCTAACTACTGCTGGGCAGAGTCTGACACAACTGAAGCAACTTAGCATGCACGCACACTGCTGGACGGTACTCTGAGTCCCCATAATCTTGTGGAAAACCAGACAAGTAACAAGTAAGTGGTGTAACTTCAGAGGGTCATAGTGTTAATATTGTTAAATGTCCATGCTGCCTAAAGCAACGTACAGATTCAAGGCCGTCTCTATCAAAATTCCAATGATGTATTTCATTGAAATAGAAAAACAATCTTAAAAGATCAGGAAAGAATTCAAATAGCCAAATCAATCTTGAGAAAGAAGAACAAATCTGGAGGCATCTCATACCATGATTTGAAACTATATTACAAAGCTATCGTAATCAAAAACAATATGGTGCTGGCATAAAAACAGACACATAGATGAATGGAACAGAATAGTGAGCATGGAAATAAACCCACACATATATGGTCACTTAATCTATGACAAAGAAGGCAAGAATATACAATGGAGAAAGAACAGTCTTGTCAATAAGTGGTATTAGAAATTTGCTACTTGCAAAGAGATGAAACTGGACACTGTCTGACGTCACAACAAAATTAACTCAAAATTGATCCAAGTCTTGAACATAAGCCATGAAGCCATGAGACACCTAGAAGGAAACACAGGCAATAAGGTCCTTGACATCAGTCTTGCTGATGAGTTTTTAAATTTAACATCAAAAGAACAGGCAACAAGCAAATATAAACAAGTGGGAATACACCCAACTAAAAATCTGCACAGCAAAGGAAACCACCACCAAAATGAAGAGGCAACCTACCTAATTGAAGAAAAAAAAAAACACATATAAATGGGCAGAGTGTTGGGATAGACATTTTCCCAAGAAGATGTACAGTCAACAGGCACACGAATGGAGGTTCAATGTCACAGGGGCTGATCACCAGGGAAATGCAAGTCCAAACCACAGTGAGATATTACCTCACAGCTGTCAGGACAGCCATCACCAACAAGACAAGAAATAACAAATGCTGCTGAGGATGTGAAGAAAAGAGAGCCCCCTCCACTTGGCGGGGATGTGACTTAGTGCAGCCACTATGGAAAAAGGTATGGAGGTCCCTCCAAAAATTAAAAACAGAACTCCCGTATGATCCAGCATTTCTACTTCTGGGTATCTATCTGAAGAAAACAAAAATACTAACTCGAGAAGATACATGCACCGCCTTTCCCCGCAATGTTCATTGTAGCACTATTTATAATAGTGAGGACATGGAAGCAACCTAAGTGCCCATCAAGGGATAATGAATAAAGAAAATATGGTAGCTGTACATAAAATGCAGTGTTATTCAGCCACAAAGAGGAGGAAGTTCTGCCGTTTGTGACAACTTGGATGGCTCTAGGGGTGTTAGGCTAAGAGAAATGTCAGGGCCCTTGTGCAGTAGACAGTTGAGTCTCACAGCAAAGTTAATGCACACTCATGATCTTGAGAAACATTGAGTTTCACCACTTTGGCACTGGTCTTATGTTCTGGGCAGCCTTAAGCCATTGCATAATGGCTGCAAAGCAGAGCTCTGTAGCCCTTCAGAGGTCAAGTTCCTGGTACAGCTGCCCAGGAAGTCACCTTGCTCCACAGGTGAGCTCCGACGGTGGCTTCTTCTGTTGCCTCTCAAAGACCCCCCCCTTGTCCTTCTTCTAAGGGAAAATCTACAGTGAAAGGAACACAAAGAGAAAATGAACCAGCAGGTGCCAGCATGTCCTTATACTTCTTGGGAATTCTACCTTCAGGTTCATGTCAACCAAATTCATACATTAAAAAGATCCAGCAAGTCTCTACTTTGCTAAGAAGGGGAAATTTGGAGACTGCAGAATTAAGATTTTCACATGAAAAGGCACCTGCCACTCATGCATTTTCTGAAAGCTGCCATGAATCTCTCAGGAAATCAAGAGGATCATGCTCCCTCTGTGGGTGAGGACGGCATCAGTGTGAATGGCCAGATGGGCTGAACTCCACATCCTTCACCTTCCTGAAGTTTCTACAAACTGGCCCGAGACCATTTTGAGGTTGGCCATGGCCCTGCTGTTCCTGTTGGCTTCTAAGAGGCTGAGGCTTCTCATCTCTGTCTCCTGCAGGGGTGAGGGCTGAGGGCTGAGGGGGGTGACCTAGATGTTGTCAGAATCTTGCCAGGGATGTTTGAGATCAGAATGAGCTGAGGCCTGTGAAACCAGGAAGACGAGCACAAGAGGGCTTTCCTAAGACTTAACTTGAGGGCAGGAGAAGGGCCCACAGCTTGTCCTCAGAGGAGGACCATTTGGCACAGAAGGACCCTTCTCATGGATTTTGTCAGCTTCTCTGCGTAGGAGCGAGGTCTCTAAATGACGAAGGAAGAAGGGACCCTGGTGTGAGAAGCCAGGGCCCAGGGCAGCAGAGGTGGCAGCTGTGAGCTGGGCACCTCTAGGGCTATGGCAGTTCCAGCCCAGTATCATGACGCCTGGACCAGAGCCGGCCCTCCTTGCGCCCACCTGGGAGCTCATTAAATAGCCAGTCAGGTGAAGTCCTCGAAAGAAGAGAATCTGCAAAGCAGAGGTAAAGAGAATTCCCTGAATTTTAACCAGAAGAAGAGTTGGGTTTAGGGAAATTTCCTCACGTTTCCTGCCAGACAGGAGTTCAGTCTCCATCTCAGAATCGAGATAGTATCTTCCTCTCTGAGAGCATCCCTCAGGGGCACCTGACCACAAGGAATTGGCTGCGCATGCGTCGGAAGTGGGGGCAGGGAGGCGGCTGCTCCACCCTGAGCTCTGCCAATTACTGTGGACGACATCACTTTGATGAAGATGTAAGAGAGCCCACACTGGGCAGTTCATCCATAGTATTTATGTGGTTGCTAAGCACGAAACAACGTTAAAAAGATGGAAATGAAGACATGGAAGCAGAAATGGCGTCCAGCCAAAGCATGTGCCCCAGGAACCACCCCCCCCCCCCCCGCCCCCGCCCCCCCCCCCCCCGCCAGCCCCCTCCCGCCCACAGAGAGGGCACAGAGAGGCCTGAGGAGAGGCTATGGTGTGGGGCTCCGATCCTGAGGATCTGATTTAATTCAGGACCTTGATGGCTTCTTAAAATGGCATTTGTGTCTAACTGCAGGTGACCCAGGTTAGTGCAGGCGAGCAATGGCTCCCAGGCAGGCAGACAGGAAATCCAGGAGTGAATGGGCTTCCTGCAACCTGTTATGCTTTGCGTTGCAGATTTAATTAAATTGCTTCCTTCAAATGCAGCCCACTGCTGATTAATAAAAGTATGTTTTCTATTTACACGAATGTGGATTCTTACCTTCTCATTGTACTTTACAGGCAAAAGAAGGCTTCATAAATGTGGGTGCAAATTATATTTAACTCGTATCAATAGATTAGAGATTCGTTTCGGCTAATCCTGATGCAATTAGGTGAACTTAAAAGGATATTGAATCAATTTTCTTTTCCTGAAGACAGTAGTCTTGGAATGAATCAAAAATTTTTCTGTGGTCCTTCTGTTCTCATCATCATAAAAAGAACTTTTGATCTTTAATTCTGCCACCACATACTTGGAGAATTGAGCAGAGTTCCATAGCCCCCCTTTCCTTGGCTCTGTGCCGGAAGTTCTTTACAAAAAGCTCTGAACGTAGTACCTCTCTGCTCCTGAGGATCCCAGGATGGTCCTTGCACCGTCGCCTTTTTCTGTCTTGTTTGTGACAACCGGCCAGACCGTAGAGTGGGAAGGCAGGACTCTGATGCACAGGGCATTTCTGTACAACAGGCAGAAGGTGGATGATAAATGAAGGCCTACAAGGATGGTTTTCTTCCTAGAGTGCCTGGAAGCAGGGTTCACCGCTTCCTTCAGGAAGTAGCACTGGCTCCGCGTGGACGGGCAGTGGACCAGCACGCTGGGAGTTACAACAGGGCCTGCCTGACCCTAAACGCCTGACAGGGGCAGCTGGCATTTGTCGGAGTTCTGAATGTCCACATCCCAGTCCTGCGGCCCTCAGAGATGCTTGGGTGCTTGAGGGCTTCCTCCCATGCCATGCTCAGATTCCAACCCACAGAATAATTCCTGGGACTGAGACTAACTCTCCCAACCCAGTGTCAGCAGCGTGTAGAACGTGTGTTGCTAGTATCACAGGCTTGGTGCTGTGGGCACCTGCAGGATAACTGGCTCATAGTGGCCAGTACAGGGTTCTCTCCACCTGTGATCTGCTGGTCAGCGTGGGCTGGCGGTTACTGGAAGGTTGGGCATGGGATGGTCTTGGGAGGCAACTATCCACGCCTTCCTGCATCAGGTGAGATCAGGAACAGTTCATGTAGGAGGATGGGAGCAGAGGTGTGTGTGTGCTAAGTTGTTGAGTCACGTGTGACTCTGTGCGACCCCATGGACTATAGCCCACCAGGCTCCTCTGTCCATGGGATTGTCCCAGCAAGAATACTGGATTGGGTTGCCATGCCCTCCTCCAGGGGAATCTTCCTGATCCAGGGATCAAACCTGTGCCTCTTATGTCTCCTGCATTGGCAGGTTCTTTACCACCAGCATCACCTGGAAAGCCTGGAGCAGAGGTGAGGTGTGTCATTAAGGCCCAGTCCTCCAGCTGCAGGGGGCTCTGAACCCCGAGCAGGCCAGGCAGCACCATGCAGGGTGTGGGTCCCGCACCATCACCCCTGCCACCTGGGACGCTGCCCTACACACGAGTCAGAAGCGGACCTGCACTGTGTCCACCCACAGAAAACATGGTGTTTGTTTACTGCAGAAACCATCATTACCCTAACAAATGCGTACACAGTATGACTCTGTTACTGCTTGAATATTTTCATGCTGAGCTGAGAGACTTCCTGCTTTGCGGGCAGTCCACTCTGTTTCTGAGTTAATAGACCACCATTCCTCATCATGATCGAAATCCTGCCTCTCTCGACCTGTCACGTGGTAGCCCATTTTCTACACGTGGATCTGTACTTTCAGAGGTTTATGGGTTTTTTTAAAATTTTTAAAAATTGTTTTGATTTATCGATTCATTATTTATTTTTGGCTGTGCTGGGTCTTTGTTGCTGTGCAGGCTTTATTCTGGTTGCAGAGAGTGGGGGCTACTCTCTAGTTGTGGTACATGGGCTTCTCACTGCAGTGGCTTCTCTTGTTGTGGCGCATGAGCTCTAGAGAACAGGCTCAGTAGTTGTGGCCCACAGGCTTAGCTGCCCCTCTGCATGTAGGATCTTCCTGGATCAGGGATCGAACCTGAATCTCCTGCATTGGCAGGTGGATTCTTTACCAATAAGCCACCAGGGAAGTCCTCAAAGGTTTATGTTTATTGATAACTGAAATACAGCTTTATTGTGGGAATTTAATGGCTGGAAATGCTATGACACACCCATTCCACCACTGAATATTTGAATATCAGACTGCAACCAGAGCTGGCTCTGACTGACCCAGAGGGAAAGCTCACTGACTCTGTTCACAGTTTCTCCAGCAGCTCAGGGCCCACCTCTGGAAGGAGGCTGCAAATCCACTGAGCTGGGAGATGCTGTTCTCCCAGGAAAATCGACATTTCCATCATACGTTCTG
The DNA here is from genome assembly GCF_910594005.1 of Cervus elaphus. Taxonomy (NCBI): domain Eukaryota; kingdom Metazoa; phylum Chordata; class Mammalia; order Artiodactyla; family Cervidae; genus Cervus; species Cervus elaphus. Next base: position 60,195,935 of record NC_057825.1, read on the forward strand.
ACACCTCAATCCTGGCCCTCATCTGGAGGGGGCCTGCCTGTCTGCAGCTCTTCACACCGACGAGATGCTGGGCCCACTGCTGGGTGAGCAGGGGCAGAGAGGGGCCTGTGTGACTTCTGAGGGGTTACGCTGCCCATGCCCCGCTCACTCCCAGGGACTGGTCACCATGGACCACACTGTAGGCCAGGCATGTGGGCCTTGTGGCCGAGCCAGGGAGAGAAGTTGCCCCGCTAAGCCCAAGGGACAAATCTGTGAGCAGGATAAATGGTGTCCTGGTTTCAAGCCTCTAAGTTTGGGCTGTTTTCCACTTGGCGCAGACACTGGACCACACACTGGACCACATCTGATGTCCTGATGCCCCAGGACAGCCTACATAGACGGTGAGGGTCCATCCCGGGCCTACCAGGAGGATTCTTAGCAGAAAACAAATCAAAGTCTGGGTTTCAAGTGTTCCTAGTCCGGGTTCAGCGTCCGCACTCATTCCTTGCTGCCTGGGGAAGAGGATGCAGGCACCCAGAAGGGGAAGCTGGAGGGACTTCACAGCATCACTGAAGAGGATGGTGTGGATGGAGGCCCAAGCTGGCCTGGCCCCTAGGCTGCAGGAGCGGGTGTGAGACAGGAGGGGAGATATCCTGACGAGCCGTCATTGAGTCTCTCTGAGTCCCCGCTGCTTTTCGGGAACTTCTTGGGGAAGCCTCATCCCTAGCACATGTGAGGCTGTGACCCCATTTTTGCAGAAGGGTCCCCAATCCCTTCTCCCTCCGTGAGTGAGCGGTGTGTCCTGTCCACAGAGGCACATACAGGCCTTCAACATGCTTTTTACCCAGAAGGTCCACGTGTTTCACCTCAGCTCATATTAGAAAGAGTGCTTGGCAGAGCCACACAATCCTAATCTTTCCTCGGAAGGAGGCGAGCATTATCTTACCTGAGAAAAGGCTCCATTTTTCTTCTTTGTGAGATTGATTCTTCTACATTAGCACTATGTCTTTCATAAGCATTTCACATTTTTCTAGAAAACACATCAGTATCATTTATAATTGACAGCCTCCCCTTGGGTGATCTAAGATGTACTTCTGCCAAGACATGGATTCAGATATTAAATATTAGTCAATGTCAATTATGCTGTGATTATTCAGGAAGATTTTCTTTATATTCAATTTTCATTCATTTTGCCTATGACTGTAATTTAAACATGGGAGTTTCTTTATTGGGTTAAACGTGTCCCTGTGCTTTAGCTGATGGCACACAGCTTCAAGTATCTTTGAGATCTGGGGCCAGACTGAAATAAAGTGTTATGTCTCCAGATTGCAGGAGAATCTATTATAATTCTTTTGAAGGCTGTGAACAAAACACAGGCAATGGCAGGATTATTTTTAATCCCTGAAAGCACTTGCAATATTTCTGTCCCAGTGCTATGGAAACTGCTGGCGGGGAGAAGCCCCGCCTGTGAGCCGTGGTCCTTCCTGCAGAGCGCAGGCAATTCTGACTTGTTTATTTAACTGAATGGCCTGCTCTGTCAGTTTGAGCAAATTCACTCAAGGTCCTACTGGATCGAATTGAGGGAAGCCCAGAGTCTGGTTTGGACCCCTCTCTGTGTCACCCATGAATCCCCACCCCGAGGGGCAGGCTCCCTCTCCACGGCAGTCACCCGGCAGGACCCAGCCTGCCTGGGTTCTGGCGTCACCCTCTCTTACACCTGGCTCAGCGGGGAAGACCCTGAGATATTCTGAGGCCAGTCCCTGCCCACAGCCACCTTCAGGCAGCAGGGTTCCCGGGGGCACCTCCTGGAATCATCCTCACTCAGACCATGGTCCCCAGATGTTAGTCCGGGCAGGGAGGGGCAGTCTTTTAGCCTCGGCCATGTGCTCACTGGGTCGGCTATCCATGAGCACCAAGACCTGAGCTTCAGACCATCCTTGCCACTTCTTGCAGGGTCACCTCTCCATCCACCAGCCTTCAGTCTGAAAGTATCCTGGCGAGGGCTTGGGAGGACTGGAAACCAACTCAGCCTCTCACTTGATGTCCCCAGAGATTTGGGGGAAGCGGCTCCTGTCGGGTCAGAGTCGCCCCAGCAGTGACGGCTCCCTCTCACCTGCCTGTAGCTCAGGTGTCTCTTCCCAGCAGAGACACCCCAGCCTCCCTCCACCATGGCCCTCAGAGTGGCTCCTCTGCTTTAAGCAGCTCACATTCTGCCCAGCCAGGTGTCCAGGTGTCCCAAGGTAAGGAAGCAAACATGGGCTTCTGCAGAGCAAGGACGCATCCTGACCTTGGACTAATGATATTTATATTGAAACTACGTGGAGCCACGGCCTCAGACATAAACACCAGCACATGTCCTGTGAACCCAAGACGGATGCTCTGTCATCCCCTCTGCATCATTTGCGAAGCACTCCTCAACACCTGTGAGCATTTTGCCACCCGCAGATGGACCGTGTCGCAGTGACTGAGGGTACCCCCTGCCACAGGCTCCCTGGCCTCATCCTCATCCTCTGAGCAGAAGGCAGGAAGATTCTTCCCTTCCAGATCCAAGGAAGGAACGCAGCTTCCTCTTCTCACCCACGGCCTCATCCGTCACCTCCAGGAAAATCTCTCCCATTCCTGCACGCCAGGCTCCGATTTCCCTCCAGAGTTCTGTTCACATCACTGTGCCTCCGGGGCTGCCAGCACTTCAGACTCGTGCCCGAAATAAGACCGGCTGTCTGGCTTCTTATCCCAGCCCCTGTGCTCTGCTGAGGGTCTTGATGGTGCCTCCCACCCCTTCCCTCATTCCTCCCTGGCCAGCAGAGGTGTTTCTTTCCTCTGGTGTGCACACCACCTGCTTGCTCGTGGGGAGGATGCGAGCTTCAATCCAGTCATGCAGGAGCATGGATTCAGGAAAGGGAGACAGAGCATCTGTGCCTCATGGGGGAGAAGATAAGGTTAAAGGAGGAGCAGGTATCCAGGGAAATGGGAGGGAAGGGGCTGGCGGTTACAGGCTGCCCACCCTTCACCTGGCATTCAGCACCTGCTTTGGTTTCAGTGTCCCCAGAAGCAGGTCCTCAGGGCAGGTCTGGAGGCATGTGGCTTGTTTGGGAGGGGAGCCCAGGAAGCTATAGCAGGAGAAGAAGGATACAAACAGAGTAGTCAGCCAATAAAGAGTTCCCTGGCCAGCAAAGCTCCATGCCTCCAGGCACTCAGGCACCATACAGTGTTGTCTCTCCCAAGGCCAAGGGAACTGTCCTGCCATCCAGGATCATGCCTGGTGTTTGGAGCCTCCGCCTCTGCCCAGCGCAGAGAGCCCAGTGCTGGGCTTGGGCCGGGTGTTGCGGGGAGAGTGACCTCGGGACCTGACAGCCCCCACCACAGCTGCACTGTGTCTCTGGGGGCCCCATCAAGCAGTAGGGCAGGTGGTCTTGCCTCACTAGCAATGGACAGCCGTGAGAACGCAGGCAACCTGCATGGAATGTGATCTGGCTGCGGAGGCGGGGGCACCAGTCTCCCCAGGCTTCCTGGGGTCAGCCTGGCTCACATCTGCGTCCCCAGCCCTGCTCACTGGCAGGGGCCCACCCTCCTCAGGCCCCTCTGCTCTCTCCCTACCCCTCCATGGCCCTGTCTCAGGGCTCCCAGGCATTGCTTCTCCCCGCTGCCCATGGCACCAGGTACCCATGGCTCTGCTCTCCCTCGCCATCCACTGCCTGGGGCTCCTGGCTGCCTACAACCTGATAAACCTCAGTGCTTGCCTTGTTCATGAGCTTGAGGAGCTGGGCACATATGAAACTGACTCTGGATTTCCACCCTTTGGATGCAGGTTCTGACTCTTCCACTGAGCAGCTGTGTGACCATCGGTGACTCACTTGTCCTCTCTGTGCCCAGGTCTCCTCCCCTGCAAAGTAGAGGCCTCCTGTTAACTCACCTTGTGGGGTGTGTGGCGGCTGTTCCTGTATTTCCAACTGCTTCTGCTCATCCTCCTCGCAGGCCACAGTCCTCAGCCCCAGAGACCCTGTTGAGGCTTTTTTTTTTATTTTTACAGTGTGATGAAATATACCAGCTCACCCATTTTAGGTGTTCAGTGGCATTAAGTACATGTCTGCTGTCATCACGCTATCTCTCCTGAGTCAGATTCCTCCTTGTCCCAAAAGACCACATTCAGGGCTGCCCACCCAAGCCTTCCCAAGACCGATGCATCCTCAAGCTGGCTGGTCACCAAGCCTGACTTCCTCCTGCTCCACCATCAGCCTGTGCTGTACTCACACACCCATTGTTCCCTGTTCTCCTGCCAATCAGGTGTCTTCTCTGCTCCTCACAGTGTAGCTTTGATCTTGCAGATGCCCTGCCTGGGAGTCCTTTCGCCTCCTTCATGAGACTGAACGCCTCCTCCTTGAAGCCCTCCAGGCTGCCCTTCATGGCGACATTTCCGTGCTGACAGCAAGTTCTGAGGATGTGCTGTGAACTTTCTCTTGCTGACTCTCTGCGGCCAGGGCTGTGCCCTACATGGTGAATGGGTGCTCAAGTACATGGATAATAGACTGAGCGTATGACTCAGGATTGGCTGCCCAGTTGGTGCTAGTCGTAAAGAACCTACTTCACACTGTAGGATACATAAGAGATGCTGATCCGATCCTTGGGTCGAGAGAATCTCCAGGAGAAGGGAATGGCAACCAGTATTCTTGCCTGGAGAATCCCACGGACAGAGGAGACTGGTGGGCTACATACAGTCCATGGGGTCACAAAGCGTCAGAGGCGACTGAAGCGACTTAGCATGCATGAATACACATACGAATCTGGACACCCCGAACTAAGATGCTAAGATGTGCATTCAAATCACCAATAGGCAATGACTTGGAGACCATTTTTCCATTAATTCCACAAATGTTTATTGAACACCTACTATGTGCCAGGTATTTCCCTAGGCATTGGGGATATTCCAGTGTAAAAATACGTGGTTTGTCGGGAGCTTGTATCACAGTGGACTGAGATCTTTTCTATGCATTCGGTTTTGGAGACACAAAGATTTAAAAAATCCAGATGCAATGATTTCATAAGCATAAGCTTCATTTTCCTTGCAAGCAAAAATGAGGTTAGTTATCTCATAGGGCCGTTTAGAGGATTAAATAAAAAGATGAACGTTTTTGGCATTGACGCCACAACAGATATTATTTTCTCCCTGAAAAGTCAAAAAAGCCACACTTAGCTTCACAAACCTCAAGACAGCCCGACCGTCAGTCAGGCCCCAGCGCCTTTCTTTGGTAGCCCAGTCCTGGGCTGTGCAGGGTCCGCGGGCCAACCCTGGACCAGGCTGTGCCGGCCTCGGCGGGGCCCAGAGCGGCCACGAGGGGGCAGCGCTCGGCAGGGAATCTGCACCACCGGCCGCGGCCCCGCGGCCCCCGGGCCTCCGTGCGCTCTTGCGTCGCTCTGACGCGCCCGAAGGCGGGCGCCGGGAAGGAGACCGCGGCTCCCCTCGTCTGCGCCTCCGGAGGAGGGATCGAGCGCGTCCCCAGGGCGGCCCGTGCCGGACTGGGGTCCGGCGGGCAGCGGGGCAGCCTCGGACCCGCGTCGCGGGGAGGACCCCAGCGCCCTCCCCGCTCCGCCTCGCCCGGCGCCCCGCGCGCCCACCCGGTGGGGCTGTCACTTCCGCGCGCCGCCGGGCAGGGGACCGGCCGTCGTCGAGGAGGATGCCCGGGTGCTGGCTGCGTCTCCAGGCTGCTGGCCGGCGCTGCCCAAGGAGGCGGTCGGGATAGCGCCGCCCAAACTTTCCTTCGCTGCAGCGTCAGGCGGAAACATCCCGCTCCGAGGCTCACGGAGAGCGCAGGAGGCTCGGTCGCCAGAGGGGACAGGCCCGGGCCTGCGCTGGGGAGCGCCCCGGAGTTCCTGGGGGCGCTGAAGGTGCCTTAAGGGCAGGACTGGTGTCCGGCCTGCTCCAGGCGGGGCAAGTCCAGGGCGCGGCTGCCCCTTCCCGGCGCCCCGCAGTGACCGTGACCTCCGCGCGCTCCCCGCGCACGTGCTCGCGGCCGAGGACGAGGAGGGGTCTGGCTGCACCCGCTGGGCAGCGGCTCGCGGGCAGGCCCAGGGCGCACCGAGGCAGTGCGGGGGAGCGCGCACGCCGCGCCCCCGCCTCTCCCGGGATCGGACTGGCGGCTGAGAGCTCAGAGCCGCCGGGTGTCTTGCCCGCCCGGCGGCGCCGCTGGAACCCGTGCCGGCCGGACTCGCAGAAGAGGGACAGGTGTAGCCCGCATCTGCGGGCGCTGCGCTCCGAAGCACTGGGTGGGCTTGGCGGTCCGGAGGGGTCTTGCGGGACTTGGAGCTCCGGTCCCTGCGGCGCAGGCCGATTGGTACCCCTTGGCGCTGCCAGCCTCAGAGAAGGAAGTCGCCGTGTAGCCCGGTCCCCCAGCGGCCGTCCAGGCGCGACCCTGGCGCCCACTGCCCGCTGCAGCGCCCGCAACGGCCCCGGGACCTAAAGGTGCGCGCGGTCGCCGCCGGCGCCGCCCCCATGCTGCTCGGAGCGCCCAGGCTGTGCGCATCCCGGGCGGCCGCCGCGGCGCAGAGAGAAGACGACGGCGACAGGCTGGGCGGGGACATGGACGAGTCGTCGCTGCTGGACCTGCTGGAGTGCTCCGTGTGCCTGGAACGCTTGGACACGACGGCCAAGGTGCTGCCCTGCCAACACACCTTCTGCCGCCGCTGCCTGGAGAGCATCGTGAGCTCGCGTCGCGAGCTGCGCTGCCCCGAGTGCCGCATCCTGGTGGGCTGCGGCGTGGACGAGCTGCCCGCCAACATCCTGCTGGTGCGCCTGCTGGACGGCATCCGCCAGCGGCCCCGCGCCGGAGCCAGCCCCGGCAGCAGTCCGCCCGCGCGTCCTGGCCCGGGCCCCAGCCCCGCTCCGGGGGTGGCCTCGGCTCTCGCGGGTGGCGGGGGTAGCTCTCCTGGCTCCCCAGTCCTCCTCCCCGCGGCGACCGGCGCCACCTCCAGCCTGCGCGAGCTGGCGACCAGCAGGAGCACGCCCCCAGCAAAGGTGGGTGTGCGCTTCTCCGAGTTGTGAGTGTGTTGGGGGCAGGGGGCAGTGCGGAGGGGCAGGGGACCAGAGCTGTTCCACGATGGCCTTCACCTTGTGCTTCTTTCTCGGCTGGCTTCCCTCCATCGACTCCGTGGGTGTAACCCTCCGAGTTCCGCTTGCCAACTCTGGGGCATCACTGTGCTCCCATCCCACCCCCTTCCAACTTCTCCTTGTGAGCTGACGTCTGTTTTCCCCCTCTGGAATCCCTGTGGCCACCTGCACTTGTTATGTGGCCTGTGTGTGTATCAGTGGCCCCCCACCATCCCTTGGTGTGGCTAGGACTCCCTGTCCCCTGTCCCCATCCAGTCCCCCGCGCACTGGACCTGTTTCTCCACCTGTAACTTTGCTGGGCCCTCGGTCTCTCTGGACATAGTCTTCTCCTGGACCCCAGGCTAACCGTCTGTACACCCTTGCCCACCTGGACTGAAGTTAGTGCCTGCTGAATTTCCCAGGTCCTGGCTGCTGGGAGGGGGACGGGGAGCAGGGGGGCCCTCCTGCCTGGTATGTGGCAAGGGAGAGTCTGGCAGAGGCCAGTGCGCCTGGGTTAGGAGAACACACACTGCAAACCCGTTTAGCAGGAGGGAAGAAGTCAACCTAGAGCCCAGGAATGTCTGCCTCAGCCCTTGGTGGACTGGGCCTGTCTGGCAGCCCTGGTCCTGTCCTGGGATCTCAGGCCTGCTATGTTCCCACTGGGTTGCTATTTGAGGGTTTTTCTCCTTTTGCCTTTGGTGTAGCTCTGTTGTGCAATGTGGACTGCTTCTGTTTCAGAGACCGTATCTGGAGGGTTCCAGCGGTTTTGTTTCAAGAGCAACTCAGAGTGTGTCATTTCACACCTTGGCCACCTTGGGCTCTGTGGCTGGGGGAAGCCAGCCCGTGGGATGCTGGTTTAAGTGAGAGATGAGGAAGTACTTGTGTTTCGTGTTTTGTTTAAATGTGGAAAAGCTTAAAAGGATTGTTGATCTGTTGCAAATATTCACTTTAAAAAGCATAGCCATACCCTTCTGCTTTTGACCTTTTAAAGGTCTGGTGGTGCAGAAGCCATTTAATGAATCCTTCTTATATCTGAAGTACTGCAGTGAGGGAAGGTCTCCACCGAATTGCTCAGCGCTCCAGTGCCTCTGAGGTTAGGAACTTAAGCCCTTGGGTAGTTAAGCTTTGGAGTTAAAAGTCAGACTTTGCCAAACTGGGTTTTTCCTATGAATCAGGGGGAACGACCATTCTCAAGTCAAGAATAGTCAAGGAATATTTATAAATGGGATCACTGCTGAAGGGGAATTGATGATATTAATTGCATGCATGCTCAGTTGCTTCAGTCATGTCCGACTCTTTGCGACCCTATGGACTGTAGCCCACCAGGCTCCTCTGTCCATGGGATTCTCCAGGCAAGAATACTGGAGTGGGTTGCCATACCCTCCTCAAGGGGATCTTCCCGACCCAGGGATGGAACCGGCATCTCCTGTGTTTCCTGCATTGCAGGCAGATTCTTTACTGCTGAGCCACCAGGGAAGCCCGATTGTGTTAATTAATTTGGTTTTTAATTGTGATTAAATCCAGTATAAGTGTTCTTGTTACAGATTTTCAAACTTTTCTTTCCTGCCTTGCTGTTATTGTCTAAGGTATTATAACTGAAGGCCCCCCTTTTTTTAATGAAACAAGTGGGTTACCTCCTCTGGCTCAGAGAATTAAATGATTTTGGAATGATGCTTCTATTGAGGACGTTTTGTGAATGGAATCTGATCAGGAGGGTGGGAGGCCTTGAGGCAGCTCCTGGAATCCATGGCATTTGCGGCACTTAAAGACATTTGTGAAGGGGCTGAACTTATAATTTTTAGTGATGACACTTAGTTCCAGAGAATTAATTTTTTGTCTCCTGGAGTTGGGGATGATTAACTGACTTTCTTTCTGGACACGTGCAGAAAACAGATTCTGTCCAGGTCTGTCTGAACCCAGCAGAGTCTGGAACACATTTCCTTTTTTCATTTTCCTGTTTTACCTAAGTGTGAGCTCAGTCCTTTCTTTCAGGCCCCTCTCACCAAGACTAAGCTTGTGTCTTAGGAAGGGTCCGAATTAAAGCTGATATTACATTTGATCATTTTCAGAGAGGAAAGAAAGAGTAGCGTCCATGTGGACTGTAGTATCATCTAGCATTTTAGCCACTGGTTTTCAGTAATTGCCAGGTGTCTTCTTGGGCAACCAGATGTCCTGCATAGAGGACTGTTAGCACCCCTGTGAGTGTGGCAGGCAAACCTTAAGCTGAGCCTCACTTCCAGGTAGGTACTTGACTGTCCACTGGAATAAATCTGGATCTGGGTGTTGCCAAGTGCTGTTTCATAGACGGGCACTTGTCATCAGTGGGTACTATGTATGCCTTAGTAGTAGGTGACTAAATATAAGACAGTCCCATTTCCCAGCGAGAAGCTAGGAACCTTCCTTTGGGTCAGTGGGGAAATGTGGGTGTTTTATTAGGTGGGTAGATTAGCAGGTATCTGCTTAGATATCTGTTAATTTAGTGACAGGTAGATGCTGGAATGGACTTAACTCCACTCGGTTCTGGGAGCACTTTCCACACCCTCGCTTGCATCTTTCACTGGAGGTGCTCAGACCCTCCAGCCTGGTGGCTGGGGCTCTGCGTACACCTGTGTCGCCTGGGACAAGGTGTTAGAAATGAGTTAAATCTGCTGCCCTGGAGCTCTTACACTGTGGTTTTGGTGCCCACCGCCCAAGGCTGGCAGATGCCACCATCCTGTGTGGCTATCAGAGTTGCCTTAGCCCGTGGGATGTGCTGCCACTGCAATTGCTGAGTTTCTCAGCCTAAGCTTTTTTTTTTTTTTTTTCTGTTTTACAGTTTTGCAAGGTGACCCCTCAAACACCCTAACTACACTGATGGAGGTTTTTAGGGCCACTGGTCTTTCTGAGAGGGTTTTGTGGTTCCCAGTTGAGTGATTCAGAGAGTACTTTTTAATGTGAATGAGTAGGGCACAGATATCAGGAACTGCGGTCTTTTTGTGAGTGATTTTTTGGGAAAATCTCTTGCTTGTATTTGGCATACACCTGCACTGCGCAGGCACCATCCTGGGTGACCAGGTAGGCGTGTCCCCGATGGAGCTGACATTAGGGCCTGGAGCCATTCTACTCTCAGGAGGTTCCTGGAGGCGCCAGGCAGGTTTTGGCCAGAACTTTGTGGTGGTTAAAGGAAGGACATTATCACAGTTAAAGGCCTATGGAGGGTTTGGCTAAGGCTCTTGCTGATGGAAAACATAATGCTAGAGTCTGATTAGTTTGCCCGCAGGTACCTGGGGCTGCTTAAGCTGGAAACCTGTGTACCTCTTGGCCAGCAGTATCTCCAGATGGGGTCCAGGTAATGGGAGCGACCCAGTAATGGGAGCAGCGAAATGAACCACACCAATGATGTCCATTTGCTATTTTATCTTATAAACACATACAATAATTCACCACATTTTGGATGCAGAATCAGAGTGTTCTCTGGGTTCTAACTTGCCTTTCTAGTTTAAGCCACAGTCACAGTTTGTGGTTTCCTATTTGTTTCTTTCAAATGGACTGAGGACTAAGAGACTCAAAATAATCTGAGTGGAGCACCTTCAAGATTTTAAATAATTCCCCCTGAATGTGTTCTGTTTTTGTTCCTGCCAAGTGACAGTTTTAAAGCCATCTCTCTTTGGTAAGTCTTTCCTAAGTCATCACCTTGGTTTTCCAAGAAGTTACTTTTTCTGCACTTAGATTCCTTTGGTTTACATACTATTTAATTAGAGTTGTATCTGTATGTAAGTATATAAGCACGCTTGCAGAAACATGCTTGAGAATCCAGACAGCGGACTCCTGGTGAGCACCAGCCTGCCTAGCAGGAGTGTTGACCTGGACAGTGGCCAGTCAGGTGCAGCCCTCTGTGGGGTGCACACCTTGGCCGTCCTGTGGAGGGTTAGGGCTAGGACATGACTGTGTCCTGAGGGTGGGAGGCTGTGGCGTGGTCTAGGGTGTCACAGGGGCTCCAGAGAAGGGACCTGGAGGTTATGAAAGCCAAGCTGCTCCCAGGAGAGCAGGCAGTGGTGACCGCGGCCACTGTGTCTCCAGGTCAGACGCCAGCCTTTGTGATGGAAGAGTTATGCCAAGTCCTTCGGGACGTGTTTTTAGAAGGCCCCTGGGTGCAGAACCAGCTCCTCTGGGATACGAGGCCATTATTGAGCGCCTGCTGTGTGTGGGTGGGCCAGGCGGTGTAAGTGTGTCTCCTTGCTTTCCAACCTCAGCTCAGCGAGGCTGCTTCTTAGCAGATGGAAACTGACCTTGAAGGTGAACTCTGGACACACCAGCCTACTGGCTTCCGGATTAGCTACCTCTCGCTATCACAGACCTGATCAATTAGACTCTGGTCCCAAACCAGGAGGCTGGGTCCTGAGGTCACTCTGCCCACAGCTGCAGGTGTTTTGGGCCCTGTGGGCGGGCCTGTGCAGAGTGAGGTGCTGGTGGGGGTCCCGGTGGGAGAGCGTCACGTTGGCCGTGGCTCTGGGGACAGGTTGCCGGCAGCTCTAAGTGTGGAGGCCCAGGCACCTGGGGTCTGTCCAGGGCTCCGTTCTGTCCTCAGGGAGGCATCCTGGTCCGTCCTGTTCTGTCACCATCCTGGGATGACAGCAGGGGTCTCAAAGCAGTCGCAGGGGCCTCATGACGCTGTGAAAGGTCAGGCATTCACTGTTGAGGTCAGGGAGCAGACCCAACTCGGCCGCCCCCCACCATACTCCCCCCCACACCACACAACCCTGCACCCCATCCCTGATGATTGGAGCCCAGCTCCTTGGGGTTTGGGACCCAGGCTCACCTCCCCCTGGCCGCGCCCCACCACCCACCTCAGGTGTTGGCAGGTCTTTGGGCTCCTGAGGGCCATGTGAGGAGGGTGCGTGGGGACTTGATGGACAACCAGGACTGGCAGTGAGGATGGATGTGTTCATCCCTGGGTTTAGATGGCTTGGCTCTTCTGGGCCCTCTCATTAGTGGGGGAGAGAGCCTGTCTGCATTAGTGGGTGAAGGAGGTGATGCAGGCGGGGACCAACATTTCCCGGACTGTCGGCTGGGTACCATCACCCACACACGTCTGGAAACCTCGAATCACCCCTGAGGTGTGCTCCCCGGGCCCACCTGACTGCTAGTGGAGTCAGAATATGGTATCCTAAATTATGTGTGTGTGTGTGTGTGTGAGTGTGTGTGTGTATCTCATACATGTTGTACCTCTAGGTTCAAAGTCGGTTCAAATCCAGTTCCCATGACTGGATCTCTGAGTGTTGAGGAGTGTCTAAGGACTTGAATCTGTTTCACCTTTAAATTGCCTCCAAGTTTTATCTGTTATTGAGGTAGCGTTCTTGATCCTTACAAGCTTCATTGAACTGAAAAAGAGCCCGAAAGGTCATCTGTTTTAGGGAAGGCAGCTTAATAACCCTGCTGGGTTCTGAGTTGCTGCTTGGGGCTCTGCTGAGAGGGAGGGGGCACAGCTTCCTCCTCTGCAGGATGGGGGTAGTGGGATGGGGGGAGAGGAGTTGGGAGTCTCGTCTATACCTCCCAACTGTGCAGGAAGTAGTGGGGGGCTCATCTGCACCTCCTGCCTCTACAGACCAGACTTACCCCTGTTGTTCCCTCATCCAGCCCGTGAGAGCCCGTGGGCTCGCTGGAACAGGATGAGATTGAGTCTCAACTATAGAGTTGTTTCAAGTGTGCATTTCACTTTAGTCTGTATTTAACCTTTATTTTCACAGTTAACATGCTCTTTTTCGAGGTACATTTTTGGAATAAAACAGCAGGATTCAGTTGGGGAAATGCTCTAACTTTATGGTGCTTGAAGAGACCAAGGTCACTTTGTATCTGATTTGCCTTCCTTGGAAGATCTTCCGATCTCACGTACTTGATGCACGTGTGACGTCTATCCTGTTGGAATTCTAATTCACCTTGGAATGCGAGCGTGTCAGACAGAGGTGGAGACTGTGGTGAATGGTTTAAAAACTGTGGTGTGGCTCCCTTCTCCCTCCACACAAAACTGGACTAAAAAGAGCAGGTGAAGCAGCAGCATGATTCGGATTCTCCTCACATGCTGCTGCTCCTTCGAGCCGGACTCCAGCTCTGATGGGAGGACTGGAGTCCAGCAAGCCCAGGGAGCTGGTGCATGGACAGCATGCTGCAGACAGAACCCAGTCCACTTGCGCCGGCCAGCCCTGGACAAGCTACAATGCTTGGACAGCAAAGAAATGCTCTTTGTGTATTTGTTATTTTTCTTTTGCTGCTTGGTCAACACATCTGAGTCATGTTGAGTGAAAATCTTGCTGCACTAAATGGAATTCTAAACATAGCCCCATAAAGGGGCCAGAGAAAGATGCAGTGTCAATTATTCAAGAGGGTCGACCGTACGAGGTCTCACACTGTCACAGTTCCCAGTGCTTTCAAAAGTGATTTGCTTCTTAATTGTCCACTGAGTGACCTTTCCAGTTATATCTTTCTGCTTCTGGGTCTTAGGGCACTTGGTTTAGTAACTTGAGTTTCTCTTACAAGTATGACAGGTAAATCATCAGTTGTTTAGGTAAATTGTCTGGAATTAGAACCTGACCTACTCATTCTCACTCAGCGACAAATACGTTTCAATATATGTAAATGGATTTATGTATATACATACACATAAAAGACTCTTACTCCTTGGAAGAAAAGCTACAACAAACCTAGACAATGTACTAAAAAGCAGAGACATCATTTTGCCAACAAAGTTCTGTACAGTCAAAGCTAAGATTTTTCCACTTGTCGTGTGTGGATGTGAGTGTTGGACCATGAAGAAGGCTGGGCATCAAAGAATTAATGTTTTGAAATGTGGTGCTGGAGAAGGTGCTTGAGAGTCCCTTGGACAGCAAGGAGATCAAACCAGTCCATCCTAAAAGAAATCAACCCTGAGTATTCATTGGAAGGACTGATGCTGAAGCTGAAACTCCAATACTTTAGCCACCTGATGCGAAGAGCTGACTCGTTAGAAAAGACCCTGATGCTGGGAAAAAGTGAAGGCAGGGGGAGAAGAGGGCGACAGAGGATGAGATGGTTGGATGGCATCACTGACTCAATGGACATGAGTTTGAGCAAACTCGGAGCTAGTGAAGGCCAGAGAAGCCTGGCGGGCTGCAGTCCACGGGGTTGCAAAGAGTTGTACATGACTTAGTGACTGAACAACAACAAATACACATATACTAATATATAGGAAGTATAAATATATATGTATCATTTTTATATGTTACACATTTACCATTATTAATTTGGTTGGCATTTCATCCCTTTGAATGAAAGTTTGGGGACTAGCTGACTTCTGCTGACCTTTAGTTTCCTCACAGTGAGTCGTGTGCTAAGAAAGCCCGTCCAGCTGGACTGAACTGTTCAGTGGTGACAGGAAAGACCTGTCTGTGCCCATGATGTGTCCAGTCCCAGCAGGCCCCTCTGGCTCTGCTACCAGCTGCCACAGGGCTCGGGTAGCACTGGCTTTCTGGGTGCTGCCCGGGCAGAGCACATGGCATGAAGGACCTGGACATGTGGCTGCCCGAGTGCCACCAGCTGTCACTGGGCTTCATGGGACCAGTAGAAAGCTGGCATCGTGCAGTCGTGTCTTCTGGACCAATTAGTGAGAGGTTGGGGCTCGAGGTGTGTGCAGGTGTCGGCAGGTGCAGGCGGGCACTTGTGAAACATGGAGGGAGGCTTGAGTTATTGGCTCTGGGGACTGTGGTTGCTGATGGGGCCGTTTTGATGAGTAATAGACCCCATTAGATCCAGCGAGGTGCTCGATGATGTATAATTAAAGACGGCATTAGTCAGGCAGAAACCACAGTGTTTAAAAGTGTGCAAGTAATGGTGTCTCAAGCTAAAGCTTGCATCTGGGACGGGGGAGGCAGGGTGCGAACCAGTCTGAAGCTGCTGCCTGTGGACAGTTGGGTGGCTGCTCACAGGACAGCTGGTGTCCTCCTGAGTCTCAGATATTTGTAGTGACAGCGGCCATGATGGTTTAGAAGTTTATTTTAGGTGAATTTACAGCTTGTGGAACAGTTCTGATTGGTGACTCCACCACAAAACAGCATTCCTATTTCTGTTCTCTGTGGAGCAGGCTGAGTTCAGGTGAGCACTGGTCTGAGACCCGTCTGCACATTCCAGCTTCGGCTCCCAGTCCCTTCCTTATTGATGCAGTGGGGGGTGGGGGTGGGCGTGGGGGCTTGGGTCTCTGCAGGTTGGGGGAGTGGGCCCAGTGGCTGGGCTGAGCGCTGCCCTGGCCATCACCCACCTGACCGTAAAGACCTCTCCGTCCAACGCTGAGAGAACCGTGTGCCCTGCTGAGCCTTGGCTCCTGGACTCCTTTTAATCAGAGTCAAGCATCTGGCAGACAACCTCAGTTGTTAATTATGCTGCTATTAATATTCATGTTGACAGTCATCTGCTCTTCAGCTCAGGGGTTCCCGCAGCGCCTCACAGGCCCGGAGGCAGGCCCCCTCCTGCGGCGACAGACACGAACAGGAGCCCAGGTCACTGTTCCAAATGTCTGCTCTGTGCCCCCTACCAGCGTCCCCGGGGGAGGAGGCCTGCAAGGCTCCTCCAGGCGTCCACGTGGCTCCATGGCCTCTCAGAGGCCAGGGTCTGGTCTCTGACCCCCTGGAGCTCAGAGTGTGGGTGTTTCAAGAGACCAAGTGGGGTGCCAGCTGAAAAATGTCAGATGCAATGGAGATGTTTTGTGATGTGTGTGTTTTATACTCTAGATGGATTAATTTAGGTTAAAAAAAAAAGTGAGCTCTCTGCATTCTATAGATGATGTCTTTATTCTGTGGAAGAAACTGTCCTTGAAAGGATTGTAGCCGTGGTCCTTTATGAACCTGGTGCTCCTGGTTTTGGGCTACACACTAAAGTCCTGTAAACGCTGCAGCATGGCCCCAGTCTGGAGGTCTTAATGCATTCGGTCTGGGTGCAGCCCGGCGTTGGCTTGTCAAAGTCCCCAGGTGGTGCAGACGCTGGCTGTGGGCAGTGCTGGCCTGAACCACAGAGGCTGGGGAGGTTGGAGGAGTCAGGAGGACGTTTCTGGAAGCCCTACCCTCTGGAGGGCTAGCCAGGTGGAGAGGGAGTGTGGGCATGGAGGCCTGGGACCCCGAGGTGCATGGAGTAGACTTGGTCCTGGAAGGAGGTAATCAGGGCCAGTGAGGGTCAGTGAGCAGCTGGACAGGAGGCTCCAGGGGAGCTGGAGACAGAGGGTCATCCTTGGCCGTTTTATTTAGGAGCCTGACACTGCTCTGCTCATTAATTCACTTAATAAATGATTTTTTGGGGAAAAGTTTCATACAAAAGCAATAAATTCAACTCATTAATCCACCTGTCCTTGTGACAACTCAGTGATTTGGGCACTGTGGTTGCCCCCCTTCTTTGCAGACCCAGAGGAGTGTAGGGACTTGGGCTCTTCTGGGGTCATGCTGGGGTGGAGGGCTGGGGCTGTGAGCCCCTCTACACAGGGCGGGAAGGTGAGGTGTGAGCTGGGTTCCGATTCTTTCCCATTGTTTCCACCTCACCAGGATGCCCAACTGGGGAGATGCCAGGATAGTTCCTGCGGTCTTTACCACATCGTGAAAGAGGCAGGTGGGTGGGGGAATTTCCTGGTGGAACAGAAGGGGCAGATGTGGAGGGAGGGCTGTGGGGAGGAGAGAGTCTTCCTTTCCCACCTGAGGGGCAGGTGAGAGTGGCCCGCCGTTGCTCAGGGCCAGAGCCAGGGGCAGCCGCTCGGCTCAGAGGCCAGGGTGACATGATGACCGCCCTGTGCTGGGGAGGTGGGGCTGTGGGGTCTTCCTGCATTGGAAGGGCTCTGTGTTCACATGGTGAAACGAACATTATGGAAATGCGGTTAGTGAACCTGGGTCCCCAGAAGTGTCCTTCTGTCCACTGTCCTCACATGGCAGCCTCTCCCGTCCATCTGAGGCTGCACCCCCCTGGACTGAGTGTTAAAACTGGGCCAGATGTGCTTGCTTGGGGCTCCACACTGGTGGCCATGGAAACGGACTAGATACAGAATCTTCTCCTGGACATCTGTGCCTCCACAGCTCAAACACATGCACAAAAAGCTACTGGATTTACACATGTTCAGATAAAACCTTTGGATGGCACAAATTCTAGATTTTATCCTCCAGGCAGTGCTGTCTGCAGGTCTAGAATGGAGACCACCTGTGAAACCTACAATTTTCTATAGCCACATTACAGAAGTCAAAAAGTAACAGATGAAATTGGCTTAATAATATGTCTTTTTTAACCACTCCACCCAAATGTGTACCTAGTACTGCTCAGCACAATACATTCTCAGGGTGCTTTGCCTCCCTGGTCCACGCCTGGCGCCAGGCCCGCTGTGTCTGTCACCGGCCAGCATGCCTCAGTGATGGTTCAAGGGCCACTCCTGGCTGCAGAGCCCCCTGGGGGCACCAGGCTGCTGGCAGAGCTCCAGACACCATGATAGAGGGCTGGCGTCTCCTGCTTGTACATTTCCAGCGACCTGTGTCCATGTGATTTGGAGGGTCTGTGGGCAATGCCAGGAGCCCCTCTGAAGCATCAAGGTGACAGGATCTTCCAGTGACACAGGCTCTGGGGACTTGGTGTGGTGACAGCAGGGGCAGCCTGTCATCTGCATATCTGAGGTTATTGGAATTTCTCCTGGCAATCTTGATTCCAGCTTATGCTTCATCCAGCCCAGCGTTTCTCATGATGTACTTTGCATATAAGTTGAATAAGCAGGGTGGTGCCTTGACGTACTCCTTTTCCATGATTTAATGAAGAGTTAGCATTTCATTAGAAATTCAGTTCCTGGGTTCCGGCTGGAGTGGGCTTGGGCAGGGACTGGGTGTCCCATGGTGTCCTTCCCAGTTGGTCAGTGGTCCCACACCCTGTTGACTAAGGTGAATGATTGTAGCATTTGAAGTTGTGTCTCTTTCTTTGATGACACATCTTTTGCTACTTAGGATTAATTTCAAGCAGAGTGTTGGGTCTGTGATTCAATCCTGAGTTATAACATTGAGCTTCAGTGTGGCTTCCATGTAACAGTGCACATGTAATGGCGCACATGTAAGAGTGCACATGTAGCACACATGGTGTAAGAGTACGCATGTAATGGCGCACATGTAAGAGTGCACATATAAGTGTACATGTAAGAGTACAAATGTAACACACATGTAAGAGTGCACATGTAACACATTTGTAAGGGTGCACATGTAACCACACATGTGTGCGGGTGCACGTGTAAGAGTGCATATGTATTGGTGCACATGTAAGGACACACATGGAAGGGTACGTGTGTAATGGCTCACATGTAAGGACACACATGGAAGGGTACATGTGTAATGGCTCACATGTAAGAGCACACATGTAACAGCACATGTGTAAGAGTGCACATGTAATGGTGCATGTGTAAGAGCACACATGTAACAGCACATGTGTAAGAGTGCACATGTAATGGTGCACGTGTAACAGCATGAGCAAGGGTGCACGTGTAAGAGTGCACATGTACTGGTGCACATGTAAGGACACACATGGAAGGGTACATGTGTAATGGCTCACATGTAAGAGCACACATGTAACAGCACATGTGTAAGAGTGCACATGTAATGGTGCATGTGTAAGAGCACGTGTGTAAGAGTGCACATGTAATGGTGCACGTGTAACAGAGCATGAGCAAGGGTACACGTGTAAGAGTGCATGTGTAATGGTGCACATGTAATGATTCATGTGTAATGGTGCGCATGTAACGACACACATGTAAGGGTGCACATGTAACAGTGCGTAGGCCTAGGTGTGTAACTGATGCAACATAGAAGTGCCCTCACCACAGACTGCGAGACTGTCTTAACTCTCAGTGCCTCTGTTCACTGCATTCACTGCACCAAGGGTGTTGGGTTGGCTTAGCTTTTCTTGGTGACTGGGGGTCGCTCACTGCAGTCACTGAGCTGCCCCCTGAGTCAGGGATGCCCTGGGGCCCCTGAGATGCCCTGGGGGCTCCTGTGCTTCTGTATGAAATGCCCCACGTTGGCAAAAGCAGGGCCTCCCCTCTTTGCTGTCACTTTAGTGATTGCTGGCTTTGAGCTATCCTCCCTGCTCCTATGGCTAATTTGCAGTCACCTTTTGCAGATGGAACCCACTAAGCGTGTTACTGGGCTTGGCACCACGCTGGAGCTGTGGGTGGAGGGTCCGACAAGTCTCACCATGGCCAAGGGCGAGTATGTGTTTCCAACTTGGTGGTGGCTCCCAGGCCAGGTGCTGACACTGCTGTGCTCCATCCAATGTGAGGATCTCACAGGGGAGCAGGTGACCCGAGGTGCTTGTTTGGGAACCTTCGGGTGATTCTGGGCAGCGTCCTTGAGTGTGAACACGAAGTTGTAATTTTTACATTTTTAGAAAAGTGATGTGAGCAGTTGTGTACCTTTCCATGACGATGGGAAGTTACCAACCAGTTGCTCCTGATTTGATAGTATCCGCTGTGTGTTCTTTTCAGTTTAAATGCTCTCTTGTTTGAAGATTTCTGAGTAAAGGTAACAAAGGCAATTTCTCCCTGAAATAGCACAGGGATTATACATTCCATCAGCTTGCTCCCTGCGGAAAGGGTCTGCAGCTCTGACCTGGAGGACTCCAGCGTCTCTTTGGTGAATGTGGGGTTTCCTGTGATGTGCCCGGCATGTTCTCATCCACTGGGATAAAAGCCCAGGGTCTGTGATGGTGACCGAGGATCTTCACATAAGTCACTCTGACCTACTTCATGCTCTGGGCCCCTATCCTGTGCCACCCACAGACCTCTTTTCCTGGGAGTCCCAGGTCTGGGCTGACTCCCAAGCTGGGCTTGGGCAGCTGTGACCGTGGGATTCTGGGTCGTTCAGGCTCTGAGCCCCACTCCTGCACTGTCATTCAAGGCAGCTTCTCCTCCAAGCAGTTGCTGCTCCCACCGGTGTGTGGATCCAGAGGCGGTGCCGTGCACCTGATGCGAAGGTGGGCAGGAAGACTACTGCTGCAGCCACTGGGGGTGATGAGACTAAGTCTGTTGAAGTTGTGTGGGTAAGTCCAGGCCACCTGGTCAGCTTTGCACGTGAGAGTTGAGGGTGGATCCTTTTGAACATGTAGATCCCCCAGCGAGGAGGGGCGTCCATCTCTCTGGCCGTGGACCTGCCAGTCCAGGAGCAAGGGGCTTTCTTGGCCTGTCTTGACCCCCAGGGCCGCCTGGTGAGAGGCCATCAGCGTAGTCAGCCTTCCTCTTGGCCTTCCTCTTGGGAAGGAGTCTCTGCCTTCCTGGGGGAAACCGTGTGGTGTCAGGACACAGAGCGAATGGTATTTGCACACAAATGACTTTGCACGCTGATGGGTTCCCCTCCTCCAGCTTCCTCACCCCCTGGAAGGGTCAACAGGGTCTGGGCGGCTCTTCTTCAGTCACTGAGGGCAGCTTCTCAACGCCTCTGGGCCAAGGAGTCCTGGGAGGGGCTAGCCTTTTCCACAGATCTGGAGCAGCCCCGCCAGAGCTAATGACCTGAGCTTGACTTCACTGGGGTGAGAGTCCACCATGGGATGATTCTATGTCCATCTGAGAGTTAAGCATGGCTGGGATGTATGTGTGTGACCGGGAGGAGGGGAGCAGCTTTTGCTAAGTTTTGAGCACCTCCCCATGAATTCTAGGATTTCACGATGGCTCCCCTGCCCTGTGATGTGAAGGTGTAAGTGATAGTGGTGTGATGGCAGTGATGGAGGTGATGGGGGTGATGGAGGTGATGGAGCTGATAGGGGCGATTGGAGGTGATGGGGCTGACAAAGATGATGGAGGTAGCAGTGGTGATGGAAGTGATAGAGGTGATAATGGTCATGAAAGTGATAGAGCTGATGATGGTGAGGGAGGTGATGGTGGTGGTGGCAGTGGGGTCCCTGCAGTTGAGGGAGCTTTGGAGGCCTGTCATCCCCTGGGAGCCAGCTCGTTCACAGGTCCACTAGCTGTTCTGCTTCTCTGGGCAGAGCAGATCCTGGCATAAATCACCTTGTGCTCGAACATGGCAGGGGCATCACTGTTTCCTGGACTTTTAACTTTCCTGGGGTCCTTAACTTAGGGATAATAATACATGAATTGAGGTGAAAGAAACATCAGCTCCTGTTTCCCTAATGACACAGAACTTAGCCTTCATTTTCTACTGCCCGAAGCCCTTACAGTTCTGATGGCATTTTGGCCAAAAGACGTCATTAAAAGCACAGTTCTCCTGCCTTCAAAAGCTCCCTTAGGATGGAGGAGGTGTGTGTGGTCCCGTGGCCATGGGGAAGTAGGGTCCCTGAAGAGCCCTGGGACCTCAGGTGTCTCACACCTGCTGTCCCGCTGTTCCTGCCTTTCCTGTGGCCACTGGGCCATATTTTCTGAGGGTTGGTCCATCCTGCAGCGGGACATTCATTCAGCAGTTATCTAGGGCGGAGATGGGGAGCCCCAGGGCCTCAGGTTCAGTCCCTGGGCAGATTTCCAAGCTCGCGGAGACATGCGATCTTTTCCTCAGTTCAGGGGAAGCAGTGGGCTCGGGGTTCAGTGGCTCCCAGGTGAACAGGGCAGCTTGCCAAGTCTTGGAGCCTGGGGAGGGGGCCGTGGCTGGGCCTGGGTGGGGCTGCAACAGAGTGGGTCCTAGCAAGGGGAGGCAGGGCTGGGGTGGGGGCGGGCAGTAGTTCACGGATGCTCTGCTTGCTTTTTGACTTTTCTTTTCCTGAATAATTTATAGAGCTTAAGCAGCTCACCAGGTTTCTGTTGGTTGCCAGCATCTGTCTGGTCGTCTGTCCTTTCATCTCCTCGCCGTATCTGTGTCTTGTCTGCAGTCTGCTTAGAATTCAGGGTTTTTGTCCTCTTCAAGCATAATGGTGAGCTCTGCTATCAGTTCCTCTCGTGGGCTGAGGCAATGAGCTCTCCCTGTGCCCTGAGCCCTGCTCCTTCTTTCTGTCCTTCTCAGAAGGCCTCTGGGGGCCTGGGCACACAGCTGCACCAGGACCCTCCTGCCTGAGGGGGGACAGCAAGTTCATCTGGACACACAGCAGCTGTGCCATTTCCTCATCATCGTCTGTTGTCTGGGAGACGCTTGCTCTGGGAGTTTGGTCCTGTGATGCCGTCTGGAGGCCCCATCCCTCCGTGCCCTCCAAGCCTCTGCCCTGTGTCCCAGATGGTCCTTCGGGGCACGTGGAGTCCTAACTCACTCCAGACTGGGAGAAGGGGCTGGATGGCTTGCTCCTGGCTGCATCTCTTTCACAGACGGAAGACCTTCTATTCATGTTTCCTGTGGATTTGTCTGTGAAAATCTCACTTCGTGTTCCATTAAGTACATGAATGTGCAGAGAACTGAATCATAGCTACCTCCTTTGTGGTAAAACTTGATCATTTTCTGAGTGGCTTTGAGCTGACTTGCCCATTTCCCAGTCAAAGGCACTTCCATTGAAATAACCCCGAGACAGGGGCCTTGGAGAGCATTTCTTCCCGTTGGCACCCTCTGCACTGGATGGTTGATGAGGAGCTGGCCATTTGTACCACGGGTAGGTCCTCAGGGGGCGGGTCTTCAGTCACAGATGACTGAGTCATGTTTGAGCAAACAAAGTGAGCTCTTAACCCCCTTAACAACAGCTCAGAGAGCAGCAAATCCAAAATCTTAGGTTAGTGCTTTGACTTAAAAGTGAGCTCTGTGCTTCCCTCATGGTCCAGTGGTTAAAAATCCCCCTGGCAATGCGGGGGACACATGTTCAATCCCTGGTTTGGGAAGACCCCACAACTACTGAGCCCACTTGCCTAGAGCCTATGCTCTGTAACAAGAGAAGCCACCTCAGTGAGAAGCCTGTGAACCACAACGAAGAGTAGCCCCTGCTCGCCACAGCTGGAGAAAAGCCGTAACAAAGTCCCAGCTCAGCCAAAATAAATAAAATACATCTTCAAAAAAAAAAAAGTAAGCTCTGAGCAGAACCTTTATTTTTAAGGATAAAGAATCAGTAAAAGGAAAAGTTACTTTCACTAGGGGATATTTCTAGGTGGGTGAACTTAAAATTAAATGAGTAATTTTTAACACTGTGACCTTAATAGAAAATAATTCATTTTTCACCAACTTTAAGCTGTCATTCCAATAGATTAGTTTTTAACATGCATTTTAGTTTTGCATTTTAATTATTTATGGGATAAGTGCTGATTTATTTTTCCTGAGAGTCCTTTGAACATTTTATGGTGATACTTCACTTATCAGGATCACTCATATTGAAGCACATCAAAGAGCCAAGCAAGCAGTTGTCCACCTGACCCTCTGTTTATATCCATGAGACTTTCTTGGTGTCCCTCTGGGGCTTGTCTCCTCTTGGTTAGCATACTGGGAGAATTCACTGAGTCAACCTGCATTCCTGGATGCCTGCTTTTTTCTTGGCACAGTGCTAGGTGCTGAGAATTCAAAGGATAATAACCAACATACAGCCTGTTTCCCTGGGGACTGTGGCTGTCTGATTCTCATGGCAGTAGGGGTGGGGGCTTGACCCCACCAGGCTGGAGCGTGATCTGGAGCAAACAGGGGTCCTGGGGTGTGTGAGGTGGACCCAATGGCAGGCGGCCCGGGTGTCCCAACCTGATCTTTAAAGGAACCTGAAAACTCTCAAAGTGACTCAGGCTGGAAATGCTCAGAGGAAAATCACAGGAGTTGTTCCACTTGATCCTCCAGTAGATTTTGATGTAAGGAGTATCAAAGCCTATTAGACAAGGCAGTTCTTCTGATTTATTTTGGCTGACTGCCTGATGGCGTGTGGGTCACCATCTAGTAAGCTTGTTTGTTTAATCCATCCTTCTCCTTTGAGATAGGATTTCTGTCCTAAATTGGAAGTTTCTAGGGAGCAGGAGCCTCATTTGATTGGTCTTTCTATCTCCCAAAGCATCTAACTTGCTCGGGAAGCCAGGAGACCTAACAACCCAAGTCTTTTCTCCTAATTGTTCAAGCACGTTTCAATGTTAAGATGTAAGCAAAACAAACAAGCACATATTCTAAAACCAAAACACTTTCACTTCCTACGTCTAAACCCCATCTGTCCTGTTACACTAACCACAGTTGAAAATATTTGAAAAAGTTACAGAAAGTTTCAAACAGCAAAACTTGGATTTGCCGCCCCAGCAACTATTTCCATAGCATTTATGCTGTCTGAGGTATTCTCAGTCACCGGGAGATGACCTCTAGTCTGCTGAGGATGAGAGTAGGCTGTGCACACCATTTTGTACAGAGGACTTGAGCTGCTGGAGTTAGATATCCTCAAGATGCTGGAACCAGTCCCGTGGGTACCCAGGTGGTGCAGAGAAGAAGCCAATTCTGACTCTATGTTGAAAACTGTTTCTTTGACTCGCTTTTCATTCCTCTTGTTACTATAATCATACCTAATGGCTTGCTTAAAAGGGCTCTGCCCCCCTGACAGGTGAAGACAAGCATCCCGGGTCCCTGACCTCCCAGAGTCCTGGTCCTTGAGCTGGCGTTAAACTAAAGCCCTTTTGTTCAGAACCCTGTCCACCTGTAGATTGCAGGAAGGAAGAAATAAACACATCCCCTGCTGGAGGCTTGCCATTCTAGGAGATGTTTGCAAGATCAATTGGCTTTTTACTTTGCTTCCTTACCTTCCCCCGCTCCATCTCTGATTTACAAAAGAACCTGCCATCAAGACCCCATAAGATGGTTATTTAGAAGAGGCGCTAGCCTGCCATCTTCTCAGCCAGTTGGCTTTCCAATAAAGTTGTTTTCCTTGCCTCAATGCCTCGTCTCTCAGATTCATTGGCCTGTTGTGTGGTGAGCAGAGCAAGCTTTGATTTGATAACACAGGGACGACCGTATCATGTTGATTTTTGGGCCCTAAGTCTTTGACCTCAAATGTGCTGTTTCAGAATCGATCCCTGGTAGTTGAAGGAGGCAAGACAGTGGCTTGGCCCTCCCTCCCTCCTGGAATTCACTCGGTTAAAAATCTTGTGTCACTCACTTAAATCTAATTAACATATTTAATTGGCGTGTTGTATAGTTCTGGAAGCTGCTTATTAGATTTCATAGGTGTCTCTGGCAGCACAAAATGTTAAATGAGCAAAATAATTGTGTTACAGTGAAATGAATATGAATTAATAAGTGAGCTAAATGATGACTTCATGGAAAGTCCTGAGAACTTTGGGTTTGGGGTTATCTTCTCAGCATAAGATATGAAAATTGACTTTTTATGTGTGTATGGAGGTTTTGGAGGAAAGAAATGTGCCTTTTCTTTTAGATGGTGAAAATCCTGTGTGTGTGCATGTGGTTTTAACCAGAATGAGCATCTGTAAGGAGAGTGGGCTGGTGTCCTTTGAGACTGGACGAGCCTGGAGTTGGCTGGGGTGGTGGCAGGAGAGCTGGGCTGTGGGGTGTCTCTGAGCAGGGAGGTGACGTCCCACCGCAGCTCTGGGGAGAGTGAGGGTCTAGTGCCCTCTCTGGCTCTGGACATGATGCCGGGGAGCAAGAGGATGATATGAGAAGAGTGGTCCAGAGACTCGGAGCTCCCGGGGCAGCAGGTGAAGACGAGCACCTCGGGTCCTTGACCTCCCCGAGTCCTGGTCCCTGAGCTGGCGTCCCAGGGCTCTTAGCCTCCAGCCCAGAGCCCTTCTGACTGAGCCACCCTGCCTCCCACCCTCGAAGTGTTCCTTGTGGGAGGAAAATCGAGGGGCCAAAAAACCCCAGGGCTGTTAAACAAACAGAGGCTGGCTTGTCCTGGTTCTTTAAAGGCCCTTGTGGTTGCAACAGACAAACCCACTCAGACCCGTCAGGCGGTGGGCATTTGTTGGAGGTTCCCCCGCCTGGGCACCCAGCTGAACATGGGGTGCAGAAGGCAGGAGACCCGCAAGAGGCTGACCCAGGGGTCCGCTGCCCTGCGGGTGTGTGTCCACCTACCAGCTTCTCTCTCCAGACATTTTCCTGCTGACCGCAGCCCAGGTCTGTCTACACCTTCCCCCGCCAACTCAGTCTCTGCTCCTCCCACTCAGGCCGCCTCTCCTGCCTGAGCAGCTGGTGTCCTGAGCCCAGATCCCAAAACAGACCATCATAGTGGTCGGGAAAGCTCTGGTTCTGAAAATGCCCCTCCGCCCGAACATGTCCTTACATGGAGGATTTGGTCCTTACAGAAACTTTGCCAGGTTAGGAATAGTTTTTCCATGTTTTAGATGTGGAGGTAAGGCCCAGAAAGGGCAGGTTACTGGTTCAAGGTCACACAACTCATAGGACCCAGGCCGTCAGTGTCTCGTCTCTGAGGCCTCATCCTGGGGATTGAGCTCTCGAGTGACCCTGCCTCCGCCTTACTGGCTGGGGGTGGGCTCCTTAGCATGTCGGTCTCCCATTTCTTATCTGTAACCAGATACACAGCAGTCGTGGATGGGGTTAATGCTTGGTTGTGTTAACCCATGCGTGCTGGCTGCCTGATCTCTGGTGGATGCGATGTTGTATGCCACCCAGGGCGCTGCTGGCGGAGCATGTTATCTGGGCAGGTCCACGTCCCCCTCCAGGTGGTCACTCGCTTGGGAGTCCTGGGGGACTTGTGGTCAAATCATCCTCAGCAGGTTCTCTCTCCCGTCTCCTGCTGAGCAGGTCCAGACCCTGTTCATCAGAGTGACCCCTGATTAGGGTGGACACGGGGGTGTGGCCAGTTCAGGGGCGGGGGTGTGGGTGGGGTGCTGGTATCCTGCTGTCTTGCTGTCCCTGCTGCCGCCCAGACTTCACTTGGGATCACTCAGCCTTCCTACGAGAGTGTGTCCCCCCAGCCCTCCTGCTCAGGGGGGTCCCTCTCCTCCCCCGAGGCAGTCCTCTCTCCAGTTCTCTGTCCGAGGTGGGCAGGGCTGCTGGTCAGGGTTTGGGGGCCGGGGGCTGTGCCACCTTTAAGAACATGTTTGCCCATCGGGGCAGCTGAGCTCCAGTGGGACACCCAGCGAAAGTCCTGGGAGACAGGGCCTCATCAGCCATGAAAAGTATCTGCATTTCCCTTCATTCCCGGGCACCCTGACGGCATCACACCCAGGTCCTGGCTTCAGGGTCCACGTGCTGTCCTCTTAGTATGGCTCTGCGTCACTTGCAGGGTGATCACAGGTCACCGGGTAGATCCTGTCCCCTGGTGGACCCTGCATAGCATCTGGAATGTTCTCCCAAGACTGCTGCTGGTCTGAAGGGCTATTGCTGTTCTGTGTATCGACCAGAATCACGTGGCAGGGATGCGTCGTCAGGTAAATGGTGCTTTCTGAATCGATGTGGATAAAATCCCCTGTAAGACAAGTTCAATGTGTGTGCATTTATTTAAACAATAAAAAATTGGATTGTTAGAGCTTCAGCAGAGAGTGAAGGCAGCCGCGTTTGTTCTTTGGGAACTTGTTTTAAATCCTTGTCTGAAGAGGCAGTTGATCTAATAGAGAGAGGAGGACATCTGTCTTCCTGGAGAGACAGAGCAGTGCTGAGACCTGCTGATGCCCCAGGCCAGTGGGTCTCTGGGTGTTAGTGGGGGTCCCCACCATGGACAGGACACCCAGGTTCACCTCGGCTCTATCTCGTGACTCTAGGGGGAGAAGGTGTGTTGGGGACAGGAGATGGGAGCTTCCTGTGTTTAAGACACACGAGTCTAGCTGTTACAGGAGCTCATCTCTGGTCGAGCTTCTGATCTTCTGTGTCTCAGCAAGAGATGGGGCAGAGTCTCTGGCATTACAGGGTCCCAATGTGGACGCAGATGCCCCCTGGTGTGGACGCGGATGGCCGCCCTTCGGTTCCTGAGGACATCAAGTCTGGTCGGCAGGTGACACGTGGTGTCCAGGGACCCAGCCGCCCTTGGCTTCCTGAGGGGGAAAGTTCACTCTGGTCCTGGCTGCTGGGGGGCACTTCCTCACAGAGCGCTTCCTGCATCAGATTTTCTCCAGCACTTGTGGGGCTGCTGTCGGCTGGCTTCTGAGACTTTCTGAGAGGCCCTGTTGCAAAAGCAAAACACTACAATCTGGTTATTTATTGACGTCCGTGAACACAATGAAAATGGTGCTGGCATTCCAGGCTGCTCCTCCAAGTGCCACTGAGAGGGAGAAAGTGTTTGCTTTTCTGGGGCATTTATAGCAGCTGGCATTTATTCTAGCACTTTTTGTATTTAATAAAAGAATCCAAAAATACATTTGAAGTGCTCGATTCAGTCTGAAGACTAGAGGCTTCTTCTGAGGGGAGGAAGCAGTCCCCCCAGCAGTACGTCCAGCTTCCCAAGGCCTTGGGGGGAATGTCGGGGTCACCCCAAGCTCCAGCCCAAACCCAAGGCTCCCTGGAGCCTGTAACTTCACTGAAGGTTGAGTTTCTTCTGGGTGAAAAGCAGTCTGAGCCCCACAGTGACAGCGAGGCCTCGGGTGTCCTGAGGGTACCTGGTGTGGGGCCCAGTTTGGGGGGGGGGACGCTGGCTGCACCCCTATGTTGACCACCAGGGTCACGTGCCTTGTGGCCTGACAGGCGGGGGTTACCTGCTGGACACCCCCTCCCTCTGACTTTCTGTGTCACCCTCCTGGGGAGAAATGACCATCACAGCCAGACTTTCTCCACAGTTTTATTCAGCAAAATAAAAAAGCCTATTATTTATGTCAGTGTTCTGCATTTTCCATACTCTCCCACCAAATGATTTTCTAGTGAATCACAAATATAGATCCTGGAAATAGATCAATTTTATGTCTTATTATTAACCAAAGTTGACATTAAAAGCCCAGAAAATAGCTTTTATGTTTGCATCACTCCTGGCTACTTGTCCAGAGCATCTAGCAGTTCTGACCGTCTCTTACAAGCCCCAAAGTGCCCTCCACCCCACAGCACATGTCCAGGTCTGCCGGCTGCTGGTGGAACAGACTGCGGTATCAGGTGCACTCAGGAAGGCCGGGGTCACGCCTTGCAGGTGGTCTCAAGGGGCCAGGAACAGCCAGGGTTGTGGGTCTTTAACAGTCTGTCCACAAGGAGGGGGAGCTCTCAGGACTGTCTGACACTGTCATCGCTTTAAACCCTCCTGTAATTGGGTGATTTTGCCTACATGAGCTTTAACAGAAGCTACGATGAAGCTCTCTCCCTTGATTGCAATCAAATTGGCGTCTTATTTTTATAGGTTGTTGCTGACAGGTTGTAAACTTCCAAAATGTTGATTCTTCTCCTGTGGAATTTCAGGACACTGAGTGAGCAGATGGTTAATGAGACGACAAGTTACCCGCCTCTCATTGTACCTAATTATGTGGCCCTTGGTGCACACTTTTCTTATTGTTGCATTTCCAGAGCTGTGTGCACTTCAAGTCACCTGCAAACTGTTTAAAACCATTCACTGTGCCTGGTATCCCTTCCTTTTCCAGTCAAATGGCCTGACACCCCTGGGATGGGAACACCAGTAGGTGCAACACACGAGGCTGAGACTCAAATAAATCATTTTTAGGGGAATAATCAATTCAGGAAATATTTTATGAGACACGTGTGGTATGCAAAGCACCGTGCTATACACAATGAGAAAATGCAAGGTACTATTTTGCCAGCTAGAAGCAAATATTTTTGCAGAGGAGATAACTCCAATTAATTTAAATAATTGCTTTAATACGGGAGTCAGCAAATCTTTTCTGAGAAACATTTCAAGCTTTGCAGACACCAATAGTCTACCTGTGTTGTGGTAGCAGGCCGGTGGCCGAGGACAATATGCAGATGCAATTGGAGAGAAACAGGGAAGATTGCAGGTTGAGAGTCAGGGGGGGCCATGTAAGGCTGGTGGGGGGCGGAGGCAGGGACAATGCCCTTGAAGGGGAGGCGGGGAGGTATGGGCTTAGACAGGAGGTTCCTGGCTGACACAGAAGGGGAGGTGGTTGGAGACAGAGAGGGCATTTGCTAACCCGTTGAGAGTCCATGAAGACTCAGAGGCCCTGGGGACTCTGCTCAGGGCTGGGTTTTCTTGACTGCTTTTGAGTCCTGTTTTGAGGAAAGTGGGATCACCAGTGAATCTGTGAGTTTGGGCCCGCCTGCACCAGTGAGCTGTTTCTGGTCACCCTTGGCAGCCTGGCTTGGGGAGACCCCTGTCCCCCGGTGCTCTCTGGGTCTCCTCTGGGCAGGGGACACTGTCCTCATGTCATATGGTTGGACATGCAGGCCTTGCCCATGTTTATACGTGAAGAAATGGTAATTGAGGACAATGCTGTCCAGATGGTGGAGGTGGTGTGGCAGGTGTAATGAGTCCCCTCATCGCCAGCTGTGTGGATGTCAGTGGAAGCCCACGCTGGGGCCTCCGCTGCAGGGTCACCAGGCGTGGGGTGAATGCAGTAGCCAGGCTGGGGCTACCACAGATCATTTGGGTTATTCAGGCCAGACTTATGGGCACCTTCGTTTCTTTGTTTTTGGCGGACGATCCTTCTGCTTAACGGGAACACTTGAATGTGGTGTTTTTCTGGTCCATGAGTAGGCCCAGATCCTCTGACCTGGCCACCATTTTGGAGGAAGTGGCTTGAAACTGCTGACCTGGTCTGCCTTGCTTTGTTCCCCACATGGGGAAACAGTGACAGTGACCAGAACGAGCTGGTTTATGGTCACGTGCCAGCTCCGTGGGGGCAGTCTGCAGATGGCAGTGACCTGCATGGGGCACCGGCCTCTTAGCTCCTTCTTGGTTGTGTCTGTTCCCAAAAGGGGGCCTGTCATGCCACTCAGCCTCATGGGGATGTTTGGGGAAACCATGGCTTGCCAAAACCAAATTTATTTGAGGTGCTTGGATACGGAAAGCAAGAGAAAGAGTTATTTAAAAATCTCCTTTCTTGAGCAGCCATCACTTTCAACATGCAGAGTATTTATGGCATTTATTATTGTGGGAAAAGACTTTGATTATTAGGATTTAATTTTCATTAGCCTGCCGCGCTTTGTGCTGGTTTGGATGAAGGCACTTGTGTGCACATGTGGTCACTTCTGCAGCTGTCAGCATGGTCCTCAAATTGGGTTTTATCCGGAAGTGGCAGGGGACAGTGGATGGGTCTGGGAGATGGTTCCGACTTGCATTCCAGCAGCAGGGTAGGATTTCTATCCTAAGCGGCAGTTTCAAGGCCTGAATTTAAGATCTGGATATGGGTTTGCATTCCTAGGACTCCAGGGCAACCATCACAGTTGGTGGAGGTCCGGGCAGGGACCCACGAGCTTCAACCTTGACAGAGGTGAACGGACGCTGGACTCACTCCAGATCATGTGCGCATGTGTCCTGCTTCTATGAATTGCTAATTTACGACCTTCTTCTGAGAGATGCCACCTCAACTGCTGCAGCCTTGTTATTTAAATTAAGGGCAATTCAGACAGAGGGAGTGAGGTGAGCTCCTATGACCCGTTGCCCAGCCTCCTGGGCAGCAGAAATGCAGATCTGCTAACGACCCAAGGGTCAGCCTGAAGAGAAATCACTTAGCCTGGTTCAGAGGTGAGCGAGCAGAGAAATTGTGGAGAGAGATGTCTTAATAGTTCTAACAGTTGGGTTTGGGATCCCAGAGGACACACCAGAGGCATCACTGTAAAAGAAGTGGAATCAGAGTAGACAGTTCATGCTCCTGGAAGAGAAGCTGAGGGGACGAAAAGTATGTCCCTGGTCATTCCTCCTACATTTACTTTTTTTAAACAGTTTTCTTGAGATAGAATTAACGTTCCCTACAATTCACACAGGGGCTTCTAGTTCATGCAGGCATGTGAGAACAGCACACAGTCATCATTGGGAAGTTTCCATCATCCTGAAACAGTCTTCCACTTCCTTCCCCCCCCCCCACGTCTCTGGAGCCCCCACTGATCTTTTCCTGTGTCTAGGTTTCCCGTTTCTGGGTTTTCCTGTGAAGGGACCATACAGTTCGTGACCTTCGGAGACAGACTTCTTTACTCAGATAAGGTTTTCCAGGCTCACCCATGGTGGCAGGAACCAGCATTCCAGTCCTTTTCGTGGCTAAGTATCATTCCGCTGCGCAGATAATACCCCGTTGTGCTTACCATCCCTGCTGATGGACCCTGGGGATGTTGCCATCTCTGCGTTTGCTTGTGATGATCACACAGAAAGACCGGTCTGCACCATCCATTCTGGAATCCAAACCATTCTTTTTCTCACGTGAGAACTTCCTGGTGATTAAAGGGACAGTATTAGGTCAGACTAAGGGTCCAGCCAGTCTCGGGACTCTCCTGAGGTCTCGGGCCAGTAAGCAGGGATGGCCGTGCAGAGTCCAGGTGCCCCTGGAGGAGAGGAGGTCCCTGCACGCAGCCTCCTCTGCCCGTGTGCACTCGGCACGCAGGGTCTCCGTGTCGGGACATTCTGGTGAGTGTCCCTGGGCTCTGGGTTTATGGGTGGGGACTGTGGCTGGGCTGCGTTGAGCCCCCCGCCCACACCAGCCAGGAGCTCCAGTGTTAGGTCAGCTCCGACCTACCCCGGGACCCTCGCTCTCTCACCCGCAGGAGGGCTTCCTAGGTTCAGGCTGGGGCCACGTGTGCTGTCCACCTACCCCCACATGCCATCCCCTCCTGCCCCTGTGTGCTGTCCCATCCCCCAGTGGCCCATCCTGGTGCAGGCTCACCTCCCTGCTGCTGGCTGATGACTGGGCGGGTACCTGGTGTCCTCCAAGCCCCAGGTGGGTGGTCGGGGAGACAGAGGGCTTGCCCACTGCATCCAGGCGACCTGGCCTGCAGACAAGTGTCTGCTGCTTATTCCGAGGTCTAGCCACATCCCCGCCTGCCCCCTCCCAGCGGGGCATGGCAGGAGCTGTTGTACATGGGAGCCCACGTTCCCTGGAGGCTGCTTAATTCAGTCCCCGTTTGCACCTCTCCTGGCGCGCACGCTGGTTTCTCCCTCATTGGAGCTATTTTTGGGTCCTTTTCTGGAAGACGAGTCTTTCCCCGCAGGCAGCCTCTGACCATGCCAGATGGCTCTGTGGTGTTTTATTTTTCTGAGCACTTGCTATTTCTGGTTTTGTAGGTACTCAGTTAACCCAGAATTCTGATAAGGTGTTTAATATAGCCTTTGGACTCCTCTGGGCTGTTGGACTTCTAAAGTTACTCTTCGGCTTTTTGTCACCACTCGACTCTGGGGCCGAGTCAGGTAATTGGACGTTTCTCCGTTCCCTCCTCTGGGTGTCCTATCGCCCACGCCCGCCCTGCAGTGAGCAGGGCGGCAGCGTGGCCAGCTCTTGTGGAAGATTCCAGGGACGTGTGTTTGCTGATCCCCAGGCATGTGCTTTTTAAAAGCAGGAATCCTCGTATGTTAGCAGTGGACAGTAGACGTCTTTGGTCGTCTTGTTCAAAGCTACTCAGAGGCCAAGAGGGGTTGAGTGTTGCTCCAGGTCATGAGCTGGTTCTCTGAAATCCTGTCCACCCTCAGGGCATGTCAGGTGGCCTCTGGGGTGGTTATTCCCTGGGCCCATCACAGGCCACCTCTGAGGGAGTGGAGGCTGACCTCGGTCTGTGGGTGCCATCCCCCTGCCCTGTCCTGGCTCACCCTGAGGAAAGCCCTCCTTCCTGCCTTTGGGCAAAGACTCTGACTTGTTTCCGCAGAGTCCCACGGACAATGGGCTGGCCCAGGCTGGCAGCCTGAGCAGGAACACGTCCAGTGTGAGCTGCCCTATCGGTGGACCCTCAGGGCATGTGGGGTCAGCTCCCAGCAGGAGTGTGGCCCTGAGAAGGTCCCTTGGAGCCTCCTTCCAGACGTTGGGATGGTTACTTCCAGGACCCTTGGGAACTATGAGTGACACTGATGGCGTGGATTGCAAATAAAAAATAAAGTAGGACACACCCGCAACCTCGACCTGTGAGATCACAGCTACAGGGTCGTGTGTGTGGCGGTGAAATGTATGACTCCAGAGAATAAATCCTTAATAGTACAAGACAGTGGTTACTTGAACATCCGGCTGACAAGACTCAGAGCTAGGGGGTGGGCAGGGGCTGCCTCACAGAGTTGGGCCCTGTGTGCCCCCAGACTTTGTCAGCGTCTGGAGACAGCCTGGTGGTCCCAGCCCAGGACTTGCGGCCAGCCTCTGTGTGGGGAGCCGGGGGTGGGTCCAGGTGCTCGGCCAGGACACAGCGTCCCCGAGGGAGGCAGGGGCTGACATCTGTCTCTGCGGAGACTGTGGCGCCGCCCTGTCCAGGGCCCAGTGGGGTATTACATGTGGTCTCCATGTTTTCTTAGGGCAGTCCTGGGGGTGCTGCCGTTTCCAGTTTCCAGTTTGCTCATCCCAAACTCCAGATGAGCATCTGTAGAAGTGCCACTGTGGGTCTCCTGGAGTCAAGGGGTTAGGGTTTTGCAGGAGGATAGACCCTCACAGACCCCAAAGCCTCCTGCATCCTGTGAACTGTGGCAACAAGCCCCCATCCCCTGGACTGTCCTCATCCTTCTCACCCATCCTGGCTTTTCCTGGGTCTGCTCTGGCCCTGTGTCCTGACTGGTCAGGGGCTGCTGGAGGCCCTGGCCTGGCCTGGGTCTGCAGCCCAGATCCCAGACTTGCTGTCACGGTCACCAGGCACCCCTCTGCCCTGAGACGCTGACAGCTTCCTGGGTGAACCTGGTACTGGGGCTTCCCTGGCAAAGGGGGGCTCCTTCCAGCAAAGTGGGGGTCTGGGCTTCTCTGGTCAACACAGTGGGGCCAGCCTGCATCCCTGCCCTTGTCCGTCAGGGAGCCTGGGAAGGGAAGGTGAAGAGAGCAGGGGGTTGCCTACCCGGCAGACGCGCTGCCATCAGGAACACATCCCGCTTCCTGCGTGGGTGTGCAGACCAAGTGGCGGCCATGGAGCCCAAAGTGACAGACCCTTGGGAAGTGTCAGCCAGGACCCATGACCTCGTCACTGAGGACGGAGTCTGGTTCCTTGGCGCTTCTGTTCAGAAGTGTGGCTCCCATCGCGTGGCCAGCATGGTCCTCTTCCACGGGGTGCGGATGCGCCCGGACCCCAGACTTGCCCTCTGTGCCCACGAGGATGGGGCAGCTCGTCTGTCTCAGTTCCCGCCTGGAACCCCTGCAGTTTCTGTCTCACGAGGGTCCCTCTCATCCCCCTCCCTCCTTGAGTCTGGTTCTTTGATGGACTGCACGGTGGGACAGACCCTGCAGATCCTCCAGCAATGCCTGCGAGGCCCTCAAACATACACACATCGATGCTTGGGAGATGTTCTGAACGTGAGAATCAGAATATTATATAGAGTTCGAGAGAATGTCAGAGAATCGGAATATTCTACGTTGGAGAAAAAGTCAGAAGACCGATCACACGTGGCCAGGATCTCCTCCTTGCACCAACCCAAGTGCACAGGAGAGAAGACAAAAGGAAAGTCTGGGGCAGCTGGGGTCTTTATCACTTTTGTTCAAATTCAGTTCGTTTTGCACAATTGCTTTTCCTTCCAGTCTGTGTGTCCAAGATCTTGGATGAACGGTGAAACAAAACCTTGACCTTGTAGGCATGCCAGCTGAGCCAGCATCTTCACTCTTGTTCAGCCGCTCAGTCGTGTCCGACTGTTTGCGACCCCATGAACCGCAGCACGCCAGGCTTCCCTGTCCTTCACCATCTCTTGGAGCTTGCTCAAACTCCTGTCCATTGAGTCGGTAATGCCATCCAACCATCTCATCCTCTGCCACCCCTTTTTCCTCCCGCTGCCTTCACTCTCAGAACCAGAAAGAACTTCCTAACATTGTCAATGTCAGGTCAGCAGGGAACATGTGGTACATGTTTGGGTCTTGTCACTTGTTCCTTAAAATTCATTCTGTGGGTTTTGTTAAAACACAGTTCATTGGTTACTTTTCCTTGTAATGTGTCTCTGGTCACTCTGATCCAGACCAGGGCTCCTCAACACCATGGCTGCATCTCAGATGAGCAGGTGAACACCTTGCCTCCCCTTCCCCTGCAATGTCAGGTGCCAACCTCACTGTCCCAGAGAGGCTGTTGGGGGGTGGAGGGAACGTCTCCCCAGCCCTGCTCTCCAAGGCTGCAAACCTCTGATGACCCCAGGTCCCTTGTTGTGTAAGAACCTCGTTCTGTGTTTGTGGGTCGTTTGTGGGTGTTATTCTCTGAACCGGGCATGGGGGCCACAACAAAGGCTTTCTTACTTCCTAGGTAAATGATTTTGGAAGCGTGACTTTTAAATTACAGCAGCATATGTGATCGCCTAAGCTCACAGCAAGAATAGATTTGAGGAACTTCCCTCACATGTAGGGGGTCGGGGGTGTGGATGACAAGTCAGACCAGCTCCACCCAGGCTCCAAGGGCCACGTCTCCTGTCTGGGCCAGGGGTCTCCCCTTGTCCTCCCAGCAGCACCTCACCTGCGGAGGTGACACCTGTGTGA
Source organism: Cervus elaphus (assembly GCF_910594005.1). Classification (NCBI taxonomy): domain Eukaryota; kingdom Metazoa; phylum Chordata; class Mammalia; order Artiodactyla; family Cervidae; genus Cervus; species Cervus elaphus. Next base: position 60,232,288 of record NC_057825.1, read on the forward strand.
GCAGCACTCCTGGACCTCGGCTGACCTTCCTCCTGTCCTCATGTTTACCGTGGAAGCCAGCTGCAGGCTGTGGGCTGTGTGTTTACTTAGAAGCAAAGGCCATGTTTCTCTCAGCTCCCAGCAGTGCTGAGATGACCCTACTCACTTTCTGGAAAGCGTTTAGAGACCTGGTGGCAGTGGGACCCTCTGGGCGTCTCCTGGACTCTGAGGTCGCGGGGTACTTTGTGACTGAAGGTGTGAGGATGGAGGGCTGGCCTCTGCCCCCTGGATCCTGCTCAGCATCAGATGTTATTCTCCAGGCTCTGTGGGGCGTTGTTAAGCACAGACCTGACCCAGGGGCTCTGTGGTTACCACTCTGGCCCCGAGTTTGCCTTGGGTTAGGAAGGTCACCGGTGATTGGCCGAGCTCTGCCTCTGAGGCTGGGAGTTGTGCGTGAGCCCTTGGAGCTGGGGCAGGACCCTCCTGGATCATTCAGAGGGAAGGGTGGGGGCTGAGGTCCAAGTGTCCTGTCATATAATTACACCTTTGTCCTGCGGAGAGGGCTATTTATAGGGGCTTAGTTTTACGAACTATGGTTATTAGTTCTGCACCATGCTGGTGGATGGTAATCATTAGCGTAAGCCATGTATCTGATTAAATAAAGAATTTGTCTCGAATTTATGCCAATTTAAAGATGTCTCCTGTGCTCTCTTGTCTCTGGGGGAGGGGAGGCCTGTTGCTATGGAGACAGCAAAAGAAAGAGTGACAGCAAAAAGGCTCCACTTCAATTTTGAAAATATTGGTGACACAGATGATTATGTATGTAACGATGTTGTGCAGCAGACTTATCTTCCTTGGAAACGTATCTTGGAATTTCACGGTGAAACGGTGTTTCTGTGAGGAGCACGATGCTGTTTGTGTGTTGTTAGGATGTTGTCATGTGAACGATGAGGGTGTGATTATTCCTGGGGGTGGGCAGGATGGAGGGACAGCTGCTGTAGGAGGTGGTGTGTCACCCATAGAAACTGGAAATAAGGCAGGTCTCATAAGACTCACTGAGATTTGTCAGTGGCTAAATGTGAAACTATATCACACATTTTAGAGACCGATTTGACAAACCGACACATGCTGTTTCCTTCTGGCTTCACGTCTCGCTCAGGTTTGGAATCCCGTCTTCTGCCTGTGTGAATGGAGAACCCGCAAAACCCAGCACCAAGCTGGGATTCCAATGTGGTTTAAGACATGAGGGCACTTCAGTGTGGACCGGGTCAGCTCCACAGCTCAGTGAACGTTCACTGAATGCCTGTGCTGGACACTCAGGCTGTTTTTGCTGGGCCCATGCTCCAGGTTTAAGGTCCCAGGTACATGAAGTCACTGTCCCGGGGTGGGGGACTGCGCATCAACACAGTCACCAGTTCCAAGCCTGGGTTTTAACATCTTGGTTATTGATGCTGGAAGCACCTGTTAACAGGGATTTAGTAGGATTCACAGATGATGTTACATAGAGAGGAAATATGGCAGTAAGTGGTGAAGCCACATCTGGGAAAGCTGAAGGCCTGCCAGCCTGCAGAGGGCCAGGGGATGGGCCTTAGGAGATCGGAGGGCTGTCATGGCCCCTTCTGTGCCTCTGCCTGGAACCCTGAACCCTCTGGGCAGTGGGCTGGCTCCAGGGTCCAGGGAGCAGCTGAACCTGCGGGCACTTTGGAGGATTCCATGTTCAGTGAATGGGCTGGGCCAGTGGCCTGTAGCCCACTGGTCATGGTCCCAGGCTTCCTGGGAGAGGAGCCAGAGGACAAGCTTGATTTCCCGTGTGTCTCGTCCTCTGAAGAGCCACCCACATGCCTCTGCTGAGGACCTTGCAGGTGACCCTTCCCTGTGGCCAGGAGGTCGGGTCTTGCCTCTGATGCTGGTCCTGTAGGCCCCGTGCTGCCTCTACTGGGCGACACTGCTCGGCTGTTTCCAGGATGCAGGAGGGGGGAGTTGGAAGTCGCCCATGGGCACCTTCTTCTGAAGGGCGATGTTTAGGTCCACAGGGCACATGTCATGTGGGGTCATCTCAGAGCTGCAGGTGTGTTCTCGGCTCCTTCCTGGCCAGGGCCTAGAGGTCACAGGGCGTCTGAGCCAGTTCGCGTGCCTGTATCCCAGGGCTTGTTAACATCTCTGTTGCTGGCTACACACTTCGGCATGGCCATGAGGGAGTGATACCAACCAGTTAACCTCAGGCTGGGCATGTCAGCCTCCAGAGGGGGCTTGGTGGGTCTGGTCCAAGCCCAGCATTGGCTGGTGGGCCAGGGCTGCAGAGGTTAGGTCGCAGAGCTGGCGGCTGCACAGAGGCATGAGGAGGAGTCTGCCTGCCTGGGCTGTGTTGGCCCCAGCAGAGCAAGTGCTGCTGCCTCACCGCCTCCTCCATCCCCAAGCAGCTTCTCAGAGAGCCGAGTTAGCCCCAAGTGTAGAGGAAGGGGGCTCTAGGGACCAGCCGGGCACACTGTCTACTGACCATCAGCTCCATGAACTGGGGTTGGAAGCCATGCTCTGTGTGAAGGTGGACAGGCCCATGTAGCAGAGGAGAAAGCCAGGACCTCAAGAGAGAAGATGCCCTAAGCCCAGCCTCATGTCCAGTCCAGCTGGACCATCGAGATAACAAACAGCAGAGGTGAACTGTGAAGCCTGGGGGAGGGAAGCCAGGCTCTGATGTGGGGACTGCCTGAGCCTTGGCCCCAGACTTGCTGGGTGGGCAAAGTCACTCACCTACTGATTGTCTGATAGAACTCGATGTAAATGGAAATTGCAGGGGAATACAACTAGGCTTTACCATACTATGCAGCCATCACACCCTCGTCTGCAGAACCTTCTCATCTTCCCAAAGTGAAGCTTGGTCCCCATTAAACACTGGCTCCACCAGCCCCTGCCACCTATCTATTTCCTGTCTCTCCCATCTACTTCCTGCCCCCATCTACGTCCTGCCCCCATCTACTTCCTGTCCCCCTCTAGTTCCTGTCCCCCATCTACTTCCTCCCCCCATCTACTTCCTGCCCCCATCTACTTCCTGTCTCTATGGACTTGACACCTCTGGGGACCTCACAGTACTCGAATCACACAGCACTTTTCCTCCTGGATCCGGCTTATATTCCTGAGCATCATGTCCTCCAGGTTTAATGCTGTAGCAGGTGTCAGTCTCCTTCCTCTTCAAGATGAGCAACATTGCACAGCATGGATGGACCACATTCCATTTATCCATCATCTGCTGCTGGGTTGCTTTTGCAGACATTTTTGTAGACTATTCTGGGAACAGTCACTCAGTATAATTCTGGCTTTCCTTGGAGCTTTGATCATGTTTTATTCTTATTTTTAGTGTATGCCATGTCCTTGGAGAACCAGGAGGCCCTTTCTATAGACACAGACCTGGGGCTACATGTACCACACTGAGAGCCAGGTGGCCACTGGGCTCCCATGAAACTGTTACCTGATAGTCTGGGGTCACTGCCTGTCCTCCAGGGCTCCCTGGTCTTTACCTTAGTTGTTCTGCTGGTTTGTCCAGATGAAGGTTGATTGAGAGAGGGCGTTCTCCTCTCCTCTCACTGAGAGAGGACGTCACCTTGGCCTTCCCCAGACCTCAGGCATCTTTAGAATGTCCACCTCAGGGCAGTTTACTTTGCCTCCCATCATGAGTGTTTGGTGAACAGAATCAGAGCTCAGAACAGGAACAGAAACCTAAGCGGGACTGAAATGTACCAGTAGCTGGAGGAATCCCATATTCCAGGCTTTGGGGGTGGGGCTGTGTTTTAACCCAGAGTATCCATGGCAGTCAACACAGATGATCACCCCCGCTCTGTGCAGTGAATGCTGGTCTGGCCTGCGGGGGAGGGCAGGTGGGGCCCTTTTACTGGCCCATCCTGGGGCCAAGCCTCACCACTTGAAAACTTGAGCCCTCAAAGGCTGTCCATGCCTCTGGGCCAGGGCGGGGTTGAACCCGGAAGAGCTGGTGGGCGATGGTCGGGAAGCAAATGAAGCCTTGACTTTGTTTTTGGAAGAGAGCCAGAACCTTCAGCAAATAGGCCCAGACCTCTCAACCTGAGATGCCTCTCTGTGGAGCTGGGACCCCTCCTATCCCTGGATTTCTGATGCCACCAGTCTCATCAGAACCTGTACTTCTCACAGTGGCCAGGGCCCCTTCCAGGTGTGCTGTCCCTTCTCCTGGACGGCACCGCTGGGCTGGAACCATCCCTCCTTCACAGACAGAGGAGCTGAGCCCAGGGTGGCAGGGACCTTCCCCATTAAACTGGGTGCAGGGCGAACCCCAGAGGTGGACTAGGGCCAGGCTCAGACTCCAGGCCGAGGCTCCTCTCCTGACCCGCAGTGAGCAGGTGACAGAGCACCTATCTCGCTGAGTGCTGAGTACCAAGGAGGTGACGGGCCATGGGAAGGGCTCGACTCACTGTGGATGTCAGTCCAGATCTGGTCCCCACTGTCACCCATGACATTGTTGTCCCATCAGAGTTCTCAGAGCTGTCCCGTGTGCCCGATTCACCCTCAGGACACTCCTGTGGGTGGCTGAGGGGCTGGGAGGCAGCCCCGCCCTGGACATGACGAGGCAGGGGTCAAGGAGCTGGTGGCCAAGAGCAGGGCGTCCAGTGCTGACCCCTCACTGCCTGGCCTCCACTGTCGTGCCCTCCTGGCCTTTCTCACTGCCCCGCTGCCCGTCCCTGGCCATGTTTCTCAGCGTGTGACACACAGGACAGGGTGGGGACAGCTGTCAGTGGCGCAGTCATCCTTCTGGGTGGGCGGGGCCCCTGCTGACCTCTTCAGGCCCCATGAGTGTCACCTCGTTTCCCCCACCAGAGCCAGGTGCCTGCTGCCTTCTGTCCAGCGTGCAAGCTCCTGGACTCTGTCTCTTCCTTTCTTTTCTGATTTTATGCCCTTCATGGGGACTGTCCCTTCCTTCTTGGTCGGGGTGCTCTTTGGGGCTCAAGTCCTCATATAACTGACCTGGAGTTGAATAATTTCCAACTTGCCATCAACTGGCGTCCACCTGATTGGCTGCAGGGAGCCCCAGCCCCTCATCCCAAGCCCCACCTGTGGCGGGGGAGGAGGCACCATTGCCTGGAGCATCGAGGGTCTTGGCTGTCTCTAGAGTATCCCACACAGTCACTGCCAGACATTTTGATCACTATTTGGTATTGGTTCAGTATATTTTCCAAAGCATTTTAACTTCATAGTTTCCACTTCATTGTTACAAGTACAACATTTAAAAATTTCACCATCATTTAATAACAAACATCTTGATATCACAAGTAGATAGTGTAGCCATTTCTATTTAACAAAGTAACGGAAGTTCTAGCCAGAGAAATTAGGCATCCAAATTAAAAAGGAAGAAGTAATATTTTTATGTTTGCAGGTGACATGAGCTTATGATAGTAAACCAAAGAAGTACTTAGAAGTAATAAATGAATTCAAGAAGGTAGAAGAATATAAAATCAACACTCAGAATTCAGTTGTATTTCTGTACATTTGCAATGAGCAACCCAATGTGCTGTGTTTAGTCACTCAGTCCTGTCCTACTCTTTTCAACCCCATAGACTGTAGCCCACCAGACTCCTCTGTCCATGGGGTTCTATAGGCAAGAATACTGGAGTATGTTGTCGTGCTCCTCTCAACCCAAAAACAACCCAATAAGGAAATTTAAAAAACAATTCTACTCACCACAGCATCAAAAAGAGTAAAATAGGAATAGATTTAGCCAAGGCAGTAAAAGACTTGCACACTGAAAACTATAAAACATTTCTGAGACAAATAGATGGAAAGTCATTGCTTGTACATGGACTGGAAAACTTAATACTGCTAAGATGACAACGCTTCCCAAAGTGGTCCACGGATTCAACACCATCGCTATCAAAATCCCAATGGTATTTCTTTACAGAAATAGAACAAGCTGTCCAAAAGTTAGTGTGAACTCTCAAGAGGTCCTGAATAGCAAAAATCAGTCTTGGAAAAGAAGAACAAAATTGGAAGATTCACTCACAGATTTCAAAATATGTCACAAGGCTACAGAAGTGGAATCAGTGTGCTGGCCTGGGTAGAAACCACAGACCAATGGACTAGCATGGCAGTAAAATTGCACAAGTGTAGTTAATTGGTCTTCAACAAGACCATCCAGTGAGGAAATGGCAGTCCTCAACACATAGTGCTAGGAAAGCTGGATGTCCACACGCAGAAGAGTGGAGTGAGACCCTTACCTGATACCATATACAAAAGTTCGTCTTGGGAGACGGGCCTCTGTTATCTGAGAATGCTCAGGGGCCAGTTCTGTCCTGGGAGACAGGCCTGTGTTATCTGAGAATGCCCGGGGACTAGTTCTTTCCTGGGAGACAGGCATCTGTTATCCAAGGATGCTTGGGGACTAGTTCTGTCCTGGGAGACCAGTCTCTGTTATCCAAGGATGTTCAGGGACCAGTTCTGTCTTGGGAGATGGGCCTCTGTTATCTGAGGATGCTTGGGGACCAGTTCTGTCCTGGGAGATGGGCCTCTGTTATCCGAGGATGCTTGGGGACCAGTTCTGTCTTGGGAGACAGGCCTCTGTTATCTGAGGATGCTAGTTCTGTGTCCAGCCTGCCCTTTTAATTTTAGGATGTCTGTGCCTACAGCAGAAGGTTCCCACACTAGGAAGCACTGGGGCAGATGGGGGTGGGGGTAGTGGGGGCTATGAGCAAGAGCCTGGCTGTGGTTCCAGGGACGGAGAGGCTGCTCAGGTCGTCTGATCCCCGTCATGAGGGCACCATGAGGGCTGAGTGTGAGGCCCCATGCGTGGAGCAGGGGATGTTGCGGTGTGGACCTGGGATTATGGGACTGCATTTGAAAGGCCCTCCCCCAGGCTGTCATGTACTCACTCCAGACTGGGCAGTGCTGGATGAGGCCTCCTGCAGGGTCAGCCAGGCCCCAGGCGCAGAACATTGGGTGCAGAATAAGACAGGACCATCAGCAGAGGCCCCCTTGTAAGTGAATGATGCAGGACTTATCTCTGCTGGCCTCCACATCCACCCTTGCTGCAGCAGGTGTCAGAACCCCTACTTTTTAGAGCCAAGTCATGTTCCATTTTGTGTGCATACTACACAGTTTGTTCATCCATTACCTGTATCTATTTTTAGAGGAGACAGAATATCTCATTTTCATTCCTGAATCTCCTGGGAGTTCACTGGCGCATTGGCTTCCCTTTGGGGCCACTCAAGCGCATCTCAGGCAGGAAGCAAAGTCACTTGAGTAGGAGGTAGGCTGACTGTGCGAAGCTGTGCAGGGCAGGAGGGTGAACTCTGGTTACTGTGGGGAAGCCTCCAGAGACTGTGTAGAGGGCTTGGTGCAGTGGCTAGAGCCCTTACTCTTTGGTCACTTCCTTCCTTCTTCCTCCCGAAGTGGGTTGGTGGGCAGAGGCGGGGCAGACCCGATGCTGTTCTGACAGAACAAGAGCTCTGGGAAGAAGTCAGCCTCATGCCCCACCATGGCTCATGGACCTTTCTCTTCTCATGCCCACCAGGTCTCACTTATTTCCAAAGTTCAGGTCAAATTCTTTTTGCAGAAACACCTACAAGAGTAAATGTCAGTGTTGGTCCGTAGGTGCCTCCAGGCTCTACAGTTCTGCACTCAGTGATGTTCTGCTTCTCCACCCCCCAGGGGACCAGCCCCTTCCCTCTGCTCTGAGTCAACACACTGCAGAGGACACATCCTGGTTCTAACATTAGCCTCAGCAGGGATGTCATTAGTATTATCAGTCTGTTTCCAAGTTAGGGCTTCCCTGATAGCTCAGTTGGTAAAGAATCTGCCTGCAATGCAGGAGATGCTCGTTCAATTCCTGGGTTGGGAAGATTCCCTGGAGAAGGGATAGGCTACCCACTCCAATATTCTTGGGCTTCCCTTGTGGCTCAGCTGGTAAAGAATCCGCCTGCAATGTGAGAGACCTGGGTTCGATCCCTGGGTTGGTAAGATCCCCTGGAGAAGGGAAAGGCTACCCACTCCAGTATTCTGGCCTGGAGAATTCCATGGACTGTATAGTCCATGGGGTCACAAATAGTTGAACACAACTGAGTGATTTTCACTTTCACTTTTCCAAGTTAAACCTTACCATGCATCTATTGGGATGTATGTGCTGTGTTGACAACCTCTGTACTCATCTGTAGTGACCAGGGTTGTGGTTCTCAGGCTTTTGGCAAGAATACCATGAAGTGCACATTCTGTGGACAGCTAACGTAGGAAAACTTTAAAAATGTTAAACTCTTCCTTTATTGTGAGACATTAAGCACTAAAATGTGTTGCCCTCCAGGCAGGAGGTGAGTAGATAGTTTCTGAATTTATTTGATGACAAATGTCTCACAGAGCCAGTGTCCTTTGGAACCGAGTGTGGGAAATGCTGGGCTGGCAAGTACAGATGCTTGTTGGCACTCCTCCCAGTTATCTGCCGTGTCTGTGCAGGCCTGCAGGTGACACATCTCACCTGCCTTCGTTGGCCAGAACGAGCCCCCGGACCGCACCTGCCTTCCTGGGGTCCAGTCCAGGATGTGTACCTGGGGGGCAGCCACTGGTCACCCCCTGAGTCTGGAGGGGCTCTGCTCCTGTCCTGTGTCCCAGCCGCATTATCCCACTCATGTGCAGCTTGCCGCCACGGGATGTGGGTCTGGAAGCCATCCTGATGCCTTTGCCCCACCTCCTCCTCCTCGGAGGTGTTACTTTAAACCTAGAGTGAAGAGGTTCAGAGCAGGGCCCTTGGAGCCCAGCCGCCTGGATCTCCAAGCACTTTGTGGAGGAGGAGCTTTCTTCACGGCATGGCAGCCTGTAGGGGGAACACAGGAGTTCTGGGACGGGAGTGGCGGGGAACCAGGAACATGACTGTGGTTCCGCCTCCTTCCCCTTCCCTCCCCTCTACCACTCTCTGGGCCTCCAAGGCTGCAGTCTGAGACCCCCGTCCTCTCTGACCCTCCTCGGCCGCTGAGCTAGGTGAGTCTGTACTTTCACCTCAGTCCCTGCAGGGTGACAGGTATGGGGGCACCTGGCCGCCTGGTCACCTGGAGACTTGGGAACAGGTGAGAGGGCCCCCATGCTGGGTGAGGCGGGCGCTTCAGCCACTGCGGCTAGACTGGGATGGATGGGGAGAAGCAGGGGTCAGCCAGCTTGGGGTTGAGATCCAGGGGCCAGGCCACAGAAAAACCCTAGAGTCAGCGCCTGGAGCAAGTCTCCACCCAGAGAGGGAGGCAGTGCTGCCAAGGCCAACCTCGCACAGTGTTACAGACAAGTTGTTGTTGCTGTTTTTTAGTCCCTCAGTCATGTCTGACTCTTTGCAACCCCATGGACTATAGCCCACCAGGCTCCTCTGTTCATGGGATTCTCTAGGCAAGAATACTGGAGTGGGTTGCCATGCCTTCCTTCAGGGGATCTTCCCAACCCAGGTATCAAACCCATGTCTCTTATGTCTCCTGTATTGGGAGGCGGGTTCTTTACCACTGAGCCACCTGTGAAACTCTAAAGAGTCTTAACCACTGGACCACCAAGGAAACCCAGACAAGTTAGAAATCTCATTAAGGCAAGATATATACCAGGAGAGATATTTACAGAGTGTATTTCAAAAATGTTCTTAATCTGTGGAGAATTTGTTGAAAGCAGTTGTTTAAAACTACTGATTAAGTAAAACAGCAAAGAATATAAGTAAATTATTCATAACAGAGAAAATGACAATAGTGTTGGAAAACAGTTGATCTTGGTGGTCTGAAAACGTGGAGAAATGTGTGGTCTGAGTAATTAGAGAGGCATACATTTGCAAAAGTAGTAAAATGCTGTTCCTCAGCTGTCGAATTGATGAGGAATGTGAGAGAGTGCAGTCTGGAGGAGGTGATGGTGGTGATGGTCATCCTCAGGGACCCGCTCAGTGGGCTGAGAACCTTGAAGAACCGTGATGTGGGCTCCGTGGTCACCGCGGGGATCCACCACCAGAATACAAGCCTCAAAACACACAGAAGCCAAACACTATCTCCACAAAGGCTTCCTTTAGTGTTGTGAAAAGTAGCCAACAGGGGAGACCAGCTTCATGGTATTAATTAACAGCATGGGGATCACTAAAGTCTCCTATACACAGTGAGTCCAATGTTATGCATCCAACTTAGATTGATTTTTATTAAGACTAATTCAAAAGGCGAGTGTTGGTTCTTAAAAATAAGCAGGATACTACATGGCATATACATTGTTATAACTGTATTTTTTTTTTAAATCTTATGAACCTCTGCATGGAGAACAGAAGACAGCTGACAGGTAGATTATTAAGCCTTAAAGCAGATTTACCATTTCTGTGTGTCATGATTTTGTTATGTATTCACCTGATCATGATGAGATAAAACTGAGTCTTTAAGCCTGTGACTGACGACGCTGCAGCTGAGTATCCAGACTGTGTGGCTTCCCCTGGAGCTTCATGTGGTGATGGCGGAGAAGCTCTCTGCCACTGCTGCTTCTGCCTCTCAGGTCAACCTCCCAGACAGACAGCCTCCCCAGAGAGAGGGCCTCCCCAGACAGACAGCCTCCCAAACAGACAGCCTCCCAGGTAGATATCTCCCCAGACAGATGGCCTTCCCAGGCAGACAGCCTCCCCAGGTAGACAGCCTCCCCAAGTAGACAGCCTCCCCAGGTAGACAGCCTCCCCAGGTAGACAGCTTCCTCAGGTAGACAGCCTCCCCAAGTAGACAGCCTCCCCAAGTAGACAGCCTCCCCAGGTAGACAGCTTCCTCAGGTAGACAGCCTCCCCAAGTAGACAGCCTCCCCAGGTAGACAGCTTCCTCAGGTAGACAACCTCCCCTGATAGACAGCTTCCTCAGGTAGACAGCCTCCCCAGGTAGACAGCTTCCTTAGGTAGACAACCTCCCCAGGTAGACAGCCTCTTCAGGTAGATAGCCTCCTCAGGTAGACAGCCTCCCCAGGTAGACAGCTTCCTCAGGTAGACAGCCTCTTCAGGTAGATAGCCTCCTCAGGTAGACAGCTTCCTCAGGTAGACAGCCTCCCCAGGTAGACAGCTTCCCCAGGTAGACAGCCTCTTCAGGTAGATAGCCTCCTCAGGTAGACAGCTTCCTCAGGCAGACAGCCTCCCCAGGTAGACAGCCTCCCCAAGTAGACAGCCTCCCCAGGTAGACAGCTTCCTTGGGTAGACAGCCTCCCCAGGTAGACAGCTTCCTCAGGTAGACAACCTCCCCAGGTAGAGAGCCTCCCAGGCAGGTAGCCTGCACATAGTATTTCATGTGAGGACAGTGCTGTCAGGTGGAACTACCTTCCACGCCTCCACCCCTAAGCTGCTCACACTCCCCTGTGCCCTCCTCACTATAACCCCCGGCTTTTCTCTCCTCCCTGAGGCAAATCCCCCCTGGACTCTGGAGGCTCTGCGTCTGTGGGAACCCATCCCTCTCTGGCTCCTTTCCTCCAGGGAGTTCTTTCCCAGCTCTGCTTCCAGCCACAACTTGGTCCCCCACACCTACTCTTCACTTTCCTTTCACCCAGAGGACTATATTGAGCATCAGAAGAAGAATTACTAAAATATATGTTTAAAATCAGGCTTCCCTGCTGGCTCAGTTGGTAAAGAATCCACCTGCAATGCGGGAGGCCTGGGTTCGATCCCTGGGTTTGGAAGATTCCCTGGAGAAGGGAAAGGCTACCCACTCTAGTATTCTGGTCTGGAGAATTCCATGGACTGTATAGTCCATGGGGTTGCAAAGAGTTGGACACAACTGAGTGACTTTCACTTTCATGTTTAAAATCAGGGACCTCAGTAATATACTCTAAGAGTGAGAGGCCTCATTGTCTAATAAATTAACCAAAATCAGATAATGGTCAATGAGGACGAAGAGAATGAGGCAAGTTTTTGTTTCCACAAGTTGAAAAGCAACTTGTTTACATCTGCAGAAAATACACAGCAGCTTTGGTCTGGCAATTTTAGCCCGAGAATCTAACAGGAAAGAGAGAAAAGGACAGTGATTCATCCTTGAAGAAGTTCATCCCAGGGCTGCCCTGGTGGCTCAGTGGTAAGGCACCCACCTGTCATGCAGGGGACACGGGATCGATTCCTGATCCAGGAAGATCCCACATGCCGAGGAGCATCTGAGCCTGTGGGCCACAACTACTGAGCCTGTGCCATAGAGCTCATGCTCCACAGCAAGAGAAGCCGCTGCAACGAGAAGCCCGCGCACAGCAGCAAAGACCCAGTGAAGCCAAATATAAATAAATACGAAGATCCTCCCGACATTGAGGCCATTATAAAGAGTGGAAGGATACTGGAACAATTTAAGTGAAAAAAAGGATACAAAGTTCTTTGTGTGGTGGGACACTCCCCTGTTTTCAATGCCTTACATGTATGTATTTGGGGAGAAGACTGGAAAGAATATTTGCGGAGTGTCTTTTTTTTTTTTAATTGAAAAATATTTTAAGGATTCCACCCATCTGGTTAATTAACACATCCACCTTATCACACTTTTTTTATCTTTTTTCTTTTTCTGCTGAGAACATTGAAGTTCTGTCCTCTTAGCAAATTTCAGTTATACAGCACAGAGTTGTCACCTGTAGTCACCAGATTTTATATCAAAGTCTCAGACCTTGTTGATCTTTTACCAGCCTCTCCCTGTTCCCCACTCCCAGCCCCTGGGAGGGAAGGGGCAGAGATGGGGAAGGGGAAGGGGGAGGGGAGTGGAAATGGAGTTGTTCAGTTGCTCAGCCATGTCTGACTTTTTGCGACTCCATGAACTGTAGAACGCCAGGCTCCCCTGTCCTTCACTATCTCTTGGAGTTTACTCAAACTCATATCCATTGAGTCAATGATGCCATCCAACCATGTGTTGCCCCCTCCTCCTTTTGCCTTCAAACTTTCCCAGCATCAGGGTTTTTTCCAGTGAGTCTGCTCTTCGCATCAGGTGGCCAAAGTATTAGAGCTTCAGCTTCAGCACTAGTCTTTCCAATGAATATTCAGGATTGATTTCCTATAGGGTTGACTGTTTGGCTCTCCTTGCTGTCCAAGGGACTGTCAAGGCTGTGAGCATGCAGTTCCCTCCTGCTCCCCACTTTTCAGCCCAATTCTTATTCCCAAGAAGCTAATTTAAATGTCATCTCAAGTTCCAACAATGAATTAATTGTCCTTCTGGATGCCCGCAGCACTTTGCTTACGACTTTTCATGTGACAATTTTGTTATTCCCTGTGTTTTGTTTGTTTTGCTTCAGGCTTGTGAGATCTTAGTTCCCTGACCAGGGATTGAATCTGGGTCCTCGGCAGGGAGAGCTCCAAGTCCTAACCAGTGGGCTGCTGGGGAATCCTTTACTATTCCTCATGTGGTAGACAGTGCCTGGCTATATCTCCTTCCTGGACTACAGACTACCTGAGGTCTGTGTCTGTGTCTTCTCCATCTCGCATCATCCCTCTGAAGCCTGGCCAGTCACAGTTCAGTGAGGAATGCTGGATGGGTGAGTGGACAAATGTGGATAAATGAGTGCTGGATGGCTGAGCCGGTGCACGAGAGCATGGGTGGGAACCTCAGGATGGTCAGACAGTCGGGACCGGGCACGGATGCAGCATATCTGCCACAAGATGCGCCTTGGTACCTCTGCCCCACTCCCGCTGCCAGCAGTGATAGTCAGATCTGTGGTGGGTAATTGTAGGAACATTACTTTCTATTCTGTTGGTCCTGGGTTCCCTGTAATTCTGATGGAAACTATGGTTTCCTTGAACTGAAAATTAAGTAAATCCTCCTTCGCTGTGGTTCTGTTTTCCTTGTACTGTTTTGAAGGGTGTGCTGTTTACAGACTGAAAAACAGTGGATTCTAATCTGAGCTGGAGATGAGGAGTGTAAGGGCAGTGTGAGATGTTTGAGAAGCACACATGACCACAATGATAAAGTCACATGAAAGCTTTCTCCAGAAAATGTGCACTTGGCATTTTAGGACCACCTTGGCAGGGTAACCCTTCAGACCACAGGCAGTATTAAGAAAATAAACACCGTGTTAAGTCTTTAGGCAAGTCTATCAGTACTGGTCTTCACCCGTGAATGCAATTCTATCTTCCTGATATGCTGGAAATACCCACAGACAAATGTCAAGTGTGAGACTGGACACTGAATTTATAGGGCCCTACACTGTGTGGAAGTGTTTTTTAAGAGGAGAGCAGTTTGACCTGATGCTTGTTTTAGGGATAAGCCAGCAGAGTCAGGGACCCCAGGAATGTCGTTGCCAGAATCCCTTTCAGGCAGGGATACGGAGGGCACCCAGGAATGTCCTTGTTGGCAGCCCCTGGGTCTCAACCTCTAGAAACCAGTCAGAGGCACAAGGAGCCTCCGTTCTCAGGCCTCGAAGCCAGCTGTGGCCCTGGACAGCCTTATGGGGGCTGCGAGCAGAAGCCACATGTTTTCCACACTGCAGTCCGCTGCTGCAGCCCAGCTGGTGTGGGCTGGATACCAGGTCAGAGCCGAGGCGAGGCGGTGGATGGGAGGCCTCCTCCCAACAGGCCCTGAGCCTCCAAGGAGGGGAGCATCGTTCTCGCTGAATGCCAGCTGATGGTGACCCCGTACATGATCTGCAGACATGACCCATGACCTGTCCTGCCTGCTCTCAGCACGGTGGGGGGCTGGCTCCCAGAGCTCCATCGCCAGGCCAGGCTGCGAGTTCCAGGCTCCTTCCTGTAAAAGACCCTGCCATCCTGAGGTCCGAGCATCTGTGCTCAAAGGTTTTCAGACAGAGAGGTGAGCAGAGCTGCTGTTGTCAGAGTGAGGCCCCTGCCTTCGGTCACCCGCTCTGTCCCCAGCTCACACCAGCGTCGGCTGCCACTGTAGCCGGACCCCCTCTTGGTGCTCAGATGGAGCTTTTATTTCTTTGTGGCAATTTTAGTCTGGACACTCAGACCCTCAGAGTCTAGAGAACAGACTTGGACATCAGTTCCTCCTTTTCAAGGGTCCACTGGTGATGAAGCCTGGTTAATTTCTGTTTTTCTTGAACTGCTGCTGCTGCTGCTAAGTCGCTTTAGTCGTGTCCGACTCTGTGCGACCCCGTAGACGGCAGCCCACCAGGCTCCTGTGTCCCTGGGATTCTCCAGGCAAGAATACTAGCTACCCCTTGTAGGGAGACAAGTTTAAGGCTGTCTATAAAATATCTTCATGGATTTCTCATGATTGTTGCTCATTCCTTGAACTGAACCCAGTTTCACTAAGATTTTCCTTTGAAGTTGGCCAGCACGGTGTACTAAGCAATTCAGGAAGTTCATCGTAAATCTTCATTTTTGCCGTGATTCCTCAAACTTCAGATTTTCCAATTAAAGTTGCCTTGGGGGATTCTTAGTTCTTTTATGGATTTTGTAAACTTCCGGAGGCCGAGGACGCTTGGACATGGAATCTTGGGCTCTGACCCAGGCCTGGCATTATTCCCAGAATCAGGAAATCCTTTGTGGGAGCAAAACCATGTGCCCCTGTAACGAAATGTGCTGATTCACAAAGCAGCTCACTTGCAAAAAAGCCGTGTGTGAGCAAGTTCTGAAATCAGGACACCTGGGTTCAAGCCTCAGTCATGATGAGGTCATCTGAGACTGTGATGATGTCACCTAAGATGTGATGACATCACCTGGTGTGGTGGTATCATCTGGAACTGTGATGATATCACTGGAGACTAATGATGTTACGGGGACTGTGATGACAGCACCAGGAATGTGTTGACATCATCTGGGAGTGTGATGATGTCACCTGGGATGTGATGACATCACTTGGATATGGTGGGATCATCTGGGACTGTGATGGCATCACTGGAGACTAATGATGTCATCAGGCACTGCAATGACATCACCAGGGTTGTGTGACATCACATGAGACTGATGATACCACCTAGGATGTGATGACATCACCTGGGATGTGATGATGTCACCTGGTACTGGTTCCTGCTGGGTCCTGTGACAAGCACTCAGTCTCTTCTGGGTGTGGATATGGTGGATCCCAGACTTACCTAGCCACTGCATCTATTTCCCAATTCCTGACCCCCTGGTAGAAGAGTGGCACTAGGGTCTGCAGATTGTCTTGACCATGGCTGTGGATAAGTGAGTGCATCTCTGTGTGTCACTTTTGAGGTGCTCTGCCCAGGAGTCTCTGAGAACCCCCTTCCCAGGGGCTTCCCCCCAACCTGCGGAGCTTCTCCCCTGACCCTGTATGAGCCCAGAAGCCTGAGCTGTTGGGACCACAAGGTTGGACTTGTCCAGTGTCTGCCTGCACTGCTTTCTCCCAGGGTGACCCTGCAGGGCGCTTGCCCAGCCAGGATGCTGCACCCACCCCCTGCTGCTGGTCATGGGGCTGCTCCACGCTGATGCAGTTCCTGACCTGCCCGCATACCCGGGAGCCCCGTCGAGGGCATCCCCACACCCCGTGGCTGGTGGCCCCTTGTGACATTGCTCCCTTTTGACACCAGCCCATCAGTCTCTGGCCCTGAGCTCTCTGCCCAAAAGATGAGGCTCCAAGAGGGACTCCAGGAGCCAGACATCCCCACGCGCAACCCGGGGAAGGCAAGGAACCTGAATCCCAGTCTTGTGAGAAAAGGAAACTAACAGTTGGGGCAGCCGTCTTAACTGCAGTTGCTTTTGCAGACTCCACTTGGTGTTCCAGTAGGGCCTGGAGGCCAGAGGCCACCTGAGTTCTTAGCGTGTTGGGGCAACGAGCACATGGGGGGTAGTCCCTCAGCCCAGCTCAGGAAGGAGGCTTTTAACATGAATACTCCGACTCCCGAAAATAGGATGAAGCCAGACATAAGGGTTCCCTACAAAGAAGCCCCATCTCGTTGACCCCAGAAGCCTCCCATCTGTGGAGGGTGGGCCTGCACTGCTGACCGCTTGCTGCGAGTTTTGCAGGGAAGGCGCCATCCCCAGAGGAGACGTCCTTAAGCCCTTGGTGCCGACTTCCTCCTCGCCATCCCAGAGCCTCACGGGTGATGGAGGACACAGCGAGGCGGCCAGTGATCGGAGAGCTATTCCGTGCTCGGCAGCTCCCGAGACGCTTTCTGGGCGCATGCGGGACAGCAGATGGCAGGGCCGTCTGCAGAGCCCACACCCATGTGGCCAGATTGACAAGCTTGTCGTGGGCTTGTTGAGGACATAAAGGAATCATCTGGCCACGTATGAAACTGGCGTTGTGTTGTCACTAACATTCGGTCGTCAACTGTTCTTGGAATAGGTGTTAAATTGTAACCGAGGAGCTGGCATTATCAAGATGAAATGGGAGTTTTCCAAGCTGTCAAATGAAAAGAAATCCTGCCTACCCTTCTCTCATCCTCTGTCTGTCCCCGGGAACAAGGCCCTTCCCTGCTGCCCACGACTTGGCATGTGGCTCCACGCCGCCTGGTGATGACGCACTGTCACCGCCCAGGCTTATTATTTACTCTCAACTAGAGCAGATCTCAGATCCTTTGCTTCTATACAAAAGAACCTTAAAACCACCATTTCAGGGAGTTACTGGACTGAGAGCTGGGTGTATCATTCCGTAGAGTGTGGTTGTTTGTATATAAATTCGCCATCTAGATGATGTGTGTCAGCTGAACCTTGGCTGTGGTGGAAATGGGTGCAGAACTCAGTAACCATGGTGACCATTGGGCAGCGCGGGGATGTGCCCAGTACGCAGGTGTCTGTGTGTTTAGTTTTGAAACATCCTGGAAGCTATGCAGATTTCCATCCCATGGCCTCATGTGACAACACACGTGATGACAAGTGGCGGGTGCTTGACACTAAAAGCGTGTGCTGGGGGCGGGGAGGGGGGGAAATGCAGTCAGGAAATGATGGCTTGGGGGTTTTAGCCCCAAACTGGGTGACAGTGATATCTTAAAAAGGAACCCCGAGAAACCAGTTAGCACTCTCAGACCTCAGTTTGCTCGTCCAGCATGTGGTGGGTCGAGCTGGGTGACCACTGAGCTGCCCTCCAGACCAGCCAAGGGCTGGATCCAAGGCTTTTTGACCTGGGTCTGGCTTCTCACTGTGAGGTGCTCACTGTGTGCTGGGGGGCTTGTTAAAGTACAGAATCTGACTCTGAGATCCATGGACGTAGATGCCGTGGCTGCTGGGTCCTTCCTCATCTGTAAATTGTTGGAGTTCCTCTTGTTGTTTTTCCCTCAGCAGCAAAGAGACATAAAGATGCAGAGCAAAACCGGATGCATCGTACCAGCCACTCGATCAACATTTATTAGTTAACTGATGGGAAAAGAAGTGGGGGTATCCAGGCCTGCAACACTCAGAGTTCCCCCAGGCACACACTTGGGCATGTGCACACGTGAGCACACCCCTGCACACACGTGCACACATGCACACCCCAGGTCCCTGCTGGGAGCCCCAAGGCCCAGGTCTCCCCACCTTACCCTCCAACACAGCCTCTGTCTTCTCAGTGTCTCCTTTATGAGCACCCCCCATGACTCGTCACTTTCCGCATCAGTTCAGCCCAGACTCCTCCTTGTAGCTGCCTAGCTCCTTGTCCCTGATAGCCTCCCTGACCCTGGGAGCCCAGCCACGCCCACTGCTCTGCTCACGCACCCTCCCTGGCTTCAGGTCCTGCAAACCCAACGCTCCATCTTGAGCTTCTAACAGCTCACCTGGTTTAGGGCTTAAATATTACCTTTATTCTTTCTGTGTATGTTTTCTGCCTCTTTGGCCAGATGGTGAACTTGCTGAGACAGGTGGCTGTGCATGTGGCTACTTATCTTGTTGCCATTTCCCATGTCCCCGGGGTGGCTGGCAGGGTACTGGGTGCAGAATGCTGGGTGCAGAGTGTGGGCACACAGTGCTGGGTGCAGAGTACTAGGTACACAGTGCTAGGTGCAGAGTGCTGGGTATAGTGTTGGGTGCAGAGTGTGGGTGCATAGTGTTGGGTGCACAGTAGGTGATGACCTGACATTATCTCCTGGGCTCATCTAGTGCCTGTGAAGCCCATGGCCTCCTGACCTGGGAGGTGGCCAGGACCATTCCTGATGGTTGGATGGAGTCTGGTTTGAGCCTCTTGTTCTCCTGAATCTGGGCTAGGGGGGTGCTCCATTGAACATGAGCCTTTGAAGATGCTGTCAAGATGATGTGGAGAATTGCCAGGAAAGCAGCAACAGAAGGCTGTCAGGAGAGAAAAGAAGCTGAGAAATTTCTGGGTTTGCATTATGCTTGAGGGGTAGGGAGGCTGTTCTGAGTTTCAGTGTTCTATGTGCAGCTGCCTCCACAGGCTTTGGTTGCATGAGGCCCATGTGCCTGAAGGCAAGTGGGGCGTGTTCACTCCAGATGGGAGGGCTTCTCCGCTGTGGGAGTTGGGGGTGGGGGCTCAGGTCAAGGGGGCCTGGGGGCCTCTCATCCTGTGATGCTCATGGAGGACATGCTGCTAAGCCTAGGCGGACCTGCATGGTGGGGAGGTGAGCCCCCCACTCCCAGTGGCTGCCTATTCAGGGCATCCGCGGCTCCAGAGCCGGCACCCAGCTCAGCAGTGGCACCCATTTCCAGTGACTTTCATGTCTCAGTTCCACAGAGGAACCACCAAAAGCTGAGCCGTATTTGATGTCTTTTCAGTCTGAAAGTACTATGTATTTTTAAATGTTTGCATCTAATTAGAAGCATTATTTATGCTCACTACAGAAAATGTAGGATGTGTAAATGTATGAAAGTACTGTTTAAAGAAGGAAATAGAACTTGCCCTTCCCCTAATGCAGAGTGAACCTCGTTGAGCCTTTGTTGTTCTGCACACGTGTTTGTTTCCAAACATGATCAGTCACGTTTGTGTGCTGGGCTCTCCACTTCATCCTTTGTTTAGAATATTTTCACTTTTTTAGAATGTTTTAAAGGCAGGATATTTAACGACTGTGAAACAGATCATTGCCGATATTTCCCTACATTGTGGAACAAGTCTCCTGTTAGACACCTGGGCTTGGTCCCATTCTTCTCTATGTTAAATAATACTTTATCTCATTGCTTCTAGTTGTATTTTTCCTCACTTCTAGTTTGGACTTTTTTCTCTTCCCTTCTGTCACTTTTCTAGCCACACATGCTGTCTGGCAGGACCTGTTTTGGTGAGGGCACGACAGGGCGCCCACCTGCCTGGCTGGGCCGGGACCACAGACTGGTCAGGGTTTGAGTCCACTCCACAGTGACCCAGGAGGGCAGGTGGGGGGGAGCCGGGGGGCAGAACTCCCGGAAGTGGCGCCAAACCTGCCATGCCCACGGTTTGTGTGGCCTCTGGGTTGATCTGGTGGGATTGGCGAGGAAAACCCTCTTTGGGAAACACCCAGCACTGCAGCAGAGACTTGCAGATCCTCACAGCTAACTGGAGTCTACTCTTTCCTGCCAGCATGCATCACAGCCTGCAGGTCTGGACCATGTCCCCCTACATGGAGTCAGAGGCCACCACAGCTGAGGCCACCACAGCTGAGCACATGGGCCCTGGCCCTGCTTCTCCTGGTCTGAGTACTCATAGCATCACCAGCTCAGGCCAAGGACAGAAACCCGAGGGCTTGATCTCCTCACGCACACGCCATCTGCACACCTAGCCCACTGACCCGTAGAGGATGGAAGGCAGGGAGCCTGTGCCAACCCAGGAGCCCTTTCCTCCAATGAGCCCAGTTTCCCAGGCTCCGTTATCCTGGGCTGTGTGCTATCAGAGTGGGACTGAGTTTCAACAAAAAGGAAGCGTCCTGTCTTAGCATCCCTGCTTTGCCACTGCCATCCTGAAATCCCTCTCCAGTATCCCTGGGGACAGAGCCCTCCCTGCCCAGGTCTGGGTAGGGTGTGCGGGTTTATTTTCAGTCCAGAGTCCTGTTCCTTGACACAACACAGCTTTGCTGCTCTGTGCTCTGTGGAGCTGGGTGTCCCGTGCCCACACTCCAGCCTAGCCCAGTGGCTGGGGGAGTCACAGCCTTCTTGTCTTGCTGTTTGTTGAGGGTGTGGCGGTTCTGGTCTGCAGTTGTTGTGTGCCCCTCCCCCACCCAGGAGACAGGTCACTCCAGCCAGAATCCTTTCTCCCATCAGGGATGTAGGTGCGGCTCTTTGGAGCCTTGGCAGTGCATCCCCTGCAGATAGATGGGTGCTCTGTAGGAGGAGTTTGGTTAGCACACACCTTTGCATTCCTTTGTCCAATCAGCAAACGTCTGAGCACCTCCCTAGTCCTGCGGGGAGGCCCACCTGGAGGAGGCGCTGGCTGAACTAGGCCTCAGCCGAACCCCAACATGGAGCCCACAGGTGGGGTGCCCAGAAGAGGGGCCTCACAGGCGATGAGGAGGATTTAGTGGTGGGGAGGGGAGGAGCTGTTGCCTCAACTGTTACAACGCTTTGGCTGAGTCAGGACACATGAGGCCTGGAGCCGCCCAGGGTCTGACCACTCGCCACGTCTACGTCACCTGCTCCCTGGTGCCCACTGCATGCCTAGCGCTGGGCCCCGAGTGAACAGCTGAGAGGAACAAGTCAGTTTCTGCCCTCAAGGAGCTCTGGTCCACGCAGGAGAGACAGCTGGGATGTTAAGCTGCCCAGATACACGTCCGCAGTGGGGGCATCAGGGGTGGAGTCTTGGGGGGTCAGGGTGTGGCTCCGACATGCCAAGTCCCCAGGAGGAGTCACTCCTGATGTCATGTTAGTATTATTATTTCAAGTGCTGTAAATCTTAGGAAAGACTGCCTTCTGCCTGCCTTCTTGGAGAATCCTTTGTAAAACAGTTGAAAGGAAGCCCACAACAGAGGGGAGGGGGGCGAAGAGGTGAGGCTCTGCCACCTGGTGACCAGAGCTGACCGGCCCCTGGGGAGGAACCCCGAGCCTGCCCTTACCAGCACCTGGCCTCCTGAGCTGACCCTCAGGCATTCTCCAGGATGGAGAGGCACCATCCTAACCTGTTCCTTAGGGAGGACCCGGGGTGGGGGACACCCAGTGCTGGGCTGGGAGCTTCTGTGGGTTCGGGGACATGGAAACCCTGACTTTAGGGCACCTGCACTTGGCAAATCTGAAACCGGTTCTGCCTGGAATAGTCTCACAATCAGAGGGACATGACGTACAAAAGAACCCCCTGCAAGGCTCTTTGCTCTGTTGTCAGCACCGGATGGAGGATGTGGTTGTGGTACGGGCTCATTTATTTATTGATTAAAATGCTTACAAAGCCCCACGTGTACAGCCAGGCTGAACATTCAATTAAAAGCCTGCAAAGAAGATTCAGAACTGCTGGGTGACGAGCAGGCCGTGCAGAGCAGCTCCAGGAGGGGAGGACTCAGAGCCAGCAGGGCCCCCCCTGCCCCGCAACAGTTTGGACTCGGAGCACCGTGGCCCACAGTGCAGCCGCTGAGCGGGCAGGGAGGCAGGGAACCTCACCCGGGGTGGAGGACAGGGACGAGCTTGGCGGTGGGCGTGAGGGCAAGTGTCTCCAGCCGGGGGCTGGCCACCCCAAGGCCTCCTTAGGGAAGGACTTGGATGAGGCCCTGGTGCCAGCGTCTGGTCTCCACGTGGACAGCTCAGGGTGGCAGGTCCGCGTGCCTCAGGAGCTCCTTCTCCTCCATCCGGCCCCTCCTTCCCTCTGCCTGCAGGGAGTGGACGCCAGCAGGACCGGCCCCCGGCTCAACCTGGTGCCCACTGCCCCCCACCTTCCTGATAAATCAGAACAAGAGCTCTGGCTCTGGCCCCATCCCCTTGGGGATGCTGGTGGCCTGCTAGCCCTGTGCGTGGGGCACCCGGGTCCCCGAGTTCTCAGGGACTGACAGCTACTGCCTCCATTCTTGTGAGCCAGCCGGTCTGCTCGAGACCTGAACTTGTCTAAAGCCTGTAGACAGCTAAGCGGTCACGTGTTTTCCTGGCTCTGCAGACGTGAGGGCTTAAAGGGTGGCCTGGGCCCCAAGTGGAGGCTGAGGGGGTTCTGAAGGAGAAGGGCTGGGCCTGGACTGAGCTGGAGAGGATGGATGGGGAGTGGGTGCTCTGCACCGAGATCCACAGGAAGTGAGGGGATGAGTGAAGAGGGGTCTGGTCCCCAGGCAGAAAACGCCAGTGGAGGAGGGCGGACAAGAGCTCTGGCGGCTGCAGTAGAGCCGCGTGGTCCCACATGTGCTTCAGACCCCGGGGTCTGCGCTTGGCTCCAGACACTGTGATCTGGGCATACAGGTCTCTGCAGTGTGCTTGTGGCTTGTATACGGGAGGCTGTGTCTTTCTCGACTCTGTATAACCAGCGTGAGGTCTTTATTTCTCTCTTACCGTGACTTGAGACAGAAAAGTATCCACACCTGGCGTCCTGCCCACCAGTGACACTGGTGTTTAGCTCCCATTGCTCAGATATGCCTGTTGGGAAAGCGAATGTACAAAAGAAACTTTTCACAGACTGAACTTTCCTTTGGCAAACTGCCCTCATCCCCAAATCCAGCATCACACATGCCATCTGAGACCTATTACTGTAGCATCTTCAGGGACACCCAGTGGGGTCGGGGGTCAGGGGTCAAGGTTGATGCCAATTCTCTGCCCAGAGCCCCCTCTTCTGTGCAGCAGCACTTGAAACAGGGGTGTTTTCCCTTCAGTTTGGCTCTTCCTGGGGTCATGGATGGTTGAGGGGTGACTTGGGACCCAGTCAGAGGGGGATCTCTGGAAGCTCCCTCTGACTGGTGGAGCCGAAAGGAGCTTGTGTTTGTCTTTCCTGGCTTCACTTTGGGAGCAGCCCTGACTTCGCATGATGAGCAGGTCACACTGAGAATGACCCTCCGTCATTCTGTGCACCTGTCCTGTTCTGTACCTGTGCCCCGATGTCATTTCCTCATTTTCTGCCCAGTTATTATATTCTAATAATCAGAGGGACAGGAAATGCAGAAGAACCCCCTCGCAAGGCTTTCTTTGCTCACGGTCTGCTCTGTTGTCAGCACCGGATGGAGGATGTAGCCATGGTGCGGGCCAACATGGAGCCCCTAGCGGTGGATAGAGTCACACAGACCCTGGAGCTGATGTTTCTGTAAACCTCAGCCATGCTTGTTCATCGTGGTGCATCCAGGCTAGAAGAGCTTGGCACTGCCGTGGAGCTGACCTGGGCACCATGTGGCCAGTCCCGCATCTTGACCTCAGCCAGGGCAAGACTGCAGTGTGCTGCTTGGTTGAAAGACATGTCAGCTACTCAGAACTGGCACCTTGCTGATTTGAAAACTCAGAATCTTACAAAGAATCACAGATTTTAGTAAACAAAATGTATGAGGCCTGAAGGACAGAGTGCCCCGTCGCTCAGGTCTCAAGCCTCCCTTTCCTGTGGCTAGAATTCTAACAAGTTCAGTTCTTGGCCTTTTATGATCTTTCTTTGTCTTTTATCACATGAATGCCCCATCAGAACCATTTTCAGGTGTACATTTGTCACCCTGCCTGGCTCCAGGGCCTCCCATCACCCCAGAGGGAACCTGCACTCACAAAGCTGTCACCCTCCTTGCCCCACCCCCGCCCCCAACACTTGCTCTCTGACTCTGAATTCGCTTCTCTGGGGTTAGGGAATGATATAGGATGTGTCCTTTAGCGTCTGGCTTCTCTGTCTCAGCATGATGTTTATAACTTTCATCTGTGTTGTAGCCTGTGGCAAGGTTCCCTTCTTCTTCTTCTTTAAAATAATATTTATTTATTTGCCTGTGCCAGGTCTTGGCTACTACATGCAAGGCTTCGATCTCCAGAGCAGCAGGTGGGATCTTTCCTGCTGCAGCACGCCAGCTCTTAGTCGTGGCATGTGAACTCTTAGCTGCAGCACGTGGGATCCAGTTCTCTGACCAGGGATCAAACCTGGCCACTCTGCTTTGGGAGTGTGGCATCTTAGCCACTGGACCACCAGAGAAGTCCCCGAATTTCCTTCTTTTTCAAGGCTGATACTCTGTGGGCTTACACGCATTTTGTCTCTCTACCACCTGTGGACGTTCGAGCTGCCTCTGCCTCTGAGCTGTGATGAGCAGTGCTGCATGGAACTTGCTGTGTGGGCATTTGCTTCAACACCTGTTTCCAGTTCTTTGGGGGTGTATTCTGGGGCATGAATTGCTGCGTCCTGTGGTAATTCTGTTTTTATCTTGTTGAGGAACCTCCAACAGCTCTTGGGTTTTGTTTCCAAATGCACTAAGGTGGAAGCAGGAGAGACTATGACAGGTGGCCTGTCTGGAGGGTTGAGAAGGGATGGAAGAGGGGAGCCTGGCTCAAGCCCACCGGGGAGGGGACGTGTGTCCTGTGTTCATCACTTCCACTGAGGAGTCAGGCGGGACCTGGAAATGGGTGGGACCCTCGTCTGTACCAGCATCCTCAACCCTGGCCTGATATCAGGACCCATCCTCCTTGGGCAGGGCCAGACCTCACCCTGACATCTCGAGGATGGGGTCTGTGTTTGTGGTCACTGCGGGAGGTCATGGCGTCACCAGGAGTGCAGCCACAGCTAGGGCATCCCTGGTCCTCACATTTGGGTGCTTGCTGTGTGTCAGCTCCTCTGTGGCCTCTGTGTGTGTGATGCATTGAAGAGACTGAAGCCCAGAGGGGCTGCTAACTTAGCCCGAGGCCACACAACTCAGCCGACGTGAACCTGCCTCTCAAGCTTTGTGAGCACAAGAGGATGAGAAAGGAATACTCTGGAGCTCAGTATTCAGCAGAATCTAGTCTCCTGGCTCACAGAAGGGATGCTCTCCCCAGGTAGTGGTGTTTGCTTTAAGCCCATTTCTGGCGATCAACCTCAGACACCAAGGGTGGGTAACCCTCCCACCATGGCAGCACGAGCCAAGGAGAGGGGTTGGCCTTCCAGGTACTAGTGGGCAGGAGCAGGTGCTGGGCTTGGGATGTAAAGGGGCCTGAGGAGGAGCAGTGAGAAGAGGTTTGGGGAGGGTTTTTGGCGACCTTCCTCCCTGAAACAGGGGAGAGGGAAGAGGCAGCGGAGAAGACCCTCTGAGCACCTGGGCCTATTGGGGTGGGGCCCCAAGGCAGAAGGTGGCAGGCCTGAGCTGGTACCTGAAAGTGGGCAGAGGCAGTGGCGACTTGGGCAAGTAGCCAGGGGACCAGGAGGAGGGGCTGCGTGTATCGTGGAGCCTGTTTAAGAAAGCACGGCTTAGAATACAGTTTAGAAGAACGTGCTTTTCCTGAAATGATTAAATTGATAAATCCTCAGTTACCTTCTAGAGGCTCAGGATTTCAATAACGATGCTTGGGTATAGCCAGGAGGGCAAGGACATGGGGCCCAGAGTCAGTGGGCCACCCGGTGGCCTGAACCTCAGCCTTTCCTCACTGCTGGCATGCAGACTGCCACTGCCGGAACAGAACAGTTAACTTTTTCACTCTCATCACCCCAGCCCTGGGGAAGAGTGTCTGTATCCTAATTTGCACGCGTCTGTCACTCTGCATCATCCTTATGGTTGTGTATACATTTGTCAGTTTCTTTAGATGCATAAGACAAACCTGCTCCTTCATGAATCATTTCATGAATCTTTTTTTTTTCTTTATTTGGGTATGCTGGGTCTTAATGGTGGCACATGGGATGGGATATTCAGTCTTCGTTGCAGCACTTGGAATCTTTAGCTGTGGCATGTGAACTCTTAGTTGAGACATGTGGGATCTAGTTCCCTGACCGGTGATCGAATCTGAGCCCCCTGCATTGGAAGCACAGAGTCTTAGTCTCTGGACCACCAGGGATGTCCCTAATGACTCTTCTTAAAGGGACTACTCTCCAGCGGACTGTTTCTTACTCTGTAAATTCCTTCACCGCTCTGGTTTCATTTAATGTGGGCTTTAACTATACTGGGCTTCCCTGGTGGCTCAGATGGTAAAGAATCTGACTGCAATGCAGGAGACATGGGTTCAGTCCCTGGGTTGGGAAGAGTCCCTGGAGAAGGGAATGCAACCCTCTCCAATATTCTTGCCTAGGAAATCCCATGAACAGAGGAACCTGGCAGGCTACAGTCCATGGGGTTGCAAAGAGTTACTGGCCTCAACTTTTGTCACTGAGTAGGGAGCTGGATGGCAGTAAGTGTACTCAATGGGCCATCACAGACCCGCATAGGCTCCTGGGTCCAGCCCCAACCTTGGCCCCCTATTCACTGTCACCCATCCAGCCCCAACGCCTCTTGTCCCCATCTGGCTCTTGTGGGGCAGGAATGCCTGTCCACCTACGCCCTTGCATTGGGAAGAATCAGGGAGCTTTTGAGATGTGTTGGGTGGTGTTTAGGTCTGAGATTAGGTTTCATGCAGATATATCAGGATTTTTTCATCCAAATTGCAAAATTTCTGGTATTTAGGGATTTGGCGCTTTTGAAGGAAAGAGAGGGCAAAGTGGGTGAAGGCGAGTTCTGCCCTGAGGGCTGGCAGGAGTTTGACCTGGAGGTTGTGTGGGCTTCTGCCCAGCAGCCAGTCTGCTCTTGGCGCTGCAGGGCCTCTGACGTGGGAAGGATGACAGACGGAGGAGGGTGAGGCTTACTCCACCCAGTTGATGCGGGGAAATGGCTGCCTGGTGGCTGGCGGCCCCTCAAGCTGGTTGGGGCCTCAGTGTGTTGGGGTCCCTCCTCTAGACACTGGCTCCCTGCCCAGCACAGGTGAGCCAGTGGGCATGTGTGTCCCTGTGCCCATGGCTGCTCAGGTGGCCTTTACACAGTCCATGACATGAAGAGAGCTTGTCACACATTGTAGGAGTTCTGTTACTTAAGAAAAAAAAAAAGGCATTACTTTTTGAGCAGTTTTACGTTCACAGCAAAATGGAGAGAAAGGTACAGAGTTCCTGTATGCCCTGCCCCCACCTGCACAGCCCCCACCATCCCCCCCACCCCCGATGGTACATCTCTTACAGGTGACGAGCCTACATTATCATCACCCGGAGTCCACAGGCCACCTGGGCAATGATGGGCACGCTCGGGGTTGTACCATCTGCAGGTTTTGACAAATGTATAGGGACCTATTGGAGGAGGAAATGGCAACCCACTCCAGTATTCTTGCCTGGGAAATCCCATGGACAGAGAAGCCTGGTGGACTACAGTTCATGGGGTCACAAAGAGTTGGACATGACTTAGCAACCAAACGATGACAACGACAAGGACCTCTGCCTGCTGTTAGCATGTCATACAGAGTAGTTTCACTGCCCCCAAGAGCCCCTACTTGTCTTTCCAAGTCTAGAAGGTCCCCACTCCGTGAGGCCCTCTTAACCCTTTGTCTCGGTCCTGGCTTCATGAAGACACTGAGGGCAGCCTTGTGTGGCATCTGGTGAGTTGGGAAGGACGTGGCCGGGAGCCCCGGGTGCATCTGGGGTACAGGTGACTGATGTCCTGATGGCATTGGTCCTGCTGGGCCTGCCCACGTGGCTGTCTCTGGGAGGCATGGGGGGGTCAAGAGGTGAGGTGCTTCCCATCCCTGTGTGACCACCTGTGGCCCCTCTGCTGGAGAGCAGGGCCCAGGCTCTGGCTCTTTCCTCAACCCCCCTCAGCCCCCCGAGGCAGCTCAGGGCCAGATGAGCATGAGGAGCCAGGGGCTCGTCCCTGCAAAGAACAGGAAGCACTTGGCTGTCTCGGATTCCCCTGCGTTTCCTAATCCAAGGCCAGTTTCCATGGTCAAGAGGAGGCCCCTCTCCCGTGGGATCCACGCTTGTCCTCTGGGGCCACTGAGACTCCCACCAGCCTGAGCTGAACCTCCCAGCCCTCAGCTTTGAGGCCACCAGGACCCGTGTCAAAATTTCACTCTTCATCCCACAGGACTCAGAACCATTGTCTGTGTGAAATCCCCATGAAGTGTCCATGTGGAGGCAGGTGCTTCCGGTGGTAAGTCGCCTCCTACATGCAGACAGACCACTTCTGGGGAAAATCACAGTGCCAGGGCTTGTGTGCCCATTGGGCGTGGACTGTGGCCAGACCAGACTCGGACCCCTACCCTGCTCCATCATCTGTGGGACCCTGTACAACTCCCGTAAGCTTTCTGAGCCACAAACCTGTGAACCAAGGATAATGTTGCATCTTGCAGAGTTTTAACCAGGACCAGACAGATGTATGTAAGGCATCATCAGAGGTTGTTCACAGGTGCTCAGAACACGGCTGTGGGTACCAGTCAGCTTCAGCGAGGAAAGCCATGTCACTGCTGATGAGAATTAGTCAAAAGTCGCAGAAATGCGGCCATGAGGGAAGGCCGGGAGCACGTCTGTCAAGGACTGCTGCTCTGCGCCACCTCTGAGATGATGCAGGCAGTAAAGGAGCAAACCTCACACCCCCCGAGTCACTTTTAATTAGGCTGTTCTCATCAAAACGCCGCTCCTTCACTCTCTTGCCACTTAATTTAGAAAATTGGTGGAGCAAGTGTGGCATGCAGATTGCCTCTTCCTCTGAACATCCTTCACTACCAAAGCCACTGCAGACTGGAAGCATTTGAAGTGGAAATGAGTGGAGTCAGGGCACAGAGTTGTTGATTCCTGATTATCTGCTTGTAGTATTTTAAAAATTAGATTGTGGGACTTCCCTGGTGGTCCAGTGGTAAAGAATCTGCCTGCCAGTCAGGCGACAAGGGTTCAATCCCTGCTCAGGGAAGATTCCACATGCAGCGGGGCAGCTGAGCCCATGTGCCACAACTACTGAAACCTGCGTGCCTAGAGCCCATACTGGGCAAAGAGAAGCCACCACAATGAGGAGCTTGCACACTGCAACTAGAGAGGAGCCCACCTTGCCACAACTAAAGAAAAGCCCTCATGTAGCCAGGAAGACCCAGCACAGTCAATAAATAAATAAATTTAAAAAAATATATATATATAAAATATGTATTAAAAAAAAATTAGATTGTGCTTTGTTTCCATTTAACAGAGGAAGGAAAGTGTGTCAGTGGTATTTTTATTAAAATAGAAATTTGACAAACACTCTTCAGTGGCTTGATGGATTACAGGAGATGAGACCCACCCACAGAGGATGAAACTT
The DNA here is from genome assembly GCF_910594005.1 of Cervus elaphus. Classification (NCBI taxonomy): domain Eukaryota; kingdom Metazoa; phylum Chordata; class Mammalia; order Artiodactyla; family Cervidae; genus Cervus; species Cervus elaphus. The sequence goes on from NC_057825.1 coordinate 60,262,123, forward strand.
TGCCAGATTAGGAGTGCTGACTGAATACAGCCGTCTTGTGGTTGCAGAGATCTGGTAAACATGAATGAACAACAGCAGTGTCAGATTGGTCCCTGCAGGCAGCCTGAGGAAAGGCAGATTTCCAGAGCAGAGGGAGGGTGAGGATCTCCCTCTAATTGCCAGGATGAACACGGGAGATGTGAAAGGAGGGGCTTGTCTACATCTGACGTCAGAGGCCGGCCACGGGAAAACCAAAATCCTGCCCAGATTCCAGTAAGCTTCCACTACCTCCACAGTCCGGCATAGCAGGCCACTATGGAGTGGAAGCTGGGATCACTTCCTGCAGGTCTGAGCTCGGAAAGTCATCATTCAGAGCCAAGGCAAATACTGCGTTTCAAGGAGTGGATGGCTCTTAAAAAGTTACCTTGACAACTGGAAGGTGCAGCAAGGCAAGAGGATGGGCGGGAAAGAAGGAAAGGACTGAATAGGGTGGGGGACAGACAGACAGGATATCTGGCACAGCTTCTAACAGCCTGGAACCCCCAAGCAAGTAAAGCCACTGTGCATGAGAGCGGCCGGGCCAAGAGGAGGCCGAGCCACGCCTGAGAGCTGCCTCCCAGGACAGCCTGGCAGGAAGACTGGCAGGAGCCCAGGACACGGAGCAAAGAGTTGAGCTGAAGTCAGCCAGGAACACCATGAGTCTTGAGGAAGCTTGCATTTCTAAATAAGGCCGTGAGTAATTTCACGGTGGGGCCTGCACAGCAATGTGCGTGCTGGCTCTTGAGAGCTACAGCAAGGCTGGATTTGCTGAACGGGTGAATCTGCAGTGGCCGCTGTCAGATGTGAAAGGACAGTCCAGGGCAGAAACCACACTTAAAAGGTGCAGCAACTGAGCACAAAGAGTGCCCGGGGACATGATCTCCAGTTCATTAAGCGATGGACTGTCAGCTCAATCCTTGGTTTTCAGCAGAGAAGAATTCAAATGAGGACCCTCTCCACCTAGGCAGTCAGGCTTGCGCAGTCTGTGTGTTCACCACGTTGAGATCTGGGCTGACAGCTTTATTGCCATCAGTTTAAAGTTCCACGCTCAGGCCTTGTAATGTTCAGATGAGGCCAAGAGGTGGCGCTTTCCTGGCTCAGTGGGGATTTAACCAGTAGACAGACTCATAGGAAAGCCCAGTGTGGGACGTGCTGCCTGGCTGTCAGGGCTGCACAGGGAACTCTTCTACCATCTGTGTCTGTCCTACCCCAGGCGGTCTCATCAAAACATCAGCAGAGATGGGGGCTTCCAGTCGCTCTACTGCTTTTACTCCGCCTGCATGCTGGGTTCCCAGCCGTACTCCCAGGAGGGGGCTTGGCCTCTGTGGACGAGGCATGGGACGAAGGGGGCCTGTACTTCTGAGGGGCATTCAGACCCTCTGGCTCATCAGGTCCTGGTCTGGAGGTCATCAGATGTTCAGTCCAGGCTGACACGGGGGCAGGTCCCCATCAGGCCAGTCATACCAGAGAGGATGCCCTGAAGAAGAGGCTGGGAGACTCCAACTCCAGGCTGTGTGCATGCTTCATGAATAGGGACACACACGTGGGCTCACGGAGCACACACCATCCCAAGGAGTGTTCCGTGAGATTTAAAGGAACAACCACAGTGGTCATCTGCTAGTCGTCTGCGGCACCCCCACCCCCAGGAGGAATATAAGTGGAGATGGGAGGGGCATGAAATAAGCCCCCAACACAGCAGTGTCCGGCATGACCCAACCTGGATGGCAAGGCTGCCTGCCTGTGCCCTCCTGCAGTGGCAGGAGTGTCCAGACGCTGTTCTAGACTGCCGGCCAGCCTGGCTTGCAGATGTCCATGCTTGTTGTCAGTGTAGGTCCCCAAAGGGCTCAGAGGGCTCACCTTTCAGTTTCTAAGTTTCCATTTTTATCTTTTTAAGTGGTTTTTAGTATAGGCACAAAGTCATGCGACCAGCGCACTGATCCCAGAGCATTTTCGTCACCCCAGAAAGGAACCCCACACCCTGTAGCAATCCCTCCCTCTCCTCCTGTCCCCTCCTGTCCCCCAGCCCTGGGGCCACTCAGCTGCTTCCTGTCTCTATGGATTGGCCTATTCTCACCCCTCCATATAAATGGGATTTGTGTATGGCCTTTTGTGTTTGACTTCTTTGCCTCAGCATCACATTTTCAGAGTTTTGTCGTGCCTGTCACACGTGTCAGCACCCCATTCTTTGTACAGCCGAGTAGTAATACATCGCATAGAGAGGCTCACTGGTTCTCACTGATGCCTGTCAGCCCGTGGACGTTTGGGCTGCCATCACCTCGTGATAGCTGTGGTGAGTCCTACCATGAATGTTCTTGCCCGGATTGTGTGTGGACGAGTGTCCTCGTTGATCTAGGAGCAGAATTGCTGGATAGCATGGTAACTGTTGAATCTTTTGAGGAGCTGCCTGATGGTTGCTCAGAGTTACCAAAGCATTTTTCATTCCTGTGGGCAAACTATAAGGATTCTGTTTCTCGGCCTTCATGCCAACAGCCACCAAGGTCTCTTTATGGTTATAGCCCTCCTTGTGGGCATGAAGTGGTTTCAGTTTATCTTTTAGATTTTAAAATAATGATGAAGGTTGTGGCCACCACTTACCTTGGAAGGAAAACCATGCTGATGGTCTGTGAACTAATATTTATACATTACATTCTTTAACAGTCATGCTTTGAGAAGGCAAAGCTGACCTTTATTCTGACCTCCTTGCTGGAAGCTGTGGACACATCCTGGTGGTAAAGGAGATGCTGAGGACAGGATGGAGGTGCAGACACCGGAGTCCGTCTCTAATCCCACCATGTCTTCTTTCCCACGGCCCAGTGAGCTTGAACTCCACACAGTTTTGAGCATGTGTGCTGATGCATCTTCTCCTGAAATAAGTGGGACAGACGTCACCTCCCCAGGTCCTGTGTCCCCAGTTCTAAGTGACATGATGGTTCACACAGGAACGTGTGATACTCAGCTCTGCAAGGAAAGTCTGTCCTGGGACAGGACTTGGCTTGTGTGAAGACACTTTTTAAAACCTGTGTGTGGTTTTGTTTTTGCTGGAGGTTGACAAAGGGTGTAATGCCTCTCAGCGGGCCCTGGAGGTCAGTGTGGGGGCCACCCAGCAGGCCACGTGTCCTTACGGGGCTCGGAAGCAGCGCTCAGTCTGACCTTCTGTACAGAGCAGTGCTGGCACCACCCAAGTGGGTGGGTCAGTCTCCACAGAGCAAGACAAGAAGTCATAGCATCTCTGGACTGAGGTGGACATCAGGGACCCCTGCTCTGCTTACTTCCTTGGTACCCACCCCCCGCCCCCAGTGGCTCAGCCTCTTTAACTGCAGCCCCCAGAGTGGCTGTTTCCTGTCTGCCTGGACCCCAGACAGCGAGGAGCTCACCACCTCCAGGCAGCTCTTTCTCTTCTCAGTTCTCTTCTCTTCTCAGCTGGAAGGTTCTTTGTTCTGTGACCTCCCAGTCTGCTGCCCAGGAACACCCACTGGCAGCCTGGGCTTCAGCCTGTGGCCACTCATGGCTCAGTCTTCGCATGGCAGCACTTTAATGCAAAGAGCTAACTTAAAAACAGCCATTACCGCCCCCTCCCTGACCCAGTGTCCAGGCAGCCCCTCATTCCTCCAGCGACCCCAGGCCTGCAGCCATGTGTGGGGCCTGCAATTGTCATGGCCGCCTCTCCTGATCCCAACAGGAGCGTCTTAGGCCTTCACTTCACTCGTGGTGAAAAGCTTGGAGGGTTAAAAGCATGTGTGGTGCTTAGGTTACAATGAACGTCTGTAAGCTTTGTTTCTAGCAGCATTTTTGTTGGGAGATGCATTGTACACAAGAGAGGGTTCATGTGTGCAGTTGACAGAGCTAGAGTGGGACAGGCGGGGATGTCTCCGCCCAGCCAGACCCACGGGACCTGAGGCCCTGCCGTCCTTCCTTTGTTCCCTTTGGGTGAAGCCACGCAAGGACACAGACACGGATGCACGTGTCCACAGGGTCTGGGTGGTCGACTGGACACATTCTGTGCTCAGAACCACTGTGGTTTCTCCATGACCTTCTCCTGCTCAGCAAGGACTCGCCATGCCCTCACGTGAGGCATCCAGCATTCCCACCAGAGAGTGTCCATGATGTACGTGTCAGAATTTTCCTGCTTAAAGCCCAGGGGCGTTCCCTGCCCATGAGGAAGCGTGTTCTTGCATGCGATCCCTGGGCTGTGCTCTTGGGCCTGCACGCAGGGCTCTCACTGGCCATGCAAATAGACACTAGTTTTTATACCCTTGCAAACACTTGGTATCGTCAGACTTTTCAATGTTTGCCAACCTGGTGGGTTGGAATGGCATCATGTGTGCCTTAATTTTCAGGTCTCTGATGACCAGTGACCAGTGCACTCATGGACCATTCATGTCTGTCTTATTCAATGCCTATTGGAATTTCCTGCCTTCTCCTTGAAAACAAGCAGACAGTGTTCATCTCTGGTTACTGCCACTGTTCTTAGTGGTTTGGACACACTGACGGTTCTGATCCTTCCTGGTGAAGTAGTTGCTAGTACGGTGATGCCTGCCTCCTAGGTGAGGTAGCCGAGGGCCAGGTGGAGTGTCTTTCCCAATCCTGGAGGTGATAGCAGGTCAGGGATGGCCCCTGACACTCTAACCACTAACTCATTTATGTGTTCTGGGGACTACTACTCAACATCTTTTCCCAGCTTGTGGATTATCTTTTTCTTTTTAGTGTCCTGTGATGAAGAGACATTTTCTTAGTGTTGTTGAATTGAACACATTTTATGGTCAATGTCTGTCTTGTGTCTGATTTAAAAAATCTTTTCCTACCTTAGCTCCTTAGATTAGCTTCTAAAAGTTTCATAGTTTGCTTTTCATGTTGAAGACTGTAATCTGGCTGGAAATAATTTCATACGGTATGACACAAAGGGCTATCTTTTCCCGTGTGGATGCTCCAATTTTGCCCACACCCTTTATTAGACACTTGGCCTTCCCCTGCTGTCTGAGCACACATGCTCAGGATCACGTCACCCTGTGGGGTGCTGTTTCTGGAATGGCTCAGTCCCCTCCGCCTGTCTATCCCTAATTCCATTATGTTCTAATAATTGCTATACCTTCTTTAAAGTCTTGATGTCTAGTAGGAACAGGAACTTTGCTGATCCACATGAATTTCGAATCAATTTGTCAAAATCCTGCTGAGATTTCCATTGGAAATGCATTTGAACCATGCATCAATTTGAGAGAAAAGTATAGCTTTTCTCAATCCTCCTACTCAAAAACATTGTATTTCTTTCCATTAATTTCAATGATCTCTAAGGTCTTTCAATAAACTTTCACGATATTCTCCATAAAGGGAATGCATACTTTTTGTTAAATATGTTCCTAGTACCATTTGTAATCCTGGAGAAGGGAATGGCAACCCATTCCACTATTCTTGCCTGGATAATCCCATGGACAGAGGAGCCTGGTGGGCTACAGGCCATGGGGTCGCAAAGAGTCAGACATGACTGAGCAACTAACACACTACAGTAGCAACAAAGATAAAAAGTATTTTTAAAACTTATATACTCTACTTGTTGACTGTATAGAAAAACAACTGACCTTTGTATATTGGTGGTTGGATCCCATAACCCATCTTCAGGTGCTTGTGTGGTGTGTGGAGCTCAGCAAACAGAAAAAGAAAGTCATGTGAAAGCAAATAGTGTCCAGGAGTCTCTCTGGGGAACCTGCAGCTTTGGGTCTAATGGGTTTCCTGGACCACCAGTCATGGAACCAGGCACTGAGAAGGGGACGCCATAAGGTTCCTGGCCCTGAAGAAGTGTTTCTTTTCATCCAGATGAAGTAAGAGTTCAAAGGTTTTCAAGGCATGTGCATGATGAGCTGCATGTGGTTGTACCAACTGTCTGTCTCCTTCTCTCCGGCTGTGGGAGGTTCCCTGAGGGAAAGTGCAGGAATGCGTCCTGTGCTGGGCTTCAGTCACAATGAATGTGCATGATCGGCCTGTGCTGCCAGGGGCAGGAAGAACGCTGCCTCTCCTCAATTTTGGTTTGACGTCAAATGTTATTGCAAAACTGAAGAGAAATGGCAAGCTCCTCCTTGCCCCATCTCTTTCCTTACTTTTTTCTTTTTCTCATCTTGGCATATCTCAGAAGCATCAGGTCTTTTATACTGTAGATTTTTCAAGTTGTGTAAGCTCCATGTATTGTCGTATAAATGAATGCTCCATCTTCCAGGAAGCAGGTGGGTGACAGGTGAAACAAGGTAGCGCTTGACGTCTGCACTGAGACGCAAAACAGAGGCCGCCATCGCCAGCCCCGCGAGGAGGGGTGTGTGTGTGTGTGTGAGAGAGAGAGAGAGAGAGAGAGAGACCGACCCACCATGCATGGGCTCTGTGTGAAGGGCTGGGAACCCTCTGGAAGGGTCCCTGAGCTGCTCACCACTGGTCACTAGCACCCTGGGCATATTTGTGATGGGAACCCTGGAACATGTGCCAAACACAGCGGGTGCCAAGGGTTAGCTTGTGGTCCGAGCCCAGGAGAAAGGCCAGGGATCTGGAATCTTCACAGAGTCTGTGGTTGATGTTGGACCAAAATCTAAAAAGGATGCCTCGACTTTTCTCTTGAGCACAGGATGGTGACAGAAGGAAAACTGAAAAGCCATGCTGTGGGCCTGGAGCTCTGCTGCCCTGAGCATTGGAATCAAGACACTGAGACACCAACCACCCCCAGTCCTGCCTCCTCCTCTTTTCTCTCTGCAGCCCACTTGCTTCATAAAGAAACCAATTTGAGTGTGAAAAGAGGCATTCTCAAAGGCAGGACCTTCTCAGACCCCTGCCTGTCCTTCCTGCCTGGAGTGTCTTCCCCCAAGCTGCAGGCTTCAGGTCCCCCCATGGCCTCTCCCACCAACTTGATTTAAACTGTGAAGCCCCTACCGGCTGACTCTTGGACTCTCTTGCCTTATTCTTTGTCCAGGGTTCTCTGTCTTCAGCATGTTGTGTGTATGGATGGCTTATTTTGTACATCTCTCCCTGCTTCTACAACGTGTGGCCCCTCAGGGCAGGAGCATTTCCTGTCCACTTTCTTTCTGATGTATTGTTGTTGTTCAGTTGCTAAGTTGTGTGCAACTCTTTGTGACCCCATGGACTGCAGCAAACCAGGCTTCCCTGTCCTTCAGTATCTCCTAGAGTTTGCCCAAACTCTTGTCCCTTGAGTCAATGATATCATCAACTGTCTCATTCTCTGTCACCCCCTTCTCCTCCTGCCCTCAATCTTTCCCAGCATCAGAGTCTTTTCCAGTGAGTTGGCTTTTCGCATTAGGTGGCCAAAGTATTGGAGCTTCAGTTTCAGCATCGGTCTTTCCAGTAAATATTCAGAGTTGATTTCCTTTAGGACTGGCTGGTTTCCAAGGGACTCTCAAGACTCAAGAGTCTTCTCCAACACCACATTTCAAAAGCATCAATTCTTTGGTTCTCAGCTTTCTTTATAGTCCAACTCTCACATCCATACATGACTACTGGAAAAACCATAGCTTTGACTAGATGGACCTTTGTCAGCAAAGTGATATCTCTGCTTTTTAACATGCTGTCTAGGTTGGTCATAGCTTTTCTTCCAAGGAACAAGCATCATTTAATTTTATGACTTCAGTCACTGTCTGCAGTGATTTTGGAGCCCAAGAAAATACAATCTGTCATAATAGCAGTTCCTAAGATGTGTCTGGCCCAAGTTAGGTGGCCAGTGTACATGCAGCCGAGGACTTGAATACTACCAAACAGTTCTGAAGAGTCTTTTGTTAAGACTCTGGAAGGGGCTGCAGCTCCCTGGCCCTCCCTATGGCCTTGTGGTGATCTGGGCCTGTGTAGGACTGGGGCTGAGCCCGTCCACACTGAGCCTCGGGGGCCTGCAAGCCGGTGGTGGGTCCAAGACAGTGACCTTCCCTCCAGCCGCAGTGAGAATACAGTGCAATGTTTCCGGTCCTCTGGACACTTTGGTCTGGCCCTGTAGTGCCTGAGGCTGACTGTAAGGGCAGCAGTGGAGGCTCTTTACCCAGAGGGCTGTGGCCTGTAGCCCCCTCAGCCTGCCTGAGTCCTGCCGCCCTGGCCTCTGTGCCTCTCTGGGCTCAGCCTGCTGTGTCCTCGGGCCCCATCTTACAGGAGCTCATGCCCTAGGGCGCTGAGGCCCACCCTGTGGCAGATGCTGTGAAGGCCAAACCTCTGGCCAGGGCTGCCTCCCTCTCGCCAACAGCTCAGCTCTGACCAAGGACCACCCCTCCAAGTTGCTTCACGCTGCCTCTGACCCTGCCTGCTCTCAGGGCTGTGCGGGAATGAGACAGAGCCTTCCCACCCACGCGCGTGGGGCCCCAGGCTCCCCTCTGCTCAGAAGGCTTTGTGCCTTCAGTCATGCCGGGATGCCTTTCTTAACTTCCCTGCCACTCTGAGCAAGCTGGGCTGCCCACGGTAGGCAGGACTGGTGGGCAGGATCGGCTTTATCTGTCAGGCAGGAGGTGGGGGCGTCAACGTCTCTGCTGGGCAGGTCTCACAGACTCTGGGGTCCGCAAGCAGCCGCTTGTTGCCTGGGTGGGTGAAGAGGCATACCACACTCTTAAATTTACACAGTATGTTAATCATGTTCTCACAAATGGCAACGAAACATTTCTTGCCGTGCGTGATAAATGATCAGCAACCACTGGGTTCCTCTGAGTTGTTCTGATGGAGGAATGAACAGTCAAGCTAGGCCTTGGTGTGGCAGCCGGCATAAGGCAAGGGCAGCCTTTGTGCACCCACCCCTGCTATCGGCGTGGGGCTGGGCTGTATGGCGGCCTGTGTCTTGGAAAGTGAGTGCGGTGGAGCCTGGCTGGGTGGAGCGGCCTCCCTAGGGGTTTGCTTTCTGGCAGGTGTGTGGTAGGAATGGCCCTGGCCCTGGGCAGACACCTCAGTGTCTACCTTTGTCCACTCTAAAGTCACATGAGAGCATGAAGGCGAGAAGGGACTTCCCGTGGGCATGTCGCCACACAGCAGGCCAGTCCTCTGGCACATGGAGCACGTTTGGAGCAAACCTGCCCCCAGGAAGTCCCCCCTTTCCATCTTGTAGTGAGTTTGCCAAATAACATCAAAAGATGAAATGTCTTGATCAGATTATCGCCTAAGGTCTTTGTTTCCACAGAACTCACTGGTGTGTATGTCGCCTGTCGTGTGATGTGGACAAGTTGAGAGGACACATCACATCCTGCACAGCCAGGCCCTTAAACATGCTGATGCCCAGTCACCACTGATCCCTCCAGGGCCTGGGACCTTTGGAGCTGGATTCCTAAGGCAACTGATTCTTTTTTAACCTGGATATTTATAAATACATTATTTTTCCCTTGCTGTTGTTGTTTAGTCGCTAAGTTGTGTTCAACTGTTTGCAACCTCATGGACTGTAGCACATTAGGCCTTATTGTCCTTCACCATCTCCCAGAGTTTGCTCAAACTCATGTCCATTGAGTCAGTGATGCCATCCAACCATCTCATCCTCTGTTGTCCCCTTCTCCTCCTGCCTTCAATCTTTCCCAGCATCAGGGTCTTTTCCAATGAGTCGGCTGTTCGCACCAGGTGGCCAAAGTATTGGAGCTTCAGCTTCAACATCAGTCCTTCCAATGAATATTCAGGACTGATTTCCTTTAGGATGGACTGGTTGGATCTCCTTGCAGTCCAAGGGACCCTTGGGAGTCTTCTCCAGCACCATCGATTCTTTGGTGTTCAGCCTTGTTTATGATCCAGCTCTTCTTTGGTAACATTGAAATAATGATGTTTTTAAAAGTATTTAAAATAAGGTGGTGTTAGTGAGGGCTGAAATAAGGGCCTGAAAGGAGCCATCTGCCTCTCATTCCTGAGAAAGGACAGAGCCAATGAGAAGCTTCTGCTTTCCTTCCGGTTGCCCAGACACCCAGACACCCTTTCATACGTGGCTGGAGATTTCATATGTGGCTGGAGATCCCAGCACAAAGCCCCTCCCTATAAAGCAGACTCTGGTGAGTGACCTTCCTGCAGGAGCCCGGGTGGAATGTGGGGACATATGACTGGCTGAGCACCCCTGGATTGAGGCCACAACAGACTTGGGGTTGTTGGGGAGTTGCAGGCAGCTAGCGCCTCATCTCCTAGGGGAGCACTGGGGCACATGCCACCAAACAGACCCTCTAGGGGCTTGATCATATGCTCATCTGGTAACCACTGTCCAGAATATGACTAGGAGCTTCTCAGAGTCAGTCTGCTGTTTGCTTGTCTTCCCCAAGAGTGGAAAAATGAACAATTCTTCTCCAAACTGGATAAATGCAACACACGTCTGGACACTCCCAGCCTAATGGTCAGCAATCCACCTTCCCTTTTCCTTCTGCACTAAACAGAGAATTGTCAGGGCCCCCCACCTCTCTGGTTTGGATGGTGGTTAAAAGAAGAGGGCTGGCCCCCTCTTACCAGCCTCACGACATCTAGGAGCTGATTTGCCTCTTAGTTTTTCTCACTTGTCAAGTGGCGGTGATGACTGATTCCTACTTCTCACGGTTCCTGTGAGCAGTAGTTGAGTTGCCTGGCTTGCATGGCTCAGGGTCTACAGCTAGGTGAGTGTTTGTGTTGTTATCAAGCGCAGCATGAGTGTCAGGTATGTGCTGGGCTCCAGAGGACAGTCTACCACTCCGCCACCTCTGGGACCCGGACGTGTTACTGAACTTCACTGTGCTTTAGCTCCTTGTCTGCAAAGTGGCAATGACATAGGGCCAGCCTCACAGGGTTCATGTGAGTGTCTGGTGGGTGGAAAGGGGTGCAGCCCGGTGCTCAGGAGGAAGGAGCCAGTCCTCACTGAAGAAGGGGTGACAGTGACCATGAGTCACGATAGAGTGTCCCCTAGAATCAAAGGGGCCCTGAGCCAGTGCCCACAGAGACGCAGGAGGGAGCGGGGGTGTCACACAGGGTTCTGCTTCTCTGGTATCACTTCTGTCAGATGCAATTTAAAGCCAATGTGAGCAGGTGCCAGGCCGGCCGGTGTCCTCACTGTACCCTCTGACCTGTGTTCCTGCTGGAGAGCTGGGCTCCTTATTGGCCGTTTTCTGTGCTTAAAAGCATTTGCCTTTTCTAGGACCGCGTCCAGGCTCCTGAAACACTTGTTTGCCTCAGCCAGCGGTCCGTGAGAATCTTTTTCATAGTGGGTTCTCCATTAAGAGATAAGAAGCTCCTTATGTACCACCAGTTCTATCCTCTTCAGGTTCCTGGGGAATGTGGGAGGGTGGATTTGATGACCTGGCGTGTGAGCCAGGCCTGAGTGTAGAGCCTGCTGCCCACGTGCCTGGTGGGGCTGCTCCCCAGTGTAACAGGTCCCCTGCTCCCCTGGGGTGAGCAGAGTCTCGTCTCTGACCTTGGCCACACTCACCTTGACCTTCTACCTCACCTTTTCATACTCGTCAGAAGAGCTTGGGCTCTCCTTGGGAACTGCACATTACAGAGCACCCCTGCCCCTGCAGGAGTACGTGGGGAAGACAAGTCCAGGCCTGGAGCCCAGCGTTCATGCTGCAAACCTGGGGTTGTCCTCGCTCCACCTGCCTGGGGACATGTTGTACACATGTTTAGTTGCAAGCTTCCATGACCTTCAGGGTAAGGGATGGTTCACTCCCCAGAGGCACAGAGCCTGCTTCAGGGCCTGGTGTATCGTGGTATCCTGTAAGTTCTTGGAGAAACAAGTGTCCAAACATGAAGAAGAAACAACCATCAAAATAAAAGAGAGAAAGAAACAGCCAGGATCCAAAGGAAGCTTTTAATAAGAAAAAGAGAAGAAGGAGCTTAAAATTTAACCTACAATAAAAGTGAAACCTGGGAACCTCCCAGCTGGAGTGTGATATAGTGACAACTTCCTTACAGATGAAATTTGTAGACTAGGAGACAGGGACTTTCTGGTTAAATATATTGGTAACATGTACCTTTTCAGGTAATTCTAAATCTGATCGTGTCCATGTTAGAAGGAAAGTATGTGTGTGACGACCTCCATGGCGATGTTAAGTGCTTTGACTTGAAGCTGCATATGAGCAAAGAAATTGTAAGTCCCATCTCAGACCCAGGCAGATACAGGCTAACCTGCTGATGAGAAGATCTCAAAACACGGCAGCTCAATCAGGATAAAGTTTCCTTTTTTTCACGTGACATCTGGGCTCTGCTCCCCAACGTCATGTGAGGACCTGGTCCCTCCCTCCTTTGCTTGGAGTGTCATCTTTGTGGAAAATGCCGCAACCCCCTCCTCCGCCCCCAGGGAGGGAGGTGCTGGTTAAGTGTTGGGAGCTGAGGGACGAGGAGTGGAATTTCCTCCTAACTGTCATTGCAAAACACAGCTCGGCCCAGAACTGGCTCAAGTCCCTCTCACTTGCCTTCATTGCCTGGAATCTTGGCGTGTGGCCAGGGTTCCCCTCAAGCAGGGCTGGGAGGTGAAGTTCTTAACTGGTGAGCTTGGCGCCAGTTGAAACTTGAAATATTCTCCCTGACAGGAGGAGCAGGTGGACTTGGGGGACAGTTGGCTGTCACCGCTGCCTTCTGAGACCCTGAGACATTTGACTGGTTTGAGGCTGGGTGCTCTCCCCCTGGGGTCCACCTGCTGTCCAGGGAATTCACCAGGGTGTGTCTCCCCCAGGAGGCAGGCCCTGTGTCTCCAGCTCCTAGCCCTCGCTTGGCCTGGCTCCTCTTTGAGTGACCACGGGGATTTCCAGTCGTCTGCACCTGGCCAGTGGTAACAAGGTTTAGAGCCGTGTGGACTCTCAACCTCCCATCCTGGGAGAAGTCCTTCCAGCCCAAGACCCTTAAGCCAACTGTAGTCCTAGGATTGGCTTGGTGGCCCACAGGGCCAGCCATTTGGTAGGTGTTTCGAGCATGTGATCTGAACCAGGCCAGGGTCGGGGATGCAGCCTCGAATGTAGAAGCAGGTGGTGCCTGTCCTGGGGGCCCCCACACTGGTAACACGTGCCTCATGGGGAGCAGTGTGGAGGGAGAACCAGCGAGTCCTTGGAGTCTGAAGACTGAATGAGTTCTTTGTCCACACTCTTCACCCTGTCTTTCTGGGGGTCAGACAGTGAGACCTGGTTGTGGGACAGTCTCTCGGGGGCCTTATGGCCAGCCGAGTGCAAGCAGTGCGTCTGCAAAGCTCACCTATATGTCGATCCCAGTGAAGACAGACCTGGGGCCTGCCGTAACTGCGTGACATCCCGCAGCTCCTACATGTCCGAGTCCTGAGCCGTGAGCCCAACGTCATCTGTCTTCATTATCCGGATGCCCCGCAGGGTGGCTGTGCTAATCGTTGTAGGCATCCCAGTTGTGTGTCCCTCTCACTCCCCTTTCATCTTGTTTCCTGGGTGTCTTGAGCCTGTGGAGTGGAACTTGGCAGTGGTGTTCAACTCAGCCGTTCCTCGGAGGGGTACTTAGAGGGACGGGCTGCAGAGACCCCGCAGGCTTCCTGAGGTTGGGCCAGGGGCTGGTCTCAGGGGTCCTCTGGTTGCTGCTGTGACATCTGCGGTCTTTTGTTGGCCCCACGTCTACCTGCCAGGATCTCATCATGGACTCCATAGTTCATCTCATCAAGCATGAGAGGGTGAGAGGCTGGGGGTGCAAGACCCACCAGCTCCAAGCATTGCCGGTGGGAGAGGCTTGGGTTCACATAGCAGCTGCCCCCAGCACCATCTGACTTCTAATCTTCACCCCCAGGAGTGCGCCTTCCCTTCCCCACCACGAATCTTAAGGTGGCCCCTCCTCTCGGTTCTGTAGGAGATGCTGGTCTTGGCAGTCTGAGGGGCGGGAGGGGATCAGTGAGGTGGGTGTCTCCCCATCTCCCAGTCCTGCTCCCCTTGTCTGCCTCCTCTTGCTACCTCCCGGTCCACTGACAGGACCAAACAGCAGCTTGGCCACCTCAGCAGGAGTGGCTGGAGCTGGTAAGGTTGTGTGCTTGCTCCTTGCCCAGCACTCCGACTGCCAGATGGGCGGGACTGCCCGAGGCTGTGGCAGGAGCCCGAGCCATCTGCTAGGCCCCCTCCTGTCTGCTCTGGAGGCATCTGGCCCCTGTCTTTCCCTCACTCGGAGGCTGGGACCCATGGGAACTGGCCACTGCAGAGAAGCAGGAGAGAAACTCAGGCGCCCTGGCCTTCACAAACCAGACTGGGGGTTAGTTGGCAGGTGCCCCAGGCACGAGGTGTGGGATTCAGTGGAGCCGTGTTACCCAAGAGCAGGGGGCCCGAGGGTGACTCGAGGCCAGACGGCAGATCAGAAGGGCAATGGGCTCGATGACCTTTGACAGGAGGATGGGGGCGTCCCGAGACCTAAAAAGGACCTGCCTCAGGCCCTTGTGGATGAGACCTCTCTGACCTCCGGAAGCCAGGGGCCATGGCGGGCGAGATGTGGGGTGGTGGGGCAGCCGGGACCCCTCATGAGCACTCTCAGCCCTAGAGGTGCCTTCCCCCCTGGTGGGCCTGGAGCCTGTGCCCCCAGGCCCTGCAGCGGTGATGTGGGAGGGTGCGAAAGACACACAAAGTCTGTCCTTTCAGCTTGAAACCCCCCAGACACACATTCTGAGTCACCGTCCTGTGTGATGGTGGTAGCCGGGAATGCAGCAGGGGGGATGGCACCCAGGGGATGAGCAGTCAGCATGCAGTGGTGGGCAAAGCGTCTGGAGCCAGAGCCCGGGTAGGGGCCGTGTCCGTCTCAGAGTCTGCATGAAGGTCTCCCAGCTCCTCCTCAGCATCCTTCCAGCTTAGCGTGTGGCAGCCCTCAGGGAGGCCTGGGGCATGTCTGGGGACCCTCTGCAGACCCCGTCCAGCAGGGCGTGGCCCATGTTTCTGGGGCGAGTCGAGTTAGGCTGTTGTGCCAAGCGCTGTGCATACCTGGTGGGCTGTCAGTACCCTGTATTCCTCAGAGGTATCCCCCTTCCTGGGCTCTGAGACTTGGGGGCCCCGCAGGTCAGACACTGGCCAGGCAGCTGCTGAGTAACGCCTGTTCTGTTTCCAGGGCCCTCCCCCACCACCTGCCGGCAAAGCCCTGCTCAACCTCGAGGGGACAGAGCCTGGGGAACTCAGGTGCGGAGAAGGAGATGCTGTCGTCCTACAGCGCCGGGGCGACGAGCTCTGGTACCACGGCCTCCTGCCTGCCGGCTTCGTCCAGAGCGTGCGGCCACTGCCCCCAGCCCCGCCCCAGGGCAAAGCACTCTATGATTTCGAGATGAAGGACAGAGACCAGGACAAAGACTGTCTGAGCTTCAGCAAGGTAAGGTGTGTTCGAACGCGGCCGTCCCCTGACCACAGCCCCAGCCGAGAGCCTGGGTGAGCATGTGAGTCCAGGCCCTGCCCCGATGGAGACAGGAGTGGTTTCTCATACTGAGAGTCTGCCGGGTGGAAGAGGGGGCACCCAGCCCCACCGACAGGTGCTCTCTGGTAGTGGGGGCAGGACCCTTGTTACCCAAGTCACGGGTGTGCAGAGCTCATGGGCCCTTGGAGGGGGCTTGCTGGGGAGACCATGGCAGAGACCCCTGTCAGATCCTGGAGTGGGAGCCGGGCCCAGAAACCAGCCCGTCCTGGCCCTTCTTGGAGGGTCTGAGGGTGGATGCATGTGTTTGGGCCATATGAGGCTCCACTGAGACCTCGGGACCCAGTCAGTGGCAAACCAGTCGTAATTCCTGTGCGCTTGTCCTGGGGACAACCTGGAATGCGAAGTCAAGTGGGCCTTAGGAAGCATCACTACGAACAAAGCTAGTGGAGGTGATGGAATTCCAGTTGAGCTATTTCAAATCCTAAAAGATAATGCTGTTAAAGTGCTGCACTCAATATGCCAGCAAATTTGGAAAACTCAGCAGTGACCATAGGACTGAAAAAGGTCAGTTTTCATTCCAATCCCAAAGAAAGGCAATGCCAAAGAATGTTCAAACTACTGCACAATTGCACTCATCTCACACACTAGCAAAGTAATGCTCAAAATTCTCCAAGCCAGGCTTCAACAGTACATGAACCATGAACTTCCAGATGTTCAAGCTGGATTTAGAAAAGGCAGAGGAACCAGAGATCAAATTGCCAACATCTGTGGGATCATCAAAAAAGCAAGAGTTCCAGAAAAACATTTATTTATGCTTTATTGACTATGCGAAAGCCTTTGACTGTGGAAACTTCTTCTATCACAAACTGTGGAAAATTCTTCAAGAGATGGGAATATCAGACCACCTGACCTGCCTCCTGAGAAATCTGTATGCAGGTCAAGAAGCAACAGTTAGAACTTGACATGGAACAACAGACTAGTTCCAAATTGGGAAAGGAGTATGTCAAGACTGTGTATTGTCACCCTGCTTATTTAACTTCTATGCAGAGTACATCATGTATTTGAAATGCTGGGCTGGATGAAGCACAAGCTGGAATCAAGATTGCCAGGAGAAATATCAGTAACCTCAGATGTAGATGACACCACCCTTATGGCAGAAAGTGAAGAGGAACTGAAGAGCTTCCTGATAAAAGTGAAAGAGGAAAGTGAAAAGGTTGGCTTAAAACTCAACACTCAGAAATCTAAGATCATGGCATCTGGTCCCATCACTTCATAGCAAATAGATGCGGAAACAATGGAAACAGTGAGAGACTTTATTTTTGGGGGCTCCAGAATCACTACAGATGGTGACTGCAGCCATGATTTTAAAAGACGCTCCTTGGAAGAAAAGCTATGACCAACCCAGACAGCATGTTCAAAAGCAGAGATATTACTTTGCCAACAAAGGTCCATCTAGTCAAGGCTATGGTGTTTCCAGTAGTCATGTGTGGATATGAGAGCTGGACTATAAAGAAAGCTGAGCACCTAAGAATTGATGCTTTTGAACTGTGGTGTTGGAGAAGACTCTTGAGAGTCCCTTGGATTGCAAGGAGATCCAACCAGTCCATCCTAAAGGAAATCAGTCCTGAATATTCATTGGAAGGACTGATGCTGAAGCTGAAACTCCAATACCTTGGCCACTTTATGGGAAGAGCTGACTCATTAGAAAAGACCCTAATGCTGGGAAAGATTGAAGGCAGGAGGAGAAGGGGACAACAGAGGATGAGATGGTTGGATAGCATCACTGACTCAGTGGACATGAGTTTGAGCAAGCTTTGGGAGTTAGTGATGGACAAGGAAGCCTGGCGTGCTGCAGTCCATGGGGTCGCAACGAGTCGGACACGACTGAGCAACTGAACTGAACTGTCCTGGGGGCCGAGTGAGACACGGAGGGGCCTGGCTTCCAGCCTCCCGGCCTTTGGGGTGCAGTGTCAACACGCAGAGGCTGAAGAGTCAGGGCTTGTGAACGTCCCCGCTTCCTGGCTGCTTCACTTCTTCCCAGTCCAGGGCTGGGAGGGCCATAGCACCTGGACCTCGGAAACATCATCGATTCATTGTTGATCTTCACAACTGCCTGCCAGGGTCCCCGGAAGCCTGTCTTCCTGATGTTGAAGCTGTTGCAGGAGGGAGGCCTCTTCCAGGGCCTGAGAGTGGGCTCTTGTCTAATGCTCAGAAATGAATTGTCTGAGGTGATACATGTGCTGAAAAAGCACAAGACTTAACTAGGAAGGGCACCTAGGCAGAGAACAACAGGACCCCAGGAGAGCCACTCACCACGTGGCTCACAGCCCCTGGTTTTACAGTAATGGGGTTAGTTACCGGCTTGTTTCTGGCCAGTCATCTTGCTTGGCCTGTGTTTGGTCTGACTCAGGGTCTTTGTTGGTGGCGCGTGCCTCTCTCAGCCAAGATGGATTCCAGCACCAGGGTTCCTGGGAGGTTGGCAGAGCTTATTAGGGGCTGGCATCTCCTCCCAAATTCTTCCAGCTGGTGGTAATTTCTTGGTTCCAAGCTCCCTGTTGGTATCACCTATTGTGAGATAACTAACGCAAGTGGTTACTACCATGCCCGGCCAGAGTGGACAGGTTCCACCTGTGGAGGGGGTTTCCGGTCAGTGGGTGTCTAGCAAAGCCTCAGCTCTAAGAGGCTCACAGTCCTCGCCCTCTCCCGTGTCCTGTCCTGTGTCTCCTCCTCCAGTCTCTCCCCACACACAGTTGTAAACACAGAGCTAGGTCCCAGCTCACTGTGAGCCTCTCCTCTGCTCAGAGCCAAGCTTAGCTCTGGTGCCGAGCGCTGTGCAGGGATGTGAGTACCCCGTGCTCCATTTTGAGCAAAGTTGGCCTGTTCTGTGCAGGTCGTTCCATTGTTCAGCCCGAAGGTGAATGATCTCTTTTCGTTCACGTTTAACTCTCTCCACTTCCCTTCCATCAGGCTGTTCATTGCGATTGTCACCCGGCCCTGCAGCTTCCCCGAACACAACACTAGGCGTCCCCCTCTGTGGTTGGAGCGCGGGCTGCTGAATGAGGTCAGGCAGCAGAGCCCCTGGTGCCCACTCCCCTGCCCAGCCTGCCCTGAGACCCCTGGGCCCTGGCACTCTGTGCTGTAAGGATCAAGAGAGCTGCCCCTTGGGGGTTGGGTTGAGCCCTTGTGAGGAGACAGACCCATCACGGCTGACAGGGTCGGGGTGGGCCCTCCTCACAGCCTTCGTGGAGGAGGCTCACCGAGTGGACAGCTGCAGTGCGGGAGCCGCCAGCGTCTCTGCCCCGTGAGAGAAGGGAGAAGCCTCCCTGTCCTCCTCCTCCATCACACGCTCCGTGTGCCAGCCTCTGCCTGGGACCCTCACCTCCGGGGGGACGTCCAGAGCCTACTGGTCAAAGGACAGAGGGGCACCTGGCTGCTCACCAGCAAAACGTGCCGAGCCAAGCCCCGCTGGGAGCCGGGCTGTACCAACAAGCCTGAGGTCGGCTGGGGAGACAGGGCAGGAGTGCAGGGGACATTTCCTGAGAGTGACGGGCAGTGGGGTCACCCAGGAGGTGTGCGGAGTGTCTGGTCAAGGCGGCAGGTAATGTGTAGTATTTCAAAAGAGACATTAAAGCTGACTCGTGGAGAAGGTGCGAACTCGGGTCCTTGAGACTCACCTTCTGGTGGTACTGCTGCCACTTTACATCACGGGGGCCCCTGGCATCCTGGACTGTGCCGTCGAGGCGGGTGGCCCCCGGTCTTCCCAGGACTCTGAGCCCGGATTAGGGAGCGGAGGTGTGGGAGCCGGTGGGCCACGCATCCCTCGGGCTGCTCTTCCAGGGCTTTCTTTCTCTCAATCCATGGACTGACGTGGAGAGTTGGAGATGGCAGGGCATGCTTCCTGATGAAGACCTTGCTGTGGCCCCGCCGTGTTCCCCACTGTGTTCACACAGGCGTGTCACCAGCACCCACTCCACACCCCTTAAGTTAGGGCACAGCCTGCTTGTCTGAGCACCTGCCCATTCTCCTCTCTCCCCTCCAGCCACCACTGCCCGCCCTCCACCCCCATCCCTGCCACCCTGCGTGCCAGCCTGAGCTTCCCTCCACTGGCCTGGAATACTGGTTCTAACAGCCTCAATCTCACCACCTTGAGTGACCATGTGGCTCTGACCAGCTTGGTTTTGCCTCCAGGGAGTGTTTTGCTGTTTGGATATGTTCCTTTCTGGACTCAGCAAGGAAAGAAGGAGCGTCTAAAATCCACGGATGGTGCTAACTTCCCTTTAAAAAAGTAGCATTGTGGTGGGACGGATGAGGTTTTAAAAGGCATGAGGCATGCGCATCAAAGCAAGATTCTTACCTTCGACGTCAGCTCTTGAACAGTCTTGTTAAAATTGCATTAATTAAAGTCATTCTAAAACCAAAGTCTTTGTTTCATTGAAGAAGAGAATGCATAATTACTTCTCGTAGGTAGAGCAGCTATAAAAAGCACAATTTATACTTCATAGCAGTCCCACTCCAACGAGCTGGGCATGTGTGGGTGGGACGACTGAAGGTGGCAGACAGCAGGGCAGCATCCGCTCTGCAGCCAGTCCCTCCGGACTGTCACCCGCGTGACAGTGCCCTCCACGTGCCAGGGTGGGGCTGGGCTGGCTGCTCCGAGCCGACCAAGCCCACTTAAAGCCCCACTGTTGTCCGGACTCCGGCAGACGCCCCTCCTGCTGGCAGCTCCGCCAAACCCTCCCTTCGGTCTTCCTCCACCGCTGAGTATTTACTGGTCCTTCCTCAATGAAGGGATTCTCTGCTTCGTGAATTGGCCCAGCGTTAAACCCAAAGCAAGTTCTGATCAGGAATAGAAATCAAATGTATTCAGAGTGTCAGCTCCTGAGTGAGATGGGATTCAAATTGTGACACCTTCACTTTTATCTCTTACTTTGGGTACTCTGGGCTTCCCTGGTAGCTCAGATGGTGAAGAATCTGCTTGCAGTGCAGGATACCCAGGTTCAATCCCTGAGTCCAGAAGATCCCCTCGAGAAGGGAATGGCAATCCACTGCAGTATTCTTGCCTGGAAAATTTCATGGACAGACCACGGAGTCACAAAGAGTTGGACACGAGTGAGCAACTAACACTTTTACTTTCACTTGAATCATTTACTTTACCTCTGAGTATCTTTTTTGACTATAAAATGGGGTTGATAGGATTCAACGAACAAAGGCATTTTGGGAGCCAGTTTCAAAACAGGCACCAATCAGGGGCTCGCCTCCACGCCCACAGCTTCCTGTCCTTTCTGCCTTTGCCCAGGAAACTCCATGAGGCTGGGCCTCCTCCACAGACACACACACTGGAGCTGAGTCCCCAGATGGGTCCCCTGCGCCCGTCTCATCCTGGTGACTGCATCTGGGCGGGGTTGCAGGGGTGTGGAAGCCCTCAGCCCCCAGGTCAAGGCCACTGTGCCCATTGTGAGCAGCCTGGGCCCCCGTGTGTCCTCCGTCCTGAGGGCAGTCACGACACTCTCAAGGCGTTTCTGAAGGGCCTCTCCTGGTCTCTGCTTCTCGTTGCCTCTGGGAGACCATGTGGCTTCAGGGAAAGAGGGGGCTGAGGAGCTGGGAGGCCCCTGGAAGGGCCGGCTCCCCATGTGTGATCCACCCCACAGCACGTTTAGGAAACGGTCCAGCCCCCAGGGCTGGTCTTCTTGGAGCTGCTGCGGGAACTCTCCAGGTGTGGGCCAGGCTCTCAGTGTGTGAGACGTCCCTTTGACAGGGTATTGGGGGCAGTGTACTCGGCCAGCCACCCTGTGGTGTCCGGGACTTGGGTGCGGGCAGAGACCCCAGTCTCCTGGCAGGTCAGGGAGGAAAAGCCTTAGGCCTGGGCTTCCTAACAGACTCATCTGTCTGCAGCTTGGCTTTTCCCTGGCAGGAGTCACGCACAGACAGGGGTTTGTGCATGCACGCTTCATTGCTCAGTCGTGTCCGACTCTTTGCCACCCTATGGACTGTAGCCCACCAGGCTTCTCTGTCCATGGGATTCTCCAGGCAAGAATGCTGGAGTGGATTGCCATTTCCTCCTCCAGGGGATCTTCCAGACCCAGGAATTGAATCTGTGTCTCCTGCATTGCAGGAGGATTCTTTACCGCTGAGCCACAGGGGAACCCTACAAACATGGGAGAGTTGGGTAAATTAATTAGAAATGCAGTTAAAGCCCCTTGAGGTGGGGCCTGACTCCTTTGCCAATGTGCTGCCCGCTGAGCCTGAGCAGGAAGGTGGTCCACTCCTCACATGACCAGTGTGTGTTCAAGGCGACTCAGGACCACCCCGAGCTCTGCCTCTGGGCCCTGGCCCTCGATGTTGGTTGAGCTTGGAACAGGGAGGTGGCCTAGGGGATCCACTGACCCGCGAGAGGAGCACTTGCCGGAGAGCCTGAAAGTGAAGCAGAGTTGTGTGTCTGAAGGTGGAAAGATGTCACAGAAGCAACTTTCATCCAGAAAACCCTTGACGCAGCCAGATTGGCCCAGACCTTGTCCCTCTCTCCAGCCCTTCACCAGTGTCCTGGCATCAGGAAGAGGACACTTGCTGCTCCACCCTGGGCAGCGCTGGGGAACCGGGCTCCAGCCAACCTGCCTGCTGGCGGCAGTTTCCATCCGGCCTCGCTGGCCCTCACCCAGACCCCTTCACCCACTCTCCTCCTGCGTCTCTGGCAGCTCCCATCCTAAAAGAGCAGAGTTGAGCACGAGACAGAGAAGGTACAGCCAGCAGATCCTGAGATGCCAACTTCCTGGCCCAGGCTGGAGAGTCTGCAGCTTCAGTGGTGCTGCCCAGAGTTCCCTGCACAACTGCTCAGCTGACTTGGCGGAGGCCTCAGCACCCCCGTGAGCAGCGCACTGTGCCCTGGACTCGGGCCTGCCCTGTCCAATGCAGCTGGGGTTCCAGGGGGTGCATTTCTTCACATTCTCAAGAGGCTGCAGAGCAGATGCCTACCCCGGCCCTAGGCTATGAAGTATGATAGCAAATCTGAGGCCGGACAGGACCCAGGCATCGTTTTCTGGGTCCTGTGTTGGTGGTGGGAGAAGGTGTGACTGTTGGCAGGACCCATGGAACTAGGTGCTGGCGGCTCTGCGGCGCCACTCAGCTCTCAGCACTCCTCACGGAGGTTGTGTCCCTGGTGTGGGTCGGGTTGGAGCAGAGCAGAGCGGTGGGAACTCGCCTCAGTGATATCAGGAAGTTGGTCACTTGCTGGTGCACAGTCCAGCCCATAGCCTTGCCATAGAGACTGCAGACTCCAGGACTGGGCCGTCTCAGGCCAAACGACTAATAGAGAGGGCTCACAGTCCCACCCATCAGCAGAAAATTGGATTAAAGATTTACTGAGTGTGGCCTTGCCCACCAGAGCAAGACCCAGTTCTCCCCACAGACAGTCCCTCCCATCGGAAGCTTGCACAAGCCACCACTCTCCCCCACAACTCCTGGTAACCACTGATCCTTTTACAATCCTTTTGATGTTGCCATTGTTCTGGATTTTGGCCTTTCTATTACTAATCGTGTGCAGTGGCATGTCACGGTTGTTTTAACTTGCATATCTCTGATAACATATGATGTGGAGGATCATTTCATGTACCATCTGTGTATCTTCTTTAGAGAAGTGTATGTTATAATGCTGACCTCGTAGAATGAGTTAGGAAGTGGTCCCTCTGCTTCTGTCTTCTGAAAGAAATTGTTAGAGAATTTGGCATAATTTCTTCCTTAAATGTTGGTAGAATCCATGAGTGAATCCATCTGGGTCTGGTGCTTTCTGTTTGGGAAGTGTATTAATTATTGATTCAATGTCTTTAACAGATACAGACTTATTCAGATTGTCTATTAGTATTTTTCTTGTGTGAATTTTGGCAGATTGTGTCTTTAAAGAAATTGGCCCATTTTGTTTATTAAATCTGTGGGCATAGATTTGTTCATAATATTTCTTTACTATCTTTTTGATGCCCAAGGTATCTGTGGTCATGTCCCCTCTTTCATTACTAATATTAGTGATTTGCATTGTCTCTCATTTATAGCTATTGCAGCTTTCTTTTGGTTAGTGTCAGCGTGGTATATCTTTCCTTATCTCATTATTTTTCACTTATATGTATCTTTATATTTAAAGTGGGTTTCTTGTAGACAACATATAGTTGGGTCTTGTTTATTTTTAATCCACCACGACATTCTCTTTCAATTTGTACATTTAGACTATTGCTATTAAAAGGGATTATTGATATTGTTGGATTAATATTTACCACCTTTGTTTGTTTTCTGTTTGTTGTCTTTGATTTTTGTTCCTATTTTGTTTTCTACTCTCTTCTGCCTTTTATAGTCTTAATTGAGCAATTTATATGATTTCATTTTCTCTCCTGTCTTAGCATATCAGTTGTACCTTTAAAACAATTATTTTAGTGGTTGCCCTAGAGATTGCAATACACATTTACAACTAATCCAAGTCCACTTTCAAATAGCACTATACAGTGTGGGTACCTTATAATAATAAAATATTCCTAATTCCTTCCTCTTGTCCTTTGTGTCATTGCTGATATTCATTTAACATGTATGTCAATATACATATTATATATACTTACATCTGTCTGTGTGTTAGTCACTCAGTCATGTTCAACTCTTTGCAACCCCATGGACTGTAGCCCACCAGGCTCTTCTGTCCATGGGATTCTCCAGGCAAGAACACTGGAGTGGGTTGCCATGCCCTTCTCCAATATACTTACACACTTGTAATATATGCTTATGTATACATAGATATACATATATGTGGTAGGAAGATAGATATATTTAATCAGATTCATTGTTGCTATTATTATTTTGAACTATTTTTTCTTTTATTTTCACTTATTCCTTCTCCTATGTTCTTTCTTTATGTAGATTCAAGGTTTTGACCTATGCAGCTTTTCTTCTCTCTAAGGAACTTCTTTTAACATTTTTTGCAAGGCAGGTCTCCTGGCAACGAATTCCCTGAATTTTTGTTTGTCTCAGAAAGCCTTTATTTCTCCCTCACTATTGATGAAGGAGTTATTTTGCAAGGTATAGAATCCTCAGTTATTGTTGTGTCAAATATTTCTTTTGTTTATTTTTTCTTTCTTCTTTCTATATTCCCATTACGTGTATATTACACCTCTTGTAGTTATCCCACAATTTTTGGATATTCCATTCTGTTATGGATTTTTGTTTATTTATTTGTCTTTCTTCTCTTTGCTTTTCAGTTTGAGAGGTTTCTATTGAGACATCCTTAAGCTCAGAGACTCTTTCCTCAGCTGTGTTAAATCTACTAATAAGCCTCTAAAAGTCATTATTTCTGTTGCACTGTTTTTGATCTCCAGCATTTCTTTTTAGTTCTTTCTTGGACTTACCACCTGCCAGTTTGCAATGCCTACCTGTTTTTGCATGCTTCCTACCTAATGCATTAGAGCCCTTAGCATATTAATCATAGTTGTTTTAAATTACTTGTTTGATAATTCCAACATTCCTTCCATATCTAAGTCTGGTTCTGATGCTTGCTCTTTGTCTTCAAACTGTTTTTTGCCTTTTAGGACATCTAGTGATTTTTTTCCTTTTTGATATTCAGACACAATGTACCACGTAAAGGGTGCTGCTGTAAATTGGCTTTTTAGTGGGAGAGGAGAGGTTCTGTTTTTAGGGTCCCATCTTCTGAATTGCTGCACCTCCAGACTGTGAGCATCTCCACCTTCCCATCCTCCTTAGGCAGGACTGGGTGACTGGCGTCATATTGGTGGACATATCGTAATTTATCGAACTAACACTCTTTGTACGTTTGTCTCTAGTTTTTCTCTAGTTGAGCAAACACTGTAATGAGCATGTTCAGAGCTGAATCTTCTTGCATGTCTTTGATCTTCTTAAGAAAGAGGCTCTAGAAATGTTCTTTCAGATCAGTGTGTATGCAGGGTCTCACATTTGATAGCCAAACTGCTTCCATAAGTTTATATCCCTGACAGCAGTGGTCAAGTGCCTGTAGACGTCACACTGACCACACTGGCTGGCTTATGTTCATCCCTGCTTATCTGATAGACACCCAAAGAACAAAGAGGAGAGAAGGAATTTTCCTCTCTAAAGTTGTACTTTTTGAATGTTAGGTATTACATTTTAAAATGTATTTAACAGCAGTTTGGTTTTCTTCCTTTTTGTAAATTATGTGATTTTTGCCCTTGGCCTGTTTTCCTTTTAAAGTATTTATATATCTCTTTTTCCTGTTGTGTCTCTAAGTCCTCATGTAGCAAGAATATTCAGTCTTTCTTTCCAATTCTCTGCAAGTATTTTTCTAGAGTATTTGCCTTTTTGTCTTTTTCTTGCTGTTTTTAACGTAGAGGATTTCATTTTTCTCTAGCCAAATCTTTGTTATTTACTTCTTAAGACCATCCCCAGTTCAAGATTAAACATCTATCCATATTTTCTTCTTGGACTTTTAAGGTTTTTTAATTTTTATTTTCCCTAACATTTAAATCATTAATACTTGTGGAATTAATTTTGACATATGCAGTGAATTAGAGAATCACCTTTATTTTTTTAATCATTAGCCAATTTTAATCACATTTCTAATTGATTATTGGCAGTAGATGGGGAAACCAATGATTTTTATGTATTTATTTTAAAATTTGCAGCTTTTCTCAAGTTCTTACTTATTCTAATTTTTAATTGATACTCTGTTTTTCTAGGTAGAAAATCATATGGTCTTTTTTCCAGTATTTGTACTTCCTATTTTTTTTCTTTTGTTTCTTTGAGTCTAATTTCTTGACCAGTCTCAAATAACAGTGTGGATATTGTGTATTTTATTTTTTTTTACCAAAATAATCTGGCATTTTTTAATTTTTAATTTTACAAAATTAAATGTCTTTTTTTGTTGTTTGATTTATTTTGCTTTCGCAAAAGCGCTGACTTATAAGAAGCCTGCGGTTGTCTTTTCCTTTGCGCCATTGGCAGGATCTCAGCTCCATCCTCTGGCTGAATCTGAGTGGAGCTCACTGTGGCCTCAGGGCTCTCCTGGTCGCCCCTGAGTAGTTCCACTTTTCCCCTGGCCTAACCAGCCTGGGCCCCGACGCTCGCTGCTGCCCATCATCCCCTCACTCCTCATCCCGCCCCCCACCTTGTCGGCTGTCCCTGCACCTGTGGGTGCACCAGGCAGGTCGTCCCCTTGCTCCTCGTCCTCTGCCACCCTCATCGACTGTCCTATCAGCTTCGGGCACCTGTGTGGGCATTAGGTGGGGCCACCCTCTCTGGCCACCTGTCTCCCTGCTTCACAACTCTCCTGTCTCTGCCTCTGTCCGCCTTCTGCCTCTATCCTTGATACCGTCTGGCATGATGAATTTAACAGGCTTGTTCAGACTTCCACAACTCTAAGTAAATGAATTAGATTGGGTCATATTTTGTGCTTTGATGGAGGTAGAAACACAGAAAGGATTAGCTGAATTTATATTTATTGAAAACAATGTTATCCATAAGTAATTACTAGGAACATGAATTTTAAAGTGCTCACTAGATTGTAATTGCCATACACTTCCATCGGAGTGTCTTGGCCTCTAAAATCAATACCAGAGAGGAAAAGCGATCGCGGGTGAAGATGTGAGGATGAACAGTTTTCATGTCAGATCTCATAACGAGTCATCACTTAGAGTCTTTCCTCAGCATCAGTGACACTGACTGATCTCTTGGTTCTGTTTCTGTCTGTTTTCATGCATGTCCCTGGGCTTGTCTCCATGGGCCACTTCCAGGATGAAGTCTTGACCGTAATCAGAAGAGTGGATGACAACTGGGCAGAGGGCAAGCTGAGAGACAAGATTGGGATATTCCCACTGCTATACGTGGAGGTGAGACCCCCCCCCCACCGCCCCGCCCCCCTGATGTACCTGGAGGTGAGGTCCTGCCCCAGCCCCTCCCGCTGCTGTACCTGGAGGTGAGACAGTGCCCCAGCCCCGCCCCCTGCAGGTGGAGGTGAGGCCACGCCCCGGCCACGCCCCCTGCAGGTGGAGGTGAGGCCACGCCCCAGCCCCACCCCCCTGCAGGTGAAGGTGAGGCCAGACTCCCAACCCTTCTCTTGCTCTTTGTGGTTTGCGTCACCAGACCCTGGGGCCCTGGCCTTGAAGCCCCTCTTCTGAAGAGAAGGAGGCTGCCCCACAGTCTTCTGAATTCAGGTGGGGTTGACCTGTGGGTCACTCCCTCGTCTCACCATGTGGCAGGAGGCAGGGCTCCCCAGAGGACTTCTCTTTACAACTGAGCCTGAGCCCTGTTTCTTTCTCCGAGACTCTCTGGGTTTCCCCCAGAGGCACCTGCCCCCCTACACCCCTACACCCCGCCCCGACTCTGCCAGCAACCGAACAGATGTTGAGGCTCCCGGACTCTGGGTTTGGGGCGGCTGGTCAGTGGCCGGTTCCTGGAGTGGAGCACACTTGGGGCTTCCTGCGTCTTCTCTGGGGCTGATAGCTGATGTGCCGTAGGTATCTAGTGAATGTGTCACGGGCAGTGGCCAAGTGGGGAGTGTCCACAACCTTTGACCTTTCAAGTCCTGGTTGCCGTGGGCTGTGTGTGTGTCTGCTGTTTGTCACGCATGTCCATGTGTGCATCCCCAACCTGACCCCACGCTGTACCTGTGTACCCCCGAGTCATCCTTGGAAATCATTTCAGCCAGTGCTCACAGTGCCTGCACCCTGGACCCTTGTGAGGAGTCCTCGTCCTGCCTCTCACACATCCCAAGCATGAACACCAGGACTGCACCCCCTGCCCCCATGCAACCGATGAGCCGACAGAGGCCCAGAGCTGGACGTGATCGCAGGTGGACGTCTCTCAACTCAGCTCCCAGCTGTACCCTACTCAGAGCCCACAGTCCCCAATTCAGGGTACACTGCACACGATTCCCGGGATGTGGCCAGCTTTGCCTTTGTTGACCCCTGTGGGCCAGTGGGCTCTGGGCCTTGCAGGATGGAGGCTGCTCTCTGGGGCGGGCAGCCCGGGCTCTCTGCACCGTGGCGTCCTCTGCTCTTCCAGCCACATCTCTGGCCCTTTCCTCCCATTTCCTAAATGTCCTGCTCCCTGCAGTTCTCATACTCGCTCTAGATCAGCTTCCCAGGAAATTCTGAGACCCTCCCCAGCAGTAAGGCCACACGCACATGCATGCTCTTCTCTGGTACCTCGTGAGAGGCACTCACGGGCACACAGTCTGCTCTCTGGCTCCTGAATGGACCCCTGTCCTCACCTGTGCATTTGCTCCAGTGCCTGGGGTGGTCTCTATCCTACTGCTTCCGACCCAGAAACCACACAGTGCCGTCCAGATGTGCAGAGTCAGACCCTCCCCCGCCGATGTCTCTGGTCAGTGGAACCTCTTCCCAGGCAGACCCTTGAGGGACCATTCAGAGACAGTCATGCGGACATTCCTAGGAGCCTATCATGTCGCCCCAAACTGGAGCCATGTGTTTCCTTGTCTTGTGCTCTGGGCCCCTGGAGGCCAACTGACTTGGCTCCACATGTCCTTGTGGGCGGTCACTGGAATCCACACCTGGAGGGACAAGGTGGCCGCGCCTCTGCCTAGAGAGCCAGCACTTCTTGGGAGCTTCGCTGGGGACCCCTGCCCTGTAGTGAGAGGAGCTGATCCCAGGAAGACCACTCTGTGGAGGGGGAGAAGTCTGGAAGCAGAGGTGAGCAGGGAGTGGGAGACTCTGAAGAGGGGCGAGGAGCCTAGGGGTGACCCCGGAGTCTTAGGGCCAGAACACAGTAGGGCCACTCTGGTGGACCAGGCCGAGGTGGGAGGCCTGTGAGTCCCCAGGGCACCGAGGACTGGATGGAGCTCGCCATCCCCACAGATGGGGTGGAGGTCAGCCCCACCTGCGGTTGCAGCAGGAGCTCCATCACAGACAGGGTCGCCCACACCCCAGGGGTAGAGGGGCCGACCTGACTGCCCTCACGGAGGAGGTGGCTGGGGAGGAGGGTCTCAGAAGGAACAAGAGATGAGGGTGGGGCATTGAAAGTCTGTGCCCAGCTGTCCTCGTCTCAGCCTCTCCACAGAAGGTTGTTTGTCAAGAAAGAGTGTTCAGGACGCAGCAGGACGTGATCTGGGGACTTCACCTGAGGTGTTGAGACCTGTGAGGGGCAGGGAACCGAGGGACGACGTGGAGGCTAGGCAGGCTCCTGGTCAGCCGAGCAGTGGTGGACGTGCCAGAGACAGGTGTGAGGCTGCAGACGCCACAGCCACAGGGTGAGGGTGGCTTTCAAGGAGGAGAGGACATGGCCCAGAGGAGAGGGCTATGGGCTTCAGGCTGCAGCCTAGGGTTGCACGTGGGTGTGAGAGGCTCCACGCAGGTGTGAGGGGCTGAAGGGTGGAGGTGGGGGTGTCCAGAGTGGTGCTGCAGGAGTCCTGTCTCACTCCCACTGACCCTCCACATCCATCAAAGCTGCCCGCATCCATCCGTCCACGCAGCTGGATGGATGCGTCCATAGTGGTGTCTGTCGAGAGCCTGTGTCCTAAACCTGGAGCCATGTGCACATCTGGTGGGCCTGTCCTCTGGCTCCTGCTCCCCCTTCTGCTGCCCCACACGCTGGGATCAGGATCCGCCCTGATCTCCCACAGCCCTGGGGTACCTGCAGATGCCTGTATCCTGGATGAGGAAGTGGGGAGGATGAGGAGGGGGGTGAGCCCCAGAAAGTGGGGGCAGCCTCATCCTGGGCATGGGGCATCCAGAGAGTTCTGACCTTGGGACCAGATCCAAGCCTCTGTCTGCTGATGGTGCTGCAGGCCTCGGCTGATCCCTGAGGCTGATGTGGTGCTATTTACGGATCCGGGAGAAGATGGAGGCAAAAACTGAAGTCTTGATTTAGCCAAATAGATGTAATGCCCAAAATGGTATGGTTGCTAATGGCAACTGCTTCCTGTGTGAGAGGCTTGGTCTTCAGCGCGATGATTGCTGTGGAAGTTGTCTGAGCCTCCGCTAATTGCAGTGTTGAACTTGGCCTTTCTTGTTCCTGGAGCACTATCGTCTCCTTGTCACTTTGCCTTATGAAGAGAGCATGTTATTCTGAGCGTCCATCTCCAACTGTGGTATCAGAGCTGCCAACATCCCTGGAGACAAACAGCATTGAAGCTGTCTGTTCTGTTTCAAAGGTGCAGGCTGCCCCGCTCACGTGGGGTTTGCTGACCCAGTAACTGTTGGCTGTTTCTTCACCTTTGTCTCAGGCTCCGGGGCAGGCAGAGTGTTTCCAGGGAGGAGGCTGGGGAGGGTCCTTGGCTTCTAGTGGAAGGTCTACGCCCAGGCTCAGGAGAAGCAGAAGGACACAGGAGCCCCGAGCCCCCTCCAGGCCTCAGTGCCTCCACAGACCCTAGGTGTTCTTGGGATCCAGGTGTATAAACCTGCTGGGGTGTCCCTGGTCGGGGAGCGGGGGGGCACAGCTCCTGGAAAAGAAACCCTGCATGTCGGGGATGCATGGCACTGAGAGGTGGGGTTCTGACTTCCTGCTCTCATTGGGGGGTTGGGGGGTGGGGGTTTCTGACTTCCTGCTCCTATTGGGGAGTAGGGAGGTGGCGGGCAGTTCTGACTTCTTGCTCCCATTGCGGGATGTGGGGGGGCTACTGGAAGGCAGCTCTCCTGGTCTGACTCTGGACCTGTAGGCTACCTGGGCTTCACCCAGTTGTGTGATGCGTTGGTACCCAGTTTCTCCCTCTGCCAGTGTGGACAGTGCCATGTCCAGAGGGCACCAGGAGGACCCAAGGAAGTACCAGGCACAGCTCCATGTAGGTGGTCAGCACCACCCAGAGGCAATGGTTAGTGGCCGCTGGCATCTGTGAGCGGTGTGTCTGGGGTACGAGGCCTCTGGAAGGGGTGGGAGGCCCTCACGCAGCCGAGGGACCTGGCCAGCCGTTCCCACTCTCTCAGCCACCCAGGGAGTCAGGGCAGCGGCTCCGAGCAGAGGGGCTCCCTTGGATAAAGGGCCTCTTCTAAATACTTTCTTTCCTACTACGAACGACCAGCACTGCCAGCTTCTAGGAAGTGGCCCTCGTGCGGACACGGGGATGGCTGTGTGGCCGTCAAGCTGTTAGAGGTCAGGGCAGGTCTGCAGCCAGGTGGGTTCTCCAAAGAGAGTCAGTGGGATGGGACCCTTATGGGGCAGCCACGCAGACCCCAGTCCCCCAGGCTAGTGGCCTAATGAATGGTATCAGTTCAAAACCAGCAACTTGCAGCCACGTCTGGACGATTGACTGTGAAACTCGAGGTGGGTTCACGTGGCAGCAGCTATTCCTGAGACTGTCCCATGGCTTCCCTCGTGGCCAGCAGGTGGGTGGGTGGAACTGGCCCCAGAACCTCCCTGTGGCATCTTGTTACAACCACCCCCCTGCCCCCATTCTTTCCTACAGAGGGCTTTGCTTGACTCCAGGGCTTCAGGCCCAACCTGTTTGGAAGGAGGCAGGAAGCGGCCTCGGTGGGGTAGCACATGGGAAGCATGTGCCCAACAGATGGACAGACAGATGGGCAGGGCCTCTGTGCCACGGACAGGTGGGCTGGGCATCCAGGGAACTGGTCTTTAGAAGATGGATGGTGTCTTCCTCGAGTCCTGGGGGTGTCTCCTGATGCGCACACTGGCCTCGCTCTCAGACGTGGGGAGTGTGGTCGGGGTGTCCCCTGGTGCTTCCCCACCAACTCTGGGTTCTGGCTGGTTCTGGTTCTAGGTCCGCTGATGACCTCTTGCCCTGTGAATACTGACCCAGTTGGTTTACAGGCTGCATTCCCTGCCACTTTGCCTGCCTAGCACCTCTGAGGGGATGCGGTGTTGTGAATTTGGCTTTTCGGATGTGGGGTGTTCTTGCATGCCTACCAGTATTTGCAGGCCCTGTCCTGGGATGTACTGAGCTCTGCACGGAGAGGCTGTGTGATGCTTTTTTGTGCCTTGCTCATAGCTTGTTAGGCAGAACTAGGGCGCCTCAGTGTGGGGCTGATTAGACACCTTCTGAAGCTGTGTTTTCTACTGCATGTCCTGTGGTTTATGAGGTTCTTCACTCCTGAACTGTCCAGCGTTCCATGTCTGAAAGCCGTGTTTCTTTAATCTGTGTTTAGCATTTCAGATGAGAGGGTAAATATGGTCCTTGTTGCTCCTTCTTGTTAACCTGTGGTGGTGTAGAATTTTGAAATAAGGGTGACAAACCATTATGTTGTACGCTTTAAAACAATGTCGTATGTCAATTATATTGCAATAATTGATACAATTGTGGTTGGGACAAACAAGGATGATAAAATTAGGATCTGAGAGGTATTTTCGACAGAACAGGAAGTCTGTGGGCCAGCTGTGTCTCTCCCATGCTGAGGCCCCTCAGCTCAGGGCGTAGAGTAAACAGCTTCCATCAGAGAAGTAAGGACCAGGTACAAGTCTCTGGGGGTCATTGTTCTCCATGGAGACAGGTCACAACCATGTCCAAACACTGTCCTGTGACCAGCGCTCCAGGTGCGCTGGGGGGTGGGGCGGGCTGGTGGCTCCTCCGTGTCTCCCAAGCCAGTGTAACCCCTGCTTCCTCACCCAGCTCCTAACTCTCACAACACCCTGATTCTGCCACACCAGAGGTGACCAGACAAAGTCCCAAGGAAGATACAAGAGAGGAGCTGCTCAGGGGTCCCTGCCGTAGAACACTGGGGAGACGTGATGGTGCTTGAAGCTCTGTTTTGTTTTTCTGTTTTCTTCTTCATGACCCATTTCTCATGAGCATCATGATAAATGCCATCAGTGGGCAACTGGGGGCAGGGATTCCCTCTCTGGACCTGGACCTGAGTTCTGCCAGCATTTCTGTGTCCAGGTTCAGACTGTGCCTTCATGAAGACCTAATGTGCTTCCCTTACAGGTGACACCCAGTCACCATAGGGCAGGCTGGGTGAGGGAGCGAGGGGGGTGGAGCCGGTGGAGCTCCACCAGAGAGAGGAGGACTTCAGTGACCCTTGGGTCTGCACCCCAAGGCACAATCCGGGCAATGGGATGTGGCCCTGGGTGCTCCACAGAGGCTGGTAGGTACATAGCTACCAGCTCTCCCTGACCGCTCTCCCCTGTAGCATTTTTTAAACTGTGAAGTTAAATCTTACAATATGATGCACATAAGATAACATGTAAACAGGTAATGACTCGGGTTCCCTGTCATCCTATCTCTGCATAGGTAGCCAGTTTGAGGCCAGACCATTGACAGTTCCTTTCCCTTCTCATCCTCGTGTAGTACTCAGCACACACACAGTAGGCAGTTAGTTCATTTGTGTAGTGTTCTGGGTTGTGGGCCAGTGTTTCATAGAAGTCAAACTATTATATAAGGACTAAGCTACCAGCCATCACCAAGGTCTTAGCTGGGACCCTTTCAGCGTGCCTGCTTATTATTAGCACATAGGGACCTAGCAAGTCCTGTGAGACCAGTCCCTCTGGGCCTTGAGCCGCCAGCCTCCCTGGAGCCATCCAGCTGCAGGAGGGCCCAGAAGAAAGCAGAGGCACTACCTTGAGTGAACGTCCATCTTCCATAGACCAGCGGGATGACAGTGTGGCAACCTGGGGCTGAAATGCAGGGAGGAGCCTGGCCTGGCTGCCGGTGGGGCCCACGTCTCTCCTGGGGCCTAAGCCCACCTAGCATGGGGACGGCTGCTGGCTGTGCTGCGTTGACCGTTTCTGCTCAGGTGCCAGTGGCTTTCCTCCCTTCCCATCGCGTGTCCCCTGCATGGGCAGCAGTGACCCTGCAAACCAGGCACGTGAGGATGGGACCACTTTTCAGCCAGCTGAGCTCCCCCGACTGGATGCCTGGCTCAGAATCTGTGCCTCAGCTGCTATCTCCTCTTCTGCATTCTGCTCAGGGACACAGGCTCATCAGCAACCCCCTGCCTCAGGCGGCCCTGGACACCCTCCCACCTGCCCTCCCCTCGGCCGTGGTTTCAACAGGTGCCTTTGCTCGACTTCCCTCCTCTCACTCTGACTCATCCCGTCCAGTCAGTGACTCAGAAACTTCAGTGAGCATCCAAGTCGCCCAAAAACCCCAGGCTCAGTCAGCCCCAAGCCTGACAGTGCGTCTGGGTGGACCCATATCTGAGAAATAAGTTGGGGAAAAGGCTTTTTTGCAGATTCCACATGGCCCCAAGGGTGGACCTTGGCTGTGGATATGGGGTCACCTGCCCCTTGGGTGAGCCTCCTTGCTGAGGGTGAAAGCAGACTTGGCCTGGAGATATTTGACTCTAAGTGTTTATAAGGTGACAACAGAGCAGGGCTTGGCTGAGGTTCAGGCTGTGTTCAGTGAAGGAACGGCTTGGCTGACTGTGCAGCTGGAAAGGGTCACGGGCCCCTGGGCTTCTTGCCTCCAGAGCTGAGAGCGTTTGTGGGGAAATGGCCCTGCAGTTTCTGCTGCCTCCACATTCATTCTAAGACTTGACCAGGAATTACTTCTGAGACTAACCCTCTGGGCCACTTGGAGAAACCCCTCCCGTCGTCATGTTCCTCCTGCTCCCTTTGGCAGCATTTCTGTGTGGAAGAGAGGCCATGTGTCCCTGGTGACCTGACCCGTGCGTGTGCTTGGTCCACTGTCTGCAACCGCTGCAACTCCATCAATTACTGCAGAGAGAAAACACAGCTAATTTGGGCTGCGCCCACTCAGAGAGGCTCAGAGCTCTCCTCTGTGGCTTTTGTTTATTCCAAAGCCTCAAAGTGAGAGCAGTTAGGAGCTGAGTGTGAAGCTGTTGAGGACTCCATGCCTCTGAGTCTGCTGGCACGTCTGAGCCCTGGACTGAAAGAGCAGTTTTCAGCACGTGGCCATCCGAGCTGCCTCTCATTTATTGAGCGACTGCTATGTGCTAGGCCCTGGAAGAGTCATCTTGAAACCCAGGTTCTCGTGGGAAGAGACACAGATGGAGAGAAGGTGAAGTCTAGAGGCAGTGTGTCCTTCATGGAGGACATGGAGCTGGAAGTGGGAGGAAGGTAGGGGAGGAGCTGTAACTCTCCTGCTCAGAGGGACCTGCAGAGAAGCCACCTTGGGGGCAGGAGCAAGGGTGAGGGGCCAGCCCCCAGTGCCTGTGGCTGAGAGACTGTGGGGTCAGGGTGACCCCGCAGGCCCAGTGGGGAGGCGTGGGGAGAGGGCAGGGCCATGGGAGGCCAGCCTGCTCACTCTCAGGACTCCAGAGTTTGCTCCACACATCAGAAGTAGGTGACTCTAGACCCCCTCCCTGCTCCAGGAACATCCCTTGTCCCTCTGTCCACTGATTCCTATGCCCAAACATGTCATTCATTTCTAACTTTGCTTTTACCTGGAGTTGATAGCATAAAGCGAATGTAAAGAGGAACTTTCAGAGGAAAAGTTTTCAGCTCTGCTGGGTGTCAGCCCTCCCAGAGCAGCCCTGCCATCTGTCACCATCTCCCAGCCCACCCTCCGCCCACTGTCACCTCCCCATGGTCCATTGTCACACACGGACTGGACCATCTCTACAAAGGTGACTCGGGCCTCACTCCTGCCTATGGCCCTGGCGGGGGTGGGAGGGGGCGTTACTCTCAGAATAAATCCAGGCTCCCCTCTGCAGCCCACAGGTCCGAGGGATCTGCCGGCCTCACCCCCTCCTCACTGCACCCCCGCCCCCGCCCCCACCACATGGCCTTCCTCTATCCCCTGGACAGGCCAGACCCCTCTGCCATTGTCACACAACAAAGACTCAGTGAACAGGATGAGGCCAAACCATTTTCCTGCATCTGGAGGGTGCTCCTCTGGGGTCCCCTCTCCTGCAGCAGGAGTGGGAGGAAATGCAGAGGCTTCACCACCAGGAAGCAGCGTTTGTCACTCTCCCTGCGGTTTGTCTCCCTGCAGAGACCGTCTTCTTCACTGGACATCGGCTCGTCCTCCTTTAAGCACCCATGGAGGCACTCAGGCCACCCTGAAGCCCAGCTCTCCTTGTGGGGGCAGGGTGGTGGACATGTCAGCTCAGGGCAGACATGTGGTGGGCTGCTGATCGTGTGGCAGAGTGGTGGGCGTGACCGTGGGGCCAGGGCGTGCCTGGTCCTGCTGTGTGCGCATGTACTCTGGGCGTGTACACACCTGCCTTGTCCGTCCCTGGATTTCCTGATCCTCAAACTGTGGTTTCTGTCACTGACTCCATAGGGTCCCTGGGACTGAGTGAGGGGCTCCAGGGCTGCTGCTCTGGGGCCAAGGGGGAGTTGAGCCCAGCGGCAGCGTTGGTGCTGTTATTTCCGTACAGAAACCTGCCACGTGGAGGCACAGGGCCGGTAGTTTAGACCAGGTTCTGGTGCCCATGCTTCCTGCTTCTGCTCTTTGGGTGGCCCTGCAGTTGGGTGCAGAACAGGGGGTACAGGAGGCTGGCCTCCAGGGTCAGAGGGCCCCCAAAGAAGGGGGAGGGGACTCAGCACTATAGGGGGAGCAAATGAGTAAAACCTTAAAATAGAGCAAAACAGCTGAGCCTCAGTGAAGGCAGCATTTCAGAGGAAATGATCCTGGATTTAGATCCCAGGTTTTGGGGCCTGGAGTGAATTGTACAACCCCACCCCCCACCCCCACCCCGTGAAGGATGGGTGTTTGCAGTGGAAATGCAGACAGCCCTGTGCCTGAGCCATCCAGAACGACTGGACTCCAACACCTGCAATCTGTCAGCTTGGCCTGTGGACGCACCATCCCTTCCCTTCGCTGCGCAAATCCAGCAGCAAAGGCTTGCAACCCTTCTCCGCACCGGCCCCTGGTACGGTGCCCCACTGCGGCCCTGAGCTCACGGCCTGGTCTCTGCTTGTGCTCCCCTTGGGCCCTGCCCCCCACCTGGTACAGGCATGTCCTGTTCCAGGGGGGGGCCTTTGTTCTGCCCCCCTCCCCGGACTGCGGGGACAGGGCTCTGTTGCAGCCTGAGGCCGCGTGTGGGGGGTGGGGGGTGGACGGGGGTGGTGCGTCCTGCTGGCCCACAAGGTGGGGAGCATGTAGGGGCACTCCCCCCACCTTCTGGGTGTTTCCCAGGCAGCACAGTTCAGCCACAGTGGGGCAAAGGGAACAGAACCCTGAAAACACAGGTTTTCAATCAAGTGCCCAGATGCCACCCCGGCCTTTACTGTGTATCTTCAACACTGTTCCTACTGGACGTGCTGTAGAAAGGTTCCAGCACCTCAAACACACTGGCAGCTTTGAGGCGTGAGCAGAAGGCTGGACGTGGGGTGCGGCTGCTGCTCACTGACCCTCCCCTTCCTGTCTCCTTAGCTCAATGATGCCGCCAAGCAGCTGATGGAGATGGACAAGCTGGGCCTGGCCTCGGCATCCGGCTGCCTTGCCTCCCTACCCTCTGACGCCGGCGCAGTGGCCAGCGTGGCCCCAGGTCCCACTTCTGGCAGCACGGGGGCGGTCAGCGCCTTCCAGCGGCGTGTGGACAGCAAGAAGAACGCCAAGAAGCGGCACTCCTTCACGGCGCTCAGCGTGACACACAAGTCCACCCAGGCCAGCGGCCACAGGCGCTCCATGGAGATCAGCGCCCCTGTGCTCATCAGCTCCAGCGACCCCCGGGCTGCGGCCAGGATTGGGGACCTGGTGCACCTGTCCCGCAGTGCTCCTGCCCAGGTAATGCCACGGCCTGTGACCTGGTGGTCCTCCTCAGCGCCACTCACTTCCCTCCCCCAGTCCCTGGGCGGGCATGAGAAGGCCAGGCACCTGTGCCTTTTGGGGTCCCAGCCTCAGGGCCTCCAAGCCCTGGTGGAGGTGAGTCTCCGTCTCAACCACAGCACTACACAGCCCTGGTGGACATGAGGGGCTTCTCAGGGGCCTGAGACAGCCTCTGAAGGTGCGATCCCAGCCCCCGAAGCCCTCTGACACAGGAGAAAGCCTGGATTAGCGCTCCTGTGTCTTGAACATCTCGTGAGCCTGGCCAATGTGCTCCCTGTAACCATGTGTCTATGGAGCCTGTCTGTGTGGGACGAGGCACCAGCTCCATCTACCAGGGAAGTCAAGGGAATTTGCTTTGCTCGCAGCCAACTAGCAGAGCCAGACTGGTTCTGCTTGCTGCATGAAAGGCCAGTCCATCAAGAGACAAGGTATTGGGGTCAGCAGCAGAGATGACCTGGGACCCATGTTCCTACAGTTACACTGGAAGGAAACATTATAACTAGGCTCGGGCCCTCAGTGAGGCCATCAAGAGGGGTGAGAGGTCAAGGGAAGCAGCTGTGCCCATCTCTGGACCCTTGTCACTCAGCTGTTGGGAGGAGGAAGGGGTGCGAGCGTTGTGAGTTAAGGGCAGGCCGGCAGGGCTGCAGGGCTTCCCTGGTGGCTCAGCAGTGAAGAATCACCTGCCAATGCAGGAGACACGGGAGGCAGGGGTTCCATCCCTGGGTCAGAAGATCCTTTGGAGAAGGAAATGGCAACCCACTCCAGTATGCTTGCCTGGGAGATCCCATGGGCAGAGAAGCCTGGTGGGTTACAGTCGATTGGCCACAAAGAGTTGGACACGACTGCACACTCACTTACAAGGCTGTGAATGGCAGGTGCCAATGTGGGTGGTGCTCGTGGGCGGTGGTCATGGGTGATGGACGCTTCTTGGTGGAAAAAGACCCCACCCGTTGACTCAAAGTCAAACCTTATGACGCCCCTGACAGGTCAGAAGTAGTCCTGTAACCACCTCCCTCATCCCAGCTCATTAGCACTTTGCGATTTTCAGTCCCGGACTGAATGGTCCCCAAGCTCCCCACTTTAGGGGCCCCTCCCCTTCAGAGTGACCCGGGGAGGCCTGTCCAGCTCTTGGCCCGGCTGTGGCCCAGCAGGACGAGGGCAGGGGCTGGAGGTGTGTCCTATCATCCCAGACGGCACTCAAGTGGGTCGGGCAGCTTTTTGGCCTTTTGGAGCCTGCGACCTCGTGGTCTCTATTGCAGCTTCCCTCCACCCTGGGAGCCAGGAGAATCTTGTTGATCAAGGCAGGGGCGGCAGCGACCAGATGTGACCTCGGGTGGGTCTATGGACCTGAGCGGACCTGGAGCCAGAGGCTCAGGGCTGCGTTGAGAGTCTGTAGACCTGTCAGGGCCCCTTCAGGTGTGAGTGGAGCCACTTGAGGTGAGCTTGGCCTCCCATCGGCCTCTGTCTTGCGTGGCCAGCCAGCTTTCCCGGGGCTGATGGAGAGAACTGTGGATGTTCTGTTGGCACAGTGCAATGGCTCCTTCTCCCAGGACAGACCGTTTTCTTCAGATCCTCGGCCTCTGACCTCTAGCTGCTGGTGCGAGCTTGGCCAGCCCAGGCCAGGCTCTGCCAGGCCAGGCTCACCACCCAGACCCTGCCTCCAGTCACCCTGGCCCTGCAGGCTCTTGGCTGTTCTTCTTGGCACTAAGCAAAGAGTTTGGCTGTAAATGTTTTATTCTGAAGTTTTATTTGGGAAGCATGTTCCTGAGAATCTTTTACACCCTGTGTTCCAGGGTGGTAGCAAGTGATGAGTGAACTTGCCCATTTCGCAGCTCCTCATGGTGATGACAGTGTTATTTGGACACATACTAAAATGAAAGTGAGATGTTTCTTCTTAGGGTCTTGGTCTGCGTCAGGAAAGTGATTTAGAGCCCCTTTTAGCAGGGGTGCAGTCCACCAACCCACAGACGGTTTTCCCTTTTATTAATCCCAGTGGGAAATTAAAGGCCTGGTTCCCGGCTACTGCTCAGGGGCCCCGGAAACGCCACAGTGCGGCCTCCGGCGTCTGGTAACAACCTGACGGTTTAGAATCACGTCTTCTGGGACTCGTCATAGACTCCTGTCAAATACTCCGTGGGCCACTGCTGAACGAGGCTAGATGGGTCACTGGGGTCGGCCGCCCCGTG
Source organism: Cervus elaphus (assembly GCF_910594005.1). Classification (NCBI taxonomy): domain Eukaryota; kingdom Metazoa; phylum Chordata; class Mammalia; order Artiodactyla; family Cervidae; genus Cervus; species Cervus elaphus. The sequence goes on from NC_057825.1 coordinate 60,302,191, forward strand.
GTTAGTGGCCCCGAGGACTGTGCCACCCACGTCCTCACCCTGCTGGCGGCTCCCCTGGTCGGGTTGTGCTAGCCTCTGGGGCTGAGTCCCAGCGCGCGGCCATTAGGAGTCTACTGAATAGATGCCGCTTCATCTCAGCGGACACCTTCCCGCGACGGGTCAGGCAGGCACAGGGCGGGGCCGGGAAGGAGCGGCGGGATGGAGGGAGGGTGGGGCCGGGCCGGGCCGGGCCAGGCCGGGCCGGGCCGGGCGCAGGGCGAGCCGTCACCAGGAGGCAGGAAGAGCCTGTCCCAGGGCTGCGTTCCCAATCATTTTTATCTGAAAGCACTGGAGCCGTCTCCTTCCTTCCTTCATCCCTGCCCAGTTCCCTCACCCCTACCAAGCCCTCGCTAATTCCTTCAGGCCCAGAATCATTTAAAAGTAAGTCATTAAAAATCAAAGCGGAATCAGCCTCCAGCCCTCAGCTAGAAGACAGGCCCCAGACCCTGCGGGAAGCCTGTTCAACGTGGTCACAGCGGAGGGCATGGAGCTGCACTGAACGACCTCAAACAGACTTTCTGCGCCTCTGGTAGGCGCCGTCCTCCAGGGTGGGCTGCCATGACTTGGAGCCACATGGGATGCCATGACTTGGAGCCACATGGGATGCCTGGTGCTTCCGAGCCCTTGATCCTGATGCCTTGTCTCCCCTGGGGTTAGCAGAGGCCTGCCTGCCAGGCTTCTGGAGGGGCCCCCATGTCTGCGGCCGCGTCCTCCTTCGCTGGGCCTGTGTCCTCGGCTGCCAGCGGGGGACAGCCCTCCACCCTCTCTCAACAGGAACAGAGGTGAAGACAGAACTCGGAGGGGGATGGGTGGGATCCTGCCCCACCAGGAAGTCCCAGCGGGGCTCCCACCACTGGGTACAATGTCAAAGGGGCCTTCATCTGGGCTCCATGCTGCAGGGAACTATTGGAGCCCCAGCTCAGTGGGCTTGGTCTTAGATGTTCTTCATCTCGACCTTGACCTTGGGAAAAGGGGTTATCACAGGTGTGGCTTCTCATGCCTGCATCCCTGCTCTAATGGAGGGTCTGCCCTGAAATCCCACTTATTTGCTTTGTGGCCTCTGTCATGTCAGATCTCAGCTGAGGGCCAGGTGTCCAGGGAGGGCCGGCACTGCTCCCCTGTGGGTCCTGTAGGGCATCCTCGTGGCCCCAATGCTGGGTGAGCGCCCCGTCCTCCTGCCCCCAGCATCCGTCATCCAGAGTGACGGGCCAGGTCCATAGGTTCAGCTCTGAGGCTCAGAGCTCAGCCACGCCAGCCTATCCCTCCTCTGGCCGGGAGGTGGAGGCAGCCTCATCTGAGCTTGTCTCCTCCGGGTGAATCATGGCCAGCGTGGCTGGAGAGCAGTGAGGTGCAGAGAGACACCGGGGAAGGCTACCTCCAGGCACAGCAGGATTCAGCAGCCACGCCAGGTCATGGGGCTTCATGTGTGGTGCCTGTTGGCTGGTAGCTGTTTCAGGAGGCTTTATTTGCACAGGAGCCCTCTGATAAGAGCTGGGTTGTGAGTCTAGCTCCATCCAAGCCAGTCACCTTGTGGGTCCTGCCGCCCGGCTGAGGCCCTCCAACAGCACTGTGGCCACAGTGCCTGGATTTGGTTAGCAGAGTGGCTGATCTGCAGGGTCACCCCACAGTCCTCTCCTGGCTCCTCCTAGCCCCCCACTAAGGTGACATGTATGGAATCCAGGAAACATGCGGTCACATCAACCAAAGCTTGATCTTGAAACAGACCTCAGATAATTGAACTGTCATTCTGTGTATCTCACTTTGAAAATGTATTGGAACCACTCACTGTTGACAGTAAAATGATGGAAAACCTGAACAATTTTTAAAAAATTAACTCAAATCCCAACTCTGTAAGTACCAGCTTTATCATCTGTATGTAAATTTCCCAATGGAAGCATACTTCCTTTTATAGAAACAAGCTAAACCTGGGTGTCCAGCTCCCTCACCCAGTCCTGTTCGATGTGCTCCATGCAGTTGTCCACACCCACCTGTGCAGGTCCTTCTCCCTGTTGTGTGGGGCATGCTGGTTGGCAGACAGAGTCTTGGGTCAGCCTCTGTCCTTCCTCCGCCCTTTCTCGAGGCTGAATCTTCACCTCTGACCTCCAGTGGCTGCAGAAAGAATGAAGCCAGCATTTCCTTGCTCGCAGCTGTGAATTACTGTGTCTAATATTCTAACTCACCTGGAAGGTGAGACCCCTCAGTGGCCATTTCCTCATCCCTCCAGGCCCTGTCTTCACTACTTGATTCTTGGGGACCAGGCTTCACAGTCTTGTCTGGTGCCCAGCTGTTCTGAGTGGGGTGCACCCCATCCCTGTCGCTGAGCTGTGGTCGGGGCAGAAGTCAGGGCCCGAGGGTGTAATGCACCTAGGTTTGCAGGCTGAGAGCTCAGGGCTCAGGGACCCTGTGCTGATCCTGAATGCACATGTCCAGGCTGTGCCCCCACTCCCCAGCCCCTGGTTGGCTTCCCGCTGCGTCATCCTCAGGATCCAAGCACATCAGACTCACTGTGTCCAGCGCCCAGTCCGTGACCTCCCCTGGGTCTCATACTCCCCACTCCCTTCACTCAGCATCTCTGTCCTGCCAGTCACTAAGGACGGAGACTCAATGCTCTTTGTCTTGCACACCATTCCTCGCCCGAATCCACTTTTCCTGTTGGTAGAGGGGGAATGATGGCCCCAAATATGTCCACTCCTGATCCCCAGAATCTGTGAGTGTTGCCTTCCTTGGCAGGAGACCAGGAAATGGAGCTAGGAGATAGTCCTGGACCCTCTGGGCCATTGTAACTTCAGGGTCCTTCTGAGAGGAGTCCAGAGGGTCAGAGTCAGCAAGAAGCAAGAAGACTGACCCCCAGGGTCCTCCCCTGTTGAGTTTCCTGGAGCCGCTGTAGCAAACCGGGTGGACTGGCTCCTTTTGCCTCAACCAGCCCCTCAGCAGCTCACCGTGTGCCAGGCACTCGGCAGGAATCACCTGCGAGGAGCCGTCCCTCCGTCATCTTGCAGAGTGGACCCTTGAGGCTTTGCGCGCCTGGTCAGGCGAGATGCCGTGTTTCACATCCTGTCCGCTCTAGCCACTGTGTTCGCTGTGGAAGGACTGGTTTTCCTTAGTGCTCAGGGATGTGGTTTTAAATAAGCTTACATCTTGAAGCATGAAAAGTTTTGTCTGGCTTTTCTTGGACAAACACAGGAGTAACTAATTCAAGTCCTGAAAATAAAGTCAGCCCTCTCCCCGACCCCCCATCTCCTTGCACGTTGAATGCTGCATCCGCTGTCCAACCAGACGTGGGCAGGCACGGTTTCCTGAGCTGCTGTGGGAAGGACAGGGTTCACTGGCTGCCAGGCTGCCCTGGGAGCCTGCAGTCCGCTCACTGTGTCCTCTTGTCTGTTTCCAGGACTCCTCGGCCGGATCCACCCCAGCGACTGAACAGCAGAGCATTGCTCCCAGAGTCCAGCTGCCTCTCAATGTGTGAGCTGTCACTTATGTGTTGGGGCCCCAGCTTTCAGTACCTACCCCCACCCTACTAGTGTGTCCGTGTGGGGTTTTCTAGTTGTCACCCACTTGGTTCTGAGCTCTCAGGACTGCTGATGGGGCAGCCTGTAGAGCAGATTGGCAGGTTCATCAGCGTCTGTGCTTCTCCAACATTCGGTGAGAGCAGGAAGGTGGCCCAGACATTTGATGACACCAACTGATCACTCAGGAAAGGGCCCCAGAGGCCCCTGAGTAGGTGGTCGTGGGCCCCATGGGGCAGAGGATGACCGGAGAAGCGGGTGCCACCAATGGCCCAGACGCAGCCTACGGCCGTCCCATTCCCCAAAACGAGCTGCTTGTCATCACCAAATCGAGCCAGATGAACGCTGCTGGGAAGTGAAATGTCTGTCTGTTAGGAGAATCTGCTCTTGTTAAATGACAGCTTATAAAAGATGTGCCATTTAACATCACCGTTCAAGAGCGTTCTGAAGAGCACCTTGCCGGCTGCTGTCAAGTAACTGCTGTTCAGCTACTTGAACAAACATTTAAGGTGGAGAATGTGAATCCGGCAAACAATGTGGCAGGGTGGAAAGCTCCCAGGGTCCAGAATGGCCAGAGTGTCAGCCTGTGTCGCTGCAGAACACTGAGGGTCTCGAGCACGCGAGGCTGTCACAGTGCAGCCTGCCTGTCTTAGGTAGGATTCCCAGCTGGCGACTGCGTCCGTCCGCTCTGCAGGCTCGGCTTCTCTGCAGAGTCCAGTCCCGACTCGCGCCCTCTTCTGGTGGCAGATGGGAATCCCCGGACGCCTCCTTTACAAGCTCGCCCTGTGGGAACTGGGTTCTTGCCTCAACCGACCCAACCAAGTGCCTGGGGACCCGCCCTTTGACACAGCTTCTTGAGGGGACGGTTAGTAGGTGCTGTCTAGAGTCTTCAGGGAGAAATTCAGGACAGCACTGGACAGGAGGCGCTCCCTTCCAGCCAGGTCTCTGCTTCTTACTGGGGACAGGGCACCAGGGCAGGCCGGGCAGTCGTCTCGCTCTTCAAAACTGGGTGCCAGACCCTTTTCTGAAGAAGCAGCCTGTTCTGTGGGAGACAGTGGGGCTCCTGTCACTTCCTGAGTGCGAGGCGGGACAGGAGAGCTCTTCAAGGACAAGCCCAGGGGTTTCGTCTTGGCATCCCCAACAAGGTGCCTGACATGCAGGCTCTCAGGAGCTGTTCCCTTGTTCAGAGACAGCCAGTCTTCCCTGCTGGATGCTGAGGGTCCTGGTGGCAGCCCACCCCCTGCTCTCGTGCCCCAGTCAGCCACCCAAGGAGGCAGCTCTGCCTCGGAACCCAAAAGGTTACCAGTTCCCGGAGTATCACCCCAGAGAGCCATCAGAACATTCTGGAGGCCTCAGCCACCTAAGGACCCTCCGTATCACAGGGAGCTTAAGTTTGGGGCAGAGTGTGTAGGGACTTATTTCTCCCCCAGATCTCCGCCGCCCTGGGGCTTGAGGGGTCAGTGTGGTCCCCAACCCGCTGCCCACTCCCTCTGCCTCACCCCAGATCATGGCTGTTTGGGTGGAGATCTTCATTTAGCTGACAGAAGGGAGTCCGATCCATCTTTCAAAGGATAATGAGCATTTTGCAGGAATGTGTCTGCTGGTCATGGTGGTCGTCACCTGGATGGTGGCCAGCGGGAGTTTAACTGGCTACTGCACCTTAATGTGTGTATTCTGTAGCTCTATCTTTTGAAATACAGCTTTCTTCTTTTCTCAGGGTTTCTTTGGATCTTTGATGTCTTTTGTGATTTCATGCAAATTGTAGATTTGTTTTAGTTCTGTGAAAAATGCCATTGAAATTTTCATAGGGATTGCATTGAACCTATAGACTGTCTTGGGTGGTATGAACATTTTAACAATATTTACTGTTCTAATCCTTGAGCACAAAATATCTTTCCATTTATTGTGTCTTCAGTTTCTTTGATCAATGTCTTATAGTTTTCATTGTTTTCACCTCCTTGGTTAAATTTATTCCTAGATATTTTATTCTTTTTGATGCAGTTGTGAATGGGATTGTATTCTTCATTTTTCTTTTGGATAGTTTGTTGCTAGATTTCTATATATTAATATCATATGCTGCAACTTTATTAAATTCATTGAAGATTTCATCTAGTTTTTTTGTGGCATCTTCTGGATTTTCTATGTATAGTATCATGTCATCTGCAAACAGTGACAGTTTTACTTCTTCTTTTCCCGCATGGATTTCTCTTTCTTTTTCTTGTCTGATTGCTATGATGAAGACTTCCAGTATTATGTTGAAAAAAAGTGGCAAGAGTGGGCATCCGTGTGTAGTTCCTGATCTTAAAGGAAATGCTTTTAGCTTCTCACTGTTGAGTATTATGTCTTGTTTTTGGTGTTTTTCAGTCGCTAAGTCATTTCTGACTTTGCAACCCCATGGACTGCCACACACCAGGCTCCCCTGTCATCCACTGTCTCCTGAAGTTTGCTCAAACTCATGTCCTTTGAACTGGTGGTGGTATCTAACCATCTCATCCTTTGCTGTCCCCTTCTCCTTTTGCCTTCAGTCTTTCCCAGCATCAGGGTCTTTTCTGTTGTCGACTCTTCTCATCAGGTGGCCAAAATATTGGAGCCTCAGCACTGGTCCTTCCAATGAATATACAGGGTTGATTTCCTTTAGAATTGACTGGTTTGATTTCCTTGCAGTTCAAGGGACTGTCAAGTCTTCTCCAGTACTATCATTTGAAAGCATCAATTCTTCAGTGCTAACCTTCTTTATGGTCCAGCTCTCACATCTGTACGTGACTATGCTTTGACTATATGGACCTTTGTCAGCAAAGTGATGTCTCTGCTTTTTAATATGCTGTCTAGGTTTGTCATAACTTTCCTTCCAAGAAGCAAGCATCTTTTAGTTTCATGGCTACAGTCACCATCTGCAGTGATTTTGGAGCCCAAGAAAAGAAAATCTGTCACTGTTTCCACTTTTCCCCCTTCTATTTACCATGAAATGATGGGACCACATGCCATGATCTTAGATTTTTTGAATGTTGAGTTTTAAGTCAGCTTTTTCACTTTCATCAAGAGGCTCTTTAGTTCCTCTTTGCTTTCTGCCTTTAGAGTGGTATCATCTGCCTATCTGAGGTGGTTGATATTTCTCCTGGAAGTCTTGATTCCAGCTTGTGCTTCATCCAGCCTTGCATTTCACATGATGTAGTCCTCATATAAGTTAAATAAGCAGGGTGACAATATACAGCTTTGGCATACTCCTTTCCCAGTTTGGAACCAGTCTGTTGTTCCATGTCCAGTTCTGACTGTTGCTTCTTGACCTGCATACAGATTTCTCAGGAGGCAGGTCAGGTGGTCTGGTATTCCCATGTCTTGAAGAATTATTCAGTTTGCTGTGATCCACACAGTCAAAGGCTTTAGTACAGTCAATGAAGCATATGTTTTTCTGGAATTCCCTTGCTTTCTCTACGATCCAAGGAATGTTGGCGATATGATCTCTGGTTCCTCTGCCTTTTCTAAAACCAGCTTGTACATCAGGAAGTTCTTGGTTCACATATTGCTAATGCCTAGCTTGAAGGATTTTGAGCATAAACTTACTAGCATGTGAAATGAGCACACTTGTACGGTAGCTTGATCATTCTTTGGCATTGCCCTTTGGGATTGGAATGAAAACTTACCTTTTCCAGTCCTGTGGCTACTGCTGAGTTTTCCAAATTTGCTGATATATTGAGTGCAGCACTTTGACAGCATCATCTTTTAGGATTTGAAAAGCTCAGCTGAAATTCCATCACCTCCACTAGCTTTGTTTGTAGAAATGCTTTCTAAGGCCCACTTGACTTAACATTCCAGGATGTCTGGCTTTAAGTGAGTGACCACACCAACACAGTTATCTGGATCGTTAAGATCTTTTTTGTATAGTTCTTCTGTGTATTCTTGCCACCTCTTTTTAATCTCTTCTGCTTCCGTTAGGTCCATACCATTTCTGTCCTTTGTTGTGCCCATCCTTGCATGAAATGTTCCCTTTATACTTCCAGTTTTCTTGAAGAGATCTCTAATCTTTCCCATTTGATTGTTTTTCTTCTATTTCTTTGCACTGTTCATTTAAGAAGACCTTCTTATCTCTCTATGCTATTCTCTGGAATTCTGCATTCAGTCGGGTCAGTCAGTCAGTTCAGTCGCTCAGTCGTGTCCAACTCGTTGTGACCCCATGGACTGCAGCACCCCAGGCCTCCCTGTCCATCACCAACTCCTGGAGTTTACTCAAACTCAGGTCCATTGAGTCGGTGATGCCATCCAACTATCTCATCTTTTGTCATGCCCTTGTTCTCTCGCCTTCAATCTTTCCCAGCATCAAAGTCTTTTCTAATGAGTCAGCTCTTCGCATCAGGTGGCCAAAGTATTGGAGTTTCAGCTTCAGCATCAGTCCTTCCAATGAATATTCAGGACTGATTTCCTTTAGGATGAACTGGTTGGATCTTCTTGCAGTCCAAGGGACTCTCAAGAGTCTTCTCCAACACCACAGTTCAAAAGCATCAATTCTTTAGCATTCAGCTTTCTTTATAGTCTAACTCTCACATCCATACATGACTACTAGAAAAACCATAGCTTTGACTAGATGGACCTTTGTTGGCAAAGTAATATCTCTGCTTTTTAATACACTCTCTAGGTTGGTCATAACTTTTCTTCCAAGGAATAAATGTCCTTTTATTTCATGGCTGCAGTCACCATCTGCAATGATTTTGGAGCCTCCCAAAATAAAGTCTGCCACTGTTTCCACTGTTTCCCCATCTATTTCCCATGAAGTGATGGGACCAGATGCCATGATCTTTGTTTTCTGAATGTTGAGCTTTACGCCAACTTTTTCACTCTCCTCTTTCACTTTCTGCCATAATGGTAGTGTCATTTGCATATTTGAGGTTATTGATATTTCTCCCAGCCATCTTGATTCTAGCTTGTGCTTCATCCAGCCCAGGGTTTCTCATGATGTACTCTGCGTATAAGTTAAATAAACACAGGGACAATATACAGCCTTGATGTACTCCTTTTCCTATTTGGAACCAGTCTGTTGTTCCATGTCAAGTTCTACCTATTGCTTCCTGACCAGCATACAGGTTTCTCAAGAGGCAGGTCAGGTGGTCTGGTATTCCCATCTCTTTCAGAATTTTCCACAGTTTATTGTGATGCACACAGTCAAAGGCTTTGGCATAGTCAATAAAGCAGAAATAGATGTTTTTCTGGAACTCTCTTGCTTTTTCGATGATCCAGCGAATGTTGGCAATTTGATCTCTGGTTCCTCTGCCTTTTCTAAAACCAGCTTGACCATCTGGAAGTTCACAGTTCATGTACTGTTGAAGCCTGGCTTGGAGAATTTTGAGCATTACTTTGCTAGCGCGTGAGATGAGTGCAATTGTGCAGTAGTTTGAGCATTCTTTGGCATTGCCTTTCTTTGGGATTGGAATGAAAACAGACCTTTTCCAGTCTTGTGGCCACTGCTGAGTTTTCCAAATTTGCTGGCATATTGAGTGCAGCACTTTCACAGCATCATCTTTTAGGATTTGAAATAGCTCAACTGGAATTCCATCACCTCCACTAGCTTTGTTCGTAGTGATGCTTCCTAAGGCCCACTTGACTTTACATTCTAGGATGTCTGGCTCTAGGTGAGTGATCACACCGTCGCGATTATCTGGGTCATGAAGTCTTCTTTGTACAGTTCTTCTGTGTATTCTTGCCACCACTTGTTAATAACTTCTGCTTCTGTTAGGTCCATACCATTTCTGTCCTTCATTGAGCCCATCTTTGCATGAAATGTTCCCTCGGTATCTCTAATTTTCTTGAAGAGATCTGTGGTCTTTCCCATTCTATTGTTTCCCTCTATTTCTTTGCACTGATCACTGAGGAAGGCTTTTTTATCTCTCCTTGCTATTCTTTGGAACTCTGCATTCAAATGGGTATATCTATCCTTTTCTCCTTTGCTTTTGCCTTCTTTTCTTTTCACAGCTATTTGTAAGGCCTCTTCAGACAGCCATTTTGCTTTTTTTCATTTCTTTTTCTTGGGGATGGTCTTGCTCCCTGTCTCGTGTACGATGTCACAAACCTCCATCCATAGTTCTTCAGACACTCTGTCTATCAGATATCAGTCGGATATATCTTTCCCTTTATCCTTTGCCTTTTACGTCTCTTCTTTCCTCAGCTATTTGTAAAGCCTCTGTAGATGATCACTTTGCCTTCTTGCATTTCTTTTTCTTTGGGATGGTTTTGATCACTGCCTCCTGTTATGTACAATGTTATTGTACAGGACGAACACAAACCTCCATCCATAGTTCTTCAGGCACACTGTCCACCAGATCTAATCCCTTGAATCTGTTCGTCACCCCCACTGTGTCATCATGAGGGATTTGATTTTAGGTCATACCTGAATGGCCTAGTAGTTTTCCCTACTTTCTTCAATTTAAGCCTGACTTTTGCAGTAAGGAACTAATAATCTGAGCCAACTCCAGGTCTTGTTTTTGCTGACTGTATAGAGTTTCTCCATCTTCAGCCCTAAAGAATATAATCAGCCTGATTGTGGTATTGACCACGTGGTGATGTCCGTGTGTAGAGTCGTCTCTTCTGTTATTGGAAGAGGGTGTTTGCTATGACCAGTGTGTTCTCTTGATGTTAGCTGCAGGCTTATCATATATAGCTCTTATGTTGAGATATGCTTGTTCAGTATCCACTTTGTTAAGAGTTTTTATCATAAGTAGATATTGAATTTTGTCAAACATTTTTTCCAATATTTACTGAGATGATCATATGGTTTTTATTCTTCAGTTTGTTAAAGTGGAGTATCAGTCACACTGATTTGCAGATGTTAAGCCATTCTTGCATCCCTGGAATAAGTCCATTTGGTCACAACGTATGAACCTTTTAGTATATTTTTGAATTTGCTTTGCTAACATTTTTAAAGATCTTTGCACCTATGTTGGTCACAAGCAACCTGCAATTTGTTATTAAATCTTTGAATGTTTTGTGGAATTTATCAGTGAAGCCCTACCTCAGGAAACACGAAAAATCTCAAAGAAATAATCGAATCTTACACCTACAGGAACTAGAAAAAAGAAGGAAAAACAAAACCCAATGTTAATAGAAGGAAGGAAATAATAAATATCAGAGCAGAAATAAATGAAATAGAGACTAAGAAAATGACAGAAATGATCAGTGAAACTAAGATTATTTCTTTGAGATTTTTTTTCTTGGGAGAATTTTGATCACAAACTTAATCTGCTAACTTGTAATCAGTCAGTTCAGATTTTCTCTTTCTTCATGGTTCCGTCTTGGAAGATTATATGTTTCTAGAAATCTTTTCATTTCTTCCAGGTTGTTGGCATATGATTGTTCTCATTAGTCTCTTATGATCCTTTATATTTCTGTGGTGTCAGTTATAATTTATTTTTTCCTTTCTGATTTTATTGTTTGGACCAGTTCTTTTTTTTTTCTTGATAAGCCTAACTAGAAGTTGGAGAATTTATCTTTTCAAAGAACCAGCTCTTAATCTCACTGATCATTTCTGTTGTTTTCTGTTGATCTGTTGATCATTTCTGTTTAGGTGTAAGTTTCGATTATTTGAGATTTTTCATTTCCTGAAGTAGGCTCATATCACTATAAACTTCCCTCTTAGAACTGCTTTTGCAGTGATCCATAGATTTTGGATCACTGTGGTTCCATTTTCATTTGTTTCTAGGTATTTTAAAAATTTCTTCTTTGATATTTTTTTTCAGTGGCCCATTCATGTTCTTTAATTTTGATGTTTTTTTTTTGTTTGTTTTCTCCAATTTTTCTTTTGATTGATTTCCCACAATTGTGGTCAAGAAGATGCTCGATATGATTTCCATCTTTGTAAATTCATGGAGGACTGTTTGTAAACTGATGTGATTTATCCTGGAGAACCTTCTGTGTATGCTTGAGAAGAATATGCATCCTGATGCTTTTGGATGGACTGTTCTGTATGTGTCCATTAGGTCCACTAGGTCCATTCTTCTGGGTTTGGTGTGAGCATCCTTATGACCATTACTGTTAACTCTTTAATGGGTAGATTGCTTATTTCTATTTTGTTTAGTTCTTTCTCTGAGGCTTTACCTTTTCTTTCAGTTGCAACATACACTTCTGTCTCCTCATTTTGCCTGATTCTCTGAGTTTGTGTCTGTGTATTAGTAAATCAGCTGTGTCTCCATGTCTTGAAGGAGTGGCCTTGTTTAGGAGACATCCTGTGGGGCCCAGAGGCAGGCACACGAGGGTCCCCTCTGTGGGCAGTGTGTCCCCCCGCTGTTGTGGGGGGCTGTAGTTACTGCTTAGGCATGCTGGTGTGTGGGCCCAGCCACAGCAGCTGCTGGACAGTGGTGGGCAGAGTTCTCACTCAGCCAGGGTGAGACCTCACCTAGGTGCAGGGGTGAGTGGGCTTCATCAGGGCATACCCACTGATGCTGACAGGTTAGGTTTTGGTGTTCAGTCACTCAGTTGCATCCAACTCTTCTCGACCTAAAGGACTGTAACACACCACGCTTCCCTGTCCTTCACTGTCTCCCAGAGTTTGCTCAAACTCATGTCCATTGAATCGGTGATTCTATCCAACCATCTCATCCTCTGTCTTCCCTTTCTGCTCCTGCCTTCAATCTTTCCCAGCATCAGGGTCTTTTCTAATGAGTCAACCCGTGTATCAGGTAGTCAAAGTATTGGAGCTTCAGCTTCAGCATCAGTCCTTCCAATGAATATTCAGGATTGATTTCCTTTAGGATTGACTGGTTTGATCTCCTTGCAGTCCAAGGAGATTCAAGTCTTACAATCCAAGACTCTCGAGAGTCTTCTCCAACACCATAGTTCAAAAGCTTCAATTCTTCAGCACCCAGCTTTCTCTATAGTCCAACTTTCACATCCATACATGATTACTAGAAAAACCATAGCTTTGACTAGACAGACCTTTGTTGGCAAAGTAATATCTCTGCTTTTTAATATACTGTCTAGGTTTGTCATAGCTTTTCTTCTAAGAAGCAAGCATCTTTTAATTTCATGGCTGAAGTCACCATCCACAGTGATTTTGGAGCCCAAGAAAATAAAGTCTGTCACTGTTTCTATTGTTTCCCCATCTACTTGCCATGAAGTGATAGGACCGGATGCCATGATCTTCGTTTTTTGAATGTTGAGGTTTTTTTTTTTTTTGAATGTTGAGTTTTAAGCCAGCTTTTTCCACTCTCCTCTTTCACCTTCAAGAGGCTTTTTATTTTTTTTATTTATTTATTTTTTCAAGAGGCTTTTTAGTTCCTTTTCGCTTCCTGCCATAAGGGTGGTGTCATCTGCATATCCGAGGTTATTGATATTTTTGCCAGTATGAAAAGGCAAAAAGATATGACAAGTTAGATGGAACATTCCAAAATTGTACCCACTGGGTGGCATAAGCAAGATAGCCTGCAATTTCTGAAATGGCTCCGGCTAGTGAGTCAGTCCCCAGGGAGCATCCCGCCTGGTTCCTGACCCCTGGCAGATGCTGCCACATTATTCAGTGGCCTGCGCGCTATTCAGTCTGGTATTTTTACACTGGTTTCTGGGTTGAATGAGTCTGCATACAGGCCCATCGAGAGCACGTTTTCCATTCCAGGTGCTTCTGTAGTTTTCCTGGTATTTTATGTCGGTTTTCAAAGCCAGGTATTTGGGGGGACTGGTCTCTCCTGAGCAGGATTGAGGGGTTGGGTCCCCTCTGACTGGACCATGGTGGCTGGCGAGGGGTTTCCTGGAGAGTCCATCTCTCTGTCTCCTGTGCTCTCTGTTGTCCTTCTGCCCTTAGTGGTGGAGGCTCTGTCCATCCAGGGTTCAAGTCCGTCTCTGAAGAGGTGGTCCCTTAATGTGGCTGTGGGTTTGCTGTGTTCCTGGGAAAAGACAAGTTCAGGAGTGTCCTGTGCCGCTATCTGGAACCCTTTCCTTAGCTGATCCTGTTGATCAAAGGTCAGCAAGTAGGCACATGTTTTGCTGGCCTGAGTCCATGCGGCACTGGCACCTAGAGGAGCAGGAGCAGGCTCTTTGCAGGAGGATGGGAGAGAATCTCACTATTTCAGAAGAAATGAGCAAGCTGTCATATGGAGGCAGAAGGGTGTGAAGTTAATGAAGGCGCTAAAATTCTTTAATCACTGCTTGATTAGAGTCTATAGACAATTAGCAGCAAGTGAAGATCTTCCATAGAGAAGAGCAGTTATGTGGTGAGTGGCGGCTGTTCCCAGCAGACTGCTTATGGGAACACAGCTGCAAGTAGAGGCTGGGCGGCCACAGCTGCTGCGTGTCCAGACTGCATGCTGTCCAGCCAAGGGTGCCAGGGAAGGGGCTGACGTGCCCCCAGACTCACTCCCCTGGGGCTGCGTCAGCCTGGAGGAGGGGACACCTCTTCCAATGGGGAGGAGAGCCCCCTGCCGGCCACCCGGCCGTGGGGAGAGCATTGTGAACCAGACCTCCCTGAACCAAGTACCTTCAGTTCTTGCCTGAACCAAGTACCTTCAGTACCAGCCTTGTGAGTGAATCCACTGAGACAAATGAATCCCAAGCCAGTTCTGGAGCAGCCGGCACTGTGTCCTCTATGGAGGCATGTGCAGAGCTGAAGTCCTTTGGAAGGAGTAGAGAGGGAGCGGAGGAGGAGTGGACAGGAGGCGGAGGGGACAGGCAGGTGGAGTACCGGGAATCCTGCGGGCGCTACCTGGTTCTCCCGGCCTTGGGCTCTATGGGCATCGGCCTGCAGCTCCAAGGTCCAGCTGTGCACCCTCCAGGCTGGCGGGCACGGCCGAGGGGGTGGGGATAGAAGGGGTGCAGATGATGCACCCTTCCCTGTGGCCACACTTGGACTGGGACTGAGTGACCAGTGCACTGCAGAGACCACAGAGCTGCAGACATCAGGCTGGGAGCCGCCGGCCCCTCTGGAGCATCCCAGGTGTATGCATGAGCCACAGACAGACAAGCAGCCCCATGTGCAGGAAAAATGCTGGCAAGGCAATCTGGCTTCCCCTGTGGCATCGAAGGGAACAGGTTGGGAGGCCTAGGTGTGCCAGGTGAAGTCAGATTGGTTTACACTCCACCCCCCAGCAGTGCACACGGAAAGACTGAACTTGAACTGTTGAGACCAGAGAACAGATTGCTCCTCGGAGAATGAATTCACAATAAAGATGAAGACAGCGGGCCTCAGGGCCCCCTGCTCCGGGCCTCAGCCCAGCTTCCCATGGGGCCTACCAGGCCCTGGGGCCAAGAACAACTGCTTGCCTCCAACTCGCTGCATAAACAGAGACACTCCATCTTTTTGAACCTCAGTTTGTTCAGCTGTGAAATGAGTAAGTAGCCCAGCCTCAGAGCTCATGTGGGGCTCCAGCGAGACCATAACAGACTCTAGCTTCCACCCTGCCTGGACTCCAGACACCTGAGGAGGGTGGGCTCTGCACGCTGTCCCACAGGTGATGGCAGTGCCTCCTAAACAGAGTTCTGACTGATGATGGAGGAGGGTGCCCCATCCCTTGGGGTGAAGAGGTCCTTGGAAGCAAGCCTGTCTCCCTGCATGGTTAGCGCCTGAGGGTGCCAGGATCACTGGGCATCTAATAAATGAATGAACAGCTGAAACCGGAGGGAAACATCACCTCCTACTGCCATGACTCTAGAGGAGGCAGGACACAGGGTAAATCCAGATCTGCCTGCAGACTCCCTCACGACTCAGCTCAGCAGAGCCCGTGGTCCCAGAGGCGAGAGTGAGGGGCGGGAGGTGCCCCCACCCAATGGGGCCGGTAGTTGGTCCAAGTTTGGGGAGTCGGGTGGTGATTTCAGCCAAGTTCACTTCTGTTGCCCGCTTTCTGCCTTTATTACCTCATTAGGAACCACGGTGTGTTTCTCTAAAGTACAAGTGGGATTTTGAAAGAAGACTGTTTCGATGTAAAGGCTTAATCAGGCTGCCTTAAGGCCCACAGTCTGAAAATAACTCATTCTCACTGTGATGGGAAGATCCTGAGAGGTGAAAACAAACCTTGTTCCCTGAATGACTTGGGGATTCCAGAATTTTGAGTAGGATCATCAGCTCATCCCCAGAGATCACTCTGTCATCTGAAGGCCCCTCCCTGTATCACAGACAGACAGACAGACACACATACACACAGCTCGTCGGGTCTTTGCTACAGTTGCTAACACTTGTCTTATTTTTAGAAACTGGGTTGATGCCACTGTGGAAGTAGGTGCCAGTGGGCGCTGTGCTGGGTGTGGGGGAGGCTTGCCAGGTATGTGGGGGGACTATGCCATGTTGGGGGGAGGGCTGCCCTGGCTACTGGAACCTCTGAGCCTCTTGCTCACTGCCTGAGGTCCTTCTCTCTCCAGCAGGGCCAGCACTTCTCCCTCGGATGGCCCTCTGTCCACAGCTTCATGCTCCACAGGGCAGGTGGACAGTGCAGGTAGCCCCTGGAGTCACCTAGTCCTGGAGGCTGAGAGGGTGGCTAGGGGGCAAAGAAGGAGGCTCCTGGGGCCCAGCAGGGGCAGTGTGCCCACCAGGCCCATCCTGAAAGGAGGCCCAGGAGATGATACTTCTTAGAAATGCATCTTGGGACTTCCCTGTCCGTCCAGCGGTTAAGACTCCATGCTGCCATTACAGGGAGCACATGTTCGATCCCTAGTCAGGGAACTACGGTCCTACATGCCACATGGTTACAGCCAAAAAAAATTGTTTTAATGCATCTCGTTTCTTTGTTGGAGTGAAGCCCCCACCACTTTTCCTTCCCAGATCTTGCAAGCAGGATATTTGCCTGAAAACATTCTCTCTGTTAGGTCAAACCACCCCTTCCACAAACCCCCAGAGTAGCAAAGCACTTATCAGAGGTTCTGAGGGTGGCGCCAGGGGCTCAGGACGTTTCAAAGAGTCCTGGCAAATGAGGAGCACAGTGTCTAAGCCCCCGGCTAGGGCTCACACCACCAAGCTGTTAAAAAATCTTAAAAGTAGAATTTCAGTTAGTCACTGATCTTAAAAGTAGAATTTCAGTTAGTCACCTATCTAAGGAGTCCCTAATTGGGCTGGTTTTTCTTTAAAAGGGCCTCCAAATCTCCTCCAGTTTGCATGGATGGGTGAGTGGGCAGGTGGGACTAAACGAGGAAACCCATCCAAGGCTGTGTAGTTCACCCATTTTCCCTAAAGCCTTCTCTTGCCCAGAGCATCAGGTATTAATCAGAGAAAAGAGAACAAAATGGGCCCAGACAGCCGGCCCCCCATCTGGTCCTGGCAGGACTTCTCTGAGTTCAGCCTGCTGGTTGGTGAAGGGTGTGGAGCCCGTGGCTCCGGGGGTCTTTCCCCAGGGTCTCCTCCTGGTCCCTGGCTGCCCGCTAAGTGTGCAAGGGCGCCCTTCTGTGCATGGCACCACTCACCACCCGCCTCTTACCCACAGGTACCTGGCGCTCTACGCCTACAAGCCCCAGAAGAGTGACGAGCTAGAGCTGCGCAAGGGCGACACATACCGTGTCCTGGAGAAGTGTCGGGACGGCTGGTTCAAGGGCACGGCCCTGCGCACCGGACTCTCGGGCGTGTTCCCTGGCAACTATGTGACACCCGTCTCCAGGTGAGGCCCTCGCTGCCCGCCTCCTGTGGCCATAGCCGAGTGGAGACCAGGGGCTATGCCTCACCTGCCTTTCTGCTGCCCGCTGCCCGTGGCCCCGGGGAGAAGGTGGCCGGGAGGATCTGGAGCACCACACAGGGGCATGCCACGGGGCTGGATCTCGTGGGCACAGGTGCATGCATGTGCGTGTGTGCACGTATGAGTACAGTGGGTGTGTGTGCAAAAAGCACGTGCCATTCACACACATGAAAGAAAGATTCCTTGTTCCCAAAAGTTAACCATTATTACTGAGTGGAGCATTATGAGTAATTAATTTTTTCTTTCCTTGTAATTTCCTGTGTTTTACGAATTTACTGTTATATTATTTTTATAAACTGGCAAAAGCAAGTTTAACAGTTAGCTCGAGGTGACCCAGGGCTGTCAGATGTTTCCATATAGAGGGGTGTCCCCTGAAGGTTTGGTTTAAGGTTGGCCTCGCTCCGGGGAGCCCGGGACGCCCCAGCCCTGTGTTCACAGCCCAGGACCTGCAGAGACCTGCTACAGACTCCCCCCACCCCACCCCCTGTTCTCCCCACCCCACCAGCTTCTGCTCTCTTGGCAATAAGACTCCAGGCAAAGTAAACACCCAGACCTGCACTGACGCGGCCTGACTTGTACCTTCACGGCAGCAGGCCCGGGAGCCACATCCCCCAGGCCCTCCTGGAAAGGCCCACCTTGTGAGCCCCGTGGTCCTGTGGCCCTGTGCAGGGAGGCCCTTCTCCCCACAGCTGCTCTGCAGAGGCTCTGCCTGCTCCCACCACGGGTGGCTCCCCGAGCCTCACGGCTGAGATCCAGAGGAGACAGATGGGGAGTTTTCCCAGCTCTTGGACAAATGGAAGGCGTGTGATCCTGACAACGGATCCCAGGAGCTCCCCACCCCAGCCCCACACGCTTGGTGCTTGTGCATGGTTCAGGCTGGCCCGTGCGGGGGAAGGAGCCGCCAGGGCCTGTCTCAGAGTCTCTGTGTGAGCCTGTGCTCCATGGTGTGTCCTGGACTCTCCACATCACTTTCTCTGGAAAGTCTGGGATAAAACTGCAAACACGAGGCTTGTCTGCGCCCTTTCCTGGACTCCCAGGAGTCCTTCATCCAGAAGGAGCCAGGCCCCTGCCTCCTGCTGCCTGCCAGATGTGCCAAGCCCATTCCGTCTGCCTCTGTTTGGGGACACACAGCTGTTTGTTAGACTAAATCAAGGCAGTGACTCTGGAACAAAATATCTGATTAGCATCACTTCCCTGTTTCCCATGGCTCTTTCACTGGTTGTCACATATGCACGTGGAAAGACCGTGTGGTTGTCAGGGGCTCTGCTGTCCAGCTGGGCCTCTAGACACCACATGCCCAGGTCATCCTGGTGCTGCTGTAGGGCTTGTCCTGGATGGTGTGGCCTCCAGCTCCGGAGCCAAGGGGTTGAGTGGTTCTTCATCAGTCTGTGTGGTGTGGGTGTATCTGTGCCCTCCCCTGACTTCATTCTGTTCATTTCTTCAGGATTCCTGTAGGAGGGGCTGGGCCACCCCGGAATAATGCAGTCGGAGGGTCTCCCCTGGCCAAAGGGATGGCCACAACCATGCACCCAGGCGGTGGGAGTCTGAGCAGCCCAGCCACGGCCCTGAGGCCAGCCCTTCCCCTTACCACAGCCCAGGTCCCGGCCCAGCACCAGGCCGCCTCTCCCCCACTGGGCAGTTGTCTGCGGCACACAGTCCAGCCAGCGGCCAGCCAGGCCCGGAGCGCCGGCCCCCCTGGTAAGTAGCAGCCTCCTAGGGACCTCACTCTGCTGGAAAATTTGAGGAAGGTGATCTCAGGGACACAAGTTATGAGCGTCCTTTGACCCAGGTCTTGAGCGATCTGTGGAGGGGTGCCCTGTAATCATGAATTTATGCTAGTCCTGGGGAACATGTTGACATATCTTCGTAGCCTGTCCTACAGCTGGAATGGATTAGAAAATTCACAGGTGTTTATATACTTCATGCAGCAAGAGGACTGGCTGGACCAGTGAGGTTACCTTGTCACCTCTGGGTGGCCCTGTGAGCCACCGTGGGTCACCTGCATCTACATGCCACTCACCAAGGGGTCTGCTGATGAGGCAGCACACCCACACCAGGACAGAGCTGGTAATGAAACCAATCCACAGAGGTGCTTCCTGAGATGCTTTGAGGCTGAGAAGTGATGGCCATTGCTCCTCCTGCAGCTTCATCAGTAGAAGACCGACCAGAAGTCAGGACGAGAGGAATGAGACGAGAGGAAGTGTGGGGAGGTTCCTGAAGGTGTGAACAGGGTAAACGCATCTTGCTTGGAAGCTTGGCAGTGAGCTAAGGAGAACTGCTAAGCTTGACTCACATGGTCCTCCTGGGAGCCAGGCCAGTAACTTTCCGATACGTAAGCCAGTAACATTGTCACTGTGCGGTGAAAGGGACCCAGGACGGGAGGATGTGCCTCTGAGTTTCATTTAAATGATTCAGAATTCCTTTCCACTCCGACCCCATTCTCAAAAATAATCTCTTTCTTTTTCCAAATGATTTATTTATTTTATTTTGGGCTTCCCTGGTGGCTCAGTGGTAAAGAATCCACCTGCCAGTGCACAAGAGCTGGTTTATTCCCTCAGTCAGGAAGACTCCCTGGAGAAGGAAATGGCAACCCACTCCAGTATTCTTGCCTGGGAAATCCCACGGACAGACGAGCCTCGCAGGCTACAGTCCATGGGGTTGCAAAAGAGTCAGACATGACTTAGCAACTAGACAACAACAACAATTTATTTATTTTATTTTTGACTGTGCTGGGTGTTCATTACTGTGTGCAGGCTTTCTCTAGTTGCAGCGAGTGGAGGCTATTCTTTATTGTGGTGTTTGGGCTTCTCATTGTGGTGGCTTCTCTTGTTGTGGAGCACAGGCTCTAGAGTGCCCAAGCTTCAGTAGTTGTGGCACATAAGCTCAGTAGTTGCAGCTCGCGGGCTCTAGAGCACAGGCTCAATAGTTGTGGTACACGGGCTTAGTTACATGTAGTATCTTCCTGGAGCAGAGATCAAACCTGTGTCCCCTGCATTGGAAGGTGGATTCTTATCCACTGAGCCACCAGGAAAGTCCCCGACAGCAGTCCCACCCTGGTGTCCAGCCTCGTGCTGGGTGGTCTTATTCAGCCACAGTGGGCTCTGTACCAAGGAAGCCTCATGGGTGAGCTTGGCCCTGCCTTGGTGTAGATTTGCTAAGACTCACCTTGTAAATGCAGGAGATGATGAAGGACAGGGAATCCTGGTGTCCTGCGGTCCATGGGGTCACGAAGAGTCGGACACGACTTAGCGACTGAAAACGAGAGTCCTTCATATGTGTTTTTTTTTTTTCCCTTAAATTAGTGAAAAATGAGGCCTGTTTTTCACCTGGCCAATAGGGCCCTGGAGAACAGCTAGTTGTCTCTGCCCTAGAAGAATCTACAGTGATATCACCTCTGGCTGACCTCTCGGCCCAGCCATTACCTTCCAGCCGGCTGTGGCTCAGGGCAGCTGATGGTGCTCATTGTAGCCTCCAGCTGTAGATGCAGCCGCTGAGGCCTAGAGATAGCATGTCCAGGGAGTGCCCACCCGCTGCTCCATGGCTGGGGAGATGTGCGCTGAGGTGCTGGTCTCCTGGGTCTGGAGCTTCCAAGCAGGTCCTCCTGCTTGTGACCCCCGCATCCATTCCCCAGCCCATGATGCTGAGAGCCATGGCAGGCCTGCCTCTCATGGAGTGTACATCCATCCCAGCCACCCAGCTCTGCACCAAGTGCCCTACGAGGGCCTGTCCACACCCCGCCACGTGAGGAACCCACCAGTTCAAAGAGGAATATGACCTGCTCATCTCATTTATGGAATGGAATAACAGCAGAATCAAAGAAATTGGCCAGCCAGAGCAAAACAACACTCTCTCTGTCCTCAATCACCATGGTAACCTGCATGGGTAACAGACATGCTCTTCCATCTGTTTAATTCACGTGTGGGAAAGTGAGGCATAGGATGGTTTAATGGCATGCCGGGTGCATTCCAGCCTAGGGCTCGTCCCCAACTCATGTGCTGCAGCCAGGATACAGGATGCCCCCATCATAGCAGTAATTAGACGTCTGGAGTCCCCACAGCGTTTTCCACTTCCTTCTGTGTCTGGAGAGCAAGAACACAGTGCTGACAGTGTGCACAGGCAGAGGATCGCTTACTGCAGTGACTGCCCCATCTCAGCAAACCCCAGCTCTGGCATCTGGGAGATCCTTGTTAGTGTCCTCAGACCAAACCACAGTCAGGCAGTTGGACAAAGACCTGGTTGCCTTGGCCATGGTGCCCAGAGGGCAAGGGCCCCACATAGCCATTCATTTCTCAGCAAAATGTACTGGGAGAGAGCTGGGTGCATGAGGGCTCTGCTGGGGTCTGGACCCATTTCTATCCAACCCCTTAGAGAGGAAGACAAGGAGACCCAGGTTACAGTGGAATTTGAAAAGCACTGGGTGGAGGCCTGGGGGGTATGAGGCTGTAGGGAGCAGGAGGGGTACCTCCCTCAGACCAAGGAGGAAGGAGGGGGCGACTGTTGAGGGGCCTGTGGACTATCTCCAGGAGGATGTGATGCTGCCTTGGTTTCTAAAGTACAGACAGAAAGTACCTGGGTAGACCAAACAAATGGGGAATTCCAGCCACAAAGGCATGGAGATGAGCAAGACCACGGTTTGTGCTTGGAGTGATTCTGTTTTAATGTGATTGAGACAGAGGTGGGAAGGAGGAGCAGGGTGTTGGTGACAGTTTCTCTGCAGAGGCAAGGTGGACGTTAGGTCTAAAGCTCAGAGCAGAGCGTGCAGTGGTGGAGCACGAGGGAGGCTCTGAGCCCCAGAGGGCAGGCGTGTTGGCGGCTGTGAGCCCTGTGACAAAGCTGAGGGGAGCAGATCAGGCTGCTTCTCTTCCACTGGGTCAAGGAACTGACCTCAGTGGGCAGCAGGGCTCCTAAGAGGGTTTAAAATAATAGATATAACCAGATTTTTATATGTAAAGGATAAAGCTAGATTTCTGCTTATGGCCAAGATAAAGCAATTAGGTCAGGATTTACCCTCCCACCAGAAACAACTGAAAAAAACAAGGAATGTATAAAACAGTGGTTGTGAGACACTGGATACTAGAAGACCAAGGATGGTGATCCATGAGAGATGAGAACACAGAGGAAGGTCCCAGCTCACCTCCTGGAGAGAAGGCCAGGTGTCAGCACAGGGAGAGCACGAGAAGGCTCTCTGGGTTGGGGTACGGAGCTGAGGGTCTGCATGACCGAGCCCCAGAGAGTGCAATGTCCCTGGCTCAGGACACTGAGAACCGATGGGCAGGCATGTGAGGGACCCCGTGGGCCAAGAGCACAAGGACTCTGCTGGGAAGTGGCTGTTCCCACCAGCCAGCTCCCAGGACACCAGCCACCGTGCAGAAGAGCTCACCCGGCTGGGGCAGTGGCATCTCGCCCACCTGTGTCTGATGGCAATAATGAAGCACGAGGCATGCAGAAGAGCAGGAAAACATGCCCCACAGAGATGAGATCAACCCACCAGTCATCAAAGCTGACCCAGAACAAAGATGCTAAAAAAGATGTTATAATTGCATTTCATATGCTCAGAAAGGTAAGTAGAAACATGGAAGATATTTTAAAGACTGAAATCAAGCTTCTAAAAATAACTACACAGTGTGAGATCACCCACTGGATGGCATTAATGGCAGATTAGACATTGCTTAGAAAATAGTAGTGAACTTGAAGATCTAGCAATAGAAACTGTGAAACAAAGAGATAGAAGAGAATTTTTTAAAATGAACAGAGCATCGGTGAGCAGTAGAACAACTTCAAGTGGTCAAATATATTTTTAATTGAAGTCCCCAAAGTAAAGGAGACAAGGGTGGGACAGAAAAATTAGTTGAATAAATAAGGACCAAAATTGTTCTAAATTTGATAAAAAAAAAAAATTGTAAACTGATGGATCAGTGACACTCAGTGACTCCCAAGCACAAGGAACATGAAGAAAACTACAACAAGGCAAATTATGATCAAATTGTTCAAAATTTGTGATGAAGACAACCTTGAAAGTAACACAAAAGAAAAGATACATAGCATAGGAAAAAAATAAGGGTGACAGTAGATTTCTTGTCAGGAACATTACAAGTGAGAAGACAGTGGAAAACTTAACAAGTCCCGAAAGAAATGCATCTGTCAAGCTAGGATTCTACACCCAACAAATGTCTCTCATAAATGAAAGCAAAATAAAGAATTATTCAGACACAGTGAAGTTAAAAAGATGTCATCACACACCATGAAAAATGTCAGTCGTCTCTAGAAAGAAGGAAAATCGTACCAGGTGGAAACAGGCACAAAGGTTACAGAATACAAGGTCAACATACAAAAGCCAATTTTGTTTCTCTATACCAGGAATGATTTTTGGAAATTGGCATTTTAAAAATGATACCAATTTTGATAGCATTAAAAACATAAATTACTTGGGATTAAATCTGATAAAAGACGAGTAAGACTTGAACACTCGGAAATATTGCAAATTAAAGAAAGAAATTAAGGAAGTCTTAAACATTTACAGAGATATACTTTATTTAGGAGTAAGAAAACTTGATGTTGTTAACGTGTTTATTCTCCAAAAACTGACCTATAGAGTCAGTGGAGTGCCAATCAAGATCTAACCCAATTTTTTGGTAGAACCTGGCAGTCTGCTACCCAGATTCATATAGGCATGCAGAGGACCTTGGTCAAAAAAACCTGGAAAAGAAAAACAAAGTTAAAAGCTAACACTGATTTTAAGACACATTGTAAAGCTGCTTTTCTCTACGCCAGGCTTCAACAGTACATAAACTATGAACTTCCAGATGTTCAAGCTGGATTTAGAAAAGCCAGAGGAACAAGAGATCAAATTGCCAACTCTGTTGGATCATCAAAAAAGCAAAAGAGTTCCAGAAAAACATCTACTTCTGCTTTATTGACTACAACAAAGCCTTTGACTATGTGGATCACAACAAACTGTGGAAAATTCTTCAAGAGATGGGAATACCAGACCACCTGACCTGCCTCCTGAGAAATCTGTATGCAGGTCAAGAAGCAAGTTAGAACTGAACATGGAACAACAGACTGGTTCCAAATAGAAAAAGGAGTACATCAAGGCTGTATATTGTCACCCTGCTTGTTTAACTTATATGCAGAGTACATCATGAGAAATGCTGGACTGGATGAAGCATAAGCTGGAATCAAGATTGCCAGGAGAAATATCAATAACCTCCGATATGCAGATGATACCACCATTATGGCAGAAAACAAAGAATAACTAAAGAGCCTCTTGATGAAAGTGAAAGAGGAGAGTGAAAAAGTTGACTTAAAACTCAACATTCAGAAAAGATCATGGCATACAGTCCCATCACTTCATGGTAAATAGATGGGAGAACAATGGAAAGAGTGACAGACTTTATTTTGGGGGGCTCCAAAATCACTGAAGATGGTGACTGCAGCCCTGAAATTAAAAGACGCTTGCTCCTTGGAAGAAAAGCTATGACCAACATAGACAGCATATTAAAAAGCAGAGACATTACTTTGCCAACAAAGGTCCATCTATTCAAAGCTATAGTTTTTCCTGTAGTCCTGTATGGATGTGAGAGTTGGACTAGAAAGAAAGCTAAGTGCAGAAGAATTGATGCTTTTGAACTGTGGTGTTGGAGAAGACTCTTGAGAGTCCCTTGGACTGCAAGGAGATCCAACCAGTCCATCCTAAAGGAGATCAGTCCTGGGTGTTCATTGGAAGGACTGAAGCTGAAACTCCAATACTTTGGCTACTTGATGTGAAGAGCCGACTCATGGGAAAATGGCTACTTGATGTGAAGAGCCGACTCATGGGAAAATGGCTACTTGATGTGAAGAGCCGACTCATGGGAAAAGACCCTGATGCTGGGAAAGATTGACGGCAGGAGGAGAAGCAGATGACAGAGAATGAGATGGTTGGATGGCATCACTGACTCAATGGACATGAGTTTGAGTAAGCTCCAGGAGTTAGTGATGGACAGGGAGGCCTGGTGTGCTGTAGCACACCCAGCATGACCCGGCAGCGCTGGGTCGACCCCAGCGACCCATGGGGTTGCAAAGAGTCGGACACGACTGAGCAACTGAACTGAACTGGACTGATAAAGCCACAGTCATCAGTGTGGTATTGGTGTGAAGACAAATGACTGAGTACTTTTTCAATAGTACTTTTCCTGAAAACAAAAAAGTGTCCATTAATTTGATGAGAGGGGAGTCACAGTTGCTCTTGTCCAGATAACTTGATGAAAGAATGGGGTGAGAAGGCATGTTTCTGGTATGGAAGTGAGTTGAGACTCCTGGAAGAGTGAATCATGTGGGACTCCTGCCCCTTGTTCTGGACACAGAGAGGATGGTTTATTGGATGTAAACAAATGGGACACAAGAGAATTGATGTGCTGGCCTCCTGGGCTCCGGGATGAAGCTGATGGTGTTGGCTGACTCTCACCTCCTGCAGAAGACTGACAGGTGGACCCTTGAGGACATCTAAGGGTGGAGGCCATGCCGAGGGTGGTCAGTACTGAACCCCTTGCTGGGGGTGGTCAATACTGACCGCCCCCTCCTAGGGGTGGTCAGTATTGAGCCCTTCTTGGGTGTGCTCTGTACTGAGACCCCTCCTGGAGTAGGGGAGGGAATGGAGCCCCACCTGGACTTGGAGGTGAGTCTAGCTCTGGCCTGAGGGCGGGATTAGCTACAGGAGGGGGCAGAGTTACGGACAGGAGAAACTTGAGTGCATGCCCCGGGCCCTGGAGCCTGAGGGGTTCTGTCCAGACAGAGATGGCCCTGAGTTGTGGACTTTCCAGCATCTGCTCCTCCATGCAACAGGACATGATGGCCTGAGAGTGAGGGAAGGACAGAGGTGACAATAAGCAGATCATTTTTCACTCACTTGCTTTCTGTAAAGCGCCCACTGAACCCAGTCCTGGGAGGCGGAGTGGACCTGTGAGAGCTGGCAGGATTCAGGGGCCCAGAGTTACTGAGATGACGGGTTAGAGAAGTGGGGGGGCAGACTGAGAGCAATGGCATGTCCACAGTCTTTCCTCCAGCAGCCCACGTCTACTCTGGTGTCGCACACCAGCAGGCTTAGCCGGTAACAGGCGCACATTTGGGTCCTGCCAGCCGGGCGACTGAGGGCCCATGGACTTTAACCCTCATACCAGCTGTGGAGTGAGCCCCACCTCTCTTGGGAAGTGTTCTTTTCTTCTCCAGTGGTTTAGTTCTGTGAAATCGGTACAGGTGTTTTAGGCGAGTTCTCTTTTCTCGGACACAAATATTCTGAAACAATTTTATTCAGCGCTTACTATGTGCCAGGCACCATTCCAGCTGTTTGGAACATGTTAGTGAATGAAACGTGAAGGTCCCACCACGCAGAGCTTACGCTGGGGTAGGGAAATGGACGGTGAGCCTTTGTCGGTGATCGTGGCTGGTGCTTGGCCAACTTGACCACTGGGCTTGGGAGCCAGGGGCTGGGCCGTAACTTCCAGTTCCAGGTGGAGACTGCCCAGCCACACTGTCCAGAGATCCCCTCACGTTCAGTGGTGTCTGGTAACCCAGGGACTCCCCAGGCTTCTTTCGGGCTCCTCCACAGTGTCCACTAAAAAAAATACACACAACCTAAAAGCTGAGAGTTAGGTTTTATTCAGTAGGAATGTTAGGGCTCGAGCCCAGGAGACAGCATCTCAGGTGACCCAGAGTGCTTTGAGGAGGTGGGGGAGGAGCCAGGCTACATACAAGTTTGCAGGGAGAAGTAGGTAATCTAAATATTAAAAGATTACTGTTAATTAAGAGAAAACTATATCTCTCACATGAAAAGATTTAGTGATCTTCCATGTATGGGAAGATGCAAGCGTCAGGGCTCGCTGAAATCATTTCTTTCATATGCATATGGCTGTCTGGGGCCAGTCCTGCTTTCTTTATTGTTCACAGACTAATTCCTTGTTCACCGTCAAAGAAGGCGAATGTAATGGTATGGCCGCCTCTCACATCCCCCCAGCTCCTCAGCGCTTACTGGAGAGGAAGCAGCTGATGGCTTCCAGATAGCTGGCTTTGTTTCACCTGGGCTCAGAAATGTGCATTTGGAAAAGGCTTGTTTACTGGTAGAGCGTAAAGCAGGAAACATTTCATTTCACTAGGGGCTTCAGGTCTAGAAGGGTTGAACAGGATGTTTGTAAAACCGGAGTGTACTGGTTCATCACTGGCAGACAACTGCAGTTCAGACTGTAGGAACCTGGGAAAGGCTAAGGTGAGGGCGTCGGCAGAGGTGTGGGCGGGAGGGCAAGGCCACAGCCCCAGGATTGCCGGCTGCAGGCTGACCTTCCCCCGCCCTCTCTACCCCTCTCTCCCAGCTGCCCACCCGGCCCAGATCCAGGGCCGGCCGACCGCTACGGTGTCGCCCCTGCGCTCTCAGAACTCCCCGTCTCGCCTGCCCGCCGGCCTCAGGCCCCCCGCCTTGGGGTCCCCTCAGCACAGCCCCCAGCCAGTGACGCAGTGCCCCCGACCGGCCATCCCACTCGCCTCGGCTGCCTCAGCCGTCACCCCTCCCAACGTCAGCGCCGCCAACCTCAATGGGGAGGCTGGAGGGGGCACCGCCGGGGGCCTGACCGCATCCAGCCCCACCAGCGGAGGAGGCAGACCAGACGAGAGGAAAAATGAGAAGGTAAGTGCCCAGTGGGTGGTCCTACTTCTTTGGCATCAGATGCCATTTGGGAAGGGTGATCCAAGCCCAGCGTGCTCATGAACATCAGAAAAAAGCACGCCCTCCTCAAGATGCTTCAGTTCCTTCTGCGGGAAAGTCATGGTGAACTACTTGCTTTGCTGGGATTAGACACTTACTGCCTGCACATCCACAGACCTCCTCACACACATGTGAGCAGTGTCGTCCTCCCCTTGGTGCTCTGTCCACGGGCAGCACACACAAGGGGGTCACAGGGCCCTCTGGGTCTCAGGGCACAGGCCAAGGGAGGGCGCCTGCCTCCTTGTAGGTGTGGGTGGCCCTCAGCTCTTCCCCAGCAATGAGGAAAGTGGGCTTATTTTGGGAAGAAACTGAGTCTGGGGAGCTGGCCTCCGTCACCATCAGCTAGTGGTGGGCTGAGCCAAGACGGGAGTCCAGATTTCTATGTCAGTGCCGCAGATGGAACCGCAATTCAGACCACACGCGTAATTTGCAGTCTTCCTGTAGCCACATTGTGGAAAGTTAAAAATAAGATAAAAAGTGAAATTCATTTTAATGGTGTAATCTACTAGACCCAATATCCAAAAATGTTGTCATTTCAACATGGGATCTGTATTAAGAAATCGTTGATGAGCCGTTTTACCTTTCTTCACTTTTGGTCTTTCAGAGCCAGTGAGACGTGTCCAGTGGTCAGGCCACTGTGCTGCCCAGGCTGTGCTGGACAGCGGGCCCGGTCCCCAGCAGGGGTCACTCCCATTATTGGCCTCGCTGTCCAGGTGGCTTCTTCTCATGCTCTTGGCTTTGCTACAGCCTGGGGTGTTTTCCCTCTCTCTCTGGTGCACACTTTTAAAAAATACTTATTCACATATTTGCGCTGCCCTTGTGGCTCAGATGGTAAAGAATCCTCCTGCAATGCGGGAGACCTGAGTTCAATCCCTGGATTGGAAAGATCCCCTGGAGAAGGGAACGGCTACCCACTCCAGTATTCTGGCCTAGAGAATTCCATGGACAGAGGAGCCTGGCAGGCTACAGTCCATGGGGTCACAAAGAGTGGGACATGACTGAACGAGCTTTCACTTTAGGGGCTTCCCTTGTCGCTCAGCTGGTAAAGAATCCACCTGCAATATGGAAGACCTGGGTTCGATCCCTGGGTTGGGAAGATCCCCTGGAGAAGGGAAAGGCTACCCACTCCAGTATTCTGGCCTGGAGAATTCCATGGACTATATAGTCCATGGGGTTGTAAAGAGTCAGACATGACCAAGCGACTTTGACTTTCACTTCATTCACATATTTATGGCTGTGAGGGGTCTTAGTTGCAACACTCGGGATCTTCGATCTCTACTGTGGCATGTGGGATCTAGTTCCCTGATCAGGAATGAATCCCGGGCCCCCTGCATTGGGAGCATGGAGTCTTATCCGCTGGACCACCAGGGAGGTCCCTCTGGATGTTTTCAGACCTTTCAGTATGAAACCAGCTTTGATTGGAGCATGCCCCTCAAGTAGACAGCATCCTGTCTGGTCCCTTGGGGACAGCACCTGATCCAGATGGTGAGGCCATCTGCCTGGACCCTAGAGGGTGGTGAGAATGGGAAGCAGAGCACCTGTCGGTAAGGGGAGGGCTCCTGGCAGCTTCAACTGAGCAAAGGCCAAAGGAGGTAGCCAGTGGTGGGCAGCCCAAGAGCTGCCGGGAGGCCCCAGGTGGGAGGACGATGGGGGTCAGGCCTGACCAGGGACACTCACGCGCCTCCCTCCCCTGCGTCCACTCCAAGGCTGACTGCCTGCTGGAGCCTGACTCTGGCCAGTGCTCTCCGTGGCCCCAGGGTGCTGAGGGTCCTTCTTGTGACCCATGTTTGAAACGACCCTCAGGAGTCACGAGACCAGCTTAGTGGATTTGATCCAACGTGTGTGTAGATGGTTGCTATTTTGTGCTAAGTCCTAATTTAAAACTTACTTCAGAAACTTCAGAGCCCTGACTGACCCTGGAGGTACCACATGCATAGCAGGCATCTGGTGATGTTTGTTGACTGACAAGAGTTGGAAAAACTGCCGGTAAAGTTCCAACCGCATGACTTATGGGAAATTCTTTACTTTATGGGCCAGAAGAAAGTTAACTTTCCTCTTGTCGATGAGGGGTATTTCCTTGATATTTCCCCTGGTATTTCCTTTTCACAGAGTAATAGAGTATGGGAACTGGAAAGAACCTCTAAAGATCTTCACATAAACTGTTCATTCTTGATGATCCTCCTAGGCTCAGCGATGCTGAGGCACTTGCCTGGGATCACAGAGCACTGGCTGTGGAGCCAGGCTGAGGACTCTGGTCTCCAGGCTGTCTGGCCCCAGTGCACTGACTTGTGATAACCTTCCCTCCCCATGAGACATGACTGCTGATGTTTTTGGCTCAGGCAGGACTTGGGGGGCAAGAAGTCCAGGGTAACTGCTGGCAGGAGGCCCTGAGGTCGGCCCAGAAGAGGGGACTGTGAGCCTGCGGCATCTGCCTTCTGGTTGTGCATAACTCGAGTGCAGCCAGAAGGGGTCCCATGAGAGTGAACCACTGACCAAACCCACACAGAAGGTGTGGCCTCTGTAGCTAAGGTTTTGGGGGTGGGTTTGGACCAATGGCCAGGGCAGAGCAGGTGAGCCTGCTTACTGTAGGGACTTCATGGTGATAGTTTGCAGGTGAACTGTCCTTTATTAACCACAGCCCCAGATTAAAATTGTGTGTATATATTATGGGAGGAGGGCTTCCCTGGTAGCTCAGCTGGTAAATAATCTGCCTGCAACACAGGAGATCCTGGTTTGATTCCTGGGTTGGGAAGATCCACTGGAGACGGGATAGGCTACCCACTCCAGTATTCTTGGGCTTCCCTGGTGGCTTAGATGGTAAAGAATCCACCCGCAAAGCGGGAGACCTGGGTTCGATCCCTGGGTTGGGAAGATCCCCTGGAGGTGGGCACAACAACCCACCCCAGTATTCTTGCCTAGAGAATCCCCATGGACAGAGGAGCCTGGCAGACTACTGTCCATGAGGTCTCAAAGAGTTGAACACAACTGAGTGATCAAGTGCACCACACATGAAGGGAGTGGTACAATGACATGTTTAATGAAAACTCAGGAATGTACAATCTGAATAAATCTTGAAGATGAGGCTTTTTTTTTTTTTTTTTTTTTAAGGAATTGTCCCTGCCTTTTTTTAAAAAAAAGATTTTTTAGTTTGGCTGTGCTGGGTCTTCATTGCTGCATGGGCTTTTCTCTAGTTGCAGTGAGTGGGGGCTACTCTCTAGCTGTGGGGTGCTGGCTTCTCATTTCAGTGGCTTCTCTTGTTGCAGAACACAGGCTCTAGAATGTGTGGGCCTCAGTACTTGTGGCACACGTGCTCAGTAGTTGCAGCTCCCTGGTTCTAGAGCACAAGCTCCATAGTTGTGCACACAGGCTTAGTTGCTCTTGACATGTGGGATCTTCCCAGATCAGAGATGGAACACCAGTCTCCTGCATTGGCAGGCAGATTCTTTACCACTGAGCCACCAGGGAAGCCCCAAAGTTGAAGTTCATAAACAACCAGGCACCTTTTCCTAAAGTGAAGAACCACTGGTTTGTAAATTCATTTCCCCCATTGGGTGTCCACGTACCAAGCAAGCTGCTGCCCATGCTCTTTCTAAGATATGGACTAGGAGGAGGACTGTGTCAGCTCTGTAACCAGTGTATCAGTTGTTGCCAAAGCATTTCCAGTTTCGAGACAGGCCATGGCTTTCTGCTCCAGTGCCCCCAGCCCTGCCACCCCCTTCAGCAGGACAGGGGGAGGTATCCTGCAGACATCATACCCAGTAAGGGAGCAGACTGGGTCTGACCTCACCAGGACTGGCATCCCCGGCAGGCCCCAACATCACACTGACCTCTGCAGGTAGGACAGGCCCACACACAGGGCGCCCTGCCCTCAGTCAGCGCTGCATCCCCAGTGGGGCTCAATTATGCAGGAAACTCACTGAGCACACAGCCCAGGAGGCACATTCTCAAGGGCTTCAGGAACCCTGTCCACCCCATGAACGAGTCGCTGAGGAGTCCAGCAGTCATCCGTCTACCCGTGGGCCATGGAGACCTGCATCCTCCCTGGGACATGCATACTGGGCAGTCCTGCCTGCTACGGCACTAGAGTTGGTGCCCTGGGGGGCGGAGGGCCCTTTGCTGACTGCTCCAGGCCTCTGGAGGCCTCATGACCTCAGCCCTTCAGCTCTGCTCCCTACAGCTGGACTGCTGGTGGGAGGAGGTGGGCTGGTGTGAGGCAGATGTGTCATCCTCAGGCAGACAGCGAGCCCATCCTGAAAGCATATATCCCCACTGTCAGAACAGTGAGGCTTTACAGGCAACTTACTTTTGCAGAGAACACGCCATCAGAGTGTCCCTCCCCCGGTGACACGGGTAGGTTGCAGACCCTGAGTGGGACAGGACAGGCAGCCTGGGACCTTCTCCTCTGCACTCTCCCAGGAGGGCCTGGCCCACCTCCTGTTCTCCCTCCGAGGCCCTGGCCCTTGTCCTGGGCTGAGACTCAATTCAGCAACTTCTGGGCCTCAGCTCAGTGTGGTGCTGGTGAGCTTTCAGGGTGTGATGCACACCTGTGGGGCTGAGGCCAGGCATCTGGTAGCCCCCAGGAGTAAGGCCAGGCCTTGGTGCTCAGCCAGTGCCCATGCCCTCTCCTCGGGCCTGTTGGTCAGCTTCTCCTGCTGGGTGCCCAGGGCATCAGGGTACGGGGTGTGTGGGCAGGCAGGAACCAAAACTGCTACACGGTGAGTGGAGCTTGAATTTGGAGAAGGAGGGCCCAGATGAATGGATACGTGTGAAAGGGGTAGAGGCTTATGTTGCTGCCCCTGTAGGGGCTCCAGGGGCTTCCCCCGATTGATTCCTGCATCAGTGAGGTAGCAGCATGGCGCCTGCCATGGGGTTTGGAAGGAGGAAGTGCTCATTCATGCTTTGTTGTTCCATCACTCAGTCGTGTCTGGCTCTTTGTGACCCCATGGACTGCAGCACACCAGGCCTCCCTGTCCTTCACTATCTCCCAGAGTTTGCTCAGATTCGTGTCCATTGAGCCAGTGATGCCGTCCAACCATCTCATCCTCTGTCGTCCCCTTCTCCTGCCTTCAATCTTTCCCAGCATCAGGGTCTTTTCCAGTGAGTTGGCTCTTCACATCAGGTGGCCTAAGTACTGGAGCTTCAGCTTCAGCATTGGTCCTTCCAATGAATATTCAGAGTTGATTTCCTTTAGATGACTGGCTTGATCTCCTTACATACATGCCTAGCATAGGTATTTGGACAAAAGTATTAGGAACCATTATTAGGTATCTGACAGTTCACTGAAGGCCAGATCCCATAAGAATTGCAGGTTAGATATACATGCACAGCTTCTATTCCTGAGGCTCCTGAGGAAAGATTAAAAGGGGATTTGGTTTTGCAGTTTCGGAAAAAGGACACTTAACATTGCCAAATCAAGAAACGTTGCCTACTTGAAATGAACCTGGGCCAGTTGGCATTCTTTTTGTGAAACAGTATTTGTTCATCTCTATACTGGATGCTCCATTTCCTGTGTCCACCAAGAAACACAGGTGTAAAAGGGTTTTTAGGGTCTTAGTTTCACACCTGACATTTAGCCTGAAGGATAGATGGCACCCAAGAAAACTATTCCAGTCAGAAGTTGGGTTTCTGCTGCAAAACATTAAACCAAAATTCATTTTTTAAAAGTGTTGAAGTTTTTTTTTTTTTTTTTTTTTGGCTGTGCTAGGCCTTTGTTGCTACAGGCTTTCTCTAGTTGCAGTGAGTGGGGGCTACTCTTCGTTTTGGTGCTCAGGCTTCTCATTGCAGTGACTTTTCTTATTGCAGAGCATGGGCTTCTGTGTTCAGGCTTCTGTGTTCAGGCTTCAGTAGTTGTGGCAAATGGGCTTAATTGCCGCAGGGCATGTGGGATGCTCCCAGACCAGGGATAGAACCTGTGTCCCTTGCATTGGCAGGCAGATTCTCAACCACTGGACCACAAGAGAAGTCCCCCAAATTCATTTTTAAAGTAGCGATAAACTATAAATGGAAAAGAATTTGTGACTCACCTGTAATAGCCATTCTGTAACTCTCCCAGGAGGGCAAATGTTACTGTAACTAATCAGGATGGGGGAGATTTGACACCTGAACACCCAGAGCAGCCAGGAGAGCTGGCTGATAGTACGAAAGGTGAATGTCCAAGTACATTCAAGTGGCCCTGGGCCATGGGCCCACGTGATCCAACCTCAGCTAGAATTATCTGGTACAGAATTCCACCACTAGCGCTATCTTCTGAGACCACCGTGTCCTCATCAGACATGGGAGACTTTTTTCTAGTCCTTCATGCCCAGGGAATCTCAGCTGATGGAATCAGTTCAAGAGAAAACCTTGGCACAGCCCATAAACCAAAGGTAGTGCCCACAGGAGGCCAGGCCTCAGGAACTGCAGTGCCCTCCCATCTTGTCACACACACCATTGTGCGGGCGGCTGTGTGGAGGCAGGGGCAGCATCCCCGCCTTGGGACAGGACAGGAGCTGCAGACCTGTGCTTCCCTCCAGGGCGAGGTCACTCTGGGGGCAGGCTTGACTGTTATGAGCTCTGTATTTCCTTCCAGGCCACATCTTAATAAATTACAAGACATGTTCGCCCGTGGCATGGGAATGAAGCACATTCATCTTTTTAGAGGATTCACTATCTTTCCAACCATATCTCAAGTAGAACTGATGGGTCAATTTAAAGAAAATGTTATCACTTCCTGGTATCTTTCTAAGACTAGTAGTTGTGGCTGCATTTCTGGCTGCATCCACTGTCTTCTGATGTCTTTGCTTTTTATCACGTTAGACAAGTCCTGGAGATTTCTGTTTAATGCTAAGATGGGAAAAAGTGAAAAAGCTGGCTTAAAACTCAACATTCAGAAAACTAAGATCATGCCATCCAGTCCCATCACTTCATGGCGAATAGATGGAGAAACAATAGAAACAGTGACAGACTACTTTCTTGGGCTCCAGAATCACTGTGGACAGTGACAGCAGCCATGAAATTAAAAGATGCTTGCTCCTTGGAAGAAAAGCTATGACAAACCTAGACAGTGTATTAAAAAGTGGAGACATTTATTTGCTGACAAAGGTCTGTCTAGTCAAAGCTATGGTTTTTCCAGTGGTCATGTATGGAGGTGAGAGCTGGATCATAAAGAAGACTGAGCATCAAAGAATTGATGTTTTCGAACTGTGGTGCTGGAGAAGACTCTTGAGAGTCCCTTGGACTGCAAGGAGATTAAACCAGTCAATCCTAAAGGAAATCAACCCTGAATGTTCACTGGAAGGGCTGATGCTGAAGCTCCAATAATTTGACCACATGATGCGAAGAGCCGACTAATTGGAAAAGACCCTGCTGCTGGGAAAGATAGAAGCCAGGAGGAGAAGAAGGCAACAGAGGATGAGATAGTTGGATAGCATCACTGACTCAATGGACATGAGTTTGAGCAAGCTCCAGAAGATGGTGAAGAAAGCCTGGCGTGCTGCAGTCCATGGGGTCACAAAGAGTCGAACGCGACTGAGCGACTGAACAAAGATGGGATTGATGTCTTCTGCTGACTACAAAAGCCTTCGTTATTGGTTTGTTCAATCAGAGTTCCACAGAGAAGCAGAGCGAATAGAGAGAGGTGCATTTACGCACCTGAGGGCCTGGGTTAATGCTCTTCTGAGGGCCTGGGTCCTGTGATGATCACGGAGGCTGGAAGCCAAAGACCTTGGCACTGACAGGCTGAGAGAGGTCCGGGATCAAGGTGCTATCTGGAGGCAGTCTTTCCCAGGAAACCTTGCTTGTTCCCTAGGTACTTGACCGGTGGCACTGGCCACCTGGTCATCAAGGCCCATGCTGCAAAGAGCCTGCTTTCCTGAAGCCCCTGCTTGTGGAGTTGACCACGTCTGGACACAACTTCCCCACAGCGTCCAGATGAGGGGCTGACCACTGGCCCCACAGCCTGGCCAAGCTGCCACACAAAGCACCCATCACAGTGCACCCTGTTAGCTGGGCCCTGAGCCCAGCTCTGACCCAGCCTCATCTCTGAGTAAAGACAGCGAGGGGCTTGCTTCTGCTGATGTGAGATCACTGTGCTGTGAGCCACTGGGACGAGCTGACCCCACGGAGAGATGCCGAGTCTTCCATGATGTGTGTGCGCCAAGCCCGAGGTATAAAGTCAGCACTGCTGATGTTCTGTGATGAGGAATGGGAGAGTGATGAAACGAAGGTATTTTATAGGTACACACATGGCTGTATTCCTAACAGAACAAGGAAATCTCTGTGCTGACCACAGCCCTCGTGTCTGTAACTGCCTCTCCTACCACCCGCTCCGTTGCCCCTTTGCCTCCAGCGAGCAGCTCGGCTGCTGTGGTTCTGACCTGGGGAATCAGGGCTCCATGCTGAAGGGTCTAGTCCTTTAGCTGTCCTGCCTGGGTGGGCTGTTGTCATTTCCCATTGACCCTGAGCACAGGGCATGGTGACACAGATGCCCCAAGGGGTCTCCTGGATCCAGACCCACTGGATCTTCAAGAGGTCACTGCACCCCTCTGTCAGGCTGCCTGCTTGTGGGCAGTGAGGGGCGGGGTGAGACCAGTGAATTCCATGATCAGGGGCCCATTGTCACGCTTGGTTTTTTTCAGAAGCATTGCTATGTAAAGTATCGTGATGCTGGGTGAGGTATTCCCTGAGTCCACAGACAGGAGTTTTGGCAGAAGCATTGCATGTGGGAAAGAAGCCGTGAGTCCAGAATAAGTGACTATTTCAGTGGGAACTTAAAGCTGCCCCGTCCGCAGTGGAAGTAGTCCCGTGTGATCAGCCTGCTGCCAGTGGGCACTGACCACCCAGAGGGCCGGGCGTGTTGGGGGCTCAATGCTGGTCTCTGGCAGACTGGGCAGCCGACAGTGGCTGCAGCCAGGAGGCTCTGGTGGGAGGACACCTTTGATGTTGAGCCCACACATCACCTCTGTCCCTACCACCATGGTCACTTTGACAGGGCTGGCGGGGGAGAGAGCTGACTGGTGGCAAAGGATGGGTCATGAGACCCTCCTCGCTGAGGTTACTCTGGGAGCGTAGACAAGGGACACGAGTTATGTCGGTGTTTTCTGTCTACTCAGAGAAGGCTGTCACATGACATGAGAAAGCCACTTGTGTGCAAAATGAGGCTAGGGCTAGTCTACAAGACCTGTGCCTGTTTTTATGTGGAAACCTTATTCCTTCAAGAAAATTAGAGATACCAAGGGAACATTTCATGCAAAGATGGGATCAATAAAGGACAGAAATGGTATGGACCTAACAGAAGCAGAAGATATTAAGAAGAGGTGGCAAGAATACACAGAAGAACTGTACAAAAAAGTTCTTCACAACCCAGATAATCACAATGGTGTGATCACTCACCTAGAGCCAGACATCCTGGAATGTGAAGTCAAGTGGACCTTAGGAGGTATCACTACGAACAAAGCTAGTGGAGGTGATGGAATTCCAATTGAGCTATTTCAAATCCTGAAAGATGATGCTGTGAAAGTGCTGCACTCAATATGCCAGCAAATTTGGAAAACTCAGCAGTGGCCACAGGACTGGAAAAGGTCAGTTTTCATTCCAATCCCAAAGAAAGGCAATGCCAAAGAATGCTCAAACTACTGCACAATTGCACTCATCTCACGCGCTAGTAAATGCTCAAAATTCTCTAAGCCAGGCTTCAACAGTACATGAACTGTGAACTTCCAGATGTTCAAGCTGGTTTTAGAAAAGGCAGAGGAACCAGAGATCAAATTGCCAACATTCGCTGGATCATTGAAAAAGCAAGAGAGTTCCAGAAAAACATCTATTTCTGCTTTATTGACTATGCCAAATCCTTTGACTGTGTGCATCACAATAAACTGTGGAAAATTCTGAAAGAGATGGGAATACCAGACCACCTGACCTGCCTCTTGAGAAACCTGTATGCAGGTCAGGAAGCAACAGTTAGAGCTGGACTTGAAACAACAGACTGGTTCCAAATAGGAAAAGGAGTACATCAAGGCTGTATATTGTCCCTGTGTTTATTTAACTTATACGCAGAGTACATCATGAGAAACCCTGGGCTGGATGAAGCACAAACTAGAATCAAGATGGCTGGGAGAAATATCAATAACCTCAGATATGCAAATGACACCACCCTTATGGCAGAAAGTGAAGAAGAACTAAAGAAAGTGAAAGAGGAGAGTGAAAAAGTTGGCTTAAAGCTCAACATGCAGAAAACTAAGATCATGGCATCTGGTCCCATCACTTCATGGGAAATAGATGGGGAAACAGTGGAGACAGTGGCAGACTTTATTTTGGGAGGCTCCAAAATCACTGCAGATGGTGATTGCAACCATGAAATTAAAAGACGTTTACTCCTTGGAAGAAAAGCTATGACCAATCTAGACAGGATATTAAAAAGCAGAGACATTACTTTGTCAACAAAGGTCCATCTAGTCAAAGCTATGGTTTTTCCAGTAGTCATGTATGGATGTGCGAGTTGGACTATAAAGAAAGCTG
Source organism: Cervus elaphus (assembly GCF_910594005.1). Lineage (NCBI taxonomy): Eukaryota > Metazoa > Chordata > Mammalia > Artiodactyla > Cervidae > Cervus > Cervus elaphus. The sequence continues at coordinate 60,340,587 of NC_057825.1, forward strand.
AATGCTGAAGAATTGATGCTTTTGAACTGTGGTGTTGGAGAAGACTCTTGAGAGTCCCTTGGACTGTAAGGAGATCCAACCAGTCCATCCTAAAGGAGATCAGTCCTGGGTGTTCATTGGAAGGACTGATGTTGAAGCTGAAACTCCAGTATTTTGGCCACCTGATGCGAAGAGCTGACTTATTTGAAAAGACCCTGATGTTTGGAAAGATTGAAGGCAGGAAGAGAAGGGCATGACAGGGGATGAGATGGTTAGATGGCATCACCCACTCAATGGACATGAATTTGGGTAAACTCCAGGAGTTGGTGATGGACAGGAAGGCCTGGTGTGCTGCGGTTCATGGGGTCACAGGGAGTCAGACACGACTGAGCGACTGAACTGAATTGAACTATTCCTTACTGCATGTGTGTGTGTTGGGGGGTGTGGGGTACCCCATATTCCATGTAGGAGGGAGGCAAAGCTACGTATTTAAAGGGTTAGGCTGAGCAGACAGCTCCCGGTTGCTGCTGATGGGAATATTAGTAGAAGATGGTACAACACACTCTGGAAAAGAGCCCAGCGGTTCCTAGAGACACGAACCCAGGCACTCACTCCTGGAGGTCTTTCTTGGAGAGAGGGAAACTCCTGCCCCATGGGCTCCAGAATGAGTGTGCAGAGCAGCTTCGTTTGTGATGATTCTGAGTGTGACACTGCGCAGAGGTCAGGCGGCTGTGGGGGGGACAGGCGTGTCTGGTGCATGGCACCGGGGACAGCAGCGCAGTAAAGGGAGGTGCCCGCCCACACTGCAGCAGAGCGTCATTAGAGCCAGGGCGGGAAAAGGACACAGACTGGGTGACACCACGTCTGTTGGTGGTTGTCACACCAGCCCGTCCTGGCCCGGGCAAGCCCAGAACTGCTTCTGGTCAGTGGAGCAGGACCCCCCTGGGGTGGAAGGACCCATCTCGGCAGGCTGACGGCACCCCCACCAGAGGGTCCAGGGACCTCATCACAGAACGAAAGTGAGCTTCCCTGCTCATCAGCGGAGGAGGAGTCTGACAGGGCGTCTGCAGGACCCAGAACCCTCGGTGATGTGCCTCATGCACTCACACTCCTACAGGACCCTCTCCCCAGGGATGGGCTCCCCCGTGACCAGAAATCCTGGCAGCACCTCATCAATCCTTGCTTTCCAGAACTCACCCTTATCCTCACTGCACACCTGGGCTGCCCTCAGCCACCCGTGTGCTCTTTGACCCACTGACAGCAGAATCTTTGTGGGAGCTTACTCAGTGGCGAGCCCTGGCTTGTGCCCCAGCCCAGAGCTGAATAAGCAGGTGCTCCGTAGGGCGCCCTGGAACCCAGAGGCAGGGCCCATCGAGGAGCAGCAGGGGGATACACAGGAGAGCTGCAGGCGGCTCCTCAGCCCCCTGTGCAGAGAAGCCTGCCTTCCAGCCAGAGAGACACTCATAGTTTGTGAAAGACACTGGCACCTCGCTCCTCTGTGCCGATGGCAAGAAAAGACTGCTGCTGAGGCGAGACTGGAGAACAACAAGGTCCATCCCAGGTAGAGATGTGGGCTTTGTGGCCCTGCTTTGTGCTGGCCTGAGTCCCTGCTCCAGGGCACACGCTGGGAGAGGGTCCAGGGCCTCCACTTTCGGCATCCCCAGTAGAAACGACCCTAGGAGTCAAGTCGTGGAAGATAAACTCACCCACAACCCATAGGCAGCCCTCCCTGCCCTTTGGCGTGAGCAGCTCTAGTTAAGCCTTTCCCACACCCTCGAGCCAGGACTGCTCGCGAGGTGGACTCTGCGGCCCTCCCTCCGTCTGCAAGGCGGCCGCTTCCCCATTAGATCAGCAGCTCAGAGAGGAGCCACCAGGGGCCCCTGGTGACCTGAGTTCACTGGGGTCCTGACACCCCGAGTTCTTCCAAATTTCTGTCCTTTCCTAATCATTCTGATGTGATGATGACAAGCAGACCTGCACACATGGTGGCAGCTCTTTAGAGTTTAGGAGCAGAAGAGCCCAGCCAGGCCCTTCTCAGGGAGGAGCAGCCAGGCCAGGGTCTGGGATTTGCAGGGCTGAGGCTGGCCACTCTGAGCTGGTACCCAGGTGGTGTCACCCAACATTGCCTGGAAACAGCTGTGCTAAGAAGGACATGAGTCCAGGAAGACAATTCCAGTGTCTCTGAGAGCTGGCAGGGCTGGTTGTCAGCGCTAGTGGAAATAACAGCTTAGATCCCTACCTGAGCCTCTGAGATCCTGCATTGCGCTGGCAGAGCCCCTCCCGTGTGGACAGCCCCTCCCCTGTGGTGACCGTCCTGCTGCCGTTTTTCTGGTTGGATGAGGTAGTTTCTACCCATCTGTTTTGTTTAAAAAATTTTTCAGAAATGCCTGCACTTGGCACACCTGAGTAGATAAGGATGTGTTTGATCTTCCTTGTTCCATTCCAGAACCCTTTCTGGACGATACCAGGTTTTACAGAGATTTCATCTGAATGTATTTCATTTAATCTAATACTTTGTGGTGGCCCCACACTTGTTCTACAGAAAACAAGCAGAGGCCCATTGGAAACGTACATTCAAGGCAAGGTTGTCCTGGCGGAGGAAGCTGAGAGCGGCCCAGACACAACCTAGAGCCAGAGGGCTGTTCTGGCTTCACGCCTCTGCCATCTGCCCTCTGGCCTGACCTCCTCAGAAGCAATCTTAAAGACATTAGTGTTGAGCTATAAATTCTGCCGAGTTAACAGGCCTTCCTGCATCAGGGTGAGGAGAGAAAGGAGCAGGTCAGAACGCTGAGTCCAGGGAAAGCTGTGATGCAGTGAAAGCTCAGTGTTTTAACCCTCCCTCATCTCACTGCATTCTGCCCAGTGACTTCTTGCCTGGGGACAAGGGTACCACCCAGAGGTCTGGTCTGGCCCCACTCCAGAGCTGGGCTCCTGTGGGAACTTCCCCGGTGCAGGCACCACTGCCTGTGGGGCTGGGTTACAGCACAAATTCAAGTGGTGGTCCATGTCGGGGAGGGGGTAAAAAATAACATGCAGAGGCTGAAGACATGCAAGTGGGCAGAGCGGATGAGAGAGAAACAAGCTCTCCCGGAAAGGAATGCTCACCAAGGCCCAGAGAGGAGAGGTTTGGAGACAGGATGGGCTGTGAGTAGGGCTGCAGGGAAGGGATAGAGGGACTGAGCTCCCAGGGAGAGAAGAGGGATGTGCACGCCCAGCCCAGCCCACCACCCCCTCCCCAACAGCGCCACTGCCCAGAGAGAACCTGAGGGAGCCACTCTGTCTGGGAGGCCTTGGGATCCCACCTCCCACTGGGGCTCGCCCGCCATCTCACCCCCCAACCGCTCTCTCCTGGGGTGTCTCCTGTTAGGGGAAGACGTTTCTCTCCCCTTCTGGGTCCTTCTGGCAGACTTAAGAACTAAATGAGGTGTATCAATAGGAGGATATCAAAGTTTAATAACACGTGCATATGGGAGAGACTCAGGAAAAGTGAATCACCAGGATGGGGGAGGCCTCACCTTGAACACCATCTCTGCTCAGGACACATGAGGATGCTGGTGGTGGTGGAGGGGGTGGGGCTGGGACTCATAGAAGAGGAAAGAGTTTCACATGGAGATGGGAAAGCGGGTGCTTGCTGAATGCTGGGCCAGGCAGGGACCCTGGACACGGAGCGGCGTCTTAACAGACAGACCACAGGCTCTGCCCTGTACGCATACCTGGTCTCACTGCCATCACCCAGGGAAGCCCCTTCTGGGAGCTGCCCTCTACCCACCTGCTTCTCGGCATCAGTGGAGGCTCCTCCTGAGTCTTTTGATTCTTAAAAAGAATCATAAACAGATTATTCTATTTTATATACATGCTGCTGCTAAGTCGCATCAGTCGTGTCTGACTCTGTGCAACCCCACAGGTGGTAGCCCACCAGGCTCCTCTGTCCCTGGGATTCTCCAGGCAAGAATACTGGAGTGGGCTGCCATTTCCTTCTCTATTATATATATATATATAAAATCATAAAAGGGCTTCCCTGGTAGCTCAGAGGGTAAAGAATCTGCCTGCAATGTAGGAGATCTGAGTTCGAGCCCTGGGTTGGGAAGATCCCCTGGGGAAGGAAACAGCTACCCACTGCAGTATTCTGGCCTGGAGAATTCCACAGACTGTATATAGTCCATGAGGTCCCAAAGAGTCGAACATGACTGAACGACTTTCACTTTTACTTCACATGCCAGAGAGATGGGACTTGGGGCAGCACATGCAGTCCCCTCACTCCTAACCCCTGTCTGTACAGCCCAATCCCACCAGCGCAGCCGCCCTTCTCCTGGGGGCACTGTGTCCACACCCCCCGGAGCAGCCCCCTTGCTCAGGTCAGTTCACAAAGATGCGGGGGATGCAGTCCTGGGTAGGGCTCCCCTGGGTTTCTAGAGGAACCTTCCTTGCCTCTGTTTGGACTCATCACCCTGGATTTGGGGTGTGGCTCCCACTTGGGATGAATAAAGTGAGGCTGGCAGGATGGCAGTTTTCAGAGCCTGCGGGTGTTCAGAGACACAGGTCCGGGGGGCTTGGCTGCCTAGAATATGTACTAGTCGACCCATGGGGGCCGGACTCCCAGCCGCTCCTTGGGGTAGTGAGTGCGGGGCCATTCGGAGTGGGGACCCAGCCTGGATATTTCAGGACTTCCCAGAGCCCAGGAAGTACCTCGGTTCCGACCCATGAGGCCCTGCTCTCACTCGTGACTGAAGAACCCTGTTACCTTCCCAGGGCCCACCCAGCTGGCCCGTTTCGGCACCAAGGAGGGCAGCACCCCTCCCCGAGTCCCTCTCCATGGCTCTCTAAGGGCTTCTGGGTCATTCTGTCTCCATCTCCTCATCCCCTGGGGAGACCCATGCAATGGAGTCATCAGCCCCCAGCTTCCCAGAGCTGCTCCAAGCTGATCATGTAAGCCCCCAGGTTGCAGAACCAAGGGTGGGGGCAATTGGGATACAAGAGTAGCCCTGGGTGCAGAAGGCCATTGCCAGCGTTTGCCTCGGGCTGCTGGAGGGGAGGGATGGGCAGATGCCGGGAGCCTGACACCCGAGCAGTCCTGCGCTGTCAGCCAGGGGGCCTCGCCTCTTAGGCTTTGGGGCAGCCGGTCAGAGCGTCACAGCCACCACCCTTCACCTCGTCGTTTCTCAGCTGAATTAAACCATAGCCTCTTATCCCTAGTGAAGGGCATGACCTGCTTTGAGAAGCTACCTGCACCTGGCCTGGCAAGTCCAGGGGCTTCACAGAACCCAGGAAGCACCTCTATTCACAGCCATGAGGCCCTTCATGGCCCAGTAGGTGACACTCCTGTTGGGGAAAGACATTCAGGCCTTCTCCTTCCTGTTCTGGCTCTGCTCACAGCCCCTGAAGCTCAGCACAGGGAAGGGGCCCCCTCCGCCACACATGTCACTGCAGCCTGTGGGAAGCACAGTGTCACACTTGCATCCCGTGTGGACTGCTGTCATAGAAGAGACAAGGTCTTGGCACTGTTCCTCTGGCTGAGCATGGCACTTCCATGCCCAGACAGTGAGATGCAGCCATGGAGGGGAGGGACACCCATGTGTCACTGAGTGGACTGGTGGCCTCAGAAAGAAGTCTCCAGCCAGCTCTGGTAACCATGGTGATGAGAGGGTGCTGGGGACAGCAGGCAAATGTCTGACATGTCTTATTTCATCTGGTCCCCAGGCAGCTCTCACGGGCAGGTCACCCCAACCCCACTCCTCCAAAACCACCTCCCTTCCTATCAGCAGAACAACAGCAGAAGTTCTCTCTGGTACATCATGTCTAGTACCCTGCGTGCAGAGCAACTTTTACAAGTTTTGCCTTCATTATGTTTCCTCTCAAGAAGAAACAACATTTGACATAATAAGTCAGAAAATACCAAAATGTGTAATAAAATGAAGTACTGCCGAGCCCCTCCTACACCTGCTCTCCTGAGCCAACATCAGCCATCTGGGGGACTAGATCTGCGCTTCCCCGATGGCAGCGATGCCCCCAGGTCACTGAGTGCAGACTCAATCGGAACATGGCCCATGACCCTTGACCCGTGACCCTGGACTCCTGTCTCAGCTTGTGGAAACATCCTTTTGTGCACCTGGCAGAATGCACATGTGTGGCTCTGTCTGTGCCCTGTGCTCAGAGGTGGTGGGAAGAGCCTGCCCTACCCACAAGTGCATTTGGTCCTGCAGGTTGAGGTTTACCTAGGGGGTCGGGGCTGAGCCTTGCAGACCAAACCATGTCCATGTCAGTGCCGCCCACCACACCTGCCCAGCATCCAGTGTATGCCCACCAGCAGCTTTAAATGTCCTGTGAGCAGAAGCGAGGACACAGGGTAAATCTGTGTGAGAGAAGTGGGGCCATCTAACCCTGTGGATTAATGAAGAACCAATGGTGAAGACGTGGCACTCAGGTTTACTTCGTTTAATTAAATGAACTGACTCCCTAAAAAAATTAATGTCACATTTTATAAATCAAATTCTGTTCTCTTTGACTTCCTTTAATTTCAGAGATAATTTTCCATAATTTTAATTGACTTTTAATTGGCAGCAGTTCTTCATTTAAGCTTTAAATTTCTTTTTCCTTTGGCCAAGTTTTTGCATTAACGTTCTAAGGAACAAACCCTCTAGGGACAGAAGCTATCATTTTATTATTTTTAAGATGTTTTACGGTTCTCCTATAATGAATGTATATCTCTTTTATAATACTGGTTTTGAGGTGATTCTTTGCTAGTAGGCTATGACTTTATCTCAGGTTGTATGTGTGCGTGTGAGTGCGAGTGCATACGTGTGTGTCTTTCTAATGTCCCTCTGGGCTCTTCTCTGATGTGCTGACCCAGGTGTGGACCTTGACAGCCTGGTTCTGCCTGTTTCTTTGCCTGCTGTGCCTGGCATGGCTGCCATGCCCTCTGAGCCCCTACTCCTACGGTGGCCCTTGCCACCCAGTTGGCAGGTGTAGGTGGTGGGAGCCCGACGCAGGGCTGGCAGCCCTGCTGATAGGCCTGGCGACTTGCTCTCCTGGGAAGGCTGTGGCTTTGCCAAGAAACTTCCAAGAGGCCTTGCCCACTTGCCCTGGGCCTGTCCTAACTGTGTATCCTTTGCCTTGATTTTATATGGAGCAGCAGCCAGAGCTCTGAGCTGGGTGGGACCTAGCAATGGGCACAGTCAGACCTCACCAGGGATCGAGAGCCCCTCCCCCGGTCGCTGGCAGGTCTTATGCAGGCCCCTCTCCACTGGGCATGCATGTCCTGGCTAACTCACCCAGCAGGACTCTCTGGCTATGGTGCCACCAACGACACAGCTCATGCCTGGAGCCCCTGTCCCTACCCTGGTGCCCATGTGGTCCAGCGGCCCCACCAGGGTTTGCTGGTGAGTGTCCAGAATTCAGTCCCTGTGCTCTGAGAGCCTGGCTGGCCCAGCAGAGCAGCAGAAAGGGCAGTCAGCCCTCAGTCCCACGGGGTGCAGGCTGAGCCAGTGATGCCCCTCCCTCTGTCGTGGATGGCACCACGGGGCCACTGGCAGGCTTGGGGACCCATCACGTGGATCTTAATTTTATTCACCTGTGTGTGCTTGCACACACATGCACACAGACACACATGCATACACAGGTGCACACATACACATGCATACCCATGTGCACATGCAAATGTACAGGTACATACACACGTGTGCACACACATACATACACATACTGATACAGTCACACATAAGCACACACATTTACACATAGGTACAGACATTCACGCAGAGGCACGCACATTCACACAGGCACACACATACACTGTTAGATTACTTTTAGAGTTTTCATCTCCAGATCCCACTTGACCACTTGATAGCCGGTGGGTTTTTGCCAGAGACCCCGCAGTGTTTGGGGATCTGTTGCCAGCCTGGCTCCCTTTCCAGAGCCCCCAAGTGAGCGCCAAGGACACTCTGTGCACCTGAGCTGGTGCCCTCCCCCTGCTGGTCTCAGTTAGGAGGCTGTCATCCAGGGAGTCCCTTCCTCTGCTTGGTGGCTATCTGGAGGGTGGCAACGCCTCCGAGCCAGCTGCATGGCGCCCCCTGGTGGCTAACTGACCAAAGCTCTCCTGACTGTGTCCCACATTGTCATCTCTTGGTGGATGCTAATCAAGGCTGCCCTGTGCCACGATGCCCCCATGCCTGCTCCCCTCCAGGCTGGGGCTTGCCCATGCCAGCCATGGTGTGCATTCAGGACATCAGCTCCAATTCTTTCCATCAGTACCAGTGCTGGGAGTAGAGAAAAACTTCAGATTTCTTCATACTAAAGTGTTATTGACTTAGCTTGAGGCACACATCCCTGCTAAGTGCGCTTTGTGGTGATTTCAGCACCAATGACTCCCCAACAGCTGGGGTGGAAAAAGGAGTCCCCATCAGGCCACTGTGGGGTCCAACTAGCCCCATGACCCAATCAGACGCTGTGGTGGCCATCACCGACCCGGGGCTCTGTGTCAGACTGCCATCTGTTTCACACCACACCCCCTGCCAGCTAGCTAGTCCTCATCTCACGTCAGAACAGTCAGTTCCAGGAGAGCTGCCAAACTCTGGACACCAAGGCCAGCACATTGCCATAGAAGCACCTCTGTGTGTACACATCTTCCTCCTCCACACACCCTCACTCATACCTGCACACACATATGTGACACACATGGAGCTTGGCTCCCCGTATCTTACAACCACAAACAGTGCTGTTAGGGCCTCCAGCTGAAGGTGTGTGGGATACTCAGCACTAATGTGGAATAACCACCCCCTCCTGCTGCAGGAGACCCATGGTGCCCTCAGCTGGTGATGTTTCCAGGCTGGGATGTGGTCCTGAGATGGGGGTCCTGAGATCAGGGTTCCTGAGAGCGGGAGTCTGGAGGGGGTTCCTGAGGAGGGGGTTGTCGGGTTGGCACCTCCAGGTCTAGGTCTGTGCTGGCGTGTCTTCCACATCTCAGGAAAGGAAGGAAGTGAGATGGGAAAGCTTTCCATCTTTGCCGTCCTCCTCTAGGCAGCTTTACTTGACCAGGACCAGAGTCTCCTGACAGGGCCACACTTCTCGCTGGAAGCACTCACCCAACTTCGTTTTGTGTGTCTCTAGAAAGACAGGAAGAGTGGGCTGCTGAAGCTGCTGGCCGGTGCATCCACCAGGAGGAAGTCACGCTCCCCGCCATCCACCTCTCCCACCCATGACCCCCAGGCAGTGGACGCCTCGCTCCAGGGCGCGGTGGGGCCCGAAGTGTCCTTGCTGTCCATCCATGGAAGGGCTGGGTCCTGTCCCATCGAAGGCGAGATGCAGGGTGCCTTGGGGATGGAGCCACTGCACAGGAAGGCAGGCTCCTTGGATCTGAGCTTCCCGTCACCCACCCAGCCGGCCGCGTTCTCCACAATCGCTGTCCGCCCTGAGCCCAAGCCACTTCCCAGAGAGAGGTAACGGGGGCGGGGGGAGCTGTGTGCTTTTGGGCCTGGGTGCGGTGGTCTCTGAGGCCTGGAACCACTTTGGGGAAAGGGACGATGGGATTCCTGGGGAGTGAACCTGCCTGGTGTCCCTCACTGTCCCAGAGACTCAGATAAAACAGGAGCAGGTCTCACATTCTGAGTCCATCTGCGACCCGAGTTCGGATTTACAAGGAAAATCTGGTAGAACTGAGGTGTTCAGAGCCCAAAGAGATGAGCTGCACCCCCAGCCCCACCGGAACCTGGAGTGATCCCACCCTAGGCAACTCTTCTGGAAGCCCGGCCCCCTTACCCCAGATTGGCTCAGGGTTAAACCATATGACATGGCCAGTATTTATCTGTTTTTCACCAAAGCGAGTGATTTCATAGAGTTCAGCCCAGAGTTTCTGGATCAGGGAACTGAGTTTACCAAGGCATCAGATGGAAGGGCCAGAGGTCAGCGTCCTCTTGTGTGAGCAGGCCCATTTGAGTCATCGGTCCTTAGAGAGCTTCAGACAGGCCAGGGGCCTGCGGGGAGGAAGTATTTTCTTTTCTGAGCGCCTCCTCCTCCGAGAGCTGGTAAAAGGAGGGGTGTCTCCTGAGAACATAGTCCTGGTATCTGTCAGAATCCTTCCCCGACTCGGCCACACTGACCAGTGCCAGTTCTTCCGTGTGACCTGAGACACACCTCACACACCATGTACACCATAGACACCATGTACACCAGACACAATACAGACACTGCACACACCATGTACACCAGACACAATACAGATACCACACACACCATGTACACCTGACACACATGTACATCAGACACAAGATAGACACCACACACATCATGTACACCAGATACAATACAGACACCACGTACACACCATGTACACCAGACACAATACAGACACTGCACATACCATGTACACCAGACACCATGTATACCAGACATACATGTACACCAGACACAATACAGACACCACACACACAGCATGTACACTGGACACAATACAGACACTACACACACACCATGTACACCAGACACACATGTACATCAGACACAAGATAGACACCACACACATCATGTACACCAGACACAATACAGACACCACGTACACACCATGTACACCAGACACAATACAGACACTGCACACACCATGTATACCAGACACACATGTACACCAGACACAATACAGACACTGCACACATCATGTACACCAGACACAATACAGACACCACATACACACCATGTACACCAGACACAATACAGACACTGCACACACCATGTACACCAGACACACATGTACACCAGACACAATACAGACACTGCACACACCATGTACACCAGACACAATACAGATACCACACACACCATGTTCACCAGGCACACATGTACATCAGACACAATACAGACACTGCACACACACATCATGTACACCAGACACGATATAGACACCACACACACACATCACATACACCAGACACTATACAGATACCACACACACCATGTACATCAGACACGATACAGACACCGCGCACACACCATGTACACCAGACACAATACAGACACCACACATACACCATGTACACCAGACACAGTACAGACACCGCACACACACCATGTACATCAGACACAATCAGACACCACACATACACCATGTACACCAGACACAATACACACACTGCACACACACCATGTACACCATGCTGCTGCTGCTGCTAAGTCACTTCAGTCATGTCCAACGCTGTGTGACCCCATCCCTGGGATTCTCCAGGCAAGAACACTGGAGTGGGTTGCCATTTCCTTCTCCATGTATATCAGACATAATACAGACACCACACACATACACACCATGTACACCAGACACAATACAGACACCGCACACACACCATGTACACCAGACATGATACAGACACCGCACACACACATCCTGTACACCAGACACAATACAGACACCACACACACACCATGTACACCATAGACACCATGTATATCAGACACAATACAGACACCACACACACACACACACCATGTACACCAGACAATACAGATACCACACACATACACATGCCACACTCAACCTCGCACACCACACACCTGCCTTTCTTCCTCCACTTCCCTTCACCTTGGGGCCGCTCTCTCACATCAGAGCCTTCCTTCTTACACGAGACCAGCCCAGCTGCCTATGATCTCTGCAGGGGTTTAGCCCTTCTCCAAGGCCCACAGCTGGGCTCCTGGAGCATCTCCAGTCAGGGTGACAGGCCCTGCAGGTGCTGAAGCTGCCCTCACGTCTCCTCCGAGTTCTTTTCTTCTCAGTTCTCTCAACCTCCAGACTCCATGCAGGGCTTAAAAGACCCTGCTGTAAAAAATCTTGGGAGTCTCTGAGTAACTAGAAAATTCAGGGAATTCCTCCCATTCGCTGACAGTCCCGGCTAATCTGGGTGTCATCCCTGGGGCCCCGGATGCCCTCCTGCCCAGCACCCTGCACAGCTTGTTAGTGACCAGCACTGCCTAGCGCAGCCCTCACCCTGTGCAGCCCTGCGCAGCCCTCAGGATGCCACGTCCTGGCCCAAACAGGCTGGAGCCAAGGACGTGATGACAGCAATGTCACCTTCAGGCCGGGGCAGCTCACCTGGCCTCAGGCCACACTCCCAACGTGTGGATGAGGGGCGCTGCCGCTGGCCTGTCTGGTGCCGCCTGCGTGCAAGCCATTTCTCCCTGATGGTGATCTCAGAGGAAAGACCTTTAGGTTGAGGGTGCTGTTGAGGGAGACTTCCCAGGTGTGTGTGGGGGAACCATGAGGAGCACCCCCAGGCTGGCCAGGCTCTCAGGAGGAGGAGACCTTGGGAGCCAGGGTACTGCCCTTGCGGGAACCTAGCCTTGGGTGGTCTGCAGCACCCCAGCCTCTGGGCAGTGCACAGGGAGTTGCATTTCTGGACATTGCTTGGGGATCAGGAAACTCTTGTCCGCCTGTCCTGCTGGGGTTGGCTGAGCTCCGGCCTGTACTCCTTCCCCGTCCTCCTCCTATGACCACTGTCCGCCACTTAACAGCCATGTCACCCAAATGAGTGCCTTTGCTGTTTGAGTCTCAGTTCCCACACACAAGATGAGGATGACGGTGCCTGGGGGTTATTATATTTGCAAAGCAGCTGAATTAGTACCTGGGAAAAGACGAACAAATTTGGTGTTCAGTTGCTAAGTCATGTCCAACTCTTTGCAACCCCATGGACTGCAGCACACCAGGCTCCTCTGTCCTTCTCTGTCTCCAGTGTTCGCTCAAACTCATGTCCATTGAGTCAGTGATGTCCTCCAACTGTCTCATCCTCTGTTGCCCTCTTCTCCTCCCAGTGAACACCAAGGGCAAGGACAACCATAACAAAACAAAAGATGACGTGTGTGACAGTGTCGTGTGACATCACGTACATGACAGTGAGATCATGGTAGGGGTGGTGGTCTCCCCCCTTTGATTGACAGTCCTTCATGTTCACACGCATAAGTGGTATGTCCTCACCTCCCACTGGCCTGTCAGCTGTCAAGCTCTGTTGGGATTTAGAAGTTTCTTGCCTTGATCCCTTGTGGGTCATGACAGGTGGAATAATGGCTCCCAAAGACATCTCTGCCCTAATCCCCACACCAAGGATAGGATGGCAGATGGACCGAGCAGCTGACCCTAAAGTGGAGAGGTTGTCCAGGCCCAGGCGGCCCATGTGACCACAGGAGTCCTCGCAGGCAGACAAGGAGCTCAGCGTGCTGTGCTGGCTTTGAGTCGGAGGAAGAACAGGAATGCTCCTCGGGAATGCTGGCAGCTTCTAGGGACAGGAAAAGGGGAGGGGGCACAGTCTCCCCGAGACCCTCAACTGTGTCCCTGTGAGGTTGTGACGAATGTCAGGCTTTCAGAACTGCCAGATGTGTACATTGTTACGTGCTGTCTGTGGGAATCTGTCAGACGCCGCAGGGACTCTAGGCCCATGTAGACCTTCAAGTGTGGTGTCCAGCGTGCATTCTTACCATTTCCAAGGTCTGGTAGGACACCGCTGTGATGACTACAGTCCCTACCTGGGACCCCTCATCCTCACCAGGGCCCTCATGTGACACAGAGGATGCCCCCGGCCCCGCATGCCAGGCAATAGCGCCTGCAGCAGTCGAGTGGTTCCTGAGCTCAGTCTGCAGACTCGCTGTGTGTGTTTGATGCACGACACCAGGACTGTGCTGCAAGCTGCTGCCCTGCCCGTTCTCTTGGCCTTTCAGATCTGCACTTCAGCGTCTTGGAAGGATTAGGATGGAATCCCGAATGCTCGTCTCATAGACAGTTGGTCCATGTCATCCATCCAGACTCTTTAAAAATCACGGGATTGCTCAGAAGCACCAAATTAATTTTTAATTACATTTTTAAAGTTGCTTGTTTCACATCTGGCAGTTAAGACAAAAGCTAAAACTTGTGAGAAACAATCTCACTGTGTTCTTTCCTTGGGGGGTTGGAAGGGAGTGGCAGGTGTCTGCAGAGGAGAAGGCGATGGTGGCTGGAAGCCATGGGGGAGGTGCCGGTCCTGGTGGTCATGCAGCCTGGGTGCTGGGGGTGGGAGACGCCATCTGCATGGTGTCAGCTGATTTCACGCTGCTGTATCCCAGCAGCCACCCAGCCTCCTCCAGGGAGTGGCCGGCAGGCAGGTGCTCACAGATATGCCAGGTTGGGAGGAGCTGTCACCCCTTCCTCACCCTGAAAGGGACCAAGGTGGAAACTGGCCCCAGCTTGCACACTGCAGGCACCTGGGGAGCTGGGCTGGCCTGCTCTCTCAGCACCAGGGCCTGCTCACCAGCCCAGCCAGCCCAGAGACCCCCTTTCTCTCTGCCCCTGCTTCCACCACCTGGAGCCGGCTGGGACCTGGGTTTTCTCTGCCTGAACATTTTCCCCAAGCCCCGCACCAACTCCAGCCAGACAGGCTGGCCCACAGGCTGTGTGCAGCTGGTTGAAGGAGGATGAAGTCGGCCTTAATGTTTTCATTCAGCACCCTGGTCCTTAGACATCTGCGGGCAGATCCTGAGGAACCTTGTTCCCTGGTCCACTCCCCCCAAAATCTCGTCCAGTGGGCCCAGGGTGCCCAGTCTGTGAGCCTCACTTCTAGAAGAGCTGACCTGGGACCTCTTGCTTTATTACATCCTGATTCCTCCAGGTCCAGGAAATACCAGGTCAGAGGCTCTGTGGACAAAACTCCTTGAGGACCCTGGGGACCCCCAGCTGCCAGACTCCTTCAGGGGCCCTTGGTGTGGCTGTGGCTGATGGGGAGGCAGGGCCCAGGACACGGTCAGGAATCTCTCCCCTTCCCCAACCAGGAAGGGAGGAGGAGGTGGGCAGCCCTCCTCAGAGAGAGGGGAGGGAGGGCCCAGAGCTCCAAAAGCAGGGGGTGACTGGAGAGAAGGGGTGTCACAGTCTGCACCTCTGGCCCAGGGAGGACACCTGGGGATTTGTGGGACTTGTGGGGCTGGGAGAACAGAGGGTGGCCTGGCTGAGAATGGCTCTCCCCAGCCCAGCCTCAGCCACTCCTTCTCTGCCGCTGCCCACAGCAGGGGTGTGGGCCAGACTGAGCCCAGGAGCAGGAGGTCCCTGTCCGGGTCACCTGTGGGCCAGACCAGTGGGCGGAGCTGAGCTGGGAGGTGGAGCCCTGGGGCTGAGGTAGGTCTGGAGGGAGTGGGGACAGATGGAAGCACAGGTCCTCTTCCCAGCGTGCTTCTTGTCTGAGCCACGTGGTTCCAGCCCAGGAGGGTGGTGTGGATGGTGGGCTGGGGGTGGAGGTGGGGTGGGGAGGGACGAGGAGCATAGTGAGGCCCAGGGCTTGGCAGGTCCATCAGGGAGACTTCGCTGACCCCCCATGCCCAGCCTGTGGTGTCTGCGGTTTGCAGCCAGTGAGAACAGTTGCTCTGATGGCCACCAGATCACCCAGAGTGCAGTGTGCACGGAGCCCTCAGCCCCCTGCCCAGTCATCACCCCCTGAAGGGCAGTGGGCATGGGGCCAGTGGGATACCAGTGGGATGCCTGTGTGACCCCCAGCTGGAGGGGTGTGACCAGCAACTCTGCTGGGCTGGATGGCAGGGAGGCCAGGTCACAGCCATCTGCCCTCATCCTAGGGGTGCTTTAGAAGGCTGGTCCTTAGAGCTGCCTCCTTGAGGCTTTCCAGGCAGGTGTGGAGTGCAGACCCACCCTGTGCCCTTGGCCAGGCACAGCTGTCTCAGATCTGGGGAGCCCTTGAGGGGAGGGGGGCCACCTGCTGAGGCCTGTGTGTCTGTTCCTGATCAGAGCCCAGGCACTCAGCAGGCAGAGGCTCCCACAGCAGAGACCCAGGTGGATTTTATGGCACGTTGGTCCATAAACAGGGGCGGGAGGCCCTGGAACCCTGGAGATGGTGGGCTGCTCGCTCACCCCGGTGTCTGTTTCCCCAGGTACCGCGTGGTGGTCTCATACCCGCCCCAGAGCGAGGCAGAGATCGAGCTGAAGGAGGGGGACGTGGTCTTTGTGCACAAGAAGCGTGAGGACGGCTGGTACAAGGGGACCCTGCAGAGGAACGGCCGCACTGGCCTCTTCCCCGGCAGCTTCGTGGAGAGCTTCTGAGGCCGCGCCTGCTCCCCCAGGGACAGAGGTGCAGGGACCCCAGGGGAGCAGCCACCAGAGGCCCCAGTCCTTCCAGGCAGGCGGCAGGACCCACGCACTGTGGGGTGGTTTGCTCCCAGGACCCTTCTTGCCCTCCACTCATGGGGCTGACAGGGAGCACGGGCCCAGTGCGTTTGGAGGGTGTTCTCAAGGCGGCTCCGGGCTTCACTTGGGTCTGGATTGCTCCTCACCCCATCTATACCTCAGGCACCACCACCAGGCCCCTTAGCATGGTGCCCTGGCCCAGGTCATTATCGGCCAGGTCCCTGAGGCAGCGCTCGGCTCCCGCGGGCGAGGTGTACACAGTGCTTCTCGCCTGCTACCACTGTCCTGCTCTCGTGCTTCTTTCTTACACCTTTTTACTGCAAAGCTGTTAGACTTTATAAATCTCTAACAGGTCGTACACTGCCTATTTTTCATACATCTGGTGCTGCCTTTTTGTAAAACTAGTCAGGACTTGGTTGAAAAGATCTCTGGGGAGACAGCAAATGGGCAGAACTTCTGCAGGCACCTTGTGAGCCTGGGGAGCCTGATGTTCACAGCCTTGGTCCTCCTAGGGCTAGAGTGGCCTTGGCGTTGGTGGGAGTTTGGAAAAGCCCATCTCTTTAGCCCTTCCAGTGGCCCTTGCCGCATCTGGAGATGTTCTGACAGGGCCGGCAGTGAAGGAACAGGAGGGGGGACCCCAGGCCAAGAGGCCCTCCTGTGACTGTAGACAGGAGACCACACCTAAGGCTTCCACTGTCAAAAGGTGCGCTAGTCACCACAGTTCAGATTTGCCACCTCGTGGAGGTTTCACCAAGTTTCCTTTCAATAGATAACTACTCTGTTCTCAGTGCAGACCTTGGTCTTGAGACCAGAGACACAGGGCTAACCAGGGCCACCAGCGGGCCACAGGAGCAGTCAGGGGTGGCAGCCATGCGGTGAATGCGGGCTCTGGCTGGGAAACGCTTGGCACTTTGCACAGTCACACACACGCACCCGTTGTTTCTGTTAGATACAGATGTGTGTGAGTTTGGAGGAACGAACTGATGACAAACCACGATGCCTGTGATTCCGAGTCTTTAAATAAAACTGAACGTGGAGAAGTCTGGTTTCTGAATGGGGGAGCAGTCAGGTGGGGCCGGGCTGGGTGGGAGCTAAGCTGGCAGAAGACCCCCACACCCCCTCCACTTCCTGTGGGCACACAGCCCTGCCACCGCCAAGAGCCTCGGAGTGGGGAACCTGGGGTCTGTGTGGTAGGGTGGTAGGGTGCTGAGGGGATGGGGATGGGGGCGCCAGACAGCCACACCCGGCATGGGGAGGAGTCCACTGCTGGGCCAGCAGAACTGAGCCTGGGTGGGCGTGGGCATCTCTAGGTGCCCTGCAGGGTCTTGCCTGCATGGAAGGGCAGAATGGCTTTCTATAGGTGATGCTCCTCCCTTGCTTGCAGGAAGCCTTCATGCCAGTAGTCATGCAGGTCCTATGGGCTAGAGGCGCCTGGAATCGGCCTTAGGTGAGCACACTCACGGCCCTGCCTCAGGAGTCTGGGCCAAGGAGATCTGTCCTGAAATACCAGGGGTGGGGTGCCTGACACCCACCAGCAGGAGGGGTGTCAGGAAGCTGCCGATTTCCAAGAGGGGGCTTGTCACCAGTAGCAGGTGGAGGGCTGCCCGTGGCCCAGGAGCTGCTCTCCTGGCCTGGACTACTGCCCAGAACCTCTGACTTTCACATCACTGGAGCTGGAGAGGAGCTTAGCCCCAAGGAGCTATTTCTCTTTTCTATAGGAATGGAGTGAACTTGGGGGTGGGGAGGGGAGGGGAGGGCTGCACTGCCATGATGAAGCCTCCACTCACCTCTCCAGGAAACCAGACCAAAGACACTTGGCCGATAGGCAATGGAGTTCAGTTCAGTTCAGTCGCTCAGTCAAGTCCAACTCTTTGCAACCCCATGGACTGCAGCACACCAGGCTTCCCTGTCCTTCACCAACTCCTGGAGCTTGCTCAAACTCATGTCCATCAAGTTGGTGATGCCATTCAACCATCTCATCCTTTGTCATCCACTTCTCCTCCTGCCTTCAATCTTTCCCAGCATCGGGGTCTTTTCCAATGTGTCAGTTCTTCCCATAAGGTGGCCAAAGTATTGGAGTTTTAGCTTCAGCATCAGTAATTCCAGTGAATATTCAGGACTGATTTGCCTGAGGATTGACTGGTTTGATCTCCTTGCAGTCCAAGGGACTCTCGACTCAAAAAGTCTTCTCCAACACCATAGTTCAAATGTATCAATCCTTCGGCCCTCAGCTTTCTTTATAGACCAGCTCTCACATCCATACCTGACTACCGGAAAAACCATAGCTTTGACTAGATGGACCTTTGTTGACAAAGTAATGTCTCTGCTTTTTAATATGCTGTCTAGGGTGGTCATAGCTTTTCTTTCAAGGAACAAGCGTCTTTTATTTTCATGGCTGCAGTCACCATCTGCAGTGACTTTGGAGCCCCCAAAAATAAAGTCTGTCATTGTTTCCCCATCTATTTGCCATGAAGTGATGGAACCATTAGTTTTCTGAATGTTGAGTTTTAAGCAAACTTTTTCACTCTCCTCTTTCACTTTCATCAAGAGGCTCTTTACTTTCTGCCATAAAGGTGGTATCATCTGCATACCTGAGGTTATTGATATTCTCCTGGCAATCTTGATTCCAGTTTGTGCTTCATCCAGCCCCACATTTTGAATGATGTACTCTGCATATAAGTTAAATAAGCAGAGTGACAACATACAGCATTGACGTATTCCTTTCCCAATTTGGAACCATTTTGTTGTTTCATGTCCAATTCTAACTGTTGCTCCTTGACCTGCATACAGATTTCTCAGGAGGCAGTTAAGGTGGTCTGGCATTCCCATCTCTTTCAGAATTTTCCACAGTTCATTGTGATCTACACAGTCAAAGGCTTTGGCATAGTCAATAAAGCAGAAATATAAGTTTTTCTGGAACTCTCTTGCTTTTTTGATGATCCAGCGGATGTTGGCAATTTGATCTCTAGTTCCTCTGCCTTTTCTAAATCCAGCTTGAACACCTGTAAGTTCACAGTTCCTGTACTGTTGAAGCCTGGCTTATGACATTGTACAGGAGGCAGTAATCAAGACCATCCCCAAGAAAAGAAATGCAAAAAGGCAAAATGGTTGTCTGAGGAGGACTTACAAATAGCTGAGAAAAGAAGAGAAGCTAAAGGCAAAGGAGAAAAGGAAGGATATACCCATCTGAATGCAAAGTTCCAAAGAATAGCAAGGAGAGATAAGAAAGCCTTCCTCAGTGATCAATGCAAAGAAATAGACGAAAACAATAGAATGGAAAAGACTAGAGATCCATTCAAGAAAACTAGAGATACCAAGGGAACATTTCATGCAAAGACAGGCTCAATAAAGGACAGAAATGGTATGGACATAACAGAAGCAGAAGATATTAAGAAGAGGTGCTAAGAATACACAGAAGAACTATACAAACAAGATCTTCATGACCCATGATGGTGTGATCACTCACCTAGAGCCAGACATCCTGGAATGCGAAGTCAAGTGGGCCTTAGAAAGCATCACTACAAACAAACCTAGTGGAGGTAATAAAATTCCAGTTATTTCAAATCCTAAAAGATGATGCTGTTAAAGTGCTACACTGAATATACCAGCAAATTTGGAAAACTCAGCAGTGGCCACAGGACTGGAAAAGGTCAGTTTTCATTACAATCCCAAAGAAAGGGCAATAGAGATCAGAAGTTAAATGAAGTGCCCAGATCTCATGGCTCAGTGGACCAACTCCCAAGGCTGGGCGATCAGCCGGGACCTCCATGGAAAGAGTGTGTTGGGCATGAGGGCGAAGGGCAGGCAATGCCTTCGGGATCTGCAGGCCACCTAGTGGGGTCCTGAAGGCAGGGAGGAACACATCGACCACTGACCACCCCCCCACTCCAAGAGCCACATCCAAGTCCTGGCGGGTTTCTCTTTGCTGGTTTCACCCCTGTGGGGAAGGACAGAGGTCACAGGACAAAAGGAAAGCAGGCTCTGCCTCCTGCCCCGGTGCTTTCCTGGGGCTCAACCTGGGGGTGGGGACAAGGTTCCTTCCCAGGGACCCCAACCCCTGGGTGAAACAGGAGAAGGGAACGTCCCCCTCTAAAGCAGGAGGGGGACTGGGAGGGCAGCAGCGAGGGGCTGTGAGTCAAGCGTATTGTGGATGGAGAGGCACAGCCCCCAGTGTCCCAATCCCTCTCACGTTACAAATGACAGAGAGTGGCTGAGGTTGCTAGCCAGCCAACAGGAGTTGGGAGCCACTCTTGGCCACCTGGTGGGCCCAGAGTCATCACAGGGTCCTTGCCAGGACTTCAGGGAGGCTGGAGAGGCGCTGCGTGGGAAGGACTCGGTGCCCAGGGCTGGTTCTGAAGCCGGACAAGCCACAGCCTCTTCTGGCCCAGGTCGGGTCCTCAGTGACCCGGGGAACCTGCCAGGCCTCGGCTTCAGTTTCAGGAACGCTAGAGTGGGCCTGTTTGAACCGGGACAGGAGGAGGGCCAGTCGGGCAAAAGGAGAGGGTCTCCTATCAGGAAATGTCCGTAAGGGTCCCGGTAAGAGTAGAAGGAACTGCGGAGGAAGAGGCTCCAGGTACCCGGGAGGCCCCCAAGGAGGTAAGCACCGGGGGACCGCGCCGCGGAGGGACCACCAAGGGGGCGGTTCAGCTGGGACTGGGCTGGACGCCAGGCCCTCGAGGAGGGGGGCGTACCAGGCAGTGGTGGGGACTGAACACGGATCAAGGCAAGAGCGCAGATCCCTAGGAAGGAGACGAGCGGGGACGGAGGCGGGGAGAGTGGGGCGGAACGACGGGCTCTGCCTCCTGCCCCGGGGCTCGCCCGGGGCTCAACCTGGGGTTGGGGGCGAGGTTCCTTCCCAGGGACCCCACGCCCTGGGTGAAGCCGCAACCCAGCTGGGAGACAGCCCTGCCCACTCCGTAGTTCGCAGAATGCCTGTCCCCCGTGCCAGAGGCCCCTCAGGCCCTCGGCTTTTTGGCACCTAACTGCCCTTTTGTCTAAATAAGAAAATTAAGCAGCTCTTGCCCTGCCGGTTCCCAAAAAGAAACACAACGGCCCCTTTAAGAGAAGACGTGCAGCCGCCCTCGGAATCAGAAAAACGGGGTCCACGCGATACGGGGATCGCAGACGGACGCTGCTTGGTCGCAGGGACGCAGGTGTGGCCCAAGAAGGGTACTCGGCGCACCCGTGTCCCAGAAGCACTGGACACACATGTCCACCGTCCACAGTACGTTCACGCACGAGACCCACGCACGGGGCCCCCGCATGGCACGTCGACGCTCGGACACACGTCGATGGTACGTTCACGCACGGGACCCACGCACGGCACGTCGGCGCTCGGGCTCATGCTCGGGTTTCGCGCTCGAGACTCGGGCCGCTGTGCCGACCCGGGAGGCAAGAGTTTGCAGCGGCTCCCGTTAGCTGGTTGAAGACGCAGACGAGGAGTGGAAGGCGCGCGTTCTTTTAAGAAAGGGGAGGCATGGGGAGTGAGTGTGTGTGTGTGTGTGACGGTGACGGGCACACGGGTGTGCTTCGTTCGTGTCGTGTTTCACACGAGAAAGTTAAGGACGCGGGGAGCGCAACCGGGCGGTGGGAGGGCTGTGTCTGGAGGTCCCTCAGTGCTGTTTTCTGTAAGTAACCGGCTTTTTCAAAACTTAATTTTCAGTGTAAAAGTCCAATGACCCGTTTTGAATGAAAGTCAGAAGCTGAGCCGCTGCTGCCTCTCGGGGCTACTGAGAGGGATCCTCAGAGTTCGCGCTCACCCGGCGGACTTGCCCGGACTGAGGCGCCGCTCGGGAGGCAGCTTCAGAACAGGCGAAGAGGGGAGAGGGGGAGGGGGCGGGGCGGGGCGGGGCAGGCCCTGGAGGAGGGAGGGGGAACCTGTGCCTCAGGCTGCCCCTGGCCCCACCGCCACACCTCCCCCCCCCCGCCGCCGACACCTCCCTCACACGTCCACCCAACCCGGCCCGACCTTCTCCTCCCCCGGCCGGGCGAGTGGACCCTGGACGGCAGAGCTGGGCCCCGCTGCGGGCTGGGCCTGGGTGTGGGTGCGCTCTGTGTACGGTCGCAGACGCAGTCCTGACGCTGGTTTCAGACGCTGAGGCCTTCAACCCTCTGGGCTGGATCGTGTTTGGCGGCGGCCCTCGGGGCGTCGTAGGGCCGCTCTGTGGCCTGAACGCTGACTGATCTCGGGAAGAGGGGGCTGGCCCTGCAACACCACCAAGTTACCCACACCGTGGCACGTCCAATACGTCCCTCTGAACTCAGCCCTTTAATATGCATCTTAAATGTGCGTCAGAGCCCTAATAAACGTAAATCATACTAGGAATGACCTCGCAGCTGCTCGCCTGCCACATCGCAGATTTGTGTTTTTTTTCAGCGAACTCATCAAAGGACCTACTCTATTTCTTAAGTAATTTATTTATTTTTGGTTGTGATAGTTCTTCGTTGCTTGCATGGATTTTTTCTAGTCGCCGGGAGCGGGGACTGGCTGCTCTCTAGTTGCCGTGTGGTGGCTTCTCTTGTTCCTGAGCTTGGGTTTTGCGCACGCGGGCTTCAGCAGTTGCCACTTGTGGGGTCAGTAGTTGTGCGCACGGGCTTAGTTGTTCTCGGCTTGTGGGATCTTCAAGGAGCAGGGATGGAGCCCGCATCTCCTTCATTGGTAGTCGGATTCTTTATCTCTGAGCCCCCCCAGAGAAGTCCAGAACCCACAGTTTTAATCAAATGCTTTACAATCTTTTGTGGGGCCCAGTCAAATCACTGTCAATCCGCAGGGAGGTCTCTAGTGGCATACCACAGGGCTCTGCCCAGTTGAGTATTCTATAATTCAGATGAAGGCGTCAAGGCATTGAACACCACATCTATCAATTGCTCAAAGCTTGGCCACACAGGTAGATATAACAAAACGGCAGAATCACCGATACGCATTCCTCAAGGAAAGAGATTCATGCACAATTCAAGTAATTGTAGAACCGTATTTCCAGAAATGTGCGGTTTATTGTGTTTCACCAACCAGCATGATTGGGTTCTCTCCATAAGGAGGACATGACATAAGTAAATCCAAAACTGCCAAGGTGAGTTTAGGGAGAGGGCTCCCCCGCCCTGGAAAGTCTAGCTGAAGGCAGATGTGGGACCTGGGGAAGGGTTAGTGGTCACACAGCTGCCTTCAGGAATCGGGATTTGGAGAGGACTCCCAGGTTGGCTAGGCAGGACTGGAAAGGCAGGCAGGCTTCCCTCAGTTTCAGACCGGGTGATTTCCAGGTTTGGGGATTATTTGTTTATTAATAGAAAAGGTCAGGTTGCATCAACCAAGTAAAATTGTGAAAATTGTTTTAAACTTTATATCCTCAAATCCCCAGAACTCTCTGTTCAAATGAAATATCATCTGGAAACCTAGCATACAAACCAGATGAAAGCAGGGCTTTTCTTGAAACAGTAGTGGAGGCCCACACAATTCACTGCCCTCTGTGTGTCTCCCAGACCAACAGGAGCTTCTATACTTTGTTTCTGTAACAGCTAACAAGCCATCGGTGGGCTCAGTCCTGCTATTCTAATAAATTCTTTGAGGGTCTTGTCAGAATGTTTAGACCCAGAAATATATCCAGAATTGAAATAGCAAAGCTTGGTCAAACCCTTCAGTGACCACACTCAGTCCTGTCCATCATACTCAGCTGAGGCTATGCTCCCAGAATGCCTCAACATTTGGTTTTGGGCCCAGTGTCTTCGATCTGCTCATTTCTCCTTTTACTCAGTCTAAGGACCACTGTCATGGGATGTCCCAAGGTGGCCACCTCATGGCCTTGGGGCTCCTGCCTCCTAAGCCACACAGCTGCCGTGAAAGTGCAAGTTGTTCAGTTGTGTCCAACTCTGTGACTCCATGGACTATGCAGTCCATGGAATTCTCTAGGCCAGAATACTGGAGTGGATAGCCTTTCCCTTCTCCAGGGGATCTTCCCAATCCAGGGATTCATCCCAGGTCTCCCACATTACGGGCGGATTCTTCACCAGCTGAGCTAAAAGGGAAGCCCAACTACAGCTGCCGTGATCTGCAGGAAAACCGGGTTCTGTGGAAGTTAATTCACTCCTGCGTCTCAGTGAGAAGGCTTCTTCTCCTCGATCTCTTGATAGAGAAGCCTCACCTGATAGAGAGACACTGGCTTTACCTTCCTCCTCTGAGGGCAGGATAGCCCCTAAATGCATTTTCCAGTCTACCCTGCAACCAGGCCTGACCCTGAGTGGGGATGCCCTCCTTCTTCCCATCTTTCTGAGAGCTGGGGTGTGGATGTGTTGACTTCCGTCTCTGGCCCCAAAAACAGGAGCAAACTCTACAAGATGGAGGAGGAGGAGGGGGCTCTGACCAGTCAAAGCCTCGGTGGACAACCTGCCCATGGGAGAGAGAAGGAAACAGTGTCTATTTAAGCCATTGTCACAGGGAGGATCTTATTATAGTAGTCAACCTTTTCCTCTTAAATCTGTAGACTTATTTTTGGGAGGACACCAGTCTTCACCTGATTGCTTTCTAATCTGATGTTCTATGAATGGATCATAGATGGAGCAGATGTTTCTGAGTGACCAAAAGTCAGTTCTGACTTTTGCTTATGGACATAATGGAAAAACAGGATTGGATTTACCCTGCCACCTGACATAGCTAGAAAACCAGACAAAACACAGGACGTTGGAACACGGGCAACACAGAATGATTCTTGGGAGAAGGGACCTTTTAGTGAGTGAGGGCTGCCATCACAGAGGACCACAGATGGGGCCTAAACACCAGAAGTTTAATTTCCTGCAACTCTGGAGGCTGAAGGTCTGTTATCAAGATGTCAGCAGGGCTGGTTCCTCCTGAGGCTTCTCTCCTTGGTTGTGTAGACCACCGTCCCCTCCTTGGGTCCTCGCATGGCTCCCTCACAGTGCCTATGTCTCGATCTCTTCTTGGGAGGACACCAGTCCTGTTGGATTAGAGCCTACCCATATGACTTCATTTACCTCTTTATAGAGACATTACCTACAAAGGTCCGTCTCGTCAAAGCTATAGTTTTTCCAGTAATCATGTATGGATGTGAGAGTTGGACCGTAAAGAAAGGTGAGTACTGAAGAATTGATGCTTTTGAACTATGGTGTTGAAGAAGACTCTTGAGTCTTGAGAATTCCTTGGACTGCAAGGAGATCAAACCAGTCAATCCTCAAGGAAATCAGTTGTGAATATTCTTTGGAAGGACTAATGGCTGAAGCTGAAACTCCAATGCTTTGGCCACCTGATGCAAAGAACTGACTCATTGATAAAGACCCTGATGCTGGGAAAGATTGAAGGCAAGAGGAGAAGGGGATGACAGAGGATGAGATGGTTGAATGGCATCACTGACTCGATGGACATGAGTCTGAGTAAGCTCCAGGAGTTGGTGATGGACAGGGAAGCCTGGTGTGCTGCAGTCCATGGAGTTGCAGAGAGTTGGACACAACTCAGTGACTGACTGACTGACCTCTTTACAGACCCTGCATCAAACACGGTCACATGCTTCAGCTGCATTGCACAGTTTTCTTGTGTGTGTGTTGTGTTTATTAAGTTAAAAATATTTTGTAAATTTGCCTCTTTTTGAGCTGTACGTTTTTTTGAAGTATATTATTCAATTTCTGAATATTTAGTATTTTCCCAGGTATTCTTTCCATTACTGATAGCTAGTTTAATTCCACTGTGTTCAGAGAACATACTTTACACAATTTCAGCCCTCTTATGTTTATTCATTGAAGCTGATCTTATGGTAAAAAATGTTCTGTGTGAATGTGCTATGTGCCCTTGAAGAGAATGTGTGTCCTCTCCTGGGGGTTGGAGTGACCTCTAAATGTCCATTAGATCAAACTGATTGACAGTGTTGTTTAAATCTTCTTAGCTTTATAGATTTTTGTTGTATCAATTACTGAGAGAAGCTTGGCGTTTCCAGTCACAGTGGTGGGTTTATTCTTTTAACGTCCATGGTATCTGCAGATCTCTCTTAAGTCCTATCAGTTTTTTCATCAGTTACTTTTACTTAGTTGTTAGGTGCAAACACACATGGTTGATAGATTCTCCTGGCAAATCGGCCCCATTATCATTCAGAAATGACCCCTTTATCCGTATGCAGTTCCTTGTTCTGAATTGACTTTGTCTTGGTTATGCTCCCTCCTGGTGGCTCAGAGGATAACAAATCTGTCTGCAATGCAGGAGACCTGGGTTCTGTCTCTGGGATGGGAAGATCCCTGAAGGAGGAAATGGTAACCTACAGCAGTATTCTTGCCTGGAGAATTCAATGGACAGAGGAGCCTGGCGAGCTACAGTCAAGGGGTTACAAAGAGCTGGACACGACTGAGCGACTAACCCCTTTGGTTATGCTGCCATTTTAGTTTTTGTCTCATTCATGTTTTCAGGAGATATATTTTTCCATCCTTGTACTCTGTCTTCATATTTAAAGTAGTGTTTTAGTAGACAGTGTATAACAGTATCTTCTAAAATCCAACCTGACAGTCTCTGCCTGTTAACATTGGAGTGTTCTGACTGGTCACAACAATGTAATTGGATTTAAATATACAATCTTGCTATTGTTTTTCATCAGTTCATCATTTCTTTTTTCTCCCTCTTTTCCTGACTCCTTTGGATTTGTTATTTTTCTGTTTTCCTAAAATAAAAAGGAATTTTATTTCCTTTTTGACTTCAGGCATACTTCTGTTTTAAAATTTTGTGATTGCTTTGGGTTTACTATATGTATATTTAGTTATCATTGATAATTGTCATTCTGGTGTTAAAGATACACATTATGCTTCTTCACTTGTTTTGTGAGCATTTTTATTATTCAAATACGCCAATTCTGCCCTCAGTCTCCACGCTGCTGTTTTCATGTGTTTTTCTTTGTGTTACAAAAGCCCATAGTCTGTTTTGATTTTGCTTTAAACAACTGATTAGCTTAAAGCAGTTTAAAAGATTTTTATATGGAAGTATATAGTTGGTTTACAGTATTGTGTGTATTTTAGGTGTACAGCAAAGTGATTCGGAGATACAATTATATCTATTTTTTTTCAGATTCTTTTTCTTTATATTACAATATATTGAGTATAGTTCCTTGTGCTTTGTGGTAGGTCCTTGTTGGTTGTCTATTTTATACATAGTAGTATGATATCAAAGCACTTTTTAAACTAGAAAAAAAGGTTTTAAATTATATACTTACCATTTCCAGTTCCTTTGTGCAA
Organism: Cervus elaphus; assembly: GCF_910594005.1. Taxonomy (NCBI): domain Eukaryota; kingdom Metazoa; phylum Chordata; class Mammalia; order Artiodactyla; family Cervidae; genus Cervus; species Cervus elaphus. Next base: position 60,367,900 of record NC_057825.1, read on the forward strand.
ATTTGAATTTCCTTTAGGTGTCATTTTCCCTCTGCCTGAATCACCCCCTTTAACATTTCGTGTCATCCAGGTGTGTTAGCAGTGAAATTTTTCAGCTGTTGCTTGTCTTAATGTCTTTCTTTTGCCTATATTTTTGAAAGGTATTTTTACTGGCAAAGAATTCTAGGTTCTTTTTTTTATTTAGCATTTGAAAAGGTATTGTCTGTTGGTTGGCATTGTTCTTGATGAGATCTTTGTTTATTCTTAACCTAGTTTCTCTAATAATAGGGAAAAACCTCTTAATAGAATTAACTTGTATTCTATGTTAGTCACTAAAGGGATGTTTACTTTAAGCCTAAATTCTACATAATGGCTCATCTCTGGGAACCCAGGTAATGAGCAGTAAGCTAAAATACCTTCCAGGAACCCTCCTGACTAGGCCTACCTGTGAGTTAGTGTAGGAGGATGAAATTCACATGTCCCTTCTGGAGGCTAATGGGAATCCGGAAGTGCCTGACTTTACTCCCTCCCCTTTAGTATGAAAGGGGCCTGCATTCTAACTCAGCCAAGATGGTTCTTTGGGGCACAAGCCTACCGTCTTCTCAGTGTGCTCGCTTTCCAGATGAAGTCACTACTCCTTGTCCCAACATCTCGTCTCTTGATTTATTGACCCGTTGTATTGAGAGCAGGATGAGCATGAACTCAGTAACACCACCATTCAGACTCCTTGGAGTGTCAAAGATGTTTTCTTCTTCAAGCGTCTTTTTTTAAAAAATTAGTTAATTTATTTTAATTGGAGGCTAATTATTTTTACAATATTGTGGTGGGTTTTGCCATACATTGACATGAATCAGCCATGGGTGCACATGTGTCCCCCGCATCCTGAACGCCCTCCCGCCTTCCTTCCCATCATCCCATTCCATCCCTCTGGGTTGTCCCAGAGCACCAGCTTTGAGTTCCCTGCTTCATGCATTGAACTTGCACTGGTCACCTATTTTACATACAGTAATATACATGTTTCAATGCCATTCTCTCAAAATCATCCCACCCTTGCCTTCTCTGACATAGCCTAAAAGTCTGTTCTTTACATCTGTGTCTGTTTTGCTGCCTTGCATATAGGGTCGTCATTACCATCTTTCTAAATTCCATATATATGTGTTAATATATTGTATTAATGTTTCAATTTCTGACTTACTTTCGCTGTATGTAATAGGCTTCAGTTTCGTCCACCTCATTAGAACTGACTCAAATGCATTCTTTTTTTATAACTGAGAAATATTATCCATTTGTCTGCCGATGGACGTCTAGGTTGTTTTCATGTCCTAGATGTTGTAAATAGTGCTGCAGTGAACACTGGGGTACATGTGTCTCTTTCAGTTCTGGTTTCCTTGATGTGTATGCCCAGCAGTGGGATTGCTGGCTCATACGGCAGTTCCATTTCCAGTTTTTTAAGGAATCTCTACACTGTTATCCATAGTGGCTGTACCAATTTGCATTCTCACCAACAGTGTAAGAAGGTTCCCTTTTCTCCACACCCTCTCCCACATTTACTGTTTATAGACTTTTTGATGGTGGCCATTCTGACCAGCATGAGATGATACCTCATGGTAGTTTTGATTTGCATTTCTGAAATAATGGGTGATGCTGAGCATCTTTTCATGTGTTTATTAGCCATCTGTATTTCTTCTTTGCAAGCATCTCTTTTTAAAGCTAGTATTTTTCCTGTGTGGGGTAACACCTTAAACACTGTAGTCAACAATTCTGCAGGGAAATAGGGAAAGGGGAGTAAAAACGGAATCTGGGGCAGGCCCTGGCTTTGATTCAGAGGCTACCTGCCTTCTGCTCCTGTTCTTTGACATGGAGGACTTGATAAGCTATTTCTTGATGCCCAGGAACGTGACCCTCAGCTCACTGCTTCCTGGAGACATTCTTTCTGTGGAGCAGCCTGTGTTGATGCATAAGACGCTCAGAGACAAGTATTGTGGAGAGAAAGCTTCACTGTTCGCTTGGAAAGACTCAGAAGTGCCAGGCTTCCTTTGCCCGGCATGGCCACCATCACAGGAGGAGACAGGTCAGACCAGACTCTGACTCCTGTTCTACCTCCATGAGCACAGGTCTCTCTTCCTTGGACCTCACTTCACCCTCTTTGCTGATCCGTCTGGTGGGGCAGCAGCACAGCCTGCCTGCTTCCCAAAGTTCAAAGAGGAGCCCAAGAGTCTTGAGAGCTACTGGGAGTGGGAGGCCCCCAGAAGGAGCAGCTGTAGTAAGCCGTGAGGGGCCGTGCAGTGGGCGGTTCCCTGGGGTGGTTTACTTATTTGGTCAGCTCTTCCCTGGGAGCCTGGGCAGGAGAACTGAAGGTCTGGGACCACGCGGCTCTGTGGTGGGCGATCCCGGCCTGTGGTGACTCTGCCCACACAAGTGACAGTTTCCACAGAGGCAGGAATTGAAGCAAAGACTGCTTGGGACTCCCTCACAGAGGCACAGGCCACGTACAGGCACCAGAGAGCAGGTTGGCCTTGTGGAGGACCTTGACTTTGAACCACAGTTGGACAGGTCTGGGGGCAGCAGGACCTGCGCACAAGCCAGTTAATGAAGGGCAGTTGTCGAGGCCATACAGAGTAGGCGGGACAGAGCTGAGGACACAGCTTCAAGAGCTGAGATTCTCTGCTTAGTGAGAACAGAGTGTCAGGCACCGAGCCTGCCCAGTGGCCAGCCACATTGTCATCAGGTGGGCATCTGTGCCCACGACCCTGTGGACTCCTGACCCCAGTGCTCAGTGCCCTGACCACTGCTTCAGGTGGACTCGCTGCAGACACAGCCATGTCACCTGTGAGAACTGAGATCATCTTAATTTTTTGCCTCCAGAGGTGACTGCTGGCTTCAGTGACATGTCAAACAGAAGGGACAGTCTTGCCACTCTTCCTTGCTTCCAGCCTTAAAAGTGTGATGCCTGCTCTGGGTTGCTGTTTGTGGGCACCCTTTATCAAATTGAGGAAGTTTCCTTCTATTCAGTGTTCTAAGAATCTTTTTATCTTTTTAAAAAATATTGAAGATGCTACATTTTATTAATATTTTCTGATTCTACAGGGATGACCATATGATTTTTAATGTTCATGCTGAGTTACACTGGTTAATTTCCTACTGTTAAAACATCATTGCATTCCTGGATATGAGGAACTGTCTTTTTAAATACCTATTTCTGGATTTAGTTTTTAGTAACCTGTTTAGGATTTTTGCATCTTTGCTCATATATGAGATTAGATTACTTTGTCCTTTCTCAGAATGTTTTTATCAGGCTTCATTGTTAAGGTTGTTAAGGTGTTTAGTTGCATGAGTTTTACAGACTTCTGTAGCCACATCACCCCCACACACTGCAGACCTGAGGCACCTACACCAGCTGTTGGTTTCTTCCTGCCCCTGAGGCCACGCACGTTGCCCCCCAGCAAGGCTGTCTTCATCCTATAGAAGTGATGCCTTCTATAGAGAATGTAGCTGAACAGCGAGGAGGGCCTGGCAACCCACTCCAGTATTCTTGCCTGGAGGATCCCCATGGCCAGAGGAGCCCAGCGGGCTACAGTCCATGGGGTTGCAGAGAGTCAGACACAACTGAGTGATTAAGAACAGCACAGCACCGCACAGCTGCACAGTAGCTTTTGGTTGAATGCACATGATGTACCTTTACCTATCAGGACAGAAAACTTTAATCCTTTCTTGTAAAGTGACATAGCTGATTTTAAAAAACTTTTGCCTAAAAAAAAAATTGTGACTACTGGTTTGGGCCTAAATCTACCATATTACTAAATGCTTTTTGACTGTCATATCTGTTTTATTTCCTTGTTTCCTTCTGGGTTATCATTTATCAGTTTAGTTTTCCTTTTGCTGGCTGGAAAGGTACATCGTCCCCACACTTGGTGCACGGGGATCTCTACCTGCTCCCAGTTAACACAAGGCCCTCCTACTCCATTCATCCCACTCCCAACTGGCATGCCACTGAAGTCTTGAGCTTTAGTTCCCTCTGTATTTCTAGCTCCAGAGGACATTTTCAGGGTTTTACACAGCCATTATTCATTTAGGTTGATCCATGCCACTTTTTTTTTTAACTATATATTCCTTTGTGCCTCAGTGTTATTTAAACACAGCCTGGTTATGCTCCTGTGCACGCTGTAGTAGGAACTACTGGCCTGGGCTTCAGTCTGAGTTTCCCTGCCCATGGCCTGGCTCATCCCTTAGCACACCTTTCCCTCTACTCTGGATGAGTGTCTGACTGCGTGAGTCAGACCTCTCCGAGACTCCTCCTGCTCAACGGGTTAGGTTTATGAACTCCTTGTCTGTTCCCTGCCTCCTTGTAAACCCCCACCCTCACTCACATCCTGCCCCCCACGTTTCCCCGATCCTCTGTTCACACTGAGCTGCTTCCCTGGGTGCCCAGGCCTCCCTGTACCCAGGTCATCTTCCCCTCCTACGTCTGAAGCTGCTTCAGTCCTTCAAGGCCAGTCACCTCGGTGCTTTCCTGTGCTCCCTGGGCAGGAGCCTTTCTTCGAGAGGCTGTTCCACAGGGGCCTCATCAGTTTGTGCCCCCATTTCCTGGCCAAATAGGAAAACAGGACTTAAAACAGTTCATCTTCCAGATGGGGGTAGTAATCTTCCATGTGATGCTTGGAACCTGGAATCAGAATCTGTGTGAAAGAACTTAAAAATTCACTTCTTGGTCAGGTTAGTGGTTGGCAGTCAAAGACAATTACGTTTCAAACGCTTTATTAAAAAAAATAATAAAACAGGTCTAGCTTTATTTTATTCCCTGAAATTTATTGCTTCAAGCATCAGTGGATAATACCTCACTCTATAACCTTGGAGAACTAATACGCTTTGTGAGAAGCTGAGCTTCATCCAGGCAGACCTCACTGTGTTGTGCAGGTGTGTGTTCTTTACACACTGAAGGCATGTGGCAGCCCTTCATCAAGCAGGTGTGTCGGTGCCATTTTCCCACAGCATTTGCTCACTTTGTGTCTCTGTCACGTTTTGGTAATTCTCACAGTGTTTCAAACTTCTTCATTATTATATTTGTTATGGTGATCTGTGATCAGAGATCTTAATGTTACTACCACAACTTGCTGAGGCTCGGGATGGTTAGCATTTTTTAGCAACTGAGTATTAACTAAGGTATGTATATTGGTTTTCTTAGATATAAGCTATTGCACACTTCACAAGAATACTGCACAGTGTAAACATAACTTTTGTATGCACTCCACAAACAGTTCATGTGACTTACTTTATTTCAATACTCACTATATTGGATGGGTGGTCTGGATCTGAGCCTGCACTGTCTCTGAGGTCTGCCTGCACTGTAGTTGTTTAAACAATATTTTTTCTTTGCCATGCAACTCTTCTAAAGTAGAATCTTACAGGGAGTCACAGATAGATGAAGCAAATACAGGACTCGCACTGTGGGCATGCACATGTGGTGAGCCTCCTTCACAGCAGAGTCACCAGCAGCACAAGGCGCCAGCCCTTCTGTTCAGCTCAGGGTCTGAGGTAGGTTTCCGTGATCTTTTCAACTAGGAACTTGAATAACTTTTTGTAACATGCCAACAACCACTCTGGCACTTAAAAGTAACTTTATTAAGGTTCAGGATAGCTGTTTATACACAGTTTGATATAATAGGCTACGAACAACCACCACTCGCGTCAGGTCACTGAGCTTGCCGCGTCGCTCCTGGGCTAAGGCTCAGCGCTGCAGCACTGGCCGGGCTCGGGAGGCCAGGTTACCTGCCTGCGGGGACTCACCGGCTCTCCTGCTCCCACCTTCCAGAGGCTGGGCATTACTGATCCTGAGAAGAAAGTGCAGAGCTTTTTCTGTGATACTTATAACTTATGTTACTAAAGTTCTAAAGGGCTAAGAGACATTTTGAACTTTAAATTAAAAAATGGAATTTAAAGTGTTGGTCCGGATAAGCTGTGCTACAAAATGAAAGGTTTCTTTTGCGACTTAACAGAAATTCGTGAAAAATACACTGCTCAGAATCTGACATGTGCCGTGTAAAACATTCTGTTGTCTGAGAAGTACTGATCATCCACCTCTGTTTTAAAATAACTCAAACATATAATTAACTAGTTCTGATAAAGTGTTTAAGATCAATTTGCAAAAAGAAAAGTTAAAGTGATTTAAACACAGTTTAGTAAATATGTAGATACATTTTATTTGTCAAGAGTAAATATCAGTTTCATTTAGAATATTCAGGTACAAAAAGTGAAAACTTAATGAAATGTTAAGAAAAAGTTAGAAACCATTAAATTGTTCTGCAAATGCTAAGGCACTGAATTCAAATATCCTTTACAATATGAATTACCTAAATTTTTATCTTTAATATTCAGATGTTCATAGCTATTTTCTTAAGAAATATTTTTAGTAAGATGATTTAACTTTATTTACCCTGGAAGACAGTTTTAAACAATTATGTAATACAGACTAATGCACACAGTGTGAGGACACCCAGTTCTAAAGTTACTTATCACTAGAAAAGGGCTTATTTACCTGAGTGTTTCTGCTGTTAAACATATCACAACAACACATGGACCACAATGCTGAAGCACATATTATGTAATCTGATACAAAAGCTTAGGATCATGTTTCCAACTAGATAATTGTATCAAAACTTTAAAAGTTTTGAGCTGCTGGAGTTTCAGATACATAATACATTTTAAAACATATTCCCCAAAGTTTACCTTTACATACCTTTGGTATGTACACAAAAGATTCATCTTGGAATATATATGCAATCAGAGCCTAACATATATGAGTCCTGTATTTTCAAAGCCACCAACAGACACTCTTGTCACAGTATAGTGACAGGCAGTGGGCAGCAGGGGAAATTATCTCAATTCATCACAAACTTATCTTAAACTACTAACAGTGAATAATACCATCAAGTCTGGCTTATCTATTGACCTCATACTTAAAAGTATTTTCCCATAAATGACAGTAACTGTGGCCATTTGCCAGATAAAGAATAAGTAATACAGCATAAGTAATACATCAAATAAAAACAGCAAGAAAATCAAAGCATACTTCTAACATTTTAATAGCTTTTGCTTGTGATGACCTTCTGTGATCTGGAACCTTTGTTTTACATAAAATTGGAGCTGGAAAGAGAAAAAAAACCTTTTGTTTGGTACAATAGAAAACCATATAGGAAATAAAAATCACTTCTTTTACAAAGTTTTTACAGATACACATCTAGTATATGATAGGATATCTAGCTAAATCTAGAAAAAACAAACACTAACATTCCTTGAGGGTAAATTTTTCTGAACTCTTAAACTGTGGGCTTGGCCCTGATTTTGCGAACAGCAGCCCATACCTTATTTTCACAAGGTGACTGTAAAGGTTTTTCAAGTATGGAATGAAGTGGGGGAGTCCAAGTCTAGTAAAACTGGACTAAGTCGAGATGATGAGAAGGTGAAAGGTCCCTTAGCTTTATAATTCAAGACACACTGAAAAGAAGTCATAAATTATATGTAAACAGTTGGCCCTCTGGATCTGAGGTTCCACATCTGAGGATTCAACTGACTGAGGATCAAAAGTATTTGGGAAAAAAATTCCAGAAGGTTCCAAAAAACCAAACTTGAATGTGCTACTTGCTGGTGAGTATCTGCCTAGCACTTATATTCTGTTCACATTGTATTAGGTGTTAGAAAAAACCTGGAGATGATTTAACATGTACAGGATGTTACAGGATGATTTAACATGTGCATAGGTTCTGTGCAAAAACTGTGCATTTGATATGAGGGACTTGAGCAGCAGTGGATTTTGGTGTCTTCCTAGAACCAGTCCCCCACAGATAATGGGGTGGTTTATGTTTTGAAATTCAGGGTATTCATTTTTTCCACCAATAACTGCATGCCTTTTTGGTATCCGGCACTGTTCTAGGAACTGAGGGTGGATACATCAGCCAACAAAAGAGATCCACTCCCTGGAAGAGCTTATATTAAAAGATTATATATGAGAATTCCTTCTTCCCACAAACCATAACGTCCACAGGCCAATTAAATCCACTCCAAACCCTGTGAATTTAACTCTCCATAGTTCAAAAATGGAAAGCTATCACAGGCAGTGTTATATTTTCCTAACTTTTTGAAGGTGACTTATAAAGTATTCTGACAATACCGGTTTGAAATACAATGTGGTGATAAAAGAAATCCCAGGACTGCCTTGTGAGGCCCAGGAGAATCTGAGCTGCCACAAGGCGGGCTGGATGCTCAACAGAGTGTGCAAACAGGTGAAGTGAGGAGGACATTCAAGGGGGAGAAATACAGTAAAAAAATACAAAGGAGGGAAAACCACCTTATTTTCTAAGACTTTGGTTACACTGATTTTAACACATACCCCAGACCTACAAGCCTTGGCGCCATCCTCCACCTGTTATCAAGGCCGCCCTGGCGCACGGGGTCCCTCTCTACCTTCCTCTGCATCTTTACGTCCACCAATCGTTTCACAAGCTCTGACATCAAAGCACAGGAGTTCCAATCGATAGCCTGGTTCCCTTATTAAAATAAAAATTCTCACAAAATCATTAGCGGAATTTGTTTAAAAGAAGTAAAGCTAAGAATTAATTTTTTATCAAGTATCATGTCTCTAATTTCCCCAGCAAAGTATATAGCTTCTGTCAGGCATGAAAGTCGACAGAAATGACAAGAGGTCAGTAGTTATTAGACATGTCCTGGAGTGGACAGTGCCCTCAGGTCACAGACTCTCCCACATTGTGGCAAATTTGTGTTGTGTTCACTCACACATTCATGCAAACATTCACTCAGATGTGCACAGAGCACTAGACACGTGGCAGGTACCCTTCTAGCTGCTGGGGAATCTGCACACCGGGAGGGACCAGGGCTCTGCTCTCAAGGAGCTTTTGTTTCAGTGCAAGAGACAGAGGGGAATAAAGAGACAGGGCAAAGAGCCGTGAAGAGGGGGCCCTGAGGTTGGAGGGGTCAGACCAAGGGAAGGGCTTACTTCTTGCGGTCCTTGTCCTTCCTCAGGTTGCTGCCTGGGGTCATAAAGGTCTGGTTCTGGTATATCTCAGAGGTAGCTTTCTTCTTGGAGAAAGCGATGATTTCTTCTTCAAGAAGCCTTCTCTTCTCTTCCAGCCTCAGCTTCTCCTCTTGGTGGACTCTTTTAAGGTGCTCAAACTTGGCCTGGAGCTGTGAAGTGAAGTGAGATTCCTGCTGAGGGTGCACACCCGTGCCTCTTGGCGCTGCAGCCCTGCTCAGGCTGCCTGCACAGCAACCAGGCAGATGTTCACATGTGGAACTGCTTTAACTGAAATGAGCTCCCATGCAAAAACACATGAGCAAAACAAAAACAGCCTCACAAACAAAAACCTCAGTTTTTTAAACATTTGACCTCTTCTTAGAGTTTCTCTTTAGTTGCTCTACACATTTTCACCAAAAAGCCTCTTCAAATAAAGTTTCTAAAACTGTTCTTAATAAAAGTGAGGGACATAAATTATAGAATCAAGTTATCAAAAATAGGAAAAGTCCATCTTTTCCAAATAAATTTACCATGTACTAGTGAAATGGCTGTTGGTTACACTGGTGAACCTGTGTGGAAAGCACTGTCAGTTTAAATCAAGAACCTTAAAAATCTGATGTGTTTTCCCACAGTCATTCACCTTCTTGAAATCTGAACTAAATCAAACACCGTTGAAGATGTGTGTCACAGTCAGCTTCGTATCTGTGATTCAGCTGAGTGTGGACGGTGCAGTCTTGTGGACTTAGTAAGTGAAAACACCCACCTATAAGTGGGCTTACGCAGCTCACTCCCCAGTGGTTTAAGGGTTAGCTGCCCTCACCGTCGGAGAAGGCAATGGCACCCCACTCCAGTACTCTTGCCTGGAAAATCCCATGGACGGAGGAGCCTGGTAGGCTGCAGTCCATGGGGTCGCTAAGAGTCTGACACAACTGAGCGACTTCACTTTCATTTTTCACTTTCATGCATTGGAGAAGGAAATGGCAACCCACTCCAGTATTCTTGCCTGGAGAATCCCAGGGACGGGGAAGCCTGGTGGGCTGCTGTCTATGGGGTCGCACAGAGTCAGACATGACTGAAGTGACTTTGCAGCAGCCTTCACCGTAGTAGGATCTACACCGTAATTGGGGAAAAAAACCTTTGTTTCTAAGAGAAATAACACTTTAAAATTCATTTATGCTAAATACACTCGATGCAGTCATTAAAATGAGTTTTGCCAAAGTTTAGAGATTTCAGATTTCCCTGGTTTAACTGTTGTTTATCTGAAAAAAGAAAAAAAAAAATCTAGGGACTTTCGCAGGTTCCTTATGAATCAGCCATGCGCCAAGAATACAAGCACAGCATCTAGAATCTGCATCGAAAAGTCACTCTGTGGTGGGGGGGGGGGAGGGGATTCCTGGGTCTGGTTTAACTTTCTATTCATATTTTCAGCTCTGGGCAGCAACCTAATGTGTATACAAAAAGTAGGACTTGGTTTATAGAAAAGATGGCATATGATCACTGAGGAAATACTTTGCTAAAAACTAGAGGCTGAGGGCAGAGACAGCAGAGAGCTACGCTGCTTCCTAATAAAATTCGATGTTCTGGATACAGAGTAGCTGTCTACTGAGCCAGCAAACCTCACAGAAGAGTTTAGACAGAGACAGAATAGTGTTGAACAGATGAGGTGAGGCCCAAAGACTTGTATTCCTGAGACTGTCACTTCCAGAGAGATCAGCGCCTTAGCATCTGCATGTGCCTTTATATACATATAGCTAGGACATGGAAGCAACGTAGGTGTCCATCGGCAGATGAATGGATAAGGAAGTTGTGGTACATATACACAATGTAATATTACTCAGCTATAAAAAAGAATGCATTTGAGTCTAAATGCATTGAGTTCTAATGAGGTGGATGAAACTGGAGCCTATTATACAGAGTGAAGTGAGTTAGAAAGAGAAACACAGATACTGTATATTAACATATATGGCATTTAGAAAGATGGTAATGACAATCCTATGTGCAAGGCAGCAAAAGAGACAAAGATGTAAAGAACAGACTTTTGGACTATGTGGGAGAAGGCAAGGGTGGGATGATTTGAGAGAATAGCATTGAAACATGTAAAATATGTAAAATAGATGACCAGTGCAAATTCAGTGCATGAAGCAGGGCATTCAAAGCTGGTGCTCTGGGACAACCCAGAGGGATAGGGTGGGGAAGGAGGGGGGGTTCAGGATGGGGGGACACATGTGCACCCATGGCTGATTCATGTCGATGTATGGCAAAAACCACCACAATATTGTAAAGTATTATCCTTCAATTAAATTAATTTTAAAAGTTATAAAGAGTTGGTGGTATGCATATAAAGAGAGCGGCAGCTCTCTGAGCATGCGTGCACCCCCATGAATTGGGAAGAAGAGCAGAAGGGAGGGTAAGGCTTGGAAAGGGAGACTACAGGACAGGTTTATTATACATTATGTGAGTAGAATCCAATCTCTGATTGCTTAAATGGAGGGTGCATACTTTATATCCTTAAATATTCTGGAAAGTTGTAGAGTACTTCACATATCATTCATGAGGTTGACTAGAAATTCCAGGAAAACTGTAAAGATAAAAGTGGCTTAGAAAAGGGGGTAGGCAGAATCCGACTATTATTTACATTACATGGAGTTCACAACTTTGGGCAGTGACGGTCTACTCCACATACATGAAGCACTCACTTGTGGCTCCACTTTTCACTACAAGGCCTTTAATTCAGACACATTTTCAAATACTTGAAAAGTTAAAAGCAGGAGACTTTCTGTGCTGTTGAAACTACTCACTGATGTTCTGAAAGGTCTGTGGCCACATGGTACACTGCTGTCTCTTGTATAAACAAGCCTCTGAGGACATCATACATTCTGCTGTGCAGTGACCCTTTTTAAAGTATCTATTTTTAAAAGTGAATACCAGAAACAACATTCCTTTCTTGCCAAACTAGCCCATGTCTTTGACCTGAGTTCTGTACTTTGCTGGGTTCCCAGAAGTGTCTCTGAGAAGCACCCAGGACCGTGGCTCAGCCACACCTAGTATATATACTGCATATACTCACTCTGGACTCTCCAGGTCTGGGTTTTAGTGCAGCTGTACTTGTTTACTTCAAAGTATCTACAGTACTTGTGGAAACAGGAGAGGCATAAATATTAAGTGAACAATTAAGAAATAAGACATGTGTGTGGTTAGTTGCTAAGTCATGTTCAATTCTTTGCAATCTGTGGACTGTAGCCCGCCAGGCTCCTCTGTCCATGGGGATTCTCCAAGTAAGAATACTGGAGTGGGTTGCCATGCCCTCCTCCAGGGGATCTTCCCCACACAGAGATTGAATCAGTGTCTCCTGCATTGGCAGGTGGATTCTTTACCACCTGACCCACCAGGGAAGCCCTTTATTATGTGTAACTCATGGATAATTATGAATAATTAACAGATGTTTTGAAGAAGTTAGTGAAGTGAAAGTCTCTCAGTTGTGTCCGACTCTGCGACCCCATGGACTGTAGCCTGCCAGGGTACTCTGTCCATTGCGATTCTCCAGGCAAGAATACTGGAGTAGGTTGCCGTGCCCTCCTCCAGGGGATCCTCCCAACCCAGGGATTAGTCTCCTGTATTGTAGGCAGATTCTTTACCATCTGAGCCACCAGGGAAGCCCAAATATTCTTATGGGGAGTTTTAAAAATTAAAATTCAACTGTAAACCACTTCTACATCTTCTCACTAGAGAAACTGAGAACCATGATGTATGAGAGAGAAACTCTTACAAGAGAAGTATATGCTAATCAGAAGAAAAACCAGCACAGTTTCCTACTTACCACAGTCTTCCTCAATGTTTGTATTTCAAAATAACTTCAAGCTAGGGACTGTTCTCGAATAAGAGATGACACAAAACAGAACAGCTAAATGCAGTTTTAGACCTAAGATTGAATTCTGGTTCAAAAACAAAAAATCACCAAATAGAAAGGAATAATAAAAGATAATCTTGGGATGACTGGAGAAATTTGACTATGAACTGATGATCAGGTTAGATTGTGGCATTGCTATTACTGTTCTTAGGTGTAATACTGGTACCATGATTATGAAGGAGAAGGCACCTGAGCTTCAGGAATGCATGAAGCGCCCTGATGTTTACACCAGCCTTCAGGTGGCCAGGAAAATATACACCCTAAAGATGGTGATATGTCCATTCTAAATCTAGGTGTGAGGATGGACATGGGTACCCTGTACTTTCATTTTCCCATTGTCTGAACTTTTTGAAAATAAAGATCAAAATTCAAATTATGGACAAGATATATTTGTACATTATTAATTTTACAAAACCACTTCCTATTGGGTTTATTTAAATAGCAGGTACTATCAGAGTATTTTAAATAACAGGTTTTTGTAGTTAAATTAAGCTTCTGAGGTGGCATTAGCGATAAAGAACCTGCCTGCCAGTGCAGGAAAGGCAAGAGATGGTTGGGAAGATCCCCCAGAGAAGGGCATGGCAACCGACTCCAGTACTGACTGCAGAATCCCATGGACAGAGGAGCCTGGCAGGCAATAGTCCATGGAGTCACAAAGAGTTGGACATGACTGAAATGACTTAGCATGCATGCATGTTCTCATGGATAATTTGATTACAAATAACTCTGCATTCAGATGGGTATATCTTTCCTTTTCTCCTTTGCCTTTTGCTTTTCTTCTTTTCTCAGCTACTTGTAAGACCTCCTTAGACAATCATTTTGCCCATCTGAATGCAGAGTTCCAAAGAATAGCAAGGAGAGATAAGAAAGCCTTCCTAAGTGAACAGTGCAAAGAAACAGAAGAAAACGATAGAATGGGAAAAACTAGAGATCTCTTCAAGAAAACTAGAGATACCAAGGGAACATTTCATGCAAAGATGAGCTCAGTAAAGGACAGAAACAGTCTGAACCTAATAAAAGCAGAAGATACTAAGAAGAGGTGGCAAGAATACACAGAAGAACTATACAAAAAAGATCTTAATGACCCAGATAACCACGATGGATGGTGTGATCACTTGCCTAGAGCCAGACATCCTGGAATGTGAAGTCAAGTGGGCCTTAGAAAGCATCTCTACGAACAAAGCTAGTGGAGGCGATGGAATTCCAGTTGAGCTATTTCAAATCCTAAAAGATAAGGCTGTTAAAGTGCTCCATTCAATATGTCAGCAAATTTGGAAAACTCAGCAGTGACCACAGGACTGGAAAAGGTCAGTTTTCATTCCAATCCCAAAGAAAAGCAATGCCAAAGAATGCTCAAACTATCGCACAATTGCACTCATCTCACACACTAGCAAAGGTAATGCTCAAAATTTTCCAAGTCAGGCTTCAACAGTATGTGAACCTTGAACTTTCAGATGTTCAAGCTGGATTTAGAAAAGGCCAACATCTGGTGGATTATAGAAAAAGTTAAGAGAATTTCATAAAAACATCTGCTTCATTGACTACACTAAAGCCTTTGACTATGTGGATCACAACAAACTGGAAAATTCTTAAAGAGATGAGAATACCAGACCACCTGACCTGACTCCTGAGAAACCTGTATGCAGGTCAAGAAGCAACAGTTAGAACAGGACATGAAACAACAGACTGGTTTCAGATTGGGAAAGGAGTACGTCAAGGCTGTATATTGTCACCCTGCTTATTTAACTTCTGTGCAGAGTACATCATGTAAAATGCCGGGCTGGATGAAGCTAAGCTGGAATCAAGATTTCCAGAAGAAATATCAATAACCTCAGATATGCAGATGACACCACCCTTACGGCAGAAAGTGAAGAACTAAAGAGCCTCTTGATGAAAGAGGAGAGTGAAAAAGTTGGCTTAAAACTTTTTTAAGTTTTCTTAAAACTTCAGAAAACTAAGACCATGGCATATAGTCCCACCAGTTCATGGCAAATAGATGGGGAAACAATGGAACAGTGACAGACCTCATTTTCTTTGGTTCCAAAATCATTGCAGATGATGACTGCAGCCGTGAAATTAAAAGATATTTGTTCCTTGGAAGAAAAGCTATGACCAACCTAGACAGCATATTTAAAAGCAGAGACATTACTTTGCTGACAAAGGTCTGTCTAGTCAAAGCTATGGTTTTTCCAGTAGTCATGGATGGATATGAGAGTTGGACCATAAAGAAGGCTGAGGGCCGAAGGATTGATGCTTTTGAACTACGGTGTTGGAGAAGACTCTTGAGAGTCCCTTGAACTGCACAGAGATCAAACCAGTCAATACTAAAGGAAATCTATCCCAAATATTCATTGGAAGGACTGATGCTGAAGCTCCAATACTTTGGCCACCTGATGCGAAGAGTTTGACTCACTGGAAAAGACCCTGATGCTGGGAAAGATTGAAGGCAGGAGGAGAAGGGGACGACAGAGGATGAGATGGTTGGATGGCATCACTGACTCAATGAACAGGAGTTTGTGCAAGCTCTGGAAGATGGTGAAGGACAGGGAAGCCTGGTGTGCTGCAGTCCATGGGGTCTCAAAGAGTTGGACATGACTGAGTGAGTGAACAAGAACAACAAATAAGTCTAAAGGGACTCTCATATTAGCAAGTTCATTTGTATTAACATTTCTGTCTTCTCTCAGAAATTCTTTTTTGCGGCTCTTCCTTTTTGATCCTCACCTTAACTTAGAATCCATTTACTTAGATGCAGCCATCGCAGTTAAGTCTACAGAAGATACCTTAACTCAAGTAAAAGTAAAATTTATCCTTGAAGAACCACAAGCAAACAAAACTAAAGAGAACCAAACAAAATTTATTGCAGATAATTCTGTGCCAAAGCCTCCCAAAGGCCACCTGGACCACCCACTTCCCCCAGGAAGCCTGACTTCACACTCAACAGCTCTGAGCCACCCACTTCCAGCAAACAACAGTCTGAGGGACTCTCAAAACTCAAAAGGGCTTATCAAACCATAGCTAAAGCATCTCCACCTCCTAGTTAAGATAGTTGAAACCCTTCTTGGTAATGTAGGCCTCTACCAGCCCTCAACAAACCACTTCTAATCAAAGACACTTTGTTCACAAAGGCAAAATTTTTTGTTTTCAGCCTGTGATTTTTTTTTTTTTTGGTAAAATTCTGCATCCAAAGACTATGTGTTAGTAGAGCTACTCTTAAAGAACAGCTCGTCTTCAAAACCACCTGTTAATTCTTGAGATAAATCCTCAGGTTAATAGGACACCCCAAATAAAGAGAAATCACAGCAAACAGCACACTTGCCTCTCTCTCAGCTTCTTTCAGGATGGCTTCTTTCTCCTTCACACGCTGCACAAATAGCTGCTTCATCTCTTCTTCCTTCCTCTGGCGCTCACCATAGAACTCGTGTCTCTTGGCTTCGTAGGTCTCCTGAAGACTGAAAAGTTATTTGTGTTACTCTCATGTTAACAAGATGACATAGAAACCTGCAGACATTCAAACTTCCAGGTTAGGCCTCATGACTGTCCAGTATGTGTGCCTCCAGGGAGCCGTGGGCAGGGAGAGCCCACCTCCTTCAAGGAGCGCGGGTCTGTCTGTGGGTCCCTGCTGTGCCAGCACTCCCAGAAGTGCTCGTTTCACCCCACACAGGTTCCTTCATCCACCTCTCTGGACTCCTCCCCTCTATTCATTACCATGTCTGATCACCAGGGTCTGGGAGTTCAGCCTGGGACCCCAACATCATTTCAGTCCAGGCTTGTTTTGATTTCTAGACACATTGTTCAGCCCAACTTGATCTTTGAGCTTTTCTGCCTTCACTGTTGCAATAATCTAACTGAGCTCTAGGATTTGAGTTCATCTTTCTTTGATTTTGTTCTTCCTGATACTCCTCAGATTTTTCCACCAAAAACAGAGATCTCTTTTATCTTTTCCTTCTGCATTAGTTATATTATCTCCAAAACGAGAGCACCTTAGAAACTGCAGAATCCTGTAAACAGACCTCTCCTCCTCAGGTTTCAGGCACACGTCTCTTGCTCCAGCCACTGCCTGCTGCCCTGCCCTCACTCTGCCCCACAAGTCCTATACCTCTAGGAATCTGCCTCTAGTCTCCCCGGTGGAATCCCCTGTTCCCTCCCCGCACTTCCATGGCTCTTTGTTATACCTCTTCCTGGGCATTCCCACCCAACTGCATCTCTCTTCCACCAGCTCAGCATCTTTGTAATCCAGCTGTCCAGCAGAGCTCTCTGACACTGCAGTTTCTTCATAAACGTTCATCTAATGACAGAGACTGCAGGGAAGTAGGGCCAGTGTAGCCCACAGAGCAGGGACTTCCTGGAACTCCACGACAAGCGCCTCTCTTACCTGTGGAATTTCAGAGGAACCACAGACCTCCTCACATGCAGAAGCGCTGAGCCCTTCCATCACAGCTCACTGAGAGGACGACCCAGCATTTAATAGGGAATACAATAAATTGGCTTTCCAGGTGTGTCATGATTTAGAAATTTCTACTGCTTATGAAAATACTTTATAGCTAAATAGATTTAAAATGCGATAAAATTTAGGAATTTTACTAATCTTGTTTAACCAGAGAAATAAATCTTTTATGGATAGAACTGTATACATTTAAAGAAAATTGGTCAGTTTTCATTCCAATCCCAAAGAAAGGCAAAGCCAAAGACTGTTCAAACTACTGCACAATTGCACTCATCTCACACGCTAGCAAAGTAATCCTCAAAATTCTGCAAGGCAGGATTCAACAGTACGTGAACTATGAACTTCCAGATGTTCAAGCTGGATTTAGAAAAGGCAGAGGAACCAGAGACCAAATTGCCATCTGTTGGCAATTTGGGTCATCAATCCGCTGGGTCATCAAAAAACCAACAGAGTTCCAGAAAAACATACTTCTTCTTTACTGATTATGCCAAAGCCTTTGACTATGTGGATCACAACACACTGTGGAAAATTCTTCAAGAAATGGGACTCCCAGACCACCTTATCTGCCTCCTGAGAAATCTGCATGCAGGTCAAGAAGCAACAGTTAGAATTGGACATGGAACAATGGACTGTTTCCAGATTGGGAAAGGAATATGTCAAGGCTGTATTGTCACCCTGCTTATTTAACTTATTTGCAGAGTACATCATGCAAAATGCCAGGCTAGATGAAGCACAAGCTGGAATGGAAGCACAATCTGGGAGAAATATCAATAACCTCAGATATGCAGATGACACCACCCTTATGGAAGAAAGTGAAGAAGAACTAAAGAGCCTCTTGATGAAAGTGAAAGAGGAGAGTGAAAAAGTTGGCTTAAAACTCAACATTCAGAAAACTAAGATCATGGCATACAGTCCCATCAGTTTATGACAAACAGATGGGGAAACAATGGAAACAGTGAGAAATTTATTTTTGGGGGCTCCAAAACCACTGCAGATGGTGACTGCAGCCATGAAATTAAAAGACACTTGCTCCTTGGAAGAAAAGCTATGACCAACATAGAGAGCATATTAAAAGCAGAGACATTACTTCGCCAACAAAGGTTTGTCTACTCAAAGCTATGATTTTTCCAGTAGTCATGTATGGATGTGAGAATTGGACCATAAAGAAAGCTGAGCACCGAAGAATGGATGCTTTTGAACTGTGGTATTGGAGAAGACGCTTGAGAGTCCCTTGGACTGCAAGGAGATCCAACCAGTCCATCCTAAAGGAAATCAGTCCTGAATATCCACTGGAAGGACTGATGCTGAAGCTGAAACTCCAATACTTTGGCCACCTGATGAGAAGAACTGACTCATTGGAAAAGACCCTGATGATGGGAAAGACTGAAGGCAGGAGGAGAAGGGGACTATAGAGGATGAGATGGTTGGATGGTATCACTGACTCAATGGACATGAGTTTGAGCAAGGTCTGGTTGCTGGTGATGGACAGGGAAGTCTGGTGTGCTGCAGTCCATGGGGTCACAAAGAGTTGGACATGACTGAGCAACTGAACTGAACTGAAGGAAAATCAGAGTAAGAACTGTTACACATTAGCCCTTACAGCTGAGTATGAGTGTGTGGTACTTAACAGCATGTGTTCCAAGGAGGAACAATCCTATACATTGTCTTTAGGAGCAAAGTTTATAAATATACACAGTGTTCTAGATGACCACATTAATGCCTCTGGTCTCAAGGAGGCATCCTATTTCTTACAAGGTTTTTTTGTTTGTTTTTTTCTGTGTTTGTTTTGGTCTTATTTTAAAGAAGCCTCTAAATCAGTCATGCCACCTTCACTCACATTTCAGTGGTCCTACACTGGACTGATAGCTTTTAAAGACATAACTTGGTTTAAATAATGTATCTAAATCATGTCAAATCTAACTTTTAAAAGGTTCTCAGAAATTTATTTACACAAGCCCTTGAATTGTTCAGGAAGAAAGTCAAGCCACCTGACAAAGAGAAAAGACCAGACACTTAGAGAATAGCTGCTGCCGGCAGGGACTGGTCTGGACTCTCACTAATCCCTGTGCACCTTGAAGAACAAGCACCAACACTGTCAGGGTTAGTGTGCTGATGCTCAGAGTAAGGTCATCTGCCCAGAGGGACAGAGTTAGCAAGGACAGAGCTGGAGCTGGAACCTGGTCAGACTTGCTCCAAAGCCCACATTCTTAACCCCGATAAATCCTGCCTAAAATGATGCCTCAGCAGAAGGTAAAGGGAAGCACTGCTCTGGTGTGCCCTCCATCTGTCACACGCACCCACCATGACATGGAAGCTTACAGAGCCAACTGCAAGGAAAGAACCACACTGTCTTTCAAAAGGTGGTAACGAAACCCTGAGAAGATCTGCAAGGATGGTTTATACAGTTAGTGTTGTGAAACTTATGCAACCACTGTTGATTGCCATGGATTGGAGAATGAAAAATATCCCTCTTGCTGCTGTATTTAATGTGGCATATATGCTAGTTGCAGACATTACCGATTTAAGGCAAAGCTGAAAACCAAAGAAGAAAAAGCATCCTAGGTGCTTGCATCTGTCAGGAAAACCACCGCATCCCTCTCTTGGGACCTCATCCATGAGCTCAGGGTCCAGCTCTCCCAGGACTGCTGAGTGCCCCCACTTCTGCTGCAGGCCAAACACAGAAAGGGAACTACTTCTTGAGAGTTCCAAAGAAACAAAGTGTATGACACAAAAATTTTGCCAGACACTTAAGGAACTCTAAAATACCACACAAATCGACCTTCCAAACTCTAGAGCAATGATGATCAACAAGACTGTTATGTTCATCTAAAGTAGCTTAGGGATTTGAGGTTTATAAAAGCACGTTTCATGTAGTTTAAATAATTAAAGGTCAGTTAATTAAGACCTCAAGGGTACACACAATGCCATTACCCGAACCTCATGACAAATACGAGATTGGCGTGGGTAGACTGGGACATGAATCACAACTCCACACAACCAGTCAGTGAAAGGAAATGAAGATACTTCAGGGAGGAAGCTGGGCCGTAAAGAGAAGAGGTCATCCAGACAGCTCATTTTTCTAGTTGATACAGTATCGAGGGACAGATTTTACATGCCAACCAAATTATAGCTATTGCACACACACCAAGTAAATTGGAAGATTCCCCAAAAGATGGAATAGAAGTTCTTGAACCCACACTCCTGAAACCTCCCTAAGACCTCAGACTAGAAAGAATGACAGAAGTTTTATCAAACAGTGTATCCACAAATGAGAAAGCATGAAGAGGAGAGAGACTGTGCATGCCTGGCCCAGGGAATCTCGTCTTGTCAGGACTGCAGGCCAGGGCAGGGTAGAGGCCCACCGGCTCCTGGGCAGCAGGCAGGCCCCCCACTCCTCTGAGTGGAGTCTTTATCCTTCCTGCTTCTGCCATCCATCCTCTTCTAGCAGCCTGCAGCCACTGCTCTTGCCCTCTCACCTGCTATCCACTAAAGAGCCTCCTTTCCCATTCTCTACCTGTCCAGTGGACAGATGCTCCCCAAACTGAAGAAATACTAAAAGAATGGCTGTTCACCTTGCCTGCCCACCACCTGTCTCCTGTCGTATTGCTATTCTACTTCTCCCCACAGGAGGCATCTTGGTGGGACAGCCAGTCAGGCTCACACCCACCCTGCCAAGACATGCGCACACGTCCTATGTTGGGCCCATTAGACATCCCACTTTCCTGGAAGAAAGACTGGAAATGGTCTGTTCATTCTTCCACTCCAGCAGTACAATGAAACTGCTGGTTTTCTCCCTTTGAACCTGCAAGCCCTGGCCAGCACCGTACTCGTGACTGACATGGCCTGCTCTTCTGAGAATGGCAAAGGAAGAGACTGGACTATATCACACTGCTGTACAGCCACAGCACAACCTGGTCCCCATCAACACGGCCCACCTCTCCCTTCCTGAGTCCTATTAACTTCACCTTCCAGTTCCACTGGAAGGGGTAAATACGCATCTGACCACCCCACTCCCCGCACCACTACCAAGCCCCTGTGTTTGTGCCTGGATGCCCATAGCAGCCTCCCGCCTGGGTCTCCTCATGCCCAGCTTCTGCTCATTATAACAGGGCAGGAGCGTCCTCCTCCCACCCCACCCTGGGGCCCTCTATCCCATGGTGCACATCTACCCACTGACCAGCAGGACGTACCTGGACTGGATGGGGATCTTAACTTAAATGTGATTCTTAGGCTCCATACCCAGAAATTCTGAGCCTGCATTTCTACATCACCCACAGGTGACTGATGACTGATCTATCCCTCTTCTCCTTCATGCACATGGAGACCCCTGTATAACCTCAGACTTGGAAGAATGAGAAATGAAGCCTCCTCTGGGAAACACTAGGGATGCCAGTGCTGGACAATTTCTCTTCAGCAGAGAAAATCACTTTACTAGAACCAGTCTGTTATAGCACACCCAAAATTGGTGAGGAGGGTGAGGTACATAGAATTCTTAGTTTATTATGCTGCCAGAGCTAAAACACTCATTAATCTGTAGAATGGAAAAGTTTAGCCTCACCTGATATTAAACCTTCCCGAAGGTCACGTGCAGTGGCAGCTGGCTCCAGGGCTCCCCCCTCCCATGGTGTTTGCTCTGGTGCGGACAGGACACCAGGGAGGGGCTGCAAAGTCAGTAATGAGATGCCAAGGAACTCTTGGTCCCATAGCAGATTTAAAACAGTGCTGGTCCTGAGCAGAATTGTTCAGGAATGTGACATAAAAATAAACCTGATTTAGCACGTTTGCATAATTTAATTTAAAAAAAAAAGACCTCAGGACTGTAGCAGCATATAAAATAACAAAAGAAGTTCCAACAACACTTAATGCTCTAACCATTGAGCAAGTTATAGTTCCTGTAACTTATGGTAATATCTTTAGTCTAACCTCTGACTCCCCACAAAAATGTTCATGCTTCCTTTATAAGAAATTTTCCTACATTTAGTTATTCCAGAACTTCCATCAGGATGAAAGACAACAGCTTCATAGTTTATTTAATGATTCCTATTACAAATTTTTTAATAATAATATACTTTCATTTTTTTCATATAAATACAAAATTAAAATCAAATAATGAGAGCTTTTTCCTTTGGTTACTCACTTCAGCAGGTACTGAAATCCTGAGATTCTACCCTGTGTTCTTCCTTCTACTTAACTCCCTGAGTCGGATGAGGACTTAGAGACCTCCAAGAGCAAGAAGCCTTCCAGTAATTCAAGCATCATAGAAAGCGTGATAATAAATCATCATCAAGTGGTCTTTCACAGTGTGGGAGATTCTCCCGTCATCCTGGATAGATAAAGAGGTACCATCCTCCCCACCACCACCTCCTCCCGTGGCTGGCTGCTCACCTGAGTGGCTGGTTCTCTGGGCCCACGTCCATGAAGCCCATCTCCTCCAGCTTGCGGCGCCGGTACAGCTCATAGTGCCTTGTGTGGGTCTGGTCTCGAAGATCCTCCATGTTTGTACAAATGAGCATCTCCCGGAGCTTGACAAAGTCGCAGTGGTTTTCATTCTCCACTAGCCAGAGAAATAGAAAATACCAAGAGTGACTTTCAATCCTGACACACAATTGGTATTTGTTGAATAGATGAGTAAATGCAAACATATTTGAAAGAAGCAACAGTGAAATGATCAATCTAAGAGCCATGGCTGTTTCACCCAAGTAGCCAAGGAAGCACTTCTTGTATCACACACACCAAATTACAGGTAGTACTCATTAACAGACCAGAGCACTGGCTTAAATTTGGTAGCCAAGGGAAACAGAAAAGAAATATATTCTATCTGGTACGATATGCTCTACTAATTTCACTAATATTTTGTTACCAGTTTATAAACCATCCTCAGGACATTTCACATACCACTTGAGAAGAGTATGTAACATTTTTTCACTAAAACTTCAAGGTGGTAAATTCTGCACACTCAACAACACCATCTGTGCCTGCTGTGATTATCAAATCTTTGTCCAACATGATGCCACATTTGTGGTCCTGCGTTAGGTACCTAATTGTGACCAATAGTTGTAAATACAATTACCTTTATATTTTCTAAACATTAAAAATGTTAAGTTTTGTCAATATTTTCCACTAAATAAAACATCTGTCAATTAAAAAAAACAGCACTGAGAAACCAGTATCAGCAGGGGTAATCTATTCCCCATTAGTTAGTACCATGAGTGAATGAACCAGATAGTTAATTTCATACTCATTGTAATGTTAGATACATGCTAAAAATCTTAATTTGGCTGACTGGGAAATAGTTGACAATACTTTGATAAGTAAAAATATATAAATTTATAAGGAGGTTTATTGTGTTCCAGAATTATCTAGTAATTAATTTTTGTACTATGTTTAAACAATACTATTTACACTCAAATTCTGTTCAAAGTACCCAACTAGTGGTTCCCACCTTCTGAGTGTCTTAGCACACCTTGACAGGTAACTAACTGGTCTAACGCAAGAAGTGGGGAGGCTCTATTTGGCTTTGCAGACATGGCTAAAACGTCAGCCCTTCCGACAGCTAGTCAGAACCCAAAATAAGCATTGCCTGAGAGGATGCACTAAATGCAGCTTTTAGACTGTCAGGCAAGCACACATGTCCTTGTAGATCTCCTTTACCTTGTACAACGCCCCAGGGATACTGGCGAGCTTTGACCATCTTATTTCCAACTTTCACTTCATCCATACTTCCCACCACAGCAAATGGCAGGTGTCCCTGGAAAGGAGCCAGCATATCAATCACATCTCATACCAATGACAACAGAGAAAAGGACATTTACTAAGTGATAAGTGTGTTAAAGTCAAATGGTCTGCTGTGCCTTAGCTTTTAAAACCTGCCCTGTGAATACATGCCAGCTGTTCTACAGTCATCCTCAGGCCCTACAGAGAAAAATAGTTACTGAGAATACCCCACATGCATTCCAACTTTGCTATAAGGATACAAAAAAAAGAATTCTAGCACAGGTATCATTTACCTCATGGTCTTGGATATAAAAGACAATGTTGAAGAAATCACATACACACCATATATGGTATATAACTATATTTAGGGTATACCTACATACATAACACCAATATCAAGTAGTATTTAAGTCCCAAACTATGCTAACTACAAATGTTACAGAAGTTCAAAGGACTGAGAGATCTCTGTGACAGGAAGACACAACCAAGCTGGAGACAGAGCAAGCAGCATAGGAAGAAATAGCAAAGCAAGAAGACGATTGTGAAAAAAGACACAGTGGCTGGATTTAATGGCAGTGAGGAGACTGTCCTGTCAGACACTGAGAATTAATTTAGGGAAAAATCTAATGTAAACAGTATATGTTTAATATTTAATGATTGACAGTGTGTAGTCTCTTAATTGTTACCCTCTGAAAACTTATTCCAGGTGGGCACACACACAAAAAATCAGATATAAAGAGTTTAACACACAGGGTTTAATATCACTTCCTTTACATAAGTCAGCTTTTTACATATTTAGTTTAAGTATCTTAATATGGACAAAGTGTGAAAAAATCAGGAAAGGAAAAGAGGAGAAATGGAATGAACAGGTACTGAATGTCACTGCCAAGCAGTGAACAAAGCTGCCTCCTCACAACAGTGAGCCCTGTTTTATAGGTAAGTTAACAGTCTCAGGAAAATGGGGAGCCCCATTTTATACGTAAGTTAACAGTCTCAGTGAGGTTAGGAAGTTCCACAAGAACTCTAAAACCTTTGATCCATCAAAATCCAACCAAGTATTTAAGAAATTTGGTAGCCTGAAGTAACACAGAGGACTTAGTCATCTTTAATCATACTGTTATGTATAATTAAAATATATACTAAATATGTTCTATATTAAAACACAAAAGTTATGTGAGTATTTCACATGTACTTGTGACACTATAAGGGAGGAACTTAAATACTAGATTAGAAAGCTCCCTGTAAAGTCTCTCAGGAGGGAGGCTGTGCCATCTTCTGTCCTTAAAGACAGGACCGAAAGGACTCTTACTAAGGAAATAAAAAATGGTCCCACAGAAGGAGAATCCCATTCTCATAAGTGTATCACTTAATTTAGGTGAAAGTAGGGAGGGAAGAAAAATGCTCACAAAAGTAGTAGCAATGTTACTTTTTTCGTATATTAAACAGAATGATTCAGTTAAGAGCTTACATTCATTGAAGCATTGATCTTAGCAATAGTTTCATCATCTGTTGGGAAATGGTATATCTGAACACCATTGCTGACCAGTTCACTCATGAGCTTGATCTTAAACTTCTGTAATTCAGTTTTAGAAATTGCATCTGCTTTGGCAATCACTGGTATAATGTTCACCTATTAAGAATAAAGGAAAACAAAATCTCATGATCGAGGATTTATTTTTTAATAACAAAGTTTCTGAATTCAAAACCACTCTGACAGATTTCCTTAGGACAGGCAAACTATGGTCCACTCATTGCCTGTTTACATAGGTAAAGAGTTCCTGGAACACAGCCAAGCCCACTCATTATACATCATGTATTTCCTGTGATCACTTTCATTCTGTAACAGCAGAAGTAGGCCTGGCCCTTCAAGGGAAAAGCTTGAAGGCTCCTGATGTAGAAATCACGGCTTCATTCTTACAGACAGCCCTACACAGCCATTCCTGCAAATGCTGGGCTGGTAATAACTGCTTTTCAGAAGCAGAGCTCTTACAAAGTTTCATCTTTCAACTGAAGTCAGGTTCAGAAATCTCACATTTTCCCCTCTGTCTCTTACAATTCCATCATACACAAAATAAGTAGAATGTAAGAGATGAGCTGAAATCACCTGCATAATTCACTAAGAATTTTTATCTGTTAAAAATCTCAGCACTAAGTAATCTGGTGACTGATTTCAGCAGACCTATGGGTCAGGCCACAGGCCTCCCCTGCCTCTCACTGAAGCAAGCCCCTTTTCCCAGTGAATGCATCTGATCTGACCCCACTGTCAGAATCTTACCCATAGGTCGACAGAGGGAAATTTTATGGATACCAACTACAAACATTCACAACTCAAAGGAATTAGTTTTTCAGCATTATTTAAAAGTCCTGTCACTGGCCAGAGTGGAAGAGATGTGGGGACATGAAGACTAACCTGCAAGGCTAGTTCTGTGAGATTTTTAAAAAATACTTATTTATTTGTATTTATTTATTTGGCTGTGCCGGGTCCGAGTTGTGGCATGTGGGATCTTCAGTCTTCATTGTGGCATGCAGGATCTAGTTCCCTGACCAGGAATTGAACCTGGGCCCCCTGCACAGGGGGAGCACAGATTCTTAGCCACTGGACCACCTTGGGAAGTCCCAGTTCTGTAAGATTAATGTATCCACAAAGGAGTGATATCACCACAGATTAAAGGGTTTGTATGTTTTTCATTATTTATTAGCTTGTTTTTAGTGAAAAACTTCAGGCTGAGTAGTCACATATGTTCAAAGAGTGAACTGTCAGTATAATTTTCAGAGTAGAAATGAAAACTAAAATAATTCTTTTTCTATTCTTGAAACTCTTTGTCTTCTCCAGCTTCACAGTGATTTACAGTGTGTACATTTGGATTTATTAGTCTTAAATATGTTCCAAAGGGGATAAAGATTTTTCCAACCATGAAATAAACTTTCCAGCAATTTTGGGTAAACACCTTTCAAGATAAGTTAGTCAAAGTATATAAAAATTTGATGCCAAGTTCTTGATTTCAGTATCATATATACTTAGATATTCAGTAAACTGTGCCAAGTTATACTTCTAACTGATTCCAGGATCAGTAGCAGAAGCACCCAGTGTATGTAGCTGACATTAAGCTTTCTCACTGTAGTGTGAAAACCTGACTGACATTTGACTGCTGAGGCATCTGTTTCAGATGTCCATTAGAATAAACAGCCAGCACCTGAGGACACAGCTACTGGCTGTCATCAGGTAAGGAATAGGCCACCCTCCTGGAGGACTCCTTTCAGAAAGCCTAGGTGACCTACCTCTCCCTTCAGGCCCCAAGTCCCACGGAGGTGCTTTAAAGTCACCCACAAAGAAGGAACTGGAGAGGCCCGAGATGCCCCGCCCTCAGACCCTGATAAAGGCTAATCGCTCTCTCGAGACCTTTTCCCTCCCTTCCTCTTCCCCCCGCACCTGCTGCGCTGTGTACACTCAGATCCTGTAGGAACAACCCTTGATCCTCAGAGTCCCCCAGTGCTTGTTGCTGGGGTGCCGCCTGGGATTCTAAGAACCACGAGGGCCGGCCCAGTGTCCCTGGATGTGGGAGAGCGTGTGAGGGCCCACTGTGAGTAAATGTAGGTATGGAGCACATCACATTCCCAGCCAAGCTCATCACCATCAGTGGGCTGAAGGACACAACACAGGCTGAAAGCAGATGTCCCCACGGATGGGGACACATCACCTGCACGGGTAATTCCCCGTGTAGAGCACTGGAGTCATCTTTTAAGAACAAGATGCACTATCGATTTAATCACCCTCACACCTCTTTCAGAAGTAGACGCTCTTCTAGTTTTGATTTTAAAAGTGAAGAAACTGAAGCTCAGAGTGGTGGAAGCTTGCCAAGAACACGGGGCGATCAAGTAGCAGAGCAGCCCTGAAAGAACCCCCACAACTCCACACAGACCTCAGCCTGGAGCTCTGTCTGCCTGAGATGAAGTTGCCCACTCCTGTGTTCATGTCCCTTTAGTAAGGGTGGATTTCTACACGTCAGACTCAATTGTGAAGATAACTGGCTGAATGGTTACAATATCCCATCAGGTGAACAGACTCTCACCCAAGCTCCTCCAGGTTTGTCTCAGCCAGGGGACCACAGTGCTGGTCTCTGCACCTAGATGCCCGCCGCCTGCCTCCCACACTGACTCCTGCACAGAAGGCAGCCCTGGTAGACCCCATGCTCTCCCAGTGCCAGCTCACAGGCTGCTCAGCCAGGGCACAGGGGAACCCTGGAGACCTTTTTAGTGTGAGAGTGAGTCTTTATCCTTTAAACAAAAAAACCTGAAGTGAGTTAATTTCTGGATACTACTACTTACAGCTCCCTGAATTTATATATAGCTCATTGGCTCAGAAATTAAAAATAGGTTTTCTGGATACAGTTCAAATTAAAATTAATTTACTGTATGAGACTTTAGATCTTAATCTTCATCAGTGAGCTTCTTATCATTTAATAGTGTCATAAAGTAAAATTAGTGTCAAATAAATTCTATAGTTAAATGAAAATGAATACACATATTCTGACATGCAATTTAATCACTAAAAAAGGACTGAAATTTTATGCTAACACTTTTTCTTTGTATCTCATCTTCCAAACTGAATTTCTCTGGAAAATATCCTAAAATTGAAACTTGTTAAATGTTTTAAAAATACACAGAATGAGACAGTTATGACATATGCACATATCATAAATATATTTATATATTTAATAGTTCACTCTAAATCCTGAAATGCAACCATTGGCTGTTTCAGACCCACCTTGCTGTCCAGGCTCTTCATGGCCAAGAGATCCAGTGTCTTCAGGGAGTGGCCTGTCGGGGAGATGAAGTAGAGGCACACGTGCACACGGGAGTCATGGTAATTAAAGAGAGAACGCTTGATCTTCAGCTCTTCTTGGAGGTAAGCTTCAAACTGAGCATCTATGTAGTCAACTATTGGTTGGTAGCTGAAAAAATATTTAAATATTTAATACAATATATTCATAGTATCTTGATAAAGTATTTGCATAAATTTAAAGTTTGAAATTTGTTTTTTCACTAGTGAACAAAACAGTTGACTTCTACGCTAAATAGATAACTTCAGTAATAAAACAAATGTGCAAATGTGCAGGTACAGAGGCAGTACTTTGAAACTGTCAGAACCACCTGTGCTTTAAGTGGTCTTACAGAAATGACCCTGAATGTGCCTCTCACACTCATTCACACCTGGAGCCCTCTGGCATGGCTCCCCAAACCTGCCAGGCTGCTGAAGGAGGATAGGCATCTAACTGCAACCATGCTGGACATCGCATATTACCCTACACGAGTATCAGCAACCTAAAAGTTATTTAGGTCAAACTCCATAACTTCTTGTTCTGAAATTAAGTTTGTGTGGCATGGAAGCATGAACGTGGTAAGGAAAGGGCATACCCACATGGAAGCATCCTAACCGGTGACTCAGGCACAGCTCCATTCTCGTTTATTTACCAGCAGAGGAAGCCGACAGGCTTAGTCCTTGCCTGGATCCATCCTCCTGCCTCAAACGCCTGACCCCAAGAGAAAGCACTGCCCTGGGGCTGCAGAGCAGCCCCTCGCCCTCTGGGAAGAACTGACCTGTGGGCATGTGAGGAGAGGACCCAAAACTATAGACATTTCCTATAACCATCTTGGTGGTAGATAGAAAACTACACATTTGTCAAAATTAAGTTGTACACTTAAACCAATGCATCTTATTTATTGTATGTAAATTTTACACATCAATAAAACTTATTTATAAACAAATTAGAAAGGAAGAACAAATGCCATTATTTGCAGACTATACTATTGCATACATAGAAAACCTAAACAAATTTATTAGAGATGCATTAACTAGAATTAACCAGAGAATACACAGAAGTTTCTGTGTACAAGGTCAATTATATTTCCACACATTAAATGGAAAATGAAATATTTGTAAAAGATATCATTTATGGGATCATCAAAAATACCAAATATCTAAGGATAAATTTAAGTAAAGCTTTACATAATTCCTATATAGAAAACTAAAAAAAAGCCATGTGTCATGGGCCTTTGCCTCCTCCACTAATCTACTTCTTCCAGAAAGCCCACAAAAATTGTTTCTTGAAATCTATAGCAGAACACACAAATGTGCTGAACAGGTTAAAACATAATGCGAGTCAGTTTTATAACATATTTTCCCTTTAAAGCAAACTTTTAGGACCTAGAAAACTACCTCTAAAATAATGAAAGTATATGAATTTCAAAAAGGAAAAAGAACGAACAGTCATTGCCCAGTCTGTTTCCTCCTTTTATGGCTTAATTTTCATATTTAAGCCAAAATCATCTTTGTAATACCATAGGAGAAATAATGACAAAAAATAGTAACCTAATACAAAATATAAATTAAAACTGAATCATCACACCTTTCCTGCAATGCTTAATCTGGCTAATTTAGTTAGAACTTCACAAAAAAATTCATGTACCATGGATTTGGTGATTATGTATTTGCCATGTATGCCTGTTTTTTTTTTTTTTCTCAACAAGTCTTGCCTGAAAATTAGTAAAAATCACTTAATATACACCAAACTGTCATATCAGGAAAAAATTAAAACTATTTTTGCTATCATGCACACTTTAAAAGTGTGATTCAAATTACTCTAAAGAAAATAGACAACTGGACAGAAAAATGTCAATTTCTCAACAAAAACAAAATATTGCTTTATTATTTAAAGAATTTAAGTCTGGGAAGAAAGGCATGGGTTTCTACAGATTAAAATCAAATCAGCACACAGGCCAAGAAGGCAGATATCCTATAATAAGAAAAAACCTGTTTTATTACTAGAGGAAAGCACGTACCTCTCTTCTTTGTTTATTTGGTCACCAAATCCCACTGTATTCACAATGGTTAGTTTCAATCGAACGTTACTTTCCTGGAGTTCATATGTCTGTGCTTTAAGTCTAACATGTGGGTAAAAATGTGAGGATTCATGGTCTTCAAAATTAGTATTAAACAATGTGTCAATCAGCGTTGATTTTCCAATTCCAGTCTCCCCTGAAAGAAATGCAGGTACATATTCATATTCACAGGTGCACAGGATGGATGAAAAACAGAACAGTAAACTCTTACAGTGATTTGGTTTCATGAATCCCAAATATTTCAAATATTGCAAGGGCTGGATTGTCCCTGAAAGAAGTACATGCTAAGGTCGTTCATTCTAAGCTGAGCATAAAAATGAGTCCTGTATGCTGAGTTACTCAGAACTCTGAAGAAGGCACTGAAATGTTTAAAGAACAAAGAGAAAGCGTAAAGCAGCACGGCTAAGAAAAAACTGATAGAATTTAAATAACTGAAAAAAATCTATACTCATGCTCTCAGGTTGCTCAGATGGGCACCATACTGCCCATCCCAAGAAGGAGGTGAGCACAGGAGCAGGATGAAAACGTCTGGACAGGCTGGGCACTCACCCACACAGAGAATGTTAAAGCAGAAGCCTTGCTGGATCGACCTGTTGACCAGCTGATCAGGCAGACTCTCAAAACCAACATGGCCAGACATGGTTAAAGAGCGAGGACCTTCTTTTTGCTGCAAGAAAACAAAAACCATGGCAACAGTTTTTTAAAGTTTTACTGAGACAGAATATAGGCACATTGGAAAGCACAGACATAATTTATTAAAAAAACTAAAGACTTTTTCGATCATTATACCTCCCCCAGGATACAACTGGTTTGTGAGAAACCTGTGTCCAGACCCTCAAAACGTATTTCTTATTATCTTCCTATGATGACGGCCTGACACCATTTGTAACATTAAAATATTTGATTTCCCCACACAGGAAAATACTCAAACTATGGCATAATCATTCACAAAATGGAGTGTGGTACGTAAAAGTCATGAAAGATGTTTATGATGAATTTTAGATATAAATTGTCACATTACAATGTCAAGTGAAAGAGGTACAGCACAAAGTTACAGATGGAGTTCCAGCTCACAGTCGTGGCAGAGTAACTTATGTCACACTCACCTCCTTGCTGGTAAGTTACAGTCAGCTCCCTCAAGTCACTGAAACCAAAGGCAGAGAGACTGTGGAGTGAGGGACACACCTTGTAGCTTCTCCCCTGAAGGCAGACCCAGCCACTGCTGTACAAGCAGACAGAGCTCAGGAGGGAACTAGTCTTACTGGGTTCAGAAGCCAGTGGAGACAAGGGCAGGCAGGTCAGCTGAAAGGGGAAATTCCAGAAAGGAGGGAGTCCACAGTCGGCACACACACCCCTCAAGTCTTTGGCTGAGTGCTGACCTACACATGAACAGGGAAATGGGAATTGGAATGGCCAGCCTGGGGAGCTTAGACTTTTAAGTCTATAAGTTAAAGGACTCAGTAAACGCATGAAAACCTACATGGGCCTCATTTTAGGAGTAAGGATCACATCCCAGCACTCAGAAATCCTCCCTCGTGCTGAAGGCACACCTGAAGTAGACCTGCTGCAACAGAGATGAGTGTGACCAGCCAGTGACTCACTAGTGCCTGCTGGACCAGAGGCCAGCACCTCTACAGTGTGTATCCACAACAGCTAACTGTGCAGTCAAAGTACTACACAGAAAGAAGCAAAACACAGTTCACAGTTCACAGTCAAGGAACAAGAAAACAGTCAACAGAACAAGATCCACATAGAAGCCACATGTTGAATTAGCTGGTAAGAACTTTAACTCTGACAAATATGTTGAAAAGAAAAATGTTCTCTTTCTCTACAGAAGAGATACATATGACAGGTGACGTGACAGGGAATTATAAGAGAAACAAGAAAGCTCTCAACAACAACAAAAGGTGACAAATAAAATTCCTGGAATGGAAAAATGCAACATCAGAAATAAAATAGTATTAACAGCAGATCAAACAACGGGAGAAAGACTTGTTCAATATCATATCCATGCTAAATATCTTTGTCCAAGCTAAAAATCTCTCATTGAAAAGATAAAACTATAACAGAGCCTAAAAATACTGGCACAATATCAAATGATCTAACACACCTACAGTGGGAATGCTGGATGGAAAAGAGATGGGAGCAGGGGATGGAGGACAGAAATTTGTAAGTAATAGTGACTGATAATATTCTAATTGTTTCAGCATGAACTCAGAGATCCAAGAACTTCAGCAAACTGCAAACAAACAAAAGCAAAGGAATCCACAGCCAGGCACATCAGAGCAAACCATTTAAAAGTAAGAATGGAGAAAGATCTACAAGCAGCCGGGGTGGCAAGACATATTACAGACAAGTAAAACATAAAATGATCACAGTATTGGCATAAAAAACAGTGTAAACCAAAAGACAACAGAACGACATCAGTAAAATGCCAAAATTAAGAAAATGACAACTCAGGATTCTTTATTTTTCTAAAATTTGTTTATTTCTTTATGGCTACACTAGGTCTTTGTTGCTGGGTTCTCTCTGGTTGTGACGAGCAGGGCTACTCTCTAGTCATGGTGCGAGGGCTTCTCATTGCAATGGTTTCTCATTGCAGTAGCATGGCGTATAGGCTTAGTTCTCGGACCAAAGGATCAAAGCCCTGTCCCCTGCACTGGCAGGCAAATTCTTAACCACTGGGCCACCAGGAAAGTCCCTGACAACCCAGAATTCTGTATCCAATGAAAATATCCCTCACAGGTGAGGGCAAAATGAAAACATCTTCACACAAAATCTAAGAATTTTACTGTAAGGAGGCCTTACCTGGTAAGAAATATTAAAAATTCTCAAAAGAAAGGAAAATGACAACAGATGGAAACTCATCTACAAAAAGGATGAAGATTGTCAGAAAGGTAAAAATATGGGTAAATACAAGAGAATTTTTTGCATGTTTTAATTTCTTGAAAATATAGATTGACTGTTTAAAGCACTAACAACAGTGTGATGCAGGACTTATGATACGTGGAGAAGGGGGATGTGTGACCGCGACAGCACAGATGGGAGGGGAGGAGTCACCCTGCTGTAAGACTTATACACTGTCCATGAGTTGCCATCACACTGCTCAAAGGCAGTGAGGGGTAAGTGAAAGCCCACATCAATTGCTGTTTAAAAAAAAAGAAGTTTAGCTAGTAAGCCAAGAATGGAGATAAAATGCAACCATAAAAATACTCCATTAATTTAAAAGGAGGCAGGAAAATAAAAAAATGAAAGACTAAATGGGACAAATAGGAAATAAATGGCCAGTTGGCAGAATGAAACCAGCCGTGTTTGTAGTTACAGGGAAGTGGTCCCAGCCAGCTGTCCAGTAGACCCTTCCGTGACAATGCCAAGCTGCCAAAGGAACCACTAGCCACATGCAGACATGGCACACCTGGTCGTGACACATGCAACTGAGGAAGGAACTTTTAAATTTTATTTAATTTTAACTAATCTAAATATCCAGGTGTGGCTAGTGGCCACTATATTGGACAGTGCAGGTCTAAGCTTTTCAAATAAAAGGAAATTGTCAGACTGGATGAAAGAGCAAGACCCAACTCTGTACTGTCAATGCAGTAACTGACAAGCTCATTGTAAAATTTACATGGGAAGCCAGAGGACTTAGCATCGCCAGAATCACTGTGCAGAAGAACAACCTGAAGGATGCACACTACTTAGTCTAAGGCTGAAGTCACCAAGTAGCGTGGTGTTGTGACTGTCTACTACTTACCTACAATTTAACAAAGAGGAGGGGCTGGAGAACATGAGGACTAAACAGTGAGCACTCAGTGCACCAGTCACCGAGCAATTACAGTAGATTCAGTAAAGCAACGTGTCAGAAGGCAGGTTAGGAGTAACTCAGAAAGTCTATGAGGTGGTAAAATAAAGATGGATAGGCTACTCTTACCAGTAAGAGAGCAAGAATGAACAAATCACCATTTATCAAAACTATGGGGACTTCAGTATGTGTGGAGGAAGAGAAGAGACTACAGAGCACAGAACTGCAGGAAACCAATCGTGATCACCTGTGCTCACATTTGCAGTTTTCTTTTTTAAAAAACAACTCACCTTGTTCACCAGATTAAATTTACCTCCTCTCTTTTAAAATAACTTTTTACTAAAAAAACTACCAAAACCCATCCTCCTGCGCAAGTACATTCAGAACCCCCTTGGAACCATGAAAGTCTGACGCTATGCTCAGGAAGGCTCCTACAGGGCCATCCCATGGCACCACGCCTTGTCATCACCAAAGTCGGTAAGGACGCCTGCCAGAGCAGGGCCAGCTCCCCCGACCGCTGTGGCAGAGGTGGAATCTGAATCTGCTTGACATCAGGCAGGGTAGAGACACTGTGGCCACTCAACAGTGATTCAGTTCATTACTAATTTTGAACTTGGATCAGTGTTCACAATTAATTCATATTCAAGGTGAGTACCAACAACAGTCTGTCTAAAACTGTCGCATCCTGAAACCACAGAGGCATCCACAATACAAGGTGAGTCTACTTAAGAGACATACTCACTTTCTGTTCATGGTCAGATACTTGTGAGGACGTATGAGCTGTTTTTGTTGTAATGTGAGACTGAAAGAGCTGAAAAAGAAAACACAGATGTTACTAGAAAAAAAAACAAACCTATATCTAAGTAATATATTAATAGTTATATTAAAAAGGAATTCTAGTATTGTCATTATCACCAGGCTTTGACTTGTGATCTACACAAGGTTTTCTTGCTGGAAGGATATCTGCAGAGGTCAGTACCATGTGATAGTCAACACGATACACATTATTGCACTTACACCTTCACTCACAAAAAGGTAAAAGTTATCATAACAGAACCCCTGCTATAGCCATCCCCAGGCTAATGGGGCCCAAGCAGCTGTGGGGTTATCAGAGTAATGCTGCCTCAAGAGCACTCCATCCTGGCATGCAGCACAGGACATGGAGAAAACATGTCCTTTTTAAAAAGTAACAGTAACATGGATGTAGTAAGAAAAAGAGGAAACAGTGCCAGTCGAGAGAGAACAGAGAGCAGACTAAGTTGCCTCCTCCCCTGACCCCTGCAAGCTGGCAGTTCTCTCCCCAGGGGGTAGAGGCGGCCTGGAGTGCGAATGCACAGTGTCTGTGGCTCATGACTGGTGATCTGCAGTGATTGTCCTTCCCACCTAATCTGTGGTGGGGACCACGTCAGCAGAGCGTGAGCTACCCCCCTCCCTTCCTCCCTCCCTCCCAGGACAGTGCCTCTTCTGTAAACTGCACAACATGCAGATGCACCATCTTTAACTGCAACAGCTGCACTGCAGCGAACATCAGCTTGCCTAGACGTGGGACTAAGGGGAACCTGATGCTGCGGCAAGGGAGGGCTATGTGTGGCACCTTGAACCCCAACACATGGGGCGGCCAGGACTGCATTCTACAGAACACTAATGACCCCTTCCCATGGTACTTTCTGGGTAACATGAGCTCTTGAAGGTGGGCCCTGGGACCTCACCAGGCACCTTGAGCAGCCAGCTGAGCGCACTGTGCTGGGAGTGGCTCTGGCCAGTGGGAATGTGCTGTGTATTAAGAGACAGCCAGGTCCCGGGGTGAACACAGGAACTGGTGTATGTGTAAGAGAAAAGCACCTTGATACAAAGCCCACCAGAACTGGACTAGTGTGGCTTTAACTGTACACACACTGCCCTAACTTCCCCCACCCCTGCCACCACGTGTCACATGAGCTGGAGCGCACACCCCCAGTCTGCGCCAGCACAGAGGAGCCAGAGAACTGGGAAGACAGCCGTGGTCACGGCCACACACACAAGAAGGAAGACGACACTGCGCTGGCCCAGGAGACGCCAGCCTCAGGCAAGGCGGCATTTAA
This sequence comes from Cervus elaphus, assembly GCF_910594005.1. Classification (NCBI taxonomy): domain Eukaryota; kingdom Metazoa; phylum Chordata; class Mammalia; order Artiodactyla; family Cervidae; genus Cervus; species Cervus elaphus. The sequence continues at coordinate 60,404,749 of NC_057825.1, forward strand.
GATAGAAAACATCTCTGAGCCCTGAGAGTGAGGTGGAGTATCTTATCTGGATAAAGTGAACCATCAGTAGAAGAGTTTGCTGGAAACAAAGGGCTCATCATCTCTTGTTGTGAAGTTATGAAGAAGCCAGAGTGGAGCAGGGAGCTGCAGGATGAGGCCTGGAATGTCCACCTGGGGTGGAACTGCTGTCAGGACCCCAGGCACCATGGAGGGAAACCGAGCACAGCAGAGCCTCTGTGTCTGCCAGCATCAGATGGGAGTGGGTGCTGCATGTCTACGGAGAAGGCAACGGCACCCCACTCCAGTCCTCTTGCCTGGACAGTCCCATGGTTGGAGGAGCCTGGTAGGCTGCAGTCCATGGGGTCGCTAAGAGTCGGACACGACTGAGCGTCTTTACTCTCAGGTTTCACTTTCATGCATTGGAGAAGGAATGGCAACCCACTCCAGTGTTCTTGCCTGGAGAATCCCAGAGATGGGGGAGCCTGGTGGGCTGCCGTCTATGGGGTCGCACAGAGTCGGACATGACCGAAGCGACTTAGCAGCAGCAGCAGCAGCAGCTGCATGTCTAACTTAATTTTATCAACTACAGGACTCTAATGAAGATTAGTCTTTAAAAAACTACAATAAGTAGTCTTGGATTTTTAGTATAATGGATAGCATACTGAAATTTTTGTGAAATGCTGCTTAGGAAGCAGTATCATTGATATATAAAATTTGCTGAGAAAAAATAAGGTTTTGTACTTCTTTATTATAAACTTTAAACTTTGACTAATAAAACCAAGGTTACATTTCTGTCATTTATATGAGTTCATATCAAGTATTCACTTTTGTTCATTCATTTCCTGTGTTTCTGAACACCTGCCAGAAAGCCTACTTAAAATCTCTGTGGATAAATGGTTTGATGAGGAAGTACAAATGAGTCACATAAAACTATTATAAATAGTTGTTCTTAATATTTCCACTGGTACTACCTGGCTAGTCAGATTTCCAAAACAGATTTTAGAATGAAAACAGTTTTTAATAAATTAACAAAGACATTATTGAAGGTAAAGTAACAAGGGGACAAGAATTGACCCAGTGCACCTCTAGTGGTAAATCCTAAATTAAAAACCTGGAAGTGGAATTCCAATCTGCTCCACCACTGACGACCTTCTTACTATGTAAAAGCCCTGTGCTGGGAATGGGGTATCAGGAGGAAGTTCTTGATCTTAAGAACTAATCTTGGAGAAACACAGGCAAATGATTGACAGCTCTCATTTCAAGGTACAAGGGAGACTAACAGTCCCTATCTACACCTGATGACAGTTGGTAGCTTTTGTGTTAAATACATGCATCATAGATACACAAACACACATGTATTTAAATCTATACATCCACATCCTATAAAGGAAGAATGCATACAGTACTTTTAACTCGGCCAAGTCTAACACAATTTTTAGAAGTTTTAGTATATAACGAAACACACACACACCAAAAAAATGCCAGAACATTTGGGGGAAGATCAGGTTCTCCACCTTCTTCAAAGTATCAGCTTGGGGAGTGTGGGCAACACAACAGATGTGGCACTCAATCTGTTCTGGGGCCCCCTGAACATAGGTGGTAGGGACCTTCTTCCTATCGGTCAGTTACAGGAAAGCATTTGGTGATTCTTTCACAACAGGACCCAAGCTCTTCTGACCCTCCAGCAAACAGTCCTGTGACCGCCTGATAGCCTCCCTCTAGGCCTAACAATGAGCTTTGGATGAACAGAATTATGACTTGGGTTACAACTGCTTCATTTTACCTTCATGTTTCCCCTGTTTATCTTTGTAAAGCCAATCCAAGGAACAGAACCAAAATTTTCTGTGTCTGGTATTTCTTAGAGTTTAGTTCAAAAAAAAAAAAGAAATGAGCAGAGAGGTCAAAATAGTTAAACTGGATCTATTTTATGGGTTTCAATAGGTCAGGGTTCTTTGGCTTAAGACAGTACTTTGAAAGGTTCCACCAATGCATTATTTAAAATCATTTTATTAAATCTTCAGCTTAAATAAATGTTACTATGCTGATCTAAAATTTTCCTAAAACGAATAGTAAAATTACCTTATTCAGATTAAGCAGAAGATGATTCTTGAAATAGATAATTACAACCAGGGAAAAAAGAGAGAATCCAACTGAATCAGTAAGACTTGACACAGGAGAAGCAGTGTGTTGGCCTTCTGTCCCCCAGAGGACAGGCTTGGTCAAGGACAGCTAGGAGTAGGCCAGGTTCCATCAAAATATCACTTCAATTTTACCATCTCCAGTACACATAAAGGTAACTACAAAGTTTGATATGCAGCCTCAAAATATCATCGAGACAGAAAAATTCTTGATAGTAACTCATAATGAAGAGATTTTAAGCGCCCCCCCCAAAAAAAAAACCTTTACAGTAATGTGTATGTAAGGGTTAAAATATAAGTGAAATTTTATTTTGAAATTACCTTCCTCCCTTAAGTAGAAAAGGAATAGTTTGTGTATTATAGAAAAAAAATATCCTTTCTAATAATTGCATTACTGTAGTAACAGTACAGTGAACATCCTTCTGTGGCAGCCAGAAGGTATGCCCCTCAGATTGTCCCTCCAGCAAGCACCTGCAGGACCGGAGCCCAGACCACTCCTTCCCAGGCAGTCCTAGCCCAGGATTGAGCAGAGTAGGGGGGTAGAGGGGTCAGGACCTAGACCCTTCTGCCCTGTGAAGGCTACCCTGGCAGGTACTGAACTGGCCCAGACTCTGCCAGGTCTGCATGGCTTGTGAGCCTCTCTCTGTGGATTCTGCTTCCTCCCCTTTCTCCTCCAGGGCCTGACACCGCTTCCACACACAGCCCTCTGTCCCCCACAGAGGTTCCTCCTTGATGTCAGAAGGCGGCAAAGTGTGGTAAATGCCAGAGAGGGGCACAACCCAGAGCTGTCAGGGTGGCAGTGGGTGCAGAGTTTCAGCAAGGTGCAGATCAGCTCAGCAGAGAAAGGACAGGCTTGTGCCAAGAGAACTGGACTCCTGCATGCAAAAAAAGCCCGCCACATCCAGTTACCTCAAAACAGATCATAGGCCTAAAAACTCTAGAAGAAAAAGTATGAAGTCTTCGTGGCCTTAGGCTTAGGCAAAGATTTTTTAGATAGGAGAAGTGTGATCCACAAGACAAAAAAAAAAGACAAACTGAACCTAATAAACTAAAAAACCGCTGCTCTTCAAAGTACAGTTAAGAGAATGAAAAAACAAGACACATACTTGGCTAAAAGATTTATAAGTCATTTATCTCATAAAGGACTTATGTAAGAAATTATATATTTTCAAAAACTTGTACAACTAGAAACAAAATAACTCAGTTTTTTAAAAATGCGGAAAGATTGGAACAGACACTTCACCAAGGATATAGGGATGGCAGATAAGCACACAGCAAGAGAATCAACATCATTAGTCATTAAACAAATGCAAATGAAAACACAAGGTGTCACTGCATGCCTACCAGAATGACCTAAAAAATTATCTGGCAAGGATGCAAAGCAATTGTTAGCGGGAATGCAAATTCTGGCACAAACATTTTGGAAAACAGTTTGGCAGTTTCTGAAGTTAAAACATACAACATACTCAGCAATCCCACTCCTAGATCATCAGCCCAAGGAAAATGAAAACTAATACTCGAATAAAAACCTGTATGTGAATGTATGTCTACAGCAACTTTATTAAAAACTGTTAAAAACTGGAAACAGCCCAAATGGTCTTCAAGTGGCAAATGGATGAACAGATTACACTGTGGCCCATGTGCACAATGGGGCACCACTCCGCAGTAAAGGAACGTGAGCAACGTGGTGGATGGGTCTGCTCTGCACCAAAGAAACCAGCTCAGAGGCCACAGGAATCCACATGTATGGTGCAGGCGAAGCTACAGGGGCAGAAGGGGATGAGGAGGCAGACAACAGAAAAGCACCAGGGGGTGCGGGGTGGAGGATGAGGCAGAAATTCTGTATTTTTCATTGTGTTTGTGGTTATACAACGGTATACATTCATCAGAACTCGTGAAACTTTATACTAAAAAAGTAAATGTTACTGTGCATAAGTTATAGCTCAATATAATAAGTTAGTTCTTAAAGATATAACAAAATTTTCTAACAGCAATTAATACATGGGAAAGTAGCAGCTAACAAAAATTTAGATTATCTGAAGACAATGATTTAAGATGATACATGTATGATTATTTGTGAGAACCAATAAAGAAAATATACAGCAAAATATGCAAATACAAAATGAGATTAAAATATTTTCTCCAGCTGTTCAAATTACAATTCAATATTGGTTTCTTTTGGCTCTCAGAGTCATGTGGAAACTGTAAGTTATAATTCTTTTCCACACAACAGAATCTGTTACTATATGACAAGCAGCCTATCTTTTCCTAAAACAGAGAGCCCCTAGAAATTGTCTCAATGACCTGTGTCACAGGAGAGAAGGGTTTACACGATGACAGTGTAAATGTATGGTTTGAGAAGGCTGCTGGAGTTAACTGCGCATGGCAGCAGGAAACAGAGGTCTGGAGCACCGAGTAACTGCCAGCCATGCACCAGGGCCCCGGCAAAGATATACCAGCACAGCAGAAGCAAAACAAGACACAGTTTGTTCCACAAATTTTGAGACCGTTTATCCTCACCCCCCCTGAATGGAGATAACAGTCCTCAACTCAAGGGGTCGGTAGGAGAAATGTGGCAAGGCAAGGCCAAAACCCACCCCAGTGAGTGCAGTCAGCACCAGGAGACTTCCGTTATCCCAGTGGTGTCCCAACAAAAATATATCTCCAATACATAACGTTTGCAAAGTCTTTAGAGATTCCTAGATCACTAAGAAAGTAAAGATACATCTAAAGAAGTTGAAAATAATGGTTAGTTTCCTTTAGTTTTCAAAAAATATACATTAAATTTTACAGCTATTTTTTTCATGATTGGCAAATACAATTGAAAGGCATCTTGTGATATTCTAAGATTGAGAATACAGGCTGAGTATGAGATGATGAATCTTTTTCATGCTTAAAATATTACCTCTGTGCTCATTTATGGCCATCTCTGCCTTTAATACTCACCTCAATGCTCTGCTTTGCCAAAAAGGCTTCACTCTTTATATTTAAAGCTAGTACAAATCACGATCTCACATATAGGCTGTTTTCTCCAAAAGTTCATTTTAATAAGCTGCTTGGATTTACAGAAACAACATTACATTTAAAGTCCTTGTAGGTTTACAGATGCCTTATTTAACCCATAACATACTATTTATAATCTTAGACTAAGTTTTTTCAAATCCAAAAGCAGACAAAGCACATTAATTGCCCTATTCCTAAAAAGACTACTCCAGATCATGCATTCTCAATGGGGGGTATCCCCACCATAAAGGTGGTTGAAATTGGTTCTGGGGGGACCAAAAAAGTCAGTGGTTTGTGGCCTTCCAAAGCTCAGTCAACCTTACCTGAAAACACTTCTTCTCCAGTACCGACTCCCTCTCCTTTCTTCTCTGGTACCAACTCCCTCTCATTTCTCCTAGAGGAATTCTAGTACTGAATTCCTCTCATGAGGGAGAACTTGATCAACTGGATCAATTCATAAGACTAGGTAAATGTTATTAACTAGATTGGATTTAAATTTCATTTTTGTACCGAAAGGTCAGTAATGAACAATGGTAGAGAACTACTGCCCAGATAAACCCCGAAGCAGGCCATGTCTGCACGCGGCATTTTCCATCTTCCTCCGCAGCCCTCTCCACACTGTCCTGCACTCCAGTTTCTTCACCCAGGTCAGTCCTAAATCAGCTGCCCGCCTGTCTTCACTCTTAACCAAATTCTGTGGTCCCTGTGATCATTTTGGTTAGCTTTCTGTGGTTGTGGTTTTCATTCTGTCTGTCCTCTGATGGATGAGGATAAGAGACTTGTAGAAGCTTCCTGATGGGAGGGACTGGCTGTGGGGGAAAACTGGGTCTTTCTCTGGTGGGCAGGGTCATGCTCAGTGAATCTTTAATCCAATTTTCTGCTGATGGATTTATTAAAATGCAGAGACTTTGTCAACCAACGTCCATATAGTCAAAGCTATGGTTTTTTCCAGTAGTCTTGAATCGATGTTAGAGTTGGACCATAAAGAAGGCTGAGCATCAAAGAATTGATGCTTTCAAATTTTGGTGCTGGAGAAGACTCTTGAGAGTCCCTTGGACTGCAAGGAGATCAAACCAGTAAATCCTAAAGGAAATCAGTCCTGAATATTCATTGGAAGGACTGATGCTGAAGCTGAAACTCCAATACTTTGGCCACTGATCCAAAGAACTGACTCATTTGAAAAGACCCTGATGCTGGAAAAGATTGAAGGCAGGAGAAGAAGGGGACGACAGAGGATGAGATGGTTGGATGGCATCACTGACTTGATGGACATGAGTTTGAGCAAGCTCCGGAGATGGTGAAGGACAGGGAAGCCTGGCATGTTGCAGTCCATGGGGTCACAAAGAGTCAGACACAACTGAGCAACTGAATAACAACTAGGCAGTCCTGGTTTATTAATAACTCAAAGTAATGTTCCAGTTAAAGGGTATACACTCAACTAAGTGAAAATATCACTGTGTTCTACTTATTTTTGTCCATGAAAAAACTGGAGAACAGACCACTCACAGAACATTTATGGTATCTATCAACATGTTCTTGACCTAGCATTCCATTACTTATGAACTCTTTCTACACACATCACACTGGCTAATGAGAACAAAAGGCCTCCTCACTGCCTCCAAAGACAGGCAAGATGACCTTGGTCTGGCTTTTCAGAGCAGCATGAGAGGAGACCAGAGAAGATGTTCCACAGCTGTCCCACCTCATCTCTGGTGAGCCCTGTAGTTGTGAGACAACAGAGCTGCCTAAAACTAGCTTGAGGGGCTGGGGAGCCCATCCCACCTGGCATGAAACCTGTAGGGCCAGCCCTCCACCTCACCCACATCTCAAACAGCAATTGCCTCTTCTACTTCCCCCCAACCTTAACCCCTTATTCCTCATGAGGCATATTTTTATTTTTTCAACATATGGCATAATTTTAATTACCACTTCAGTTGTATTACTCAGGTCTGACATCCCAGAAAAAAACTTACTCCTCCTATATAATTTCTACTTCTGGTTTGTGAATTAAATGATTACCATGCAACCTCTACTAAATTGCCATATGCTTACGTCTCCATCTGTCACCTGTCTCAGGCCTCAGAGTATTGAGGATTGTTCGAACACAAGATTCAGGATGGCCCTAAAATGGAACACGGCCCAGAGGGTGCATCTTTTTCCCTCTCCCCTAACAGAGGTTCCAAGGCCTCAGCCCTCCATGTCCATGAGGCACAGCTGCCACTTTGTCCGGCATCTTCCCTTGTGACACAACAAAACTGGAATGAAATTCTGACACCTGATCCTCCTTTGCTTCATTTCTCCCAAAGGCTGCATTTCAAAAGTCCCTCACATGCTCTGTTTGAGTCTGCCTTCCTTTTTTAGTCTCAGTACCTGGTTCATCTTAAAAAATTCCCCCAACAATTTATTCCATAATTTAAATATTTCTAGTGTCAGAAAAAGCACCCTGAAAGAAATCTGAAAATTCTAGAATTCCTAATGTAGCCCCAGTCATGACTCCTGAGAGAATACGGTCACAATGTTTCTCAAAGTAGATGTTCCAAACACATGATCTGAAAGTATTCTGTACCTGGGAAGATACCTGGCACTGATCCAGAAAACCCAGGACTTCTCGGAGCTTCTCTAAGCCAGTAAAACCCTATATCCACACATCTTCATTTGTCTCTGACAGGAAAGGTTTGCAGACAGTCAAGAGGGAGCCTGGGTGACACTATTTAAGCAAAACAATAAACAAGGAAAAAGAGGCCACTTAAAGCAATTTTGGACAACGTTAAGGTAGGCACATGTTCACTTTTACAATGACGAGTTCTAGAAGGAATCATATAATGTAATGAACTTTGGGTTCTATTGTATCTAAACTGCTTCAGCTAAATCCTCAGTGAAGAAATTTCCAGCCTTTTTTAGAAAAAGAAAGTAGTTAATTTCAAATAAATGGAATTGCCAAATAAAAAAATTCAAAAACAAGAATGCTCAAGCAAAATATGCATATTTACTAAAAGTAACAAAAAATTGTAAGAATGCTAAATCATAATTGGTCTTAAAGGTATTTAAAATCGTAGCTTTCAATCTCGTGGTTATGTCTGAACCTATGAGCTTCTTATTTCTGTGATCTTCAAAACATAAAGGGTGAATGACAAAACCCACTGGAAAAAAAAAATAATAATTAAAAAAAAAAAAACATAAAGGGTGTTAAATAAAATTTTAAAGCATCATCTAAATCAAACTTCCTGCCAGATATGATCAAAACAAAGTGTAAAAATTAAGTTCTCAGTGAAAAGCTTTGAGAATCAGGTATTTTATATTAGGAATACTTAAAATCTCCAGCAGAGAAAATTAAATTTAGTATGGTTAAAAATAAAAGGCCAGTAAGTATTCTTGAGAAGAGGAAATCTATTCTGCAGTAAAATATGAAAATTTAAAACACCTTCTTCCTCCCTTCCCACACACCAAAATAAATACATAAATAAAACAGTTACAGTTTGGAACAATGTCAGGAGCAAAGTCAGCCTGGGAAAAGCTCAAAGGCTTGGAAGAAGGAGGAGCCTCGTTAGAACATAAATGCAGACTAATAGCTCTGCCCGTAAGAATTAATAACTAATATGTATAACAATCAACAAGAATAAAATGATTAAAAAACGATCATGGTTATGGAGGATACGAAGAATATTACAAGTTGTGTTTCCTAAAGAAAGATCATTTAACTGAGGGGGTAGGGGGCAATGCAGAGTTCACTAAAATTTAATGGAAAAAGTAACAATACAGAACATAAGTTAGGTATTGCAAGGAAAACACATGACTAGTGGCAAACAAGCAGAATGACAGAATGCCATGGGTTAAAAGCTTCAGAGGCGATGGGACGGAAACTCGGTCTCATGACTGTAGGACCTGGACCAGTGAAGGGATGTCACTCCAGATCAGAAACACAAGGTACTGAGGTAGTAATTAACTCCAGGACATAAAAGAGAATTAAAAGTCACAACTTCAAGAGAAAGTAAAACAAATGCAGGAAACTTCTGAGATAAAAAAAACTGTCATCACTGAATGATAACTGAAAAAAAAATAACAAGAATTCAGAAGTACTGCATCTGAAACAGGAAATGACACAGACAAGGACTGGAAAAGGTCAGTTTTCATTCCAATCCCTAAGAAAGGCAATGCCAAAGAATGTTCAAACTACCACACAATTGCACTCATCTCACATGCTATCAAAGTCATGCTCAAAATTCTCCAAGCCAGGCTTCAACAGTACGTGAACCGTGAACTTCCACATGTTCAAGCTGAATTTAGAAAAGGCAGAGGAACCAGAGATCAAGTTCCCAACATCTGTTGGATCATCAAAAAAGCAAGAGAGTTCCAGAGAAACATCTACTTCTGCTTTACTGACTATGATGCCAAAGCCTTTAACTGTGTGGATCACAACAAACTGTGGAAAATTCAAGAGATGGGAATACCAGACCACCTGACCTGCCTCCTGAGAAATCTGTATGCAGGTCAAGAAGCAACAGTTAGAACAGGACATGGAACAATGGACTATTTCCAGATTGGGAAAGGCATATGTCAAGGCTGTATATTGTCACCCTGCTTATTTAAATTATATGCAGAGTACATCATGCAAAATGCCCGGCTGGATGAAGCACAAGCTGGAATCAAGATTTCCGGGAGAAATATCAATAACCTCAGATATGCAGATGACACCACCCTTAAGGCAGAAAGCGAAGAACTAAAGAGCCTCTTGATGAAAAGTGAGAGAGTGAAAAAGCTGGCTTAAAGCTCAACATTCAAAAAACTAAGATCATGGCATACAGTCCCATCACTTCATGACAAATAGATGGGGAAACAATGGAAACAGTGAGACTTTATTTTGGGGTGCTCCAAAATCACTGCAGATGGTGACTGCAGCCATAAAATTTAAAGACACTTGCTCCTTGGAAGAAAAGCTATGACCAACCTAGACAGCATATTAAAAAGCAGAGACATTACTTTGCTGACAAAGGTCTGTCCAGTCAAAGCTATGGTTTTTACAGTAGTCATGTATGGATGTGAGCATTGGACTATAAAGAAAGCCGAGCACCGAAGCACTGATGCTTTTGAACTGTGGTGTTGGAAAAGACTCTTGAGAGTCCCTTGGACTGCAAGGAGATCCAACCAGTCCATCCTGAAGGAAATCAATCCTGAATATTCATTGTAAGGACTGATGCTGAAGCTGAGACTCCAGTACTTTGGTTACCTGATAAGAAGAACTGACTCATTGGAAAAGACCTGATGCTGGGAAAGATTGAAGTCAGGAGGAAAAGGGGACAACAGAGGGTGAGATGGTTGGATGGCATCACTGACTTGATGGACATGAGTTTGAGCAAGGCCTGGGAGTTGGTGATGGACAGGGAAGCCTGGCGTGCTGCAGTCCATAGGGTCACAAAGAGTCGGACATGACTGTGCAACTAAGCTGACTAATAGAGGACATGCTGGAGATCATGCCAGACACAATCTGGCCAAAGCGTATCTCATCATCACTAGATGTGACTCCTTGAGTATACACTAAACCTCCCTGGATCTTAATGCAGTTTTAAAAGGTTACTTTCCATTTACAGTTATTACAAAATATTGGCTATACTCCCTGTGTTGTACAACATATCTTTGAGTCTTAATGTCCTCATCTATGAAAAAAAAAAATGATCTGAAAACCTGAAGAGTTTCAAGTGAGTTTTAAAACAGAACTCTTAAAAAATAAAGGTGGGAAAAATAAATAAATAAAGGTGGAATGAAAATGAAAATAAAACATACCGAAATCTGTGGGACACAGCTAAAGCCCTGCTGAAAGGGAAATTCATTAACACCTTATGTATATATTAGAAAGGAAGAAAAGTCTCAAGTCAGTGATCTAAGGCCTTTCCTCAAGAACTTAGAAAAAGAAAAGCAAACTAAACCAAAAGCAAGCAAAGGAAATAAAAAGACCAGTTTTTCGAAAATAGAAAAATAACAGAAAAAAAAAGGTGAAACAGAAATAGTTCTTTGAAAAGGTCAGTGATATTAACAGACTTCTAGCAAGACTGACAAAGATAGGCAGAAGATGAAAATTTTACCAGTATCAGGAATGAAACAGGGATTATCACTATAGACCCTGAAGAAAGCAAAAGGAGATTAAGAGAATATTATGAACAAGTCTATACACATAAATTTGACAATTTGGAAGGAATGGATTGCAAAACCACATACCATCACAACTCACCCAGTGTGAAATAAACATGAACACACAGATAACTATTAAGAAATTTAAATCTATAAGTTTAAAACTCCCCAAAAAGACATCTCCAGGTCCAGATAGTTTCGCAGAAGAATCCTACCAAACATTTAAAAAAGAATTAATACCAATTTTACATAATCTCTTCCAGAAAACAGAAGAGATGGGGACACTTCCCAGTTTCTTTTATGAAACTAATATTACTCTGACTTAAAACCAAAGACAGTACAAAAAAACCTGCAAACAAATATCCCTCTTGAACTTTTAAAGAGTATCTACAAAAGAACAGCAGCATCCTGCTGCTCTGATGATGGAATGAATTCTTTCCCGCCAACATCACAGTAAGGCAAGAATGTCTGCTCTTACCACACTTATTCAAATATGGCAGAAAAGGTATACAAATTAGAAAGAAAGAGAACTGTCTCTGTGTTGAGATGATATAATTTTTATGCACACAAGAATTTACTCCAAGGAATTTACTCCTAGAATAAATTAATTCAGCAAGGTCAAAGGACTCAAGATAAACATACACATCTCAATTGTATTTCTGTGTTAAAACGATATGAGGACAATGAAAATAAAAATATGGTATCATTTATAACTGATAAAAATGAAATGTAAATATAATAAAACAAATGCAGGACTTGTGTACTGGAAACTATATAAGTCTGATGAAAGAAATCAGAGAAAATATAAAGAAATGGACAGAAACACCATGTTCATTAGTTGGAAGACTCAACATAGGTAGAGATATCAATTTTCTTTAAATTAATTTTTGACTTAATGTAATATCTATCAAAATCCCAGAAAAATTCTTTGTACATAGACAAGACTATTCTAAAATTTATAATGAAAGATATAGAAACTAGAATAGCCAAAAATTTTTGAAATTTAAGAATAAAGTGAGAGTAATCAGTCTACTCTATTTCAAGATTTATTTATATAGTTATAGGAATCAAGCAGAGACCCCAGAAAAAGATCCACACAACATGCTCAACTAGTTATTGACAAAAGTGCAAAAGCAATTCAATAGAATATGATAGCCTTTTCAATGAATTGTTGAAGTATCCATTAGCCAAAAATGACCCTTGACCTAAGTCTTATACCTTATACAAAAACTAACAAAATGGGTCATGGGTTTAAATGTAAAACTAACTACAAGACTCTTAGGAAAAAAATAAAGAGAAAACCGTTGGTATTCTGAGTTAGGCAAAGGATTCTTAGACTTGACAAAAAAGTACAATCCATAAGAGGAAAAGGTGATAAAATGGATTTTATCAAAACTAAATATGTTTGCTCTGCAAAATATTCTTTAAGAGAATGAAAAAGAGAAAACATTTGCAAACCACATATCAAGGACTGGTATCTATAATACATATTTTGAAAACTTCTAAAATCAGCAGTTAAAAAAGAAAATCCACAAAAAGAAAATGGGCACAAAAAATGAAATTCAATGAAGAAAATATACAGATGGCAAACAAGCACATGAAAAGATGTTTAACATCACTAGCCATTAGAAAAATGCAAGTTAAAACCACAATATATAATTACATACCTATCAGAACGTCTTGGAAAAAAAAAAAAAACAACAGGAACTCCAAATGCTGGTGAGGATGTGGAGAAACTAATCTCACATACACTGCTGGTGGGAATGGAAAATGCAGAAACTCTGGGAAACAGTTTAGCAGTTTCTTAATGAAACTAGCAACTGCCATGTGAATTCCAGAGAACTGAAGACAATATTTTCCTTATGTTACGTGTTAACATACAGAAATGGTTTATAGCAGGTTTATTTATAATAGCTCAACAATGGAAACAATGTAGGTGTCCTTCAAAGTGTGTTACATCCATACCATGTAATATTTACTCAGCAATTAAAAAGGAGCAGGCTAATACTTGGAAAAACCTGAATGAATCTCCAGAGAATGCTACTGAAGGAAAAACATCCAATCCCAAAAGGTTATATTCTAGGTGATTCCATTATATAACAGTCTTGAAAAATTACAGAAATAACAGATTATAGTAGTTAGGTGTTAAAGAGGAGGTGGAGTGGAAATGAAGTGGGTGTGGCTACAAAAGGACAAGGGAAGGGTCCTGTGATAGAGGCAAGTTCTGTTTCCACAGAATCAGTGTCCATGTGCTGGTAGTGGCCTTTACTATGATTTTGTAACATTTTACTATTAAAAGAGTGTGGAGTCGTTGGAAAAGACCCTGATGCTGGGAAAGATTGAAGGCAAAAGGAGAAGGGGGCAGCAGAGGATGAGATGGTAAAATAGCATCAAATGCAATGGACGAATTTGAGCAAATTCCAGAAGATGGTGAAGGACAGGGCAGCCTGGCGCGCTGCAGTCCATGGGGTCACAAAGAACTGGACACGACTTAGCGACTGAACAACAACTATTAAAGAAAATTGGGCAAAGTTACTGGGGAATTCTGTTTTTTCTCACAATTGCACACGAATTTACAGTTATCTCAAAATAAAAAGTTTAATTAAAGGTAACATTACTAAAAAAAAAAAAAAAAGGTAACATTACTGCAAAATAAGCAGAGCAACAGACAAGAAATCCCATGTTTAATTCTGAAGATTAAACTTCACTCTGAAACAAAGACATGCACACAGACACAACAACTGTAACAAGGCAGGTCAGAGAGGAAAGCCGAGATTTCTCTAAAAACAAAACAGAGAAGAAAGAGACCTGGGCTGAATCAGGAGAAAGACCCTCCTCCAGGCTCTGTCAGAGAAACCGGCTGTGTGATTCTGGACCCATCACCTACCCTCTCAGGTTCCTACCAGCTAAACTTCTAGAGACTGGTCAGATCAGCACATCTCACTTTTGGTCTCAGGTCCCAGCAGAGCTTTTGTTTACGTGGATTACAATCGCTGGTATGAATAGTATCAGAAGTTAAATTTTTCAAAAGACAAGTGGTCCTTCCACACGGCGTAGCTGTCGGGAAAACTCCAGGGACACAAGAGAATGAGTGAAAAGGGCAAGGAACAGCTTGGTGTGGCCGAGAACACCTCTGTGGCCCTCCCATGGCTTACTCTGAAATGAGACCAGTGTAGAGGGACAGAAAACGGAACACATCAGTCGCATCCGTTCTTTTAACGGACAGGAGCTCCAAGGCGGGGGAAAAAAAGGTTCCAATCCCAAAGATGTCAACGCTGGGTAAGGTGGGAGGCTTGTGAAGGCCTTGGAGGCCGAGTCCAGTGGGGCGCCCGCCACCAGTCCCGCTCCCGCGAGTTTGGGACCGTTACACAAACCGCCCGCTTCACACCCCACTCTGGGGAGACGGGAAGCCGGGAGGCGCCGCCCGCGGGGGCGGGCGGGAATCGCGGGCCCAGCCGGGAGGGCGGGGGTCCCTGGCCGAGGGCGTAGGGCTGGCGGACTCACCAGGTGCCGCGCCACCTCGGAGGCCATGGTCCGGGCGACTGGGCGGGCGAGGGGCCAGCAAGGCGGCGGCGGCCGGCCGAGCCGCGCGTCCAGCAGCGGAGGGCGGGATGGAGCGCGGCGGGGCGGGGGCACAGGAGGGAGGAGCGGAGGGGAGGGGTCCCCCGGCCTCAGTGACGTACGGGGCTGAGCTATATGGCGCGGGGGGCGGGGCGGGTCTGGTCGGGAGGGGAGGAGCGCTGAGGGGAGGGGTCCTGTGGCCTCAGTGATGTGAGGGGCTGGGCGGGATGGCATGGGGAGCAGGAGTCGAGGAGGGAGGGGCGGGGAGATGAGAGGAGCGGTCCAGCGGCCTCCAGTGAGCTGGGGCTCCTGGGCGGCCTGCGAGTCAGGGCTCCCAGACACCTCCTCGAATTGGGTCAGTCACAGGAGTGCCCAGATGTTTTAGAACGGCGGTCCAGAACCTTTTGGGCACCAGAGACCCTTTCATGGAAGATAATATTTTCACAGATGCGGGGAGGGGAAAGATGGTTTCGGGATGATTTATACACATTTATACACACAAATATACACACATATTTATTGTACACTTTTTCTATTATTATATCAGTTCCACTTCAGATCATCAGGCACTAGATCCCAGAGGTTGGGGACCCCTATTTTAGAGGATGACCAGTAAGCGCCTGGGAGAGGATGGAGCACAATTGCTAAGTTAGAAAAAGAGGCGGGGAGGAGCGGCCATGGCTCCTCAGACCTTTGGGCGGGGCTGAAGCACTGATTGCTGCTAGTACAGGGCCGGAAGTGGGCGTGTCAGGGCGTGTCCTCTGGCGGGAGCGACCATTGCGGCCAGTGCAGGGGCCGGAAGTGGGTGGGGCCAGGGGTGTCCAAGGGAAGGCACTAAATGCAGCAGGTTCGAGGACCCAAAAGAGGTGGGGCGGAGTGGGGCGGGGCCCGCGGGAGCAGTAAGGCGGCCTCCTAGGAGGCCGGAAGTGGGTGGGGCCCCCCGACGGGGGCGTGTCCGCGGGCGAGGCAGGGGGGCGGTGGCTGTTAGTCCCGCGGCTGAGGCGCGCTAGGAACTTGCCGAGCGGCCGCCGCGTAGGTCCTGAGCCAGCCAGGTTCGCTATCGAGATGGAGGGATCCGTCAAGGGCAGGGCTCAGGATCTGCAGGCCGAGCTGGAGCAGCCCGTCGGGGGCGCCGTGGGCGGGTCGCCCGAACAGCGCGCCAGCGTCCGCGGCCGCCCCAAGGAGCCAGAGGACGAGGCGGGAGACCGCGCGGACCCCTTCGATCCCGTGGAAGGCATCCCGAACGCGCCGCTCGGAAGGCGACCCCGCGGTGGCCCGGTGGGGGAAGGTGCGCGGCCCGAAGCGCTGGGCGATGCGCCCCCCACGCCGCGGCCTGGCCGCACCGCGCCCCGGGACCCCGCTGCAGGCGGCTCCCCTCAGCTGCGGCGCGGCCCCGGGGGCGCGGACGGCGCGGCGGCCGAGGAGGAGGGCGCGGGCTCGCTGACGCTGGATCCGCTGGAGCACGCGTGGATGCTGTCGGCTGCCGACGGCCGCTGGGACAGCCTGGAGGGGCTGCTGGCCTGTGAGCCTGGGCTGCTGGCCAAGCGCGATTTCATCACCGGCTTTACCTGCCTGCATTGGGCAGCCAAGCACGGCCGGCAGGAGCTGCTGGCCCTGCTGGTACGCTTCGCGGGCCAGCACCGGCTGCCGGTGAACATCAACGCGCGCACGAGCGGCGGCTACACAGCGCTGCATCTGGCGGCCATGCACGGGCACGTGGAGGTGGTGAAGCTGCTGGTCGGGGCCTACGACGCGGATGTGGACGTGCGTGACTACAGCGGCAGGAAGGCCTCGCAGTACCTGAGCCCGAGCACCGCCGAGGAGATCCGGACGCTGGTGGGCGCCCTAGACGAGGACGAAGGCGAGAGCGCGGCGGGCAGCGGGGGAGGGCGCTGGAGGCTCTCGAGGGTGCTGCCCTCGCACCTCATCTCCGGCAGGCTCTCCCACGCTCTGGAGGACGGCGGGGACCATCACCACCACCTGGCCGAGGGGTTGGCGGCGAGCAAAGCGAAGGAGCCGAGTCGCAAAGTCTCGGGCAGCTCTAGTGGGCGGATGAAACCCAGACTCAACAAAATCCGCTTCCGAACCCAGATCATCCACACCACACCCTCTTTCAGAGACCCAGAGCAGCCTCTGGAGGAGGGGGAGGACGAGGAAGAGGACCGGTCTCTTAAAGGCCATTCGTCCTCTTTCAAATTGAGACCCAAGTCCAATGTATTTGGGTAAAAATCATTTCTTTTAGAAAGTTCTGAGACTTGTTTGTCGGCAGGAATAGGATACTAGGTGTAGACAAGAAAGTGAGACCAGAAAAGACGCTGAAGGCTGCATTCTTAATCCGAGGGGTCTCCCCAGCAATGTGGCTGCAGTGGCTTTCCCAGTGATTCCTCCAACCTTGACTTCGGCCCCCTGCCCCCTACAGCCTCTCTGCCCTGGAGTCGCTGTTTCGGAGGGCTAGTAATGTAACTAAATCCGGTGCAGAGTTGATGATTGCAGGTTTCTTTGATTTAAACATTGCCGGTTGCCATGCAAAGTAAGGAATATTGCACTTTACAGTATCTTTTTTAAAGTGGTTACTCTTCCAAAAGCTTTCCTTGTGGCTCAGCTGGTAAAGAATCCAACTGCAATGCGGGAGACCAGAGTTCAATCCCTGGGTTGGGAAGATCCCCCTGGAGAAGGGAAAGGCTACCACTCCAGTATCCTGGCCTGGAGAATTCCGTGGACCGTATAGTCCATGGGGTCGCAAGAGTCGGACACGTCTGAGCGACTCTCACTTTCACTTTGCACTCTTCCAAGAGCAATAAGATAGGCAAGTAGTAATGAACTGGTAGTATTTGTAAGTGTAAACAAAACTACATACCGCCGTCTGTTTTTACTAATTGCATTTGCTTTAAGATACTACTGATGGCCAGGTCAGTTTACATGCACAAATACTAATTAGAGAATAATGTGAATACAATTGGGAATTCTGTTGGTACCCTACTTGTAAGTTGTGTTCAACTCTTCAAAAGCTGTTTCAGCTTTAACCACTGAACTGAAAATACAGGCAACATTCACTTTTGAGTTAATCTGTTGGGTGGTTTCTTCTTAACTATCTCTAACACCCCTGCACTCAGTATTAAGGTACATTATTAATAACTACAGGGCTTCCCTGATAGCTCAGTTGGTAAAGATTCCACCTGCATTGAGGAGACCCCAGCTAAGTTCCTGGGTGGGGAAGATCTGCTGGAGAAGGGTTAGGTTACCCACTCCAGTATTCTTGGGCTTCCCTTGTGGCTCAGCTGTTGAAGAATCCGCCTGCAATGCCGGAGACCTGGGTTTGAACCCTGGGTTAGAAAGATCCCTTGGAGAAGGGAAAGGCTACCCCATTCCAGTATTCTGGCCTGGAGAATTCTGTGGAGTGTATAATCCATGGGGTCTCAAAGACAGTCTGACATGACTGAGCGACTTTCACTTTAGTAACTACACAAGTTTTTATTTAAGAAAACACTTGTAACAACCTATGGTACTCCTAAGAAAATATTGCCTCTGGTTCTTATTCTCACAAACTTGTTTTGCTCTTGTAAAAGTCTGAATTTTTCGGAGTTTTTGTTCTGGGGCTTATATATACAACCGTTGGTTCTACTTGATGTGACCCTCTTTGTGCTTAGAGTTGAATTGCCTACAGAAACTGTTGCTGGTTTAGGTGATGAGCAAAAATTGATGTAAATGTTAGCTGATGCTTCTATGAAGTAATTATAAAATCAACTTAATGATTCTCACATAAGGTACACTTTTTATTTTCAAATGAAATACATTCATAATCTCAATACTTTGTAGTAGTGTTTTGCAAATGTTTAAAATACTAAATCCTTTTAGTTTTCATGTTTCTTTGAATCTATTAGAGACATAGAGTGAAGGTATTGGGAAGCTGGCTAGTAAATCTACCCAGTTAAAAATAGCACTTTAACCAAAAAAAGGGAAAGATAATAGATGGGACATTTTCTATATTTAAATGCTGCTGGCTATTGAATCCTTTTATATATAGGTGAAAAATATCATTCATTACAATTAAACACTTAAGTGTACTTAATTACATTTCATTCAAATATGTTAGGGTGAATGTCTTTATAATTATTGTTAAATTTAATTCAGAAACATTAAATTCACTTGTAATAGGATTCAAAGTAATTTGTGAGAGACCTAATTCCAAAAACTCCTTCTCCCTTGGTCTTTTTTGTGTCACAGTTCCTGAAACATGCATTTTGCAGCCTATGGAGATGACAGTGTGTGTTCATAGCTTGCAGAGTGAATGAACCAATACATGAATTGCACAGAACTGCAGTGTTTAGAGAATTCTTAAATCTTTGATTTCCCAAATTGTAAAAATTTGTAACAAATTGGTCACACCTCTCTAGATAGCAGTTGAATTTGTTTAAAGGCTAATGAAAAGTATCCATATAAACTATTGTCCATTCATGTGCCTTTAGTTTTGTTTTAGGATTACGGGAATGGGCTATGTACATTTGAGAAGCACTTTTATCCATACATGTAGGTGAAAAACAATCTAATTTTGTATAAATTAAAAATAGGTTCCTATCTAGTACAGGATAAGTTGTAATCTGTCACCAAGTCTTAGGCTTACAGAAGCTGAAGTGAGCCGTAAAAACACTGCAGAACCACCTCTATGTTCTCCTGAACAGTGTTAATCTCTTAAATGTGTATGGTTGGTTTAGTCACTCAGGCATGTCTGACTCTTGCAACCCCATGGACTATTGCCTGCCAGGCTCCTCTGTCCATGGAATTTTCCAGACAAGAATACTGGAGTGGGTTGTTGTTAGTACCTAACTGCACAAAATCTATAATTTGCTAGATCTTTAGAAACTGAATCAATGCTTAACTTGCTTTTCACTTTGAAGATTTTAACTTTTCTGATAAAATGTACTTTAAAGTTTCAAAAATCATTCCTGGGGGAACAATATCTAGGATTCCTTGTCATGAGGTACTTTTGTGCAGTAAGTACAGCATTTTCAGCTACTTAACTCTGTTCCTCTTTTTTTTTTTAATTTCCAAATTGAGATTATGAAAAGCAAGTGATTTATGTAGTTTGGTATTTGTGGAGTTATGCCTGCCATTAATGGAAATATGTATGTCATTTACTCAGAGGTTGTTGATATGAAACTGGTTAGAAAATCCAGGTATGTCCATGTGTTTCTTCCAGGTGCAGTGGAGACTAGTGAGTCTGTCCCTTCACTATTATGGTATATAAAGTGCAGCTAGCTTATACAACTTGAACATGTGGTGCTATTTTATTCATGTCTGAAAACTTGGCATCCAATAGGCCTTGTCTCTTATTTTTCAAATAAGTGAAACTTTGGGAGTTCAGAAAGTAAAATCTATGAAGTTTATTTTGTCAGAATAAAAGATTCACACTAGATTTTCCCTCTGAATTGTCTAAATCACTGTCATCTTTTATAATTTTATGGGGTTTTACATTTCACACAGTGCTTGTTTAAGTTTCCATCTATCCTTTTTCTATCCCTTAAATCACTGGCCATATATCCCTAATTACAGTTGAGGGGATGAGGTTGGTGCTGTTCAGAGTTACAAAGCCAATGGCAAGAGGATCTCAAGACTCAGTGCTCTTCCACAGCATTATCTTTTATGCACTTCAAATTGCCAAGTTTTAGCCAAAGTGCTCTGGTTGGGCATGAGTGGTAGAGGATTCAGCTTGAGGAGAGGGTCATACCTCTACCTTAAAAAATGCGAACAAAGGGACCAACAGGGATTAGTTTCTAAAACATACATATGGCTCATGCAGCTCAATATATATACACACACATATATAAAACAATAAAAAATGGGTGGAAGGTCTAAAGAGGCATTTCTCCAAAGAAGACATACAGATGGCCAAAAAGCATATGAAAAGATGCTCACCGTCACTAATTATTAGAGAAATGTAAATTAAAACCACAATGAGGTATCACCTCACACCAGTCAGAATGGCCATCATCAAAAAATCCACAAGCAAATACTGGAAAGTGTGTGGAGAAAAGAAGCCCGCCTACACTGCTTTGGGCAATGTAACTTGGCACAGCCAGGATGGAGATTCCATAAAAAACTTAAAAATAGAGCTACCATATGATCCTACAATCCCACTGCTGGGCACATATCCAGAGAAGAACATGGTTTGAAAGGATGATAATGCACTCCAATGTTCATAGCAGCACTGTTTACAATAGCCTGGACATGGAAGCAACATAAATGTCCATCAACAGAGGAATGGATAAAGAAGATATGGTATATATAAATGCAATGGGATATTACTCAGCCATTGAAAGAGTGAAATAATGCCATTTGCAGCAACATGGTTGGACCTGGAGATTATCATACTGAATGAAGTAATTCAGAGAAAGATAAATATATGCTATCACTTGTATGTATAATCTTAAAATAAATAGGTACAGATGGACCTATTTACAAAACAGAGACAGATGTAGAAAACAAATTTATGGTTACCAAAGGGGAAAAGGGGAAGAATAAATTGGGAGATTGGGATTGACATAAACACATTACTATATATAAAATAGGTAACTAATAACCTACTCAATAGCACAGGGAACTCTACTCAATGCTCTGCAATGGCCCATATGGGGAAAGAATCTAAAAAACAGGATACACATATATATATAACTGAATCACTTTGGGGTACACCTGAAACAACATTGTAAATCAATTATACTCAAATAAAAATTAATTTTTAAAAAAACGGACTCTTGCACAAGCCAGCTACCATAAACCCTTCATACCTAGAGGGAAGCTTAAGAAAGGAATGCCTTTTTCCATTCTCTTCAATATCCATCAAGCATTGGACATTAATTAATTAATTTCCTCATCAAGGTTGCCTTTGATCTTTGTTTTGAGGAAGCTCAGCAGATACAAAGTGTCATGTGAATCCTTGTGGTCAACTTCCTCATGCTCCCTGGTAGGAAAACCTTGCTGCTGGGACTTTAGTGTTGATACTGATATTTTGTGACAACTTATAAAACGAAGTTTCTGTTTCTAGAATAGCTTCTTTCCTTAGAAGTGTGTATCTTTTTTTTTTCCCCCCCTCTGGAAGTGTGTATCTTAAAAGGACTCCTTGATGAGTTCATGTGAAGGTATCTGTAATTTTTCCTAGTGAAAGATTTTATTTATTTTTATTTCACTAAATACATGGTATTATTAATATTTAGTTTCTTTTAAATTAATCCTGAAAGTACTCTGGGAATTTGCTGCAAACCATTGTTCCTTCAGTGATGAGTCACATAGTTACAATTTGAGGGCTAGAAAGTGACCCTTTGTGAACTTCTTTTTCAAGATATGGCAGCAGTTGTTTGCATCATTATTGGATTTTTTTCCTGTGAAGAATATTGTTTTCATGTTACCAAACTTTTTTCTCCTTAATCTTCTCTTTAAATGTCAGCTTTGTCCCAGGAAGGGGCTTCCCTATTCAGTTAATAAAGTGTCCGCTTTTCCATATTTATGCTCCTGTGGTGGCTCAGAGGGTAAAAATATCCGCCTGCAATGCAGGAGACCTGGGTTTGATCTCTGGGTGGGGAAGATCCCCTGGAGGAGGAAATGGCAACTCATTCCAATATTCTTACCTGGAGAATTCCATGGACAGAGGAACCTGGTAAACTACGTCAATGGGATTGCAAAGAGTTGGACACGACTGAGCAACTAACCCCTTTACCATATTTATTGGGGAATGTGTGACAAGTGCCCCCACTGGCACGAGGTCTAGCATGTTGAAGTTACACAATATGTGTTTTGTTTTCATGGAAACGCTAAGGAAATTTTCATAATGTTGCATTACATGGATAATTTCAATAATATGCTTTCATTCCGACTGAATAAAGGTAAGGATTTTTCCTGCAATGTGACTCCACTGCCAGCCAACCATGCCATCTGTAGCCCAGCCCAAAGAACAACCTATTTCAATCCTGGAGGCGGAATCAGCTTTATTAGGATTTTACTTTGTAAGCAATTTAAGAGATTTTCAACAGTAAATTTGATTATAAGAAGTTTTACTTACAAGTTTATTCAAGTACATAATCCCTAGGAGAATCTGCTTTAAATGGCTTTAAATAGTCTCAGTATTATCATGCATACAAATGACTACTTGGCCTGTGAAGCCACAAAAGCAAGAGAACAGGGAGATGAAGTTTAGTTCAGCTTAGAGAGCTTTCTAATAATCATTTTAAGCAAAGAGTCAGACACGACTGAGCGACTGAACTGAACTGAACTGAAACATGCCATGGCCTGTCCCATGAGGTAGAACACTCAGCCTTCAAAAATAACTGGTCAGGGGTTCCATGAGGACCAGAAAAGGTGAAACATCATTTTAAAGCACCCCCGTGATTGATGATGTGTTGAGAAACATTGCTCTAGACCACTCACTGACCAAAGCTCCAGCCCAAATTTGGCTGAGTTAGAATGAAGTTAAATACATGTTTTGTGTTTTTTAAAACAAACATTATATGCTATTCTATCAAAGAACCTGGAAGTGCCTGTTAGCATATTCTGGGTCTCTAAGAAATGTTGAGCTAAATATTCTAGAAATAAAATTGAGAATCCTTGAGATTTGTCCAGAAGTTTCTAGTTATTATTTTTTTTAACATGTACTTATTTTTGGCTGCATCATGTCTTAGTTTGCAGTGCTCAGGGTCTCTAGTTGTGGTGTGTGGGCTTAGTTGCCCCAAGGCATGTGGAATCTTAGTTTCCCGACCAGGGATCAAACCTGCGTCCCCCACCTTGGAAAGTGGATTCCCAACCACTGGACCACCAGGGAAGTCCCTCCAACATTGATGAATGTAATCATGTTTTGTCTTAGTCTGTTCAGGCTGATGAAAGAGCAGCCCATAGATTAGGTGGCTTTTAAACAATAGAAGCTCGTTTCTCATGGTTATGGAGGCTGGCAGGGAAAGATCAAGACCTCGGCATCTTGGTGTCCAGTGAGGGCCTGCTTCCTCCATGTGCTCCCCATGTCCCTCTGGTATCTTGGCACAGGGTCTCTGGCAAGGACACTAATCCCATCATGAGATGAAGCCCTCCAAAAGATCCCGCCTCCTCACAGTATCGCCTTGGCGTTTGGCTTTCAGCAGGAATTCTGGGGGACACAAACATTCAGTCTGTGATGAGCTTACGTTCACAAGGCAGTTACTTGGCTGCAGTTAGCAGCTCAACTTGCACAGAGGGGAGTGACTCCTGGCTGAGGGTGTTCTTTGCGTAAAAGCCATTCATTCTGCTAGGAGGATGACTGTGTAAACCAGACAAGGTTTTAAGCACATTATAAAAAGTAAGCTGTTTAATTCTCCCACCTCCCTCCCCCACTCAACTCTGATGTCTCTGTTTTGTTGATGAGCAGTCAGTGGCAGAAACTGGCTACTTGCCCAAGCTCACAAAGAGAGTTGGCAGCAGAACCTGGCCTTGAACTCCGGCAGCTGGGGCCCCAGGCCCCGTGGCAACCACTAGCTGTGCCACTTCCCTGGGAGCACAGAGGCAGGGCTACCACCCAGTGGTGCAGAGTATGTACAGTCCCTGTGGAGGAAGAGAGCCAACAAACCTCCAATAAGCACTAGTGGGTGAGACAGACTTGACCTGTATAGCTAATACTGTTCCTGCACAGGAATAAGAAAAGAACTGGACTTTTAGGTATTTGGTTTTCTCCATCTCACCTAGGATAGAAGTCATCTGAGCTGGGAAAGTGCATCTTCTTAGCTCAGATGGTGGGCTTGCTACGCTGTGTAGGGTGTGGTCATATTTCTCCCCTGGCCCCAGCCTCCACCCAGTTGTCTGAGCACTTGAGCTTTACTGGAAGGTCCCCGTCCTTTGTAGTCCTGGGATTCTAGGTGGACCTGGAGGAAAACTGAAGAAGGAATTCATAGGGCCTGGATCCATCTGAGGCCTGTCCGTGCTGATCATGCTCGGCCACCTCTCCAGTGGACTCTGAACTCTCTGCTTAGTGCCTGTGGGAACGACAATGGAAGGATAAGACCCCCTCCGAACAGGGGAACCTTGAAGATCGTATCCAGGTTACTCATCACCTAAGAAAAAACATACACTAATCACCCCTGCCTCTGGACAGTATCTATCGGAATGTAACCACAGGCTTATCGGTTATTAACTGGTTGGAATGTAACCGCAGATTTATTGATTATTAACTGTTTGAACACATAGCACGTGAATGATGGGGTTATTGTGATTATATTTACCCTTCTTTTGTAAGTCTCAAGGAATTTGGGGTGGTGGGTTCAGACACGTACACATGGGGTATAAAAGATTTTCACAAAATCTGGTTGGGGTCCTTGGCTAAGAGGAGACTCTGCCTTGGGCCCGCCAGTGTAATAAACTGCACTCCACTATCTGCATTGTCCTTCTGAGTGAGTTTGTTTCCCAGAAAGCTGGCTATAACAAAACCAGCAGCTCAGCATTCACTTTCTTTACAGTAAAATTATAACTCACTAATTCTGAATTTTGGAATCTCATTTCAGAATATGCAGAAGCTTACCTTTGCTCCACTACAAAGGGTGATGGGTGAGTTAAGAACAGAATCTCAAAGGATATTTGCTCCATTGTTTGCAATTTCTCTTAAAAAACAGAGTCACTTGCTACAATTTTGACACCCAATTAATTATGCATGAACTTCAAATGAACAAAAATGCCTAGTTTTATTTACTATTTTTATATTAAAAAAAGTATGCTTATGGGTGGCTTGAAGCAGATAGGGTCAAAAGTAGACTACTAATTTTTCCTCCATTTGCATCCCCATCAGAACTCCAGCTAACACTTCCTTCTACACTTTTGGGTATTTGACTTTTCCTTCATTCAGGCTGGTCTCTCTCCTTGACTTAAAATGATTTATCCACGTTTTACTGGGTTATACCTAATGCAGATACTGAAGAAGCGAGGGAAAGCTGGTATTGGGCTTCCAGCCTGCGTGCCCCTGTGCACACCAGCCTCCAGGGTTTCCTCAGCTGCCTGACCATGGCCCGCTGCTCTCTGCCGTCACCTTGGGCTAGGCTCCTTCCAAGCCCGGCACTCTTCTCTGAGCCATGCAGGCGGAGGTGTCGCTTTCCTGTCGCTGCCTCGTCCCTGCCTCCGTCCCCAACCCTGACCAGTCAGACAGTTTTCTGCTGCTTGCCTGGGCCTTGTGCGCCCCTGGCTCTTGGAGCCATGGGTCTCTGGCTGCCTATCTGTTCTCAGGCGCACAATTTCATCTCGCGCATTCATCCTGAACACGAAGACTGAGGAACGAAGGGCTCTTCTGGACACCTGGTTCCCCACCATCTTTACTTTGCCCACAACTTTTGGATCTCCAAGAATAGGATACAGCTTGAGCTCCTCTTTTCTCAGACCTGTGCTGAGTGGCGCTGCTGGAGAGCTGCCAGTTGATGAGCCTCCTGTGTGCCTGTAGTGATGTAGTTCCAAAAAGCCACCCGCCTGATTATCTTCCCTCAGGTTTTACCCCCTGTTCCTTGGAAGGTTCCTTCCAGGAGAGGGAATGTGTGAAACCATAATCACCACTAGAAAACAATGCATTCCTCTATGAAAAACCTGGGAGTTCAGTTCAGTTCAGTCGCTTAGTCATATCTGACTTTGCAACCCCATGGACTGCAGCACACCAGGCTTCCTTGTCCATCACTAACTCCCAGACCTTGCTCAAACTCATGTCCATTCGGTCAGTGACACCATCCAACTATCTCATCTTCTGTCATCCCCTTCTGCCTTCAATCTTTCCCAGCATCAGGGTCTTTTGCAATGTGTTAGTTTTTCCCATAAGGTGGCCAAAGTATTGGAGTTTCAGCTTCAGCATCAGTCCTTCCAATGAATATCCAGGGCTGATTTCCTTCAGAATTGATTGGTTGGATCTCCTTGCAATCCAAGGGATTCTCAAGAGTCTTCAACATCACAGTCAAAAGCATTAATTCTTCAGCGCTCAGCTTTTTTACAGTCCAACTCTCGCATCTGTACATGACTACTGGAAAAATCATAGCTTTAGCTATACAGACCTTTGTTGGCAATGTCTCTGCTTTTTAATATTCTGTCTTTTCTTCAAAGCTTTTCTTCCTAGGAGCAAGCATCTTTTAATTTCAAGACTGCAGTCACCATCTGTAGTGATTTTGGAGCCCCGCAAAATAAAGTCTCTCACTGTTCCCATTGTTTCCCCATCTATTTGTCATGAAGAGATGAGACTGGATGCCATGATCTTAGTTTTTTGAATGTTGAGTTTTTAGTTAGCTTTTTCATTCTCCTTTTTCACTTTCACCAAGAGGCTCTTTAGTTCTTCTTCACTTTCTGCCATAAGGATGATGTCATCTGCATACCTGAGATTATTAATACTACTCCCAGCAAGCTTGATTCCAGTTTGTGCTTCATCCAGCCTGGCATTTCTCATGATGCACTCTGCATTTAAGTTAAATAAGCAGGATGACAATGTACAGCCTTGACATACTCTTTTCCCAATTTGGAACCATTCTGTTGTTTTGTGTGTGGTTCTAACTGTTGCTTCTTGACCTGCATACAGATTTCTCAGGAGGCAGGTCAGGTGGTCTGGTATTCCCATCTCTTTCAGAATTTTCCACAGTTTGTTGTGATCTACACAGTCAAAGGCTTTGGCATAGTCAATAAAGCAGAAATAGTTGTTTTTCTGGAACTCTTTTGCTTTTTCGATGATCCCACAGATGTTGGCAATTTGATCTCTGGTTCCTCTGCCTTTTCTAAATCCAGCTGAACATCTGAAAGTTCACAGTTCACATATTGTTGAAGCCTGGCTTGGAGAATTTTGAGCATGACTTTGATAGCATGTGAGATGAGGGCAATTGTGCAGTAGTTTGAACATTCTTTGGCATTGCCTTTCTTTGGGATTGGAATGAAAACTGACCTTTTCCAGTCCTGTGGCCACTGCTGAGTTTTCCAAATTTGCTGGCATATTGAGTGCAGCACTTCCACAGCATCATCTTTTAGGATTTGAAATAGCTCAACTGGAATTCCATCACCTCCACTAGCTTTGTTCGTAGTGATGCTTCCTAAGGCCCACTTGACTTTGCATTCCAGAATGTCTGGCTCTAAGTGAGTGATTGCACCTTTGTGGTTATCTGGGTCATGAAGATCTTTTTTGTATCATTCTTCTGTGTATTCTTGCCAATTCTTAACATCTTCTGCTTCTGTTATGTCCATACCATTTCTGTCCTTTATTGTGCCCGTCTTTGCATGAAATGTTCCCTTTGTATCTCTAATTTTCTTGAAGAGATCTCTAGTCTTTCCCATTCTATTTTTTTCCTCTACTTCTTTGCATTGATCACTGAGGAAGGCTTTCTTATCTCTCCTTGCTATTCTTTGGAACTCTGCATTCAGATGGGTATATCTTTCCTTTTCTCCTTTGCTTTTAGCTTCTCTTCTTCCCTCAGCTATTTGTAAGGCCTTCTGAGACAACCATTTTGCCTTTTTGCATTTCTTTTTCTTGGGGATGGTCTTAATCACTGCCTCCTGTACAATGTCATGAACCTCTGTCCATAGTTCTTCAGGCACTCTGTCTGTCAGATCTAATCCCTTGAATCTATTTGTCACTTCCACTGTATAATCATAAAGGATTTATTTATTTATTTTTTTATTAGTTGGAGGCTAATTACTTCACAACATTTCAGTGGGTTTTGTCATACATTGATATGAATCAGCCATAGAGTTACATGTATTCCCCATCCCGATCCCCCCTCCCACCTCCCTCTCCACCCGATTCCTCTGGGTCTTCCCAGTGCACCAGGCCCGAGCACTTGTCTCATGCATCCCACCTGGGCTGGTGATCTGTTTCACCATAGATAATATACATGCTGTTCTTTCTAAACATCCCACCCTCACCTTCTCCCACAGAGTTCAAAAGTCTGTTCTGTACTTCTGTGTCTCTTTTTCTGTTTTGCATATAGGGTTATCGTTACCTTCTTTCTAAATTCCATATATATGTGTTAGTATGCTGTAATGTTCTTTATCTTTCTGGCTTACTTCACTCTGTATAAGGGGCTCCAGTTTCATCCATCTCATTAGAACTGATTCAAATGAATTCTTTTTAATGGCTGAGTAAAATTCCATGGTGTATATGTACCACAGCTTCCTTATCCATTCATCTGCTGATGGGCATCTAGGTTGCTTCCATGTCCTGGCTATTATAAACAGTGCTGCGATGAACATTGGGGTGCACGTGTCTCTTTCAATTCTGGTTTCCTCAGTGTGTATGCCCAGCAGTGGGATTGCTGGCTCATATGGCAGTTCTATTTCCAGTTTTTTAAGAAATCTCCACACTGTTCTCCATAGTGGCTGTACTAGTTTGCATTCCCACCAACAGTGTAAGAGGGTTCCCTTTTCTCCACAGCCTCTCCAGCATTTATTGCTTGTAGACTTTTGGATAGCAGCCATCCTGACTGGCGCGTAATGGTACCTCATTGTGGTTTTGATTTGCATTTCTCTGATAATGAGTGATGTTGAGCATCTTTTCATGTGTTTGTTAGCCATCTGTATGTCTTCTTTGGAGAAATGTCTGTTTAGTTCTTTGGCCCATTTTTGGTTGATGTCCCAGATGAAGTACATGGTTACCATTTTGGAAATTTTCCTTTCAAATTCTTTTGGCTCCAACATCTTAATAAGTTGCCATACACTTACTGTTTCACCCTTTTATTGTGCTCATGCTCGATGGGAGCTCCTTTAGGGGAATCATGTCAGGCAAGGTCCTGGCTGGAGACAGAAGGCATTTCAGCTAAATTTTTTGGAAAGACTTTTGAATGAAGGAACAATTTTTAAAAGAATAGACAGGAGTGAGGGAACCAGAACAGAAGGAGGAGGTGCCCAGGGAAGCTGTCCTCACCCCAGGGCCTGTGGAAAAAGCTGTCCCCCTAGAAAGATGCATCACTATGGAAGGAGCTGTCCCCCTAGAAGGATGCATCACTGTGGAAGGAGCTGTCCCCTAGAAGGATGCATCACTGTGGAAGGAGCTGTCCCCCTGGAAGGATAATCACTGTGGAAGGAGCTGTCCCCCTGGAAGGATGCATCACTGTGGAAGGAGCTGTCCCCATAGAAGGATGCATCACTGTGGAGGGAGCTGTCCCCATAGAAGGATGCATCACTGTGGAAGGAGCTGTCCCCCTGGAAGGATAATCACTGCCCTCCAGCCTGCTCTCCCTCCTCCAGTGATTCTCAGGTGGGGAGAGCCAGAGGCAAGGTTAAAAAGGACACTTGACTGGAGAATGAATCTGGGGCAAAGGGATGATCTCTGATAGCACAGAGACTGGGCGGGGGTCACAGCCTGAGAGACAGCCCTCACAGTCTGGTCGGTTTCAGGGTCCGCAGACAGGTGCTCCTCCTGAGAGTTGGTTCCATTTAATTCTCTTTAAAATCCAGTTTGTGCAGCAGCCCTTACCATGTGAATACCATTGTACAAGACAGATACGGATTAACTGCTGGTTTTGGTTGTAGTCAAGGCTATGGATTTTCCAGTGGTCATGTATGGATGTGAGAGTTGGACGGTGAGGAAAGCTGAGTGCCAAAAAATTGATGCTTTTGAATTGTGGTGCTGGAGAAGACTCTTGAGAGTCCCTTGGACTGCAAGGAGATCCAACCAGTCCATCCTAAAGGAGGTCAGTCCTGGGTGTTCATTGGAAGGACTGATGCTGAAGCTGAAACTCCAATACTTTGGCCACCTCATGTGAAGATTTGACTCATTGGAAAAGACCCTGATGCTGGGAGGGATTGGGGGCAGGAGGAGAAGGGGACAACAGAGGATGAGATGGCTGGATGGCATCACTGACTGGATGGACATGAGTTTGAGTAAACTCTGGGAGTTGGTGATGGACAGGGAGGCCTGGCGTGCTGCAATTCATGGGGTCGCAAAGAGTCAGACATGACTGAGTGACTGAACTGAACTGTCGTCCCTTCTGGGAGGCTTTTGAAGAATTGGCTGCATTATCTGTTGCATGTTCCCTGTTGCATTTCCCCCATGATATTGTGATTTTATTTTTCTACCTGCCCTTTTCCCTACTACATGGTGAGCTTTTTCAGGGTATGGATTTTCTCACATTCCTTTCTGAATAGTCAGCACAAAAATGTGAGCAGGTAACAAGAGCCTATAAGTTCAACAAGCTTATTTGAAAAATACCAAAATAAAATTTTCATGAATAAAATGTATAATAATTGAAATTTAAAACAACAAAAAAATAAACTTAAGGGACAGCCTATACCAGATTAGACATCTCAGAAAATGGGGGAAAAAATCAACTGGAAGACAAATTAATTTTTCTAGAATATAACTCATGGAGATTTTATATTAGTGTAAAAAAGAAGTTAAGACTCATAAAGGACAGGATGACTTCAAAGATACATGCATTTAGGATTTTAGAAGCAGAAAATATGGTGAAAAGAAGCAGCAACAGTATTTAAAGAGATAATGGCTGGGAATTTTCCCCAACTGATGAAGAACACCAATCATTGACCAGGAAGTCCAGCAAACCACAAAAACCCAGGCCTAGAGACATGATAAAACTGACAAACATGAAAGAGAAGACATGAAAACAAACCAGAGAGAAAAGACAGATTATCTCCAGGAAATGGATGATCAGGCTGAGAGCTAATCTCTTGACAGCAGCAGTGAGAACCAAAAGGTTGGGAGTTGGGGAGGGCACAGTTATTCACAAATAATATAAAGTCGTGGGCTTCCTTGGTGGCTCAGATGGTAAAGAATCTGCCTGCAATGCCAGAGACCTGGGTTTGATCCCTGTATTGGGAAGATCCCCTGGAGAAGAGCATTGCAACCCACTCCAGTATTCTCGCCTGGAGAATTCCCATGGACCGAGGAACCTGGTGTGCTGCAGTCCATTGGATCACAAAGAGTCAGACACGACTGAGTGACTAAGCACAGTATAAAGTCACAACCATAAATGAGTATCCATGAAGAGATAAAAATTATGTTGATGTAAATAAAATTAATCAGTCAATCTAGGAAAGAAATGGAAAATTTTATTTGAGCCAAATTTAAGTATATAACCCAGGAAAGATAGCTCAGAAAGTTGTGAGAACTTAGAAGTCAAGTGTCTGAGACAGGATGGTACATCAAATGACATTGTTTATTATTGTATTTTGTTTTACTTTATTTTATATTTTATTTTGCCACCCAGGGATTGAACCCGGGCCCCTACAATAAAAGCACAGAGTCCTAACCATTGGATAGCCAGGGAATTCCCTTCAAATGATGTATTATTGACAGTTTACTTAATTCAGATTATTTACATAATCCAGATCTAAGGCCAGTCATGTGACTGCTTACAAACTCAAGGAGGAATGTTAACTTTTAAGGAGTTGTCTTGTTTATTCGGAGAGAACATTGCTGTTTATGATTGAGCAGGTATTTGCCCATGGGGAAGTTTGGTGATGTATAAATGCAGTGAAAAAGCTGGTTTAAAACTCAGCATTCAAAAATCTAAAATCATGGTGTCTGGTCTCATCATTTCATGCCAAATAGATGGGGGGAAAGTGGAAACACAGTGACAGATTTTATTTTGCTGGGCTTCAAAATCACTGCAGATGGGGACTGCAGCCATGAATTTAAAAGATGCTTGCTGCTTGGAAGAAAAGCTATGACAAACCTAGACAGCATATTAAAAAGCAGAGACATCACTTTGCTGACAAGGTCCAAGTAGTCAAAGCTATAGTTTTTCCAGTAGTCATGTATGGATAAGAGAGTTAGATGCTAAAGAATTGATGCTTTTGAATTGTGGTGCTGGAGAAGACTCTTGAGGGTCCTTTGAACTGCAAGGAGATCAAACCACTTAATTCTAAAGAAAATCAACCCTGAATATTCATTGGAAGGACTGATGCTGAAGCTGAAGCTCCAATACTTTGGCTACCTGATATGAAGAGCCAACTCACGGGAAAAGACCCTGATGCTGGGAAAAATTGAGGGCAGGAGGAGAAGGGGGTAACAGAGGATGAGATGGTTGGATGGCATCACTGACTCAATGGACATGAGTTTCAGCAAACTCTGGAAGATACTGAAGGACAAGGAGTCAGCAGTCCATGAGGTCCGTGCTGCAGTCCGTGCTGCAGTCCATGAGGTCACAAAGAGTTGAACACAACTGAGCAACTGAACAATAACAAAATATGTTTGCTTTCTCTGTCATCTACCAGCCACTGCTCATAGACACAGGCTGTGTGTGCCTGTGTGCTTAATCACTCAGTCGTGTCCAACTCTTTGCGACCCTGTGTACTATAACCCACCAGGCTCCTCTTTCCATGGGATTCTCCAGGCAAGAATACTGGAGTGGGTTGCATTTCCTTCTCCAGGGGATCTTCCTGACCAAGGGATCGAACCTGAATCTCCTTATTTAGCTGGCAGATTGTTTACCACTGAGCCACCTGGGAAGCCCTACATAGGCTATGGCAGAAGCCTAAATGTTATACCATTTTATGGAGAATCCTGAAACTGGTGGTTGTTTAACCTTACATCTTCTATAAACTTCAAAAAGAACAATTTTTGCCTATTTGAGGTCTAGTTTTTTATGCAACTTCATTGTTCATCAGAAGTGCGATAACTACTGGACATACCATATTTTAATCATTTATTTTTCAGCAATCCAACCTTGTCAAGTGATGGGTGAGGCCATTTCACCCACTGCTGACCAGTGGAGCCACACAGCATGTTGAGAGGGAGCCACGTCTGGATTGGACTGTCTGACCCTGTCTAAACTGATCAAGAAACAGAGATGGGAGTGGTGGGGGGTGGGGAACAGAGCAGAAATGAAAAAGACAGGTGGTTCTGGGTGCTAACTAGAAGTCATGCCCTTTACTGGTACTAAGTTGTAAATGTGCACTCTCCACTTTTCCTGTGACTAGGAAGTGATACGTAAATCACAGAATCATAACTACAGTTATTATGAATCTAATGATAGTTTAGAATTCTTATAGTTTTTTATTTCACAGAGAAAGGCATACCAAGATACAACTTTTCTGTTAGCAGTTGTTGTTCATCAACATAGTATGGCTCCTGATTTGATGCACTAGAAAAACATATTACTTTTATGAAATCTCTGCTGAAAGTGCATGACCCTGTTGAAGTAATTAGGAAGAATCTGACAAACCCAAGTGAGGGGACTTTCTGCAATATACTGATGTATAGTCTTCAGAACTGTCAAGATCATCAAAGACAAAGCCTGAGAGCCGTTCCAGATTAAAGGAGATTTCAGAAATATGACAGCTGGCAAATGTAGCACGTGAGCCAGGCTTTTCTTTTACTACAAAGGAAAAGAAGTGAAGTGAAGTCGCTCAGTCGTGTCCAACTCTTTGCGACCCTGTGGACTGTAGCCCACCAGGCTCCTCCATCCATGGGATTCTCCAGGCAAGGGTACTGGAGTGGGTTGCCATTTCCTTGTCCAGGGGTCTTCCCGACCCAGGGATCAAACCCAGGTCTCCCACATTGCGGGCAGACGTTTTACGGTCTGAGCCACCAGAGAAGCCCCTACAAAGGACAATATTGAGCTAAACAGCCAAACCTGAATAAGGTCTGTAGGTTATGATGGTGTTGTGTGATGCTGATTTCCGGGGTTTGATCTTTGTTCTGTGATTATGGAGTGGACTGACCTTGCTTCTGGGAAGAACTATTCAGACTCAAGAGCATCACATTTGCAACTTACTCTCAAATGACTCAGGGAAGTGCAAGAGACAGGAAGTTAGGGTGGATGTGGCAAAATGTTAACATTTGAAGAAGGAGGACAGAGGATAAATGGAAATTCTTTGTGTTCTTATTGTAACTTAAAGTTTTAAACAAAGGTAGCATAATAAAACTGTTATTAAGGATTAAAATGAAGCACTTCAAATGTTGGTAGCACTCACTAGAAGGAGTTTAAGTCTGTTTAAAGGGGAAGACAGTGGGTTGCTCTCTGAAAACATGAGATTTAATTTTTCCTGAAACATTCTTTTTTTTTAATGCCCCATAAAAGCAAACTCAGAGGATTTCCCTGGCAGTCCAATGGTTAAGAATCCACCTTCCAATGCAGGAAATGTAGGTTCAATCCCTGGTCACGGAACTAAGATCCCACATTCCGCTGGGCGACTAAGCCATCTACCACAGCGAAGATGCCACATGTTGCAAACAAGATCTGACACAGCCAAGTAAATAAATGTTAAATAAAAAAGCAAATTCAAATTCCAAATTCCTCACCAGGTATGCATGTCATGTGTTTGGAATGTGTCATTGTTTTTTCTGAAGCTGCTTTTGAAGGCACCTCCAGAGTGGGGCTGAGCCACCGGCCAACGGTGACAGTGACAGGACTGGGCCTTCTGTGCAACTACTTCCATTGATTCGTTTAAAAATCAGTCCAGTTAAGGACTTCCCTGGTGGTCCAGTGATTCACACATCATCCTTCCAATGCAGGGGACATGCGTTCACTCCCTAGTTGGAGAACCTTAGTTCTCCCACAAGCTGCAAGGTGCATGGCCATAAAAAAAAAAAAAAAAAAGTCGGTCCAGTTAGACACAGATTTCACAAATGGGCTAAATCAAATCAGTTTCTGAGTCCTTATGGAATCTCAGCCACACGGCTTCCTTTATTTTTCCTTTAGATTCTTTTGAAAATCTTTTTAAAGTTGACTTTTGAATTGAAATATATTTGATATATAACACTGTATAAGCTTAAGGTGTACACCATGTTGCTCTGAAACATTTATACATGTAGGAATAATTAGCACCTCTCTCACATCACATGATTATCTTCCCTTCTTAGTAGTAGTGTCACAGGATCCCTTTCCCAAAGCATTGCTTGCTGCAGTCCAAGGAATGGCTTTCAGTAGTAGTAGGTGAATTGAGGAATCAGTAAGTTCTTAGCAGGGCTTCCCAGGTAGTGCTAGTGGTAAAGAACCTGACTTCCAATCCAGGAGACATAAGAGATGCAGATTTGATCCCTGAGTCATAAAGATCCCCTGGAGGAGGGCAGGGCAACCCATTCCGGTATTTTTGCCTGGAGATCCCCATGGACAGAGGAGCCTGACGAGCTACAGTTGCACAGAGTTGGACACAACTGAAGCGACTTAGCACATGTTCTTAGCAAGATTGATGGTTATAATACACTACTTCTGTCTTTTAGATTCTTTTAATGGCTCATTTATGAGCACTTGGTCTCAGCTACTAGGACTAGTTCTCGCAGTTCTAAACACTAAACTTTTAAAAATTGCTAAAACTGTTGAGAAAGAGTTCAGATGCCTAGGAAGTTGTATTGTTGAGATGATTTTCTTGTAAGATTCCCTGTTTCTTCTGCCAACCCTCTGAGATGATGTTTCTTGAAATAAATAGAGATTGGAGACTTTCTTCTGTCTTTCCCGGCACTG
Organism: Cervus elaphus; assembly: GCF_910594005.1. Taxonomy (NCBI): domain Eukaryota; kingdom Metazoa; phylum Chordata; class Mammalia; order Artiodactyla; family Cervidae; genus Cervus; species Cervus elaphus. The sequence continues at coordinate 60,440,948 of NC_057825.1, forward strand.
TGGCCATGTCCCAAACAGAGCCTGTAGTCAGCAGCTGATGTCCTGGCCAAACCCCTTCCCAGGGAGTGATCCAGGTGACTCTCCCTGGGTTTTCTCTCCAATATCCTTGGATATTTCTCTCCAATATCCTTGGAAAGAAGGAGTCTGTTGCCTAATGCTTAGGGCACGTTTGTTGTCATAGAGACCTCTCATGTCAGTGTGGTTTCACCTGAAGCATCTCTTCCTTTGCAGAGATTCATGCAGTTTTGAAAAATAACTATTTTAATTTACTTGGCTGCACCGAGTCTTATTTACATCATGTGGAATCTTTAGTTGCCACACAAGAATTCTTAATTGAGGCATGTAGGATCTAGTTCCCTGACCAGCGCTCAACTCAAACCCAAGACCCCTGCTTTGGGAGCTAGGGGGTCTTAGCCCACTGGGCCACCAAGGAAGTCCCCATTCAGACTATTTTCAAGTTCAAGACTTTGTTCTCTACCTTCTGAACTGAAAGAGTATTAGTCCTCAGTGAAGGATTTAGGCATTAGGCCAGGTCTACACTAAGAAAATAACCAGATGTTCTGCTAGGGTCTTGGGGAAACAGTGATCTGACTCAGGGCCATGTGAGAAAATCATTGCAATCTAGAGGTTCTGATCTGCCTTTTACAGAAAGTTGTTGATGTTTTCTGTTAATAACAGGGTGAGATTAAGAGGGAGGCAGAACACAAGGAACTTCCTGCTCTTCAAGAGCTGGGAATCTTCTATTTTTCCTCCCTTCTTTTTTTTTTTTTTTTTTCTGAAACAGAACATTAAGCATTGTGGAGGGATCACAGAATACTTAGGAACTGCATGATTCCTTGTGTTTTCAAAGCCCAAATCTCCTTTGTTATTTAATCTCTCCTCACAACAGCTCTGAACACTCACAACAACTCTGAACAGTATGCATGTATTACAAGGTCACTTTTCTAAAAGCAGGTAAACTCCAGCCAGTGTGGAGCTGGTTATTCCTGTGGCCCCAGCAGGACCCGTCTGTGTGGTCTGTCCCCACCCCAGCTCCTCCTGCCGGCTTCCGCTGCCCTTTCTAGGTGGGAGCTTCAGATACCGGGCTCTGTTTCCATCCCGTGTGGCTGCTGTTTACTGAACAGTCATTCCAAGTTCTCTAGCCTGAAGACTGGAGCCTCTGTTTTCCTCAGTCTGTCCCAGGTGTGGCGGGAGAACTGACTCAGACAGTGGAGTGAACGTCCAAGCCTGCCTGGCTCCTGCCTCCAAAGTGACCTGACAATCTCCTGATGCCCAGAGGCTGGGACTTTTGTTTATATGGGGTTTACCAGAGGCTGGAAATTGAGGCTAAATCTTGTAGAATTACCTTAAAAATAAGATGTGGAAGAAAGGAAATACTCTAAATGCCTAAGGGGTGTAGAACTGGAAATAATGGCTCCAAACCTGGGTTTGGCTGGATATACACCCAAGAGAATTGAAAGCAGGGACTTGAACAGAGCTTTGTGGTCACGTGTTTAGAGCAGCATTGTTCACAATAGCCAAAAAGTGGAACCAACCCAAGTGACATCAGTGGATGATGGATAAACAAGATGTGGTCTGTACATACAGCAGAATATTATTCAACCTAAAAGGGAATGAAAATCTGACCCAGGCTACAACATGGATTTCTCTTGAAGACATTGTGTTAAGTGAAATGAGCCAGACACAGAAGGGTAAATACTGTTTGATTCTACTCCTCTGAGGTCCCTACAGAAGTCAGAGTCACAGAGAGAGAAAGTAGATCGTGGGGGCCAGGGTCTGGGGGAGGAGGGCAGAGGAAGCCAATGTTTAATGCAGATAGACTTTCAGTTTTTATAAGATGAAAAGTTCTGTTGGTGATAGTTGCTCACCAGTGAAACATGCTTAATGCCACTGAGTCGTTCACCTAAGAATGGCTAAAACGATAGATTCTGTGTTATATATATTTACCACACTAAAAAAATATGGACGAGGGAACAAAGGGGCAGCAGTCATATAAATGACAAAGTCAGCCTTTCTGTTTCTCAAATGACCTTCCTTTCTTTTCCTTTGGCTATTTGAAATACATTTTAAAAAGGAACTAGGATTAATAAAAGGTGGCTCAGATGGTAAAGAATCTGCCTGCAATGTGGGAGACCTGGGTTCAATCCCTGGGTTGGGAAGATCCCCTGGAAACGGGAATGGCTACCCACTGCAGTATTCTTGCCTGAAGAATTCCATGGACAGAGGAGCCTGGTAGGCTACAGCCCATGGTGTCGTAAAGAGTTGGACACAACTGAGCGACTTTCACCTTCACTTCTTTTCAATGGCCACTTAATGAGTGATTCAGGGTATTTCAGTCAAATTTTCTGGCTGTATTTCAGCTGTTTCTTGGCAGCTGAACATTTGGGGGCAGGCAGGAGTGTTCCACTGTAAGCAAAAAATAAAAGCCCCTTGCGTGTGCATTGAATAACACCTCACTTGGATTCCAGGGGCAATCTGCTAATGTTGCAGGGAGGAAGCTGATTCTGACTCCATGTTGGAAACTGTTACTTTGACTTGCTTTTGGTTACTTTTGTTATTATACTTAATGGCTTGCCTCAGAGGACCCTGCCCCTCTGCTTAACTGTAAACTAAAGTGCCTTTGTTCAGCTCATGGAGAGAGAGATTTTCCATGCCCACCTGTGAATAGAAGAGATTAACACAAACCTTCTCAAAGACTGGCTGTTCCTTTGGAGATGTTTTGCAAGACTGAAGACCCTTTCACTTTACTTCCCCACTGCCTCTCCCTCTTTATTCTGCCTTTTGACTTTAGTTCCTCATTGCTTCTCTCTCTCTGACTCTACAAAAGAGCCTGGCATCCAGACCCTGACAAAATGGTTATTTTGAGACACTAGCCTGCTGTCTTCTCAGTCAGCTGTCTTTCCAAATAAAGTCATTTTCCTTGCCTCCACACCTCATCTCTTGGATTCTTTGGCCAGTCACGCAGTGAGTAGAGCATGCTTGGACTCGGTAACAGTAAGGCACTGTCTTCCCATGCTAGGTGTCCCAAAGGCTGTCCTCAGGTAGTTTTCTTTCTTCTGGGAAGATTGTCTCACTTCTAGCCTTACCTCTTCTAACTCTGTGCTCAGGTAATTATCATCTCTTCTCTCTCAAAGCCCTACCTTTAGCATCCAATTGAGTAATTACAGCCACTTAACCACAATTATCAATCATGTGCTGTGGATCATAGTGCCAAGTCTTCTGTGTGTATCAGTAAGTACAAGACGAGACTTTCGGTCTCAGGGACTTAGAACCCAGGTAAGGAGGACAGTCTCAGGCACATAGAAAGGTAACTGACAGCGTTGGTGCTGAAGCCAATCTGTGTGTAGAGCAGGAATCCTATACCTGGAGGGTGACGGATGGTTGGTCCCAGCAATAGGATAGCAGGGTGACTCTCATTTGGGAGACAAAATAATCAAAAACTGTTGTCTATCCAGAAGTAGAAGAGAAGAAGCATGCTAAGTTGCCTCAGTTGTGTCCATCTCTTTGCGACCCCATGGACTGTGGCCCGCCAGGCCCCTCTGTCCATGGGATTCTCCAGGCAAGAATATTGTAGTGGGTTGCCATACCCTTAGGAGATGGAAACTGTTGACAAAAGGTGGTGGATCTCGAGAACTAAGACGTCAGCTTGCGGGAAATGGTTGGCTCTGGGTGGTTTTTGTGTTATTAACGTTCATTTTGAAAAATGTCAAAAAAGGGAAAAGTATATGAACCCTGATGTTCCACAAATCCTGCACCAGGAATGCAAGTCTTAGGCTGTAGTTTTATTTTATTTTCTATTATTATTTTTTAAAATATTTATTTGGCTGCACCAGATTTTAGTTATGGCATGTGGAATCTTTAGTTCAGGCTTGTGGGATCTAAATCCTTGACCAAGGGTGGAACCCGGGCCTCCTGCATTGGGAGCGTGGAGTCTTAGCCACTGGGCCACAGGGAGGTCCCATGTAGTTTGATTTTAGACCAGATGTGCAGAAGCTCTTCTGTGCTCTTGGGAGATGACAACTTCGAAGTCCAGTCTGTTTCCTTCCAGAGCCTAAAAAGGGAAGGGAAGGGTGGTTACAAAAGAGACTGAAGGGACAGCTTAACCAAATATACAACATGAAGTTTGTTTGCATCCTGATTCCACCAGGGCAACTGTAAAGACAGGTTTTCAAGATGATATGTACAATATGAGAAAATTGTTAATTTTTCACACATGATAATAGTATAATGGATGTGTTCCTTAAAAATTTCTTATCTGTTACAGACGCATACTACAGTATTTACAGGAAAAAAGACAGCATGATATAAGAGAATTGCTTTAAAATATTCTGAAACAAGGCAAAGTACCAATTTGGTGGGGGAGAGAAAAATAACGTATAAAATGTGGGGTTTCTTGAAGCTAGTTGATAAGTATACAGAGGATTATTATATTAATCTCTCTGCTTTTAATGTTTAAAACTTTCTATAATAAAAAGTTTTTGAAGCATAAAAACAACAAAAATTAAAAAGTAAGAGAGACAGGAGGGACGCTTTCATGATATACTCTAGGTGGAGACAAAGGTGACTAGTACTCTGGTTTCTATCGGCAAGATGGTGAGAACTGATAAATCTGGGGTATATTTGTGGGGAGTAGAGGGCTATTTTCTAGCGGTATTAGCCAAGAGGGTGAGGACAAAGAATGCCGTCTCCCACAGCGGTAAACAAGGGATGCTGTGGCCATCAAGCCAGCAGCCACTGGGCCACCCTGACTGTGCACCCCAAGGGAACTCAGGATGGAGAAGAGAAGGATGTTAGCCCCAGACAGCTGAGGTGCCCATCAGAGGAATGATTTCAGTGAACCCAGACTCTTGCATCTTTCCATACATACCAGAGCACTAGATTCATTAACAGTAATTTTTCAGTGTTCTGACTGCCTGGTTTTTGTTGCAAAAACTCCTGGATATCCTGGCTCCCCCCTTGCCTGTAGCAGAGTACACCCTCAGAGCTGTTTTAAGAGCCTGCATCCCGGGCTTAAGTCCTCGAAAGTCTGCCGAACAAACTCAGCTTTCCTGCTGTGCATTTCTCTCAGTTGACAGGAGAAACTGGTTCTGATTCCTCCATTTTTGCCTGTGGTGGCTGGAAGGAGGCCACGAACTCATTAGAGACAACTGGGAGATGGAAGAGACAGGCAGAGCTCTGAAGTTCACTTGTGGCCACACTGAGCCTGAGATGGAATTAGAAATCTAGGTCCCAGGAGGAACTTTGAGAAATGGAGTATTTTCTGCCAGATCAGTAAACAAGGCTGACAAGTATCAGCGATTCTGGCCCTCCACATGTGAATTCCTGAGCTCTAAGGGCACCCAGGAAGGTGAAGAATGCCTGCTCCATCTGGCAGCACTCAGACTGCATCCACTCCCTTCTCAGCTTCTAGGTTGTGAGCTCAGGTTGGCCCTGAGCTCAGAGGAGATGCACATTTAGGAGCCATTAGTCAATAGATGGCATTAAAACAAGGGAGTCAAATAAGTTCACTAGGAGAAAGGCTGTGGTTAAAGAAAAGAAATTTGTGTTAGAGGTAAAAATTTCCAGAATCTCTAAGATGACTACTGAGAAATCTGAGGCAAAAAAAGAAATCAGGCTTTTGCAGTAACCACACTCAAACTGTGGGAGCTGTGCTCTGGCTGGCATCCTTTATCCCATGGGCATCAGAGCTCTGTGGCTGGGAAGTTGTGGCCATGCTGCCTGGACATGGCCTGCGGTAGATGTCAGCCTGCAGCTAGTGCTCCACTTTCCAAAGAAGCAACACTGTCTTTCCAAACCTGCACCTCGTTCCCTGCCTGCTCCTCAGCTGCTTGTTAATATTTGATTCCAGATCACAGGACGCTGTGTGTTGCCAAACCCCAAGCCTGTCACTTAAAACAAACAGAAGAGGAAGTCAACAGAAATCGCTCTGATCAAACTGTCGACTTTTCCCTGATTCTTGGCTGTGGCTGGTCCCCACCCCCAGGGAGAGCAATGCAGGGCTGACTGAGCAGCATTTGTTTGCTTTCTGACTGTGTGGCCTGGAAGGACAATGCCACATTCACAAGCCCGTGGGACTCTAAATGTCAATGCAACTGCCAGCTTTGAGATTCTGCACAATCTGCCCACACCCTTCTTCTAGAGCAGCAGGTAGTCTGTGAGGTGGCTGAGTAGGCACCCAGCCAAGGTCTGTGGGGGATGCCTGAATTCACCCTGTCAACCAGAGATGTTTTTCTCTGGGTAAATGGGACTGTGCCTTATTAAATGCAGGTCCCCCCAAGTTTATATCTGAGAGGAGACCTTCTAGGTGAGGATGGTGAGGTTGTATTGCTGGCATGAGGGAACCTCTGGGCTGGTCATATAAACAGTGTAAAAAGACAGAAGCATGCAATGTGCAGATGGAAACAACAACCAGAGGCCACATGGCCATGGGGCTGGACTTGGAATAATTCTCCGGGGCCTGGGAATTCCCCCAGGAGGCTGCCTTGGGTTTCGTGATCTACATGCCTGTCGTTACAACTAAGTCCTTTTCCCCGCTTCAACGGTTATAAGTGGATTTCTGTTGACCTACAAGACCTTCTAGAACTAACACCAAAAAAAGATGTACTTTTCATCATAAGGGACTGGATGCAAAAGTAAGAAGTCAAGAAATACCTGGAGTATCAGGCAAGTTTGGCCTTGGAGTACAAAATGAAGCAGGGCAAAGACTAACAGAGTTTTACCAAGAGAACACACTGGTCATATCAAACACCCTCTTTCAACAGCACAAGCGATGACTCTACACATGGACATCACCAGATGGTCAATACCAAAATCAGATTTGCCGGGGTCCAGCCCCAGCAGGATCCAGGGGAACCCTCAGGATGAACGGCGTCAGCGAATGAGAGAGAGAGTCAGTGAGACAAAGCTCAGGGCTAAATCTGAAGTTTATTTTTGCACGGCCCCTTTATACCCTTAACAACATCTTTTTGGGGGAAGTGTATATTGCTTACACACAGGTCATCTCAAAACATTACAGCAACTTGACCTTCAACAGAAACAGGATGTCACCCACATACTTTTTCGTTCACAAGTCTTTCTTATCATTTGGCCTTCAGGCCTGCTAACATTTCATGGCTTGCACCTGGTGTGACTTAAGCAACTTCAGTAGCCGACCCTGTTTTTCTTATAATTAATCTATTTTCTTTCTAATAAGTGTCATCTCTATGCGAACTAGATAGGATTACATTTTTACAGAACAGAAATGCGAAGGACTGCAGAAACAGCAGATATGGCAAAAAACAGGCTGTTAGTCTAAAAGTTAACTACCTGCAAGAAGTCACCAGCTAATCTCTATCTAAAGAATTTTCTATTAGGCACATTTGTGGCTATCATATTTGTGGAGCTTTTCTCACCCCGTGAAGGGGCCTATGCTTAATAGTTTCTTTTGTTAGCGTACTGTGCTTAGGATGTTTAGAACAATCAACAGCATTTTTTGCAGTGAGAGCACACATTTATCAAACAAGCCAGAATGCCAGCAAAAGGGTTTGAACTGAAGCATTTCTTTCACCCCTGGCCCCTTCATAGGGTAGCAGCGTCCAGGAGATTTATTAATTAGGGTTTTAAGTTGGTCTTCATTCAGTGAAAGAGGAGCAGGAGAGCTCTCGGCAGGCAACACAAGAATCCACAGCAGGGCAAACAAGAACAACAGCAGAAAAGGGGGGGGGGGGGGGGGGTGGCGGGATACAGGGTGAGGTAGAGGCCGAGACCAACCTGGAGGGTCCCTTATCCTAGACGGCCTTGCCTGTCAGGTTTTTTCCTCATGACCTCGTCATGGATGGGACCCCGGAAGGCCTTGCCTGCCCGGTATTTTCTTCATGACCTCGTCACTGGCGGGACCTCCCATAACGGCTCCTGGCACAGATTGATTATATTCTTTACAGCAGAAGATGGAGAAGCTCTATATCATCAGTAAAAACAAGACCAGGAGCTGACTGTGGCTCAGATCATGAACTCTGTTATGCAAAATCCAGGCTTAAATTGAAAAAAGTAGGGAAAACCACTAGACCATTCAGGTATGATCTAAATTAAATCCCTTACGATTATACAGTGCAAGTGACAAATAGATTCAAAGGATTAGATCTAACAGACAGAGTGCCTAAAGAACTATGGACAGAGGTTCATGACATTGTATAGGAGGCAGTGATCAAGACCATCCCCAAGAAAAAGAAATGCAAAAAGGCAAAATGGTTGTCTCAGGAGGCCTTACAAATAGCCAAGGGATGAAGAGAAGTGAAAGGCAAAGGAAATAAGGAAAGATATATCCATCTGAATGCAGAGTTCCAAAGAATAGCAGGGAAAGATAAGAAAGCCTTCCTCAGTGATCAGTGCAAAGAAATAGAGGAAAACAATAGAATGGGAAAGACTAGAGATCTCTTCAAGAAAATTAGAGATACTAAGGGAACATTTCAGGCAAAGATGGGCTCAATAAAGGACAGAATTGGTATGGACCTAACAGAAGCAGAAGATGTTAAGAAAAGGTGGCAAGAATACACAGAAGGACTGTACAAAAACGATCTTCATGACCCAGATAACCATGATGGTGTGATCACTCACTTAGAGCCAGACATTCTGGAATGCAAAGTCAAGTGGGCCTGAGGAAGCATCACTACAAACAAAGCTAGTGGAGGTGATGGAATTCCAGGTGAGCCATTTCAAATCCTGGAAGATGACGCTGTGAAAGGGCTGCACTGCACTTTCCTTCAGTCCTGGTGTGCTGAAGTCCACGGGATCGCAAAGAGCCTGACGTGACTGAGCGACTGACATGATCTGAACTGAACTGAGAATCAGAAAAATCTCTGATGCAAATTTGGTGAGTCAACTAGGACAGAGGGTGTCACTTGGAATTTCTGAGGCCATGGGTGCTCCTTGTGCTGGCAGGGTTTGGGGAGACAGGAGACTCCAGGCTCGGAACAGCCCCAGGTGTGTGGGGGTCCCCGCAGGACCTGCTGGAACAGCCAGCAGGTTCAAACCTCCAGTCTGAGCCTTAGCACAGCCATTGTGTTTTGTCACTTTGTAGGAACTCCTGCACCAACCACAATGCAGTGCGTCTCCACTGGGACCCTTGTTGAATGTGGATTCCGACTCAGCAGGTGAGGGGTGGGGTAGACACCCTAACTCCTAACCAGTGTCCAGGTGACCTAAGAGGGGAGTAACCAGGCCAGGTCACCTTGGCCTGGACCTACCTCTACTCTATTTAGAGTAAATTGGCTTCTGCTGTTTCACTTAGAACCATGCTTATTAACTGCTACCTTCACCCCGTAAGCGGGAAGGTAAGGGTGGCCCAGTGGCTAAGACTCTGTGCTCCCAATGCAGGGGTCCTAGGTTCGATCCCTGTGAGGAAACTAGTTCCCACATGCTACAACTAAGAGTTCCCATGCTGCAATGAAGGCCGAAGATTTGGAGTGCCGGTGCAGCCAAATAAATAAATACTAAACAAAAAAGCAAGAAGGTAAGACACAGTGTTTATCAAAAATGAAAATCTGACAATTTTTATTGAGAACTAGAAAATAAACACCTGACTACCTAAACATTCCAAAAAGGGGAGTGGGTGGGAATTCCCTGACAGTCCAGTGATTAGGGTTCAGTGCTTTTGCTGCCTTGGAGCCAGACTGAACCCTTGTCAGGGAACTAAGATCTGCAAGCCATGTTGTTTGTCCAAGATAATAGTGGTGGTGGGGCAACAAGCTTCTTTTTATTTATTTATTTGCCTGTGCTGGTCACTGGGTCTTAGTTGCAGCATGTGGGATCTAGTTCCCTGATCGGGGATCGAACATGGGCCCCCTGCATTAGGAGTGTGGAGTCTTAGCCACTGGATCACCAGGGAAGTCCTGATGCTTCTTTTTAGCTAGGAAGAGAAAACTTGGAGATGGCTTTGAAAGCTTGAGTAATTTAAACTTCTCCTTGTGTTAGCAGAAGAGTTCTAATGATCCTGAAAATGGTGCTTGAAATGTATCACAGGGGCTAAGTATTTAAAAGTATTGTGAATTTTATACTTACCTAAAATAAAGAATTTTTTTTTTTTTGGTAAAACATCTGATTAACTCCTTATCTCTTTTAAAATTCCAAATTTTTTATATTCCATTTTCTAGGAGCTGAATTCCAAAGCACATATTTCCTTCACTAATATTCCTCCCCACCTTGTGTGTTTAAGAGAAGAAGTGAATACTTGGGCGGAGATGAACTTGGGGACCCATGACAGCTCACAGTGTCACACTTGTGTGATGACATGACAGTTCTAGGATGTAACCGTTTGTTGCATAACAGTTGTATCACTTTCTTAGGACATGTGATCCTAAAGCTTCCTGGAACAATATAGTTTCTGGATGTTCTAGCAGGGCACTGATATATGTGTCTTAGCCACTGGACCACCAGGGAAGTCCCTAGTCCCTATTCTTGGATGCAAAGAATGTTCTACTTATCAGCACAATATCCTGCAAAACCTGACCCTGACCAAGGGACTCTCTTGTGTCAGAAGTAAGTGATTGTCATGTGATGATGGAGTCCTGCTGTTCCTGCACAGCCATGTGGCTCGTGGCCCAGACAGGACCCAGTCCATGACATCGGCTTGAGTGCCTGAAATGGAGCAGAACCCTCTTGTCCTCCCCACACATGTCTTCCGCCTGCCCTTTGTCCACTGTCCGTTAGGACTAGTGTCTTTCCTTTAATTTTCAACTCCTTTTCTTAACACTAAAATGCCAAAGGAAGCCCAGCTTCATTTGTTCAGGTACCTAATGTACATAATCCTTTCTGAAGTATATCTCAAGTGATTAGTTAGTTAGCAATTGTACAGTTAATTTGCCCTCTGGCATTAATTAATGTCATGTGAGTCTTCTGAGTTTTCTTCAGCTCAGTTTTTAGTGAATGAAGAATAAGGCCTGAGGGGGCTGGAAAGAGAGAAAATGTGGTCTATGATTTTGTTAAGAAAATAGAAAGAATGTAGAAAAGTAGAGTCATAGGAGGAATCAAGATCCATGATGGAGAAAGGAAAGGACAGACAGTAAAAATTCACAAACCTGAGGTTGATCTTTTGTCCAATTGTTTCAACACTGGAGCCAAGAAAATCCATGATATGATTTAAGAGATGAAGTCGTTTCAGCTAAATTAGAAACACCCTCCACTTTCATGTGGGCTTAACAGCCCAAAACTAGACTTTACCTACCTGGTGATGGTTAACAGCCAGTTCTGTGGGGCCAGGCAGGCACCCCTACATGTCAGATGCCTGACAGCTGTTTGTTTAAGCAGAACTCTCTCTCTTTCACACCCACATCCTTTCTCAGCATTTCTATAGATAGAACATCACATACATGTGCAAAGTGACATCCAACTTGAAGTAAATGTTTAAGTTGGTTTTAGCTTCATGTCTAGTGTGTGTTACTGTTAGAAACTAGGAATGGCATCTTATTAAGGGTGAGGGAGGATCCACTCTCAGAAGGGAATCCAAGGTGACTAAAGTCTCCAAAGGCTCGATTAGCTGTTTGTCATCAGTCACTTGACGTGGAAGTCTTACCAAGTTCCTGGCTTTGAAATTAGCACAAATCGGAATTCATGTTACATAAACTGATTCTCACTTGTTTCCTGAGTAAAATGATTTCACTTCTAACAAATGTGAATCAGAATCACAATGTCCTCTCTTTATTTAAACAGGCACCATAATATCTGGTACTGAGATTCTTTTAGAATAATGTCGAGTCACAGTAAAAAGATCGTATTAAAGCTGTTCAAAGGCTGGCCCATGACACCCGTGATATCCCAAGAAGGAAACTAGATAAAATCAAAGAAGCTCAGGTGACAGTAACCCAGTTGCCTTGGCTACCTTTCAGAAGTGAATGTTGACGAGGATTAGAGCACTGTCTTCTGACAGAGATGCTCTGATTTATCCTTGGGCAACTTCGAGTGTGCTCAGAGGCTCACCAGTGGCGATGGATGGAGCAGGCCCGGGAGAGGGACAAAGGTGGCCCGGCATGGGGTGTGTATGCAGCCCCGGCAGCAGGGACTGTGTGCCGGGGTGACTTGGTCTGGCAGACAGAGTGTGCACGCCCAGGGCTCAGGGTTAGAAAAGGGGTCAGCAGAGCTCCAGACAAGGTGGGGAGGACAGAGGGGCCAGGATGCCTGAGCGAAGACAGCAGAAAATCAATCTGGGGGTCCCTTTGATGTCCTCAAAGACCCTTTTTTTTTTTTTTCTGGGATCTCACAGCACTTTGCATAGATCCCTAACCTTGTGTCTTAGGTGCACTATTATCTCCTCCACTAGTGCAGAAAATTGAAGGCAAAGGTGGTATTTCATTCATTCACTCAGAATCTGCTATGCACCAGTTCTTTTCCTGGGTGCTGGGGACAAATCAACAAGACAGATAAAGACGTCCAGATGTCCCTTTCCTGGTGGAGTTCTGATCCAGTTTAGACCCAATGTTGAGCACACATACAAAGTGCCTTGCTGTTAAATGCTGAAAGGTTATTTAAACTAGCCTGTCAACCAAATACATTGCTATCAGCAGCACGGAAACTCACGTCTCCCTTGGGTGAAAGGAAAATGGAATTATGGCTAAGAATGTCTGCAGAAATTTCGTAACTACATCAACAAACGTGAAACAAGCCACAAGGAAAGGCCGAGAACAGTTGGGACAGGAGTTAGGATGGTTGACAGAACACCCAGAGTAGCAGGAACAGCAGTGATGACGTTGATGAGTCCACGTGGTGGCAGAGAGACTGGGCTCATCCAGGAACCGTTTCCAGTTGGCTGTGGGGAAAAGGCTCTTGTAACATTGAGGTACCTGCCCAGGGTCACCGGACAGTGGCCAGCCTGCTTGCTGTTGTGGACCCAGATGCATTGGCTGAGAGCTGGGAGGAGCATGAGGTGGAAAAGTCTCCAAGTCAAGCCTGTGTTCTCTTCTGCTTGGAGAGCAGACTGTCCCATCCTGGTGCTCTGTTAAGTCTGTTCCTCTTCTGAATCATCCTTCCTGCTGGGCAATGTTTCTGCTTGTCACACAATTCCATCATTCAATTTCTGCAGAAATGATGCATGCATTTAGAAATTTAAGCAATTGTGCAAAATTTAGAATCACCTGAATTACCTCCCAGAAAGCACCTTTATGAATGTTTAGTGAATAGTCTCACAGAAATGTCTCAGTGAATACTTTAATATAGATAAAATTAATTATCCCCAAATGAGATACAACATTCCTACTTGTAATTCTAAATTTTATTTTAAAACTTCGTAAATATGCCATACATACAGAAAAGGGAAAAATTTCAAAGCTGTAAATGCAACAGTATGAATACATCTATGTAAACTCCACTTAGGTCAAGAAATAGGTCAGTGCCCAGAATCCCACTCCTGCTCCTCTGTAGGGTGTAGGAGCACCCTTCCTTCCTTCTTCCCCGCAGAGGACCACTGTCCTGGCTTCTGTCACCATAATTTAGTTTCACCTTTTTAACTTTTTATAAAATGAATCACTGGGACGTCTCTGGAGGGCCAGTGGTTAAGATTCCTCCCTTAACAGGGGAGGGCTTGTGGGTTTGATCCCTGGTCTGAGATCTAAGATCCCACATGCCTCGGGGTGCAGGCCAAAAGAAAAGGAATTCGGTATTACTTTGTGTCTGACTTCTTTGGCTCAAAACGATGTTTGTGAGCCTCATCACCGTTGCTCTGTGTCTCCGTCGCTGGTTTTCATTGTTGTCTAGTGCGTGAATAGTCAGTGGACACGTGCACATTTCAGTTCAGGACTGCTGTGAGTAATGCTGCTCTAGGTGTTCCTGTGCACATTTAGCCCCTGTATACACGTCTGTTAGATATTCCCAGGAATAGAATTGTCGAGTCATGTAGAACGTGCACTCTGCTTTGGTCACAAAAGGCCAGTTTTCCGAGGCAGCGGCATTAGTTTACCTTTGCAGACAGTACACGAGGGTCCCAGGACCCCGGCCTGGTCTGCTCAATAGGGTCCAATGTTCTCCTGCATTTTAGCTTTCTTGCTGTTGTTCAGTCACTCAGTCATGTCCAGCTCTTTGTGGCCCCATGGACTGCAGCACGCCAGGTTCCTATGTCCTTCACCATCTCCCAGAGTTTGCTCAAACTCATGTTCATTGAGTCGGTGATGCCATCCAACCATCTAATTCTCTGTTGTCCCTTTTCCTCCTGCCCTCAGTCTTTCCCAGCACCAGGTCTTTTCCAATGAGCCAGCTCTTTGCATCAGGTGGAAAAGTATTGGAGTTTCAGCATCAGTCCTTCCAATGAATATTCAGGGTTTGTTTCCTTTAGGATTGATTGGATTGATCTCTTTGCTGTCTAAGGGGCTCTCAAGAGGTGGCAAAGTGATGTCTTTGCTATTTAGTGCTGTCTAGGTTTGTCATAGCTTTCCTACCAAGAAGCAAGTGTTAATTTCATGGCTACAGTCACTGTCCTCAGTGATTTTTGAGCTTAAGAAAATAAAATCTTCCCACTATCCCCCTTTCTATGTGCCATAAAGTGATGGAACCAGATGCCATGATCTTCATTTTTTGAATTGAGTTTTAAACCAGCTTTTTTACTCTTCTCTTTCACCTTCATCAAGAGGCTCTTTAGTTCCTCTATCGCTTTCTGCCATAAGGGTGGTGTCATCTGCATATCTGAGGTTATTGATATTTCTCCTGGAAATCTTGATTCCAGCTTGCACTTCATCCAGCCCAGCATTTTTCATGATGTACTCTGCATATAAGTGAAATATACACAGTGACAGTATACAGCCTTTGTCATACTCCTTTCCCAGTTTGGAACCAGACCACTGTTCCATGTCCAGTTTTAACGGTTGCTTCTTGATATGCATGCAAGTATCTCAGAAGGCAGGTAAAGTAAGCCTGGTAGTCCCATCTCTTGAAGAATTTTCCACAGTTTGTTGTGATCCACACAGTCAAAGGCTTTAGTGTAGTCAGTGAAGCAGAAGTAGATGTTTTCCTGGAATTCCCTTGCTTTCTCTATGATCCAACAAGTGTTGGTAATTTGATCTCTAGTTCCTCTGCCTTTTCTAAACCCAGCTTGTACATCTGGAATTTCTCAGTTCACATATTGCTGAAGTCTGCCTTGAAGGATTTTGAGCATTAACTTGCTAGCTTGTGAAATGAGTGCAGTTGTATGGTATTTGGACCATTCTTTGGCATTGCCCTTCTTTGGAATTGGAATGAACTTCACTGATGGCTCAGTGGGTAAAGAATCCACCTGCAATGAAGGAGACACAGGAGACACGGGTTGGGAATCCCAGGGTTGGGAAGATCCCCTGGAGAAGGAAAAGGTGACCTACTCCAGTATTCTTGCCTGGAAAATCCCATGGACAGAGGAAACTTACAGGTTACAGTCCTTGGGGTCACAAAGAGTCAGACAGGACTGATGGCTAAATAAGCACAGCACCGGTATTCCTGCCGAGAGAACCCCAGCAACAGTATGATAAGGCATTTTTGCTATTCTGGGAGAAAAGTTGTAGCTCACATGGTTTTAATTTGTGTTTTGCTGAAGACTAAGGAGGTGAGTGCCTGTCCATGCAGTCACTGCCTGTCCAGGGTGTCTGTTGGTGAAGTGCCTGTCTGGGTCTTCTGCCTGGTTTTCCTACTAGGTTGTCTTCCTGTTTCTCATTTAATGTGTCAGGTTATGTTGCAGAGACCTCCTTGCACCCTGTGGGAAACACCTTTCACTCTCTCAGGGCTGCCCGTGACAGCTTTTTATTGTGTCAGCCTTTACATCTCAGTAAGCACAAACATCCTATTTTTTTTAATTAATTAATTAATTAATTTTTCTGTGCTGCATCTTAGTTGTGGCATGTGGAATCTAGTCCCCTGACCAGGAATCAAACCTGGGCCCCCTGCACTGGGAGTATGGAGTCTTAGCCACTGGACCACTGGGGAAGTCCCCCAAAACATCCTATTTTAAACAATGAATATTGAGTGTCACTGTACTTGAATTTAACAGAAAAAAAACTGAAGTAAGATGGAGGGAATGCAGAATTTCAGATAAATATTTCCTCACCATAAAAAAAAGAAAAAACTAGTTTCTAAGCTAAAGCTGCTGAAATCAAGAAAAGGATTTATGATAAGCATTAATGAGCAGCAGTTAATTTTGTTTGTTTGTTTTGACTTCATCCTGTGACATGTGGGATCTTAGTTCCCCAACTACAGATCGAACTCACACCCATTGCAGTGGAAATTCGGAGTCTTTACCACTGGATCCTCCAGGGACGTCCCAGCAGTTATTTTAAAATGCGTTTTAACTTTGGATAGTATCTACTAACGCTTGATTTGAATAAGGAAATCACCTTCTCACATTTCCTTCCTTCTCTCTCCCAAACTCTCACCTGAGTTTGCCAGCTCTATGCCACTAAGTTTTACATTTTATTTTCAAACCAGTTTCCTCCATAGAACAGATTCATCCTCTTTGCCAGTCTTTTGACCATGGCTCCTCCCTCCCTTAATTTTCTGTTTTGATCCACCTCTTGGTTGGCTGCACTTCATTTCCAGTGATGTTTTTAAGCGCCCTCAGGTGCTGACTTCCTCTGATGCTGTAGAATGTCTGCCACCTGCCAACTGGGAGGACACAGTGGCTGAGCCGTCGCCCATGTGCCTCTTGGCGGACACGGTAGCAGAGCCTTCGTCCATGTGCCCCTTGCGACAGCTGCTCTTGAATGCAGAGGGCTGCCTGCTGGACTTCCCTGAGCCCGCGACCCCGTGGCTCCTTCCGTGCCAGCCCCGCCCTGCCTGCTTGTCTCTACCGAGTGTGGCTCTGTTTGAAGACTGTGTAGTAAACTGTCCCGGGGTGGGTGGAGGCCCTGAGCTCCCCTCACCTGCAGACAGCGCCCTTCCTATCCCTGGGAGTGTTTGGTTCCCTTGGGAACACAGGCCTCTGGGTGGGGCAGGGAGACTACCGGGAGAAAGACTGCATCTATTTATTCTCCCACAAACATTTACCAATGAGGGGCTTCCTCCAGTGTAACAGCCATCACAGTCCTGCTGTGTGTGCCCTGGAGGAGGTCTGGCAGGCTGGAGGGACCATGGCCAGATCCACTCCGTCACCTTTCCTACCCTGGTCACCCCCGCCAGCCCACCCTCTGCCTTTCTCTTCCCACCTGCACGGCCTGGGTCCTCGGGTGCATGTGGGACCAGGCTCTCCCTCAGCACTGTCAGTGCCCTTTGAAGGACGCCTCTCTCAGCATCACCTCCGCACCTGCGCTCTCCCCTCTGCCCCAACGCAGTGAGTAACTGCGAGTACAAGTGGGCTGTGGTTCCCATTCAGAAGCAGGGGAGCCACAGGCGGGCGTGTGCAGACGCTTAGATTCCTTGGGCACGTTTTCTGCCTTTTCAGCATGGCCGGGAGGAAATATCTGAGCCCTGAAATTGCCTTTGTCAGAGCAGAAGCCAGAGACCTGACGTGACAGGACAGACCCAGGAAATTCCAGCTGAACGAGGGGTCGTGAATGTTTCTGTGGAAAGGAAAGGAAGCATTTTTCTTCCTGAAACAAGGAAGCAAGCCAGTTATGACCAACCCGGGCGTGTGCTCACTCTGCCTTAGGAAGGCCGGGCGGCTCCCAGTGTGCTCCGCCTGTCTGCGGGGGGGTGGTTGGTTCTCCTTGGAGCCCTGGGCTCGTCCCCCACGACCCCCCTACGGCCCCCCACGGCCCCCCCACAGCCCCCCCATGCCCCACTGCGGCCTCTGAGGCTGTCTGGGCTTCTGCTGACTTGACTTGGACCCTGGGGGTGATTCCTTGGTGTCTGCTTCTCCGTCATCTTCTCTGTGAGACCTGGTCTGAGAGGAAGAGATCGCCATCTCTCAGATGCTGGGGTGTCATCTCTGAGGTTTCCCACCTCTGCTCTGCTCCTTACTAATTTGTCACTTTATGGCACACTCCCCATCTTCCAAGGCAGACACCCTGATTTTCAGGTGACTTCTACTCACTCTCTTTTCAACACTGTGCCCCTTCTTCAGGAATTCTTGAGAGAGGGACCCCGCCGTCTGGATGGGGTGCTCAGGTCCCGCCACCTGGCTTTCAGGCTGTAGCCGTGCCTGGCCCAGGACTTCTCCAAATTTGGTGGCAGGAACTCTGTGGTCTCAAGGTCGATCCTGCACCGGTGTCCAGTCTCGGCCCCGTGGTCTGCTTTCCCTTTTGTGATGTGGCTCTCTCTCCACCACTGTCCCAACACCCTAAGAGTCGAGTCCCGTCCGTTCTGAGCAGCCTTTCCCAGTGACGGTGAACTGAATTCTGCCAGGACCATCAGAATGCTTACTGAAGGTTTGTGGGTCACAGGAAGTGCTTTAAAAGCCACGCAGTTAACTCCACATCCCTCTTGAGCTGGGCCTCAGCCAGGATTTTCGAAGCTGGGCTCCCCATCCTCCCTCCTCTTCTCCTCTTTTCCAGGAACTCCCTCCCACCCCGTAGGCTTGTGCCTGAAGCCTCCATATCCTGTCTGCCAAGTCCTGACCCAGAAGTTTACCAAGTCATTTTCCTGGATAAAGTCAGTTTCCTCTCAGTGGAGAACTCTGGTGTCAGCTGTTTAGAAAAATCAGTTTTTTATTTCCTTACAAGAGCAACTGCTACACTGTCGTATAATCACTCGTTGGGGCTGTCTCCCTTTAAAAAGAGGCTGGACTCTCCTGGTTTGACCCAGGCACCCCCAGTACCTGGCAGGGGGCCTTGCAAGCACCCAACAAATCCCGCTGCAGAGAGAGACAGGATGGCTGACCAGAGGGAGGGGCACAGGCCCCTCAGGGACACGCCCTGGGACCCTACTGAGCAGGAGCCGCTGGGGATGAGGGACTTGGGGGATGTGCAGTGTTGCTTAGCAACAGTTCCTTACTTCCTGTCACTCGGAAGGTACAGACCAAAAGCTTCTTATGGCAAGACTGCATCTTTGATTGCTCTTAAAACTAGGTAAGTTCTTTCCTTTTGTCTCAGCTCAAAATATAAAATTTGTAAAGGACCCCCAGGGTGGAAAATGTTGAGGATATCAGATGGTCACACTTGAGAATCTGTCACCAGAGGGTTAGCCATGTTTGAGGGAGTGGGGAGGCTGTCCAGAGCCAGCCTTCTGATCCCTGAGCAGACCCGGCTGCTGTACCGGAGTGCTGCTGGACTGGACCCAACAGAAGTGCCTCCAGACATGCTCACTCAGTCCAGGAGAGAGCGTCCAGAGCCTTCCTCCGAACGTGAGCTCCTGGAGAATTTGCACTGAGAACTTTGTGAAGGAGTCAGGTGGTCCTGAGGAGTGACCAGACTCCCTGGTTTTGGAGTACACAGTGGACACTCAGCTCTGCCTTCTGTTTCCTTGGGCTCCCAAGGCAGCCTGAACCAGACCGTGGGGCCAGGCCAAAGGGGCTCCACTGGCTCATGGGTGCAGGGCATGCTGGCTGCCCCGTAGCTTGAGAGTGGGACCCTTCATATGGGCCCGGCACACAGGAGGGGCACAATCAGGAAACAAGCCTGGAGCCTTCCACTGCTCAGCTCTCAGCCAACAGCTGCAAAGGGCCTGTTCTGGGCTGACCCAGTAGAGGCAAAGGCAGAGGTGCCCCCGTGCGCTGCCTCCGCGGCCAGTCTGATCTGTACCCGGATTCTGCCACCAGGGAAATACAAGGATAGGTCCCATGACCCAGCACTTCTATCAGCGGATCAACATGGCACCTTGTTCTGTGTGCTTCAGTGTAGACACCATATTGAATATAAGTTATTGATTCACTGTCACTGAACTCTCGTGACTCAGGCCTGAAGGAGACTCAACGTACATGTGCAACCCTGCCCGCAGTGTGCTCCAGCCTTCCTGCCCCTAGAAGCTCAGACGAAGTCCCTCCTGGGGACATATCCAACAGTGTGAAATGTGGAGAACACATGAAAACTAAATAGGCCATGGAGAGGACATTGCTGACAGGGTGACGTGAAGCAGAAAGCAGAGCCTGGCTGGTTGGAGCTCAGTGGGAATGTATGGATGGGTGACACGTTTCTCTCTGCTGTGAGCCTGTGCACAACTATGCACATCAGTCAGTGAGTGATGATTTGGGGCTACAAACTAATTTAGAAATACAAAATCTGTAAATCACAGGATCGACTCTGTGTACGTATTACTGATGTATATACAGACATAAGCGGCATATTTATCACAACATGTGTGTAGGTGCATCTACATACATACACACCTGAGACACTGTATGCATACACTGGTCTGTCTTTAAACACTAAAGCTGACACTGTACTCCCCTCCACCACGTTGAGGAGACGTGGCTCTAAAGGTAACCTCTGTCAGTTGGCTGGAGCAAACTTCTGGTTACTTGGTTTAAAACTTTTCAGAGAGAAATTTCCAAATCTAAGCATCCCACACCATCTCAATGAGATGAACTCTGCTTGTATAAGTTACTGATTTGGCGAAGAAGCCAATTCTGACTCCTAGTTGAAAACTGTTTCTTCAACTTGCTTTTTGTTGCTTTTGTTATTATAATCATACATAATGGCTTGCTTAAAAGCACCCTACCTCTCTGCCTGACCAGGGCTTCCTTGGTGGCTCAGACAGTAAAGAATCTACCTGCAATGTGGAAGACCTGGGTTTGATCCCGGGGCTGGGAAGATCCCCCAGAGGAGGGCATGACAACCCACTCCAGTATTTTTTTTTTAATTTATTTATTTTAATTGGTGGCTAATTACTTTAAAATATTGTAGTGGTTTTGTCATACATTGACATGAATCAGCCATGGGTGTACATGTGTTCCCGTCCTGAACTCCCCTCCCACCTCCCTCCCCATCCCATCCCTCTGGGTCATCCCAGTGCACCAGCCCTGAGCACCCTGTCTTGTGCATCAAACCTGCACTGGCGATCTGTTTCACATATGATAATATACATGTTTCAATGCTATTCTCTCAAATCATCCCACCCTCACTTTCTCCCACAGAGTCCAAAAGACTGTTCTATACATCTGTGTCTCTTTTGCTGTCTCACATGTAGGGTCATCATTACCATCTTTCTAAATTCCATATATATGCATTAGTATACTGTATTGGTGTTTATCTTTCTGGCTTACTTCACTCTGTATAATAGGCTCCAGTTTCATCCACCTCATTAGAACTGATTCAAATGTATTCTTTTTAATGGCTGAGTAACATTCCATCATGTTTATGTACCACAGCTTTCTTATCCATTTGTCTGCCAATGGACCTCTAGGTTGCTTCCATGTCCTGGCTATTATAAACAGTGCTGCATTGAACATTGGGGTGCACGTGTCTCTTTCAATTCTGGTTTCCTGGGTGTGTATGCCCAGTAGTGGGATTGCTGGGTCATATGGCAGTTCTGTTTCCAGTTTTTTAAGGAATCTCCACACTGTTCTCCATAGTGGCTGTACTAGTTTGCATTCCCACCAACAGTGTAAGAAGGTTCCCTTCTCTCCACACCCCCTCCAGCATTTATTGTTTGTAGACTTTTGGTTAGCAGCCATTCTGACCAGCGTGAGGTGGTACCTCATTGTGGTTTTGATTTGCATTTCTCTGATAATGAGTGATGTTGAGCATCTTTTCATGTGTTTGTTAGCCATCTGTATGTCTTCTTTGGAGAAATGTCTGTTTAGTTCTTTGGCCCATTTTTTGATTGGGTCATCTATTTTTCTGGAATTGAGCTGCAGGAGTAGCTTGTATATTTTTGAGATTAATCCTTTGTCTGTTGCTTCGTTTGGTATTATTTTCTCCCATTTTGAAGGCTGTCTTTTCACCTTACTTATAGTTTTCTTCGTTGTGCAAAAGATTTTAAGTTTAATTAGGGCTCATTTGTTTGCTTTTGCTTTTATTTCCATTACTCTGGGAGGTGGGTCATAGAGGATCCTGATGTGATTTATGTCGGAGAGTGTTTTGCCTATGTTTTCCTCTAGGAGTTTTATAGTTTCTGGTCTTACATTTAGATCTTTAATTCATTTTGAGTTATTTTTGTGTATAGTGTTAGAAAGTGTTCTAGTTTCATTATTTTACAAGTGGTTGACCAGTTTTCCCAGAACCACTTGTTAAAGAGATTGTCTCTTCTCCATTGTATATTCTTGCCTCCTTTGTCAAAGATAAGGTGTCCATTGGTGTGTGGATTTATATCTGGACTTTCTATTTTGTTTCATTGATCTATATTTCTGTCTTTGTATCAATAACATACTGTCTTGATGACTGTAGCTTTGTAGGATAGCCTGAAGTCAGGCAGGTTTATTCCTCCAGTTCCATTCTTCTTTCTCAAGATTGCTTTGGTTATTCAAGGTTTTTTGTATTTACATACAAATTGTGAAATTATTGGTTCTAGTTCTGTGAAAAATACCGTTGGTTGCTCGATAGGGATTGCATTGAATCTATAGATTGCTTTGGGTAGTATACTCATTTTCACTATTTTGATTCTTCCAATCCATGAACATGGTATATTTCTCCATTTATTTGTGTCTTTTCTGACTTCTTTCATCAGTATTTTATAGTTTTCTATATATAGGTCTTTTGTTTCTTTAGGTAGATATATTCCTAAGTATTTATTCTTTTCATTGCAATGGTGAATGGAACTGTTGCCTTAATTTCTCTTTCTGTTTTCTCATTGTTAGTGTATAAGAATGCAAGGGATTTCTGTGTGTTGGTTTTATATCCTGCAACTTTACTATATTCATTGATTAGCTCTAGTAATTTTCTGGTGGAGTCTTTAGCGTTTTCCATGTAGAGGATCATGTCATCTGCAAACAGTGAAAGTTTTACTTCTTTTCCAATCTGGATTCCTTTTATTTCTTTTTCTGCTCTGATCGCTGTGGCCAAAACTTCCAAAACTATGTTGAATAGTAGTGGTGACAGTGAGCACCCTTGTCTTATTCCTGACTTTAGACAAAGATGCTGCACACAAAAAAGAAAACTACAGGCCAATATCACTGATGAACATAAATGCAAAAATCCCTAACAAAATTCTAGCAAACAGAATCCAACAACATATTAAAAAGATCATACATCATGACCAAGTGGGCTTTATCCCAAGGATGCAAGGATTCTTCAATATCTGCAAATCAATCAATATAATACACCACATTAACAGAGTGAAAGATAAAAATCATATGATTATCTCATTAGATGCAGAGAAAGCCTTTGACAAAATTCAACATCCATTTATGATAAAAACCCTCCAGAAAGCAGGAATAGGAGGAACATACCTCAACATAATAAAAGCTATATATGACAAACCCACAGCAAACATTATCATCAATGGTGAAAAATTGAAAGCATTTTCCCACTCCAGTATTCTTGCCAGGAGAATCCCCATGGACAGAGGAGCCTGGCAAGGTCGCAAAGAGTTATAGTACATGGTGTTGCAAAGAGTTGGACATAATTGAGTGACACACCACAGCACAGCACCTCTGCCTGACTGTTAAACTGGAGTGCCTTTGTTCAGAACCCTGTCCACCTGTAGATGGCAGGAAGGAAGAAATTAACACATTCCCTGTTTGAGGCTTGCCATTCTAGGAGATGTTTGCAAGACTAATGGCCTTTGTACTTTGCTTCCTCACCTCCCCCAATCTCTGACCTACAAAAGAAACTGGCATCCAGACCCCGATAAGATGGCTCTAGGCTTCCATCTTCTCCGTCAGCTGCTTTCTGAATAAATTCGTTTTCTTTGCCTCAACATCTTGTCTCTCAGATTCATTGGCCTGTCGTGCAGCAAGCAGACTGAGCTTGGACTTGATAACATTACCAGGGACCACACCCTACTCCAGACTTTGTGAAACAGTATCAGGTATCTGAGCTGGAGCCCAGGAATGCGAAGGTGCATTTTACACAGTTTTCAAAGCTCAGTTTGACAATGACCTTGAAGGTTCCCAAACAGTTGGAGACAACTGTCTGACCCCAGGGCAAGAGGCAAGCCACAGCACTTCCTCCTGCCATCAGCTGTGAGCACAGGGACCCAGTGTGAATTTGGCTCCAGGACAGAATAATGTTGTAGGTCAAGTCTAGGTAGACAGTGGCAGTTCTGTTTGAAGCTGGGTGACCTGGGGAAGGTTATCAGCATCTCTGCGTCTTATGTATAGAGTGAGGGCTCTAGTAATAGTGGTTCTCTCTCTCTGTAGAACTCAATGTATCAATACACAGGGAGCATGTAGAAACACCCAGTGACCACTCGTCATCATCATTACTAACTGTCCGCCTAGACTCAACCACACCCTTTCAGTCAGGCCCCACCCCCTACTCATGCTCACGTTTTAGCCACGTGACTCTCACCTCTTGCCCAAACCTTCCCTGTTCTAATCTGTATGCTTCCATTTTAAATGGTTACTTTTCTTCTTTTAAAAAAAAATTATTTTTATTTATTTGACTGCACCAGGTTTTAGTTAGGGCATGCAGGATCTGGTTTCCTGACCAGGGATTGAACCCCTGTCTGCTGCAATGGGAGCATGGAATCTTAGCCACTGGACCACCAGGGAAGTCCCAGGACTTTACACCTGTCTAAAATAAAATGAAAAAAAGTGATAACACCTAGCTTTGGTAAAAACGTGGAGAAAGTGGGATTTTCAAACCTTGCTGTTGGGAGCATACCCTGTACGTTGTCTCTGACACTGTCTGTCAGAGCTGAGCACCGTACCCCAGGGACCCAGCATCCCACCAGTAAAGGCACAGGTCTGCAAGGAAGGTACTCTACCCCCTTAGATTCTGTGACTGGGCCTGAGAATTAAACTGACATGGTCATATTAACAGGAGAAAAACCTACAGTTTTATTTAATTTTTTTATGTGTTCATGGAAGCCTTCATAAGAAAAGTAATAGGGATTTCCTTGATGGTTCAGAGGTTAAGAATTTGCCTGCCAGTGCAGCTGACCCAGGTTTGATCCCTGATCCGGGAAGATCCCCCATGCCTTGGAGCAACTAAGCCCTTGCGCCATAGCTGCTGAAACCTATGAGCCAAGACCCCATGCTCTGCAGCAAGAGAAGCCACCAAAATGAGAACCCAAAATGAGAACAATGAAGACCCAGCAAAGCCCAAAAATAATACACTTGAAAAAAAAGAAAAAATAAGGGCCATAAAAGCAGGTAGGACTGAGCCATCTTTTATCCCTCTATAGCCTCTTAAATGAAATTAAAAGACACTTACTCCTTGGAAGAAAAGCTATGACAAACCTAGACAGCATATCAAAAAGCAGAGACACAATGCATGGCAAAAACCACTACAATGTTGTAAAGTAATTAGCCTCCAATGAATAAAAATAAATGGAAAAAAAGAAATAAATAAAACTCTTAACATAAAACAACAAAAAAATAAAAAACAGAGACATTACTTTGCCAACAAAGGTCTGTCTAGTCAAAGCTATGGTTTTTCCAGTAGTCATGTAAGGATGTGAAAGTTGGACCATAAAGAAAGCTGAGTGTTGAAGAATTACTGTTTTTGAATTGTGGTGTTGGAGACTCTTGAGAATCGCTTGGACTGCAAGCAGATCAATCCAGTCAATTCTAAAGGAAATCAGTCCTGAATATTCATTGGAAAGACTGATGCTGAAACTGAAGTTCCATTATTTTGGCCACCTGATATGAAGAACTGACTCATTAGAAAAGATCCTGATGCTCAGAAAGATTGAAGGCGGGACAAGAAGGGGACGACAGAGAATGAGATGGTTGGATGGCCTCACTGACTCAATGGGTATGACTTTAAGCAAGCTCTGGAAGTTGGTGATGGACAGGAAAGCCTAGCATGTTGCAGTCTATGGGGTCACAAAGAGTCAGACATGACTGAGTGACTGAACTGAACTAAACTGATACTCTCTTAACAAAACAGTAAGTTTGTGGAGCAAAAAGACAGAAGAAAAGATTTAAGCTTCTAGGAGTGGTGGGTTATGAGACAGGGATCAGGAAATACCTGGGAATCCACTGGGGTGAAGGGTGATTTAGGAGGCTCATTTGTATAGCCTGTTTCAGTGTAGACTCCCGGTTGCTGGTGATAAGGATATTTCTTCCTGGTATAGGGAGGTTGTCCTTCTCATGGGAAATTTTGTGACTTGTTTTTATCTCAAAAGGGGTCAGAGAGACTTTCTCACACTTGCTATTTCTCAAGTGCCTTTAGTTCCAAAGAGTCATTATGTCAAAGTGGTGTTAGTGGGGCATCAGGTCTTCACCCTTCAGTACATTCACCAGAAGAAAAGTACACGATGGCACAGTAATACAAATTAGGAACAACCTGGGTGCCCCTTGACAGTGGAGTGGGGGACTTCCCTGGTAGCCCAGGGGTTAAGACTTTGCCTTCCAATGTGAAGTGGGGAGTGGGTGGGTGGGTTCAATCCCTGGCTGAGGAGTTAAAATCCAGCTTGCCTCCAGGCTACAAAATCAAAAGGCATAAAACAGAAGCAATGTTTTTTGTAACAAATTCAATAAAGACTTTAAAAGTGGTCCCCACCAGAAAAAAATCTTTCAAAGAGGGGGAGGAAGTCTAGGACTGTGATGATTTTGAAAGATGAAGCACTGAAACTCTGGGATTCAGAGGCCGACCAGGAGAGTCACAGCCAGGGCAGCTGAGTGACTTCAGGGACCCCAATGTGCTGAGTCGTGGCCTCGGGGAGGCTCGCACAGCTGTGGTCTGCTTCACTAGGGAGGCCTCATCATTCACTTTGCCATCAGAGGTTCACGAGCTCTTACTCTTCCACACTCTTTCCATCCACTTCAGCCCAGTGTTCCCCAGACCTACCTTTCCTGTGTCTCAGGATCTCTGAGATGCTTGCCAAAAACATGCCTCCAAAGGCTGTCTCCTGGAGACGCTGACTGGTTGGTCTAGGGGGTCCAGGATTCTAGGCTCATCTTTTGATCAGACCAGTTTTGGGAACAGTTCTGGTGCAAAGAACATTCTTTGGAAAAGAATAAACACATTACTGTGAATAGTGAGATGATGTTTTGAAAATACTCCAAAGTACTGTAATAACTTTACAGTTTCCTGTAGGGGAGTAGGAGAATTCTGACAACATGACCAGCAGTCAGGTTGCTGCATAAAGTACAGGCTGCCCAGTTAAAGCTGGGTTTCAGATAAGCAGTGAACAATATGTTAGTACGGTGTGACGGAGATGCTCTTAGACTGTCTGCTCTGTACTGTTACTTGGCAGATCTGACCGCCCTCCAGGGGAGGTTGAGGACCTCAAGGCAGTTTCCTGGGGTCGATGGCAGAGGGAACAGGTGGGTCAGTGGAGTCGGTGGCTCGTGAGATGACAGGAAATTGATGGACTGTTACGACGGTCACACTGTTGCAAGCACTTCATGTAATGTAGTGGATTGCCCCTTCCCCTGACCTTGGATGTCTGGTTTATCCCCCTTCACATATGGGAAACTGGCAGATGGCTGTAACTTGTCCCCAGTCTCGGCAGTGAGGACCCAGAAAAGCAGGGTTGCTCCCAGGCAGTGTGGTCCCTGCCCTTGGACCAGCTGCCCGCCTGGCCACAACCACTCACCACGGAGAGGCCAGCATTCTGGGAAAGAGGCTCTTCACCGTGGTGGTCCCTGCCCCCAGCCCTTTCTTGTATTGCACTAGCACTGACTGTGTGCCTGCTGTGTGCTGGCCCAGGACTTGTGGGGTGGGTGGCCCAGGGCCTGCTTTGTGGCACTTATAGTGGTGGGGAGAGGAGGCTGCTTCTAGAACCTCATCAGAGATTGGGGTGAGCCCTAAATTCCCCTCGCCCTGCATCTCTCTCAGACCTTTGGCAGCCTTTCCCAGAGCTGGCCGCCTTCCCCAGGGCTCCCACTGTATCGTGTCGATTTCTGTCTCACCATTTGTGCTCAGAGAAGTACTTGGTCCAGGAAGAAAGAATCACCGGCCAGCCCCACCACCACCCGTCCTCCTCCCAGGGCAATCTGAGGACTGAGGAGGGTCCCTGGAACCCACTGAAGACCTCACAGTGGGTGTCAGTTCAGGACAGAGACTGGAGGGGGAACTGGGTGTCTCTGGGCAGACCTTGTGCCCAGCAAGAGACTGCCTACCCTGGGTAGATTTCCCACCTTTTCTGGCAACCCAAACATCATTCTGGTGGTGGTCTTCCCAGCTCCATCCATAGGACACTGCAGTGTCAGACCATGGTGGGCAGCCAGCAATGGGCCTCTCTGCTTTTATAGGAACCGGACTTCTTTACCCTCCCCCCGGCCCCCACCCGGCAGCAAATGGAGGGTGCCGTGCTTATTATCTACACAACACTTAAAACATTACTCTTACCAGGATCATGATGGAGGAAACACAAATCATAGCTGTGAGATGATTTTTCATGTGTCAGCTCAATAGGCACCTCAGAGGATGCTGACCTGCTGTTGGTGGAGGTGTGGGAGACAGGGTTTCTCGTATGCCTTTGGGAGAGTAATGTGGGACACATTTCTGGAGGGCATTTTGGTAGGATTTATGAAAATTAGACTATGCACATCCAGGCTGTGGAGAGAAGGGAACCCTCCTGTGCTCTTGGTGGGAATGTAAATTGGTGCAGTTACTATGGAGAACTGTGGAGTCCCTTGGACAGCAAGATCAAAACAGTCCATCCTAGAGGAAATCAGTCCTGAATATTCATTGAAAGGACTGATGCTGAAGCTGAAACTCCAAAACTTTGGCCACCTGATGTGAAGAACTGACTCATTTGAAAAGACTCTGATACTGGGAATAATTGAAGGCAGGAGGAGAAGGGGACGACAGAGGATGAGATGGTTGGATGGCATCACCGACTCAACAGACATGAGTTTGAGTAAGCTCTGTGAGTTGGTGATGGACAGGGAGGCCTGGTGTGCAGCAGTCCATGGGTTGCAGGGTCGGACACGATTGAGTGACTGAAGTGAGTGAGTGACTGTGGAGAACAGGATGGAACTTCCTTAAAAAGCTAAAAACAGAGCTACCATATAAGCCAACAATCCCACTCCTGGGCATGTGTCTGGAGAAAACTATGGTTTGAAAGGACCTATGCACCCCAGGGTTCACTGCAGCCAGGACATGGAAGCAACCTAAACAGCCATCACAAAGGAATGAATAAAGAAGGTGTGGTATATATATATATTGTGTACAAGCACTCACATACACAATGGAATATGACTGAGTCATGAAAAGGACCCAAGTGCGTGTGACAAGTCCAGAGAGCTGAGTCCCGGAAGGGAGGTGAGGAGGCTGCACCCTGTAAGCTTGTCCATGTGAGGGTGTGCTGTCAGGAGCCAGGGACAGGCTGATGAGCTGAGCACGGTAGCGGGGGGGGGGGGGGGGGTGATGCCAACACGTCAGGTTGTTATAGCAGCCGTGGATCCGCCTCACCTTTGACTTGTTGTTAGAGGACAGAGGACATTTCTTTCTGTTTAAACTGGGATTTCCTGTTTCTCGCAGCCTCGAGCATCCTAACCTGACACAGCTAATTACTACCAGGCAGTGGTTCTCAGTTACAGCAGCTGAAAGTTACACCCACTTGGTAGCTGTGAAGAAAACAGAAGAAAACAAAATACCACAATTTCTGAGTCCCACATCCAGAGTTCCTGATTTCATTGGTCTGGAGGGAATTTGAGAGCAGGGAAGGGGTGAAGAGACTGTGCTAACGTCAGGAAACTGATATGAATGGGGATCCAGAGCCTCCTCACAGCCTTTCAAGCCAAAAGCTGAGCAAAGATGGGGAAAACAGAAGGTGGGCTGTGCCTCTTGTCCTGGGCTACTGTCAGGGCTGAGCAAAGCCCATTTATGTCCCTGTGGGGGCAGTCCACAGGATGCTGCCACAGAGCGGCCTGGCACAGCTGTGGGCCCAGGATCTGGATGAGATGATCGCACTTCCTCGTCAGAGGATCCGGTATGTGTGCTCCACGTGTGCATGTGTGCGTGTGCTGTGCGTGTGTGCATGGGGCGATGGGGAGATGGCGTTTGCACTTTCCTGGGAACTGGAGAAGCACAGACTTTCAGGAAGAAGAACCAGAGGGGACTGAAGGCCTGACCGTGGTGTGAGCTTCACCCAGCCTGACCCCGTGTGGCCGGTGTGGTTGTGTGTACACGGTAGGAGCATGGGCCTCTCTCCTCTTGGGAGAGGAGTGGGCGTGGCTCCTAGACCTGAGACCCCCTGAAGGCTGAAATGGGCATGTGATGCCTGCAGACACAGGGGGAGGGCGACACACAAAGGAACCCCAGGGACGGGAAAAACCAGCATCCCAGAAACACGGCTCTGGGCGGGGAACCCGTGCCTGTGTGACATGAGGGGGACTGTCACCGTCAGGCGGAGGATGGTCGTTACCATCCTCGGGATGTTGACCTGCAGGTCAGGGGCTGGTCCCCGTCGGGAGAGCCCGGATCATCTCGTTTCCTCAGCTGACTCTCCTCTAAGAATGGTGGCAAGGACAGACTAGCCTCTCGTCTATTTTCCTAGTTCAGTAAGAAGCAAACAGCTTTCTCTTTAAATATCCCTGTAAGTGTGGCCCAGGGAATGGCCTTGGGGAGGACCAAGCCTGATGGGGGACCAGGAAGGAGGAGATTAAGTCATTCAGTTGTTGGAAATGTCCTAAGTGGGAGTCTGGAAGGTGCTGGACAGGGTGCTGCCATGGAGTGATGTAGTCCCCACCCTCCATGGAAAGAGGACTTACATGGGGAGAGTGCAGGAGTGGTTAGCGGTCAAGCTGTGTGACCCTCAGAAAAAGCCCTAGGCTGGGGGAGCTGGGCGGGAGGGTGCCTTGCTGAGGAGGCAGGACGGGGGGTGGGTGACAGGTGCAGGGCCTGGGCCGGGGGAGGGGTGGAGAGAAGACAGTGGGCAGACAGCCTGCAGGGCCACAGGCAGCGCTGTGGGTGGGGGTGGCCCAGAACCAGGGCCACAGGGAGGGTCAGACTGTGACTCACCAGCTGGCGGCCAAAGGCAGCCCCTCCCTCGGCTGTGTCATGACTGGGAGTGGCCCAGCCTGACCTGGCAGAGTCAACATTGCTCCTGGAACATGGACCTGCTCACCTCTGTGTCCTTGAGCCCCCCCAGTCAGTGACCATTCTCCAAAAATGCTGGCAGATTAAGCAATAAACGCATGGCTTCTGGAGCAGAACTCGGGGCTGGGATTCCCCTGAGGTGACCAGGCCACCCCCAGGGCCCTCTGGCTCCTGTCCACTTCTTGACCCCTGGAGGACCTGCCGGTGGCCACATTGGCCGGTTCCCTCTGAGAGGAGACCACCTCATGTTCTTCTCTGTAACTCGTAGGGAACAAGTACAAGGCCCACGGGGATTAAATTCAGTAACCCTCTTACATCCCCCAAGTTTATAGAGACAAAACTATATATACCTTTATATTATTTTATTTTTGGGGAATAAATAGCTATACATATGAACAAAACTGTAAAGTTAAAATTCTGTGAAGAAAGAGAAAAGCGAGTTTTCCTTTGTCTTTGGCCTTTCTTTCTGTCTAATTACCTCAGTCAACCACTGCCAGCCTTCTTGGGAATCCTGTGAGAAACAGTCTATGTTTACGGGCTTCTGTGAGCATATGTTTTCACACAGGTGGCACTGCGCTGAGCTCACGGCTATTGTCACCTGCCAGACGTCCAGCAACCTTTCCTGTACCAGGGTACCAGCCCTGCCGCTTTCCTGTTAACATCTGAGTATTATTCCACATGCAGAGGGCATGTGATTTATTCCACCAGGTAACCACTGATATGATATGCTCAGCAGTAAAGAATCTGCAGTGCAGGAGACACAGTAGATGTGGGTTTGATCTCTGGGTCAGGAAGATCCCCTGGAGGAGGAAATTGCAACCCCCTCCAGCATTATTGCCTGGGAAACCCCATAGACAGAGGAGCCTGGCGGGCTACAGTCCATGGGATCACAGAGTTGGACACGACTGAGCGACAGAGGACGGACGATCGCCAGAATCAATGATAAGCCTGTAAGGGCACATGATGTTACAATGAATAGGTTTTTAAAGCAGAGTGTTGTACTTGCAGCAGTAAAACTCTAGGATAATCACTGATGAGAACTCCTGGGTCTTAGGATGTGTGTATTTCAAACTTTGGCAATTATTGCTGAATTGCCTTAGTAGAGGTCACACCAACTTACATTCAGCATGTCTCCCACATCCTTAGAAACCAGGCATGATTTTTAATCTCACCAAGCCCTCATTCTGTGAATAGTGCTCTGCTCAGGCTGTGAGTAGGGGCAGCTGAAAGCCCATGGGCAGCTGTGACGGGCTGGCCAGTGGCAAGAGGACAGCCCCCAAGATGGAGATCAGCCACCAACATGATGGGTCCTGGAGGCTTGTTAAGCTGGGGCCTGAGTGCTGGATTCTGGGGTGTTTGGAATGGCAGTCTGCTCGTGGGAAGGGTCACATCAGGGTCACAAAACAGGGGAAGGGTTTCCGGGGTCAGGAAGGGCCAGTGTTGGAGGGGGGACGGAGAGGAGGGGAGGAGCATGGGGACGCTGGAGAGCAGGTCAAGTTTTGGAGGAAAAGCCTAAACTATGAGGGACGATTTTGCATTTTAAAATTTCTGAAAAAATATCACAGAAGAGTAATTTAGAGGGGTTCATGGTTAATTTTGAGAGTTTTGGCACTTCCTTATCTCCCAGCCTCTGGCCTTCACATCTCAGTACTTTGTGTAGACAGTTTCGCCAACTGGGCTCAGTCCCGTGGTAACTGGGTGTCTCGGGGTCTGTGCGGTGTTAGGGGGGCAGCCTTTGGGAAGGGTTTGGGGGCCTGGACTTTTGCTAGAGCAAGTGCAGGCCCTGCCCCTCTGACCCCGGATGATCGCGGGGAGGAGGATGACAGCTCTGCTTCATTGCTAATCCTGAGCCTGTTAGTGTGAACAGGAAAGGGCTTGTTTGTGAAATCCACCCTGTAAGTCACATTGCTCGTAGGCACCCAGTGTTTAACAGTAGACAGCCTTTAACCATGGCCTCTGCTCCTCCAGGGACGCGCAGCCTGGCTGCAGCTCAGCCCCAACCCTGATGAGGCTCAGCGCATGCAATGAAGTCACCTGTTCCCAGTGGTGTGGACTCTAGAATGCTGATTTTACTGGGGTCTCAATCCAGAATTATCATTGTTTACCTTGTTGTGCATGTGGCCCCGGCAGGGATTCCTTCAGGTCGATGAGTCCAGCTAACTTCTGAGCTCTTCTTACCTTTTGGCCCCAGAAGCTGTTTAGGGTCTTCTGGTCACTCCTTTCCCTCATTCCTGGAATCTGTCCCTTTTCCAAGGAGCTCTGGTTCCATTTCTTGGAGAACGGTGCCTGTGTCACTAATATTGCTTTTCAGATTCCTTTACGTGTTGACTAAAAAACATAGTCACAGCCTGGAAGTAGAGAGCTATTTTATTCGGTGGGAATGTTTAGGACTCTGAGCCAGGAGACAGTATCTCAGTAACTCTGAGAAAACTCCTCCAAGGAGGTGGGAGGGGGAGTCAGGTTATATACAAGTTTGCAACAAAGGGAGCAGGTAGTCTGAACATCAAAGTTGTTGTTCAGTGGCTCAGTCCTGTCTGACTCTTTGTGACCCCATGGACTGAAGCACACCAGGTTTCCCTGCCCTTCACCAACTTCCAGAGCTTGCTCAAACTCAAGTCCATTGAGTCGGTGATGCCATCCAACCATCTCATCCTCTGTCATCCCCTTCTCCTCCTGTCTTCAATCTTTCCCAGCATCAGGGAAAGATTTTCCAATGAACTTTCCAGTGAATTAGTTCTTCAAGTCAGGTGGCCAAAGTATGGGAACTTTAGCATCATTCCTTCTAATGAATATTCAGGATTGATTTCCTTTAGGATTGAGTAGTTTGATTTCCTTGCAGTCCAAGGGACTTTCAAGGAATCTTCTCCAACACCATAGTTCAAAAGTATGAATTCTTCGGCACTCAGCTTCCTTTATGGTCCAACTCTCACCTCCATATAGGACTACTGGAAAAACCATAGCTTTGACTGGATGGACCTTTGTTGACAAAGTAATGTCTCTGCTTTTTAACATGCTGTCTAGGTTGGTCATAGCTTTTCTCCCAAGGAGCAAGCGTCTTTTAATTTCATGGCTGCACTCACCATTGGCAGTGATTTTGGAGCCCAAGAAAATAAAATATGTTACTGTTTCCATTGTTTCCCCATCTGTTTGCCATGAAGTGATGGGACTGTATGTTATGATCTTAGTTTTCTGAATGTTGAGTTTTAGGCCAGCTTTTTCACTCTCCTCTTTCACTTTCATCAAGAGGTGCTTTAGTTCTTCTTCTCTTTCTGCCATAAGGGTGGTGTCATCTGTATATCTGAGGTTATTGATATTTCTCCCTGAAATCTTGATTTCAGCTTGTGTTTCATCCAGCCCGGCATTTCCCATGATGTACTCTGCATATAAGTTAAACAGGCAGGGTGATAATATATAGCCTTGACATACTCCTTTCCCAATTTGGAACCAGTCTGTTGTTTCATGTCTGGTTCTAGCTATTGCTTCTTGACCTGCACACAGATTTCTCAAGAGGCAGGTAAGGTGGTCTGGTATTCCCATCTCTTTCAGAATTTTCCACAGTTTGTTGTGATCCACACAGTCAAAGGCTTTAGTGTAGTCAATGAAGCAGAAGTTTTTCTGGAATTCTCTGGCTTTTTCTATGATCCAATGGATGTTGGCAGTTTGATCTCTGGTTCTTCTGCCTTTTCTAAATCCAGCTTGAACATCTGGAAGTTCTCGGTTCACAAACTGTTGAAGCCTAGCTTGAGAATTTTGAGCATGACTTTGCTAGTGTGTGAAATGAGTACAATTGTGCAGTAGTTCTTTGGCATTACCTTTCTTTGGGACTGGAATGAAAACTGACCTTTTCCAGTCAAGTGGCCACTGCTGAGTTTTCCAAATTTGCTGGCATATACAGTGCAGCACTTTCACAGCATCGTCATTTTGGATTTGAAATAGCTCAGCTGGAATTCCATCACCTCCACTAGCTTTGTTCGTAGTGATGCTTCCTAAGGCCCACTTGACTTCACACTCCAGAAGGCATCAAATTAAGGAATTTAGCATTCTATGTATGGCAAGATGCAAGTCTCTGGGCTCACTGAATTCATTCTTTTCATGTGCACCTCAGTTATCTGGGGCTAATCCTGTATCCTTGTTCACCTTGCTACTTGCATTCCCCCCAGTTCTTCAGCAATCACCATGGGGGTGGCAGCATCTGTATGATGACAGTTTCGGGAGCCCTCACTCACATTTGGAAGCCAGAAATCACTGATGGCTGTGATGTTTCTTGTTTATTAATATGGCCATTAATAACAGCCAATAACATTAATGTCTATTAATAACAGCCATAGAACTTGAACTAAAGCTGTTCATCTTGCAGTGCTAGCGCTGGGGTCAGCAGGCATGGGGGAGGGGCAGTCAGCAGAAAATCACATGTGGCGCGCGTTTTAACTAGCTGCAGTGTGCTTCAGTACCCACTTCTCCATACAGGAACAGAATCCAGCCACTCTGGACTGCACACCATCGCCTCTTCCCTCTCCTGCACTGGGCTGGATAAGCTCTAATATTCCTCCCTTCTGAAAGCCTTCTCCCCTCCCCCATCTCTGCTGTGTTTGTAAAAGAACGTTCTTGGACTTACAGGGAAATTTGATCCATATGGGCTGGACGGTCTACACTTCTCTCACAAAACTTTTCTTTTGTAAGAGTTCTTCTACAGCCAAGTATCTCTGAACAACAGAAAAATATTTTTCCAGGAAAAAGCGATAGCCAAACTCCCAAAATTAGTATCGACACCCTCTCTCCCTTACCTGTCATTTCATTCATTGTAACCAGAATTTATAAAATTTCCTGGTCTGTGGCAGGTACATACTGGGGTGCAGAGATAAAGGCCATCTGGTCCCCAGCCTCCAGTAGTTAATCTAACGAGGAATGTGCTTATGATAGAAGTCTTCTGGACCCGAGGAGTTTCTGGCACAGGTGACAGAACCTCAGAGTCAGTTGAGGCTGGTGACAGCTCAGGGTCCTACAGTGAGTGGGAAACTGAGCCCCTCCGAGGCCCGGCCCCCTCCTGTCGGTCTGCTGCTCCTCATCAGGAGGAGCACGTGGTGACCACACCCTGGGACACCCCCTGCTTGGGGGACTTTGCAAGCCCCACCTGGCTCTCCTCCTTTCACACACCTTCCTTCTTCCTACACACGCAGCGACAGGCTCTGAACAGTGCCTTCGTGACAGTTCCTCCCCAGCCCAGCCTTGGCGTCCATTTCTGCCTAACTGTACTGCCTGGGTGGAGCGGGTTCCTCCCCAGGACAGGCCGCGTCTGGTTCTGCAGGTTTCACCATGTTCTGAGCAGTTGGCCCTGTCCTGCCGCGAGGCAAGTTCTTTACAAACAATCGGCTGAGGCCTGGGGTCTGTCCCAGCAGAACTGCAGTGTTTACAGCAGCTCTGCCCACAGCTCAGTGAATGTGCTGGAAGAAAAACAGACCTACTTACCAGCCACAGTCAATGACTGGGAGAAACCTCCCTTATATAACACCTAACGATGGTGGTTTCTGCCTAAACCTGCGGACCTGGGGAGTGCCACTCTGGGGCATGTCCTGTGATCTACTGAGGGCAGAGAGCTCAGCTGAGGAGATCCTTCCAGGGCCAGTTTCCAGGTCTGCTCAGAGCTGGGCCAAAGCAGGAGGGCTCTGTTGACCTCACACTTGGCAAGGGCCTCAGGCAGCGGCCAGCTGGGGTCTGGAGCAGGCCTTGTGCAGCACTCTGCAAGTGCT
This sequence comes from Cervus elaphus, assembly GCF_910594005.1. Taxonomy (NCBI): domain Eukaryota; kingdom Metazoa; phylum Chordata; class Mammalia; order Artiodactyla; family Cervidae; genus Cervus; species Cervus elaphus. The sequence continues at coordinate 60,477,585 of NC_057825.1, forward strand.
TTGCTGCCAGCCCCAGAGGTGGGATCCAGAGCTTCTTCAGCAATCTTGATCTCAGGTCCAGGCTCCGGCTCCTCCTGTCCCTTCCCCTGCCACGGAGGGGCGGCGGGGGAGGATGGAGGTGGGGACCACAGCAGCCAGCTGGAAAGCCTGTACATTGAAACTGAGCCTTTGTGAGGGCCCTGGGGAATGCAGCCTTGCTTCTGAAACTGAGTCCCCCTAAAACCGAGCTTCCTCACTACATCTATGATTAACCTCTCTGTCCATAACTTTATTCCCTTTCTTGTTCCCTCTGACCTCCATCCTGTGCTCACTGAACACTAATCAACCAGGTCAGGTGACTAAGATTGCTATTATTGATAAGATTGTACATAACAGTCATACTAATGAAAACCGCTACCAGTGTTAAGGTCACACACGCAGGTCATTTCTCCAGTGCAAGGTGGGCTCACAGACCCCTGAGCCATGAACTGCCAGAGATATCCTGACTCCTGAAGCCATGGTGAAGAAATGTCACAGGATTATGACTAATCCCAGCCCCTTTGTTCCTCTCCCTTAAAACACTCCCAACTCAAAGCCAAGCTGGAGGGGATCTGAGGCTCGTCTCCCTTCCCGTGCTCCATGCCAGCAAGTAAATCCTCACTGCAGACTCCTGGCAGCCCAGGAGCCCTTGCCTACTCAGAAACCCATCGCAGCCTCAAGCAGCCTGGAGAATTCCTGATCAGTGTTCAGTTTCTGCCTCTCACCACCCAGGGACAGTGGCCACAGAAAGAAGCCAGCACAATGGCAGAGTGTGGTTGCCTCTCCACGAGCATTCAGAGCAGCAAACTTATAGGCATGGGGAGAGAGTCTGGGTGCCTAGGGCTGGGGTTCCAGTGAAGGGGTGTGCAATGTCTTCCTGGGCAATAAAAATGTCCTAAAATTGATGATGGGGGGTGTGGATGCATAGCTTTGGGCAGTGAACTGCACACTCTAGAAGGGTGAATGTTATGACTTGTGAAATACATCTCAACAGAAAAACAAACATCACAGCAGAACTAACAGATATACAATAGAAGCGCAGAGCCTCATGCCACTCTTCTCATGGGAAACCCCTGAGTTTGGGGCTCGTTTTTGGCTCAGGCTGGAAGCTACTGGCCACGTGGGAGAAAAACCTATAACTGTGGAGGGGGTCCCCCGTCTATGCTGACTCTGCCTCTTCCTCTTCCCTAAGTCACAACTTGGTTTCCTCAGGAGCTGCAGAGGGGCTGCCTGAATTAACTCACCCTCAAAGCTGTAGCACAGGGGTTCCGTCTGTGGTTCAGGAGACTTGTTGGCTTGGGGCCTCGTTGCGCCACACCCTGCTCTAGGCCTGGGGATGCACCCACTGTCGTCAAAGAGGACAGAAACACAGTGAACAATGAAAAAGTGAATCATGTGATGTATTAGAAAGTGTCAGTGCAAGCAAAGAAAAAAGCAGAGCAGGGTAGGCGGTTGGGAGCACAGAGTCGGCGTGGAAGTTTCTATACTACTGGGTGAGCAGGGAAGACCCCACTGAGAAGGTGTCATCTGAGCAAAGACCACTAGGAGGCAGGAGAGAGCCCTGCAGGGACCGGGGAAGGAGTGGTCCTCCCCAGACGCGCGGTGGGGCCACAGCTCGCGGAGGCGCCAGGGTATGAAGCGTGTTTTCTTACCGTGTCAGCTAATCCCCAGGGGCAGCAAATAGGCAAATCACCCAATCCACAGCTCACCCCAGCCCCTTCTCCAGAGGCTCTCACAGTCCAGGTCGCTGCTCCCCTGGCCTGCTCACCCCGGGGCCAGGAACCAGAAAGCCAGGGGCAGTTTAGTTATTCAACCCCAGGTGCCTACACTGTGGAAACCACTGTAAAGATTCTTGGCAGCATTTCCCCACGGAATGAACCTCCGGACTGGCCCTTGGGCTCCCCCTTGTGGCCAAGTGTGCGTGCTTCCCGTCTCTAGGGATGTCTCTCCCTTCGTGACAGCCATTCCCGTGTCTCCGAGTCTTACCACGCCTGATTAAAACGAATTCTGGATCCCCCCAAAAGACTGGGTCTTTGGCCGGTCTCCTGAGAGTGATGCCCGCTCCCCGCCCCCGGGTGGTCCAGAGCAGAGGAGGATGTGCTGGCCACGCTGGTTGCTCAGCTGAGAAGGGATCCAGGGCTGCGTGATCCTGCTGAGTTCAGTGGTACTGGGACCAGGGCTGGGATGTAGCAGTGGTGAGAAATACAGTCAAGATACGTGGTGGTTGCAGAGCCTGCCCAATCAGATGTAAGATGTGGAAGGAAAAGAAGTCCAGGCAACTCCAAGTTTTGCCCCGAGCAAACGAAGGGCGGAGCTGGCCTTGTCTGAGATGAAGCCGGTTTCTGGAGGAGAGCTTGGGTAGGCGTTCAGCTCTGGGATGCTGCCTTGGGGGTGTCTGTCAGCTTTCCAAGCAGAGAGGTCAGATAAGCTACTAGATACACGAGTGTGGAGCTGGGAGGAAAATCTGAGCTGGACGCACTTGGGAGTGGCCAGCAGGTGGGTGGTATTTCAGGCCACGAGACCCGAGGAGACCGTCAGGGGTGGGCGCGGGAAGACCCGGAGGCCACTGGAGGGAGGTGCATCAAGAAGCCAGGTGTGACCACCCGTGTCACATGTTTCTGAGAGGTGAGCTGACCACGAAATTTGGAAACAGGCAGGCTGTTGTTTCTGGCAGGTTGCTGGAAGAGAGGACTGGTAGGAAATGAGAGGACCGGGTGTGGGAGGACTCACCCTCATATGCAATGAAAACCCAGAGCCGTGTGGCCTCTGAGAGACACGTGGCCTGGGGAGACAGCAAACCTCTCTGGGACCGGGTGATACCTGCGGAGTCTGAACCTCAGAGGTTGAAGTGGGGGATCAGGGAGGAGGAGTGATGGTCTGGAGTGAGGAGCCAACCAGAAAAACCCAACCAGAAAAACCCACTTGATGTTACAGCCGCTGGGGACGCGGGGAGTCGGTGGGGCTGTGACTCAGCTGCTGGCTCCGGGAACAGGCAGAGGAGTGGTTGTGCCCCCAGGCTCACTTCTTCCAGAGGAAAATGAATGGCTATAGCGGGTTGAGGCCACAGAGGGAATATCTGACAGTTTCATCGAGGACATTCCTTCCTGATGTGTGATTGTTCTGGATAGAAAGTGGGATAATCGATTAGTTACACTCAGTCAATTCCAGGAACACAGAAGCAGATAAAGAAACCAAGGACAGCCTCCGTCCTTGGGGTGCCTGGCCCATTGCTGGTGAGCATGAGGCCCAGGAGCAGAGATAGAGAATTTCCCCCAGCCTGTGTGGCCTCGCTCTGCTGGTGGCCCTTCTGCAGGCACAGCTCTTCCTAGGTATTTGAAACCAAAAGACAGCAAAGCACTTTGTGGAGAACAGGGAGGATCGTCCCATCCCATGTGCAGTCCTTGCCGGGAGGAGCTCTGGCAGCCTGAGAGCCGCCCCCCTTCCCTCCCACATCAGTGTGGTCCTTCCTTCCACCCCGCTCCCGTCCCCTTCTCCTGCTCTTGGCTCCTGTGTTTCCCTTCCTCCTTGACCCTCAGTCGAGCATGCTTACCACCAAGAAACATGGACTTTCTGAATGAGTGTTTGGGTCATAATTCAAAACCCCAAATTGTTATTTTCCTTCAAAAAGTTCACAGCGGTTTTCAGGCTGATATCAGGACTGTCTCCAAGAGGCAGAAAGGAATGCAGAGAAAGCCCCCATCCAATCTGAGATTTCAGTAAGGAATTATGATTGGATTGAGGAACAATGGGGAAGGGATGACTGTAGGTGGAAGGAGGAGATCCAACATTTCATGAGCATCTCATGAGCTTCTGAGACCAAGTCCTGTGTGGACACACGGAAACAGCACGCTTACTCAAACTGCTTAGATTCCTTGAACCTCCTCATGAAGGAAGGACTGGGAAGGTGATTATGGTCACTTCACGAATGAAGAATTGTAATCCAAACTCAGGGGTCTTACCCTCAGACTCTGTGTGTGTCAGTGGCAGAGACAGGATGGCCCAGGAGACCCCTGCCCTCCAGATCTTTCCTCTCAGTCTAAATACCGCTCTCCCTCCCACCCCCAGATAAAGACGGCCTCCCCTCTCCTTCCTTCTGAAGGAGCAGCATGAAGATTCATTTAGCAACAAACGGCTTTATGACCCTTGCATGAAGATGCTGCTGAAAGAAAAGATAAAGCAGAGTCAGAGAACTGCCCTGGTGGTTCAGTGGTTAAGAAGCCGCCTTCCAATGCAGGGGACTCAGATTCGATTCCTGGTCTGGGAACTAAGATTCCACATGCCATGGGGCAACTGTGCCCACGAGGTGCAACTACTGAAGTCTGAGCGCTCAAGAGCCAACGGTCTGCAACAAGAGTAGCATGCACACTGCCACAAGAGAAAGCCCGTGTGCTGCAGCAAAGACCTAGTTCAACCAAAATAATAATTTAAAAAGAAAAAGAGTGAGAAGTATTATTTAGTGTGTCCTTAGTAGGCACTTCGCTGCATACAGGTGACCCTACAGCTCCTGCTAGTGCCTCTGGAAGCCTCTGAATTGAGTGACAATAAGAAAGTCATGGAACTCATTATTATTATAGAGTTCATAACACAAAATATTAACTGGTGAAGTTCTACAAATTAACTGGTGAAGGTCTATAGACTTCCTCATATCTTTTTCATTGATACATAATGGACATGTGCCATTGTGTTAGTTTCAGGTGTCTAGCATAATGACTCACTATTTGTACATATTGCAAAATGGTCATCACAGAGCCCTGCCTGCATGGGGTCTGTTTTCTCTCCGTCACGCAGATCAGATAAATTCTTCTGAAAGGTCAACCTTGAAAGGTTACTATAAATTCTTCTGAAAGTCAGCTTCTGTGTCTCTATCCTCTCATCTCCCCTCTGCTACTGAGTTCAGCCAGTGAATTTTAGAATTTCACCTATTACGTTTTTTTTTTTTTTCAAGTCTGTAATTGCCATTTGGTTCTTTTCAAAAATTTTACTTATTTGGCTGTGCCAGGTCCTGGCTGCAACAAGTGGGGTCTTCGATCTTCGTTGTGGCATGTGGGATCTAGTTCCCTGACCAGGGATTGAATCCAGGCCCCCTGCATTGGGAGCATAGAGTCTTAGCCACTGGACCTCCAAGGAAGTTCCCTCCATTTGGCTCTTTTAAAAAGATGTACTTCTATTTCTTTGCTGAGATTTTCTTTTTTTTTTTTTTCCATCTAGAGTGTGTGCTCAGTCATGTCCAACTCTGCAACCACATGGACTGTAGCCAGGTTCCTCTGTCCGTGGGATCACCCAGGGCAAGAATGTTGGAGTGAGTCCCATTTCCTACTCCAGGGGATCTTCCTAACCCAGGGATTGAACCTGCATCTCCTGCATTACCATAGTACCACCTGGGAAGAAGCCCCACAGGGCTTATGAATGTTAAGAGCCCATCAGCACTGGTTTTTAAATTGTTGTTATATGCAGTATCCACAAGGTGGCAGCATTATTTCATGCCTATCTAGTACCCAGGGCAAGCGGTTCAGTTCAGTTCAGTTCAGTCGCGTCCAACTCCTTGCAACCCCATGGACTCCAGCACGCCAGGCCTCCCTGTCCATCACCAACTCCCGGAGCCTACTCAAACTCATGTCCATTGAGTCAGTGATGCCATCCAACCATCTTATCCTGTCATCTCCTTCTCCTTTCACCCTCAATCTTTCCCAGCATCAGGGTCTGCTCTTCACATCAGGTGGCCAAAGTATTGGAGTTTCAGCTTCATCATCAGTCCTTCCAATGAACAGGACTGATATCCTTTAGGATGGACTGGTTGTATTTCCTTGCAGTCCAAGGGACTCTCAAGAGTCTTCTCCAACACCACAGTTCAAAAGCATCAATTCTTTGGCACTCAGCTTTCTTTATAGTCCAACTCTCACACCCATACATGACCACTAGAAAAACCAAAGCCCTGACTAGATGGACCTTTGTTGGCAAAGTAATGTCTCTGCTTTTTAATATGCTGTCTAAGTTAGTAATAACTTTCCTTCCAAGGAGTAAATGTCTTTTAATTTCATGGCTGCAGTGACCATCTGCAGTGATTTTGGAGCCCCCAAAAATAAAGTCAGCCACTGTTTCCACTGTTTCCCCATCTATTTGCCATGAAGTGATGGGACCAGATGCCATGATCTTAGTTTTTTCAATGTTGAGCTTTAAGCCAACTTTTTCTTTATTATTATTATTATTTTTTTTTTTACAAAATCTTTCTAGAAAAGACTAAGAGGCTTCTGTGTCTTCTTTTTTTTTCCATTTATTTTTATTAGTTGGAGGCTAATTACTTTACAATATTGTAGTGGTTTTTGCCATACATTGACATGAATCAGCCATGGATTTACATGTGTTCCCCATCCCCCTCCCCATCCCATCCCTCTGGGTCATCCCAGTGCACTAGCCCCGAGCACTTGTCTCATGCATCCAACCTGGACTGGCGATCTGTTTCACACTTGATAATATACATGTTTTGATGCTGTTCTCTCAGATCATCCCACCCTCGCCTTCTCCCATAGAGTCCAAAAGTCTGTTCTATACATCTGTGTCTCTTTTTCTGTCTTGTATATAGGGTTATCGTTACCATCTTTCTAAATTCCATATATATGCATTAGTATACTGTATTGGTGTTTATCTTTCTGGCTTACTTCACTCTGTGTAATGGGCTCCAGTTTTATCCATCTCATTAGAACTGATTCAAATGTATTCTTTTTAATGTAAGCCAACTTTTTCACTCCCCTCTTTCACTTTCATCAAGAGGCTCTTTAGTTCTTTACTTTCTGCCATAAGGGTGGTGTCAGCTGCATTTCTGAGGTTATTGATATTTCTTCCCGAAATCTTGACTCCAGCTTGTGCTTCTTCCAGCCCAGCGTTTCTCATAATGTACTTCTGCATGTAAGTTAAATAAGCAGGGTGACAATATACAGCCTTGATGTACTCCTTTTCATATTTGGAACCAGTCTGCTGTTCCATGTCAAGTTCCAACTGTTGCTTCCTGACCTGCATACAGATTTCTCAAGAGGCAGGTCAGGTGGTCTGGTATTCCCATCTTCTTCAGAATTTTCCACAGTTTATTGTGATCCACACAGTCAAAGTCTTTGGCATAGTCAATAAAGCAGAAATAGATGTTTGTCTGGAACTCTCTTGCTTTTTCAATGATCCAGCAGATGTTGGCAATTTGATCTCTGGTTCCTCTGTCTTTTCTAAAACCAGCTTGAATTTCTGGACGTTCACGGTTCACATATTGTTGAAGCCTGGCTTGGAGAATTTTTGAGCATTACTTTACTAGCGTGTGAGATGAGTGTAACTGTGCAGTAGTTTGAGCATTCTTTGGCATTGCCTTTCTTAGGGGTTAAAATGAAAACTGACTTTTTCCAGTCCTGTGGCCACTGCTGAGTTTTCCAAATTTGCTGACATATGAGTGCAGGACTTTCACAGCATCATCTTGTAGGATTTGAAATAGCTCAACTGGAATTCCATCACCTCCACTAGCTTTGTTCATAGTGATGCTTCCTAAGGCCCACTTGACTTCACATTCCAGGATGTCTGGCTCTAAGTGAGTGACCACACTATCGTGATTATCTGGGTCGTGAAGATCTTTTTTGTACAGTTCTTCTATGTATTCTTGCCACCTCTTCTTAATATGTTCTGCTTCTGTTAGGTTCATACCATTTCTGTCCTTTATTGAGCCCATCTTTGCATGAAATGTTCCCTTGATATCTCTAATTTTCTTGAAGAAATCTCTAGTCTTTCCCATTCTATTGTTTTCCTCTATTTCTATGCATTGATCACTGAGGAAGGCTTTCTTATCTCTCCTTGCTATTTTTTGGAACTCTGCATTCAAATGGGTATATCTTTCCTTTTCTTCTTTGCCTTTTGCTTCTTTTCTTTCCACAGCTATTTGTAAGGCCTCCTCAGACAGCCATTTTGCTTTTTTGCATTTCTTTTTCTTGGGGGTAGTCTTGCTCCCTGTCTCCTGTACAATGTTATGAACCTCCACCCGTAGTTCATCAAGCAATCTATCAGATCTACTCCCTTAAATCTATTTCTCACTTCCACTGTGTAATTGTTAGGGATTTGATTTAGGTCATACCTGAATGGTCTAGTGGTTTTCCCTACTTTCTTCAATTTAAGTTTGACTTAATGGACATGAGTTTGAGCAAGCTCCGGGAGATGGTGATGGACAGGGAAGCTTGGCATGCTGCAGTCCATAGGGTCACACAGAGTTGGACATGACTTGAGTAACTGAGCAACACAATTCATTAATTGAAATAAAAAAGGGATACCAACAGTAACACAGTAGTGGGGGACTTTAACACCCCACTTGTACTAATGGACAAATCATCCAGCCAGAAAATTAATAAGGATACATGAGCCATAAATGGTACATTATAACAGATAGACTTATTTTATGTTTATAGGACATTTCATCTGAAAGTAGCAGAACACACTTTCTCAAGTGCACACAAAACACCCTGCAGGATAGATCACATTTTGTGTCACAGATCAAGCCTCAGTAGGTTTAAGAAAATTGAAATCATATCAAGCATCTTTTCTGACCACAATGCTATGAGATTAAAAATCAATTACAGAAAAAAGAAAGCTGTAAAACCCACAAACATACGGAGGTTAAACAATATGTCATTAAATAACCAGTGGGTCATTGAAGAAATCAAAGAGAAAATGAAAAAATACTTAGAGACAAATGACAATGAAAATATGACAATCCAAAATGTATGGGATGTAGCAAATGCAGTTCTAAGAGGGAATTTTATAGCAAAACAATCCTACCTCAAGAAACAAGAAAAATCTCAAATAAACATCCTATCCTTAAACCTAAAGCAACTAGAGAAAGGAGAACAACAATAGCAATAACAACAAATGAAAACCCAAAGTTAGTAGAAGGAAAGAAATCGTAAAGATCAGAGCAGAAAAATGAAATGGAAATAAAGAAAATAGTCAATATCGATGAAACTAAAAGCTGGTTCTCACACAGCTTCTATTTCCTTGTTATGACTTCTTAGATATGCCCATCATTTAAAAGTGAAGGTTTAATTTCCAAACACATGGGGATTTTTTTGGTATCTTTGATATTAATTTCTCATTTAAAAGCTTTCTTCTCTGCAATCACCCTCTGTGGTTTTTCAGTCTACTAACTTTATTGAGGCTTTCAATGGCTAAGTCAAAGATCTCTCTTGGTAAATGTCACATTGCACTTGAAAATATGTGGGTTATTTTCAAAAGGTTTTGATATTGATCTCTAACATGATTCCACAGTGTTAAGAGAACAGACTCTATAATTTCAATAGCTTTAGACTATGAAATTTTTGAACCTGGTCTTATGTTTCTGGATACATTCTAGTGTCTCCTAGTTCATAGTCTATGGGAACTTGAATAGAATTTGTATCCTACTGTTGTGTGAAAATTGCATAAATCTTAATTATGGTGAATTTGTTCATAGTGCTTTTTAGGTCTACTATATCTTTCTATTTCTCTGTCTATTCATTCCATTAATTTTTGAGTGTTTGACATTGAAACTCCAACTAAAAACCTTAATTTATATATTTAAAAAATAATTGTAATATATAGTAGAACCATATGTAACCTTCTTTGTTTTCCAAGTCTCCTGTAAATGTGTTATCATGTTTTCATAATTTAAAAAGCAAAAAATAAAAACATATATAAGCTGATTCTTTTAGAACATATACAAAATTCTTAAGTATTTACCCAGACTCATCAAGAAAAAAGAAAGAAGACTCAAATCAATACAATTAGGGGCCTGCCTGGAGGTCCAGTGGCTAGGACTCCATGGTTTCATTGCAGGGGGCCTAGGTTTGCTCCTTGGTCAGGGAACTAGATCCCACACGACACAACTAAAGATCCTACATGCTAAAAAGAAGATCTAAGATCCTGTGTGCCAGAACAAAGACTTGGTGGTGCCAAATACATAAAATACATAAAAAAAACAAATCAATAAAATTAAACATTGCTTGTTAACTGGCTATAAACCCCAGTACAAATTAAAAGTTTTTAAAAAATCAATACAATTAGAAATGAAAATGGAAAAGTTATGATGGCTACCACAGAAATACAAAAAATCATAAGAGATTACTACAAGCAACTATATGCCAATAAAATGGACAACCTAGAAGAAATGGAAAGATTTTTAGAAGGATATAGCCTACAGAAACTGAACTAGGAAGAAATAGAAAACATTAACAGACCAATAACAAGTAGTGAAATTGAAACGCTTATTAAAAAAATCTTCCAATAAACAAAAGCCCAGGGCCAAATGACTTATATGTGAAATCCTTTCCAACATTTAGAGAACACCTAATACCTGTCCTTCTCAAATGCTTCAAAAAAATTGCAGAGAAGGGAATACTCCCAAGCTCATTCTACAAGGCCACCATCACCGTGACACCCAAACCAGACAAAGATATCACAAAAGAAGATTATAAACCAATATCACCGATGAACGTAGACACAGAAATCCTCAACAAAATACTAGCCTACAGAATTCAACAACACATTAAAAGGATCATACACAATGACCAAATAAGTTTTATCCCAGAAATGCAAGGATTCTTCAATATATACAAATCAATCAATGTGATGCATCATATTGAAAAATTGAAGAATAAAAACCATAATAGCATCTCAATAGAGGCAGAGAAATCTTTCGACAAAGTTCAACACCCATATATGAAAACTCTCCAGAAAGTAAGCTTAGAGGAAACCTACTTCAACATAATAAAGGCCATATATGACAAACCTACAGCTAACAACATAGGTGAAAAGCTGAAAAACTCTTTAAAATTAGGAACAGGACAAGGGATGTTTACTCTTGCCACTTTTATTCAACATAGCTTTAAAGTCCTAGAATGGCAATCAGATAAGAAAAAAATAAAGGAATTCAAATTGGAAACAAAGAACTGAAACTGTCACTATTTGCAGATGACATACTATACATGTTGTTGTTTAGTTGCTAAGTCATGTCCAACTCTTTTGTGACCTCTTGGATTGTCCAGGCTCTCCTGTTCATGGGAATTCCCAGGCAAGAATACAGGCAAGAATGCTGTTTCCTTTGCCAGGAGATCTCCCTGACCCAGGAGTCAAGTCTGTGACTTCTGCTTGGCAGTGAGTTTCTTTTTTTGCCTTTTAAGTTATATTTAATTTAATTTTTAAATTATTTTAATTGGAGAATAATTACTTTGTAATATTTTGATGATTTTTGCCATAAATCAACATGAATCAGCATTGGGTACACATGTGTCCCCCATCATGAACCCCTCCTCCCACATCCCTTCCCACCCCATCCCTCTGGGTTGTCCCATATCACCAGCTTTGAATGCCCTGCTCATGCATCGAACTTGTTCTGGTCATCTGTTTTACATATGGTAATATACATATTTCAATGTTAATCTCTCAAATCATCCCACCCTCGCCTTCTCCCACAGAATTCAAATTCTTTACCACTGATCCACCAGGGAAGCCCAGTACTATACATAGAAAATCCTGAAGGTGCTATCAGAAAACTACTAGGGCTCCTCAATAAATTTGGTAAAGTTGCAGGCTATAAAATTAACATACAGAAGTCTCTTGCATTCCTATATACTAACAATGAAAGATCAAAAAGAGAGATTAAGGAAACAATCTTATTTACCATTGCAATAAAAAGAATAAAAAACCTAAGAATAAACCTACCACAGGAGGCAAAAGACCTGTGATCAGAAACTGTAGGATACTAATGAAAGAAATCAAAGAAGACACAAACAGATGGAGAGAGGTACCATATTCTTGAAGTGGAAGAATCAATACTGTCAAAATCACTATACTACCCAAAGTAATCTACAGATTCAATGCAATTTTTATCAAATAACCAATGGCAATATTCACAGAATTAGAACAAAAATTTTACAAATAGTATGGAAACACGAAAGATTCTGAATAGTCAAAGCAATCTTGAGAAAGATAAACGGAGTTTGAAGAATCAGGCTTCCAGAATTTAGCCTATGTGACAAAGCTACAGCCCATCAAAACAGTATGGTACTTCTACAAAAATAGAAATATAACTCAATGGAACAGGATTGAAAGGCCAGAAAGGAACCCATGCACCTATGATCCATTAATCTATAACACAGGAGTCAAGACTATACAATAGAGGAAAGACAGTCTCATCAATAAATGATACTGGGAAAACTGGGCAGCTACACGTTAAAAAATGAACAGTCTTTAACACCACACACAAATTGAAGACCTAAATGTTAGACCAGATACTATAAAGCTCTTAGAGGAATATATAGACAGAACTCTGTCTGATATAAGTGATAATGGGATCTTTTCTGATCCACCACCTACAGTAATGAAAATAAAATAAAAACAAAAATAAGCAAATGGGACCTAATTAAACTTAAAAGCTTTTGCACAGCAAAGGAAATCATAAATAAGATGATAACCCTCAGAATGGGAGAAAATATTTGCAAATGACACAGCCATCTAGGGATTAATCTCCAAAATATACAACAGCTCATTCAGCTCAATATCAAAACAACAAACCACCCAATCAAAAAGCGGTCACGGGACCTACATGGACAAGACCAAAATATTTCTCCAAAGAAAAAAATACAGATGGCCAACAAACACATGAAAACAAACTCAACATCACTAAATTATTGGATAATGCAAATCAAAACTGCAATGAGGTATCACCTCACACCAGCTAGAATGACCATCATCAAAAATTCTACAAACAATAAATGTTGGAAAGGGTATGGAGGAAAGGGAACCATCCCACAACTGTTGATGGAAATGTAAATTGACACAGCCATTGTGGAGAACAGTATGGAGATATCTTAAAAAATAAAACACAGAGCTACCATATGACCTAGCAATCCCATTTCTAGGCAGATATCCTAAGAAAACCATAATTCAAAAGGATGCATGCATCCTGATGTTTATTGCAGAATGATTTACAATAGCCAGGACATGGAAGCAACCTCAGTGTCAACCGAAAGAGGAATGGAGAAAGAAGATGTGGTACAAATAAACAACGGAATATTACTCAGCCATGAAAAGGAACAAAATAGTACCATTTGTGGAGATATGGATGAACCTAGAGACTGTCATACAGAGTGAAATCAGAAAGAGACAAACAAGTGTTATATAGTAACACTTACATGTGAAATCTAGAAAATGGTAGAGATGAGCTTATTTGCAAAGTAGAAATAGAGTCACAAATGTAGAGAACTTATGGTTACCAACAGGGGAAGGGACAGGGTGGGATAAATTGGGAGATTGGGACTGAAATATATACATTACTAATTAAAACCTACTGTATAGCACAGGGAACTCTTACTCAATGTTCTGTGGTAGCCTAAATGGGAAGGAAATTGAAAAAGAGTAGATATATGTATGATTGATTCATGTTTCTGTACAGCCAGATACTAACACAACATTGTAAAGCAACTACCCCAATAAAAATTAATTTATAAAATAAATTTAAAAATTAAAAAAGAGGCAGAGACCAGTATAGATGATATTAATATAATGCTCAGGGGAAATGATATGATTCCTGTACTTGTTGGCAAGGGGCTGAAACCAGATTCAGCAATGCTTGATTTAACAAGATTTTGGGCAGTTGCCAATTAGGTCACTCAAAAAGGTATAATCAAGCCAGCCACTGAGGATTTCAAGCAAACTATTGCTCCCTTGGGAAACATGTATTTGTAACTTCTCAGTCCTTAAGGAAGACTTCCAAGCCCCTATCACAGAGAGTGGGTTGCCAAAGTATCATTAATAGAGAGTCCAGCAGAGAAAGTCTCCCAATCAGCCTCTCAGGTATGATGACAAAGCCAATGAACAGGAGAAATCTAGTAGGAAGGCTCTGGAGTATCCAGACAGACTAAGGAATCTACTACATGGCAAGAAAAGGGATCTGACAGTCACACAGAACTAACATTATTCCTGCTGCATCCTCCTCTGTAACCCATTTCTAAATGTGGTTCAGCCTTGCCTCCCTTCCTTACCAACTTCCCCTCTCCGTATGAGGACACCCTATTATTTCTATCCTTTGGTAAGTCTTCTAGTCCTATATCAACTTAGCAATCACTCAACTACACTGTAATCATAATAGAAACATACATAAAATAACAAGCCCCTGGGTGTCATTTCTCCACTTTCTGGTTTCTCTGTTTCTCAAAATTCTCCAGTTATTTGAAGGATCAGGCAAAAGACCATACTCACCTATAAAAGGGCTGCTGTTTAAAGTAAGTGTAACCACAGAAACAAAACATGAAGCAAAAAAGATTTTATGTAACTTTTATTTTTTATCCCAACCTAGTTTTGGCTTTATTCCTCACCTCCCATTCCCATTCTCTTACTATAAATCCAAACATGGTTTTTATTTTTTTAACAAAATGTTTAAAGTCATGATTATCTAGAGTCATAAAGTTTTCTTTTCTCCAAAAGGGGGGAGACACAGCTTTTGTTCTGCTGCTGCATTTTCAAATGCATACAGCATTAAATGCATGTTAATATAGTCCTTAGAAGCTATTTAAAATAAAACCCTTCATCCTTTGAGGTTATTGACATTTTTCTAGTTCACTGACACATCTCCTATAATACATTATTCATTTTCATGAGTGAAGTGGTAACTGTAATAAAAAACAGGATTTTAATCCCTGAGGTGCCATTTAAAATGGAAGAGGTTGCAATTACAATATAAGATTTGAAAATAGGCCTTAAATAATAAGCATGGGTCATGCTATCTGGATCAAAATCACCTCCATGGCAAGCAGTCATTTAAGCTGCATTTACTAAGTTAAGGTAACCCTGCTCTCGCTAGCCCTCTTGCTATAATAATATTTCCTTTTCTATAGAAATAAAACATAGCAATGAAGTCTGCAGAAACTTCTGAGATCCTCAGCAATCAAGAGAAACCACACCACAAGTCCCATTCCTCTAATCTCCATCCACATTGCTGGAGAGGGTTTTCAGCACCATTCCAAGATCTAGAAAGGTTGATAAAACGACTTGGTTTTTCTACTTCTCCATGTAGCCAAAAGGGACAAATCTGTCTTACTGTCTCAAAAATGACAGTGCCCTGCTTATCTCTGCCACCATAACATTAGCAGAACTGCATTCAACTCTCAGTGCCCAGTGTCTCTGCGGGGCCCTTTCTCTCCCAGGCAGCTAAACAGTGGGCTGTGGGTTCCTGCTCCGGCCCCTAGTAGTAGCGGTTCAGGCTCCTAGTGCCGGGAGCCTCGGGCTGGCCATTCATCCAAATCTCCCTGATGATACGCTCCCGCTCCTCCAGCCGCTGGGCTCGCTCCAGCTCCTCCACTGAGGTGAAGACGTTCTTGTTCAAAGTCCTCTCAAAGCGCCGGTGTCTCCTGACCGAGATGTCAGATGCTGCATCCAAGCTGCCATCCTCGCTGTCGCTGCTGTTGCTGCTGCTTTCTTGGTCCTTCAGAAGCTTCTGGGAACGCTGACAGCAGTCTGTGTGGCAAGAGCTCCTCATCACCAAGGCAGCTAGGGTGAGGACCAGTCCAGCACACACACCCGAGACAAAGTACAGAGCTGCTCCCTCGGGATTTTCTGTTGGAGAAGGAGGAAAAAGAGAGCATTTGAAAGATGAGAACTATATACTAAGAGAGCAAATATGACTTCAGCACAGGATGGACCCCTCTCACCAGGCCCCAAAGCTTTGATGGCTACAAATAATGCCTTCTCATGTGATAAATAGCATAATGTATTCAAATATAATTTTCAACAAATAGTGTGGATAAAGACTGTATGGAATTCTTTCACTATTCTTGCAACTTTAACTTTGAAATTATTTCAAAATGAGAAGTTAAAAAATGAAAAAAATATCGTTTAGCATCTACTATAAGCAAGTAACTGTGCTTAAGAAGCCATTTGCTTATATTACAAAAATCTTTGCTTCTGAATTTTCTCCTGAAACTCCTTGAATTATCTTTTAACTGTAGTTGTAGGCAACTTCAGAGATGATCCTTACCTCTAGGTAGTCATACTGTTACATAAGACCTTCCCCCCAAGGGCTGGACCTAGTGACTTACTTCTAACAAAAGTGATGGATGACTTTAGATTAGGTAACCTAAGACTGACTTCCAACTACTCATGCTCTCTTTTTCTTACCCATTTGCTCTGAAGCAGGCAGTTCCCATGCTGTGAACTGTACCAGAGAGGCCCACATAGGGAGGAACTAAGGGTGGCCTCTGACCAACAACCTTCAAAGAACTGGACTGCACCAACAGCCATGTAAGTGGGCCTGGATGTGTATGAATATGTGTATATGTCCTCTAAATTTTCTTTTGCTTAGTTATATGTTGTCAGTATTCTATACTTATTGATATCACATTTGTAATAAGTCATTTTATTTTACTGGGACATAAAATTTTAAAGTGAATCATCTCCTGCTGGATCCTTGAGGTGGCCACAACCCTGGTCTTGCAGCAATCTTTTGGGACCTCTTGAACAGAGAACCCAGCTACGAAAATCCCAGATTCCTGACTTACAGAAACTGAGAGAAAATAAATACTTGTTGTTTTGAGATACAGAGTGTCCCTGAATTACAATGGCTGGACTTAACAATTTTTTAACTTCACAATGGAGTGAAAGCAATATGCATTTAAGTAGCAACTGTACTTCTAATTTTGCATTTTAATCTTTCCTTCTGCAAGCAATATAGGGTATAATACTCTCTCCTCATGCTGGGGAGTAGTAGCAAGCTGTGCTCCCAGTCAGCCACGTGATCAGTCACAGCCATTCTGAAGCTAGACAACCATTTGGTATTCCCCTTTCAATACAGTAGTCAATAAATTATATGAGATTCTAATTATAAAATAGGCTTCATGTTAGACAATTTTGCCCAACTACAGATTAATGTAAGTGTTATAAACATATTTGAGGTAGGTTAGGCTATACTATTATGTTCCAAGGGTTAGGTGTATTAAATTCATTTTTTTTGAATATAAAAGAAAACAACAAATGGGCAGAAGACCTAAACAGACATTTTTCCAAAGAAGACATACAGATGGCCAAGAGGCACATGAAAAGATGCTCAACACCACTAATTATTAGAGAAATGCAAATCAAAACTGCAATGAGATATCACCTCATCCAGTCAGAATATTGTTGTTCAGTTGCAAAGTCATGTCCAATTCTTTATGACCCCGTGGACTGCAGCATGCCAGGCTCCTCTGTCCTTCACTGTCTCCTAGAGTTTGCTCAAACTCATGTTCACTGAATCAATGACGCTATCTAACCATCTCATTTTCTGCTGCCTCCCTCTCCCTTTGCCTTCAATCTTTCCCAACATCAGGGTCTTTTACAATCAGTTGGCTCCTCACATCAGGTGGCCAAAGCTCTGGAGCTTCAGCTTCAGCATCAATTCTTCCAATGAGTATTCAGGGTTGATTTGCTTTAGGATTGACTGGTTTTATCTCCTTGCAGTCCAAGAGACTCTCGAGTCTTCTCTAGCACCACAATTGGAATTCTGATGGCAAGAGTGAACGTCGACATTTTAGGAATGAGTGAACTAAAATGGATGAATGGGAGAATTTAATTCAGATGACCATTATATCTACTACCATAGGCAAGAATCCCTTAGAAGAAGTGGAGTAGCCCTCATAGTCAACAAGAGTCTGAAATACAGTGCTTGGGTGAAATTTCAAAAATGAGAGAAGGATCTCAGTTCGTTTCCAAGGCAAACCATTCAACATCATAGTAATTCAAGTTATGCCCCAACCACTGATGCTGAAGAAGCTGAAGTTGAATGGGTCTATGAAGACCTACAAGACTTTCTAGAACTAACACCAAAATAAGATGTGCTTTTCATCATAAGGGATTGGAATGCAAAAGTAGGAAGTCAAGAGGTACCTGGAGTTGTTACTCTGGGACAAGTTTGGCCTTGGTATACAAAATGAAGCAGGGCAAAGGCTAACAGAATTTTGCCAAGAGAATGTACTGGTCATAGCAGACACCCTCTTTCAATAACACAAGAGATGACTCTGCACATGAACATCACTAGATCGTCAATACCATAATCACATTGATTATATTCTTTACAGCAGAAGATGGAGAAGCTCTATACAGCCAGCAAAGACAAGATCAGGAGCTGACTGTGGCTCAGATCATGAACTCCTTATTGCTAAATTCAGGCTTAAATTGAAGACAGCAGGGAAAATGAATAGGCCATCCAAGTATGACCTAAATCAAACCCCCTATGATTATACAGTGGAAGTGACAAATAGATTAAAGGAATTGGATCTGATAGACAGAAGGCCTGAAGAACTATGGACAGAGGTTCATAACATTGCACAGGAGGCGGTGACCAAAACCATCCCAAAGGAAAAGAAATGCAAGAAGGCAAAATGTTTGTCTGAGAAAAGAAAAGATGTGAAAAGCAAAGAAAGGGAAAGAGATACCCATCTGAATGAAATTCCAAATAATAGCAAAGAGAGATGAGAGTCTTCTTAAGTAAACAATGCACAAAAAATAGAGGAAAACAATAGAATGGGAAAGACTGGAGATCTCTTCAAGAAAATTAGAGATACCAAGGGAACATTTCATGCAAAGATGGGCACAATAAGGACAGAAACAGTAAGGATCTAGCAGAAGAAATTAAGAAGTGGCAAGAATATATAGAAGACCTGTACAAGAAAGATCTTAATAACATAGATAACTGTGATGGTGTGGTTGCTCACCTAGAGCCAGACATCCTGGACTGCAAAGTCAAGTGGACCTTAGGAAGCATTACTATGAACAAAGCTAGTGGAGGTGATGGAATTTCAGCTGAGCTTTTTCAAATCCAAAAAAGATGATGCTGTGAAAGCGCTGCACTCAATAAGCCAGCAAATTTGGAAAACTCAACAGTGATCACAGGACTGGAAAAGTTTTCATCCCAATCCCAAAAAAGGGCACCACTGTGCTCATTTCACATGCTAGCAAGGTAATCCTCAAAATCCTTCCTGCTAGGCTTCAACAGTACTTGAACTGAGAATTTCCAGATGTACAAGCTGGATTTAGAAAAGGCTGAGAAACCAGAGATCAAATTGCCAACATCCATTGCATCATAGAAAAAGCAAGAGAATTCCAGAAAACACCTACTTTTGCTTCACTGACTACTCTAAAGCCTTTGGCTGTGTGGATCACAACATACTGTGGAAAATTCTGAAAGAGATGGGAATACCAGACCACCTTACCTGCCTCCCGAGAAATCTGTACACAGGTCAAGAAGCAACAGTTAGAACCGGACATGGAACAATGGACTGATTCCAAATTGGGAAAGGAGTATGTCAAGGCTGTATATCACCCTACTTTATTTAACTTATGTACAGGGTACATCATGTGAAATGCTGGGCTTGATAAATCACAGGCTGGAATTGAGATTGCCAGGAGTAATATCCATAGCCTCAGATATGCAGATGACACCACACTAATGGCAGAAAGTGAAGAACTAAATAGCCTCTTTAATGAAGGTGAACAAGGTGAGTGAAAAAGCTGGTTTAAAACTCAACATTCAAAAAACAAAGATCATGGCATCCGGTCCCATCACTTCATGGTAAATAGATGGGGAAACAATAGGAACAGTGAGAGACTTTATTTTCTTGGGCTCCAAAATCACTGTGGATGGTGATTGCATCCATGAAATTAAGACACTTGCTCCTTGGAAGAAAAGCTCTGACAAATCTAGACAGTGTATTAAAAAACAGTCATCACTTTGCCGACAAAGATCTGAATAGTCAAAGCTATGGTTTTCCACTAGTCATGTACAGATGTGATATGTACAATAGTCATGTACGTCATAAAGATGACCGAGTGCTGAAGAATTGATGGTTTTGAATTGCAGTGCTGGAGAAGACTCTTGAGAGTCCCTTGAACAGCAAGGTGATCATACCAGTCAATCCTAAAGGATATCAACCCTGAATATTCATTGAAAGGACTGATGCCGAAGCTTGAAGCTGAAGCTCCCATACTTTGGCCATCTGATATGAAGAGCTGTCTCATTGGAAATGACCCTGATCCTGGGAAAGATTGAGGGTAAGAGAAGGAGGCAACAGAGGATGGCATGGTTGAATGGCATCATTGACCTTACGACTGCATCATAATGGACCCATTATGACTCAATGGACATAAGTCTGAGCAAGTTCCGAGAGATGGTGAAGGACAGGGAAGCCTAGCGTCGTGCTGCAGTCCATGGGTTTGTAAACAGTCAGACATGACTGAGCGATCGAACAACAACAGCCTTCTTCATGGTCCAACTCTCACATCTGTACATGACTACTGGAAAAATCATAGCTTTGACTACTGGCCATCATAAAGTCTACAAACAATAATTGGTGGAAAGGGCGTAGAAAAAAGGGAAACCTCTCACACTGTTGGTGGGACTGTAAATTGGTACAACTACTATAGAGAACAGTAAGGAAGTTCTTTTAAAAACTAAAAACAGAGCTACCATACGAACTAGCTATCTCATTCCTAAGCATATATCTGGAGAAAATCATGGTTTGAAAGGATATATGCAACCCAATATTCATTGCAGCACTGTTTACAATAGCCAAAACATAGAAGCAACTTAATCTCCATTGACAGATGAATGGATATACATACATACATACACACACACACACACACACACATATACACACTGGAATATTATTCAATCATTAAAAAGAAATGTCATTTGCAACAACATGGATGCACCTGGAGATTATCATACTAAGTGAAGTAAGTCATACAGAGACAGGCAAATATCATACGATACTGTTTATATACAGAACCCAAAAAAATGATACAAATGAGCCTATTTTTATTAGCAGATACAGGGAGAATTGAACAGGACCCCCCGCTTGTGGGACCTCAGTTCTTCTTAAGAACACTAAGAAGAATCTGAGGTCTTATAAGAACACCTCAAGGGAGAGGTGGGCCAAGCCAAGAGAGGCACCGGTGCCAGAATGAGGAGGCACAGGGGTTTTCAAGAGAGGGCTTTTACAAACTCATTTAGGCATGCGTGAGCTGACAGTTTTTATTCCAGGTTTCTCTTGTTTCTCGAGATGAAATTGTATTGCTATAAACTTTCCATTTAGACCTGCTTTCTGCTGAATTCCATAAGTTTTAGACCATTGTGTTTTCATTTGTCTCTAAGTATTTTTTATTTCCTCTTTGATTTCATCAGTGATCCAATGGTTATTGAGTAGTATATTATTTAGCTGCCACGTGTTTGGGTTTTTCAGAGGTTTTGTCTTATAGTTTATTTCTAATCACATAGTGGTGTGATCAGAAAAGATGCTTGATATAATTTCGATTTTCTTAAATTTACCATGGCTTGCCTTGCAGCACAGCATGTAGTCAATCATGGACAATGTTCTGTGTGCACTTTAGTCTGCTGCTTTGGGGTAGAATGCTCTATAAATATCAGTAAAGTCCAACTTGTCTAAAGTGTCATTTAAGATCTGTGTTTCCTTATTAATTTTCTGTTCAGATGATCTGTCCACTGATGAAAATAGGGTACTAAAGTCCCACACTATTATTGTGTTACTGTCAATTTCTCCCTTTATGTTAGTATTTGCCTTACATATTGAGGTGTTTCTATGTTGGGTGTATATATATTTATAATTGTTATATCTTCTTCTGGATTACCCTTGATCATTATGTAGTATCCTTCTTTGTCTCTTATAATAGTCTTTGTTTTAAAGTCTATTTTGTGTGATATGAGTATTGCTACTTCATCTTGCATGGAATACCTTCTCCCACCCCCTTACTTGCAGTCTGTAGATGTCCCTAGGTCTGAGGTGGGCTCTTCTGGATGACATAATATATGCATCTTGTTTCTGTATCCACCTCAGCAAGCCTATGTCTTTTGGTTGGTGCATTTAATACATTATATTTAAGGTCATTATTAATATGTATGATCCTATTCCTATTTTCTTAATTGCTTTGGGTTTATTTTCTGTAGGTAGGTCTTTTCTTTCTCGTGTTTCCTGCCTAGAGAAGTTCTTTTAACATTTGTTGTAAAACTGGTTTAGCGGTTCTGAATTCTCTTATCTCTTGCTTGTCTATAAAGCAACTGAGGTGGGGTTTAGATATCAGCTTGAATCTTTTTCTGCTAGGCCACCCCTCAGTCGCTCATGCCTAACTTCCTACCTAAAAATTTACCAAACAGAAACTGACTCACAGACTTAGAAAAAACTATTATCAAAGGGGAAAGGTAGAGGAGAGGGATAAACTGGGACTGTGGGACTGAGATACACAGAATACTATATTTTAAATAGATAACCAACAAGGACCTACGGTATAGCATAGGGAAATCTGGTCAATATTCTGTAATAACCTAAATGGGAAAAGAATTGTAAAAAGAACAGATATATGTATGTTTTCAGCTGAATCACTTTGTTGTACACCTGGAACTAACACAACATTGTAAATATAGTCCAATATAAAATAATTTTTTTAAGTAAATGCATCTTGACTTATGATATTTTCAATTTACAATGGGTAAGTTAAGGAAGATCTGTAATTTACTGTGCAGCAATAGATAACTTATCTTTTTAATCATAGATTGAAAGCCAGTGTGGGCATTTTTGAATGACCTCATTAGGTTAATTTGTGGGGGAGTAATTTAAGGCCTTCCTTGGTGAGAGAAAGAAATAAACATTCTGCTGATGAGCAATATACTTAGTGGGCCCAGTGATGATCCCTGTATGATGTGTTCAAAACCCTGTATTTGTGTGTTTTTAAAGAATATAAGTGGGATTATATATTATTTATATTTGCTTTTTAAACTTAAAAATATTTATTAGAGAGGTTTCAACATATACCAATAGCACTCTTTTTTACTGTTGCATATTTTTCTGTAGTGTAGACATCAAAGTTTATTTAACCTTTTCCTTGTTGATAGCATATAAACGGTTTCCAGTTTTTCACTGTTACGATCAATGCTAGAGTCATATCTTTGTGTCCTTATACACATCTCTTTATGTACATGTAGAATTATTTCTACCCACTCCAGTGTTCTTGTCTGGAGAATCCCAGGGACGGGGGAGCCTGGTGGGGTCGCACAGAGTCGGACACAACTGAAGTGACCTAGCAGCAGCAGCAGCAGCAAAATTATTTCTACAGGTTAATTAATCTAGAAACAGAACTTTGCATCAAAGGGCTTAGGCATTCTGAGGTTTTATACATTTCAAATTCTACCTAAAAAAAGGTTCTATCAGTTTGAACACAGCATATTGAACCCATGTGTTTATGATCCCTCCTTCTCTCTGAAATCCCCACTGAAATGACAGTGACATGTATAAAATAGATACAAATTATAGGTATTTTTATGAAGAAAAGAATAGAGAAGAAAATAGAAAACACGAAGAGTCAACGTAAGAGTAGCCAACAAACAGTATAATATAGTGAAAAAGGAGTGACATCAACTCCTGGTAGTGTAAGCCTACTTTCTGTCCCTTCTTTTTAAACAAACACAAACAAGAGTGCCTCTGTGGGCACAGCATGATCTATCAACATAAACCAAGGGACCAGGGAGAAGCCTCGCCTACCTGTTCATCAGGTAACAGAGAAATCCTTGGTTTGGTTTGCAGAATCAGCAGAGTGAGCAAACCTGCCCCAACAACTCCCAGCCATAACTGGGGAAAACCTGGAGATTTCTGACTTGGGCAAATACCCACAGATGAGGGAGAATTTGTAAAATTCCAGCCCTATGGAGGTGATCAGAGCACACCACTGGAGGGAACACACACACACACACACACACACACACATACGAGTCTGACTGTAGCAGAGAGGCAAAGAGGAACTTGATCGGCTCTGCTGCTCCCCACAAGCTGACACAATAAAAGACGGAGCTATCTCATGATGACCTCTCCACAGGTGAAAAGGGGATGCAGTGAGTGCACGGCTGCCCCAGCTGTACTAGATGCTGCACACAAGAAATCCACTTTTCTCCAGCAACAAGAGTACTGGAAGCGGGAACCTCCATTACTGGGAGGCAGGGGAGAGATCAGGAAAGGCTAAATAAGAACATCAAAAGGCACTAAAGGGTCATGGGTCCTGTTGTCTGTGCTCAGAGCTTCAGCAGGAAGTCCACTTAGGAGCCTCTGGGAGGCTCAGCCAAGGATCTCGCCACTAGTGGGTGGTCACCCTCAATGTCCCAAGAACTAAAACCATACCTCCCCTCACTCTAGGGTGGCTTCTGTGAGCAGAGACTGGTAGCAGGAGCGAGGATAGTAAAAGGAGTGCTATGACAAAAACAGGCCAGGATCTGTTGGCAAAAGAGAAAACACAAACTTGAGCTATAGCTCTACTTTCTGGAAAACAGGAGAGGTTTCTAGCAGCCAGCCATGTGAGTTCTAAGAACCACAGAAGACATAAAAGCTTATGAATTCTGCCACATGAGGGAGCAAGAAGTGCAAAGCAGGTGTATAAATAAGAGGTCAGAGAGAACCCCAGATAGAACAGGATTAACAAACAGTTTATACCCTATCTGAAGGCAACTAGTGAAGATTTGAGGAAGTGTCTGATACAAGAAAGGAAGAATCAAGAAAACACATCACCAAAAGATAATAATCCATCAATAACTGAGCTAAAAAGCAGAAAAAAAAATTATAATTGAGCCAATAAGGAATTAAAAATAGCGGTTTTGAGGAAACTACAGACTACAAGAAACACAGAAGACAATTCAATGAAACCAGGGGGAAAAGGCATGCACAAAATGAGAAATTCTGCAAAAAGTTAAAAACCATAAAAAAGACCCAAACAGAAATTCCAAAACTAAAGATTTGATGATTAAAATAAAAATGCAATAGAGAGAATCTGCAGCAGGGTAGATCAAAGACTAGCAACCAGGAAGATAGTGATTTTGAAATAACCCAATCAGAGGTGAACAGAGAGAAAAGAATGAAAAAGTGGGAAGAACGTGTGCATAATCTATGGGATTCAATCAAACATACAAATATCTAGCATTATTGGAGTTCCAAAAGGAGAAATGAAGGGCAGAAAGTTTAGTTAAAGAAACACTAGCTAAGTACTTCACAAATGTAAGGAGAGACATAGATAATCCAAGTTTATGAAACTAATAAGTCATCCTACTAACTCAATGCAAAAGACTACCAAGAATCCATTACAATGAAATTGTCAAAAATCAAAGAAAAAGAGAGAATCCTTAAAAAGCTAGAGGGAAAAAGACAGTAAACTTGCAAATGAACCCTCATTAGGCTATCAGAAGATCATTGGCAGAAATGCTATATAGGTCAGGAGAGCACAGAATGATATATTCAAATTGTTGAAAGAAAGAAAGCCAGCCAAGAATATTTTATCTGGCAAAGTTATCCTTCAGATATCAAGGAGAAAATAGCTAATTGGTGATGTGCTATGCTATGCTTAGTCACTCAGTTGTGTCTGACTCTTTATGACCCCGGGGACTGTAGTCTGCCAGGCTCCTCTGCCCATGAAGATTCTCCAGGCAAGAATACTGGAGTGGGTTGCCATGCCTTCCTCCAGAGGATCTTCCCAACCCAGGTATCAAACCCAGATTTCCCACACAGCAGGCGGATTCTTTACCATCTGAGCCATGAGGGAAGCCATTGGTGACATGAAAATATACTAAAGTATAAAACACACCGGTAAAGGTAAATATACTGTAAATACAGTTTCAGATTTTGAAAACTCTAATTCTGTAGTAGCATGGTATGTTAACCACTTAATTCAGTTTAAAGGTTAAAGGAAAAGAGTACTAATAACTATAACACTGTTGCTGCTGCTGCTGCTAACTCGCTTCAGTTCTGTCCAACTCTATGTGGCCCCATAGATGGCAGCCCACCAAGCTCCTCCATCCCTGGGATTCTCCAGGCAAGAATACTGGAGTGGGTTGCCATTTCTTTCTCCAGTGCATGAAAGTGAAAAGTGAAAGTGTCGCTCAGTTGTGTCCAACTCCTTGCGACCCCATGGACTGCAGCCCACCAGGCTCCTCCATCCATGGGATTTCCCAGGCAAGAGTACTGGAGTGGGTTGCCATATAATCTGTTAAAGAATACACAATATTAAAAAGAAGTAAACTGTGACATCAAAATGTAAAGAGGGGAGTAAAATGGTGGAGGTTTCATATGTGAACAAAAAGCTTTTGGTCTTTCACCAATTAGTATGTTAGCTTTGGGTCTGTCATATATTGGCTTTATTAAACTGAGTGCATGCATGTGTGCTAAGTCGCTTCAGTCATGTCTGACTCTTTGTGAACCTATGGACTGTTGCCTGCCAGGTTCCTCTGTCCATGGGATTCTTCAGGCAAGAATACTGGAAAGGGTTGCCATGACCTCCTCCAGGTGATCTTCCTGACCCAGGGATGGAACCCTGTCTCAGGCATCGCCTGCATTGGCAGGCAGGTTCTTTTACACCCAGGAAGCCCATACTGAGATATCTTCCTTTTATACTCAATTTGTTTAGGGTTTATCATTAAGGAAAGCTGTATTTTGTAAAATGCTTTTTCTGCATCTATTGAGATGATCAAGGAAACAGAAGGAGATGAAATCATCATCTTACAGAGATACCTACATTCCCATATTTATGGCAGCATTATTCACAGCAACCAACCTATATGGTTTCCTATATGGAAACAACCTATCAACTGATGAATAAATTAAAAAAAACTGTGATATATATCACAATATTATTCAGCCATTAAAAAAAAGGAGATTCTGCCATTTATAACATGGATGGACTTCAAAGGCATTATGCTAAATTAAATAAATCAGAGAAAGACAAATAATGTATGATATCAGTAACATGTGGAATCTTAAAAAGTTGAACCCATAAAAGCAGAATAGAATGCTGGTTACCAGGGGCTGAGGGGTGAGAGAACTGTGGACATGTAGTTTAAATGTACCTATTAGCAACTAGTAGATAAATTAGTCCTGGAGACCTAATGTATGGCATAGTCATTATGCACAACAATATTTATTATAGACTTGAAAATTTCTAAGAGACACGATCTTAATTTTCATCACAAAAAAGAAAGAGTAATTATATGATGTGAAATAGGTGTTAGCTAATGCTACAAGAGTGATCATGCAGCAATACAGAAATGTATAACTTTATACACTTATAAATCTTAAATCTATACAATGTTATATGTCAAATTATATCTCAATTAAAGAAATAAAAGAAGGAAGGAATGAAAGGAGGGTAGAAGAAAGTGAAGGATGGAAGGGAGGGAGGGAGAAAAAAAAGAAAGGAAAGAAGAGAGAAGGAGGCTGAAATATTAAAAGAGTACTGTTCAGTTGCTAAGTCGCTAAGACTCTGCAACCCCATGGATTGCAATATACCAGGCACCTCTGTCCTCCACTATCTC
This sequence comes from Cervus elaphus, assembly GCF_910594005.1. NCBI lineage: Eukaryota > Metazoa > Chordata > Mammalia > Artiodactyla > Cervidae > Cervus > Cervus elaphus. Next base: position 60,504,982 of record NC_057825.1, read on the forward strand.
CCAGAGTTTGCTCAAATTATGTCCACTGAGTCAGTGATAATCTCTAACCATGTCATCCTCTGCCACCCACTTCTCCTTTTGCCCTCAATCTTTCCCAGCATCCGAGTCTTTTCCAATGAGACAGCTCTTCGCATCAGGTGGTCAAAGAATTGGAACTTCAGTTTCAGCATCAGTCTTTCCAATGAATATTCAGGGTTAATTTCCTTTAGGATTGAGTGGTTTGATCTCCTTGCAGTCCAAGGGACTCTCAAGAGTCTTCTCCACCAATCTTCTTTATGGTCCAACTCTCATATCCCTACATGACTAGTGGAAAAACCATAGCTTTGACTATATGGACTTTGTTGGCAAAATGATGTCTCTGTTTTTTAATACACTGTCTAGGTTTGTCATAGTTTTCTTCCAAGGAGCAAGTCTTGTAATTTCATGGTTGCGGCACCATCCACAGTGATTTCGGAGCCCAGGAAAATAAAATTTTCACTGCTTCCACTTTTCTCCTTCTATTTGCCATGAAGTGATGGCAACAGAAAAAAATCTATCAGATCATCATAATCTCACAACCTGAACATAACTAGACACTATGAAGTACAGTGAAGTGAATTTTCTCCCTTCTTTATCCTGTATATATTTATATTTGTTCATTGTCAGTTTACAAACAACTTATATATTTTTCTCTGGATATACTTTTTGTTGCTTTTACAATGATTTACAGAGATATCTCTGTACCTTCCTCTTAATTTTCCTCTGAATGTAAAACTACTCTAAAAATGCAATAGCTTCCCCCATTATCAACATGTCCCAGCAGAGTGGTACATTTGTTACATTTGGTACAATTACTACATTTATTACATGAAACTACATAGATACATAATAACCCAAAGGCCAGTGGTTATACCAGGCCTTGCTCTTGGTGATGTACTTTCTATCAGTTTCAAAAAATGTATAATGACATGTATCCATCATACAGAGCATTTTTACTATCCTTAAATTCCTGTGCTCCACCTATTCACCCTTCTCTCCAAGGATATACAGTTTATATAATGTAAATGTCTTTCTGTATTGCTCCATAGTCTTCTAATCAATCATACCTAATAATGGCTACATAGTATTCTACCCAGTGAATTCACCACACATTACAAAAACAGTTTCCTACCTTTGAATATTTAGGTTGTTGCCAATTTCTTTTTATGTTAAAAATGATGGAAGCAGCATTTTTGTGCTTAAACCTACTTCCTTTTATGCTTGTTTCACTTACAGATTTTATAATGGATTCTCAGAATAGAAATCTTCATGTCAAAAGGGTATATAATTTTATACCTCTTAAAATACATTGCTAAGTGAATGTTCAAAAATGGTACAACAATATATCTTGCCAACAGCTATGTATGAAATTACCACTTTCACCAAACTCTCCAAGAAGATATATTCCAACTGTTGAAAATTTTTTTAAACCTTTTGTCAGTAAACGGTTACTTTATTTCACAAAAATTTATTGTGAGTCTACAATGCCTTTGACCTAGAGACAAGGTTCTTAGCCCTCACCAGATTTCCATATAAAGGAGAATACTAGAAAATAGAAATTACAATACTTTCTTAAATCCCCAAATTTGTGACTATCGATTGAGCAATGGTGGGCTACACTCCCTCGTTGCTGAGATCATCTCTCTCAGGCCAATCTCATAGGAACAGTAATTCAAATTCTGGTTAAATATTACATGGCCTGTACAGCTATAGTGGCAGCTAAATATCCAAAGAATATTGGTTAAATAGAAAAATAATTCCCCAAAACTTAGTCATTGAAAAAATTACCATAAGCAAAGTTAAATGACAAATGCTAAACTGGGAAAAATATTTAAAATATGTAACAGAGATGAAGAGCTAATATATAGAGAGTACCTAGAAAAAGCATTAAGAAAAAGACAATCAATAAAGGAAATGAACAAAAAATATTAATAGCTCAAAGAAAAGTAAATACAAATGGTTCTTTAAAACACATGAAAAGATGCTCACTGAAAGCAGGGGTTGGCACACTATGGTTCACAAGCCAAATCTGGCTAGCTAGCTGTTTTGTTACTTGCACATAGCTATGCCCATTCATTTACGTTTTGTCTATGTCTGCCTACATGCTACAATAGACTTGCGAGTTAGAATAGAGACTGCATATGGCCTACAAACCTAAAAATATTTACTATCTGGTTTTTTAAAGGAAAGTCTACTGACAGGTAATCTGGAGAAAAAAATTAAATGACATTTAGATACTATTTTTTCTCTATCAGACTGTCAAAAATCCAACAGCTTGAAAACAGGGTCTTCTCACACATCTTATGAGCAATAAATTTGTGAAACTCTTCAAATGGCAATTTGGTAATACTTATCTTAAGCAATAATTTATTTATACTTGATCAAGCAATTCTACTTTTGAGAATTTATTCTACAAATGCACTTGAACATGTATGTATGCTATGGTTATTTATTACGGGTTTGTTTTCCTATTCAAAAAGATTTGAATCATTCCCACTGGAGGACTGGTTAAACTAATTCATCTATATAATGGAACAGTATGTAGTTGTCTGAAAGAATGAGGAAGCTCTCTATATATTGATATTAAATACTTTTATAATATATGTTCAGTGAAAAAAAATTAAGTACAACACAGTACATAGGATATGCTACCTGTCTGTAAAAGTGGGGAGGATGAGACTGTTGGGCTAGAGTTTCTTACATCTGCACAATGAGCACTGGGAAGGTGCAGAGAAGACTGGTAATACATCAGACTTTGGGACTGGAAGAAGGGGGCAGCTCTGGAGTAAGACCTCTTACTATATGTCCTTTCATATTATTTGATCATTGAATAATATTCATTCACTAACTTGCTGAATACCTAATAGGTGCCAGGCCCTATTCTTGTGCTAAGGATACGGCAGTCAAAAAAAGAAACACATCTCTGTGCTCCTGGGAGCTTACATTCTAGTAAGCTAGTAAGGAGACAGATAATAAACAAGATAAATAAAATAGGTGGCATGTTAGATGGTGATAAGGAGAAAACAGAAAAGATAGGAAAGAAGATACAATGTATTGAATGTATGCTGGAGGCAAGGAGGCTAACAGAATGACCAGAATCTCACTAAGAAGGTGATTTTTAAGGAAAAAAAATCTAACAATGGAAGAGTGAGGCTGCAGAATGTATTATCAATTAAAAACATTGAATTAAAAAAGAGCAACCATTCAGTTTAATTTTCTAAACAATGTACTTAGAAGTTATTAATATTAATTATTAATAAGGTTATTATTGTTGAGATTACATCCTTATTTTAATTTACTATATTATGATCTCAAGGGGTTGCTTTCAACCCCTTAAAACAAGAAGTTAAAACAAGAAGTGTTTACTGCTCCAATTCAAGTGCTGAGATAGAGGAAACTAAATGTGTAGGGAGAACACATGGATGATTCTTAGGTGGATGGGCACCTAGGTCAGAATGGGGAGTGAGGGGAGAAGATGGCTGAGTGAGTTCTAAAGACTAGGAAGGAGTTAGCCAATCCAAGACTGAGTAAAATAATTCTTGGAAAAGGAAATGACTGTGCAAAAGCAAAGAGATGAGCAAAGGCCAGGCACGTGGTTCAGAATAAGCAAAGTGAGGTCTTGGTCAGGGAGGACTATAACTAAATAAGAGTATGGAGATGTCAAGGTAAGCATTAAAAGCCCTGGTAAGCCATATAAAAAACAGCAGATTGGAGTACCTCAAACTATCCCTAAATCCCTTCTCCCTTGCTTGTCTCTCTTCTAGCATGTTTTCTAAATCCCAGCATGACTGACATCTTGGAATGGTTAACTCTTTGTCACTGGGGTTGTCTTATGCATTGTAGTATGTTTCTCTACCCTTACCTGTTATTACAACCAAAAATATCTCCAGACATTGTCAGAAATCCCCTTATAGGGCAAAATCACCCCTGATTATGAACCACTGGTCTGGAAGTTGAAAAAGCTAGAATTCTCACTTTTCCAGCCTCGCTTGCAGCTAGAAATCACCACGTGACACAGTCTAGCCAATGAAACATGAGAGGGGGTCTATTGGAACTTCCTTCCTTTTTCATCCTTTCAATCCTTACTTGAAAGGCAAAAGCAACAGCAGCAATTTTGCAGCCATGAGATGATAAGCATAAAAGAAAGACCATGAGAGTCAGAGAAGCTGCCCCTACATTTGTGAGCTAATGCTAGCAATCACCTACCTCCGGACTTCTCCCATCGAAGTGGGTTTGATAACTCCTATGCATTTAGGCCACCAAATTGAAGGTTTCTATTATTTGCAGCTGAAAGCAATCCTAACTGTTAAAGCATACAAAAGTGTTTGGATTTTTTCCTAGATCTTAAGAGTAAAAAGAATTTCATCATCATATCTACATTTTAGAAAAATCATTTCACTACAAAACACAGGCAATAGAGGTTGGTAGACCATGGAAAATACCATTATGGCAAATCAGGCAAAAACATGAATGAGCTTAAGTCAACTCAGTGATAGTGGTAATAAAGTAGAAAGGATGCATTTCAGAGACATTGAAAGGTGAAATGGATCTCATAAATGAAATTGTAAGTAATTGGATATGGGCAGTGAAGAAGATACATCAAAGGCTAAAAATCATACTTCTGGTGTAGGTGATGTCCTAGATGGAACACAAAATATAAGGAGCATATTTAAATTGTAAATGATGCTACTGACAAGAGATTAATTTCCAAAATATACAAACAGCTCATAAAGCTTAATATATTAAAAAATTTTTTTTTAAATGGGCAGAAGACCTAAATAAACATTTTTCCAAAGAAGACCTACAGACAGCCAACAAATACACGAAAAGTGCTCCACACTACTAATTGTTAGAGAAAGGCAAATCAAAAATCTAATCAAAACCAGTCAGAATGGCCATCATTAAAAAGCCTGCAAATAATTAATGCTGGAGAGGGTGTGGAGAAAAAGGAACTGTGTTAACACTGTTGATGAGAACGTTATCTGGTGCAGCCACTATGGGAACAGTATAGAGGTTCTTTAAAAAACTAAAAATAGAGTTACCATATGATCCTGCAATCCCACTCCTGGGTATGTATCTGAAGGAAACTCTAATTTGAAAAGGCACATGCACCCCAATGTTCAAAGCATCACTATTTACAATAGCCAAGACATGAAAGCAACCTAAATGTCCATCAACAGGTGAATGGATAAAAATATCGTGTGGATACACACACACACACCACGATGGATTATTACTTAGCCATAAAAAAAAAGAAATGATGCCATTTACAGCAACATAGATGGACCTAGAGATTATCACACTAAGTGAGGCAAATTAGAGGAAGATAAATATCTTATTATATCACTTAAATGTGGAATCTAAAAAATGATACAAATGAACTTAATTACAAAACAGAAATAGACCTGCAGACACAGAAAACAAACTGAGAGGGACCTCCTTGGTGTCCCAGTGGCTAAGACTCCATGTTCCCAATGCAGGGGGCCCAGGTTTGGTCCTTGGTCAGGGGATTAGATTCCACATGCCACAGCTAAAGATCTCACATGGCACAACTAAGGCCTGGCACAACCAAATAAATGAATAAAAATAGATATTTTAAAAAACAAACATGGTTACCAAAAGAGGCAAGAGAAGGATAAAGTAGAAGTTTGGAATTAATTATACATTATACCTACTAATACTACTATATATAAAATAGGTAAACAAGGTCCCACTGTATAGCACAGGAAACTATACTCAACATCTGGTGATAATCTATAATGGAAAAGGATCTGAAGAAGATTATATATATATATTTTTAAAGAGGATAATATTCCATTCCAGGCCAAGTTGAATTTGAAATGCTGATGGCACATCTAAGTGGTAATGTTCATGACATTTAGATACTTAGCTAGAGAAGTCAGAAAAAGAGTAAAGCAGTGGTATATATATGTATCAAATTTTTAAATTCCAATAAAATAACATAACACTACAAAAACAATATCAATGAAGTATAGAATACTTAATAATACAGCTAAGCAAAAGAGAATTAAAAATACACAGACATATTCATACAATCCCAGCATCCAGATACAGTTTGTAGTAAAAAAATACATATGTATACAATTGATATACATATGAACATATGCACTTAACAGGATTATACTGCATATGCTGTGTGGTAACAGGCGTTGTTTACTTAATAGCACATAAGAAACATCTTTCTATTTAAATTAATATTCACCTACTTTTATGATTTTTTTATACTATTATAAATAGTTCTGAGACAAACTGTCTTCACAGTAAAATTTTGGCCCATAACCTTAATTATTTCACTAGGATAAATCCCTACTTGTGGAATTGCTGGCTAAATATTGTTTTAAGGCTTTTGACAGGTGTTCCCAAATCATTTTCTGGAGAGGCTGTGGCAATTCATAATGTCATCAGCATATGTGCAAATACTCATCTCCCTACACTTTCTCCAAAACTGAAATTATAAGCATAATCACTCAAATATTTGACAATTTTATAAAATAAAAATGTTAACCTGTTGTTTTCATTTTGCATTTAATTTCTAAAACCTGAGATGCTTATGTTTATCAGCAATTTGGATTTTTTCTTTGGCAGACTGCTGATTCTTATCCTTTGCCCCTTTTCTTTTAAAACATTTATTGATTTGTAAGAGCTCTTTACATATTAACTTTAACCTTTCTTCATTAATGCTACATTTTATTCTTAGTTGCATTTGCCAACTAAGGGTACATTTTGATAAACAGATATTTTAAATTGCTGGAATGGTCAAGGTTTGAAATGGTGAAGAATGGGAAGAATGTGAAGAATGGGAATAAGATGTATCCAAAAGCAAATAGAATGATGCAATATTAGGCTCAGCAAAGGCTGGATTCTATGAATTTCTAATTGTTTCAATCCTCAAAGTTTGGTTTCTTGAGTGCAGAGAAAGAAAAGGGAGAAAGAAGGATTCACTTAAGAGTTGGAATTTTGCCTGTTGGTTTAGTCAGAAACGAGGCACAGGAATAAGGGAGTGAGTGAAGTTGCTCATTCATGTCCGACTCTTTGCGACCCCATGGACTGTAGCCCACCAGCTCCTCAGTCCATGGAATTCTCCAGGCAAGAATACTGGAGTGGGTTGCCATTTCCTTCTCCAGGGGATCTTCCCATCCCAGGGATCGAACCCAGGTCTCCTGCATTGTAGGCAGACGCTTTACCATCTGAGCTACCAGAGAAGCCCCCAGGAATAAGGGAATTATGTGTATGCAAGGGTGTTGCTGAAATGATGGACCACATGAATGAGGCAATTGATAAGCTGGGAGAAACTAGGAGAGGTTAGGGGATATTATATTCACCTTTGAGAAATGAAATATTTCCTGCCATAAAGCACTAAATTCTTTAACTTGGAGTATCTGGTTTTCTTTAATTAAAAATCATCTTCTGATGTTAAGACTACCTGCCCCTTGTTGCAAAACTTCTATATAACTTGGCTCCTCCCTCACCTTCTGGGAGCAATTCTCTCAGGGTCACTTGAAATGCTGTCTTCCAGTCTTGAAATTCCCCAAATTTCCACTGAATAAAATATTACTCTCAATTTTTATTAATAAGTTGTGAATATTTTTTAAGTTAACACTTTCATATTTTAAATATTTTAATTCATTTCCTTTATAGTCAGGCGGTGTTCTAAATCACACTTGGAATGAATTTTTAGCCACCAAATCTACTTACTAGTTCTAATGAATTTTATTTTAGCTACTATACTTTCCATTTCCTTGCATTCTCTTTTTATCTCAGCCCATACTTAAAAGAAAAATTATTTTCCTGTACCCTAAAGTGAAGTCACTCAGTCGTGTCTGATTCTTTGCGACCCCATGGACTGTAGCCTACCAGACTCCTCGGTTCATGGGATTTTCCAGGCAAGGGTACTAGAGTGGGTTGCCATTTCCTTGTCCAGGGGATCTTCCTGACCCAGGAATCAAACCTGGGTCTCCCGAATTATGGGCAGCCACTTTACCCTCTAAGCCATCAGGGAAATCCTCCTGTACCGTAAGCAATATTTAATTCCAGAATATGGAGTGGGAAGGAAAAAGTTTGAAGGAGGAAGAAAAACAGGGCCACGAACCCTTTCACCTTAAGATCATAAGACACATGGTAAACACCAGGGCATTCAATGAGTTACCACATCCAATGATCACAACTCAGGGTTATGCTGGCCAAAATGGAAATCTGCCAGGTACTTCCTGTGCTGAGAACAGTTTCAAAGTCCAATAGCCTGTTTGTTCTCACCAGAGATATTTTCTTACAACAGCTTATTTGCAAGGGTCATCTGAGACCTTGAAAACTTCAGACCCTCCCTGCCATACCCCACTTCATTTTGGAGGTCTTCACTATAGAGCTGAGGAGACCATCATTCAATTGCTTGTGAAAACATGATACCATAGTTTCAAACATCTCTTTTCCAGCTCCAGTGTCCTTTCTCCCCAGAATAACCTAGAAGAAAGAGCAGAACTGAGATTCCTTTGATGTGTGAGTACCCAGGTAAGGAGGCTCCTGGCACTAGAACTTCCTTTTGATACTGAGCAGGGTCCTGTGGGTCTCCTGGACACAAATCCTTTCTATGTCTCCCATTTCTTTGATTACAGAAAATAGCCTTCATTCAGCCTCCATGACCTTTGCTGAGTTCCACCAGGTAGATTCTAGCAGTTGCTAATTAGGGAAGGGAGAGGATGCAAGACCAGGGAGAAACGGTCAAGAGAAACAAGTTATTCAGCCATGGGGCACGGTCCTGGTTCCCCATCAACAGATACACACAATATCTTTGAGTTGTTTTTCAGATACTGAAACCCCCCCTCAGAGTGGGATAAATTAACAGTTAATAATGAATGGTATGCTGACCACAAGTATGTAGATCCAGACCAGCTGGAACCTGAAAGTTTATGATGCTGACTCCTACTTACCATCAACCTATCAGAAGAATGCCCATGAGCTGATCATGCTCTCTTTGAACAATTACTATAAACTTTCTATCTTCTCCAAGTGGGGACACATAGTTTTTTGAGGCAGGAGTCCACTGTGTCCCCCTTTGCCTGGCAAAGTAACAAAGCTATCCATTTCTACTTCACCTAAAACTCTCTGAGATTCGATCTGGCACCAGTTTATAGAGAAGCTGAGCTTTCGGCATCACTTTGGGAGGTGAGGAGCTGACTGATGACCTGAGCCTTTGCTGATCTGAGAAGGGAGAACCCTGGACTCGAAACATGTGAAGATGACATGCTGCATCTTGCCAACCACTAAGGAGCCAGCCAAGCTCCTGAGAAGTCTTCCATTCTAAAATCAGATTGCATGTCATCCAAGATGCTCTCTCAGCAAGAAGCTGTGAACTTCCTTTATCCTCAGTCCTGGCTCAGAGTTGACATTGTAAATAGAAAAGTCAAATTTTGTATCTGAACTCTGAAGTCATCACATGTCAACCCTGACTAGAGAACTAGAAAGTAAAACCAGGCTCTCAAAGGAAATCTATTCAGAACCTCAGTCCCTTCCTTTTTATACAATAGAGACATAAGATAAAGAAAAGTCAACTACCAAAACTTAAAAACTCACTCAAGCAGCAGAAAATCAGTTTGGTCATTCAAACCATTGAGCATTTTCATATATTTTTTAAAATTTTCAGCTTTATTGAGGTATATTTTCATGTATTTTTAAATGACTCCTATTATATGTACAGCACCTATTCTCAAGAAATGATCTTGAGAAAGTCAGCCATCTTCCTAAAAGAAAAGAACCTGGAATCAAGGAAGAGGCAAATATTAGACTCTCCCAGACTCACATACTTTTTGTTTCCATGTCTCAAAGAGAGTTATCAAACTTCTCCACATAGCCCCCCAAACATAGACGCTCCCCCCCCCCCCCCCGCCCACACACACACCCTAAGCAGGGTTGAGAACCATTGTTTAGAAAAAATCAGGATGAGGATACTCTATTCTGGCCTTTCATATCAGAGTTAAATGCTTAATGACAGAAGCCAACAGCAGCCCCAGGCTACTTCACTCACTCACTTGAGTCCAAAAGGAAACCAAACATTATATAAAGCTCTTAGAACTCCTCCCATTTGCCAAATTAGAGAAAACTTAACTTTCAAACCAGAAGATTTTCCATTCAAAACTCAGTAACACAGAGCCCCTCTGTTAAGTCTGCATACCATTTTTCTCCTGAGTAAAAGGCCAGAGGTGGCCACTCAGGAAATGACTCTGCCCAGCCCAAGGCCTCAGACCTGGCCCAGCTGAGCCTGGACAACTACCTGAGACAAAGGAATAGGCCGCTAGGATATTGCTGAGCAAAGCCATGTCCATGCGCTCGGGGATCACCAGTTCCGTGTTGTGGCAGAAGGGCAGCCGCGATGTGACATCCAGAGAAGGCCTCCTGGAGATGCTTTAGCTGGATCAAGGTGGCCACCCTCCCTCTCTTCTCTTCTGTTTGGGAACACAAAGTGAGTGATGAGAACACGTTCTGATTTCCTGAAGCTGTGTTCCAGGTAGCCTGGGCTCAAGAACAAAAGTCAGTCCAATTTCCCAGCCAGGGGGCTGCAAAGACCTGAGGTCTTATTCCCTTTGCTATAACAGCTTCTTGGCTTTCAAAGAAGCAGTAATTCCTTAAGTCATTTTTTCCTGGCCTTTCTCCTTTCTCTTCCCGGTATGTATGCATGCTAAATTGCTTTAGTCATGTCCGACTCTTTGCGACCCTATGGACTATAACCTACCAGGCTCCTCTATTCATGGGATCCTCCAGGCAAAAGTACTGGAGTGGATTGCCATGCCCTCCTCCAGGGGATCTTCCTGACCCAGGGATCGAACCCATGTTTCCTGCATTGGCAGGTGGGTTCTTTTCTGCTAGCACCACCTGAGAAGCCCTTCTCTTTCCCCATCTCTTTCCAATTTCCCATTTTAACACTTCTCCCTCATCATTCTGTGATATGTTTCATTTCATTCTCGCTGGTTTGTCTATGAGGTGCAGTCCATCGTCATTTTAGTCACTGCATTTTAACCCCAAGCCACAGCCTGCTCTTCACTTGGCTATGCTTTCGCCTGTATTGTTGGCACTTGGGTACTTTGATCAGTTTGCCTCATCCCACATATCACCAGATGTGGATTCTTGGAAATGGGTCAGAGCTGGCTATTTTAGAACTGCTAAAGTGGTTCCAGTTCTAAAATGCCCCCCAAGAAGTTGGGAGCTCAAGCATGCTCCCTGCACCTAGCTCCATGACTCCACTGTGACAGTGGTGGGCCAACCAAACACACAGGCAGTGCTATGAACTACCCATCAAAGGAACTGGATCACTGGGGTTCCAAACAAGAACTTGGGATCTCAGTATTCAGTGGCTCAGTCTCTGGCTGGGGGAACACATTCTTTCCCCAGCTGCTGCTGTTGCTCAGGCCCAACATTATCATCACCCAGTTGATTCAATGAAGCCCTGGCAGACAGCTGAGGATTTCAAGTGGCAAAGATTTTAATGATTCCTATTCAATGCCACACTCCAGCTGGAAGCAGGAAACTGAGTCACAGGGTATGGAGGGATGTCAGGTTGGGGAAAGCAGTGAAGTGAAATGAAAGTCACTCAGTCGTGTCTGACTCTTTGCGACCCCATAGACTATACAGTCCATGGAATTCTCCAGGTCAGAATACTGGAGTGGGTAACCTTTCTCTTCTCCAGGGGATCTTCCCAACCCAGGGATTGAACCCAGGTCTCCTGCATTGCAGGCAGATTCTTTACCAGCTGAGCCACAAGGGAAGCCCTGGGGAAAGTAAGAGAAGCAGAAAGCTCCAGTCCTTGCAGAAGAAACAGGTTCTCAGATGGGTCACAGACATTGGTAACATGGATCACATTTAGAGGGCTTGGAGAACCACAGTTCCATAGGTGGGTGGAATGGGTCACAACAGATAAAGCAACTCTCACTTTGATGAATTCCAATGGGCTTATGGAAGACTAAAGCAAAGAAAGACAGACCAACCCACAGGTAAGATAGAAACCAACGTAAGGTCCTTGGAGCAGCCAGAGGCCTAGAGAGAAGCGGGATGAGGAGTGGGAGCTAGGGGGCTCTGAGAGGGGGCTAGATACTGCTTAGGGACCCCTGTATCTCTGAGCCCTCAACGCCATTTGAGTTCCTAAATGGTGACAACTAGATGATGTAGGTGAAGGCTTGGAACCACCATACTGAGTTCAGAGACTGAACTCTGAACTGAAGGTCTGAGGACTTCAGGACCTAGGAAGAAAGTGAGGTCAATGAAAAATGGAGTATGTAGTGGGACAAAGCTGTTTCAGGTCCATTCCCTCATTTGTATCCCCATCAAGATTTACTATAGTGCAAATCTCATTTCATTTCTGTGAGTTTTCTAATAGTCTCCTAACTGATGCTTCTGCCAATAACTCTTCCTATTCAACCTAGCACCCACTCTCACCAACAAGATTATCTTTATAAAGTACAAATCTGATCACTTCACTCCATAGTCCAACCCTTCAACTAATCCTCATTAAACTTAACAACACATCTACTTTCACAATATATGAACTGTATTTTAACTCCTAATTCATCTCCTAATCAAGTCTACACTCTTACACATATACACAGAGATAGAAATATGCCTAAAACTTCAAAATACTAAATTACTTTCAGTTCCCCAAATATACTAAGCTCTTTCATCTTTTCATGCTTTTTGTTATACCCTTCCTTTTGTCTAAAAGCCCCTCCTCCTTTTATCTGTCTGGCTAATGTTTCTTTTAAGAAATAATTCAAAAGTTCTATGATAGTCTCAAAATCTCAAAGACTTCCCTTTTTAAGAAATAGAAAAATCCATACTAAAATTCATATGGAATATCAAGCAATCCAAATAACCAAAGCAGCCTTAAATAAACAAAAAAGCAGGAAGTCTCACCCTTCCTGATTTCAAAACATATTACAAAGCTACAGTAACCCAGACAATATAGTACTTGCATGAAGACAGACATATACATAAATGGAATAAAATAGAGAGCCAAGAAATAAAACCTTATATATATGGTTACAGTATTTTCTTTTTTTTTTTTTTATCTTGACTTCTTAGACCTTTACATATAAATCAAATGCTTTTCTATCATAGGCCTGATCCTATACTAGGTTTAGAAATCAATCCAATTGTTGGGTTTGTGGCCAATTACCTGTGTCTAGTTCTGGGTTACCTTGGTGAATTTCTCTACTACAAGGGTCTAACTGGTTGGCCCTGAAAAAATTTACTTTAAAAAAAAAATTAGAGTCATATTCAAGACACTATTGATATTACTAGATGGGATCCCCTCACCAGGCAAATTAATAATGCCTGCTCTGACTCTGGCCATAAATTTGAGCTTTCTTCTATTACTCAAACTCAATCAGAGCAACAAAGTTTCAACAAAGGAGGGAAAAATCTCCCACAATTATGAGACGGATTTATACAGATAACACCAGGCTATGGTAATTTACATTTAAAGTCTCCTCTGTGTTGAAAACAATTAAATCATACTAAAGATAATCAGTCTAGTAACACTAAAAAACTGGGCTTATATGCCTTATAGATGATGCCAATATATAATTTCCCTGCAAGATAAAGATTCTACAGAGTAGACCAAGTCAAATGACCTGGGATATACTGGGCTACATCTAATGAAAGCTCTTAACTTAAGTCTTACTTGTGACTTTACTAATACTGCTATGTTATATGTATTGCTCCTATTTTACAAAATTGATGTTTCTTTTGTGTGTGTGTGTGTAATAAAGCTTTATTAAAGTATAAAGGAGATAGAGAAAGCTTCTGACATAGGCATCAGAAGGGGGGCAAAAGAGTACCCCCTGGTTACAGTATTTTCAACAAAGGAGCCAAGACCATACAACTTGGAAAGAATAGTCTTGTTGAGAAAACTGGATATCCACTTGTGAAAGAATGAAGTTGAACCCTTACTTTACACCATACTAAAAGAATTTAACTAAAAATGGATAAAAGATCTAAATGGAAGAGCTAAAATTATAAAGCTCCTAGAAGAAAACATAGAGGAAAATTCCATGACACAGGATTTGGCAATGATTTCTTGAACTTAATATCAAAAGCACAGGCAACAAAATAAAAGTAGATAAGCTGGACTACATCAAAACTTAAAACTTCTGTGCATCAAAGGATACAATCAACAGAGTGAAAGGCAATCCATGGAATGGGAGAAAATATTTGCAAATCATTTATCTGATGAGGGGTTAATATCTGGATTATATACAGAACTCCTACAACTCAACAACAAAAAACAAACAATCTGATTTTAAAATGTGCTAAGAACTTGAATACTCCTTTCTTTAAAGAAGATTTATGAATGACCAATAAGCACATGAAAAGATGCTCAACATTACTAAGGAAATGCAAATCAAAACACAGTGAGATACCTCCCCACATCCATTAGGATGGCTACTATTAAAAAAAAAAAAAAAAGAGAGAACAGAAAGGATCAAGTATTTGAGGGGATTTCAGAGGAACACTTGTACTCTTGGTGGGAAGGTAAAATTGTGGAGGCACTATGGAAAATAGTATGGCAGTTTCTAAAAAAAAAAATTAAAAATATGATTCAGCAATTCATCTCTGGGTCTACAACCAAAAGAATTGAAAACAGGGGCTCAGATATTTGTTTATCAATTATGAAGCAGTATTACATCAGACTAAAGATAAATCAATCAAAGTGTCTATCCTCAGATAAATGGATAAGCAAAATGTGGTATATGCATACAAAGAAATATTACTTACAGTCTTCAAAAGGAATGAAATTCTGACACATGCAACAACATGGATGAATCTTGAGGACGTTGTGTTAAATGAAATAAATCCAGTCACAAAAGAACAAATATAGTATGATTCTGCTTATATGAAGTATCTAGAGTAGTTGAATCCATAGAGACAGAAGGAAGAATGGTGACTTTTGGGGTGGGGAGAAGGCAGGAATGGGAAATTACTGTTTAATGGGTACAGAGCACAAAGATTCAATTTTGCAAGATGAAAAGTGTTCTGGACATGGATAGTGATAATGGTTGCACAACAAAGTAAATGTATTTGATGCCATTGAGTTGTGCATTTAAAAATGACTTAAATAAAAAAAAAAAAAAATGACTTAAATAGGAAATTTTCACAATTTTTAAATTAATAATAATATAAGCTGTTGATGAGGTACACAATACATTTTAAACATTAAATTTTAAAGATTCTTTAGAGAATCCTGTAATCAAATATTGATTTTCAGTTAACAGGAATGATAATAGAATTATAGTGATATTAAAATTGAAGTCAAAATACTACATGATATAACTTATATGTGGAATCTAAAAAAATACAACAAACTAGTGAGTATAACAAAAAAGAAGCTGGCTCACAGATATAGAGAACTAGTGTTTACCAGTGAGGAGAGGGAATGGGGGAAGAGCAATATAGAGCAAGGGATTCAGAAATACAAAGTATTATGTACAAAATAAGCTGCAAAGATACACTATACAACACAGAGAATATAGCCAATATTTTATAATAACTAAAAATGCACTATAATGTTTAAAAATTGTGAATCACTATATTGTACACTTGTAATTTATAGAATATTATATATAAACTACACTTTGATGTAAAAAGTTGAAGTCAATACAATTCTAATCTGGCTTAACTTTATGTAAAAGCTTTCATTATCTCACTTATAAAAAATTTAATGTAAATAACTGTATTCTATCACATTTATGGATTAAGAGGAAAAACATATGTCACTGAATGTAAAAATGTGTTTGTGTAAAAATTAATAAAAATTCATGATTTTTTTTAAAAAAGAATAATCTAATGAAGCAAAGCTTCAAATGCTCCAGACTCTTTTCTTCTCTATCAAAGTATCCAAATATTTTTCTAATATTGTACCTATGCTATTGTAATTGGAATTATTGGTTTACTGAAGAGGCATCTTACAAATCCTTATTATCCTGGTACCTAGCATGGTACCTGATGAAAGAAAGTTGAAAAACAAAAGAGCAATTAGGCATGAGCTTTGTATGCATAAGGGCTTCCCTGGTGGCTCAAAGAGTAAAGAATCTACCGGCAATGCAGAAGACGGGTTTGATGTTGGGTCGGGAAGATTCCCTGGAGAAGGGAGTGATTAGCCACTCCAGTATCCTTGCCTGGAAAATTCCATGGACAGAAGAGTATGGCGGGCTACAGTCCATGGGGTCGCAAAGAGTTGGAAACGACTGAGTGACTAACAACATTCTACGTGCATGAGTAAGTCTCAGAGAGTATTTCTGAGTAGATTTTAGAGTGAGCCACTCTGAAGACTAAAAGGACACCAGGGCTGACCGGTTATGAGTCGGGTGGCAAGCTGGGTACTTCCTCAGGACTACGAGAGGACCACGTACAAGACGGAAGCTTGAGACAAGAGGTTCAACAGGGACGGGAGAAAAGTCTTGCAGTCTTCCAAGGTAGTAGAGCTGATAAGGAGGTACATGAACACGGATACCTCCTCCCCCGAGGGACAGGCCCTTTTTTTATGCATTTCATACCCCAGTCTGCCCCAGGAACAATTCAGAAAACAACTGCTGATCCTCAGACACTGATGAATGATTTATTCCAATTGGCTTATTTGGTTTTCAATAATAGTGATATGGCCAGAAAGTCTTAACATACCCAGAGAAATATGTTAAATATGGTGCAACCTTTTCAGTCTTAACCCAAAGTATTGGAAACCTTAGTAACCATAAAGAGTATGTAATGAGGGTGTCAGGGAAAAAGAAGGGGCACACTTTCCTAGAAACCTCTTTTGTGCAAAATCAATGGCCAGCTGTTTTTACATTCCTTTCTGTTTGTGCCTGATTGCCCCATCCCTTTAATGGGAAAAGATTTATTAACCAAGTTAGGGGCTTCTCTGTTTCTTGAGGGGCAAAGTAACCACCCTCATCACCAAGTGGTTCTAACAGAAAGTAGAAAGTAACAGATAAAAGCTGAAACTAAAATAGAAGCCTTAGTAGACCCTATAATGTGGAATAGCAAGGTTCTGGGATTGGCTGAAGATATCCAGCCAATGATTATTAAGTAAAAAGGGTTTCAGTTCAGTTCAGTTCAGTCGCTCAGTCGTGTCCGACTCTTTGCGACTCCATGAATTGCAGCACGCCAGGCCTCCCTGTCCATCACCAACTCCCGGAGTTTACTCAAACTCATGTCAACCAAGTGGGTGACGCAAAAGGGTCTAACAGTGTCTAAATATAAGGTACAAATTCCTTAAGCCTAGGGAAGATCCTCGAAAGTGTTTGTAAATAGACTACCAAAATGGGAGGCCACTACACTAATCATGGACTTTCTAGTGGCTCAGACGGTAAACAGTCTGCCTGCAACGCAGGAGACCCAGGTTCAATCCCTGACTGGGGAAGATTCCCTAGAGAAGGAAATGGCACCCATTCCAATATTCTTGCCTGGAGAATTCCATGAACAGAGGAGCCTGGTGGGCTACAGTCCATGGGGTCACAAAGAGTCAGACATGACTGAGTGACTAACACTTTCACTTTCACACTAACCATAGATAACATTTGGAGCCTGACAGGAATTTTAGGTGAAGGCCTTCTCCCTTAAGCTAAATGAGTAAAACTAAAACATTCCAGCACCGGCAAATGGGTATGTCAGTCCTTCCATATCACTGGGGCAGCCACCCAAACTTCGAAAAAAAAAAAAAGAGAGAGAGAGAGGGAGAGAGAAATAAAAACAAAACCATCTTTGTTTTACAAATTTAGCCTTTATAGGACCAGAAGTGTGGCTCCAAAAGTAATCCAAAGCCCACCAATCCTTTTTACCACTCCCAAAACCTTATTTTTCTCAAAAGGCTTGTCAGTATTAAACAGAGGGAAAACAAAGTCATCCTAGGAGAAATCTGCCTACACCTTCAAAATGTAAATGTTCTTATCTGGTATTCAGGGGAACACCTTATCTCTGCCATCTTTTTAAAATATAAATTTGGAAAACAAGGGTGAAGAAATTGAGAACTACAGGTTGTCAAGGATAAGTTAAAATCTTAAGTGTCATTTCCGTAAATATTGGCCCTCTAGCCAAGTGAGCCTGATTTGTTTCATCTGCTAGAAGTTCCAAAGAATAGCAAGGAGAGAGAAGAAAGCCTTCCTCAGTGATCAGTGCAAAGAAATAGAGGCAAACAATAGAATGGGAGAGACTGGAGATCTCTTCAAGAAAATTAGAGATACCAAGGGAACATTACATGCAAAGATGGGCAAAATAAAGGACAGAAATGGTATGGACCTAACAGAAGCAAAAGATATTAAGAAGAGGTGGCAAGAATACAAGAAGAACTATACAAAAAAGATCTTCATGACCCAGATAATCACGATGGTGTGATCACTCACCTAGAGCCAGACATACTGGAATGTGAAGTCAAGTAGGCCTTAGGAAGCCTCACTACGAACAAAGCTAGTGGAGGTGATAGAATTCCAGTTGAGCCATTTCAAATCCTAAAAGATGATGCTGTGAAAGTGCTATAAAAGACGCTTGCTCCACAGTTCTAAAGCCTCAATTCTTTGGCACTCAGCTTTTGTAATAGTCCAACTCTCACATCCATACATGACTACTGGAAAAACCATAGCCTTGACGAGACAGACTTTGGTTGGTAAAGTAATGTCTCTGCTTTTTAATATGCTATCTAGGTTGGTCATAACTTTCCTTCCAAGGAGTAGGCGTCTTTTCATTTCATGGCTGCAGTCACCATCTGCAGTGATTTTTGAGCCCCCCCAAAATAAAGCTTCTCACTGTTTCCCCATCTATTTGCCATGAAGTGATGGGAGCAGATGCCATGATCTTTGTTTTCTGAATGTTGAGCTTTAAGCCAACGTTTTCACTGTCCTCTTTCACTTTCATCAAGAGGTTCTTTAGTTCTTCTTCACTTTCTGCCATAAGGGTGGTGTCATCTGCATATCTGAGGTTATTGATATTTCTCCTGGCAATCTTGATTCCAGCTTGTGCTTCATCCAGCCCAGTGTTACTCATGATGTACTATGCATATAAGTTAAATAAGCAGGGTGACAATATACAGCCTTGATGTACTCCTTTCCCTATTTGGAACCAGTCTGTTGTTCCATGTCTGGTTCTAACTGTTGCTTCTTGACCTGCATACAGATTTCTCAGGAGGCAGGTAAGGTGATATTCCCATCTGATATTCCCATCTCTTTCAGAATTTTCCACAGTTTGTTGTGGATCCACATAGTCAAAGACTTTAGCGTAGTCAATGAAGCAGAAGTACATGTTTTTCCGGAATTCTCTAGCTTTATCTATGATACAATGGATGTTGGCAATTTGATCTCTGGTTCCTCTGCCTTTCCTAAATCCAGCTTGAACATCTGGAAATTCTCAGCTCACATACTGCTGAAGCCTGGCTTAGAGAATTTTCAGCATTACTTTGCTAGTGTGTGAGACGAGTGTAATTGTGCAGTAGTTTGAACATTCTTTGGCACTGCCCTCTTTGGGACTGGAATGAAAACTGACCTTTTTCAGTGACTACTGCTGAGTTTTCCAAATTTGCTGACATACTGAGTGCCGCACACTAACAGCATCATCTTTTAGGATTTGAAATAACTAAGCTTGAATTCTATCACCTTCACTAGTTTTGTTTGTAGTGTGCTTCCTAAAGCCCACATGACTTCACACTCAAGGACGTCCGGCTCTAGCTGAGTGATCACACCATCATGATTATCTGGGTCATGAAGATCTTTTTTGTACAGTTCTGTGTATTCTAGCCACCTCCTCTTAATATCTTCTGCTTCTGTTAGGTCCACACGGTTTTTGTCCATTAGTGTGCCCATCTTGCATGAAACATTCCCTTGGTATCTCTAATTTTCTTGAAAAGATCTCTAGTCTTTCCCATTCTATTGTTTCCCTCTATTTCTTTGAATTGTTCACTTACGAATGCTTTCTTATCTCTCCTAGCTATTCTTTGGAACCCTGCATTCTGATGGGCATATCTTTCCTTTTTCCCTTTGCCTTTCACTCCTCTTCTCAGCTATGAGCCATGTTGTGCAGGGCCACCCGAGACAGTCGAGTCGTAGAGGAGAGTTCTGACAAAACATGCTAATTGTTAGAGAAAAGCAAATCCAGACTACAATGAGATATCAGCTCATACCATGATCAGAATGACCATCATCAAAAAATCTAAAAACAATCAATCCTGGAGAGAGTGTGGAGAAGGGTAAACTTCCCACACCATTGGTGGGAATGTAAATTGGTACAGGCACTATGAAGAATAGTAAAGAACAATAGAGTTACCATACGATCTAGCAATCCCACTCTTAAGCATATATCTGGAGTAAATCATAATTTGAAAAGATACATGCACCCAAATGTTTATTGCAGTATTGTTTATAACAGCCAGGACATGGAAGCAACCTAAAAGTCATTCAACAGAGGAATGGATAAAGAAGATGGAGTACATATATACAATGGAATATTACTCTGCCATAAAAAAGAAAAAATAGTGCCATTTGCAGCAACATGGATGGACTAGAGATTGTCATGCTGGGTAAAGTAAGTCAAAGAAAGATGTATCATATGATATCACTTATACGTAGAATATTAAAGAAGATGGTACAAATGAATTTATAAAACAGAGATAGAGTCACAGAGGTAGAAAACACACTTATGGTTACCAGGTGGGAAAGCGGTGGGAGAGATAAATTGGGAGACTGGGATCGACATATGCACACTACTATCTATAAAATAGATAACTTATAAGGACCTATGGTATAGTACAGGGAACTCTACTCAATATTCTGTAACGGCCTATATGGGAAAAGAATCTAAAAAAGAGAGGATATATGCATAAATGATTTACTTTGAAACTAACACAACATTGTAAACCAACTATACACCAATAAAAATTTAAACTTAAATAAATAAAAATAGCTATTATCAAAAAAGAAATCCATTCTAAAACACACTTAAATTTTTTTTATTTTTATGTATTTATTTTTGGCTCCACTGGGTCTTCGTTGCGGCATGTGAGCTTTCTTTAGTTGTGGTGAGTGGGGGCTGCTCTCTCCCCCACTCACCACAACTAGAGAAGTGTGCAGGCCTCTCACTGTCATGGCTTCTCTTGTTGCAGAGCATGGGCTCTAGGGCACACAGAGGTGCCGCACACGGGCTTAGTTTCCCTGGGCATCTTCCTGGACCAGGGATCGAACCCATGTCCCCTGCACTGGCAGGCAGATGGAAGTCCCCGGAACACATTTTAATTAAATTTCTGAAAACTAAAACAAAGAAAGAAACCTTGAAACCAAATTAAGCTAGAGCTATCTGATGGAACACAATATAGAATCAAGATTGCCTGGAGAAATATCAGTAACCTCAGATACGCAGATGACACCACCCTTATGGCAGAAAGAGAAAAAGAACTAAAGAGCTTCTTGATGAAAGTGAAAGAGGAGAGTGAAAAAGTTGGCTTAAAACTCAGCATTCAGAAAACTAAGATCATGGCATCCGGTCCCATCACTTCATGGCAAATAGATGGGGAAACAATGGAAACAGTGAGACTTTATTTTGGGGGGCTCCAAAATCACTGCACATGATGACTGCAGCCATGAAATTAAAAGACATTTCTTCCTTGGAAGAAAAGCTATGACCAGCCTAGACAGCATATTAAAAAGCAGAGACAAAAATAAATAAATAAAAAGCAGAGACATTACTTTGCCAACAAAGGTCCATCTAGTCAAAGCTATGGTTTTTTCAGTAGTCATGTATGGATGTGAGAGTTGGACTATAAAGAAAGCTGAGTGCCGAAGAATTGATGCTTTTGAACTGTGGTATTGGAGAAGACTCTTGAGAGTCCCTTGGACTGCAAGGAGATCCAACTAGTCCATCCTAAAGAAAATCAGTCCTGAATATTCATCGGAAGGACTGATGCTGAAGCTGAAACTCCAATACTTTGGCCAACTTATGGAAAGAACTGAGTCATTGGAAAAGACTCTGATAATGGGAAAGATTGAAGGCAGGAGGAGAAGCGGATGACAGAGGATGAGATGGTTGGGTGGCATCACCAACTTGATGGACACGAGTTTGAGTAAGCTCTGGGAGGTGATGGACAGGGAGGCCTGGTGTGCTGCAGTCCATGGGGTTACAAAGAGTTGGACACAACTGAACGACTGTACTGAACTGATCTGTCCTTAGCTACAGATCAGATACAAATTAGAGAGAAGAAACAGAACTGTTTCTATTTGCAGATGAGAGGATGGACTCATTTGAAAATGAGTAGTCATGTATGGATGTGAGAGTTGGACTGTGAAGAAAGCTGAGTGCTGAAAAATTGATGCTTTTGAACTGTGGTGTTGGAGAAGACTCTTGAGAGTCCCTTGGACGGCAAGGAGATCCAACCAGTCCATCCTGAAGGAGATCAGTCCTGGGTGTTCATTGGAAGGACTGATGCTGAAGCTGAAACGCCAATACTTTGGCCACCTCATGCGAAGAGCTGACTCATTGGAAAAGACTCTGATGCTGGGAAAGATTGAGGGCAGAAGGAGAAGGGGACAACAAAGGATGAGATGGTTGGATGGCATCACCGACTCAATGGACAAGGGTTTGGGTGAACTCCGGGAGTTGGTGATGGACAGGGAGGCCTGGTGTGCTGTGGTTCATGAAGTCTCAAAGAGTCAGACATGACTGAGCGACTGAACTGAACTGAACTGAACTGATGGTCTACACAGACCATACCAAGGAACCTAAAAACACAAAACAAAAAAGCCAACAACAACGACAATAAACCCTTAAAACTAATAAGTGAGTTCAGCAATATCACAGGGAAGATAAACAGATAAAACATACAAAAATCAAGTTTATTTCTAAATGCTAGTAATGAGCATGTGGACACTGAAATTAAAAACACAATACCAGTTACAATTGCTCAAAAAATGAAACGCTTAGATATAAATGTAACATAACATGTACAGAACTCTAAAGCTGAAAACTATACAATGCTGCAGAGAGAAATCAAAGATCTAAAAAAATGAAAGGAAATCATGGTTGTGGTCTCAAAGATTCAATAGAGTAAAGATACTAATTCTCCCCAAAGTGATATACAAGTATTTTGTTGTTGTTGTTGTTCAGTTGCCCTGTCAGTTCAGTTCAGTCGTTCAGTTGTGTCCAACTCTTTGTGACCCCATGGACTGCAGCATGCCAGGCCTCTCTGTCCTTCACCAAACTTCCTGAAGTTTGCCCAAGTTCTTGTTCATTGCATTGGTGATGCTGTCCAGCCCTCTCATTCTCTGACACCCACTTCTCCTTCTGCCCTCAATCTTTCCCAGCATCAGGGGCTGGTCCAATGAGTCATCTCTCAAAGAGCTTTCCACAGTTTGTCATGATCCATGCAGTCAAAGATGTTTTTCTCAAATTCCCTTGCTTTCTCTATAATCCAGTGAATATTGGCAATTCGATCTCTAGTTCCTCTTCCTTTTCTAAATCCACCTTGGACATCTGAAATTTCTTGGTTTGCATAATGCTGAAGCCTAGCATGCAAGATTTTAAGCATGACCTTACTAGCATGGGATATGAGTGCAACTGTCCAATGGTTAGCACATTCTTTGGTACTACCCTCCTTAGAACTGGGATGAAGATCAACCTTCTCCAGTCCTATGGCCACTGCTGGGTCTTCCAGATTTGCTGACATACTGAATGCATAACCTTGATGGCATCATCCTTTAGGGATTTGAATAATTCTGCTGGAATTTCATCGCATCCACTAGCTTTATTAACAGCAGTGCTTCTTAAGGCCCACTTGACTTTGCACTCCAGAATGTCTGACTCTGGGTGACTAACCACACACCATCGTAGTAATCCAGTTCATTAAGATCCTTTCTATACAGTTCTTCTGTGTATACAGTCCCCTTCAAGGATCACTGCCTTGTCATGGCAAAGGGGCTTGTGTAACTCAATGAAGCTATGAGTCACGCCATGCAGGGCCACCCAAGACAGACAGGTCATAGCAGAGAGTTTCTGACAAAATGTGATCCACTGGAGGAGGGAATGGCAAACCACCCCAGTATACTTGCTGTGAGAGCTGTATAAAAGGCCAAAAAGATATAAGTGTAATGAATTCTTATTAAAATCCCAGCCAAAAACAAACAAACAAACAAGAAAACCAGCAAGACTTTTGGTAGATATAAATAAGATTTTGCTGAGATTTATATAAAAATGCAATGGAACTAGAATGGTTAAAACAAGTTTGAAAAAGAATTAAGTGAGAGGAATAAGTCTACCTATATCAAAACTTACTAGTATACAGCTACATTAATCAAGACTGTGTGTTACTTCTGAAAGAGAGAAACACAGACCAATGGAGCAGAATAAATAACCCAGAAATAGACCCACGTAAATATGCCCAACTGATTTTTGACAAAGGTGCTTTGCAGCTCAATGGAGGAAAGAGCTTTTATAACAAATGGTGCTGGAGAAATTGGACAGCCAAAGGCAAAAAAGTGAACCTTGACCTAAGCCTCATATATTACATAAAAGTTTACTCAGAGTGGATCACAGACCAAATACAAACCATAAAACCACAAAACTTTTAGAAAAAAAAAAGCAAATCTTCAGGATCTAGCATTAGGTAAAGAATTCTCAGATTTGACACCAAAATCACAATGCATAACAGGGAAAATTGATAATCTGGATTTCATCAAAATTAAAAACATTCTCTCTGTTAAGAGGATGAAGAGACAACTAGAGAATGGGGGAAAGTGTGCAAGTCATATATCTGTCAAAGGGACTACTATCTAGAATATATAAAGAACTTCCAAACCTCAATGATAAAAAACAGGAAACAATCCATTTAGAACAGGGATAAAGTCATGAAGAGACATTTCACCAAAGAAGATACTGAAATAGCAAATAAGCACATGAAAAGATATGCAACATCATGAGTCACTAAGAAGATGAAATTAAAGCAATGAGATACCAATACATATCTATCAAAACAGCAAAACTAAAAGATAGAGACAATACCAATTGCTGACAAAGATATGGAGGAATTAGATCAGTGATACATTGCTAGTGAGGATGTAAAATTAGACAGCCACTCTAGAAAAGAGTTCCATAGTTTCTCAAAAAACTATCACATAACCCAGCAATTGCACCATTCCTGGGCATTTATTCCAAATAAGGGAAGACTTACATTCACACAAAAACCCACACAGATATTTAAAGCAGTTTTATTTGTAACATCCAAAAACTGAAAACAACCCAAATTTTCTCCAAGGGGTAAATGTTCTGTGGGATAGTCATGCCATGGAATACTACTCAGCAAGAACAAAGGAACAGACTTTTAACAAATG
The DNA here is from genome assembly GCF_910594005.1 of Cervus elaphus. NCBI lineage: Eukaryota > Metazoa > Chordata > Mammalia > Artiodactyla > Cervidae > Cervus > Cervus elaphus. The sequence continues at coordinate 60,530,355 of NC_057825.1, forward strand.
CAACAACCTGGATAAATCTCCAAAAAATTATGAGTTAAAAACTCAATCCAAGAAGATTTCAGGACTTCCCTAGTGGTCCAGTGGCTAAGAATTCACTTGCCAATGCAGGTGACACAAATTCAATCCCTGGTCCAGAAAGATTCCCCATGCTGTGGGGCAACTAAGCCTGTGCGCGACAACTACTGAGCCCACGGGCTGCAACTACTGACGCACGCAGCCTAGAGCCTGTGTTTCTCAACAAGAAGCCAACACAATGAGGAGCCCGCACACCAAATCAAAGAAGAGCCCTCACTTGCCGCAACCAGAGAAAACCTGCACTCAGCAACAAAGACCCACAGCAGCCAAAAAGAAACAAATATTTTTAAAAAGTGAATCTAAAAAAACGTGTTCAAAAGGTTGCATATTGTATGACTTTATGTAATAGTCTTTTTTTTTTAATGCCAAAATTATAGAAATGGTGAGTAAATTAGTGGTTTTAGGGATTAAGGAGGGGTTAGGGTCAGAAGGGAAGTGAGTATGGCAATAAAAGGGCCACAGAGCGATTCTTGGGAAATCCAAAATTCTTTTTCATAAGGAACAGTTGAAGAGACATAGAACATTTCATCTGGGGAAATCTTGGAGAAGGAGGTTATGAAAGTTTTCTTTTTCCAGAAGATGAAGGAATTTATACAGAAAAAAAAATTAGATTCCATTTGTATGGCAGCAGTAAGCAGAACACAGATGTACGTAGGGGAAAGGGCACAAGCTTCAGGACTGGTCAAGCATGAGTTTAAACCAGAGTTCTATTTCCTATATTTAAGACTGAGCAAATCAGTAACCTCTGTGATCCTCTGTTTCCTCATCCTTAAAATGAGGCTAATGATTCCGGCTTCAATCCATCAATCCCCTTCTAACCAGAGAAATTGTTTCAAGTATTTACAACAAAAGAAATTTATTTCAGAGAACTGGTTGCATTTGATAAAGATATAAATACAGGCTGAAGGTGACAGAGAAGCTGAGATTTGAAGACTGCTATAATAGATGACAAAGTCAAGAATTTAAAAATCTTTTCAGATTGGTTTGAACTTTAAAAAGAGGAAAATAGCTGGAGTAAGACTGTACAAGATGGGCCAGAGATAAACCAGAGATTAGCAACAATAAGCAGGAGCCAACTGAAGGGACACAGGGAGAAGGCTGTGTTTTCCAGGAGCCAGGGTCACCAGGAAGAATCTGGAACCATGGAGCACTGAAACAGTGGAAGTTGGAACCATGGAGACGCAGCCACTACTGGAGGAGACACCTGAGGAAAAGAGGGAGGAAGGAAATGCTCCAGCTTCCTCCTTTCCTCACCCTTCAACCATTCACTGGTGACTCTACTGACCGAACCTAGCAGGAAATCAGAGCACCCTAAAGCCTGAGAAAGGCAGCCTCCAGTTTAGTCCCTTCTATGCAGGACAGAGTATGGATCAGAAAGCCAAAAGGTCCAGGTTTGGCACATTTATACTCACAGGGTGTTTTTGAGGATGCAGAGCATGGTAAGATGCCTGGCACATAGTAGATACTCAATAAATGGTAATCCTAACTTTTATACACCAATGTTATATGATGGGCATTTAGAATTGCATTTTCTCCATCACTTTATATCTGAGTATATAGAAACACAAGCTAGGATATTTGGCTCATGCTACATGGATTCTGCCAAGAATGATTCCCACCCCCCCCGCAACAAATGAGTTACATATCTAAGAAATGTGGGGGAGGGGGGAGTCCTGTCCTAAATTTTCATTGTACAAAGCAAATGTTGAATTTCCACTGTTTCTTGTTTCAGCCTATCCAGAGGAAGAGTTTCGGTGAAATATTAATTTCAGACAAAGCCACACTAGGGTAAAATTGCACAGTAACTCAAGCAGAATGTGAAAAATTTATTTGGCGTTGGCCAGGAATGGTTTTAATTATGTGAAGTCTTCACTAGGAGGAAAAAGTGATTGAAGATGTTTGACTAAAGCAATTGAAAAGGCTCTGGATACTCCCGGATTCCTCCCCAGTTTCAGTTTATTTCTGAAGTCTCCAAACCATAAACATAAAGGAAGTATTCATGGAATTGAATGATGACACTGTCAGAACCAAGGGGCAACCAGCAGCAAAAACAACCAACGTGGGGAATACCAAGCACCAGCAATCCAAACACCTCCAGTATGGCACGAAGGTCAGGTGTCCGGTCGTGGGGGAGGTCAACCAGAGTACCACGGAGGGAAGACTGAGGGTCCAAAGGAATGTTCAAACCCTGGGAGGCAGGATGCAGGATGCTTTCATAAAAGGTCCCAGATAGGTGCAAGATGCAGGGTGTGCCATGCACATGTGGGACACCTCACATTTCCTGGAAGTCAGTGGTGAGCTGTGGTACTGGGCTTGAAGTAGCACCTGGACGTGGGAAGAGAACCAGGGCCCATCCCTAAGGATAATACAGGCACTGAGGATTTGATCTTGTAGATGGAAGAGCAGAGTCATCTCTAGTGCCAGAGCCAAGTCACTTTCAGTCTTGTCCGACTCTTTGTGGCCCCATGGACTGCAGGCCACCAGACTCCTCTGTCCATGGGATTCTCCAGGCAAGATACTAGAGTGGGTTGCCATGCCCTCCTCCAGGGGATCTTCCTGACCCAGGGATTGAACCTGCGTCTCTTATGTCTCCTGCATTGGCAGGTGGATTCTTTACCACTAGCGCCACCTGGGAAGCCCGAGTCAACTCTAAGGGCCTTAAAAATGGTCAGAATCCAGGAAGCTATCTTTAAAGAGTAGCTTTCAATCTCTGGATTCTGTCTATGTGTATTAGGACCCTAGCACTAGTCTGGGAGCAGGGGTTTCTGTCTCAGGAGGGCGTACAGGAGTGCGAAGACAAGCAAAGGGACAAGAATTTGAAAGGGAAACAAACAAAAACCAGTCTTATGAAGTAGACCACATGGGTTAGACGTGGTCTAACCTGCAAGGCTCTAGGATCAGCCCTAGGCTGGCCTGTTGGGTTTGTGCTAAGTCCCTTTAGTTGTGTCTGACTCTTTGACTGATGCCCAAATATATGTGCCCAGGAGGTCAGGGGATCCTCTTAAATATTTACTGCCCCAAGTAAGACAGGCCTGGGCATACAAGTTGGGGTTGATTCTAGCTTGGAGAGCCAGGCAGGGAGCCAGACCACCTTAATCTGAAAGGGGAGTCTAAAGGACTGAGGATGGATGAGGCGGAATGGGAGTCTCCACTTGGATTTCTCAGCGATCTCCCCAGCCCAGTGTGTCCTAAGTTCATTCTCCCACTAAACTACTTCCTATTTTATCCACAGTTTTCACAATATCCTGACCCTCCCAATCACTCATACTCACACTTGGAAGTCATCTTGGGCCCTTCCTCTCCCTTGCCCTGAAAATTCTACCTCATATCCCCTCTTTGGTCCCCATTGCCACTCACCTAACAGGAGTTCCCTTTTCTTCTTCTCCTACCCCAAGATCATATATTGGTGTTGGACTGAGCATTCAGAAACAATGTTCTAATAATGCCACTCTTCTGTTCTAAAATCACCACCTACAGAGTAAAATTCAAGTGTGAGCCTGTAAATCAAGGCCCTTCATAGGTTCTTCCCAACCTAGCCCTCCAACACAGCCAAAGTCCCAGCAAATGGAATCATGTTCTTCCTCATATACTTCCCACTCAGTTCTAACTCTGGGCTTTGCTCTGCTGAATGCTTTTCTCTACATTAATGCACTTCTGAGTCCTATCCACCCTTCAAGATCCATGTCACATCATCTCCTGTAAGAACATTCTCTGATTCTCCTCATCATACATAATCGCTCCCTCTCTTGCAGCCCTGTAACCCTCTGTGACAATATTTTGCATGTGGTAAAAGTATGTGTTTCCTATATTTTTGCATTAGGCCATATAAGTTCTTTGACATTAGGGGCCTTACACCAGATTCGCCTTCATTAAGGAAATGTAGAGAGACCCAAGAACATTGAATTTGCTCAGCTTGTAAGACATGTAAAGAGGTTTGGAGGAATAATAACGTAAAGGAATTCTGGAATCATGCTGTGATCCTGGAATGATAATTAAAAGCATTTGCGAGTTATCAGCTGAAGTGTGAAAACAGAGGAGGTAATCCTGACGAAGAATATCAAAGGTAAAGGAAAGAACTCATGGCTGAATCCTAGTGAAAACTAGCCTGCCAAGTGTCAGATGGAGAAAGAAGAAACTTCATGGAGATGGCAGGAAGTAGTCAAACAGAATCACAACATTTGTACCACACTGGGCATGAAAAGAATTTCAGTCCTGATGGTCAGCCAACCAACATGTGCTTGAATAATTCTGACTAAATCCTGTGTGATTTTCTCTCTACGGTTGCAAGCAAGGCAGAACATGACGACAGACATGTGGATCTTTAATCCAGGCCATTAAAAAAGGCAATTCACTTGCCATTTTATTCTTAACCTGTATTCCTCAAGCAAAGGCTTCATCTGCCACCACTAGGGCTTCCCAAGTCCTGTATACCTGGGGCATCTGTAAATGTAGAGAACTCACAAAAATAATGCCCCACCAAGGAACACACAAATGGGAACAAGAAGCATTACCAGTCATGATTCTTTTCCATTTTGGCTTCCCAAGTCCCAAGCTGACTTCTAAGTCCATGATAATTATTAAAACCAGAGCATAAGTACAGGGACACTGGAATTCTCCAGGCCAGAATATTGGAGTGAGTAGCCTTCCCCTTCTCCAGGGGATCTGCCAAACCCAGGGATTGAACCTAGGTCTCCCAATTGCAGGCAGATTCCTTACCAGCTGAGCCATAAGGGAAGCCCAAAGAAGACAAGAAGTCAGAAGAGTGGATCAAAAACAAGGTGGAGTCTGGAAACCCACACCAGTCCCCCAGGGAGCTGGAGAAAAGGGAAATTCTAGGTAGGGGTGTGCCAGCCTTCCTTGGCAGGAGCTGTGTGGATACTTGAGAAGGTAGACAGCTTCCACCTGAGACCTTCCAGGGGAAACTAGTCCACAGATACCCAGGACCTGCTCTGGGCCAATTCAATTCAATGCAATGCAGACAAACCGCTGAACACGCAGAAGGTGAAAAGCCATGAGCTGGGCAGACATTTATCTGATGCCAACAAGTCAGTTCTACAGCTTCCTTGCAGCCACCATTGTCTTACATCATACTCCAATACACTGAAGTTCAACCTATTTGCTTCAGGGTTCTACAAATGCTTGACTCAAATTATATTTTTTAAAATATTTTTAAAACAGTAAACATATATATTCAGTGTGTGATATGCCAAATGTAAACAAGCTCAGAATAAAGGAAAATCATGAATATGTTTGAACATATTAACGGTAGCTTGTGCTGAGTCATGTCCGACTTTTTGTAACCCCAAAGACTATAGCCTGCCAGACTACTCTGTCCATGGGATTTTTCACAGGCAAGAATACTTGAGTGGGTTGCCATTTCTTCCTCCAAGGGATCTTTCTGACCCAGGGATCGAACCCGTGTCTCCTGCATCTCCTGCTTGGCAGGTAGATTCTTTACTGCTGAGCCATCAGGGAATGTATTAGAAACACCAATAATTAGGAAAGCTGTAGTTCTGAAAATGTCTTTAGTGATTCAGATCCTTGCAAGTCTTCTCTCTGTAAAACTGGACAAGTAAGCCCACCACCACCACTTTGGCTCAAGTATGCCATAGCTAAGTTAAATGCTAGACAAGACTCTGGGATATCCATTGAGTGCATGCTCACATAAAGAGGGAAAGTAAACTGTAATAGTAATAAGTGACCACATTACCTGTTGCAATGTGGTAGTATTGGTACCTTTAATGTTTGTTTTATTCTTATAGTGCTTGGAAGGCTTTTATAAATCCAAATAAGACCAACTCAGCAGTACAGGCCAAAATGTCAGTGATGAAAATGACAACTGAAGTTTGGACTCAACATGCCAAATTAAATATTTTTTGCTGTGTTTAAGGTCTTGTGCTGTTCTGTGCTTAGTCACTCAGTCGTGTCCGATTCTTTACAACCCCATGGACTGCAGTCCACCAGTCTCCTCTGTCCATGGGGATTCTCCAGGCAAGAATACTGGAGTGGATTGCCATGCCTTCCTCCAGGGGATCTTTGCAACCCAGAGATGGAACCCAGGTGGATTCTTTGCCACCTGAGCCACCAGGGAAACCCATTAATAGAAACAGGCACTGAAGTCACAATACTCTTAATAACATAATTAACATCTCATAATGGCACAATATGTTTTGAGGAAGTATTTTCTGTCAAAGGAAGATAAAAATTGGTTGAAGAACCTGTTTATCTATTATTTTCAATTAGATTCCTTATAATTAAAGAATGCAAACAGTTGTTACATAGTATTATTTAGTAACATTAAAACCACATTTTCCTATATTCTTCTTTCAAGTTTCTGGATCATTTTAATCAAAATAACCTGAATCTGCAAGGTATCCTGTTTAAAAGTGCTATCACTTTGAATGTCTGGCTGCCATAATTTTCTTAAGGCTGTACAGCCAACACAAAACACAGAGAAGTATTAATAGTGAGGCGACTACAAGGCTACAACTGTCATCGCAAAATTTCAATTTATATTTTTATATTTACCATAACAGTCTCATTATTTTCAAATATACAACAAAATTTTTGTTTCTTCTCTTTAACTCATTGATATTCCATTTAAGATTTCATTTGAAGAGTATTAATGCTAAAAAAAATTAAAAGTCGCTGTGTTATTCAATCCATAGGAAAAACCCAATATATTAAACAGGAAGAAGTTAAAGAAGCAGGCCTTTTTATTAGAAAGGTAGAAACTAGATAAGAGTTAATGTGCTTCAAACATAGCCCCACCTATAAACGTGGGACTTGAAAAAATACTTGTTGAAATAATCAACGTAGCAGAAATGGTATGTCCCTTCCTTCTGGAATTGCAAGAGAGGGAAACCTTAGAAATGGAGAAACAAAGATGCCCATGGTAGAAGTTTTGCTTTTCCTATGAGAGCCATCTTTCTGCGGGCAAGTAAGTTGAACATTGTTTCTAGCTTTGTTCACTATATGAACAAAGCTAGTGGAGGTAATGGAATTCCAGTTGAGCTATTTCAGGTCCTAAAAGATGATGCTGTGAAAGTGCTGCACTCAATATGCCAGCAAATTTGGAAAACTCAGCAGCGGCCACAGGACCGGAAAAGGTCAGTTTTCATTCCAATTCCAAGAATGCTCAAACTACCGCACAATTGTACTCATCTCACATGCTAGTAAAGTAATGCTCAAAATTCTCTAATCCAGGCTTCAACAGTACATGAACCAGGAAATTCCAGATGTTCAAGCTAGTTTTAAAAAAGGCAGAGGAACCAGAGATCAAATTGCCAACATCTGCTGGAACACCAAAAAAGCAAGAGAGTTCCAGAAAAACATCTATTTCTGCTTTATTGCCTATGCCAAAGACTTTGACTGTGTGGATCACCACAAACTGTGGAAAATTCTTAAAAATATGGGAATACCAGACCACCTGACCTGCCTCTTGAGAAACCTGTATGCAGGTCAGGAAGCAAGTTAGAACTGGACATGGAACAACAGACTGGTTCCAAATAGGGAAAGGAGTATGTCAAGGCTGTATACTGTCACCCTGCTTATTTAACTTATATGCAGAGTACATCATGAGAAACGCTGGGCTGGGTGAAGCACAAGCTGGAACCAAGATTGCCAGGAGAAATTTCAATAACCTCAGATATGCAGATGATACCACCTTTATGGCAGAAAGTGAAGAAGAACTAAAGAGCCTCTTTTTTTTTTTTTTTTTTTTTACTAAAGAGCCTCTTGATGAAAGTGAAAGAGGAGAGTGAAAAAGTTGGCTTAAAGCTCAACATTCAAAAAACAAAGATCATGGCATCTGCTCCCATCACTTCATGGCAAATAGATGGGGAGACAGTGAGAAACTTTATTTTTGGGGGCTCCAAAATCACTGCAGATGGTGACTGGAGCCATGAAATGAAAAGACGCCTACTCCTTGGAAGAACAGTTATGACCAACCTAGATAACATATTAAAAAGCAGAGATGTTATTGCCAACAAAGGTCTATCTAGTCAAGGCTATGGTTTTTCCAGTGGTCAAGTATGGATGTGAGAGTGGGACTATAAAGAAAGCTGAGCACCAAGAATTGATGCTTTTGAACTGTGGTGTTGGAGAAGACTCTTGAGAGTCCCTTGGACTGCAAGGAGATCCAACCAGTTCATCCTAAAGGAAATCAGTCCTGAATATTCATTGGAAGGAGTTGAAGCTGAAACTCCAATACTTTGGCTGCTTGATGTGAAGAACTGACTCATTAGAAAAGACCCTGATGCTGGGACAGATTGAAGGCGGGAGGAGAAGGGGACAACAGAGGATGAGATGGTTGGATGGCATCACCAACTCAATGGACATGAGTCTGAGTAAACTCTGGGAGTTGATGATGGACAGGGAGGCCTAGTGTGCTGCAGTCCATGGGGTCGCAAAGAGTTGGACATGGCTGATCAACTGAACTGAACTGAAATTGGACTTTTCTTTGTGTGAAGCAGGACAGAGAGATGGTGGTCAATGGGTAGCCAAATGTTTCCACAGATGATTAGGACCAGCATAGCTGAGGTATCAGCATAATGGAAAGAATGCCATGTGCTACTTGCTCTGGGCATGTAGAAAAAAAGTGGTGACTAGACATGATTTTGAGGGAAGGAGGCCAAGAGAAGAATGCAGCCTGGAAAGCAGAAGTGCAGCATAGTCTAGGAATCATTCATTCATTCATTCACTCATTTACTGATAAAGCATCTACTAACACGGGCATGATAGTAGTACTTGAGTTATGAAGACAAACAAATTTTGGTCAGTGTCGCTTTGGGGGAAAGGAGTACTGTTTCCAAAGGAAGCAAGGAGAGCATGGTAGAGGGGCGCTTAGCATAGTACCTGAAATGCAACAGGAACTCAGCGCTTACTGTTACATGAACACTTACTGTTAAATAAATGAGCAAAGTTTAAAGTAAGGGGAGGCTGGAAGGACAAAGGCAGTGAGTGTGGCCTAAAGAACACAGATGAAAATTCCTTAGGGTAGAGCTACTCAATCACCTTGGTATGAGGAAGCAGTCCTGAAGTCTCCTTGAGAGAGGGTTGTGTACCTCTTTAACAAGTGGTGCTGGGAAAACTGGTCAACCACTTGTAAAAGAATGAAACTAGAACACTTTCTAACACCATACACAAAAATAAACTCAAAATGGATTAAAGATCAAAATGTAAGACCAGAAACTATAAAATTCCTAGAGGAGAACATAGGCAAAACACTCTCCGACATAAATCTCAGCAGGATCCTCTATGACCCACCTCCCAGAATATTGGAAATAAAAGCAAAAATAAACAAATGGGACCTAATTAAACTTAAAAGCTTCTGCACAACAAAGGAAACTATAAGCAAGGTGAAAAGACAGCCCTCGGATTGGGAGAAAATAATAGCAAACGAAGCAAGAGACAAAGGATTAATCTCAAAAATATACAAGCAACTCCTGCAGCTCAATACCAGAAAAACAAATGACCCAATCAAAAAATGGGCCAAAGATCTAAACAGACATTTCTCCAAAGAAGACATACAGATGGCTAACAAACACATGAAAAGATGCTCAACATCACTCATTATCAGAGAAACGCAAATCAAAACCACAATGAGGTACCATTACACGCCAGTCAGGATGGCTGCTATTCAAAAGTCTACAAGCAATAAATGCTGGGGAGGGTGTGGAGAAAAGGGAACCCTCTTACACTGTTGGTGGGAATGCAAACTAGTACAGCCGCTATGGAAAACAGTGTGGAGATTTCTTAAAAAACTGGAAATAGAACTGCCATATGACCCAGCAATCCACTTCTGGGCATACACACTGAGGAAACCAGATTTGAAAGAGACACGTGCACCCCAATGTTCATCGCAGCACTGTTTATAATAGCCAGGACATGGAAGCAACCTAGATGCCCATCAGCAGACGAATGGATAAGAAAGCTGTGGTACATATACACCATGGAATATTACTCAGCCATTAATTCATTTGAATCAGTTTTAATGAGATGGATGAAACTGGAGCCCATTATACAGAGTGAAGTAAGCCAGAAAGATAAAGACCAATACAGTATACTAACGCATATATATATGGAATTTAGAAAGATGGTAACGATAACCCTATATGCAAAACAGAAAAAGAGACACAGATGTACAGAACAGACTTTTGGACTCTGTGGGAGAAGGCGAGGGGGGGATGTTTCGAGAGAACAGCATCGAAACATGTATATTATCTAGGGTGAAACAGATCACCAGCCCAGGCTGGATGCATGAGACAAGTGCTTGGGCCTGGTGCACTGGGAAGACCCAGAGGAATCGGGTGGAGAGGGAGGTGGGAGGGGGGATTGGGATGGGGAATACATATAAATCCATGACTGATTCATGTCAATGTATGACAAAAACCACTGCAATAAAAAAAAAAAAAAAGGAGAGAGAGGGTTGTGTTATAGGTTGAATTGTGTCCCTCAAAAAAGATATGGTGAAGTCTCAAAATGTAACCTTATTTGGAAACAGGATCTCTACAGATTTAACCAAGTTAAAATGAGGTCTTTAAGAGTGGGTCCTTCCGTATGACTAGTGTTCTTACATAAAGGAGAAGTTTGGATGCAGACATACACAGAAGGAAGACAATGTGAAGAGACACAGGGAGGAAGCAAAAGTGCCTAAGGCTACCAGAAGCCTGGGTAGAAACCTGGCACAGATACTTCCCTAGGACCTTCAGAGGGAGCATGGCCCTGCTAATATTTTTTCTGGCCTCCCCAACTGTGAGACAATAAATTTCTGTTGTTATAGGCCATCTAGTTTGTAGTACTTTGTTATGGCAGCCCTATGAAACTAATACAGGCTGGAAGTCAAACAGATCAAAACCTGTGGCAGGCACTGGTGCTTATCCCCAACATGCAGTCCTCCTTATCGCTTACTGAAGACCTCTGCTTTGTTTCTCCATCCTCCCTGGCCCAAGGTATGGGAGATGGACTTGATTCACTTCAATCACAGAGATCTCTTTGCCATTCCGTGTGCCATGTGACCCAGCTCTGTCCAAGAGGTCTCACTAAAAGGACTGCTGTATCCCAGGTGGTGCTAGTGGTAAAGAACCAACTGCCAATGCAGGAAACATGAGACGCAGGTTCAATCCCTGGGTTGGGAAGAGTCCCTGGAGAAGGAAATGGCAACCCACTCCAGTATTCTTGCCTGGAGAATCCCATGGACAGAGCATCCTGGCGTCTACAGTCCATGGGGTCTCACAGAGTTAGACACAACTGAGCGACTTAGCACAGCAGCACAGCATCCATGATATGATTCATTCGGTTTTGGATATTTCTCTGTCTCTGAAGGCCTGTTTGAAATATTCAATGCAGAGACTGTCTCTTACTGAACCTGGACAAGGCACTAAAGTAATAATCAGTGGGGTTACTAGATAACCTGAGGGAGAATGGTAACTGAATTGATTTCTTTGACCATAATAGTTGTTTGTCCTTTCAGAGGCTAATCTGGACCTCCAGGGTGTAAGTTAACAAGTTTTCTCTTATCAGATATTATTACCTGAATTTAACAAACATTCCCTGGGTGATTAGGCAGTGGATAAGACAATGTTCTAATCTAGACACTTAAATTCAGGAATTCCCTAATCCACAACCTAATACCACACTTTCTCCAAATTGTAACACGCAAAAATCATCAGGTTAGAACCTCAAGTTTGGGTCTGAGTTTTGTTGCATGTCCTTTGTCAAACACAGAAGAATAATCTCACATCTAACTGGTTTTTGCAGCTAAAACACAGTCCTTGCTATGCCAGAGGCTAACTGAGAACCCTGAAGGGCTAGGTGGGTCTTAGCAGGGACAGAGAGGAGAGAGTGGCATAGGTTTATGGAATGGGGCTTCATGCCACACTATGAGAGGTGGGGAGAAGACTCTACACTTTAAGAATGTCACAGGCTTTGATCCCAGATCTGGTTCAATCTCAGCTCCACCATTTACCAGCTACTTGAATTCAGTTTGAGAAACAGAAAATAAAACAATATTTTTAAGAATTCTGCATAATAATCTATATAATACACCCAGCATAGTGTCTTGTGATCAAGAGGTGACTTCCCCAGGATGTACACATGATTCTGAGTCACAAATACAGAATGTCTACAGTTTTGTTTTTTCTTTACTGGAAAAATCAGTCCACTGAGCATTAAAGAAACAGCTAGACATTTTTTCCATCAAATTGGTTATGTAGTCCTGTCATTTTGACTTTTGAGCATGTCACAAGCCATTCTCTTCAAGGTCCCTCCTTCCTAGTTCCCCTGAATTAAAGCAGTGGAGCCTAAGTGGCCTCACTGTCTCCATTCTCTCCCCATGGTCCAATCCAATCTTGAGTGAGCCCCTAGAACTGTCATTGTAGAATAGCGATTGGTAAGTTCACAAGTAAGTCAGGCCCACTGGCTGTTTGTATCAATAAAGTTTTCTTGGAACAGTGTCATGCTCATTTGCTTATGTATCATCTATTACAACTTTCACACTATAGTGGCACAGCTGAGTAGCTGCAACAGAAACAGTATGGCTTGTAAAGCTTAAAATATTTACTATCTGGTTCTTTAAGAAAGCTTGCAGTACCCTTGGTAATTTGTTCTAGAACACTCCCCCTTAGTAACTCATCATTCCCTTCAGTGACTTGCCTATAAGATAAAGTCTAAGCTGTGTTAGTTGGCCCTAACCAGTCTATCCTGGCTCATCTCTCACCATTCCCCTACTTGCACCCTAAACTCCTTGTAGAATAAAGCTCCCCAAAACACACCAGAATCTCTTCACCTAGAACAACACCACACCCTTTCCACATAAACAACAACAACAACAACAACAAAACACTTCTATTTGTACTTCAATATACTTCTTGAATATCCTTTCCTTTATGAAGCCTTCTAGAATTGCTGCCTCAGCCCTATCCAAGGGGCAGGCACTCCTTCCTTGGAAATAATATCCCACCAATAACTGACATGTCATACTCAGTACATATTGCTTCATGGATCACAGCCTTGTCACGGAGAAGGCACTTGCATAACTCAATGAAGCTATGAGGCATGCCATGCAGGACTGCCCAAGATCGACTGGTCATAGTGGAGAGTTCTGACAAAATGCAGTCCACTGGAGGAGGAAATGGCAAACAACTTCAGTACTATTGCAGCAAGAAACCATGAACAGTATGAAAAGACAAAAATATCAATGAAATAATCTAAAGAATCAAAACTGTTACTTTCTGAGTACACCAGATACTGCCCCTCAGATTCTTCTGGCATTCAGATGGTCCAAAAGTTTGGATAGGCATAAGTTGGCTTAAAGCTCAACATTCAGAAAACTAAGATCATGGCATCTGGTCCCATCACTTCATGGCAGATAGATGGGGAAACAGTGGAAACAGTGGCTGACTTTATTTTTCTGGGCTCCAAAATCACTGTAGATGGTGATTGCAGCCATGAAATTAAAAGACGCTTACTCCTTGGAGGGAAAGTTATGACCAACCTAGACTGCATATTAAAAAGCAGAGACATTACTTTGCCAACAAAGGTCCGTCTAGTCAAGACTATGGTTTTTCCAGTGGTCATGTATGGATGTGAGAATTGGACTATAAAGAGAGCTGAGCGCCGAAGAATTAATGCTTTTGAACTGTGGTGTTGGAGAAGACTCTTGAGAGCCCCTTGGGCTGCAAGGAGATCCAACCAACCCATCCTAAAGGAGATCAGTCCTGGGTGTTCATTGGAAGGACTGATGTTGAAACTCCAATATTTTGGCCACCTGATGTGCAGAGCTGACTCATTTGAAAAGACCCTGATGCCGGGGAAGATTGAGGGCACGAGGAGAAGGGGACGACAGAGGATGAGATGGTTGGATGGCATCATTGACTCAATGGACATGGGTTTGGTTGGACTCTGGGAGTTGGTGATGGACAGGGAGGCCTGGCATGCTGCGGTTCATGGGGTCGCAAAGAATCAGACACGACTGAGTGACTGAACTGAACTCAAGTACCACTTTGATGGGGATGTTTGGAATATGTATACAGTTCTATTCACATGTTCTTGGAATCTGTGTGGAACGTTTACATAGCCCTTTTGATGAGTTCAAATTCAGACCTCATGAAACTGAAATAAAGTTATAGCTTTATGTCACTGAGTCTACATTTTCAATGAACCATACAGTATCCCAACCATGACTTCCTAGAAAAAGACATTCTCTACTCCTTTTCTACTAAGAAAAGGTGGGCAAGACTACTGCAACTTCTTCTCTCTGTCCCTAAGGAGGGTGTCCTATCCATGCATCACTCCCACATCCAGCTAAAGGCACCACACACCATGCCCACATACAGATGAGAGGCCTGGGTGGGAAGGGCTGGGGGAGACTGCCAGGCTGGAATGATCCTTCCTTGACTCCAACAGAAGAAATTTTTAAGCTCAGACTGTGACTCTTGAAAGCTGTATTGTTCATTCTTCCTAAGACCTGAAGCTCAAGATCAGGCAAATAATTCAGCTTGGTTGCTGCTTAGTGTAGGGGAAAAAAAAATATCCCAAGGCCATTTCCTGTGTGGCTTTTTTGATTTTGGACAGCGTCTCTTTGAGAGACAGCCCCATCCACAAAGGCTTTCTGTGGAGGTGTGTGCATTTCACTGAGATGTTTCCAAGAAGAGCAAAGACACCTTTTCAACCAAGGCAAATTAACGAAGCTGGCAGTCAAATTCTATTTCTAGCCTGCAGCCTCAGGGATGTCAGTTCCATGAATGAAGGCAAAGCTGAATTTCTTGTTTAAATCAAGCTTTCAGCCCTCTGTGGCATCTACCTCTGGTCAAGCAATGAAAGAATTCTATGTATTAAAACATGGAGATTGTCTTTGGATCTAGATTAGCACTTCTTAGAATTTGCTGGAACTGTCCTTCAAGCCTGATTACAGAGCATTCATAAAGAAATGTCAGTCTTTCCCATTATTAAGAAGCTAAATGGGAGTAGCTTTCAAGATGGCTAAGGAGTAAGGCTAGAGGATCACCTTTCTCCCCATAAATCCACCAAAAATACATCCGTGGAACAACTCCTACAAAACACCTGAATGCTGGCAGAAGATCCCAGACTTCCAAAAACGCAAACTTATCTCCACAGAATGGGGTAGGGTAAAAGATATAAAGAAAAAAAATAAATAAAAGGATTTAGGACAGAGACCTGCATCTCAAGGAGGGAGCTGTGAAGGAGGAAAAGTTTCCACACAGTCGGAAACCCCTTCACGGGCAGGGACAGGGCAGGGAGCTTCAGAACCTCAAAGCTGGATGCAGCAATAGGTGCTTGGAAGGCAAAATGGAGAGAATTCACTACGGAGATCATTGCCAACCAGCACTTGTAGGCTGAGGGGCTGTTTGCACACTTGCTGTGGCAAATGGGGGCTGGGTGCTAAGGTTCAGGCTTTGGGGGTCAGACTCCAGGTAAAGGACTTGGGTTGACTGCTGTGAAGATACTCTGAGGGAGCTAGTATGACACAGCTGAGGAAGTCCAGGGGAAAGCCTGGGCCTGCCAGAGACACAAAAGATCACTGCTGTGGGGACCCTCTAACTCCACACACTCACAGACCACCAGACTCTGCCTTCGCTAGTGCTGTAGGTGGGACAAGATGCAGCTGTGGACTGTGACCCCAGAGTTAGATACGCTGGCCAGCACCACCAAAGTTGGCATGAGTGCCAGAAGCAGGACTAGAAGGGACTGTTGTTTTCAATCCCAAAGGTGGAAACAGGCCAAATGGCCACCACCAAAGCCTGAGCGAGTGCCAAAGGCAAGGGACAAAACACCACTGCTGTCCCGACCCCAGAGGTAGCAGCTGCCACCAAGCTGTGAACGGGCACAGGTCACTACCCACACCTTCCTGGGAGGCTATGCCGCTTGGCTTTGCCGAGGGACACACAATCCAGGGCCAGTTCCTTTAGGAGAGCACATGAACCACCTCAGACTACAGCAACTTCCCTCAGGCCTCAGCGGTAGCAGGCACGCCTCACACACCCCCAACTGTATCTGCTATGCCCCTCCGTCTCCTTAGCCTGACTGAGCAAGTGAGCCCTAATAACCTGATAACTTTTGGCCCCTCCTGCCTGGGTGGAACAGACACCAAAGGGAGACCTACAAGCAGAGGCAGAGCCAAAACCAAAGCTGAGCACTCGGGGCTGTGTGGCCTGAGAAGAGGAAGGCTATGCATTACTGCAGCTGCAGGTGCAACACGTTGTTGTTCAGTCACTCAGTTGTGTCCAACTTTTTGTGACCCCATGGACTGCTGCACGCCAGGCTTCCCTGTCTTTCACCATCTCCTGGAGCTTGCTCAAACTCATGTTCCTTGAGTTTGTTATGCCATCCAATCATCTCGTCCTCTGTTGTCCCCTTCTTCTCCTGCCTTCAATCTTTCCCAGCATCAGGTTCTTTTCTAAGAGTCAACTCTTCGCATCAGATGGCCAAAGTACTAGAGTACTAATATGGCTGCGGACACAGGTCAAATCCCCACAATAGGTTTGAGATGGCTTTGGGGTCAACTGTGGACTTTGGACGCAATTACAAGCTGGAGAAGGACAGATCTGGGTCTGAGCTGACCCCAGAATGCCCACAGAAGGTTCAGACACCTTCCTAGAAATATTGGAGGACTTCCTGAGGAGGCAGATTGGCTGGTGATCACTGTGTAATGAGGACAACAGAGTACACAGGAGGATATTCTTACTCCTCCTCCTCCTCTTCCTCCTCTCTCTCTTGCTATATATATATATATCTTTTTTCTTGTTCATTTTTCCTATTTTTACAGTACTCTGTAGATAAATAGGATTTTATCCTATGTTTTTGATTTTGTATTTTTGCTAGTTTTTATATTTGTTTTAATTATGGATTTTTTAATTGGCTTCACTGCTCTCTTCTCTTTTGGTTCTTGTTTTTCTTTTTTTTGTTCTCTTTTTCTGTCTCTTCTCTTTGTGAGCATGTGAGCTTCTTCGGGTGTTCTTGTCTGTGGAGTATTGCTATTACCATTTGTCTTAGAACAAAAGCACCCATCCCCCCAACCAGGAAACCATCATGAGGCACTGGTCCAGCCCCACCCACGGCGGGCAGACTCCATAAATGAGAGAAACTATGACCTAGAATCCTGTAAAAAGGAAATCCCAAGCACAGCAAATTAAACACAATGGAAAGACACAAAAAATGCGCAGCAGATGAAGGAAAATGGTAAAAACCTACAAGACCAAACAAATGAAAAGGAAATAAGCAGTCTACCTGAAAAAGAATTCAGAGTAATGATACTAAAGATAATCTAAAATCATGGAAATAAAAATGGAGGCACAGATTAATAGAATGGAGGCATGGATTGAAAAGATACAAGAAATGTGTAACAAGGCCCTAGAAGAATTAGAGAATAGGCAATCAGCAATGAACAATGAGACAAAAAATACACTAGACGGAACCAATAACAGAATAACTGGGGCAAAAGAACTGAATAAGCAAGCTGGAGGATAGAATGGTGGAAGTAACTGAAACAGCAGAATAAAGAAACAAGAATAAGAAAAGATGAGAACAGTTTCAGAGACATCTGGGGAAACATAAGGCACACAAACATTCAAAGTATAGGTGTCCCTAAAGAAAAAGAGAAAAATAAAGGGTATGATAAAATATTTGGGAAGACTATAGTCAAAAACTTCCCTAACATGGGGAAGGAAATAGCCACCCAAGTCCAGGAAGCCCAGAGAGTCCCAAACAGGATAAATCCAAGGAGAAACATGTCAAGACACTTATTATACAAACTAACAAAAGCAAACAGAAAGAAATAATATTAAAAGCAACAAGGGAAGATTTAAAAAAAAAAAAAAAAAAACATACAACGGAATCCCCATGAGGCTATCAGTTGATCTTTCAACAAAAACTCTGCAGGCCAGAAGAGAGTGGCAAGATATACTTAAAGTGATGAAAGGGAAAAACCTACAACCAAAATTACTCTACTCAGCAAAGACTTTGCTTTGTCAGATTCGATGGAGAAATCAAAAGTTTTACAGATAAGTAAAAATTCAAAGAATTCAGCACCAATAAGCCAACTTTACAACAAATGCCAAAGGAATTTCTCTAGACAGGAAACACAAGAGAAAAACAAAGACCTACAAAAACACACTCACCAATAAAGTAAATGGTAAAAGGATCATACATATCAGTAATCACCTTAAATGGAAATGGATTAAATGCTCCAACCAAAAGACACAGAGAACTGAATGGATAAAAAAACAAGACCCCAATGCTGTTATCTATGAGAGATCCACTTCAGACCTAGGAACACATACAGACTGAAAGTGAGGGGCCGGAAAAAATTATTCCATGCAAATGGAAATCAAAAGAAATCAAGAATAGTAATACTCATCATTAAAAAATGAAAGTAAAATAAAGACCATTTCAAGAGACAAGTAAAGACACTACATAATGATCAAGGGATCAATCGGAGAAGAAGACATAACAATTTTAAATATATATGCACACAACAAAGGATTGCCTCAAGACATAGGGCAAATGTTAAAAACTATTAAAGGGGAAATCAACAGCAGCATAATAATAGTGGGGACTTTAACACCCAACTAACACGGATGGACAGATCTTCCAGACAGAAAATTAATAAGGAAGCACAAGCTTTAAATGACATGTTGGACCAGATGTACCTAATTGATATCTACAGGACATTTATCCAAAAAGACTAGATTTCACTATTTTGTCAAGTGCACATGGACAATTCATCAGAATAGATCACATCATTGGTCACAAATCAAGCCTTCATAAATTTTTAAAACTTGAAATTGTATCAAATATTTTTTCTGACCACAATGCTACAGGATTAGATATCAAAACAAGGGGAATAAATGTTAAAAACAAAAAAACCAAACATATGGAAGGTGGTAAATACACTTCTGAAAAGCAAAGAAGTCATTGAAGAAATCAAAAAGGAACTAAAAAATACCTAGAAATAAATGACAATGAAAACACAGCAACTCAAAACCTAAGAGACGCAGTAAAACCAGCGCTAGGATGGAACGTTACAGCAATACAAGCCTACATCAAGAAACAAGAGAAACATCAAATAAACAGCCTAACCCTGGCAACTGGAAAAAGAAGAATAAAAAACTCTAAAAGTTAGTAGAAGAAATAAAAAAGATCAGAACAGAAATAAATGAAAAAGAAATGAATACAATAGCAAAGACAAATACAACTAAAAGCTAAATAAAACTAAAACTAAGATAAACAAAACTGACAAACCATTAGCCAGACTTCTCAAGAAAAAAAGGGAAAAGACTCAAATCAATAAAATTAAATATGAAAAAGGAGAAGTTACAACAGACAACACAGAAATATAATGGATTATAACAGATACTGTGAGCAACTATATGCCAATAAAACGGACAACCACAAAGAAATGGGCAAATTCTTAGAAAAAGCATAAGCTTCCAAAGTTGAACTAAAAGCTAAAAAATAAAAAATATAAATAGAACAATCACAAGCACAGAAATCAAAACTTCAATAAAAAATCTTTCAACAACAAAAGCCAAGGGCCAGATGGCTTTACAGGTGAATTCTACCAAAAGTTTAGAGAAGAGCTAACACCTATACTGCTCAAATGTTTACAGAAAATTGCAGAGGAAGGAAAGCTCCTGAACTCATTCTACCAGGCCACCAACACCCTAATACCAAAACCAGACAAAAATATCACACAAAAAAAGAAAATTGCAGGCCAAAATCATGGATGAACACAGATGCATTAAAAAATCCTCAACAAAATTCAGCAAACAGAATCCAACAACACATTAAGAGGATCATACACCATGATCAAGTGGTGTTTATTCCAGGGATGCAAAGATTCTTCAATATATACAAATCAATCACTGTGACACATCATATTAACAAATTGAAGATAAAAACTATATGGTCAATTCAATAGATGCAGAGAAAGTTTTTGACAATATTCAACACCCATTTATGATTTAAAAAAAAAAAAAAACCTCTCCAGAAAGTAGGTACAGAATGAATCTACCTCAACATAATAAAGGCTATATACAACAAATTCACAGAAAACATTATTCTCAACAGTGAAAAACTGAAAAGCATTTCTGCTAAGATCAGGAACAAGACAAGGGTGCCCATACTCACCACTATTAGTCAACATAGTTTTGGAAGCCCTAGCCATAGCAATCAGAGAAGAAAAAGAAATAAAAGGAATCTAGATTAGAAAAGAAGATGTAAAACTCTCACTTTTTGCAGATGACATGAGACTATACACAGAAACCATAAGGTGCCACCAGAAATCATTAGAGCTAATCAATGAATATAATAAAATTGCAGGACATAAATATACAGAAATCCTTTGCATTTCTATATACTAGCAATGAAAAATCAGAAAGAGAAATTAAGCAAACAATTGCATTCACCATTGCAATGGAAAGAATGAAATACTTAGGAATAAACCTACCTAAAGGGACAAAAGACCTGTATGCAGAAAACTATAAGACACTGATGAAAGAAATCAAAGATGACACAAACAGATGAGATATACTATGTTCTTGGATTAGAAGAATCAATATTGTGAAAATGACTACACTACCCAAAGCAACCTACAGATTCAATGCAATCCCTCTCAAACTACCAATGGTATTCTTCACAGACCTAGAACAAAAAAATTTCACAATTTGTATGGAAACCAAAAGACTGTGAATAGCTAAAGTAATCTTGAGAAAGAAAAATGGAGACGGAGGAATCAACCTTCCTGACTTCAGACTATACTACAAAGCTACAGTCACCAAGACAGCACAGTACTGGCACAAAAACAGAAATGTAGACAAAAGGAACAAGATAGAAAGCCCAGATATAAACCCACACACCTTATCTTTGACAAAGGAGGCAAAAATATACAATGGAGAAAATAAAGCCTCTTCAGTAAGTGGTGTTGGGAAAACTGGACATGTAAAAGAATGAAATTAGAACACCTCCTAACACCATACACAAAAATTAATTCAAGATAGATTAAAGACTTGCATATAAGGCCAGAAACAATAAAGCTCTTAGAGGAAAACATAAGCAGCACACTCCTTGAATAAATCACAGCAAGATCCTCCATGACTCACCTTCAAGAATAGAAATAAAAATAAACACGTGGGACCTAATTAAGTTTAAAAGCTTTTGCACAGCAAAAGAAAACTGTAAACAAAGTGAAAAAACAACCCTCAGATTGGGAGAAAATAATAGCAAAGGAAAAAATGACAAAGGATTAATTCCCCCAAAATACAAGAAGCTGATGCTGCTCAATACCAGGAAAACAAACAACTCAATCAAAAAGTGAGCAGAAGACCGATACAGACATTCCACCAAAGAAGACATACAGATGGCTAATAAACACATGAAAAGATGCTCAACATCACACATGATCAGAGAATTGCAAATCAAAAAAACAGTAAGGTATCATTTCACATCAGTCAGAATGGCCATCATCAAAAAATCTACAAACAATAGACACTTGAAAGGGTGTGGATAAAATGGAATTCTCTTGCACTGTTGGTGGGAATGTAAATTGATACAGCAGTTATGGAGAATAATACATAGATTCCTTTAAAAACTAGGAACAAAACTACCATATGATCCAACAATCCCACTACTGGGGTTAATACCATGAGGAAACCATAATGAAAGAGACATACATACCCCAATGTTCATTGCAGCACTATTTACGATAGTAAAGACATGGAAGCAACCTAGATGTCCATGGATATGAATGGACATTCATTAAGATGAATGGATGGTACATATGATGAATGGTATATATAGACAATGGATTACTCGGCAATAAAAAGGAATGCATTTCAGTCAGTTCTAATCAGGTGGATGAACGTACAGCCTATTATATAGAGTTAAGTCAGAAAGAGAAAAATAAATATTGTACATTAATGCATATATATGTAATCCAGAGAGATGGTACTGATGAACTTATTCGTAGGGCAGCAATAGAGACGCAGACATAAAGAACAGACTTGCGGGCACAGTAGGGAACAGAGGGGGTGGAACAAATCAAGAGTAGCATTGAAGCATAAACATTAACATATGTAAAATAGATTATTATTGTTCAGTCATTAAGCCATATGCTACTCTCTGCAACCCTATGAACTGCAGCACACCAGGCTTCCCTGTCCATCACCAACTCCCAGACCTTGCTCAAACTCATGTCCATCTAGTCAGTGATGCCATCCAACCAGCTCATTCTCTGTCCCACCCTTCTCCTTCTGCCCTTAATCTTTCCCAATATCAGGGTACCCTGCAATGAGGCAGCTCTTTGCATCATGGGTGGTCAAGCATCATGCATCATCCCTATTCAGCATCATCCCTTCCAATGAATATTCAGGGTTGATTTCCATTGGTTTGATCTGGTTTGATCTCCTTGCTGTCCAAGGGACTCTCAAGAGTCCTCTCTAGCACCACAGTTCAAAAGCTTCGATTCTTAGATACTTAGCCTACTTTACAGTCCAACTCTCACATCTGTACATGACTATGGGAAAAACCATAGCTTTGACTATATGGACCTCTGTTGACTGTGATGTCTCTGCTTTTTAATATGTTGTCTATGTCTGTCATAGCTTTTCTTCAAAGAAGCAAGCATCTTTTAATTTCATGGCTGCAGTCACCATTTACAGTGATTTTGGAGCCCAAGAAAATAAAATAGGTCACTGTTTCCATTTGTTTCCCATCTATTTGCCATGAAGTGATGGAGCCATACGTCATGATCTTGGTTTTTTGAATGTTGAGTTTTAAATCACCTTTTTCACTCTCCTCTTTCACCTTCATCAAGAGGCTCTTTAGTTCCCCTTGGCTTTCTGACATTAGAGTGGTATCATCTTCATATCTGAGGCTGTTGGTATTTCTCCTGGCAATCTTGATGATAGCTTGTGATTTATTCAGACCAGCATTTTGCATGGTGTACTCTGCATATAAGTTAAATAAGCAGGGTGACAATCTACAGCCTTGACATACTCCTTTCCCAATTTAGAACCAATCCACTGTTACATGTCCAGTTCTAACTGTTGCTTCTTGACCTGCATACAGGGTTCTCAGGAAACAGCTAAGGTGGTCTGGCATTCCCATCTCTTTAAGAATTTTCCACAGTTTGTTGTGATCCACACAGTCAAAAGCATTCTTGGAGTCAAATGAAGCAGAAGTATACTTTTTTGGAATTCCCTTGCTTTTTCTATAATCCAGCAGATGTTAGCAATTTGATCTCTGGTTCCTCTACTTTTCTAAATACAGCTTGTGCATTTGGAGATCTCGATTCAGGCACTGCTGAGGCCTAGCTTGAAGGATTTTGAACATAATTTTGCTAGCATGTGAAATGAGAGCAATTGTAAGACAGTTTATTACAACATTCTTTGGCACTGCCTTTCTTTGGTATTGGAATGAAAACTGACCTTTTCCAGTATTGTGGCCATTGCTGAGTTTCCAAATTCGCTGGCATATTGAGTGCAGTACTTTCATGGCATCATCTTTTAGAATTTGAAATAGCTCAGCTGGAATTCCATCACCTCCACTAACTTTGTTCTGGAAATTTCCTGCATGATTCAGAGAACCCAAACTTGGTGCTCTATGACAATGCTGAGAGACGGAGTGAGGTGGGAGCAAGGTTCAAAAGGGAGGGGATACATGTACACTTATGGCTGATTCATGTTGATGCATGGGAGAAACCAACAAAATATTGTAAAGCAGTTTTCTTCCAATTAAAAATGAACTTTTTTAAAAAGGGAAAAAATAAGAAACAAGGAAACCATCTAATAATCAATCTAACCTTACATCTGTAGCAACCAGAAAAAAATGAAACAAAAAACTCCAGGGTTAGTACAAGGAAATACTCATAAAATCAGAGCAGAAATAAATGGGAAAAAAAAAGAGAGAAAGGACAATAAGAAAGATCAATAAAACTAAAAGCTGGTTCTTTGAGAAGATAAACAAAACTGACAAACCATTAGCCAGATTCATCAAGAAAAAATTTTTTTAATTTCAAAAAAGTTAGAAATTAAGCCTTCCTGTTCAAGCTGGTGGAATAGAAGGATGTGCACTCATCTCCTGCTATGAGAACAACAAAACTGCAACTAGCTGTTGAACAACCATCAATAGGAGGAGGCTGGAACCCACCAAAAAAATGTACCCCACATCCAAAGAGAAAGAAGAAGTTGTAGCATGACAGTAGGAGGGGCACAATCATGATAAAATCAAATCCAAAACCTGCCGGGTGGGTGACCCACAAACTGGAGAACAATAATACCAAAGAAATTTTCCCACTGTTGCGAAGGTTCTAAACCCCATGTTAGGCTCCCCAGCCTAGGGATCCAACAAAGGGACTAGGAATCCCGAGGAAACCTGAGCTCGAAGACTAGCGGGACTTGATTACAGGACTCCACAAGACTGGGGCTTCCCTGATGGCTCAGTTGGTAAAGAATCTGCCTGCAGTGCAGGAGACCCTGGTTCAATTCCTGGCTCAGGAAGATCCCCTGGAGAAGGGAAAGGCTACCCACTCCAGTATTCTGGCTTGGAGAATTCCATGGACTGTATAGCCCATGGGGTTGCAAAGAGTTGGACACAACTGAGCGACTTTCACTTTTACTTTTCACAGGACTAAGGGAAACAGAGACTCCAGTCTTGGAGGGTACAAACAAAATCTTGCACACACCAAGACCCAGAGGAAAAGAGCAGTGACCCCCACAGGCTGCTGAACCAAAGCTAGTGTTGGAGGGCCTCTTGTGAAGGTGTGGGTTGGCAGGGGCTCACCACCAGGATAGGGGCATGGCAACAGCAAGCCTTGAAGGTCCCCTTTGACATAAACCCTTTTGGAGGTCACCATTAACCCTACCATAGACCCCAGGGCTAGGTTGCCTCAGGCCAAAAAACTACCAGGAAGGAAGTACACCCTACCCATCGCAGATAATTGGACTAAAACTTTACTGAGCAAGGCCCTGCCCACCAGAGTAAGTTCCCATCGCCAGTTCCTCCTATCAGGAAGCTTACGCAAGCCTCTTAGCCTCCTCCACCAGACAGCAGACAGAAGAAGCAAAAAGAAACAGTCTCATAGCAGCTAAAATAAAAACCATATTACAGAAAGTTAATCACAATGAAAAAGGAGAAAGTTATGTCCCAGATAAAGGGACAAGATAAAACCCCAGAAAAGCAACTAAATGAATTAGAAACAGGCAACATTCCAGAAAAAGAATTCAGAATAATGATAGCGATATTGATACAAGATCTTGGAAAAAAGAATGGAGGCAAAGATTGAGAAGATGCAAGAAATGTTTACCAAACACCTAGAAAAAGGAAAGAACAATCAAACAGAGATGAACAATACACTACAAGGAACCAATAGTAGAATACCTAATGAAAATGAACAGATAAGTGACCTGGAGGACAGAATCGTGCAAATCACTGCCACAGAACAGAATATAGAAAAAAAGAATGAAAAGAAATTAAAACAGCCTAAGAGACCTCTGGGACAAAATTAAGTGCACCAACATTCGCACTATAGGGGCCTCAGAAGGAGAAGAGAAAAAGAAAGGACCTGTGAAAACATTTGAAGATATAATAGCTGAAAAATTCCCTACCATGGGAAAAGAAATAGTCAACAAAGTCCAGGAAGCACAGAGTCCCAGGCAGAATAAACCATAGGAGGAACACACTGAGACTCATATTAATCAAACGGACAAAAATTAAAGACATAAAATATTGAAAGCAACAAGGGAAAAATGACAAATGACATACAAGGGAACTCCCATCAGATTATCAGCTGATTTCTCAACAGAAATTCCACAAACCAGAAGGGACTGGCATGATATATTTAAAGTAATGAAAGGTAACCTACAACCAAGAATACTCTATCCAAGACTCTCATTCAAATTTGATGGACAAATCAAAAGCTTTTCAGACAAGCAAAAGTTAAGCAAATTCAGCACCACCAAACCAGCTTTACAACAAATGTTGAAGAAACTTCTCTAGGCAGGAAACACAAGAGAAGGAAAGGACCTACAGAAAATAAACCCAAAACAATTAAGAAAACGCTAATAGGATCACATATTGATAACTATCTTAAATGTAAATGGATTAAATGCACCAATCAAAGACAAAGACTGGCTGGGCAGATGAAAACATGTGCATGTATGTATGTCCACTTCCCACATTATTCTGCTTGACCCCTCAAATTGTATGTAATTATTTAATATTGTTAAGTTAATCATATTTCCATTGCAGCCTGCAATTGTAATTATTTTTTATTTTTTGTCTGGCTATTGATTGTGAATACACACATACACAGAATCTAGAAAAATAGCACTGAAGAACCTATTTACAGACAAGCAATGGAGACACAATCACAGAAAACTAACCAATCTAATCACATGGACCACAGCCTTGTCTAACCCAATGAAACTAAGCCATGCCATGTAGGGCCACCCAAGATGGACGGGTCTTGGTGGAGAGTTCTGACAAAATGTGGCCCATTGGAGAAGGGAATGGCAAACCACCTCAGTATTCTTGCCTTGAGAAACCCATGAACAGTATGAAAAAGCAAAAAGATAGGACACTGAAAGAGGAACTCCCCAGCTCGGTAGGTGCCAAATATGCTACTGGAGATCAGTAGAGAAATAACTTCCCCAGTGGTGCAGTGGTAAAGAATTTGCCTGCCAATGCAGAAGATGCAGGTCTGATCCCTGGGTTGGGAAGATCCCCTGAAGAAGGAAATGGCAACCCACTCCAGTATTCTTGCCTGGGAAATCCCATGGACAGAGGAGCCTGGCAGGCTGCATTCCATAGGGACATAAAGAGTCAGACATGACTTAGCAATTCAGCATGCACAAGCACACATGTCTTGCTTTCAGAGAATTTACTTTAATGAGAGAGATGGACAGCATAGTAATACTACAAGACAGTAATATAGTAATGCTACTACAATACAGAATAGTCATGTAATAATTGGAGCTACATTGGGGCTTCCCACATGGTGCTAGTGGTAAAGAATCCAGCTGCCGATGCAGGAGATGCAAGAGACACAGTTTCAATTTCTGGGTTGAGAAGATCCCCTGGAGTAAGAAATGGCACTCCACTCCAGTATTCTTGCCTGGAAAACTCCATGGGCAAAGAAGCCTGACGGGCAGGAAGAACATCTTGTTCATCTCTACAACCCCAGGGCCTAGAACTATGTCTGGGACATGAGGTGTCAGTAAACACTGACGTGCAGCATGTGTGCTCAGTTGGGTCCAACTCTTGTGACCCCGTGGACTGTAGCCCGTCAGACTCCTCTGTCCATGGGATTCTTCAGGCAAGAATACTGGAGTGGGTTGCCATTTCCTTCTCCAGGGAATCTTCCCAACCCACGGGACTGAACTTGAGTCTGTGGTGTTTCCTGCATTGGCAGGCAGGTTCTTTACCACTGAGCCACCTGGGAAGCCCAAACACTGACGGTTTGAGCTAAGCAGACTAACCAAGGCCACCAAGCTATCTCTGTGAGCAAACAAGGCTATCTACAGGCTCACTCTTCACTTTTATGAGTGTCTTTTCAAGACTCTAATACATCCAAGTCATTGTTTTCTGTATTTTCATGAGGTCCTCAAAATGTACTCCAGCAGGGAAGGAAACTAACGTCAAAGGTTGCTCAGCCTAGTGGAACACAGGATAGGCACTTAAGGAAAATCATGCATGTGTCTTCCAATAAGAGGCCCTTCCAGCCCCTTATCATGGGCTGCTGTGGCCTGTCTTGCCAATATGAGCAAGCAAAAAGACAAGCCAGCCATATTTGTGATTTGTGTAGGTCCTTAGGATAAGGCAAGTTTTGGCAGCCCTTTTGATCAAGGGTCCCTGTGTAGAAACAAGGCCCCCTGAAGTCAGTTTCCTCCTACTACTAACCATCTGAGTGACACAGGCAGGAGGGCACAGGGCGAAGGGGAAAGGCTTAAACTACAGCAGGGTTGTTGTTGTTTTTTTTTTTTTAAGAAAGCTTTTTTTTATTCAAAACTCTATGGTTACTTGTCTACTGAGCAGCATTTCCACCTCCTCTCACCTTGGAGAAAAAAGTGCAAGATGCCTAGGTGATGAAAGAGGAAGTAAGAGGTAGAAAAAAGAGGTGCTGCAAAGACAGAAATATAGATCAATGGAACAGAATAGAAAGCCCAGAGATAAATCCACGAACCTATGGACACCTTATCTTTGACAAAGGAGGCAAGGATATACAATGGAAAAAAGACAACCTCTTTAACAAGTGGTGCTGGGAAAACTGGTCAACCACTTGTAAAAGAATGAAACTAGAACACTTTCTAACACCATACACAAAAATAAACTCAAAATGGATTCAAGATCTAAATGTAAGACCAGAAACTATAAAACTCCTAGAGGAGAACATAGGCAAAACACTCTCCGACATAAATCACAGCAAGATCCTCTATGACCCACCTCCCAGAATATTGGAAATAAAAGCAAAAATAAACAAATGGGACCTAATGAAACTTAAAAGCTTTTGCACTACAAAGGAAACTATAAGTAAGGTGAAAAGACAGCCCTCAGATTGGGAGAAAATAATAGCAAATGAAGCAACAGACAAAGGATTAATCTCAAAAATATACAAGCAACTCCTGCAGCTCAATTCCAGAAAAACAAATGACCCAATCAAAAAATGGGCCAAAGAACTAAACAGACATTTCTCCAAAGAAGACATACAGATGGCTAACAAACACATGAAAAGATGCTCAACATCACTCATTATCAGAGAAATGCAAATCAAAACCACAATGAGGTACCATTACACGCCAGTCAGGATGGCTGCTATCCAAAAGTCTACAAGCAATAAATGCTGGAGAGGGTGTGGAGAAAAGGGAACCCTCTTACACTGTTGGTGGGAATGCAAACTAGTACAGCTGCTATGGAAAACAGTGTGGAGATTTCTTAAAAAACTGGAAATAGAACTGCCATATGACCCAGCAATCCCACTTCTGGGCATACACACTGAGGAAACCAGATCTGAAAGAGACACATGCACCCCAATGTTCATCGCAGCACTGTTTATAATAGCCAGGACATGGAAGCAACCTAGATGCCCATCAGCAGATGAATGGATAAGGAAGCTGTGGTACATATACACCATGGAATATTACTCAGCCGTTAAAAAGAATTCATTCGAATCAGTCCTAATGAGATGGATGAAACTGGAGCCCCTTATACAGAGTGAAGTAAGCCAGAAAGATAAAGAACATTACAGCATACTAACACATATATATGGAATTTAGAAAGATGGTAACGATAACCTTATATGCAAAACAGAAAAAGAGACACAGAAATACAGAACAGACTTTTGAACTCTGTGGGAGAATGTGAGGGTGGGATATTTCAAAAGAACAGTATGTATACTATCTATGGTGAAACAGATCACCAGCCCAGGTGGGATGCATGAGACAAGTGCTCGGGCCTGGTGCACTGGGAAGACCCAGAGGAATCGGGTGGAGAGGGAGGTGGGAGGGGGGATCGGGATGGTGAATACGTGTAAATCTATGGCTGATTCATATCAATGTATGACAAAACCCACTGAAATGTTGTGAAGTAATTAGCCTCCAACTAATAAAAAAAACAAAAAAGAGGTGCTGATCCCCAGAGCAGACAGCGTCTAACTTCTAAGTTTCTAAGCATCTAAGACGTCTTAGACATCTAAGCTTCTCAGCGTCTAAGCTTCTAAGTTCTCACAAGTCCAGGCCTCAGACATCAGGCAAGGGAGAGGGAAAGGGGGAAAAACATAGAGGAAAGGGCCACTCCCACCCAGACCACAAAAACCCACACACCTGTACTTTCTTTTTTGAAAATTAGATTTTCTAATTGGCTTTGATGATAATATGACCACCCTGACACTGTCTGGAGCAATGGTGAAGGGCTCAGAGTCCAGGGGCCTGGATCCAATACCAGATCTGCCTTTTAGCTAAGGATGGGATTCTGATTCCCCCTCTAATGTTGACCTCAGAGGATGGTTACAAGAATCAACACAATAAAGGCATATAAAACCTTTAACATGGGTTCTGCCACCTACTCCCAGGTGCTCTTATTGCAGCTGACCACTAGGAACCACCTATGGGACCACTTTCCATGGAGGAGGAATGTTCCACAAAGAGACCTCCTCTCCCTCTGCCTCCATTCCTTGACCCCTGGCTAGACTGAGTATTCCTCCGCATCTGTATTTTCTGTCACAGAACTGCTCCACTGTGCTGTGCTGGTTTTGCTGTCTATCTCCCCATTTAGGGCATGAACATATTGAGGTTCAAGATGTGACTTTCAAGCTAGTGCATTCATTCACTGTTTATCACTCAATAAGTATCTCTTGCATGCGGGAAGGGGGAAGGGGTTGTCACTAAGTGGTAAATAAACTAGTGAAATCTGGGAATGACCTATAGAAGCACTTATATCAGTTGTCCAATCAACAAACATATGTACCTAGCACCTGAAGTGTGTTTTGACAAAAGGCTTTTGGATCAAAGAAAAGGACTGCAACTGTGAACATGATTCCCAGCAAATGTATCAGCCATGACAGTGATCTGCTAGGTCACATGCTGGATTTTACAAAATCAGACCTGATAGATCAAGTGTGCCCTAGCTCTCTCTCTTGTCTCTCTCTCTCTTGCTTTCTTCCTCCCTAAGTCCAGAGAAACTTAGCAATTACTCATCAATTCAGACAGACTTTTGGCTTCTCTAAAGGTAATGTTCAAAAGTCCAGACTCAGGAGGAGGCATCCACACAGTTTATTAACCAGGGCTTTGAAGGAAAACAGACAAACAAACCTACAACCACTGAGCACAACCTCGTGACTCTGGTTTCTTTGCTTACCGGACACACTGTCCCTCCCCCTGGGCTCTGGTTCCATGGCCACAGGAGGAAACAGAAGGGAGAGCCACCATTCAAAGAGCTCAGCATACCTGAGCCCACTCCACTGTCTCCCAAAATGTAGAAACAGATTCCTGGTCTGCTGGAAAGTCAGAGCCATCTCCCAGACCCATCTCTTGTCCTCCAGTCACCATGCACCTATCCATCTGTCAGGTCCTTCTTTAGCTATATACCAGTTACATACAGCTTTCTATCTGTCACATTTATGATTACCAGTCCCCACAAACCCAGCAAGCTCCTACTTGAGAGGTAGAAGAGGTTAAGAGGTACTACCTAAGATGGCAGCCAAGCTGTGACATCAGAGGCCTGAAAACATAGTGCCGGGCCTGACATTCCCCTCCTGGGCTAGTTTATCTTCTAGATAAATGCCTCAGTGAAAATACAAGTGATGCTCCCAAAATCTTGAGTTGGCCTTTCACTCCAGTCATTAGCACTTGAGGGAAACGTGTTTCTCAGATCAGTCGTCTGGTGACCCAGGAAAGGGGATAATGCCAGAGGCATTACCACCAGAGGCAGTAAGAGTCTGGTCTGAAGTGCTACAGGGAATCTGAGTGGTCTGTAACATGTCGATGGACAGGAAAGTTCTCACCCTGCTCCATCCTCAAAAGCAGCCTTACTAGAGTATTTCTGTGACCTCCTAACAAAACCTCAAAGCCTTGCACATACCAGGTAACCTCATTCCACTAAAGTCTGAGGGACAACCTGCCAAAACAAGCAAACTCAGGGGGATCACAACTGTCTGAGTCAGCTGTGAAAGAAGCCAGAAAACACAAATGTGCAGGTATTTGTGTAAGGCAGTCTGGCCTATAGAGCAAGTGGCCAATGGACCAGCAAGGAAGGGGTTCAGCTTTCAGCTTTCAAAGGCAGGGCTATATTCAGGGAAAAGGATCTTGAGTTAATAAAGTGATCAGCTGTAACCTAGAATCCAGTGTCACACATAACTCATATAAGTGGTCAGTGACAGGTTCCAAATCTGGTTCTCAAAAACTCCGTGCAAGTCATTAAATTCTCTTAACAAGTTTTACCTTTACTATATAACACTTGGAGAAAAAGCATACTCTGCATCATCAAGTATAGGCAGGAGATCCACCTAGTGCCATTCACCCATTCATCCCACATTCACTGATTGATTTAACACAGTACTGATGTGCTAGGAACACACTGCAAAACACAAAATGCTTAGAAAGGACAGAGCTGGAGTCAGGTAGCTCCTAACTCCTCCTCAGCACCTCCCACCTCCAGCAAGTGTGCTGATTCCATGGGCCCGTCCTCAAAGAGTGAATGCTGTTCTGACCCTGACCTGGCTCACAAAAGGCTCCATTCAGCATCAAGTTCATTGGTGCTGACCTAGAACTGTGACAGGAGACTGACCCCAATGTCTTGTCCCTCTGTGACTGGGTTAGGGGCAAGATGGAGAGGAAAGGAACAGGAATTGTAAAAAGAAAGGCACAGTCTTAGATCACAAGGCGGTGTAGTTGAAAAACCCAATAGACTTTGGCTCTTATCAATGTACACAACAAATCCAGCTCATGTTTATATAGCACTTACTATATGTGGTTTAAGCCCTGTACCAGAATGTGTTTTACAGTCCAGATGTCTGGTGAATCCTGGCCTACATTAGCTGTGTGACTTTGGGCAAACTGCTTAGCTTCCCGGGATACCATTTCTTTGCCTGGAAAATAAGGTAACACTAGTACTAACTTAATAGGGTCCTCATAAAAATTAAATTAGTAAAAATATAAAATGCTAAAATTGAACCCTGTCCTGGCACTCAGTGCTAATATGAACAATTATTATCCTACTAGTTAATAACACTCGTCCGCAGAGAAGGCAGACTATTTCTTCTTATTTTGTTAACAAGGTGTTGAGAGATTGAGTCAATGTCTCAAGGTCACAAAGTGGCAGAACCAGAATTTGAATGCAGGCAGCCTGATTCCAAAGCTTGCAAGTTTAACCATCAGCATGAGGACAGCACTGAGCTAGGTTCCAGGTAGAGACCAGTCAGGAGATGAACAAGAGATCCCTATAAAGCACAGTGAACACTACCGGAGAGCTACATTAAAAGGAAAAATGGGAGAGGAGGACTGGGGACAGGGTAGCAGGGAGGGATAAAACCAAACCACCTGTAGGGGCTGAACTATCCTTCACCCAGCATGGGACTTGAGATCTGGTCTCAAAGAATAATGAGGAATTTGCCAGCCATGGAGAAAGATGGGCATTCCAAAAAGTCAAGACCTAGAATACCAAAAGAATAGGAAGTTGGGTGGAATAGAAAGTGCATACAGGAAGTGTCATGAGATGAATTTGGGAAGGTAAATTGAGACCAGTGTGAACAGGCATGTAGGCCAATATCTGAGGTTAGACTTTATTCTGTGAGACAGTGATTCTCAAATTTTAATATGCACAGGATCTACCTCGGTGCTCATACAACACGTGCAGATTCTCATCTCTTCTGTCACCTGGGGGTGGGAGGACACTAATACTTGCATGTTAAGAGCCAAAAATGTTTCCAGAAATTGCCAGATACCATTTGGGAGGCAAAACCGAAACCCTAGTTGACAGCTTCTGCTTCAAATTCTCCCATCCCTATTTTCCAGACACAGAAAACTACAGTAAGACCTCATGCAGGATTTAAACGCTAGTGGTCCCACTCTAGGGTTTAGGTTAGCCAACAAGCCTAACAGTCTTTTGGGGAGAGAGACTCAAGACATGCTTCTGAGGAAGAATTACATATTTGATGACAGATTGGATGACGGGCAGAAGATACAAGAGTGAGGTTTCAAGCTGAAATTTCAGTGCTTTCCACTGAATTGTGAGGATAGTAGGTACTAAATAAATCATTTGGATTTGAATAGAATCAAGATGTATTTGCTCAAAAAGTAAAAAGCCTGGTCCCATGTAGTTTGACCCAGGGATAGGTGTTGGTATTCTGCTCAAACTGGATAGAGGAACTCTTTGTAGGGCAGGATGTGGGTATGCTTGGTACAAACCAGCTGATTCCCAAATCCTGGCTGGATCCCTTCCCATCTGCATAGCCTTGGCAGCATTACTCACCCTCTGTGCATCTCACTTTGCCCCTTTGTAAAATAGGGATAGGAGTCCCTACTCAGAGGCTTGATGTGAGAACTCAGGTAGTTAATAAGAGCAAAATGGCAAGTTTACACAAAATGGTTTCCTCCCCTCTCCTTCCAAATCAGCCTCCTTACCTCCACCCTCCACCCTCGAATCCCACATTCAGCGCTCATCCCCTCCCCCACATCCTAATCCTTGGGAAACCCAGTCAGAACTGCAAGAAGCTGACTACACTCCTCTCCACGAGCAAAGCATCCCCCTAAGGATTTAGGGACCACCAACTACCTTTTCACCCCCCCATCCATTTTTATTTCGGGGGCCACCAAAAGCATGTAGCAGGCTGAGTTCCTGGAAAGGAGTCTGGTAAATGTCAGATATGCAGATGACACCACCCATATGGCAGAAAGCGAAGAGGAACTAAAGAGTCTCTTGATGAGGGTGACAGAGGAGAGTGAAAAAGCTGGCTTAAAACATTCATAAAACAAAGCTGTTTTTTTAAGTAGTCATGTAAAATGTGAGAGTTGGACCATAAAGAAGGCTGAGCATGGAAGAAATGATGCTTTTGAACTGTGGTATCGGAGAGGACTCTTGAGAGTCTTTTGGACTGCAAGATCAAACCAATCAATCCTAAAGGAAATCAACCCAGAATATTCATTGGAAGAACTGAGGCTGAAGCTCCAATACTTTGGCCACCTAATGGGAAGAGCCAACTCACTGGAAAAGACCCTGATGCTGGGAAACATTGAAGGCAGGAGGAGAAGGGGACAACAGAGGACGAGATGGTTGGATGGCATCACTGACTCAGTGGACGAGTTTGAGCAAGCTCTGGGGGATGGTGAAGGTCAGGGACAGGGAAGCCTGGTGTGCTGCAGTCCGCGGGGTAGCAAAGAGTCGGACACGACTGAGCCACTGAACAACAAAACGAAATCAACTAGAGCCAAGGAAATTTCGGACCTCGCAGGTCCGAGGTCAAAGCCAGTCACAGTCGCCGGCTGGGAACTTAGCCCCTGGTCCCGGAGGCAGAGAAGGAGAGAGGCGCAGAGATTAGGGAAGGACTCGCTCTCCGAAGCCAGGCTGCATAGGCAAGGAGCAGAGATTTCTTGGATCCAGAAAAAGAAGCAGGGATGCGGGGTAGGAAGCAACAGGAAAGTGAGAAGAAGAAAGAGAAAAGCGCCAGTGAGCAAAGTTCCTTGTGGGTACCCAGGATACAACACCTGGGCAGGGGGTCAGGAACAAAGCAGCCTCCTCGGGTCAGAAGTGCTCTACGTGTTTCCGAAGCAGGGGTGTTCAGGGCAGGCCACGACCCGCTGGGGATGCCAGGCGCCCCTAACCCCTGAGCGCGCTCAACCGCAACGCTTACCTTCGCCGGAGCCGCCAGCACGCACTTCCGGGGTCCTGGCTCCTGGTGCTGGGGGCGGAGCCGGGGGACCGGGAGCCGATCCCTGAGAGGAGGACGCAGCAAAGCTGTGGCCAAGGTTGGGGCTGGCACTGGCGATTCGGAAAGAAACCCCAGTGGAGACCTGTGGGCACGCGGTCCCGGCCTGGGCGCTCACGGGCGGCGGTGGTAACCCCAGCAGACGCAGGAGGATCTCGATTCGGTGGGAGGAAAAGGTTGTCTCATTTCCTTCAGTCTGCCCCCTCCACTCCACCCACTCTGCTCTGGACCTGCCCTCCCATCCCCTCCCCTTCCCCAAACCAGCTACCCTGAGGGCGCTGGAAAGACCTGAAACCTGAATGGCTGCGGCTCGCGGCGCCTCCCTCCGCAGCAAGTTAGTTCAAGCTTCGAAACTCCTGCCTACTCCGCGCACTTCTGACAGTCCCCAGGGCCCTGAAAGGTTCACCGTGGGCTGTCCCCACCCTGGCCCAGAGCTCTTCCCTTTTCCCCTGTTGGGAGGAAAGAAAAAAAAAAAAAATGAAGGTCGCTCAATCGTGTCCGACTCTTTGCGACCCCATGAACTATACAGTCCGTGGAACTCTCCAGACCAGAATCCTGGAGTGGGTAACCTGTCCCTTCCCCAGGGGATCTTTCTGACCTAGGAATCCAACCGGGGTCTCCTGCATTGCAGGTAGATTCTTTACCAACTGAGCTATGAGAGGCGCCTTTGCTGGGACCAGCCCAGATTTAAAAGCGGACCTCCAAGCTGCTTCCAGCATCCCATCCTCTCCTTCCTGTCCTCTCGCTTGCTTTGAGCTCTTTTTTGTGTGGGGAGTGTTTTGTTTTGTTTTGTTTTGTTTCCTTTTTCTGATCTTAGTTCCCTATCTGGGGTCTTAGTTCCAGGACCAGATATCCAACCTGTGCCCCCTGCTGTGGAAGCCCAGAATCTGAATCACTGAACCACCAGAGACATACCTGAGCCCCTATTAAGCTACTTCCCCCCCCCCCCCAATGGGGGTGTTTAAAACCTAATGCGTAATCTCAAAGAATGTTCATTTTGATGAGGAGAGTATTTGATGTCTTTGTTTGGTTTTGCTCATTCAAATTTGGGATTTTCTTTCTTAGATTCAAGGACTGTTTTATTTAAGAGCCTGATGAGTGCTGAGCAGGGCTCTAGGAACTTAGAAAAGAACCAGTAGGACGTGTTGTTCCTGGTCAATTGTAATATGTATCTAGTGCAGATAGAGGCCCAAGGATTCTGTGGTCTCTTACAAGATAGGTCAAGTACTGGAAGAGCTTTCTACAGAGTAGAAAAGGCATGCACAGAGCTAAGAAGGAATGGAAAACCCCCATCAGGAGGTGGTCTATCAGAGAACACAGCCAGGATGGGGAGTGACGGTAGATGAATGTGGAAGAGAATGGTCACCAGTCTACCAAGAAAGAATTAAGAACTTGTCAAATACAGATTGGAACTTGCCATGGGTGATTGGGCTTCCCAGGTGGCACTAGGGCTAAAGAATCCACCTACCACTGATTCATGTCAATGTATGACAAAACCCACTGCAATGTTGTGAAGTAATTAGCCTCCAACTAATAAAAATAAATGGAAAAAAAAAAAGAATCCACCTACCAATGCAGAAGACTCAAGAGACGCGGGTTCAATTCCTGGGTTGGGGAGATCCCCTGGAGAAGGAAATCGCAACCCACTCCAGTAGTTTTGCCTGGATAATCCCATGGACAGAGGAGCCTGGTGGACTACAGTCTTTGGGGGTCACAAAGAGTTGGACATGACTGCCTGACTAAGCACACACACACAAACACACATACATGGGTGCTTGCCATTTACCTCTACAAGGATTAAATCATTTGTTGCTGCTGACTTTCAACATCCCCTGAAGGGGTTCAGGGTGAGGGGCATAAATGAGGCAATCTGTGCCCCAGGAAAACTGACAGGACAGGTCTTCAAATAGATATTCTCAGGAGCTGATTTTTATGAGCCCAATTCTTACATCTCCTCCTATCTAGAACACTAAAATCCTTCATGGTGACACTGTTCCTCAGGACTAGAGAAGGCTTCAAGAGACTAATAGAAACCTTCTGGAAAAATAATGTATTTGATTGCATGTATTCTCTGTTCACAAAAAATCATATATACTGACCTCCCCCTCCCTCCCGCCCCGCATCTTTGGAGCAGTTTCTCAAAGCTATCTGAGATGCTGTCTCCTGGTTGCAGTTCTCACTTTACTGCAGATAAAATTTGCAATTTTCATGTTGTGCATTTAAGTTGACAAGCTACAGAGAACAGTGGGCTGGCATTGACAAGCACTAGTAACCAAGAGCTGATGGGGTACAGATGAGTGGGTGAAGTAAAGAGGCAATTTCCAGGCCTCTGGCTGGACAAACTGGTGACTAGTGGATGACCAGAATCCAGAGCACTTTCTGGGGATGCGATTTCAAGTGTGATCTGGGGACTGGCATTATTAACTTGAACTGAGAGTGTGTTGCAAATGGGAACTTTCCAGCCCCATTTGACCTACTGAATCAGAATCTAAATTTTAACAAGATCCCAGATAATGCAAATGTGCATTAGAATTTCAGAGGCACTGATCTCTAGACCACTGACTGTGTATAAGAATGATTGGGTATTAATTAGACTGTGGAGCTTTTTAATTAGAAACACCTGGAGAGCTTTAAAAAACAACATGAGGCCCCCAGACCCCTGCTCCCACAAATGCTTATTTCGTTGGTCTGGGGTGGGGCTCCAAAATCAGTGTTTTAAAAATGCTTTTCAGAGGATCTAATACAGTCAGAGTTAAAAACCACTGTTTTAGACTTATTCAAATGCTATTTCACTTAACCTTGAAGGTCACCTCTTCAGAAAAAAAAGAACACCTTTGTGTAAATGACAATGTAAAGACCAATTATCTCACCCTTGTACAGAGGCAACCAGTCTGCTGGAAAGGGCCTTTGTTTCCTAAACTAATCAGGGAATCAGATTCTAGCCTCAGATGGCCTCTGAAGTACTGTTCCAAACTTGGGGCCTCTGGCCTCTCAGGCCTCAGTTTCTTATCTGTAAAATACACACGTGACTAACTCTAGATTTCACACCTTGGCTTGAAAGGTGCCATGATCAGAGCTCCTTCTCATTTGCTATGTTTATCAGCAGGTAAATGGAAAAGTGATGTTCAGAGGTGGGTTTTCCTGATAAAACATTCTGTGTGCAACTGCCATTCATAAGCACCAGAGATCAGAGAATTATGTGCTGAGCAAGGGCAACACACATAAGTGATGCTCAGTAAATGTGTACTAAATGTTTAAATAAATATATGAATGAATAAATATCATTCATAATGGTGATATAGACTTTCCATGAACTGGCCCTAACCCAGAATTGGCCCTTCCTAATCTAGAGGAAGGACTCTGGAATTTGGAAGCACTTTGACCCATAAACCTAGTTTAGGATTTAAAACTATTCCCTGGTGGCTCAGCAGTAAAGAATCCAGCAGCCAACACCGGAGATGTGGATTCAATCCCTGGGTGGGGAAGATCCCCTGGAGAAAGAAGAGACAACCCACTCCAGTATTCTTGCCTGGGAAGTCCCATGGAAAGAGGAGCCTTGTGGACTACAGTCCATGGGTTCGCAAAGAGTCAGACACGACTTAGCAACTAAAAAACAACAAAAATAAAACCTTTGTTGAATGCTTAGTATACACCAGGCATTGAGCTAAATACTCTGCTTAGGATAACCTCATTTCATTATAATGAAGAAGATACTGTTGAACTTATACAGTCCAATTAGTTTCAGGAATCATAGATATAAAGGGATGAGGGCAACCCCTAAGGCAGCCCCTGCCTCTGGTTGTGCAACTGGGCCAGAGAGCCCTCCTGAGGGTCTTAGGGGTCACTCTTCAAAGAGAATGCTTCCATAGAGACCAACCTGAGGGAAGGGCTTCGGAGTGACTGCTCCAGGGCCCTATAGGAACCGATGCTCCCAGAACCTATCTCAAGAGATCTCTGGACTATCTGGTTAAGCGTTGAAAAGGGACTCTTCAAAGCTACCCACTTCGTGGTTGCACCTGTTTGCACTTACTGCCTTACTTACTTACAAAAGCCAAACCCTGCTGCAGTTCTTTTCACATATATTTTTACTAACCCTCACAGCATCCTAACATGTTAAGTACTCTTGTTTTCATGTTTTATAAATGAGAAAACTGAGATGTCATTAAATGAAGATTTGTTTGTCCCTGCAATCCAAGTTTCTCAAGTGGTACACTTGACCACCACCATTGTTCACATTGATCACCACCCTTTTACCCCCACACCACCATTTTGATAGAAACAAGAGTTCTTATTTCAGATCCCATTCACTTGTCACAGTTATACTTCATCAAAACTCTCTGTCCCCCTTTTTCCCATATGTAAAATAAGTTGCCTTGATTGCCCGTTTACCAAGACACTATGCATGGCTTGGGGCTTCCTCTGTGGCTCAGCAGTTAAGAATCCAGCTACAATGCAAGAGACGTAAGAGACACAGGTTCAATCCCTGGGTTAGGAAGATCTCCTAGAGGAGGGCATGGCAACCCACTCCAGTATTCTTGCCTGGAGAATCCCATGGACAGAGGAGCCTGGTAGGTTACAGTCCATAGGGTCGCAAAGAGTCGGGCATGACTGAAGCAACTTAGCAAGCAAGCAAGCAATGCATGGCTTGATCCTCCGTAAGTGAGATGAGGAGAGAGAAACTATAGACTGTGATGAGAAGCCAAACATAATGGGGAGATTTATCCCAAGATGAGAGGGTTCAGCACTTCATTAATAGCACAACTATCATAAAAGAGGGAATCCTCTATTTTCCTTGTCTGTGCATGCGTGCTTAGTTGCTTCAGATGTGTCCAACTCTTTGTGACCCCATGAGCTGTAGCTGATCAGGCTCCTCTGTCCATGGGATTCTCCAGGCAAGAATACTAGAGTGGGTTGTCATGCCCTCCTCCAGTGGATCTTCCCAATCCAGGGATCGAACCTGTGTCTCTTATGTCTCCTGGACTGGCAGGTGGGTTCTTTACCACTAGTGCCATCTGGCATTATGTATAATTTAAGACTTTAGACTGAATGTGAGGAGGGGCTGTCTGTATCCTAGACCATGGCAGATACTCAGTGGCTATCTTATGAAGCTAATCCCCTGGTTATGGGACTGCTGGACTGGCCTTAAGGCTGAGTTAAATAGAAACACAATCTGGGGTTGAGAACCATAGGATGATCCAGGTAGGAGCAGAAGCAGGAGGGAGTCTATACTCACAGACATGGCCTGTGGCTCCAGTTATAGGCAGGGGTGGGGAATTAGAAGAGGAAAAGTGTTTATTCTGGGAAACCAGAATCTGAAGTAACTACTTCATGCATGGGTCCAGGCCCAGAGCTGTGAACTAAGCTCTCATTGTAAGCACTCTTGCTGATGTGAATATCAACAAGCTTGGGCCTCCCTGCAGAGTATGCTAGGCTCCCAAGGTGCTGGTGGTAAGAGCAAAGCTCCACCATCCTGCACACTGGTGTCCTGGTTAGCAGCAGGACATCTTGACTCATGGAAGAGATTCAGTCCCATGGGCTTCCTGGTGGTGCTAGTGGTAAAGAACATGCCTGCCAATGCAGGAGACATAAGAAATGAGTGTTCGATACCTGGGTTGGGAAGATCCTCAGGAGAAAGAAATGGCAACCCACTCCAGTATTCTTGCCTAGAGAATCCTATGAATAGAGGAACCTGGCAGGCTATAGTCCATAGGGTTGTAAAGAGTCTGATAAGACTGAAGTGACTGAACACAGTCCTCAGAGCCCACCCCCCCTTTTTTTTAACACAAAAAAGAACTGGTAGTTTTAACCCTCAGTCAGTGGAGGCTGTAGCATTTCTTCAGCAACACTAATGTCATGATGCTGGGATTTAGTAGGAGATTCCAAGTCCACATCATTGTGGATCCCTGTCAATCAACTTAAACAAGGACCCCAGACACATTTTTGCTGCTTCCAGTTCCCAGACTCTCATCTGTGTTTGCATGACCGCAATTTGATGATTTTACACAAAGCTCATTGTGGCGAACCTTTACTGATACTGGTTTTTGCCTCAAACAAAACTGTGACCTCAAACTTTGGTTATTTCCATTTTACTGATGAGGAAATTAAGGCACAATACCCAAAGGGGGACAATGAATCTAAGGTGAGACCTTCAGGCCCCTATGATTTTACCCCCAAATGATGTAGGTAAGATGCTGCACTATGCTTGCAGTGAAATAGGTCCAGACGTGTCCTCACTCAAAATCATCTGGCCTCTGTAGCCTATTTACCAATGTGGTTCAATTTATCTGCCATTTCCTGGAGACTACCTGCCTTCACAAAGAATTTTCCTAGACACCAGAGGCATGTTACACTCACTCCTAATCTGGAGAATATTTTATTTTATTATTTATTTATTTTGGGGGGTATAGGGTACTTTTATTGATGGTACAGGACAAGGCAGTGCTCCCTAAGCCCCTCCCCTTCCTCAGCGCCTTGGGGATGGAAACCGTGTGGAGGTCAGGAGATTCTTAGTGTGGCGGAGGATCGAGGTGGGCCAAGGACTCCCCAGCAGCTGAGGAACTCTCTCTTCCTCTCGTGCTCCTGCTGGGGTCTGGGGACCTTACTCCTTGGAGGCCATGTGGACCATGAGGTCCACCACCCTGTTGCTGTAGCCAAATTCATTGTCGTACCAGGAAATGAGCTTGACAAAGTGGTCGCTGATGTCAATGCCAGCCCCAGCATTGAAGGTAGAAGAGTGAGTGTCGCTGTTGAAGTCGCAGGAGACAACCTAGTCCTCAGTGTAGCCTAGAATGCCCTTGAGGGGGCCCTCTGACGCCTGCTTCACCACCTTCTTGATTTCATCATACTTAGTAGGCTTCTCCAGGCGGCAGGTCAGATCTACAACAGACACGTTGTGGGTGGGGACGCGGAAGGCCATGCTGGTGAGCTTCCCATTGTGCTCAGGGATGACCTTGCCCACGGCCTTGGCAGTGCCAGTAGAAGCAGAGATGATGTTCTGGGCAGCCCCTCAGCTATCACGCCACAGCTTCCCAGAGGGGCCATCCACAGTCTTCTGGGTGGCAGTGATGGCTTGGACAGTGGTCATGAGTCCCTGCACGAGGCCAAAGTGGTCATGGATGACCTTGGCCGGGGGACTAAGCAGTTGGTGGTGCAGGAGGCGTTGCTGACGGTCTTGAGGGTGTTGTTATACTTCTCATGGTTCACGCCCATCACAAACATGGGGGCATCAGCAGAAGGCTCGGAGATGATGACCCTCTTGGCGCCACCCTTCAAGTGAGCCCCAGCCTTCTCCATGGTAGTGAAGACCCCAGTGGACTCCATCACGTACTCAGCACCAGCATCACCCCACTTGATGTTGGTGGGATCTTGCTCCTGGAAGATGGTGATGGCCTTTCCATTGATGACGAGCTTCCCTTTCTCCACCTTGACTGTGCCGTGGAAC
This sequence comes from Cervus elaphus, assembly GCF_910594005.1. NCBI lineage: Eukaryota > Metazoa > Chordata > Mammalia > Artiodactyla > Cervidae > Cervus > Cervus elaphus. Next base: position 60,573,302 of record NC_057825.1, read on the forward strand.
TTGCCGTGGGTGGAATCATACTGGAACATGTAGACCATGTAGTGAAGGGGTCATTGATGGTGACAATGTCCACTTTGCCAGAATCAAAAGCAGCCCTGGTGACCAGGCACTCAATGCAGCTGAATCCCTCACTCCGACCTTCACCATCTTGTCTCAGGGATGCGGCTGGCACAGCAGGGAAGTTGCGGCTATCTGTCAAATGGGCAGGAGTAGAGAGCTGGAGAATATTTTAAAATTGCAAGCTGGGTTCCAAACCAATTGAATCAGAATCTCTAGGGGTGGAGCCCATTTTTTTAACCTCTGCAGGTAATTAAAATTACAGTCAGGATTAAGAAGCATTTCTCTAGGAAAGGCAGAGACAAAGCCTAGGTCCTAACAGATGAGGTGCTCTGTTTAGTAATGGATGATCACCAGAAGTCATCAAAGAAAGGAAAATATCAAAATCTCCCTCTTGACTGAAGCATGTTAAGATAACACCAAACTAACAAAAATCCCTGGACTTATCTCAGTCTTGAGCAGGTGAGGTCATCAACACATGCTGAAGAGTAGGAAATCTTGTTCTGTCCTAAGAAAGTACAAATGATTGAAACCAGAATTCTTGTCCTTTCTCTTATGACACTGCTATTTACAAGAAGCATTCATACATCAAGCACTTATAATTTCAGAAGTAGTAAATGATCTCTAAGAGTCAGAGCAAGACAGTAATGTAAACACGTAAATGAAAGACGAAAGAAATTGCCTCATGACTTTTGTTGTTCAGTCACTCAGCCCTGTCCAACTCTTTGCAACCCCATGGACTGCTGGACACCAAGCTTCCCTGTTCTTCACCATCTCCCGGAGCTTGGTCAAACTCATGTCCATTGCATCAGTGATGCAACAGTCACCATTAATGATGTCACATTAGGAAAATCAAGAAGCTGAGAATTTTTAAAAATGTTCTACCGTATAGTCTTTTCATATTTATTAATCTTAAAAGTAAGATTATTGTTTAATCTTGTTTAATATTGAACATTGTTTCAAATATTACTTAAAATATTACAGGATGCAAGACAATTTCTTTCTCTTTGTTTCTTGCTTCCTTTTTTCCCTATTTTTTTAAAAATCCCTTTTCACTTTTACCTTTACACTCCCTGGAAAACTGATAAAATTTACATTAAGGCCCATGGATAGTCATTAATCAGGTGACATTTAAATTCACCTCATAACTTCCCACTGAAATGATGCTAGTCATATGATAGATATTTAGGTTGGTGCAAAAATAATCTTGATTTTGCATTGTTGAAATTTGCTGTTTGATATTGGGTTACATTCTTAAATTAAATGTGGTTATATTATACATCATTTTAATGTGCATTTCTCATTTTATGTTTTTTTGCTAGTGACATTACTTGCTTATTACTTATTACTTGCTGTTTATTTTACATTTATTTTAGATTAGGGAAATGCTGTTAGTCAAAAAGGCAAATTTGAGAGATTTTCTTACTTGAGTTCAAAATGGATCTTAAAGAAGCAGAGACAACTTGCAATATCAATGATACATTTGGCCCAGGAACTGCTAACAAACATATACTGCAGTGGTGGTTCAAGAAGTTTTCAAAGGAGACAGGAGCCTTGAAGATAAGGAGCATAGTGGCTGGCCATCGGAAGTTGATAATGACCAACTGAGAAGATTATTGAAGCTGATCCTCTTACGAGAAGTTGCCAAAGAACTCAATGTCGGCACTTCTGTGGTTGTTCAGCATTTGAAGCAAATTGGAAAGGTGAAAGAGCTTGATAAGTGGGTACCTTATGAGCTGACTGAAAATCAAAAAAGTTGTTTTGAAGTTTCATCTTCTCTTATTCTATGCAATGAGAGCGAACCATTTCTCCATCAGATTATGACATGCGATGAAAAAGGGATTTTATACAACAACTGGAGACAACCAGCTCAGTGGTTGGACTGAGAAGAAGCTCCAAAGCACTTCCCAAAGCCAAACTTGCACCAAAAAAAAGGCCATGGTCACTGTTTGGTGGTCTGCTGCCTGTTTGATCCACTACAGCTTTCTGAATCCCAACAAAACCATTACATCTGAAAAGTATGCTTAGCAAATTGATGAGATGCACTGAAAACTACAATGCCTGCAGCCAACATGGGTCAAAAGAATGGGCCCAATTCTTCTCATGATAACACCCGGCCGCATGTCACACAACCAGCACTTCAAAAGTTGAATGAATTGGGCTACAGTGTTCTGCCTCATCTGGTATATTCACCTGACCTCTCACCAACCAACTACTGGTTCTTCAACATCTTGACACCTTTTTGCAAAGGAAAACACTTCCACAACCAACAGCATGCAGAAAATACTTTCCAAGAGTTCATCAAATTCTGAGGTATGGATTTTTATGCTACAGGAATAAACAAATTTATTTCTTATTGGCAAAAATGTGGTGATTGTGATGGTTCCTATTTTGTTTAGTAAAGATGTATTTGAGCCTAGTTATAATGATTTAAAATTCATGGTCTGAAACTGCAGTTACTTTATCACCAACCTTAATAGTATTAGTTGCTAATACCTCTTAGACACCAAAGGTTGAAGAATGCAGCACCAAACACTTACAGCCAGACCTTTCATCAGCTTTTTCACCTTTGATCACCAAATAAGTCAATATTGACAGTTATGCCCTCCCTAGTTTCCAGAGACAGATAACCAAATGTATAGTCCCTGGTCTTTTCTTCATTTTCAGAAAGTGAAGTTTTACCTATACAGAGAAATATAAGGGGATGCTGGATGCACTAGTCAAAAAAATTTCATAAAACTGAAAAGCATAGAGAACTTAAGCCACACAGCTAAGCACCAACCCCCCCAACTGGCCTCCCGGTGTTCTAATTATTTCCTCCATCTTTCTTAAAATATTATGCACTTAAAATAGATGAAATAATGAGGAACAAGCATCCACTAAGGATGTCTTTATTCTATTGCAAAGTGGAAACTTATCTCTCATTGAATTATTTCCCCATGGGTCCAGTCAGAAGAGTAGAAATCTAAGTCCTCTTGGCTCAACCACCATATCTTGCTTGAGGTAACAGAGTAGAAATCAAAATATTTCTCTAGCCAGTTTCTGCTGCCCAATACAATATTACTTCTGATTACTGGTGGGTTTCAAACCAAAAAACATTCACCAGTGAAACTATAAATATAGCTGAGTATAAATTTTGCTTCTCAAAAAAAAATTTTTTTTTGCTTCTCTTTTATTCCCTCTATTTTCCATGGGGGGATTTTTATCCTTTGGCTGAGACCTTTACTTTTTTCATCAAAGCTAACAGGCTAAATAAGCATGAACAGAATTTTAATAAATCATTCATAGAAAACACTCTCTTTCTAATGAACAGGAAGTCACTGTGCAACTGAGAGGTTTTAATTTTAAGAAATGAGACAATGGAAACAGGAAACATGCCTAGTAAAATTTTTAATAGTTGTGTTTTAAGAAAGTGCGAATTTTACTTCTATCCACAATACATATGACCCTAAATGTTGTCTGTAAGATAAATGTCTTTCTTATATTGAAAATGTCATTGACATTTCAATTTTGAGACATTCTGCTACACTTAACTTTAGTCCCACACTCTGTTTAAAAAAAATGCACTTCATACGTAGAAAACTACTAAAAGTCATTTTTAGAGGAATAAGAAACAGTAGAGTTCAAAATAAAGTATAAAACTTTAATTACAGTAGCTCAACATAATAACATAACTGAACCAAACTCTGAGCTCTATTTCAGTACTCCTTTACAAGACAGTCTGCAACTCTTCCAAATTTCTCAAAGACTTGTATCCTGCAAATCTGTGAAAGGTGTGAGACTGAGAAATTGAGTGATTTGGTCTGAAAGATAAATAGGCAAACACAGAACATATGACAGAACATACCAAATTATTCATTTCTTTGAAGAGTGTGCACTAACCAGAACAGATGGTTGAGGTGACCTTAAACTTCTCAAAACCCTACAGTGCATTCATTAATCAGTTCTCTGCTTCATAAATTTCATAGTAGCAAGTTCTGGAACATGGTATCCTTATGCACAGGTGTGCCAAATCTAATCAAACCAAATGGACGGCACTTTGTTCATTACCCCAGTGCCCAAACTGAAGTGATTTCTAAATTGATGTCTGCATCTAGCAAACAGTCAGCCTCCTATGTGTGGACACAGCTAATGGAGTTAGGGATCTACTTTAGGTTGAAAAAAGAGTCTAAGATTATGGTCCAAACAGAAGAAGAGATAATAAATGAAAAAACAGATTCATTTGCTTCAACAAAAGGGCCATACTTGGAACCCTTTAAATTAGCGTGTGATCTCTACCCCCTTGGGCATATGGGAAGTTTGGTTGGTCAGCGGAATCTTCTTCATGCTTTAAGCCCTTGCTTGCCAGACCTTGCTTTCTAATACTTTTTTCCCTCTCTTATCTTTTATCCTCTCATTGCCTCCTTCCTAAATCTTGAACATGCCTGAGTCCTCCTCATCAATTGAAACACATAAATAAATTACCCACTTATGTATATTTTTCCATATCTTTATTTCTTCTCCAAATTTATCAAACAAATGAGTGTATTTACTTTCACTTTCTCAAACTCTATTCAGTCATCAGCTCACTGTTGCCTGTTTTCTGGCCCCAACATACCATTGGAATTGCCCTCAATAAAGTCAATAATAGCCTCCAAATTTCAAAACCCATTGGTTGTCCCTGAGCTCATATTGGTACCTCTCTGCAGTATTGTCCACTGTTGGCCATTTTCTTCTTCACAAACTATACTCCCTTCACTTCTGCACTTTCCCATCGCTTAGATTCCTTCCTATCTTTGTGGTCATACCTCCTTTGTGACCTTCATTAACTAGCTTTGATTCATGATAAATGCATCTGTTAGTGTTACTAAAATCCTTTGGGGGTTGTCCACCTCGTACAGAATAAAGCCTAGACTTCTTAGCATGGAGCGCAAGGCTTTTCAGGGTCAGCCCCCACACAGCCTGTAACAATCTGCAATGCTTCGCTCTGTGAACCTCTTTGCGTTGCATGCAGGCTCAGTCACTTCAGTCGTGTCTGACTCTTTGTGACCCCGTGGATTGTAGCCCATCAGGCTCCTCTGTTCACAGGGATCCTCCAGGCAAGAATACTGGAGTGGGTTGCCATGCCCTCCTCCAGGGAATCTTCCCAACCCAGGGGTAGAACCCAGGCCCCCTGACTCTCCTACATTGGCAGGCAGGTTCTTTACCACTAGTACCACCTGGGAAACCCAGGTGAACCTCTTTACCATCTCCCAAATATGTCATGCTATTTCACACTTCTATACCTCTGTAAAAAATGTCCTTTACTCCACCCCCATCCTCCACTGGGGAATTCCAAATCATCTTTTGAGACTCAGGAAAAAGGTGGGGAATTCTAGAAAGGCTTCCCTGCCCTCAAACAGAGGCAGCACTCCCTCCTGGATCCCTGGCATCTGTGACGTCTTCACTGTGAACTCTGCAATTTGTTTCCTCACCTGTGAGGGCAATAAGTGCTTGTTCATCGCTTTGTATCCAGAGTTTGCACACTGCCTAGCACCTAGTAGGTGCTACTACATGAGTAAGATGCAAGAGCCATCACACTTCTTTTATTTCTCTAAAGTGAATTTAATTCACTTTGAGCTCTTTACTCCCTCCATAGGGAAATTTAATCTCAGTCATTATTAGGTTCTCCCCAAGGTCAGGGGTAGCTCCCTGATGATTTGTACCATACAGAGCATGTAAGGTGGGCCCTCCTGTCTACATTCATTACTATATCCAAGCTTATTTTCTAAGTCTACATGTAACTTCTGAGGCCTGTGGTTCTCAAGGCCACAGCCTGTAATATTTGGTTGTTTCTACTCTCTCTCTCTCCCGTCCTGCCCTTCAGCAGTCCTTGAAATGGGTGCCGTAGGAGAGCAGGATCCAGGCATTTACATTTCATGAACACACTCAGAAATCTTGTTCTCTCTTTCCTTTTTGGGGAACTCCTTGACCTCCAGTCTGGATGTGTATGCTTAGAAACCCAGAATTGCTTTCCCAAAGAAAGATATTTCCACTTGGCAGCCCTCCTCACTTAGCCTAAACCTCCTCATTGCTTCCCTGGGGATGGAGCCCTAAAATCTCTGGGCTCTTTTCGTCTATGGCACAGGGACACCACCCCCATGGTTGAGTTAATTAAAGCTGCTGACTTGGATTGCTGACATGGGCATTTGCAGCAGCTGCATTAACCCACTTTCTCTCATGGTTGATTTTAATCTCTTTATATTTTGTCCAGCCAGTGAGAAAACTGAAAGCATAATTGAGAGGGTATGGGAGATAGAAGTTGCAGGTCACAAGCTGAGTGGTATCTCAATCCTCTGGGAGGAAGCAAATTCATGCATAATCCTTTCAGGAAAACAAGTATTACTGGAGAGGAGAAAGCTGCCAATGTAACTCTGTTCCAAGAATAAACAGCACATTTTCCCTCAGTGTTTGCTTTTCTCTCTTTGATCCCCTTGAAGCCCTCTGGAAATGCCTACCCAGCAATTTTTCTCCCCCCTGAGGCTGGAGAGAAGGAGCCACAAGCACTCTCTTGAGATTCTTCAAATGGAGACATAAATAGGGGCTCCCCAGCAATGCTGGAGTCATGAGGCCTAAGGAAGACTAGGAGTCAAACATATTAGCGACTTCACTACAGATGTGCCCCAGTGTTTCCAAACATATTAGTGAAGTTTAATCACTACAGATGTGACCCAGTGTTTCCAAAAGTGCTGTCTCGAGGCCCAGCAGCTGTTTAAAAAGGAGTAATAATGGAAAAGGTCTATGACCAAGTCCACTGAGAGTCATAGGAATTTGAAAACAAAAAGAAAAAGCAGATCTCAAATGAGTTAATGTTTAGCTTTAGTCCTAAGCACTAGTAAATGTCTGCATGCCGATAAGCTGACTAGAGTATGCCTTCACCATAAGTTCATGGTTCAAATGCTCTAGAAACCACAGTCTCTAGTTACATAGTTTTCCCCTATTTTTCCATACAGCTTCATTTCAAGGGAGTTGTAGGCAGGATGATACCAATGAAAGATAAATATTTTGGCCTCAAACAGATTTACATTCAGTTCTGGGTTTTCCACTTACCAGCTGTGAAATAAAACGAATTAAGTACTGATTTCCTTGTCTGTTAGAGGGGAATAAAATTCTCATTTTATAGAATGGCCATCAAGAACATATGAAATGATGTGTATAAACATAGCATCGTGCTTGGCTCTGTGTTTAATGAATACCAAGTCCCTTCCACCATTGCCTCCCCACAATGTGCGTTAGTCACTCAGTCATGTCCAACTCTTTGTGGCCTCATGGACCATAGCCCACCAGGCTCCTCTGTCCATGGAACTCTCCAGGCAAGAATACTGGAGTGGGTTGCCATGCCATCCTGCAGGCGATCTTCCCAACCCAGGGATTGAACCCAGGTATCTTGCATTGGCAGGTGGATTCTTTACTGTCTGAGCCACCAGAGAAGGTCCCACAGCACTCAAATTAGAAAATACTTACTAAGCACTGATCAATGCTGAAAGCCATGACATATAAATTCCATTCAATGAGAAGTAATCATGTCTGACTCTTTGCGACCCATGGACTATACAGTCCATGAAATTCTCCAGGCCAGAATACTGGGTAGCCATTCCCTTCTTCAGAGGATCTTCCCAACCCAGGGATCGAACCCAGGTGTCCCACATTGCAGGTGGATTCTCTACCAGTTGAGCCACAAGGGAAGCCCATTCAATGAGAAACTACGTATAAAATGAGTATTCAGATCTGGAAAGTATCAAGTAACAGGTAAATGTACATTCAGCATTCCCTATCCACAGGTTCTATGTCTGTGGATTCAACCAACTGCAGATTGAAAATACTATTAAAAAAAAAATTCAGAAAGTTCAAACAAAACTTGAATTTACTGCACACACCAGCAACCTTTTACTTAGCATTTTTATTGTCTTAGGTATAATAAGTAATCTAGAGATAAAGTACACAGAAGACTATGCAATGATCATATGCAAATACTATACCTTTTATATAAGGGATATATATCTGAATATTTTGATATCTGTGAGGTGTCCTGAAACCAATCACCAGCAGATACCAATGGATGGCTGTATTGTCATGAAACTTCACAGGAGACACTGATCAATGGCCAATTCTGACTGTCTAGAATCCCCCAGAGGGTAGAGGTATCTGAGGGCAAAATTTATGAAGAGGGATAGGTTTGCTCAAGACAGAGAAGTGAGAAAGAACCAGACATATTTTGGAAATGCTAATAGACTTACTTTGCCTCGTAGAATCTTCTTGAGTGATTTGGGAGATATTTGAAATGGAAATTAGGCAATGTGGTGGCTTAAAGATGATGGCAAATTCTTTGTCAATTACCCTATCTAGAGGTAGATTTTGCTACTCCTAATTTTGAGTCTGGACTGGTTCTATGACTGATTAACAAATAGAATGTAGCAGAAATAATGCCATTCCAGTGTTGGGCCTAGCTTTTAAGAGAATAAGTAACTTTTGCTTTCTGCTTCATGGATCACAGCCTTGTCATGCAAAGGGACTTGTGTAACTCAATGAAGCTATGAGCCATGACATGCAAGGCCACCCAAAACAACGGGTCATAGTGGAGAATTCTGACAAAATGTGGTCTACTGAAGGAGGGAATGGCAAACCACTCTGGTATTCTTGCCCTGAGAATCCCATGAACAGTATGAAAAGGCAAAAAGATATGACACCAGAAGATGAGCCCCTCAGGTTGGAAGGTGTCCAATATGCCACTGGGGAAGACTGGAGGGCAATTACTAATAGCTCCACAAAGAATGAAGTGACTAGGCCAAAGTGGAAATGACACACAGTTGTGAATGTGTCTGGTGATAAAAGTGAAGTCCAATGCTAAAGAACAATATTGCATAGGAATCTGAAATCTTAGGTCCATGAATCAGGGTAAATTGGATCTGGTCAAGCAGGAGATGGTAAGAGTGAACATCAACATCTTAGGAATCAGTAAACTAAAATGGACCAGAATGGGAGAATTTAATTCAGGTGACCATTATATTTACTATGGCAAGAATCCCTTAGAAGAAATGGAGTAGCTCTCACAGTCAACAAAAGAGTCTGAAACGCAGTACTTGGGTGCAATCTCAAAAACGACTGAATAATATCAGTTTGTTTCCAAGGCAAACCATTCAGTACCACAGTAATCCAAGTCTATGCTTCAACCACTGATGCCTAAGAAATCGAAGTTGAACAGTTCTATGAAGACCTCTAAGACCCTTCAGAACTAACAACAAAAAAAGATATCCTTTTCATCATAGGGGATTGGAATGCCAAAGTGGGAAGTCAAGAGATACCTGGAGTAACAAGCAAGTTTGGCCTTGAGTACAAAGTGAAGCAGGGTAAAGGCTAACAGAGTTTTGTCAAGAGAAGACATTGGTTATAGCAAACACCCTTTTCCACCAACACAAGAGATGATTCTACACATGATCATCATCATATGGTAATACAGAAACCAGACTGATTATATTCTTTGCAGACAAAGATGGAGAAGCTCTCTACAGACAGCAAAAGTGAGTCCTGGAGCTGACTGTTGCTCATATCATCAGCTCCTTATTGCCAAATTCAGGCTTAAATTGAAGAAAGCAGGGAAGACCACTAGGCCATTCAGGTATGCCCTAAATAAAATCCCTTATGATTATACAGTGGAGGTGACAAACAGATTCAAGGAATTAGATCTGGTAGACAGAGTGCCTGAAGAACTGTAGACAGAGGTTCTAACATTGCACAGGAGGCAGAGACTAAAACCATCCCAAATATAAAGAAATGCAACAAGGTAAAGTGTTTGTCTGAGGAGGATTTACAAATAGCTGAGGAAAGAAGAGAAGTGAAAAGCAAGGGAGAAAGTGAAAGATATATCTAACTGAATGCAGAGATCCAGAGAATAGCAAGGAGAAATAAGAAGGCCTTCTTCGATGAACAACGCAAAGAAGTAGAGGAAAGCAATAGAATGGGAAAGACAGAGACCTCTTTTCAGGAAAATTAGAGCTATCAAGGTAATATTTCATTCAGTGATGGACACAATAAAGGATAGAAATGGTAAGGCTCTAACAGAAGCAGAAGAGATTAAGAAGAGGTTGCAAAAATACACAGAAGAACAATACAAAAAGGTCTTAATGACCCAGATAACCATGATGGTGTGGTGCAGGTGGATTCTTTAGTGAGTGGACTGTGAAATCAAGTAGGCATTAAGAAGCATAACTAAAACAAAGGTAGCGGAGGTGATGAAATTCCAGTTGAGCTATTTCAACTCCTAAAAGATGATGCTGTTAAAGTGCTGTACTCAATATACCAGCAAATTTGAAAAACTCAGCAGCAGCCACAGAATTGGAAAAGGTCGGTTTTCATTCCAATCCCAAATATGGGCAGTGCCAAAGAATTTTCAGACTATTGTACAATTGTGTTCATTTCTCATGTGTTCATTCTCATGTGTTCATTTCTCAGGTTATGCTCAAAATCCTTCAAGTCAGACTTCAACAATATGTGAATCCAGAATTTCCAGATGTACAAGATGGATTTTGAAAAGAGGAACCAGAAATCAAATTGCCAACATCTTTGGCTCATAGAGAAAGCAAGGGAATTCAAGAAAAATGTCTATGTCTGCTTCATTGACTGCATGAAAGCCTTTAACTCTATGAATCACAACAAAGTGTGGAAAATTCTTAAAGAGATGAGAATACCAGACCACCTTACCTGTCTCCTGAGAAACCTGTATCTGGGTCAAAGAACAACAGTCAGAACCATGTATAGAACAACTGACAGGTTCAAAATTGGGAAAGGAGTACATCAAGACTGTATACGTCACCCTGTTTATTTAACTTATATGCAGAGTACATCATGCAAAATGCTGGACTGGATGAAGCTGGGATAAAGACTTCAGGGAGAAATATCAACAGTCTCAGATATGCAGATAATACCACTCTAATGGTAGAAAGTGAAGAAGAACTAAAGAGCCTCTAGAAGATGGTGAAAGAGGAGAGTGAAAAGACTGGCTTAAAACATTCATAAAACTAAGACCATGGCATCTGGTCCCATCACTTCATGGCAAATAGAAGGAGAAAAAGCAGAAGCAGTGACAATTTTATATTTTGGGCTCCAAAATCACTGCAGACGGTGACTGCAGCCATACAATTAAAAGAAGTCTGCTCCTTGGAAGGAAGTGAAGTAAAGTGAAAGTAGCTCAGACTCTTTGGGACCCCATGGACTATACAGTCCATGGAATTCTCCAGACCAGAATGCTGGAGTGGGTGGCCTTTTCCTTCTCCAGAGGATCTTCCCAACCCAGGAATTGAACCCAGATCTCCCACATTGCAGGTGGATTCTTTACAAGCTGAGCCACAAGGGAAGTCCCCTTGGAAGGAAAGTGATAACAAACATAGAAAGCATATTATAAGCAGAGACATCACTTTGCTGACAAAGATCCGTATAGTCAAACTGCAGTTTTTCCAGTAGTCATATATGGATGTGGACCATAAAGAATGCTGAGCACTAAAGAATTGATGCTTTTGAACTCTGGTATTGGAGGAGACTTTTGAGAGTCCCTTGGACTGCAAGGAGATCAAACCAGTCAATGCTAAAGGAAATCAGTCCTGAAAATTCATTGGAGAGACTGATGCTGACCACCTGATGCAAACAGCTGACTCATTGGAAAAGATCCCAATGCTGGGAAATTTGAAGGCAAAAGGAGAAGAGGGTGGCAGAAGATGCGATGATTAGATAGCATTAGTGACTCAGTGGACATGAATTTGAGCAAACTCTGGGTGATAGTGGAGGACAGAGGTGCCCGGCATGCCATGGGGTCACACATAGTCAGACATGACTTACTGACTGAACAACAACAAATCTTAATTGGTGGTTCCCAAAGCTGACTGATCATCAGAATCACTTGGGGACGCCTTAAAAAATAGAAGTGTCACACATTTAAGGATTATGATTCAATATATGATGGGATGAGCCTCAATAATGTATATACTTAAGCTCCAGACCCCAGGGATTCTTATGATCCTTAGACGTTTGCTGAAGACCTGCAGTCATTCAGCAGTCCTCATATAGGGTAATAAACCAGTTTTTCCAGCTTCACAGACCACTGAGACTGGTGAGTGGGCTGCGTGACCCAAAGGCAAACCCCAAGCATTAGTGCACTAGAGTGAAATAAACACTGGTTGAAGGTCAGAACATCTTATTCTAATTATCTCTTGCTGCACAGCAAACCATTCCAAAACTCAGTGCCTTAAAATAGCACTTAATTTGCTTATAAATTGGCATTTGGGGCCGGGCTACGCAGAAATGGCTGTTCTTATTCCATGAGTTTTCAGCAGGAGGCCCTTGACTCGAGCTAGAGGCTACATTTCCAAATTAGCCACAAAATCCTCACTGTCATCAAGGACTGTTGACTTCAGGGACCTCAGTTCCTCTTTATATGTTTCTCTATGGGGCTATTTAGGCTTCTTCACAGCATGGCATTTGTATTTGAAGAATCCATGTTCACACAGCAGGAAGTGGAAGCTGCTAGTCTCTTAAGGCCTGGGTCCAGAAACTGGCACAGTGTCACTTAGGCAGCTTTCTATTAGCTAAGCAGTCATAGACTCTCTAGATTCATGGGGAGGAGCTTAGTTCTCACTCACAGTAGGACAAGTGTCAAAGAATTTGTAGCCATCTTAAATCTGCCATGGGGCTTCCCAGGTGGTCCCAGTGGTAAAGAACTCACCTCCATAGTCCTTGCTCTGCATTTGGAACCTCAGGTTTCTCACCTGTGAAATCAAAGAGTCAAACTGGATTATCCTTGGGGGCCCTGTCAATCCCCAGAGGCTATGAATCACTGGTTCTAACGCGTAATTCACTAATTGACAAAAGGAGCTCAGACTGTGAGTCCATGCCCTTTGTAGGCCTGTACAGCTGAACTCAGCCCAAAAGACATGTAGCGCTTACAAGGCAGTTATGACTCTTGGCACCTAGGCTCCTTTGCACTTCTTGTTAAATTCACTGCTATTTTTCTCCCCAAAGCCAAAGTTGTGTTCTAATTCCTAGAACTTGACAGGAGCCTCCCTGAAGGCTTCCTAACTGTCCACATCATTCTTGTCACATCTCTTGGGCTAAACTTGCTATGAGTATACAAGAAATTTCAACAAGATATTGACAAAACTCATGTGTACAATGAAGGGCTTCAAGAAGGGGACTACATTTCCGGAGAGTCTGGGTTCAGACATGCCTAACACCACATTCTAGGTGTGAGAACTTGAATAAAGTGACTTCATCATTTTAAATTTCATTTTTGTTTCAAAATGGTGATATAATAACACCTGCACTTGGTTTCTTTGAATTATCACCAAGAAAGCAATCGACTCAGCCAGCTTTATTTGTGAAACAACAAAATAAAAGCTTAGTTCTCTTAAACAAACAAAAAAGCACCTACTCCACTACCCCATAGAGTGTTGCAAGTGTTACTTGGGACAATACATGTAAAGCACATAGTTCAGAGCCTGATCTATAGCAGGCACTCAATAAATATTAGTCATTATTTTTATTGTCAAAATGCAATAGTTTTCAGAGTCAGAGAAAATAAATCTTGCTGGAGCAAGGAAGATTTGGCTCAGAACTGCTAACCTGCAGTAAGCTTGAGCACTGACAACTGGCCTCCCCAGAAAGGAAAAGAAAAGATGAGCGCTGCACGCATCTCACTCCTGCTCACTCAGGATGGAGGTGGGAGTTCCACTTTAGCTGAAAACTGCTGGGCAGTCATTTACTGATCCCAGTGTTGACAATCATCTCACTTCCTGGGCTGCCCGGAGCTGGAGGTATTTCTTGAGTATCTCAAGTATTTCCCATGAGCCTAACACCTAACGTGTGACTTCCCTGGTGACTCAGATGGTAAAGTGTCTGCCTACAATGTGGGAGACCTGGGTTCGATCCTGGGTTGGGAAGATCCTCTGGAGAAGGAAATGGCAGCCCACTCCAGTATTCTTGTCTGGAAAATCCCATGGACAGAGGAGCCTAGTAGGCTACAGTCCATGGGGTCACAAAGAGTCGGACACGACTGAGGGACTAAACTTAAAAAAAACTCCCATGAGCCTACCAGGAGCTAGCTATAGCAGTGAACAAACAGTCAAGGACTCTGCCCTAACAGAAAGCACATACTACCATGTTTGAAAGGAACGCTTTTTGAATGCCCTTGGCTGAGTTATTCCGGTCCTCTCTGACCTTCAGTCCTACTTTCTAGAATCTGCACCTTTCTCTGATAACTGAAATCTGGCTTTGCAGCCTCTTAGGAGTAGAGGCTCAAGATTGAAAGGGAAAGACTAGGTACACCCTGACAACCCTTTTATGGCCATATGGGAATATTTTGGTGATACAGCAAAGTGTAATTCCTCAGTTTTATTATAAAACGTTCAGCTTATTTCTGAAGGAATGCAAAATGCAAACAAGCCGCCCTTGTTTATTTTACCAATGCTGTACTATGGTGCTGAGTTTAGCAAGGCAGTTGACCTGACAAGATCACCACTGACACTTTTGGAAGGCGGTTGCAGGGCTCAAATGCTTCCTAAATAAGAGAGAAAAGCTATGACAAGCAGGGGGAAGAAACTCGAGCACGAAAGAGCCAGGCTACAGTCTAGTGCTCTGGTGGGTGACAATTAGCAAAGGGTGGACACATGCCTGCCCTGTCACAGCCATATCCATAGGAGTCCCTGAAGATGTCCATCCTGTGGCCCTTCTTATTCATGCCTTGCATGGGACCCTCTGGCCCTTGCAGCTCCATAACCTTCCCCAGGATTCCTTTTCCCAGGCCACTTCCGTGTTTGCCGCGATCACTCCTGCAGTCCGTTTGCTGGTGTGCATGCTTAGTTGCTCAGTTATGTCCAACTCTTTGTGACCGTATGGACTGTAGCCCACCAGGCTCCTCTGTCCATGTAATTCTCCAGGCAAGAATACTGAAGTGGGTTGCTATGCCCTCCTCCAGGGGAGCTTCTCAACCCAGGGATCGAACTCAGGTCTCCCACGTTGTGGGCAGATTCCTTACCATCTGAACCACCAGATTCTAATTAAAGATATGCAATCCAGGCCTCTGCCCTAAACCATCTGTCTAGAGGCCTCCTGGACACTGCCACCAAAAGTCTCACCACCCTTTAAACTCAGTGCAATGGGTTGAATTTCATCTCCCCCAAATATGTGTTTAAATCCTAACTCCCCACATCTCTCTATGTGACCTTATTTGGAAATAGGGTCTTTGCAGGTATAATCAGGTTAATACGAGGCTGGTAAGGTGGATCCTAATCAATATGCCCAGTCTTTATAATAAAAGAAAAATGCTGTATGGAAACAGAGACATAGGGAGAAGTTCAGGGATGGCAGAGGCAGAGACTGGAGCTGAAAGCCCAGTAACTGAAGATTGAGAGAAACCACCAGGAAGCTAGGAAGAGGCAAGAAAAGAAGAACTCTCTGCTACAGCCTTCAGAGGGAGCATGGCACTGCTGACATCTTGATTTTGGCCTTCCAGCCTCCAGAGCTGTAAGAGAATAAATTCCTATTGATTTGAGCCATGCAGTTTTTAGAACTTAAGCCCTAGAAAATGAATACCCTCCACGCAGGCCAGAATGAATTTGTTTCCTACCTTTCTTACATCTGCATCTACTCTGATGTTTCTTATTATAATATTTCTGAAGTTGCCAAATCAGAAATTTGAGGCATCATTTGGACTTTTGGCTGCTACAGCCCATCAAGCACTTGACCTCCTTAGTACTTCACCAATCCCTCCTATTTGAAGCGCAGTCTCTGCTATGGTTCAGCCCAGATTACTTCTCTAGTAGAAGGTTGTGGTGGGCTTCTCTCATAGCTCAGTTGGTAAAGAATCTGCATGCAATGCAGGAGGCCCCGGTTCAATTTCTAGGTTGAGAAGATCCACTGGAGAAAGGATAGGCTACCCACTCCAGTATTCTTGGACTTCCCTTGTGGTTCAGCTGGTAAAGAATCCACCTGCAATATGGGAGGCCTGGGTTTGATCCCTGGGTTGGGAAGAACCCCTGGGGAAGGGAAAGGCTACCCACTCCAGTATTCTGGCCTGGAGAATTCCATAGACTGATATAGTCCACAGGGTCGCAAAGAGTTGGACACAACTGAGCGGCTTTCACTTTCAGAAGGTTGTAGTAACCTCCTTTCTGTTGCACTCTTGACCAGTCTCCCTTTATTTGATAATCATCTCCTGCCCCAAACTTCAAATCTTATCAGTATGATCTAAAACTTCTCATATCATGCTGCTGCTGCTGCTGCTAAGTCACTTCAGTCATGTCCAACTCTGTGTAACCCCATAGATGGCAGCCCACCAGGCTCCTCCATCCCTGGGATTCTCCAGGCAAGAATACTGAAGTGGGTTGCCATTTCCTTTACCAATGCATGAAAGTGAAAAGTGAAAGGGAAGTTGCTCAGTCATGTCCGACTCTTAGCGACCCCATGGACTGCAGCCTACCAGGCTCCTCCATCCATGGGATTTTCCAGGCAAGAGTACTGGAGTGGGGTGCCATTGCCTTCTCCTCTCATATAATACCCCTTCTTAAAGTCTTCCTCAGTAATTCCCCATGTAATCCCTAAAGTCATGGTCATGGCTAAGCAGGGAACTTCATTAATGATTTGGTTCCAATAAAACTGCCTCCATTTATGACCTTTCATATACTTCTTTTCCCAACCTTGAACTTTACACTTAAGCAATGCTAAATCTATTGAGGTTTTTCAGACTATGTTATGCTCTTTTATGCCCTTGCCGGAGCTTGTCCTTGTGCAAGGAAAATCACGCCATCCTCTTATTTTCCTAGTAAATGTCTATTTATACTTTAGATCTCTAATTTAATGTTTCCTCACTGGTGAAATCTTCCAGACTTTCTCTGGGCAATTCTAGGTAGCTTATGGTCCTTCTGTCCTATAACAATAATCATTCTTTTCTATTATAACTGTGCTGTTTACATGCCTGTCTCTCCACTATGCAATTTTGAGGGCACAGACTATGTTTTCTTCTTTGTATCTCTAATGCTTGACATTCATTCATTAATTTTGCTCTTCTTTCCTTTATTCATTCAGCAAACTTTTATTGTATTTATTACCCACAATGAACTGGACAAGGCACAGAGGGCACTTTGAAAAAAGCTGTTTCTCCCTTTATGGTACCTACCATCCAGTGGGGATAAAACTAAACCAACAGACAATTACAGCAATCCCATTAGGGACATAGGCACAAGGAGCTGTAGGAATGGTTAGGTGGGTACTTAAGCCAGTTTCAGGGATTCCCATGGGAAGTGAGATCCAGGTATGCAGAGAGGGAAGAATACTATCAAGAAGGCTCCTGGTCCTGCACAGTTGGGGAACAGAGGAGAAACAGCAAAATAAAGGGGGGAAAGGCTGTTATTGTATGCAGACATCAGATCCCACGGGCTTTGTGTGTCCATTAAAGAACTTTAACCTGAGATTCCAGTGAGTCACAAAAATGTTTTAAGCACTTTGTCTTTTTTTTCCCCTTGAAAATTGCCTTTAACCAATTGCTTTTAATTAAAAAAGCAAAAACATGATTCTTCTAAAAAGCAAAACAACTCAAGGTATAGAAAGGGTAAGTTAAAAATCACTCTATTATTCCTATTCCCTGAGGCAATTTATGCTGTTAAGCCATGCTTCTCCAAAATGTTATAAATATAAACACAGAATAGGCATGAGTATTGTGTTTTATTTGCTTATCAACTTTTCTATAAAAATGCAATTATGGTATGTACATTTGAAAACAACTTGCTTTTGCACTTAATACAGTAACATTTCTCCATGTGAATATGTTGATAAATCTAATTTACTTCTTCTTTGTGATAGTCACATAACATCTTACAGTATGGAGGCACAGTGTTTATTTGGCCATTTATCATTGACAGATTCTGGTGCATTGTCCAGTATTTTGCCACAGCAAACCGTGCTTCCATAAGTACCCCTGTCATACATTCTTAGGTACAAGTACTTTCATATCTCACTGGAAGAACAGCTTAAAGTGGGGTTCCTGAAACCATGTGACCAACAAGGGATTAACTTCCAAAATATAAACAGCTCATACAGCTCAATATAAAAAAGACCAACAACCGAATCAAAAAATGGGCAGATCTAAATAGACTTTCTTCAAAGAAGAATTACAGATAAACAGCAGGTTATGAAAAGATGTTCAACATTGCTAATTACTAGAGAAGTGCAAATCAAAACTACAGTAAGTTATCACCTCACACAGGTCAGAATGGCTATCATCAAAAAGTCTACAATAATAAATGCTAGAGAGGGTATGGAGAAAAAGAAATTCTCTTACACTGTTGGTATGAATGTAAATTGGTTCAGTCACTATGAAGAACAGTATGGAGGTTCCTTAAAAAACTGAAAACAGACTACCATGTGATCCTGCAATCCCACTCCTTGGCATGTATCCAGAGGAAACCATAATAATTTGAAATTGCACCCCAATGTTCATTGAAGCACTATTTATAATGACCAAGACATGGAAGCAACCTAAAAGTCCATTGACAGATGAGTGGATAAAGAAGATATCACACACATACACACACACACACACACACACACACACACACAGCGGAATATTACTCAGCCATAAAAATGAAATAATGCCATTTGTAGCAATATGGCTCAACCTAGAGATTATTATACTAAGTGAAGTAAGTCCAACAAAGAAAGACAAATAAATGATATTACTTGTATGTGGAAAAATTATGCAAATAAATTTATATAACAGGACAGAAATAGATCCACAGACATAGGAAACAAACTTATGGTTACCAATGGGGAAAGCAGGGGGAGGGATGAATTAGAAGTTTGGAATTAACATAGACACACCCATATGTGTGTGTGTTTAGTTGCTCAGTCATGTCCAACTCTGCAACCCCATGGACTGTAGCCTACAGGCTCCTCTGTCCATGGGGATTCTCCAGGCAAGAATACTGGAGTGGGTTGCCATTCCCTCCTCCAGAGAATCTTCCCAACCTAGGGATAGAAACCAGGTCACCCACATTGCAGGTGGATTCTTTACTATCTGGGCCACTAGGGAATCCCCTTCTTCTCCATAAGTGTTAGTCACTCGGTTGTGTCCAACTCTTTGCGACCCCAAGGACTGTAGCCCACCAGGCTCCTCTATCCAAGGGATTTCCCAGGCAAGAATGCTAGAGTGGGTTGCCATTTCCTTCTCCAACATACTACTATATATAAAATAAATAACCAACCAGGGCCTATTGTATAGCACAGAGAACTATGTTCAATATTTTGTAACAACCTATAAGGGAAAAGAATCTGAAAAATAAAACATATATATGTATATATATACAAAACTGAATCACTTTCCTGTACACCTGAAACTAATACAGCATAAATCCACTATACTTCAATAAACAAATAAAAGTTACATAATGGATTCAATGGTATCAAATGATTAAAGCAAAAAATAGGGTTGCTGAGTCTGTGGACTTTAACAAACATTACCAGATTAGTTTTCCCTGGAGGTTTCAACAGTTCACAGTCCTACCAGCAAGGTATACTAAGTGCTCATTTCCCCTCATTCCCTCTAGCACAAGATGTCACTGGTCTTTTTAATTTTTGCCAGTGTGATGAATAAATGATTAATTTTTTTGTTTTGGCCACACTGTGTGGCTTGTGGAACCTCACTTCCTCATCCAGGGAACAAACCTGGGCCACAGGTGTGAAAGATCCAAACCCTAACCATTAGACCACCAAGGAACTCTCTAAATAATTAAATTTGCCATGCTGCTCTCCAGCACAAATCACTGTGGCCTCCTTTTCAAAGGCACTGCTGATGGCAGGAAGAAGAGGATAAAGTCAGAAACAAGATGTTATGAGTAGAACTGTGTCTCCCTAAAATTCATGTACTAAAGTCTAACCCCCAGTACCTTAGAATGTGACCTTATTGGGAAATAGGGTCACTGTAGATATAATCAGTTAAGTCATTAAAGTCCGGCTCAGATGGGGCTATCCAAAAGTCTACAAGCAATAAATGCTGGAGAGGGTGTGGAGAAAAGGGAACCCTCTTACACTGTTGGTGGGAATGCAAACTAGTACAGCCACTATGGAGAACAGTGTGGAGATTCCTTAAAAAACTGGAAATAGAACTGCCATATGACCCAGCAATCCCACTCCTGGGCATACACACCGAGAAACCAGATCTGAAAGAGACACATGTACCCCCAATGTTCATCACAGCACTGTTTACAATAGCCAGGACATGGAAGCAACCTAGATGCCCATCAGCAGACGAATGGATAAGAAAGCCGTGGTACATATACACAATGGAATATTACTCAGCCATTAAAAAGAATACATTTGAATCAGTTCTAATGAGATGGATGAAACTGGAGCCCATTACACAGAGTGAAGTAAGCCAGAAAGATAAACACCAATACAGTATACTAACGCATATATATGGAATTTAGAAAGTTGGTAACGATAACCCTATATGCAAGACAGAAAAAGAGACACAGATGTATAGAACAGACTTTTGGACCCTATGGGAGAAGGAGAGGGTGGGATGATCTGAGAGAACAGCATCGAAACATGTATATTATCAAGTGTGAAACAGATCGCCAGTCCAGGTTGGATGCATGAGACAAGTGCTCGGGGCTGGTGCACCGGGATGACCTAGAGGGATGGGATGGGGAGGGAGGTGGGAGGGGGGTTCAGGATGGTGAACACATGTAAATCCATGGCTGATTCATGTCAATGTATGGCAAAAAACCACTACAATATTGTAAAGTAATTAGCCTCCAACTAATAAAAATAAATGGAAAAAAAAGTAAAAAAATAATAATAATTTCTACACTAAAAAAAAAAAAAAAAAAAAAGCCAAGAGCAGCCAAAGATTATCAGCTAACCACCAGAAACCAGATGAAAAATGGAACAGATTTCATATGAATCTGGAACAGATTCTCTCTCATAATCCTCAGAAGGAATTAATCCTCCTGACACTCTCATCTTGGATTTCTAGCCTCCAGAACTGTGAGACAACAAATTCCTACTGTTTAAGCCACCCAGGTGGTGCTCTGTTACAGCAGCCCTAGCAAACTAAGGTGCTCAGTTGTGTTGAGCTCTTTACAACCCCATGGATTATAGCCTGCCAGGCTCCTCTGTCCATGGGATTTTTCCAGGCAAGGATACTGAAGTGGGTTGCCATTTCCTCCTCCAGGGGCTCTTCCTGACCCAGGGATCAAACCCTAGTCTCCTGCGTCTCCTGCATTGGCCGGTGAATTCTTTATCACTGAGCCACCTGGGAAGCCCAGCAACGGCACACAGATGAAGGCAGAACCCACCTGAGCTTGTCTCTCTAATCTCACCTGGGATGGAAGCACCTCAGACTCTCTAATGCTACCCACTGTCTAGACCCCATGGAGAAGCGGGTTGAAAGCTGTGACTTCATAGGAGGCAGCAGAGGTTGAGGAGGCAGAGTGCTGTGCCCAAGCTTTAGAGATTCAGCAGGGGACAAGGAGTTAACAATCACTCTGTGAACCACCCAAACATGGCATGCTGAGGTTTCTGTGAATTATTCTCCATCGCCTCCCCACTGTCTTTTGGCCTCTACCACACAAGAATCCTTACTGTGAAATGTGCAAAGGTGACCTGTATTTATTCATTGGTGCTGTGTCTAATCGTTCCTCCTGCCACCCTAGTACCTAGTCCAGGGCCTGCCTCACAGTAAGTGGTCAGCCTTCATTTACTGGATGGATAGATGGATGGATAACTAGATCAATGGATGGAAGATCAAAGGATGGTGGGCAAACACATAAGGAAATTGTGGGGAGAGAGCAAATTAGCCAAGATAGTGTGTTCAGGCTCTCTCTCCCTACATTTTGTAAATAATGACCATATAACAGCTGACTTCATTTATAGCACTGTGCATGCACATCATGAGGTTTATGTAACAGCTGAGATCACTTATAGCACTGCACATGAGTGTTATGAGGTTCCTGCTTGGTCACGGGTTGTATGCTGTACGTACATGTGAGATCCACCTAAAAAGTGTCAGCATTACTGCGGCATCAGGGCTGTGTCTGTGTGGTCAGCCATGAGAGGAGAGACTAAAGTGTGAACACCACTACGGCTGCTGTGCCAGCCAGAGGAGAATGAATGTGTCTGCAGTTCGGCTCCTCAAGTCTCCTTCCAGCCTCTTAGCTAGCACCTTGCCTACCCTGGGTTTAGCAAACAGTGCGGACAGTGTGAATAGCAAGACAATTGGCGTCACAAGCAGGATCAACGATACAGAGATCCTATGGGTTAAACTTTCTGTGGTTCATGATTCCATAAAGCAGCTGCGATGTCATTACCACAAGGAGCTATTGGGAACAGAGTCAGCCGTTGAGTCACTGTAGATTCCTGTTCTTGCCACACAGACCCTACACTCATTTGCTCTAGCCTGAAAATTTCCCAGGTGTCAATCACCAAGGGAGGCTTCTAAGTTCCCTTTCATTAGTGTTCCCTCCTGGCAGCTCTTTATAACAGCTTCACCCAAAGGAGGTTGAAACAGCCTCTGGCAAGTCTCTCTAGGGTTCATAACCATCCCCCACCCCAAAATCTACCAAAAGTTTCAGACAAATCCCAGAGAAGAAACTATGTTTAAAAGCAAATCTCTCTCCCTGACACTTCAACACAGATTTCTTTTTAAAAAGAATAAGCTCATTTTGAAATAACTGTCCAAGGGAAGATAGGTGAATAAACAAAACAAAACCTGAGGCATTGTACTGCAGAAATTTCCACAGACTGGAACTGTACTAAGGAAGGCAATTTCCAGAGTTGAGGAGAGACTGAGACTCTGGGGACTTGAAAGCCGGAAATAGCAAGAAAAGTGTCCGAGTTTGGCCCACTTGGGCAGTTAAAGAGAACCCCACCACTCATTAACCAGCCCTAAAACCTGCTAGGTGAAAAATAAATGAATTCATTAAATGCAGAAATAGGGAAGACCTGGAGGCTTAACCAAAGAAATCCCAACTTCCAGAAAAACAAAGGGAGTGTTGGGCACAAGTAGATTTATGACCAGGAGTAAAGGCTGATTCCCAAATGAGGCAGTTCAGTTATACTGAACTGTCATTTTGGTTCAGCTATTTCTAGCTGTGCACGCAGGCACCTAGAGAGAGAAGTGTTTCTCAGAGTGTGGCTGGCCAGGATGGTTGGTGTGGCTTATCAATTCAAGTGGTCCAGATCTTTGGTCAAACCTGTGGGGAAGTCATTCGGGAAACACAGGGAGAAGTTTCAAGACAATGATGAGCTCTTGGGAGAATTATGACTCCAGTTTCATGTTAGCGACTGCCTGTGATGAATACAGCCTCAGGTTTGGCTTAAGAAAGGCTGTTCATCATACTTTATCAGTTCCTCTCTGATTTATCACCTGCTTACTGAGGACCAGCCATCTACAGGCAGGGCCCTCACTAGATACTGCACCTTCCAGCTTGACTTGCTAGTGCTTGCTTCTCTCATCCTCTCCAGGTTCCAGGTTCCTGGCTCCAGCTTCATCCTCTAACATAACTGCCTTTGGGCCATGTAGACTCCCTTCAGACCTCCCTGTTCTTGAATAGTTGGGGCTCTGAACATTCCTGGCACCTGCTATTGTCTTGTGTAAAAAATAACTCCCCTGCCATTGCATTTAGCCCCAGGCCTAAACAATGACTGTGCTTTGAATAATGCATGCTGTTCTAGGGCCTGCACAAGAACAATGGGGACACAGATGAGAGAGTTCCTAACTCCACCTGCATATTAGAGGACCCATCAGGAAAGGCCTTCTTGCATAGAGGAGATGGTCAGACTTTCTCCAAGGGAAGCAGAGTGGGGGCTGAAAGTAACTCCAGGGAAGGAAGCAGCAGAGGAAACACTACAGAGACATGAAAGAGGATGTCAAATTAATAAAAAGCCCACCCACTCCTAAGGAAGTGAAGTGGTCACATTTAGTCTGTGCCCTTGGCTTCCACCACTCTTTCTGTAAGGGACTGTAGGTGACAATAATTTTCATTGTTGCCTTATTGGCAAGCCTATCATTTTTCTAAACTTTAAATCTCACAAGGAGCCCTGCAAGATCCATTCCCAGCTGCCTTCTCCTTGTCATCCATCTTCCAAGATGGATAATATTCTTGAGAGGCCACATAGGACAGTGGGAAAAGAAAGAGTTGTAGAGTCCTGTAAAGTGAGTTTAAATCCCAACTCCACTAATAGCTGTGTGACACTGGACTGCTCACTTCTCTGAGATACTTTCCTCATCTGTAAAATGGGGGTGATAAACATCCACCAAATAGATTGCTCATGAAAATAAGAAAGAACATGTGCAAAGTAAGCCCAAAAAGGTTTGGCATATAACCCCTGTTCAAAGATGTTAACTGTTGTTATCCCAGATTGTAAGATGTACTGTCTCATCCTCACCCTGTGAGCCCTCTGGTCCCCTCAGTGCCTGCTCCTACTGAGCAAAGGTAAGAAGTGGCTTAGTCACTGATGCAACATCCAGCACTCCATGACCTACATCCCTGCCTCAAAAACACTGGGTTCCCCATTCTGCATCTCCATGGGGACTAACCTTTATCCCGTGAAGCTTTAAAAACTAATTGCCACGCATGAACAAGCCTTCTGAACCTAAAATCAATTTCTTAGGTCAGAGAGGTCAGACTGTGGCACCATGTCCTTTTTCTTTTTGCCAGTTTGTTGTTCCATTGCCCCCTGGGTGCTCAGATGTGTGCTTCCGGAGCAGGTACAGCCACTCCTGCCTCTCTGTTTCTTGGTCTTTCAGGCTCTCTTCATGCGTGTTGAGTCAGCGGCCCATGGGACATGTTTTCCTAGGCCGCAGATGCAGGGGCTTGTACTTCTTGCCCTTATAGAATTTCTATTTCTGAGTCTGGTTAATGATGGCGATGGATTTATGAACAACTCGGATCTTGGAGAGTTTGGAAGCCATGCCACCTGTCACTTCAGCCACACGCAGCTGAGACAGCTCCACCTTTAGGTCCTCTAGCTGTTTCAGCAGCTCCTCCTTCTTCTTGCTGCAAAGGTCTCAAACCTTAGTCTTGGCCATGGCTGTAGAGTCTTGTGGCACTGTTTTCAAACGCACTCCCAGAGGTCCGCTCTGAAAATCAGGGCCATAGACAGTTCCAGATCTTAAAGCATGTGAGACAGGCTTTTACTTTCAGGCAGAGTGACTTTGAGGCACCTCTCACTTTGAGGGATGTCTAAGGAAAATCTAAAAATTACATTTGCAGTCCCTTTCTTAAGTGAGAAAAGTACCAACTTCTTATTGGTTTGTAGATTCTGACAGAAAACCAATTTGAACTCCATGAGCTGCTAACTTTAAGTGGAGGGAAGGGGAAGGGAAGAGTTAGGCATGCTGAAATTCCCTAGAGAGTTACTGAGGTTACTTTTTTCCAGAATTCTAGATGAGTGGCAAGTATCTTGGTTGTCCGTGAAGAGGAGATGGTAACAGGACACTGTGTTTTGAGTTGAAAACAAACACTTGTTGGGATTCCTGGTAGCCTGTGCTGCCCTGGGGATCCTGGGGCCAACTGGCTCCCAAATAGGAGCTGTGAAAGAAAACTGGCAGCAGAACTCAGCTAAGCTGCAACCTTGTGAGCTCCAGTGGGAGGGTCACCCCGGCTGAGGTTACTGCTGAAGGAATGGGTTCATCCTCCTTCAGAGAACCTGAGTGGCTCTGTGGGGACACAGACAAAAGCCCCTTTGTGGAAGGCTGCAGGACCTTCAACAGCTGCCACCACGTGGCAGCATTGGGAGGACAGTGGATCCCATTGCTCTCTCCCTCGTACATCCTGGACCTTCTCAGATCATCTCAGGTGAGGAGTGTGACCTCAAGGAAAGGCAGAGTGGTTGGAGGTTACTTGCTATGCCAGTGGAAAAAAGAGAGTTGCTCACATTTGCACCCCAAATTTGCGGAGCCATCTTGACTGCTTCCATATGCTGCTGAATTTAGTCCCAATCAATTGTTGTTGTTGTTTTTAGTCACTCAGTCGTGTCCGATTCTTTTGCAATCCCATGGACTGTAGCCCACCAGGCTTCTCTGTCCAGGGTTTTCCCAGGCAAGAATACTGGAGGAGGTTGCCATTTCCTTCTCCAGGAGATCTTCCCAACTCAGGGATTGAACCCATGTCTCCTGTATCAGCAGGCATATTCTTTACCACTGAGCTACCAGGGAAGCCCCAGTCCCAGTCAGTAGCTGCACCTAAAACCTGATGAAGCAATCCAAATTGAATGCAGTAAAGGATACTTGACTGTCCAGTTAAGTTGGACAGTCTCTGGGGTTTTTCCAGGTGTCTGACTCAAAGAACAGGTGCTGTGTGAGAGATGAGGGAGCAAACAAGTGAGCATATTGAGAACCTCTGAACTGACATCTCATGCTACTAGAGCTTCATGTCAAAGACATGTTAGATGGGGTTTTTCCTGACTCAGTCTCAACTGAGATGTGGGCAAGTTTGGGTAAAGGCCAGCTCACAATGTGCAGAATTCACAAAGGAAATTTCCAGATCTGGTTCTATGGTCCTCAAGCACTGTTGCCTACTTGAGAATATAGAAAAGCCTGTATCTAGAGAGGAGAGAGGAAGAAGAATTTCGAAAAGATTTATCTGGAGGTTGCTACTGCCAAGTTCCTACTCCCTTTCAGGGAGGATCTAGAAGCAGCCTCTGTCCCTCAGGCATAATGAGAGGACTTCTATGGTTGCAGTAGAAGACCTTGCACTGTGTTTGCAAAGGCCAGAGAGGGTACAGGATATTTTGAAATAGCTAACGAGCTTCCTTGGTGGCTCAGTGGTAAAGAATATGCCTGCAATGCAGGAGATGCTAGTTTGATCCCTGAGTTGGGAAGATCCTCTGGAGAAGGAAATGGCAACCCACTCCAGTATTTTTGCTTGGGAAATCCATGGATAGAGGAGCTTAGCAGGCTACAATCCATGGGGTCACAAAGAGTCAGACATGACTTAGCTACTTAACAACAAGGGAACCTGGACATCAGGACAGAATATGTTGCCCCAAAACTGAACTGGACTCCCAGAATTTGTCAGAGTAAGGATGTGTGAGTGTTTCACAGACAATGAAAAGGCAGAACAACCTAACTAAAGAGGTTTTAAGCCCTGCTGAGAGCTGAGTCTTGGAGGTTGAAGGGACCCCAACAGTCAGATGTGATGCAGAATGGGCCATGAGCACACGAGGGCCCCAGGGGGATGACATCCAAAGGGACAGAAGGAACTGCCCACATCACAGGGCCTGTGGTCAGAGGGATGGGCAGGGAAGCTCTGAAGAACCCACAAGCGTATCACAAGTAAAAGACTCAGCTTCAGTTATCCACTTCTCAAGGAGGCTTTGTCAGAGACAAGTGCCAAGTCAGGAGACTCTGTCTTTGTCCCCTAATTACTCATGTCCAGTCCCATTGCCAGCCTTCTATAGTGGGGGAAACATGAGTTGAGAAAGCAAGAATCTGACTACCCAGGGCTCTAAAATGGCAGATTTTCACCTACCTTCTGCTGCAGCTAGGAGGAAGGGAAAAATTGAATGCTAATTTCATTTTTGACATTTTAATTAATTTACTGTTGAACTATAGTTCATTTACAATAGTATGTTTCTTCTGTACAGCAAAGTGACTCAGTCATGTGTTCATATATCTACTCTCTTTTAGATTCCATTCCCACATAGGTCATTGATGCTGCTGTTTGGTCACTAAGTTGTGTCCAACTTTTTTGCAGTCTCATAGCCATAAACTGCCAGGCCCTTCTGTACATGGAATTTCCTAGGCAAGAATAGTGGAGTAGGTTGTCATTTCCTTCTCGGGGGGATCTTCCTGGCCCAGGGATTGAACCCATGTCTCCTGCATCTCCTGCTTTTGCAGGCGGATTCTATACCGTTGAGTCACCAAGGACACTGCAATATAGGTCATTCAGTTCAGTTCAGTTGCTCAGTCATGTCCGACTCTTTGCGACCCCATGGACTGCAGCATGCCAGGCCTCCATGCCCACCACCAACTCCCGGAGTTTACCCAAACTCATGTCCATTGAGTCGGTGATGCCATCCAACCATCTCATCCTCTGTCGTCCCTTCTCCTCCTGCCTTCTTTCCCAGCATCAGGGTCTTTTCAAACAAGTCAGCTCTTCACATCAGGTGGCCAAAGTATTGGAGTTGCAGCTTCAACAGCAGTCCTTCCAATGAACACCCAGGACTGATCTGCTTTAGGATGGACTGGTTGGATCTCCTTGCAGCCCAAGGGACTCTCAAGAGTCTTCTCCAACACCACAGTTCAAAAGCATCAATTTTTCGGCACTCAGCTTTCTTTATAGTCCAACTCTCACATCCATACATGACTACTGGAAAAACCATAGCCTTGACTAGACGGACCTTTGTTGACAAAGTAATGTCTCTGCTTTTTAATATGCTGTCTAGGTTAGTCATAACCTTCCTTCCAAGGAGTAAGTGTCTTTTAATTTCATGGCTGCAATCACCATCTGCAGTGATTTTGGAGCCCCCCAAAATAAAGTCAGCCACTGTTTCCACTGTCTCCCCATCTATTTCCCATGAAGTGATGGGACCAGATGCCATGATCTTAGTTTTCTGAATGTTGAGTTTTAAGCCAACTTTTTCACTCTCCTCTTTCACTTTCATCAAGAGGCTCTTTAGTTCTTCTTCACTTTCTGCCATAAGGGTGGTATCATCTGCATATCTGAGGTTATTGATATTTCCCCCAGCAATCTTGATTCCAGCTTGTGCTTCTTCCAGCCCAGCATTTCTCATGATGTACTGCATGTAAGTTAAATAAGCAGGGTGACAATATACAGCCTTGACGTACTCCTTTTCCTATTTGGAATCAGTCTGTTATTCCATGTCCAGTTCTAACTGTTGCTTCCTGACCTGCATACAGATTTCTCAAGAGGCAGGTCAGGTGGTCTGGTATTCCCATCTCTTGAAGAATTTTCCAGTTTATTGTGATCCACACAGTCAAAGTCTTTGGCATAGTCAATAAAGCAGAAATAGATGTTTTTCTGGAATTCTCTTGCTTTTTCGATGATCCAGCAGATGTTGGCAACTTGATCTCTGGTTCCTCTGCCTTTTCTAAAACCAGCTTGAACATCTGGAAGTTCACAGTTCATGTATTGCTGAAGCCTGGCTTGGAGAATTTGAGCATTACTTTACTAGAAGGTGAGATGAGGGCAATTGTGCAGTAGTTTGAGCATTCTTTGGCATTGCCTTTCTTTGGGATTGGAATGAAAACTGACCTTTTCTAGTCCTGTGGCCACTTCCGAATTTTCCAAATTTGCAGGCATATTGAGTGCAGCACTTTCACAGCATCATCTTACAGAGCACCATATAGAATTTCCTGTGTTATATGGTAGGTTATTATTAGCTGTCTTTTATGTAGAGTAGTGTGTATATGTCAATCCCTATATTCTAGTTTATCCCTTTACCCCCCTTACCCCCTTCATAATCATAAGTTTATTTTATACATCTGTGACCCAATTTCTGTTTTGTAAATAGGTTTATTTGTACCATTTGTAAGATTCCACATATAAGTGATATTATATATTTGTCTTTGTCTGACTTACTTCACTCAGTATGGCAGTCTCTATGTTCATCCATGTTGCTGAAAATGGCATTATTTTGTCCTTTTTTTATGGCTGAGTATGTTCCATGGTATACATGTACCACGTCTTCTTTATCCATTCCTCCATTGATGGACATCATCTTTGATTTCTTTCATTGGTATCTTACAATTTTCTGAGTACAAGTCTTTTGCCTCCTGAGGTAGGTTTATTCCTAGGTAATTTATTCTTTTTGCTGTTATGGGAAATGGGGTTGTTTTCTTAATTTCTCTTTCTGATCTTTTGTTGTTAGTGTATAGGTGTGCAAGAGAGTTCTGTGTATAGATTTTATATCTGGCAACTTTACCAAATTCATTGATGAGCTCTAGTAGTTTTCTGACAGCATTTTTAGGATTTTCTTTGTATAGTATCACCTTATCTGCAAACATTGACAATTTTACTTCTTCTTTTCTGATTTAGATTACTTTCATTTCTTTTTCTTCTCTGATTGCTATGGCTAGGACTTCCAAAACGATGTTGAATAAAAGTGGTGAGGGTGGACATCCTTGTCTTGTTCCTAGTTGTAGAGGAGATGCTTTCTGTTTTTCACCACTGAGATTGATGTTTGCTGTGTGTTTTTCATATTGTATTTATAATATTGAGGTAAGTTCCCTCTGTGCCCACTTTCTGGAGAGTAATTTTTTTATCATAAATGAGTGTTGAATTTTGTCAAAAGTTTTTTCTGCGTCTACTGAAATGATCATGTGGTATTTATCCTGTAGGTTGTTAATGTGGTGTATCACATTGACTGATTTACATATGCTTAAGAATCTTTGCATCTCTGGGGTAAATCACACTTGATTATGGGCTATGATCCTTTTAATGTGCTGTTGGTTTCAGTTTGCTAATAATTTGTTGAGGACTTTTGTGTCTATGTTCATCAGTGATAATGGCCTGTAATTTTCTTTTTTGTGATATTCTTCTCTGGTTTTGGTATCCAGGTGATGGTCATCTCATAGAATGAACATCAGAGTGTTCCTTCCTCTGCAATATTTTGGAATATTTTCAGAAGAATAGGTGTTAACTCTTCTCTAAATGTTTAATAGAATTTGTCTTTGAAGCCATCTGGTCCTGGGTTTTTGTTTTTTAATCACAGTTTCAATTTCAGTACTTGTGGTTGTCTGCTCATATTTTCTATTTCATCCTGGTTCAGTCTTAGAAAACCATACTTTTCTAAGTATTTGTTCAATCTCCTAGGTTGTCCATTTTATTAGCATATAGTTGCCTGTGGTAATTTCTTATGATCCTTTATATTTCTGTAGTGTCTTTTGCAATTTTTCCTTTTTTATTTCTAATTTTATTTATTTGCATCTTTTGCCTTTTTTCCTTGCTGAGACTTGATAAAGATTTATCACTTTTGTTTATTTTCTTAAAGAACCACCTTTTATTTTCATTAATCTTTACTATTGTTTTCTTTGTCTCTATTTCATTTTTTTCTGCCTTGATTTTTATGATTCCTTTTCCTCTATTAACTTGGGGTTTTGTTTTTTCTTTCTCTGGTTGCTTTAGGTATAACGTTATATTGTCTATTTGAGATTTTTCTCGTTTCTTGAGGTAAGGTTATATTGCTATAAACTTCCCTCTTAGAACTGCTTTTGCTCTATCCCATAGGTTTTGGATAATTTTCTATTGTCATTTGTCTCTAGGTATTTTTAAATTTCCTCTTTGATTTCCTCAATGATCCATTGGTTATTTAGAACATATTGTTTAGCCTCCATGTGAATGTGTGTGCTTTTTTTAAAAACAGTTTCCCCCCTCTAATTGATTTCTAATTTCATGTCATGGTGGTTAGAATAGATGCATGATGTTTTCAATTTCCCTAAATTTACCAGGGCTTGATTTGTGACCCAAGATGTGATCTTTCTTGGAGGTAGTTCCATGTACACCTGGGAAGACAGTGTATTCTGCTGCTTTTGGATGGAATGCTCCAGTAAACATCAATTAAGTCTATCTGGTCTAATGTGTCATTTAAGGCTAGTGTTTTCTTATCTATTTTCTGACTGGATCAACTGTCCATTGATTAAGTGGAGTGTTAAAGTCACCCACTATTGGGTGTTAATATTGATTTCCCCTTATAATGGTTGTTTGCATGTGCCTTATATATTGAGGTTCTCCTTTGTCAGATGCATATATATTTACAATGGTATGTCTTCTTCTTGGATTGAACCCTTGATCATTAGGTAGTGTCTTTCCTTGTCTCCTGTAGCAGTCTTTATTTAAAGTCTATTTTCTGATACAACTATTGCTATTCCAGTTTTCTTTTGATTTCCATTTGCATGAAATATCCTTTTCCAACTTTCAGTCTGTTTTTGTATCCATTCAGCCAATCTATGTCTTTTGGCTGGAGCATTTAATCCATTTATCCATTTACATTTAAAGTAATTTTTGATATGTGTATTTCTATTGCCATTTTCTTAATTATTTTCAGTTTGTTTTTGTAGGTCTTTTCTTCTTTCCTTCCTCTTTTGTTCTCCTCTCTTGTGGTTTGATAACCATCTTTAGTGTTGTGGTTGAGTTGCTTTCTTATTTTTGTGTGTATCTATCATAGCTTTTAATTTGCATTTCCCCTGAGATTTTGGTTAGCAGTCTCTCTCTCTCTCTCTCTATATATATATATATATACACACATATTCATATATACATGTATATACATATATATATACATATATACATATATATATGTATATATGTGTATATAGATACATATATATATACACACACATATATGGTGTCACTGTTGTTGTTTAGTCACTAAGTCATATCAGACTCTGTGACCCATGGACTATAGCCCACCAGGCTCTTCTTTCCATAGGATTTCCCAGGCAAGAATACTGGAGGAGGTTGCCATTTCCTTCTCCAGGGGACCTTCCTGACTCAGGGATCGAACCTGCATCTTCTGCATCGGTAGGCAGATTCTTTGCCACTAAGCCACCAGGGAAACCACTATATATATATTCAAGTTTAAATTGCTGGCCTCTCAATTTCCCATTTCCTGCATTTGTGCTTGCTTCTTCTTATGGTTGCTAGTTTTGATGTCATATTTGTGTATGGATGATTTCCTGCTTTTACTTTAGGTTTTGTTTTACCAGTGAGGTTTCCCATTTGTGATTTTCTTGTTTCTAGTTGTGATCTATTTTTGTTCCTCTGCCTAGAGAAGTTCCTGTAGCATTTGTTGTAAAGCTGGTTTGATGGTGCTGAATTCCAGCTTTCGCTTTTCTGTAAAGCTTTTGATTTCTTTGTCAAATCTTTGCTGATAGAGTATTCTTGATTGTAATTTTATCCCTTTCATCAAGTTAAACATATCATGTCACTCCCTTCTGATCCACAGACTTCCTGCTGAAAACTCAGCTGATAATCTTCTGGGGAGTCCCTTGTATGTTGTTTGGGGTCATTCCCAGTGCTTGGCCATGGGCATAAGAGAGCTGGCCCTAGTGCTGACAGGCATGTAGGAAGGTCAGCAGTTATGGGTGAGAGAAAATCATCCCCAGCAGGGGTCTTTCCTAGTGCCCAGCCATTGGTGCAAAAGAGCCGGCCCTGGTGTTTTGGGGTGTGCAGGGAAGCCAGGAGCCACAGGCGTGAGAGGGCTGGTCCCAGTGACAACAAGTCATGTAAGGGAGCCAGAGACTGTGGGCCTGAGAGAGCCAGACCTGGGAGGGGACCCTGCCAGTGCCCATGAGGCCAGGCTACCATGTGGGAAGAGAGGCTGCAACGGCGACCCTGCCCCTCATGCCTCACTTAGCAGTGGTGCTGGCCACCCACACCAGTATTCTTGCCTGGAGAATTCTACGGACAGAGGAGCCTGGCAGGCTACAGTCCATGGGGATGCAAAGAGTCAGACATGACTGAGTTACTAACACTTCACTTTTTGCTTCTATGGCAGATCAAGTTTTCTTCAGAAACATTCCTAGTTGCAAATTTCCTCACTTCCACTCCTTTAGGCTGTCTCCTCACAGCCCTTCCCAGGTTTGCTCTCCAACCCCAGGTTCCAGCCCCCAATCCCCACTCACAGTTGCAGACACATGTCTTAGGGTAGAGTGCACAGGGCTGTGACATAGACTGTCTGTGTAAGTCTGACTCTGTCTTGCATGCCACAGATCGCTTACTGAACTCTCCTCTGATGGCCCCCTAAGTTCTCCTTCTGTACCAATTGATCTTCCTCCTGGTGAAGGGAGTTCCCCAGATGTGGGAACCTCTCCTTCAGATCCCCCTACCCCGAGAACCAGTCTCATCCTGCTTCCTCTCTTCTTTTCCTCTTCTTTCTTTCATCCTACCCAGTCACATGGGGATCTTTCCTGCCCTTTGAGGTCTCTCAGGTCCTCTGCTAGTGTTCAGCTGGTGCTTTGTGAGAATTATTCCATTTGTAGATGTATTCTTGGTGCACTTGTGTGGAGAGATGAATTCCATGTCCTATTGCCCTGCTATCATGATCTCCTCTAAATATCATTTTTGGTAGCAGTTTCCCTTTCATGAATCATTACTAAGGTGCAGCAGTGTCTCAAGATGGCCTACAAATAGATGATTAATGCCAGCCGGTGTCTTCAAGGCCATGCTTTATATGAGAAAAGTGTTAGTCACTCACTTGTGTCTGACTCTGTGAACCCATGGACTATAGCTCACCAGGCTCCTTCTATCTGTGGGATTTCCCAGGCAAGAATACTGGAGTGGGTTGCCATTTCCTTCTCCAGGGGATCTTTCCAACTCAGGGACTGGACCTAGGTCTCCTGCATTGCAGGCAGATTCTTTACCATCTGAGTCACCAGTGAAGCCCACCACCTTTTCTCCACTTTCTGTGACAGTCCCTCTGTCCTGAATTTTTATTATTACATAAACTAGCCTTTCTAGCTATTTGGGTGAGACCTGTATCTTTACCCAGCACTGTTTCCTTGCCATGCCTTGTTGGGGCTTTGGAATACAGAGGAGGTGCAAGAACAAGAGCTTTTACCCTCAAAGCCCTGCCAGTTACTTTGGAGAAAAGTCTAGTGACTCCACTATGACATTAGCCAGAAGAAGAAATAGTCCAGGGTCAGATTGGGTGCCCTTTAGCTCAGAGATCATTGAAGCCAATGATCTCCTCTTTCTCTTTTCCTGTCTACGCTGAGGACCCTGTGGTGAGGGCCTGCCTTGTGAGTCCTGTGCCCTCCTCTCAAAGAATGCTGCCATCCTGGGGCTGCCCTAAGTCTGATAATGCTCTCCAGGGCCCAGGGAGGGGGCTGATGTGGCAGTCTCAGTCCTGAACCACCCTGATTTTCCTAGGTCATAGACGATCTCTGAACTCCCTCCCCCACAGCTATCCCCCAACCATCTGCAAGGCACCAACCCCTCACCCACACCTCATGTCTCTCCTGCCTCTGTCCCCCTGCAGCATCCAGTCCTCTCTGGGCACTAATCAGTGTGGGATCTTGGCTGCACACAGGAAAAAATTCAAGAGCACGCCATACTAAAGTGAAAGAAGGTTAATTCAGGGAGGAAACACACTCCAGAGACAGAATGTAGACCATTTTGGAAGTCAAGAGAAGCAATAGGGTATGGAGTTGTTCGTTTTTACAGGGGTGAGTAATTTCATAGGCTAATGAGTGGGAGGAATATTCTAGCCATTTTGAGAAAGGGTTGGGGATTTCCAGAAATTGGGCCACCATCCACATTTTGACCTTATGTTCAGTCTTAGAACTGTCATGACACCTGTGGGTGTGTCATTTAGCTTGCTGATGTATTAAAATGAGCAAACACTGAGTCTCCAGGTCTAGGGTAAGTCCACTGGTACACCATCTTGGACCTAGTTGGTTCTAATCAGTTTGTGTCTTGTCCTTGGACCATGTCATCCTTTCAAATGTTGTGCCCTGCCCCTTTCTTGTCTTGGGACCACACTGTGATCCTCATTTTACAGGTGATGGAGATCTAATGAAGGTGAGCCATGATGTGGATACGAAGCAGTAGTGTCAAACAGAAGGAATGTCTCTGGCTCTGATCTATTCACTTAGAGAGAATTTTTAAAATTTCATCTTAAATTTAAGTTTTTTAAATTTCATTTTAAAGATTTCCTTCCTGTCTAATGTTCTCCATCACCTGTTGTTCTTCTCAACTGTTAGCCTCTCCTCAGTTATCAACTCTAGCCCATAGCATTCTAATAGGTCTTTGTGAAATCAACGGGGCCCTGTGGTGTGTAGTGTTGTCACTACTTTATAAAGATGAGTAGGAGAGAGAATTAGGTGCCTTCACTCAATCTCCCAGGCTCATATAGCCTCTCTCATTCATGTGTTCCAAGCTCTAGTAAATGACCCCAACTTTTACTACCACGGCCCCAGGCAAGAAACCTGAGGCTCATCATAGATGCCATTTCCTTCTTCCCCCGACCCCGCCCCGGTCCTGCCTCCCCTGCGCATCAATTTGGTCCTAAGATTGTTCTCTCTCATTGGTGTCTCAAGATTTTCTCTCCTCCTCCCCTTCATTTCTTCTGTATTACTGTATAGTATTTATTTCTGCATTTCTGTGTAGTATTGATAAGAACAAGATGTTATCTGTGTCTCAGAGAGGACTCTCAGTCCTCAGATTCATATTAAAGAAATATAACTTCATCTAGATTTACTTCAATTTCTATTTGGAGCTCCACCATCACGAGCAAAGCCATTGTTCCATAGGAAGAGTGGAAATTTAATCCCAGTATGTTTTAGTTCATCCCTACCCCACCTCATATTTCTCTGCCTCCTCTGGGCCATCTCTGTGATACCACTGCCTATTCACTAGACTTGGGTCCCCTAAGATCTCTCTGGAGTCTTACTGCCCTTTCCTTTCCCCACTCAGTCAACAACTCTGCCCAGATAGCATCATCAGCAGACCCTCTTCAGGACCTACCTGATGCTCTGGGTCT
This sequence comes from Cervus elaphus, assembly GCF_910594005.1. Classification (NCBI taxonomy): domain Eukaryota; kingdom Metazoa; phylum Chordata; class Mammalia; order Artiodactyla; family Cervidae; genus Cervus; species Cervus elaphus. The sequence continues at coordinate 60,609,863 of NC_057825.1, forward strand.
TGGACTTGGGGACCAACCATTCCCTTATGGAACCTTCCTAACTCCAGACTCCTAGCTTCCTCCCAGCCCCACCCCGCCCAAAGGAACTTTTAATTATGACTTTAGACTAAAAGGCACTCCCTCTATTGTGGTGTTTACCCTCAGAGGCATCTCACTTAATCTTCTTAGTGAGCTTGAGTTTTAGCCAGAGACTATTAGGATATTTTCTGCTATTGCTCTCCTTCCCTGAGAAAATTAAACTGGACCAACTTCTGGGATGGAGATGGCTAGGGGAAAGTTCTGAAAATAAATAAATAAAGGAAAATACACAGAGGAGAAAAGCACCAATATCTCAAAATATTACTTTAATCTTGTGTTTTATTTTCTCAGAAGAGGGCTGTTGGAGGATGGAGGGAACAAAAAGTGCCCACCAAAGTGAGAGGGCATCTTGAGATTGAAAAATGAGGAAGGCAGCTGCATATAACCAATGGATCAATTTATTATAGGGTAACATACTCACAGGGTGGGATCAGGGTGGGATAATAGGAAAGCATTCGCAAATGCATTCCACACCAACTAGAAGCCATTGGGACTGTTTTATAGTCAACCTAGGGTATAGGAGTACATGCTTGGAAATAAGATATGCATTCCGATGTCAAGATTTATGAATGAGTAACCAGTCTCATGGGTGCCAGGATTATGTCAGCAAAGGTCTCATCATTGTTTGGGTACTAACAGAACATAGAAGTCACCTGGTCCTGTGGAGTGTGTGCTATGCTCAGTCACCTGTTTATTAAACAATATGTATTAACTACAAAGCCCTTGATAACAGATAAGTAATCTGCCACAAAGTAGAGTCCTGAGTAGGGTCAGTGGAAGAACTGGAGGAACTCTATGGGCCCAGGATGGCATCAATTATTCTAACAGCCATACAAAGATCCTATCTCTAGGTCAGATCATTTTATTGTGCTTAACACTCAAACTACCAACTCACTAACTTTACTTAGATATCTAAGAAGCACAATGATACAACATAATTATTACTGTTTTGAGCATTAAAAATCTCCATTGACACTACCCCTGACACAAAGCAGAATTAACAATAACTTCAAATCTATACTTAAGTCATATACGTTCATTCCACTTGAGGTAGCATCAACTTGCTAATATCATAATCACAGAGAAGAGCTCCACCAACTGGGGAGCTGGTTCTTGTATGTTAGAGTAGCTAAAGAATTAGGGGCCTGATATCAGTTGGATGATAATGGCTTCTGATTGGGTAATGAAGTGAAGTGAAGAAGTGAAGTTGCTCAGTTGTGTCCGACTCTTAGACAATAGCATGAACTGTAGCCTGCCAGGCTCCTCCATCCATGGAGTTCTCCAGACAAGAATACTGGAGTGTGTTGCCATTGGTGGGGTGGTACTAATTAGGAGGTTTGTGGCTTAAGCTTTCTCTAAGAAATATTACTTAATGGATTCCAAAGTGCTTTGTTAAACTTGTGGAATGTAATTATAAGAAATATTCTTCTGAAAATAAATACACAAATTAAACAAAAAAAAATTTTAAGGAAATATATTCTTCTGAAGGACTGTTGGGTGGAGAGTGGGAGAAATCTCTCCATCAATGAAACAGGAATAAAATTCCTAGTTTCAACAAAGGTAAAGGGCAGAGTCTACACTTCCAGAGACCATTTCTATCGAATGTTACCAGAGAAGTGTTTCAAAATAGTGTCAGGCTTCAAAAACCATGATGAGTTGTACTCCTTTCTTCTGAGTGTGAAACTGGTCAGTAGAACCACCTGGTGGGGCTAGTGTTTGCAGCTGATTGCTCTTCTCTGCCTTTGGGAAGGATAGAAGGGAAAGAATGCTAGGTGAAGGGTTCCTTTCTGGTGCAATTGCTTATGTTTTGTTCTTCATTCTCATGGTTTGCTTCCTTTCCTGAAGAAGAAAGGGGAGGGTTATTGTCTGGTATATTCTATTATTTTAAAGTTTTATATTAATATTGAGGGTGTGCATTGTAACAAAACTCTCAAAAAGTTAAAAATGGGAATTCCCTTGCAGTTCAGTGGTTAGGACTCCACACTTTCAAAAAAAGTTAAAGGTTTAACTCCTTCATGACTACTCACCCTTTGCCACATGTTACCAAATATTTCCTTTCCTTTAAAAGGCAAGTAGTTCTTATAGCCCTGCTTATTTTTTTATATATTGAGAATTCCTTGGTGGTCCAGTGGCTTGGACTCTGCATTTTCACTGCTGAGGGCTCAGATTAGATCCCTGGTGAGGAAACTAAGATCTCCCCATTACTATTTTGCTTTTTCTTTCTTTTCTTTACTTTCTTTCTTTCTTTCTTCTTCTTCTTTTTTTTTTTTTTTGTGGGGAGATCTTAGTACCATGACCAGGGATTGAATCTGGGCCCTCAGCAGTGAAAGTGCAGAATCAAGACACTGGACCACTGGGGAATTGCCAGTATTGCTTTACTTTTGAACCTACACTTTCTCACTGAATGTCCACATCTGTACATATATAAGTTTGTAATCTATTTTGTAATGTCTTAAGATAGAGCAAACCACAGTATATTTAGCCCCTGATATATCACACTATACTTAACCATCAAGTTTCTTTCTACTCTTTGCTCTAAGAAGCATTTCTGCAATGAACATTCTTGTGTGTGCATATGTGTGAATTTTCCTTGGGATAGATAAGATGTGTATTTACTAAGTCCAATTGTCGCTGGGTGGGTGGGTGGGAGAAAAGGGTGAAATGGGTCAAAGATCTCAGACTTTAGTTTTCAAAGCTAGATGTTTTGGGGGCTTATCTCTCTGGTGCAGGTCTTAAAAGGTGGGGTGACCAATATAGGGTTCAAACCCTTCACTCTTCAGGGAGAAGTTCCAGGTTTTGAATTCTCTCTTGATTGTGAGTTATAAACTGGGGATGGGGTTTATAATCAGATTGTATGCCAGCCTCTCCTACTCACTTCGATGTGGTTTTCTTCTCATTTGCCAGTGTGTAGTTGTCACTTAACCAGGCTTTAGGTTTTTCCCAGAGGAAACTGTTCCACATGTAGTTATAGACTCAGTGTGTCTGTGGGAAGAGGTAAATTCAGGATCTCCCTATGTCACCATCAAACTGGAATCTTCAAATATATATACCTTTAAGTTTATTCTATAGTTTCATAATTTTTATATTAATTTTTTTAACCATCAGGAACATACTTCTATAATTGGTTAAGGATCTATCTCAATTTCCTTCTGTATGTATGGATACAATTTGTTGAATAGTTTACCTTTCTGAACTGATTTGAATGGCCACTTTTTTTTTATATACAAAATTTCAATATATACAAAATTTCAAGGTCAAAAGAGGTATCTTGGCTAGAGTTGTGTGTCTGGTAGAAATCAGCATTTCCATGACACTTGGATCTTGCAAGTGAAAACAATCTCTGAGGATAATGTGTAGAGTAAGAAGAAGAAAATCTGAAAGGCAAAGACAAAGAAGGACAAGGCATGGGGTAGAGATGCAGTGTCTGCTACATCTAAAACTCCTGGAGGGAACTGCATTCCTACCCTAGGATCCCCATCAAGGGTACACGTTCCCACTTTTAGATTTGGCTCAGATCAGCTTTGATGGTTCCTGTGGCTCTATTTTGCCCTTGGTATTCTTGGGTTTCTGATCAACATTAACTCCTTTCTATCACCACTTGTGGGAGGAGAGATTGGTTCTTACAATTAGATGGCACCATTGACATTTCATGCATGCAACCATTAGATGCTGGAACCATCTTGCACAAATGAACACCTATATTTCCCAAAATGCCAATAGCATCTCCTCTGAGAAACCCTGGAAGAGAGATTAGTAAGGAAGCTGTTGCAAACTACTGAGGAAATAATGAAGAGCTGAGTCAGAGAAGTGACAAAGAATTCAGGGGGAGAACAGGTATAAGGAATATTTATGCAGTAAAATCAACAAGAGTTGGTCTTAGATGGATGATCCAGGGTAAGCCAGATGGATGTGTCAACCAGGATTCCCAAGGTTGTAGTTTGGGCAGTGGGATGGTTCAGTATTTTATCCATCAAGACAGAACTACAGGGCCAAGAGCAGATTTGGATAGGTAAAGAATGATTAAGTCAATTTGGAACATGTTGAATTTGAGATCCCTGTGAGAGATTGTATGGGAATAGCCAGCAATCCAGGAAACAGGTACAGAGAAAAATCCAATACAAGAGACTGAGAGGGAACAGCAGGTTTGGGAACCACTCATGGCCTACATACCAATAAGTATTAGTAGCATTCCCTGGTGGTTCAGATGGTAAAGAATCTGCCTGCAGTGCAAGAGACCTGGGTTTGATCCCTGGGTTGGGAATATCCTCTGGAGAAGGGAATGGCAACCTACTCCAGTATTCTTATCTGGAGAATTCTATGGACAGAGGAGCCTGGTGGGCTATAGTCTGTAGAGTGGCAAAGAGTCAGACACAACTGAGCGACTAACACTTTCACTTTCACTTAAAAGTTTGGGCTTCCCTGGTGGCTCAGAAGGTAAAGAATCCACCTGCAATGTGGGAGACATGGGTTTGATCCATGGGTTGGGAAGATCCCCTGGAGAAGGGCATGGCAACCCACTCCAGTATTCTTGCCTGGAGAATCCACATGGACAGAGGAGCCTGGCAGGCTACAGCCCGTGGGGTGGGAAAGAGTCAGACACGAATGAGTGACTAAGCACAAACAGTGGGAAACGTCCCACTAACATATACAGACAACTGTGTTACATGTTTCCGCAGTCGAGGCTGCCTGTGGCCTTAGTCTGGATGCTCTGCTGTGGATATCTGTCCTATTCCAAGCCTTTTTTGTGACTTGTTCTTGTTTGACAGTGTACTGAGGAAGAGGCAAGGGCTTAGAAGTGGACAGGCTCTGTGAGGAAACTCTCACCATGTGCAAAGACAGAGGACATTCACTCCATCACTGGGAAACCTGAGGGATTGTCCTTGAGAATTTGGGAAATGGAGGCCCCTGGGTAACCCCACCTGAGAAAGTAATTGCAATCCCAAATCATGAGGTTGACAATGTGTAAGAGCTTTAGCTGTCACTAACAGGAGTATTTTTGTGAGTTTCAAAAATATTATAACCCGAACTTTAAATGTGATTCCAGTGGCTGACCATATACCTTTCTCAATTTTAGACAGATCTAGTCTGTAGAACTAAATTAACAATGAAGTTGCTGGGATATATAAGTAGAGGGTAGATTTTCCTTGTTTTGTTTTTTTCCACATTAGGAAATGTAAGTAAGTATTGGGGTTTCCCTAGTGACTCAGCAGTAAAGAATCCGCCTGCAATGCAGGAGATGCAGGTCGATCCCTGGGTCAGGAAGATCCCCCTGGAGGAGGCATGTCAACCCACTCCAGTATTCTTGCCCGGGGGATTCCATGGACAGAGGAGCCTGGCAGGCTACAGTCCACAGGGTGACAAAGGGTCAGACACAACTGAAGAGACTGCACACACACACACACACACACACACACAGAGTAAGTACTGTTTGAAGGGAATTTTCTGTGGCTCTCTTGAGCTTCTATGTGTCTTATTGGTTATGCCATTCAGACCGTTTCTCAAGACTGAGTTTACATGAGCAACCTCAAGGGATAAAAGCATGTCTCACCAGGACAAAGCATAGGCTTGTTTACTGTTGCTATAAAAGCAAAGGCTTTACTAAGTTCAGTGTTCCTCAGCATAAAGCAAACCCACTGCACGGGCGCCACCCATCTGTGTTCATTGTGACTCCTGTGCGGAGTTTAGGGGCAAAGGAAACCCTTGCGAACATGCTGAAGCTCAACCTTCTTCCTGTGCCATGAATAATAAAGTCTGTTGTCTGAGGAGTCCCATGTCTTCTATCACTGTTGAGACACAAACAACGTATTCACTGTAAGCAGGGGAAAATCAAATCACAGTTCCTTCAAGTACGTATCACCTCTGTGACAGCAAACTAATTGACATTATTATACAATTAGAAATAATTCTTTACTCCTGCGTGCTGCCTGCTAAGTCTCTCCAGTCATGTCAGACTCTTCGCGACCCCATGGACAGGCTCCTCTGTCCATGAGATTCTCCAGGCAAGAATACTGGAGAGTGAAGGAAAGTTACATGGCTCAAAATAGCCTGGAGTTAAAACTCCCCTCCAGGTCCTCCCCACCATTCTATGCAAAACAAAGAACTCTCTCACCCGAAGAAAAAAAATGGACACTAAGATTGATTACGTCCAGTTCCCAGCTGGTCCAGTCTCTGGCCAATCTCCAGAATTCCTTGCCCCAGCCGTTTAAGAGATAACTACTCTGAACAACCTTGGAGAAGAAGAAGCCCCCTTAAGACAGTAGATTTCCACATATATTCCTATATATACTTACTCTTTTCCTGGGTTAGTGCAGCAGCTCACTAATCTGACTGCTGCCCCTTCTCGCCTCATTAAAGGTGATCTGTTCCTGTAAAGGGCCGGCCTCATTCTTTTCCCAAACCTCACCTTCTCTAACTCCCTTACCCTACACAGAATACTGGACTGGGTAGCCATTCCCTTCTCCAGGGGATCTTTCTGACCCAGGGATCAAACCCAGGTCTCCTGCATTGCAGGCAGATTCTTTACCATCTGATATTAGGGAAGCCCTCCTAATATAAAGGCTGGGACTTCCCTGGTAGCTCAGACGGTAAAGTGTCTGCCTACAATGCAGGAGACCCGGGTTTGATCCCTGGGTCAGGAAGATCCCCTGGAGAAGGAAATGGCAACCCACTCCAGTACTCTTGCCTGGAAAATCCCATGGACCGAGGAGCCTGGTAGGCTACAGTTCATGGGGTCGCAAAGAGTTGGACAGGACTGAGCGACTTCACTTCAATATAAGGGTGGACTGATTAGGTGGGAATACTTTCAGGAGCAGGAAGAGCTAGGTTTGGAGCAGGAAAAGCTCAGTTCCCCCTCCCCCCCCACCCTGGAAGAGCTTAGAAGGGGATCAACCAAAATGTCGGGAAAATCTTCTGGTTGGTTCTCCAGGTTTTACATTATGAAAGCCATACAGGTCGGGATTTTGGACCATGAAAGGACCATGGAAACCTGAAGATAGGGAATCTCACTCCACTTTTTCCATTCTGTGGCAATAAAGATCTAATTGCAGAATGGTATTATAATTTAGAGGCCCGTTTTCAGACCATTTTTCTCCATTCCCCAACTTACAAAAAGGCCAGGCACTGCTACAGTAGAACTTAAGTTTCTCCTTTTTTAACCCTTCGATTTTAAAGAACTACCAGTTCTTAGGGATACACTCCAGAAGTGTTTCTTCTGGCTTGTACAGGGATCCTCCCATGTTGAGTAACCTGAACCCCAGAACAAGACAGCACTTCTAGAATGGAATCTAGTGTCCCAGATACATTTACCAGAAGGCTTTAACCTGAAGGGGTTCAGGGCGTCCTCCAAATTCCCTTCGAACTTGATGGAGTTTCAAGAATCCTCTACTCTTCCATCGATTTCTGACCAGACATCTCTGGCCCCTGTGATACCCTGTGCAGGGTGCCCAACCCAGTACAGCCAGAGAAGGGCTTTCTAGTGTAGACAGGTTGCCAGGACTTTTCTTAGAAGGGATCCCTTGTCTATAGAGCTTACGTTCTATGATAGGTCTTCCTACACTGGGGTGTATTCCTCAAGACTGAGCATCTACAAAGTTTATAATTTGGGCTTCTGGGTAGCAGCTGGTCCAATAGGCTATCTGTAACAGTGTGGAGACTGCCAAGGCCTGGAGTGAAGGGGTCCAACAGATGCAAAGAGGAACCCTTGGAGAAATTAAGAGTTGGGTGCTATGGAAGATGGCACATGGTTCAAGGCTTGAGGGCTGGGAGGCAGAGAAATGCTCATGGTAGATTTCTGGACATAGAGTGAGGTGAGAGACTAGACAGCAGAAGAACCCAAAATCCTTGGCCCTGTCTTCCTGGCAGCTAAGATAGAATTGAGACTCGTCTGACAATTTTGTCCGGCATGGCACCAAGTGTGACAGTGGTGAGGATGCAGTTTAGGAATGATATCTAGGAAATCATTCTGGAGAAGGGTGCGGAGATAAGAAGTGAGAAAGAGACCTTGTTGTGCGAGTGAGACAGGGAGAGTGAGAGAGCAAGGGGAAGTGAGAGTCAGAGACTCCTTGGATCCCAGCACAGTCAGAAATCACGTTTCTACCACGTCCCAGAGGACAGCGTCAGCTGCGTCACCCCAGCAGTGCTTGAATCTGCACCGCCTGGAGAATTCCCCTGCCACCCCCTATGTTGGGGGGAGCCATAATGCTGTGAACAGACAGAGATTATGCCCTGCGGGTCTTGAAAGCAAAGGGGAGAGTGAGAGAAAGAAGGCAGGAGCAAAAGTCAGGGGCCTCAAGCCACAGCTGGGCAAGGCCAGAAATGTACTTTCTGAATTCCCAGGTTTCAGCACCAGATATGATCTCGGGTGGCCTCACCTGCAGTGGCCTGGAGTGCGGCTTGGGTTCCCAGCCAGAGATTCACGCTCGGTTGTGGCAGTGAAAGCATCAGATCCTAGCCACTAGGCCAGTGGTCAGAGACAAGGGCCCTGGCCCTTTAGCTTTGCATAAAAGGAAAGTAGTCAAGCAGGTAAACCATTAAGAGGAAAAGAGTTCAGTACGTGTATATAGGCACAAGGGCAGATTCAGAGGGAGAGTCCCTGGGTTGTGCCCTCTGGCAGTTTGAATTACTTTTATGGGGTATTTCTTCTGGGTTTCCTTTGGCTGACCATTTTGATTTGCCTGGTTCGCAGTTCATATTTGGTATGTCTCAGGATCCTCCCATGAGTATGCACGCATCTCTTAGCAAAGATGGATTTTACCAAAAATGCGTCTCTGTAGGGAACATCCCTTGACATAACACCCTCGTGGCCTCCAAGGAGGCTTTTCTGTGAGTGTGTGGTTGGAACAGAGAATTCTCTACTGGCTGAGAATGAGAAATATGTGGTCCGGGCAGGGCCCAGCCTTCTCCCTTGCTGTTGCTGCTAAATCGCTTCAGTCGTGTCCGACTCTGTGTGACCCCATACATGGCAGCCCACCAGGATCCTCTGTCCCTGGGATTCTCCAGACAAGAATAGTGGAGTGGGTTGCCCTTTCCTTCTCCAATGCATACACGCATGCTAAGTCGCTTCAGTCATGTCTGACTCTGTGAAACCCTATGGACAGCAGACCACCAGGCTCCTCTGTCCACGGGATTCTTTAGGCAAGAACACTGGACTGGGTTGCCATTTCCTTCTCCCCTTCTCCCTTGATTGTCCTGCTATTCTTAGAGTTTCAGGCTAAGGGGAATGAATCTCTAATTGCTTTACCCTGGGGGGAACCACCTACCTCCTGACTCAAGGTGCACCCAGTTTTCAGGGTAATATTATGACTACCTACAGTTGTCCAGTGCAAACTCAAGTTTAGCTCCTTAGAGAAGTAATGCTCTCTGTAGTCTCAGACTCGAGTCACTCCTTCTGTCAAGAACTATTTTCTTTTCCTTGCATTCAACAAAGAGTGAGGACCAGCTAGATGCTGAGAGAAAATGGTGAGCAAAAGACAAACTCCACACCCTCAGGAGCCTGTAGTATAAGGTTGGAGTTAGAATCTAATCCAATAAATATACAAGTAATTTAAAATTAAATTAATAATTAAAATTGCAAATGACATCAGAGCTGCTAATGGAAGGATGAGAGTCTATAATGAGAATTTTAACAAGCTGAAGTCTTGCCTGAGAAATTGAAGATAAATAGTGAGGATTCAAAGAGGAAGGAATGCTCAGGCTGAGAGAACACCCCAGTGGACCGACATAACCTGGCACATTATGGGAACTAGAGAAATACAGTTCACTTCAGTTTAGTCGCTCAGTCGTGTCCGACTCTTTGCGACCCCATGGACTTCAGCACGCCAGGCCTCCCTGTTCATCACCAACTCCCGGAGTTTATTTCAACTCATGTCCATTGAGTCGGTGATGCCATCCAACCACCTCATCCTCTGTCTCCCCCTTCTCCTTCTGCCTTCAATCTTTCCCAGCATCAGGATCTTTTCAAATTAGTCAGCTCTTCGCATCAGGTGGCCAAAGTATTGGAGTTTCAGCTTCAACATCAGTCCTTCCAATGAATATTCAGGACTGATTTCCTTTAGCATGGACTGGTTAGATCTCCTTGCAGGGAAATACAGTGCACTTTCCCTAAGACAGTCAGGCCTTTGTGGGGAGCGGGGCTCGGGGGTAGAGAAAAACTTGACTATTTTGTCCCGTAGAAGCTGCCATCTGGCCTTGGGCGGCCGCTTCCTTGTCGCACTGATCACTGGGAGTTGTAGTCTCAACAGAGAGCACAAGCATGGCGGCCTCTATCGCAAGGGGCTGCCAGGCTGCAAAGGGTCTGGGCCCGAGCTTTCGATCCGCCAGGGCTCTACTCCCTGTGTCAACCTCTGTCGCCAGCCGTAAGTGCAGCGGAGCTTGCTAGCCGGGGGCAGAAAGAGCTTCGGGTCAGGCTAGGGGAGAGGCGAGTCTGGAAGTCACGGGCGACCTGGGAGGAGCCTCTCGTGGGACCGGGAGCTGGGGGAGAGTGCGAGGTTTCAGAGGCTCTGGGCTGTGAGAAGCAGTCTTGACCTCTGTGGTGTGCCCCTGCAGGGGTCCTGGCGTGGCCGGGCCGGCGGCAGATCACTGGACCTTCTGAGCCTGGCGTGTTCCAGCCACCGCCGAAACCAGTTATAGTGGACAAGCGCAGTCCTCAACGCCGGGAAAGCAGGTGAGGCCCCGCGACCTGGAAGCGATTCTTGCATTTTTGGGTCTGTGCGTTCTCGAACCTATAGTTGCTTCCGAAGTCTGAAGCGGGTCTTATCCTAGGATCTGGAACTCACAGGATAAGAGCTTGTATGCAGAATTCATGAATCTGGGAAGCACACCGAGCTCAGGTTTGTCTTCCTGGCTCTCCCAAGTCAGCATTTTCTGCAGTCATACTAGATCAGAACTTCAAGTAGAGATTGCCCAGATTGGAAGCTCTTTGGCCTGTACCAAGAATTTTTCTGTGAAGTACCTCGTATTTTACCTGTTGATGTTAAGATCTTACTTCCCTAGGTGGAAATGGATTGGACCAAACAGCCTGTTGTAGTTTCCCAACTCATCGTATTTTAGTGTCCCTGCAAAAGCGATACAGTGGTAGAAATTTCCACTAATTTGTGCCTGAAATTTGCTCTTCAAAACAGTGTGCTTAAAATCCTGGTTAAGGGACTTCCCTGGTGGCCCAGTGGCTAAGACTGGGTGCTCCCAATGTAGAGGGCCTGGTTTGGATCCCTGGTAGGGGAACCAGATCCCACATGTGGCAACTAAAGATCCACATGTTGCAAGATGGAAGATCCCTCCTGCAGTGATTAAGACCCAGCAAAGCCAAACAATTAACTAAAAATAAATATTTTCTAAAAACCTGGTTCATTTAAGTGTACAGTGGTAACTTTGAAGTACATGTAAATTTAGATGATCTAAGATTTGCAGAAAGTGTTTCTGTAAACTTGTACAACAACTTTATTAAAAAGCAAATATTAGGGGGGAAAATTGGTGTGATTTAGGCTATATAAAGGGCCCCCCTAGTAGCTCAGATGGTAAAGCATCTGCCTGCAATGCAGGAGATCTGGGTTCAGTCCCTGGGTTGGGAAGATCCCCTGGAGAAGGAAATGGCAACCCACTCCAGTATTCTTGCCTGGAGAATTCCATGGACAGAGGAGCATGGTGGGTTACAGTCCATGGGGTCACAAAGAGTCAGACAGGACTGAGTGACCAACACACACAGGCTATATGAGAGTTCTATATTGTCGATTGGATTATCTCTGTGTGTGTATTTGTGTTTAACATTTAAAATATCCTGTGATTCTAAGTTGAAATAAACTTGAATTTATGGAACCAAGAGACTTAGAAAATATTTCTCTGTACTTTTTTTAAGGTGGAAAAGGAATATTTCTCTTAAATGGCAACACTTAATATAATTCAGTTAAATGGGAATAACTACTTTGATAAATAATTTGACAAAATTTAGTAAGTTTGAGGTTGTACCTTTCCATCCAGAGAGTATGCAAGTTAAGGAAGGTAATATGAACTGAGAGACATGTAATATGTACAAGGAGATATGTACAAAAATGAACACAAAAGTAAAGTTTGTATTAAAAATTTAGAAGTAGCTTAGATATCCTTCAGGAGGTGAATGGGCAAATACATTCACATAATACACTATTGTACAGCAGTGAAACAGAAATGAACTAGAGTTAACATGGATGAACTTCACAAATATGATGTGTGAAAAAGCAACCTGCAGAAGAATTGACAAGTATTGCAGCATTTTTATATTGCCCATACATTCATACATATGTAAAGTTTAAAAAATGTAGAGGGGAAATTCTCTGCTTTTACAGAGCAATCAAATCTGGTTTTCCAAATAGTGGTACAAGCTGACATTATGTGTCTCCCGACGTGACAGAATAAGAAGATCACATCATCACCTCAGTAATATTTTTACCAAAATGTTTAACCTCAGTCTAGGCATGTGGAAACAATAAATCCAGAATCCAGCAGTGGTCTATAATGTGATAGGCTTTGACTCTTTGAAGAAAAGAATCATTACAAATTGCAGATACGGGAAGAGTACTAGTTTAAGACAATAAAAACCAGATATAATGTGTGAAGCTTGATTATAGTTTGAAATGGGCAACAGAATCTATAAAAGACCTTTTTCAGGACCAATTAGGCGCATTTAAATATGAACTATGTTAGATTATTGAATTAATGCTGAAGTTCTTAGGTGTCATAAAGGTATTGTGATAAATGTAAGAAAATTCTTATCTTAGTGGAAGCCTTCTAAAGTATTGAAGGATGAAATGCCTTGCTATTTGACATTTTCAAATGGCTCAGGAAAAAATTATATATAAAGCAAATCTGGCAAAATGTTGGTAGTTGGTGAAATTACATGAAGTATATATGAGTGTTCATTGTATTACTATTTCATCTGTTTGGTAAGTTTGAAGCATTTTAAAGTAGGACATTGAGGAAAAGGAAGAAATTCTTAGGAATAATCATCACCAAATTAATTATCCCATAGTAATTAGCTGTGGAGCTTCCCTGGTGGCTCAGTAGTAAAGAATCCACCTGCCAATGCAGGAGACGCAGTTTTGATCCCTGGGTCAGGAAGGTCCCCTGGAGAAGGAAATGGCAACCTGCTCCAGTATTCTTGCCTGGGAAATCCCATGGACAGAGGAGCCTGGTGGGCTACAGTCCATGGGGTCACTGAAGATCAGACACAGCTTAGCAACTAACACACAACAACAACAAAATTAACTGTGGGGGTAGGGAGGGGTACACTGGAGCTTCAACTATATTGATATTTTATTTCTTGAGATGGGTGACAGGGACAAGTATGTTCATGGTAATGTCATTTATGCTCTTCTATAGATTAAATATTTTGTAATAAGTTTAAAATCAGTTTGAGAATAGGGAGATTATTTTTAAAGTTAGTTTGCAGTTGATTTATATGTTTATATCTTTTCCAATATAATTTACTGTAACATGTACAACTCAACATGAAGCCTATGGGTTAGACTTTGGAATCTGACAGACATGCCTATATTTAATGATATGTTTATAGATAATGTAATAATAAATCTGTTATTTACTGTCTCCAAGCTTCATTTTCTTCATCTGTGAAAAGGAGATGATGACACCAAACTCATGTTTAATAAAACTTTTAACACAATGCTTAGTGAGTACTCAGGAATTATTAGCTGTTTTTATGAGAATTGACAACAATTATAGAAATAAGGTGGACTTTTCTTATTTAGAGAAGAAAGAATAAAACATGTCAGCATCCTAATCTTTCACTTTTTTTGGTAAAACAGTGGTTTGTTTTAATGGTCTTTAAGTTTGCTTTTAATTTATTTTACTTTATATTTTTCGTAGGTTCTTGAGTCCTGAATTCATTCCTCCAAGGGGAAGAACAAATCCTCTGAAATTTCAAATAGAAAGAAAAGATATGTTAGAAAGGAGAAAGATACTCCACATTCCAGAGTTCTACGTTGGTCAGTAAGAGCTGGATGCTTTTATCATTAGTGGTAGGAGGGTTAGTTTTCATGATACAGAGAAAATTGTTTTTCAAACAGGTTTTGCCCATATGAGGTACTTATTTCTAACATTATATTAATATATTTTGGAAGTTTTGGAGTTATGTGGAAATACTGTTGTTCGACTCTGCATTTCATGTAAAAGTTCGCTTCTCCTTTGAATTTGTAGGTAGCATTCTTCGTGTTACTACTGCTGACCCGTATGCCAATGGAAAAACCAGCCAGTTTCTGGGGATTTGCATCCAGAGATCGGGAACAGGACTTGGAGCTACTTTTATCCTTAGGAATACCATTGAAGGACAAGGTAGGTTTCATTTCATTGTTTTCATTTTCTGGAAAATGTTATCTCAGGAGTCTTTTCTGTTTTCTTCATTCTGGAATAAGACATCTGGAACCTGAAAGTGAAAGAGAACTCTGAGGGATGATATGGAGCCTGTGGCCTAAAAACGTATGAGAACTGAGGTTGTTTCCAAAGGCTTCTTTTGTTACAGAGACAACAACTGTTAGAAGTGGACTTTCCAAATCATAGCAACATTAAAAGATGAGACAAGTGACTGTAAAACAGTGCAGGGACATTTATTTTTGAACCAAATAACCCTTGAAAACATTAAGATAAACATAATGATGTCCTTATAAGTTGCTTTCTCCTGAGATGAATGGCCCCCATTTTGCTTTATATTACAACAGTCACCACAATTAATAAGAACTGGAGGAATTTTTTAAAAGGCAAAATTATTTTTTCTATGCCAATAAGATAGGGGAATATGTGGTAAAATTGTAGAAAAATTATGGATTATGGATCAAAATGGCAGGAACATGGATGGACTTGGAGAGTATTGAAAGTGTGAAAGTGTTGATCCCTCAGTCTTGTCTGACTCTTTGCAACTCTATGAACTGTAGCCCATTAGGCTTCTCTGTCCATGGGATTCTCCAGGCAAGAATACTGGAGTGGGTTGCTGTGCCCCCATCCAAGGGATCTTCCCGACCCAGAGATCAAACCTGGATCTCTTGCATTGCAGGCAGATTATTTACTACTGAGCCATGTAGGAAGCCCTCCTGGACCACCAGGGAAGTCGCAGGTGCTGGGTTTGAAGTCAGCTATTTCACTCTCCTCTTTCATTCTCAAGAGGCTCTTTAGTTCCTCTTCGCTTTCTGCCATGAGGATGGTGTCATCTGCATATCCGAAGTTGTTGCTATTTCTTCCAGCAGTCTTGATTCCAGCTTGTGTTTCATCCAGCCTGGCATGTCACATGATGTACTCTGCATATAAGTTAAATAAGCAGGATAACAATATACAGCCTTGACATACTCCTTTCCCAATTTGGAACCAGTTCATTGTTCCATGTCTGGTTCCGTTGCTTCTTAACCTGCATACAGTTCTTATGAGGCAGGTAAGGTGGTCTGGTATTCCCATCTCTTTAAGAATTCTCCACAGTTTATTGTGATCCACACAATCAAAAGCTTTAGCCTAGTCAGTGAGGCAGATGTTTTTCTGGAATTCTCTTGCTTTTTTCTGTGATCCAGTGGATGTTGGCAATTTGATCTCCGTTTGCTCTGCCTTTTCTAAATCCAGCTTGTACATCTGGAGGTTCTCGCTTCAGGTACTGTTGAAGCGTAGCTTGAAAGATTTTGAGCATTACCTTGCTAGCATGTGAAATGAGCACAGTTGTACAGTAGTTTGAACATCCTTTGGCACTGCCTTTCTTTGGAAATGGAATGAAAATTGACCTTTTCCAGTCCTATGTCCATTGCTGAGTTTTCCAAATTTGCTGGCATATTGAATGCAGCACTTTAACAGCATCATCTCTTAAGATTTGCAATAGCTTAGCTGGGATTCCATCACCTCCACTAGCTTTGTTCATCATATTGCTTCCTAAGGCCCACTTGGCTTCACACTCCAGGATGTCAGGCTTGAGGTGAGTGACCACACCATCATGGTTATCTGGGTCATGAAGATCTTTTTGTACAGTTATTCTGTGTATTCTTGCCACCTCTTCTTAATCTCTTCTGCTTCTGTTATGGTCTTTGCCATTTCCATCCTTTATTGTGCCCATTTTAGTATGAAATGTTTCCCCAGTACCTCCAATTTTCTTGAAAAAATTTCTAGTTGTTCCCATCCTATTGTTTTCGTCTATTTCTTTGCATTGTTCACTTAAGAAGGCTTTCTTATCTCTCCTTGCTATTCTGTGGAACTCTGGATTGAGTTCCCTTTCTGTTTTGCCTTTTGCTTCTCTTCTTTTCTCAGCTATTTGTAAGGCTTGCTCAGACAACCATTTTGTCTTTTTAATTTATTTTTCTTTGGGATAGTTTTGGTCTCTACCTCCATCCATGTTCTTCAGGCACTCTGTCCATCAGATCTACCTCCCTGGGTTGTGGTCAGTTAATTCTCATGTTGTATGTGAAGTACTTGACACAGAATTCTCACAAGTATTAGCTCTGTCTTGCCATTAACATTTTCTACCATTAACATTTTGACTGTGACCTGCCTGTACCTTCCACACTGATACTTCCTACTTTGATTCTTTCTAGTCCCTTGGCTTTAAATACCATTCATGTGGTATTTATTCCCAGATTTATGTTGATGACTGACCTCTTCCTTATTCCAGATACTCTAATACAGTTACCGGTTTGACATCTCCATTTGGGTATCTTGTTAAAGCAAGTTCAAAACAGAACTCCATTTCCTTCATAATGTGTTCTTTTCACAGGTTTGTTTTTTGTTTTTTCTTTTCTATTTCCATAAGTTGTATTACTCCATACCCATTTACTTAAACCCAAAACTTAGGAGCTATTTTTAGTTATTCATTTTCACACATCCAGGCAGCAAGTTTTCATGGCTTAATCTCCAGAAATTTTATCCCAGCTTTGTCTGTGTCTCCACCTCCACTGCTACCACTCTTGTCCTTGCCACCATCATCTCCTGCCTGCAGCTGTGCGGTATCCTTGGCTTACCTTCTTGATCCACCAAGTTACTATACTTTAGCCAAATGGACCTTTTTCTGGTTTTTCCAACATGGTAGGTTTGTTAAGACCCCAGAGCTTTTGTGTTTGCTGTTCTTTCTGCCTGGAGCATTCTTGGCCCTTTGTAGTATCAGTTGAAATGCTGTTTTTTTCAAAGAAGCTTGTCCTGATGATACTGTTTAAAGTTGCCCCTGGGAATTCCCTGGTGGTCCAGTGGTTAGTACTTGATGTTTTGCTGTCAATCCCTGGTTGGGGAACTAAGATCCCACAAGCTGCATGGTTCAGGATAAATAAAGTTGCCCCTTTCTCAGTCACAATGTAATCATCCTGTATTGTCTTCACTATATAAAATTACTTTGCTGGTTTTTTTATTTATTGTTTGCCATCTCTTTATTGTTGTCATCTGCCGACTCAATGGACATGGGTTTGGGTAGACTCCGGCAGTTGGTGATGGATAGGGAGGCCTGGCATGCTACAGTTCATGGGGTTGCAAAGAGTCGGACATGACTGAGTGACTGGACTGAACTAGAATATAAGCTTTATGAGAAGAGAAGAGTTTTATCTATTTAGATTTTGCTGTAGGCACAGCTCCTAAATCAGTGCCTATAACAGAATAGATGTAGAGTGAAACTTGATTAAATCCTGTTATTAATACTAGATGTTAATGTTGATCATATGTTTTACTATCTATATTTCTCTTGGGTCAGAGTACACGTCCCTTTAAATGTTCATGATACAGATTATATATATTAACCTTTTATATCAGCATCTTGGAAACACTCAAAGCTGTTCCTCCTATAGAGGGCACAGAGTATTTACAAACCTAGGCCATCTTACGAGGACTTCTGAATCAAAATTAGAACTTAAAAATTGTACTTACTCTTTTGAATCATTAATTCTGTTGCTTTAAATGTAGAAGATCCAGTTTTATTAAAGTATTGGGAAATAAGAATGTGAGTGAAGAATTTATTCAAACTTCCAACTAATACTGTCAAAATCAAAGAGATAAATGGCTCATTATATTTATAGAAGACATTTTTCTTTAGACTTTATCATTCTAAATCAGGTTTTCTCATTTTTTTAATCTAATAGCTTTATTTCTATTTCTTTCAATAATTTTCATTTTAAAGGTTACAAATTTATATCACATTTCCTACATGCAAAAACCCTGAGCTAATTCCTTCATGAAATAGTCTTTATTGTAGTATGAGGTGTATGCAGGAATCTGAATTTAGATTGTAAGTATATGTTTTCTCTTTTTAGGTGTTGAGATTTGCTTTGAACTTTATAATCCTCGAATCCAGGAGATCCAAGTTGTCAAATTAGAGAAACGGCTCGATGATAGTTTGCTATACTTGAGAGATGCTCTTCCTGAATACAGCACTTTTGATATGAACATGAAGCCAGTAGCACAAGAACCTAGCCAAGAAGTTCCTATTAATCAGGTATAAGTTGTACATTTGGAACTGGAAGTGCAAGAATAATTTTTTTTGGCAATTATCAGCCTAATTTGTTCCTTTTCTTATATCTTCCTTAGCTAAAAGTAAAAATGAAGCCAAAACCCTGGTCCAAACGCTGGGAACGTCCAAAATTTAATGTTAAAGGGATCAGATTTGACCTTTGTTTAACCGAAGAGCAAATGAGAGAAGCCCAGAAGTGGAGTCAGCCATGGCTTGAATTTGATATGATGAGGGAATATGACACATCAAAGATTGAAGCTGCAATATGGAATGAAATTGAAGCATCGAAAAATTCCTGATCTGAGAATGGGTTTGGTTACTGGCAGAGGATATACTGACCCTCAGAGGATTTATTTAGAAACCAATTTAATCTCATATATTAGGACATAGTCATTAAATCAGTTAAGTGTTATTTTATGAATTTTATTAAAAAAATCATCACACCCGTTTATTATTTTAAAAAGAAAAATGTTCATGCCAAGTGGTCTGATGTTCATTCTTTTAATGGAGGCAAAGCTATAATAGCATCAAACTGTTACTGGAATGCTCTTCATTGAGCTTGGGATCTGAACAAGGAAGTCGGTAGGATGATTTTTTGAATTTGTGAAATAAATTATAAATACAAGAAAGTGTATGATTGAAAGGGTAATAATAAAATGAGCATTCATATACCCACCACCAGATTAAGAAGTAAAACATTTGTAATATTGAAGAAAGTTAGGAAATAGAGCATTTAGTAGAATCTAAGAAGACTCTTGTGTGTCTGTAATTGCATCTGTCCCCTCTCCCACATACATGTGGATACTGCCTACAGGCAGTATCCCAACTTTGTGTTAATCATTCCCTTGCATTTCTTTTAGTTTATTACATAACATACATTCTTAAACAGTACATTTACTTTTGAAAAATCTGTTTGCAGGTGTAAAAGGACAAGATTGCCTTTTTTTTGTAGTGCTGGGTGTCAGAGCATGAGAGGGCTTCTCTGCTTGCGGCACACAGACTTCTCTCGTTGCTGTGCATAGGCTCTCTAGTTGTGGTGCGAGGGCTTAGCTGCTCTTTGGCATGTGGGATCTTGGTTCCCCAACCAGGGATTGAACCCTGGTTTGATCCAGTGTCCCCTGCATTGGAAGGTGGATTCTTAACCAGTGGATCACTAGGGAAGTCCCAACATTGTTATTTTTACATGAAGGCTTTGGGGAGAGCATAATGAAGTTCTTTGGATCATAGTTGCTTCAGCTTCCATGAGAGTTTACAAAAAGATACTCCACATGAGTATCTTGCTTTGGTCAGTCTCCAAAGTAAAGGTTTCCAATCTCCTTCCTGGAGGCTAAGGGTCTTTCTACCTTTACCCATATTGAAGAAAAAGAATGAGATTTCTGGCACCCTGTATTTTTATGGCCATCCTGTCCATCCCCCTCCCCCACACACAAGTGCCTGCAGTCCAGAAAACTGTTCTAGCTTCTCTAGAGAAACCTCCTAACTTCAGCTGATGTGGAGGAGGGCCAGACAAGCAATTGTGGGGAGTTGGGAAAAGGATATCCTATTTGAAACTTCCAGATAGTTTCATCAGGTTTCATGAGTTTAGCCACTGTCCTTGACCCCCTAGTTGCTGATCTGCTGACTTAACAATTGAGGTTAACTGGGTTGGTTCTCATCTTCTCCACTGCTGGCTTGATTTGCCTTTCTTAAGTCTGCCAGTCCATTCATGTTTTCTCAGCTTTTAAAATTGTGTTCTGCTTGTTTCTTGTCCTGTTCTTCTTGTGGTTTTATATCTCATCCATATGTTTCTCGACATTTTGTACTATTTGCGTCTTGTCCTGTTTTCTCCTTCCTTGTGGGTTTTCTTTTCTCTGTGGTATATTTTGGTGGTTATATGAATAATTCATTTGACAAATTAACCTATTTAGCCACTTTTCCCAGTAATAGATTTCTTTTGAAGAAAATTTCAGATATTAGTCCTTGGGGTTCTCAACATTCAGTGCTATCTTGCTCTTTCACTAAAAGTTACACTGCCACCTATTTTCAGAAAGCAACATATATACCATCATTCACTTATTTAGATTACTTGCTGAGATAGCCTCTCAAAGTAAAATTTTAACAGTCTATGTCCTACATTTTCTTCTCTTGTCAGAAGAGAACCATTAAAGCTTGTTCATTTTTTACCTTGATAAACACACTTCAACGTTGGTAGAAGGGCAGATGAATGGTATATTTTGAGATCTAAAGCTGTGCAAATGTATGATTGGCTCCTAAGTACATATGCTTATAACAACATAGCCAGTCATGTTTTTTACTCTATAAAATTCTCTAAAGTTCTTTGGAATTTTCCCCCAGAAAAAGCAGATCTTAGTAAATTTTTATTGTAATATATATGTATATTTTACCATAATAAAAATTGATATTAAAAATGATTATAACAATTTATCTTTTTAACCATTTTTAAATAGGCAATTTTAGTGGCATTAATTACTTTCATATTGTGCAGCCATCACCATTATCTTCAAAACTTTCATCACTCTAGAAAGGAACTGTAGCTAGTAAGTAATAACTCCCAATTCCTCTCTCTTGTGTCAGCTCCTGGTAAGTTCTAATCTACTCACTTTATGAATTTACCTACTCTGATTCTTATAAGTGGAATCATACAGTATTTGTTCTTTTTTAATATTTTAAAAACATATACTCCAGGTATATACATATCTTGGAGTATAATTGCTGGATCATATTTTGAAATTTCCCTTATACTTTCTTTGATCTATTGGTTGTTAAAGAATGTTAATTGCCACATTTAATATGCCACAAGTGAAGTTTCCACTTCTTTTGTTACTGATTTCTAGCTTCATTCCATTGTGGTCAGAGAAGATACTTAGTGTGATTTCAGTCTTTTTTAAAAATAGAATAAACAGTCACATTTTACAAAATAATTTATTTATTTAACTTTTGGCTATGGTGGATCTTTGTTGCTACAGGAGCTTTTTCTGTAGTTGCAGTGTGCAGGCTTCTCATTGTGGTGTCTTATTATGTTGTAAAGCACAGGCTCTAAGGAGCATGTGCCTCCTGAGCTCTAGAGCACAGGTTCAGTAGTGGTGCATGGGTACAGTTGCTCTGCAGCATGTGGGGTCTTCCCAGATCAGGGACTGAACCCATGTCTCCTGAATTGGCAGGCAGATTCTTCACCACTAAGCCACCACGGAGGCCCTGCATGCAGTCTTTTAAAATGTACTAAAAATTGTTCTATGGCCTAACATATGGTCTGGACAACATGCCTTGTGCACTTGAGAAACATATTTTACTGTTGTTGGGTGGAGAGTTTTATATGTCTGTTAGGTCTAGTTTGTTTATAGTGTTGTTGAAGTCTTCTGTTTCCTCATTGATCTGTCTGAAGGTTTTATCCATTTTTCGAGAGTGGAATATTGAAGTTTCTAACAATTCTTATAGAGCTATCTACTTTACTCTTTGATTCTGTCAATGTTTGCTTCATATATTTGGGGGCATGTGTCATTTTTTGCATAAATTTTATCTTCTTGATGAATTTTTATCAATATGTAATATGCATTTTGGTTTCTTAAAACAGTTTTTGGCTTACAGTCTTATTCTGCTTAATACTAGTATACCCACCTCAATTCTCCTTTGCTTACTATTTACATAGAATACCTTTTTCTGTCCTTTCACTTTCAATATATCTGTGTCTTTGGAGCTAAAGTGAGTCTCTTAGCATATAGCATATAGTTCTTAACCTATAGCTGGATCATTTGATTTTATCCATTTTGCTGATATTTGCCTTCTGTTTGGAGAGTTTATTTAATTCATTTACATTTAAAGTAATTAGTATATGGAACTGCCATTTGTTGTCTTTAT
Source organism: Cervus elaphus (assembly GCF_910594005.1). Lineage (NCBI taxonomy): Eukaryota > Metazoa > Chordata > Mammalia > Artiodactyla > Cervidae > Cervus > Cervus elaphus. The sequence goes on from NC_057825.1 coordinate 60,632,229, forward strand.
GTATTATACATTTTTTGTTTCTCATTACTGTCTTCCATGTTGATTTTTTCGTGGTGAACCATTATGAGTCCCTTCTGGTTTCCCTTTTGCATATAGTTGTTAAATATTTTCTTTGTGATTACTATGGTGATTATAGTCAACATTATACAGTCTAATTTGAATTGATTATCAGTTTGAATTCAACAACAAAATTTCTAGTCCTATAAAGCTCTTTTCTCCCTTTATTGATGTTACAAATTACATCTTCATATATTGTGTGCCTGATAATATATTTATAATCATTTTGTTGCACTGTTCTTTTAAGTCATGTAACTGTTAGTTGCTCAGTCGTGTCTGACTCTTTGGAACCCCATGGACTATAACTCGCCAGGCTCCTCTGTCCATGGGATTCTCCAGGCAAGAATACCAGAGTGGGTTTCCATTTCCTTCTCCAAGGGATCTTCCCAACCCAGGGATCAAACCTGGGTCTCCCTTTAAGTCATGTAGGAGATAAAACAGAGTTACCAAACAAAATTACAACAATAATACCTATTATATTTTCCCATGTATTTACCTTTACTAGAGGTCTTTTATCACAAACTAGATGTAGATTCAAGTTACTGCCTACCGTCCTTTCATTTCTGCCTGAAGTACTCCCTTTAGCCTTTCTTGTAGGACAGGTCTAGTTGTAATGAATTGTCTTAGGTTTTGTTTATCTGGGAATGTCTTTATTTCTACTTTTTGAAGGTCAGTTTTTCTAGATAGAGTATTTTTTGTTGACAGTATTTTTCTCTCAGCAAGTTAAATATCTCCTGGCCTCTGATTTCTGATGAGATTTGTCTGTTAAATTTATTGAGGATATTTTGATCATGAGTTGCTTCTCCTTTGCTGCTTTCAGTATTTTTTGCCTTGTCTTTGTCTTTGCCAGTTTGTCTTTTGCCAGTTTGATTATAATATGTCTTGGTGTGGGCCTCTGAGTTTATTCTGCTTGGAGTTCATTGAGATTCTTGGATTTGGAGATTCATGTCTGTCATCAGATTTTGCCTATATTTGACCATTCTTTCTTCAAATATTCTTTCTGATCCTTTCTTTTGGGACATTCATAATGCCCACTGGTCTTTTTGATGGTACCATTAGTTTTGTAGACTGTGTTCACGTCGTTCTTTTTTTCTTTTTGCTCCACAGGCATGATCATTGTAATTATCCTAGTTTTAAGTTAGTTGATTTATTTTTTCAGCCTGCTCACACTGGCTGTTGAACTCCTCTAGCACTTTTTTAAAGTGTCAGTTATTGTAATTTCCATCCTTAGAATTTGTCTGGTTCCTTTTATGATTTCTATGTCTTTATTGCTAATCTCATTTTGTTCATATATCCCTTTTCAAATTTCCTTTTGTTCTTGGTCTTTGTTTTCCTTTAGCTCTTTGAGCATGTCTAAGAGTCATTTAAAGTCTTTGTCTATTAATTCTGATATCTCTGCTTCTGCAGCGATTGGTTCTGTTTAATTTGTTCCTTTAGATGGCCATGCATTCCCATGTCTTTGAATGTATTTTGCTTATTTTTGTTGAAAATTGGACATTTAAATATTTGAATGTGATTCTGGAAATCAGATTTGCCCTCCTTCCCTAGGGTTTTCTCTATTTTTATTATTGGACTATAGTAGTCCATTTACTTAATGATATTCTCAAAATTATTTTTTGCAAACAATATATTCCTTATGTGTGATTGCTGAAATCTGTTTCTTACCTTTTTTTTAGATAGTGTTTTGATAGGTTTTCTTAAAAGTCAGGAGCTAAAACAAACACACCTCTCCCTGTTTTTGCAGGTTGTCACTTTTCTAATATAGTCCCTCAACAATAAACCAGGCTTGCATTAAGCCTAACAATTAGCCTGAGTTGAAAACTTAGGGTCTTTGGAGTCTTTTTAAAGCATGTTTCTTATTCTGGATGTGTGTGGCTTTGTAAATTTCCCTATATATACTTCTGATTATCCTAAGTGCCCAAAGTAACTCCCCACCCTCAGCTTTTTCTCCCAGTCCTTAGATGGTCTATTGTATCATAGATCTTAGATGTATCTCAGTTGTAATCTTTTGACCCAAGCACTTGTGGATTGTTGGCTTGCCTTATGCTGTTTTAGGGCAATGCTTTCTGCTTTTCTGGCCTGAGTTTCAAGTTAGGCAAAACAGAAATGAGTGCTTTGCTTCAGTTTTCAAGAAACCCCCTGAGAGGCTAGAGTATAGACATAAATAGTAATTTGTGAATGAGGTCTGCTCTGCACCATTCAGTCCATCCTAAATAAAATCAATCTTGAATATTCATTGGAAGGACTGATGCTGAAGCTGAAACTCCAATACTTTGGCCACCTGATGCGAAGAACTGACTCATTTGAAAAGACCCTGATGCTGGGAAAGATTGAAGGCAGGAGCAGAAGGGGACGACAGAGGATGAGATGGTTGGATGGCATCACTGACTCAGTGGACATGAGTTTGAGTAAACTCTCGGAGTTGGTGATGGACAGGGAGGCCTGGCGTGCTGCAGTCCATGGGGTCGCGGGGAGTCGGACACAACTTAGTGACTGAACTGAGCTGAACTGAACTAACTGCACCATCCAGAGACAGGGAGTGAAGTTTCACACTGAGAACAAAGCTGCTTTTTTTTTTTCAAGACAGCTGCCATATCAAGGAGGGGTGAGGGAAGGGCAAATAAAAATGCCACAAAAGGTCCGGCGGAGGCCAGCGCCGCGCTTGGCCAGTGCTGGTAAAATTTTCCCGCGCCCTGGCTTAGGTAGTGTAGAAGAGGAGAGCGTTCAGGTTTCTGCCGATCCTATTGACCGAGGTCGTTCTCCTCACCTCATCCTCATAACTACCTCCCTTACCACACATCGGGAGGGTGGAAAGGGACGTATGTGGCGGTCCTGGACTTCCCCCGCTTCCGCATTTGATATAGGGAAGCCCAGGCTGTGGGGCGGGCTGTCCTGTCCGGACGGTGGTGGCCCGAGAGGGTCATTTTTAGCGAGGGAAAAGGCATTCCAGGTTTGCTCTTGTAACTACAAGTTTACAGAGCTCTAATACAGAGGTCCGACAAGATCAAAGCTGCAGGAGAATGAACAGTGAAGTACAGAGAGTTGGGAGGATCTTGGATTTGACTGATGATGCTTGGCGAGAAGACAAGCTGCCTCATGAGGATGTTGCAATACCACTGAATGAGCTTCCTGAACCTGAACAGGACAAAGGAGGCACCACGGAATCTGTTAAAGAACAAGAGATGAAGTGGACTGACTTGGCCTTCCAGTACCTCCATGAGAATGTTCCCCCCATAGGAAACTGACACCTGGCTCCTTGTTCATCTACAGATTTTTTTTTTTAAATACAGATATAAAACATTTTCTTTCTGTCTCCTAACTTAAATCTTTTAGTGATAGATCAACACTCAAAAATGTACAACTAATTTTGTGGCAGCAAAATGCAATGTGAAAATGCTCAACCAGGTTAAGAAGCTGATTGCAGTTTCTTAGGGATGCAGAACATCTGGCCCTTTGAACCTAAAGTTCTTCATTAACTAGCTTGTGTTTGAACATGATTCATTAAACATTTGCCTTAAAAAAGCCACAAAGCTTTACAACCAATTGTTTTTGTTAAAATTTTTTCTAGGATTTTTTGAGATATAATTGAGTACTATGTAAGTTATAGCTTAATAGTTTTATTTCATATGTTGAAATGATTATCAGCATTTTTAGGTAATATCAATAATCTCATATTTGTACAAAAAAAATAATTCTTTCCTTGTGATGAGAAATTAGAAACTATTCTCTTAACAACTTTAAAGTATACTATACAGCAGTGTTAACTATAGTCATCAAAGTGTATATTACCTCTCTAATACTTATTTATCTTATAACTGGAAGGCTGTACCTTTTGAACAACTTCATCCAATTCCTCCACCTCCTGCTCCCTGCCTGAACCACCAAGAATCTGATGTTTTTGGGTGTTTGTTTCAGTTTTACATATAAGTAAGTTCATACAGTATTTATCTTTCTCTGACTCATATCACTTAGCAAAATGCCCCACAAAGTCCATCCATGTTGTAAATGGCAGGATTTCCTTATTTCTTTATGGCAGAATAATATTCTATTGTATGTATATTACAAACCACAACTTCTTAATTTATTTATCTGGTGAGAGATACTTAGGTTGTTACCATGCTTTGGCTATTATAAATAATGCTACTATAAACTTGAGGGTGTAGATAATTCTTTGGCATAGTGTTTTTATTTCTTTGGATATACCCAGGAGTAGAAGTGCTGGATCATATGGCAGTTATATTTTTAATTCTTTGAGAAATCACCATACTATTTTCATAGTTGCTATACTAATTTACATTTCCATGAATATTGTACAAGTGTTCCCTTTTCTCCACATCCTCAAGGTTTGTTCCCACATGTATTTTTGGTGGTAGTCATTATAATAAGTGTGAAGTACTATCTCATTCAGGTTTTGATACACAAAACTATACAAAAAAGGTGATGGAACTCCAGCTGCACTATTAAAATCCTAAAAGATGATGCTGTTAAAGTGCTGCATTAAATATGCTAGCAGATTTGGAAAACTCAGTAGTGGTGATAGGACTCGAAAAAGTCAGTTTTTATTTCAGTCCCAAAGAACGGCAATGCCAAAGAACGTTCAACTGTGTATATGCTCGGTTATTCAGTCATGTCTGAATCTTTGTGACCCCATGGACTGTAGCCAGCCAGGCTCCTTTGTCTGTGGGATTTTCCAGGCAAGAATATTGGACTTGGTTGCCATTTTCTACTCCAGGGGATCTTTCTGACTCAGGAATTAAACCCACATCTCTTGCGTCCCCAGCTTGGCAAGCAGATGCTTTACAACTGGCACAACCTAGGAAGCCTGAGAAAGCTCAAAGATCAAACTACCATACAGTTGCACTCATTTCACTTGCTAGCATGGTGATGCTCAAAAACACCTATATGGCTTTGACTATACGGACTTTGTCGACAAAGTGATATCTCTGCTTTTAAAAACTCTATCTAGGTTTGTCATAGCTTTTCTTCCAAGGAGCAAGCAACTTAATTTCAAGATTGCAGTAACTGTTGAGAGTGATTCTGGAGCCCAAGAAAATAAAATCTGCCACAGTTTCCACGTTTTCCCCACCTATTTGCCATGATCTTAGTTTTTTGAATGTTGAGTTTAAGCCAACATTTTCACTCTCCTCTTTCACTCTCATCAAGGGGCTCTTTAGCTCCTCTTTACTTTGTGCCATTAGAGTGGTATCATCTGCATCTGAGATTGTTAATGTTTCCTCCAGTAATCTTGACTCCAGCTTTTGATTCATCCAGCCCAGCATTTCGCATGATGTATTCTGCATATAAGTTAAATAAGCAGGGTGACAGTATACAACCTTGATGTACTCCTTTCCCAATTTTGAACCAGTTCATTGTTCCATGTCTGGTTCTAACTTGCTATTTGACCTCCATACAGATTCCTCAGGAGGCACGTACAGTGGTCTGGTGTTTCCATCTCTTTAAGAATTTCCCACCATTTGTTGTGATCCATACACAGTCTAAGGCTTTAGCATAGTCAATGAAGAAGTAGATGTTTTTCTGGAATTCTCTTACTTTTTCTATGATCCAACTGATGTTGATAATTTGATCTCTGGTTCCTCTGTCTTTTCTAAATCCAGCTTGAATATCTGGAAGTTCTTGGTTCACATACTGTTGAAGCCTCGCTTGGAGGATTTTGAGCATTACTTTGCTAGCATGTGCAATGAGGGTAATTGTGTAGTAGTTTGAACATTCTTTGCTACTGGCTTTCTTTGGGATTGGAATGAAAGCTGACCTTTTCCAGTCCTGTGGCCACTGCTGAGTTTTTAAAATTTGCTGGCATATTCAGTGCAGCACTTTCACAGCATCATCTTTTAGGATTGAAATAGCTCAACTGGAATTCCATCACCTCCACTAGCTTTGTTCATAGTGATGCTCCCTAAGGCCCACTTGACTTCTCTCTCCAAGATGTCTGGCTCTAGGTGAGTGATCACACCAATGTGGTTATCTGGGTCATTAAGATCTCTTTTGTATAGTTCTTCTGTGTTATTCTTGCCACCTCTTAATATCTTCTGTTTCTGTTAGGTACATACCATTTCTGTCCTTTATTGTGTTCATCTTTGCATGAAATATTCCCTTGGTATCTATAATTTTCTTGAAGAGATCTCTAGTCTTTCCCATTCTATTTTTTCCCCCTGTATTTCTTTGCATTGTTCACTTAGGAAGGGTTTCTTATCTCTCCTTACTATTCTTTCAAACTCTGTATTGAGATGGGTATATCTTTCCTTTTCTCCTTTGCTTTTTGCTTCTCTTCTTTTCTCAGCTATTTGTAAGGCCTCCTCAGACAACCATTTTGCCTTTTTGCATTTCTTTTTCTTGGGGATGGTTTTGATCACTGCCTCTTGTACAACGTTACAAACTTCTGTCCATAGATCTTCAGGCACTCTCTCTATCATATCTAATCCTTTGAATCCATTTGTCCCTTCTACTGTATAATTGTAAGGGATTTGATTTAGGTCATACCTGAATGGCCTAGTGACTTTCCCTACTTTCTTCCTTTTAAGTCAATTTGGCAATAAGGAGTTCATGATCTGACCCACAGTCAGCTCCCAGTCTTGTTTTTGTTGACTGTATAGAGCTTCTCCATCTTTGGTTGCAAAGAATATAATCAATCTGATTTCAATATTGACGATTTGGTGATGTCCATGTGTAGAGTCATCTCTTGTGTTGTTGGAAGAAGGTGTTTGCTATGACCAGTGCGTTCACTTAGCAAAATTCTGTTAGCCTTTACCCTGCTTCATTTTGTACTCCAAGGCCAAACTTGCCAGGTATCTCTTTTTTTAAATTAATTTATTTTAATTGGAGGCTAATTACTTTACAATAGTGTAGTGGTTTTTGCCATACATTGACATGAATCAGCCATGGGTGTACCTGTGTTCCCCATCCTGAACCCCTGCCAGATATCTCTTGACTTCCTACTTATTCCAGGTATCTCTTGAATTCCTACTTTTGCATTCCAGTCCCCTATAATGAAAAGGACATCTTTTTTTGGTGTTAGTTCTAGAAGGTCTTGTAGGTCTTCATAGAACCACTCAACTTCAGCTTCTTCAGCATTAGTGGTTGGGCATAGACTTGGATTACTGTGATATTGAATGGTTTGCCTTGGGAATCAATAGAGATCATCCTGTCATTTTTGAGATTGCACCCAAGAACTGCATTTCAGACTCTATTATTGACTGTGATAGCTACTCCATTTCTTCCAAGGGATTCTTGTCCCCAGTAGTAGATATAATAATCATCTGAATTAAATTCACCCATTCCAGTCCTTAGTTCACTGATTCCTAAAATGTCAATGTTCATTCTTGCTGTCTCTTATTTGACTACTTCCAATTTACTTTGATTCATGGACCTAACATTCCAGGTTCCTATGCAATATTGTTCTCATGGTGTCAGACTTGACTTCCACCACCTGACACATCCACAACTGGGCTTTGTTTTTGCTTTGATTCAGCCTCTTTATTCCTTCTGGGCTATTTCTCCACTCTTCCCTAGTAACATGTTTGTACATCTACTGACCCGGGGTGTTCATCATAAGCATAGCACTGCATAGCACTGCATTAATATATATATAATATATATATTAATATATAAGATTAACCTGTTATCAGACACGTGGTTTGCTGATATTTTTCCCATTGTATAGGCTGTTTTTTCATTTTGTTGATTGTTTCTTTTGTTCTGTATACATTTTTAAGTTTGATGTTGTCTCAGTTGTTTATTTTGCATTTTCTTGCTTGAGTTTTAGAAGTCATATTCAAAAAATCATTTCCAAAACACATGTAAAGAAGCATTTTTCCTATATTTTCCTTTAGGAGTTTTAAGGTTTCCAGTCTTACATTTAAGTCTTCATTCCACTCTAAATTAATTTTTGTGAGTGGTGAAATACAGGGGTCTAGTTTTATTCTTTTATATGTTCAGTTCAGTTCAGTTGCTCAGTCATGTCTGACTCTTTGCGACTCCATGAACTGCAGCACGCCAGGCCTCCCTGTCCATCACCAACTCCCGGAGTTTACCCAAACCCATGTCCATTGAGTTAATGATACCATCCAACCATCTCATCTTCTGTCATCCCCTTCTCCTCCTGCCCTCAATCTTTCCCAGCATCAGGGTCTTTTCAAACGAGTCAGCTCTTCGTATCAGGTGGCCAAAGTATTGGAATTTCAGCTTTAATATGTAAATATCCAATTTTCCAAGCACCATTTATTGACAATACTATGCTTTCTGCATTGATTATTTTTGGTTGCCTTGTCAAATATTAGTTGCTGTATAAACATGGGTTTATTTATGGGTTTTCAATTCTGTTCCATTGCCTGTGCATCCATTTCTATGCAAGGACTATACTGTTTTGATTACAGTAGCATTTTAATATAACCTTAAATCAGGCAGTGTGATGCCTCTGACTTCTTCTTTTTCAGGATTGCTTTGTCTATTCAATGTCTTTCATAGTTCCCTATATGTTTTAGGATTTTGTTTTCCTCTGGTTAAAAAAAAATGCCATTGGAAGCTTAATAGGGATTGCATGAATTCATAGATGGCTTTGGGTATTATGGACCTTTTAACAGTACTCATTCTTCCATTCCATGAACATGGGATACCTTTTCATTTATTCATGTCTTCTCCAGTTTCTTTCATCAGCACCTTAAGTGAGAGATCTTTTACCTACTTAAGTTTATTCTTAACTTTTTCTAATTCTTTTTGATGCTATAGTAAATGAAATTGTTTATTTCATTTTCAGATAATAGTTGTTAGTGTATAGAAACTCCACAGATTTTCATATGTTGATTTTGTATCCTACAACTTCACTAAATCTATTGATTAGATCTAATAAGGTTTTTTTTGGGGGGGGGAGTTTTAGGATTAGAAAATCATGTCATCTGCAAATAGTCAATTTTACTTCTTTTGTTCCAATTCTGATGCCTTTTATTTCTTTTTCTTGTCTGATTTCTCTGGCTAGAATTCCAATACTTTATTGAGTAGGAATGATGAGAGTTGGCAACCTTGCCTTGTTCCTAGCCTTAGAGGAAAAACTTTCAATTTTTCACCATTGAGTATGATGTTAACTGTGATCTTGTCCTATGTGGCCTACATTATGTTGAGATTTGGTTCTTCTGTACTTAATTTTTGAAGAGGTTTTTATTAAAAAATATTTATTTGGCTGTGTAGGGTCTTTTTAAAATATTTTATTTATTTATTTGGGTGCATCAGGTCTTAACTGTGGCATGCAAGATGGTTGCAGTGCACAGCCTCTCTAGTTGTGGCACATGGACTCAATAGTTATGGCATACAAGCTTAGTTGCTCTGCAGCATGTAGGATCTTAGTTCCCTGATCGGGCTTGAACATGCAGCCTCTGAATTGAAAGGCAGATTCTTAACTCCTGGACCACCAGGGAAGTCCCTATGTAGGGTCTTGGTTGCAGCATGCAAAATCTTTGCATCATGTGATTTCTTTCATTGCAGCACATGGACTCTATTTGTGCTGCATGGGCTTGGTAGTTCTGGCCCATGGGCTGCAGATTGTGGAGGCTCAGTAGCTGCAGCATGCAGGCTTAGTTGCTCCTTGGTATGTGGGATGTTAGTTCCCTGACCAGAGGTCAAACTCATGCCTCCCTGCATTGCAAGGTGGATTCTTAACCACTGAACCACCAGGGAAATCCCTCTAAGAGTTTTTATCATCAACAAATGTTGACTTTTGTCAAATGCTTTTTCTGTATCTCTTTCTATGATTAGTTTTCTTTAGTTGTATTAGTGTGATATATCATGTGTATTCTTCTGTGGATGTTGACCCATCCTTGCAGGGTAAATTCCACTTAGTCATGGTCAATGATCCTTATAATGTGCTACTGAATTCAGTTTGCTAGTATTTTATTAAGAATTTTTGCATCCATATTCATCAGGGATATTGGCCTGTAGATTACTTGCAGTGTCCTTTCCTAGCTTTCGTATCAGGGTTATGCTGGCCTCATAAAGTTAGTTGGAGAATATTGCCTCCTCTTCAATTTTTGGGAAGAATTTGAGATGTATTAGTATTAATTCTTCCTGGTGTGGCTCAGCAGTAAAGAATCCTGCAATGCAGGAGATGCAGGTTTGATCCCTGGGTTGGGAGGATCCCCTGGAGAAGGAAATGGCAACCCACTCCAGCATTCTTGTCTGGAAAATTTCATGGACAGAGATGTCTGGCAGGCTACAGTCCATGGGTTCCCAAAGAGTTGGACACGACTGAGCAACTGAACACACACTTCTTTAAATCCCTGGGAAAATTCATGAGAGAAGCCATCAGGTCTTGGAGTTTTCTTCTTTGGGAGATTTTTGATTATTAATTCAATCTATTAGTGATTGGTCTGTTCAGATTTTCTATTCCAGATTCAGTCTTATATTTCATCTTTCTAAGACTTTTTCCATATCAAGGTTTTCCAATTTGTAGGCATATAATTGTTCATAGTAGTTTATAATCTTTTATATTTCAGTTGTGCCAGTTTTGAATGTCTCCTCTTTCATTTATAATTTTGTTGTCTGAGTCTTCTCTTTTATCATTGGTTGGATAATTAAAGTTTTGACAATTTTGTTTATATTTTCAAAGAACCAATTCTTTTGTTAATACTTTCTATTGTTTTTCTCTTCTCTATTTCATTTATTTCTGCTCTTATCTTCATTATTTTCTTCCTTCCCAGGTAACTTCATGGCCTATTGTTTGGGGACCTGAATCAAATAAGACTGTACACTGAATTCCCTGGCCAGGTAGGGCCACCCCTTTTGTTCTACAGACAGGGAAGCCACAGGCTGGCTCTGTGTTCAAGTGCCACTTTAAGCAGAGCTGTTGGATAAAATATGCAACTTCCTATCAAAGTGCCCTGATAAGTTTCCTGGTAGGGTGGGCAAGACTATAAAATTTTCCTGTCAAGCTGAGTAGAATAATCAGATCCAAGGTTGGCAAGGGTCTTTGCAAACTTGACTCAGGCCAACCCATGCACCAAGTTTCCTGGCTAAATGGGGCCACTGGACTTGCAGATGATCACCTGTGTTTGCCAGTCTATTGGTGTTGCTGGGTTAGTTTTCTACGTGTTCCAGCAAGGATTTCTGGTTTGGAAGGGCTGAAGTGAGAGAGACTATGAATTAGCTCCTTTGTGTGGGCAGAGAGAGGGAACCAGTTCAGTCTGGAAAAGCTCTGTTTGAGGTCTTGACTCAAGCTAACCCTCACCCCAAATTCCCTGGCTGAGTGGTGTGCTCTGTGGAGGATCAGCTCTGCCTACTGTACTCTGTTGTTCAGTGTCATTGGGTTACACAGCTTATCAGGTTTTCCAACCATGCTTTCCCTGTGAGGTGAGGCCAGAGTAGAATCCCAAGATGCAGCCAATAATCCTGGGGGAGCTGGATGTTTACCCTGGGCTCTTTTTTTCCCACTGGAGGAAATGGAGGGGCAGTGGAACCCTCTTGGTGTATTGCTGCCCTTGCCTGGGGGATAGGCAACGTGCTAAGCACGTAGCTGCTCCCCTTACTCTGCTTATGCAGTGTCTCAGTCTCTGTGGCGCAGGGGAGTGCTTCAGCCTCACCTCTGTGTTCTAGGATTTTCTCAACAGTGTCTTGCTTGTGAATAGTTGTTGGTTCAACTTGTGAAGGGGAATGAAGCTAGGAACAACGCCTGACATGATCTATGTTGCTGTCTTGGTGACTTCCTACCATTTAAAATTTGTTTTGCCTCAGTGTTTGGTTGGCTGCTATTAACTTTTTGACCTTTCCAGAGTTCTGGAAAAGTTGGTTGTGAATGTTGGGGTTTTTTCAGTGTTTCTCTGGAACATCAAGATCTTGGAGGTATCTAGTAACCATTTTTCTCAAGTGTGTTGTTTTTAAACCTCCCTTTAGCATTGTGGTGGGACAGTTATTAGCTGAGAAGAAACAACTCCCTGAGTCTTTTGTATAACTCAGCGTTTAAAAAGTAGTGTTTTCCTTTGTTTTCAAGAACAGGCTAGTCTATGTCCTATTAGAAGTCCTCCTGTTTCAGACACTGCAAGGCACTTCATGTCTCTTAATATTCACAAAAACCTGGTGAGATCAGTGTCTTTATTTTTACAAATGAAGTAGCTACGGAGAGGAAAGTAGCTTATCTAAAGTGGAGATAGGTGATCAGGCTAATGTTAAAACACAGAAATGTCTGAATTTTCAGAACTGTTTTAAAAAAAATACCTCCAAACTATCTCGGATTATGATAGGGAAGGTGAGGGATGGAGATTTGCTGTTTAAAAAGTTCTCATTGTAAGAAAAAAAAAAAGTTCTCATTGTGACTGTAATGTATAGTTTAGGAACCATTGCACTTAACATCTTGGTCTTACAGGAACAGCAGAATGGAGGTGAAATTCAAGGCAGGTCACTTTGTTCTAAATTAGGCCACTAACCAAAATGTCTACATACTGTGAAGGGAGTAAGTAGAGTGACTAACTTGTCTTGGTTTGCTAGGGATTCCCCAATTTTAGTATTGAAAGTCCTGCATGTTGGGAAATGTTAGTCCCAGAGAACCAAGATGGCTAGTCATCCCTACCAGTCATATATTTACAAAATTTAATTATCTGCAATAGCCCTTATTTTTTTTTTTTTTTTGGTTGTGTTGTGCAGCCTAAGGATCTTAGTTCCCCAAAGAGGGATCGAACTCATGCATGTCTTGAGTTCATGGCATTTTTTTTTTTTTTTTAATTTTGGCCACACCATCTTCATTACTGAATGGGCTTTTCTCTAGTTGCAGCAAGCAGTGGCTACTCACTAGTTGTGCGGCGCTCAGGCTTCTCATTGTGATGGCGTCTCTGCTGTAGAGCATGGGATCTAGGGCATGTGGGCTCAGAAATTGCAGCTTGCAGGCTCTAGAGCACAGACTCAATAGTTGTGGCGCATGAGCTTAGTGGCTCTATGGCATATGGGATCTTCCCAGATCATGGATCGAACTTGTGTCTTCTGCACTGGCAGGCAGATTCTTTACCACCAAGCCACCAGGGAAGCCTGGGAGTGTGGAGTCTTAACCACTGGACCACCAGGAAGTCCCTGCAATAGCCTTTTTATAATTTAAAAGTCCTAGTGCTCCTGAAGACTAGAGCACAATAGGGAGGTGGTATTTCTATGTATTCCAGTATAGCTTTGCTATAAGAAGTCCAAATATATCCAGAAACATTCTTTGCTTTTCAATGAATAGGCTATCAGTAGTTCTCACATTATTACTTCACAGAGCCTTTAGTTCTGGATAAATTTTAAAAGGGTGCTCTATCCTTTATTTATCTCCATACCTCCTGTCAAATGATGGGTGCCACTTTTTAACCATTGAGGTCCTAATAACAAAATTTAAAAAAAACGTGTAAATTACTTTTATTGCATCCTTAAATAATTACTAATTGAGGTTGTATTCATCTGCTGGCCTCTATGTAACTTACCAAATCTTGGAATCAGATTGAACACTATCAACTCATATCCATACAGAATTTCATATGGTATTTGCTTTTTATCACAGCAACCTTTGAAAACCCAGCTTCAAAAATACATATCTTCTAAAGTTATGTCAGATAATCTAATGTTGAAACTGAACAACCCTGGGGTATTAGTGCCAGTGGTTCTGACAAGGTGTCAAGTACTGCTATTTTCCTTGAAAACTTAAAGTGTCCCACAATGCACCTGCGTTCACGGTGCTGCCACAGGGCATCTATGATCAGTTTGGGAACTGTGGTTCCATAGACATTTAATTCTGTCATGTAACCACTGCATGAAAATATTCAAATGAATAGACAACCTTAATGTTCTTTTGACATTTTGTAAGAAGCCTGTAAAATCTCTCTGGAATAATTCCGTGAAACTTATTCAAGTTTAAAGGTATCATCAACATAAATGTTTTGTTCATGACTGTCTTAAAGAATCTGCCTGTGACATTTCTGGTTAGCAGGTCATACTGAAATATCCGGGGCAGTGATCCTAAAGCACTATCTTTAAAAAATAATTAATTTTAATTGGAGGATAATTACTTTACCATATTGTGGTGGTTTTTTCCCATACATCAACATGAATCAGCCATAAGTGCACGTGTGCCCTATCCTGAAACCCCTTCCCCACCCCATCCCTCTGGGTTGTCCCAGAGCACTGGCAGTGAGTGCCCTGCTTCATGCATAGAGCTTGCCCTGGTCATCTATTTTACAGATGGTAATATACATGTTTCAATTAAAGTACTAGTCTTGCTGGAAACTTGTTAGGGTCAGGTTTGGGCAGAAAAGAGTAAGAAACCACTGGTCTGGTGGACTGTGTTGTTAAAAATATCTCTGAATTATCACCATCAGTTTTCTTCCATTAACATCCACTGATGACTTCTGAAAACTGTCATAGGAAGGGCAATTAATATGGTCTTCAGTGGTGCTCAGTCCATTCATAACACTACCAGAGATAGTTCATTATTCTAGATAGTTGTCTGACTTACAAGGTATTTTTTAAAAATTGATGCATAATTAATGTACAATAAAATACACAGATCTTTGGCTTTCTCTTTGAATGTATTCCTACCTAACTTCTTTCATTTAATGACGTTTTCAGGTATACTTATTGTTTACAATAGTTTATTTCTAATGTTGAGTAGTTTTCCATTGTATGAATCTAAAACTCTATCCATTTTGGTTACAGTTTGGGGCTATAATTAATAAGGCTCCTATTAACACTCTTATATAAGCTTTTCTTATGAACATATTTTTATTTTCTTAGGTAAATACATCTAAGAGTGACACTGTTGAGTTGTATGGTTAGTAAATGTTTAATAAATTGAGGAACAGTTTTCCAACGCAGTTTTTCCATTTTACACTTCCATCTGTGACGTAGGAGTGTTCCAATGGCTTCACATTCTTGGCAGCATTTGTTGATATTAGTCTTTTTCAGTCATTCTAGTGAATGTGAACTGTTGTATCATTGTAGTTTTAATTTGTATTTCCCAGCAGACCTAAGATGTAGAATACTTAAAAAAAAAAACATTTATTTATTTTTAAATGAAACAAAGATGAATATTTTTAATGATAAAAGGTACAATTCACAAAGATGATATACATCATAAATCATGAGACACCTAACAAGAAAGAAAGAAAGATGTATAAAGCAAAAATCAGAATAAATTTAAGGGAAAAGAAAAAATATATATAATCTAATCATAGTGAGACATATTAACATTTCTCTGAGACTATTTTATCAGGTGTAGAAAAAATAAGAATGGGAATATCTTGAATGATGTCATTAATAATTTAAATGTATTTCTATTTATATTAATTTATATTAACCTTATATCCTACACAAATATATTTAAAATTTTGTATCTCACATGTTATCAGATGTCCATAGGACATTTAGAAAAACTGGCAAAAAGATAAATATTACCAAATTTCAAAAAGTAGCTGTTTTTTTGTGATTCAGTTATACATATACATATATGTTACTTTTGAAATTATTTTCCATTATAGATTATTATAAGATATTGACTATAGTTCCCTGTGCTATACAGTAAACCTTTGTTGCTTATCTATTTTTTTTAATTAGAAATGTAGCACTCTATTCATACTAAGTCAAACAAATGGAATCAAAATGTCATAAATTTTTTAGTTAGGCAAAAATTAGTAAGTTTTTCTAAAATATATATACTATACATATTATACATATGTATACAAAAGTTTCTCTACTACAATTAATAAAGGCTTGATAAAGAACATCAAAAAAAAAAAAGAATAACTGGAAAACTAAATGAAATGGGAGCACTAAATATGAAATAGAAAAAGTGAAACAAACTAGATAAAAGATCCTCATACAGTCCAGCTGTTTTTAAACATGGCTGCTCATCAGAAACATATCTGGAGCTCTGGTGAAAAAATAATATAACTGAGTATTTGTATTTTTCAAAAAATTCCAAAATAATTCTGATATGCATATGGATTATAAAAAGTGATTACAGATTTTCTATTAAACACTTGCTTTGGTGATATAGAATTCTATTTTTCAGTTGACCAATCATGATACAATGGTATTAAGTAACAGTTACATAATCACTACAGTCAAAGATGTTTATCAGTTTTCAATCAGTAGCCAGACAAAAAATAAAAAGATAATTACAACTGCAAGTCATAATAGGAATATGATTAACCTAACAATATAAAATAATTAATAAAAATTGGGGGGTCAAGCAGAGGGATGTGGTAAATGAAGTGCATACATGCACATATTTTCATCTACCTAGTCAGTCTCTGTCTTTTGGTTGGTGCATTTAATCCATTTACATTTAAGGTAATTGTCAATATGTATGATCCTATTACCGTTTTCTTAATTGTGTTAGGTTTATTTTCTGTAGGTAGGTCTTTTCCTTCTCTTGTTTCCTGCCTAGAGAATTTCCTTTAGCATTTGTTGTTGGTGTTCCGTTTAGCCTTTGTTGGTTTGGTGGTTGAATTTGCTTAACTATTGCCTGTCTGGAAAGCTTTTGATTTCTCCATCAAATCTGAAGGAGAGTCTTGCTAGAGTATTCTTTGCTGTAGGGTCTTTCATCACTTTAAATGTATCATGTTATTCCCTTCTGGCTTGTAGTTTCTGTTGAGAAATCAGCTGATAGCTTGATGGGAGTTCCCTTGTATGTTGTCATTTCCCCCTTGCTGCTTTTAATATTTCATCTCTGTCTTTGGTTTTTGTCAGCTTGATTATTATGTGTCTTGGTGTGTTCTTGGGTTTATCCTTATGGGACTCTGTGTTTCCTGGACTTGGCTCTTTCCTTTCCCATGTTATGGAAGTTTTCAGCCATTACCTCTTCAAATATTTTCTCAGGTCCTTTCTCTCCTCTCCTTCAGGACCCCTATAATGTGAATGTCGCTGCATTTAATGTTGTCCCAGAGGTCTCTTAGGTTGTCTTTTTTTGCCCCCTATATTCTGTTCTGCGGCAGTGATTTCCACCAATCTGTCCTCCAGGTCATTTATCCATTCTTCGGCCTCAGTTATTCTGCTATTGATTCCTTCTAGTGTATCATTCACCTCTGTTTGTTTGTTCTTTAGTGCTTCTAGGTCTTTGGTAAACATTTCTTCGCATTTTCTCAAGCTTTGCCTCCATTCTTTTTCTGAGATCCTAAAACATCTTCACTATCATTATTCTGAATTCTCTTTCTGGAAGGTTATGTCCACTTCATTTAGTTGTTTTTTCTGGGGTTTTATCTTATGCCTTCATCCAGGACATAACTTTCTGCTTTTTCGTGCTGATTAACTTTCTGTAATGTGGTTTGTTAGTCACTAAGGGACTGTGGTTCTTCTTGCTGCTTCTGTCTGCCCTCTAATGGAGGAGGTTAAGAGGCGTATGTAATCTTTCTGATGGGAGGGACTGATAGTGGGAAAAACTAGGTCTTTCTCTGGTAGGCAGGGTCTTGCTCAGTAAAGCTTTAATAGTTGTCTGCTGACTGGTGGGGCTGCAGTCCCTCTCTGGTAGTTTTTTGGTCTGAGGTGACCCAGCTCCATGGTCGGGTTAATGGTGACCTCGAAGAGGGTTTACACCAGGGAGGGACCTTCCCAGACTGCTGCTGCCAGTGCCCCCATCTTGCAGTGAGCCCCTGCAGACCAACACCCCCACAAGAGACCCCCCAACACCAGCAAGTTGTTTTGGTCCAGTCTCCTGTGAGGTCACTGCTTCTTTCCTCTGAGTCTTGGTGAGTGCAAGGTTTTGTTTGTGCCCGCCAAGACTGGAGGTTCTCTTTTCCCCAGTCCTGTGGAAGTCTTGTAATCAAATCCCTCTGGCCCTTAAAGTCAGATTCCCTGGGGATTCCCAGTCCATTTGTCAGGTCCCCAGGGTGGGAAGCCTGACATGTGGTTCAGAACCTTCAAAACAGTGGGAGAATTTCTTTGATATTACTGGTCTCCAGTTTATGGGTCACCCACCTGGCGAGCATGGGATTTGACTTTTATCATGATTGTGCCCCTCTTTCTGTCTTGCTGTGGCTCTAAGGTGTAGAATACTTTTGAATACATTTTAAATTTTGAAAAAGTCCAACTTATCCTTTTTTTTTTCCCCCAACTTATCCTTTTTTTCTTTTTTGGTTAGTGTCTTCTGTGCCCTACCCCCTGAAATCTTTCATCTATTCCAGTGTCAAAGACAGTCTATGTTTCTCCTTGCAAGCTTTTGTCTCTAGGCTTTACATTTAGATTTGATTCACCTGTGTGGGTGTGTAGAAAATAAGGATTGAGGCTCATTCTGTTTCTTATTCAATTGTTCTACCAATATTGTTATACTCTCCTTTTCTGATGTATTAACATGATACTATGGTCAAAAATTGATTATTTATATTTAGGTCTATTCCTGGACTCTTGATTTTGTTCCGCTGATGTATTAGTTTATTCTTATCCTAATACCAAAGACTTGATCATTGTAGCTTTATAGTAAGTCCTGAATTCAGAAAGAACAAGTTTTCCAATTTGTTATTCTGTTTCAAGATTGTTTTGGCTATTTTAAGGTCTCTGTACATTGAGATAAACTTTAATTTTTATGTATTTTAATCAATCACTTTGTTCTTTTTCTTTAAAGTCTGATAGAATTTTGATAGGGACTGCATAACAATCAATATTAATCAATATAAGAAGATACCTGAAACAATACCTGAGTTTTCCAATTCATAAACATGATGTCTATCTTTTTATTTAGGTTTACACATTTTTTTCCCTCAGCAATTTGTGTACTACTCAGTGCACAGTCTTTCTATAGATTTATTCCTAGATATGTGACGTTTGTCAAGGCTACTGAAGTATTACTGCTTTAAAACTTGTTTCCACTTAAATCACTAGTATGTCCTTAGGCTTTGAGTTTTGTAAGATCTTGCTAAATTTAATTTTTTTTTTTTTGGTAGAGTGCATAAGGTTTTCTATGTAAACAATCTTGTCACTTGAGAATAATGATTCAACTCTTGTGTTTTAACCCTTATGTCTTCTTCCTGACTGACTGCATGGTTAGGACCTACAGAACAATGCTGAACAGAAAAGGTGAGAGCAGACATCCTTGCATTAATACTTTACCATTAAGTATGATGCTAAATATGGATGTTCTTTTACAGATGCTCTTTATTAAATAATTTATATTCCTGTTTTTGTACTGGGAGAGGGTGTTGAATTTTGTCCAGTGCTTTTCTGTAATCATTGGATGATCGTATGGTTTTCCTCTTTTATTCTGTTCATAGGTGAATTATACTGATTAAATTTCTAATGTTAAGCTGACCTTCTCTTCCTGGAATAAAACCTATTTGGTCATGATGTATTATTATTTTCCTTTTTATACATTGCTGGGTTCGGTTTGCTAGTATTTGAAGGACTTTTATTTCTATATTCATGAGTAATATTGGTCTATTTTCTTGCAATATCTTTTTCAGATTTCATATCACATATGGTATTTCTTATAAGTTATCTACATAAAATAACCCAACTGTTCTGAGGTATATTTTCATGGCCATTGGAAAGCTCCTAAAAGCCATATAAAAAAGTAAAAACAAAAAGGTAATTTATCTGATTCTGTAAAAATTTTATATTCTTTAAGTGAACAAAAACCTGAAAAAATCCAGAGAAAGAACTGAGATGTGAGTTAAGTTGTTAACTCAAAGGTTTGTTTTTGTTAGCTGGCATTTCTCTTCTTCATTCCATTCCATTTCTTCATCCATTTCACAGTAACAAGAAAAAAAAAAAAGAACTCTGCACTGAGGATTAGGCAATCTCCACAAATGTTTTTGAATATCCTTAGTTACTGTATATGATGGATAAAAATCCTGAGATTCAAAACCCAAGCATAATAAAATTTCAAAACTACTGGGAGTTTAAATCAATTTGCAGTTTTAAAAGTAGTTTTAATATTTTCAATTCTACAAAAAGCAAGAGAAATTCTCTACCCAAGTTAAAAATGTAAGGAATCATCTAACACACCTTTAATTACAAAGGCAAAAATCATAGGGAAATTTCAGGTGGTGTACACTTTTAACAATAAAAAAGTACAAATTTAATACACAATAAAATATTTGCCACTTATATAAAAAAAAGCTGTGTATAGACATATGTGTACATACTTTTTAAGTAGAGAAAAGTTCTGAAAGGATAACAAAGTGAAAACAGCAGTTGCCTCTGGGAATAATAATTGTGTAAGAAAACTTGACTTTTTTTAGCAATGGCTTGAATTTTCTAGATGAGATTCTGTTCTGTATAATTTGTGTAACTAAAATAAACTTTAAGAAACTGTTCATACCAGTGAATCATGAATCTTCACTATAGTAGAAATCACATACCACTCTGCGAAAATTTATTACATGCAGCTTCAAAACTAGTGTTGATGACGTTAGAAGCCACACACTCAAACCCTACATATAGAGTTCAAAGGCTGGTTCTTTATTCAAACTATTAAACCGGACATATAACCAACTTTTTCCTGATTTATCTTTTGGGCAACAATTTGCAGGATACATTTAAGACTTCCTGAAAGTTATTTAAACAAATAGATTTAAGAAAAATTATCAGTAAACTCACTGTGAAAAATGTTCTCAATTTCTTTTTGATTCAATGACCTTGCCTCACATTCTTAATCACACACATTTTTAAAAAATGAATCATATGTTCCGAATATTTAAAATACTTGTTTCTTCTCTAAGCCTACTACCAATGACACACACAAAAAAAGCATAACAAAAAATAGTAGTAACTACCGAACAAGCAATAACTTAGTACACCAAAACTCATACACAAATTTAAAGAAAATGGCAAGTGAGGAAAACTGTAACACAGCATGGGCACAACATCAGTCATCTTTTTGTTTTGTTCTCATTTTTTACCATACCACGTGGCTTGTGGGATCTTAATTCCCTGACCAGGGGTCAAACCCATGCCCTCTGCAGTGAAAGTGCAGAGTCCTAACCACTGGACTGCCAAACCATCAGTATCTTTAAAATATAATATCTTACAAATCCATAAGGAAAAAATAGATACTTCAAAAGAATTACAAATGACCAAGAAAACAAGTAGGCACTCTCTAATAAGTCAATATAAATAATTAAAATAAGATTTTTTTTTACCTATTAAGTATAAACGAGTTAAAAAAAATACTGCTGGCAGAGATTCATTGGCTGTTCTCAGACTTGTGTTAGAACAATATACTGGTATAGATTCTGAAGCACAATCTGACAAGCATTAGTAGCTTTAAAATGCCTTAATCAGAATTCTTAATAAGTAATTCATTCCAATTAAGATTTTCATTTTAACTCATACAAATGGGTTAAAAACAGAGATTGCTAAAATGAAGAGAACTAAAAGATGTTTTTATGGTTCAGGACAGAAGACTCACCAAAGCCAAAGCAGCTACAATAAGCTTCAAGTCCTTTCTTAAACTGGAAAAGTCATCAGAAGAATCAAATGGAAATACATTAAACTCCTACTGTTCCTGTGTGTTTAATTCCTGCAAACACTCAAAAAGGGGAGGGTCAGTCTTTCATGATACCAGAAGGCAGAATATGGAGGGAATGGAGGGACAGAGTGCTATTCTTTTGGTTTAGGAATTCTCTCCTCCATTACTGGGAGTAAAGAAAAGGCAACACCTTTTTTTCTTTTTCTACAAGCAAAATAGCCAAGTGTGACTATATTAAAATCTCATTTTAGTACTTTTCTATAAAGTTTACTCAAATTCTTTAATTACTGATCTAAGATGGTCTAGGTGATATTCTTCTATGAAGGATTCTGCTTGATTCAAAGCTTTTATTTTCACCAGGATAAGAATTATTTCTTTGACTTCATCCCTGAAAAAAACAACAAAGGGCATTTTCCCTCTTAGAAATGCAATGTATAAGGGCACAGTGAAACATCAGTAGTTGATCTGAAACAAACTTTACCTGATGCCAATATCTAAAATATATAGCATAAAGTATTTAGATGCTACCTTCTTCACATAATCATGAAATTCCACCAGAGACTGTTAGTGGATATATTCTGGAAAATTTTAATGTGAATGACTATAAAAACATAGAAAAAGCACAGAAGAAATCTATCATTAGCAATCTGAGCAGTGGTGTGTTGCTACCAGCAGTTTATATGGACTATCATGGTGGGAGTATTTATCCCACAGATATAATCAAATGCTGCAATTTGAGCGTCATTTTGTTTGTGTTTTGAGGTGGTTTGCCAACACCATTGTATTCAAGTCTTTAAACATCTAGCGCTGTGAATGAGATCCAGCTGCTGCTGGGTAAATGCCAGGTTGCAGATCTATACTTAACAAATATTGAGCTTTTGAAATGGCTAGGAAAATTAGAAAGACATTAAAAACATGCTTAAATAAAAGGCTTTTGACTTACAGTTTTAATTCTAAATTCCCCTGTGATATAGTTTTCTGGAAGTGCTTATTTTGGAAGAGATTTTACATTTAAAAATATTAACTAATATGCCTGAGGTGTAAAAGTAAAATACTGAGTAATTCTAAAGTTGCATATGAAAATATCTCCTAATTCTACAGTGACAGTCTCAGATTTTTGAATGTAAAGTACAAATCTTTCTAAAAATTGCCAAAAACAGAAGCCTAAACAATGCTTATGGAGGTACAAATAAAATATGCATTACCTGATTTCATTTCTAGATAATTTACATGCAGACTGCAGTAAAAACTGGATGAAATTTTCTAGCTGGGGAATGGACGTTCTCATGGCAGAGTTTTGGAACCACTTTTCTGGTAAATATGCTGCTATCTGATAATCAAAACACATGGTTGATTTTTAATGACAGTTATTAACTAAGTACTTTAACATAATCTCATTTAATCCTTATACTACTCATGTTAAGATTCCTTGGAAGATCCCCTGGAGAAGGGAAAGGCTACCCACTTCAGTATTCTGGCCTGGAGAATTCCATGAACTGTATAGTCCATGGGGTCACAAAGAGTCAGACATGACTGAGCGACTTTGACATACACACTACTCACGTTGGTTGTATTATTCTTCCATTTTATAGTTCATGGTTAAATAACTTTTGAGAATTTCCCCTTTTCTTTGTTAAGGTTTTATACTTAAAAAAAAATCATATTTGTATACCGAAAGCTTAAAGGAGACTACTCTTTATAAATACTTACTAGTACTTGTAATACTTTCACTACTCTGTATTCCTGAGTGATTAAATTGTACAAAACATAATCTATAACTAAACACCAGAAATGTGTAGACAGAAAACACTTAGTTAACAAACCTACATTTGGCCCTTTAACAATGCAGGGAGTTAGGGACAGTGACCTATGCGCAGATGAAAATCAGTGTATTAACTTCACAGTCGGTCCTCCATATCTGTGGCTCAGCATCCACAAGTTTAACCAACTGTGGATTTTGAAATACTCTAGTACGTACTGATAATTTATTGAAAAAAAATCCACATAGAAGTGGACCCATGCAGCTTAAATCTGTGCTATTCAAGGGTCAACCGTATAAAATAGGTACGTTTAATGTGATTTCACAATATGAAATTAGATTACTTTGTGTATAACCTATATGAATAAATTATGGTTAAGAAATAAAGGTCATTCTAAGATACACTGTGTAAAAAATTTATCATAGCTTTCTTCTAATTTAACACATTGCTTTAAATGTCAATGGCAGCATAAGGAGTCAATGTATGTGCATTCATTTGTTTCTTTTGGGGGGGAAAACCCCTCAAACAACACTTACTGTCATCATGCTAAAGGTAATACATGACTTGGGGAAAAAGCTTTGGGAAAAACCAAAAAATGTAAACAAAAAGGAAAACTTCCTTGTTGGAGAAGAATTTTTTTTTAAAAAGGAGAGAGAATGGGAGCAAGGAAAAATCTGAGATCATACTCTTTAACGAAATTCTTGGTTATGTTAGTTGCTAAGGTCAGGATCAGTATGTACCTCTAGAAAGTAGAAAGTTGTACTATATATATATAAAATAAAATACATTAAAAGAAAGTTCTGGAATGCATGTTTTCTAAAATAAATCTAGTTGGTCAACACGGAAAACACAGTTGAAAATGATTTATCCTATTTCTTAATCACTTTTTTCAATTATCTAGAAAAAACAGACCCACTAGTTGCCTAAGGCAGAAAGTCCTATAAGTCTTGTTATGCAAACTATATCTTTTTAGTTTTAAAACCAGCCGTTAACTGATCTGGAATTTAATGTCATTTATACTTGATTTCCCCTTGTTTTGTATCACAAGGCTCAATAAAATTCTGAAGGAACTATCTAGCTTTCCCATAAATGATCCTGGGACTTAAAGCCACCCAGTTTTGGTCTGGTTTTCTAGCCACAAACTGTGAAGAGAATGTCATATATCATATCCTCTATTGCATAGTAGAGCTTTCTGGTCAAAGAGAACGAAACTGCAATCTGAAACACAACAGGATGGATGAAGATTGAAATTTCTGATAAATAATGTAGTTAAAAACTACACGATACAAAACTACATGATACAAAAACCATAGCTGGGAAAATAATGGTTGTCTAGGAACTGCTAGACAGTTCCTAGGACTTGTCTAGGAATCCGCCTGCAATGCAGGAGACCCTGGCTTGAGTCCTGGGTCAGGAAGATGCCCTGGAGAAGGGAATTCCAGAATTCCTGGGCTTCTCTTGTGGCTCAGCTGGTAAAGAATCTGCCTTCAATGCGGGAGACCTGGTTTCAATCCCTGGGTTGGGAAGAAGTCTTAGGGCTTCCCTTGTGGCTCAGCTAGTAAAGAATCCGCCTGCAACGCAGGAGACCTGGTACGATCCCTGGGTTAGGGAGATCTCCTAGAAAAGGGAAAGGCTACCCACTCCAGTATTCTGGCCTGGAGAATTCCATGAACTGTACAGTCTATCGGGTTGCAAAGAGTTGGACACAACTGACTTTCACACTTTCAGGAATATATAAGAATATAAATATTTTCCCACATTCTTAGAAGATTATGTCCATTGATTTTTTAACTTAGGATAATTTCCTAGAAGTAAAATTGCTATGTAAAAGCATGTGGACTTTATTTATTTATTTTCTTGGCTGATGGTTCTTTGTTGTGGTGGGACCCTTCTCTCATTGTGGCATGCAGGCCCTCTAGTTGTGGCGCATGGGCTTAGTTGCCCTGTGGCATGTGGGAATCTCAGTTCCCTGACAAGGGATTGAACCCATGTCCCCTGCATTGGAAGGTAGATTCTCAATCACTGAACCACTAGGGAAGTTCTCTAAAAGGGTATGAACTTTAAAGGTTTTATATCGATTGTGCCAAAAGAGTCTCCAGCATTGTATTCCTCTTCCCACAGTGCAGAAACTATTTCTCAGAATTGCCTCTTCACACTTTCTAGATGAATGATGTTCCTGGACAGATGTGGGGCTGTTGTTTCCATATGCTTATGACAATACTGGGAATTACAATGAAAATAACAGCACACACACACAGAAAAAATCCTTACTGAATTATTTAGAATTCTCTGATTATTAGTACTATTAATATTTTCCACATGTTTAGAGGTTATTTTGGCACCTTCTTTTTCGTGGGGGGGATTGCTTTGCCTTTTGGTCATTTTCAATAAGCACATTCAAATTGTTTAGATTTGTAGAGAGCTTTTAAAAAAATGTGGGTGTTTATCTTCATTATGCACATTATAACTTATTTCTCTGTTTTTCAACTTTCTTTCTATTTAACTTTTTATTATAGAAAATTCCAAATATAAACAACAGGAGAAAGAATAAGTATGTGCTGGGCTTAGTTGCTCAGTTGTGTCCGACTCTTTTGTGATCCCGTGGACTATAGGCCACCAGGCTCCTCCTCCATGGGGATTCTCCAGTCAAGAATCTGGAGTGGGTTGCCATGCCCTCTTCCAGGGGATCTTCCCAACCCAGGGACCAAATCCAAGTCTCCCACACTGTAGGCAGCTTCTTTACTGCCTGAGCCACGAGGGAAGCCACAAGGGAAGAACAGGTATAGTGAGCCCAATAAGCCCGTCTTCGAGTTTTAACAATAATCAAATAATCCTGATACCTTTATTTATTTAACTGGAGGATAATTACTTTATAATATTGTGATGGTTTTTGCCATACATCAATATGAATTGGCCACGGGTATACACGTGTCCCCTCCATCCTGAACTCCCTACCCACTCCCCCCCAAACCCATCCCATCCCTCCAGGTTGTCACAGGGTACCCTGTGTCACACATTAAATTCGCACTGTTTATCTATTTTACATATGGTAATGTACATTTTTCAATGCTATTTTCTCAAATCATCCCACCCTCTCCTTCTCTCACTAAGTCTAGAAGTCTTTTTATGTTTGTGTCTCCTTTGCTGTCCTACCCATAGGATTATCAGTACCATCTTTCTAGATTCCATATATATGTGTTAATATACAATATTTGTCCTTCTCTTTCTGACTTACTTCACTCTGTATAATAGGCTCTAGGCTGATCCACCTCATTAGAACAGACTCAAATGCAATCCTTTTTATAGTCCTGATACCTTTCTGTTTGATGCTTTTTGGTTGACTGAAGTTTTTTATTTTTGTCAAATCTATTATCTTTTCTCATCATTTTTTTTTTTTTTTGGCATTCAAGTTCAGAAAGGACTCCCTTAACATCAGGTATAGTCATTTATCTTCCTAGTACAATATTTTATAGTTTTATTTTTTCACATTTAATTTTTTACTTTAGCTATAATTTACACTGGTATTTAAGTGAGAGGTGAGGATCTGTCATTTTGTAAATAATTAACCAGTATACTAATTTTTAAATACTGGATTCTCCTGGATTTCTAGTCTGTTAAATTGTTATTAGGTAACACAATTTAAATTATTTTGCTATAAAATTAATTTTAATAACTTTTAAAAATGATAAAATGAGGATCAATTTCTATACAACTTACCTGGCTGCACTTTTTAACAACATCTGGGCCAGGTATGGCATTGAGAAGAGCTATAATAAGGTAACGATTCAGCAGCTTCCCTAGTCCTAGCTCTTGCAAGATGTCTTCTGGGAGGAGTTCATTCCAAAGAAGAATATTGCCAAAGAGCTAAAATACAACACAATTTCAAGTGACTCTGTACCTTTTCTCCAAAGGAAAACTGTAATAGTCTCCAACAAACAAAAAGCTGGTCAGACTGTAAAACTCTCACCACAATTAGTACTGTTGGAACCATCAGTTTTAGAATGGAAAACATTTCTGGATAAACACTCAATTCCTCCCAACCTGCATGTATTTCTTCATCGTATCTTCATTTTTTTTTTTTTTAGGATAACCACTCAAAATCTATTTCAAATTACCTTGTTGGAACTTTTCCAGATCAACAATCTTCCTTCTCAATCCATTCTCTCTTGGAGGCTGGGGCCATTGGATATAAGACTGCAGAACCCCAGGATTCATAAAAGCACTGATGTTAAAGCCAGTGGTACTGTTACCAATATGTGACCTTGAGAAATCAATCAAACCTGAGAACCTCACTGCTCTAATATAGAAAATAAGATTAATAATAACCTGTGGGTTTGGAGATGTTTTGGGTAAAATCCTTTTAAGAAATTCTAATAAAATTCTAATCAAAATAATACAGGTTGTATTTCTCTCCTCTAAATGCAGACCTTTATGTGAATTTTATGGTAGCTTCCATTTTCTTTCCATTACTAAATTTATTATGTAAGTGCTAAACTACATCCAGTTGTACTAACATGCAATGGTTTTTCACAATGTCATTGTTGATGTTGCTCCCTCTTCCTGAAAAGCCTTTTTCCTGACCCAACCACATGACAAGTATTGACTCACCCTATCAAAGCTATTCCTGCTGAAGTCATTCATGACCTTATAACTATGAAACCCAGTAAACATTTTCAGTCTTCCTTCTAATTCTCTTCAGTGGCATTAATACTTTGCTCTTAAAAGTCCTTCACTTAGTTTCCCTGATGCCACTCTCTTGTGACCATTCTTAGTTTAACAGCTTATTCTTAAGGCCTGTCTGAAGACTTCACTTTGTCTGCCCACTGCTTCTTCTCTTCAGAGGTTGTCATTCATCACCATGCCTCCAAACACTGCCTAAATGTGACTGAATCCCAAATCTCCAGCTCAGATCTGTCTCCTGTAATTCAGACTCACAGATTCAAGTGCCTCCCTTTATCCCATAGATATCTTACATCCACTATGTCCACTTATCTTTCCTCCCAAACCTTTTCTTCCTTCTCTAATGCCCTCAAAGAATGCCACCATTCTTTGTTAATAGGGTGCCAAAGTCAGAAACTTGGCTAGCACCCTACATTCTTCAGGGTAGAATTAATTCTGTAATTAGTCATTGGGTTCTTTCGATGCTTCATCCTAAAGATCTTTTGAACCAATCTTTTCCTTACTGTCCCCATTGCCATTGATTCTGCGCCAATTTCATCCTTTACTGTTTAGACCGGAGGTTAGACAACTATGGCCTGTGAGTTAAATCCAGCTTATGGTCTGTTTTTGTAGAGTTGGTGCACTGAGAATGGTTTTTATAATTTTAAATGATTAAATATTTTAAGACATGAAAATTATATGACAGTCAAATTTCAGTGTCCATAAAGTAAAGTTTTACTGAAACACAGACATGCTCATTTATTTACATATTGTCTATGACTGCTTGCACTACAGTGACAGAGCTGAACAGTTCAACAGACATTATACGACCTACAAAACCTAAAATACTACTGTCTGGTCCTTTATAGAAGAATTTTTCTGATCTTCACTATACAGTAAACTTTTTTCAAAGAAAATATTTTTTTCTTTTTGCAGTCTTCTGCTTACCTTTAGACCTGACCAGAACTGTCTTTCTTGAAACTTTGAATGTGGTGATGTTCTGTTTTCTACAGCACTAATTTAAAGCAAAAGAAAGAAAATGCAAATGACTGTTCATCTTTCAGAAACAGAGTTTAAAGAACTGAATGGTTACTTTTTTTTTTTTAATCAACCAAACTATATCTTTTTTTTTTTTTTTCAAACTATATCTTAACAATATAATTGAAGGTGCTCTGGTGATACCTAATAAAATTACTAATGTATGTACACTCTTACTCAACAAATCCATGTTTGAAAATGCCTTCTATAGATACATTTGCACATGTACAGGATAATATGTTCATAAAATTATTCACAACATTGTTAGTAATGGTTTACTGCTTACATATTCATCAATTACAATACAGCCATAAAATGGCATATTGTGCAGCTAAAAAAGCATGAGGAAACAATCTGTGGATGACACAAAAAGTTCTCAAAGATGTACCAAGTTAAAGTAAGGTACAAAACAATGGTTATGACAACAATATACTTACTTTGCTATAAAAAAGAAGGGGAAATAAGATTAATTCTAATTGCACTGTAAGTATTAAAATTCTATCTAAAGTATTTAATTCTAACTGCAGAAAAAAATTCCAAAAAAGTAAAAAAAAAAAAATTACCAACAGTGAGTGTTCTTGCATGTCTACGGAAAAGAAGGCAAAAACTGGGTAGATGGAGGTCAGGAGCAGGAGAGAATAAGACTTTTCATTTTAAACATAAGTAAAAATTTTAAATACACATATTTTTTAACTGTGCAGATATATTACTCACCTAAAACACTGAAAGTGAAAGTGAAAGTCGCTCAGTCATGTCTGACTCTTTGCAACCCCATGGACTATACAGTCCATTGAATTATCTAGGCCAGAATACTGGAGTGGGTAGCCTTTCCCTTCTCCAGGGGATCTTCCCAACCCAGGGAATCAAACCCAGGTCTCCCACATTGCAGACGGATTCTTTACCAACTGAGCCATCAGGGAAGCCCTGATGGCTCTAAAACATTACAAATCTTAATTGTTGTTGTTGTTTAGTTGATAAATCATGTCTGACTCTTTTGTGACTCCATGGAAGGTAGTCTGCCAGGTTCCTCTGTCCATGGGATTTCCCAGGCAAGAATACTGGAGTGGGTTGCCATTTCCTCCTCCAGGGAATCTTCCCGACCTAGGGATCAAACCTGCATCTCCTGCATTAGCAGGTGGTTTCTTGACCACTGAGCAATCTGGGAAGTCAACAAACTTTAATTGGGGTGAAATTTTACATGCAGGCATCTCTTCAGGATTCCAATTAACCAGCAAGCTTAGAAGTTCTTTTTTCCTTTCCATAGAACTCTTTGATCATGTGAGTACTCACTGTAGAGTGAGCTTCAGTCCATAATCCATTACTACAACTGATGCTTTCTTAGCAAACCTACCAATATGCATCAAATACTACTTGTCTGATCATTTAAAAGTAAAAATATATTGCAAAGATGTAGGTTCTGGCCCCTCAGTGATGTTCCAGGCCTTATTTTGAGCTCTCTGTGTCAGGTATTATTCTGAGCACTCTCTTCATCTTCACGGTGTCCTATGAGATAGGCGTTAATTTAATGCCCATTTTATATACAAAGACACTGAGGCATGGAAAGGCCCAAGGTCAAGTGTCTAGTAACGGTGAATCTGCACTCCCGAAGCTGTGTTTCTAACCACCTGGCTATGCCACTTGTCATGTTCTCAGGAATATCATCACATCATACATGGCATATAAAAGGTGATTAAGAAATATTTGTTGAAATATCAATTTGCATGCTCGCTTCGGCAGCACATATACTGAAATATCAATTTGCATCTTAATAGGTATATGTGTTTTGAAAACAATATATTTAGTTTCTTCTCTATTACACTCTTAAATGAATCTGTATTGCAGGAGTAACTATTTCAAAAAATCTTGAAATTAGCAACTCTTACCTCTTTGGATACAGAGGAATAAAAACATCATCTTCTATTGCCTTCTTCATTCTTGAAACAATGGATTTAAGTAAATCCTATTTTTAAAAAATGTAAAAACATCACTGATAGTCATAGATAAAAATGTATGAACCAAAAAAAAGAAAAAGAAATGTATGAATCAAAAGTAGCAATTTTAATAGAATAGTGCAAACTTGTACACACTCAAAGACCTAGGTGTTAAAGTAATTGTAAATTAGGTACAAGAGAACTTCATTCATCCAAGTGGTTGCATACTGTAGTAGCCGGTGCCTTTTCATTGCAGCGTAGTATTCTGCTGCATGATAGACCATTCATTTAGATGGTCTTTGGTTTAGGGGTTATTATGAAGCATGTTACTATATAAATTCCTGTAGAGCATGTCTTTTAGTATGCATGGGCATATATTTCTAATGGGTATATATGTAGAGATGGAATTGCTAGAATCCAGTTCATGTCAACTTTGGACAGAATGCCAAGTTGTTTTCTGAAACAGGGGTATCCCATTTATAGTCCCACTAGTCAGTATGAGAAATCCTGTTCCCCTACACCTTTACTAAGTCATATTTTTAGGGTTTTTAAAAGCTTGCAATTCTGGTGAGTATGTCAGTTAGTCAGTTCAGTCGCTCAGTTGTGTCTGACTCTTTGCAACCCCATGGACTGCAGCAGGCCAGGACCCTGTGTCCGCCACCAATCCCCAGAGTTTACTCAAACTCATGTCTATTGAGTTGGTGATCCCATCCAATCATCTCATCCTCTGTCGTCCCTTTCTTTCCCACCTTCAATCTTTCCCAGCATCAGGGTCTTTTCCTATGAGTCAGTTCTTCACATCAGGTGGCTAAAGTATTGGGACTTTCAGCTTCAGCATCAGTCCTTCCAATGAATATTCAGGACTGATTTCTTTTAGGATGGACTGGCTGGATCTCCTTGTAGTCCAAGGGATTCTCAAGAGTCTTCTCCAACACCACAGTTCAAAAGCATCAGTTTTTCAGTGCTCAGCTTTCTGTATAGTCCAACTCTCACATCCATACATAACTACTGGGAAAACTATAGCTATGACTAAATGGACCTTTGCTGGCAACATAATGTCTCTGATTTTTAATATGCTGTCTAGGTTGGTCATAACTTTTCTTCCAACGAGCAAGCATCTTTTAATTTAATGGCTGCAGTCACCATCTGTAGTGATTTTGGAGCCCCCCAAAATAAAGTCTGTCATTGTTTCCACTGTTTCCCCATCTATTTGCCATGAAGTGATGGGACCAATGCCATGAGCTTAGTTTTCTGAATGCTGAGCTTTAACCAAACTATTTCACTCTCCTTTTTCACTTTCATGAAGAGGCTCTTTAGTACTTCGCTTTCTGCCATAGGGTGGTGTCATCTGCATATCTGAGGTTATTGATATTTCTCCTGGTGATCTTGATTCCAGCTTGTGCTTCACCCAGCCCAGCATTTCTCATGATGTACTCTGCATATAAGTTAAATGAGCAGGGTGACAGTATATAGCCTTGACATACTCCTTTCCCAATTTGGAACCAGTCTGTTGTTCCATGTCCAATTCTAACTGTTGCTTCCTGACCTGCATACAGGTTTCTCAAGAGGCAGGTCAGGTGATCTGGTATTCCGATCTTTTAGGCATAGTCAATAAAGCAGAAATAGATGTTTTTCTGGAACTTTCTTGCTTTTTCAATGATCCAGTGGATGTTGGCAATTTGATCTCTGCTTCCTCTGCCTTTTCTAAAGCCAGCTTGAACATCTGGAAGTTCTCGGTTCACATACTGTTGAAGCCTGGCTTGGAGAATTTTGAGCATTACTTTGCTAGCGTGTGAGATGAGTGCAACTGTGCGGTAGTTTGAGCATTCTTTGGCATTGCCTTTCTTTGGGATTGAAATGAAAACGGACCTTTTCCAGTCCTGTGGCCACTGCTGAGTTTTCCAAATTTGCTGGCATATTGAGTGCAGCACTTTCACAGCATCAACATTTAGGATTTGACATAGCTCAAATGGAATTCCATCACCTCCACTAGCTTTGTTCACAGTGATGCTTCCTAAGGCCCACTTGACTTCACATTCCAGGGTGTCTGGCTCTAGGTGAGTGATCATAGATAGCATTGTGATTATCTGAGTTATGAAGATCTTTTTTGTACAGTTCTTCTGTGTATTCTTGCTACCTCTTCTTAATATCTTCTGCTTCTATTAGGTCCATACCATTTCTGTCCTTTATTGAGCCCATCTTTGCATGAAATGTTCCTTTGGTATCTCTAATTTTCTTGAAGAGCTCTCTAGTCTTTCCCATTCTGTTGTTTTCCTCTATTTCTTTGCATTGATTGCTGAGGAAGGCTTTCTTATCTCTCCTTGCTATTCTTTGGAACTCTGCATTCAAATAGGTATATCTTTCCTTTTCTCCTTTGCTTTTTGCTTCTCTTCTTTTCACAGCTATTTGTAAGGCCTCCTCAGAGAGCCATTTGCCTTTTTGCATTTCTTTTTCTTGGGGATGGTCTTGATTCCTGTCTCCTGTACAATGTCATGAACCTCTGTCCATAGTTCTTTAGGCATCGGTCTCTTAAGATATAGCCCCTTGAATCTATTTCTCACTTCCACTGTACAATCATAAGGGATTTGATTTAGGTCATACTTGAATGGTCTGGTGGTTTTCCCTACTTTCTTCAATTTAAGTCTGAATTTGGCAATAAGGAGTTCATGATCTGAGCCACAGTCAGCTCCCAGTCTTGTTTCTGCTGACTTTATAGGGCTTCTCTATCTTTGGATGCAAAAATATAATCAATCTGATTTCGGTATTGACCATCTGGTGATGTCCATGTGTAGAGTCTTCTCTTGTGTTGTTGGAAGAGGGTGTTTGCTATGACCAGTGCGTTCTCTTGGCAGAACTCTATTAGCCTTTGCCCTGCTTCATTCTGTACTCCAAGGTCAAATTTGCCTGTTACTCCAGGGGTTTCTTGACTTCCTACTTTTGCATTCCAGTCTCCTATAATGAAAATGACATCTTTTTTGGGTGTTAGTTCTAGAAGGTCTTGTAGGTCTTCATAGAACTGTTCTACTTTAGCTTCTTCAGCATTACTGGTTGGGGCATAGACTTGGATTACCATGATATTGAATGGTTTGCCTTGGAAATGAACAGAGATCATTCTGTCATTTTTGAGACTGCATCCAAGTAGTGTATTTCAGACTCTTTTGTTGACCATGATGGCTACTCCATTTCTTCTAAGGGATTCTTGTCCACAGTAGTAGATATAATAGTCATCTGAGTTAAATTCACCCATTCCAGTCCATTTTAGTTCGCTGATTCCTAAAATGTTGACATTCACTCTTGCCATCTTCTGTTTGACCACTTCCAATTTGCCTTGATTCATGGATTCATTAGATTTCAGTTAACAATGAGAAACAAACTTGTCTCCTACACCTTCCACAGATTGTTCATAGTATACCTCTCAAGATCATGCAGAACAAATCTAATCATCCTTCCATATGAAAACTCTTCAGATTTTAAGATTGATATCTCACTTTTCTATATTTTCTCTTTCCCATACCATCTTAGACACTCTCCATTTAATATACTTTAACCTAAAATTAAATGCAAATAGCCCAGGGAAATGAGGAAAGCACATATAACAATTTTACTCAAAAGAGCAGACATCTAGAAGGATGAACTTCCATTAGTCTTTCTGCTACTCAAGTGACACTGTTGGCTCATAGTGAGTTTACGGACGATTACAATCCCTCTCCATTTTACCTGTGTTGCTTTAAAGTTGCGCCTCTCCCACCTTTTATTTATGCATAAAATACATATTCTTTTCACATTTCATATTTTGAGAGTCAGTCCTTTTCTCAGTATTTTGAAATTCTTTTGGATTCTAATTCTGTTATCCATAGATTTATGATAGAATTCCTAGCTTTCTGCCATTGAGAAATTTCATTAGCATGTATTTTACATCCTCATCCAATTCAATAAAAATACCGAACAGGACAAAGCTGAGAGGATTCCAGCCTTATGAATCAGTATTCTTTAGGTATAATTTTACTGGTTTTCTTTGTATCTAACTATACCCTATTTCCCCCCCATTTGATCTGTAAGAAAATTATAACATATTTAAATAATTATTTACTGTACCTGTACAGTACCTTACTTAGTGGAAGTAACTGAGATATTAGTAATATGGAAGAATATGCTTTGACATACATTTGGTTTTAGGAACCCCATCAATGAGAGATTACAGTAACCACTGCTTTCTCATTTTAAGTGTTCATAATCCATCTCTGTAATAATCTATTTTAGAACCTTAGAATTAAAAGTATTCTCACCAGGCATTAGCTTACAGAATCATTTACTTTTCACTGAAAATCAGCCACTGTGCTGTCTGATTTGTGCCTCTGGGGCCTTTCTCATTCTCTTCAATTCTTTCAACATCACTAACAAAAACACAGTGAGCTCACCAGCAAACTGTGTTACTAATGGAATCTTACCTAGTACACTGATTCTCATATAGGAGTAACTTTGCCATGCCTCAGAATATTCTCTAAGTCTAGAGATATTTTTGGTTGTCAAGACTGGGAGCTTACTGCACAGAACATCTCACACAAAGAAATATTGGTTCCAAATGCCAAGAACGCCAAAGCTGAAAAGTCCTGATGTAGCTCTGGTCTCCTACTAAAGCCAAAAACCTATTTCCAACATTCATCGTAGGAGGGTTTTCAGAATTAAGATTACCAGTATAAAAACTTCATGAGTGGATCCATAAACTGTTAAAAGACTTTAGTGGTTACAAAATGCCAGGCCTGCCACTGTTAAAAGTGATCTTTTAAAGTGACTTGGCCCTATAGGCCCCAGCTTCCTCACCTGTAAAAATGTAATTAAAATCAACATGTTTTACAAGGTTTTGAGGATCAAATGAGAAAGTGTTTAAAAAACTGTAACTGTAAATGCACTATTTACATTTAGGCTATAATCACATAATCCCATGTAGAGAGCAAATACAGGACTATATAGCTGTTTGCTTGTTTGCTTGCTCTAACATACTCGTCTTGGTTCTATGCTTTGTAAAAACACAAAATAAACTTACTCCTTCATCAAACATAATCTCCAAGCACACCATCTTTAAAGTTGAATCTAATTCTTGCATGATTTTCACATGTTTTTATCCTGTTGGAGGTGAGTGGAAAACGCCCTTTCTCCTTCAGTTGCTACAATGCTCAAATCCTATTCTTTCCTTTAGGTCCTTGCTCAGATTCCACATGTAATAAAAATTCTTTCACTGCTGAAATTTCTCTCTCCTGCCTCTCTTCTGAAGCTTGAGAGCACTTTATCTGAGCCACTCATGGAGAGGCAATGTGGTCAGTGAGATGAGCTTGGGTTTTAAAGTAAGACTGAGTGCATTCAGCTGCTTCAGTCGTGTCTGCCTCTTTGCAACCCTGTGGACGGGAGCCCACCAGTCTCCTCTGCCCATGGGATTCTCCAGGCAAGAATACTGGAGTGGGTTGCCACACCCTCCTCCGGGGGATCTCCCCGATCCTGGGATCCAATTTATGTCTCCTGTGTGTTCTGTATCACAGGCAGATTCTTTACTGCCGAGCCTCTGAGGATGCCCAAAGTAAGACGGACCAAGGTACAAATCTTAGTCCTAACTCATGGTATTACTCTGAACAGGTTTCTGCGATTCAGATTCTTCATCCGTAAGATGAAGCTATCATCTTTTTAAAAAAAATTGTTTGTTTATTTTTGGCTATTCTGGGTTTTCACTTCTGCTCAGGCTTTTCTCCAGTCGCAATGAGCGCGGGCTCCTCTCTAGCTGTGGCGCACAGGCGTCCCTCGTTGCAGAGCACAGGTGCACAGGCTTCAGTAATTGCGGCTCCCGGGCTCGAGAGCACAGGCTCAACAGCTGTGGTACATGGGCTCAGTTGCTCCTCTGCCTGTCGGATCTTCCTGGACCAGGGATCGAACCCACGTCTCCTGCACTGGCAGGCGGATTCTATACCACTGAGCTACCAGGCAAGCCCCATCACCCATTTTTAACAGGACTGCTGAGACTAAGTGGGCTGACGCAGGAATAAGGCCTAACAAAGTACTGAGTACATAGCAGGAGTTAGACAAGTAAGTCTTGTCATTCCCACTTACTTCCTACTTCAAATAACAGTTTATATGTATCTTGTTTCCTCTAAGATTACATGATTCTTGATGGCAGAATCATGCCGGTATCCTCCTCTCTCTTTTTCTTCTTACGGCTTCCCTCCTTCATTACTTAAAACGTATTGGTGCACATATGACATGTCTCCTTGCTTTTCAACTACTTTGATTATTCCACTCTGGGTATGCTCCAGTCTGTGAATCTCCCTCTTAATTCTCTTAAAACTCAACATAAAATTGTCTTACTCTTTTAACTGCATCAATCTACAATATTATTATCAACAAACAAAATGATTTAAAAAAACAGTAGTGTAATAAAAGATTCAAGAAACTCTCACCACAGCCTCTGAAAAGTTCCTTCCTCTTTATGTCTTATGTTCAGTAAAACTCAATTCTACATTATGCTGAGAATCTATCCTTTTTTAAACTTTGAATCCTCAAAGAGCTACCTGTTCTTGACTATGCAGATTACAGAATACCAGTTAAAATACTGAATGTTAGTCTAGTTTTAAAATTATTGTTAAAGTAAGGTCATAATATTACTAGATTTTTGCCAAAAGAACAAATGTAATTAGTTTTCTTTTCTTTTAGAAGGAATCAATTTGCACTAATGTATTAATGCCTGTTCATCTCTGCAGGGCCAATGTACATTCACAAACCTGAAAAACAGGTAGTTGGGTCATGAGATCTGTTGAACAAATCAGACCATTGAACAGACAGAAATACGCTAATAAGAATGAAAGTAATAATCTGGGTCTTACTGCATGTTTGTGTATTCTATTATAATGATTACCATTCCTGTAAGAATGTTTGGAAATATCAAGGTGTATCCTTTAATCTTATTAATTATAAAGAGCAAGAAATGGTCAGTCCTAAATATTTTTCATCAATAGTATTCTGATAATTACTTCTGCATCGTCTGTAAACAAAGATTTATAATAAATTATATTGATTTAAAAGTAAATCAAGAAATTCATAATTATAGACATTATTACCTGTTTGCCTTTATTAACTTCATTTTCACAAGTGGAATGTTCTTCAAGAATCATTCTGCACTGTGTTATTAAACTTGTTGTCTGTGTGGTTGACAAGGGATCCCAAATGAATTCTACAAAGCCTGAAACAAAAATTTTCAGTGGTGCAGTTTAGTTACTAGACTACTTTGCTTGTCACATATAAACAACTGAGGCCTTTTGCAAATGCTACTTCCCTCCTTAAGTGGTTTAAAAAAATCAATGCCAATCAGTACATTATGTATTTGCATACATACTCAATTTTCTTATCTTTTTCGGGTTTTGCTGAACTTGTATGGCTCAGCTACAACTCTAGTTAAATCACCTTGTCAGTGTTGGTGGCCACAACCATGCAGTTAAAACATGACTGGAAAAAAGTACACTTTAAATTGATCACCATGGCACTCCAGTGAGACCAAAATGCTGCCCAGCAATCACATTTCGTTTTTCTGGCCCATTCTCTTTCCCTTCTCGTGAGACAATTATTTCCTGCCTTCTCCTTCCTCCTTGCTCTCAGTTAATGGGCTTCACTCTTCCAGATGACGATTTCTTATGATTTCTTTTTTCCACCCTTGCTCTCACTGTCAGTTGATTACTTCCCAACTTGATGAGAAAAACAGAATTAATCAGAAAAGCTCCACAAGCTCCTACCATGGCATCTACCAATCTAGCAGCATCTGCACCCATAAATTCTAACTTGTCTCCCATTTCTATGGATGAAGCACTAGCCTCCTTGCTAATGCCAACCTTTAATTTGTACAAAAGAGTCCAACCCCTTTGGCTTACTTGAAGATTCTGCTCCTGGAATTCTGCCCTCTCACTTCAGTATCACCATCACTTCTACTGGATCTTTTCCATCACTGTACAATTTTTTTTCTTGTATTAAAAATAATCCCTTTGTTGACTCTAATTTCCTCTCTAGAGCTGCCCTATTTCTTTCCTTCATTTTACAACAAAATTTACTCAACAACTGTTGAAACTTTCTATCTCCAATTTCTTTCCTCAAACTCCTGAGTTCACTTCAGTTAGGCCTTACTTCAGCAGTTCTCCTAAACTACTCTTAATCAAGTAACAGATAACTTTCACATTGCAAAATCTAAAGGCTGATTCTAGTCTCCATCTGATTTAACAGCAACAACTACAACATTTTTTTTTTTTTTTAAACTTGGCTTCCAGGATACTGCTGGTTTCCCACTGACCTCTCTTGTCTCCTTTACTGTCTGCTTGTCATCCTGTTGACTTTCTAAATGAGGGACCTCAGGACTCAGGTCACTTACCTTCTCTTTCCTATTTATATTTATACCCTTAGTATGTCAAGTCAGTTTTGTGGCTTTAAATGCTATCTATGTGCTGATACACTCCAAATTTATATCTCCTCCGTGGATCTGTCCTTTAGACTCATACATTTAACAGCCTAGTTGACAGCTCTATTTGGATGACAGGCATCTCAAACCCAACAGGTGTCAAACTGAGCTCTCGCTATACCTCCTCCCCAAAACTTGCTCCTCTCAGTCTTTTCCATTTGAGAAAATGGCAACTCTGTCCTTCCAGCTACTCAGGCCAAAAACCACTTAGTCATTCTTGATTCCTCTCTTTCTCTCTTGTTCCACAATCCATATCAAATTCTGTTAGTGTTACTACTGTTGAAATATATACAGAATTTGACCACTTTCTAGCCACCTCCAATTTTTAACACTCAAGTCAAACCACCATTGCTTAGATTACTGAAAAAGCTTCATAACTGATCTGCATATAGTTCATTCTTAACACAGGAAACAGAATAAGTCTGTTAAAATGATAAGGCAGATCTTGTCACTTCTCTGCTCAAAACTCTCCAACTGCTTCTCACTCACTTACAGTAAAAGTCCTTACAAATGATTATAAGGCCCCATATGCCACAGCCACGGTCATCCTGCTAACCTCTTCTTACTGTCCCTATTGCTCACTCTACTAAAGTTACTCTGGCCTATCTGCTGTTTTTCAAGTAAATCAGGCTAGCCTCTGCCTCAGGGCCTCTGCATGTGCTGTTTCTGCTGCCTAAGATGCTGTCACCTCAGACATTCATTTGGCCCACTTCTTTACTTCCTTTTGGAAATCTGCTCATTTGTGACCTTTCCAGGAAGCCTTTCCCTGGACAAAGTATTTTAAATTGCACTCCTCTTTCATAATTTGTATCTCTCCCCCTTACTTTATTTCTCTCCTCGGCCCTTGTAACTAACACACTATAGATTTTACTTGTTTATCGTTGGTCTCTTTCACAGAATGAAAGCTCCATAACATCAGGGATTATTATTTTGTTTACTGATGTATACGCTGAAGTTAAAAATTGTGCTTGACTCTTGTAAAATACAAGTTAAATAATTTTTTAAAAATTTAAATAGGTTAAAAAAACACCTCAAATCAAATATAAAACTGATTTCTCAGACATCTTGAAGGTTAGGCTTGTAATAATCTTAGAAATATTTGGCCAACTAATACTGAGAATCTACTATGTGCCTAGCATTAACTATTAGAAATACAGCAATAAGTAAGATTAGGTTTGCCTCAGAACAATTTTGTTTAATGTCAAATACAAATATATTTTATATATTTTATATATATATATATATGTATAGTTGCTTAGGTAAACAATTATAACATGTAGGTACCATCCTAAAGATTAGTTTAGAGTACTTCAGGAACCCTGAAAAGGTATGCCTAACCCAGTTCCTAGAAATGATGTCTATAGAGTGTTCTGAAAGATGAAGAGGAGTTAGTTAGCTAGATGAAAGAGGTATAGGGTTAAGGGATTTGTCAGGTGGATGGAGTGTAGAAGATGTAAAGGCCAAGGAGAAGATAGCTTAAGACCAGTAGAGGTAGAGATGAGGGGAAGAAGGAACTGAGCTTGGCAAGAGATGAGGCTAGAGAACTACTAAACAGAGACAAAATCCTGAAAGTCCTAGAACGCATGTTAAAGAGGTTAGACTTCAACCTAAAGGCAGTTTAGAATAAAGTGTTTTAAGTGAGGTATGACAGAATCAGACTTACATTTTAGACAGATCACCATGGCTGAAGTATAGAAAATGGGTTAGAAAAAGGAAAAAAGTAACAGATGTGGCATTTGCTTATATAAAAGAGGTTAAGAAAAAAGCAGGAGTAGATGACTTGGAGGTTCTGGTTTGAACATGTGGGTAGGTGGAGGTTCCATTTTCTAGACAAGGAATATAAGAGGAACAAGTCTGCAGCAAAGATGACAAGTGTGATTTTGCATTTGGAATTTGAGTTGCCAAGTAGATATATTCAGAAATTACTCTGATAAGAGATATGGTGCTCTAAGAAGAGATCTGGATTTGTTCTTTCAGTTCTTTTTGATTGAAAATCAAGCAGAAAAGCACTGTCCAAAAGAACTTTCTGTGATGAAAGGAAAAAACATCTGACACCTGCACTATTTAATGTGATAGTCATGAGTGATATATGGCTATTGAAGAACACAGATATAGATGGCACTAGAGGAGAGTATGCAATTACCCAGGGAGCTCAAAAAGAGCTATTGTAAAGTGAAGTATTTGGAATTTTCAGATGAATACTTAAGTGAGGCATATATATTCTATGCTATCATTAGTAGTGCTTAATAGCTAAAACTAAATGGTTAAAAGCACTATTTTTCCAAGATACTCCATGATTGCACTGTAAATTATTCTGAGGAAGATCTTTAAAGTTTAGTCAAGTTGGCTGAGAAGCAATAAAAAGCAGGTTGCTTTAGTTTTTAAGAGTTTTCAGACTTTGCAGTCAGAATCCATTTTCAGTGACATGGTGGAACAGATCCTTATCAAGTATAATTTCAGATAAAACAAGTTGAGATTGAGGCACAAGCATTAATGCCCAACGGCTCTGAGCGCTAGTAGGAGAAGTAAGGGGAATGTAGTAATGTTTATCTAAAGAAAGAAGAAACTCACCATACACAAAAATAAACTCAAAACTAAATGTAAAGCCAGACACTAAAAAAATTTATAGAAGAAAACACAGACATGACACTCTTTGATATAAATTGCAGCAAGATCTTTTTTGATCCAACTCCTAGAGCAATGAAAATAAAAACAAAAATTAACAAATGGGATTTAATTTAATTTAAAAGATTTTGCACAGCAAAGGACCATAAGCAAAATAAGAAGATAACCCTCAGAATGAGAAAATATTTGCAAACAAAGCAACTAACAAGGGGGTCAATCTCCAGAATATACGAACAGCTCACGCAGGTCAATATCAAACAATAAGTAACCCAGAAGGCAGAGGATCTAAACAGACATTTCTCCAAAGAAGACATATAGATGGCTATATGGCA
Organism: Cervus elaphus; assembly: GCF_910594005.1. Classification (NCBI taxonomy): domain Eukaryota; kingdom Metazoa; phylum Chordata; class Mammalia; order Artiodactyla; family Cervidae; genus Cervus; species Cervus elaphus. The sequence continues at coordinate 60,674,528 of NC_057825.1, forward strand.
CATGAAAAGATGACCAACATCAGAAATGCAAATCAAACTACAATGAAGCATCATCTCACAGAGGTCAGAATGGCCACCATCAAAAAATTTACAAACAATAAATGCTGGAGAGGATGTGGAGAAAAGGGAACTCTCCTACACTGTTGGTGGAAATGTGAATTGCAACAGCCACTATGGAGAACAGTATGGAGCGTCCTTAAAAAGCTGAAAACAGAACTACTAAATAACCCAGCAATCTCACTCCTGGGCATATAACCCAGAGAAAACTGTAACTAGAAAAGATACACTCACCCCAATGTCCACTGCAACATTATTTACAATAGCCAGGACATGGAAACAAGCTAAATGTCCATCAACAGAGGCATGGATAAAGAAGATATGGTAATATTCCATTATATACCATGGAATATTATCACCCAGCCATAAAAAAGACCAAAAATACCATTTGCAGCAACATGGATGAACCTAGACTGTCATATTGAGCGAAGTAAGTCAGACAGAGAAAGACAAATATGTGACATGGTTTCTATGTGGAATCCAAAAATCAGGCTACAAACAAACTTATTTACAAAACAGAAGGAGAGTCATGGCTGTAGAAAACAAACTAATGGTTACCAGGGAATAAATGTGGGGAGGAATAAATTGGGAGATTCGGATTGACTAGACACACTACTATATATAAAACAGAAAACTAGTGAGAACCTGCAATACAGCACAGGAAAATCTACTCAAGACTCTGTAATGGCCTGTATGGGAAAGGGATCATTAAAAAAAGGTGGGTATATGTATAACGGATTCACTTTGCTGTACACTTGAAACTAACACAACATTGTAAATCAACCATACGCCAATAAAATTTAAAAAAAAAAGGAGAAGAAATGTAAGGGGAGAAGTTAAGGGAAAGACATACACATAGTAGAGATCGAAGTGTGCCACTAATAAATGACTTATAAAAGTAGCTAATAAAAGTAATGCAAATGTCACAAATACTAAAGGTCCAAGAGTATCAGGAGTTTGATAGCTAGTCACCTGCACAAACAAGCTGTTTTTAATCAGCTTAAATTATAAATCTCTTGATTTTTACTGCATATTACAGCTGTGTTCAAAAACGAAAAAAATTTGTGACTGTAACAGGAATTATTGATCTTATACTTAGCTAAAGAACAATTTAATTTTATCAAGATTACAAAACAGTACCTGTAAGTCGAGGAATAACTGTTTTGTTGATGACAGTAGACAAGATTTTCTTATCAGAACTATCTTCCTTCTTTGAATCTTCCATACTGCAATCTATAAATTCTTTTACAGATGTGAACCATGGCATCTGTTTTAAACCTATGGAATCAAACTTATAAATAAAATTATCCAAGTTATAAATAAATTCTTAAACTTTATCTTTAAATAGTTAACTTTTTCCATAATTACCAGAGCTTTTTTTTTTTTTTAATTTTTTTATTAGTTGGAGGCTAATTGCTTCACAACATTTCAGTGGGTTTTGTCATACATTGATATGAATCAGCCATAGATTTACACTTATTCCCCATCCCGATCCCCCCTCCCATCTCCCTCTCCACCCGATTCCTCTGGGTCTTCCCAGTGCACCAGGCCGGAGCACTTGTCTCATGCATCCCACCTGGGCTGGTGATCTGTTTCACCATAGATAGTATACATGCTGTTCTTTTGAAACATCCCACCCTCACCTTCTCCCACAGAGTTCAAAAGTCTGTTCTGTATTTCTGTGTCTCTTTTTCTGTTTTGCATATAGGGTTATCGTTACCATCTTTCTAAATTCCATATATATGTGTTAGTATGCTGTAATGTTCTTTATCTTTCTGGCTTACTTCACTCTGTATAAGGGGTTCCAGTTTCATCCATCTCATTAGGACTGGTTCAAATGAATTCTTTTTGACGGCTGAGTAAAATTCCATGGTGTATATGTACCACAGCTTCCTTATCCATTCATCTGCTGATGGGCATCTAGGTTGCTTCCATGTCCTGGCTATTATAAACAGTGCTGCGATGAACATTGGGGTGCATGTGTCTCTTTCAGATCTGGTTTCCTCAGTGTGTATGCCCAGAAGTGGTATTGCTGGGTCATATGGCAGTTCTATTTCCAGTTTTTTAAGGAATCTCCACACTGTTTTCCATAGTGGCTGTACTAGTTTGCATTCCCACCAACAGTGTAAGAGGGTTCCCTTTTCTCCACAGCCTCTCCAGCATTTATTGCTTGTAGACTTTTGGATAGCAGCCATCCTGACTGGTGTGTAATGGTACCTCATTGTGGTTTTGATTTGCATTTCTCTAATAATGAGTGATGTTGAGCACCTTTTCATGTGTTTGTTAGCCATCTGTATGTCTTCTTTGGAGAAATGTCTGTTTAGTTCTCTGGCCCATTTTTTGATTGGGTCATTTATTTTTCTGGAATTGAGCTGCAGGAGTTGCTTGTATATTTTTGAGATTAATCCTTTGTCTGTTTCTTCATTTGCTATTATTTTCTCCCAATCTGACGGCTGTCTTTTCACCTTACTTATAGTTTCTTTTGTAGTGCAAAAGCTTTTAAGTTTCATTAGATCCCATTTGTTTAGTTTTGCTTTTATTTCCAATATTCTGGGAGGTGGGTCATAGAGGATCTTGCTGTGATTCACTCTCACCACTACTGTTCAACATAGTGTTGGAAGTTTTGGCCACAGCAATCAGAGCAGAAAAAGAAGTAAAAGGAATCCAGATAGGAAAAGAAGAAGTGAAACTCTCACTGTTTGCAGATGACATGATCCTCTATATAGAAAACCCTAAAGACTCTACCAGAAAATTACTAGAACTAATCAATGAATATAGTAAAGTTGCAGGATATAAAATTAACACACAGAAATCCCTTGCATTCCTATATACTAACAATGAAAAAACAGAGAAATTAAGGAAACAATACCATTCACCATTGCAACAAAAAGAATAAAATACTTAGGAGTATATCTACCTAAAGAAACAAAAGACCTATACATAGAAAACTATAAAACACTGATGAAAGAAATCAAAGAGGACACAAACAGATGGAGAAACATACCGTGTTCATGGATTGGAAGAATCAATATTGTCAAAATGGCTATTCTACCCAAAGCAATCTATAGATTCAATGCAATCCCTATCAAGCTACCAACGGTATTTTTCACAGAACTAGACCAAAGAATTTCACAATTTGTATGGAAATACAAAAAACCTCGAATAGCCAAAGTAATCTTGAAAAAGAAGAATGGAACTGGAGGAATCAACCTGCCTGACTTCAGACTCTACTACAAAGCCACAGTCATCAAGACAGTGTGGTACTGGCACAAAGACAGAAATATAGACCAATGGAACAGAATAGAAAGCCCAGAGATAAATCCACGAACCTATGGACACCTTATCTTTGACAAAGGAGGCAAGGATATACAATGGAAAAAAGACAACCTCTTTAACAAGTGGTGCTGGGAAAACTGGTCAACCACTTGCAAAAGAATGAAACTAGAACACTTTCTAACACCATACACAAAAATAAACTCAAAATGGATTCAAGATCTAAATGTAAGACCAGAAACTATAAAACTCCTAGAGGAGAACATAGGCAAAACACTCTCCAACATAAATCATACCAGAGCTTTTCTAAGGATCAAGGGAGAATAATTCCATATTTTAACCCAATGTATACAGTGGGTTACAGTTTATAGGGTCACAAAGAGTTGGACAGGCACATACAGTACTAGACCACCAAGGCTAGACAGGATGACATGACTAACACATGACGTCTAGATGGTGAGACAGGATATTACATTTCATGCATTTATTCATGTCCAGAAATGCCCCCTGTGTATTCAGGATGTACTAAGTGGCAGGTACTGTTAGGAACAAAATATACATTTATAATGATAGCAGTTAAAATACCCATGGAATTTGCTTTTAAAGATATACTTACCTCATACAAAATTCACTTCTGGCTCTCCCAAGTCTCCCTAGCACAAATGTATACTTTGCATGTGGCTTATCTTATTATTAAGCAAACAGCAGATGGCCAATTACTATTTGTTGAATGACTGAATGAACAGATCTTTGCTATATGTGACAGAATACTCAATTCAGCTTGAGTGGTTAACAAATAGGCTGCCATCCAACCTAGCTTAGGGCTAAGCTTGGTTCCTAAACTAAGAACACTGCATGGCCCTGAACCTAACAGAAAGTCTAAAGGCATGCATGACTAGGGCAGAGGAAGACCTGCCTTAGTTGAACAAAAGGGATTCACCCTTTGTTAAATCTTTATTTTCAGCTCTCCTCTCTTCCTAGAATTTCATTTTCTCAGTTCTGTTTGCTTAACCACATGGATGTCCCATCATCATTTCATTGTCTATAGTTTAAAACTTCCTTGAAAACCTTTTCCCTCTTTGAAAAGACACCATTTCTATGAACGGAACTACCATTGTCCTAATAACTTAGAATCCAAACCTTGGGGTCACCATTTTGATGTGTTGTGTTAGGGTTATTCGCAGTAGTTTATTGATTCTTCATAAAATCACTTGTAATCAACCCTTTCTTTCCTCTTTGCTTTGTCACTATCACCCTATGTGAGGAACTCATCTCCTTGGACTTGGGCTACAGCAACTGCCTTTCAGTATATCTTCATCTCTTTCTCTCTACCCTCCAAGTTAGCCTATTGCTCAGAGCTTCCTAAATCATTACCTTCATCATGTAGCTCCTCCCATTACCTACCAAAACAAGTTCATATCTTTTGATTTAGAATCTATGCAGTCTCTACAAAACTACTATTTCTCCCCATGTACCTTTACAAAACACCTTTCCTTCCTCTCTCTCTTCCTGTTTAAATTCTATATACCCTTTAAATCCTCATTTAAATTCCCCATCTTCATTGTAGCTTTCCTAGTCAAGTATACCCATTATGTCATCTCCAACTTCAGAACTCTTGGTACCTATTTTGAATTTCACTCAGATTGCAAAATTCTTATGGTCTAATACTATCTTATTTTTTTGAGTGATCTTCAACTTACCACAGAAGATTTTTTTAAAGTGTTTCCTTTACTGATGTGTTAGCCTTAAAACAGAGTGAGAACCAAGAAATGGTAAATGTAGACTACTACTCCAAAGCATGATTATTAATTCCATCTCTAAAGGTGAGATATTTTATGTTACAGTTAACCTGATAACAAGAGGATTTAAGTAACTAAATGTGATTAGGATTATTTTTTTCACGTTAAGCTCATATACCTTAAGAGGGTTCCAGTCAATCAACTGAAATCGTATTAGGGGATTTAAAAGCTTCGGAATGCATAAACTAATGAAAGCTTCATAGTAAGAATCAGGAAACTTTTCTCGCCATTGTTGAAATTTCAATAAAATATTCTGGATATTACAAAAATCACTGTGTACATCTTCAAAAATCTTCTTATGATCCTGTAAAATGTCACCTGTGAAGAAAATGAGTCTCTGTATATTATGCATTTTACATTTGTGATCTTTAAGTTTGATTCCTATAGTTATGTATAACTTATGTAATCAACTGAGTTGAAAGTTATTCCTTGACATTAACATATAAATTAGTTTTTATTAAAAAAACACACCTTAGTAACAGCTGATACTAATAAAATCTACCATTTACTAAGCCCTTGCTATATGCGAAAACATTATAAACACATTATCTCATGTCATCATCATAACTATCTTCCCTAAAAGGTAAGTGTTTCTAGCCTATCTGTTTACAGACAAAGAAAAAGCAAACAACAATATCAGATACAGTGAAGTCAAGTAATTTGCTTAATGTCACATAGAATAGATTCCCTCTTTGAACTCATCTATTTGACTGTAAAGTCCACATTCTTTCAACTGTATGTATTTTACCTTCTTACAATGCTAAAAATGGACTTTACTATAAGTTCAATTCAAATTCAAACTCCGGGAGATTGTGAAGGACAGGAAAGCCTGCCATGCTGCAGTCCATGGGACTGTGAAGAGTTGGACATGACTGAGCGAATGAACAACAAATAGGGACTTCTGTGGTGGTGCAGTGGCTAAGACTCCAAGCTCCCAATGCAGCAGGCCTAGGTTCAATCCCTGGTCAGGGAACTAGATCTCACAAGCCACAACTAAGACCTGGCACAGCCAAATAAATAAATATTTTAAAAAATTGAAAAAAATGATAATATAGAAAGCATGTAGCAGAGAAATGAAGCCAAAAATGTTCATAGCTCATTTATAACAGGAGATGAAAAAGGTTGAGGGGAAAAAACTACAAAGATGCAGGAATACTCCTCCCACTTCTCCACTTTATCCATTCTTTCAGAGGTACAGACAAGTCTAATAAGGAAAAAAAAGTATTATTTTTTCTGAATTTTCCTAATTATTTTGGATAGCTTAATTAAGGGCAATCATGGCAAAGATTTTCCATCATTTCAGTATTTCAAATTAAGCCACATCAGAAACTTGATAACTGACCTTGGCTTTTTTGGAAGTCAATCATGTCTGCTGAAGACAGTTCATCATCACTAGATGTTCCTTCTTCATGAGTACAATTCCCAGAAAGAACCCTTGCTTGTCTTCTTTGTGCCCTGTATTTTGTAAAAAACCAAAAATAAAATATGAAAATAATTGCTTTAAAACAAAAAGTAAAAGTCATCATTACTTAACATGCCCAGAAATAAACAATCATACTTTCACACATTTTATGTTAATATTTTTGACATTTTAGCTTCATTAATCTGAACTGATTCTCCCTCTTACTCTTTTTTTTTTTCCCCCACTTATTCTTGTTAGATACTCCCATGATTTGGAAAAAGGAGTAGCAATGTATTTAGGACTAGCTTCCAGGTACGAGACAGTCCCAACCTGATAAATACCACTTTACACGTTCCTTCTAACTGATCCAAATACACAAGTGTGTCTTTAAACCATGGGGTAGAGGACTGCTTAACTAAATTTTGGTTTTACACCATTCTCACAAATTAATATGCTAGGTTATAGTTATTTATACTGTATGATTAACTATATTTAAACTGTGAGAAATGCTTGCTCAGGGATGCTTTAAGTCTTTAGTTACCTTCGAGATTCAACCTCTTCTAAAATCCACGGAGTTTTTTCATCTGTAGCCAAGCTATTATTTACTGACGTCTCAGGTGTGCCTGTTAATGAATAAAACTGATTTTATACTGTAAATTCTAAAAAGAAATACAGTGAAACATTTTGAAAACAAAAGTTGTATTTTAGGTATGTATACATATTTGTATATATAAACATCCATACATAGACTATGCTTAAATTACATATTTCATTATGCAATGAAACTGCAATGTTAACTCTGCCACAATATTAATAGGTATTGAGTTTGCTAATCTAAGAAAATGTACCTTGTCTGGCGAATATAGTTCAGCACTTGAGAACAGTAACAAAAATAAAGTTTCTTTCCCTTGTATTCTTTTTCAGCAGTTTTCACCTTTTTTTTTTTCTGTCCCTATGGTCAAATTCTAGAAACACATTACCAATATGTCAATCATATTATCTCCTATTTTAGCATATACTGTAATTTATGACCAACTAAATGTCATATATTTGAGTCATTTTGATTTTGCTTTTATCATCTACTTGATGCTATGGTCTCATTTCTTTCACTATACTCTGACAGCACCTTAATCAAAGAAAGACATCTCTGCAAATACAAAATCAGTGTGAGAATTAAAGGGCTGCATCCAATTCTTTTTTTTTTTTTCAATTCTTTTATTAATATAATGAGATCTTATAGATGATTCTATACTGAAACCCACCAGAATTTCTTTAACTTCCACAATCAATCTATGGAAAATTTATAAAGTTGGACTTCTGACACAGTCTATATGTTTATGTCAACTCACCTCAAAATAATCATTAAATGGTCATATAAATATTTTCTTTCAAACACTAAGTGATTAGAAGTCATAATTTTTTTTTTTTTAGATTTGGACTTAATTTAAGACATTTTAAAGCCGAGATTTTAAAATGGTTTGGGAATTTTAGAAGAGGGTAGGTGAAAGGTCAGTGGGAAAATACACAATAAACATTTTTTATACAGAAATAAAAATATTTTTAACTTTTAGCTACAATTTAGCTTAATGAACAAAAAATCACATTGAACATGAAAAACACTAACATGATAACTGTTGTAAATATGCTGATTCATGTTTTAATTCATCTTGCCTGCGTTTCATAAAGATCATGGCTTGTTTTAAAAGGAGTGCATGCATTGCTGATTCTATTTCTTGGATGTTGATAATCTGAAATACATACATAAATAACATTTTGTGGGTGGTCATTAAATGATTATAAAAAATAATTATATATAAGCACATTATATGCTCAAATTTCATATAACAGAAACATTTTTAACACTATCACATCTCAATTAAATGAACATTGTGAGGAACAGATGTAGCTTCCAATACTTATAATACTAATAAAACTAGAAAATAAACTTATTGTACCAAAACAGCTATAAATATCATAAATAATAAACCTAACTTGGCTGGAGTCAGGAACATGGATAAACATGGATAGATAAGAAAGATTCTTTTTTGAGATAGAAGAGAAGAAGGAAATTATGACTGCAGCTATTTTTCACAGGCCGAGCATGTCAGACTGTAGGGGAACATCTGAAGAAACTGGTAAAATTTGAAAAAAATAGAGGACAGAAGACACCTAAACAGACAAGAAAGCAAGCTGTGAAGCAGAATTGAGTGACTAATTAAAACTGGCATTCATATTACATATTTCTTGGGCAACAATTTCTCCCACTTCAATCATGTTCCATAGCTAATGCTATGGATTCAAGCCTTTGACAGTGTAATTCTTCAAGGATGAATGAAGAAGGTCACACTGTAATAAATATTTCAGAAAAGTAGCTACCAAATAGTATTAAGGGTAGCTGACTTAAAACCATAGGGGAGAAACTAATTTGGTAATCTTTTAAAAGTAATAAAGAAAGTAGAGTGTATTTTTAAAGTGATTAGTCTACTTTAGGAAAAGGACAACTCAAGATCCCAATTTAAGGACTCAGTATGTATAAAACAAAAACAGGAATTATAATGGAAAAGAATGATTCATAAATCTGATTAACATAAAAATTTAAAAACATCTGATGTCATTGCTAATAGAGAAATGTGTATCAAAACTACAGTGAGGTATCATATCACACTGGTTACAAAGGTCAACGACAAAAAGTCTACATATAACAAATACTGGAGAGACTGTGGAGAAAAGCGAGCCCTCCTACACTGTTGCTGGATATACAAACTGTGCAGCTACTATGAAAAACAGTATGGTGGTTCCTTAAAAAACGAGAGTTGCCATATGATCCTGAAATTACACTCTTGGGCACATATCTGGAGAAAACTCTAACTCAAACAGATACATGCATCCCAATGTTCATAGCAACATTACTTACAAGAGCCAAGACATGGAAGCAACCTAAATGTCCCTGAAAGATGCCTGGATAAGGATGATGTGGTGTATATATGTATACACACACACACACACACACACACACACTGGAATACAACCCAGCCATAAAAAAGAATAATGCCATTTGCAGCAGCAGGGATACACCTAGAGACAATAATACTAAGTGAAGTAAGTCAGAAAGAGAAAGACAAATATATTATGATATTACTTATCTGTGGAATATAAAATATGATAAAAATGAATCTATGGGGAGGAATAAACCAGGAGTCTGGGATTAGCAGATACAAACTACTATATACAAACTAAGCAACCAGATCCTACTGTACACCACAGGAAACTATATTCAATATCCTGAAATAAACCATAATGGAATAGAATATGAAAAGAACATACATATATATAACTGAATCACTTTGCTATACACCAGGAACTAACACAACATTGTAAATCAACTATACTTCAATTAAAAATTGAAAAGAAAAAAACAAAAAGCACACCTAATATCGAAAAAAGGACTTCCTGGGTAGCACAGCAGTAAGAATCTGCCAGCCAAGCAGGAGATGTGGGTTTGATCCCTGAGTCAAGAAGATCCCCTGGAAAATGAAATGGCAGGCCACTCCAGTATTCTTGCCTGGGAAATCCCACGGACAAAGAAGCCTGGCAGGCTACAGTTCATGGGGTCAAAAAAGAGTCGGACACAACTTAGTGACTAAACAACAACAAGTATCAAAAAACCACCTCAACAAAATTAAAAGACAAAACAAATTGGAATGTTTACCTACATCAAATAGGATAAAGCACTAAAATTTTTAAGCAATAGAAAGCTGTTCATCATATACTGGGAAAAAGGGAAAAAACCCACAAAAACAAACCCATCGTATGAACAAGAAGATAGCAGGGCAAAGGACACAAATAATTCACTAGAAGAAAACTATATGTGTTAAGAAAACAAATGACTTGTGAGATCAAAATAAATATGTAAAAACTAAATACACTAGAAACTGATAGAATTTTTCTGAAGGATAATTTAGCAATGTTTCATAAGCCTTAATATATTTAGACACTTTGACTTAGTAATTCAACCTCTAGGACTTTTCTTAAACAGACAGAATTTTAAAAATTTATATTGCTATTTTAGTCAGTTCAGTTCAGTTGCTGAGTCGTGTCTGACTCTTTGACCCCATGGACTGCAGCCTGCCAGGCTTCCCTGTACATCACCACCTCCCGGAGCTTGCTCAAACTCTTGTCCATTGAGTCGGTGAGGCCATACAACCATCTCATCCTCTGTCATCCCCGTCTCCTCCTGCCTTCAATCTTATCCAACATCAGGGTCTTTTCTAATGAGGAAGCTCTTTGCATCAGGTGGCCAAAGCATTGGAGCTTTAGCTTCATCATCAGTCCTTCCAGTGAATATTCAGGACTGATTTCCTCTAGGACTCACTGGTTTGATCTCCTTGCAGTCCAAGGGACTCTCAAGAGTCTTCTCCAATGCAATTAAAAAGCATCAATTCTTTGCCACTCAGTTTTCTTTATGGTCCAACTCTCACATCCATACATGACTACTGGAAAAACCACAGCTTTGACTAGACGGTCCTTTGTCAGCAAAGTAATGTCTCTGCTTTTGGATATGCTGTCTAGTTTGTCATAGCTTTTCTTCCAAGGAGCAAGTGTCTTTTAAATTCATGGCTGTGGTCACCATCTGCAGTGATTTCTAAACCCAGGAAAATAAAGTCTATCACTGTTTCCATTGTTTCCCCATCTATTTGCCATGAAGTGCTAGGACCAGATACCATGATCTTCATATTTTGAATGTTGAGTTTTAAGCCAGATTTTTCACTCTCCTTTCACTTTCATCAAGAGGCTCTTTAGTTCCTCTTTCTGCCATAAGGGTAATATCATCTGCGTATCTGAGGTTATTGATATTTCTCCCAGCAATCTTGATTCCAGCTTGTGTTTCATCCAGCCTGGCATTTTGCATGATATACTCTACATATAAGTTAAATAAACAGGGTGATAATACACAACCATGATGTACTCCTTTCCCAATTTGGAACCAGTCTGTTGTTCCATGTTCAGTTCTAATTGTTGCTCCTTGACCTGCATACAGATTTCTCAGGAGGCAGGTATGGTGGTCTGGTATTCCCATCTCTTGAAGAATTTTCCACAGTATGTTGTGATCCACACGGTCGAAGGCTTGAGTGTAGACAATGAAGCACAGGTAGATGTTTTTCTGGAACTCTCTTGCTTTTTCTATGATCCAGCAGATGTTGCCAATTTGATCTCTGGTTCCTCTGCCTTTTCTAAAACCAGCTTGAACATCTGGAAGTTCTCGGCTCGCGTATTGCTGAAGCCTGGCTTGGAGAATTTTGAGCATTACTTTACTAGCGTGTGAGATGAGTGCAATTGTGCGGTAGTTTGAGCACTCTTTGGGATTGCCTTTCTTTGGGATTGGAATGAACACTGACCTTTTCCAGTCCTGTGGCCACTGCTGAGTTTTCCAAATTTGCTGGCATATTCAGTGCAACAGTTTCACAGCATCATCTTTCAGGATTTGAAATAGCTTAGCTGGAATTCCATCACCTCCACTAGCTTTGTTCATAGTGATGCTTCCTAAGGCCCACTTGACTTCTCATTCCAGGGTGTCTGGCTCTAGGTGAGTGATCACACCACTGTGATTATCTGGGTCATTAAGATCTTTTTCTGTATAGTTCTTCTGTGTATTCTTGCCACCTCTTCTTAACATCTTCTGCTTCTGTTAGGTCCATATCATTTCTGCCCTTTATTGAGCCCATCTTTGCATGAAATGTTCCTTTGGTATCTCTAATTCTCCTGAATTGATTTCTAGTCTTTCTCATTCTATTGTATTTCTCTATTTTTTGCACTGATCACTGAAGAAGGCTTTCTTATCTCTCCTTGCTATTCTTTGAAACTCTGCATTCAGATGGGTATATCTTTCCTTTTCTCCTTTGCCTTTAGTTTCTCTTCTTTTCTCAGCTATTTGTAAGGCCTCTTCAGACAACCATTTTGCCTTTTTGCATTTCTTTTTCCTGGGGATGGTCTTGATCACTGCCTCCTGTACAATGTCACAAATCTCTGTCCATATTTCTTCTATTTGCATGTAAATATTGCTATTTACATGCTGCAAAATGATTACAAAAAACACCTAACTGTCCAATATTAAGGGAATAATTAATATTCCAGTATGTCAAAAATAGGTAGGAAGAATCCTAGATGAAGTACCTAGTTATGAGATTTAAACTAAAAAAAAAAAAAAAATCGCATTGTAAGGGAATTTCTCTATAAAAAGGAAATGATTCAATATTTATAGACACATACCTTTTCATTAAGACAGTCAATTAAATTTTCCACATAAACTTTCATGCTTTTATAGAATTTAAAACTTAGAGCTTGATTTGATGAATTCTCTAGGTTCTGGATGGTACTCTTTGAGCTCTTGATATCTTGTATGTATTTTTCATATTCTCTTAGATGTGAGCGGTGAGTATCCTGTAGTAATGTTAATCTAAATAAATAGAAAATAAACATAAAAATTGCTTTATATTACAAATTTATTTCTATTATAGTAAGTAGCAGTCTAATGAAAATTTTTTCAGAGCTACCTTATAAAGACCACCAAGAAAACTGACAATCATACAAACCTGGGTTTATAAGATGTGTGGAGCAAAGGAAAATTCCACAATAAGAATGGCTTCAAAGGGAAAGGCAGCATAGGACACGAAGAGATTTTTAGGTGCTACAGCTAATCTCAGGGTAGTCTTAGAGGAGAAATTAGTGTGGATCGATCAGAATATGTAAACTAGGTGACCTTCTAGAAAAATCGTGCAAAGTCTCTTCAGTCACATCCAACTCTGTGACCCTATGGACTATAGCCCACCAGGTTCCTCTGTCCATGAGATTCTCCAGGCAACAGTACTGGAGTGGGATGCCATGCCCTCCTCCATATGTGTACTTACTTTATATAGGCAGTAACAGTCTTTCTTTTGCAATGTTTCAAAGGGTGGGGTATGTGCAGGGTCTGAGGTGGTCCAGTCTTCCAATCTTGATGAGCATTTCTGGACCTTTAAAGTTTCACTGCCTTCCATTTCTCTTCAAGCTGTTGTTCGGGACATTGCTCTTTTTTCACACTTTGGGTCCCCTGCTTTGAAGAGATACAAGGGAGCTGCACACAACCTAGTCTTGATTAGACAAGGCTATGTGAGTGCAGGATCTTAGTTGGTCCAGTCTCCTAATCTTGACAAGCTTCTCTGGACCTTTAATCTTGCCTCGGGTGGTTTCATTGCTCTTCCTCCTTTGTTTAGCAACTGTTCTGCCATTTGGAACTGAGAGAAGGTCATGGAAGCTAGAGTCTAGCCTATAATAAATGAGGGACCAAAAAAAAGGCCTCAATACCTAGGAGCTCCACAGGGCCCTACTAGGCTCAACACCTCCTTTTCTTTGATACTCCTCAATCTTGAGGACCACTGAATTCTTTCCATTTCTCTTCAAGCTGCTGCTCAGGACACTGCTCTTTTTCACACTTTCAGGAGCATCGGGTCTCCTGCTTTGAAGAGATGTAAGGGAGCTTCCAGGCAAGGTAGAGACCTTGTCCCATTTCAGGTGAGTTTTCCAGCACAGCTTCATAAGTGATGTCTTAATAATGTCCTTGTTGTTATTGTTGTTCAGTCGCTCAGTCGTGTCCAACTCTTCGCGACTCCATGGACTGCAGCACTCCAGACTTCCCTGGCCTTCACCATCTCCTGGAGCTTGTTCAAACTCACGTCTATTGAACTGGTGATGCCATCCAACCATCTTATCCTCTGTCGTCCCCTTCTCCTGCCTTCAATCTTGCCCAGCATCAGGGTCTTTTCCAATGATTTGGATCTTTGCATCAGGTAGCCAAAGTATTGCAGCTTCAGCTTCAACATCAGACCTTCCAATGAATATTCAGGATTGATTTCCTTTAGGATTGATTGGTTTGATCTCCGTGCAGTCAAAGGGACTCTCAAGAGTCTTCTCCAACATCACAGTTCAAAAGCAATCAATTCTTCAGTGCTCAGCCTTCTCTATGGTCCAACTCCCACATCCACACATGACTACTGGAGAAACCATAGCTTTGACTAGATGGACCTTGGTTGGCAAAGTAATGTCTCTGCTTTTTAATATGCTGTCTAGATTGGTCATAGCTTTTCTTCCAAGGTGCAAATGTTTTTTTATTTTCATGGCTGCAGTCACCATCTGCAGGGATTTTGGAGCCCAAGAAAATAAAGTCTCTCACTGTTTCCACTGTTTCCCCTTCTATTTGCCATGAAGAGATGGGACCGGATGCCATGATCTTCATTTTTTGAATGTTGAGATTTTTCACTCTCCTCTTTCACTTTCATCAAGAGGCTCTTTAGTTCCTCTTCACTTTCTGCCATAAGGGTGGTGTCATCTGCCTATCAGAAGTTATTGATATTTCTCCCGGCAATTCTGATTCCAGCTTGTGTTTCATCCAGTACAGCATTTTGCATGATGTGCTCTGCATATAAGTTAAATAAACAGGGTGACAATATACAGCCTTGATGTACTCCTTTCCCAATTCAAAACCAGTCTGTTGTTCCATGTCCAGTTCTAACTGTTGCTTCTTCACTTGCATACAGATTTCTCAGGAAGCAGGTCAGGTGGTCTGGTAATCCCATCTCTTAAAGAATTTTCAAGTTTGTTGTGATCCACACAGTCAAAGGCTTTATTGTAGTCAATGAAGCAGAAGTAGAGTTTTTCTGGAACTCTCTTGCTTTTTCTATGACCCAGTGGATGTTGGCAATTTGATCTCTGGTTCCTCTGCCTTTTCTAAATCCAGCTTGAACATTTGGGAGTTCTCAGTTCATGTACTGTTGAAGCCTCAATTGGAGAATATTGACCATTACTTTGCTAGCATGTGAGATGAGTGCAATTTGGTGGTAGTTTGAACATTCAACCTTAATCATATCCTTAAGAAGGGTTTTTGTCATTTCTGATGCTTCAGTGGTCTTATATTTGAAACATAAGAGTTCATGTGGAATTACTGTTAGATCAGTCTGTGGTCTTCCTTAGAATATAGGTATCTGTTACTTAGTGTCAGTCACTCAGTTGTGTCCAACTCTTTGGGACCCCATGGACTGTGGCCTCTGTCCATGGAATTCTCTAGGCAAGAATACTGGAGTGGGTAGCCACTGCCTTCTCCAGGGGATCTTCCCAACCCAGGAGCTGGTATTAAAGCCATTTGAGCATGCTATGATTTGGTATGAATTTTTTGTTTTGTGACCTATTTTGAAACTGTGAGTACACTAGAATTAGAGAATTAACTACCAATGAAATAAATTCATAGTATTTGGACCTGAATCAAACAATTAAAAAAATTAAACTTTTGCTAATCTCCTCATGGGCTTCCCTGGTGGCTCAGTGGTACAGAACCCGCCTGCCAACACAGGAGATGCAGGTTTGGTCTCCAGGCAAGATCCCCTGGAGATGGAAATGGCAGTGCATTCCAGTATTCTTGCCTTGCAAATCCCATGGACAGAGAAGCCTGGCACATCAGGCTTAGCTGCCCTATGACATGTGTAATCTTCCCAGACCAGGGATTGAATCTGTGTCCCCTACATTGGCAAGGTGTACTCTTAACCACTGGACCACCTGGGAACTCCAAGAGATAACTATTAATAGCAATAGATAATAGTTAGCTATGCTTTAGAAATGTATTTGTACCAAGAACCTTAAAAACCACTGGACCACCTGAGAACTCCAAGAGATAACTATTAATAGCAATAGATAATGGTTAGCTATGCTGTAGAAATGTATTTGTACCGAGAACCTTAAAAATATAACCTTTTAACTTTATATTTTTTATAAAAATATAACTTTTGTTGCAGTTAACTTTCCCTGGAAATTTATGTTAAGAAATAATATTACAGTTTAAATAACTTATAGGAACAAAATGTTCATTATCTGTAGCATTATTTATAATAGACACATTTAGAAACCAAAACGTCTAACATAGAAATGCAATATACCAACTATATGGATAAACAAAACATCACTATATGCTTATAATTTTTTACTGTAGTAAAAAGCACATAACTTACAATCTTAACCATTTTAAAGTACATTACAGTAGTATTAACTATAGGCACACTGCTGTATAACAGATCTTTAGAACTTTTTCATCTTGCAGAACTGAAACTCTATACTCATTGATCAACAACTTTCCATTCGACTCCCCTCCACACGGGGCAACCACCATTCTACTTTTAGTTTCTAAGAGTCTGACTACTTTGCTTGTGTGCTTAGTTGCTGAGTCCTGTCTGACTCTTTGTGAACCCACTGACTATAGCCCGCCAGGCTCCTATGTCCATGGAATTTTCGAGGCAAGAATACTTGAGTGGGTTTCCTACTCTAGATCTTCCTGACCCAGGGATTGAACTGGGGTCTCTTGCACCTCCTGAACTGGCAAGTGGATTCTTCACCACTGCAACACATCATACAGAGCTTCCCAAGTGGCTCAAGTAGTAACAAATCCACCTGCCAATGAAGGAACTGTGGGTTCAGTCCTTGGGTTGAGAAGATCCCCTAGAGTGAGGTTATGTTCTGTAATTCTCTAATGATTAGTGATGTTGAGCATCTCTTCATGTTCCTTCACCACTTGTATGTCTTCGAGAAGGTTTATTCCAATCCTTTGACCATCTTTCTGCTGGGTAGTTTGTTGTTGAATTATATGAGCTACTTATATATTTTGGGTATTAACCACTTATCATATATACGGTTTGCAAATATCTTCTGTTATTCTGTTGGCTGCCTTTTCACTCTGTTTATTATTTCCATGCTGTGCAGAAACTAGTTTCATATAGTTTCAACTGTCTATTTTTGCTTTTATTGCTTGTGTTTTTTCTTTCTTGGGTCCTTTGAGATTCCATATATATTGGCACTGGAGAAGACTCTTGAGAGTCCCTAGGACTGCAAGGAGATCCAACCAGTCCATCCTAAAGAAAATCAGTCCTGAATACTCACTGGAAGGACTGATGCTGAAGCTGAAACTCCAATACTCTGGCCACCTCATGCAAAGAACCAACTCACAGGAAAAGACCCTGATGCTGGGAAAGACTGAAGGCAGGAGGAGAAGGGGACAACAGAGGATGAGATGGTTGGATGGCATCACAGACTCAATGGACATGAATTTGAGTAGGCTCTGGGAGTTGGTAATGGACAGGGAAGCCTGGAGTGCTGCAGACCATGGGGTCGCAAAAAGTCGGACACGACTGAGCAGCTGAACTGAACTGAATGTATTTTAGGATTTTTTTCCCTATTTCTGCAAAAAATGCCATTGTGATTTTGATAGAGAATGCATAACATTTATAGATTGCTTTGGGTAATATGGACATTTTAACTATATTAAATTTTCTAAACCATGATCACGGATACCTTTCCATTAATTTATGTCTTCAATTTCTTTCAGCAATATTTTGTAATTTCTGGTGTATAAAACTTTCACCCCTTGACTAATTCCTAAGTTATATTCTTTTTGATGCTATTGTAAATGTTTTCTAAATATATATTTTTGGACTTTTCATTGTTAGTGCATATAAACAATTGATTTTCATCCTGCAATTTTGCTAGATTTATTAGCTCTAACAGGGTTTGTGTTTGTTTCTTTGTGTTAAATGCAGTCTTCAGGTTTTCCCATGTGTAAGATCATGTCAACTGTGAACAGAGATCATTTTACTTCTTGCTTTCCTATTTTGATGTCTTTTTATTTTTATTGTCACCTGAATTCTCTGGCTAGGGCTTTCAATACTTTGTTGAATACAACAGACAAGAATAGGCATCCTTGCCTTGCTCCTGACTCTACAGGGAAAGCCTTCAGTTTTCCACAACTAAATGTGACATTAGCTGTCCATTACTCCTATATGGTCTTTATTATGTTGAAGTAGTAACAATTTCTCACAAAAGCATGCTTAACATCATCAAAGGCTTTTCCTGTACCAGCTGAAATGATCGTGTGGTTTTCACCATTCATTCTGTTTATATAGTGTATCACACTGATTTTCTTACGAAACACCCTAATAATTCCAGGAATAAATCTCACTTGGTCATGGCGTATAATCCTTTTAACTTACATTTGCAAATATTTTATTGTGGATTTTTACATCAATACTCATCAAGGATACTGGTTTACTAACTTCCTTTTCTTACGCTATCTTTGGGATTTTGGGGATCAGGGTAATGCTGACCCCAGAGAATGAGCTTGGGAATGTTATCTCCTCTTCAGTTTTTTGGAAGAGTTTGAGAAGGAATGGTGTTAATTCATTATTAAATGTTTGGTAGAATTAGGCAGTGAGGCCATCTCACACATATATATGTATATAACTGCTATACTGTCCCAATGAATTGATCTTTTTATATTATACAATGGCTTTCATAGTCTCTTGCAGTTTTTAACTTAAAATCCTTTTCTCTAAGTAATGCCACTCCTGCTCTCTTTTGTTTACTGTTTGCATGGAATCTTTCTGCAAGACTTTCACTTTCATTCCATATACATCCTTAAGTCTAAGTGAGACTCTTGCAGATGGCATACAGTTGTATCTTGCCTTTTTTTTTTTTTTTTTTTGGCTTGGGTGGCTTTTGGGATATTAATTTCCTGACCAAGGACTGAACCTGGGCCCTAACCACTAGACTGCCAGGGAATTACTGGATCTTGCTTTTCTTTTCAACCCATTCAGCCACTGTACATCTTTTGATTCTAGAATTTAATCCATTTATATTTAAAGTAATTACTGATATGGAAGGACTTATGATTACCATTTTAAAATTGCTTTTTGTCTTACAGTTATTTTGTCCCTCTTCCTCTCTTGTTGCCTTGGGCTTTGTTATTTTATTTTTTTAGGGATGTGTTCTGGGTCATTTTCATTTTCCACTGCATATCTTCTACAGGTATTTCTTTTATGTTTACCATGGGGTTTACAAAAAATATTGCAATTCCAGTAATCTCTTTTAAACTGAAAACATCTTAACTTCAATCTCATATGAAAACTCTATTCCTTTACATCTCCCCTGCCACCTCTTGTTATTAATACCACAAATTACATCAAAATTCTTATAGGTATTAACATAATATCATAATTATTTTTGTGTTTTTACCTTTTAAATTCAATTTCTGAATTAAAAGTGATTGTCATACCACTCTTACAGTATTACAGGATTCTGCACTTACACATACATTTACCTTTACCAGAGAACTCTGTATTTTTATATGCCTCATGCTACTGTACAGTGTCCTTTCATTCAACTTGAAGGATATCTTTCATCAATTTTTGTAAGGCAGGTCTAGTGGTGATGAACTCCCTCAGCTTTGTTTATCTGAGGTCTTTATTTCTCCTTCATGAAGGATAGTTTTGCTAGATACAGTAATCTCTGTTGGCAGTTTCCTTCTTTCAGTGCTTTGAATATATCTTCCTACTCTCTTCTGGCCTGTTAACAGAGAAGACCTTTGTTGAGACGCCTCCTGGTAATGTTATGGGACTCTCTTGGACATGACAAGGTCCTTTTGTTTTGTCACTTAATTCTTTCTTTGTATCTAGAAAGTCTGTCTCAGTGTAAGCCTCTTTGGGTTAATCCTTGTTGGATTCCTATCTTTAGCTTTTGAAATTGAATGCCCATTTCCTTCTTCAGGCTGGTAAGTCTTTGGGCATTATATCTTCAGATAAGCTCTCTGTCCCATTCTGCTACTCTTCTCCTTCTTGGATTCCCATAAAGTATATGATATTCTGCTTGATAGCATCATGTAAATCCCTTATTTTTTTTTTTTCACTTTTCTTCATTCTTTTTTCCTTTTTGTTACTCTAACTTGGTAATTTCAAATGACTATTCTTTGAGGTCATCACTTGTTTCTTCTGCTTGATAAGAGTCTGCTTTGGATCCCCTTTAGTAAATTTTTCAGTTCAGTTATTGTATTTTCAGCTCCAGAACCTCTGGTTCTTTTACAGTTTCCATCTCTGTTGTTATTCCAACCTTGTTCATGTATCATCTCCCTGATTTCTTTAGTTGTCTGTGTTCTCTTATGGCACATTAAGCTTCTTTAAGAGGATCATTCTGAATTCTCTGTCAGGTAATTCATAGGCCTGTTTCTTTTGGTTGTGGAAATTAATTCTGGTCCTCTTACTGGGCCAGGTTTCCTTGCTTCTTCACATGTCTGGTTATCTTTATGTTGTACTTTTTGTATTTGAAAATGCACGTAAGGGCAGTTTCTCCCCTTTTTGAAGCTGTATCCCTTAAGTGCATTTCAATTAGCCTGGATAAAGATTCCCAGTGGTAGTAGGGGAAGACTGTCTTCTCAAACCTTTCAGGGAGGATGATTCTCCTCAGGGTTTCTAGAGCTTTCCCAATTAGAGACATTTGTGGGTTTTCCAGGATTTTATGGTCTCTTGGTCCCCCTGGTGTTTGTAGTACTGAAAGCTTTCTGGCTCTGCAACAGGCTGCTTAGTTCATTCTTGTCCTTTGTGGCCCTCAGGCATCTAATGTATGATGGTTCTCCAACAGTGCTCTGAGACAGACAAGAGAGAGACAGAGACAAGTCCTTTGGGCAGTACCTCTAGAATATAGAATATATGTTCCGCTCTTTCCCTTCCAAAGGAAAAGCTAGGAGTCAGGTTTTTTTCTCTCCATTGAAAGCAGTGCTGGCTTGCTAGAGTGGCTAGATGCAGTTGGAATGAAATGGCTTTTCTTACCCATTACAATGTAGCTAATCTGGGCTTTGAACTTCCCTGGGATACTACAACTTCCTGATTTCTGGGGTACTCATAAATGCTTTTTGGATGGTATGCTGTTGTTCAGTTGATATCTCTGTGGGGCAACGAGGTCTGGGGCTTCTAATTCTGCCATCTTGCTGCCATAAATTCCAGCATACTATTTTTAAAAATTAAGGGCTTTTTAACAATGTAGATAAATGCAGATTAAAAATAGTAAGTTAAAAAAAGCAGGATTTGATATTACTTGTTGATTTTAACTACATGATATATCTATTATAAACACTGAAAGACATATACAAAAAAGGATCAGTTATGTTAGTGTAGTAACACACGTGATGCTAATTTTTCCTATAACTTTAATATTATCATTTAATAATTAATAAAATATATATTTATATTTATGGCTGTGTCAGGTCTTAGCTGTGGCTTGCAGGCTCAGTAGTTGCCCTGCATGTGGGATCTTAGTTCCCTGACCAGGGACTGAACCCAAGTCCCCTGTACTGCAAGGCAGATTTTTAACCACTGGACCACCAAGGGACGTCTCAATTAAAAATATTATAGTGCTAATTTTTTCACTACTAAATGTCTATAACAACTGTAAATTTTAAAATTAATATTACTTACCTAGTATTTAGTTGCTTCTTTATAATTTCTAAACTTACTGGTGGAAATGAAATGGAAGCATCAAACTTCTTCACTGTTTGAGATTCATGGCCATAAGAAAGATCTATGTCTTGTCCCTAAAAATAATATGAAAATTTGTGTTGTTTTCAACATTCATTAGTCCTCCAAATATTAATACCATTAAAGCAGACTGGATACACTAAGGTCTCACCAGCTTAAAATTCCATGCCTCTGACATTTTTTATGGTTGTAATAAAATTTTTAAAATTATTACACAGTTTTAAAATTTAGAACTTTAAACTTACATGCAAGAGGCAAATTACAAAATCTCATTTTCCATAAAAGCTTGGTTTTCAGTGTTTTTAAAGTTAGTTCTATTTGTGATCTAATATACTCTCAAAAAAACAAATACCAGAGGCTTCAATCAAGATGGTAGAATAGAAATATAGGTAAAATGAAGACACAGAAGAATGACTCTCAATTAAAAGATCAAGAGAATTGCCTTAAAAGAACAATCACTGAAACAGACCTCTCCAGTCTAATGAACACAGATTTCAAAAAGGAGATAATGAAAATACTGAAGGAATTAAGAAAGGAATTAGGAAAGTCTGTATTTCAATTGAAATACAGACTACTCCAAAAAGAAACTAGAAACTAGAAAGAGGAGCCGAGAAAAATTAGAAAACTCACTTGCCAAGATGAAAGGTGAGCTAAAGGCAATATAAATAGAAAATGAATAATGCAGAACACATAAGTGTTCTGGAAGATGGAATAATGGAAATCACCCAATCAGAGCAACAGACAGAAAACCAAATGAAGAAAATGAAAGCAATGTGAGAATTATGGGATAATATAAAGAATGCCAATCTATGTATAACTGGAAAAGGGAAGAAACGGAAGAGGGGATAGAAAATGCATGTCAAGAAATTATGGCTGAAAACTTACCAAACTTAAACAAGGAAACAGATATCTAGGTATAGGAAGCACAGTAGTCACTTCAGTCATGTCCGACTTGTTGGAACCCCACAAAATGTAGCCTGCCAGGCTCCTCTGTCCATGGAATTCTCCAGGCAAGAACACTGGAGTGGGTCACCATGTCTTCTTCCAGGGAATCTTCCTAACCCAGGGATCAAACCTGCATCTCCTGCACTGCAGACAGATTCTTTACCCACTGAGCCACCTGGGAAGCCCATAAGAAGCACATGGTCTCAAACAAGATGAACTCAAGCAGACATACACCAAGACATATTATCATTAAAGTGGCAAGAGTTAAAGATAAAGATAGGATTCTAAAGGCTGCATGAGAAAAACAAAGAGCTAATTACAAGGGAACCCTCATAAGGCTATTAACTGATTTCTCTATAGAAAATGTTGCAGGCTAGAAGGGAGTGGCAAAATATATTCAAAATCCAGAAAGGAAAAAAATACGCAACCTAGCATACTCTACACATCAAGATTATCATTGAGAATAGGAGAAAGAGAGAATTTCTCAGAAAAGAAAAGGCTAAAAGAATAACAGCAATATTAATCTATCCTAGCAAAGAAGCAATAATCTATAAAAAAGAGAAAAACAAGAAAATCCAAAATGGAAAGGAAATCACTTAAATGAGCCAGTATACATATTAAATTAAATTTCACAAAAACATTTTTTTATGAAAGCAATGATAAACAAAATGAACAGCAAAAGCATAAACATGAAGATGTAAAAGAGGACATCAAAATCATAAAATGCTAAGTTGGAAAGTAAAAATATGTAAATTTTTAAATTTTAGAATGTGTTTGAGGACATATGACTATCAGCCTAAAGGAAGTAGATATAGCAATGGGTTAATATACTTGAAAACAGTGTGGGTAACCACAAGTTGGGCTTCCCTTGTAGCTCAGCTGGTAAAGAATCTGCCTACAATGCGGGAGACCTTGGTTCAATCCCTGGGTTGGGAAGATCCCTTGGAAAAGGGAAAGGCTATCCACTCCAGTATTCTGGCCTGGAGAATCCCATGGACTGTATAGTCCATGGGGTCACAAAGAGTCGGACATGACTGAGTGTGAAACCACAAATTTAAAACATACAGTCAGTTCAGTCAGTTCAGTTGCTCAGTCGTGTCCGACTCTGCGACCCCATGAATCGCAGCACGCCAGGCCTCCTTGTCCATCACCAACTCCCAGAGTTTACTCAAACCCATGTCCATCGAGTTGGTGATGCCATCCAACCATCTCATCCTCTGTCGTCCTCTTCTCCTCCTGCCCCCAATCCATCCCAGCATCAGGGTCTTTTCTAATGAGTCAACTCTTCGCATGAGGTGGCCAAAGTACTGGAGTTTCAGCTTCAGCATCAGTCCTTCCAATGAACACCCAGGACTGATCTGCTTTAGGATGGACTGGTTGGATCTCCTTGCTGTCCAAGGGACTCTCAAGAGTCGTCTCCAACACCATAGTTCAAAAGCATCAATTCTTTGGCACTCAGCTTTCTTCACAGTCCAACTCTCACATCCATACATGATCACTGGAAAAACCATAGCCTAGACCAGACGGACCTTTGTTGACAAAGTAATGTCTCTGCTTTTTAATATGCTATCTAGGTTGGTCATAGCTTTCCTTCCAAGGAGTAAGTGTATTTTAATTTCATGGCTGCAATCACCATCTGCAGTGATTTTGGAGCCCCCAAAATTAAAATCTGACACTGTTTCCACTGTCTCCCCATCTATTTCCCATGAAGTGATGGGACCAGATGCCATGATCTTAGTTTTCTGAATGTTAAGCTTTAAGCCAACTTTTTCACTCTCCTCTTTCACTTTCTTTTTTTTCCTCTTTCACTTTCATCAAGAGGCTTTTTAGTTCCTCTTCACTTTCTGCCATAAGGGTGGTGTCATCTGCATATCTGAGGTTACTGATATTTCTCCCGGCAATCTTGATTCCAGCTTGTGCTTCTTCCAGCCCAGCGTTTCTCATGATGTACTCTGCATATAAGTTAAATAAGCAGGGTGACAATATGCAGCCTTGACATACTCCTTTTCCTATTTGGAACCAGTCTGTTGTTCCATGTCCAGTTCTAACTGTTGCTTCCATACAACAGAGTCACAAAAATCAGTAAGAAGAGAACACAAGCATAATACAAAAGAAATCATTAAACCACAAAAGGAAAAAAATAATAATAAAGAAGAAATAAGAAAATCAACCAGAAGATAAGGATAAAAATGGCAATAAATATGTATCTATTAATAATCACCTTAACTGCCAATGGACTAAATGCTGCAATCAAAAGACAATGAGTGGCAGACTGGATTAAAAAACAAGAGTCCACAATATGCTACCTACAAGAGGCCCACTTTAGGGTGAACAACACACAGACTGAAAGTGAGCGGATGGATAAAGATATTTCATGCAAACAGAAATGATAATAAGAAAGCATGGGTAGCAGTAATGGACTTGAAAACAAAGGTCATAAAGAAAGATAAAGAAGGACACTATATAATGATGAAAGAATCAACATAAGAAGAGTATATTACATTCAACATATATGCACCCAATATAGGAGCACCTGATTACACAGAACAAATACAGACTAAAGGGAGAAATGGACAGGAATACAACAGTAAGAGATTTTAATAACCTACTCCTATCAATGGACAGGTCTTCTAGACAGAAAATCAATAAGGCAACAGAAATCCTAAATGATACACTAGAACATTTAGACTCAATTGATACTTTCAGGACATTATATATATTAAAAAAAACCAATATACATTCAAGTGCACATGGAACATTTTCTGTGGTTGACCACATACTGGGCACAAAAAAAGGCTCAACAAATTTAAGAGTACAGAAATTTCTGAAGCAGCTTTTCTGACCACAACAGCATGAAACTGAAATTAACCACAGAAATAGAAATGACAAAACAAACAAACAACTCGATTACCTGGAGCCTAAAGAACTTGCCTCAAAAACAAAAACAAAAACAACCCAGTGGGTCAATGATGAAAGCAAAGAAGAAATTAAAAAATACCTTGAGAAAAATTACAATGAGAAGATAACCATATACAAATCTATAGGATGCAGTAAAAGCAGTTCTTAGAGGGCAGTTCATAGTGATATAGGCCTTCCTCAAGAAACAAGAAAAATCTTAAATAAAAAATCTAACACCTAAAAAATTAGAAAAGGGAGAAAAAACAAAACACAAAGTCAGAAGAAGGAAGAAAATAATAACAATCAGAGAGGAAATAAAGTAGGGATTAAAAATAATAGAAAGAAATCAATAAAAACAAGGGCTGTTTCTTTGAAAGAATAAATAAGATTGACAAACCTCTAGCCAGTCTCACCAAGAAGAAAAGAGAGAGGAATCACATAAACAAAATGAGATATGAAAGAGGAGAAATCACAACTGATATTGCAAAAATAGAAAAAAACTATAAGAAAACACTATGAACAATTATATACTGACAAACTGAACAACCTGAAAGAAATGGGCAAATTTCTACAAACATAACAGGTCACCAGAATTGAATCAAGAAGAAACAACATACTTTGAAAAGACCAATCACTTGAAGTGAAACAGAATGTGCAATTAAAAAAAACACAAAACCTCCCTACAAACAAAAGCTCAGGACCTAATAGCTCCCCAGGCAAATTCTATCAAACATACAAAAAAGAACTCATACTGATCCCTCTCAAAATCTTCCAAAAGACTGTAAAGGAAGGAGCACTCCCAAGAATATTCTATGAAGCCACTATTACCCTGATACCAAAACCAGATAAAGATACTATAAAAAAAGAAAATCACAGGCCACTATCTTTGATGAATATAGATGCAAAAAGTCCTAATAAAATACTAGCAGCCTGAATCTAACAACACATAGAAAAGATCATAAACTATGACCAAGTTGGATTTATCCCAGGATCACAGGGATGGCTCAACATGCATAAATCAATGAATGAATGTGATTAACCACATTTGACACAGAAAAGACAAAACTACATGATCTTCTCAATAGATGTAGGAAAAGCATTTAACAAAATTCAACATTCATGATACAAACTCTTAAGAAACTGGGTACAGAGGGAACATACTACAATGTAATAAAAGCTACAAACCTACAGCCAACATAATACTCAGCGGTGAAAAATGGAAAGCCTTCTTGGTAAAATGTAAATCAAGACAAGGATGCCCACTCTCACCTCTTCTATTCAACACAGTACTGGAAGTACTAGCCACGGCAAACAGACAAAAAAAAGAAATAGAAGGTATCCAGACTGGAACTGAAGAGGAAAAATTGCCATTTGAAAATGTAACATGATACATAGAAAACCATAACAACCCACACAAAAACTATTAGAACTGTTAAATTCATGAACTAGCCAGGATACAAGATTAACACACAGAAATTGGTTGCATTTTTTTTACACTAACAAGGAACTCTCAGAAAGTGAAAGAATAAAAATAATCCCTTTTAAAATCACATAAAAAATACTTAGAAATAAACCTCACCAAGGAGGTAAAAGACTTATGTGCTGAGAACTATAAAACATTAGTAAAGGAAATTGAAGATGATTTAAAGAAATGGAAGACATCCCATGCTCTCGAGTTGGAAGAATTAACATTGTTAAAATGTCCATACTACTCAAAGCAATCTACAGATTTAATGTGATCCCTATCAAATTACCTATAACATTTTTCACAAAATTAGAACAAATAATCCATATGAAACCACAAAATTGCCAAAGTAATCCTGAGGAAAACAAGCAAAGCTATAGGCATGACCCTCCCAAACTTCAGACAATCCTATAAAACTATAGTAATTAAAACAGTGTGATACTGGCACAAAAACAGACATGTGGATCAATGTAAAAAAACTAAGAAATAAATCCACACAACTATGGCCAATTGGTCTTTGACAAAGGAGGCAAGAATGCAACAATGGAGGAAAGAATTTATTCAGCAAGTGGTGTTGGAAAAGTTGGACAGCCGCATGTAATTTAACAAAGTTAAGAACATACCCTTACTCCATACACAAAAAATAAATTCAAAATGGTTTAGAGACTTAAATGTAAAGCATGACATCAGAAAACTCTTGGAAGAGAACATAGGCAAAACATTCCCTGACATAAATTATACAGTTTTTTTTTTTAAGATATTTTCTTATGTCAAAGCAAATTAGAAATAGAAGCAAAAATAAATACGTAGCACCCAATCAAGCTTATAAGCTTTTGTACAACAAGGGAAACCATAAACAAAATGAAGACAACCTATGGTGTGGAAGAAAATATTGGGTTGGCCAAATATGAAAAGACCAGAACAAAGTTTTTGAACAACCCAACATTTGCAAATGATCCAACTGACAGGGAGATTCCAAAATCTACAAACAGCTCATACAACTCAATAACAATAACAACAAAAACAACCCAATCAAAAAATGGGCAGAAGATCTACATAGACATTTTTCTAAAAAGACACACAGATAGCCAACAGGCACATGAAAAAATGCTCAACACTGCT
This sequence comes from Cervus elaphus, assembly GCF_910594005.1. Classification (NCBI taxonomy): domain Eukaryota; kingdom Metazoa; phylum Chordata; class Mammalia; order Artiodactyla; family Cervidae; genus Cervus; species Cervus elaphus. Next base: position 60,702,860 of record NC_057825.1, read on the forward strand.
AACCATTATAAGAATACAAATCAAAACTACAAGGAGGTACTGCCTCACACCAGTCAGCATGTTGCTGTTTTTCAGTCACTAGCAGTGTCCATCTCTTTGTAACCCCATGGACTGCAGCATGCCAGGCTCCTCTGCCAGAACTTGCTCAAATTCATGTCCATTGAGTGGGTGATAGTATCTAACCATCTTACCCTCTGCCGACCCCTTCTCCTTTTGCCTTCAGTCTTTCCCGACGTCACGGTCTTTTCCAATGAGTCAATTCTTCACATCAGGGAGCCAAAGAAATGGAGCTTCAGATTCAGCATCAGTCCTTCCAATGAATATTCAGGATTGATTTCTTTTAGGATTGACTGGATTGAGCTCTTTGTAGTCCAAGGGACTCGCACAAGTCTTCTCCAGCACCAGAATTCAAAAACATCAATTCTTTGGTGCTCAACCTTCTTTATAGTCCAACTCTCAAATCTGTACATGACTACATGTACATGACTACCAGTCAGAACAGCCATCATTAAAAAGTATACACATAACAAATGCTGGAGAGGGTGTGGAGAAAAGGGAATCCTCCTACACTGTTGTTGGGAATGTAAATTGGTGCAGCTACTGTGGTCAAGAGTATATGAAGGTTCCTCAAAAAACAAAAAATAAAGCTGCTATATGATCTTGCAATCCTACTCCTGGGCATATATCCAAAGATAAATATAATTCAAAAAGATACATGCACCCCAATGTTGACCACAACACTATTTACAATAGCCAAGACATGGAAACAATCTAATGTCCACTGACAGATGAATGGATAAAGAGGAAGTGGCACATATGTATTAATACAATAGACTGCTACTCAGCCATAAAAAAGAATGAAATAATGCCATTTGCAGCAACATGAATGGACCTAGAGATCATCACACAAAGTGAAGGAAGTCAGAAAGAGAAAAACAAATACCATATGATATCACTTAAACCTTGGGTCTAAAATATGACACAAATGGACTTTTACCTAATGAAACAGAAACAGACTCACAGATATAAAGAACATACTTGTGCTTGCCAAGGCAGGGGAAGTGGGGAAGAGACAGATTGGGACTTTTGAAGTATCAGATGCAGATGAAACTTATGTATAAAGTAGATAATCAAGAAGGTCCTAATCTATAGCCCAGGCAACTATATTCAATATCCTGTGATAAAACATAATGGAAAAGAATATGAAAAAAGAATGTATATATGTAAATATAAAACTGAGTCACTGTGCTGTACAGTAGAAATTACAATATTATCAATAACCTATACTTCAATAAAGTAAATTAAGAACAGCAACAAACCAAATATTTGTTTTTTCATGATAGAAGTTGCCATCTAACTCCAGTTGAGTGAAAGGATAGCAAATAGAAGTCTGCTGGTGGGTTTGTAGGTAAAGCTTTTAATTTTGTTTAAGCCACCATTATTTGGGTTTTCTGTTACTTGCAAAGGAATGCATTCCTAGGTAATACATGTTGTAACACAGTATATTTCACCTTACAAAGAAAGAGAAACAACCAAAAACATCTCTGATCAAAAGAAAGAAAAAGAAAAGGAAGGAAAAAAAACCAAGCAAATACTTCTGTTCTTATTAATAGTAGTGAAAGAAAATAATTCAGATTGCAAATAACTGGAAAATAGAATGGCTCAGAGACTTCTACAACTGAAGGCTTACTTATACTTAGCTTTTTAGTTTTAATAACATGAAGAGTGTAAAAAATTTTCTTGCTTAAAAGAGCAAAACAAATTTCAAAGCACTCTTACTAAAAAGATTAAAAATAAAGTTGTTAATAATTTTAAAATTAATATAATTTTGAGCCTTATAGCCACCTGCTTAGGTAGGTAACACTATCATTCAAACTTTATAATTTCCATTTTATTGTTGAGAAAATAGATTTAGAAAAATGAAATTATTTTCTCAGAGTATACAAGTATTTATTGAGCTCTCACCATATTAGGCACTATGGGATATAACACTGAAAAAAATAGTTAATAATTCTTGACTTCATGGAGAGTATATTTTAGTGGTAAAGTCAGAACCCAAATCCAGGACATTTGACCCCAAGTGTAACGCTTTCCGTTGTTAGTTTTGTTTTAACCCTATTTATTTGTTTGAATGTCACATTTAGGCATCTACCATACTTTTAAGTGTAAAATTAAAAGTAAAAAAGATATAGTTGCCTCAAGGGGCTTACAATATATGGAAAGCATTTATAATCTAGTGGGAAAAGAACATGATGTACATGGTATAGTGGGCTGAATGATGGCCTCCCAAAGTTAGGTCTATGTCCTAACCCGTGGAACCTCTGAATATAACCCTGTTTGGAAATAGAGTCTTTGGGGTTGTAATTAAGTGAAGAATATCAAGATGAGATCATCCTGGATTATCCAAGCAGGCCCTAAATCTGATGACACGTATCCTTATAAGAGAGACATTAAGCAGAGGCACAGAGAAAACCGTGTAAAGAAGAAGCTGGAGACAGAAATTATGCGGTCACAAAGCAAGTAATACCTAGAGCTACCAGAACTTAGACAAAGCAAGAACAAATTCTCCACTGAGAGATTCAAGGCAATCCCTACCAAAATGCCGGGCTTCCCAGTGGGTAAACAATCCACCTTCAATGCAGGAGACACAGGACATGGGTTCGATCCTTGGAGGAGGGCATGGCAACCCACTCCAGCACTCATGCCTGGAGACTCCCATGGACAGAGGAGCCTGGTGGGCTACAGTCCATACGGTTGCAGAGTCAGACATGACTAAAGCGACTGAGCACACACACCAAAATACCAAGGATGTTTTTCATGGAATAAGAACAAATAATCCTAACATTTATGTGAAGCCACAAAAGACCTTGAAATAGCCAAAGAGATCTTAAGGAAGAACAAAGCTAGAGATATCAAGCTCCCAGATTTCAAATTACAGTAATCAAAACAACATATTACTAGAACAAAAAGAGACACATAAATCAATGGAACAGAACAGACAGCCCAGAAGTAAACGCATGCTTATATGGTCAGTTAGTCTATAACAAAGAAGGCAAGAACATACAACGAGGAAAAGACAGTGGTGGTGCTTTAGTCGCTAAGCTGTTTCCAATTCTTGTGACTCCATGAAGTGTAGCCCACCAGGCTCATCTCTCCATGGGATTTCCCAGGCAAGAATACTGGAGTGGGTGGCCATTTCCTTCTCCAGGAAAAGAGATAGCCTCTTCAACAAAATGGTGCTAGGAAAACTAGGCAGCTACATTTTTGCAGAAGAATGAAATTGGACCACCTTCTTATACTATTTACAAAAATCATTTCTGAAACCATAAAACTCCTAGAAGAAAACATAAATGATATGTCTTTGACATCAATCTCAGCAATATTTTTTTTGGCTATGCCTTCTCAGGCAAGGGCAATAAAAGCAAAGATAAACAAATGAAACTACAAAGTAAAAACATTTTGCACAGTAAAGGAAATCATCAATAAAACAAAAAGGCACCCTATTGAATGGGAGGAGATATCTGCAAATGATATATTTCATAAATAGTTAATATCCAAATTACATTAAGAACTCATACACCTCAATATTAAAAAAAAAAAAAAACCTGATCAAAAAATCCACAGAAGATTGGAAAAGATATTTCTTCAATGAAGAGTTAAAATGGCAACAGACATATGAAAAGATGCTGAACATCACTACTCATCAGAGAAATGCAAAGCAATACCACAATAAGACACTTCACACCTATTAAAACAGTTATTATCAAAAAGACAACAAATGGGACTTCCCTGGTGGTCCAATGGTTAAGAGTCTGCCTTTCAATACAAGGGAAGTGGGTATGATCCCTGGTTGGGGAACTAAGATCCCACACACTGCAGGGAAACTAGGCCTGTGTGCCACAACTAATGACCCTGCGTGCTCTGGAGCCTGCACACCATGACTAGAGAAAAGTCTGAGCATGCCACAACTAAGACCTGACACAGCCACATAGATAACAAATAAGTTCTGGCAAGGATGTAGAAAAAAGGGATCCCTTGTGCACTGTTCATGGGAATGTACATTGGTACAGCAACCAGGGAAAACAGCATGGAGATTCCTCAACATGTGGAAAAAAAAGAACCACCATATCATCCAGCAATTTCATTCTAGGTAATTACCTGAAGAAAATAAAAACATTAATGTGAAAAGTTCTGTGCAACCCTCTGCTCACTGCAGCATTATTCACAGTTTCCAAGATAAGGAAGCAATGTAAGTGTCCACTGATACGCAAACAGATAAAGAATATGTGGTCTGTGTGTACGTGCGTGTGTGTGTGCATGAGTGTACTTCGTAGCTCAGTTGTGTCTGACTCTTTGCTACCCTCTGGACTGTAGCCCACCAGGCTATTCTGTCCAGGGGATTTCTTTTCATGCAAGAAATACTGGAGTGGGTTGCCATTTCCTTCTCCAGGGGATCTTCCTGACCCACGGATCAAACCCACATCTACTGTATCTCCTGCACTGCAGGTAGATTCTTTACCCAATGAGCCATTGGATAAGTCTCATATATGTGTGTGTGTGTATACACAATGGAATATTATTCAGCCATAAAAAAGAATGACATCATGCCATTTGTCACAACATGGATGGACATACAGGGTATTATGCTAAGTGTAACAAGACAAAGACAATCTCTTTGATCTCACTTATACGTGGAATATAATAAACAAAACAAAACAAAACAAGACAACTTATAAATACAAAGAACACACTGGTGGTTGCCCAAGGGGAGGGGGAAATAAGTGAAGCAAATGAAGAGGTTCAAACTTCCAGTTATAAAATAAATAAGTCACAGGGATGTAATACAGTGGTCCCCAATCTTTTTGGCACCATGGACGATTGTTTTCCACAGATCAGGAGTGTGGGGGATAGTTTCAGGATGATTCAAGCATATTACATTTATTGTGCACTTTATTCCTAATTTAATGCTGCCACTGATCTGATAGAAGGTATTAGTTCATGGCCCAGAGGCTGGGATCCCTGATGTAATATACAGCTTAAGGAACATATTCAATTACGCTGTAATAATTTTGCATGGTGAAAGATGGCTACTAGACTTATCATGGTGATTTATTTCATCATGTTTTAAAAGTCAATCACTGTTTTCTACACCTGAAACTAACAAAATACTGTATGTCAATTCTACTTCAATTTAAAAAAGAATAAAAAGAAAAGGGGGGAGAAAAGATTCTTCCCCAGGGGCTTCAAAAGGAGCACATTCCTACCAATACCTTGAATTGAGACTTCTGGCCTCAACAACTGTGAGAGAATAAATGTCTGTTGTTTTAAGCCATCAAGTTTGTGGTAATTTGTTACCACAAATACATATGGAATGAAACTAATACATATGATATAAAAAATTACTACCTTTGTGATTTTAACAGCTTTCCTCATCTGCTGCTGCTCCCAAATATCTTGATTTTTCTCATCTTGACTATCATCACTTGTTTCTTCATTTCTAGTTTCTAGGGAAAAAATGTTGATGTATAAATATTCCATATTTTTCCATTCTAATTAAAGTGAAGTGAAAAGTTGCACAGTTGTGTCCGACTCTTTGTGATCCCGTAGACTGTAACCTGCCAGGCTCCTTTGTCCATGGAATTCTCCAAGCCAGAATACTGGAGTGGGTTCCTTTCTCCAGGGGATCTTCCACCCCAGGGATCGAACCCAAGTCCACTGCATTGCAGGCGGATTCCTTACTGTTTGAGCCATTCCAATAGCAGCAGCAATCAGCAATTCAGGAGCTTATAAATGGCTTAGCAGCACTTTTTGTGTGTTAACTTTTCCTTCCCAATACCTAATTCTGGGAGGAAGGCACTATTAGTATCCTCTTTACAAAGAAATTTAGATAGCGAGGTTATATAACATAACCCTGTATCAAAGGACTGTGTTGAAACCAGGCCTTGATTTGAGCAATTTGACTTCAAAATCTGTACTTATCACCACACTGTCTCACTGAAAACATGGCAGTCTCACTTATGAAAAAGCTTGGGAAAAAATGAAACACTTGGTTTCATCAGAGATTCTCAATTATGCCTGAGAATCTATATATGTATCAAAAATAATTTCTGGGTTAATAGGAACCAAAATACCATTCAGAAATGGTATTATCTGAAGTGACAAAAATTTGGTAGAATATTCCTCTTAATAAATGAGAAATGTGAAAATATTCTTTGAGACATTATTATTGGTTGAGGAAAACTTTTTACTAGAGCAGGGAAGATTTTAATATATGACACCTGAAATCCCTGTCGATGCTTCCATGTTAAAAAATCTTATAAAGGTGACAATGGAAGTCTTCAATATCAAAAATATTTTATCAAAAACTCTAAAAAATTTTTTAACCTGTCAAGAATGATCAAGTGGAGGTCAGATAACAGTAAACATTATTGCACCCTTGATAACGGTTTGATACAGACATGTAAAATATTTTAGAAGTCACGATGTCAGTGATATTGGTATAAAAAAAACAAAACTTAAAACATTTTAGAATAGCAGATACTACATTATGTTTTTATGGATATACTTACCATAATATATTCTACTGAAAAATGCCTTAATATTCATATACTACAAATAAATTAAATACATACTTGTTTCTTCAGCCATTCTTTGTCTAAGTGTTTGAGGCTTTGGGGTAAATGGCATTACATCTTTAAAATCATCAGGCTCACTTTCAGAATCTTCACTGTTTTTCTTCATACCAGAGTTGGTGAAGGCATGTTTTACATCCAAAGAAATATAGTCCTCTTGGGCCCTGGCCAATTTGCATTTTCCATAGGTTGCTTGAATAAAAGCTGCATCAGGGATATCTACTGAAAGAAACAAAGAGGAAGACGTTGAAAACAAAATACCAAAAGAAAGAAATATTCCTCATAATTAAAGGAAAAAAGCACCATTTTTCCATTTTTTTCATTATTTTGATATAATTGATTCAAAATCTGCATCAATAATGGAAGATATTTTGATAGAGGTTAAATATAACATAAAGAAATGAAGCAAACCTAGAAGCATCAGAAAATAAACTGAAACTACTCCAGTTAATCTTTTATCTTTCTCATTCATCAGATGTTGTTGCTGACTTTTTGTTGAGGGCTAGCTACTTCTCCTTTCCAGAAGCTCTGTGATTACCCGGGTATGGATGTGGAGAGGACTGAGTATGGAGTTACTCGTGGAGCGTGGAGAGCAGAATGACAGTGGGAGAGCAGTCTGACATAAAGTATGAGGGACAGCCTACTGTGACCTGCCCCTAGACACTGGGCATTCAGGCACACAGGGAGTGAGAAACAGACTAAAAGCCAGCACACATTCAGATCAGGCTCAAGGGCCTGCGGTAATTCTCACATAAACAAATATAAGTTAAAAAGTATAAAAGAAATAATCAGGTTAAAATATTTAAAGGACAACATCTTTTCATAGAGCCTTGTTTTTTATTTTATTCAGTACAAACTTCATTGATATCTACTCTTTCAACTCAAAATAAGTTTCTTCATGCATGATCTAAGTTGAAATTTATCTTTATACTCAGGAAACAAACAGTTTCTTAGGTAAACAAAATGGAAAGGGAAATAATCATTTCTAGCACTTCAAAAATATTAACAGGAATACCAAGTCACTGAGTAAAATTTTCTAACTTCTCTCATAAATTAGTCCAAATTCTTTGAGAAATAAAAGGATGTCATATAATTGGAGATATAGAAATACTCTATTTTTTAATAAATTATTTTAATTGGAGGATAATTACTTTACAATATTGTGGTGGTTTTTGCCATGTATCAACATGAATCAACAACCATGGGTATACATGTGTCCCCCCATCCGGAACCCCCCTCCCACATCTCTCCCTACCCTATCCCTCTGGGTTGTCCCAGATACTGGCTTTGGGTACTCTGTTTCATGCACTGAACTTGCACTGGTCATCTATTTCACATGGGATAATATACATGTTTCAATACCATTCTCTCAAATCATCCCACCCTCGCCTTCTCCCACATAGTCCAAAAGTCTGTTCTTTACATCTGTGTCTTTTTTGCTGCCTTGAATGTAGGATTATTAATACTGTCACTTCAAATCCCATATATATGTATTAATATACAGGATTTGTGTTTCTCCTTCTGAATTACTTCATTTTGTATAACAGGCTCTGGTTTCATACACCTCATTAGAACTGACTCAAATGTGTTCATTTTTATAGCTGAGAAATATTTCATTGTGTATATGTACCACAACTTCCTTATCCATTCATCTGCCAATGGACATCTAGGTTGCTTCCATGTCCTAGTTATTGTAAACAGTGCTGCAATGAACACTGGGGTACAATGGGTCTCTTTCAATTCTGGTTTCCTCAGTGTGTATGCCAAGCAATGGGACTGCTAGGTTGTATGGGAGTTCTATTTCCGGTTTTTAAGGAATCTTCACACTGTTCTCCATAGTGGCTCTATGAGTTTGCATTCCCACCAACAGTGTAAGAGAGTTTCCTTTTCTCCACACCCTCTCCAGCATTTACTGTTTGTAGACTTTTTGATGACAGCCATCCTGACTGGCTTGAGATGACACCTCATTGTGGTTTTGATTTGCATTTCTCTAATAATGAGTGATGTTGAACATCTTTTCATATGTTCACCAGCCATCTGTAGAGTCCTTGAACTACAAGGAGATCAAACGAGTCAATCCTAAAGGAAATCAGCGAATACACATTGGAAGGACTGATGCTGAAGCTCCAATACTTTGGCCACCTGATGCAAAGAAGTGACTCATTGAAAAAGACCCTGAGGCTGGGAAAGATTGAAGGCAGAAGGAGAAGGGGATGACAGAAGATGAGGTGGTTGGATGGCATCACCAACTCGATGGACTTGAGTCTGAGCAAGTTCTAGGAGTTGGTGATGGACAGGGAAGCTTGGCGTGCTGCAGTCCTTGGGGTCGCAAAGAGTTGGACATGACTGAGCAACTGAACTGAACTGATATCTTCCTTAGAGAAATGTCTGTTTAGTTCTTTTGCTCACTTTTTTGATTGGGTTGCTTGTTTTTCTGGTACTGAGCTTCATGAGCTGCTTGTGTATTTTGGAGATTAATTCTTTGTCAGTTGTTTCATTTGCTATTATTTTCTCCCATTCTGAAGGCTGTCTTTTCACCTTGCTTATAGTTTCCTTCACTGTGCACAAAAAAGCACAAAATGTGCTTTTAAGTTTAATTAGGTCTCATTTATTTTTGTTTTTATTTCCATTACTCTGGGAGGTGGGTCATAGAGGATCTTGCTGTGATTTATGTCAGAGAGTGTTCTGCCTATGTTTTCCTCTAAGAGTTTTATAGTTTCTGGTCTTACATTTAGACCTTTAATCCATTTTAAGTTTATTTTTGTGTATGGTGTTAGAAGGTGTTCTAGTTTCATTCTTTTACAGGCAATTGACCAGTTTTCCCAGCACCACTTGTTAATAAAGAGCTTGTCTTTTCTTCATTGTATATTTTTGTCTCCTTTGTCAAAGATAAGGTGTCCATAAGTGCATGGATTTATCTCTGGGCTTTCTATTTTGTTCCATTGATCTGTATTTTTGTCTTTGTGCCAATACCATACTGTCTTGATGACTGTAGCTTTGTGGTATAGTCTGAAGTCAGGGAGGGTGCTTGGTCCAGTTCCATTCTTCTTTCTCAAGATTGCTTTGGCTATTTGAGGTTTTTTGTGTTTTCATACAAATTGTGAAATTATTTGTTCTAGTTCTGTGAAAAATACCATTGCTAGTTTGATGGGGATTGCATTGAATCTATAGATTGCTTTGGGTAGTATACTCATTTTCACTATATTGATTCCTCCAATCCATGAACATGGTATGTTTTTCCATCTGTTTGTGTAATCTTTGATTTCTTTCATCAGTGTTTTATAGTTTTCTATATATAGGTCTTTTGTTTCTGTAGGTAAATTTATTCCTAAGTATTTTAGTCTTTACAATGAAATGGTGAATGGGATTGTTTCTTCAATTTCTCTTCCTGATTTTTCATTGTTGGTGTATCAGAATGCAAGGGATTTCTGCATATTAATTTTATATCCCTGCAACTTTACTATATTCATTGATTAGTTCTAGTAATTTTCTGGTGGCATCTTTAGGGTTTTCTATGTAGAGGATCATGTCATCTGCAAACAGTGAGAGTTTCACTTCTTTTCCAATCTGGATTCCTTTTCTTTTTCTTCTCTGATTGCTGTGACTAGGCCTTCCAAAACTATGTCAAATAGTAGTGGTGAGAGTGGCACCATTGTCTTCTTCCTGATGTAAGAGGAAATACTTCCAATTTTTTGCCATTGAGGATAATGTTTGCTGTGGGTTTGTTGTATATGGCTTTTATTACATTGAGGTATGTTCCTTCTATACCTTCCTTCTGGAGAGTTTTCATCATAAATGGATACTGCATTTTGTCAAAGGCTTTTTCTCCATCTATTGACATAATCATATGGTTTTTATCTTTCAATTTGTTAATATGGTGTAACACATTGATTGATTTGTGAATACTGAAGAATCCTTTCATCCCTGGAATAAAACCCACTTGGTCATGATGAAAAACACTCTAATTTTTTAAACAGAATAGGAGAAACAGTTCTTAGAAATTACAGAATATACTTGACACCACAACTAAGAAAATCATGAAGTGGTTGTTTAATTATGAAGCAGTAAGTGGTGAACACTAGAAACCAACATGCTCATTAAAAACAAGGAGAAGCAAATCAAGTGATTTACTTGACTAGAATTTTTTGTAAAATAGTACCAGGAAAATGACACACGTGTCTCTTCAACTTCTCAAAACACTCAGGATAATGTTAGCATTTCCCAACCTTGGCTACACATTAGAACTACCTGGGAAGGTTGACAATCTGATAACTAGGCTCCTATCCAAAACATGGGATCTAAATTCAGTTGATCTGAGGCAAAGGTGAACAGCGGTATGTTTTATAGCTCCCTCAGTTCAGTCGCTCAGTTGTGTCAATTGTGTTCAGTCAGTCAGTTGTGTCTGACTCTTTGCGATCAGACTCTTTGCAACATGAACTACAGCATGCCAGGCTTCCCTGTCCATCACCAACTTCTGGAGCTTGCTCAAACTCATGTTCATCAAGTTGGTGATGCCATCCAAACATCTCATCCTGTTATCCCTTCTCCTTCTGCCTTCAAACTTTCCCAATCTTTATAGCTCCCTAGGGGAATTTAACGGAGAAGGCAATGGCACCCCACTCCAGTACTCTTGCCTGGAAAATCCCATGGATGGAGGAGCCTGGTAGGCTGCAGTCCATGGGGTTGTGAAGAGTCGGACATGACTGAGCGACTTCACTTTCACTTTTCACTTTTATGCATTGGAGAAGGAAATGGCAACCCACTCCAGTGTTCTTGTGTTCTTGCCTGGAGAATCCCAGGGATGGGGTTGCACAGAGTCGGACACAACTGAAGTGACTTAGCAGTAGCAGCAGTAGCAGGGGAATTTAATGTGCTACCAGGCTTCAGCAATAACTGAACCATGAACTTCCAGATGTTCAAGCTGGTTTTAGAAAAGGCAGAGGAACCAGAGATCAAATTGCCAACACCCGCTGGATCATTGAAAAAGCAAGAGTTCCAGAAAAACATCTATTTCTGCTTTATTTACTATGCCAAAGACTCTGACTGTGTGGATCACAATAAACTGTGGAAAATTCTGAAAGAGATGGGAATACCAGACCACCTGACCTGCCTCTTGAGAAATGTGTATGCAGGTCAAGAAGCAACAGTTAGAACTGGACATGGAACAACAGACTGGTTCCCAATAAGAAAAGGAGTACATCAAGGCCGTATACTGTCACCCTGTTTATTTAACGTATATGCAGAGTACATCATGAGAAACGCTGGGCTGGAAGAAGCACAAGCTGGAATCAAGATTGCCAGGAGAGGTGCACTGGGAAGACCCAGAGGAATCGGGTGGAGAGGGAGGTGGGAGGGGGGATCGGGATGGGGAATACGTGTAAATCTATGGCTGATTCATATCAATGTATGACAAAACCCACTGAAATGTTGTGAAGTAATTAGCCTCCAACTAATAAAAAAAAAAAAAAAAGATTTCCAGGAGAAATTCCAATAACCTCAGATATGCAGATGACACCACCCTTATGGCAGAGAGTGAAGAAGAACTAAAGAGCCTCTTGATGAAAGTGAAAGAGGAGAGTGAAAAAGTTGGCTTAAAGCTCAACATTCAGAAAACAAAGATCATGGCATCTGGTCCCATCACCTCATGGCAAACAGATGGGGAAACAGTGGCTGACTTTATTTTGGGGGGCTCCAAAATCACTGCAGATCGTGATTGCAGCCATGAAATTAAAAGACGCTTACTCCTTGGAAGGAAAGTTATGACCAACCTAGACAGCATATTAAAAAGCAGAGACATTACTTCTTCAACAAAGGTCCGTCTAGTCAAGGCTATGGTTTTTCCAGTAGTCATGTATGGATGTGAGAGTTGGACTATAAAGAAAGCTGAGCACCGAAGAATTGATGCTTTTGAACTATGGTGTTGGAGAAGACTCTTGAGAGTCCCTTGGGCTGCAAGGAGATCCAACCAGTCCATCCTAAAGGAAATCAGTCCTGGGTATTCATTGGAAGGACTGATGCTGAAGCTGAAACTCCAATATTTTGGCCACCTGATGCGAAGAGCTGACTCATTTGAAAAGACCCTGATGTTGGGAAAGATTGAAGACAGGAAGAGAAAGGGACGACACAGGATGAGATGGCTGGATGGCATCACCGACTCAAAGGACATGAATTTGCGTAAACTCCAGGAGTTGGTGATGGACAGGGAGGCCTGACATGCTATGGTGCATGGGGTTGCAAAGAGCTGAGCAACTGAACTGAACTGAACCAGGGTTATGATGATATACTTATGTTCAAACACTCAAGTGCATGAATACAGAAACAAAAATACTTGAACTGGAAGTGATTCACCTATCAGTCTCTCCGCCAGTGGCTCAGATGGTCAACAATCTGCATGTAATGCAAGAGACCAGGGTTTGATCCCTGGGTTAGGAAGATTCCCCTGGAGAAGGAAATTGCAACCTACTCCAGTATTCTTGCCTGGGGAACTCCATGGAAAGAGAAGCCTGGCAGGTTATAGTCCATGGAATTGCAAAGAGGTAAACAAGTTTGAGTGACTAACACCTTCACTTTCACCTATCAGTGACTTAATGGGGTTTAATCAGTAAATCACAAGCAGTGGACTAAACAGTCAGTAAACTAGTGTTACATAAAGCTAATCCTCTCTCAAGCTACAATAAAGAAATAAAAGCTCAAGGAAGACTATTCCATCCTGTCCTGTCTATATCCAACACCTAGTTCAAGGGTTCCCACATAGCAGATGCTGTTCAGACATAAGAGGAATTAATAATGTTAGCATACTGCTTTATAATAATAAAAACAGCATATTCTTACAGATTTATAACTCATAAATAATTTTCACATATATCATCTGACCTAAAAAGTAGTGGTTAGGAGGGTGATCAAGATGGCAGAGTAGGAGCTCATTTCTCCCCACGAACACATCAAATATACATCTACAAGTGGAACAATTCTCACAGAAAACCAACTGGAAACTAGTAAATCTACACAACCAAAGCTGCAAGAAGGATCCCCATGTAACTGGGTAAGACAGGGAAAAAAGGGGGCATTATGACAAGACCCATGTCCTTGGGAGAGACATGTAAGAGAGAAGGTCCACACTGGCAGACTCTTGTCGGGGGAGTACCCCTGCCAGCTGAGAAATCTGTTGGGACAGAGAGAGGGGCTGGAGAAGCCTAGACTTTATTTGCATGCAAGCATGCTGACTTGCTAACAGTAAGGGTGAAAAGGAACTAGTGCTGATGGCTGCTCCCCCACTGTTCTTCCCAAGCCTCAACTTACTTCCCAATCAGAAGCATGCTCCAAGTAGGGCCACAAATACAAATACGCTAAGTGCAAAACCTGGGAGAGAACACCATTTACTTCTGTAGAGACAGTCTTGAGGGTCTGGGCTGTGGTCCTGGCTGAATCACGTAGCCCATTGTCAATGTACACATGGAAGGGGGTGAGTCTGGGGGTGGCACACCAGGTGGTACCACAGAAACGCATGGTGGCTGGATGCTGAGGCTCAGTGGGAAGGCCCTGGGCAGGAGCATGCAATGGTTCATTTCCCAGCAGGAGTGTTCCAGCCCTGCCCACTCCACACCTCAGCATGGAGCTCAAATTAGAGTCGACAGGTCCTAGAAGAGGTCTGCCACAGAGGCAGCCCAGCCCAAAAGCACAACCACCTTGATCCTACAGCGACAGTGCCCCAGCCTCTAGACCCACTCCACAACAGAGCCTACCACTAGGTCTGGAATGAACACAATGGAGAAAGAGATGTGAATTAAACTGTATCTAGCAGATGCCTGCATGGGCAGCACATGGCTTCACTGTGACCACACAGGCCCCACTTGCATCAATAGTCACCTCTTTTGGGGCAGGGAATGCACTCAAGTCTGATCAAACACAACCTTCAGGGCTTCTACTTCAATACTGTGGGCAGAGCCTACCCCTAACAGAGCTGTGACAGCCTCAGAGAAAAGAGGAGGCCCTGCCCACCACAGAGCCCAGGTTCTGGACACTATGACACCAATCACACTGCATGTCAAGGGGATAATGGCCAGTAAATGCTGAGGAAAGATGTGCCTGGCACCCACACCAAAAGCAGCCCACACACCAAAAATATCTGACTCACATGGTCTACACAAGGATAGTCCCACATAAAAATATCCCTTCAAGACCACAGTAGATAAATGTTCCTCCTAAATTCAGAGACAGATAAAGTAAAATGAAAAAGCAGAGGAACTACCCTTAATTAAAAGAACAAGAAGAAACCCATGAAAGAACAAATAATGAAACAGACCTCTCAGTCTACAGGCATTGAGTTAAAAAAGGTAAAAAAAATTCTAAAAGAATTAAGAAATATTATCCATAGAAATGCAGATCACTGTAACAATAAACTAGACACTATGAAGATGAACCAATCAAAATTAGACAACTCAATTACTGATATTAAAATGAATAGCAGACTAAATAACACAGACCACATAGTGATTTGGAAGACAGAATAATGGAAATCACTCAATCAGAATAGCAGACAGAAAGACAAATGAAAAAAATATGAAAGCAACATATGTGACCTACAGGATAATATAAAGCATGCTCATCTATGAATAACGGGATTCCACAAGGAGAAGACAGAGAAAAGGGGACTGAAAATATATTTGAAGAAATTATGAGTGAAAACTTCCCAAACCTTGAAGAAGGAACAGATAATCAGGCATAGGAAGCACAGAGGGTCCCAATAAGATGAAAAGAGACCCACATCAAGATACACATCATAATTAAAATGGCAAAAGTTAAAGTGAATTTCTAAAGGCAGCAAGAGAAAAACAAAGAGTTAATTATAAGGGAACCACCATAAGGCTATCAGTTGATTTCTCTGTAGAAACTCTGCATGCCAGAAGGAGTGGCATGATATATTCCAAGTCCTGAAAGGGAAAACCCTGCTACCTTGGATACTCTACACTGTGCTTAGTTGCTCAGTCGTGTCTGACTCTTTGTGACCCCATGGACTATAGCCCTCCAGGCTCCTCTGTCCATGGGGATTCTTCAAGCAAGAATATTAGAGTAGGTTGCCATTTCTTCAACCCAGGGATCTTCCCAAACCAAGGATCAAACCCAGGTCTCCTGCATTGCAGGTGGCTTCTGTACCATCTGAGCCATCAGGGAAGCCCCTGAATACTCTACTCAGCAAGATTACCATTTAGAATAGAAGGAGAGATAAAGAATTTCTCAGACAAATAAAAACCATAAGAATTCAGTATTACTAAACCTACCCTAAAAGAAATGTTGAAAGGTCTCTAAATAAGAGAGAAACAACAATCTATAGGAAAGGGAAAATCACAATGGGATGCCAAATATATAAGAGGATTGAAGATCACTTAAATAATCTATGTACTTCATAGATTAAAAATGTAAATTTTTTTAAAACATATTTGACTTGTATGCCTATTACTTTAAAGCAAGTTGATATAGTTATGGGTCAACATATCAATATTTGAACCCCACAGCAATCACAAATTAAAAACATAGAAGAGATTCATAAAAACCAAAAAAGAAAGGAATTCAAGCAAAATACGAAAGAAAACCATCACACCACAAAACGAAAAACAAAAAGAAGAAACAGAAAACAAGTACAAAAACAACTGGAAAACAAGGTTTAAGATGGCAACAAATACATACTATCAGTAATTTTACTTTCAAAGTCAGTGGACTAAATGGCAGGCTGCATAAAAAAACAAGAACCTACAATACACTATCTATCAGAGACTCACTTCAGTGTGAAAAACACACACAGATAGAAAATGAGGAGATGGAAAAAGATATGCAAATGGAAATGATAAGAAGGTGGTAGTAGCAATACGTATATCAGACAAAACAGACTTTAAAACAAAGGCTACAAAGAAAGACAAAGGGTACTGTATAATAATAAAGAAATCAATACTAGAAGAGGATTTACACTCATTAACATATATATACCCAATCTAGGATCACCTAAATATATAAAGCGAATACTAAAAGTTAACTGAGCAGTTGCGGATCATGAATTTTAAATCATTATAACTAGGCTCAAACATATCTTTATTAAACAAAATAGGAACCTGTCTCAGTCAACATATTTTTGCCAATAAGAAATAAGTTTATTTATTCTTGTAGCATAGAAATCCATGCATCAGGATTCAATAAGCTCTTGGAAAGCATTTTCTGCCTCCTGCTGGTTGTGGAAGCATTTTTCCTGCAAAAAGTTGTCGAAATGCTTGAAGAAGTGGTAGTCAATTGGTGAGAGGTCAGGTGAATATGGCAGATGAGGCAAAATTTCGTAGTCCAATTCGTTCAACTTTTGAAGTGTCAGTTATGTGTTGTAGTCAGGTGTTTTCATGGAGAAGAACTGGGTCCATTCTGTTGACCAATGTCAGCTGCAGGCACTGCAGTTTTCAGTACAGCTACAATTTGCTGAGCACACTTCTCAGATGTAATGGTTTCGCTGGGACTCAGAAAGCCATAGTGGTCAAACAGAGAGCAGACCACCAAACAGTGACCACGACCATTTTCTGATGCAAGTTTGACTTTGGGAAGTGCTTTGGAGCTTCTCAGTCCAACCACTGAGCTGGTCACCGCCAGTTTTTGTATAAAATCCACTTTACATTGCACATCACAGTCTAAGAGATGGTTCGCTGTTGTTATGCAGAATAAGAGAAAATGACATTTCAAAATGAAGACTTCTTTGATTTTCAGTCAGCTCATGAGGTACCCACTTATTGAGCTTTTTCACCTTTCCAATTTGCTTCAAATGCTAAATGACTATAGAATGATCAACACTGAGTTCTTCTGCAACTTCCTGTGTAGCTGTTAAAAGGATCAGCTTCGATGATTGCTCTCAATTGGTCATTGTCAACTTCTAATGGCTGGGCACTATGCTCCTGATCTTAAAGACTCTTGTCTCCTTTGCAAAACTTCTTGAACCACCACTGCATTGTATGTTTGTTAGTAGTTCCTCAGCCAAACACACTAACTGATTTTGCAAGTTGCTTTATGACCCATTTTGAACTCGTTTAAAAAAATCACTCAAATTTGTTTTTTGTCTATAAGCATCATTTCTATAGTCTAAAATAAATATAAAATAAACAACAAGCAGTAAATCATTAGCAAAAAAAGACACAAAGCAAGAAATGTGCAATAAAATGATATGTAACATAACCACATTTATTTCAGAATGTATTCCAATATCAAATGGCCAAGTTCAACAATGTAAAACCACTATTACTTTTCTGCCAACCTAATAATAGATGTAAAGTTACCACTGACAGGAATACATAACAGTAAGAGACTTTAATACTCCACTGACATCAATGGACAATCCAGTAAGGTGACAGATGAACTAAAAGAAAAGAATTCACATCAAAAAAAATCTCTAGGGGAAAAAAGTAGAAATCAACCATAGAAAGAAAAATGGGAAAAGATCAAACACATGGAGACTAAACTACCTGCTACTAAAAATCCAATGGGTCAACAATGAACTAAAAGTAAAAAATACCTTGAAACAAATGACAATGAAAACACAACCATACGAAATTTATGGGATACAGCAAAAGTAGTTCGGGGTTGGGGTGGGCAGGGAAGTTCATAGTGATGTGGTCTTCCCTCAAGAAACAAGAAAAATCTCAAATAAACAACCTAACCTAACACCTAAAAAAATTAGAAAAAGAAAAAACAAAACCCAAAATCAGCAGATGGAGAAGGAAATGGCAACCCAGGCCAGTGTTCTTGCCTGGAGAATCCCATGGACAGAGGAGCCTGGTGGGCTACACTCCACAGAGTCACAAAGAGTCAGACATGACTTAGCAACTAAACAGCAAAGTCAGCAGAAAAAAGGAAATAATAAAGATTAGAGAGGATATAGATAAAACAGAAATCAAAAGAATAAAAAGATCAATAAAAGCCAAGAGTTGGCTTTTTGAAAAGATAAACAAAATTGACAAATCTCTAGCCAGGTTCACCAAGAAGAGAGAGGAACCAAATCAACAAAATAAGAAATGGAAGAGGAGAAAAAACACTGATATCATAGAAATATAAAAATCATAACAGAATACTAGGAACAATTATATGCCAACAAATTCGACAACCAAGAAGGAATGAACAAGTTTCTAAAACATTAAAGCCTGCCAAAACTGAATAAAAAAGATAAAGATATTTTGAACAGACCAATCACTAGAAGTGAAACAGAATCAGTAATTTTAAAAAAACTCCATATAAATGAAAACCCAGGACCTGACAGCTTTACTAGGAAATTCTACCAAACGTACAATGAGGAACTTAACTTATCCTTCTCAAACTCTCCCTAAAGACTGAAGAGAAGAGAACACTCCCAAATTCATTCTATGAAGGCCACCATCACCCTGATACCAAAACCAGACAAAGACACTACCAAAAAAAAGAAAATTCAGTGCAACATCTTTGATAAATATAGATACAAAAGTCCTCAGCAAAATATTAGCAAATCAAACCCAACAATACATAAAAAAGATTATACACCATGATCAGGTTGGATTTATCCTAGAGTGACAAGGATAGTTCAATATATGCAAATAAATTAGTGTCATACACAACACTGACAAAAGGAAAGTAAAAACTCACATGATTATCTCAAAAGATGCATAAAAAGCATTTGACAAACTTCAGTATCCTTTCATTATAAAAAAACTCTCACCAAAGTGTGTATGGAGGGAATGTATCTCAATATAATAAAATCTATTTATGACAAACCCATAGTCTACAACACACTCAACGATGAAAAGAACGTCTTTCCACTAAGTTCTGAGTAAGAAAAGGATGTCCATTCTTACCATCTTTTTTTTCTTAGTCAGTACACATCCAGAATTTATTCTAATACATTGTGAAGAACTTGCGTCAAAGAAGAAAAACATATTATCATCTCTTAATCACAGAAGATTTAATCCTGCTTATATTTAAAGAAATGTAATAACTCTACACAACAGTGCTCTGTGTATTTGCCTGACTCCAAAGACCAAGCTTTTACATTCTATCATCTTGCCTCTAGTAAGCAACGTAAAACCACTGCTGAAGGTGGTGACTACGACTATATGTTCTATAGTTCTTGCTCAAATGCTCAGTCATGTCTGACTCCTTGTGACCTATGGACTATAGCTTGGCAGGCTCCTCTGTCTATGAGAGTCTCCCAGCAAGAAAACTAGAGTGGAGTGCCATTTCCTTCTCCAGGGGATCTCCTCAACCCAGGAATCGAACCTGCGTCTCTTACATCTCTGGCACTGGCAGGTGGATTCTTTACCACTAGCACCACCTGGGAAGCCCCCAAAGGAGAAAAACATATTACCATCTCATAAAATAATCATAAGATTTAATCCTGTTTATATTTAAAGAAATGTAATAATTCTACCCAACAGTGCTATGTGTACTTGGTTTTTCTTCAAGGAATGAAACCTAAGAATTGTGCTTTTATATATTTATTTATTATTTTATATAGGAGTATGGGCTTCCCTGGTGGCTCAGATGGTGTAGAATCTGCCTGCAAGGTGGGAGACGTGGGTTCCATCCCTGGGTCAGGAAGATCCCTTGGAGAAGGGAATGGCAATGCACTCCAGTGTTCTTGCCTGGAGAATCCCATGGACAGATGAGCCTGGTGGGCTACAGTCCATGGAGTCACAGAGTCAGATATGACAGAGCTACTAACACTTTCACATAGGAGTATAGTTCATTAACAATGTTGTTAGTTTCAGATATACAGTGAAGTGATTCAGTTATACAGATACATGTAGCTATTCTTTTTCAAATTCTTTTCCCATTTAGGTTATTACAGATAATTGAGCAGAGTTCCCTGTGCTATTCAGTAGGTCCTCGTTGATTATCTATTTTAAATATAGCAGTGTATACACATCAGTCCCAAACTTCCAATCTACCCCCCTCACCCTTCCTCCCTGATATCCACAAGTTCATTCTCTGAGTTTGAGAGTCTGTTTCTGTTTTATAAGTGGTTCATTTGAATCATTTTTTTAGTTCTGCATATAAGCAATATCATATGATATTTGTGATATGTATTAAAACAAAGAAATAATACCATTCGCAAGCAGCATGGATGGACCTGGAGATTATCATACTAAATGAAGTAAGTTATGCAGAGAAAGACAAATAGCTCACCATTTCTATTCAACATAGTTTTGACAGTCCTAGTTACAGTAATCAGACAAGAAAAAGAAATGAAACATATCCAAATTGGAATTGAAGAGATGAAGTTATCATTTTGCATAGATGACATGATACTCTATAGGAAAACCCCAAACATTCTACATAAAAACCATCAGAATAAATAAATTCAGTAAGATAGCCAGACTACAAGATTAATATACATAAATCTGTTGTATTTTTTTACTCTAACAATGAAATATCAGAGGGGGAAAGTAAACAAATTCATTTAAAATCATATAAAAAAAATCCTAGGAAGAAACCTAACTAAGGAGGTAAAAGACCTAAATGCTAAGAACTATAAAACATTGATAAAGGAAATTGAAGATGATTCAAAGAAAGGGAAAGATATCACATGCTCTTCAGTTGGAAGAATTAATATTATTAAAATGGTGATATTATCCAAGGCAATCTTCAAATTTGATGCCATCTCTATCAAATTACTGATGACATTTTTTCATAGAACTAGAACAAACAATCCTAAAATTTATAAGGAACCACAAAAGAACTGCCAAAGCAATCCTGAGGATAAAGAAGAAAGCTGGAAGCATAACTCTCCCAGACTTCAGATAATACTATAGAGCTACAGGAGAGCCCAGAAATAAAACCACACACCTATTGCCAATTAATCTTGACAAAGGAGACAAGAACAGAACAAAAAGACTCACAGACGTAGGAAAAAAACTTATGTTTACCAGAGGGGAAAGGGTGTCGGGGAGAAATAAATTAGAAGTATGAGACTGATACAAACTACTATATATAAAATAGATAAGCAATAAAGACTTACTGTACAGCACAGGGAACTTATGCAATATCTTGCAATAACCTATAATATGAAAATAATCTGAAAAAAATATATATAACTCAATCAGTTTGCTACACACCTGAAACTAATACTGTAAGTCAACTATACTTCAATTAAAAAAAACAGAGGCTAATACTATGTCCCACTGGTAAGCAGTCTCTGCAACAATGAATATCTCAAGGCAGACATTCCAGTACTGGATCATTCAGTAGACATATCATCTGAACAGCAACAACAACAAAAATAAATGCACTCTATCTTCTATATACTTCCTTAAACTTATCTCATTTCTTCTTTTTCCCTCTCCAGAATAAAAGAAAAAATAAAATGTTCCTTGCAGGACAAGTTTTCATCTTTCAATAACACCTTAAGGACTATGATAATCAAAAACTATTCAATACATTTCCAAACTCTGCCTTCTCTCCTTAGGTTCCCAGTGCTACCAACACTTTACAAGTACTGCCTTACCTGTCTAATCTGCCATTTTCTACAGCAGCATGTTAAATACAGTAACCGCCAGCCACATGTGACCATTTAAGCAAACTAAAAATCCACTTCCTTAGTCACACTAGCCACTTTTCAAGAATTTTACAGCCACGTGTAGCTAGTGGGTAATATACTGGATGGTGAAGATACAGGACCTTCATAGAAAGTTTTACTGGACAGCATTGTATCTAGAGTTTGGACAAAACTTTACGTGTTTACTAGACTTCAATTCTTAATACTGGCTTCATCACTAAGTACTTCTGTAGCTTAATGAACTTGCTTAAGAAAAAAAATTACAAGAACTTCTGGTTCTTATTATTTCATATGTAATAAAGCACTTGCTACTACCTTACAAATCTTTAAAATTATATATTAACAATTATATTTCAAATTAGTTTGTTTTCTTTATAAAGCTATATACTTTGTTTTGCTCAGAAGGGGTCTTAGGCTTTATGAGACTGAAGAGAGTCTGCAGCACAAGAGAAGTTAAGAACCTTGAATTAGAGTAGACCAAGGAAATATTTCTGGCTTTTTGGGCCATAAGTCTCTGTTATGACTTCTCAGCTCCGCCATTGTAGTGCAAAAGCAGCCACAGACAAACAATTGAATGAGCATGGATTTAATAAAACTTTATTCACAAAAGCAGACAGTGGGCCAGATTTGGCAAACAAGTGGTAATTTGCCAACCCTTGAATGGAATTATCTTTCTAAGACACAAAAATGGTCGTGTCATCTATTTGCATAAAGTTTTCAGTAGTTTCCTCAAAACCCTGTATTATCTGACTTCAACCTGTACCTTACTTTCTTTTTCTTCTTCTTTCTTAAACCTTAACCAAGCACTTTCAGCCCAACAACTACTTTTTAGCTCTCTGCATATTATTCTGGTTATCTTCCCTAGGTTTTTATATAATGCTGCATCCTGTACCTGAAACATCCTCATAGACAAATTCTTACCATCTTTCAGACACTGAAAGATGGCATGAATCACTCAGTAGAGCACAATGGTTAAGAATGCAGACTCTGAGGCAGCCAGGGCCCAGAGTAGTTCAATATCCTTTTAGACTAACTCAGCTATTTAGAAGCAGAGCGAGGAGTGGAACTCAGCTCTCTATCATTAATTTTTTCAGCATTTATAGATCATTAACTATGCTCAGGTAAACATTATGCTGAACCTGAGATGTATAAGGCAAGATCCCTTCCCTAGCCCAGTCAAACTGCTCAGCTAATGCCACATGGAACACAGTTAATCTCTGTTAAGCTCTGCCCAAATTCTTGACCCACAAAATTGTGGGACAGAATAAAACAACTGCTATTATAAAATAAAATAAGTAAATAAATCCGAAACAAAACAACAAAAAAAGTATATAGGCTCTGCGGCAGATTCCCTAGGTTGGAATCCTAGTGCTTTCTCTTATAAGCCCGTCTGACCTTGGGCATGTTATGTAATGGAAATGACAGCAAATTTTGGTCCCTTGACAATCATTAGTAATAACTTACTTGCCCCATACTTCACTAGAGTTTTATCAAAAACAAGAATCACTGGTATAGAAAAATGTTAATACTAGAAGTAAAATTCTTAACCAAAATTACAAAAATTACTGACCTACTGATGAAAACTCGTCCTCCAGAGTCCTAGAGCCGTTGGGAGATGAACTCTGATCATCTTTACTTTCTGAAGAATGGTGTGCTCCATCCTCTTCGTCGGCTGAAAGATCAACCATTCTGGATTCTAACAGGACATTTTTTTAATATAACAAGAAAGATTCAGGATGTTGGAATCAGTAACTGAAATTCTACACAACACATAGCATATGTAAAATACAGTGTTTTAATTTTACTTCACATATTTAAAGTAGATATGCAGATCTTTCTTTAACTTCCTTTCTTTCTGAAATCAACAGTCTATAGATATGCAACAATATATCCTATTTGCATTATCTACCTAACTAGTGAAATAACATGAAATACATACTATTTAAAAATGCAACAAAAAGAGGGAAGGGAAAAAACAAAAAGAGAAAAAAGTAAATGACAAAAAAATGAAAGAATATTTAAAAGAGAAAAGACTAACAGTGGTAGTAAATAAGAATATAAAGAAAAGAACACTTAATGTATACTTGCTATGTGCTAGGCATACTGAAGTCTGTTTTACAAAATATATTTCATTTAATTCTCACAATTCAATAAAGTAAATGCTATTACTGACGAGGACACTAGGGACTGGAAAGGCTAAATAACATGTCCAACATCACAAAGTTACTAAACGGAGATATCAAACTCTTGGATTTAGGCTGGTGGTAAGAGGTACTATAATGGGCACTGCAGGCTTAAACTAAATCATGGATCTATTTCCACTGTATGATTCTGTAAAGGACACAGTCAACTAATCAATAAACAAAGAGAGTATTAAGAGAGAACACCCCATAGAAGTGTTATCAGGACTGAATGAGCAAGATGTAAAGGAATTCATGGTATTATTGACAAAAAAGGACTTGTTGGTTCACAATTATTTTGTAATATTTATGAACAACCTTAAGATTTAAGATTGCATAAATAACTACTCTATCTTAAAAATGTTCCTTAGGGATCTCCCTGGCAGCCCAGTGGCTAAGACTGAGCCTTCCAATGAAGGGAGTGCAGGTTTGAACACTGCTTAGGGAACGAAGATGCTACCAATCATGGACGGGTAAAAGATCCACTGAGAGTGCAAAACACACGGGTGGATTTTAATCTAATCGAGCATAACAAAATGATACGGTTTCAGCTTCCACATGTCACGTAGAAATTGGCACTTGCCTTCTGCCTGTACAAGGATGAAATCACAAACTGCTATAGTTACTGATCTTCAACACATCCTGAAAGGAGTTCACGGTAGAGATCAGGAATGAGGCACTCTGTGCTTTGGGAAAACTGGCAGAACAGGCTTTCAGACAGGTATTTTCAGGAGATTTTATGAGCCAAGTTCTTGCATCCCCTCACATCTAGAAAAGCACTAAAATCATTAATGGTGACATCTGTTCCTCATGACTAGCAGCAAGCTTCTGCTAAAATGTGTTTTTGACTGCACAACTCCTCTTCACTAAAATCATACATAATACTGACCTCTTCCCTACATCTCTGGAGCAGTTTCTCAGAGCTATATGAAATGCTGCTCCTGGGCTACAGTTTTCATTTTGCCCCAAACAAAACTTAACTCTTACATTGTGTGTTTTTTTCAGCTGACATCTGTTGCAAACTAACCTTTGAAAACCTATTACCTTTTGAGCTTCGTTGTAATACTAAAGTAGAAAACTCTCAAAGAACTAAAAAGGCTGTTAAATACTCTTAATCACCTATCTGTGGTTTTCTTCACACGTTCAAACAAAACAATATATTTCAACAGACTGAATGCAGAGACAGCTTTCAGAATTCAGCTGTCTTCTGAGAAGCCAGACATTAAAGACATTTGCAAACTGAAAACAATGTCATTCTTACTATTTTTTGGAAAAGTTATTTTTCTTAAAAATGTTTATTACCCTTACATGTAATGAGCTAACTTTAAAAAAGAATAAAAATGTATCTTAATTTCTAATATGGTAAACATTATAGGGGCTTCCTTTCTGGTGGCTCAGTGATAAAGAATCCTCAGCCAAAGCAGAAGACTCAGGCTCGATCCCTGGGTCGGGAAGATGCCCTGGAGGAAATGGCAACCCACTCCAGCATTCTTGCCTGGAGAACCCCATGGACAGAGAAGCCTGAAAGGCTATATAGTCCTTGGGATCACAAAAGAGTCAGACATGACTTAGCAACTGAACAACAATAAACATTACAGATACAATCCACAGAAACAAAGGTTCTTTGGGGTCTTTAATTCTTCTTAAAGAGTACAAAGAGTAAACTTTAAGACCAAAACTGTAAGAACAAAAAGTTTGAGAAGCGAAGTTTAACCAGATGACTTACATAAAGCACAAAAATATTTTTAAAAAATCATGAAAACTTCAGACAAACAGGTGATTATTAACAATGACTAAGAAATCAACAAAATCACTTGGACTAAAAATATTGGGGTGAAAATATTCCTACCTCAAGTATAACCAAAAACTATATATATACATATATATAGTTTTTTTTTTACAGATAATTTACTGAAATTATACCATCTTGAAAATAATAAAAAAAAAACCTAACATTAGCAACATAGGTTTGTTTTCTACATGGTATTTCATCCTGTGACAAATCAGAAATGTTCAATTATCATTCTACTGGTGACATTATCCACAGGTGACAAACTGGATTTTCTACTCATATTAACAGGGCAGGGATTAACCTCAATTCATTAAATCTGGGTGTTATGTATTCTGGAGTGCCATGGATTGCAGACAAAGTATGTAAAAAGTGTCATTTACCTGGAGAAGTTGATTGCTTCTAGAGACTTTACTACTAAGTTCACGATGGAATATTTTTAAAAGTTCCTTTTAGACTGAAATATAATCTCAAAGATTTTTATGTGTGTCTGAGTCTGAAGTTAATGTATTTATACTTCAAGACACCACGTAACAAGCTCCTTCCAAGTCTGTTTCTGTGTTTTTCTTTCTTTCTCTAACTATATAGCTTTATTTCTAACTATATTCGTATTTAACTCCAATTCAAACTAGAACACATCTCATGTAAACAACTTTATGCGGCCTGAATCCTATTTTCAAGAAGGCAAAGGTACTTCAAAATTGCTGCATTGCGTTTAACTTTATTGGTAGTCTACAGAGTCACCAGTCAGTGAAAGTCGCACAGTCGTGTCCCACTCTTTTCGACCACATGACGATACAGTCCATGGAATTCTTCAGGCCAGAATAGCGGAGTGGGTAGCCTTTCCCTTCTCCAGGAGATATTCCCAACCCAGGGATCTAACCCAGGGATCTAACTCAGGTCTCCCGCATTGCACACGGATTCTTTACCAGCTGAACCACAAGGGAAGCCCAATCTACTGTTAGTGACACATACTGCTACACTTATCTTTTCTTTAAATAACCGATTGAAAAAAAAGTCCTAAAGTCTGTCACCTAAGTTTTCCCAGCGTGCCGGTTTGGTTAAGTGTTTTCGAGAAAAAGAAATGGGGACAGAAAGCACTTCCGCCTACCTAAGAGTATTAGGAATTTTTAAACTCTTGGGTGGCAATTTAGGTTCTCCGTAAGCATCAAGCACTTAAAGCAGTCACTGGTGAGGGTTCAGTTGACGATGCAAACACAAGCCCAAACCGCGCAGAGTTCTTTCTACGCCCCCAAGCGGCCCAATGTGGACATGCAGGCAGCAGCCAGTGTTCACAGGCACGCATCTCCGCGATTCAATGCTGCTGTGGTAGGCACCGCGTTACAGAATGCTTTAGACAGCCCGCGGACTTCTACCTCACCCTCCCCACTCCCCGCTCCGGGCGCCCACTCTGCTGCCCAGCATCACCTGGGACGTCCGAGGATCCGTCCAGGCGCGGAGCCGCTGTCGCGGCGCGCCGGGAACTAGCCCAGGCCCGGCCGCGGCGACGGCCCCGGCCCCGGCGGAGCAGTTCAGCCACCTCCGCGTGGCCTCTTCCAGACGGCGGCCCTTTCACCGCAGGGCCCCGGGCCGCCTGCTCCCCAGTCTCCCCGGGTTCAGCAAATGTCTCCTGGGCGCCGTCGCTGTCACTTGAGTCTGCTCGGCGCGGCCGGAACGTTCTTTTCGGCCTGTGAGCCATGGCCGAGGACCCAGCGCCCCGCGCAGCTTCCGCTTCCCGCCGGCTAACCCCGCCCCTCTAGGGCAAGTACCCCGGCAGACGCTCCTGTCTTTCCACTGCTTGCTTGCATGGGACCCGCCCAGCTTAGACGTCAGCTTCGCCCTTCGCATGCGTGCTTTGCTTCTTTCGATCTGCTCGAGAGTTGGGGTTCCAGGGATGAGGTATGGGGATGTAGAGCGTTCTCTTTGTTTTGCAAGGTGAGCTTGAGTAGATGGTCGCTGAGAAATTCTCGCAGATTTCGCCGTGGAGAGCAGCGCTCACAGGCTCCCTTGTACACACGCTTTCGAGGAATCAGACATTATGCCCACATCCTGGACTGAGACTTGGATCTGCTCTTCTACTTTCTAGGGAGAGTGAAGTTCTCTCTCCAAACAAGAATTAAAACAAAGGAGAAATGAAGCGTTTCTTGTATCAATAAACAAGTATGTCACAGTAATCAGTGATTCCAGCTCTCTAGGGCAATTGGGAAGAAAATAATACCTGTGATCCGGCTTTAGCTGCTCATTAGTGAGTCCTCAACATTCAGAAAACTAAGATCATGGCATCTGGCCCCATCACTTCATAGCAAATAGATGGGGAAACAGTGACATACTTTATTTGCGGGGGCTCCAAAATCACTGCAGATGGTAAGTGCAGCCATGAAATTAAAACACGCTTGTTCCATGGAAGAAACCCTATGACCAACCTAGACAGCATATTAAAAAGCAGAGATATTACTTTATCAACAAAGGTCCATCTAGTCAAAGCTGTGGTTTTTCCAGTAGTCATGTATGGATGTGAGAGTTGAACTATAAAGAAAGCTGAGAGCCGAAGAATTGATGCTTCTGAACTGTGGTGTTGGAGAAGACTCTTGAGAGTCCCTTGAACTGCAATGAGAGCCAACCAGTTCATCCTAAAGGAAATCAGTCCTGAATATTCACTGAAAGGACTAATGCTGAAGCTGAAACTCCAATACTTTGGCCACCTGATGCGAAGAACTGACTCATTGGAAAAGACCCTGATGCTGGGGAAGATTGAAGGCAAGAGGAGAAGGGGACGAAAGAGGATGGGATGGTTGGATGGCATGACCAATTTGATGGACATGAGTTTGAGCAAGCTCTGGGAGCTGGTGATGGTCAGGGAAGCCTGGTGTGCTGCAGTCCATGGTGTCACAAAGAGTCGGACATGACTGAAAGATTGAACTGAAACAGTGAGTACTGAGGAAAGCAGGATACTCACCAGAGATAGCTGAGATGCATATGAAAGGAATTATTTCAGTGAGCCCAAACTCTTGCATTTTCCCACACATAGAAAAACTCTAAATTCCTTAACTTGAGATAACTGGTTTTCTTGAATTCACAAAAATACTTTTGAGGTTAAGACTACCTGCCTTTGTTGCATTCAGTTCAGTTCAGTTGTTCAGCCGTATCCGACTCCTTATGACCCCATGGACCGCAGCATGCCAGGCTTCCCTGTCCATCACCAACTCCCGGAGTTCACTCAAACTCATGTCCATCAAGTCGGTGATGCCATCCAACCATCTCATCCTCTGTCGTCCCCTTCTCCTCCTGCCTTCAGTCTTTCCCAGCATTAGGGTATTTTCTAACAGGTCAGCTCTTCACATCAGGTGGCAAAGGCATTGGAACTTCAAACATCAGTCCTTTCAATGAATATTCAGGACTGATTTCCTTGAGGATTGACTGGTTTGGTCTCCTTGCAGTCCAAAGGACTCTGAAGAGTCTTCTCCAACACCACAGTTGAAAAGCATCAATTTTTCAGCACTCAGCTTTCTTTATGGTCCAACTCTCACATCCATACATGACTACTGGAAAAACCACAGCTTTGACCAGACGGACCTTTGTTGACAAAGTAATGTCTGTTTTTTAATATGCTGTCTAGGTTTGTCATAGCCTTTCTTCCAAGGAGCAAGTGTCTTTTAATTTCATGGCTGCGGTCACCATCTGCAGTGATTTTAGAGCCCAAGAAAATAAAGTCTATCACTGTTTCCATTGTTTCCCCATCTATTTGCCATGAAGTGATGGGACCAGATGCCATTATCTTTGTTTTTTTAATGTTGAGTTTGTCAGCTTTTTCACTCTCCTCTTTCACTTTCATCAAGAGGCTCTTTAGTTCTTCTTCACTTTCTGCCATAAGGGTGGTGTCACCTGCATATCTGAGGTTATTGATATTTCTCCCAGCAATCTTGAGTCCAGCTTGTGCTTCATCCAGCCCAGCATTTCGCATGATGTACTATGAGTACAAGTTAAATAAACAGGGTGACATTATAGCCTTGATGTACTCCTTTCCCAATTTGGTACCAGTCCATTGTTGCATGTCAGTTTCTAACAGTTGCTTCTTGACCTGCATACAGATTTCTCAGCAGACAGGTAAAGTGTTCTAGTATTCCCTTCTCTTTAAGAATTTTTCCACAGTTTGTGTGATCCACACAGTCAAAGGCTTTAGCGTAGTCAGTGAAGCACAGGTAGATGTTTTTCCGGAATTCCCTTGCTTTTTCTGTGATCCAATGGATGTTGACAATTTGATCTCTGGTTCCTCTGCCTTTTCTAAATCCAGCTTGAAATCCAGCTTGAACATCTGGAAGTTCTTGGTTCACATACTGCTGATGCCTAGGCTAGGAGAATTTTGAGCATTACTTTGCTAGCATGTGAGATGAGTGCAATTAAGTGGTAGTTTGAACATTCTTTGGCATTGCTTTTCTTTGGGATTGGAATGAAAATGAAAACTGATCTTTTCCAGTCCTGTGGTCACTGCTGTTTTCCAAATTTTCTGGCATGTTGATTGAAGCACTTTCACAGCATCGTCTTTTAGGATTTGAAATAGCTGAGCTGGAATTCCATCATCTGTCTATCCCTTCTCCAGTGGATCTTCCTGACCCAGGAGTTGAACCAGGGTCTCCTGCATTGCAGGTGGAATTTTTATTTGTAACAGCTTTATTGAGGTAGAATTGACACAATAAATTTCACATTTTTAAAGTGTCCACTTTGATGTTTTGCTATGAAATTGTCACCAAATCAAGAGACTGAACATCTTCAGTACCCTCTGTTCTCTCTCTCTCTCGTCCTTCCCCACATCCTCTTCATCCCCAGGCAGCCTCTGATCTGCTGTCACTATAGATTAGTTTGCATTTTCTAGATATTTATGTAAATGCAGTTTTACTGTATGTACTCTTTTGTCTTTTTTTTTTCACTCAATGTAATTATTTTGAGATTCATCTATGCTTTCATGCATCAGTTATTCATTTCTTTTCATTGCAAAGTATTTTTCCATTGTGTGTATGTATTGTTGTTGCTATGTTGTTTAGTTGCTAAGTTGTGTTCAACTCTTTGCAACCCCATGGACTGCAGCACACCGAACTTCCCTGTCCTTGACTATCTCCCAGAGTTTGCTCAGACTCATGTCCATTGAGTCAGTGATGCCATTCAACCATCTCATCCTCTGTCTTCCCCTTATCCTCCTGCCCTCAATCTTTCCCAGCAACAGGGTCTTTTCCAGTAAGTCAGCTCATCTCATCAGGTGGCCAAAGTATTGAAGCTCCAGCTTCAGCATCCATCCTTCTAATGAAGATTCAGGGTTGATTTCCTTTAGGATTGACTGAGTCCAAGGAACTCTCAAGAGTCTTCTCTAGCACAACTCAAAACATCAATTCCTCAGTGCTCAGCATTCTTTATGGTCCAACTCTCACATCCTGCCTGACTACCGGAAAAGCCAGTATGTGTGTGTAAAATGTGTTTATTCATTTATCTGTTGATGAATATCTGGGGGGTTCTGTTTGTTTACTGTTACACACGAAACTCCATGAACACCTGTGCACTAGTCTATGTGCTCAGTTGCTTCAGTCCTGTCTCGCTTCATGCGACCCCACTCCAGTGTTCTTGGGCTTCCCTTGTGGCCCAGCTGGTAAAAAATCTGCCTGCAATGTGGGAGACCTGGGTTGAATTCCTGGGTCAGGAAGATACCCTGGAGAAGGGACTAGCTTCTGGTTTAAAGAGCAATAATAAGACAGAGATTCGCTTAGTCATGTCTGACTCTTTGTAACCCCACACACTCTAGCCTGCCAGGCTCCTCTCTTCATGGGATTCTCCACCCAAGAATACTGGAGTGGGTTGCCATTTCCTTCTCCAGGACATTACTAATTTGTTAAATTAATTAAAGGTTATTAGGAAACTTTGCATTATTCATCTCATATAATTTAAAATTGCAGAGATTAATAGTTGAAAGAAAATTGGCATATGAAATATTCCCAGGTTTTAGAAATTGATGTCATATTTACTCAAACAAATCGTTTATCCCACAGTGAAGTGACATTTTAGTTAGCTTCTCTAGCATTAACCAGTGGATCCTGAGCTCCCTCTAGTGAGAAATGTGCTACTTACAGAAGGGTGGTGTCAATCTTTTGGAAATTGCCTCCTTTCTCGTAATAGTGCTTTTCATTCTCTATTGTTCTAAGTAATAGATATATTTTCAGTTTTAAGCCAAAACTATGTCAGATTTTCTCAGAGAACAATTTTTTTGAGAAATTACATAAATAAATAAGATATCACTCTCTCCTTTGAGAATTAAAAACACTTATTAGTGGTGCTAAAGAACCCACCTGCCAATGCAGGAGCCACAGGAGATCTGGGTTCTATCCCTGGGTCAGGAAGATCCCCTGGAGGAGGGCATGGCAATCCACTCCAGTATTTTTGCCTAGAGAATCCCATGGACAGAGGAACCTGACAGGCTACAATCCATACAGTCACAAAGAGTTGGACACAACTGAAGTGACTTTGCCTATTGTGGAAATGCATCCATAAAATTTGTTTTCATTTGTGCAGTATCTGTCTTTGAGTACCTAGTATGATGGTCCCTTGTCCTGAGATTGAAGGGTCACAATACCCTTGGGGATCATGCTCCTGATGGTAAGCTGCTATTAGCCAAATTAGCTCTACAGATTGACCTGTTAGAAGATACTTTTAAGAAAATGATGCTCAAAATATTTAACATAAGATCTACCCTCTTAATAAATTTTTAAGTGTACGGTACAGTATTGTTAAATATAAACACAATGTTATACAGCAGATCTCTGGAGTTTTTACTTTTTAACTGAAACTTTTTACATGTTGTACTTTAATGCCCAATTTCTCCTCCTCCAAGCCCCTGGCAGTCACCATTCTTTTTGCTTCTAAGCCTTTGGCTCTTTTACGTACCTCATATAAGTAGAATCATGCAGTATTTATCCTCCTGTGGCTTAGCATAATGTCCTCAGAGTTAATCCATTTTGTCACATATAGCAGAATTTCCTTCTTTTTTTAATGCTGAATAATATTCCACTGTCCCTATATACCACATTTTTTTTATCCATTCATTAGACAATAGACATTTAGGTGGTTTCCATACCTTGGCTATTGTGAAAAGTGCTTTAATAAGTGTGAGAATGAAAATATGTCTTCAAGATCCTGATGTGAATTCTTTTGGATAAATATCCAGAAATGGGATTGCTGGATCATATAGTAGTCTCAGGCTCCCCTGGTGGCTCAGTGATAAAGAATCTGCCTGCCAGTGCAGGAGACTTGGGTCAGGGAGATCCCCTGGGGAAGGTAATGGCAACCCACTCCAATATTCCTGCCTGGAAATCCCATGGACAGAGGAGCCGGGTAGGCTACAGTCCATGGATTGGACACAACTTAGTGACTAAATCAAGAACAAAAATGGTAGTCTTATTTTTAACTTTTTAGGAACTTCCATACTGTTTTTTTCATCTGCACATTTCACATTCCTGCCCAACAGTGTGCAAATATTGCAGTTTCTCAACAACCTTGCCAACTCTTGTTGACTGTTGAGTGATTGCTTGATACTGACCATCCTAACATGTGTGAGGTGATGTTTCATTGTGGTTTTGATTGGCCTTTCCCTGATTAGTGATGTTGAGCTAATATGGTTTTGTTGTTGGTAGTGGTTTTGTTTTGTCATTGAGTTGCAATAGTACCTTATATTTTTTGGATATTAATCTCTTATCAGATACATGGTTAGTAAATACTTTTCTCCCTTTCTGTATGTTGCCTTTCACTCTGATGATTGTTGCTCTTGCTGGGCAGAAGCTTTTTAGTTTGGTGTAGTCCTACTTGTCTATTTTTTATTTAATTGCCTGTGCTTTTGGCATCATATTCAATAAATCATTGCCAAGACTAGTGTCATGAAGATTTTCCCTTAAGAATTTTAATTTTTAATTTTAACAGCTTAAGATTTTTCCTTTAAGTGTTTAATATATTTTGAAATTCTTTTTGTGTATGGTGTAGGATAAGTGTCCAATTTCATTCTTTTGCATGTGAATATCCTGTTTCCCCAACACCATCTGTTTAAGAGATTATTCTCTTAAACAGTCCCAAGTGTGTTGTTTTTTTTTTTTTTTTACATTTTTTGAAAATTTTTATGAGTGAAACATATCAATTTTTAAAGACAGATGCTATGTAGTAAATCTTTTTGTAATTTTCATCAGTTATGATGGCTTTATTCTACTTGAAATTTTGCATCAATTTGTTTTTTTATATATGCCTTTAGGGATTATATATTACAAAATATGGAACGCTTCACGAATTTGCGTGTCATCCTTGCGCAGGGGCCATGCTAATCTTCTCTGTATCGTTCCAATTTTAGTATATGTGCTGCCGAAGCGAGCACCCAAGTGTATTGTTTTAAGCTGATAAATATTGGAATAAATTGTCACACAACAGAAAATAACTAATGCAGCTCCTAAGTGAAACTGATGCTCCTGGTCTGAGGACCACACTCTGAGTAGCTAGGAAGTAAAGGAAAAGAATAAGATCACTGAAGAAGGCTGAAGTAGTCAACAGAAGGTACTGGATCTGTGGTTTGAGAGTGTCTCAGCCACTGCACATGTTGCTGTTTGTCCCCCTGGTGCAATTACAACCAGCATAAAGAAACCAAATATTTGTGTGCACGTATTTCTTCACCTGATACAGAAATTGCTAATGATTTGCAAGTGCCTTGAAGAAAGAAAATCACTGGGATAGGGAATCAATAAAATTTTCAAGTTCTCTTGAAAATTTTCTTAGGATTGGAAAATTATAATTTTCTGTAAACTGATGATTTCAGTTATCTTCACAGATTTGTAACCCCTCATTTTAGGTATTGGTTTTAAAAAAAGACTGTTACTGAATTTAATAACTTGAAAAAGTCAAGGTCATTTTTTCTCTCTTAGAATGTTTTATTATGTAAGCCATCCAATCAGATCTTCCAAGAGTGTGGTGGGATGTACATCTTTAAATGTACATCTTTCAAAAAAAAAGATGTACAAAATTGTTCATAACATACCAGCTCTATTCATAATAGTAAAATATAACTGGGGAAAATCAACATCTAACAACTGGAAAATGAATAAAACTGTGGAATATTCATATAACGGAATACTATGTAATAGAAAGAATGTACTACTGATACACAGAGCAACACAGATACATGTTTAAAACATTTTGTTGAGTGAAAGGAGCCAGACACAAAAAGATAGACACTGTATGATTCCATTTATATGAAGTTCAAGAACAGGCAAAACTTTAGTCATAACAGAGATCTTTGAGAAGGGGGTATTGAATGGAAAGGCCACAACGGAACCTTCTGGCATGTAGAAATGCCTCGTGTAGATCTAGGTGGTGGCTACATGGATGTAAAATTCATTGAGCTGTATGCTTAAGATTTGTGCACTTCACTGTGTGTAAGTTATACCTCAAATTTTTAAAGGAAAAAAGGAGATAACGGGATAGAAGATATGGTAAGGTATCTGGTGATGTAAATTTGAGATTTTTCTGCCAAGAAAATATTTAACCTCATAGATCTGCATGAGATTAATTGGGAAGAGAATTTAGATAGAGAAGAGACCTCTAGATTAAGCACTAGGGAACCAGAGGTTGGGAAAAGGAAAATAAGTCAGCAAAATAGAAATTAAGAGTGAGAGAGAAAAAGAGCAGAACTAGGTCTCAGAGAAAATGAAGAATAGAGTGGTCACCTGCATGAAACACTACTGAGAGCTAGAGATGACGACAGAGAAGTGTTGGTACAAAAGAGACACGCTGCTATCAAAATCAACTTGAAGGTACTCCAACTACTCTCCATTTCCAACTCTTAACTCCACTACCCATGACCCCAACACACAGCACTTAAGTCCTGAGAGCTTCTGGTTTAAAGAGCATTAATAGCTTTAAAAAAATCTGTATGAAAATCAGCTGTAAAATATTTCAAATTATTTTTTAAATTACCATATCAATAAAGCTCCAAGACCCAGTCTTACTCTCAAAACACAAAAAAAGAACATAAAACTAAAGAACTTTTTTCCCTTTAAAGAAGTCTTGAAGCACTTTTTTAAGTTATAAAAAAAAAAGTTCTGCAGAATAGGCAATTCGGACCAATTTTCCTAGAGGACAACTAGAAATGACTATTTTAAAATATATGTTTGAAATCATATGAGAGCAAATAAGGCCATGAAGAATTATGTGCCAAGATTCAGGAGAAAACAGAAAGATGGAAGTAGGTAGCTGAGTCCAGTATTTGGGGCTCTGCCAATCTTCCAGTTTCAGAAGATGCAAAACAGATGAGAAGCTAAACAGAGCTTTGTACAGACTCATGGGGTTTGGGAATATGATCTAAAGCAAATCCTCAGGCTTTAGGTTAAGATGCAAAGGGTCACACTCTAGGAGTAGGTTGAACAGGCCCTCATAAGCACTAAAGCCCAATTCTGAATTATCTCAGTTTTGGAGTGGATTAAGTAGCTCTGAGATTGGTAGTGTCTGTAGCCACCTGTCAGGAGGAAACGTGAATTCTCTATTGAGGAAAAGGGCACTACTTTGAGGCTTCAAATTATCTCTATAACCACATTTCAAAAAAAAAAAAAAAAAAAGCCAGGCATACAAGGAGACAAATTGATGTATTCAAAAATCAAGGGAAAAAAAAGACCCAAAGGAGAACCAGCGAGTGGAGTTATCGGACATAGATTTTAAAGTAGCAATGCTTAATATGTTCAAAGAGAAAAGACAAATTTGGCAACTAACCCGGAAATTAAGAACTCAATAAATAGGTTTAAAGGCAGATTAAACAGTACCAAAGAAAAAGCACCACTCATTTTTTAAAAATTGATAATTGGACCATATCAAATTAACACTTTCTGTTCATTTGTAAAATTAGATAGCCAGTGGAATTTTGCTGTATGACACAGGGAGCTCAGATCTGGTGTTCTGTGACAACCTACAGGGGTGGGATGGAGTGGGAGGTGAGAGAAGTTCAAGAGGGAGGAGACACACGTATACCTATGAATGATTCATGTTGCTATATGGCAGAAACCAACACAATATTGTAAAGCAACTATCCTCCAATTAAAAATAAATAGATTTTTATAAAGACCTATTGTTCATCAAAATATATTAAAGTGAAAAAAGAAGCCAAAAGTTTTTATGTACAAAGGAAATATGTTCAGAAAGTATAAAGAATAAGAAAAAGACAACCCAACAGAAAATGGGCAAAAGACTTGAATGGACACTTCACACAAGAGGATATTCAAATGACTAACAAATATAAATGGTGGATAAATTTAAAAATATAAAAGACCAAGAGCTTTCGGTTTTAAAATACCCTTTCCTGGGACTTCCCTAGTGGTCCAGAGGTTAGGAATCCACATGCCAATGCAGGGGACACAGGTTTGATCTCTGGTCCAGGAAGATCCCACATGACATGGAGCAACTAAGCCCCTGCACCACAACTACTGGAAGGCATGCTCTAGGGCCCACGCTCTGCAACAAGAGAAGCCATTACAGTGAGAAGCCCCAGCACCAAAATGAAGAGTAGTCCCCACTCTCCAGAACTAGAGAAAGCCTGCAAGCAGCAATGGAGACCCAACAGAGCCAAAAAATTTAAAAACCTTTTCCTTAAATAAAAATTTAAAAAACCCTTTCCTCCATATTTCTGAAGCATGTAAATAACATGCATGATAATTAAATTTTTAAAATACATTTACGATTAAATCAAGTAAGATATTGAAAGAAGATAGTTGTGGTGCAGGGGCTTAGTTGCTCTGTGGCATGTGGGATCTTCCTGGACCAGAGATCAAACCATCTTTCTGTTTTCTCCTGAATCTTGGCACATAATTCTTCATGGCCTTATTTGCTCTCATATGATTTCAAATCCCCTGCATTGGCAGGTGGATTCCTAACCACTAGACCACCAGGGAAGTCCTGGAAAAGGGTTTTTTAAAACCAAAGCTCTTGGTCTTGTTAATAGTAGTTATCTTTAGAAGGAAGGGGACAGTTTTCATCTTTTATAGTACATATTTCTGAATATTTTAAAAGTGATAATTTTTTACTTCTAATGGATAACATTCACCTGGTTCAAAAGCCAGTAAATTATAACACATGCATCGAGAAGTCCCTCACCCTGTCTTTCCCTCCACCCCACAAGAAATTATGATTGTTTCCTGGGTATCTTCCCAGAATTTATTTATGTGGAAACAAGAAAGGATCATAAAATCTTATTCTCCTGTCCTACACAAAAGGCATATCTTACTTGCTAAGTTAAAAAACCCAAGTACAAAAGTGTTTTAACTTAGCAAGACATCCTGGAGATCTTTCCATATCAGTACACAGGGAACTTCCTCATTCTTTCTCACAGCTGCATAATGCTCCACTGTCCATATGTAATTATAGTTTTTAAAATCAGCCCTCTGATGGTTATTTGGGTAATTTTCAACCTAATTACAACCAACAGCCTCATACATCATTTCATATGTAAGCAAGTGTGTCTATAGTAAGAATTCCTCAAAGATGGATTTAGTTGAATCAAAGTGTAAATACACCTACAGTCTGGTAAACACTAAGGGTTGTGACATTCTCCTCCTCCATCTGCACTGAGGCAGTGCCTGTTTCCCCATATCCTCTTACAGAGTATGTCTCCAGACATTTCCTTGTTTGCCAAGCCAGTAAGTACGTAACAGTAACTCAGTGCAGCTTCCCTGGTATCTACATTGGTAAAGAATCCACCTGCAAAGCAGGAAACCTGGGTTCGATCCCTGGGTCTAAAAGATCCCCTCGAGAAAGGGAATGGCAACCCACTCCAGTATTCTTGCCTGGAGAATTCCATGGACAGAGGAGCCTGGCTAGCTACCATCCATGGGGCCGCAAAGAGGACACTCAGCTTTTCATTACAACTGATGCTAAACATCTTTTTGTATGTTTGAGGCCTATTTGTAACCATTTTTTCTGTGAAATCTTTGTTCCCCGGTTCTTTGCCTATTTTTCTAGTGGATTTTGAATGTAAATTGTTAGATATTTTACAATGAGTATTCAATATATATTTGTATTTAGGGGGGAAATTATTCAAGAAGAAAAAACAGATGTTAAAACTCCAGTCATAAAAACAAATATACCAGCTTTTCTTCCAGGAGTCTGGAATCCGGTCAAGGGGGGCCCTGAACTACACACGATTCTCCTGCCGCGGTTGACAGGAGCCAGGACCCGACAGCGCATGCCCGGAAGAGTCTCCCCAGTCCGGATGTCTGTGCGCGTGCTCAGAGGTTTCTTAACGGAACATCTGTTGCGCATGCTCCTAAGCCCGCCCTACTGGGACATTTTCCACAAAAAACTGAAGGCGTTTGTACCTTCGGGTTGCGGACGCTGTGAGCGTCACCTGGCCACCTGCTGTTGGAAAACGTCCCCGACTTGAAGAAAGAAGGAATTCCACTACAAACAGACTTCTTCCCATGGCTCTTAGACAAACAAAAAACCCCACTGCATCACATCAGCGGGTAGTCATCACAGCCTCTCTAAACAGTGTCTAAAGCGAGTGTTTCAAGTTGATGCTTTATATTGAGGACGAAATAGATGATAAATGACTTTCAAGCGTGTCAGGAGTTTAATAGTAAACTATATACTTACAAGACAGAGAAAGAGACGCACAGAAAGAATAGGCTGGGGAGCGGGGTGGCCGGAATCTATTATTCACAGAGAAAAAGATGCTTTTCCAGTTTGGTTGATGCGATGGAGAGTTAACCTTACTGAAAGGCACCATTGACTCCAAAAAGGATGCTGCACCGGTCATGTTTCTGCATTTTGTGAGACTTTTTGAAAGCTCTGGAGACAGTGCCCAAGGTTTTTAAACTAAATCCTTAGAGAGGTGGTTCTGGATGCTTAAAGACTGTTTTCCCCAATAAGCTATAACGTTAGCTCCACTCTCCTCACCCTACAAAGCAGCTTGTGTTCAATAGCTGGTTATATATGGCCCGAAGAAGTTTCTTTAGGGACCAGAGAATTTTTTAAATAAGTCCTGCCAAGCATTACCTTAGTATTTTAAATTTTTTTCTAAGTAAGTTTGGAATGTCAGATAGTACCTGCTACGAAGTGGGGGAGATGGTGATGGCTGAGCCAAAGGTTTCTTTGAAGTGCACAGCTTTTCCTACCATTTCAGAAGCTGTTCATCACTAGCCAGATGCTTTATCAAAGCTCTAATAGGACAGCTTATTTCAGAAAATGGACTGAAGCCATGGCTGTGTAAATGCAGCTTTGCACCACCACGGCACTCCTGGTTGGAGCCAGTTGGACCAGGAGACCTCTCCATAAACTAGTGTATCCTGTGTCCTGGTCTTTATTAATGTTTAGTTATAAAATGCACTTACTCTGTTTGACCACTGTGAGGGTAAATTCTTTAATAGCTACTTTGGGTCAGACTTCTACATTAGAATTTCTTTTTATCTTTTTCCTGAAGCTTTAATTCTTTCTTAGATGATGTTTATTGGAATTTAGCAACGTGGATATTGTTGATGGCCATAAAGCATGTTCAGTGGCATTGTGGGGACAGAGGTGCATTTAGGGTGGATTTTAACAGAATAGGAGTCAGTAGAAAAAGCATGTGTATACCAGTGGCCTTCAAACTAGGGCACACAAAGACTTTCCAAGGGACCAATTTTCAGGTCCTCAGTTTCATATGAACTCTTTCCTAAAATTGTGTTTTTCTAAAAACACTCTTCCCAAGAGCAGGCCTGTGTTGTGGGTACAGCTTCCCCTTTCCCATGTCAGCTTTCGCAGCCACTCCTTTTCCCTTTCTTACAAAAGAAGGTGTACATCTCTTTGTATAACAACAGCATGTTGCCCAGGATGTAAAATGTCCAGGGATGACAAGCAGAGGGGACAATTCACAACACTGAACAATGAATTGAAAAAGCAGAAACTGTTGACTGCAGCCAGGACCCAACAGTGCCTGCTTGGAAGAGTCTCCCCAATCCGGACATTCAAAGTTATTTTGAACACTGGGTGTTTTCTTAGTCTTTCCTTTCAACCAAATTGAAGATGACAGATAACAATGTGATGACAGTACACGAGTCATTTGGGGCATTAATTTAAGAGTCCAAAGAAATGACTGATATTGCTGTATCAATTTCTTATACTTCTACTTAGTAATGTGAACAAGTTTCTTATCACATAAAAATGAAAAATTGAAATATAAACTGATGCTGAGCCCAGCATTCTGAGCAGTAAGCTATGCTTAAAAACATAAGCCAATTAGGAAAAGTCCTGGTGATCCAGTGGTTAGGACTCCAAGCTTTCACTGCCGAGGGACAAGGTTTCTTCCCTGGTTATGGAACTAAGATCCCACAAACCATGCAGCCAAAAAAACACAAAAAATAAAAGAGAGAAAATATGTAAGCCAATTAAAAAAAAAAAATCTACTCGCTTCATTAAGATAGGATTTCCAGGATTTCTCTGGTGGTCTAGTGGCTAAGATTCCCAAAGTAGGGGTTCTGGGTTTGATCCCTGGTCAGGGAACTACATTCAACATGCCCCAACTAAGAGTTTGCATGTCACAACTAAAGATCCCGCATGCCTCAACTAAGACCTGGTGCAGCCAAATAAATACTTTTTTTTAAAAGATAGCATTTCTAATAAAATTTTACTTCAGTGTGATTTTGCTCTGTTATGTTTTAATAATTACAATGAACCCACGAGACACTGTTTAACTTTTAGAGGCTTCTGGCCACAGGAAAACTGTAAACATTTTAATTTCATATACTGTTTTTCAAAGAACTATGACAGGTAATCAGTAAAAAACTTTGAAGTAAAAGATATATTACATTAGGGTAAATTTCTATGAGGGAAGTAAATTAGAACTAGGAGTTAAAAAGAATAATGAATAATTATTTTTAAAATTAATAATTTTATTGATTTTAAATAATAAAATTTGTGTGCTAAAGATGAGCTTTTTAAATTGTTTTTGGTTTTTTAGTGAATGATGAGTTTCATATTTAGATGTACTGAGTATATTTTAAAGAATGATGTGGCAGTGTTAAAGCACCAATACATACAATATTCTGGAAATTACAGCCTTTCCAACTATATAAAGAGCATGAAAAAA
The DNA here is from genome assembly GCF_910594005.1 of Cervus elaphus. Taxonomy (NCBI): domain Eukaryota; kingdom Metazoa; phylum Chordata; class Mammalia; order Artiodactyla; family Cervidae; genus Cervus; species Cervus elaphus. The sequence goes on from NC_057825.1 coordinate 60,745,122, forward strand.
TTTAAATGTTAAACTAAAAATGTTTGCCAAGGGGAAACTAAAAACTGAAAAGCTATGTGCCAAGGGGGTACATAGCTTTACCAAATCTCCCAGGGCAGGCAAAAAACAAACAAACAAAAAAACTTTGAAGACCACTGCTAAGGAAAAATTCAAGTTTTGCTATGAGGGAGAATGGCAAGATGGAATAGTGGCTGAAGGGTAAATGTTGAGTCAAGAGGAATGATTTAAAGCATGAGTTGAGACATGTTTTTAAGCTGATGGGTATGGAGAGAGGGGAAATTCTCTAACTTCTGGGTTCAACCTCAGAATTAAACTGACATTTAGATGAGCAGGAGAAAAGCATACAAGTTTTGTTAAATTTTTACATGCACATGGGCCCTTTACAAGAGACTGAAGATATGAAGAAGTGACCAGATTAGAAAGCTTTTATACCTTTTAGACAAAGATACAATAAACTTGTGAAGAAATGACAAAGAGGTTTGAGCTGGTATAGTAAATTATAGGAAAGTGGCTATGATATGTATGGGGGCAGGTTGAAATAGATGAGTTATTTTATTTAGTAAGTTTGTTTGTAGAGATCCATTTCAGCATTGATTCCCAGTCTATGGGAATTTTATGGCCTGGTTTTAGGTAGAAAAAAAGGAGGTCAAAGAGCTCTTCCTGCATCTGCTGTTTCTTAAGTGCCTTCGGCTCAAAATAATATACCAAAAAGGTGTATTTGGGGGTGGCATATCCTGATAGAGCTGATGTAGGAGAGGGGAGTGGCAACCTTGGCAAGGTGACAGCCCAAAGGATCCAGGCAGAAACAAAGTCAATTTTGATGCAGGAGGCAAGGAAAAGGTGGCTGCAGGTGTAGGTAAATCATATATATATATAATGAAAGGATTATTTTTTTTTTCAGTAAACAGTGAAGTGGGATGGGGGCATTAGTTGAGGGGGTGGATGTTGTGAGAGTTTAGGAGATGTTGAGAAGTAGGTGATAGATACACTACATGTAAGTATAAGCTTATGTGAAATCTATATAGCCTAGATAAAAGTCCAAACATGTCTGGTGGTCTATGGAAAAACTTATGTTTTTGCTTTATGGAAGGGAACTCTAGTGATCTATCACTCAAGGAAGTCTTGCTGAGAGAGAAAACATTAAAATTAAAAATTTTCTTATTATCCAATCCCATATAAATATTATTGCAGTTTTCAGTCATATTTCAACAGTTTGAAACCTCACAAATCTCAAAAAGGCCTTGACATTTGATATATATTGTCACCTCTGACTCTGAAAAACTATGTTGGAATACCAGAGAATCATCACTGATATTTTTTAGATATTTTCACACACATTTTAAGTCAAATTTGGAGAAAAAAATATGGTAAGTCATATAAGTCAAATAGTGATAAAGATCCTTGTTATACCAGAAGTGAATATGGAATTTTTATTATAAAACTCTGCTAAAAGTTTTTTGTTACTAGAATCAAATTGGTTTTGTTTTCTTTATTGAAATCTTACAATGGATGCTGAGTATTTTAAACATTGTATTGCTTTTTGTAAAGATAATAGATTTTTGTCAAATTGGTCACTTGACAGAAAATATATTTCCTTAGTTCTTAACATGCCAATTATGTGAAACTAACATACTAAAAAGTAGAGCTACTCATATTTAAAAGTTTAAATTTGTCATACAAATACATTTAATATACCATATGTCTTGGGAGCTCTCTCCTAAATACCAACTGATTAAAATATAAACTTTGTATCTCATTATATAGAATTTTTTAATCTAAAATATTGAACCTACATGGCAAGGAACAGAACAAAACAAAACTTTCTTTAAAAAGCAGAACCAGGGGATTCCCACAGTGAATAGGAACCAGTGGTACAGTGGATAGGAATCAACTTGCCAATGCAGGGGACATGGGTTTGATCCCTGGTCTGGGAAGATTCTACCTACTGTGGAGCAGCTAAGCCGGTGTGCCACAGCTACTGAGCCCGAGCTCTAGAGCCCAGGAGTTACAACTACTGAGCTCACGTGCTGCAATTGCTGAAGCCCATGCACCCTGGAGTCTGTGCTCCACAACAAGAGTGGCCACCAAAATGAGAAGCCCATGCACTGCAACAAAGAGTAACCCCCGATCACCAAAACTAGAGAAGGCTGGGGCACAACAACAAAGACCCAGCACAACCAAATTCAAACAAACGAAAAAACAGAACCCAGGAACACTGCCTTGGCTGGCTAGTAGTTGGGTCTCTGCACTTTCACTACAAGGGGCGTAGGTTTGATCCCTGGCTAGGGAACTAAGATCCCATATGCTGCATGGTACAAGCAGGACAATATTAAAAATAAATAAACAAATATACTACAAATACACTACTATCTACCTGAATTTCCGTTCCTAGATTTAGGTAGGAAATCCAAAGAAATTGCATTATTCAAATCTATTTGTTCTTGAGTGTCAACTAATAGCAGGAGTTTAGATAGAGGATGAGATGGTTGGATGGCATCACCAACTCAATGGACATGAGTTTGAGCAAGCTCCAGGAGTTGGTGATAGACAGGGAAGCCTGGCATGCTGCAGTTCATAGGGTCGCAAAGAGTTGGATATGACTGAGCAACTGAACTGAACTGAGACAAAAAGAAATTATCCAAAAATTTTCTTGAATATCAAGTTCCCGAGTTTGGATAGCAAGGGTTGCCTTGAGTGTTATTCTCCACTTATATGCATAAAAATGTTATAATTATTCAGATGTATCATCTGTCAGAAACTGCATCATCCAGTACTACTCTCTCTTCCCTCATCCCTAAAACTCAATCAAGTCCTGAAAAGTTGTATCTCCTAAAGTGAAAGTCACTCAGTTGTGTCTGACTCTTTGCGACCCCTTGGACTATACAGTCCATAGAATTCTCCAGGCCAGAATACTGGAGTGGGTAGTCTTTCCCTTCAGTAGATGATCTTCCCAATCCAGGGATCGAACCCAGGTCTCCCACATTATGGGTGGATTCTTTACCAGCTGATCCACAAAGGAAGCCCAAGCCACAAGGGAAGCCCAAGGATACTGGAGTAGGTAGCCTATCCCTTCTTCAGCAGAGCTTCCTGACCCAGGAATTGAACTGGGGCCTCCTGCATTGCAGGTGGATTCTTTACCAACTGACCTATCAGGGAAGTCCTGTATCTCCTAACTGAGATCTATTTCCCTCCATCATTCTCACTCAGTCCAAAAAGTGTCTTAATGGTCACCATGTATATCAAGTCTCTTTGGTCCATTCTTTCCAGAAAAAAAAAAAAAAAACAGAAAAAATATTCTAGACATTATATTCATGCCACTGTCCCATTTAACACCCTTCAGTGGTTCATCATTGTCCTTAGGATCAAAGCCTATGTCTCCAGGTCTTCATCTCTCATCTTTTCCTGCTACTCTGACTCTATTCCAGGTCCATCAAACCATTACACTTGCCTTACCATAAAGATTCAAATCCTATCTCCAGGCTTTCTTTATTCTGTCTCCACCTTCCTACAACAATGTCATCCCTTTCCTATGAATAGCCTCTACTTCAGCTCTATACCTCAAATGTTACTTTCTTTGGAGAGGCATCTCCTGATCTCCCCTCCCCTCACCTGAAGGGTAGATTAGGGGTCTATTCTCTGAATTTCCATTGGAATTCATGCTCCCCACCGCACAGCAGTCTATTTTGTGAAGTATCTTACCTCTACCTCCTAAACTCTAGGAGTGTAGCCACTATCCCTAGTTCTTAGCAAAGGACTGACACACAGTAAGTATATGCTCATAAATACTGCTGCATGGATGAATTAACATTTCCAGTAAAATTACTATAACCTGCTTCACAGACTCAAGTACCTACGTATTTGCAATGCTTTTGTTTTTTCCAAACAACTGCTTAATCACCCAAAGCCCTTTTCGCAGGATGCCTATTATATCCCACCTGGAGAACACTCCCCCATAGATTGCCCAGATTTGACAAGCAATGACTTATGCAGGATCTGTTCTCTTCTTAATTATAGCCTGATCAATTGGCTAATGCCATAGTTTCTCATCTCACACTGTCACTTTTGGAAACCTGTCCCCTTTGATCCAAAAGGCAGTACCTGTCCACTCCTGTAGATGAGGCCCTTGTAGGTCTATATTCCTGCTATGAGGCTGAACAAGGAAGACAAGCTTAGTTTGTTTGCCAAGGACATGCCACATTTGGCCTCCCAAGGGCCCACTCTTCACAATCAACCTGAGCAGGTCACACACAGTCACAGGAGGGCTGGGTCAGGATGATTCAATGTGCAGAACCACCATTTCTCCCTTTCTCTACAGCAAGCACCACTTCCTAAAAAATGAGGCAGTTTAAAAAAATTTTTATAGTAAAACACAGAAAGTCCTGCTATGCCTTTCTCCCAGGACATTCAGAGCTCCTTACTGCTTGCCTATCCTAAGTAAAGCTTCCCTCTGTCATTCTCTACCCTAACCTGTACTGTGAAAGGAAAAACACAAATTTGATCTTTTGCAGAGCACTTTTCTGGCCCGGCATCCTGTCATGTCAAGAAAGAAGACACAGGCACAGAAAGATACTGAACTAGTTGAAATTTGAAAATTTAAGTCTATTCTCCAACTAGTTGGTCTAATGATTTAGCCTCTTTAGACCTCAATTTTTATCATCTGAAAAAGCAGGAGACACTTAGGTCCTTTCCAGCTCTTTAGAATTCTATAATTTCAATATTTTAAATATCAATTTAGTTGAAATATAATTTACATATAATAATAAGCATTTCAAGTATGCATTTCAAGTGTTTAACAAATTTATACTATAATCAAGTTATAGACCATTTCTATCACCCCAAAATGGAATTTCCATTTCCATCATAGTTCCCCATCATGCCCCTCTGCAGCAAATCCCCTTGAATGAAGCAACCACTGATCTGCTATCTGTTACTATAGATTCAATTTTTCCTATTTCCAGGTTTCATCTAGATGGAATGTTACAATATATACTCTTTCTAGTTTATTATTTTTTAACATGGTAAGATACGTATAACAAAATAGAGGAATTCTTCATAAATTTGTGTCATCTCTGCACAGAGATCCTGCTAATCTTTCCTGTATAGTTCTAATTTTAGTATATATGGTGCCAAAGTGGGCACAGTATGTAAAACACAGTATGTAAAGACTCTTTCATACCTGGGTTTGTTTTTTGTTTTTGCATGGTTATAATATTTTTGTGATTTACTCCTGTTATTGCCTGTTCAAGGTGTTTTAAATGTATTTTTTTTTATTTTCCTAAGTCAGTTTTAATATTACACACTTTCATTTTCATATTTATTTATGATTTTCTCTGAAGTAAACCAGCATAAATGTATTTTTAAAAGCCAACAGTGTTTTTAGACCGGATACTTTTTTTAATACCACCATTCAAATGTTAAAAAGTTAAACTTGAATGATTCCTTGATTTCACATAGGATCTGTTTATTAGCAAAGAAAAGATTCCCGTGCTATTTATTTTCAGAATCAACTGCTTTCACAAGTGAAAATGTAATGGTGGCCCATACAAGGATGGGATCAGAGCAGGGCAACAGGGATAACACTATGGCAGCAGGTCATCACAACCCATTGTGAGGAGAGCATTGGAGAGAGTGGTGGGGGCAGCATGGGGGTGGTTAGGAGATTGGCTCATTTGGGTGATTCAATATATGAGAAAATATATTTCAGATAATGGTAGCCAGATTGATCACCAACTGAGAAGGAAGAAACAAAAACAAAAAGGGAAAATGTTAGATGAATCCTGCAGTACTGAAATGGGTTTGGCATTACCAGTGTGAATTAATAGTTTATAATATAGGTGAATAGTTACAGAAATAAATATGGAAGTAAGGTATATATTTATATTTCCTAGCTCTGACCACAGAGTGGGTGCAGAAGCAGAAATATCCCACTAGAAATGAACACATCTAGGACCCAGATGTTGGTTTCTAAATACCACTCCTCACTAAAAGGAACCAGTCTTCCTTGAAGACTCTGGCTCCAGAGTGGAACAGGGAAAACACAAGTTGACCTTGGAACATCTTATTGTGCTGAGAAGATGGAAGTTCTAAAAATAAATGATGGGGAGATGTCAAGAGGAAACAGGATCCAGCTTGAAGGGGCTCCCGCTGGTCAAGTATGGGATAATTTGAGCATCAAACTGATATTTACAGAACTCACTGAGTTAAATATGATGCATGCTATAAACAAATGAATCAGATATGTGGATAAGAGACAGCTTTTTCTTATAGTAAGAGAGAAATAGAAAAATACCATTTGGCAACTATCATAGTAGTAGTTGACTGAAGGAAGAATAATCAGTGGGTTCCAATACTAATTGATAAAAATGTGATGAGTAACTAGATATTAGTATAGTTTCAAAGTATTTCCACATAAAATACTTTTAATTACAAAGAAGAAAAATAACTTCATAATGGAGATTAGAAGATATGATCTTACTCAAATGATCAAATTTAATAGCACCAACAAAGTACAAATTGTCATTGAGCCACTCAATAGGATATGAGGGTTTACAGAACAAATCCAAATCAAGGACAGTCTATAAAATTCCTTTGCCTTATAATCTTCAAAAATGTCAAGGGCATGAAACTCAAAGACTCAGAAACTGTCCCAGGTTGAGAGAGTATGATGAGACATGACAGCTAAGTACGAGGCATGAATCTAGACTGGATCCTTTATAGGTAATATAAAAAATATAATTGGGACAATTCACAAAACTTGAATGTGGTCTCTGGGTGTACATGGGAATTCTCTGTGCTAATTTTTTTTAAACTTTTCTGTAAGTTCTGAATTATTTCAAAATAAACTTTTAAAAAGATTAAATCAGTTGGTTTCAGAAATCATTTTTTACATTTACTATCTTGGCCAGAATTCCTTAGAACTATTTTTTTTTTCGTTTTGTGTGTGGGGGGGGCTGTGTGAAGAATGATTTTGGATCTGTTAGGATGTATTTGCTTGCAAGTAACAGGAAATCCAACTCAACTATCTAAAACAAACAAACAAACAAAAATCATGTTCTCACAAAATTTCCTGAAGTAGTTTAGCCAAAAATTTTCATTAAATTGAAGTCCATTTTTCAGTGTAGCAACTTTGTCCTCTTTTGGCTTTCTTCATGATTGCAATACGGTTTCAGCAATTCCAAGCTCCATGTTATGACATTACAAAATCCTGAGGTCTGAAAGGGAAGTAGAGTGCATCCCTTACTCACACCTATTTTTAAATAGCAGAGAAAATGTCCCAGAAATGCTTCAACAGACTTTCCCTCACCTCTCATTATCCACAATCACATCCTTATTCTTAAATGAATCACTGGCAAGCAAAGTTGAATCACCATTACTAGCCTGGACAAATCAAAATTCATCTTCTGGGGCTAGTGAAGGGTAAGGGTTGGCTTCCCTTATAATCATCTTACCACTTAACACTTGAGAAAATCTGGAATTCTATTAGCAAAGAAGGAAGGGAATGGCTGCTGGATAAGCAACCCAACATTATCTGCCACACAATGATTCTTAATTTGATTGAGTAATCTTTAAAGATTTCTTTAGTGACCTCTCTTTTCCAGTTTTCTCACCTTCTGAGATGGCCCACAGTCTGTCTGTGGGGTATATATCTCTCTAAATAAATTTTTCACTTTACTATGGCCTGCTCTTGAATTCTTTTCTGCACAAAGTCAAGAACCCTCACTCGGTGGCTGATTCCGGGGACTCACTCAAGACCCCAGGACATGACCATCCTCTCATGTCCCATTTTTTCCTTCAATATAATGATTTCCAAATAAAGTTGTTTTTTTTTTTTAAATCAAAACTGTGTAAAGAGTTATGCTCAGAGAAGCCTAGCTTTTCCTAACCTCTCCACCTTATTCCTGCTCCCCATAGACAATTAGTTTCGTCACTTTTTTGGTTGATGTCTTCTGTTTCTTTTTGCCAAAATAAACGTATTTATTGTTGAACTAATATGGATATATTGTTAAGTAAAACTGAATATATTGTTTAAAAATAGACTATGAATTTCTTATTTCTATTTCCTAAACAAAAGACTCTTACTCTATACATTTCTTGCTTCTCTGCTCAATACACCCACATCAATTCACAGAAATAGGGCTTCTCTGGTACTCAGTGGTGAGTAGTCCACCTGCCAATGCAGGGGACATGGGTTTGAAACCTGATCTGGGAGGATCCTAGATGCCTCAGAGCAACTAAGCCCATGAACCACAACTATTGAGCCTGTGCTCTAGAGCCCAGGAGCTCTACTGAGGCCATGTGCCACAATTACTGAAGCACTCACAACCTGGAGTCCATGCTCCACAGAGAAGCCAATGCTATGAGATGCCTGGGCATTGCATCTAGAGAGTAGTCCCTGCTCACCGCACTAGAGAAAAAAATAAGAAAAAATAAAAGCCTGTATAGAAATGAAAATCAAGCACAGACAAATAAATAAAAACATTAAAAAATTCATAGAAATTATCTTTGTCCTTGTTCTTGGTAATGGCTAGTCAGTACTCTAATGTGTTGAAAGTGAAAGTCACTCCATGTCCGACTTTTTGTGACCCCAAGGACTATACAGTCCATGGACTTCTCCAGGCCAGAATACTGGAGAGGATAGCTCTAATGTGCTGGTGCCCTATTATTCAACCAGCTTCCTGCTGATGGACATTTGAGTTGTTTTCACATTATGCTATTGTGTATGAATAGTGCTATAATGACTAATCTTACTTTTGTATCATTTTACATTTGTCAGGATGTAATTTCATACTAATTTCCTAGAAGTGGCATGGTTGGTTTAGTCGCTAAGTCATGTACAACTCTTGAGACCCCATGGACTGTAGCCTGCCAGGCTCCTCTGTCAATGGGATTCTCCAGGCAAAAATACTGGAGTGGGTTGCCATTTCCTTCTCCAGGGGATCTTCCCGACCCAGGAATTGAACCCAGGTCCCTCCCATTGCGGGCAGATTCTTCACTGACTGAGCTATGAAGGAAGCCCGGACGTGGCATTGCTGGGCAAAAGGACAAATGCACATGTATATTTGCTAGACATTGCCAAATTCCCCTCCTTAAGGTAGCACCATTTTATTCTTTTCAATTTTGGGGGGGTCATTTTGAAAGTTGAGAATTGGTACTTCAGTGTAGTTTTAATCTGCATTTCTCCTATAATATACTCAGCACCTTTTGTTTGTTTGAAAGCCATTCATATATCATTTTCTGTGAACTGTCTATCAAATATTTTGTTCTTTTTTCATGAGTTCTTGTCTTTTATCTTTTTCATCTTGATTTTTAAATAAGTATTATATATTAGTGAGATTAGCTCTATGTAATAAAATGTTTAATATTTTCTCCAAGTTGCAATCTTTCCTGATTTATTTATTCATTTTCTTTATGGCAAGAAGTTATTTTAAAAATAGTTACCAGCCTTTTCTTTATTGCTTTCCCCACTCCCAGATTATAGAGGAATTCATACACATTTTTTCTACTTCTTTTATTTAATTATTTACAGATAGCTCTCTGATATTTTGAGATTCTATTCTAGTATATGATCAGGTACAGTGCAAATCTGTCATTTTCAAAATATTCAATTGTCCCAATGCTTAATTTATTAAAAGTCTGTCTCTCCCAGTAGGTTTGAGATGCCACCTTTGTTATATACTCAAATTCTTTATTTTCTTGAGTCTATTTCTGGATTCTAATAGATCCACACCCAGTTTTAGTTGTAGAGACTTCATAGAGTGCTTTCACATCTGATAGGGCCAGTCTATTCTGCACACTACATTCCATTTCTTTTTCAAGATTTTCCTAGCACTTCCTGCATATTTTTTCCATATAAACTTTATTATCAATTCATCTAATTCCATGAAAAACATGGTATTTTTATTTTAATTACACTAAATTTGTATATTATTGGGGGGAAATGAACAACTTTATAATATTGTAAATCTATCCATGAACAAAGGCTGCTTTTGTATATGTTCAAGTAAAAAACAAACATTAATGAAATAGAAAACAAAAATACAATAGACAGAATTGTAGTTTAACAGGAAATGACCAGTCCATACTGATGATTATTCTTCAACAGAGCTTTTATAGGTATAGTATTATCAGAGGATATAATCAGGTTACATTTACCTCTGTCCAGGCCCTCTCTGTCTCTATAATGCACAGTATAATACAGAAAATATGGGTTTCACTATGTCACATATTATACAAGTTTATGGAATGTTAGTGGGGCAGTGGTAATGAATCTGCCTACCAATGCAGGAGACACAAGAGATGAGGGCTCCACTCCTGGGTTGGGAAGATCCCCTGGAGGAGAAAATGGCAACCCACTCCAATATCCCTGCCAAGAAAATTCCATGGACAGAGGAACCTGGCAGTTTACAGTCCATTGGGTTGCAAAGAGTCAGACATGACTGAATGACTAAGCACACACCCACAAAGGATTTTGCAATATCCATCACTTCTCTAAACTAAAAAAAAGTGGGGGGGGGCGGCGAAATAGTTTGTCAGCTTGCTAGCTAGCTGAGTTTTGACAAGAATCTTTTATAAACTGCTTTGCAAATTTGGGAAAATTTATATATTTACAAAGTAACTGTATAGTCTTGCCAGCTGGGCTCTTGAAAAATGCTCTCTGTACTAAATTTTTTTAAATTTCATCATCTAGGAATGAGAAAACTTATTTTCACATTCGTGGTCTATAACTAACCTCATGCATTTCATAAGGGTCAGTATTGATCTTCAAACATTTTGGTTTGTGGGGGTGGGATTGAGGTTGAGAGAGAATGGGTCATAATCTTAAATTTCTCCATCAAATGGCTTTTTTTTTTTTTCTAAAAGCTGGTTCTTTGAAAACCTGATAGAATATATTAGCCTCTGACAAGATTAAGGAAGAGAATGACTTCCCTGACAGTCCAGTGGTTAAGACTTCATCTTCCAATTCAGGTGGTGAATTGGAAGATTCTTGGTTGGGGAGCTAAGATCTCACATGCCTCGGGGCCAAAAAACCAAAACTTAAAACAGAATATTGTAACAAATTCAATAAAGACTTTAAAAAATGGTCTTACATCAAAAAAATCTTAAAAAAAAAAAAAGAGGGCAACAGGAAGTGCTAATTAGAAATGAAATTTATGGGACTTCCCTGGTGGTTCAGAGGTCAAGAATCCACCTTGGAATGCAGAGGACACGGGTTCAATCCCTGGTTCAGGAAGATCCCACAAGCTGTGGGGTAGCTAAGCCCAAGCACCACTGAGTCCACAGTCCTTAGAGCCTGTGCTCTGCAACAAGAGAAGCCACCGCAATGAAGAGCCCACGCCTCTCAACTAGAGAATAGCCCCCACTCACTGTCAACTAGAGAAAGCCTGTGAGCACCAATGAAGATCCAGTGTAGCCAAAAACAAATTAATATTTTTAAAAATTTTTAAAAAAATGTATGGAAAAACAGGTGAAGCCATGTGATTGTGCTCAAAGCAACAGAATTTGAGGCAAAGTGATGTATGGATGTGAGAGTTGGACTGTGAAGAAAGCTGAGCACCGAAAAATTGATGCTTTTGAACTGTGGTGTTGGAGAAGACTCTTGAGAGTCCCTTGGACTGCAAGGAGATCCAGCCAGTCCATCCTAAAGGAGATCAGTCCTGGGTGTTCATTGGAAGGACTGATGCTGAAGCTGAAACTCCAATACTTTGGCCACCTCATGTGAAGAGTTGACTCATCGGAAAAGACCCTGATGCCGGGAGGGATTGATGGCAGGAGGAGAAGGGGACGACGGAGGATGAGATGGCTGGATGGCATCACGGACTTGATGGGCATGAGTTTGAGTAAACTCCGGGAGTTGGTGATGGACAGGGAGGCCTGGCGTGCTGCGATTCATGGGGTTGCAAAGAGTTGGACATGACTGAGTGACTGAACTGAACTGATGTGAGCCACTACCAGGCCTGCCCACATGTAATCGTTTCCTCTGTCCCTGTCCTCTGATAAGCATGGCTACTTGGAAGCCTGTTTCGAAAAGTGTGGAGTCAGAAGATAGTAAGAGCCTGGGTCCTCAAATTACCAATTCAGGAAGCTGTCTGCTAATGAAGAATACATATTTGAAATTTACTCAAATGACACGTAAACTTCTATTGTACTTGAGCCCTTTTGGGGGGGGGGTTGCAGTTAGAATTACCTTAAACCAGGATTCAGTGTGTAAAGAATTCAGCATCTCAAATTAGTGGGGGGAAGAATTCTAATATGTGTATTTATCGTCAGCATGGAAACTGGGTGACCATCTGAAAGAAACACAAAGTTGCATCCATACTTCACATATTATACCATGAAAACTTGTAAATGAATCACATACTTAAATGGGAAAAATAAAATCATACATATTCTACAAGGAAACATGGAGAATTTCTTTATAGCCTTTAAATGTGAAAGACCTTTCTACATATGACTCAGAATCTAAAGTCATGAAAGATTAGATGTTAAACTTGAGAAGCTTAATGTAAAAACTCTCTAAAAGACCAAAATACACCATTCACCAAGTAAAAGGAAAAATGATAAATAGAAACTTCTTCACTTTGTTCTCTCAGCCCTAAGGGTGGTGGTTGTACCTGCAAATAGTCTCGTACCTCAATGTCCTCTTCTCATTTTTTAAATTCTCCATTGCCTGCTTTCTAGTATTGACACCCATCTATTAAAACACCTGGGCTTCCCTGGAAGCTCTTCTGGTAAAGAATCTGCCTGCAAAGTGGGAGACCCTGGTTCAATTCCTGGACCGGGAAGATCCCTTAGAAAAGGGATAGGCTACCCACTCCAGTATTCTTGGGCTTCCCTGGTGGTTCAGCTGGTAAAGAATCTGCTTGAAATGCAGGAGACCTGGGTTTGATCCCTAGCTTGGGAAGATTATGCTGAAGGAAGGCATGGCAATCCACTCCTGTATTCTTGCTTGAAGAATCCCCATGGACAGAGGAGCCTGGTGGGCTACAGTCTGTGAACTTGCAAAGAGTTGAACATGACTGAGCAACACAGAACAGCACAGCACAGCACAACATTAAAATACCTAATATGGTTTCTATTTGCTGACATACAATTGTTTTATAGCCTTTAATTTTTAAACCATGTAAACTACTTTTAAAAATAAGAAAGAAATAGAACAAGGTGGCTGGACTTAATCAGATACAAAGGTCTTTACAAAGCCATAGTAAATTAAGACAGTGTAGTTCTAGCACAGGATTAGACAAAGACCAATGGAAAAAAGTAGGATCCTGGAAAAGCTTATACATATTCAGAAACATGACACTATATGACAGGCAGCATTATAAATTAAAAATGAGGCTGAAATCATTTTATATTTAAATGGAGTAAAATAAGAATCAGATCCTCACTTTATAGCACAGCCAAAGTCAATATCAGGTAGATTAAAGAGCTAAGTGTGAAAACACAATACTTTAAAACTTCTGTTAGTAACTATTGCTATAAATTTTGAACAAGAAAGGATTCCTTTTAAAAAAGCAATATTTATTTATTTGGCTGCTTTGGATCTTAGTTGGAGCACTCAGGATCTACAGCTGCAGCATTTAAACCCTTAGTTGTGGCATGTGGGATCTAGCTCCCTGCCCAGGGATGCAACCCAGGCCCCTGCACTGGGAGTTTGGAGTCTTAAGCCACTGGACCACCAGGGAAGTCCTAAAGAAAGGATGTCTTAAATAAGATGCAGAAACTACTAACCATAAAGAAAAAAAAATTGGCAAAAATGACTACATTAAAATTAAATTCCATTAACAAAGGATCCTTAAACAAAGTGGAAAGCAATGCCACAGTCTGGAAGATAGAATCAATAAAGGATTAGTAGCCATACTATAAAGATATGCTATAAAATCACATTTTAAAAACTCAATAGAAAAGTGGACAAGGGATAAAAACAGGCAATTTTCAAAAAAGTAAACACATATGTACAAAAAACATCTGAATATATGCCCAACCTCAGTAATAATTGGGGACACAAATAAAAATAACAAGTCACTGTTTCATACTCACTGAACTGATAAAAATTAAAGTCTATCAGTATGTGGTAACCATTCACAAACATTCAGACTCTCAAGTGAGAAACTGGAACTCTGAGGTGATCACATGATTTGTTTTGGCCAATTAAATGTGAGCAGAAATGATGTGTGTCACTTCTGTGCAGAAACTTTCACAGAGTGGAAGTCCTTTAGTTCTCTGTCTCTGCCTCTCAGAAGCATGTGTCAGGATGGATCCTCTCAGCCCAGGTCCCTGAGTGACTGCAATGAATAGCCTTTCACTGCTGACCTGCACTGCAGTTGCAGCACGAAATAAACTTTGGAATTAAGCCACTGGTGGTTCTCGGTTGTGTGCTTGTGTGCTAAGTCACTTCAGTTGTGTCCAAATCTAATGGAGTGGATTGCCATGCCCTCCTCAAGGGGCTCTTCCCCACCCAGGGATCGAACCCAAGTCTCTTGTCTCCTGCATTGGCAGATGGGTTCTTTACCACTAGTTCCATCTGGGAAGCCCAGTTCTTGGTTATTGAGGCTTAATTTAGCCATCTCAATTGATATAACCTTCATTGTTGGTGACAAAGCAGAAATGATGGGGACCTTCACATATATGCTAGCAGGCCAGGCTGGTGGGGCAACTCTGGAGAATAGTTGACTTGTGCAACTCACAGATGCACAAAGACAATGATCAAATGTTTCTACTTCAGTATTATTCTACAAAAAAAAAAAAAAAAATTAAAATAAACTCAATGCCCATTGATAGGAAATAAACATATTTTTGTAGATTCACAGAATAGATGACTATGGAGTAGCTAAAATAAATAAAGAGAAGTTATCTGTCTCAAAAATGTATAAATCTCAAAAATGCAGAGTATAAAAAATCAAATGAGATACATAGAGTGAGTTCATTATACTAAATTTAATACTAAATTTAAATAGTATTTTATGTTATGGATACATAGTATATGTAGTAAAATTACAACATGCATGGGCATAATAGACCTATAGAATAAATATACAAAAGCACTGTTATGGGAATAGGCAATTCTGTTGAAAGGATGTGAAATTTAAATTTGATATTTTAAGTGGTGCTCCTTGTTGTTTTTTTTTTTTTTTTTACCCTTTTCTTCCTTTTTCTCATTTGCCTTCCAGGATTCCTCCTTATGTATTTTAGCTAAAATTCCTTTTAACAGTTCTTTCCTCAATATTCTATTTCCCTCTACAACCAATATGCATATGTGCACTTGGCAAGGAAGACTAAGCGAGCATCAAGCTTAATGTGACTTAAACTATGGTTTTCTTATACTTTGGCACCACCTTATGGCAGCACCCTGGTGAGTGCCCTGTACTGCAGCACATATATAGTGCAATATATATGCTTTCATATATTCTGAAGACATCAGAATATATGCTTTCTTGATTTTTTTATGCTCCTGAACACAACATTGGCTGAGGTTTACAGTGTCAGTCACTTAAAGATGGCATGTCACATAATAAAGTTCTCAACCTCTCTCACAACAGTTACCTGGTGACCTTTAAAAAAATACTAACTTAGCACCTCAATACATAAGGCAAATGCTAAGAAGTATAAAAGGGGAAATTAACAGTAACACAATAATAGTGGGGGACTTTAATGCCTTAGTCACACCTATGGATAGATCAACCAAACAGAAAATTAGCAAGGAAACACAAGATTTAAATGATACAATGGACCAGATAGACCCAATTGATATCTATAGGGCATTTCACCCAAAAACAATGGATTTCACCTTTTTCTCAAAGGAACACGGAACATTCTCCAGGATAGATCACATCCTGGGCCATAAATCTAGCCTTGGTTACATTTTAAAAAATTGAAATCATTTCAGGCGTCTTTTCTGACCATAATGTATCTGTATATCAATGTATCTGATCACAAGTTGATGTACGATTAGACATCAACTACAGGAAAAAAAAAAAAACTATTAAAAAACAAATATATGGAGGCTAAACAACATGCTTCTGAATAACCAACAGATAATGGAAGATATCAAAAAGGAAATCAAAATATACATAGAAACAAATGAAAACACAATAACTCAAAACCTATGGGATTCAGTAAAGGAAATGCTAAGAGGTAGTTTCATAGCAATACAAGCCTACCTCAAGAAACAAGAGAAACATCAAATAAACAACCTAACTTTACACCCAAAGCAACTAGAGAAAGAAGAAAAGAATAACCCCGAAGTTAGTAGAAGGAAATAAATCATAAAAATCAGAGCAGAAATAAATGAGAAAGAAATGAAGGAGACTATAGCAAAAATCAACAAACTAAAAGCTGGTTCTTTCAGAAGATAAATAAAATAGACAAATTGTTAACCAGACTCATCAAGAAAAAAAGAGAGAAGAATTAAATCAATAAAATTAGAAATGAAAATGGAGAAATCACAATAGACAACACAGAAATACAAAAGATCATAGACTACTATGAGCAATTATATGTCAATAAAATGGACCACTTGAAAGAAATGGATAAATTCTTAGAAAAGGATAACCTTCCAAAACTGAACCAAGAAGAAATAGAAAATCTTAACAGACCCATCACAGGCACGGAAATTGAAACTGTAATAAAAAATCTTCCAACAAACAAAAGCCCTGGACCAGATGGCTTCACAGGGGAATTCTACCAAAAATGTAGAGAAGAGCTAACACCTATACTACTCAAACTCTTCCAGAAAACTGAAGAGGAAGGTAAACTCCCAAACTCATTCTGAGGCCACCATTACCCTGATACCAAAACCAAAGATGCCACAAAGAAAGAAAACTACAGGCCAATATCACTGATGAACACAGATGCAAAAATCCTCAACAAAATTCTAGGAAACAGAATCCAACAACATATTAAAAAGATCATACATCATGACCAAGTGGGCTTTATCCCAGGGATGCAAGGATTCTTTGATATTTGCAAATCAGTCAATGTGATACACCATATTAACAAATTGAAAGATAAAAACCAGATGATTATCTCAAGAGATGCAGAGAAAGCCTTTGACAAAATTCAATACCTATTTATGATCAAAACTCTCCAGAAAGCAGGGACAGAAGGAACATACCTCAATATAATAAAAGCCATATACAACAAACCCACAGCAAACATTATCCTCAATGGTGAAAAATTGAAAGCATTTCCTCTAAAATCAGGAACAAGACAAGTGTGCCCACTCTCACCACTACTATTCAACATAGTTTTGGGAGTCCTAGCCACAACAATCAGAGAAGAAAAAGAAATAAAAGGAATCCAAACTGGAAAAGAAGAAGTAAAACTCTGTTTGCAGATGACATGATCCTCTACATAGAAAATCCTAAAGACACCACCAGAAACTTACTAGAGCTAATCAATGAATATAGTAAAGTTGCAGGATATAAAATTAATATGCAGAAATCCCTTGCATTCCTATACACTAACAATGAGAAAACAGAGAAACTAAGGAAACAATCCCATTCACCACTGCAACAAAAAGAATAAAATACATAGGAATAAATTTACCTAAAGAAACAAAAGACCTGTATATAGAAAATGATTATAAAACACTGATGAAAGAAATCAAAGATGACACAAAGAGATGGAGAAATATGCCATGCTCATGGATTGGAAGAATCAATATAGTGAAAATGAGTATACTACCCAAAGCAATCTACAGATTCAATGCAATCCCCATCAAACTAGCAATGCTATTTTTCGCAGAACTAGAACAAATAATTTCACAATTTGTATGAAAACACAAAAAGCCTTGAATAGCCAAAGCAATCTTGAGAAAGAAGAATGGAACTGGAGCAATCAACCTGCTTGACTTCAGATTATACCACAAAGCTACAGTCATCAAGACAGTATGGTACTGGCACAAAGACAGAAATACAGATCAATGGAACAAAACAGAAAGCCCAGAGATAAATCCATGCACCTATGGACACCTTATCTTTGACAAAGGAGACAAAAATATACAATGGAGAAAAGACAAGCTCTTTATTAACAAGTGGTGCTGGGAAAACTGGTCAATTGCCAGTTTTTAAAAGAATGAAACTAGAACACCATCTAACACCATACATAAAAATAAACTTAAAATGGATTAAAGATCTAAATGTAAGACCAGAAACTATAAAACTCTTAGAGGAAAACATAGGCAGAACACTCTCTGACATAAATCACAGCAAGACCTACTCCATTATCCACCTCCAAGAGTGATGGAAATAAAAGCAAAAATAAACAAATGTGACCTAATTAAACTTAAAAGCTTTTGCACAATGAAGGAAACCATAGGCAAGGTGAAAAGGCAGCCTTCAGAATGGGAGAAAATAATAGCAAATGAAACAACTGACAAAGAATTAATCTCCAAAATATATAAGCAGCTCATGCAGCTCAATACCAGAAAAATGAGCAACCCAATCAAAAAGTGGGTCAAAGAATTAAACAGACATTTCTCCAAAGAAGACATACAGATGGCTAGCAAACACATGAAAAGATGTTCAACATTACTCATCATCAGAGAAATGCAAATCAAACCCACAATGAGGTATCATCTCACGCTGGTCAGAATGGCTGTCATCAAAAAGTCTATAAGCAATAAATGCTGGAGGGGGTGTGGAGAAAAGGGAACCCTCTTACACTGTTAGTAGGAAAGCAAACTGTTATAGCCCCGATGGAGAACAGTGTGGAGATTCCTTAAAAAACTAGAAATAGAACTGCCATACAACCCAGCAATCCCACTGCTGGACAATCACACCGAGGAAACCAGAATTGAAAGAGACACAAGTACCCCAATGTTCATTGCAGCACTGTTACCTAGATGTCCATTGGCAGATGAATGGATAAGAAATTGTGGTACATACACACAAGGGAATATTACTCAGTTATAAAAAAGAAAGCATTTGAGTCAGTTCTAATGGGGTGGATGAAACTGGAGCCTATTATACAGAATAAAGTAAGGTAGAAAGAGAAACACCAATACAGTATATTAACGCATACATATGGAATTTAGAAAGATGGTAATGATGACCGTATATGTAAGACAGCAAAAGAGACACAGATGTAAAGAAGAGACTTTTGGACTCTGTGGGAGAAGGCAAGGGTGGGATGATTTGAGAGAATATCATTGAAATATGTACATTACCATATGTAAAACAGATGACCAGTGCAGTTTGATTCATGAAGCAGGGCACCCAAATCTGGTGCTCTGGGACAACTCAGAGGGATGGGGTGGGTAGGGAGGAGGGAGGGGGGTTCAGCGTGGGGGGACACACACACACCTGTGGCTGATTCATGTTGATGTAGGGCAAAAACCACAATATTGCAATTAGCCTCCAATTAAAATAAATAAATTTTAAAAAATACTAACTTAGGACTTCCCTGGTGGTCCAATGGTTAAGAAGCCACCTGCCAATGCAGGGGACACAGGTTCGATTCCTTGTCTGGGAAGATTCCACATGCCTCAAAGCAACTAAGCCCCTGTGTCACAGCTACTGAGCCCACGTGCCCTTAGAGCCTGTGCTCTGCAATGAGAAGCAACCACAATGAGAAGACTGCACACCACATCTAGAGAGTAGTCCCTGCTCACCAAAACTAGAGACAGCCTGTACACAGCAACGAAGACCCAGCACAGCCAACAAATTAAAAAAACAATGACTGATAAACTCATTAAAAAAAAATACTAACCTAGACCTACCTACTCCAAAACCACTGTCAGAGAGACTGAAACTGATTTGTTGGACAAAGATAGATGTCACTTAACAAAAATTCAGCTACGCTACTTACTGGGTAAAAGTCATGTTTCTTCCCTGAGTATATGACTCCATACACTTAAACACTATCATATTATCATATCACTACTTACTGTTAGAAATAAATACACTTTAGAGACCCTTCCCCTCAAGTACTTGTTCCTGATGTAAAATAATTTTGACAGTTGCCTACATTTCTTGCTGAAGCTTCATTTATTCTTAATTTTTTTGAAATTCTCATAATTTCAATGAGCAATAGCTTCTGGTTGCCTCATTTTTTTTTTTAATTTGGGAAATATATTATCTATAGATGAGCATAGTCTGAAACAACAACCCACCATTCAAAAAGAACAAACATGAACCCTGTATCACTTGTTTCATATATAATTTTACTAACAACATCAGAGTTATAGGGAGTCAAGATTAATAACATCAACAAGAGCAGTGAGAACATTTGACTGCTAAACTGTGGCCATGTTGTGAGTTTAACACAATTCAGAGAAGAGAGAGGTCAGCAGGTTCATGGAAGAGGTTAGAGTTGAGTAGGGACTTATAGCTAGAGGAAAACTTCGACAGGTAGCAAAAAGCACACGAGCAATCAAGATGGGGGGAATAGCATGCGGTAAGGCAAAAAAATGGCAATGAGCATAATATAGTTATTTCAAAATAATAATGATCTAATAATTAATAATGTTTCACATTTTTTTGAACACTTACATATGACAGGCATGTTTTAAGTGCTTCACACACATGTTACCTGGTTTAAAACAGTATTACTGTCACCCAGAGCACACTACTCAGGTCATTCTTTTCTGTTCCTGTTAGACAAATTGCCATGTCTGGGACTCAGTTTCTCCACCTGTTTAAAACAAGGCAGATAATACTGTACTGTGCATATATGAGTGTACAGGTAAACACAAGAAGGGACTACATAGAAAATGATATACTTGTTAGGGTAAATTGGTAGATAAATGGTGGTGATTCTGTTTATTTTTTTTGAGGAACTTCCAGACTTTTGCAAAGTACAAAACAGCTGCGCCATTTTGCATTCTGACCAGGAGTGCGTGAGCATTCCAATTTTGCACATTCTTGGAAACATTATTAGGTGGCTTTTTGCTCATAAACCATTCTACAGGGTATAAAGTGGTAATTCATTGTGGCTTTCATTTGCCTTTCCTTGATGGCTAATGAGGTTGAGCATCTTTTCAAGCAGTTTTGGCCAGTCATTTTCTTTGGAGAAATGTCTATTCAGATCCTTTACTATTTAAAAAAAGTGGGTTGTCTTTTTAATGCTGAGCTTTAAGAGTTCTTTACATATTCTGGATATAAGTTCCTTATCAGATATATGATTTGTAAATACATTCTGCCATCCTATGGGCAGTCTTTTCACTTTCTCAACTGCATCCAAATCTTTTCAACCTGGTAAAGTCCAATTTATCTACTTTTGTTGCTGTTGCTTGTGCTTTTAGTGTCATGTCTAAGTATCCATGGCCAAATCCAAAGTTGTTAAGATTTACCCCTGAGGCTTCCTCTAAAGAGTTTTACATTTCTTTTGTTAAGTTCATTCTTCAGTACTTTATTATTTTTGATGTTATTAGAAAAGGATGTTTAAAATATCATTTTCATATTTTTCTAGTGTATAAAAATGGATTTTTGCATATTGATCTTGTGTCCTGATATCTTGAACTTAACTATATGTTCTAATAGTTGGTTTTGGTGGATTTCTTTGGATTTTCTATAAACAAGGTAATGTCATCTGTGATTAGATATGGGTTTCCCTCATACTCAGTTGGTAAAGAATCCACCTGCAATGCGGGAGACCCCGGTTTAATTTCTGGGTTGGGAATATCTGCTGGAGAAGGGATAGGCTACCCTCTCCAGTATTCTTGATTAGGTATATTTACTTTTCCATTTGGATGCATTTCATTTTCTGACATTGGAGACAAATTGCAAACCAACAAATATAGAAAAATAATGAAACAACAATGTCAGATTTGTGATTTGTACGGGAATAAACTGTGATGATGTAATGAGTGACTTGGGTAGCTACCTCAGATTGGGTACATAGAAATGCCTCCTGGGAGGAAATCTAAAATCGGAAGTATAATAAAGAAACTTCTCTTGGCAGTGGGACAGCTAATGTAAAGGAACTAAAAGGTGGGAATGGGTTTACTTACTGGAGGAACAGGTAGACCATGTGACTGGAATGTAGTAGCAAGAAGGGAAAGGAAACCACAGGCAGCCAAGGGCTAGGCTGAATGTGACTGTATAAACCTGGGCAATGGAAATTGGGTTTTATTCTCAGTATGAAGAAGTGCTACTGGAGTGTTAAGCAGGGAAGTGATGTGATCTGAATCACACTTCAAAATTATTGTAATTGTTTTGTGCATAACAGAGGTTGAAGTGGGAGCTGGAAGCATGTAGGAACCTTGGAGATGTTACTAACCTGGAGTGTTAGGCCACAGCGATGGAGAGAAGTGAATGGATACAGCATATGGATGGGACTTGCTGATGAAACTGGATGTGGGGAGCGAAGGCAAAAGAGGAATGATGAATAATTTCTAGAGACTCAGCTTACACACTTGAGTGGGCAGTGGTGCCATTTACTGAGCAAGCAGGGAGTTGGTGGTGGGTTGGGGAGCTACATCACAAGTCATGCTTCTATCATGTCAAGTTGGTGGTACTTACTGATATTCCAAATACAAACATCAAGTGGGCAGTTGGATTAAACAAGACTAGAACCACAGAGAGGGAGCTGGGGTCACTTGTTTTCAGTGTGAAGGAGCTGCCAGTGAGCCAGAAGACACTCCAGGAGAGAATGGTTTAGGCAATCCACAGTGAAACTGTTTCAAATGCTACAGGCCTAGTATGTGAGTTACTTTAGCTGCCTGAAAGTTTTTCTCCACCCGGAAAATGGGGGTAATACCCAGTCTGGGGGTTGCCTGTAAGACTAAAGGCAAAAGGCACTCAGAAAGCCAGCAACATCTCAGCACATACATTTAGAAACTACACTTCTACAACCACCTCTAGTTCATAAGAACTGGTCTTGGCATAGACAAGCAGAAAGAGCAAAACTAGCTACATTTTCTGAAGTAAAGATAACCTTGGAATAAGAGCTACTCTAAAACAACAGCTGCAGCCTCACTCTCCTTCAGTAAACCTCACTGAAAACTGCACAGGTCACTACCACCTATCAGGAAAGTTTTCCTACCTAACTCTTCCTATAAATCCTGTTTACACTGCTTAAGTAAAGCAAGACTTTCAGTATAACAAAATAACAAATGATGCCACAGCAACTACTTAAGTATTAGGCACCTCTCACCTTTCTTGCATTAAACACACATCAGTCTTAACAACTCAAGTTAGAGGAAGAGGGGTATCCATCTCTCATTTTAAAGACTTTAAGGCCAATTCCCAAATATTAAAATAACAATGCAGCAATAATACTACCTAACATTTCTATTAGCCAGAAAACATTGTATTTTAGATCTCTAAAACATTTAATCTTCCAACTATCCTTTTGGAAATAATATCATTCCCATATCATCCTTCTCAATAGATCAGCCTTATCATTATTATTATTGGCTGTGAGTGAGGCATGCAGGATCTTATTCCCTGACCTTAGTTTCCAGGCCAGGGACTGAACCTGTCCCCCCTGCCTTGGAAACTGGAGTCTTAACCACTGGACTGCCGGGGAAGTTTATCTGTGCTCAGTCATGTCCAACTCTTTGCCACTCCTTGGCTCCTCTGTCCATGGAATTTTCCAGCCAAGAATACTGGAGTGGATTGCCATTTCCTTCTCCAGGGGATCTTCCTGACCCAGGGAAGATCTGTATCTCCTGTATCTCCTGCACTGCAGGCAGATTCTTTACCACTGTGCCACAGGGGAAGCCCTCAGGGAAGTCTCTAGATCAGTTTTAAATGACACCATTAAGCCTATTAGTTCGCTGATTCCGAAAATGTCAACACTCGCTCTTGCCATCTCCTGTTTGACCACTTCCAATTTGCCTTGATTCGTGGACCTAACATTCCAGGTTCCTATGCAATATTGCTCTTTACAGCATCGGACCTTGGTTCCATCACCAGTCACATCTACAACTGGGTGTTGTTTTTGCTTTGGCTCCATCTCTTCATTCTTTCTGGAATTACTTCTCCACTGATCTCCAGTAGCATAGTGGGCACCTACCGACCTGGGGAGTTCATTTTTCAGTGTCATCGCTTTTTGCCTTTTTATACTGTTCATGAGGTTCTCAAGGCAAGAATACTGAAGTGGTTTGCCATTCCCTCCTCCAGTGGACCACATTTTGTCAGAACTCTCCACCATGACCCATCCGTCTTGGATGGCCCTACATGGCGTGGCTCATAGTTTCATTGAGTTAGACAAGGCTGCGGCCTATGTAATTAGATTGGTTAGTTTTCCGTGATTGTGGTTTTCAGAATGTGGAGTACAGAATGAAGCAGGGCAAAGGGTAATAAGAGTTTTGCCAAGAGAATGCACTGGTTATCGCAAACACCTTCTTCCAACAACACAAGAGAAGACTCTACACATGGATATCACCAGATGATCAACACCAAAATCAGACTGATTATATTTTTGCAGCCAAAGATGGAGAAGCTCTATACAGTCAGCAAAAACAAGACCGGGAGCTGACTGTGGCTCAGATCATGAACTCCTTATTGCCAAATTCAGACTTAAATTGAAGAAAGTAGGGAAAACCACTAGACCATTCAGGTACGACCTAAATCAAATCCATAATGATTATACAGTGGAAGTGAGAAATAGATTTAAGGGACTAGATCTGATAGACAGAGTGCCTGATGTACTATGGATGGAGCTTCGTGACACTGTACAGGAGACAGGGATCAAGAGCATCTCTAAGAAAAAAATGCAAAAAAGCAAAATGGCTGTCTGAGGAGGCCTTACAAATAGCTGTGAAGAGAAGCCAAAAGAAAGGAGAAAAGGAAAAATATACCCATTTGAATGCAGAGTTCCAAAGAATAGCGAGGAGAGTTAAGAAAGCCTTCCTCAGTGATCAGTGCCAAGAAATAGAGGAAAATAATAGAATGGGAAAGACTAGAGATCTCTTCAAGAAAATTAGAGATACCAAGGGAACATTTCATGCAAAGAAGGGCACAATAAAGGACAGAAATGGTATGGGCCTAACAGAAGCAAAAGATATTAAAGATGTGGCAAGAATACACAGAACTATACAAAAAAGATCTTTATGACCCAGATAATCACGATGGTGTGATCACTCATCTAGAGCCAGACATCCTGGAATGTGAAGTCAAGTGGGCCTTAGAAGGCATCACTATGAACAAAGATAGTGGAGGTGATGGAATTCCAGTTGAGCTATTTCAAATCCTGAAAGATGATGCTGTTAAAGTGCTGCACTCAATATGCCAGCAAATTTGGAAAACTCAGCAGTGCCCACAGGACTGGAAAAGGTCAGTTTTCATTCCAATCCCAAAGAAAAGCAATGCCAAAGAATGTTCAAACTACTGCACAATTCCACTCATCTCACATACTAGTAAAGTAATCCTCAAAATTCTCCAAGCCAGGCTTCAAAAATACATGGAACTGTGAACTTCCAGATGTTCAAGCTGGTTAAAAAGGCAGAGGAACCAGAGATCAAATTGCCAACATCCGTTGGATTATTGAAAAAGCAAGAGTTCCAGGAAAACATCTATTTCTGCTTTATTGACCATGCCAAAGCCTTTGACTGTGTGGATCACAATAAACTGTGGAAAATTCTGAAAGAGATGGGAATACCAGACCACCTGACCTGCCTCCTGAGAAAACTGCATGGAGGTCAGAAAGCAACAGTTAGAACTGGACATAGAACAATAGACTGGCTCCAAATAGGAAAAAGGAGTACGTCAAGGCTGCATATTGTCACCGTGTTTATTTAACTTATATGTACATCACGAGAAACACTGGACTGATGAAGCACAAGTTAGAATCAAGATTGCCGGGAGAAATAGCAATAACCTCACATACACAGATGACACACCCTTATGGCAGAAAGTGAAGAAGAACTAAAGAGCCTCTTGATGAAAGTGAAAGAGTAGAGTGAAAAAGTTGGCTTAAAGCTCAACATTCAGAAAACTAAGATCATGGCATCAGGTCCCATCACTTCATGGCAAACAGACTGGGAAACAGTGGAAACAGTGGCTGACTTTATTTTTGGGGGGGGCTCCAAAATCACTGCAGGTGACTTCAACCACGAAATTAAGACGCTTACTCCTTGGAAGAAAAGTTATGACCAGCCTAGACAGCATATCAAAAAGCAGAGACATTACTTTGCCAACAAAGGTCCGTCTAATCAAGGCTATGGTTTTTCCAGTAGTCATGTATGGATGTGAGAGACTATAAAGAAAGCCGAGCACCAAAGAATTGATATTTTTGAGCTGTGGTTTTGAACTGTGGAGAAGACTCTTGAGTCCCTTGGACTGCAAGGAGATACAACCAGTCCACCCTAAAGGAAATCAGTCCTGAATATTCATTGGAAGAACTGATGTTGAACCTGAAACTCCAATACTTCAGCCACCTGATGCGAAGAGCTGACTCATTTGAAAAGTCCCTGATGCTGGGAAAGATTGAAGGCAGGAGGGGAAGGGGACAACAAAGGATGAGATGGTTGGATGGCATCACTGACTCAATGGGCATGAGTCTGAGAGCTAGTGATGGATAGGGAGGCCTGGCATGCTGCAGTCCATGGGGCCGCAAAGAGTCGGACATGACTGAGCGACTGAACTGAACTGAAGCCTTTTAGAATTGGACTGGCTAGGTAGCCCCCATGCCTTTTAACTGGGAGGTGTGAAAATGTGAGGTTTATAATAGAATAGTTGAGGATTGAAGAATTACTTCGAGATGTTGAAGATAAAAGGTTTTTTGTTTGTTTTTATACATTTGCCTTTGGCAGATTAGTGTGGTGGGCTTCCCAGGTGGCTCAGTGGTAAGAATCTGTCTGCCAAGCAGGAGATGTGGGTTTGATCCCTGGGTCAGTAAGATCTCCTGGAGAAGGAAATGGCAACACACTCCAGTATTCTTGCCTGGCGAATTCCATGGATGGAGGAGCCCGGTGGATTACAACACAACTGAGTGGGCGTGCAAGCGCGCACGCACACACACAATTAGCATGACAGGGCTTCAGCTTCAGCTCTCAAAGCACTCAGCACAGCTCACAATATCTGGCTAAGTGTTCTGAAGAAGGACAATAACAAAATGATGCAACAGTTATCAATCATCTTTTCTGCAATATTTTATCCCTTAAATGTTTGCTGAAATTTTACCAGGATAATCTAATTTAAACAATCTTAAAATGTACAAAATTCATTTCTTCCATGAAACCTATGATCTGGAGCCCATCTGAACTTTTTGAGAAGATGGAATGATTCAGTTCAAGGGACTCTGCAATTAACTTTTGTCATTAATGTTTATTTCAATTAAATAAATGTGAATTCAGAATTAATGTAAGATAAAACCTCAAAGTATTTGGCAAAACAAATGCTATTATGAGTATGATTAAAACGTTTCTGTTACCTGTGTTATGAACTACAGACATTCACAAAATTTAAAGCACATCCTGAAGAAAATAAAATTTTGATAAATTCTGTTTGTAAAAATCAATTCAGTGGTACAGTCCCCCTGGGGGAGAAGCAATCTGCCTTGTTAACATCAATTAAAAATCAAATGAGATATTTCAGTTGTGACCGTCACAGCACTATATAACACATACAAACCTAAATCCTTTTGATCAGAGAATACAGTAAACAAGACTGGTATTTAATAGGTCTTATAGGTCATGTAGTATAAAACATTTTCTTTTGCAAATAAAAATTTTATAAACTATTTCAAAAATGTCAAACAATTGAATGTTGACTGCAACAAAACTTCCAAACAGAAGTTCAAAAATCTTGGCAAAGCTATGCATGTAACATCAAATAAAATCTAGCTTTATTTACCAACTAAAAAACACATAACACTTCAACATTTCAATAGAAATTGCTGTTCTGTTATCCATTATCAAGTCTGTTTTCTAAATAATTTGAAGAAGATTTCAATTATAAGATAAATGAAGATTAAAAATAAAAACAATGCAAATTGAAGTGTTTTAGAGACCTATATATAAGTAATTTCCAAACACATAATTGTTATATGATTACGGTTTGGAACAAAATTTCCCTGAGCACTCTTTCTGCGTGGTTAGAAAAACTGATTTCTCCTGAATAATTCAATTTTTCATCCATCAAGTGTATCTGGGAATCTTTCCTTCCAGACATTTCTAAAGTAATAACTGATTATAAACATTTTAAGGGGCTATTTGACTGGCTATAGATTAATGGTTGAGTTTTAGTGCCCTGAGAACTGTACAGTGGGTATCTTATACAACTGAAATGATTTACTATCCTAAAACTATCAACAGTTGTTTTAACAAATTCAGAATCCAAATTTGTTTTAACAAATCCAGCTGTTTTAACTAGCTTCACAGAAGAAAGAAGTAATAATCAGTAATTCCAAACCAATAAATACATATCAAAAACTAAAAAAAAGAGTTGGATTAACATTGTGATTTCTCTGGAATAACACTGAAAAAAATTAAGCATTCTGCCAACACAGGAAATACTTCACCTTAAAACTTTACTTAATTCAGTTTTGAGATCTGTCACTCCTTAAAAGTCATGCAAACATAAAATTAGCATCACTGGAAATTTCATTACATAAATGGCAGTTCTCAAAGCTATCACAAAATTTACAGCCCAAAGACATACTATAATCAGTGCACATGTACAGTACCACTACTAGATGTGTTCCCCTAATTTTTTAAGATCTTAAAAAACTCTTAGCTATTTGAGAGTTTAGGCCTCTTCTCTTTCAAATAAATAAAGTATAACAAATACCTGGGAGTCTTAAATATGTAAATTTCTAAATACTAATTTTTTATATAGGCTAGCATCACACTGATAGCTAATGGTGAATGATGTTGGATTCGTGATCTCTGAGGATGATTTCAGCTTCAGGACTAGGGACCAAGCTTGATCAACAAGAGCTTTTGTGTAGCAGAGTTCTATTAAAGTATAAAAAGGGACAGAGAAAGCTTCTGACATAGACATCAGAAAGGGGATAGAGAGTGCCCCCCATCCATAGT
Source organism: Cervus elaphus (assembly GCF_910594005.1). Lineage (NCBI taxonomy): Eukaryota > Metazoa > Chordata > Mammalia > Artiodactyla > Cervidae > Cervus > Cervus elaphus. Next base: position 60,774,046 of record NC_057825.1, read on the forward strand.
CTTATCAAGGCCTTATATACTTTTATCAGGCCCACTCCCACAGCAAACATCTTATCATAACAAGATTAGTCAGAAGGTTCTTGTTAAGAACATAAACATGTCCTAGAGCAAGATACATTGCTGTTACATAATCATTAGTACAGAGCTTAAGGAAAAACATACCCTTGGGTCATTAGCTCTGGGCTTAAAGAAAAACTGTATTATGTGACTAATGTAGAAAAAGAATGTATGTCCTTTTCTCCTTGAGGGCCCCAGACTCCTTATCAACCTACCTAAGAATGAATTCTCTCAAAACCAAAGGAAAATCATATTTAAGAAGTTTCATATTTATAATTTCATGAGACTTAACCACGTATTTCCCTTACCACTATGATTTACGTGGCTTGCAAGAATATTTAATAAATAACTTAAAACATTTAGAAGTAATCATTCCGAAGATCTTCAAGTAAGCAATTTCAAGTGTCCAGAGGTATGTCTTCTGTCTTCTTATATTTTAAGGTGCTTTACGCAGGCCGACCTTGACCAAAACGACTTTTAGACCTAGATTTTTTTAAACAGAAAAGAAGGTAAGAGGTGGTTCAAAAACAATAAGAAGCTGCCACTGCTTTACATTAAGTCTGACTGACACTGTCAAAATTTAATGAAAATTCATGTATCTCCATAATTCACTTTAAAAATCCTTGGAGTGAAATGTATTTTGGAATTCAGGTATTTTTTAATTTGGTGGAGTTAGTATATACATACATTGTATATTATGAATCTGGAGTAGTGCCCCATAACCAAACACATGAATATTTCTTCACTGATACAAATGAGCACTTATATTAAATGGGATAAATAAAAACTACAAATAGCACCACAGTAGCTCAGATCAGGTTTGAGTTGCCACAAATGTATGAAAAAAACTTTTGGCTTTCTGAGTGTTCTGGATTTCAGAATTGCAGATAAGGCATTTGGATCTGTAGTATTAATGATCACATTTCAGTAACTGCTAATCTTTCAAAGAAAGTTTGTGCTATAAAATGACACAGAACAAACAAGTTAGATATTCTTTTTCTTTGGCCCCATTGCACAGTATGAAGGATCTTAGTTCCCGGACCAGGAATTGAACCCTAGCCCCCTGCAGTGGAAGCATGGAGTCTTAACCACTGAACCTCCAGGGAAGTCCCACAGGTTAGATTTTATAAAGAGAGAACAAGAAATTAGAAAATTTCAATGATTTATATAAAGTAGTAATATGTTATCAATAAACAGCATAAAAATCCTGCTAGTTTGCAGTGGCACCACAGCTTACATTCGTCAGCTGTTGGCTCAGAACCGAGCTGACTCAATAAACAGAAAATTGATTTAAAAAAACTATACTTCCATTAAATTTTGCCATCATGACCTTTTAAAGTCTTAACTCTTAAGTTAAAATCTGGTCCTGACTAATGTCTTGATGATCTAATCTCCAAACAAAATAAAACAGAAATCAAATTATGTGCTTCTAGTGTTCATATGATTTTTCCCTTAAGAAAAAAAAAAAAAATCATCACTTCAAAGCTGGCATTCTGAATTCACTTATGCTGATTTACCTTGTGTTTTTTTCCGAGCTGCTCTGCCGAGCACTGACTGGCACTGAGGCCTTGATTTGTGCTTCAAGCCTGGAATAAATCCCTCCTGCAAACTGTAAAGGAGCACAATTAAGTTACTATCTATATGGAACCAACAGAAGCTCAGCTTTATTGAAACAGCATTACTTTTTAATTTAGAAGCAATTTTATTTTGATTTTTTAAATTAAAAAGTTTAGCTCTTTGGAGTTATAATTTATACATACTATTTTACTTTAAAATTCACCCTATTTAGTGTACTGTTCTGAGTTTTGACAAATGCATACAGTTATATGAACACTTGTAATGGAGACATAACCCAGTTCCATCACCCCAAGAAAATCCCCTAGTGCCCCCTTTTAAGGCCAATGATTTGATGACTTTACAGTACAAATTCTGGCAAGCATCAACTTTTGGGTTTTTTTTCTTGGCTGGTCTGTGTAGTTTACAGGATCTTAGTTCCCTGACCAAGGATAGAACTTGTGCCCTTGGCAGTGAAAGGACAGAGTCCTAACCACTGGACAACCAGGGAATTCCCCTACTTATCTGTTTTATGTCCCTATACCTTTGCATTTTCCAGAACCTTATATAATCATATAGCTTACAGCCTTTTGAATAAGGCCTCTTGCACTTACCATGATGTGTAGGAGATTCATCTATGTTGCAGCATGTATCAGTAGCTCATTCTTTTTTATATATACCACAGTCTTATTCATTTATCAAGTAAAGGACATTTGGGTTGTTTCTAGTTTTTAACAATTCTAAATAAAGCCCCTGTAAAGATGTGTGAAATGATCTGCATGGTGAGTAAACATTAATACAAGAAAGAGCCAAACTGTTTTCCAAAGTAGCCATTCCCTTTTGCATCCGTACTAGTTATATATGACAGTTCCAGTTGCTCTATATCCTTGTTAGCATATTAAAAAAAATTTTTTAGACATTTTAGTGGGTGTATAGTGGTATCTTGTTGAGGGATTAATTTACATTTCCCTCATGACTAAGAAGGCAAAGAGGCTGTCTCAGGAGGCTTTACTAACAGCTGAGGAAAGAAGTGAAGTGAAAGGCAAAGGAAAAAAGGAAAGATATACCCAACTGAATGCAGAGTTCCAGAGAAAAGCAAAGAGAGATAAGAAGGCCTTCTACAATGAACAATGCAAAGAAACAGAGGAAAACAACAGAATGGGAAAGACTAGACATTTCTTTAAGAAAACTGGAGGTGTCAAGGGAACATTGTATGCAAGGATGGGCACGATAAAGGAAAGAAATGGTACGAACCTAACAGAAGCAGAAGGGATGAAGAAGAGGTGGCAAGAATATACAGAAGAACTATACAAGAAAGGTCTTAATGACCCAGATAACCACCATGGTGGTGTCACTCACCTAGAGCCAGACATCCTGGAGTATGAAGTCAAGTGGGCCTTAAGAAGCATCACTGTAAACAAAGCTAGTGGAGGTGATGGAATTCCAGTTTAGCTATTTCAAATTCTAAAAGATGATGCTGTTAAAGTGCTACACTCAATATGTCAGCAAATTTGGAAAACTCAGCAGTGGCCACACGACTGGAAAAGGTCAGTTTTCATTCCATTCCAAAGAAGGGCAATGTCAAAGAATGTTCAAACTACTGCACAATTGTACTCATTTCACATGCTAGCATGGTCATGCTCAAAATCCTTCAAGCTAGGCTTCAACTGTATGTGAACTGAGAACTTCCAGATGTACAGCTGGGTATACAAAAGGCAGAGGAAACAGAGGTCAAACTGTCAACATTTGTTGGATCATGGAAAGAGCAACAGGATTCCAGAAAAATGTCTACTTCTGCTTCATTGACTACGCTAAAGCCTTTGACTGTGTGGATCGTAACAGCTGGAAAATTCTTAAAGAAGTGGGAATACCAGACCACCTTACCTGTCTCCTGAGAAACTGTTTGTGGGTCAAGAAGCAACAGCTAGAATCAGACATGGAACAATGGACTGGTTCAAAACTGGGAAAGGAATACGTCAAGGCTAAAAACTATCAACTTGCTTATTTAACTTTTACACAGAGTATATCATGTGAAATGCTGAGCTGGATGAATCACAAGCTGGAATCAAGACTGCTAGGGGAAATATCAACAATCTCAGATATGCAGATGACACCACTCTAATGGCAGGAAGTGAAGAGGAGCGGAAGAGCCTCTCGATGGCGGGTAGTGAAAAGCTGGCTTGAAACCCAACATCAAAAAACTCAGATCATGGCATCTGGTCCCATGATTTCATGGCAAATAAAGCAGAAAAAGTAGAAGCAGTGACAGATTTTACCTTCTTGGACTTTAAAATCACTGTGGACACTCCAAAATTTCATGGTGAAATTTTGACTGCAGCCATGAAATTAAAAGATGCTTGCTCCTTAGAAGGAGAACTAAGCCAAACCTAGACAGCATATTCAAAAGCAGAGCTACCACTTTGCTGACAAAGGTTCATATAGTCAAGGCTATGGTTTTCCCAGTAGTCATGTATGGATATGAGAGCTTGGATCATAAAGAAGACTGAGCACTGAAGAACAGATGCTTTAGAATTGTGGTGCTGGAGAAAACTCTTGAGAGTCCACTGGACTGCAAGGAGATCAAACCAGTCAATTCTAAAGGAAATCAACCCTGAATATTCATTGAAAGGACTGATGCTGAAGCTCCAATACTGTAGTCACCTGATGTGAAGAGCTGACTCACTGGTGAAGACTTTGATGCTGAAAAAGACTGACGGCAAGAGGAGATGTGGGCAGAAGAGGATAAGATAGTAGCATGGCTGATCCAATGGACAAGAGTCTGAGCAAACTTCAGGAGATAGTGGAGGACAGAGGAGCCTTGGTATGCTACATTCCATGGGGTCACAAAGAGTAGGACAAGACTTAGTGACTGAACAACAATAATAATGACTAATGGCATTTTTGGTGGTGGCTCAGCAGTAAAGAATCTGCCTGCACTGCAGGAGACAGGAATTCAATCCCTGGGTCAGGAAGATCCTCTGGAGAAGGAAATGGCAACCTGCTCTAGTATTCTTGCCTGGGAAATACCATGCACAGAGGTCACAAAAGAGTTGGACAAGACTTAGCAAAAACAAACAAAAAAAGATGACTAGTGATGCTGCCATCTTTTCCTGTGCTTCTTTGCTACCTTCTCTCATGAAGTCTATGGTTAATTTTTTGCCCACTTCTTTTTATTGGGCTGTTTATTTTCTCTCAGTTTATGGCTTGTTTTTTCATTCTCTTAATAATGCCTTTCAAAAAGAAGTTTTAAATTTTGATGAAATTCAATTTTTTTCTTTTATGGATCATGCTTTTGGTGTTGTAGCTAAGAAATATTTGTCTCACCCATGGTGATGAAGACTTTTTTTTCCTGTTTCTTGTAGGGAAGTAAATTTTTCAAGAAAAGCATTAGGGGCAAAAGTTACTGTAAATATATAATACTGATACTAATGATGATATATAATGTTATAACTAATATGTAATTCAGCAAGAGTACAGGTATTTGTTATCATTTTTATAGTAAGACAACATCTTATTTTAAAGATAACATCTAAGCACCGACACAGAGCTGATGAAATTAGCAACTCCAGGAGGTCACCTTCCACGATGAAGTTAATCTGTTCTTGGATACTATACTTTCAGTGACAGTGTACTTTACTATGTGTGTGACACAGGTCTATGGGCCATAAGAGGTGGTGAAAAACTTTTATGTGAATGAATTGGCTAACTGGTACAGAATATAAAAATATATTAAAAATTTACTCTTTGAAAATCATAAAGCATCTTTATACTTATGATGAAAATAAAGTAGGAAAGAGTACTAAGCAAGCACCATACGTGAGTACGTAATTCTTACTTCTTTTGCTTCCTTTGACCTGACTCGATCCAGATCCCCCAATCTCATCTTTATTAGGTGCCCAGTAATTTCAGACATCCGCCGCTGATCTGAAAGGTCAAAATTAATAAATCTTATTTTATGAGGATGTTTAATAATTTTTATTTCTTAAAGAAGACTGCAATTATTAAAAGTCCATGAAAACACCACTGTATATTATTTGCAGACACATGCACCTATTTATCTTTGAAGGACTTTAGGCTTCAAGTGGCAAAATGGCTCATATGTATATAACTGGGCTGCTTTTAAGATGACTGTAAATCAGCTGAAGACATATTCAGCCTTCTTGAAAGTGGAAGCAGTGGATGAAAGTCAGGCTGAGAGACCTCAGAATGATGGATGCATGAAACCACATATTATCTACTGGGGTTGTCTAGTAATGAAACTCTGGTTGATGCCTGAGGGAATGTGCTAATTTTGGGCCTTATTCTAGTTGGAACCTTTAAAGCTATTCAGCATACTTCATAAGACTCCTATCATTACTCTTTATATCCAATTTGTACATTACCCAAATAATACTACTTACCATCTTCTCTTTGGGCATCTTGGTTGAATCTCAAGGATCTTGTGGCATCCCACTTATTCTTCTGCATACTCACACTATTGAAAAAATTACACAGAAATCAGCATTGATGTTTTTAGAGTGAACATCTGACTGGATTAAGGAGTAATACTCACATGAAAGGAGACACATCTCTAGAAGTTGACTAAAAAAAAGTAGACAACATTAAGGCCCAATTAGAACATATTTACTGATTAGCATTATAGGTAATAACAAAAAAGAGTTTACATTTATTGGGTACAAGATACTGTACCAAGAGCATTACAAGCATTGTTTCATTGAAGCCCTGCAACAACCATGTGAGATGGATGCTATTATTATCTCTATATTAAAATAGTTTCAGAGGAGTTAAGAAACTTATCCAAAGGGAAAGAGACCTAGAATTAGAACCCATTTTATTTATCTGACCTGGAAGCCCCCCACCTCTAATGCAGTCTTTTAGAATTCACTCATTCTGTGCCTGTGGTCCTTAACATGGAGATGAAAGTGCAATCCATCCAACATATACTGTGTGGAATGTGTCTCTGCCCCAGGTTTTCACACATTTTTAGAATCCACAGTTCCTCTTTTAGCCAACAGTAGTTATACTGTTCTCTTATTCTTACCTGGCTTTTTACTCCTTCCTTTGAAGGCATGAGGAAATAAGAATAATTTTAAATGGTCATAAAATATAATCAAGTTTAAAAATTGTTTTATTTTTTGAATAAGTAATACTGGTTCAAAATTCAAGAAGTATAAATAGGACACATAGTAAAAAAGTTTCTGTCCCTCCCCCTAGATATTCAGTTCCCTTCCTTAGAGGCAACCAATTTTATCAATGTCTGATATAGCTTTCTACAGCTACTTTATGGATATATAAGAAAATTCATATATATTCCTTTATCTATTCTACATAAATGGTAGCATAATATACCACTATACATACTGCTCTGTACTTTTCCTTTCTTCTTCTTCTCTTATAGTTAATTTGCAATGGTGTATTAATTTCTGGCATAAAGTGATTCAGCTTACATATATATATATATATATATATATATATGTATATATACTGGAGTGGATAGCCATTCCCTTCTCTAGGGGATCTTCCCAACCCAGGGATCAAACCTGGGTCTCCCACATTGCAGGCAGATTCTTTACTGTCTGAGCTACCAGGGAAGCCCATTATATATATATTTGTATATATTCTTTTTCACACTTTTCCATTGTAGTTTATTATAAGACTTTGAATATAGTCCCCTGCACTATAGGATCTTGTTGTCTATTTTATATATAGTAGTAGTTTGTATATGCTAATCCAAAACTTCTAATTTATCTTTCTTATACTTCACTTTCCTTTCTTCATGTGTCAATATACCTTAGAGATCTTTAATCTCAGTCTTTACAGAGATTCTTCACTCATTTTTACACTGCTAGCATTCCACTACGGTACAGTAGCTCTTCTTTTTCAGATTTTTCCTGGACGTACCTGCTTATTTCTTAATACAACTTAAGAATAGTAATAATTAGAATAGACAATTTATAGTTACCTTCTCCAGGGCCTTTTCTTTCTTCTGACCACAGGGTGAAGACATCTGCTTCTTTGGTTGTTTAGTGAACTTCTTTGGCTTCTCCTTTTTCCCTGATAATAGAACGTCAGTGTTATCAGCCCATGCACTTGTCATATCCAAACAATAAAATCACTGAAAAAATAAAACACTGCTTTTAAAAACTAAAAAATTACCTTTGGATAAAAAGTAAATATATGGAGAAATAAAACTAAAAGTGCTTTATAGAGGTTCATTTTACTTTTCTTCTACTTGGTGAAAATCTTAGGGAAAAAAATGAGGGCAATGAATTCCAAGACCCAATGAAATTAAATGTAGAAAAATGTTGGAGAAATTACACATATTTATTTCCCTGAATCTAACGTGACAGTGGAGTCATCTCCTAATTTCAAATTTTTCAATATAAAAAATAACTGTAACCTAGAAAATCACAAATTGAGAAGGGGAGGAAAGAAGAGTTCACACAAACACAATCTTTAAAATGCCTTTGTTCACACAGGAGGTTGGGCTATGAGGGTAAAAATGGAGGTAGAACATAAATGATCCTGGGAAGATGCAGATCTGGGATAAACTGTATTCGAAATGAGGGCATTCCTGCAGTGAACATTCGGACCTTACTCTTGGCTGACAGTTTAGTGGAGAAAGGAGACAGGCAAAAAAAGAGGGAGAGGAAAGAAGTATTTATCAAAAAACAAGGCTGGAAGGTTGATAATAATACATTAGATTGCTGTTTCCCAATTATCAATTATTTGTACACCATCTTTACAGTTTTTGCTCTATCTTAAAAAAGAAACTTCATCACTACCATAAATAAAAAACCTGTAAAACGTGCTACATAGAAGACAACCTTGAAGATAACAGAATAAAGACAAAACAACATCTAGAATCTAGATAGATTTATCTGTGTGCTGGCCCTGGGCCCCTGACATGTGTCTCTCTGTTAATGTGGGAGATTAACAAGTGTTATATTGCTAAAAATCCATGACAGGGTGGGCTACATGATAACAGCAGTGTGAAAGGGTGGACAATTCCTTCCCCCAAAATAATGATAAAAACAGAACAAAAATAGTATAAACAATCATCTGCAGGTATTGGAGAATAATCAAAGGAAGAGAGAAAGTTCATTGTTTACATGTGAAAAAAGCTCCCTTATCTGAGGGCACCTTCCCCCTCCTCCCCAGCTCAGGGAGGAAAATCATAACCTTGAGTTGCAGGGAGAAAATGACAGAGTTCAAAGCAACAGAGAAGCTAGGAATTCAAAGGGGAAAACTTGGAAACAAGAAAGAGATCTGAGGCCTAAAATGTGAACATGAACTATGCCCAAATTCTGAGCTGAATGTTAAACTATGCAAGTACACGGGAAACCCTAGGAAGCTCAGCTAAAAAGGCAAGCAGAAACTAGGGTGGGTTTTTTGTTTTTTTTTTTTATTAGTTAGAGGCTAATTACTTTACAACATTTCAGTGGGTTTTGTCATACACTGATATGAATCAGCCATAGATTTACACGTATTCCCCATCCCGATCCCCCCTCCCACCTCCCTCTCCACCCGATTCCTCTGGGTCTTCCCAGTGCACCAGGCCTGAGCACTTGTCTCATGCATCCCACCTGGGCTGGTGATCTGTTTCACCATAGATAGTATACATGCTGTTCTTTTGAAATATCCCACCCTCACATTCTCCCACAGAGTTCAAAAGTCTGTTCTGTATTTCTGTGTCTCTTTTTCTGTTTTGCATATAGGGTTATCGTTACCATCTTTCTAAATTCCATATATATGTGTTAGTATGCTGTAATGTTCTTTATCTTTCTGGTTTACTTCACTCTGTATAAGGGGCTCCAGTTTCATCCATCTCATTAGGACTGATTCAAATGAATTAGGGTGGGGTTTTGAGCACTGCAAGACAGAACTGCTCTCTGTGAGAGGAGGCACGTTTCCTGTGCCTTTGAATGACTTCCCCAAACTGTTTTTAGCTTGAGCTTCTCAGAGTCTTGCTGGCTTGAATTATCACAGGTTAGACCTGGGACTGGAAAAACAAGTAGGAATCTAGGGGGAACCCCAAAGCAGGGAAACCACTAAGCAGGTGCACCCCCCAATAAATTCTTTCCTTGGCTGACCACTAAACTCCCCAAACTGTCATCCTGCAGATGCTGCCACCCTCCATGGTGACTGCTGAGAAGTTGGGGGAATGCAAGAAGCAAGGTGAACAAGGAAACAGGATTGGCCCCAGAGAGCTGAGGTACATATGAAAGAAATAAATTCAGTGAGCCCAAAGACTTGCATCTTCCCATACACAGAATGCTAAATTCCTTCACTTGATAACTGATCTTGATGTTCAGACTGCCTGCTCTATGCAAACTTGACCTGCCTCTTGAGAAACCCGTATGCAGGTCAGGAAGCAACAGTTAGAACTGGACATGGAACAATAGACTGGTTCCAAATAGGAAAAGGAGTATGTCAAGGCTGTATATTGTCACCCTGCTTATTTAACTTATATGCAGAGTACATCAGGAGAAACGCTGGGCTGGAAGAAGCACAAGCTGGAATCAAGATTGCTGGGAGAAATATCAATAACCTCAGATATGCAGATGACACCACCCTTATGGCAGAAAGTGAAGAGGAACTAAAAAGCCTCTTGAAGAAAGTGAAAGAGGAGAGTGAAAAAGTTGGGTTAAAGCTCAACATTCAGAAAACTAAGATCATGGCATCTGGTCCCATCACCTCATGGGAAATAGATGGGGAGACAGTGGAAATAGTGTCAGACTTTATTTTTTTGGGCTCCAAAATCACTGCAGATGGTGACTGCAGCCATGAAATTAAAAGACGCTTACTCCTTGGAAGGAAAGTTATGACCAACCTAGATAGCATATTAAAAAGCAGAGACATTACTTTGTCAACAAAGGTCCGTCTGGTCAAGACTATGGTTTTTCCAGTGGTCATGTATGGATGTGAGAGTTGGACTGTGAAGAAAGCTGAGCACCGAAAAATTGATGCTTTTGAACTGTGGTGTTGGAGAAGACTCTTGAGAGTCCCTTGGACTGCAAGGAGATCCAACCAGTCCATCCTGAAGGAGATCAGTCCTGGGTGTTCATTGGAAGGACTGATGCTGAAGCTGAAACTCCAGTACTTTGGCCACCTCATGCGAAGAGTTGACTCATTGGAAAAAGACCCTGATGCTGGGAGGGATTGGGGGCAGGAGGAGAAGGGGATGAGAGGATGAGATGGCTGGATGGTATCACCGACTCAATGGGCATGAGTTTGAGTAAACTCCGGGAGTTTGTGACGGACAGAGAGGCCTGGCGTGCTGTGATTCATGGGGTCGCAAAGAGTTAGACATGACTGAGCGACTGAACTGAACTGAACTGTATATAGCCTAACGTCCCCCTGCCTCCATGGAGCAGTCTTCTCGGAGCTACTGAGATACTGTCTCCTGGGCTCAGCGTCCTAAACATTCCCACCAGATCAAACAGCTCTCTACTTTCAGAATGTGAATATATTTTTTCAGTCAACAGTTTTGGCGACCATGAAGGAACCCAGAGCAGATTTCTTTCCTCCACCTGAACTTTATGAGAAACCAGAGACATAGGACCATAAGAAGCTCACTAAACTACACAGGCTGGTGTGGCCTTTGAGGTGGGGGGCAGGCAGAAGCAGCAGCAGCTAGCAGGTGAAAAAACCTGTGCAAAGACACCAGCAGGGAGACAGATTTTGCAGTGTGGCTTAGGCAGGTTAACTCCTTATAAGAACAAAAATACCAACAATTCTTAGGAGAATAAAAGGTTTCAGAGTTGCACAAAGATAACCTACAGTATTTAGTTTTCACCCAAAAGTCATGAGATAAAGAAAATGAGAAGTATGATCCACTCAGAAGAAATAGTTAATAAAAACTGATTGAGAAGACCAGCATGTTGGACTTGGGAGACAATAATTTCAAAGCAACTGTTACAGATATGTTCAAAGGAAAAATGGTAGAGAAAATCTCAACACATAAAGTATAAAAGAAGAACCAGGGGGGAAATTCTAGAGCTGAAAGGTATAACTGAAATGAAAAAGTGAAAAAATGTACCAGATAGGCTCAAAAGAAAATCTGAAATGGCAGAAAAATGAATCACTGAATATGAAGTTAAGGATTAGAAACTATCCAATCGGGGGGAGAGATGACTGAAGAAAACACCCAGAGCCTCCAAGACAATATCAAAAGGCCACAGGTATATTGGAGACCCAGACAACAAATGTGAGAAAGGGGCACAAAAAATACTTAGAGAAATAATGATTGTAAGATAACAATTTATAGATTCAAGAAGTTCAACAAATCCCAAATAAAATAAACACAAAGAAAATCACATCTAGGCGTGTCATAGTCAAGCTTCTAAGTCAAAAATAAAAAGATAAATCTCAAAAGCAGCGAGATTAAAAGTGTACATTACATACATAACGGGAAAATTTTTATCATAAGGACTAACTTCTCAGAAACAATGGAGGCCAGAAGACATTGAAATGACATATTTAAAGCGCTGAAAGAAGGAGATATATAGATATATAGTTATACAGCTACTGCTGATTAGTGCTGTTGTATGACAGAAACCAACACAACATTATAAAGCAATTATCCTCCAAATTTAAAAAGAAGTGCTAAAAGAAAAAAGTTGTTAATCACGAATTATAAATTGAGAAAACTGTACTTCAAAAACAAAAGCAAAATAAAGACATTTTCAGGTGAATAAAAACAATTCACTAGTGCACTTGCAGTATACTTGCACTACAGGAAATAAGAACTCCTTCATGCTCAGTTGGTAAAGAATCCATGGGGTCACAAAGAGTCGGACACACTGAGAGACCTTCACTCACTCATGAATGAATGAATGAAAGAAAATAACATCAGATGGTAACAAAGATATAGAAACAAATGATAAACATGTTGGTAAATACAAAGGACTAAAGGTATATATTTTTCTTTGTTCCCTTCTCTAAAGGTTCTTATGTTAATATTCTACCTGGAGTAATTCATATTACCTTTAAGTAGACCGTGATAGATTAAAAAGGCATGTTGAAATCTTTAGAACAATCAAATGCAAAGAAATATAACTAAAAAGCTAATAATTTAAATAATATACTAAAATTATTTTCTTAGCACAAAAAAAGCGGGAAAGGAGAAACAGAGAAACAAAACATTTGAGCCAACTAGAAAATGAATAGCAAAATGGCAAACCTAACACAACCATATCAACTAAACACATTAAATATAAATACAATAAATGGTCCAATCAAAATGCAGAGATTGTCAAACTGGACAAGAAAGCAATTTCCAACAATATGCTATCTACAAGATATATTCTTCAAATTAAGAACTCCAACGTTGAAAATAAAAGGATAGAAGAAAGATATGTCATTCAAATGGTAAACAAAACAAATCTAGAGTGATTATCTTAAAATTAAACAAGACAGACTTTAAGATAAGCAGTTCTACTATAAATAAAGAGGGCTCCATCATGATGAAATAGTCAGCACACTATAAATGCATACATGCCTAGTTACAAAGCTCAAACACATACTATGTCATGCCATGCCTGCTGCTCAGCCATGTCTTTGACTCTTTGAGACCCCATGGACTGTAATCCATCAGGCTCCTCTCTCTATGGAATTTTCCAGTCAAGAATACTGGAGTCAGTTGCCATTTCCTACTCCAGTGGATTGTCTCAAACCAGGGATTGAACCCATGTCTCTTGAGTCTCCTGCATTGGCAGGCAGATTCTTTACCACTGTGCCATCTGGGAAACTATACCATGATAAAAGAGTCAATACACTGTAATTGTATATGTGCCCAGTTACAAAGCTCTAACCCATACATAAAGCGAAAGCTGACAGACTTGAAAGGAAAAATATATAAATTAACATGATAGCTTGAGATTTCAATACTAATCTCTTACTAACTGATAGAACAAGCAGTCAGAAAATGAGCACTAGAAAATCAAACTGACTTCATTCTACATTTACAGACTACTCCACCAATAACAGAATTCACATTGTTTTCATGCACATCTGGAACATGTGTCAATAAAACTTAGAAGATGAAAGCACAGACAGTACATTTTTTGATCACAATGGAATTATATGAGAAATCCACAACTGAAAAGTATTCAGAAAATCGGAAAATATTTGGAAATTAAACACATTACTGAGCAATACATGGGTCAAAGACAAAATCATGAGGGAAATTAGAAAATATTTTGTATTATATATAAATGAAAACAAGATATACCAAAATCTGTGTTAAAAGCAGTGTTTAGAGTGAGTCTTATAGTTTTAAATGCTTATACTAGAAAAGAAAGTAAAAAATCAATGATTTAAGTTTCCACATTAAGAAGCTAGAAAAAAGAGGAAATTAAGTCCAAAGTAAGTTCAAGGAAGGAAACAGTAAATATAAGACTGAAAATCAATGAAATATAAAATAGACAAACTACAGAGAAAGTCTATGAAATCAAAAGCTGGTTCCTGGAAAAGATCAATAAAACTAATAAACCTGTAGCTAAACTGATCAAGAAAAAAGGAATATAAAACACAAATTAACAATACCAGGAATGAAAGAGGGACATTACCAGAGATCCTGCAGATAGAAAAGGATAAGAAAATACTAGGAGCAACCTCATGCTAATAAATCTGACACTGACAATTTGGATAAAATGGACATATTCCTTGAAAGAAGTTGTCAACACAGATTCAAGAAGAAATAGAAAACTTGAATAGCACTATATTAATAAAAGACACTGAATTCATAGTTAAAAGTCTTCCGATAAAGAAAACTCCAGGCCCAAATGACTTCACTGCTAAATTTTATCATACATTTTAGGGCCAAAGAATACAAATACTACACAGATTCTTTCAGAAAAGGGTAGTGAACATTTTCCAACTCATTTTATGAGGTCAGTATTAACCTGATAACAAAATTTGAAGACATCATAAAAAAACTACAAATATCCCTCATGAACACTAATAAAAAATCTTTAACAAAGTACATACAAGCAAGTGAAATATAGTAATAAAGAGAAAAATGCCTATTGATGAAGGCCTAGACGCTGTGAAGTTTCAAGTTACCATGCAAATTTTTATGTCTAAGAGAAAAGCAAATTATTTCTAATAGGAAAGATAACCCCAAAGATTATGGAATTACTGCCCTGTAGAACATTAATCAGTTTTGTATCTAATTTGCAATCTTTTTTTTAACGTTCTTTTTTCAAATGCCTATAAATACCTGAATAGTCAAATGCCTAACTCTAACCCTAGCTTTTCTCTGCTATTTCTCTCACTAATGAGTTAAAAATTTTTGATACAAGTTCATTTTGCGGTTGTATGAAATAATATTTTTAATTGTAAAAAAAAATCATACTTTGATGACTATTATTTTTTATTAAGTTAATTTATTATTTATTATTATAATATATTATTATAATAAAATTATTGTTAATTTTATTAAATTAAATAATTATTTAATTATAATAATTATTATTATTAAATGAATTTGAGTGTCATTTCAAATCATCTCAGGTATACTGATGTAGTTACACATTTTGAGAAACCCATTAAGTTATACCTGAAACGAAAACTCGGAGGATTATTTCTTAGTAATACCTCACTTTTTAAAAATAACTTTATGAGTGTTCTGTATTAGCGTCAGCATTAGAGAATCTTGAGGAAGCCTCTATTATTTTTTCCACATTGTAACCTACCACGCAGACTTATAAAGCCCCTTCCTCATCCCTGCACTAAATCCTCCAGGATGCAGCCTCCTTATAAAAGCGAGTGGAGTCTCAACCTAGAAATCCATACTTTGTTTCTTGGATACTTCTTCTTCATCTCCAACTTCATCTTCAGTGACCTCGGACCCAGTGGTATACTCTTCTTCTTCTGAAAATAATGACTGTTGTTTCTAAAATAAAAAACAAAACATACCATATTAAAATTTTATCTTATCACATCACCAATGAATTCTTCCAAACACATTTATATACTTATTTTGGATGAATGAGCCAAACAAGAACTGATGAAATGACCACTGCCTAGCACAACATTTGGGAAATGGATCTAAGAATGCCTACATTTAAGACAGGATAACATTACATGAAATATTTAGAAAATTTACTATTTTCATAGATTCTAGCAGAGTGATGGGCACATTATAGGTACTTAGTATTTGCTGAACTGCAACTCTATTTCTCAACTGAAAATATTTTCCTTGAGTATTAAAATTAAGTTAAAATACAATAATTGTCAATATTAATGTAGTCTCATAAACAAGCAATGGGGAAAGAAATGGCAACCCACCCCAGTATGCTTGCCTGGGAAATCCCATGGACAGAGGAGCCTGGTGGGCTACAGTCCATGGGGTTGAAAAGGAGTCAGACATGACTTAGCAACTAAACAACAAATAGGCACATGTGCAAATTCTCTGGGTGAATGTGGTCCTGGATTAAACATATCCACATCAATTTCCTGCATCTATCCACCCTCCTGTCTGTTATCACTGATTCAAATTTCTATTCCATTCTTGTGAATACTGGTGGCAGATGGCATAGTAATGGCAAACAGGCAGGAACAAACAATAAGTCAATCAACCAACCAAATAAATGGAACTTAACTGATTTGTTGTTTTGTTCAATATTTTAAATATGACTTCCACGTGCCTTTCTAAAAAGGTCCTTTAAGAAAACTTAAGGGGGGGGGGGAAGAAAGCTTATGGGTTATGCAGCCAGATAAAGGAGTATATGTCTGTTTTACAGTCCATGGAATTCTCCAGGCCAAAATACTGGAGTGGGTAGCCTTTCCCTTCTCTAGGGGATCTTCCAAACCCAGGGATCGAACCCAGGTCTCCCACATTGCAGGCGGATTCTTTACCAGCTGAGCCACAAGGGAAGCCCAAGAATACTGGAGTGGGTAGCCTATCCCTTCTCCAACGTATCTTCCCAACTCAGGAATCAAACCGGGGTCTCCTGCATTGCAGGTGGATTCTTTACCAACTGAGATATGAGGGAAGACAACGATATTTTTAGTAAATGTGAAATTATAGATGCTGAAAAGGATGCTACACATTTAACTAACACCTATAAAATAAGGGTTTTCTCCAATAGCTCAGTTGATAAAGAATCTGCCTGCAATGTGGGAGACCTAGATTTGATCCCTGGGTTGGGAAGATCCTGTGGAGAAAGGAAAGGCTATCCACTCCAGTATTCTGGCCTAGGAAATTCCATGGACTGTATAGTAGTCCATGGGGTCACAGAGTCAGACATGACTGAGCAACTTTCACTTCACTCACTTCACTATAAAATATTTATAAGATTCTATTAAACTAAACTTTGATGTAGGGAGAAAGATTTATGAAAGTGAAATATAGTCACTCACTTACCAGCTGCAGAGTCCAGTTTTTCAGTGATAAGAACTATAAAAAAAGCCAAATAAGAGATTAATACATAAGCATCTACTTAGATAGCAGCTCCTTATTTTCATGTGGATGGTGTAGAAGAGTTAGAGAAAGTTACAAGTATGGCTCCCTTCTAGGGTGAAATATCTCATCTAAAAATGATATAGTACGATCTTTTATATTCCCTGCCTAGAGAAAAATGTGTATGTTTACAAAAAAAAAAGAAAAAAAACCCAACATTTCCTAGTGTCATTTCTAAAGGACAAATAAATCACATACAGAGATAATATAATTTGTTATTTTGTTAATTATTTCACTTTTTAATGTTTATATTTTATTATAAATTAAAGAACCATATATATATGGATATTCAAGAAATTTTCTATTTTATATACAATTTATAAATAAATGTCAATAATTAAACACTAATAGCAATCTGAAGCTTATAGCACATTTTACATGGGATATTTCACTTTCTTAGGTAAATGCTACTTCAACTAACACAAAGACAGGATGTTCACAGGCAAATAGAGACTTCCTGGCTGTTAGTCACAGGAATCAAACGCATCAAAGCTTTCCAGTCACCTTAAAAACATCTCAGTTTTGAAACCTTGGAAAAACTAAATGCATTACTGAATACAATTTAAAAAAAGAGAATTTTACACCAAAAAAGTTTATAGGGCTAAGGGGATAACATATCCCATTCATATTATCTTTATTCTGCAAATCACTATTTGTCCATAATAAACCCTGAAGACTATATTTTCCCCCCAAATTTGATTATTAATTCTTTGAGGGCAAGGAAAATATCAGCCTTATAGTCCTGTTAATTCAGCATAACACTTTGTTATGATAGTCAGTAAATGCCTATTAATGAAAACTGCAGTATTAATTTAAACTGATCATATTTCTGTCAAAGATTAGATATCATCAGTTGTTTTTATAAATAAAAAATAAATGAAACAAGCTACTTACAGCATTAAGCTCCCCACTCTTGGGGCCCCATGGTGTATTTGGCTCCAGTAAAACATCACAGTCTAGACCCTTTTCATCACAGGGACCACCAGAATCACTTGAAAGAAAAAGACATTTTAGGAAGAAGTGTCCAATTTCTTAAGCTCTTTCTTTTTTTTTGCCTGCATTGTACCCAGGTCCCAGTAATAAAAACGCAGAGTCCTAACCATTGGACCACCAGGGAATGCCACAATTTCTTAAGAATTTAAATGCAAACAATACTGCTTTAACTGCAAATGTTCTATAAATCGCTCTTCAGAAATATAGTTCTTAAGTATAAGGTATGCCATTCAACATTTACATTTCTTAATGCATCTCATGATTCCCCCAGCAGAAGTCACCCCGTATGGGGGGAGCACCACTTACACTCAAGCATCATACCTGCCAGGTGGTAAAATAGGCTACAATGGTGGATACTGTTTTGAGAACAGCTTTTGTTAGAGGGTCCTCCTACCCCCAACCTGATAGCCCATTGTAACTGCAGAATGATGGAAGTGACTGCATTAATTACTGAATCCAAGGAGTTCAAATCTAGGCAAAGATAACTTGTTGCAACCATCAATTTTTTTTTAGTTCTATCAGTCAAGCTAAGATGGTCTCAAGTAACTTGGGAACATTTTTTGAAACCCTCAAAAACTGGATTGTGGGCCTCATCCTTTCAGTCACCAGGAACTCCTATTATTAGTTTCTCTTCCTCTTGGACTTCTAATATTTTGAGCCCCCCCCTCCCCCATCAAATAAACACATGCTTGCTCTTATTGTAAGCTAACACAATTTCAACTAGGCTTTCTGAAATAACTACTTAAGGACCACCATTACTGATTTGGGGAAGCACTGGGGGTAGAAGATTCTAGGATGAGAACCACTAATTGAATAAAGCTACAGTACAGGGCTTCTTTCCCTCACCTCACCTAATTGTATCTTTAGCAAAAGGCACAAGGATGACATCTTTGTGTTTGTGCAGATCATCTAGTATTTTGGCAGTTGGACAGGACAGCAAATCTTCACCTTCACCTTGATCACGAAGAGTAACCATATGGTCCTTTACTTTACAACCCTGTTATGTAAAAGACTAAATCTGAGAGGCTGGTTCTTTATAGAAACATTCCTTTAAAGATGATGGTTTCTGTTCCTTTTTGCTCTGTCACACCATCCCATGAATGAGTTTACAACTTTTTCTTAAGAAAAAATATTACTCATACAGAAAAGAGCATGAAACATACATGCATACCTTAACTAATATCCATTTAACACAATCCACACTAAAAACAGAATACTGACAATACTCCAGGATTCCCACAGGGCCATTCCCAACCAAAACCACCTCTTCTTTCTCAAAGGATAACCTCTACCTTGACTTTTTTGGTACTTCCTTCCTTGCTTTTATCCTTTTACCACTTAAGGATACATCTCTAAACACTGTAGTTTAGTTTTGTCTCATTTGTTTTAATGCTATGTTTTTGTGATTCAACCATGTTATTGCATGTAACTATTAATATATGCACAGTATTTCTCTATATGAGTAATTATCATTTGCTTATCTATTCCATAGTTGGCGGGTGGGTTGTTTCCAGTTTGGAACTATTCTAAGTAGTAGTATTATGAACATTCTTTAACATGTTTCCTGATACACAAGTGCTCATGTGTACCAAATTAAATGACTAACAGAAGTGTATGAGAGTGCTCTTTACGGTCTTGATAACACTTGGTAATTGTAATCATTCTGGTGAGCATGTAGTGGTATCTGACTGTGGTTTTAATCTGCATTTCCCCAATTAAAAATGAGGTTGAAATCCTTTCTATGTTTAGTGGACAATGAGGAATGTCCTTGTGTGAAGTTCCTATTGTCTTTTTCTATTAATTTGTACAAGTTTAAAAAAATCTTAATATCAGCCTTTTATGGCTATGTGTTGCTAATATCCGGTCCCACCTGTGAGTTTGCCTCCTCAGTTTCAGTTATTTAATGTAGCTAATGTACTTGAATTTAAAATTTCTTCCTTTATGGTATTATCTTTTAATAGCTTTATCAGCTTTGCCTCATATATAGGCTTTTAAAAAATATGTATTTATTTAAGGCTGTATTGGTCTTCGTGGCTGTGAGTAGGCTTTCTCTAGCTGCAGCAAGCAGGAACTACTCTCTAGCTGCGGTGCATGAGCTTCTCATTACGGTGGCTTCTCTAGTTGCAGAACACAGACTCTAGGGCGCAGGCTCAGTAGTTGTGGCACATGGGCTTAGCTGTCTGGTGGCATGTGGCAGCGTCCCAGATCAGGGATCAACCAGGGACTGAACCTGTGTCACCGGCTTTGGCAGGCGGATTCTCAACCTCTGGACTATCAGGTAAGTTCCACATACAGACTTTTGGGGGACTAGTCTGGACCATTTTTTTCCCATTTTGATGTCCCAATGTGCCAGTACCTCTTCCTGGAAAGTCCATCATGTGCCCACTGCTCTGTAATGTCACCTCTGTCACAGTCAAGTATCCAGGTAGCTTCAAGTACAGAATTCCTCAGTATCTCTGGGGAAATGGTTCCACGAGTCCCATATATACAAAAATCCATGGACTCAACCAACTGCATATTATATATACAGTACCGTACGTATTTATGTTTAAAAATCCAGGTATAAGTGGACCCACATAGTTCAAATCAGTGTTGTTCAAAGTTCAAATGTATTTCATTCTCTTTTATTGGTCCATCTGTTTAATCTTCATCAATATCACCCTGTCATAATCACCAAGACTTACAATAAATTTTGATATTAAGCAGAGAAAGTATTGGGTTGGCCAAAAAGTTCTTTCAGATCCCTAAGCTGTCATGGAAAAACCTGATAAGTCATTTTGGCCAACCCAGTACTTCTACCTTTACGTTCTTTGAGAGTCTCTTACCTATTCTTGGCCTTTTGTATTCCCATAAATATTTTAGAATCAGCTTAGCAACATTCCTGATTAAAGAAAACCTGTTAGGATGTTTACTGAGATCACATGGATCTACATAGGTCAGGTTGGGGAACATTTATTTACTTATTTTGTCTGTGCTGGGTTTTCACTGCAGTGTGTGGCATTTCTCCAGATGCCGTATCGGGGTTTCTCCAGTTGTAGAGCACAGGCTCTAGAGTGTGAGAGTTCCCTAGCTGAGACACACAGGCTCAGATGACCTGTGGCATAAGGGATCTTAGTTCCTTGACCAGGGATCAAAACTCTGTCGCTTGCATTGAAAGGCAGATTCTTAACCACCCGATGTCCAGCAAAGTCCCACATCAGTGGATTTTGAGATAGCAGAACAGGAAAAGTTCCTTGATTTTTATTCCCATTGTAACTAACCTTTAAGAAAGACTACCCACAAGTTCAATGTGGAAACACATCTGAGAATCTAGCTGTTTTCTCTTAATTCAGACATTGAAGAGAGTTATAAAAAATGTCAAGCAGTGTTAGTTTCACTTATTCTTTTGCTTTGGAAAATATAGTTATTTTTCATAAAAATATGCTAACATGTAATGAGCTTATTATTCTCTTTCAATGAATTAACTTTTTCTGTTTTAATTTCCAAAGGTAAATAGTGATAGATATAACCTACATAAATAAAAGCTCTCTAGGAATCTCAGCTTTTAGGATTTTGTTAGAGATCTTGAGTGCAAAAGTTTGAGAACCAATGTTCTAAATGATGGAAAGAATAATTACTAAGTAATCTTTTGGGGCACTGACATGTATAGGAGATCACACTGGTGGTAAAGCCCTTCTGTGCCTTAGAATTGCAATAAATAGTAAATAAATCGATAATTATAGTATAAAAGTCTTCTGAGGAAGTTCATAATTTATTTTTGTGATCAAATTAATAGAAAAAGTTTCTGATGGTTCTTAAAATTACAGAATTGTTAAGTCAGAATTTTCAACCAGTCAGAGCCCAGATACGCCAGACCATGGAGATATATGTGTGAAATAAAAATCAAAATATGTAGAAAGGAAAAAAACACTTGATTCAGCATGTTTATGAATACAGTAAAGGTAAAAAAAAAAAAAAAGCAAAACTAGTCACTCTGTAATCTTGGACCTTAAATCAGTGGCTACAAATGTAACCTTTATGAAAGCAATCTTTATTCTAACCAAGAAAACTACCAAAATGTTTAATTAAATTGCTAATAATCCAGGGTCTTCACTGCAGTGAGTCATATTATAGCTTCCTGAGGAAATTATTCACCAGCTCCTTCCTCCCTTTGCCATTTCTGTTTGAGAATATTTAATCTAGGATTGTTATTTAAGGAAAGATTGCAAGTACTTATTTTAATAATTGTGTACATAGTCCTTTATTTAGGGGGATTGTCTTAGAAAATGGTAAAAGCCACAGTTTTCTTTTCCTTAAATATAACTCATGGGAGACGACTGTTCAGTTCAGTTCATTTCAGTTGCTCAGTCACGTCCGACTCTTTGTGACCCCATGGAATGCAGCATGCCAGGCACCCCTGTCCATCACCGACTCCCGGAGCTCGCTCAGACTCATGTACATCGAGTTGGTGATGCCATCCAACCATCTCATCCTCTGTCATCGCCTTCTTCTCCTGCCTTCAATCTTTCCCAGCATCAGGGTCTTCTCCAATGAGTCAGTTCTTCGCATCAAATGGCCAAAGTACTGGAGTTTGTCCTTTCAGTGAACATTCGGTCAGGACTGATTTCCTTCAGAACTGACTGGCTCGATCTCCCTGTAGTCCAAGAGACTCTCAGTGAGTCTTCTTCAACACCACAGTAAAAAAGCATCAATTCTTTGGCATTCAGCTTTCTTTATAGTCCAAATCTCACATCCATACATGACTACTGGAAAAACCATAGCCTTGACTAGACAGATCTTTGTTGGCAAAGTTATGTCTTTGCTTTTTAATATGCAGTCTAGGTTGGTCATAGCTTTCCTTCCAAGGAGCACGTGTCTTTTAATTTCATGGCTGCAGTCACCATCTGCAGTGATTTTAGAGCCCAGGAAAATAAATTTGCCACTGTTTCCACTGTTTCCCCATCTATTTGCCAAGAAGTGATAGGACCAGATGCCATGATCTTAGTTTTCTGAATGTTGAGTTTTACACCAGCTTCTTCACTCTCCTCTTTCACTTTCATCAAGAGGATCTTTAGTTCCTCTTCACTTTCTGCCATAAGGGTGGTGTCATCTGCATATCTGAGGTTATTCGAATTTCTCCTGGCAATCTTGATTCCAGCCTGTGCATCATCCAGCCTGGCATTTCGCATGATGTACTCTGCATATAAATTAAATAAGCAGGGTGACAATATACAGCCTTGACGTACTCCTTTCCCAATTTGGAACTAGTCTGTTGTTCCAAGTCCGCTCCTAACTGTTGCTTCTTGACCTGCATACAGATTTCTCAGGGGGCAGGTCAGATGGTCTGGTATTCCCATATTTTTAAGAATTTTCCACAGTTTATTGTGATCCACACAAAGGCTTTAGCATAGCCAATAAAGCAGAAGTAGATGTTTTTCTGGAATTCTCTTGCTTTTTTGATGATCCAACAGATGTTGGCAATTTGATCTCTGGTTCCTCTGCTTTTTCTAAATCCAGCTTGAACAACTGGGAGTTCACGGTTCATGTACTGTTGAAGCCTGGCTTAGAAAATTTTGAGCAGTTCTTTGCTAGTATGTGAGATGAGTGCAATTGTGCAGCAGTTTGAACATTCTTTGGCATTGCCTTTCTTTGGGATTGGCATGAAAACAGACCTTTTTCAGTCCTATGGCCACTGCTGAGTTTTCCAAATTTGCTGGCATATTGAGTGCAGAACTTTCACAGCATCATCCTTTAGGATTCTGAAATAGCTCAGCTGGAATTCCATCACCTCCACTAGCTTTGTTCATAGTGAGGCTTCCTAAGGCCCACTTGACTTCGCATTCCAGGACGTCTGGCTCTAGGTGAGTGATCACACCACCACTGTGGTTATCTGGGTCGTGAAGATCTTTTTTGTACAGTTCTTCTGTGTATTCTTGTCACCTCTTCTTAATATCTTCTACTTCTCTTAGTTTTCCAGTCAGTCTCTCCCATCAGGAAGCTTCCATAAGCCTCTTATCTTTATCTGTCAGAGGGCAGACAGAATGAAAACCATAATCACAGAAAACTAATCAAACTGATCAAATGGACCACAGCCTTGTTTAATGCAATGAAACTATGAGCCGTGCCGTATAGGGCCACCCAAGACAGACGGGTCATGGTGGAGAGTTCTGACAAAACGTGGTCCACTGGAGAAGGGAATGGCAAGCCACTTCAGTATTCTTGCCCCGAGAACCCCATGAACTGTATGAAAAGGCAAAAAGCTATGACACTGAAAGAGGTACTCCCCAGGTTGGTAGGTGCCCAATATGCTACTGGAGAAAAGTGGAAAAATAACTCCAGAAAGAATGAAGAGATGGAGCCAAAGCGAAAACAACACCCAGGTGTGTATGTGACTGGTGATGGAAATAAAAGTCCGAAAAACAATATTGCATAGGGAGATGACTGAGGTTTATGAAAATGATAGCATAAGCCAGTTCCCCTTCCCCCATCCCCGTTTTTATGCTCACCTATATCTGTTGGTTTCAATGATCACTCATTTACAAGAAGACTTACAAATTATTATCTGTAGCCTAACCTCTACACAGTCTACAAAGCAGTTAATATTATACAGAATGATCACCTAGGTACACTGTTAAGTGAAAAAGGCAAATTACAGAATAAGATGAACAGTCTGATTCTATTTCCAATGTGAAAAACAACATTTAGTCTGTGCCTAAAATGTATAAAACAAGGTCTTAAGGGAAGCTGTGAACAGTGGTTATCTTTGAGAAGTAGAATGAGGGAGTGGTATGAAATGAGATTTCTACTTTTTACTATACTTCCCTATGTAGTTAAATCTTTTCTACATGAATATATATTTACATTTTAAAAACAATAAAAGAGGAAAATATTTAAATACAAAGTGTTAATTAATAAGTGCTGTAATTACAAAAGGGCAACCTTCAAAATCTACCTTCGTAAGCTGAGTGGGGTCAAATCGAAGAACCTTTTGGTTACAGCAGGGATAAATTCCAGTGCCAACAGTACTCAGTGAACTTCCTGCAGCAGGATAAATCACTGTCTCTGAGTGATACTGACAGTGTGAAAACTCTATGCACAGAAAAGTCTGAATAAAAGAAATACATAAAATCAAGTATTATTCCCACAGTGAAATTATACATCTCAAAAATACTCAAGACCACATATTGTATGTCCCATCACATAAAATATACAGAAAAGGCACATCTCTAGAGCTAAAATGCAGATTTGTGGATGCCTGGGATTAAAAGTGAGACTAGGTTGGGGAGTGGCTGCAAATGGATGCAAGGGATCTTTTTGGGGTGATGGAAATGTACTAAAGTTGGATGGTGGTGATGGTTGAACAATTCCAAATTTATTAAAGATCAGGAAATTGTACACTTAAAATGAATAATTTTATGGCATGTAATAATACCTCAACAAAGCTGTTAAAAAGCAAAATCAAAAATGCTATTTGAATTTCAGAGGAGTTAAATTGATCTTGATGTACATCTAATTTTATAATTGGCCTATCACAAAAGAGGTTTTCCAATGGAAAAAATTAAATAAAATTTTGCCTCCCTTATTCTTGGACATATTTTTTAAGGTAAATACTTAACATCACTCTATCTGTGACAACTATGGAGTAACTGAATCACTAGTGAAAAATTTACTAACGTTTAATTATAAGATTAATAGTCTTGTCCAGATACATTTGTAAGTTGGTAAAATAAAGAAAATAAAATGAACAATTTTAAGCACTGATCCTGAACACAAAAGACAGTCTGTAGTTCAGAATTCGTAGCAGTTAGTTCCAATTATGATTGTCAAATAATAGCTTTCAATTAAAATTTTTGAGTCTGATAAAAGCTGTAAGGTGCATACTCATACAAAGTATTTTGCATACAAACTATTTTATGAGTTTATAAACTCTCCACAATAAATATTAAATATTATAAATCAATATTCAATTTGCTTTGAAGAAGGGGAAAAAAATCCTTCAAATTTTCTGCATTCTGACATGCTAAACAAATCAGGTTTTAGGAGCCTGATATCCTTGATTATACGTGACACTCCACTGTTGGGAGGACAACTATATACCTATTAAGTAGGGAAAAAAAAATCCAAATCAACCTGACAATATCAAGTGTTAGAAAAGATATGGGGCAACTGGAACTCCTATACATAGCTGGAAAGGATAAAAAGTGGTTCAGGGACTTTGAAAAACTGTTAAGCATGGTATAAATGTTAAGTTTACATTTACCATACAACCCAGCAATCCTATTTCTAGGTAAATACTCAAGAGAAACGTTCATGCGAAAGCCTGTATGGGCATGCTTACAGATGCTTTCTTCATAATGGCCCCAAACTAGAAGCACCTGCAGTCCTTCATTGGTAAGGGGATAAACATACGGTAGTATATTCCTATGGTGAGCTACTACCTAAGGCTAAAAAGGAACACATGGACAGATACAACAATGTGAATAAATTTCAAATCCATCTTGCTACATAAAATAAACTAGACTCAAAAAGCTAAATACTGTATGATTCTATTTATATGACATTCTGGAAAAGTCAAAATTACAGAGACAGTAAACAGATCAGTGGTTGTCAGAGGCTGAGATGGGACAAGGAACTGACTAAAAACAGCCACAAGGGAATTTTTAAGGATGACAGGAGGAGTCTATGCTTTGATTGTGGTGGTAGCTATACGACTGTATGAGTTTGTCAAACCTCACAAAAAGGATACATTTTACTGTATGGAAATTATACTTCAATAAATCAAGTTTTTAAAAACTGTGAGGACATAGGGAGTCACTGGGAAGAAACTTACACAGTTTGAAAAAATTGTCACTCTGATGGTTGTAATAAGTTGCTCTTTATGCTGCCTTACTCTATTGAAAATGAGGGAGCAGGGAGACCTACAGGAGTCATAAAATATTTTATGCAGAACACTCTGAATTTATACATAGGACTAATAGGAATGATTGTGACCAATAGATCTAATTATTTTATAAAAGGATTTATTATAAATACCTTCAAATCGTAAGTTTCCTTGTGCTTTTAAGCCTTCGTTTAGAAGAAGTGGACAAAACAGTTTTGGTAACATAATTATTTTATTAATAACAAGAAGGGCACATCTCAATAGCATCCTGTCTGCAAAGGTGTTTCTGAATTTCTAAAGAAATTTATGGGCTAACAGAGAAACAGTTTGACTGGAAATAAATGAAAGGCAACAAGAATTCTGTATCTTTTTTCCATTGAAAAAAATGAATTTGATCACTTAAAAACTTGTTGGTTTTATAAAAATTCATCAAGTCATTGATTGTTTCAGCAATGGAAATAAAAAAGGAAGAATCATAGTAAGAGAAATGAGGTCAGATGCAAGCAATGTTTAACAGCACCACTATTTCTGCCACTAGTTTCTTAAAAAGATGTCAGATATTGTACAAACACATCCTAACTAATTAAATAGCATATGTCAAAAGAGCCTGCTCTCAGTGGTTACACAACAGGATATTTAAAAAAAAAAAAAAAACTCACCTGATAACATCTTGAACAAGTTAGCCAGTTGACTGTTCCCCATAAGCGCCAATATACATCTCTCCAAGATTTTAATTCTTCAAAAAGACTATTCAAATACTCATGAACATCCCAAGTTTTATCTCTAGGGAAAAGAGCCTCAGTTATTATTTCACAAGTAAGCAATATAAACAGTTTGCTTTAAACAAATAATTTTAAATTTGTGGCTTATTTTCAAGACCATTCCCTAAATGATGGCTACGGAAGGGACTACACTGAATGCTAGATAAAATTTCATTTGGGAATCTTATTGTTTTTTTCCTGTGGACAACAGAAAAAAGTGTCACAGACTGAATGCCAAATTATTTTACTACTCAAGATAAAGGGTTATAAATTAAAGATAATTTAAGGACTTCCCCCATAGTCCAGTGGTTAAGAATCT
This sequence comes from Cervus elaphus, assembly GCF_910594005.1. NCBI lineage: Eukaryota > Metazoa > Chordata > Mammalia > Artiodactyla > Cervidae > Cervus > Cervus elaphus. The sequence goes on from NC_057825.1 coordinate 60,802,059, forward strand.
ATCTGCCAATGCAGGCAACACTGTTTGATCCATCGTCCAGGAAGATCCCACATGCCACAGAGCAACTAAGCCCATGCACCATGATGATTACTGAGCCCATGGTCTAAGGCCTGCGAGCTGCAGCTACTAAGCCTGTGTGCCATAATAACTGAAGCCTGCCGGTCCTAGACCCCACACAGTGCTACTACCGAGCCCACGTGCTGCAATTACTGAAGCCTGTGTGCCTAGAGCCTGTGCTCTGCAACAAGAGAAGTCGCTGCAGTGAGAAGCTCACACACCACAGCAAAGAGTACCCCTGCTCTCCACAACTAGAAAAAGCCTGCGCAAAGCAACAAAGACCTGGCACAGCTGAAGGAAAAAAGAAGTATGGAGTCTCTTAAAAATAAATACAGTTTAAGCAGGCTAACAGTTAGGACTTAAGCATATATCACTAAATGGAACATATTTAATTGTACCTATCATAAATTATTGGTAATTTTAAACACTCCATTAATATATTAGTTCTGTACATTATTTTCAAAATTATTTTCTAGTAATGGAGTAATAAAGTAATATACAATCAGGTCTCAGTAATATATACTTTTAAGTTCAATGATATAAATTTAAATAAACAGACAAGACTTAAAACTCCATTTGCTATCGTTACATGCAACAAGTTCCTATTCTTCTCTAAGTCCTTAATCTTTTTGAATTTTGCTATTTTTGTCTTTAGTTCAAGATACAACAAAATGCCATCATGTTATTACAAATTACATCTGTTTTAAGTTATTTAAAGACATTAAAAAAATGTCATCAATAGCTAACTTGCAGGAAAAATACTTTGAATAAAACAACAAAACAGATGTCAAATTTAGTTTCTGTTTTTTCATACAGTAATATTAAGTTATTGCTGTCAAAATAGAAGTAATTTTCAAAAGGTGAGTCAAGTCTCAAGATAAAAAAGTATAAAATCCCAAGTGCTTATATTCCCCTTATTATATGAAGAGAAAAATGAAACATTTTAATGTTGACTGTGCTATTAATACTAGAGTCAAATGTCATGTTTTTCTCTAGATTTCTGTTTTAATGTTTACAATATGAAATTAACATTTGTACATTTTTTTCTTTAATAAAAGTACATCACATTTCTAATATAGGAACAAAAGCAAAAAGCAAATGAAAATCATCCATAATACTGTCATTCTAAGGTAACACCACAGTTAATATTTAATGAACATGTTTCCGGTTTTTTTTAAAAAAAAAGTTTATTTATTTATTTGGCTGTGCTGGGTCTTCCTAGGTGCACAGGCTTTTTCTCTAGTTGTGACGAGCAGGAGGGGTTACTCTCTAGTTGCGGTGCATGGGCTTCTCACTGTGGTGGGCCCTCTTCTTGCAGAGCATAGACTCTAGAGTGTTTGGGCTTCAGCAGTTGTGGCCGGTGGGCTCAGAAGTTGTGGCTCACAGGTTTAGTTGCTCCACAGCAGGTAGGATCTTCCCAGACCAGGTATTGAATCTGTGTCTCCTGCATGACAGGCGGATTCTTTACCACTGAGCCACCACGGAAGACCCTTGAGTTTTGTTTTATAACCTTTTTTTTTTTCCTTATTTAATTTACTATCAATTTTGTATGTAACTATTCATTCTTTTGGGCTTCCCTGGTGGCTCAGATGATAAAGAAACTGCCTGTCATGCAGGAGACCTGGGTTTGATCCCGGGGTCGAGAGGATCCCCTGGAGACGGAAATGGCTACCCACTCCAGTATTCTTGCCTGGAGAATTCCATGGACAGAGAAGCCTGGTGGGCTACAGTCCATGGGGTTGCAAAGAGTTGGACACGACTGAGCAACTAACACACACTACATATTCTTTTACATTCTCAAAGACTGAACATTCAGAATCAATTAGATGTGTTTTATACATATACACTATTATATGGACATATTTTAGTTCATTTAATCATTTGAGTGCTTATTTTTTTATTTATATACAGCAATCAATATCCTTACTAAGTGCTTTCATAAATCAACATTACCTCTCTGAATAAATCACTAGCAGTAGGATACTGTCAGAGTTATTTTAAAGTTTTTGTTTTCCTGAGACATTATTCCTATTTATAACCCTCTTCACCTACTCCCCAACTCAGGATGAGAACTAGTTTTGAACTTAAGGGGAATGCAAAAGAACTATGCATTAATATAATACTGAAGAAGTATGAAGACTAAATACAGAAAATCCAATTTTAAAGACAATTTGCCTCACTCTAAAATTCATCTGAAACTAAATCTGGTTCTCTTGTCAAATTCAATATAACACTTAAAATCTATCAGTGAAAAATCATTTTAACGGCACTGATCAGAACATCTTTCAAGATAAAATATACTTTTACAACAACTTTGCTTTGAAAGTACCATCTTTCTAAATCAAAGTTGAATCACATGAAGAAAAAATGTTGTCCCATTCCTTTTAAAAGTAGTTTTGCTTTATAAATACACCATTAATTCACATTTAAGAAGCTGTATTTTATTTTCACTACACCTTATATGAATGTATATAATATTTCCATGCTGATCCACATTGATTTTTCCAGGAATGCAAGGAATTCTTCTTTCTGTTTCTTTTGTTAAAAGTTTCTTACACAAACAGCATCTATAATAACACAAAGATACAATTAAAAAAAAAAAACCCTTGATTAAAAAATGGCTAGAGGAACCAAACAGACATTTTTCCACAGAGGAAATATAGATGGCCAACACACATGAAAAGATCTTCAACATCTAATCATCAAGGAAATGCAAATGAAGACCACAATGGGATATCACCTCACACCTGTCAGAATGGACATCATCAAAAAGAACACAAATAACAAATGCTGGTGAGGATATGGAGAAAGGGAACACCTGTACATTGTTAGTGAGAATGTAAATTGGTGCAGCCACTGTGGAAAACAGTATGAGGGCTCACAAAAAACTAAAAATAGAACTACCACATGATCTAGCAATTTCACTCCTGGGTATACATTTAAAAAAAAACACACCTAATTTGAAAAGATACATACACCCCAATGTTAACAGATGCATTATTTACAACAGCCAAGATATTTAACAACCCAAGTGTCCATTAACAGAGGAATGGATAAAGAAGATGTGGTGAGTACACACACACACACACACACACACACAATGGAATACTACTTGACCATAAAACTGAAATTTTGTCATCTGCACCAACAAACATGGAGGGCATTACGCTAAGTGAAACAAGTCAGACAAAGAAAGACAAGTGCTGTACGTTATCACTTATATGTGGAATCTAAAAAATACAACAAACTAGTGAATATAACAAAAAAGCAGCAGACTAATAGCAAACAAACTAGTGGTCATCAGTGGGGAAAGTGTAGGGAAGGGCAAAATAGGAGTAGGGGAGTGGGAAATACAAACTGCTGGGTATAAGATAAGCTCAAGGATGTATTGTACAACATAAGAAATATAGCCAATATTTTGTAATAACTGTAAATGGAAACTAACCTTTAAAATTGTATAAAAATTAAAAAACAACACAAAGAAAGATGATACAAAAAACATTCAAGAAGAAAATTTCAAATGTACTAAAATTAAAGAATTTAGCAGCAATATATAGCATACTAAAGAAAAATATACCTGTATAATGTTGCTGCATTATTCCGAGAATCTGGATTCAAGTACTCAGGATCAAACAGTCTCTCAATCTTCTTACAAAAAAGTTTACTAGTAACAACAAATGACCAACAAATTAATTTTCTCTATCCACTTTATCAAAACTACTTGATAGTGATGAAAATAAATGCTGACCTATTTGCACACGTAGAAAATAAGACTAGTAAGTCCTTAGAGAGTCCTTCCTTGGGAATTTATAATACATTTTTTGCTGCTCTAAGTAAGTAAACCTACTAATGAGAATTGCTTGATCAAGAACCAATTTTCACAAGAAAAATGAGACACATGGATATCCACCTCTCTTTCAGTTCTTTGTTAAGGAAAATTCCAGATTGAGGATTTGGGAAATTTAGCAATCCTGGGTCTACCAATAATTTCATACATGACCTTTGGCAACTTAAAATCTCTGAAACTTATTTCTACTAATTTCAAATGCATAAGATTTTAAGAGGGTTAAATGAGATAGTGTTTTAGTGTTTTTAAAGAGTGTCAGGCATAGTATTAAACATTCAATAAATATTAATACTTTACTATTATGCATAATATAATAATCTGGATCGCCCAAGTGATGCTACTGGTAAAGAACTCATCTGCCAATGCAAGAGATTTAAGAGATGCAGGCTCAATCCCTGGGTTGGGAAGATCCTCTGGAGGAGGGTATGGCAACCCACTTCAGTATTTTTGCCTAGAAAATCCTATGGACAGAGGAGCCTGGTGGGCTACAATCAATGGTGTTGCAAAACGTCAGACATGACTAAAGTGACTTAGCATGCACATGATACAATAATGTTAGACATGAACTTAATTTTTCTGTAATCATTCAGAGCAAACATCTGGGAAAAAGTTGTTCAAATCCAACCAACCACATTTCTGTCCTCATCTTACTCTACATGGTAGCAGCATTCCACATATTTGACCACTTAATTGCTTCCTCTTTTTTGAAACCCTCTTTCCTTTTGCCTTCCCTTTGACCCTCTGTCTCTTCCTTCTCAGGCTCCTTAACTCTTCTTTGTTGAATCTTCCAAATGTTGGGCAGTCTTTATCACTATGTTCTTGTTAACAATTAGGAAATAAACAAAAATAGCATTTATAATAGGGCCAAAAAATTCAAATGCCAAGGAATAAATTTAACTTAAAAAAAGGAAAAATGTCTCTATACTAAAAACTATAAGACCCTGTTAAAATAAATAGAGAGTTATACCATGTTCATGAATGGAAAGACTCAATATTATTAAGATGTCTCTTCCCAAATCTACAGGTTCAATACTAACCCTCAAATTTGCAGGTGTGTATGTGTGTGTATATACATGAGAGAAAAAGAAAGAGAAAATGGGCAGGCTGATTATAAAATTCACATGGAAATGCAAAAGACATAAAATGACTAAGATAGCAATCTTGGAGAACGGCAAAGCTGGAGAATTTTAGATTGGTGGTGGTGGTGGTGGTTTAGTCATTAAATTGCGTCCGACTCTTGCAACCCCATGGACTGTAGCCTGCCAGGCTCCTCTATCCATGGGATACTCCAGGCAAGAATACTGGAGTGGGCTGCCATTTCCTTCTCCAGAATTTTAGATTACTAGATACCGAAAACATATTAGAAAGCTACTGTAATTAAGACAGTGTCCTACTGATAAAAGTATAGACAAAGAAATCAACAGAACAAAATGGAGAATTCAGAAAGAGACCTCACATATATAGTCTCCTGATTTATGGTAAAGGTGCCATTGCAATTCAGCAGAGAACATATGGTCTGGCTAGGAAATCTCATTCAGTTCTATGGCTTTAAACATCATCTACTCATATTTTTATTTTAAGCCCTGAACTCTGATCTAAACTTCAGACTTACATCTACCTGCCATCCTACCTGAATGTCCAAGAAGTATATTAAATATTTTAAATAAACTTAACAAGATCCAAACACACCTTCTGATTCCCCTAACCCCAGTCACTGCTCTATTAATGATACTATCACTCACTTAGTTACTTAACCTTAAAACCTAGTAATTATCCTAAAATATTCTCTTTTCCCATATTATCACATTGGAAAATCTGTCAAATCTCTGTAATAACATACTCTGAATCCACCTACTTCCTTCCAGAGCCCCAGCCTCTGCTCTAGTCCAAAGCTTTCTATCTCTCACTAGACCACTGCACTAGACTTCAAATAGGTCTTGCTTCTTATATACTTATAGTCTTTTCTCCACACAGAATAGGCTGATTTCTTAAAAACAAATCAGATCATGCCACTCCTCTGCTTCCATTCCACCTAGAATAAAGTATACACTCCTTGTATGACCTAAACAGCTCCTAATGTTGTTGACCTCATCTCACACAACTCTTCCCCTTTATACTAAGGCCCTGTCTTGATAATTTTTAACATAATTCACCATCATGATCTGCTTATATACGCCTTATACAAAGTAACTAATTTAGTTACTATTTTTCACCTCGAGCCATCCGCTCAGAATATATTTTACTTCAGGCAAGTATGCTCAGTTGCTCGGTCGTGTCGGACTCTTTATGACTCTGTGGACTGTAGCCCACCAGGTTTCTCTGTCTATGGAATTCTTCAGGCAAGAAGACTGGAGTGGGTTGTCAGTTCCTTCTCCAGGGGATCTTCCCAACTCAGGGATTGAACCCACGTCTCCTGCATCTCCTGCATTGGCAGGTGCATTCTTTACCATGAGCCACCTGAGAAGCCCCATATTTTAATTTATTTAAAATAAAATGGAAACAGATTTCTAAATATATTCTAAATATAGAATTTTTACTGAAATAAAAGAAAAATAACACATTCTAATAGGAACATTACCTTTAAAATTAAATTTTAAAAATTACCTCCTAAACTTATCTTTCTTGTCCTTTAAATCATCAACTTCATTGTGTGTAAACAGATCAGCTATACGTGTAAGAAGATTTGCATTAATACAGTTCATGTTGCATGGAGTAGCTACAATGGCATTCATATTTTTGTGGCAATACTGTATACACTGTTCAACCTAAACAAAAAACACAGAAAATAAGTGTTGAAGGTGGAAACAGAAAGGATAATGTCATATCAACACTTTTCAAAGATAAAGATTCATTAAAGGCTTAATCCATGTATTGCTAAGCAATAACTTAGCTCTACCTGTTTGCGTTAAACTATACTGTTCCAAAGTGGTCTAGTATGTCAAATTTATACAAACATAGCTGGAAAAAATTTCAAACTTCTTAGAATATTTTGAACAACAATGTAATGAACATCTTTCATGATTGTGGCAGATATAAATTTTAAGTCCACAAACTCAAGGGTACAGATATGTGACTTTCTTTTTTTTTTTTTTTGTTTCCAAAACGTAAAAAATTTTTATTGAAGTACTGTATGGTTGATTTACAATGTTGTATTAGCTTCTGGTATATAGCAAAGTGATTCAGTCATACATGCATAATTATTTTTCATTATAGGTCATTATAAGATACTGAATATAGGTGCCTGTACCAAATGGTAGGATCTTGTTTATATATAGGATCTATTTTTTTTTTTTTTAATTTTTTTATTAGTTGGAGGCTAATTACTTCACAAGATATGTGACTTTCTATCATAAACTTAGTGACAATTTTACATCTCCATTTCTCTAACAGAAACAATTTCAGTCACTTTAGGGTTTTCTCAGTTCTGTTGTGCTTGCTTTCTGCCTTTCTTCAATGTCAGGTATATTTATTTACTTTTCAGGGTAGATTGTGTTTTGGGGAAAAACAGCACTGGTTAATTATGTATTCTTCTAAATATTTTGCTATGACATAAAAATCATTCTTTAGGTCTTAGATTACAAAAATCAAAACTCATAGACTCTTTTAGTCTCTCTTTTTTTCCTATTAACACTCCCCTGAAGCAATTAATACCAACAACAGAAGAGGGAGGGACTAAGAAGTACAAAAATACAATAAAACCTCATACAAATGAATGAACTTCACATCTGTTAACACAGTAAAGGAATATTTTGCTCTGTGTAGTTTTACAAGAGGTTAAAAGCAAATATTCATTTAAAACTACAAAAAACAAAAAAAAAAACATTTGAATGATAAAGAAATTTATTAAATAAAAGGAAAAAGAAGAAAAATATATTCAGTGTTAACAGTCTGATATGTATATATTGTGCTTTTATGTTTCATCAACTACTTTTAACAACAGACATAAGCATGTGGTTTACACATACAAAATCACATCTTTTAGCAGCTGGGCATTCACTTTTTAGTTTGCTTAACTATAAATGAAAGACACAAATAAACAGTATAAGCTTAAACCAATTATTTAAATAGTAAAACAAATATGTTCCAATTAATTTTCTTTTAATTTGGTTTTATGGCCAAATCCCTTTTGGGGCAAAATTAATTCTGTTTAGTTTCATCTGATGCTACTGTTACCTCCTCCCTTGAGGATGAATTGCTAGCTCTATAGGCATCCTATGCAAATGACACACAGTAGCCTTTAGCCTTTCCCAATAGAACAAAGTCCTCCAAACACCAGCAGCTTATTCTAATGAATCAGTCTTCAATCAACAACGACTTTAGGAAGATGTCTCCAAATTTTCTAGACACTTGAAGAAAACATCACCAAGCACAGGTGAATAGAAGAGCTGGATCTTTTGTTAACACTTACCAGCGAATCCATTTTCAAAAACTCTGAAGAAATAAGAATTGAAATGACATTTCCTGGCTCTAAAAAAGAGAGAGAGAAAAAATTAAATTCTCCTTTTGATTTTCATCTCAGTCTCCTTAGAACAGGCTCCTTCTCACCTTAAAAGACGAGGTTACTTTAATAAGAACAATTTAATAAAATCTTACTATGGCTTATATGCAAGGAAGAAAGAAAATGCAAAGTTAAAATTTAGGGTATAGAGAAAACATATAGCAAATTTGCCCTGGAATTAGATTTACATCAAGTAAAAAGACTCTAGTTAAAGATATGATATATACTAATTCCTCCTTAACTAAACCAGGGGAAAAGATAATTAAAATTGAGAATATAACTCATCACACAAAAATCATAGTGAAGTTATTTCAAATGTGGTTCAAATGCTTGTTATGAACACATGCTTAATTTAAAAGATTCTTAAAGATAATATAAAATTTACTATTGCAGAAATGAAAAATTACTTCCTACAGGCAGACTTCAAAGGCACAACCAGGGAAAGGGGATGCTGGCTGATGCTATCATTTCAGTAAACCTCAGTCATTTTCCATGAGTTATATTTAAGGAAAAAGAAACATTTTGATATTTACTGTTACAGTACTAAGACAGTCCTCCTAAATAAAGGACTATGTACACAATAATTATAATAAGTAATCCCAATCTTTCCTTAAATAACAATTCTAGATGGAAGGTTCTCAAAGAGAAATGGTAAAGAGAGGAAGGAGTTGGTGAAAAATTTCAACTATAATATGACCCATTCCAGTTAAGACCCAAGGTCTAGATTATTAGCAATGTAATTAAGCATTTTGCTAGTTTTCCTAGTTAAAGATTGCTTTTATAGAAGCTTAACATTTGTAGCCACTGATTTAAGGTTCAAGATTACAGAAAGACCAAGTTTGCTCCATTTTTTTTACCTTTTGACTGGTTGAAAATTTTGATTTAGCAATTTTGCAATTTTAAGAACCATTAGAAATCTTTTCCCTTAATTTGGTCACAAAAAAGTATTAAATTATGAACTTCCTCAGAAGACTTTTATACTGTCTGTATAAATTTATTTACTAGTAAGAAATTAGAAATATTTTGATATTACTGTAAATTGTAATTCTAGTGCACAGAAATACTTATATTAAACCCCATTAGAGTGATTTCCTATACTAGTCAATGCCCAAAAAACATTACTTAGTAATTACTCTTCTTATCATCTAGAACACTGGTTCTCAAACTTTTGCTCTCAAAACCTATTTTCAAAAAAAAATCTTAAAAGCTGAGATTCCTAGACAGCTTTTCTTTAAGTGGGTTATATCTACTGTATTTACTATACTGGAAAATAAAACAGAAAAAAATTAAAATATTTATTATTCTTTTTCAGTGAATTAATAAACTCATTACATATTAACATAATTTTATGAAAATGTATTTTTCAAAACAAAATGAAAATAACAGTTTGATATTTTCTATAAATCCCTTCAGTGTCTGACTTAAAGGCAGATAGTTTGAGTCTCACATCTGTTTCCACACTGAATTTGTGGGTAGTCTTTCTTAAAAGTTAGTTGCAATGGGAATCAAAATCATACTAAGAGCATTTCCTATTCTGCTATCTCAAAATTCTCTGATTTGCCTTGCCCTTAGAATGGATCTTTAATCTATGCAAGATTTTTTGTTAACATCATGCATCGATCATTTAAAAGACACTGGTTTGTTTACTGAGTTATGCAGATCTTCCAAATGTTGAAACATTTCATTATACATTATATTAAAAAGTCTTATTTGTTAATATTTAAAGAAAAGTCTTTAAATATACAGCAACTATCAAGCACGTGGAAGCAGATACAAGTTTTCCAAAACTCTTAATTCTTACTTGAAAGCATGAATTTTATCACGGGCAACAAATATTGTTAGTTATTTCCCTTTCATTGACTGGCTAACTTAATTCATTTTCAACAAACCGCCTGTCCGGGACACGCCCTGGTCCTAGCGGTCAGCATGCTGAGCTTTCACTGCCGTGACCTGGGTTCAGCCTCTGCTTGGGGAACTGAGATCCTGCAAGTTGTGCAGTGCAGCCAAAGGAAAAATTAGAAAATAAAAAAGGAGGAAAGTATCTGCCAGATGCTTAAGTGAGGGTCTGTCAGCCATTCTTCCAAGTAAAAATGGTTTTGTAAGAAAGCAGCTAATTTAGCTTGCAACTCAGGCAGCTTGTACGAGTGCTTTTCCTTAAGACAGCCGTCACACTCCGGTGAGCAGCAAGAGTGCACTTCCTCAGCATCAAGTAGAATGTCAAAAGAATGTACAGTCAAGAGTCAAAAGTTAATAAAACTAGTCACTTTTACTGCCTCATCAAGGATATTCCTAAGAGAAACTATTTTTTCCTTTTCTTTTTTTCCCGTTTTTACGATGAGCACATGGGTTGAAGGACACAGTGACCACTCATACTACATGATGCTCCTTCCTTGATGTGTGCTAAAGCTCCAACAGTTCTATCCTCTATTACTTCTGCACTTTCTGAACAAATGTCAACATAGAGGGAAAAATGATAAATAACATCCTGGCATTATTAAGCAGATTCCCTTGATGTTGTGGGTCCTCTGAAAGGATCTTTAGGACGCCAGTGGTAGGCCATCGTAACATACAGTGAAAATGGCTAATCTAGAGACCTGTCCATTGGCCATAAACTCACTAAAATTTGCTAAAAAGGAATGCGGTATCAGTTTTCTAAACAGTGATTACTAATCTGAACATAAATACTAAGGTGTGAACAATTTTCCACATTTCCTATTTGGCCTGAAGCAACTATCAACTGACACAAAAATTTCACTACAAAGTAAGTAATAGATTGTCTTTTACCTAAAGAGGGCATCTCACAATCTTTATTCTCCTTAGTGTTCCTTTTAACATATTTTATCAACCAGTTGAAAATGTGAACGTCACAATGAACTGAAATGTCCACCTCTTCCCAGCGCTGGGCATCCACAGATAAATATTCAGCAAAGTACTTCATTTCTGATATCAAAAGATCTCGTGGGCAAATAAAATCTTCTTTCAAGTTTTTTGCTTCATCACATACATGGATCACCATGTTTGGCCTTCATGAAAAATGTTACACAGAAATGAAATTATTAGAGTTTTAGAAGAGGAGCCAATAATATTGACATTTATTGGAAGTATGAGAACCAGATGTTTTTCAAGGTTTTAACCACATATCAGTTTTACAAGACTTGACATTCAGAAGTTTACATTAGCACCTTTCTACCCTGATCAGTATCTGAAAACTATGACTAATTTTAGTTAAGCTACTGACTTAGTAAAACAAAATTTTTTTACTATAGAACTAATAAAAGGTTTGAAGCTTATTATTTTCAAATATAAGTTAATTATAGTGTTTTTAAAAAATACCAATTCACAAAGAAAAATTAAATTACAATTTCTAGTTCTTGTGAGCAACATAAAACAGCACTTTTACATGGTAATGGATATAGAAAGGAGATAAAGATGAAACACTAGAATTTTCTTACTATTAATGAATGGGAAAAAGTCAAAATTATTCATTGAATAGTGAATAATTAGCGTAGCTATTTTGTTATTTTTAACAGCTAGAAAGCTTGTTTCTAGGCATTCAATAAATATAAATCAGTAAATGTGGTTTAAAAATTGAACACTACAACGTGCTTATTTACACATTTAAAAAACAATTTAAGAATAGGTTTAGATGATATATCAGAAAGACTATTTCAAAAATTGTATACTCTTTGAATGTATATGCCCTTGAAAATTATATTACCTCAAAAAGAAATACTTGTGTGATCCACAACTGCCTTCATGTCATTACAAAAGGAAGAGATTAAATAGGAAGAGATACACTAATCTACAATAGGAATTTAATATGTATTTAAATGAACTTCAAAAATTTTTAACACAAAGAAATTACATCTGAAGTAAAACTGGCAACAGAAAAAGGATTAATAATCAGTGCCTTGTCAAAATAAAGGAATTTAAGCAACTTTGCAAACTGTTCTTCCAAAGACATTACGGTCAAAATATAAACAGGTAATGGCTGGTATAATGAAACATGAAAATTCAGTGAATTTTTGGGCCAAAACATGAAATACTAACTAATAATAGTTAAAAAATTAACTTGATAAATTTTTATGCTACACAAACAAACCTATCAGTTAAAAAATCTATCTGAGGGGACTTCCCTGGTGGTCCAGTTGTTAAGAATCTGCCTTGCAATGCAGGGGACACGGGTTTGATCTCTGATTGAGGAAATAAGATCCCACATGCCATGCAACCAAGAAAAAGTATTTGTTGAACATTAAGAATATATTGTTTGAATATCTGTCATGGTAAAAATAAAATTTTTAAAAATCTATGTGAGTAAAGTAAATTTCACTAAGCTATAAAAGGGTGAAATTTTTTTATTGTGGTAAAATATACATAAAGTAAATGCACTCATATTATTATGCAATTATGCAATTATCTCTAGAATCCATCCCCAGAACTTTTCAAAAGGGTAAATTTTATGATATGTGTTATTAAAAAACTATCAAAACTGAAAATACCCAAAGGAACCTTTAGAGATAATGAAAATGTTCTTTGTCTTCATTGGTTATATGGCTAGCATTCATCAAAAGTGAATACTCAAAATATGTGCAGTTTATTGTATGTAAAATACACAAAACAATACAAAATTATTAAAACTTGCATTACATTGAAATATATATTTTAATTTTAAAATGTTTCTATAATGAGTAATTATATCCAAATAGTTCTAAAATACACATCCAGTTTCTTTAATAAAGTTGCAGAACTAATGGCAGAGATTTTTCTTTGGGTTTTAAAGGTTGCTTTCCAAAACTTTACATTAATGGATGTTATTTCTAACATTTATAAGATGAAAATGAATTCTTAAAGTGGAAAACTGTTGTCTAATTTATAAGTAGTATGAATAAGCCATATGTTCACCTAACTAAGCAGTTGTTGATAGTTCAACACATCAACTACCCTGATATCAACTGTTTCAGCAACTGTGTAATGTGAAATTCCTAAATTATGGTAACTGATATATATAATCATCATTCATATATTTTATAATTTGAAGTTGATATTCATATTAAAAGCTTATCTAGCAAAGAACCAGCCTCCTACCCTTCAGATTCTTCAGTCTTTTCTCCACCATTATGAGTAGTACAATTTTCACTTTCTGAAGAACAATTCCTTGTGGAAGCTATACTATGTCTTCCTTAAATACAGAAACAAACACATACAAAAACAAAGCGGGGAGGTTAGCATTTCTAGCTGAAAGTGGGTTTTTACTTACTGAATGGTTATACTATAAATGCATGGTTTCCAAGAGTAGTTAATGATGGTACTTTGTTAGGTGCCTTAATATTTCTAAAGGTATATGAAAGAAACAGTATGAAAAACAGTCACAAACTGCTAACATTACACTGAAGATTAAAAAAAAATACTAACCTGGTATGTAGGGACAGGGGTCAAATGTTCAAAAGCCTACAATAGAATTTCTCTTCCTGAAGCAAACTTTTGTATCAATATTCTGCTACTGCTGAGATTAAAACAATTCACTACATTGAAGATTTCTAAAACCAGCTGTTCTTTTCAATGTAATGTGGAGAACATCTCCCACACCCTGCTTTTGTGTCATCTGAAGCTACTGTTGACTTTCATAGAGGGGAGCTGTAAAAAAGGTATCGTGAGAGACAAGCGAGATTCTCTCAGTTAAAAAAAAAATTAAGTAAGAGATACAGGTCAAATTCCTCTAAATTTTATGACACAAATAGGCTAACATAATGGAGTAGTAGATTTTAATATACTGAAAACCTTTTTTTTTTGGTAATACTGTTGGCCATGTATGTTAACATCTAAATTTTTTAAAAATATAGCAAAGACAAATTTCTAAAGCTCACGAAGATACAAATACTAACAGATTTTTCCCATTAAGGTTTCTATTAACCTTTAAATAAAGTTGACTGGAATGCATAATATTTTTCAGAATTATCATAAGGACAAATACTGCCTTTTGCTTTTAAAACCTTACCTGTTTTAGAAACTGTATCCTGACCAACTGGAGTCTCCTGAAATTCTCCTTGTGTGTCAAGAAGCGAGGATTTGATGTATGTGGCTAACGTTTCAACAGGACTCTCTCCAGCAGCCATGAGGGGACTATACTGGTTGTCCACAGGTGAACTTCCACTGCTCTTCAGCTCATCAAACCTCTTTGCACACTGTAACGGCATAAAGGAAGGAAATGCAGGTCTGGGGATTTTAATCATTTTTTATAAGTGAAAAATTAATCTCTTGGGTAACATCTAGAAAACCAGTGCATATTTCAATACATGAAAACCTCTGACTTACTTTATTTTTTTTAAAATTCAGGGTAGGTCTTTAAAAATATACTTTAACTCAAAGCCATAATATATTTATATACTTGTAGGAAAATGAAGAATGCCTTCACTAACCATATTTCCCAGTGATCTATGTCTATTATCAGTTGACAATTTAAAAACTTTAGTTAAAAACTTGGCTGTTATTTTCACACTGAGTTTTCACCAGGAACAAGACCAAATTCTAACCTTCAACAGAAAACAAATCAAAAAGTATCTGATTTGTGATCCTAGATTTTCTTCATTAAAATAATGAGTCTTTGTTCTTACCAACAGTGAGGTTCACCTTGCACAAAATACTGTAGTAACACTTATTTATGTAGTAACAGTGAGGTTCATCTTGCACAAAATACTGCAGTAACACTTGAAAACACTTATAAATATATGGCCACATATTTGGGCAGTTTGTTCTAGCACAATGTTCTCCCTTAACTCATTGTCAGTCATAGAATTAATTTAGAAAGAACAGATTAGCAGTGAAAAAAAATACAATAGACTGGAAAATATCAAGAATGCATTAAGCATAGTAAGGCTAAGTTGTCCATGAAAATGTCATTTCTGAGCGTACTAGGTCACAACACAAAATGCCTTCCTTAATGTGGGTCTTTGTCAGATAGCACTTCTATAGTATTCATGTTTAAACCTCCGTCAACAGCAATGTGGATGGCAAGTTACACAGCAGACCAAGTAATATGGGAGGTGCAAAAGGAGAAAAATATATCTACATACACACATATATGGTAAGTGAATAATGCATTGGGTATGGCATTATTCATTTACTACGCAGATATTTACCAGGTGCCCAGCAGATATTGAGCACCATTTTAATGAAGATTGTTTACTAATAGTATTATAGTACTATTACTACAAACAAATGCCTACTCAAGGTTTAGTCCTTTGAAAACACATTTAAAAGATATATAAGTAAAGGACTTCCCTGGCGGTCCAGTGGTTAAGACTTTGTGCTTCCACTGCAGGGGGTACAAATTTGACCCCAGCTCCTGCAACTAAGATCCTATAAGCCATGCAGTGTGGCCAAAAAGAAAAAAAAATTTTTTTTCAATTGGGTGAATCTGAATACACAGTGGATATTAGATGATACAATGGAGTTACTATTAATTTTCCTAGGTTTGACCATGATACTGTAGCTAGGTAGTTATATAATAATATTCTTATTTTAAGAGGTATGCTGCAGTCTATGGAGTGATGTCTGAAACTTACTTTTATTTATTTTTTTAGAATATTTACTTATTTGGCTGCATCAGGTCTTATTTGCAGCATATGAGATCTAGTTCTTTGACCAGGAACTGAACCCAGGCCCCCTGCACTGAGAGCTCAGAGTCTCAAGCCACTGGACCACCAGGGAAGTTCCTGAAATTCACTTTTAAATGTCAAAAAAAAAAAAAAAAAAAAAAAGCTACATAAAGAAATCAAGCAAACATCTAGAATTGCTAACCCCAAATAAAGGATATAGGGATGCTATGCTCTTCTTTTAACCTTTCTATATGTTTGAAAATATTCACAATAAAAAGTTAGAAAAATGGTCAAATTCACACTTTTGCCTTGTTTTAAAAGCTAACATGTAAAAATCCAAAAGATGAAAAAGTATAGATTAAGGAATGATAATATATACTAAGTAAGTTCCTTCATCATTTCACAAAGACTTATAATCAAGGGCAAGTAATCTCTGTGGGTATGTTTTCTCAGCTGTAAAAGAAGAGGGTAGAACTTGGTTCATTCACTGATTCTGTAAGTACTGAGAGTGTATCATGGGAAAGGCACTAGTGATAATGCTTAAAATCTACTGGGTAAAATCGCTAATGTCCTTTCTACTTCTAGAAACCTGAGATGATTCACTCACTTTAGTGTTCCTTTCAATAGCAAAAATCCTGAGGTCCGTGTGCTCAAACTAGAGTTCAGAGATGAGTTACCAGAAAGAGTACCCTATAGAAGTTTTTAGGTTGCAAGTTTTGATTCTGAGGATTACATTAATAAAAATCATTTGAGTCATTAGGATGACAGAATATTTTAAGACAAAGTAGAAAACAGACTTAGTAGAGAAGAGATGTGTTAATGCCAAGGGAAGGCAAGTAATGTCTTGGTGCAAAACAAGGCTTCACCACAAGTTAAAGAGAGCAAAGTGGAGAAAGAATACAGGCTTTGAGGGGCTTTCAGCAATATAGGCTAAACACAAAAAAATTTTGTGCCACAAAAGACTATACCATATTTGCATTATAATTGCAATTTAATTTCAGCAAAACACTATTACTGATCACATTAAGTTTATTAGTTTGAATTATGTTGGTTTGAGTTTCCACTTGTGTCTATAAAATGTAAAATTTGGTTTATGATTATACAGGTGTGTTTATAGCTGGTATTGTTAGTGCACATTTAATTTCCACTGTGATAGTAATTTGGGTCATCATTGCAAGTTTTCAAGTTTTTTCTTTTAAAAAGGTCTGTATATTACTCAATTCTGGGAAGCACAGCATTAGCAATTTAATAATAAAATTGGATTTACAAAAGTCTTACCTACCTATTCAGTTGTAAATATGTAAAATAAGGCTGAATTTAATCATAGCAGGTGGGTTAATAAATCATAGATCTACATAGATTTTATATATAGTCAAATCATATTTTATGCATATTTAGTTTTTACATGCATATGAATATGTGAAACTCAAATACTTCTTCTTTCTTAGTAGTTACTCTTTTAAATTGATCACTTTTTCTGATTTCTTTTCACTAGCTATCTGGAAGACTGTTATTTACCTCTTTGGGTGTTAATCCAGGCACAAGCCTTGCCACAGTTTCCCAATTGATGGTCTGGTGGATTCCAATTAATGGGTAAAGGATCATGTCCAATACCATTTGGTTGTTATTGTTTAGGAAATTGTTGTTTTCTGAATATCCACGACTCATCTTTTGGAACTAGAAATAGAGAAGACAAATTTATTTGCATCTGAAATCCAAATGTTTTCAGAACATTGTAAGTCAGTTATAATTCATTCCTGAGAATTAACTGCTACTAAAAAAAAGAAAAATAAAACTGAACTAAAAATCAACACAGAATATATAGCTCAAGTCTCTTCAAATATAACAGCACTTGAATATTATGGACTGGCAGATACACGGATAGAAGGATGTGCACGCTTAGTTGCTCAGTCGTGTCCAACTCTTTGCAACTCCATGGACTGCAGCCCACGAGGCTTCTCTGTCCATGTGATTCTCCAGGCAAGAACACTGGAGTGGGCTGCCCTACCCTCCTCCAGGGGATCTTCCCGACCCAGGGATCAAACCCACATCTCCTAAGACTGTTGCACTGCAGGTTGATTCCTTACTCACTGCGCCATCGGGGAAGCCTAGAAGGATATACAGCTGGGTAAATATGTGATTTAAAAAATATGATAAAATGTTAAGGATAGAATATAAGTGATGGGTATACAAGTGTTCACTATAAAATTCTTTTGATTTTGCTGTATGTTAAAAGCTTTTCATAACAAAACAGAGAAAAAGTTGAATACAATATATCTTCCTTAAAAAACCCCTTATGTGTGGCTGATTTATATTTTGATTAGCAGTTCATGGATGGTGGAGCTAAATGGTGAAAAAAAAAAATAGTTACATGATAATTTCATTGCAGTCCCAAGCCATACTTTCTCGCTCTGTGATTGAATGTCCATGCTACAATGAAGGCTGAGTATACTTAATTTGATAGATGTAAAGAGTTGGACATGACTGAGTGACTGAACTGAACTAGATCAAATGAAACTTAGAACCAAGTTAATCTGACATTTTAGGATAAGCATAAAAGTTATTGTGCATGTGATTATGAATTACATATGGTGAGGAGATTATATTAACAAATGTAATTAGCACTGTTTTTATATGTTTGAAACATTTTTTGTAAAGTTCTCTTATTCCTTGTCTTCAGAAGCAATGTGGCGACTGGCCTGACAAGGTTTAACCCTTACACACACCCCAACACACACTCTGACTCTCATATATAAAAAGCCACAGCACCTCCACACACATACACACTCACACTCACTCCTGCAGAATGGTAGCTTCCCCTGCTTCTTTACTAGGTTCCCCACCCTGGTCCTACTATCACATATCCTCTGGTTCAATCCAGGAGACCTTGAATCAAGTGACTAAAGGTGTGTCCAAAATCTTCAGGCAACATGATGACCAAGAAAAAGTCTCTAGAAGGCTTTCCAAAGGGATGTACCTCAATAAACATTCAGTGAGTACCAACTATAAGCCAGGCCAAGCACTGGGGATACCATAAAAAATATGGCATGGTCCCTGTCCTCAAGGAGTTTACTATCAGAGAGCTGAGGATACAGGTAGACAAACAAATGATTTTAATATCATCTGCTGAGAGCCAAGCAGAGGCGAGCCATGCAAGGGCAGAGGAGGGACAAATAATAACTGTTGTATTTGGAGGAGGGGAAGACCAGTATTAAGGAGAAAAAGAATCTATCTCCTTCAACCTTAAGAGAATTTTAAGAACTTATTTATCAGGTGTTTACTAGTAGGCTGGAGCTGTACTAAGGTTTTTATATAACTTATTTCAATTCTCATCACAACCCTATAAGATAGAGTCTTTCCCCAATTTTACAAGATGAAGAAACACATTCAGAAAACTTAAATAATTTGGACAAGGCCACAGAGCTAATAAGAGGCAGAAGAAAGACCCACGTAAAACTGACTCTCAGATTCATGCTCTTTCCATTATATTTGAAAAGTAGAGTATAGAGGAGATAGCAAATGGGAATGATGGCTTAGGGTAGAGAGAGACAGAGTCTAAACATTATGTAGTTAGTAATGATTCAATGAAGCAATTTCCAAAGCTTCTGTTTGTGAGCCAAGGGAGAGAAAAGGCTGTGGTACTGAAGGAAAAAAGAAGCTACTCCCTTCAAATTTAAAAAATTTTGAGAATTTATGTCAATTATACTTCAATAAAGCTGAAATTGTTAAAAAAAAATTAACATTTGCTGAGCCTCCACCATGGACCAGGCATTGTATCTGAAGTCAGAATGGAAATTTACAGAAATGGCAACCCACTCCAGTACTCTTGCCTGGAAAATTCCATGGATGGAGGAGCATGGTAGGCTACAGTACATGGGGTTGCAAAGAGTCGGACACGACTGAGTTCTATGACTTTTTTGGGCTCTAAAATCACTGCGGATGGTGACTGCAATCATGAAATCAGAAGACGTTTGCTTCTTGGCAGGAAAGCTATGACAAACCTAGATAGTGTGTTGAAAAGCAGACACATTACTCTGCTGACAAAGGTTCATATAGTCAAGGCTACGGTCTTCTCAGTGATCACGTGCGGTTGTAAGAGCTCGACCGTAAAGAAGGTGGAGCCTCAAAGAATCGATGCCTTTGAACTGTGTTGCTGGAGAAGACTCCTGAGAATCCCTTGGAGCAAGGAGATCAAATCAGCCAATCCTACGGGAAATCAACCCTGAACACTCACTGGAAGGACTGATGTTGAAACTGAAACTCCAGTATTTGGTCATCAGATGCGAACAGCTGACTCACTGGAAAAGTCCCTGATGCTGAGGGCAGATTGAGGGCAGAAGAGGGCACCTGAGGATGAGAAGGCTAGATGGCATCTCCAATGCAATGGACATGAACTTAGGGCAAACTTCGGGAGATGGTGAGGGACAGGCATGACTGGCATGACGCAATTCATGGGGTTGCAAAGAATGAGACACGACTGGGTAACTGAACAACAACAACAATGGCTTTATTGATGCTGAATCTGTGCTGGAAATATAATCCCCCCAAACAAAACTGTTCTTATGGAAAAATGTTACCTATTTTAGGAAAAGCAGTATAAAGCGGAGATAAACCGACACACTACTACAGTGGAAGAAGCAATGCACAGAGAAATCTGAAACTTAGGTTTGAGGTTTAACTCCACACAAATTAGTCAGAGCAGGTCATCTGAACTTCTGCAATGAAAATTAAGTGATAGTAATACCTATGAAAAGTGAAAGTGAAAGTCACTCAGTCGTGACAGACTCTTTGTGACCCCATGGACTAAACAGTCCATGGAATTCTCCAGGCCAGAATACTGGAGTGGGTAGCCTTTCGCTTCTCCAAGGGATCTTCCAAACCCAGGGACTGAACCCAGGTCTGCCACATTGCAGGTGGATTCTTTATCAGCTGAGCCACAAGGGAAGCCCAAGAATACTGGAATGGGTTGCCTATCCCTTCTCCAGCATATCTTCCTGACCCAGGAATTGAACCAGGTCTCCTGCATTGCAGGCGGATTCTTAACCAACTGAGCTATCAGGTATACCTCTAACTGACTTTATATAAATAACCAAAGAGATTATTTTGTGAAAGCACTGTGAAAAAAGCACCTCACAAATGTGATGCAGCATAAAATAACAGTACCTATGGTAAGGACCTAACAGAAGCAGAAGATATTAAGAAAAGGTGCTAAGAATACACAGAAAGTGAGGTTGCTCAGTCGTGTCCAACTCTTAGTGACCCCATGGACTGCAGCCTACCAGGCTCCTCCGTCCATGGGATTCTCCAGGCAAGAACACTGAAGTGGGTTGCCATTTCCTTCTCCAATAAGAATACACAGAAGAACTGTACAAAAAAGATCTTCATGACCCAGATAATCATGATGGTGTGATCACTCACCTACAGCCAGACATCCTGGAATGTGAAGTCAAGTGGGCCTTAGGAAGCATCACTATGAACAAAGCTAGTGGAGGTGATAGAATTCCAGTTGAGCTATTTAAAATCCTAAAGGATGATGCTGTGAAAGTCCTGCACTCAATACGCCAGCAAATTTGGAAAACTCAGCAGTGGCCACAGGACTGGAAATGGTCAGTTTTCATTTCAATTCAAAAGAAAGGCAATATCAAAGAATGCTCAAACTATTGCACAATTGCACTCATCTCACATGCTAGTAAAGTAATGCTCAAAATTCTCCAAGCCACACTTTAACAATATGTGAACCATGAACTTCCAGATGTTCAAGCTGGATTTAGAAAAGGCAGAGGAAGCAGAGATCCAATTGTCAACGTCTATTGGATCATTGAAAAAGCAAGAGAGTTCCAGAAAAACATCTACATCTGGTTTATTGACTACGCCAAAGCCTTTGACTGTGTGGATCACAATAAACTGTGGAAAATTCTGAAAGAGATGGGAACACCAGGCCATCTGACCTGCCTCTTGATAAGTCTGTATGCAGGTCAGGAAGCTATGGTTAGAAGTGGACATGGAACAACAGACTGGTTCCAAATAGGAAAGGTTCCAAATAGGAAAAGGAGTACGTCAAGGCTGTATATTGTCACCCTGCTTATTTAATTTATATGCAGAATGCATCATGAGAAACGCTGGGCTGGATGAAACACAAGCTGGAATCAAGGTTGCTGGGACAAATATCAATAACCTCAGATATGCAGATGACACCGCCCTTGTGGCAGAAAGTGAAGTAGAACTAAAGAGCCTCTTGATGAAAGTGAAAGAGGAGAGTGAAAAAGTTCACTTAATGCTCAACATTGAGAAAACTAAGATCATGGCATCAGGTCCTATCACTTCATGGCAATAGATGGGGAAACAGTGGAAACAGTGGCAGACTTTATTTTTTAGGGCTCCAGAATCACTGCAGATGGTGACTGCAGCCATGAAAATAAAAGACACTTACTCCTTGGAAGGAAAGTTATGACCTAGCTAGTCAGCATATTAAAAAGCAGAGACATTACTTTGCCAACAAAGATCCATCTAGTCAAAGTTATGGTTTTTCTAGTAGTTATATATGGATGTGAGAGTTGGACTATAAAGAAAGCTGAACATTGAAGAATTGATGCTTTTTAAGAAGACTCTTGATAGTCCCTTGGACTACAAGGAGATCCATCCAGTCCGTCCTAAAGGAAATCAGTCCTGAACACTGATTGGAAGGACTGATGTTGAAGCTGAAACTCCAATACTCTGGCCACCTGATGGGAAGATCTGACTCATTTGAAAAGACCCTGATGCTGGGAAAGATTGAAGGTGGGGAGGAGAAGGGGATGACAGAGTATGAGATGGTTGGATGGCATCACCAACTCAATGGACATGAGTTTGAGTAAACTCCGGGAGTTGGTGATAGACACGGAGGCCTGGCGTGCTGCATTCCATGGGGTTGCAAAGAGTTAGACACGACTGAACGACTGAACTGAACTGAACACGTAGGATTAAGCTAAGGATGAGAGATGTTTAAATGTTGGAATGGGGAACTGGAATGCAGAAACTCTCAGCGAAGCGTTAACAATGATTAGTACTACATCACTGTATATGTAAAACACTGATGTCGGACATCGGGTGGTAGACATAATAGATTTATCCTATGTGTTTCTGCATGAACATTAGAAAGAAACAAGAAAATTACAGCTTCCTAGCAACCACACAGGTACCTTGCAGAAGGCCCAGAATCGTGTTGTGTACGGAACCTGGAGCTAGACTGCCCAAATTTCTGTCCTGATTCTACCACTTAAGGTATTATCTGGTTCAGATTACGTATCTCTATGCCTCAGTTTTCTCATCTGTAAAACAAATAATAATAGTAGCTAGCCCATATAGTTTTGAAGATACATGGACAGTGTTACCTGGCACTTAGTACTATGTAATGTTTATAATAGTAACACTATCATTCCAAAGAGCCTAGGAGTAAAGATTCACAAAGATAAATATAACAGATGAAAGGAGAGACAGTGCCTTTCCAATGAAGTAAGCTCTCAACAAAATGAGTGGAAAATCATATCTAGATTCTTATCTAGTTACCATTTCCAGCAGTACAACCTATGATTTCAATGGTATCGGCTATAGCACAGGAAAATAATACCTACCTCTGACATTATTGTAAGGATTAGATAATACATATAACACACTACCTGGCATACAGAAGGTGATCAAATTATTTCTTATTTTGGCCACTTTACTGGCATAAAATTTTTCAAAAACTACTTTAAGAACTGTAAAACACTGCCTTGAGTTCAGCTGAAAATAGATTTTACAGAACTTCATTGTTTTCTACTTGTGTACCTAGGACATCATCACTTCATACCACACTTAAGTTGAGAACTATGTTGGGGCATGGAGTATTTTATTACAATTCTGTTTGGGCCTCAATAGAAAACAGTCTGAAAACAGAATACAGGGCAAGGATTTGGGTGTTGTTTTTTTACTTTATTTCCAAAAAGATTACTTAAAAATTTCTAAAATATTTATTGTGACCTACAATGTGCAGGTACCTGTTAGCTAATCAAAAATACAGTTCATATAAAATATTTTCAAACTTGTATGTGTATTCCATACTTGTATAAATACTCATTTATAATACATATGTTTAAGAATAATTTACATCATCTAACACTGACATTTTAGGAATCAGCAAACTAAAATGGACTGGAATGGGTGAACTTAACTCAGATGACCATTATATCTACTACTGTGGGCAGGAATCCCTTAGAAGAAATGGAGTAACCATCATAGTTAACAAAAGAGTCCGAAATGCAGTACTTCGGTGCAATCTCAAAAACGATAAGATGATCTCTGTCCGTTTCCACTGTAAACCATTCAATAACACAGTAATCTAAGTCTATGCCCTGACCAGTAATGCTGAAGAAGCTGAAGTTGAATGGTTCTATGAAGACCTACAAGACCTTCTAGAACTAACACCCAAAAAAGATGTCCTTTTCTTTATAGGAGACTGGAATGCAAAAGTAGGAAATCAAGAAATACCTGGAGTAACAGGCAAATTTGGTCTTGGAGTACAGAATGAAGCAGGGCAAAGGCTAATAGAGTTTTGCCAAGAGAATGCACTGGTCATAGCAAACACCCTCTTCCAACAACACAAGAGACAATGCTACACATGGACATCACCAGATGGTCAATACCGAAATCAGATTGATTATATTCTTTGCAGCCAAAGATGAAGAAGTTCTATACAGTCAGCAAAAACAAGACCATGAGTTGACTGTGGCACAGATCATGAACTCCTTATTGCAAATTCAGACTTAAACTGAAGAAAGTAGGGAAAACCACTAGACCACTCAGGTATGACCTAAATCAAATCCCTTATGACTATACAGTGGAAATGAGAAATAGATTTAAGGGACTAGATCTGATAGATAGAGTGCCTGATGAACTATGGATGGAGGTTCGTGACATTGCACAGGAGACAGGGATCAAGACCATCCCCAAGGAAAGAAATGCAAAAAGGCAAAATGGTTATCTGAGGAGGTCTTAAAAATAGCTGCAAATAGAAGAGAAACAAAAGGTAAAGGAGAAAAGGAAAGATATACCCATTTGAATGTAGAGTTCCAAAGAACAGCCAGGAGAGATAAGAAAGCCTTCCTCAGTGATCAATGCAAAGAAATAGAGGAAAACAAGAGAATGGGAAAGACTAGAGAGCTCTTCAAGAAAATTAGAGATACCAAGGGAACATTTCATGCAAAGATGGGCACGATAAAGGACAGAAATGGCACGGACCAGAAGATATTAAGCAGAAGATATTAAGAAGAGGTGGCAAAAAAAAAAAAAAAAAGAAGAGGTGGCAAGAATACACAGAAGAACTGTACAAAAAAGATCTTCACGACCCAGATAATCACGATGGTGTGATCACCAACTTAGAGCCAGACATTCTGGAATGCGAAGTCAAGTGGGCCTTAGAAAGCATCACTACAAACAATGCTAGTAGAGGGATGAATTCCAGTTGAGCTATTTCAAATACTAAAAGATGATGCTGTGAAAGTGCTGCACTCAATATGCCAACAAATTTGGAAAACTCAGTAGTGGCCACAGGACTGGAAAAGGTCAGTTTTCATTCCAATCCCAAAGAAAGGCAATGCCAAAGAATGCTCAAACTACCGCACAATTGCACTCATCTCACATGCTAGTAAAGTAATGCTCAAAGTTCTCCAAGCCAGGCTTCAGCAATATGTAAACCGTGAACTTCCAGATGTTCAAGCTGGATTTAGAAAAGGCAGAGGAAGCAGAGATCAAACTGCCAACATTCGCTGGATCATCGAAAAGCAAGAGAGTTCCAGAAAAACATCTACTTCTGCTTTATTGACTATGCCAAAGCCTTTGACTGTGTGGACCACAACAAACTCTGGAAAATTCTAAAAAAGATGGGAATACCAGACCACCTGACCTCCCTCTTGAGAAACCTGTATGCAGGTCAGGAAGCTATGGTTAGAAGTGGACATGGAACAACAGACTGGTTCCAAATAGGAAAAGGAGTACGTCAAGGCTGTATATTGTCACCCTGCTTATTTAACTTATATGAGGTGTACATCATGAGAAACGCTGGGCTGGGTGAAGCAAAAGCTGGAATCAAGGTTGCTGGGAGAAACATCAATAACCTCAGATATGCACATGACACCACCCTTGTGGCAAAAAGTGCAGAAGAATTAAAGAGCCTCTTGATGAAAGTGAAAGAGGAAAGTGAAAAAGTTGGCTTGAGGCTCAACATTGAGAAAACTAAGACCATGGCATCCAGTCCCATCATTTCATGGCAAATAGATGGGGAGACAATGGAAACAGTGATAGACTTTATTTTTTGGGGGGCTCCAAAATCACTGCAGATGGTGACTGCAGCCATGAAATTAAAAGACACTTGCTTTTGGAAGAGAAGTTATTACCAACATAGTCAGCATATTAAAAAGCAGAAACATTACTTTGCCAACAAAGATCCATCTAGTCAAAGTTATGGTTTTTCCAGTAGTCATGTATTGATGTGAAAGCTGGACTATAAAGAAAGCTGAGCGCCGAAGAATTGATGCTTTTGAACTGTGGTGTTGGAGAAGACTCTTGAGGGTCCCTTGGACTGTAAGGAGATCAAACCAGTCCATCTTAAAGGAAATCAGTCCTGAATATTCATTGGAAGGACTGATGTTAAAACTGAAACTCCAATACTTTGGCCACCTGATGCAAAGAACTGACTCCTTGGAAAAGACCCTGATTCTGGGAAAGATTGAAGGCAGGAGAAGGGGACGACAGAGGATGAGACAGTTGGATGGCATCACTGACTAAGACATGAGTTTGAGTAAACTCTGGGAGTTGGCAATGGACAGGGAGGCCTGGTGTGCTGTATTCCATGGGGTCACAAAGAGTCGGACATGACTGAGCGACTGAACTAACTGAATTTCATCTAAATGTGAAAAGCAATTTTTTTCTGTTGATATTTTCCTTACACAACTGAATCACACCAAGCAAGGGAAACTACCCAGTATTAATTCCAGTTAAACAAATGTTCAAGAAAGCATCCCTAGAGTCAGAATTCTCTCAGGGTAGCTGCAACTGTGCATCCCCTTCTGGAAAAGAAGTACAGACTTATCAAAAACTGCCAATAAGAAAAAGTTTGAAGCTCAAATTACACTATTACTAGATTTACTTCCATTCATGATAAAATATGAAAAAGGTGCTAATGTTTAGTATGAAACATGTTATTTACCAAAAATAAAAATTGTTTACTACTCTAAATACTCTACACTTTTTAACACATCTCATGCCCTCTCCATTCCACGATGGGAGTTTAAATGTACTAACAAGACCAAACAGAGGGCCAAGACTGGCATCTGTTTTTTCTATTTTCAAATAGAAAAAGATACGGTAGACACAGACTTTTCCCTTAGGCTGAGAAGGATAAGTGCTAGAGGCGCCAGCAGGGCAGGTCAAAGGCCTCTGGCATAACAGAGGATGGGAGACAATACTGAGTCATCACCAGGGTAGAAGCCTTGTGCCCAGGCTTTCTGACCACGACAACGGGCATCTGACTTTCATAGTGAAGGAGAAAATAAAACCACAATTGAAACCTAGAAAGAACACATCAAAGTCCCGCAACCTTCGGTCCAGAGGCTCGCTGCACGGCACGTCCTCTAGGGCAGCCCGGACCTTGGAGGTCTCCCGCCTCCCCTCCCGGGCAGACACTCCGGGCGCTGAGCGGGTGAGGGGTAGACAAAGGCGCGGGGAAAGCAATGGGCCGAGGCAGGGGAAGATGCAGGGCAGGGACTAGGGGTGCGGCCAGGACGGCAGACGCTGTGCTCCCTCGGCTGGTTCACTGGAGAGACCGGCTTTGGGCATCTAGAGAAGGCAGAGCCGGCGGGCCGCTCGATGCACGTGGGGGCGTCTCGGGGGCACTTTCCACTAGCGAGACTCTGGCCCGGCCCTAAAGCGGAGGAGGCCGCAGAGGGGGCCGCTAGCCGCCAGCGGTAACGCCTCTCGTCGTACTTTCCGCCCCCGACCAGCCCCCGAGCTCCCTCGGCTCGTCACTCACCTCTAGGCCGCAATGGCCCTCGCTTCGCCCCCGTCACCTGCAGAGCCCGGCACCACCCACGCCATGAAACGGCAGCGACCAGACCCGCAAACCCAACCGCTGGGGTTCCAGCGCCCCGGGGCGGGGAACGCGGAGATCGACGCCGCCTGGCCAATCGCAGGCCAGCGCCGCAGCGGCGCAGCCAATGAACGACGAGCTCCTTTCGGGCTGCAGGGAGCGGGTGCTGCGAAGAGCGGCTACTCGGCCTCGCCTTTGCCGGTTTCTTCCCCGCCCCCCTCGAATTCTTTCTCAGGCCTGTCGCAGTGCAGCGTCCCCACCCTCCCAGCGTCCTGTCTCTTAGCAACCAGATGCCCTCCAGAGCCAGAGCGCCACTCAGAATGATCGCCTCTGAGTCCAGAAGAAAGGGGGAAATGGGGGAGAAAGAACTCATAAAGAATGAAGTTGTTGGTGGCTTTGATATACCCGCTTAGGTCAGGTAGAATGGGAAAACTGCATGATCTGAGGATGCAAGAAATATCTTGGATGAAGCGTGGTCTTCATCAGGAGGGGTCTCTTGAAAATTGTAAATAGCTTTGGGTTACTCCTTGAGGTTTTGTACATTAATAGGTTCAGGAAGGACGTTACTTAGGTGACTACTACTGGGAACCTAGTCAGATGTATAAGGCCCAATCTTATAGGGTAAATGCTACACGTCAGTATCTTTTCTCTTTTAAAATTTTATTTTAGTTGATTTACAATGTTGTTAGCTTCTGCTGTACAGCGAAATGATTTAGTTACTTTTCTTCCGTGTTATTTTCCATTATAGTTTATTACAAGATGTTGAACATAGTTTCCTATGCTATGCAGTAGGACTTTGTTGTTTATCCATTCTATATACAATAGTTTGCATCTGCTAATCCCAAACTCAGTCTAGCTCTCCTCCACCCTCTTCTACCCTTGGCAACCACAAATCTGTTCTGTGAGACTGTTTCATTGATAAGTTCATTTACAGTATTTTTTTTTCAGATTCCACATATAAGTGATAGCATATAGTGTTTGTCTTTCTCTCTCCGACTTATTTCATTTAGGTTGATAATCTGTAGGTCCATCCATGTTGCTGCAAATGGCATTTTCATTATTTTTTATGGTCAAGTAGTATTTCATCACACACACACACACAGACACACACAAACCACATCTTTATTCATTCATATGTTGATGGACAGGTTATTTCCATGTCTTGTCTATTGTAAATAGCGCTGCTATGAACATAAAAGAAGCCATTTGGGCCTAAGCCATTTCATAATCCAAGTCTGGCTGCAATGCTTGCCCTTAAACAAGTCTCAGTAATTAATGATCTTAAGGGAACAAAGGGAAAGCAGAAATAGAGAAAAGGTAGTCAAACAATAGCGCAGTGGTAAAGCAATTTTAGTTCCTCCTCAAGGGATATATATAATAAAATTGTATTTTTGAGTTCTGCAGGAATTAAGGCCCCCCATCCAGGTGAAGGATGGAATGATGATGTTGACCCTCCTGACTTCAATCAAATAAGACTCGAACTCTGTTGACCTTTGCCCCAATTTTATGCTGAATTCTCTCTGCTCAAACCCCTTCATGAATATGCATATATCCTTAGCTTAATATTTACCTATTTGCTGTTCAGGGAGACATCACCTTGATAAAGATCCCATGTTCTCCTTATGGCAACCCAGTTTTCGAGTAACACTCTCACACAAGCTGAAACTCAGTTATAATGGTGATGAGCCAGCTTAAACTATGAAGACAAGAACCCACACAGGACAGAATGCAGAGCAGTAACAGAAAGAACCTGGGTTTTGAAGTTTACCTTGTGAAGCAAAGCTGCCTAACAGACCCTAGACTGCCTGCCTACCTCTGGACTGTTACATGAGGAAAAGGTTTGTCTTGCTTTAGCTACTGTAGTTTGTTTATTTTTTGGTGTGTGTCTATTTGTTACAGAAGCTTAGTGTATTCCCTAGAAGATAAGGTTCCTGGAAGTGGTGCACTGCAATAACAAAGATTAAGATACATAGGACACTGGTGGGTAGAAACAGATTGCAGGCTGGTGACTTTTCCCAAAGGTATTTTCACCTGCACTAACTTTAAAGACTGATTATCAAGCCCATGGCTCTGACGGAAGTGGTTTAGAAAAGGTCAGAATGTGCGTTTGTTGTCTGCCACTCCTTGGTTTTAGCAAGTTTTGACCAAAAGAAATGAAGTCAGTTAAGAATTAACCAATTGCAAGCAGAGATAGAAGAGAATAGAGCTCTACTACTGGGCTCCATCCATAACTGCTCCTGCTGCTGATCCACATGCTATTGTCCTTCTCTGAGGGATCAATTTACATACTTATTAATAACGTCTGAAGTTTTTCCTCATGACTTTCCAGTCTTTTCTAAAACAATATACATTTACAGAATGACAGAGCTAGAGAGGATCCTTGAGAGAACTTCTTCAATCTTTTCATTTTAAGATCAAACAGAGGAAGTTTAAGTGACTTGTCCAAAGTCAAATAGCCACCTCATTAGGTTCAACAATCTTTGCCCAAGGAAGAATCATTGGCACTGTGCAGACGTTTCGTCCTGAGCCCTTTTATATGGAACAGGCAGTCTCACTTAAGACTTCGATCCACTTCCTATCCTTCTCCAGTCTAAACCTTTTGTGTTCATAAGATAGCTATCCCTCTATTAGTTTTAGTACAGAGTCAATTAATCTAGGAGCTTCCTAGGTAGCAGAGTAGTAAAGAATCCACCTGCCAATGCAGGAGATTTAGGAGACATGGGTTCAATCCCTGGGTTGAGAAGATCCCCTGGAGTAGGGAATAGCAACCCACTCCAGTATTCTCACCTGGGAAATTCCATGGACAGAGGAGCCTGATGGGCTACAGTCCATGGGGTTCACAAAGAGTCTGATATGATTGAGCATATACACACAAGTTGCTTTAACAAAGAGACCCAAAATACAAAGAGACCCAAAATACAATCACTGAAACAGACCTCTGAAATGGCTGTTCTTACTTGACTCATTCTTACTTAAACATCCTACAGAAGGAATGAGAGACAGGGTAAAGAATGCATGCCCAGTACTGTTAAAGGCAGGATCCGGAAGTCACATGCATAACTTCCACTTCTATCCCAGTGGCTACAATGGAGAAGACTAGAAAAGGTAGAAACCATTTGATCAGCTACATGACCAACTAAAAGGTGGGAGTTCTATTTCTGAATTACAGGAGAGTAAACACTGGTGGCCAGTGACCAGTCTCCCCAGCAGCCTGGTTTCTAGGATTATATGATACTCAGACTTCTATTACTCACATCACTAGAATAATTTTTTTTAATTTTTATTTTTTTGCTGTGCTACGCAATTTGCAGGAATCTTAATTCCCTGACCAGGGATCAAACCTGTGCCCTCTGCAGTGGAAGCACTGAGTTCTCACCACTGGATCACCAGGGAATTTTCCCTGAAATATTTTTAACTACAGTGAAATATGAACTGAAAAGGGACTTCATTAGCACTGCAAAAAACATACAAATGGAAAAATGTTTATGGATAAAAGGCAATAAAAAAAGCAAATACCTTTCAGACTTCAGCTACCATCAAATATTACTGGAGAACAAAATTTAAAATTAAACAGGGACATGCCTGGTGGTCCAGTGGTTAAGAATCCACCCTGCAATGCAGGCGATGTGGGCTTGATCCCTGGTCGAGGAACTAGGAACCCACATGCTGTAGGGCAACTAAGCCCAAAGGCCACAACGAAGATGCCACATTTTACAACTAAGACCCAATGCAGCCAAATTATTTTTTTAAAAAAACTACTCTTAAAAAAAATTAAACATAACTCTTTATGACAAGGCAAAGGGTTGTATAAAACAATAAAAACAAAATTAATGTGGTAAAGTGAAAGTTGTCCATAAAGGTACGTTTCCTTCATCTGCTTTAAGGTCTGAAAGAAAAAGGGTGCGTTGGGGGCCATATTTACTTCCCCAAAATGTCCCATATCCTAGCATAGAGCTTTTTTTTTTTTCAGAACTATCATGAAGTAGAGGTCCCTGTTCACAATAACCACTTAAATTCATATGCCACATGCTCAATCTGCAAGCCCTCCATCTGTGCACATATACATACATAGTCCACACGTATGTGCTATGTGGGCAGCTCAGTGCTCAACATCGTAGAAATCTTGACTGCTTATTCCTGAACAGTAACTTTTCCGCTTGTCCTCAGTATCTGTGCTAGTAACAGGTAGAGATAATTTTCCCCACTTCTAATGGGTAAAGAATCCACCTGCCAATGCAGGAGACCTGGGTCAGGAAGATCCCCTGGAGAAGGGAATGGCTACCCACTCCAGTATTCTTGCCTGGAGAATTCCATGGACAAAGGAGCCTGATCGGCTACAGCCCATGGGGTCGCAAAGAGTTGGACACGACTGAGAAACTACCACTTCCGCTTTTTTTCAGAGAACATCTCTGTTCCTATAGGGCACCATTTTACCTGTTCTCCTAGCAGATCCTTAGTCCTTAAAGACAGCTCCTGATTCAAAACTGCATTTTGATAACATTGTTATTAAGAAGTACTTATCACTTTGGGCTTTCCTTGTAGCTCAGTCGGTAAAGAATCTGCCTGCAGTGCAGGAGACCCAGGTTCGATCCCTGGGTTGGGAAGATCACCTGGAGAAGGAAATGGCAGCCCACTCCAGCATCCTTGCCTGGAAAATCTCACGGACAGAGGAGCCTTGTGGTTGGGCTGCAGTCCATCGGGTCACAAAGAGTCGGGCACGACTGAGAGACTAACACTATCACCTTAGCAAGAGACCTTATTATATGCCAGGTACTTTGCTTAATGCAGAATATCCTTTGGACCTCTCAGCAACTAAACAGATATTATTTTGAACTTACTATTACTGAGCTTCAGATTGAAAAGTGCATTAACCATTCATACTAAGAAATTAATTTTTGCTGGCTTTAAAAAAATTGTTCTTTCACATACAAATGGAAAATGAGTAAAGGATTAAATGCTTAATCCTTAATACAATGGTTAAGAAGTGGGTTTTTCCAATCAATTTGAGTTTAGTTGCCTCATATAGGGATGAACAATTTTCAAAGAATTTCAAAGAATATTGCCATAGACTACAAAAAATACATTTAACTTCACTATTAAAGAGGTATCTGATTTTTCCTTTAGTCAGAAGGCCTTTAAGAATCTTCCTAAATCTTAAACTCTCCAGATGTTTGCTTTTAAAAATTCTTTTTATTTCTGACTGCGCTGGGTCTTCATTGCTGCTCAGGCTTTTCTCTAGTTGAAGTGATCAGGGGCTACTCTCTAGTTGCAGTGCATTGCTTCTCATTGCATTGCCTTCTCATGTGGGGGACCACGGGCTCTAGGGTACACCGGCTTCAGTAGTTGTGGCAGGCAGGCTCAGTAGTTGTGTCTTCTCGGCTCTAGAGCACAGGTTCAATAGTTGTAGCACACTATTGAGCTTAGTTGCTCTGCAGCATGTGACATCTTCCTGGATCAGGGATCAAACCGGTCTCCTATATTGGCAGGCAGATTCTTTACCACTGAGCCACCAGGAATGCCCCTGAATGTTTATCTTAAGGACCTGTGATGATCTGCAGCACATGAGAAAAATAAGATGAAATATACATGCTTGCTGGTTTATTAAGTTTACAATAGAAATTATGCTTTGTTTACTTTCCAGTATTAATATTTTTTTCTTCATTCTGGTCTCTCGTGTTCCACTGGAGATATTGAGTTTCCCAGTTAACTTCAATGTAAGTTTTTATAAAGTAAAATATTAGTTTTATGAAAAAGTCTCAAAGAAAACAAACACATAGATATATCTGATATTTCACAATGTAACATTTGAAATAACTGTCTACAAGAGTCTGGAAATTGTAGGGGGCTTCTACTTTTGGCACTGTGGTGGGCTACACATGAGGTTTTCTTGTTTAACAAGAAAGATTCTGACTCGGATATGCACATGAAAGCAGTACTGATCTTACATGAAGTAGGGGGAGAGGCAAAATCAATCAAAATGGGCGGGAAACTCCAGGCAGAAGCGAGGGGTATGAGTGCCCCTGCCCAGAGAAACTTAGCTGTGAGGATTCTGAGCTTTGGGCTCAGAAGTAGAGTGAGGGTGAGGGGAAATGAACTACTCTCACTCAAGACCTTCAAGAAAGGGCTGAAATGGCCCCCAAATAATGATGCCTCTATACCAGCAGAAGTGAATTCTTTACAATTAAGCCTTGACCAGATCTGGCCTGCGGAATTTACAGATTAACAAGGAATGAATTCATAAAGGTTACCATAAATGTGAAGAGGCCAGATACTATGTGTGAGAGTCAGCACAAACAACAAGCATTTTAACTTCGAAGGACTGCCGGATCTGGAGTTCTTGTTAACACTAACAGAGCATACTTGAACATGCAAATACTACATACATGAAAAATTAACCAGATTGCAGCACAAAGACAAAGAGGTGAAAAATATGAAAGACAAAGACATGAAGGGTAGGATGAGGACTAAACATATGTCTAATATGAATTCTACAGAGGACAAGATAATTGTAAAATTTCCAGAATTGATTAAAGATGCATCCAAAGATCCACAGATCCTAAAATCAAATGTATGTTGTACAATAAATAAAATGAAGTTGCTGGGGGCAATTACAGTATCAATTCTAATTATGCCATCTAAAAAGCATATGTTATCTAAATGATTTGGAGTCTTTTCTCAGTGGTGTAGTTTCCAACTGAAGCTTAATAAAGCTGGCTTTAAACTAAGATTTCCTTAAGTACGCTAGGTTATGAATGTATTATTGGTGTTTAAAAATCAAATTTAAACTACACAAAATTTAAATAATAAAGAGCATATAGTTTGATGTTTCTATGTATTTAAATCTTTGTTACTATTAGTAGTATAAAGAACACTGATGAACTATAAATATCTAGGGATTGCTAGTAGTTATAAATTTAAGCCATTAATTTATCTTGAACTGATTTTGTTTACTATTAACATTACTGTTAATTTCATAACAGTCATTTATGCTCTTTTTAGAGTGAAACTTTTTGCCATTAATGAGAGTATTAGGAACAGGCAATTACTACTACAATTTATCCACTCACTCTTTCAACATAATTGAGTGCCTAAATTTTCCAGGTACTGTTTTCAAGTATGGGGATGCAGGAGGATACATAATATCTGCTGCAAAGAAAAAAAAAAAAAAAAGCAGGAGGATAAGGGAATGCAGAGGGGGACAAAGGGTTGCAGGTTAAAATAGGTGACAAGGATGGGCTCACTGAGAAGACGACTTTTGGGCAATAACCAGAAAGGTGCAGAGGGCCATGAGGATATCCAAGAGAAAAGTGCTCCAGACACAAGAAAAACAATGTTCAAAGCTCCTATGGGAAACATGCCTGAAGTATTCAAATAACTACAAGCGTGGCCAATATGACTCTTGGGAGGGAAGCAGAAGGCAAAGACTAGAGGGTCAGATAGCATAACACCGTGTGAACCAATATAAGAACTTTTGAGTTTTTACTGAGTCGAATATGAAGCCACTGAAGGGTTTTCAGCAGAGAAGTGTAATGATTAAGATTTTTTTAAAAAAAGGATCACTCTGTTCCACTCTTGACAACAGACTATAGGTCTGGTGAGGTAAAGGCAGGAGCAGAGCCAAAAGGCAATAATCTAGGCAAGCAATGATGCGGCTTAGACCAGATAGCAGGCAGTGGAGGATGGAGTACCTGAATGCAAAATCTATTTTAAAGTTAATACGAGTGGGATTTCCTGATAAATATGGGGTATTAACGAAAAAGAGAAACATAGGATTCCAAAATTTTTAGCCTAAACAAAAAGAAAGATGGAGTTGTCATTTACTGACACAGAATGGAAGAGAAATAGGTTTTGAAAGAAAAATCAGGATTTTTAAGCATGCTAAACCGAAGATGCCTAGAAGATACCAAGTGGAGATAGTGAAGTGGCAGGTAGATATATGATTTTGGAGTTCAGATAAAAGAAGAGATACAAACTCTAGAATCAAAACATATAGTATCATAAGTCAGTAGACTGGTTAAGCTCATTAGGGAAGTGAGTAAGTTTAGAGTAGTGGTCCAAGATCTAGACCCTGAGGCCATTCAATATTTAGAGGTAGGGGATATGAAGAGACATCAGCAATGAAGACTGAAAAAGAAGAGATTAGTGATATTGCAGGGAAAGCAGAAGAATATGGTGTCCTGGAAGGCAAGGGGGTAAAAACAAAGGATTTTCAAGCAGGAGGAAATAATCATCTGTGCCCCTGCAAGTCAGGTAGAACAAAGACACAGAACTGGTCACTGGAAAGCAGTGTAATGGTCACTAGTGACCTCAACAAGAGTTTCTTTGATGGGGGTGGTGGTGGTGGGAAAAACCTCTTAATGAATTGAGTTCAACACAGAACAGGGGGAGGTCGGTGGGGTGGGCAGCAGTATGGATAAGTCTGTCAAGGGTACATAAAACATGATTAGAGAAAACTAGTTTGTTTTCTAGTTAAATACAAGAGATTAATTATTTACCTTATTCTCGTCTCCCTTCAAAATCTCCCCCAAAACGATGATAAAAGAATGAGAGGTATTAAATCAAGTCAAAGCATAAAAGAGAAGACAACAATGAGACTTTCAGAAGGAGTAAAAAAGCAAATGAATATGAGGTAACTGACTTAGCAGAGGTGATTATACCAAAGACTGGGATTCTGACAGCCATTTACACTGCAGAACTCTTGAAAGGCCCAGCATGCAAGCATTAGGCACCACAACTTGTAGCCAGGTACAGTACACAGAAATGAGGCAAATAAAAAAGCAAGGCAATGGCAATACTGGGAAAACCAGAAAGTTATATGTGAAATGAACAACAGGGAAGAAAGAAACAATATTTACACGGTCACAATAATGCAAACATTTTCAGTGACTTGACTAAAAATTAGACCACAAGGAGATCAAAAGGAGATCAAACCAGTCAATCCTAAAGTAAACCAGTCCTGAATATTCATTGGAAGGACTGACACTGAAGCTGAAGCTTCAATACTTTGGTCACCTGATGAGAATAACTGACTCCCTGGAAAAGAACCTGATGCTAGGAAAGATTGAAGGCAGGAGGAGAAGGGGACGAGAGAGAATGTGATGGTTGGATGGCATCACCGACTTGATGGACATGAGTTTGAGCAAGCTCCAGGAGCTGGTGATGGACGGGGAAGTCTAGCGTGCTACATTCCATAGGGTCGCAAAGAGTCGGATATGACTGAGCAACTGAACAGAACTGACTAAAAATTAAAATAATATTAGGAAGAAGGGTGAGAGGAAGTATGGGATAGTAGTATACGGTAGTTAAATCCTCCATGCAGGGTGGGAAGGAGAGGGTAATAGATAACCTCTTACATTGGTAAGTCAAAATAGCAAGGTGAGCACATTACTTACAAGTAAGAAGGTAAAAACAATAGCATGGAGTTAAACACAATTGATTCTGGGATCTGGACTTTGGAGTGAGGCAAGGAACTGCTCTTATTTCCTTATGTGTTTTTAAAACCAGGTGATTATACTAGTTTGATGATTAAACACATAAATGAATAGATAAAATGTATACAGGAAATAAAGAGTAACCTCAGACAAGTTATTTGTTCAATTAGCAAAATGAAAAATTAACTGGGATAAACACTCTAAGTGATATCAACATGGATGAAGAAGAGGAGCAGAGAGACAACAGGTAAAGTGTCTGGGGGAAGGAGGGAGAATGACAATGTGTCAATACTTCTGTGTTACTATAAGACTCCAATGTTGATAACTTTAAATACTGGTAGAGAAAGGTAATCATAAATATGGGTTAGATGTAACCACAATGAGAATAAAAATAGAATGTATAGCTTCCAAACCTTCAGAAGAAAATCTGATCTATTCACTGTTCAATTTACCATAATTCCCTACTCTCTGTTTTCACATAGCAGTATTTCCCTATAACAACACTGGTGCCTTTCTCCTTCCCTCTCTCTTACCAGCAGCT
This sequence comes from Cervus elaphus, assembly GCF_910594005.1. Lineage (NCBI taxonomy): Eukaryota > Metazoa > Chordata > Mammalia > Artiodactyla > Cervidae > Cervus > Cervus elaphus. The sequence continues at coordinate 60,840,128 of NC_057825.1, forward strand.
TCTTAGGTGAGGACTGATTTAGCTGAATGGTGAGTTTGGAAGGAGAAACCATACATGCGCAGTTTTCCACTCTCTCATTGGAGCTGCCTACCAACCTAAAGTTGAAGAGCTTTCTGGTCTGTTTCCCTGACCATTCTGTAAGTTTGGTGGGTCACTCTGCCTGAGACTGGATAGAATGCTTAAATCAGGGAAATATTAGCGAATCCTATGTCATGCCCTGTGAACTGGCTTTATCACAAAGTTCACTGACAACATGCCCTGCCTGTTTGCTCAAAGCCTTCAATCAGCTGTTCAGCCTCTTATTCTTAAACATAAGCAGACAACCAAAGTTCAGCAGAAACCTGAGAGAAAATCTTTATTGTGATAGAGATAAAACATAAATACACACACAGTAATACAGGGGGAAAAGACTACGTAGGAAAATAGAAACCTGAAAACAAAGTAACCTACAATTATTAATATCCTCAGATAGATCCTACAAGCTTCTAGAGAGGAAAACAAACAAGAACAAAACAGGGCACATATAAAGGAACAAGAATCAGAACAGCTTCAAGCCTTCTCAGTGATCACAATGGAAGCTGGAGACAACAGAGAAATCCCTTCAAGTTTTTAACGGAAAACAACAGCCAGCTTGGAATTTTATATCATACTATTATTTAAACCGAGAGCAGAATTAAAGACAATTTTCAGACATTCAAGGACCCATACTTCATCTCCCATAGAGCCTTTCTGAGGAAGTTGCTAAATGTGCTTTACGTCAAAGAGAGTAAACCAAGAAAGACATAAGAGTAGGGTATAGAAATAGAAAGATCATAGGACTCTTCAGGAAAATAAAAACAAAATCCAGGGCAATTGTATCAGGCAAATAGAGTAGCCAGTTCAGATTTGTGCAGAATGACTTGAGACTTCAACATTCTTGTATTTTTATATTCTTCAACTTTCTTATATGGTACCATATTTTTTAAAAAAGTCTGCGTTCCATATTTTTCTGCTAATTTATGGAATGATACCATTGATTCCAGGTTCTTTAATAAAACTTTGTATCTTTTAAGGAAAAAAAAAAAATCTGACAATGCCTGGATGAGCCTGACCTAAGTTACTAGCTGTACTTGGCTTGCTGATGGTCTAGCTCTTTCCTTTTGCTCCCTGGATCTTTTAAGAACACACAAATGTTCTGCTTTGACCTACTCCTGAGTGCTGAAGAATAGCCACCAGAAGCTTAAAAATGGAAAAGCCTAAGCAGCCCAATCCCACTGATTGTGTTACAGGCAGGTATCTAGTTCTAGGTGCTGGCACATCTTTCAAAATATTGGGTTGGCCAGAAAGTTGGTTCAGGTTTTTCTGTACTATTGTATGGAAAAATCAAACGATCTTTCCCACCAACCCAGTACATAAAATGTGGATAACCCTAGGTTTCCCAGTATAAACTCAATGACTTTCTCCAGAAAAGGCTTTTGTAAAATATCAGAGAAAATGAAGCCAGACCATGACTCAGAGCTCGTTTTCAGCTTATCTTCTTCCAGGACACCTCATCAAATAGTGGCAATTCTGCTTTCTGAACACACAGTTACATTTCTGCATAATACCCCACTTTTAGTCATTTTCTATACTCATTTATGGGCTTCCCTTGTAGCTCAGTTGGTAAAGAATCTCCTTGCAATGCAGGAGACCGGGTTTGATTCCTGGGTTGGGAAGATCCCCTGGAGAAGGAAATGGCAACCCACTCTAGTATTCTTGCCTGGAGAATCCCATGGACAGAGGAGCCTGGTGGGTTCCCAGGCCATGGAGTTGCAAGAGTCGGACACAACTTAGCAACTAAACCATCATACTCATTTATATTTGTATTTTTGAGAAATCATTTCATTAAAAAATAACATCAAGTAGGAATGCAAGAATAGCTCAATATCAGGCAATCAATGTTATTCTCTATGTTACTATTACTAAAGGTGAAAAATTAAAAAAAAAACCTGAACAAAGGCATATATAAATTATCAATAAACAGGAACTTCCTTTGAAAAAGACTAACTAGAATAAAACTCACAGCAGACATAGCATTTAATAGAGCAAGTTTAGAATCTGAAGTAGAAATTTGATAAAAATGCCTGCTACCACAGCTCTGTCAAATATAGACTGGCAACCTGGCCAAAACAGTCAAAATGAAAGAAAAGTAAAAGGCCTTTCAGGAAGAAATAAAATTCATTATTTGCATTTCACAGACAACCAAAGAGAATCAATAACTTTAGAACTAAAAAGCATTCATCAAAGCTACAAATACAAGATTAACATACTTTAATTCTAAAGTAATCTGCACGAATAGCCAAAGTAATCTTGAGAAAGAAGAATGGAACTGGAGGACTCAACCTGCCTGACTTCAGGCTCTACTACAAAGCCACAGTCATCAAGACAGTATGGTACTGGCACAAAGACAGAAATATAGATCAATGGAACAGAATAGAAAGCCCAGAGATAAATCCACGAACCTATGGACACCTTATCTTCGACAAAGGAGGCAAGGATATACAATGGAAAAAAGACAACCTCTTTAACAAGTGGTGCTGGGAAAACTGGTCAACCACTTGTAAAAGAATGAAACTAGAACACTTTCTAACACCATACACAAAAATAAACTCAAAATGGATTCAAGATCTAAATGTAAGACCAGAAACTATAAAACTCCTAAAGGAGAACATAGGCAAAACACTCTCCGACATAAATCACAGCAGGATCCTCTATGACCCACCTCCCAGAATATTGGAAATAAAAGCAAAAATAAACAAATGGGACCTAATGAAACTTAAAAGCTTTCGCACAACAAAGGAAACTATAAGTAAGGTGAAAAGACAGCCCTCAGACTGGGAGAAAATAATAGCAAACGAAGCAACAGACAAAGGATTAATTTCAAAAATATACAAGCAACTCCTGCAGCTCAATACCAGAAAAATAAATGACCCAATCAAAAAATGGGCCAAAGATCTAAACAGACACTTCTCCAAAGAAGACATACAGATGGCTAACAAACACATGAAAAAATGCTCAACATCACTCATTATCAGAGAAATGCAAATCAAAACCACAATGAGGTACCATTACACGCCAGTCAGGATGGCTGCTATCCAAAAGTCTACAAGCAATAAATGCTGGAGAGGGTGTGGAGAAAAGGGAACCCTCTTACACTGTTGGTGGGAATGCAAACTAGTACAGCCGCTATGGAGAACAGTGTGGAGGTTTCTTAAAAAACTGGAAATAGAACTGCCATATGACCCAGCAATCCCACTTCTGGGCATACACACTGAGGAAACCAGATCTGAAACAGACACGTGCAGCCCAATGTTCATCGCAGCACTGTTTATAATAGCCAGGACATGGAAGCAACCTAGATGCCCATCAGCAGACGAATGGATAAGGAAGCTGTGGTACATACACACCATGGAATATTACTCAGCCATTAAAAAGAATTCATTTGAATCAGTTCTAATGAGATGGATGAAATTGGAGCCCATTATACAGAGTGAAGTAAGCCAGAAAGATAAAGACCATTACAGTATACTAACGCATATATATGGAATTTAGAAAGATGGTAATGATAACCCTATATGCAAAACAGAAAAAGAGACACAGATGTACAGAACAGACTTTTGGACCCTGTGGGAGAAGGCGAGGGTGGGATGTTTTGAGAGAACAGCATAGAAACATGTATATTATCAAGGGTGTAACAAATCACCAGCCCAGGTTGGATGCATGAGATAAGTGCTCAGGGCTGGTGCACTGGGAAGACCCAGAGGGATGGGGTGGGGAGGGAGGTGGGAGGGGGGATCGGGATGGGGAATACATGTAAATCCATGGCTGATTCATGTCAATGTATGGCAAAAACCACTACAATACTGTAAACTAATTAGCCTCCAACTAATAAAAATAAATGGAAAAAAAAAACTCAAAAAAAAATAAAGTAATCTGCAAATTCAATCCAATTTCAATAAAAATTTTAGCAGCTTGTTTTGGGGAACTTGACTAAAAGGATACTAGAAGAATAAAAATCGACAAAAGTTAATTCTATCAAAGTAGAACAAAAGGATTCAGCTATTTAGACATATTACAAAGTTATATTAAGACAATGTTACACTGGGAAAGGAACTGACATCAAAAACAGAACAGAGAGCCCCAAGTTTCACGTTTATGACAAATTGGTATGCAGTGAAACGGGTGAAAAATGGATTTAACAGATGGTATTAGAAAAAACTTACAATTCTACTCTGCATGCCCAGCAGATATTCATACTCACAAGACTCAAAAGGATATAATTTGGTACTAAGGTCACTTAGCTTGCTGGAAAGGGCACAGTACAATAAACCTGGCATTACCTTAGGCGAGCCTCACATGCCACAGAAACCACTATGGTATAAAAATTCCTGAGGGTGGGTTCCCCGTCTCCCCAAGGAGGAACACGCTTGGTTACCAGATGTATCTTACTCAGAGAAATTTCAAAGCCTGTGCTTTTTACAACCAAATGTATGCTGCTGGATAAACAGCTGGCATTCCTTATGTATCTTAACCCACAATTTCAAGGAAATAGTGCTAATAAAGTAAATCCAAGATAATTTTCCTCTAGAGAGAGAAAGTGGTTTTGTTAATAACCCTTTTAGTGATTAGCTGGAGAATAAGTTGAATTCATATCTCATACTATATCCAATAGTTTTGGATCCTGGAACGATAAGCCAGGCTGACATCCGCTCCTGAGATATATTATATTACATTCCTTGATTATATTCTTCGCAGCTGAAGATGGAGAAGCTCTATACAGTGAGCAAAAACAAGACCATGAGCTGACTGTGTCTCAGATCATGAACTCCTTATTGCAAAATTCATACTTAAATTGAAGAAAGTAGGGAAAACCACTAGACCATTCAGGTATGACCTAAATCAAATCCCTTATGATTATACAATGGAAGTGACAAATAGATTCAAGGGATTAGATCTGATAGACAAAGTGCCTGAAGAACTATGGACAGAGGTTCATGACACCATACAGGAGGCAGTGATCAAGACCATCCCGAGAGAAAGAAATGCAAAAAGGCAACATGGTTGTCTGAGGAGACCTTACAAATAGCTGAGAAAAGAAGAGAATTAAAAGGCAAAGGAGAAAAGGAAAGGTATAACTATCTGAATGCAGAGTTCCAAAGAATAGCAAGGAGCGATAAGAAAGTCTTCCTCAGTGATCAATGCAAAGAAATAGAGGAAAACAATAGAAAGGGAAAGAATAGAGATCTCTTCAAGAAAATTAGAAACACCAAGGGAAAACTTCATGCAAAGATGAACACAATAAAGGACTGAAGTGGTACGAACTTAACAGAAGCAGAAGATAATAAGAAGAGGTGGCAAGAATACACAGAAGAACTATACAAAAAAGACCTTCATAACCCAGATAACCACGATGGTGTGATCACTCACCTACAGCCAGACATCCTAGAATGAGAAGTCAAACGGGCCTTAGGAAGCATCACTATGAACAAAGCTAGTGGAGGTGATGGTATTCCAGTTGAGCCATTTCAAATCCTCTAAGATGATGCTGTGAAAGTCCTGCACTCAATATGCCAGCAAATTTGGAAAACTCAGCAGTGGCCACAGGACTGGAAAAGGTCAGTTTTCATTCCAACCCCAAAGAAAGGCAATGCCAAAGAATGCTCAAACTACCGCACAACTGTACTCATCTCACACACTAGCAAAGTAATGCTCAAAATTCTCCAAGTCAGGCTTCAACAGTATATGAACCGTGAACTCCCAGATGTTCAAGCTGGATTTAGAAAAGGCAGAGGAAGCAGAGATCAAATTGCCAACATCTGCTGGATCAACAAAAAAGCGAGAGTTCCAGAAGAACATCTACTTCTGCTTTACTGACTATGCCAAAGCCTTTGACTGTGTGGATCACAACAAACTGGAAAATTCTGAGAGATGGGAATACCAGACCACCTTACCTGCCTCCTGAGAAATCTCTATGCAGGTCAAGAAGCAACAGTTAGAACCGGACATGGAACAACAGACTGGTTCAAAGTTGGGAAATGAGTACGTCAAGGCTGTATATTGTCACCCTGCTTATTTAAATTAAATAGAGTACATCATGCAAAATGCTGGGCTGGATGAAGCACAAGTTGGAATCAAGATTGCTGGGAGAAATATCAATACCCTCAGATACACAGATGACACCACCCTTATGGCAGAAAGCAAAGAACTAAAGAGCCTCTTGATGAAAGTGAAAGAGGAAAGTGGAGAGCTGGCTTAAAACTCAACATTGAGAAAACTTAAGATCATGGCATCCGGTCCATAACTTCATGGCAAATAGATGAGGAAACAATGAAAATAGTGACACTTTAGTTTTTTCGGCTCCAAAATCACTGCAGATGGTGACTGCAGCCATGAAACTAAAAGACGCTTGCTCCTTGGCAGAAAAGCTATAACCAACCTAGACAGCATATTAAAAAGCAGAGACATTACTTTGCCAACAAATGTCCATCTAGTAAAAGCTGTGGTTTTTCAAGCAGTCAAGTACGGATGTGAGAGTTGGACTGTAAAGAAAGCTGAGCGCCAAAGAATTGATGCTTTTGAACTGTGGTGTTGGAGAAGACTCTTGAAAGTCCCTTGGACTGCAAGGAGATCAAACTAATCAATCCTGAAGGAAATCAGTCCTGAATATTCATTGGAAGGACTGTTGCTGAAGCTCCAGTACTTTGGCCACCTGATGTAAGGAGCCAACTCATTGAAAAAGACCCTGATGCTGGGAAAGATTGAAGGCAAGAGGAGATGGGGATGACAGAGGATGTGATGATTGGCTGGCATCACCGACTTGATGGACATGAGTTTTGAGCAAGCTCTGGGAGTTGGTGATGGACAACCCTGGCATGCTGCAGTCCATGGGCTCACAAAGAGTTGGAAACAACTGAGTGACTGAATGAACTGACTGAATGGACAATGGACTGACTGACTGATTATAACCAAAACTAAACCCCAGTTAAATTAAATGTAAATATAAAACTATAACACTGATAGAACAAGACCTAAAGAATATAACAACTGGAAGCAAAATTTCTATTCCATCAATGACACCAAAGACAAGAATTAATAAATGATAAGCCCAAGTTATTTCTAACATCTGCAACTAACAAGGAAACATTACCTAGAATATATAAAGAATCTCTTGCACTATAATCAACAAGAAAGAGAAAAATCAATAGAAAAATGGGCATATTATAAGTACAGGCCATCCACTCTCTATAAGTATAGGCAATCCATAGAAAAGAAAACCAGAATGACTAAAAAGTATATGCTCAGGGCTTCCCTCGTGGCTTAGTGGTAAAGAATCCACTTGTCAACACAGGAGACACGTGTTTGATCCCTGGTCCAGGAAGATCCCACATGCCATGGTACAGCTGGGCCCACGCACCACAACTATTGAGCCTGTGCTCTAGAGCCTGTGAGCCACAACTACCGAGTCCACATGCCACAACTACTGAAGCTTGCGTGCCTAGACCCGATGCTTCACAACATGAGAAACCAGCACAATGAGAAGCCGGTGCATCACAACTAGAGAGTAGCCCCCAATTGCCACAACCAGAGAAAGTCTGCACACAGCAATGAAGACCCAGTGCAGTCATTAAAAAAAAAGTATATGTGTGGGCTTATTAGTAATCAGATAATGCAGATTAAGACAACATACAATTTCACACAGAGCAGATTATAAGAAATCAGAAAATATCAAATGCTGCTGAAGATGTAGAGGAAATGATATTCTTGTCTTGCTGGTGTAAGTGCAAACTGTACAACTATTCATGAGAACAATCCATCATTACTAACTGAAATTAAATATGTATATACTCAAAACACCAGCCATTCTACTCTAGGACATATATACCAAAGAAATTACAGGCAGAGTCATAAGAAGAAATGTACAAGTTTGTAGAAGTGTGAACAGCTGGAAATAACCTGAGTATCTATGACTAGAGGAAAAGATAAGCTATAGTATGTGACTATAACAGAATAATGTGTGTCAGAAGCATGTTATACACAGTAAGATGAATAGTTCCTAAAATCCTAATGTTTATGAAAGTTAGAAATGAGTTTTATACCATATCACTTATATAAAATTGAAAAGCTATACAAAATAAATGTTATCATACAGTTTTTTAAAGAAATATGTGAAAAATTTAGAAGATGGCTTGGAAGGATAAACATTAAATACAGAAGAGAGTGGAGAATATGGAATTGCAGGCAGCAGATGAAGAAAACTATTAGGGTAAAATGAAGCAGAACAAAACTACAGATTTTCTAGACGATTGATACTGGTGTCATTAATAAAGAGTATAATCAATAACTGAGTCAATTCTGAGCACATGAAATTCTTACAAAACAAGACGATTTATATGAGGACAGAAACACCGTTAGGTTAGAATACTTAAAACATTACTTCTCTATTCATAGGGCATAATATAGTAAGTACCCCAGAAGATTAAAGACTTAGCTGTCTTAACCTAAAATAAACAGTTCCTTCTCCCAAATGAGATAACCTACATAAAAACAACATACAATTTCAAAGGACACTTCAAGGCAATGCTTAAAAAACAAAATTTCTTTGTGTTGAATAAATATTCCACTTTGTGTTGAATAAATATTTTTCTAGGCTGTTCAGGTATTCAGCAAAATAATTTAAAATTACATTTTGGGCAAAGTTATAAGTACTAGTGAACTAATTTCAATTTTTAATTATGTGTGAATATGAAACTTGAGATTGATATAAATACCTTGTGCCATTTTAACAGGATGTGAGAAGTTTAAATAAGCATGGAAGAAACTACAAAATATATAGCTGCCATAAACTCTTTTGATTTATAGTTTTAAAAAAGCACTCTTATGTGAGGTAGATTATAGCAGCTATCGCCAATGTTATCAATGAGGAAACTGAAAAATCATCTTACAATAAGTATATCTCACAGTAAGTAGTTGTCCAGACTAGAATCTAGGTCTCCCAAAACCTAGATCTGAGGTCTTATTTTAAAACATTATTGACTGGAGATGTATCAATACATTTTTAGAGAGTGATATAATCAGCTCAGCATCACTGTGCAAAGTTGTTAGAGCTTAAAATTGATCAAGGGCTCATTATACAACTTATGATTGTCATTATCATTCCCATTTTGCTCTGTTGGGTTTTTGTTCCAACCTTGTGTATATTTTAAATGCAAGTTTATTTAATAAAATTTTCAAAAATGATGCATCATGAAATTTTGAGGAAGAAGCATTTTTCAGTGAATTTTACGCAGGTACTTTCTCTGATTGTGTAAGGGACATATAGTGTCTCAGAAGATGATAGTTCTTCAGAATACAGTTCTGCTTCAGATGAAAAAAAAAACAACAACAAAAAATAAAAGACGAAAAAACCTTAGTGATGGATTCTGATACGGAAAGTGAAAATGAAACTCACTGGGCTGGAGACTTACAGGTATGTCAGGTGTAACTACTGAGTGTAATAACCCAAAGAGTGCTAATGAAATAACAGAATTAACTTTTGGGTGGCCGAAATAAAAACTGCTAGCCATGGGCGTTAGTTCCTTCAAAAATTCCCCAGTCAATAATGAGTTAACTCATCTTCAAGGTAATTTTTACATAAGTGTAAATTCAATATTTTCTTTAATCACAAGTAAATAGAAAAGACACATGGATCTGCAGTAGCCAATATATACAATGATGTGAAGAAAAACAGACTTACATTAATTGCAATCCTGTAAAAACAGTTAACAGTTTGTCTTCAAAAAATGTCAATCAAGTTTAATATATTTTTATTTGTCCAATAAAATAACTTCACAATCTATTAAAAATAAAATGTTAACAGCATTTAATATTTGTTCTTTTATCTATTAAAGAAAGCACAGATAAAGGACATCAGTATTCAAGTAAATATATGACACACTGATAGACTAAATCAAATACCTAAATAAAATGTTAACACATGAAAATGTATAAAGCTTACCTTTTTCCTTTCTATACTGATAAATTACAATCAGAAAAAAATTTAAATGAAACCTGTTTTATTGTTGTAACTTGTGATTACTGTATTTAATTTAAAATGTTTTTTTCAGTTTGTAATTTCTACAAAGCAGCAGTCCTTAAATAAATTTCTAAAAATAACAATATTGAAACCTAAAACTGTCATGATAAGAAAGGTTATAAAATTTTTCTGCTTATTCCTAAATTCCTTTTCTAGATTCTTATTAGAAAAAGAATTTTTAGACACAAATAATATACATAAAATGTATGCTGCAATTTAGCATTCTTAACCAAAAAAAAAAACCAAAACAAAAATACCATAAGAAAAGTCAAATTGTTTTTGTCATTTATTTTGTGCTATACTCTTCTCCCTATACATCTTTAATAGCAATCATAAAGACCCCTTTTCTAATCTAAATAGCACCAACTCAAAATTTCACCTCTACTTGCATTCAATTTAGATGTCTCAACATCAAATTTAATAATTTGTTTTATAAAAAATTTGTTTCAAGAACAAAATTTCCATAAATGACTTTCTAATTAACAAAGCAAAGCAGAACCTCTAAGTGTTGAATACAAATGGAAAATAGTATATAAGTAACTTAATCTCCTCAACTTGAAGGTTTGAAGAACTAGGTGTTAGAAAAATATGTCTAGATAACAATTTTACTATTTTGTTACTTTTTTCTGCATGGGGTCAACATTGTATTTTAAATGATACATTACTTACTGTATTATCACAAAAGAGAGGTTCCCAAGAAGTCTTTAGTAAAATTCTATGTTGATTACACATATACTTGGTTCCTAATGTTTTAGTTTGAACTATTTCAGAATTACTTAGTTGTTGAACATAAACTCTATAAGAAGAAAAAGATCAAAGTCTTCATCAAATAATTTTAAGTTTTCAACAATATCTGTAATGTATTTTCATACTCTGTATAACTGATATTGTTTTTGTAGTATGATAATAGCAAGTATATGAATTTTCCAATTTTGTGGGGAAATATTCAGTGTACTGAAATTTAACTGTACCTAAAATCATTCCTAAACAAGTCAAATAATATTATCATACTCTAAATGGCAATTCAGCATTTTATTTATAGTCTCAGTAGTAAAAACTGAACCTAAAAGAAATATGTACCCAATGTAATACACTCTCAATGTTTACAGAACAGTCTGAATATGGAATTAAAAAAATAATTTTAATAGGTAGAAGCAGAGAATCTGTGAAAAGATTTAAAATCATTACTGCTAGAATCGAGTTGCAAACTTAAAGAACTTGAGTCTAGGCTGGAGAAAAACAAAGTAAATCTTACAGATTAAGAGTTCTGATTCACCCAGGATGAAAACTAGTCATACATATAAAAAGTCATATGACCCTCTGAAGAAAAGGAAGCAATCTGTAAGAAAGATAAATTATAGCCTTTTTACTAGCAAAGAAAACTATTCGGGCTAACTATCACCCCAGAACCATTTCCTTTACAATGCTTTTAGCAACCTTTCTAAGATAAAATTTTCAAAAATACAATAAAACATAATAGCATTAATTGTTGGGTGAAAATATTTTACTACTGCCTAAAGCAAACCCAATACTGGATGTAATACACATCAGAAAATTTTTACTATTCAGTTTAATTAAAGTTGTAGAAAAATTAGCCTGTTCTCATACACTGTCACTCAATTTCTGAGGATTCCAAGTCAATTAAACTAGAATTTTAAAATGTATTAGTGATCCCTACTGTAGCAAAGTGTGTATTCTACAGTTCATCAATCTTACTCTTTCAAGAGAAACACAGGGTTCCAAATAAGATGAAAATGATAGTCTCCATAATCTTATAACCTAAGCTAAACAAATATCCTCATGGTCCAATAACTCATAAAACGTAACCAGGTCACTAGACCAACATACTAGTGTACAACTTGAGTAATTTCTAGCAGCAAAACATCTTAAATAGTCATTAACAAATGTTTTCATTGGATTGTAGATTAATTTCTTTGTAAGAAGAAATTTTTAAAAAGTACTCTATAGTTCAACTTCAGGCAAATATGAAAGTTATCAAAGATCTTGTTTATCTCCATTTTTCCCAGTGGAATCAGATGCAACTGGAACCTTATTAGTTTCAACAAAAACAGATTCAAAGGCAGCTTCCTGTTCATCCAAAGAATCAGCAGCTGTGGCTCCTTTAATTAGTGTTGTATTGGTAAAAGACTGTTGCTGCTTGGAAATTTTACTGGATTCCACTGTTTTTCTACCTCTTCTTTTACCAAGAATTTTGACATAATTAGCAGGTATAAGTCCTGTTGTTTGACCATCAAGACTGGCCAGAAGCCAACCACGCACTCTGGGTTGTTGCTCTGATGGAAGAAAAGACAGCCTTGTAATTATAACATACTTTGAGGGTCCAACAGAATATTGATAGTAAAATGTTAAAATCTTTGTTATACTTACATATTATAGTATACTCATAAATAAATAGTGCACATGAATATTTAAAATCAAGATGAGTAGGCTCAATTCTAGGATCCCTTCTTATAACATTTTAAATTTTGTATTTATGAACATTTTTTTCAGCCTTGAAAAACATAAAGTTTATGTCAGTTGGTGCATTCATAGAGAAAAATAAATTCAGTTCTCTCAAAAGCTGAAAATTAACATCAGTGTCTTTCATATTTTAAATTGAAATTTAAGGAATGAGTATCTCACTACTTCTTGATAAGTTAGAATGAGTACAGAAAATAGATAGGTTCATTTATGTAAGCCAGCTTTCTTTATATATTTTTGGCTGAAATTAAAAAAAATCCATTCTATGTGATTGTGATTCACAATCCTGAAGGACAATGAATGTTAATTTTAATCCAAGGTGGGCAAAAATTGAAGACCTCAGTTACCTACAGCCATGTAACAAAAAGTTAATACTCTAAGCTTAAAGTAGAAAAAATTATTTAAATAATCCCACCTATATAAAAAAAAATTTATTGAAGTATAGTTGCTTTACAGTGTTGTGCTATTTTTATTTACATCTTTAAAAAGCTGTTTAATTGTTAAGTTTTAGTTCAAAACTGTAATTCCGGCACAATATGACATTTTCATGTTTCTCTATAATAAAAAGGAAAAAAAGTTAAATTAACCATGTCTGTGACTGATTTTGTTCTAAATGCCCTAACATGTTAGCAATGAAGAAAGTAAAGAAGCAAAGTGTTAAAAGGCACTATTAGTTGAAGAATAATCTGAGATATAAAATTTTTCTGGAATATTATAATTTAAAAGAATCCACATTTGATCTTCTTTACTTTTTATTTAATTTATTAAAACTAATTATCTGTACTTCCCTATAACAATAAATCTTAAAAAGAAAGAATTCTTTTGAAATCTAAGTAAATCACTATTTTGACTGGACGAAAAACATGAATATAATATCTAACAGCCAGAATTTTTCTTACATTATTTTTCTTACATAATTTTTCTTTACATTATTTAAAATTTTTTTCTCAGAAGCCTAGGTTTTGTGTGTGAAGAGATGAGACAGAGATTTAGCTAATTTGATCCAAGATTTTCAACTAGTTACCCAATTAAACTAAGGATTGAACACTGAAGATATTTCTCCCTTGTGTAAAGAGTGACTAACACCAATAAAATGGCAGTTTCCATTAATAAAGCACATGGAAAGCAGCCAAAGTGATTAAAATACAGGTTCTGAAGTCAGATAAACCTAGGTTCATAGTCCCATCTCCATTACATCTTAGGTAACACTGGACAACTCACTCATTCTGAGTTTCAGTTTTCTCATATGTAAGCCAGGAATAGAATAATAACAGTACTTACATCCCAGCATTATTATAAGGTTTAAATGAAATATGTACAGTGTCTAGCACATTATATTTTTTTCTTTTTTTGACCGTTCTGCAGTTAGCAGAATCTTAGTTCCTCAACCAGGTGTTGGACCTAGGCTCTAGGCAGTTGAGAGCACTGAGTCCTAACCACTGGACAGCCAGGGAATTTTCCCTAGTACCTACGAAGCAGTCTATAAGTGACCATTCTTATTATTGTTACTAGTATCTTTACCAACAAAATGTGACTTTTCATAGCAAAACTGAATCTCTATAAATACACACAAACAAAAAATCCTTTTTTTTTTTTTTTTGGTAAATCTACAAAAATTCTGATCGTCATTACTGGGGAAAAGTGGAGGAAAAGGCCATTTTGTTTGAAGCTATTAAAAACTATTAGCAACATGGTCTGAAAATTAACCTGAATGTCTATAAATTTCTTGCTGAGGTTCTTTAATACTTCATGACAGTAATTCCTAAATATTCATGTTGAAGTCTCTACGGTAAACATGATTCAAGTAAAAAAGTAATACTAGTTTCAGCAACAAAAGACTAACAGGGATGTTTTAGATGATGCCAGGCAATTACTTTGGCTTATTAGACTCATTACATTTAGTGCTCACCTCATGTTTTTGGGTTGGTAATTAACTTGGAATTCAAATGTTTTAAGTTTAGAAGAGATCATATTAACAAAATCTTCCCTTATCTCAGTGAAATATTGGAACAACTTTGCTGGAACATTTCTCTCCCACTCCCCCAGGTTTGAAAGGTTTACACGGACAAAAAGAAATTCTAGTAACTACCCCTGACTTAACTAACAGTGACCAAGATCCTTTTTGTCCCCCACTATCCTTTAATGCAGTTTTCAATACATTTACAAATTCTAAAAGTGCACAGATAATTCCCATTTATTCATGTTTTCTTACCTTTGAGAGCTAAGTTCAGCATATCACCAGCACGGAAAGAAATTTCTTCTTCAGATACAGCAACAAAATCATATTCTGCTCTAGCAACTACATGGTCGTCCTCACCACTTGCCCAGTTGGTATTGTCTATAAACCAAATTAAGATTAGGTTAATAGAACTTAAAAAAAAAAGATATTCCAGTGGCAATGTTTTGCAAACTATATAAACTTATTTGCCAAAAGAAAAGCTATCCCGCAAAGTAATTTCCACAATTAACACTATGTAAGATCAACAACATGTTTATTACAATATCTTTTATAAACTTTTTCCTTTTCTTTAAGCTCCAAATTCCAGCTTCCTTATTTTGAGCCAGGGGTCGGCAGTTTTTTTTTATAGAGTAAAATAATTTTGACAGGAAATATTTTAAGCTTTGCAGGCCATGAGGCAAAACTGAATGTGTCATGTAGTTTCTTATACAATGACAGAAAAAATTTTTCCATAAATTTTATGAAAAATTTAAAATATAATAACAATTGAGTTCTTTTTTTGTAATATAGGTCTATTGTAAAGAATGGAATCTTTTTGGAGTAGGATAATATTTCACTTAATTTGGGGTTCAAAGAATATTTTCTATCTGTTATCAACTGCAAATATACATCCGTTGACACTAATTTGTAATGAGATTTAAGGTATCTCATTTGGAAAATGTTTTTTCGCAAAGACATGTATTGCCAAATTCTAATACCAATCCACTGAACATGTGATTTTAATGAGCATATTCATCCTAAGAGGGTGAATAGCATAGAATTGTTAAATTCTCTTGATATTAACCTTTGAACATGTCATTTCATTAGAAACTAATCACTTTCAAATGAAGATTAAATGGAAGCTCTTTAATGGCAGTTAAATGGGTTCTGAAATACGGACATTTCCCCCACACTTGCATGGAGGTCCAAAAACACTTCTGAATTGTAGAATGACCTAGAAAAGTATAACTGCTGCAAATTTATGTGGGAATGGAAATCTTGTTTCATTAGCTTTTGACAACCTATGAGGTATAAAAGCAGTGTGACATTACTTGTGATTCAAACAATATTAGTTGTTGTCAAAGTAACTTTCAGTTCAGTTCAGTAGCTCAGTCGTGTCCGACTCCTTGCGACTCCATGAATCGCAGCACACCAGGCCTCCCTGTCCATCACCAACTCCCGGAGTTTACTCAAATTCATGCCCATCAAGTCAGTGATGCCATCCAGGCATCTCATCCTCTGTCATCCCCTTCTTCTCCTGCCCCCAATCCCTCCCAGGATCAGGGTCTTTTCCAGTGAGTCAACTCTTCGCATGAGGTGGCCAAAGTACTGGAGTCAGCATCAGTCCTTCCAATGAACACCCAGGACTGATCTCCTTCAGGATGGACTGGTTGGATCTCCTTGCAGTCCAAGGGACTCTCAAGAGTCTTCTCCAACACCACAGTTCAAAAGCATCAATTTTTCGGTGCTCAGCTTTCTTCACAGTCCAACTCTCACGTCCATCCATTACCACTGGAAAAACCATAGCCTTGACCAGACGGACCTCTGTTGGCAAGGTAATGTCTCTGCTTTTTAATATGCTATCTAGGTTGGTCATAACTTTCCTTCCAAGGAGTAAGCGTCTTTTAATTTCATGGCTGCAGTCACCATCTGCAGTGATTTTGGAGCCCCCAAAAATAAAGTCTGACACTGTTTCCACTGTCTCCCCATCTATTTCCCACGAGGTGATGAGACCAGATGCCATGATCTTAGTTTTCTGAATGTTAAGCTTTAAGCCAACTTTTTCACTCTCCTCTTTCACTATCATCAAGAGGCTTTTTAGTTCCTCTTCACTTTCCGCCGTAAGGGTGGTGTCATCTGCATATCTGAGGTCATTGATATTTCTCCTAGCAATCTTGATTCCAGCTTGTGCTTCTTCCATCCCAGCGTTTCTCATGATGTACTCTGCATATAAGTTAAATAAGCAGGGTGACAATACACAGCCTTGACGTACTCCTTTTCCTATTTGGAACCAGTCTGTTGTTCCATGTCCAGTTCTAACTGTTGCTTCCTCACCTGCATACAGGTTTCTCAAGAGGTGGGTCAGGTGGTCTGGTATTCCCATCTCTTTCAGAATTTTCCACAGTTTATTGTGATCCACACAGTCGAAGGCTTTGGCATAGTCAATAAAGCAGAAATAGATGTTTTTCTGGAACTCTCTTGCTTTTTCGATGATCCAGCGGATATTGGCAATTTGATCTCTGGTTCCTCCTTTACTCCAATGCTATTTTGCCTTACAGTTTTAGGTTGAACTCATTAAGATTACCAAGTCTGCAGCAAAGACTGATTTCCAAAGCCACTTAGTGTTTTCTAACAGTGGCTCATGGTGATTCTTGTTTTTCAGAAAAATTTCAATCTTGGCCTTGATCCTCCCAAAACAGTAATAAAACTTAACCACTGACTGCTCAGTCATCTCACTGCTGTATGGTAGGGCAAGTCAGGATCTTCAGCTTCTTCTCCTGATAAAAATTCACAGAACTGACAACAGTTATGTCCACAAGAGTGACTGAAGTTTATCTTTGACATTACTAGTTCAATAACATATGATAAATTCAAATATTTTATGCAATATACCTGCTGATAAAGAATATTATGAATAACTATAGGCTTTAAAAACTATATTTTCAAAATTCTGTAAATTTTGTCCTGCCCAGTCTTCTGTTACACACAAATTTTTACCATTAGTTACAACACATCTCTGTAGATGTAACTTCAAGTTGGGCTGGATTAGCGTGTTTTCCAGCTGCTTTGAAAATACTCATCTGTAGTTGTTCCCAGCAGTCTGTTCACAGAGGCAACATCTTCAATCACTTCAAATTCAACAGGACTCTTCCAATAAACTACTGAACAGTATCAACATCTACTGGGTCCTCATGAGCCAAGTAAATCCATTCAAGCCAAGTAAATCCATTTGCCTAATTTTAAAATGACTATTGCTGTTGTTTTAAACACTCTTTCAGAAACTGTTCTCCCTGAAATGTTAATAGTCTCAAACAAGTTTACTTCTTCTGAACATATTTCCTTGGCTATTGCAATAACCAATAGTAAACAGATTTCCTTGCTGATCTGACAAAGAAGTCTCTCAGAATCTTACTTTGGTTGCAGGCTTATTTTTTTCTTTGTTTGCTCCTTCTCCCCCACCCTGTTTTCAGGTGAGGGAATTCTGCTCTGATGGGATATTTCATTTTCAATTTTCTCATTTTTCTGACTGTTGACTTTCAGTTGGGAATAGCCTGGGAATGGTGATGTATATTGTATCACTTTAACATAGCTATGTTGTCACTGCATAACAAATGCAACGCTTTGCCACCTAATTCAATACTAGAATAATCCAGACAATAGTGCGCCTTCAAAGTGTGACATTCAAAGTATACTTCACTGTTCTTTTCTCATGAGGCATGTCTGCACTCATAATAAAAAATATGTACTGCAGTATAACAACACATGCTGCACTCAATACATTGTCAAGTTATAATACTGAGATATGCAGTGTGTAGAACAAGTGCAAGGCAACAAGAGTGCCAACAAAGATAGGGTCTCTGTCATAAACTACTCAACTCTGGTCTTTCAGTACATAAGCAGCCATAATAAAATGCACATGAATGAATGTGGCTGTGTTCTAATAAAACTTTACTAATGAACACATGCTCCCTCTCTGGCCTCAGATTAAAAAATCACCTCTCCCTTCCACCTGTCTTGGATCGTATCCTCTCCTACTCTCTTACAGGAGGCTTCATCTTTTGACTCCTCTCCATGGAAATGAAGATCTTCCGTTACTAGGTTCCAATATAATTTCTCAGCCTTACTTCACAGTATCCTTTATCCAATATTACAGGACAGTTGATGAACAACTCTTATAGTTCCTGCCTATATACTTTTGTTCAAGCTATTCCATCTGCTTCAGTCTTGTGTTTTTCCTACACAACTGATGGAACATTACCTGTCTTTCCAAAATCTAACTTAGATGCTACTTCTTTCTAGATTCGAATAATCAAAAAATGTCAGCTTCAATTCTAAACTGAGATAATATTCTGTACCAGTTGACAGAGTAGGAGCTTAACAGTCAAAGATGCCTCATTTTGTTTTTGGTTCTGGCTTATTAAAGATGTGACCCTGAGGAAGTGACTTCTTTGAACTTCAGTTCTATCACTTGCAAAATGAAGATAATTCCTCTTAGGATTGTTGTAAGAATTATTATTATTTTTTAAGAATAGCAAACTTTATTGTTTAAAGAGAAAAGGCAATGCTGTGCATGATGTTGTAAGAATTAAATGAGTAAAATACACAAAATACTTAGCACAGTGTCTTGCATATAAAAAGGCTCAATAAGTCTTATGTTTTTCCCCAACTGTCATACTCCTTACACTCTTTACGCCTCACTACAATTACCTATATGTGTCTCACCTACCTCTCTCTCATTAAGTTTTAAAAAGGATAAGGGGTTTATTCCCTATGTTATCTCTGTATCATCTATAGCATCAAGTTTAGTACTTTGTTTACAGTAGTTAAGTAATGTGTGCTGTTAAACTGAACTAACAAAGAATAAATCAACAAGTCTGTTTTTGCTATATGTTCCTCTTCTAGTTTTAAAGTTCTTAACTGATAAAATAACTCAATCAAAAGATTAAATACAAATGAATATAAAAAAGCTAATTTAACTAATCTATTATTGAAATTTATGACTTATATATAGTATTTTTTGTTTTGATGTATACCATTTTTTAAAAGTCTTTATTGAATTTAGCATTGCTTCTGTTTGGATGTTTTAGTTTTCTGGCTGTGAGGTATGTGGGATCATAGTTCTCTGACCAGGGACTGAACCCACACCTCCACATTGGAAGGTGAAGTCTTAACTGCTGGACCACCAGGGAAGTCCTTGTTACATGGTTGTTAAACCCATTCTATTACTCTTACCTGTTACATCATCACTGTGAGTAGATAGCAGTTTCCAGATGAGGTAAGGTCCACCAAGGATAACAGCAAAGAATAAGAATATTGGCCAAGATTTTGCTGAGTTAGCGGCTCTGTCCTCAGCACCAAGGCAAGCCACAGTTCCTTCACTTTCTGCCCATAGGTCCTCATTCTCCAAGCCTCTTCTTAAACCTATCATCCACTGTAACCGTCTGTAAAGGTACCTTATAGTCCTAACTAATGCAAAAGCTGAAAAAACCTTTGTAAAGTGTATTTTTAATCGGGAAAAGTGGTTTGCTACATCCAATACAGCCCTGAAACTGTTATAGACAGCTGAAAAAGTGGCATCCATCATCATGCTGACAGAGGCAAATGCATGCACAATACTTTCAATGGACTGAAATGCACCTCTGCTGCTCTCTTCAGCTTGCTGAACAAATCTACTAGGTGGAAGATCATCTAAACGAAGGCGGTTATAGCCCAGCCCATTATATCCATAACTATAAGGGCTATAGCTTCCATAAAATGAATTTCCATAGGCACCATATCCAGAAGAAAATGAACTGTAAGCAGGTCTGAAAGTGTTCAAATTACTGCTTCCTGTCTGCTGTGATGGCCTTGGAAGAATGGGTGGTGGCACTCTGGTAAGTGTTGGTTGTCCAGGTCTTGTCAACAAAGTAGGACCCAAATCAGCAGATCTAAAACCGAAAAAGATTCAAAATTGTAATTTAAGCACACAATAAATTAATTCAAACTAACTACTAAACTTTCTATATAAACAACATTATGATTCTATTAAATCTAGTAAATAGGTTCTACTAAAGATTTTTAAGAGTAAGGAACAACGTCTAATATCCAAATGCTTAGAATCTGTGTTAAGAAAAAAATGGGTAAGATAAAGTGGCTGACTAAACTCTTTTTCTTGTTTACTTGTGCTTGCATTAGTAGTAGTATCTTCAACCTGGGGTTTCTTTTAAAGACATATGTTCATTTTCTCAGAGTTAGTTATAACTTGGTATCTATCCATCCTTACACCTAAAATGGTACTATCTTAGTTACTGTAGTTTTATAATAGTTCTTAATATCCAATAAAACAAGTCTTCCCACAATATTCTTCATCTTCAGCAGTGTCTTGGCTATCTGACCCATTGAATATCCAGATATATTTTAGAATCAGAGCTTGAAGTACTATACTGCTCTCCCTGCAAAAGCCCTATTGAGATTCTGATTTGGGATTACACTAAATTCATAGATTAATTTGAGGTAGTCAACATCTCCAAAATACTGAGTTTCAACTTAAGATTATAACATATGCTCCATTTACTTATCTCTTAAAGATTTTTCTCAACAATCTTTTTAAAAATAACTACCGAGTCTCAGTGTTTTATAGTTTACTATGTGGAGGTCTTTCTTTAAATTTACTTCTATATATTTGGGGGGTTTTGATGTTATTGTAAATGGTGTCTTTCTAAAATTTCACTTTGTTGCTGTTATATGGAAATAATTGATTAAAAAATATAGTCCTTATATCTAGCAACCTTATTTTGGATTCTTTTGTATTTTCTAGAATCTTAAGTATCTGTGGTCATATTGTATGTGAATAACAATAGATTATTTCTTCCTTTTTTCAATTCTTACAGCTTTGATTGCTAAGATATTGCATCTAGGACTTGCAGCACAATCTTGAATAAACGGAATGACAGAAAGCATCCTAGTCTCATTCCCAGTCTCAAAGGGAAAATTTTCAAGATGGTACTGGCAATTATCATGTTTGCTGTAGGTTATAGATCTAGTAGTTCCTTTTCTAGTTTTAAGGAATGTACAGTGCAGTGGTGGTTCCAAGTGGTGGATAGTCCTGACCCGGCAATCGAACCCACATCTCTTGCATCTCCCTAACTGGCAAGTGGATTCTCTACCACTGGCACCACCTGGGAAGCCTGGTGGTTCCAATATCAAATGGCAAATTTCAACAATGCAAAAACCACAATTACTTTCGCACCAACCTAATATATACAAAATAGGTAACTAATGAGAACCTACTGTATAGCACAGGGAACTCTACTCAGTACCCTGTAATGGCCTATATGGGAAAAGAATCTAAAACAGTGGATACTTGTATATGTATAATTGATTCACTTGGCTGTACATTTGAAACATGCCATTGTAAATCAATTATACTCCAATAAAATTTTAAAAAAATGCCAGCTGAACTAAATGATGTGTTTAGGGTCAATGTTGTTCTACATACTGGTACAAATTTCCTATCTTGTCGTGTACTGTTACTACATAGTTTGAAAAATAGCATCCAGCCCATAGATTCTCAGTAGCTACAGAACACACCTGTGGTGTCTAATCAGTTTCTAAACCCAACAAGTTCTCAATCTTGATTATTATTTTTATTCTAGAAATTCCTTTGCTTTTTTAATAGTTTCCAATTCTCTGTCAAAATTCTTCTTTTATTGCCCTCAACATATTAAACATAATTTAAAGTCTCTTTGATAACGCCAATATCTAGAGTCCCTATGAATCTTTTTTTCCCTAGCTGTTTACTTAGCTAACATTTATGTTATATAATGTCCTCCTGGGTCTGGCTGTTTTATTTTTCTGTGCATCAGCAATCATTATTGTAGCAATAATCTGAGATTCTGGATGATGTTCTCTTTCTCCAGATGTGTTTCATTCTAGATATTGTTTTTCTTTTTTAAAATTGAAATGTAGTTGATTTACAGTGTTTTGTTAGTTGCAGGTATACAGCAAAGTGATCCAGATATATATATATATATATGTACAGTCAAAGCTATGGTTTTTCCAGTAGTCATGCATAGATGTGAGAGTTGGGCCATAAAGAAGGCTGAGCACTGAAGAATCGATGCTTTCGAACTGTGGTGCTGGAGAAGACTCTTCAAAGTCCCTTGGATAGCAAGGAGATCAAATCAGCCAATCCTAAAGGAAATCAACTCTGAATATTCATTGGAAGGACTGATGCTGAAAATGAAGCTCCAATACTGTGGCCACCTGATGGGAAGAGCTGACTCATTGGAAAACACCCTGATGCTGGGAAAGATTGAAGGCAAGAGGAGAAGGGGACAACCGAGGATGAGATGATTGGATGGCATCACCAACTCAATGCACATGAGTTTGAGCAAACTCTGGGAGATAATAAGGACAGGGAAGTCTGGCGTGCTGCAGTTCATGGAGTCACAAGAGTCAGACATGACTGAGTGACTGAACAACAACAAAATAAGTGCATATACATATACATAACTGAACATATATATCACTGTTTCCAGGTTCTTTTCTATTATAGGTTATTACAAGATATTGAATGCAGTTCCCTGTACTATACATTAGTTCCCTGTGCTATACAGTAGGTCCTTGTTGTTGCTTATCTATATTATATACAGTAGTATATACCTGGATATCATTTTCTGAACTATCCTTTAGTTTGGTTCAGACATGCTTCTAAGGCTACTATCAATGCATAATGTCCTTAATTTCAGGAATTGATGATTTGAAGCTGGGCTTCTGTTCCTATAAGGGCCTGTCTACTTCTTTTATATCCTTATATCTAGATGTATCTTTTCAGGCTCTAACATAAATGCATGGGTAATTTATCAGTATCTCCTCTTGCAGGGCATCTGAACTCCAACCATGCTTCAAAAAAGAGCTATTCAACTAGCTACATTATCTAAGCTGCTTTTTCTGAAATCAGCAGAAGCTTATATGGAAAAACTGCATCCAAAGGTCATGTTCACCTTTATGAATTTTCAGCTTTCCTGAATCTGAGCTCCATAAATATTTTCTTTTTTGCTCTAAAATGTCTTCTAGCAGATGTTTTTATATTCTGCATACCTTTCAACTTGTCAATTACTTTTCCCCCCTAAATTATTCTGCCATCACTAAAAGTTCTTCCTATAATTCTTTATCCATATTTTGTACAGTTGTTCTTGTTTAGTCACTAAGTTGTGTATGACTCTTTTGTGACCCCATGGACTGTAGCCCACCAGGCTCCTCTGTCCGTGGGATTTCCCAGGCAAGAATATTAGAGTGGATTGCGATTTCCTTTTCCAGGGGATCTTCCCAACCCAGGGATCAAACCTGCATCTTCTGCATTGGCAGGTGGATTCTACAGTATCTTACATTTATTTATGTATCTGACTCTTCCTGTAAACAGCGAGCTCCTCAAAGGCACAGGAGTTCTCCTTGCTTCTCCATTACCTACTGTGGTCAAAGTGAAGTGGCTCAGTAGTGTCCGACTCTTTGCAACTCCATGGACTGTAGCCTACCAGGCTCCTTTGTCCACAGAATTTTCCAGGCAAGAGTACTGGAGTGGGTTGCCGTTTCCTTTCTCCAGGGGATCTTCCCAATCCAGGGATCAAACCTGGGTCTCTCGCATTGCTTTACTGTCTGAGCCGCCAGGGAAGCATCACCTACTATAGAGCTTAGCATATAAATAGGTACGATACAAACACTATAGGGTTTACCAGGTGGCTCAGTGGTAAAGAATCTGCCTGCATTAAAACCAAACTGAGCACATGTACACACACACACAAACACTATGTGGAGTCTTTCATTAATAAGTATTTAATACACATGTATCACCCAGACTATTAATATAGATTTTCTTTCTATATCCTTGTATTGTTTCATAAATTGTGATGAATATGGAACTTTAAAAATTATAGGGAATTAAATTTAAACATTTGGTAATAAAAAGATTACATATACTACATATGAAATGTAGTATATTCCTCTTACTCTTCTTTGTCGTTTCTGGCTGCCCTATTTGGTTTGTGGGATTTTAGTTCCCCAATCAGGGACTGAAACTAGGCCCTCGGCAGTGAGCATTTGGAGTCCTGACTGCTGGACCATCAGGGAATTCCCTCTTCTTTGGTTTTAATGGTCTCTGTTTCTGGCATACACAAATACATTCAGTAGGTATATATAGTTTTGCTCTATGTTACAACAAGCATAATAACTAAAGAAGCCTATGGTTAGAAGAACAAAAGATTTTTCCTTAGTGCTGAAAGTGCAAAAAGTCTCCCCCACCCAGTTTTTTATCTTGAAAAGTTTCAAACAGGAAAGAAAAAAAAAAAGAGCATGAAGAAAAGTACAATGAATATCCACATACCTTCCATCTAGATTCAACAACTGCTATCATTTTGCCACACTTGCTTTCCCTTTCTCACTCTACAGTCTTTTAAAAATTCTTGAGCTATTTGAAATTAACTTGCAGGCCGAATAAACTACTCCTAAATATTTCTGTGGGCATCTCCTGACAACAAAGATATTTCAGACAAAACAGTAATACTGTTTCCCATCTCTGAAAATTAACAAATCCATATTCTCCATTACTCAATTGATAATTCAAAACATATCCATTACTCTCAGTTATCTTTGTCTAAATAGCTTTATTGAGCTACAATTCATATACCATAAAATTCACCCATTTAAAGTGTAAAAAGATTTTTCATATATTCACAGAAGTGTACAAAAATCCCATATTCATTAGCAGTCACTCCCTGTTTCTTACTCTCCTCTAATCCTGTATAATCACTAATCTACTAAGCTACTAGCTACAAGCTACTAATCTACTAAGCTACTGTCTGTAGCTATAGGTTTGCTTTCTTTGGACAAATGTCCAATACTTTGGCCACCTGATGGGAAGAGCTGACTCATTGGAAAAGACCCTGATGCTGGGAAAGATTGAGGGCAGGAGGAGAAGGGGACGACAGAGGATGAGATGGTTGGATGGCATCATCGACTCAATCGACATGGGTTTGGGTGGACTCCAGAAGTTGGTGATGGACAGGGAGGCCTGGTGTGCTGCGATTCATTGGGTCATAAAGAGTTGGACATGACTGAGTAACTGAACTGAACTGTAAATGAAACATACAATATGTAGCATTTTGTGACTGGCTTCTTGCACTTTAATGTTTTGAAGGTTCATCCATGCTGTAGAATATATTAGTACCTTCAGTTCAGTTCAGTCGCTCAGTTGAGTCCAACTCTTTGCAACCCCATGGACTGCAGCACGCCAGGCCTCCCTGTCCATCAGTAACTCCCAGAGTTTACCCAAACTCATGTCCATTGAGTCGGTGATGCCATCCAACCATCTCATCCTGTCGTCCTCTTCTCCTCCTGCCCTCAATCTTTCCCAGAAGCAAGGTGTTTTCAAATGAGTCAGCTCTTCACATCAGGTGGCCAAAGTACTGGACTTTCAGCTTCAACATCAGTCCTTCCAGTGAACACCCAGGACTGATCTCCTTTAGGATGGATTGGTTGGATCTCCTTGTAGTCCAAGGGATGCTCAAGAGTCTTCTCCAACATCACAGTTCAAAAGCATTAATTCTTCAGTGCTCAGCTTTCTTTATAGTCCAACTCTCATATCCATACAAGACCACTAGAAAAACCATAGCCTTGACTAGACGGACCTTTGCTGGCAAAGTAATGTCTCTGCTTTTTAATATGTTGTCTAGGTTGGTCATAACTTTCCTTGCAAGGAGTTAGCGTCTTTTAATTTCATGACTCCTTTTTATTACTGAATAGATAGATACTGAATCCATAGATCGGCTGTTTCCACCTTGGGGCTATTATGAGTAGAATGATATTCCTGGGTCATATGGTAACTCTGTGTTTAACCTTTCTGAGAACTGCCAAATTGTTTCCCAAAGCAACTGTACCATTTTACATGCTCACCAGCGGTGCATGAGGGTTTCAATTTCTCTACATTCTGTCAACACCTGTCATTATCTGCCATTATTTTTACTAAAGGCATCCTAGTGAGTGTGAAATGGTATGCCACTGTGTATTTGATTTGCATTTCCCTAATCAGGAGATGGCAAGAGTAAATGTCGACATTCTAGGAATCAGCGAACTAAGATGGACTGGAATGGGTGAATTTAGCTCAGATGACCATTATATCTACTACTGTGGGCAGGAATCCCTTAGAAGAAATGAAGTAGCCATCATAGTCAACAAAAGAGTCCGAAATGCAGTACGTGGATGCAATCTCAAAAACGACAAATGATCTCCGTTCGTTTCCAGGGCAAACCATTCAATATCACGGTAATCCAAGTCTATGCCCCAACCAGCAACGCTGAAGAAGCCAAAGTTGAATGGTTCTATGAAGACCTACAAGACCTTTTAGAACTAACACCCAAAAAAGATGTCCTTTTCTTTATAGGTACTGGAATGCAAAAGTAGGAAGTCAAGAAACACCTGGACGAACAGGCAAATTTGGCCTTGGAGTACAGAATGAAGCAGGGCAAAGGCTAATAGAGTTTTGCCAAGAGAACGCACTGGTCATAGCAAACACCCTCTTCCAACAACACAAGAGACAATGCTACACATGGACATCACCAGATGGTCAACACCGAAATCAGATTGAATATATTCTTTGCAGCCAAAAATGGAGAAGCTCTATATAGTCAGCAAAAACAAGACCTGGAGCTGACTGTGGCTCAGATCATGAACTCCTTATTGATAAATTCAGACTTAAACTGAAGAGAGTAGGGATAACCACTAGAGCATTCAGGTTATGTCCTAAATCAAATCCCTTATGACTATACAGTGGAAGTGAGAAATAGATTTAAGGGACTAGATCTGATTGACAGACAGCCTGATGAACTATGGATGGAGGTTCGTGACACTGTACAGGAGACAGGGATCAAGACCATCCCCAAGGAAAGAAATGCAAAAAGGCAAAATGGTTGTCTGAGGAGGCCTTACAAATAGCTGTGAAACGAAGAGAAGCAAAAAGCAAAGGAGAAAAGGAAGATATTCCCATTTGAATGCAGAGTTCCAAAGAATAGCCAGGAGAGATAAGAAAGCCTTCCTCAGCAATCAATGCAAAGAAATAGAGGAAAACAACAGAATGGGAAAGACTAGAGATCTCTTCAGGAAAATTGGAGATACCAAGGGAACATTTCATGCAAAAATGGGCTCAATAAAGGACAGAAATGGTATGGACCTAACAGAAGCACAAGATACTAAGAAGAGGTGGCAAGAATACACAGAAGAACTGTATAAAAAAGATGATCAAGACCCAGATAATCACAATGGTGTGATCACTCACCTCGAGCCAGACATCCTGGAATGTGAAGTCAAGTGGGCCTTAGGAATCATTACCACGAACAAAGCTAGTGGATGTGATGGAATTCCAGGTGAGCTATTTCAAATCCTGAAAGATGATGCTGTGAATGTGCTTCACTCTAAATATGCCAGCAAATTTGGAAAACTCAGCAGTGGCCACAGGACTGGAAAAGGTCAGTTTTCATTCCAATCCCAAAGAAAGGCAATGCCAAAGAATGCTCAAACTACCGCACAATTGCACTCATCTCACACGCTAGTAAAGTAATGCTCAAAATTCTCCAAGCCAGGCTTCAGCAATACATGAACCGAGAACTTCCAGATGTTCAAGCTGGTTTTAGAAAAGGCAGAGGAACCAGAGATCAAATTGCCAATATCCGCTGGATCATCGAAAAAGCAAGAGAGTTCCAGAAAAACATCTATTTCTGCTTTATTGACTATGCCAAAGCCTTCGACTGTGTGGATCACAATAAACTGTGGAAAATTCTGAAAGAGATGGGAATACCAGACTACCTGACCCACCTCTTGAGAAACCTGTATGCAGGTGAGGAAGCAACAGTTAGAACTGGACATGGAACAACAGACTGGTTCCAAATAGGAAAAGGAGTACGTCAAGGCTGTGTATTGTCACCCTGCTTATTTAACTTATATGCAGAGTACATCATGAGAAACGCTGGGATGGAAGAAGCACAAGCTGGAATCAAGATTGCTAGGAGAAATATCAATAACCTCAGATATGCAGATGACACCACCCTTACGGCGGAAAGTGAAGAGGAACTAAAAAGCCTCTTGATGATAGTGAAAGAGGAGAGTGAAAAAGTTGGCTTAAAGCTTAACATTCAGAAAACTAAGATCATGGCATCTGGTCTCATCACCTCGTGGGAAATAGATGGGGAGACAGTGGAAACAGTGTCAGACTTTATTTTTGGGGGCTCTAAAATCACTGCAGACGGTGACTGCAGCCATGAAATTAAAAGACACTTACTCCTTGGAAGGAAAGTTATGATCAACCTAGATAGCATATTAAAAAGCAGAGACATTACCTTGCCAACAAAGGTCCGTCTGGTCAAGGCTATGGTTTTTCCAGTGGTCATGTATAGATGTGAGAGTTGGACTGTGAAGAAAGCTGAGCGCTGAAAAATTGATGCTTTTGAACTGTGGTGTTGGTCTTGAGAGTCCCTTGGACTGCAAGGAGATCCAACCAGTCCATCCTGAAGGAGATAAGTCCTGGGTGTTCATTGGAAGGACTGATGCTGAAGCTGAAACTCCAATACTTTGGCCACCTCATGCGAAGAGTTGACTCATTGGAAAAGACCCTGATGCTGGGAGGGATTGGGGGCAGGAGGAGAAGGGGACAACAGAGGATGAGATGACTGGATGGTATCACCGACTCGATGGGCATGAGTTTGAGTAAACTCAGGGAGTTGGTGATGGACAGGGATGCCTAGCGTGCTGCGATTCATGGGGTCGCAAAGAGTCGGACACGACTGAACGACTGAACTGAACTGAATGGTTAATGACAGAGTTTCTTTTCATATGCTTATTGACCAGTTTTATATCTTCCTTGGAGAAATGTCTATTCACATACTGTGCCCATTAAAAAAAAAATAGGTTGTTAGTCTTTATCACTGTGTTGTAAAAGTCAAAATGTCTTATTTATTTTTGGAGGGGGGAGACAAAAATTCAATTATGTCTCACACATTGCATCTGGTTCACTGTGTCTTCATTCTCATCTAAAGAAAACAATAATGTCTTGGACTTTCAGAAGAGCCCAGCCAGTCTCCTTAATGAATGTCCCCCATTCTAGACTTGTGTTTCCCCTAAATGTTGTTTAACTTATACCCCATCCTCTGTATTTCCAGTCAAACTAAAGGATGCATCTAAAGGTCTGATCTAAAGGTTTTGGCAAGCATAAATCATCAGGGAAGTTGTTTACCTCAGACTGACTCACATCATAAAAAAAGAACCAAAACTTTACAAAGGGTCAGTGTACTACCAAATAGTGTAGTACATCCAGGTCTGGATGAAGCAGCTCAGTGTGTAAGTGTTCCACTCAAATGAAACTACTTCATTGAGGCTAGGCACTAGGAAGAAATACATTGGTTCTTAAAAATTTGCTTACAGTGGTGAAAAAGATTATGAAATTTGCTAACAACAGATTACAATTTTTAGAAAGTTATGGAACTAGGAAGGGGGAAACAAAGTGAAAGTCGCTCAGTTGGGTCCGACTCTTTATGACCTATGGAATTCTCTAGGCTAGAACACTGGAGTGGGCGAGCCTTTCCTTTCTCCAGGGGATTTTCCCAACTCAGGGACTGAATCCAGGTCTCCCACATTGCAGGCGGATTCTTTACCAGGTAAGCCACAAGGGAAACCCAAGAATACTGGAGTGGGTAGCCTATTCCTTCTCCAGCGGAACTTCCCGATCCAGGAACTGAACCAGGGTTTCCTGCATTGCGGATGAAGAGACTCTGATAAAGCATTGCAGGGGGAGACTCTGATAAAGCCTCAAACCCAGGAAATGAAACAAGTTAACAACTGACTCAGTGACTTAATCTGTGATATCCTTAATCTAAGCTACCATTTTTATACCAGATTCTTACATGGGGAGTGGGTGTTGAGAGGGAGGTAGAAGCAACAAAAAAACCTACCAGGCACAGAGTACTGAATGTAGCAGGGAAAGGTGAGACAACAGAACTCACAAATTCCTACTCAAGATAGACACATTAAAAATATTCAAAACTATACACAAGAACAAATAAAAACACTAGGATGCCAAAGTAACAAAAATCAACAATAAGAATTAAAGGTCATTCAAGGAAAAACTAAGCTTATATAACAAAGATTTTAAATATGTTTATAATGGTCAAAGAGATGAGAATAAGAATTAGAGATTGAATGAGTTGATTAAAAAAGTCAAAAGACATAAATGAAGTCATAACATCTGTAAAATAAAAAGTGAAAAATGCCTATAAGTATGAAAAAATTTCATTAGAACTCATACACAATGCCCACAGACATAAGGAATCTTGTAACTATGAGGCAAAAAGAAAATTAGTTGTACAATAAGATACAGAGGAGAAATACAGAACTTGGGGAATTCTACTTCAAGTAATGGTATTCTAAGTAACCAGATCAACCCTTCCACAGAAAACAATTAGAAAAGCTAGAGAGCCCATTTTAGATGTTTCTCAAGGGATGGGGGCCGGTTCCAGAGATGGCTGACGGTATGAGAAACTGAGCAGAGTTTTTTAAAGCTTCTCTGAGCTAAGAAGACAAAAATTAGAGTTCAGAAGCCCAAAGAGGAGGGACAAGGTAATGCCCACACTTCAGACTGGGACCTTAAAAGGTCATATGCTAAGAGTAAGGGGGAAATGGTTAACAAGAAATAGACTAGCCCAGGCAGAAACTGAAAACCACAATTTCAAATTAGCTCAAATTTGAAATTATTAAAATGACCCTGGACTGCTAGTGGCCCACGGTGCCTGTCAAAAATAAAACCTCTGTGGGAAGAGACCATCCTAGGCCTCCAGTTGCCTTACATTGTCTATATATAATGTCCAGCTCTCACTGAAAAATAATTGAGCCTCTATGATGACAAAACTACATGTAAAAAAAAAAAGAGCGATGTTAGACAATAAAAATGATATATATTCAGATAATGGAATTATGAGGTAGAGACTTTAAACAGCTATGCCACAAATACTCAAGAAAAAAAAAAGGCAAGATTGGGAATTTCAGGAGGTAACAGAAACTCTAAAGCTGGATCAAATGAAAATTCTAAAACTAAAAAAAAATAAAGTACCTAAAACTATGAACTCAAAGACTGACTCGTTTAACATCAGATTGGACAATTGAAAGAAAAATAGCAGTGAACTAGAAGAGTGCTCAGAAGAAAATACCCAGAATGAAGCATGAGTAACAAAAGGACACATACAGAAAAGAGTGTAAGACATGGAGAGTATAGTGAAAAATAGAGCATGTATATATAATTAGAGCCAGAGAAGTGAAAAGATGATGAGCAGAAGTGATATTTAAAGAGATAATGCTTAAGCCTTTCCTAAAATCAGTGAAAGACATCAAGTCAGATTCAAGTTATCTATGAATCTCACCAAAAATAATGTAATGAAAAATACATTAAATCCCAACAAAGTATAACTGCTGGAAAAAGAAAAAAAGGAAAGGGGGGTTATCTTTAAAGCAGCCAGAGCAAAAAAAGAGATTCCTTTTGAGGGAGCAAGAGTAAGACAGGGATGACTGAGACTGTCAGAAAGCTGACAAAAAGGAGGCCAAAAAAAATATATAGGTCCGCTGATAACAATGTTGAGTTAGCATAACTCTAGACTTCCTGTCAACCAAAGAATAACTGTGTCTATAGTCCAAAGCACAGAAAGTCAGATACTGTTACTTGCAGCAGAACTACCCCTGATATGTTTAATAGGAATTCTAGAAGAGATAGGAAAGAACAGTGCTCAAACAGTATTTAAAAACAGGACTGGTGAGAGTTTTCCTGAAATAAAGACATGAATTGTCAGATTGGGCACTACGGGCACCAAGCACAAACGCTGTAGTTGCTGAGCAGGAGAACACATACACAGACGTTGATCTGAACCCAGATCCAGTCCCCAAAAAGGGCAATGCCAAAGAATGCTCAAATGACTGCACAAATGCACTCATTTCACATGCTAGTAAGATTATGCTCAAAATCTTTCAAGCCAGGCTTCAGTAGTATGTGAACCGAGAACTTTCAGATGTTCAAGGTGGGTTTAGAAAATTCAGAGGAACCAGAGATCAAATTGCCAACATTTGCCAGATCATGGAGAAAGCAAAGGAATTCCAGAAAAACATCTACTTCTGCTTCAATGACTACACTAAAGCCTTTGGCTGTGTGGATCACAACAAACTCTGGAAAATTTTTAAAGACACTGGAATATCAGACCACATCACCCGTCTCCTGAGAAACCGGTATGCAGGTCAAGAAGTTAGAACTGGACATGGAACAATGGACTGGTTCCAAATTGGGAAACAAGTATGTCAAGGCTATATATTGTCACCCTGCTTATTTAACTTCTATGCAGAGTACATCATGCAAGATGCCGGGCTGACTGAAGCACAAGCTGGAATCAAGATTGCCGGGAGAAATATCAATAACCTCAGATATGCAGATGACACCACCCTTATGGCGGAAAGTGAAGAGGAACTAAAGAGCTTCTTGATGATAGTGAAAGAGGAGAGTGAAAAAGTTGGCTTAAAACTCAACATTCAGAAAACTAAGATCATGGCATCTGGTCCCATCACTTCATGGCAAATAGATGGGGAAAAAGTGGAAACAGGAACAGATTTTCTTTTTTTGGGCTCCAAAATCACTGTGGATGGTGACTGCACCCATGAAATTAAAAGACGCTCCTTGGAAAGAAAGCTATGAGCAACCTAAACAACATATTAAAAAGCAGAGCCATGACTTTGTTGACAAAGGTCCATACAGTTAAACCTATAGTTTTCCCAGTAGTCATGTACGTAGGTAAGAGCTGGATTGTAAAGAAGGCTGAGCACTGAAGAATACATGCTTTTGCATTGTGGTACTGGAAAAGAACTTTTGAGAGAATCCTGGACTGCAAGGAGGTCAAACCAGTTAATCCTAAAGGAAATCAGTCCTGAATATTCATTGGAAGGACTGATGCTGAAGCTGAAGCTCCAATACTTTGGCCAACTGATGCAAAGAGCCAACTCATTGAAAAAGACCCTGATGTCAGGAAAGATTGGAGGCAAGAGGAGAAGAGGGCAGCAGAGGATGAGATGGTCAGATAGCATCACTGACTCAATGAACATGAATCTGAGCAAACTCCAGGAGATAGTGAAGGATAGGGGAGACTGGCGTGCTGTACTTCATAGGGTTGCAAAGAGTCAGACATGACTTAGTGACTGAACAACAAAGAGCCTAATAAAGCTGCAGAGGACGAAGGTGTCAGGTAAAATTTTGAAAAAATGCTAAGGAAAAGACAGTCTAAAGAAATAAAAACTAGACTCCATAGAAAAATTCCTGTAGCTTTAAAACTCTGATACCAAACCAGAAAGATACAAAGAAAGTAAATTAGAGGCCAAATTCACCTAGGAACATATATGCAAATATCTTAAAATATTATATTTCAACATTGTTATTTTTTTAAAAAAAAACAAAATTAAGCAGAGTTCATCCAGAAATGCAAGGATGATTCAACACTGGACCATTAAGTGATGCAAGAAAACAGTCATAATAAAATAAAAAAACAAAATATCCCAACGGATAAAGAAAAGCAATTTACAAAATTTACCCTTCATAATAAAAATCCAAGTAACATAGTGAGATAGAAGTTTGCTGGCTATCTATCAAAAACAAAAAGCAAACATCATAACTGATAGCAAGACTTGAGAAGAATTCCAGTGAAAGCCTGGACCAATAGAAGTTCAGTTCAGTCGCTCTTTCATGTCCAACTCTTTGCAACCCCATGGACTGCAGCACGCCAGGCTTCCCTGTCCATCATCAAATCCCAGAGCTTGCTCAAACTCATGTCCACTGAGTTGGTAATGCCATCCAACCATCTTAACCTGTCATCCCCTTCGCCTTCTGCTTTCAATCTTTCCCAGCATCAAAGGTGTTTTCCAATGAGTCAGTTCTTCCCATCAGGTGGCCAAAATACTGGGAGCTTCAGTATTGGTCCTTCCAATGAATATTCAGGACTGATTTCATTTAGGATGAACTGGTTTGATCTCCTTGCAGTCCAAGCGACTCTCAAGAGTCTTCTCCAACACCATAGTTCAAAAGCAGCAATTCTTCGTCGCTCAGCTTTCTGTATGAGCCATCTCACACATCCATACATGACTACTGGAAAAACCAGAGCTTTGACTATACAGACCTTTCTTGGCAAAGTAATGTCTCTGTTTTGTAATATGCTGTGAAGGTTGATCATAGCTTTTCTTTCAAGGGGCAAGTGTCTTTTAATTTCATGCAGTCACTATCTGCAGTGATTTTGGAGTCCTAGTAAATAAAGTGTCTCACTGTTTCCATTGTTTCCCCATCTATTTGCCACAAAGTGATGGGACCAGATGCCATGACCTTAATTTTCTGAATGCTGAGTTTTAAGCCAACTTTTTCATTCTCCTCTTTCACTTTCATCAAGAGGCTCTTTGGTTCTTCTTCACGTTCTGCCATAATGGTGGTGTCATCTGTGTATCTGAGGTTATTGGTATTTCTCCTGGCAATCTTGATTCCAGCTTGTGCTTCAGTCAGCCCGGCATTTCTCATGATGTACTCTGTATAGAAGTTAAATTAAGCAGCATGACAACATACAGCCTTGACATACTCCTTCCCCAATTTGGAATCAGTTCATTGTTCCATGTCTGGTTCTAGCTGTTGCCTCTTGACCTTCATACGGGTTTCTCAGGAGGCAAGCAAGGTGGTTGTTATTTCCATCTCTTGAGGAATTTTCCAGTTTGTTGTGATCCACACAGTCAACGGCTTTAGCATAGTCAACAAAGCAGAAATATATGTTCTTCTGGAATTCTCTTGCTTTTTCGATGATCCAACGGATGTTGGCAATTTGATCTCTGGTTCCTCTGCCTTTTCTAAATCCAGCTTGAACATACGGAAGTTCTTGGTTCATGTACTGTTGAAAACTAGCTTGGAGAATTTTCAGCATTACTTTGCTAGAGTGTGAGATAAGTGCAATTGTGCGGTAGTCTGAACATTTTTAGGCATTGCCTTTGTTTGGGACTGGGATGAAAACTGACCTTTTCCAGTCTTGTGCCCACTGCTGAGTTTTCCAAATTTGCTGGTATATTGAGTGCAACACTTTCACAGCATCTCCTTTTAGGATTTAAAATAGCTTAAGCTGGAATTCCACCACCTCACTAGCTTTGTTCGTAGTGATGTTTTCTAATGCCCATTTGAGATACACTCCAGGATGTCTGACTGTAGGTGAGTGATCACACCATCATGGTTATTTGGGTCATGAAGATCTTTTTTGTATAGTTCTTCTGTGTATTCTTGCCACCTCTTAATATCTTCTGCTTCTGTTAGGTCCATACCGTTTCTGTCCTTTACTGTGCCCATCTTTGCATGAAATGTTCCCTTGCTGTCTCTAATTTTCTTGAAGAGATCTCTAATCTTTCCCATTCTACTGTTTTCCTCTATTTCTTTGCATTGATCACTGAGGAAGGCTTTCTTATCTCTCCTTGCTATTCTTTTGAACTCTGCATTCAGATGGATATATCTTTTTCTCCTTTGCCTTTCACTTCTCTTCTTTTCTCAGCTATCTGTAAGGCCTCCTCAGACAACCATTTTACCTTTTTGCATTTCTTCTTCTTGGGGATGGTTTTGATCACTGCCTCCTGTACAATTTTACGAACTTCCACCCAGAGTTCTTCAGGTACTCTGTCTATCAGATAGAATGAAAACCACAATCACAGAAAACTAAACTGGTCACATGGAGCACAGCCTTGTCTAACTCAATGAAACTATGAGCCATGCCATGCAGGGCCACCCAAAAGAGGTCATGGCAGAGAGTTCTGACAAAACATGGTCCACTAGAGAAGGGAATGGCAAGCCACCTTAGTATTCTTGCCTTGAGAACCCCATGAACAGTATGAAAAGGCAAAAAGATATAACACTGAAAGATGAACTCTCCAGATTGACAGTTGCCCAATATGCTACTGGAGAAGAGTGGAGAAATAGCTCAGCAAAGAATGAAGAGGCTGAGCCAAAGCAAAAACAATACCCACTCCTAAATATGACTGGTTGGAAGTTAAGTCCAATGCTGTAAAGAACAACATTGCGTAGGAACCTGGAATGTTAGGTCTATGGACCAATACAAGGATGCTGGCTATTTATGCTGGCTTATTTATAAATGACATTATTGTCAACATGGGATTTAAAACACTTCAACCAAATCATCAGGGCAAATTAAGAGTCTGACATTAAGCTGGATATAGTATCTGTATCTTACAAAGGATAGGGAAGAACTTCATGGAAACTACAATAAAACATTACATAAGGTAAAAAAGGATAAAATTTTCACCAATTTCACCTTACACAATACTCATGGATGCAAAGACTTACTTTATATATAAATGAAATTTCCAATAAAATATAAAGTTCCAATAAAAAAAATCCCAATTAGTCTTTTTATAAAGGCTAAATGTAACAAAAGTAATTATGAAGTACAGCAATGCATGTACTTCAAGGTACATGCAAGCAATGCAAGGATCCTGACAAACCAAATATAAAAACTTACTATAAAGACAGTTTGGTGTTAGCATAAGAATAGATAAATAGCACACATATCACGTGCTGTGTGCTAAGTCACTTCAGTCGTGTCTGACTGCTTATGACCTCACGGACTATAGTCCAGAAGCCTGCCAGGTTTCTCTGCTCATGGAATTCTCCAGGCAAGAGTACTGGAGTGGGTTGCCCTTTCCTTCTCCAGGGATCTTCCTGACCCAGGGATCGAACTGGGGTCTCCTGCATTGCAGACAGATTCTTTACTGTCTGATCCACTAGAAAAGCCAGAAATATAAAACAGATCCTACATTTTATTATTCATCAGAGAAATGCAAATTAAATATCATTTCACATGCATTAGATTCATAAATATAGTACTACAAAATAACATCAAGTGTTGAAAAAAATATAGAGAAACAGAATACCTTGCTAGTGAAAATGTAAAAATTGGTATACAACAACTTTGAGGAGCACCATGATAATAGTCAATACTTGAAGATAAGCATACCCTTCCAACTAAGTAACTCACCTCTCAGAAAACCTCATGTAAATGTGAACAAGGAGAAAGACACAAGAATGTTTACTGAAAGTAGCAGTAGCTTTAAACTACAAATTCTCTAGTATCTGCGACAGAACAAATATACAGTTTGCTTCTATGTAACAGAATACATGTGTTCAGTCGTGCCTGACTCTCTTGTCACTCCATGGACTGTAGCCCACCAGGTTCCTCTGTCTGTGGAATTTTCTAGGCAAGAATATTGGAGCAGGTTGCCATTTCTTCCTCCAGGGGATCTTCCCAACCCAGGGATCAAACTTGTATCTCCTGCACTAGCAGACAGGTTCTTTACCACTGAGTCACCTGGGAAGCCCCTCTATAACAGAATATTCTATGGCAATTAAAACGAACTACAGGTATATCTCATTTTATAACGCCTTGCTTTATCATGCTTTGCATATAGTGTGTTTTACAAATTGAAGATTTGTTGTAATCCTGCGTCAAGACAATCTATCTGCGCCATTTTCCCCCCCAAACTTTTAAAAATTTTGTATTGGGGTATAGCCAATTAACAATGTTGTGGTAATTTCAGGTGAAGAGCAAAGGGACTCAGCCATACATATACATGTATCCATTTTCCCCTAAAAGCCCCTTCTACCCAGGTTGTCTGCGCCAATTTTTTTTTTTAAGACAGCATTTGCTCACTTTGTGTCTCTGAGTAACAGCTGGGTAACTCTCACAATACTTCAAACTTTTTTGTTATTATTATATTTGTTATGGAGATGAGAGATCTTTAATGTTACTACTCTACTTGTTTTAGGACACCAAGAACTGCACTCATAAGACAGCAAACTGCCAAAATACATGCTGTGTGTGTTCTGACTGCTCCACTGACCAGCCTTTCCTCCAAAGTCTCTCTTCGCAGGAGCCTCTTATTCTCTGAGACATAAAAATGTTGAAATCAGGCTAATCAACAATCCTACAATGGCCTCTAAGTGTTCAAGTGAAAAGAAGAGGCACAAATCTCTAACTTTAAATCAAAAGTTAGCAATGAGGACTTCCCTGGTGGTACAGTGGATAAAAATTGGCCTGGCAAGGCAGGGGACATGGGTTCAATCCCTGGCTGGGGAACTAAGATCTCACATGCTGAGAGGCAACTAAGCCCACACATCCATGTGTTACAATGAAGACTCTGTGTGCTGCCACACAACTAAGACCTGATAAGGCTAACATAAATATTTTTCTAGAAAAGAAAAAAGTTAGAAATGAATAAGCTTAGTGAGGAAGGCATGCCAAAAGCCAAGACAGGCCAAAGGCTAGGCCTCTTATACCAGTTAGCCAAGCTGTGAATGCAAAGGAAAAGTTCTTGGAGGATATTAAAAGTTCTACTCCAGTGAACATGTGAATAAGAAAGTGAAACAACCTTACTGCTGATATGACAAAAGTTTTAGTAGTCTGGCTACCTCAAATCAGCCGTTAATATTCCCTTAAGCCAAAACCTAATTCAAAGCAAGGCCCTAATTCTTCAATGCTGTGAAGGCTGAGAGAGGTGAGGAAGCTGCTGAAGAAACTTCTGAAGCTAGCAGAGGTTGGTTCACAAAGTTTAAGGAAAGAAGCTGTCTCTGTAACAAGGGATTGCAAGATAAAGCTGCAAGTGCTAATGCAGACACTCCAGCAAGTTATCCAAAGATCTAGCTAAGATAATTAACGAACGTGGTGATGCTAAATAACAGATTTTCAATGCAGACAAAAAACAGCCTTTTATGGGAAGAGGATGCCATTTAGGACTTTCACATCCAGAGGGAAGTCAATGTCAGGCTTCAAAGCCTCAAAGGACAATCTCTTGTTAGGGGGTAATACAGCTGATGACTTGAAGGTGAAACCAATGCTCATTTATCATTCTGAAAATCCCAAGACCTTTAAGAATTATGCTAAATCTACTCTGCCTATGCTCTATTAGTGGAACATCAAAGTCTGCACAACAGCATAACTGTTAACAATATGGTTTACTAAAAATTTTTAACACCACTGCAGAGACCTCGTGCTCAGAAAAAAAGATTCCTTTCATATTACTGCTCACTGACAATGCAAGTGGTTACCCAAGAGCTGACAGAGGTGTACAACCAGATTAATGTTGTTTTCATGCCTGCTAACAAATATCCATTCTGCAGCCCATGGATCAAAGAGGCACTTCAACTTTTAAGGCTGATTATCTCAGAAATAAATTTCATAAGGCTATAGCTGCCATAGATAGTGATTTCCATGATGGACTTGGGCAAAGTAAATTGAAAAGCTTTCTGAAAGGTTTTCTTAATGGCACCTTTTAGATGCCATTAAAAACATCTGTGATACCTGGGACAAGTTCAAAATATCAATTTTAACAGGAGTTTGGAAGCAGATGATTCCAATCGTCACTGATGTCTTTGAGCAGCTTCAAAACTTCAGCGAAAAAAGGAACTGTAGATGTGTTGGAAACAGCAAGAGAACTAAAGTGGAGCCTGAAGATGTAACTTTATTGCTATAACCTCATGATAAGACTTCAATGGGTGAGGAGCTGCTTCTTATGGATAAGCAAACAAAGTGGCTTCTTCAGATGGCATCCACTCCTGGTGAGGACATGAAGATTTTTTAAATGACAACAAAGGATATAGTCTA
Source organism: Cervus elaphus (assembly GCF_910594005.1). Taxonomy (NCBI): domain Eukaryota; kingdom Metazoa; phylum Chordata; class Mammalia; order Artiodactyla; family Cervidae; genus Cervus; species Cervus elaphus. The sequence goes on from NC_057825.1 coordinate 60,880,365, forward strand.
TTATGTAAATTTAGTTGATAAAGCAGTATCAGAGTTTGAGAGGATTTACTCCAATTTTGAAAGAAGTTCTACTGTGGGTAAGATGCTATCAAATAGGACTGCATGCTACACAGAAATATTTTGAGAAAGGAAGAGTCAACCAATGTGTCAAACTTCGTCATTGTCTTATTTTAAAAAACTGCCACAACCACTCCAGCCTTCAGCAATAGGGACAAGACTCTCCACCAAAAAAAAGATTACAACTGGTTGAAGGCTCAGATGACAGTTTGAAATTTTTTTTTTAGTAATAAAGTATCTTTAAGGTATGTACATTATTTCTTTAGACAAAATGCTACTGCATAGACTTCAATAGAGTGTAAACATAACTTTCATAAGCACTGGGAAACCAAAAAACTCATGTGACTTGCTTTATTGCAACATTCCATTTATTGCAGTGGTCTGAGCCCAATCTGCAATATCTCCCAGGTATGCCTGTACAGCTTATATGAATGAAAAAGAAATTTAAAATAACTTAGTGGAAAAACACTTTGCAAATGATAACAAACAGTTTGATAATATTTATTTATAGCTTAAAAATATACTAAATAATAATACATACATACATATGTAATGTACACACAAACCCAAATACTAAAGTATAAAAACACTGGTGGTGGTGGTTTAGTTCCTAAGTTGTGTCTGACTCTTACGACCCCCATGGACTGCAGCCCACCAGGCTTCTCTGTCCATGGGATTTCCTAGGCAAGAATACTGGAGTGGGTTGCCATTTCCTCCTCCAACAAGAACATTATGCACACTAAACACCAAATAGTGACAGTAGTTACTGTAGGAAGGAAGAATGGGAGGGTTTAACTGTTGCTCTAATTTTTATTTTTTAAAAGACCTGTAGCAAATCTGGCAAAATGTTACTAACTGCTCAAAGCTGGGAGTTAATACATGAGTATTTATCATCTTAGTCTCTACCAGTCTTTAGGTGTTTAACATATTACAATTCACATTTTCTTAAAAAGTGGGAAAATGGTTAATTTTACATAAACAGAACTTAACCAGAAGCAAGACTAAAAGTTTGCTCTTCCCAAGAGCACTCCAGATTTTTAAAGAAAGTCAACCACTCATAAAGAGGTAGCAGAAAGTGTCACCCAGCTTAACAGCATAATTAAACCTTATTACTTATGTGCCTATCATTATTAAATAAAGTAGCAATTGTGCTCAAACATCTTAATAAAAGATAACAAGATTTCAGAACATAGCAGAAATTCATTCCAGTATGTTCAGGATTTCTACGTAAGGAAATGTACCATAGACATTCCAGTCTCACCATCTGAAGTTAGATGTCCAGATCCACAGACTTAAGAGAATGAACTTATGGTTACCAGGGGCAAAGAGTGTGGGGGGAAAATAGATTGGGAGTATGGGACTGATATGTACACATTGCTGTATTTAGATAATCAACAAGGATTTACTGTATAGCATAGAGAAAGCTGCTTAATATTCTGAAATAACCTAAATGGGAAAAGAATGTGAAAAAGGATACATGTATAATTGAATCACTTTGCTGGACACCTGAAACACAACACTGTTGTTATATTCCAGTAAAAAATAAAACTATACTCCAATATAAAATTTTTAAATATTAAAAAGAAGTCCAGATCCACCCAACACAAATCACACAGGCTGTGAATGCTCCCCTTTTATTCTATTTTAACCTTTTTTGAGTTGTAGATTCATTTAACACTGATTAAAATCAAACAAAAAACCACAGGCCTTAGAAGAAAAAAAAAATCAGTCGCTCTCTAGCACACAAAGGCCACCCTTAGGCCTCAGTTTTGAACTCCCGCTTCCAAGTTGCTTTCACAAATCTCTATCCCAAACAATGCTGGGTTATGCTGGAAAAGAACGCAGAGTACAGGCTTGAGTTGTAGTTGCGTAAAAGTGACCTTTTGGGCTTTCACCAACTTGGAGAGAGATGGTTAAAGGCTTTAGAGACTTTGCTCCCTAACGAGAGGGGCTGGGCAGATGTCTTTCTCACCTACAACGGACCGAAAGTCTCTTTAAGATGGGGATGGCGGGGGGGGGGAGAATCAAGCAGTTCAGTGTCCCTCAAAGAAAAGAGACAGATACCGGCCCTTTTCTTCCGAGCACCCGCACCCACACAGGCGCACAGGAACCCCCTGGAGAACGTCGCTTTCGAGAGCTGCCGAATCAGAACAGCTATCTGACACCGAAACTACCCCTGCACGCCCCGGCTGCACCTCGACCCCCGAAAGAGTGCGGGTGGGAACTGGTGAAGAGGGGGAGGGGATAACTGACCACCAACAACGGCCTCAACCGCCTCCTGCCAAGTCCGCGCTGCGGCCCACAAAACTCGCGGCCTGAAGAATCGCACACTCACTGGAAAGTGGGGCCGGGTCCTGGTCCCGGCCCGGTCCCCGGAATCCGGCGGGTCTCCCAGGGTTTCGGGGGAGGCGGCGGCTGGGACGCCATCTCCGCCTCCTCTCAGCTCCCGCTCTGAACTGGGACTCTCCAGGCCGACACCGGCCGCTAGAACGCCAGGCACAACTTGCAGAGCGCCGAGCCCTCCACCCGGCCCGCCCCTGACGTCAGGATGTGGCTCGTGGTGCTTTGCTGCTTGGGATTACATACAGTCTAGGTCTATACCACTAATCCATGGGAAGAAATGCTCTCTTTTTATTTGTCCTAGAAAGAATTTCCATTCTAAACCGAGGATAAGAGTTCATCGATATTTCCGGCAGCGGCTACAGATTCCCCAGACGTCGGAATCCCACGGAGGCTTCCCTGGGACAAGTCCCGCACCCTCCGGAGTAATGCCCCACGCACTTCTCTCCCCGCGGAGGAGGCAGGGTGTGTTGCGACTGGCCAGGCATCTTGACTGATTTCCTTGCCAACATGCAGAGGAGAGAGAGTTGTCTCAGTCCTCGCGTGAGGCACCTGGTACTTTCGTTCTAAAGCTCTTGTTTCCTCGGGGAACAGAATTGCTAGACGCAATAGGTGCGTTGTCTTTAGTCTTCCCCGTTCTCTCGGAGGGCTGGAAGGGGTTAAATTTCAGGCTCCGGCGTCCTGGGAGAAGGTGAGGCTAGGAGGTCTGAGGTGAGGGGTTGCGGACTGGGTGCCGGAGAGGTGTGGATGGAGGGGATCGTTGCGTTCCTTCGGGAGAGGCTTTGTTAGCAAGGAGGGGTGCGTGGGAAGTTTTTTTGGATCCGAGTGGAGGGGAGAAGAGCTTGCTTGGTTGGCCGAAGACTCGAGGTTAGACCTGGGGATGAACTTTCCAGAAATTAGATTCCACTGCAGAGTGTATCGGTAGCGCGATGAAGTTACGAGCACCTCCTTATTTAAAAAATCCACACCCCACCCCACGAAATGAATGACCCCCTTCTGTATGAAAATGAGTTTTAAAAGATCCCAGGATGTGAGACTCAACCTGGGTATTTTGCCTGCTCCTTTGCCATAAATAGTTTCTATAATCGTTGGAGGTGTGAAGAGAAAATTCATCTTCTCCTCTAGTAAACCAGGGACCGGGCGAGTTGCCGCTGGTTTGTGGAGAGGAAACTCTAGGGATCCTGACACCTGGGAAGAGGTTCTGTTGCAATACGTTCCAGTTCTTTGTGTACACATGTAAACTAAAAGCAAATACCTTGAAGACAACCAACAATGAAATCCTTACAGCACGGGATGTATTTCTCAAGGCTTGCTTTTAAAGATAATAAATCTAATATGCAATAACTGATTTCTCATGTCTTATGAAATCCTAACATTTCAGCGCTGTACATTTGAAACCAAATTTAAGGCACAGCGTTATTTTCTCCCAATAGTGTTAACGTGCTTGGGAAGTCGCTAGATGGTCGCCAGATGAAAATGATCTTGAGAAGTTTCTAAATCCACTAACATAATTACAGAAGAGGGTTTTGTTCTGCTTCTTAAGACCTCTTCAAATTACTCAAGTCGGGAGGTTTCCTAATTCTGAACAGGTTTGATAATTTTTTAGAGCTATGAGATTATGATGTGTCATTTACTGACTTGTGTGATACTTTGACTCTAGTCAACCCACTAGAGGAACAAACATTGTCTTTAAGCCAAAGGAAAGGTAAAACATACATTTTAACAAAGAGGAAAGTCTCCAGCGAAACCTTCAGTACAAAGTGTCCTTTTTAAAGGTCACTCACGGATTTATTTTTTGTTCAGGAGGGTTTATTTGTTTCTCTTTCTAGTTAAAGCTTAATTCTCAATTAAATGAAATCCTTAACCTTAGCTAATGGAAAGGAGGAGAAAAGATAAAGGGGCAAGATAGAAACAGTTTCTCTGTGAGGCCAGTGCATCAGGGATACACTTTAAATGCTGACAATCAGCTTCTTAAAGAATGCCAACCCCTTCTCAGCACCAAACTACTAGATTAAATGGGCTAGGGGAAGAGATTCAGATCTTTTGTAAATAATGGTCACACAGAGCTTCATTTTGTCAAGAGTGTTCTCCACATATTCTTTACTTTCCAAGCTCCAATTTACTTAGGCAACCCTAAATCAATGTTTCCCAGTCTGGGTGTCTGAAAGTTCTCACTGGTGTGTCCAGACAGACCTGATTTCCTTCCCTGCCTCTCCCTCCCAACTGCACATATTTAACTGAATTAGAACCCAGCCACAGGCAATCTGTTGTTTGTAGTCTTGCCTGCTCAACTGATTTTTATGGTGAAGAATTCCAAAGAACTATCTACCTGTCTTCATTATTTTCTGTCAAGGATCTGCTCTTGATAAGTGGCCACAAACATTTAGACACTTGAATTTAGTAGTGGGTTTAAAAGGTTAGAAAACATAAACTGATTCTAAGAGTCACATCTTCATAGAAAGCAGTTGGTAAGAGCTTCACTCTCCCACTAATATTAAGCAAGTTTGTTTGAATTATGACTTTGCACAAATTAAAGGTGCCAGTCTTTTGTCAGTACCTCAGTACCATTACCATGCAATTATAGTTTTATAAAATATCACTAGTTCCTCATTTCAAACTAATGTGAGCTGATTCATTAATCAGAAGACCCTGCCCCCAAAAAGAATGATTCCATAATTTAATTTTTATTACCCCTCCTTCCAGGCAACAAGAGCCCATTCTCTATGCAGTATTTACTTCTAAGTGAGTTTTTTCAAATTGAAAAGTAGCAAGTTGTTTAGACAACAATTACTCTGAAATATTTTGCATTTAATTTGTTTTTGTTGGAGTTTTTACTTGTGTAGGAAAGAATAGATTGTTCTCACTTTGTTAATAGTTGGTTGTTTTTTAGTTATTATTTCGTCAAAGTAAAATTGACATTTTTGAATCTACTGATCATTTTATTTTGAATACTTGTCTACTTAACTGTCATTAAGGTCAGTCGAGTATTATGTAACATAGAATGATCTGATTATTTTTTCTAGCAAAAATATAAAATATTTATTTTCGGCTGTATGGGTCTTCATTGCTGCACCTGCTTTTCTCTGGTTGTGGCAAGTGGGGACTACTCTCTTGTGGCACATGGGCTTAGTTGCTTTGCAGCATGGCGAATCTTCCTGGATCAGGAATCGAAACTGTCTCCTGCATTGGCAGGCAGATTATTTACCACTGAACCACCAGGGAAACTGCTAGTAAACTCATTTTTTATTTCTAACAGGAAAGTTGATCGAATTTACTACTCTGTGCTCTCAAACAATACTGAATGGTACAAAATAAAAAGCAAAATTGCAGTCTCTATTCTTGTTTTCATTGTCCTCCCCAGAGACAACCATATTTTATTTGTTTTATTTTTATTTTTTTTGATTGATTTAGTTACGTTGATACACTTATCATAATCTAGAATGTTGAGTCCTCGACAACTAGAAACTTTTACCTGATCCATCTAATAAAGTGCCTTCAAGTTTATGTTTCAATATGGATGTAATGAAAGCAACGTTATTGGAGAGTACCAAATAGTGATGAACTTTGAATACCAAATATGAACTTTTTATCCTTAAAGAGGCTTATCCTTAAAGGTGACCATATATTTGTCTGTGAAAGTAAAGCACAAAAGATGCTCATTAGTTTTACTTGCTCTTTTGTTCTAGTTGCAGTTACTGAATATGTTTCCTCTGACTGCGGAAAACAAGCGTGTGGCCCAGTTGTTGCTCAGTACTGGTACCTGTCCAAGATGTATCTTCAGATTCTGTGGTGTGGATTTTCACGCACCATACAAACTTCCCTACAAGGTATTTTCTTTCTTTCTGAAGTTAAGAAAGGGTCTCTCTTTTTAAAGTTAGTACCTGTGTATTTGAGAGCAAGTATCTGTTCATAACTCTTCATTAAAAAACTGTAATAAAATAATTAATGATAATTTTAGAATTTCCATTACCATATAAATGTAAGTTCCTTCTTAAGTGATTATATGTTGCATTTAATGTAGTAGGATCTTTGTGGAGCAATTCCCTGGTACATTTAATGTTTGCATAGACCTTTCCTAAAGACTGTCTAGACAGGATATCACAAAATAGTGTTTCTCACCAGATTTTAGTAAAATATAACAGACGGGGTTGGAAGCATTATGAGTTTGGTTGCCTTTTCTTCTTTTTCTGTTTTTTATTTTACCACTTGTATGTACAGATAGGGGTACTTATAACTTTCTAGAAGTAAATGCTTATCATCTATCATCACTTGTGCTATTCATAACAAAAAAGTAATGTTCTGAGGTCTTTGACATTTATGGTAATATACAGAGAGCTTTGACATTTTATAGAATATTTCATATAAGATACATAACATTTTGTGAAATATATTTTACTCTAATAGTGATGTTCATTTCAGAGGCAGATAGTAATTATATATGTATATAAATGTGTACTTATATAAGCAGTACAAATTCACACACATGCATGCCTGCACGCTCAGTTTCCTATAATTAAAAAAAAATTTCCCAGGGACTTCCCTGGCTGTCTAGTGGTTAAGAATCTGTGCTTCCATTTCAGGGGGCATGGGTTCAATCCCTGGTTGGGGAACTAAGATCCCACCTGCTGCACATGGCACAGACAGAAAAAAAATTTCCCAGGAGTTAACAACAGCAGTCATTCCTTCTATGTATTAATCGTTTCTATTATCTTGGAAATTAGTAATTATGTCCAGTATTCATATACATTTTTATATGTCAAGTGCTCATATAATCCTCATAATAACCTATTAGGTAAGTACATACTATGATTGTCTCTATTTTCAGATGACGAAACTGAGGCACAGAGAGGTTAAGCAACCTGCCCAAAGTTACACAGCTATTAAGTGAGCAAGCTAGGATATGAACTGTCTGTCTGAATCCAAAGCCTAGAATTTGGAGCTAGAAGACATGGATTTGAACCCCAGTTCCACCACTTTCCAGCTTCAGTTTTCTCCTCTGTAAATGGAATTGATGATAACATCCACCTCACAGGATTTTAAGGGACAATATCTAATAACGTATGTGAAAACACTTTGAAAACTGAAAATGGTACATATGCTATGAAAACTAATAAATATATCTATATCATTTATATGCATAATAACTACAAAGTAATAAGATTGAGTTTATGTAACTCTCCTCAATTATTTTCAGATACATTGTTTTATACATATGTTGTAAGTTTTGTATAGAGACTTAGTGTTACCAACTAATATATCATTTTATGTAAATAAACATGAAAATATCTGAGGACTTTATTGGGTAAATATACTTATATTTTGGTATTTTCTAATCATGTCATATATGTGCACATACATATTAATATATCTGTACAATGTTTATTGACATTATAGATCTTAGGTAATAATAAACATATTTGTGTGGGCCATAATATACCTGTATGTGTATATATGTATGAGTACATACTTCTCTATTAAAGATTTAATAGGAAAACTAATGTCTTAATAAAATGAATTAAATTTGTTTGAGTGAAAGATTTTTCCCTTTGGAGTCAGTAAATTGTAATGTGAGTGAATTTCAAAGGGATATTTATTCAGCAACTGAATAATATCTGCCTAATTTAGACAAAACAGAAGAAAAGTCCTCTGAATATTTAGATGAGTGGTATGTCTGAAATATGAGAATGTTTGAAAGCAGTGCCACAATTTACATTCCAATACTAAGAGTGACAGAAATTAGGGAAACCAGAATGTAGTAAAGAGCTTTTTTCAATAATTGCCTATTAGTGGTATGTAATTATGATGCCAAATTTCAGCATTGCCAGCATCTGTTTACCTTTGTGTCGTTAATTGCCTTGAAATTATTTTTACTTAGTAGACTTTTAATTTAATTTTTTAGATTTCATATTAAACATTGAACATATGAGATTTTTGTGGTTGTGAGATTATTAAATAACCTAATATGAATGGAAATTCAGTTTGCATTTCTACTTGTTAATAATTAGAATTGAAGTTTTTTATTTTGTTTATTTGTGTTGCTGAAATTAGCAAGTGAATGATCATCAAAACAGAACTACAAATCAAATTAGAAAATTTGTTAATGGAGCTTTTCCATCTCAGATTTAAGAATTTAGCTCCACTGATGTATGAAACCCTTTTGAAAAATTATTCACACACATATTATAGGAGCTAGGTAAATCTCTTCTAAATTCTCCCGAAAGCCAGTGCTGGTTAATAAAACAAATTCGTTGCTCCAGAATTGATGTAAATCAGCATTGTATAAGTCTATGATACATCATAATTTTCATTCCTGTTTTCATGCTTCATCTTATCTTTAAGGATATTGTCAAAGAGTCATTACTTTTTCTTTTTAATTAACTTTTCAGGAGTTGCTCAGTGAACTACAAAAATTTCTGGAAGCTGAAGAAGATGAATTAGTTTCTGAAGTTCCAAACCCACCTCCCAAGAAAATTCGACTCCAAGAACCAGAAGATCGGATTGATGGGATGGATAGTCTGAGTCAAAATGGAGGGAGAAAGCTCTCAGTGACTGAAGATGGAAGCAGTTCTTCCAAGAATTTGAATTTAAATGTATGCAATGTATGCCTAGGAATTCTTCAAGATTTCTGTGAAAAAGAGTTCATTAAAAAGGTACACTGATTTTTTTTATTAATGTGTAATATATAAAGATTTTCAGTTCTAAGGCCTATAGTTCCTGTATCCAAAGGAAGAATGCCATTCATTTTAACTTGTTTCACACAAATGGATCATTGGAATATTTTCTTAATTTTTTTAAAAAAAGAAGTCTACTATTCTCAAATTACCTTTTTATCAACATGTCTGAAAAAAATCAATGACATATGTATCCATGTATTTCTGTTCTGAGTGCTATTCAATTGAACAAAATATGGCAGTTTCCCCTTTGCTGTTTAACATAGCTAAGGAGTTAGAGAAACAGTTCTTTTTGAGACTTCTCAGTGTCTAGAACTTTGTGAAAGGTACATGATTAAAGGTGAGATTGCTTTTTGTCGCCAGGTGTTAAGAGTGCCTATTTGGCTCTATTTTGTTTAAAATCGTTTCTGAATTATCAGGTGACTTAATAGCAAAGTATTTTGACATTCGATAGATTGTTCTGCAGGTGAGTCCTGGCTCTTTTGGCGCCTTGTGACATCAAATATTTGATTTCAGGATTGTTTTGGCAATTCCTAGAAATTTGTGTAACACTTTTTTTATGGAATAAAAAATACTTTCTATGTAATACTTTTTTAGGTGTGCCAAAAGGTTGAGGCCTCTGGGTTTGAATTCACCAACTTGGTATTGTCAGTCTCCTTCCCACCACAGCTATCTGTAAGAGAGGTAAGGTCATTTACATTCATAAAACTATATGTGAAGTATGCAATAAAATTCCTAAAAAAATAGGGAAGTATAAATATTCCTTACCATATTATGTTTTCACACTTTGTGTATTTATTGAATGACTGAAAGCATTATATTATAAATGTTTAATAATGTTGAATGAATGAATGAAAAAAGGAATTATTGGTTCAAGTTAATCTATCCCTCACAGGACTGCCATCTTTTTTAAAGGTCCTTATTCAGCAGCAACATTCATTGAGCATTAGCTCTGTGTGAGACATGCTGGTCAGAGAAAGAGATTTAACCAGGACTTCAGAGATCTTTGGGGCTTCCCTGATAGCTCAGTTGGTAAAGAATCTGCCTGCAATGCAGGACACCCCAGTTCTATTCCTGGGTTGGGAAGATCCGCTGGATAAGGGATAGGCTTTTCAAAACTTATTTGTTACTCAACCCAGTTTAAACAAACTATACATCTTCAGAATATTCTTGTATTTTGAACATAAATTTTGTGCATCTCTACTGCCTTATTTCTTCTATGTTATCAGCTTAGATCTTATAAAACTTGGAACTTGTCTGTATGTAAAATTAACTACTGACCTATGTGACATTCACTGATGCTGGTTATCTCATAATTCATGTTGGAATATACAATTGAGTCAGTTGAAATCATTCACCTTTTTTCCTACTTATAAAGAAGAAAATTAAGATCACAGATAAATTGATTTAAAAGCAAATAATTTTTCATTTGCCTGGTAGTATTTATTATATTCCTGTTTACAGAAGAACCTAGGAAAGGGATGAGCTCAAATAAAGAATTTTTAAAAAAATCAAACTGTTAAATTTGTATTCACTCTTCCATATTTCTGGCCCTACCAGTTCCTTTCTGGCTAAGCTATAATTTTAGCTTATCATCATTATAGAAGCACTAATTTAAAAGTGTAGGAAGAAAAACTTGCATTTAGTATAATCGCCATCATGTTCACTGAGTTTGGGAGAATATGGAAGGAGGGGTGGAGTACAGTTCCTGTACACGTTTTCCTAGGAACTAGTTGGACTAGTTGGTCTGGTCAGGACAGTTACAGACTAATATTGCTAAAGAGCGGAAAAACAAGTGATGAACTGACAAACACCTGTTAGATAGCAAGTAAAACATGATAAGCAGAATAAATGGAGACCGTATCCAGGGATTCACAGAAGATAACAATATGGAAACTAGTTGGATCTAATACTTAGAGACTCCAAAGCCTTCATAACAGCATACAAAATTTGGATGATAAAGTTGGTTATAAGAGAGAGTAATAAATATCTCTTAGCTATCATGGTGACTTTCTGAAATTGACCTTACCACTTGAATGTAACTATGGAAGGATTTTTGTTGTTGTTGCAAGATTCAGATTTGTTTAAAGGAGAGATGTAATATTGTGATGTGGCAAGAAATTATGTACATGCATTGAGATCTGAGATCCTGAAAGTGGAAGGATGCTGAACACCCAGAGAAGCATGAAAAGAGAAACGGCATCAATGACAGGAGTGGAACTGTGTTACAACACAGTTGTCCCTTGGTCAAGGGCAGAAGTGATGAGTTGCAGACATAAGAGAGTCATGAAAGTATGCAGTAGTATGAGGGACTTTTGGTGTTAAGGCACTTGATGGAAATCACAGTTTAAAGCACATTGTCTTGACAGCTTTTGAATTGGAACAGTTTACTTTCTTAAAGTAGTTGTTCTCAAACTTTAATGTGCATAGGAATCAATTGGAGAGTCCCCTAGGCCCCATCCCCAGGGATTCTGATACAGTAGGTGAGTGGGACGCGTGAATTTGCATTTCTAACAAGCTCCTGGGTGATGTTGGTGCCGCTATAAGGACCACACATTGAGGACCACTGCCCTAAAGGATAATGGGGGAACTAATCTACTCCTAAGTGAACAAATCTTTTAAAATTTGTATTCCTGATAGGATGGGAGAAGTAGGCATAATTAGAATATATACTAGACTTTTGATATGTAGACTTCAAGCAGTTCAGAGGAAGAGGCAGTCAAAGAAAAAATGGCATAGGAATCTGGCCTGGAAAATAAAAGGATTGGGAAATTCAGAGAAAGTGCAATTCAGACCTTAGTTAAAGCCAGATTATCCATGTGAGTTCCCTGGCAGTCCAGGGATTAGTACTTGTGCTTTCACTACCATGGCCTGGTTTCAGTTCCCGGTTGGGGAACTAAGATTCTGCAAGCCATGCGGCATGACCAAAAAAAAAAGCAAATTACCCCAACCAATAAAATAAAGTTTAGGGAGAAAATTACATCCTGATGAAGAAGAAATGGAGGCTATCTTCTCTCACTTTCTCTGTGTGTGTGTGTAAACATTTGTATTTATATATTTGTTTGACTTTTTCTTTGATAAGTTTCAAAAGTAGTAAGACTAGCCTAATGAACCCTATGTGTATCATCCAACTCCAACAATTAAATTTTTTTTTAATTTTACCAACCTGATATCAATTTTTAAAAAATATAGAAAAGGTGAAGTCAAATTAAGGCAAATGTAGAAGGAGGCTTAGATCTATAGTAACAGCAAAGGGAAAAATGAGTACAGACTTGCAAGAATTGCTAAGGAAGACTTGGGGTACTTAAAGTTATATTTAGATCAACAAAGAGATGAAAAGGGGATAGATCTGCTTTCTGATACTAAAGGTATACTGCTGATGCATGATATAAAGAAAGCAGAACCCTGAAGACCCTATTTTGTTTGTCAAAGAAAGTGAAAGTGAAGTCACTCAGTCATGTCTGACTCTTTGCAACCCCATGGACTGTAGCCTGCCAGGCTCCTCCATCCATGGAAATTTCCAGGCGGGGATACTGGAGTGGGTTGCCATTTCCTTCTCCAAGGAAAATGACCTGCAAATGAAAAGGTTCAAATGGTCACTGCTAAGGGAATGAAAGCTCCACATGGTCAGTTCAGTTCAGTTGCTCAGTTGTATCTGACTTTCTGGAACCCCATGGACTGCAGCATGCCAGGCTTCCCTGTCCATCACCAACTTCCAGAACTTGCGTTTGAGCTTGTCCATCAAGTTGGTGATGCCATCCAACCATCTCATCCTTTGTCATCCATTCTCCTGCCTTCAGTCTTTACCAGCATCAGGGTCTTTTCCAGTGAGTCAGTTCTTTGCATCAGGAGGCCAAAGTATTGGAATTTTAGCTTCAGTATCAGTTCTTCCAGTGAATATTCAGGACTGATTTCCTTTAGGATTGACTGGTTTGATCTCCTTGCAGTCCAAGGGACTCTCAAGAGCCTTCTTCAATACCTCAGTTCAAAGCATCAGTTCTTTGGTGCTCAACTTTCTTTATGGGCCAACTCTCACTCCATACATGACTACTGGGAAACCCATAGCTTTGACCAGATGGACCTTTGTTGGCAAAGTAATATCTCTGCTTTTTAATATGCTGTCTAGGTTGGTCATAGCTTTTCTTCCAAGGGTAAGTGTCTCTTAATTTCATGGCTACAGTCACCATATGCAGTGATTTTGGAGCCCAGGAAAATAGTCTCTCACTGTTTCCATTGATTCGCCATCTATTTGCCATGAAGTGATGGGACTGGATGCCATGATCCTAGTTTTTTGAATGTTGAGTTTTAAGCCAGCTTTTTCACTCTTCTAAAGAGGAGAGCCACTTTCATCAAGAGGCTCTTTAGTTCTTCTTCACTTTCTGCCATAACGGTGGTGTCATCTGCCTATCTGAGGTTACTGATATTTCTCCCAACAATCTTGGTTCCGACCTGTGCTTCATCAAGCCTGGCATTTCACATGACTCAACCTGCATGTAAGTTAAATAAGCAGGGTGACAATATACAACTTTGATGTACTTCTTTCCCAATTTGGAACCAGTCCGTTGTTCTAAGTCCAGTTCTAACTGTTGCTTCTTGACCTGCATACAGATTTCTCAGGAGGCAGATAAGGTGGTCTGGTATTCCCATCTCTTGAGGAATTTTCCACAGTTTGTGTGATCCACACAGTCAAAGGCTTTGACATCATAGTCAATAAAGCAGAAATAGATGTTTTTCTGGAACTTTCTTGCTTTTTCAATGATCCAGCAGATGTTGGCAGTTTGATCTCTGATTCCTCTGCCTTTTCTAAATCCAGCTTGAACATCTAGAAGTTCGGTTCATGGATGGTTGAAGCCTAAGTTGGAGAATTTTGAGCCATGCTTTGCTAGTGTGTGAGATGAGTGCAGTTGTGCGGTGGTTTGAACATTCTTTGGCATTGCCTTTCCTAGGGATTGGAATGAAAACTGAACTTTTCCAGTCTTGTGGCCACTGCTGAGTTTTCCAAATTTGCTGGCATATTCAGTGCAGCACTTTCACAGCATCATCTTTCAGGATTTGAAATAGCTCCACTAGTTTTGTTCATAGTGATGCTTTCTAAGGCCCATTTGACTTCTCACTCCAGGATGTCTGGCTGTAGGTGAGTGATCACACCATCATGGTTATCTGGGTCATGAAGATCTTTTTTGTATAGTTCTTCTGTGTATTCTTGCCATCTCATCTTAATAACTTCTGCTTCTGTTAGGTTCATACCATTTCTGTCCTTTATTGTGCCCATCTTTGCATGAAGTGTTCCCTTGGTATCTCTAATTTTGTTGAAGAGATCTCTAGTCTTTCCCATTCTGTTGTTTTCTTCTATTTCTTTGCACTGATTACTGAGGAAGTCTTTCTTATCTCTCCTTGCTATTCTTTGGAACTCTGCATTCAGATGGGTATACATTTCCTTTTCTCTTTTGCCTTCACTTCTCGTCTTTTCTCAGCTATTTGTAAGGCCTCCTCAGACAACCATTTTGGCCTTTTTGCATTTCTTTTTCTTGGGGATGGTCTTGATCCCTGCCTCCTGTACAATGTCATGAACCTCTGTCCATAGTTCTTCAGGTACTCTGTCTATCAGATCTAGTCCCTTGAGTCTCTTTGTAACTTCCACTGTATAATCATAAGGGATTTGATTTAGGTAATACCTGAATGGTCTCATGGTTTTTCCCTACTTTCTTCAATTTAAGTATGAATTTTGCAATAAGGAGTACATGATCTGAGCCACAGTCAGCTCCTGGTCTTGTTTTTGCTGACTGTATAGAGCTTCTCCATCTTTGGCTGCAAATAATATAATCAGTCTGATTTTAGTATTGACCATCTGGTGATGTCCATGTATAGAGTTGTTTCTTGTGTTGTTGGAGGAGGATGTTTGCTATGACCAGTGTAGTATGTTCCCTTGGAAAAACTCTGTTAGACTTTGCCCTACTTCATTTTGGTACTCCAAGGCCAAACTTGCCTGTTACTCCAGGTGTTTCTTGATTTCCCGCTTTTGCATTCCAGTCCCCCATGATGAAAAGGACATCTTTTTTAGGTGTTAGTTCTAGAAGGTCTTGTAGGTCATCATAGAACTATTTAACTTGAGCTTCTTTGGCATTATTGGTTGAGACATAGACTTGGATTACTGTGATATTGAATGGTTTGCCTTGGAAACGAACAGAGGTCATTCTGTCATTTTTGAGATTGCACCAAAGTACTGCATTTCAGACTCTTTTGCTGACTATGATGGCTACTTCATTTCTTCTAAGGGATTCTTGCCCACAGTAGTAGATATAATGGTCATCTGAATTAAATTCACCCATTCCAGTCCATTTTAGTTCAGTGATTTCTAAAAAGTCAACATTCACTCTTGCCATCTCCTGTTTGACTACTTCCAATTTGCCTTGATTCATGGGCCTAACATTCCAGGTTCCTATGCAATATTGTTTTTTATAGTATTGGATTTTATTTCCATCACCAGTCACATCTACAACTGGGCATTGTTTTCACTTTGGCTCTGCCTCTTCATTACTTCTGCAGTTATTTCTCCACTCTTCTACAGCAGCATATTGAACACCTAGAGTTTATCTTTCAGTGTCTTATCTTTTTGCCTTTTCATACTGTTTTGGGGGTTCTCATGGCAAGAATACTGAAATGGTTTGCCATTCCCTTCTCCAGTGGACCACGTTTTGTCAGACCTCTCTACCACGACCCATCCGTCTTGGTTGGCCCTACAGGGCATGTCTCATAGTTTCATTGAGTTGGATAAGGCTGTGGTCCATGTGATCAGTTTCTCTCTTCCCTCTGATAGATAAGGATAAGAGATTTACGGAAGCTTCCTGATGAGAGAGACTGACTGTGGGGGAAACTGGGCAGGGCCATGCTCAGTAAATCTTAATCCAGTTTTCTGTTGATGCGTGGAGCTGTGTTCCCTTCCTGTTGATTTGGCCCAGGCCAAACTATGGTAGGGCTTCCCTGGTGGCTCAGAGGTTAAAGCGTCTGCCCGCAATGCGGGAGACCTGGGTTCGATCCCTGGGTCGGGAAGATCCCCTGGAGAAGGAAACGGTAACCCACTCCAGTATTCTTGTCTGGAGAATCCCATGGACGGAGGAGCCTCGTGGGCGACAGTCCATGCGGTCACAAAGAGTCGGACATGACTGAGTGACTTAACTTAAACTATGACAGCTGTGAGGATTATAATGGTGGTCTCCTTCAAAAGGACTTGTGCATGCACTGTTGTTTTCAGTGCCCCTGACCCCGTAGCAGGCCACTGTCGACCCACACCTCTGCCAGAGACTCCTGGACACTCACAGGCAAGTCTCTTGTGGGGACTCTGCTCATTTCTCCTGGCTCCTGGTATACACAAAGTTTTGTCTGTGCCCTCCAAGAGTCTGTTTCCCCAGTCCCCAGTCCAGATTGTTAAGCATTTCCAAATGGGTTCAGGTGTTCAGATCTGGATGAATTACATTCCAGAATAGATTGAAAAGAAACTTGCCGCCTCCATGATCATTGAGAGGTTTTAAAAGCAGATTTTCCAAACGTCTAGAGACAGATGAGGGCAGTTGTAACTTTCCAAAGCAGAGGAAAGTTGGTTTTGTTACCTACCAACTAGTGACCTTGAATCTAAAAGCCTGGCAAGATTCTAGATCAGAAACTAAAGAGTCAATTGTGGACAGTGAGGATAAGGAAAACTTAGTTGAACAAATTCATTAGAGTCGAATTACGTCTGTATTATTTCTTGCATTTACAGTCTAGTAGGACTGGTTCGTCTGAGCGTGCTCAGTCGTGTCCGACTCCTTACAACCCCCTGGACTGTAGCCTGCCAGGCTCCTCTGTCCGTGGGATTTCCCAGACAGGAGTATTGGAGTGGGTTGCCATTCCCTTCTCCAGGGGATCTTCCTGACCCAGGACTGGTAGAACAGGGAAATGCAGCAGCACCTGTATGACTGGGACTCAGCTAGTCGTTTGATCAGGTTTCTTTCCCATGGTAACTTCCTAAAAAGTGGCAGGAAATGTGACCAGGATGTGAAAACAGTTGGGTGGATTTTGGTCATGCCCAGAAGGAGCTGATTAACGACTGGTATCAGACTGGATGATGTTTTTCCAAAGGTGCTCTGTAGATCAACCACTTGAAACTCACTTTAGGAAAGATGTCGAAAACATTGTAGGCCTTGTCTCAGACCTCCTAAATCGTAATCTCTAGAGAGAGGTCAGAGAAGCCTCTCCACAAGTTAGGTACATATTAGAATTCAAGAATCACCAAACTTCAGGGAGATTTCTGGTGTGCTGCAAGACTCTTTTCATACCTTGTCCTGTTCATGATTTCTATCAGTGATGATGGAACATGTGATCGTGAGGAACACTTACTATAGTTGTGCATGACAGAGACTTGTGAGTATAACAGACAGGTTAACTATTAGAATTGAGGTCCAAAAAGATCTCAAGAATAGGGAAAATCTAACAAGATAAAATTTAATAGAATTAAACGTATGTTTTTATACTTGTGTTTATAAAAACAACTGCCAAGTAAAGGATGAGGCAGGAGTAGCTTCAGAGCTCTGTTTATAGCAAAGCTTAAGGGTTTTAGTTAGTAGCCCAATGTGAATTATGGATGTGATTAGATAAGCTCTTTGGATTTCAGTCCAGATATTAGAAGTATAGCAAGGAGAAATAAGAAGGACTTCTTAAATGAAAAATGGAAAGAAATAGACGGAAACAACAGAATGGGAAAGATTAGAAATTTCTTTAAGAAAATTAGAGTTATTAAGGGAAGATTTCATACAAGGATGGGCGTGATAAAGGACAGAAAATGGTAAGGACCTAACAGAAGCAGAAGGGATTAAGAAAAGGTGGCAGGAATATACAAAAGACCTCTACAAAAAAAGGTCTTAATGACCCAGATAATTGCGATGGTGTGGTCACTTACATAGAGCCAGATATCCTGGAGTGTGAAGTCAAGTGGGCCTTAAGAAGCATTACTACTAACAAATCTACAGAATTCCAGTTGAGCTATTTCAAAACCTAAAAGGTGATGCTGTTAAAGTGCTGTACACAATATGTCAGCAAATTTGGAAAACTCAGCAGTGGCCACAGAACTAGAAAAGGTCAGTTTTCATTTTAATTGTAAAGAAGGGCAGTGCCAAAGAATGTTCAAACTACTGCACAATTGCACTCATTTCACATGCTATCAATGTTATGCTCAAATTCCTTCAAGCCAGACTTCAATAGTACGTGAACTGAGAACTTCCAGATGTACGGCTGATTTAGAAAAGGTAGAGGAACCAAAATCAAATTGCCAACATTCACTGGATCATGGAGTAAGGGAATTCCAGAAAAACATCTACTTCTTCATTGACTATGCTAAAGCCTTTGACTGTGTGGACCACAACAAACTGTGGAAAACTCTTAAAGAGAAGGGAATACCAGACCACCTTACCTGTCTCCTGAGCAATCTATATGTGGGTCAAGAAGCAACAGAACTGGATATGTAACAACTGACTTATTCCAAATTGGGAAAGGAGTATGGCATGGTTGTATATTGTCATGTTAACTTATATGCAGAGTACATCATGGGAGATGCTGAACTGTTTGAATCATAAGAAGAATCAAGATTGCCAGGAGAAATAGCAACAACCTCAGATATGCAGATGATACCACTCTAATGGTAGAAAGTGAAGAGGAAACTAAAGAGCCTCTTGATGAAAGTGAAAGAGGAGAGTGAAAAAACTGGGTTGAAACTCAGCATTCAAAAAACTAAGATCATGGCATCTGGTCCCATCAATTCATGGCAAATAGAAGGGGAAAAAGTGGAAATAGTGACAGACTTTATTTTTGGGGGCTCGAAAATCACTGCAAATGGTGACTTCAGCCATAAAATTAAAAGATGCTTGCTCCTTGGAAGGAAAGCTATGATACACCTCGACAGTATATTAAAAAGCAGAGTTATTACTTTGCCAAAGAAGGAGAGTATGGTCAAAGCTGTGGTTTTTTTCCAGTAATGGATGTGAGAGTTGAACCATAAAGAAGACTGAGTGCTGAAGAACCGGTGCTTTTTAATGGTAGTGTTGGAGAAGACTCTTGAGAGTCCCTTGGACTGCAAGGCGAACAAACCAGTCAATCCTAAAGGAAATCAGTCCTGAATATTCATTGGAAAGATTTGCTAAAGCTGAAGCTCTAATACTTTGGTCACCTGTTGAGAAGAGCTGACTCACTGGAAAAGACCTTGATGCTGGGGAAGACTGAGGGAAAAAGGAGAAGGGGGCAGCAGAGGATGACATGGTTAGATAGCATCATTGACTCAATGTATGTGGATTTGAGCAAACTCTGGGAGATAGTGGAGAACAGAGGAGCCTGGCAGTCTATAGTCCATGGGGTCGACAAGAGTTGGGCATGACTTAGTGACTGAACAACAACAATCTGAAAAGGTTAAAACAACAGTCCTTTTTCCACTCAGTGCTGGTCATTCCTGGAGTCCTGCATTCAGATGGAATGTTCTACTTTATGAGGAACAAATACAGATGGGAATGCATTTTGTAGTAGTCCATGAACTAATCCCCCAAACTTGTGAATATGTATCCATACCTTAAAAGAAGGGACTTGGCAGATGTCATTAAGATTAAGGATGCAGAGATAACAGAGATTATCCTTAATTATCTAGTTGTGTATGTGTGCTCATTCAGTTGTGTCCAACTCCTTGCCACCCTTTGGACTATAGCCTGCCAGGCTCCTCTGCCCGTGGTATTATCCAGGCAAGAATGCTGGAATGAGTTGCCATTTCCTCCTCTGGAGGATATTCGCAACCCAGGGATCGAACCACAGTCTCCTGTATTGGCAGACAGGTTCTTTACTGCTGAGCCATCCAGGAGTTGTCTAACTGGGCTCAAACTAATCATGTGAGTCCTTAAAAGTATCCTTCCTGGCTGAGATGGTGGTAAGAGGAAAAGGTGATTGTGGGAGAATGGTCAGAGAGATGCAATGTTGCTCCCTTTAAAGATAGTGAGAGGGAGTCATGAGCCAAAGAAAATGAGTGGTATCTACAAGTTAGAAAAGGAAAGAAAACAGGTCCTCCTAGCTTAGAGCCTCCAGAAAAGCATGTGGCCCTGTTGACACAGTGAGACCAGTGTCAGGCTTCTGACCTAAAGAATATTAAGATACTGACTGTATGTTTTAAATCACGAAATTTGCAGAAATTTGTTATAATAGCAGCAGTGGAAACAAACACACATTTAGATGAGTGTATTTGAAATGGTGGAGACATCTGACTCCTGGTCACAGGAGCTGCTGCCAAAGGAACTTGCGTTACTTAGTTTGGAGAATAGACGATTTAGGGGGATGAATTTGCTCTGTTTAAGTATTTGAGGGGTTTTCTCCTGGAGAGAGAGAGTAATTTTCAGCCCTAAGTGGGATTATCCTGTTTTCAGGTCTGGTGAGTTTTCTGTCACCAGAATGTGTAAACCAACGCTGGGCAGCTACTTGGCAGAGATGTGCACCATATCGTTGGTTAGACTAGAGACTTTGTTCAGCCTTTTTAAACTATATAAGGTCCTATATAGTTTTTAGAAAAATATAGTAATTTTTAAGTGTTAGCTTATGTTAGTGATTGATTCCTCTAAACGTCTCCACCACATTTAATTACTGCCACAATAAAATTACTATAGAATGAATAACCTGGACTTATGCTAATGTTAGATTAAACTTGAATTATAGGAAAAGAGCATTCCAATTAAGTCCTTTTAAAAGTAAACACTTGGTTCTGGCGAGACCAGGCTGGGAGCCAGGCGCAGCGAGGGGTGGGCTGAGGGGCGGCGGCGGTCTGGGAGCCGGGGAAGTTTGGGCCACCTCTGGCGGCGGTGCTGCGCTCCGGAGCCAGGCTGAAGCCCGGAGAACCAGGGGGCAGGCGGACACCCTTACGGACGCCCTCGGGCCGCTGCCACCATTTCGCATCCTCTTCCCTGGAAAAGTTTAAGCTTTAAACATGTCATCCATCAAGCACCTAGTTTATGCAGTTATTCGTTTCTTACGGGAACAAAGTCAGATGGATGCTTATACCTCAGATGAGCAAGAAAGTTTGGAAGGCTGGCCCTCACTGCCATGAATAAATTTCAAGAAGCAGTTACAAGTTATCAGAAGGCATTAGATCTTGACCCTGAAAATGATTCCTATAAATCAAATCTGAAAATAGCAGAACAGAAGTTAAGAGAGGGATCTAGTCCTACAGGAACTGGACTGAGCTTTGACATGGCTAGCTTAATAAATAATCCAGCCTTCATTAGTATGGCAGCAAGTTTAATGCAGAATCCTCAAGTACAACAGCTAATGTCAGGAATGATGACAAATGCTATTGGGGGGCCTGCTGCTGGTGTTGGGGGCCTAACTGACCTGTCTAGCCTCATCCAAGCGGGACAGCAGTTTGCTCAGCAGATACAGCAACAGAATCCTGAACTCATAGAGCAACTTAGAAATCACATCCGGAGCAGGTCATTCAGCAGCAGCGCTGAAGAACACTCCTGACCTGACCAGGGCCCCTCACCCAGAATGCAGTTGGTGATGGCTCTCAAGTGTCTGCTGTAGATAGTGGCCAAAACAAAAACAAATCTAAAACATAATCTGTCTAGACAATAGGTGTATCACAAACAGATAACATAACATGACTATGTTATGTTGACTTGACCATAACATGATTCCTTTGTAAGCAGGTGATCAGTAGCCTTTGTTAAGTGCCAGTTATAGCACTTAACTGGACACGGTTCCATTTTCACATCTTCATTGTATTTGTATACTAGACTTAATAGCAGAGTATATTTATTGAACAGTAGGGCTGTTTACTGGTGAGTTCTCTAGCACCAAATTCCCATAAGCAAACTTTTTGAAAGGGGAGATAACTAAGAGGAAAGGATTCTCATGCTGATTTAGGAGAAATATACTTGCCACTGAGTAGCGTCTTTGGAGAAGAAATTCGTTCCTGGGTTTAGCTTTGATAGTGCTATCAGTAGTGAAGATATGACAGGGGCCAGTACTGTCTTTAATGCTGCTTATTTTGTTGGGTGACAAAATCTTAAGAGCTGGTGGAAAGCAGTATTCGGTGTTGTTTAGAAAAGGAAAAAATAGATGCTGTGAATGTATAGAAAGTGAATGTAGGGTGCTCAGGTTCTTTGCATAGTTCTTAACTAATCTTGCCTACAGTTTGGTATAGATAACATTAGCATGGCCACTTATGCTAAGTACATAATAAAATACATTTAGAAATCCTTAATAATATTGGTTAGGTCAGTTGTATAACTATTCAATTCCACTAGCACAATTTATGTAGTGACCTTACCATGGAAACTTTCAAATATATCTACATTTAAATAAGCCAATAGCTTGGCCCTTAAGGATTTCCTAAGTGGCATTTAATTATGTGCCTGCAGACACTGATTTTTTAAACTTGTAATTATTTGATGGGTTACAAAAAGTATCTGTCATTAACACTTCTTGTTCATGTTCATCCTCTGCTATAATTTGGCTTGGCATGTCACTTTTATGCTTCTTCTTAATTTGATGCAGCTTAAACATAACAGGGGACTTGAAATATTGTACTGAAATTAGAATACATATTAGTTAGTGAAGAGAAGTGGCATTAAGTATTGGAATGTCTTTAACTAGAGTGATGGATGAAACTGTTCTAATTCCAGTTGAAATTTCTTTGGTTTGTTAGTTATACAATTGGTGGACACATAATGAATTTCACAAATGTTGTGAAAGAAAACTAAAACAGTAATACAAAATTAAATCAGTAATACTGATGACTGATTTAATTTTGTATTACTATAACTCTTCATCTCAAAAGGCTAATTACTTGGTATCTTAAAATTTAAAAACCTACTTTCCCTTCTTTCCCTTTGTTGGATTAGAACAGTTCGATAATTTTACTAATCAGCTTGGAATTCATTAAAAAATCCAGATTCAGGGGCATACTTTTCAACTTTATCAGGTCCTATAATGAGGTCTGGGAATCACTGTTCCACACAGCACACCAAGTGGTTCTGATCTAGGTCCCAAGGGCTCTAATTTGAAAGCAACACTAGGTTAGAGATGTCTCCTCTTTTAGGTCAGCAAATATCTAAAATGCCTGGGCTCAGGATACAAGGAAGAGCTACATGAACCTACAGTTCTTTTCCAGGGAAAATTAGGACTTCAGCCTTCTGAATTGTCTCCTATATTGCACTTAAATGAACTTGGGTGGTGATCTAGTGGTTAAGACACCATACTTGCAATGCAGAGGATGCTGGTTCAATCCCTAGTCAGGGAACTAAGATTCTGCCAGCCTATGGTGTGGGAAGAAAAAAAAAAAAGTCAATTCTTGCTGGTGTTGCATAAGAAAAGGTTCCTAGCATAATTATCTTGAATGCATTACAGATGCTTTCAAATTGATAAAACTGGTAAGCCTCTGAGTAGGAAAATAAAGAGAATATGAATCAACAGTAAGAGAAGTGAAAGAAGGGATATCACTGCAGACCATGTAGACAATTAGATAATTAGAAAATACTATGATCAACTGTAGGTCTATATCCATGAAACAGGCAAATTCTTTAAAGATACAAACTACCATAACTCACTGGAGAAATAAGGTACCTCTGGAAAACCACAGGCCCAGACAATTTCAATGGTGAATTCTACCAAACACTTAATATTAAATCTACACAATCTCTTCCAGGAGAAGAGGAAACACTTCCCAACTTCATTTTATTTTGCCAACTTTGATACCAAAATCAGACATTATAAGCAAAAATACTTACAATGTCTTTACTAATATCTGTAGGTAAAGTAGCCATTCTTTTTACATGAAGGAATGTGAATTGGTTGTATTTCTTCCATTTCATTTTTCTAGTTTGTTTCTTTTCTAATGTATCTCCCATAACACATCTAGGTAATGAATCCACTTACCTGGATTTCCATTCTATTCAAGCCACTTTTGCTTTTTAAGTACTTTCATCACTTGGAAATTACTTCATTGCATGCTATTTCAAGAAGGTTTTGTGTAGCTGTATTGTGTTAGCTACTCTTAAAATTATAAAGAATGCTCCAAAAGTTATTTTGCTTGTCTGAAACAAGAGGGCATTAAAGTAAATCTTTATATACACTCTAAAAAAATAAAAAATAAAAGTAAACACTTAAAGTAACTACTTTAATGTAAAAGTCCTGGTTAGGTTTGTCTTTCTCAGTCTAGTCCAGTAGGGGGCAATATGGTACTATCATTTTGGCATACTGGCCCCACCAGAGGAGCGGCATGTGGGAAACAGTTGTTTGCTATTGACTTTGCTTTGTTTTTCATTTTTATTGGTGTAGAGTTGATTTACAATATTGTGTTAGTTGCTGCTGCACAGCCAAGTGAGTCAGTTATACATACTGCACTCTTTTTTAGATGCTTTTCTCACATAGGTCATTACAGAGTATTGAGTAGAGTTCACTGTGCTATGCTATACAGTACGTCCTTATTACTGTTGACTTTGAATGGATTTAGTGTCCCTTAAATGTTACTTTGGTTGTATGAAACAGTTACTTCTCTATATGCAACTTGATATAGTTTGGATTTTATTTGTCAAATCAAAACCTTTTCCCTTCCCTTTCATTGGTTATACTTTGTAATAGCCCAGGCTTTGCACTAAGTACTATAAATTACACATAGCCCTGGAAAATAGCCAAAATTAAAAGCAGTACAAAATTTTTTTTTTCCTTAAATTCTGACAAATGGGTATGCAAAAGACTTTGAATTTTAAATCTGTGGGTTTAAAAGTAACACCACAGATTAACCGGTTTGGGATGTTATCTCATTAAGAATCTAAAGAAATCTATGACTTACTTGTCCTAAAAATACACATATTAAAAAATTTGGGTGTATTTATAGGGACTTCTTAAACTCCCAATCATTAACCTAGGATCTTTCTTAACTGGACACTCCAGTCATTTTACCCTCTATAATTGACTCATGTGCTTACATTGTCTAAAGGACAGTGGTTTTTCTAATTATGTTTAGCTCATAGAACAGAATTTGATGATATCTCTTTGACTCCAGGTACAGAGAGATACACTTTCAAGTTCATGTTGTATGTACAGGCCTAAGCTGGCTCTCTCCATTCATCAACCCAACTCTCTAATTTAACATGCATATTTTCTACTTTTTGTTCATTTTCCATGACTTCTCAACTTTTATTTGTATGACAGACACCCTGCCTAAGTCACTTTTTGTTCTTTCTTACCCACCATTTAGTATAACACCAATTTAAGGTTCACTTCAATTGACAAATTTTCTAGATTTACTAAGGAGTTTCCAGAATTTGTAGCTTTATTTTATGGTTAGAATAGTTAGGTAGGACGTGCTGCAATCTCTATATGGTCCATTTATCCATGCAATGCATTTTTACAAGGTTGCTGATTGAGGCACTGAAAAACATGCAAAATTATAGCAATCACTGTCTCTGCCTCTTAAAGATTTTTCAGTACTCTTTATGGATGGTTTGGGGGGAAGTAACCTTGCTAATGTTTTGCATACATAGGCTGCAGCATTTTAAGCCATTCAGAGGACAGGCAGCAACTGAAACCCATCTTCCTTATAAAAGGTAACCCCAATAGCATGCCTCTGTGAGTACATCAGTATATGAAAGTCTGGTCATGCCACCACCCCAGGTGTAAATGCATTAAAATCTCTAGTGGAGAATCGCTAACAGAGAGCCAGCAGTTCCCAACTTTTCAATCTGAAAATTTAACAGATCCCCAGTCTGTGAATTGGAAAGAGGGTATGTTTGGGTGATTGGGATTACCTCACTAATCATCTCATCTCATGTGAAGAGGGAAAAACCAAAGCTTGCCCAGTGTGTCACATTTATTGGAATTTGGGTGTGTCTCCCTGATTCATGCTCTTTTTTTGTTTTTAATCTATGCTGTCTCTCCATCTTTTATATTTAGGTGTGTTTTATTTACTTAACTACCTTGGCTCTATGAGCATTGCCTTTTCCTAACTACTGTCCTTGTTAAATCATGCACTCGAAAAAGGTCAGGGGACACAAGAATGATATAATCCAGGCAGAGGTGTTACACTGGGGGCCATGGGACTGCACGTGGGAGCAGCTTTAGGATTCTGTTACTTGATCTACAAGTGGGACGTGTGTTCCCAGGGAGAAAGGATGAGTGACATGTGGTTAGTCAAGATTTGTACAGAACCGAAGTTCTGGTTAGGGTGAGCAGTCAGGAGTCTAGCTGTCAGGGAGTAAGAGTAGGTATTGAATGGTTTAATAACTCCCAGTTGGAGGGTAAGGTGCAGGGAGGCCAACAAATAAAGCAAAAACCCTTTCCTAAGGTCACTGAGGCTTGTAGCAAGGAAGAACAAATTACATTCCCTGGAATGAGATGGCACGGTGAAATAGAACTAGGAGCAAGGCTAATTCTAAAAACCACCACAAAGATAGAATGCATGTTGGATTCAGGAATGCCATTGGCAGAGTATTCAGATGTATGTTTAAATACTTGAAGATGCATGTGGTTACTTCCAAGCTTTGCTTTTTTCTTGGCCTGACCCAGCTAAGCACTGGTAGAGGAGGCAATGGGAAAGAAAAGGTTGCTGTGGCCAATCCACCAGTGTGGGTGGTCTAGAGGGAGCGGAGGGTGTTAAGAGCATGAGGCAGCCTTGAAATTTTGAAATTTATTGTTCTAATTTGTATGGTTTTATTCTCATGAATTGTCACATTTTGTATCTTTAAATTTTATAGTGAGAAATGGTTATATAAAAGAATTAATAGGAATACAAGATATAAAACACATCATTTTTCTATTTCCCCATCGAATGCTGTTGCTACTTAGCACATTGCTACTTACCAACTATTTCCTTGTCAAACGTTTTCTTTTCATTCAGTTTTAGGACTGTGTGGCTGAGTGGACTAAGTTTTAGAAAAAGGGGAACTTCTAAATTAGACTCTGCCCTTTTCAGGTTGGGGTTTCTCTTGTTACATAGAGAAGTTATCTCAATTACCCTTTGCTGAGATCAGCTCCGTGTTTTAGACTTAGTACTTCTCAGCTATTAAATTATTATTCCTGAAAAATCATTCATAATAGTTTATATGTATAATATATATGTATATAAAGTGGTAGTTTATTTGTGAAGAGTCACACCACAACGTGTGCTGATGTTTTAGGAGCAGCAAGATACAACCTCTTTCCTGGGAATACAGGGAGCAGTAGCTGCCACCATTTAGTATTGGTAGGGTGGTGTGCTGCCTGTGCTCTCATTTAATTGTAATAGCCCCTTGAAGTAGGTGGGGTTATTATCTCTATTTTATAGATGATGAAATTGAAACTTAAGGTTACATTGCCAATAAATAACAGAGCTAGGATTTAATACTCATGTATCCAACTCCAAAGTTTATGCTTTTGATTATTGCTATGCTTGGTGGTGCAAGTGGTAAAGAATCCACCTGCTGATGCAGGAGACTCGAGAGACTCTGGTTTGATCCCTGGGTCAGGAAGATCTGCTGGAGAAGGAAATGGAAACCCATTTCATTATTTCTTGCCTGGAAAATTCCATGGACAGAGGAGCCTGGTGAGCTACAGTCCATGAGATTGCAAAGAGTTGGACACGACTGAGCATGCACACTCCATGCTCTGCTTACTGCCTATAATGTGATTCAGTCAGCTAGATATCAGAAGTGGGTTATTGTATATCTATGTTTACAGGAGAGACCTAGTCTAGGTTTTGATCTTCACACTCAAAAGGTCCATTATCTTCAAAGTTAGGGAAAGGATTCTTGATTTTAAAAAAATTATATATATATATATATATATATATATAATTTAACAAGCATGAATGTAAACCAACAGTTTATTTGGTGATTCTCTAAGACTACAACTTTGAAAGTAAATTAACATTATATTTTTTTAGCATTTCCTCACCATGCTTGTGTTCAAGTTTTGTTATCAGATGACTGCACAGGAGAGGTTTTGAATAAAATACTTTATCACAGCAGATATCTTAAAAATAGAGGAATCTCCAGTCATTTTTGTGAGGAGCTACTTCTGATTTTCCTTTGATCTTAAGATAGTTGTTCGGCCTATGTGATAATGAATTATGATGATATTCCCTTAATAATCAGAGTTATTAATTGGACATGTCAGTTAGGCTTTTCAATGATGCTCTTTTGTCATGTGTACATCCAAATGTCCAAGAAGACGGACCTGGTGGCACCCTGAAGTCCGACAAATCCGGCTTCACTATCGACCATGTTCATTCTGTATTATTTACAATAACCAAGATATGGAAACAACCTAGATGTTCACTGAAGGATGAATGGATAAAGAAGATGTGGTGTAAATACACAATGGAATATTACTCAGCCATAAAAGGAATGAAATATTGCCACTTACAACAACGTGAACAAACCTTGAGGATATTATGATAAATGAAATAAGAGAAAGACAAAACTGAGGCGAGGGTGGGATGATCTGAGAGAATAGCATCAAAACATGTATATTATCAAGTGTGAAACAGATCGCCAGTCCAGGTTGGATGCATGAGACAAGTGCTCGGGGCTGGCGCACTGGGATGACCCAGAGGGATGGGATGGGGAGGGAGGTGGGAGGGGGGATCAGGATGGGGAACACATGTAAATCCATGGCTGATTCATGTCAATGTATGGCAAAAACCACTACAATATTGTAAAGTAATTAGCCTCCAACTAATAAAAATAAATGAAAAAAAAAAGAGAAAGACAAAACTGTATGATATCACTCTTGTGGAACTTAAGAAAAACAAATGAACAAATAAAGCAAAACAAAAACACATTCACAGATACAGAGAACAGATAGGTGGTTATCAGAGGCAAAGAGGGTTGCAGGTTGGGTGAAATGAGTGAAGGGGCCAAACTGTGGTGATGGATGGTAACTAGACTTTTGGTAGTGATCACTCTGTGGTGTATACAGATGTCAAATTATAATGCTGTGCACCTGAAACTTATATAATGTTATATACCAATTTATTGCAATTAAAAAAAGAATCATAAAATAGTTTCCATTTAGATTTCAGTTCCCATTTAGGATTTAAATTTTCTGTGAAGCTGGTGTTATGTGTTTTAATAATATAATATTCATTTGGTATTATCACTATAAATTTGTATTAGAAACCATGAGAGAGTGATTTTAGTGAGAATTTGGACCATATTTCTAAAAGCATTACCTATCAAGGTAAAATTCTTTCCTGATGAAGAAAGTGGGCATGTATACTCAAGTCCTAGTGAGTAAATCAGTAACTAAGAATAAATGCTAAATTGGTATTTCAAAAGACTTTTTTAAATGCAGACATATAATCAGGGCACTTCTGTAGGATCACATTTTTATTCATTATGCAACCTGAGTTATTTTGCAAATAAGATTAAGATGCACCACATGTGTCTTCTGAAGAGCTTTTAATCACACTCACTACAGGTGTACTGTAATGTGTCAGAGTGAGTGTTCAGATAAACAATATCAATTAGCATAGAGATTTCTTTCCCTGAGCTTGTGATATAGTAGGTATATTGGATAGCTTGTTGGATATCTTAGTCTTTTTCTAGTTTGTTTTATCTTTCATATTTCTCACATTTTAAGTAATTGCCTCATAGAAAACACAGAGGTTAAATATTTTCATTTTCTTTTTAGTAATTTATTGTTTTTATATTTATCAGCGTTTAACCCCTTCCTTCTTCTCACAGGTAACCATTGTCTTTACACCTCAAGCTAGAATTGAAATAGGTGTGATCTTGAACTTTATATAAAATGGAACCATAACATGATAAATCTTTTGTCTGGCTTCTTTCATTTGATGTTATTTTTGAAGAGATTCATTGATACTGCTATGTGGAACTGTACTATGTTTTCATGGCTGTACAGTATTTAGTTACATGTATATACTACAGTTTATTCATACTACTATTAATGGATATTGAGGGCATTTCTAGTTTCTGGCTACTTTCAACAGTGAAACCATCAGCATTCTCATAGCTTATCTTACATACATGCAGGAGTTCATCTATGATATATGCCTATGACTAAAGTTGCTGAGTCATAAGGAATACATTTCTTTGAGCTTACCAGATTATGCCAAATAATTTTCAAAGAGGTTCTACTTGTTTCCATTCCCATCAATGGTGTATGAGAGTTGCAGTTATGTTGTATCATCATTGACTCTTAGTATTGCGTCTTTTACAAAAATATTTATTTATTTGGCTGCACAATGTCTCAGTTGTCGTACTTGAAATCTTTCATCTTTGTTGTGGCATGTGGGATCTATTTCCCTGAGCCCCAGGGTCAACGCCAGGCCTTCTGCATTGACAGCGCAGTGTTAGCCACTGGACCACCAGGGAAGTCCCAGTATTGAATTTTTTTAATTTTGGTATTTCAGTGAGTGTTATTGGTATCTCCTTGCATGTATATGTTTCAACTTATAACTATGAACAGTAAACTGTACCTAGTTAAAAAATAGTTTACTGCATTTTGACCAATGCATAATGTCCAAGTAACCATCACCAAAATCAAGATATAAAACATTTCCAAATAACATGGAAAGTTTTCTTGTGCCTGTTGCAGTGCTTCCACTCCCAACTCTAGCCAACTACTGATCTGCTTTCAGATATTATAGATTTAGTTTGCTTTGTGTTTTTTTAGAATTTCATATAAATGGAATAATACATTATTCTTTTCCATCTGGCTTCTTTGGTATAGCAAAATGATTTTGAGACCCATCCATGTTGTTTATATATCAGTAATCAATTCCTTTTCTCTGCTTAGCAGGGTTCCACTGTATGAACATAATAGCATTTGTTTATCTATTCACCATTTGACAGATATATCAGTTGTCGCAGTATTTGGTTATTTTGAATAATGCTGTTATGACTTTTGTGGACAATTCTTTGTGTGACTATATGTCTTCATTTTTCTACTTTGAAGTGACATATCTGGGTCATAGGGTGGCTTTGTGCTTAACCTTGTGAGAAACTGCCGAATGATTTTCCTAAGTGGATTTATCAGTTTAAGTTTATATCCCATCATCAGTGTATAAGCATTCTACTTGCTTCACATCCTTTTCCATACTTGCCGTCCTTCCCTTTCATTTGAGCCATTCTAGTGATTGTGTAGAGGTTGTGTATTTGTTTTCCTAATGACTAATGATATTGGGCATCTTTTCATGTGCTTACTTGCCAATCATATATCTTTGTAAAGACTCTTCACATTTGGCTTTCTTGACAGATATTTTGTGCCTCTAAAAAAGATGGGTTGTCTTCTTTTTATTGAATTGTAAGAGTTCTTAACATGTTTCATGTACAAATTTGTTTTATAAACATGTTGCCAATATTTTCTCCCACATTGTGGCTTGCTCTTTAGTTTTCTAAATGGTATCTGTCAAAGAGGAGAAGTTTTTACTTTTGATTAAGTCCAGTTCACCAGCTTTTCATTCTTCTGGTTCATGTTATTTGTGTCTTGGCTAACAAATCTTTGTATACTGTAAGGTTGCAATGATTTTTCTCCTGTGTTTTATTCTAAGAGTTTCTTACATTTAGCTTTTATATTTAGATCTATGATCCATTCCAAGTTAAATTTTATTATATTGTGAGGTAAATTTTTTTTGATGAGTTTTTTTCCCCCAGTACCATCTGATGTTTCTTTTCTCATTGATTTTCTTCCTACTTTTGTCAAAAATAAACTGACAGTGCGCTTGAATGTGTATATAAATGTATTTGTTCCCCATTCTCTTCCATTGACATTGGCCCATTCTTATGTCAGTTCTACACTGTCTTGATTACTATGGCATTATAGTGTGTCTTAAAAACATATAGCATAAGTCTTTGAACTTTGTCCATATTAAAATTTGCTTTGCTTTGACTATTTTAGGTACTTTCCATTTCATACTAATTTTGGAATCAGCTTGTTAATTTCTTTAAAAATAAAAACTTGCTTAAATTTTCACTGGAATTGCTTGGATTTATAGATAAATTTGACAAGAACTGACTTCTTAATAATATTGAATTTTTTTAATCCATAAATGTAGTATATTTTTTCATGTATTTTGATCTTTAATTTCTTTCAACAATGGTATATAGTTTTTAGTTGTGCAGATTTCACACATATTTTAAATAACTTGTCCCTAAGAATTTCATTGTTTTGGGTGCTCTTGCAAGTGGAATTAGAGTTTTATTGCATTTTCCAATTTTTCATTGCTGATCTGTAGAAATATAATTGGTTTTTGCAGACTTGTAACTTGGAATCTTGCTAAACTTTTAAACATAGCTCTAATAGTTTTGTTGTAGATTCCTTAGGATATTTGACCCTTTTTTTAAATTACAAATTCAGTTTCTTTAGTTGATACTGAGTTATTCAAGTTTCCTCTTGCATCTTGTGTCAATTTTGTTAATTTGTATCTTTTAAGGAATTTGTTTCATCTAAATTGTCAGATTTACTCTCATAAAGTTTTTCATAGTATTCCCTTCTTATCACTTAATGTTTTATTCCATGACAGTGTAATTTGTGTCTTCCCTTTTTTTCCTCTGTGATCTGTTCAGCTGGAGATTTACCAATGAATGTGATTGATTTGTTCAAAGAACCAGCATTTGATTTCATTGATTTACTCTATATATGTTTATATTTCATTGATTTCTGTTCTCTATTGTTTTCTTCCTTCTACTTATTTTGGCTTTAATTATTCTTCATTTTTTGTTTCCTAAAACTGGGAGCTTAGATAGTTTATTTTAGACTTTTTTTCTTTTGTGCCATAATAGCAGAGTTGATTGTGGGCTTCACTGGTGGCTTACTGGTAAAGAATCTACCTGTGAATACAGGAGATGCAGGTTCAATCCCTGGGTGGGGAAGATCCCCTAGAGAAAGAAATGGCAACCCACTCTAGTATTCTTGCCTGGGAAATCCCATGGACAGAGGAGTCTGGCAGGCTATAGTCCAGGGCGTTGCAAAGAGTCAGACATGACTGAGCAACTAAACAACAGCAGAGTTGATTAGGTGCTAGATGCTTATGTTCTGCAAAGCCTAAGATACATGCTTTCTGCTCTTTTATGTAAAAATTTTCCAGCCTTTGCTCTAGGGACTATAATAAGCATGTTTATCCTAACTCTATCAGGTAAATATTGTAATCTTACAACATTATATTTCTATTTACTGTTCTTAGTGCTATTATTGTATATTTGTTATGTCCATATACGTTTTAACCCAACAATACTGTGTTATAATTTTTGCCCTGAAAATGTATCTTTCAAAGAAGAGATGAAAACAATGTGCTCAGTTGCTCAGTCATGTCTGACTCTTTGTGACCCCATGGACTGTATGTAGCCTGCCAGGCTCCTCTGTCCATGGAATTTCTCAGGCAAGAATGCTGGAGTGGGTTGCCATTTCCTCCTCCAGGGATCTTCCCAACCCAGGGATCCAGCCTGCATCTCCTGCATTAGCAGGTAGATTCTTTACCACTGAGCCACCTGGGAAGCCTGGCACCTACCTATTATATTTACCACAAATTTACCGTTTCTAGTGCTCCTCGTTCCCTGGAGGTCCAAGTTGCCATCTGGTGTCATTTCCCTTCATTTGACTCAAAACCCACATTGAAAAGACCCTCATTTTACCTTCTACAGGAAAAATAACTGGCCTTTTACAGGAGTTAGGGAGGGGCATTCACCTGGCTGAATGGAGTGGAATGGGAGATTTGAGGGTCTACATCTTTTTCAAACAGATTTTTGGTCAATCTTCCTTTTTCCTCCTTCTATCCCAACTTTGAGAATTCCATGGTGGTGTTTACTCCTCAAACTTTGTTAGTCACAGAGTATCAGCTTCCCATTCTGCCAGTTTAGGATTCAGCTTTTTTGTGTGTATGTTCGTCTTTGCCCCTGACCACTCCTCTGCTTTCCAACTTCCAGATTTCCTACTCCACTCCCACTGTCCCCATTCTGGGTACAAATCTAATTACGTGTTTTTTTATAGAATTAGCAAAAGTATATACCTGAATTTGCTCTTCTTTAACGAGAAATCCAAATATATTTGCTTACTTTTAAAATGTAATTTTTGCATTTGTTTCCTTTTAATTATTATTATGTTACATTTTTTTATTTATTACATTAAACAAATTACTAAGATCAGAGTGTACTGTACTGTTTGTTTCATCTGTGAGGTTAGAAATACTTTTTTTTATACAATAACAACCCTAATGAAAATCTATCAATTAAGTTTAGAGAAAATACACACAAAAAATTATTGGTAAAGTTTGTATTCTTTTTTGAGAGTTAATAGTAGGACTCATACCCAATAGTGATCCTTACAATGTTTGCATATTTTAAGTTTATATAATGGAGGCGTGGTAGATGGAAGTAAAGGGTAGAAAAAAATTCATTACCAATCAGACTCATGAGTGTATTTAATAATCATTTTTGACAGCTCATGAACTAAAGCCTTTTTAATTTTTTAGTTATTGTAGCTTCTATTTTTATATCATATTGTATAAATTAGTGGTTGTATATGAATAGCTCATCACTGTGCCATATTCTAGAAATGCACTTGAAATTTCCCAGCCAAATGCCAAAGTGTTGACATTAGATCTTGCCATTAGATAGGCTTCCCCAAATTATTCTTAGGAATCTATGGTTCCTTTTCCCTCCTCTTTCTCTCATTGTCTCCATCTTTCTCCCTCTTTCCATCTTTCTTACCTTCCTCCCCTCCCTCACTGACTCCCTCCCTCTTCTTCCAAAGACTACACAAGGTCACCTAATAAAGGTTTTGACAGGATTTAAACTGGACAGGATTTAAGGTCCCAGGGCCCCTGCCTTTCTCCTTTCCCCAGGGACTTACTGCATTTTTTTGTTGGGTGTATATTTGATCTGCCTTGGTCATTTGCCTTGATGTTTTGCATACCTGTTAACCAGCATTCATAGCTAGAAACTGGCCAAGTGCGGATGCTGTTCCATACTCAAATTCGCAACAAACGACCTTCCTTAAACTTTTAGACTAAAACTAGAACTGAAAGTTTGGAAGGGGCAAGGCTTGAGGAAATCCCCTTTTTTGTTTAATGTGCACTACTAAACTGAGTTAGGAGACCTGCATTATAAAAACAACAATTAACATTGTGGTAGAATATCTCACTTAAATTTTCATTTATACGAGAAACAGCATTCTGACTGTTTTACAGATGAGGAAACAAGCAACTAAAGGGCATATAATTGCCCCAAATGACTTGCTGCTAAGTAGGAAGAGAACTTGAACCCAGTTCTATTTTAGAATCCCATGCTTTTTCTAGGATACTTTAAAAAAATTTTTTTATTGGAGTATAGTTGCTTTACAGTGTTGTTTTACAGTTAGTTTCTGCTGTACAACAGAGTGAATCAGTTATATGTGTGCGTCTATCTGTTCTTTTAGATTTCCTTCCCTTTTAGGTCACCGCAGATCACTGAGTAGAGTTCTCTGTGCTGAACAGTGGGCTCTCATTAATTATGTTTTATGCACAGTAGTGTATCTACGTCAGTCCTATCCTCTAGGATACTTTTTGACCTCTTTCCTATCCTGCTTCTGATACTACTTAGGCAAGTCCCTGGGGAGAAAAAGTGGTAGGCACACTAAACCTTACCAGATCAGAGGAGCTTATCATGTATTTGACAAGATTTTGTTTGGAAGTTTTGGGTACATTGCTTTAACACATTTAGAAAGCCTTCAATATTAATACCTTGACAGATAATCTATTTTTCAAATTATAATAAAATTCATTAACAAAAACAGGATCATGGCATATGGGGTGGGAGGGGGTACATGTGTCGTGTGCACATTTTACAGTTTACAAAACATTCATTCTGTCATCACAGCACCTCTAAGATGAGCTATTATGTTTATGGGAAATGAGGTTTACATTCAAAATGGGCAGCTCTTGTCTTTGAATTAATTGAAATTTTGATAAGTATTTCTAAGTTGCCCTCCCACAAGATGTTACCAGTTTACAACAGTGTCTTACACCCTTGTACCTTCACCCAACTGGGTATATCATACTCTTTCACATTCTAAACTACATGTAAAAGTTATCTTGTTTTAATTTACACTTATTTGATTTTCAAGTGAGGTTTCACATTTCTTTTGCATGTATGTTTAATCATTGGGGTTCCTTTTTATCTGGTTATTTGGCTGTTTAAAGCTGACTTGTGAGAGTTCTTTGGACATATGGTTATTGATCCTTTATACAGTTTTTCTTCCAGTCTGTCATTTATTATTTAGCTTTGTTTATAGTCATTCAGCAAACTTATGTTTCTAATTTTTATGGAACTTTTCAACAAGGAGCAAATGTCTCTACAGTGTTTCAGTTCTTCATTTGGGCTTACAATTATTTTATCATTTTCATCTCACATTTCATAAATTTATTCCTATATGTTTTGGTTTTTTTAAACATGTTTTCATTTCTTATTTAAAGACAATCTGAGTAGGGTTTCTTTTTTTCATAACATTTTCTGTTTGGTTACTAGGAAAGCAATATGTGTATGTTTGTATGTCTTGATATTTATCTTGTAATTGCCCGATTTTCTAGTCTCTGTTAAAAATTCTAGTGGTTTTTTTTTTTTGGTTGATTATCTAAATATATTGTTACTTTATTTGCAAATAATGATCACTTTTCTACTCTTTTTCACTATTTATATATATATGATACATATGTCTATGTGTGTTTGTGCCTGTACATAGACTTGATTAGGACCTCCAAACCATGCTACATAATGGTAACACTAGTAGTGACTCTTGTCTTCCTCTTCAGTAATAGGAATGTTTATGAAGTTTTAGCAGTAATTACATTGTTAACTCTTTGCTTATACACATTCTTACTCTATTTAAGGAAATTTGCTTCTATTTCAAGTTTAGTAAGTGTTTTAATAAAAAATGAGTATTTACAGTCATTATATTTTTCTTTTTAACTATTATTGTAGTCAAGAAAATGAATTGGTTTTCTTATGTTGAACTTCTGTTGTTTTCCTAAATAACATTTTTTAGCCTGATTTTATTTAAATAAAAATTTGACTTATTAATATTTTATTTAGGATTTTTATATATATGCGCACGTGCATGCTCAAGTCACATCAGTCGTGTCTGACTCTTTGTGATGCTATGGAGTATAGCCCAACAGACTCCTCAGTCCGTGGGATTCTCCAGGCAAGAATATTAGAGTAGGATCCTTCCTCCAGAGAATCTTCCCAACCTAGGGAACAAACCCAAGTCTCCTGCATTGTCAGGTGGGTTCTTTACCCCTAGCGCCACCTGGGAAGTCTGTATGTATATATATGTGTATAAAGTAGCCTCTTATCTACTATTTTAATGCTATCTTTGGTTTGGGTATTAAATTATGCAAATATATTACATATTAGATTATGGTTTGGATATTAGATTGTGTAATCCTTGTGGATTTCATTATCAGGCTTTCTCTTGTGCTTGCAAAATTTTAGCAAAAAAGAATTTTGTTTCTGTTTCTTGAAGTTCTGATAGACTATACTTAACAAACTGTTTTAGGGAGTACTAAAGGGATAGCTTTATTACTTTTTCAATTTATTCTGTTAAAGGTTATTGGTCTATATGATTTCGTTCATTCATCTTGAGTCAGATTTTAATTATTTGTATGTTCCTTCAAAACTGTCCATTTCAGTCACATCAGTAGTTCTCAGAGTGTGGTGTAGGGACTATTCAGGGTCCTTGTAAGAGGTTCATGAAGTCAAAAGTATTTTCATAGTAACATATAATTATTTGCCATTTTCATTCTCATCCTCTCAAGAGTATACAGTGGAGTCATGCAGAGGCTACATGATGTATACTGTTGCAGCAAACTGAACATAAAAGCAGATATGAAAATCCAGATGTCTTTTATTAAGATGTATACTAAAGAAATTGCAAACATGTATTGCATTGCCACTATTCTCACTGAATTATTTTGTTTAAACAATATAGTATTTTTAAAGTGTTATTTATGTTAGCACATAGTAGATTTATTACTTTCTTATCAATTTTAGATGAGTTCAGTTCAGTTCAGTCACTCAGTTGTGTCCAACTCTTTGCGGGATTAATATTTTAAAAATTTATAGTTTTAATTGCTAATATGATAAATATTGGTAGATATAACCAGCATAAACAAAAGCTATCTTGGGTTCTCAAAAAATTTTAATACTGTAAAGAGCTCTGAAACCAAACTATTTGAGAGTCACTGATCTAGATTTAACATTTTTTTTTTAAATGCACGTACTCATCAACTCTTTCTTGAAGTCTTCTTTGAATAGAATATTCTGCTGTATAGGTGTGTGTGTGTTTGTATATATGTTTCCATCTGTATGTACACATACATATGTGCATGCATCTGTTTTTTTATGTATTCATTGTGTATTTCTTCATGTGTGCTTGTGAGCAGAACCCCAATGTAGATGGAAGAACTGGCCCCCTTGATATTTTGGGTCTTCTTTGTGGCTGATTTGGTCCATGGGCCAAGTTTACAGAATTGATTTAGGTACGTGAAGTGGCCAACTTCTGAATAGGCCTGGATGAAAGGCATGGAGTTCCAAGCTGTAGCAGGGAGAATGGGAGGCTCCCCCAGGGAAGTTGCTATCATAGGTCAGCCCCATCCTCTGACAGTTGCATTGGACTTCTTGAAACCCGTCTTGTGTCCAAGGTAGGGATTCAGAAAAGCCCCTAGATTGAGGCTGCTATGTACAGTGTCTTGGCCACTATTAATCCCATGATCAGTAGTTTTCTGGGGTCTGCAGTTTATGCATGTCAACTGTCTGTCCTCAGTGTACCCTCTCCCCCACTTCCACCAAGCTGGACTATATCATCATCTTATCCATGATGACCAGAAGCCTCTGGCTCTGAAGGCTGGTGCCTGTGGAGACGTACTGCAGAGCGCAGGTGAGAGGCCTGGCTGTGGTACCTCCTGCCTGCCCACTATGCACTGGGAGCTCCTTCTTGGAAGAGAATAATCCAGCACAGTGTGAAGCAGAGGATTACAGGCCAAAACCTAGGACAGGGTTTTAGCTGGTAAAGCCCCAACTTACTCTTCCAGCAAATAGGCCACGGACTGTTGACCTAGTAACAGACTGGTTAATTTGAAGGCATTGAGATCCTAGAAACAACCCTAGTCTTTCTCCTTGTTGTACCTGTCAAGATAATTTCCCTTATCCAGAGGCAGGTTAAGCAATTGCTTGGATTTTTATAGTGACCTCCTAAAAACTGTCCCTGCTTCCATGCTTGTCCCTTACCATTTTAAAAAGTAAATCAGTTCCTATCCTTCCTTAGTTTACCCTCCATGGCTCCCCATCTGGCTCAGAGTGAAATGAGAGTCCTCTAATTGCCTGCAAGGGCCTATACTGGCCCTGCCCTACCATTGCACCTTAGTTCTTTGACTTCATCACTAGGTACTTGCTCTCTTCCCAGACTGGTCTAGCCACGTTGAACACAACAGGCACACTTCTGCCTCCTTCTGCATTGCTGTTCTCTCTGCCGAAAATACTTCTTCTTTAGGTATATGTATGGCTTATTCCCTCACCTTCTTCATTTTTTTTTTTTTTTGCTTCTCAGTGAGGCTTTCCCTTACTACCCTATTTAAACTTGCAAATTGCTCTTCTTCCATTCCTCTTTCCTGTTTTAGTTTTCTCCACAGTAACTGATAAATATCAACCTCAGATACGCAGATGATACCACCCTTATGGAAGAAAGTGAAGAGGAACTATAGAGCCTCTTGATGAAAGTGAAAGAGTAGAAAAGCTGGCTTAGAACTCAACATTCAAAAAACTAAGATTATGGAATCCAGTCCCATCACTTCATGGCAAATAGATGGGGAAACAGTGGAAGCTCTGACAGGCTTTATTTTCTTGGACTCCAAAATCACTGCAGATGGTGACCACACCCATGAAATGAAAAAACACTTGCTCCTTGGAAGAAAAGCTATGACCAACCTAGACAGCATATTAAAAAGCAGAGACATTATTTTGCTGACAAAGGTCCATCTAGCTGAAGCTATGGTTTTTCCAGTAGTCGTGTGTGGATGTGAGAGTTGGACCATAAAGAAAGCTGAGCACTGAAGAATTGATGCTTTTGAACTGTGGTGTTGGAGAAGACTCTTGAGAGTCTCTTGGACTGCAAGGAGATCCAACCAGTCCATCCTAAAAGAAACCAGTCAATCCTAAAGGAAATCAGTCCTGAATATTCATTGGAAGGACTGATGCTGAAGCTGAAGCTCCAATACTTTGGCCACCTGATGCAAAGAACTGACTAATTGGAAAAGACCCAGATGCTGGGAAAGATTGAAGGCAGAAGGAGAAGGAAATGACAGAGGATGAGAGGATTGGATGGCATCACCGACTCTATAGACATAAGTTTGAGCAAGCTCTGAGAGTTGGTGATGGATGGGGGAGGCCTGGCGTGACGCAGTCCATGGGGTTGCAAAAAGTCAGACATGACTGAGTAGCTGAACTGAACTGACCAATAAATGGCTCGTTTCTCATTGCATTTATCACGTGAAATAGCATGTGATTTACTTATTTATTTTGCTTGTTATCTGTTTCTTGACTATAAATTTTACAAGGGCAGGAATTTGTGTCTATTTTGTCTACAAATATATGCCTACCACACTTGGACACAAGACATTTGTCATTGACTATGGCCACTCTGGACCGTATCCAGCATGTCTTACCTAGGTTCCCAGCAGAACCTATGGGAATTCATGTCTATTCAGTGATCAGAGTAAGAGGAAGAAATGGGGAAAGGGAGAAAGGAGGTCTTTCTTTCTCCTCCACTCCCCAAGGGCCCTCATACTTCTTTGCTGAAAAAACAAAAAAACCTTTGAGGTTGATAAAATATACACAGAGAAAGTGAGAGAGAAAATTATGTTCCACAATAAGTAACAGTGTATTTCAGGGACTTCCCTGGTGGTCCAGTGGTTAAGAATCTACCTTCCAATGCAGGGGACACGGGTTTGATCCCTGGTTCTGGAACTTAGCTCTGACATGCCACAGGGCAGCTAAGACCCAACACGGTCAAATAAATAAATAAATATTTTTTTAAACCAGTATATTCTGTACTTTTTACATGTTATCTGAGAGGAAAAACAGAAAATGAGAAAAAAAAAACCCTTCTCCACATATGTGATTTTAGTCCCTTTTTCATTTCTAATGATGTTTGTCTATGCTAAGGTTCAGTAAATGCTTTCCAAACTTTTTTACTTATGTACCCTTCTCCAGCCCCAAAAGAAGTTTGAGAAACTATGAGCTCCCTTACGTATGTTTAAATTGACATCTGAAATGTTTCAATGTAAGTTTAAATAACAAAGAATATTGCTTTTAAAAATGTTTCCATTGGGAGTTGTTCACAGGTGAAATTATTTGAGATTTTCTTATGGTAACTCCAGCCCACATCCCTCTTAAATGAAAAAGGTAATCGAGATAGGTAAAATATGTTTAGCCAAATGTTGATAACTTGAGGCTGACTTGAAGGGCACATGGAAATTTGTGCACTGTTCTTTCCACTTGTGTTTGTGTTTTGGTTTCTTCCTTTCATGTTA
Source organism: Cervus elaphus (assembly GCF_910594005.1). NCBI lineage: Eukaryota > Metazoa > Chordata > Mammalia > Artiodactyla > Cervidae > Cervus > Cervus elaphus. Next base: position 60,921,990 of record NC_057825.1, read on the forward strand.
GAGATTTTCTTCAAATGACTTATGGTCTCTGTGCATTCATTTAAGTACAGAACATTAAAAGGTGATTGAAAGTTATGTGTGGGATGATGGTGCCTGTTGACTGAGTTTTATTAGAAGAGAACAGGTAGTAAGTTGACTTTTTATATGAAAGGACCATATCACATTATCTGAAAAATTTCCCTCAAAAAGCATCCAGTTTGTCCAGAGAAGAATCCTCTAGTCTCCCATCAAGAAAGGTATAAGCTTGGCAGCCTGAGTGCCAGAGCAGGGTAGGAAAGGGGGTTGCCGTTCTCTCTGCTCAGACTGTAAGCTCGTATGGACCCCTCCTGTTTTCCTTGCAGGGCTTCACTCCAGCTGTCCTCTTGCCAGGGGCTCCTTAGTGTAGACACCTCTAGTTTGGCTTCCCAGAGTATAAGTCTCCTATTGCTTGGTGTCAGGGAGGGACGGGGGGTCCATCTGTTCTTTATACAGGCCTTCAACTATTCCTCTTCTTTTTAGTCCACATTTCACCCTCTATTGTCTTAGGTTTCCAGTCCTCAGCTTTGCTGGGCTTGGAGGAGCTAGTATCTCTCTTTGCCAAAATTGAGGGATCAGCTTCCTGGGCTCTGCTATTTTCCACTCCTGGATTCCTTTTCTGTTGTACATCGAGAGTTGGGGTGATGAGTATTCTTGTCTCACTGTAGATGGAGTGTCTTTTTCTGTTTCTCATTCTCCTTATTTTGCAGTGATTTTCCAGAGAAGTGAGCACAAAGGGCCTTTTTCCACTATCTTGAAGCCAGAAGTCTGATTATTTTGATAATATTCTTTTAGTATATTTAAGAAGTAATATCTAAAAGTTAATTTTAAAAATGCAATAAAGAAATCTTGATCCCTAAAAATATTAATACATTTAGTGCAAATCAAGTTCAATATATGGAATGATTCCAGTCTTATAATTTTCCTAATTTGAATTTTTTTTTTTTTAACTGTACTGTTCAATTTGTAGGATCTTAGTTCTCTGACCAGGGATTGAACCTAGGCCCTTGGAAGCGAAAGCCTGGTGTCCCAACCACTGAACCACCAGGGAAGACCTTGGAATAATTTTAAAATAATTCTCTTTATAGAGTTCTTGAGTTATTTATTGAAGACCTTTTTCAACAATTAATAGGTGATCAGCAAGTTAATTTATCTCCTTAATATTCCAAAACTTAAAACTTACTTTTAAAAAGCTGTTTTTCTTGGTAGTTGTTTTGAAGTAAAGTTGTATTTATGACTATTGAAATAGAGCCAGTTGATGAACTGAAGCCTCTTGAATCGGCAGGTTCACTTTGCATTAACCAGCATAAGAAGAGCTGGAGAGAAGGGACAGGAAAGACGGAGCAGCTGCAGTGAATGAAGGCTTGGGGACAGATATAAATAAAGACAAATAAGGTTCGCCTTGTCCCTCAGTGTCATATGCTAACTGGGTGTCAGCCAGTCAGTCAGTCAGTCAGTCAGTTCAGTTGCCCAGTCGTGTCCGACTCTTTGCAACCCCATGAATCGCAGCACGCCAGGCCCCCCTGTCCATCACCAGCTCCCGGAGTTTACTCAAACTCATGTCCATTGAGTCGGTGATGCCATCCAGCCATCTCATCCTCTGTCATCCCCTTCTCCTCCTCTGTCGTCCCCTTCTCCTCCTGCCCCCAATCCCTCCCAGCATCAGGGTCTTTTCCAGTGAGTCAACTCTTCGCATGAGGTGGCCAAAGTACTGGAGTTTCAGCTTCAGCATCAGTCCTTCCAATGAACACCTAAGACTGATCTCCTTCAGGATGGACTGGTTGGATCTCCTTGCAGTCCAAGGGACTCTCAAGAGTCTTCTCCAACACCACAGTTCAAAAGCATCAATTTTTCAGCGCTCAGCTTTCTTTATAGTCCAACTCTCACATCCATACATGACCGCTGGAAAAACCATAGCCTTGACCAGATGGACCGTGTCAGTGAATGCTAATTCTCTAAAATCAAATTCTAAGAGGAAATACCTTTGCACCCTCAGCCACACCCAGTTACTAACAGATATTTGTTGTTATCTCCATTTGACTAATGTCTTTAACTCTGGAGTTACCTGAAATTCAGTCTCCAGATTGTCTCCTCATTAGCACATGACACCGACGGACAAGACTGAATGCTGTCTGTCTTTGTGTCTGTCCCAGAGCCGTCATTCATTGCAGCTGCTCTGGTTTCCGGGTCCTTCTCCTCCTCTACCTCTATTCCACCTTCCCACCCCCATAGAATTTGTTCTTGTAATTATTTCCAGTCAAATCCTTCAGAGGTAGGCAAAAATTATCTAGAGTATTGGAAAATGCAATGGAAATTCTCCTTTTTCTTCCCCAGTTCCCCTCAGATTCTCCTTAAAACTCACAAAACAGAAGTAGTAATGCTCTTGGAAACTGTATCAGTAGAGTTGTACCGTGGTGGCTCAGATGGTAAAGAATCTGCCTGCAGTGCAGGAGACCTGGACTCAGTCCCTGGGTTGGGAAGATCCCCTGGAGGAGGGCATGGCAGCCCTCTCTAGTATTCTGCCTGGAGAATCCCCATGGACAGAGGAGCCTGGAGGGCTACAGTCCATGGGGTCGTAGAGTCAGACACGACTGAGCGACTAAGCACAGCACACAGCACAGAGCTGTATCTAATTTGACTCTGCAGATTCATTCCATCTGCTGATTTGTCCTTGCTTTGTTCCTCTTGCTTTGTCACAAATAAAATGTTCAACGTTTTTAATGCTATCTAAAGTTTTTTTTGTTTTTTTTGCCAACAGTAGTAGGAAAAGTTGGAATGAGAAGATCATATGTCTGGCTTCATTTTCTTTTTTCTCAACTCTGTAGAGAAAGATAATGTAGAGGATTGAGGTGGGTTTTTAAACATGGCTAAAAACAGATCTTCTATTTATCAAAAGAGACACCCAGACTCCGTGTTAGTCATTACATCACAGGTCTGATATCAGAGATTCTGGGGAACAAAAAAGTGGCAGGGAGGTGATAGTGGCGAGGAGACTTGGAGGTAGGTAAGTGGGGGAGAGAGAGAGAGAAGAAGAGAGAGAGAGAGAGAGAGAGAGAGTGTGTGTGTGTGTGTGTGTGTGTGTGTTTGCGTGCTGGGTGGAGAAGAACAGAGGGTCATGCCTCTAGCTGCCCACACTGCTATTGTCGTTTCCCTGTAGGTACAAGTCTATATTTGTATTATCCTTGCTGTCATAAATGAGCCCAAGAGATGTGTAGGATTCAAAAGACTTTAGAGTTTTAAGGGCATTGGTGGTAATTTAGAAACCCCAACATCAGTGTTGATCACCAAGTCCTGCTGGTCTATGTCTTCATTATCTCTTAAAGCTGCCTGCTCCTCTCCAGTCCTACCACCACTGCCATGTATATGATTTCTTATTTGAATTACTGCTTTAGTTTACCAAATGTCTTCATTTCCCTTAGTTACCATCTTCTTTCTCTAACTCACATTGCAACCTGAGTGAGAATTTCTGAAGACAAATACGATCATGCTACTCCCTTGCTTAAAATCCTTCTGTGGCTCCATTTTGCCTTAAGTGTAAAATCTAAACCCCTTACCATGGGTTCACTAGTTCTATCATTTTAATCCTGTTTCCTCCTTTGTACTTTGCAGCCACACATCCTCAGCTCTTAGGGACCAATAACCTATAGTTCCCAGGAGTTTCCTGATGCTCTGTGGCCTTTGCACAAGAGTTTTTCCCTGTTCGGATTATATTTTCTCCACTCTTCACCCAGGTAATTCTCAATACCTGATTCTTCAGAACTCAGATTAGATGTTACTTCTTGATAATTTTAACAAGACTGAACTGAGGATGCCTTAAGTGTCCCCTCAAGATATTTCCCTGTCACAGCCCCTACCACTCTGTATTTTTATTTTTATTAATCTTATTAATCATTATTATTGTTGTATTACCATTCTGGGGCTTCCCTGATAGCGTATTTGGTAAAGAAAGTGAAAGTTGCTCAGTCATGTCCAACTCTTTGCCAACCCCAAAGAGTTGGCTATTGTGAATAGTGATGCTATGAACATAGGGATGCATGTACCCTTTTGAATGATAGTTTTGTCCAGGTATATGCCCGGAAGTGGGATTGCTGGATCATATGGTAATTCTATTCTTAGTCTTCTGAGGAACCTCTATTCTATTCTCCATAGTGACTATACTAATTTATGTTCCCACCAACAGTGTAGGAGAGTTCCCTTTTCTCCACATCCTCTCCAGTGTTTGTTACTTGTAAACAAACAAGTGTGAGTTTGTCTCAAAAAAAGAGTTTCCTTTTTAATGATGGTCATTCTGACCAGTGTGAGGTGGTACCTCATCGTAGTTTTGACTTGCATTTCTCTAATAATTAGTGATGTTGATCATCTTTTCATGTGCCTACTGGCCATCTGTATGTTTTCTTTGGAGAAATGTCTGTTAAGGCCTATTGCCCATTTTTCAGTTGAGTTGTTTGGGTTTTTTGTTGTTGTTGTTGAGTTGTATGAGGTGTTTGTATATTTTGGAGATTAAGCTCTCATTGGTTGCATTATTTGCAAATATTTTCTACCAGTCTTTTCATTTTGTTTATGGTTTCCTTTTCTGTGCAAAAGCTTGTAGGTTTGATTGGGTTCCATTTGTTTATTTTTGTTTTTATTTCTGTTGCTTTGGGAGACTGACCTAAGAAAACATTGAATAATTTATGTCAGAGCACATTTTGCCTATTCTTTCTTCTTGGAATTTTATATTGTGATATCTTATGTTGAAGTCTTTAAGCCATTTTGAGTTTATCTTTATGCATGATGTGAGGGTGTGTTCTAACTTCGTTGATTTACATGCAGCAGTCCAACTTTCTCAGCAACACTTGTTGAAGAAACTATTTCCCATTTTATATTCTTGCCTCCTTTGTTGAAGATTAATTGACTGTAGGTGTGTGGTTTTATTCTAGGCTCTCCATTGATCTGTATGTGACAAGTGCCATTTTTAATGCCTCCCCCATCTCTCCTTCCTTCCTTCCTGCCTCCTCTGCCTGAACAGCCTCAATACCTGGCCTTACTATAACCCACTTTCATTGTTTGCTGGTGAATGAACCCCCAGCTTGGAACTCTAGGCTTAAAAACCGTCCCCAGGCATAGAGTTTCCATGACATGTGTATGGGTATATGCTTGTGTATGTATGTCTGTGTATGTATATGCTTGTGTATGTATGTCTGTCTGTGTGTCTGTGTGTTGCCAGAGCGCACAAGCACTTTAGTTAGCACGTTATTCAACTCCCCCATTTAGCAAAACTGAGTCCAGGATTAAATTCTGTGGGTCCTGAGTTTTCAGGAGGTGACATGCTACCTTTGGTATCAAATTTGATTAAACTTGATAACTTTAAGTGGTTCTATTGGGGAGGAAGAATAAAATTTCTTACTCCAGAGAATGAATTTTTTCCACTGACTAAGGAATAGAACATTTATTAAAAGTATCTTGGTTAAAAACAAACAAACAAAAAAAAGTATCTTGGTTACCTGAAGGGGAGGAATGTACACCTTTTACCTCAGCAGAAGCAGGTCCATGGCATTATTAGCATGTGGTAAAATTGAATAATTGAGCAACACTGACTACTTTGGGATTCAGCCTTCCAGCCCCTGCTGTGTGATTAGTTCAGTCCAACCTGCTGGCATACTTGAGCAGGGAGCCTGCAGGGGATTAAGAAGGAAAAACCCTTTAACAAATCTCAGGTACTAAAGACATTTGATTTAATTTAACATGTTACACATGGTAATCTGGTTTCCCTTGGCTACCTCCACCATACACTGCTTTATAATCAGAGGATGGCAGGGTAGATTACAGACTAGATGGCATCATCTGGAAGGGACCATAGAGAACAGAGGTCAAAAGAGGAAATGAAAAGTTCACTAAAAAAGGACAGAAGAGTCTGAGTCCTCTGAAAAAAAGGACAGATAGTTCTCTACAGTGCAGATACCCAGGAGGGTTTCATTGATGAGGGAGGTTCCAGGACTGCCTTCAGCAGAGCAGTCTGGAATGTGAAGGAAAAGGATCAAGTCTTGTAAGGGATAATAATTAAAGGGATAATAATTTTATTATTTGTGAATTACAGATAAGGTTTTAATTTAAAAATGACAATAATAGGTACCATTTATTAAGTACATGCCAGAAATCTTACTTGATTCTTTGCATACATAATTTCATTAAATCCTTACAATATCTCTACAAGGGGAATATTAATATCCCTTTAGAGATGAGGAAACAAGTATTTATTGATCTCTTAAAGTATGGAGACTGAAGAAAGGTGGGATAACATTGACTCCAAGGTTTCAACTTTAGGAGACCATTATTTATTTTTTCTATGATCTCAGAGTCCTAGAAGTCTTAATAGCCCCTGTTATAGAGCAGTTTACCCACTAATGTCCATTAATGGTGACCGTTAGCCATCCAGAAAAGTTTAAATTACAGTCATCTTTAGTCTTGTCATTGTTCAGTTGCTTAGTCATGTCTGACTCTTTGCAACCCCATGGACTGCAGCACACCAGGCTTCCCTATCCTTCACCATGTCCCGGAGCTTGCTCAAACTCATGTCTGTTGAGTCTGCCATCCAACCATTTCATCCTCTGGCATCCCCTTCTCCTGCCTTCTATCTTTCCCAGCATCAGGGTCTTTTCCAGTGAGTCAGTTCTTCACATTAGGTGGCCAAAGTATTGGAGCTTCAGCTTCAGTCCTTCCAATGAAAATTCAGGATTTATTTCCTTTAGGATTGACTGGTATTATCTCTTGCAGTCCAAGGGACTCTCAAGAGTTTTCTCCAACATCACAGGTTCAAATGCATCTTCGGTGCTCAGTCTTCTTTATGGTCCAGCTCTCACATCCACACATGACTACTAGAAAAACCATAGCTTTGACTAGATGAACCTTTGTCAGCAAAGTAATGTCTCTGCTTTTTAATATGTTGTCTAGGTTTGTCATAGCTTTTCTTCCAAGGAGCAAGTGTCTTTTAATTTCATGGCTGCAGTCACTGTCTGCAGAGATTTTGGAGCCCAAGAAAATAAGGTCTCTCACTGTTTCCATTGTTTCCCCATCTATATGCCATGAAGTGATGGGACTGGATTCCATGATCTTAGTTTTTTGAATGTTGAGTTCTAAGCCAGCTTTTCACTCTCCTCTTTCACCTTCATCAAAAAGCTCTTTAGTTCCTCTTCACTTTCTGCCACAAGGGTGATGTCATCTGCATATCTGAGGTTGTTGATATTTCTCCTGGCAATCTTGATTCCTTGATTCCAGCTTGTGATTCATCCAGCCCAGCATTTTGCATGATGTACTCTGCATAGAAGTTAAATAAACAGGGTGACAATATACAGCCTTGATGCCCTCCTTTCCCAACTTTGAACCAGTCTGTTGTTCCATGTTCGGTTCTAATTGTTGCTTCTTGACCTGCATACAGGTTTCGTGGGAGGCAGGTAAGGTGGTCTGGTATTTCCATCTCTTGAAGAATTTTCCATAGTTTGTTGTGATCCACACAGTCAAAAGCTTTAGTGTAGTCAATGAAGCAGAAGTAGATGTTTTTCTGGAATTCTCTTGCTTTGTCTATGACCCAGCGGACGTTGGTGATTTGATCTCTGGTTCCTCTGCCTTTTCTAAATCCATCTTGTACATCTGTAAGTTCTCAGTTCATGTATTATTGAAGCCTTGCTTGGAGGATTTTGAGCATGACCTTGCTGGCATGTGAAATGAGTGCAATTGTGCGGTAATTTGAGCATTCTTTGGAATTGCAGTGAAAACTTACCTTTTCAGTCCTTTGGCCACTGCTGAGTTTTCCAAATTTGCTGGCATCTTTGTCTAGCTCTCTTATTTTACACACTAGGAAATTGAGTGCCAGACATCTGGTAAAGCCTAAAGCCAGGTCTTCCAACTCCTTAATTTGTGTATTCCACCATGACCATACACTTTCAAGGAAGGCTTGAGTAAATGGAAGGCAGGAGGGAAGGGGTCTTGCAGCACTATAAATGATACTAGTTTGAGGTAGCAAAGTAAACAAAATAATAGATTGGAAGGTGCTGATGAGACATTTAGGTACTGGGAACAGTTGTAGTTCTTACCTAACTAGTGATTAATTTATTCTGCTTAGCTAATATCTGATCAAATTAATGCACCTAATGTTTCTGAATGATCCTAAGTCTTTAGAAGTCTCTGGTGCCCTACCAGCCATTTGAAGTTTAAAAGAACATATGAACAACAAAAGCTGTCTCTCCAGGTCTTAAAATGAGTGTGACTGGCCATTTTTGTGACATGTAGATGCAGAGACTACATGTGGTATTTTATTGACTTACACATTTATGCTTCTGTCGTATTCACAAAATGCCGTATATATGGGGCAGGCCATATGTCACCTTTCTTTAAGTTGAAAGCTGTGGAAGTCTAATGGCACACTGAGACATCTTGGTGTCACACACTTCGTATACAAAGCATTTTACATGAATTTCACTAAGTCCTCATAACAATTGTGATTGTAAATGTTGTTGTTTTCGTTTTCAGTTTTTTTAATTAATCCTTCCCAGAGCATTTCCCATAGCATTTTATTATGAAAAATTTCAAACCTATATTAAAATTGAAAGAATTGTACAGTGAACACTCATATACCCACTTAGATTCTACACTTATTTTTCTATATTTGCTTTTTTTTAATACACCTATCCATTTATCCACCCACACATCTTAGTTTTTGTTATATTTCAAAGTGAGTTATAGACATTAGTACATTATTCTCCTAAACACTTTTATGTGGATATCATTAATTTGAATTAAAAGTGTTAGCTGTATTAAAAAGCAAAAACAGAAAACTGAGTCCTTCAAATCTGTGTTTTGGGGACACAGTATGTACTCATTCAGTTTGGGCTTTCCCCCATGAAACAATAAGATATTTTAAGAGAAAAATGTGAGCCACCCATATTAAAAAACACTTGTAACTTATTAATGAGAAATAGAAATCTGTGGGGAGGAGGGGGATACCCCTGTTGAATTCCTAGGCCACAGCAAGTCAGCACTGCAAATGAGGCATCTTACCTCATTTCTGATTTTAAATGAGATTGAGGTCATTGCCACATTTCTGAACAGTAACTCCTCTTCTACAGGGGAGAGTTTGATTAGCAAATTACTTAAGCACTTTAGTAATGATATTGGAACCAAATTTCAATGAACATTTTTCCCTTTTCTCTTCTTTCTGGGTGTGACTAAATTGCCTACAGCATGCTGCTTGGTTGCTGGTAAAACAGGAAATGGGGTAAGTAATTTACATAGGGAATTTTTACTACCATTTAAATATAAGCTACTTGATTCTTAAAGTACTTTTACTACTACTCTTTTTTTAGAGTGAGTTCACTAGCTACTAGAGAAATTGGCACAAAGAAAAATTTTTATTTTATATATTTAGGTGTTAACCTTGTTTAACTGGTTTATTGCACAGCATGTTAGTAGTCTCATTTTTTTGGTAGATTTATCATGAACATAAATGTATATTTTATAATCATTATGCACTTATATAATGTAGTTTGGCAGCTTATTTTAAAGGAACACATATTATGCTGGTCTTAGAAACTAAATTATAAAACTAATTCTGCTGTAAAAGATACGTAGTAAAGTCCTAGTTAAGGCAGACCAACAATAAGTTTATACATAGGTAAGACATGGAAAACATACATCCACAGTCCTTTATCTGAAACCCTTGGTGGCAAATGTGTCTTGGAATTTAGAGTTTTTTAGACTTTGGAAATGTAATACAGTGTAAATACCATATATGATATACCTCTCTCCTCTGGGGTAGTATTGTATTATCAAGCATTAATATTTCTGCAGTGGAGCATACCAGTATTCACACCAAATTTGATAAAGCTTTACATGTTTAAGTCAGAGTTTGGTTGCCAACTGAGTTAAGGAAAAAGCTCTTTAATTTCCCAGAGCTTTCTGGATTTTGAAACTAAAAATTTTATACCAGTATGAAAAGGGCCAGGTAACTACTGGAGATTCCTGTGTACTCCTGAAAGAAAACCAGAGAGAATTACGAATTTCTGTATCAGAATCTCATACTTGGTATTTTACAGAAAATTAGTTCATCTGGCATTTTTGTGTGTGTTGTATTTCACATCTGCATTTTTAAAAGGGTAGTAACCACATGTTTATCAAAGGTTTTTGGGTTCTGTTAGGTTATGTTAAATTAATCTCAAATGCTTGTGATTCTGGCATAATGAAATTTGATCCTGTGTTTGAGAAGTTTTTATTAATAGCATAGTCAGAGCATGCTATTTTTTAAATGTTTCCAGTTTCCATCCTCCTTTCTTATTGTGGTTATTTCTTATTGAACGATTTTAAACCAAGGTTAGCTCTTCCAAAGATCCTGATCAGTATAGGGATACTAAAACAGAAAAAAAATGCAGAATACTACTCTTTTCTCTTAATATCCCTAGTTCATTCTATAATAATCATGTCAAAAGGCTGTGGAGGGATTACCATTAAAGAATTGATTCAAGGAACTTAGAAAAATAGTGTATTGGGTATTTTGGTTCATCTTTGCTTAAGAATGGTTATCCTGTTGTTCTCTATAGAAAAAGTGATTGTAATTGATATCCTCATCATTAGTTATCTAACAGAGGCGAGGGAAATGCAGTTTCTAAGTATTAAATTGGCACTGAATTTACCTTAATGACTACTGATTCCTCTAAAGGACCATCAATCATAAGCTAAGGACCTCTGTGAAAACATTCACCCTTAATTATATTAGAAAAGCTATTAGCTACATTCAACTTGCAGGATTGAAAATCTGTCATTTTAAGTACTGTATTTTTACCTTAAAGGTGAGGCTAAGGTTTCCAAAATGTCTGTTAACCCTTTCCTATAGTTCATTAAACTGGAAGGAAAAACATACCTGTAGTTGAAGTTTTTAAACTGGAGTAAGGTGCTTTAAATTTAAATGTATTTCAAAAACTACGAAGGACCTAAAATATTAATTTTCTTAAACACATAATGAGTAATGTTTTAATCTGTTTTTAGGATTGGCTTTGACTACAATCCTTTGTACTTTAGATTCTCTAAAGTCTAAACAGTTTTAAAGGGTTTTCCATTCTTGTGTTTTCTGTTTTCACCTTTTTATTCTTTAAAATGTGTGCTCATACCTTAATTATTTACTTTCAACTGTGATGCTGTTTTATGCAAATAATCATTAGTTAAACTGTTGATGCAATATCAAGATAGTCTTTGAAAATTCCTAAAATGTTTCTGATATTCAGAGAACTAGGAACAGCTTATGAAGCTCAAACACTTAGTGTTTGAATAAGTTCATAAGTGTAGAGAAGTAATTTATTTTTTTTGTCAGATGTAAGGCTTATCAGAGTCCTTTATTGTTAAACCACAATCCCAAAGCATATGAAAGCATTCAGTTTAAACAGTTATCTCAGCTGGATTAAAATGGGTAGATCAGCTATTTCTTAATTTACATTTTTAGAGTAACAGTGGTCTTTATATTGTGTGTATATAATTATATTTTTAGATCAATTAAATTTAGCAATCAACAAAATTATTTTTTATTTTCTTCTCATAGTTTATAGTGTCTTTTGGTGTTGAAGAATTAAATATAGTATATTGTTGACTATATATAGTATAGTATAGTATATATTGACTATATTGTCTTTTTTATTAGTGAAAATTGGATGTTAAAAGAAATGATTCACAAGTTGGCCTAAACATCTCTTTTGTTAAAAAGAAGTCCTATAAATAGCTATAACTGATTTAAAAATTTAATTATTTGAATGACAGGGGCCTGTTTATTAGTGATATTTCAGAGTAGAGCTGTTTAAATATTACCATATTATGTTTTTCTTTTCTTTCACTTCAGTTCCTTTCTATCAATTTTAGGTTACAAACTAAAAGCTAGAGATCATAATTGGGACTTCCCCAAACCTGTTTATTGGCTATGAGTAGATTTGGGGGGAATGTAAAATGTTTATTAAGACACGTATATGTTGTTAAATTAGTGAACATTTTAGAGCACTGATGCTTTAGGATTTAATCTTCTTTACCAGTAAAGAGAAGTACAGCTTTTACATTGATTTCTCAAAAGTAAGTCCCCATTATCAGGAAGAAAGTAGATGTAAACATTTTGGTCTGGGTGAAATTATTGTAATACACAGTTTGTAATTTCTGAGCAATAAACAATCTTCTCTATTCCATCTTTCCATCTTTTGACATATAAATCCTGGAATCTGGCAATTCTATCTCAGAAAAACTCATTTATATGCCTTTGTCTTTGAAACTTCAAAATTTGTCCTATATGCCATTAAAAAAAAAAAGGAGTTACTTGATTCTACTAGAATATAGGTCCACAAACTGAGGAAACTTTGTCTGCTTTGGTCTCTGCTTTCTATCTAATGTGTAAAATAGTGCCTTCACATAGTAGGCACTCAGTACATTTTAATGATAGCATAAATTCTTGCCTTCATAAAAATGATGTTTTTCATATCAGTGAATTAATTTTTATGTTATTCAGAAAGCAGAGTCTGTCGCTGGGAAGAAATGATATAGTTCAGCTAAAAGAAGCCTACAAATGGATAACTCACCCCCTGTTTTCAGAGGAACTGGGTGTTCCCATTGATGGAAAGGTATTGGGTCATCAGCATTGTTAATTTTATTCTCTGGTTTTACTAGTTTTACTTCATTATATGGCAGAGTTTTGGTTACCCAAAGGAATCTTCTCTTTCAATAATCCAATAAAAGTTTCTTAAGCTTTTACAGTTCTTAAATTGAGGTTAAAATTGAGATTAAAGTTTTTTTCTTTTTTAAATTTCTTTGTAATCAAGACACTTATGAGTGTAACAGGTGCTGTGTACCCTAATTGACCTTAAAAGGTTAGAAATGAATTTGTGCCTTTAAGTATATTTATAGTTTAATTAGATAGATTTACTGATATAAAGCTATACATAAATAACTATGAACAAGTGTGGAGTCAACTCTAGACTATTTAATTTTGGTTGTCTGTGGCTAGTCTTGTTTTCAAATATGTAGACAGAACCTGTTCAACTATAGGGAGCATGGGCTCAACCTATCCCGCCTTGTTGGTATCTCAAATCCCTCGTCTTTAATTTTAAGCAGAGTGCCTTTGAAACCAGAACACTTCCCATCCCCTCTATTCCAGGGTAGACCTTGCTTCAGCCTTTGAAATGGACTGAATTTTAGGGAAGAGCTCAGTAGATTTCCAGATGTGGAAACAGGACATATTCCCAGCTCATCTTAAATTAGATTTTAATAGTATGGCCTCATTGCTTCATCATTTTGCTTGAAGGAAATTCCCTGGGTATCAGACACACCCCTATTCAAATAAAATCACAAAACCATCTTTCAAAGCTAAACAATTAAAAAATTTTCCTCATTCTGAATTATATAGCTCTGTTTCCCTCTGTTAGTAAGAATAAACTCTGTCCTTTAAACTGAATACCGAGAGAATAGAGAATAAAACCACTTCACAGATAGTATGAAGAGGAAATGAGGTGATGAAAGTACTTTGGAAATTAGAGAAGTCATTGATGCAAAATATTTTTAACTCAAATTTCAGTTTGAAGTACAGATAATTTTACATGTTGAATCAGTGAGAACAGAAAATAGAAAACAAAAGATGCAGTAATGTTCTAATAGATTCAGGATGAATGAAGTTTTCTTAAGTAAAAGGAATATGTCATAATTTTAATTTTATTTTGTTGATTTGAGTAGAACAAAAAAAATTAGTCTTTCACTATTGTGATTAAGAGTTGCTAATAGGCCTGCTGACGATCCAATGCAATCGATAAATATAAAATTCAATAAAAAGGAAGAATTATTATATGACATTTATATCTTTTTTTCAGTGTGAAATTTTGTATAATCTCCATGGAGGTAAATGTATATAGAGTATGAAATTGTGCTTCTTTGTGTGTACAAGGATATTCATTGTAGCATTTTAAAAAATATTTTTTAAAATTTATTTTTAATTAAAGGATAATTGCTTTACAATGTTATATTAGTTTGCCATATAGCAACACTGTACCATTTTTTAAAAATGGTAAAACTTAACTACAACTTAAATGTTCAGCAGTCTTACAGGTGAAAAGATGTTCATGATGTAATATTAACTGTATTAAGCAGTTTTCTAAATGTCTATTTAATATACCAAGAAGTACATATATTTATGTTTATATTCATAAAAATGGCTAGAAGGGAACATGTCAAACTGTTACTAGTTCTACCTCAGTGGAGTGGGATTGAAAACCCATTATTTTATAATATTATTATGTATTACATTTTTAATGAGACAAAAAATTAAGATCTTTCTTTTAAAAATCACATCTATTAAAAACTTTGAGAACTTAATAAAGAAACCTCAGGCAGAGTTTTTAGGCATGTGCATAAATATTAGTTGCTAATTCTAATCATAGTACTGACAGGAGTATATCTTCGTTTGTTTCAGTTACCCCTTTCCAATTCCCTGAGTTCTCATTCATTTTCATACCTAATTTATATACTTTACAAAAAATCATACAAATTTAATTTGTTTTAAGCTTGTTTTCTATAGGATCACTAGTGATTGAGTTCTGGGAGTTAAAAAAAAAAAGACTATTTCCTTTACAGCTGCCCTGTGACCAAGCTGATTTGAAAACAGTAGTATTTCCAGTTTTCCTTGTCACTTTTTCTGAGCCAGTCTTTGAGAGTTATTCTGTTTCCATTGATAAGTTGTTAGATGTTAGTTTCTTTTTGCTCATTTTTAAACTGTCTTTATAATTTTTAGAGCTTGTTTGAAGTGAGTGTGGTCTTTGCTCACCCAGAAACAGTTGAGGATTGCCACTTCCTGTAAGTTACAACTTAACATTGCCAATTGTGCAGCATTGTTAATACCTTTTGATTTTCATGAAAATAGTTTTGTTCTTCTTTCTAAGGGGCATATCAGAACTTGTTATGTCTCTGAAGGTTTAAAGTGTGCTCTCTGATATGAGTCTAGACAAACCAATGTGGCTCATATAGGGATTCATTTTGTCTGCTTCTGATATCCTGAATTTAGCAGTCATGTTGTATAAAATATTTGAATTTTATCCACCCTCAAATAAACTCATTAATCTTTTATATTAACTTGAATTTTGCTTAGACGTGCAATATGCCCAGATTGTTTCAAGCCAGCCAAAAACAAACAGGTAAGGATTCCTGCTTCTTATTCTTTAGTGAATTTTTTCTGAGCTGAATATTCAAATTAACAACAAAAAGGATATGCATTAGAAATATTGGCAATCTGTTATACTAAGAATCAATCTCAAACTATTTCTATTTGCTACATTCATTTTTTTTTTTTTAAACTCTCAACACCTTTGTGTGTGGCTCAGAAGTCATAACACACAAACATTCTCATGCTTGTGTCAGTGTCTGAATTGTTTCCCCAAAATTACATCATCTGGGAAAGTATGTTTTCAGTATCATCACCATTCCAAACTTCTAATATTTGTTTTCTAGAAATTGGTATTTTGAAAATATAATCCAAAGTAAATTGTTTTATTTAGGACAGTCCTGAATTAATAGAACCTATTTCAGGCTACATTTGCAAAAGAGTATTTTATTTAAACTCTCCTTTACTGTCTGATGTGAGTTGGCCTTCATGTTAATGAGAAAAAATAGTTAGCTTGTATTTTTAGTTTCTGTCATGCCAGGATGGAATGGCCTGGCATGTTACTGACAGGTTTTCACAGCCCAGTTACTTAGCTGGTTTTATACAGGCTCAGACATTCTAGTTTTACTGACCGATGTTATGGTTGTTAAATATAACTGATGGATGTTTTGCTGTTGTGGTTGCTAAAAAGAATATAAGTTTATCGCCAAAGATACATCTTTTGGTCTTTCCTCTTACTTTGACTAATTGCTGGATCTTTTAGTACCTGGGGGAGATTGGAGGCTTGGGGAGATTGGAGGCTTGGGGAGTTTGTAACATTTGCCAAATGCCCTGTGCAGAAGTAATCAGAAATGCAGATCAAGTCTAAAACCCTGCTTCCCTCCTTTTCTCACATCGTGGCACATCTAGAACATTACCATGTTTGGCCAGCACCCTGAGGTTAACAGGTGAAGTTGCTCTAAGTTGTGAGCAGTAGGCCTAGGGTTTCTCATTGTTCCAGGCCTTTTCCCTCAACCCTCGTGACCTAGAAGGACCCGGGTACAGCTGTAGCTCACTGCTTTGCCATACCAACTGGGAGGTTCTGCCTAAATGACCTGTGAGCCATGTTTATATAAAGATCTAGTTTTATTTTTTGTTATCTTTGAGCAAGTATGTAAGTACCAGCGTCAAATAATAGAGTAAGGAAATTTTTGTCAAACCATCACAGACATCATGCCATTTGGCCAGTAGGTGTTGTTTAGTCTTAAGTGTAGTTTTCCGGCATGATGGCTGGGAATAAGTTGAATGACCTTTTAAGGTTCTTCCAGGGTTAAGATTTCATATCTTAACAAACAGGCACTTAATTTTTTATTCTAACCCTGTGACAGAGTATGGTTTAGGAAATCATTGCTGAGATGTTTAGAGATCCACATTGTTCCTATTTTCAGTCAAGTGTACTTTCTCACAGCAGAAGAAATAATTGTAACTTATCGCAGTGACCACAAGAATATGCACTAATTAGTTCTGGTATGTCTACCATGAAGTTTGGCTTTCCTTGTTTTAAAAAATCCAAAGTGGAACATTTGTAGATCCCCTTCTATTCAGCATAGTGGATTTTGTTTACTTTGTCTGTGATTAGTGAGTGATACTGAATTGCTGGATGTCAAGACATGCTAGTTGGCTCTGTTTTACCCCTTATCCTGGCAGCCAACTCCTAAATTATGTACTGTGACCCCTGAAGGAATGTAGAGAAGAAAAGAGAGATGGGTCCATCTAAATTTCTTTTGAGGTCTCGGAAGAAATATTCGAAGCACATTTCCTGCCATGTCATCATTTTTTTGTATTTGAAAAATACCACATTTTGAGGGCAGTGGGATAGTGCAGTGAAGAAAACATTCTCTAGATCCACCTGATATTATAGACATAGGATAAATTGAAGAGAAGCATCCAGTCACAGAACTGACAGTATGGACACTTGTGCTGTATTTTCTTTATTTTCTTGAAGCTAGTAAGTATTTCTCCCTTTTAAGTATGGTTTAAAATGATTATAATTTCTCCAACCATGTTCTGTTTCAACTCGGATGTTTTCTTATATAGGTGATAAAATGTTTTTTTTTTTTCTTTTCATTTTACCCTATATAGTCAGTATTCACTAGAATGGCAGTTATGAAAGCTTTGAATAAGATAAAAGAAGAGGATTTCCGCAAGTAAGTAGAAGTATAGAAATAAGAAATAATCATGGAATTTAGAATAAAGGGAATGTTAGAAATTATCTGGATTATCTCCGAAACAAGACTGGATGTATTTTCGGGATCAGAATTGTGTCTTAACCCCCATTATATCCCCAGTTCCTGGCTCAGTATCTGGCATGTAGTGGTGTTCAATAAATGTTTCTCAAATTAATATTTGGATTTATGAATCATGTCCAACTTGTCTCTTTTAGAAGAGGATGACTTAGCGACTTTACAACAACAACATTGAGGTCCAAAGTGGACGTTGACTTGCCTAAGATTGAGTGTTGGATGTTGAGCCAGGTTTCCTGATTCTCCAGGCTAGTACTAGCCCCATTACATCCCTCATCCTGGCTTTCCTATTATTGTACATCTCCAGAAGAGAGAGGAAAAGGCTCATGAGTTTCCTTTCTTGCTAAAGTATGCTGAACTACAATAAATCTTAGATTTTAATACTCAGTGTGTTCATGTCATTTAATAAGATATTACCATAGTTATCCTTCCAGAATAGCCTTGAATAAATTTCAAAAAAGGAAGTTATGAGGAAGGTGTCATATATTTTGCTGACTAAACATGTCTCAGAATATAAATATTTTTATTAAGTTTTTTTTTGTTGTTTTGACCATGCTGTGCAGGATCTTAGTTCCCTCACCAGGAATCAAACTTGTGCCCCTTGCAGTTGAAATGTGGAGTCCTTACCACTGCACCGACAAGGAAGTCCCTGTTAAATTTTAGAAACAAAAGACAGTTACTCTCTACAAGCAGTAGTGCCTGAGTTTCTAAGTGATTTCTTTGTTAAGACATCTTGGGAAACTGAAAATTTCAACACAAGCATTTTGGATTAAATACACATCTAGTCATTTATAGAGAGACTCCAGTTCTTGGAAGTTCCCAGATGGTGGACAGAGAATAAAGTCATACATTGCTTTCTCCTGTCTGTCCTCAACTGGATTGAAGTTTCTTAGCTAAAGGACAGAATCAGCCACATTTCACTTTTTCTGGGTCTGTGGTCTGATTTCCAAGATCCTAGTTGAAATGAAAAGAGAGAAAAATGGCAGACTACCCTCCCCACAGGTGTGCCATACTCACATGACCAGTCTCTGACTGCACACCAGCTTTACCCAAATGATTAAGGATTTTGTAAGCAGCAGCAAGTGTTCATGGATACTAAAATGAACCCGAAGAGGCTTCTACTATTACATATGTGGGGATTTTTCCCCCCCCAAATCTCAATGCTGATGTTGAAAACTGTTATCTGGGAACATGAGGCCTCCTGAGTCTGAATGTTATTAGCAGAGCCCTCATTTACTTAGTGCAATTCTCATGTATTAAAAGTGGTCCTCCAGAGGCCCAGAAGACCCTTACAGTCCCAAAATTTAAAAAATGGGAGAGGCTTAGTCCTTGAGAGACTCAAGCTCTGTGCATCTCAGGCAATGCTGATTCATCTTAGTTATGTTGTGGTTCAATATCATATCTGGAAAATAGTAGCTATAAAATTTATTTTGTTTTGCAGGCAGTTTCCTTGTCCTCCAGACTCACCAAAGGCTGTATGCACTGTTCTTGAAATTGAATGTGCTCATGGTGCTGTTTTTGTGGCTGGTAAAACACTTAGTCTAGAATATACTTACACTGCCAATTGTCTCTCCTTTCTGAAAAACTCAATTGACTCCTCCTCTGTTTCCTCCTTATTGTTGTTATTAGTTTCTGATTAGTTAACTCTTTTAAGCACTAGACCTGATAGTCAAGTTTATTTTAGATTTTATAAGTATTCTAATGGAACACTAAAGAGATTTGATATTTAAAATGCCATGCCAAAAGGAAATGATACATCCCAGATTTTAACAGTTTTCATCAGAGATGGCCAAGTAGAAATATGAGTAGATGTACAGACCAAAAACTAATCAAGAGAACAGAGAGGATGTTTTACAACATGAAGTCAATTGTGAAAAAAAAATTTATCTGCAAAGTGGCTAAACACTTGGCTTCTGCTTAGAAAAAGAAATAGTTGCATTGACGTTCCCAAGAGGTAAATCTGGTTAGACAGTTTTGTTTTGAAAGCTACAGCTGTTTCATAATAATAGCTGAAATGAAATCGCTCTTTAGTCTTGACTATAATACCCTGCCCTGGGGTAATAAAAGCTACCTGCCTCGGCGTAGCTTTATTCATGAAACAGTGAGTCATATTCTGTTAGGGTGTTTTCTTTTTTTTTTTAACTTATAAAAACTTCAAAATTTCCTGTATTTTGAACTCTTTGGAATACATTATCACCAATGACTCTTACACTGAGAGTATTATCAATCAGGCGTAAAAGCAGTAGTTGCTCTTTTTTTAACGATCCTTGGTGTGTTCCATAATATTGTAACTTGTTCAGTCAGTCAGGTTAATAAGTATACTGAGCATTCCTTTAGAACTCATTGATGATTCATACTGTGTCTTTAGCCATCTCTTCTATTGCCACCTTAAATTTTTTCATTGAATTATGTGTATGTGCTAAGTCACTAAATTAGATTATAAGTTAGTCGAAGGCTAAGCCTTGTTTTGTATCATAGCACCTAGAATATTGGCACTTAGTGGATAGTTGTTACTTTCTTTTTTATTCTGCTGTGTTAATCACACCATCCCAGCTAGGTAACCTTTATATTTCTTTGTCAGGGAGATATAATAAATACTCCAGGAATCTACCACAAACTCCTTGGATAATTGATGGAGAAAGGAAGCTGGAATCTTCAGTGGAAGAATTAATTTCAGACCATCTTTTGAAAGTGTTCAAAGCAGAAAGTAAGTGTTATAATATTCATGTTTTAAATGTTTGTTCACAAATAGACTTCTTGGAGATGGCAGGAAAGATTTCCGTATTTTGTAAACCAACACCAAGTCTGGGCCCCTTGCCTGGCAGCTTCCTGTGAATAGGGATTGCCGTGTCCTGAGCTCCTCTGCCCAGGGCTGGATTTGAGCCAAGCTGCTCTAAGATTTCTCTGTTCTCTCAAGACTACTCATTTGCCTTTTTCTGGGCAAATTCAAAACAATTGAAACTACTTTCAATGAATGTACTTAAGCTCTGACCTTGGGACACCTTAGCCTCAGCCTCTTACTGGGAATATGAGGAAATTAAAACACAGCTTCCATATCCATTGTTTATTCAAGAGTAACCACTGGCAAATGCCTGGCTTCTGTCTTAACAGCTAAAATGTCCTAGAATAGAGTTCAGACCTAGAGAAGATAGATCAACAGCAACTATTTCACAAAGACTTAATAGTAGTGTTGTTGTAATTTCTTAGGTATTAACAAGCCCAGGTTTGTGGGCTGAGTCAGACCCTGTCAGGAATATGCTTTCTTTGTCTCAATAGGCTCTCAGGTCAAAGGAGCAAAAAACCTTCTGATTTCACCCAGGATTAGACTTAGAGGAAAGAGACTAAGATTTCAACCAGGGGAAATCATGTTGTATATCAGGAAAAAACATAGTCAGTGAGTAAGTATATCATACTCTTTGGAGTAGGTCTCCTGGCATAATTAAAACATCTTTTTTGAAAGACCAGCTAGACATCTATCTTTGTCTCTGGCAAACCTTAGACAAATGTGCTTTAGTAAAGGCAGACAAGTGATCAAAATGAGATGCCCTATCCCGTCCAGCTCTCTGCTTGTCAAAAGGAAAGAGAAGCACTTCAGAGCCATATCCCTTGTATAATTTGTTGCCTATCAGGTAGGTGGGCCCTTTTTAAAAGGCCTTTAAGAACTGTTTACTGAATGGAAAAGAAAGTAACCTAGCAACCTAACATTTTCCAAAATCTTAACAGTAAAGACTCAGGGCAATTGCCATGAACTTTTACCTACTTAATTTAATATTTATATACTGGTTATTTCATAAGACTTAGTCAAGTTACAAAGAAGTGAAAATAAAGCGTTAGCATGAAAAGTCTCTTTCAAACTCTTTTTTGGGGCCATCTTATTTCCCTTCTGTAAGAAGATATAAGATTTAGTTCTGATTTTTTGGGTTCCAAGGAATCCCCCATTAGCAAGAGGGCTATAGAGGGGTTCTGGAACACCTGTATGTTTCCCCCTTGCAGTCCCTCATGAGGTGATTCCTTGTTATAGTCCACTTGAGAAGGAAAAAAAATTGTCCCCAAACTGAGAAGAAAGCAAACTGTAATTGTATGTTTAGGAAATTTATAAAGAGGCACTTGAGAAAAAGCAGACCTCTGGGCCTCTGTGCTAATTGGCTCCTTGTCATGAAATAAAACCTTGTTGTCTGAAATCCCTGATTAGTAGCATCAGTTTGCTAAACTTGTGCTTCTCAGATATATTACTTGTCACTTCTGTGATTCACATCTGACAGCTCTGGGAAGATGGTTATGACTGTTGTACCTCTACACTTTACGCTCTATAAAAATAAACCAGTATTGCATGAAGCAGCCTAACTACTTCTATAAAGGGTCTTTCCCCTCAGTGGGAGATACAAACTTGTTTTTCAGTCACTTCAGACTGGCACGTCATATTCTCTACTTGCCAGTTCTCTAGTTAATAAGTGAAACTTTGATATACTCTCAAAACCAATGTGTCTAAGAAATGTTTTCCCAATACATTTATTACTTCACTTATTGAATAAACATTTGTCATGTCAGTTGCCTGCTGAAAACTGGTCAATGCTTCAGCTACAGGGTGAAGTCCAAACTATATAACTTGATATTCTGAGGCCATCATCATCTGACCTCGGCTCATCCTTCAGTCCCATTGTCTGTCTGTCCCCAAGTATGAGGGTCACTACAGACTTCTGAACCCCTTATCATTCTTGTCCTTGTTTTTCCTGATCACTGTCGTTCCTGATCATTCTTGTCCTTGGTTTTGTTGTTGTTTGAAATATCTGTTCCACTGAGAAGTTGGTAGAACTCACAGGATATGGGGGATAAGGCAAGGCATAATATGAGTTTTGTTTTTTTTTTATTTAAATTGGAGGCTAATTATTTTACAATATTGTAGTGGTTTTTGCCATACATTGACATGAGTCAGCCATGGGTGCACAAGTGTTCCCCATCCTGAACCCCTCTGCTGCTGCTGCTGCTGCTAAGTCACTTCAGTCGTGTCCAACTCTGTGTGACCCCATAGATGGCAGCCCACCAGGCTCCTCCATTCCTGGGATTCTCCGGGCAAGAACACTGGAGTGGGTTGCCATTTCCTTCTCCAGTGCATGGAAGTGAGAAGTGAAAGTGAAAGTGAAGTTGTCTCCGACTCTTAGTGACCCCATGGACTGCAGCCTACCAGGCTTCTCCATCCATGGGATTTTCCAGGCAAGAGTACTGGAGTGGGGTGCCATTGCCTTCTCCGTGAACCCTCCTAAACTTGTTATTCATGATTGCATACAAATAAAGTTCTAAAGTTTGACCCCCAAAGTATTTCTCAGTGTAGGGTCCAAATTTGCAACATTTTTTCTAAAAGATGTAATAAATACCCTTTCTCCCTTAGTCTGGATTTAATATTTCTTTGGGCTTCTCAAGAGCCTATTTTTCTATACTTCTTTCTTGTTGATGGGCTGGAATTTTGGGGAAGCTTTATGGGCTTATTTATGAATTTGAGGTTTCTGATCTGATTGAGGAGTCACGGGGAGATCTACCTCTTTGTGTCCTGTTCATTCCCTCCACCCCATCAGCCACAGGTTATGGCTCAGTCACTGTAGGGCCCTAGTTCCCTGAGGTTGGACTGGGGATGGAGGTGTGCAGGTATAAGACAAACTACAGCCTGCTCATGGTAATGTTTGCTCTGGTAAAATCATCAGCTGGTTCTGCATCTAAGAAAGTTGTCCTGGAACCACTCCCTCCACCCTCTGCTCCGCTCCGTATTTCCACTTTCCCACCCCAGTATTTGTAGCTTTTAGTCTGTGATGATCCATCTATCTTAAAATATATACTAGTTTTATTGTGGCCCCAGCTTAAGTTTGCTTATATAATGAATTTGGTTTTAGAGTCAAACACTTTCTTTTCCCTTCCTTTCATGGAGTTTAATTCTCAAATACTGTTTTTATTTTGTTTTCTTTTGTTTTAAGAAAAAGAAGAAAGATAAATTTTTCACCATAAGTTTGTAGCCAGTTTGGTAGCAGGGCCTTTCTCCAAACAGTGCTCTGCCTTTGGCTTTCCCGTGGGATGGTGGCATGGGATGATAAGAAAGATGTGGCTTTGACCTCTGCCCTTTAACTGTGTTACCTTGGGGAAAGTACTTAACCTTTCAGAAGCTTGGTGTTCTTTCATTTAATACTTACCTCATAAGATTACAGTAAGGAATAAATGAAATAATGTATGCAGAATTTTAGCTCAGTGTCTAACATGTAACAAGTACTCAATAAATAGTATTTATTATTATCATTGTTATTTTCAGTAGAGATTAGGACTAGAGTTGTGATGATGACTATTCCTTGGGATTCTTCTGTAGATTAAGACAAATTGGGTTTCTACCAAGGGTGGGAATGAAAGTTTTAGGACTATTATGTCGCTGATTTTATTTTTTTTTCTTTATCTTCTTTCCAAAGGTTTTAATTTTTCTTCCTCTGGAAGAGAAGATGTAGATGTGAGAACATTAGGAAATGGTAAGATTGCGACATCACTTGACTAGAACTAACTTTCAGATTATCACCCTTTTTGGGCAGCAGGTTTTCTGTAGTCACTTAGTCAGTCAAAGTTGGCGCCCAGAGCTTCTCCATGAGAGGAAGCCTTGTGGATTTTGGAGCTATCCTTGTAAATTATATGATTATGTTTTAACAGGGATCATTTCTTCAGAGGCCATCTTTATTGCATACCTATAGGTTATAAGGGACTTTTACAATTGTGCATTAACAAACAGGTACTTGATTTTTTCCAAAAGTCTGATTACTCATTGTTCCTTTTAATAACATTTCAGTACCAGTACAGTTTTCAGAGTGCACATCTTCATTGAAAAGGTGTTCTTGCTCTCTTAGCCTTCATTTTTCTCATTTTATATTATTGCATTACAAGGAAGATGATGAGAGGAATCCTGAACTATTCTAGATTTATAGTCCCTTCTTCTCATGGAATCTCAGCTTTTCATTTCACTAGTCTAGGAGAATGTATTTCAACTTGGTATACCTGGGCTTTGCTGCACATGACAATGTTACATTAGTGTAACCAAGTCAATTAGTGGCTGTTTGGACGTGATTTTGTAAATTAACACAGGCTCGTTCATGGACTTTTGGGAAAGCAGTCATTTTCACATATTGCCTGTATTGGGGTTTAGCAGCCCCCCAAAAACCCCTTGATTCTTTTCACACATTCTTCCCTCCCCCAGATGTAGTCATGTCACTGAACTTTCCGTCCCCTAGAGCTCAACTCGTTTTTTCACACCTCCTAACCCTCTTGCATTAGCCCAAATGTTAACTCCATCAACACGTTTCTGTTTCATGACGGGGTGTGTGCTGCCAGGAAGGCCCTTTGCAATTGAGCTGGTGAATCCTCATAGAGTACATTTCACTTCACAAGAAATTAAGGAACTTCAGCAGGTAAACCACTTCATGACATGGAAATTGTCATGTTTCTGCAACTCTGTAACTGAACTAGAGTTGCTAATTGTTTTTCTTTTTCTAATACTACAGAAAATTAATAACTCATCTAACAAAATCCAAGTCCGTGACTTACAGCTTGTCACAAGGTAAGGGTAGGCTCACTGGTGATGTCTCAAGAGGGGAGTTTTGGGTGCACATCATTTATCTGATAAGGGATTTGTATCCAGGATATATAAAGAACTCCTGCAACTCAATAATAAGAAAACAACTCGATTAAAAATGGAGAGAATGTTAAGTGCACATTTCTCCAAAGAGGATATACAAATAGCCAGTGAATACATGAAAAAGTGTTCAGCATCATTAGTCATTAGGGAAATGCAAATCAAAACCACAATGAGATCCCACTTAACAAAAAAGACAGAAAACAGCAAGTATTGGCAAGAATGTGGAGAAATTGGATCTGTTATACATCGCTGTGGGATTGTAACTAGTACCACTTGGGAAAACAGTTTGGCAGTTTCTCAAAAGGTTAAATATAGAGTAACCATATGACCCAGTAGTTCCACTTCTAGCTATATACCCATGAGAAGTGAAAATGTACATCCACACAGAGACTTCTGCATGAATGCTTATGGTCACATTACTCACAATAGCAAAAAAGTAGAAACCACCAAAATGTCTGTGGATAAACAAAATGATATATCCATACAGTGGAAAATCAGTGGTAAAATATCAGTACTTCACTTTGAAGTACTGATACATGTGGCAACGTGGATGAACCTTAAAAACATTATGAAGAAGCCAGACATCAAATACCATATATTGTACATTTTACAGTATTCACATTTTATATAAAATGTTCAGAGTAGGGATGTCTATAGAGATATAAAGTCAACTAGTGGTTGCCAACGGCTGGGGGAAATGGGGAATAAGTGATTGCAGTTGGGTGTGGAGTTTCTCTTTTGGGGTGATTAAAGTATTCTAAAATTAGATTGTGGTAATTGCTGCACAGCTCTGTAAACGTACTAAAAATCACTGAATCGTTCAGTTAAACAGGGGAATTGTATGTAAATTATATCTCACTAAAGCTATTTTTAAAGAAAGAGAAGTTTGGGGCAAGGCTTATCTGTATTTTATAAACTCAGACAAACTTTCTTTTATTGTTTTTGTTTAGAGAGGCAATAGGACATATGAAAGAAGGTGAAGAGGAGAAGACCAAGACCTACAGTGCCTTAATATGGACAAATAAAGCAATACAGAGGAAGGACATTGAATTCCTAGATGACATAAAGGTAGTTCAGTGCTCTAATTCTTTTATTTTTCTACTGACTATAAAAGTCTTTTGTCTTCTCATTTATTACCAAGTCATAGCACACTGGTTTTGGGGACTCTTGAGTTGATGCTGTTGTTTAGTTGCTAAATCATGTCCAACTCTTTTACAACCCCTTGGCTGTAGCCTGCCAGGCTCCTCTGTCCATTGCGTTTCCCAGGCAAGAATCCTGGAGAGGGTTGCTGTTTCCTTCTCCAGGGGATCTTCCCGACTCAGGGATGGAACCCATGTGTCCTGCATTGGCAGGCAGGTTCTTTACCACTGAGCCACCAGGGGACTGGGAAACCTGGTTCTAAATTCTGACTTTGCCATTTACTCCTTAAATGACTGAGTAATTCATCTAACCTGTCTGAGATGCAGTGTTGCTATTGATTAGGAGTCTTGACTCCGAGAACAGATAACCTGGGTACAAATCTTGGTTCTGCATTTCTTGGTTGTATGACTTTGGATGAGTTGCTTAGCTTCTTTGTGTTTCAGTTTCTTCATCGATAAAATTAGTTAGAAGAATTAAACAGGTTTAGTCATATAAAGCCCTTACAATAGGATCTGGCATATAGAAAACACTCAACAATGCTATTATTATATTTGACCCATCTGCAGAAAGGAAACAGAAAACAGAATTTATCTAATAGAATTGGTGCTCAGATTAACTGCACAGATAAAACATATTGTAAATAAATATGTCAGGGTGATATATGTAGGGCACAGATGTTTTGGCACATGCTGGATTTTCCTTCACATGAGGATGTTGCTCTTGAGGATCTACATGTTCAGTTGAGTATTTCTTCCCACCTGCCCCCACCTCTTCCTGTAAAGATAACTGACTTTCACATGCAAGGAATGAGCATAAATGGGCACAAATATGTAGTTATCACAACATTGTTTAGATGGGCAATATTTTGTAAAAATCTAGAGGGGACTGGTTTAATCTTACGACTTATCTGGTATGATGGACTATTACTAGCCAGATGTTAGAAATTTTATGGAAGATGAATATTCATTGACAAAGGGAAATGTTCCTGATGAATACTAAAGCAGAAAAAAAAAAAACAAGCTATAAGAATATAAAGGACTTCTGTGGTGGTCCAGTGGTTGGGAATCTGCCTGTCAATGCAGGGGCACGGGTTTTATCCCTGACTTGCGAAGTTTCCATATGCCATGGGCAACTATGCCTGTGTGCTACAACTACTGAGCCCACGCACTCTAGAGCCGTGGTCTAAAACAAGAGAAGCCACAGCAAATAGAAGCCTGCACACCTCAACTAGAGAGTAGCCCCTGCTCGCCACAACTAGAGAAAGCCTGTGTGTGGCAATGAAGACCCAGCACAGCCAAAAATAAATAAATTAAAAAAAATAATAATAATAAAAGAATATATAGAGGATGATACATTGTGATTTAGACACACACATAAGTGTGTGGTTATATATACACATATGTATGACTCTGTACAAAAAAATTGTATGGCAAAAGAAATACCATAAATAGGATTTATACTTAAGAAAAACACAAATACCCAATAGAGAAAACTGGACAAATTATTTGAACAGACAACTGAAAAAATGGCAACTCCAAATGGCCAAGAATCATTTGAAAAGATACTTCACCTCTAGACTGAAGTAACAATAAGACATCGCTTTATTCTTCTGAGGCTAAGAATGCCTGTTGGTTGGAGGGAGAAGGCTAGTTACCTATATTTTCAATAGAAATATAAGTGTTTTAGCCTTCTGGAAAACAATGTGGCAGTGACTGTGAAAATAAAAAATTTAATGGTCTACCCAGTACTTTCCCTATTGGCAATCTGTCCTGAAGAAATAAAACTTCAGTGTATAAGGATATGTGCACAAGGATGTTTGTTGACTTTGTTCAGAGTGAGAAAATCAACAAAACTGTAAACAAAGTAAATTTCCTTTGATAAGGAAATGGTAGAACATGTTGGAATATTATACAACTGTTTAAAAAAAACTAAAACAACATGTGATCCCATTTAATTTGTGTTGTTGTATGTATATATGTCTAAAACTGTTGGGAAAAAAAAGATAGAGGTAGGTCTACATCTATGACTTGTAACATTTGGGGGAAAAGCAAGGTGCAGAATAGTGTTTATTTTAATAATGAGTGTTTTGGTGAAAACATGCATGTCATTCACCTACTGAGAGAAGTTCATCTATAAAATGACTGGTGGACTAGATGATCCTCAGTGGGCCCTCCACTTCTTGGCTTCTGGTGATTTCATATCTAAGGCCCTTTGGCTTTTGGCTCTATTATTGAGAGTCTTTTGAATGATAGTTTTACTAAGACAAATTTCTTTAAGATTGTGAAACAAATTTCTAAGCCTCTACTCCATGACATGTGTACATATCATTTAGAATGCTGTGGGGAAAATAGAAACCCATTTTAACAACAGATTGACAGTTTGGGAGTAGCCATAGAGCTAATTCAGAAACAATGCTGAGAGATGATTGTTATAGGTACACACTAAGTAGTGAAAAGGTCTATTTTAATGGACCACAGCCCTGTGGACTGATGACAACTAACATCTAATCATTTTCTTAAAGTGCTAGGGTTAAAACGTTTTTCAGATATTCCTATTGGCATCAAAAATATAAAAACTGATTACTGCCCCATTCTGGAAAAAGGTCATTTCAGATTTACTGTTTGTCTCCTCTGTTTTGAAGGGCAATCTAGTTTTGTGTGTGTGTGTGTTTTGGCTGCGCTGGACCTTCATGATGAAAATGGGCTCTCTAGTTGCGGTACACGGGTTTCCCATTGTGGTGGCCTCTTCCGTTGTGGAACACAGGCTCTTGAGCTTGGGTTCAGTAGTTCTGTCCCAGGCCCAGCTGCCCCGTGGCATGTGGAATCTTCCCAGACCAGGTATCAAACCCATGTCCCGTGCATTGGCAGGCAGATTCTCAACCACTGGACCACCAGGGAAGTCCAGGGCAATCTAGTTGTAAGGAAGAAATCACTTGTGTATATTTATGTGTGTTTCTGAAAAATTCAGCAGTATGGGGAAGCAGAGCACAGTGTTGGAGTAAATGAAGTGGTTTCATTTTGTTCACTAAAAAACCAAGAGTCCAAAAAGATGCACGAGTGTGTGTCAGTCTGAGTGCTGTGTTGGAAGCAGTGGTGCGTCTTCTGGCTCAGTGTTAACTCCATTGCCTGCTTCTGGGTCAGAGTCCCAGGAATGACTCTTTGTAAAGGAAACAGGGGAAGGGCACACCTCACCTAGTCACACCTTTAAAGCCCAGCTGATTCTATGCCCTAAAGTGGAGACCATATCTTTATAGATTCTATAATAATTCAGCCTGGTCCTTTTTTTTTTTTTTTTTGGTCTTTTTTGACCAGAGTAATGTTAGACCTTATGGAGACAACTTATCTCATCTGAACAAAGTGCTTCTAAAATCAAAGAATTATAGAATCATAAAAACCAAAAGTTAGGAGGAGCCATTGACTCACTGCTCTGATAAAAGAAAGCAGTCATACCATTTCAAGTGTAGTCTTTGTCAGAACCTGCTCTTCTTTCTTGGTGGAGAACTTGATAGAGGAGAGGCCAGACAGAAATCTTTTTTTTCTCAGCATGGCTTCAGGCACTTACTAATCACATAAATCAGGAAGGAGTTGTTCCGACAAGAAATTACAGAGGATTCAAAGTTCTTATGAACCTACATTGCTGGTTATGCCCAGTATTTATTTTTAAAACTGGGAATTAGTTGGCCTTTTACAATATTAACCTATATCTTGTGACATAAAAGGACATCTCTAATTGTGAGAAAACCAAGCCTTTGTCCCTAAAAAGCCGAACTATAAAAAAAAGCATGCAATGTAATTCTCAAGTAACTTGAACTGGGCTGACAAATATTGAGAGGTTCTGGTTTACTTGTCATTATTATTCTGAAACACCACCCTAGACAGTGATGAAGCTGTTAAGTTTCCAGATATTTCCTTTTGTAGAACAAAAAGAAATAACCCTGTGAATAGGTATATTATTATTCCTACAACACGGGACACTGCCCAGGCACACAAGTGACGCTGATGTCCGTCTTCTATAAATACCATTTCTCACCTCAGTATGAAATTCTATTAGGTCACTCTGCTGGGTTAGGGGGAAAAAAAGTAAGAACATTATCTTCTAGAAGATCTCTGTTTAATGGGCAAAATAACACTCCAGGGTCCAATCAATTTGTCAATATTGGAGCAAAAGAGTATCAGTGATACTTTGTTTGTTTTTAAATAGTGTACTGGGGCCCAGAAGATAAGTAATTGTGGACTAGATTATAGGAAGTCCCACAAAGTTTGAACCTTAGAGAATACAATTTATTACAGTATTAATTTCTATCCTGATAGTAATAGATGGGATCCTTAAGAAAACATCTATAGTGAGCCATGGATGACAAAGGAGATGCTAAGACAGGCTTCACTGGGCAGGAAAGCTGAAACATGGTTCTCATATCCTTCTCTAGGACTTAAAGATTGACCAGAAAACACCTTTACGGGTCCTTCACCGGAGGCCCCTGGCTGTGAGAACTCGCATCATTCACTCCATGGAGACACGCTATGTGGACGAGCACCATTTCCACCTCTCCCTGAAGACTCAAGCTGGAACGTATCCTTCCACCCTTGTGTAGCACTAAGCCTGCCAGAATCCTATTGGGAGAATTCATGCCACCCTAGGAAAGGGGTTCAACCTTATCTTGAAACTGCTCAGGAAAGGTTTGGGTTGGAGAAGAATCTTCTTTTTTTCTATCTGAGGTATTTTGACCTATTAAATTTGTTTTTCAAAATGACGTTGTAAATCACGAGGCAGCAGCCAATTCAATGTGAACCTTAAAATGTGTAGTGTCTTACACAATGCTGAGGTACTGAGGGCATAGTAAGTGCTCAGGGAACACTTTTGATTGATTCATGCCTTTACACATTTTGCAGGCCACATATTCATGACCACATTTAGGTCCTTTCAGCATTCTACCCCAAACTATTAAACAGGGGTGGTGGATGGGAGTGGCCCCACCTCACATGCAGACCTTCACTTATCTGGCCACTGGCCCAGAACAAGAGAACAGTCCCAGTTTAAATCATTTGTTTGTAGCCTACCCTGCTTTGTGTGGTTTTGTATCAGATCTTGAGTGAGTGAGTGGGTGAAGTCACTCAGTCGTGTCAGACTCTTTGCAACCCCATGGATTGTAGCCTGCCAGGCTCCTCCATCCATGGGATTTTCCAGGCAAGAGTACTGGAGTGTGTTGCCATTTCCTTCTCCAGGGGATCTTCCCAACCCAGGGATCAAACCCAGGTCTCCCACATTATAGGCAAACGCTTTACCATCTGAGCCACCAGGGAAGTCCTTGTATCAGATCTTAGTTGCTGGGTTAAAGTATATCAGGGAACTGCCTTCGTCTTAGTTTTAGTTTATTTTTCAGAAATGCTCCAAGTTTTTATTTGTTTCTTGGTTTGAGGCTGTTTTGTATTGAATATCATGAAGTATGAAACCTTCTAATTGGTATAAAACTCATGACATAACTTACTGGATATAATAACAGGGGGGGAATATGTCAAGTTTTAATTACCAAATAGCATTCTTACTGTCTTTCTGTTATTAGTCTGCCTCTCCTTTCCATCAATCTTCTCTCCCCTTCTCCTTCCCTACTCCACCCCAGGACTGACCAAGCTGGGTACAGGTTATTGACCAAATAGGTACAGGTTATTTACTCCGAAAATCTCCTAAATTTTTGTAGTTTCAATCAAGTGATGACCTATTTAGACCAGGGGACATGAAGCACATTTGCTTATTGTAGATGGACTGTGGGTGGAATTTCAGAGAAATCACAGATATAAAAGACATACATTTTCATCTAATTTTAGCATTTGTTTTGATGTGCTAAGAAGAAATGCAGTGGTCTTATGGAGAAGCCAATCTCTTTTCAATCTAACTAACATACTTTTAGAACCAGTCTAAGGCATTAGCCAAGGAAGACTATTACATGGTAAAACTTTAGATTCCCTAATTCACAGAATTATGTGAATTTTTCTCATATATTGCTCAGCATACCAAACTAGTTCGTTTGACTTATACTTCATCCCTCTGACTATGAATAAAAACCATTATGGACCTTTTAGTTGATTATTCTGGGACTTTTTCTCATCCTCCCTCATCATTGCTACTCAGAAGTAGCACTCTCTAAAGAAGTGAGTGAAAGGGGACAGTTGAGCAATTATGAGTTTAGCAAAGAAGACAGTTAACTAGATAACTATATACCTTATGTTTGAGTCAAAATATTTGGTGAAAGTACAGTGAACAAATTATCAGAAAGTGAGGAAGACTTATATCATCATATTATGGTTTTAACTTTATATTTATCAGATGAGAATAAACTTTTATATTCAAATTATATTACATTTTTATACTGCTGCTACTACTAAGTCACTTCAGTCGTGTCCAACTCTGTGCAAGCTCATAGACGGCAGCCCACCAGGCTCCCCCGTCCCTGGGATTCTCCAGGCAAGAATACTGGAGTGGGTTGCCATTTCCTTCTCCAATGCATGAAAGTGAAAAATGAAAGTGAAGTCGCTCAGTCATGTCTGACTCTTAGCAACCCCATGGACTGCAGCCTACCAGGCATCTCCGTCCATGGGATTTTCCAGGCAAGAGTACTGGAGTGGGGTGCCATTCTGCTGGTTTATAGATAACATAGGCTAAATGAGTGTTTACTGAATGCTGGCAAAAACATATCTCTCAGGTAAAATACAGTTAAGATTATAGTCGAGTTCTGTGTAAGGAGTATTAAGGTAATCTGAATAATTCTAGGATTAGTCACTGACTTGGAGATTTGAAAATCTATAAGAAAAATACACACACAAAACAATTAGTTCTATTGCTAACCATGCAAGAATTGCAAACAAGTAGAATTTAGAATCCTTCTGAAGGACCTTCATTAAGTCTAAATATGTACATTGTCTCCCATCCTATTGCTATTGTGTCACTGGGTCATGTTACAAGAGAAGCCATCAATAATGTCACTATGAGTGACCCTGTGAAAACCTACCATTTGGCAGGTATCTGCTGTCATTACTAAAAAATGATGAGACCAAAAAGATGACAGAATTTGTGGCAAAAAGAAAACAGCTGAAGTTCTTTTTTTTAAAGCACTGAACTACAGTTAATTTTAAAAAACCATATTCAAGCTTCAGCGCTTGGAGATGAGCCAAAAGAAAAGTCATGACTCTTGGTAAGTTTGGTGTAAACATAGGCCCTAGGCCCCAGTGTCGGCTCCCAGACTGGTAGGAATCAGTTTGCCATAGCTTATTTATTGCCATAGCTGTATTTTCTAAGATATACATCCCAATCACGGCTCAGAAATAAACTCCCTTCTGTTGCATTTCTGCCTTTGTTTGTCATTTCCCCTCCAACCTGTCAAATCTCACCTAACAGTTGGTATTACATGACTATCTTCATTTTATCCTTAAACAAACCTCAGCTACATTAAAGAGTTTGTACATGGAGACTTTGGAAGAACCAAGCCAAACATTGGCTCTCTGATGGACGTGACTGCAGACATTCTTGAGCTGGATGTTGAGGTAAACCATTTTATTGTGGAAATGCCTGTTTACACACTGAATTCAGCCAACATTATGCTCTTGAAGCACTAAGCCAAATAGTACTGTTCACTTTAATAGATATTTGAAATTGGTCTCATTTATGATTCTTACAAATATATAGCCAGTTGACTAACTGTGCTTTACATATGAATGAGACCCTTGAACCATGCAAGAAAAGAAAGTTTTCAGTGCCCTTCACATATCCTTTGGACTCTTTAGTAGAGAATTTAAGACAGCCTACTCAGAAACAAGTAGGGATAGAAAATGGGATGAGTCAATGGTTATAAATAAAAGCAGTCCCATAAGGCTTCTATGATACGGTATAAAAGAAATTTTCCGTTCATATCATCTGAATTGAAATCAGATTATATTCTTAATTAGAAGGATGGAATGAATGGATCTTTCAGGAAATTCTCCATAAATATTTTCCTCACTTGAGCACCAATAGGTATTGAGTCACAAGTTGTGCACTTTGGTAAATATCTGATTAAAAACAGCCCCCCAGCCCACAAAAAAAGGGAGGGGGCAATTTTTGCACTTGGGAATCATCTCAGTATAAATGAAAAGAAGTGGGTATAATTACCTGGTGTGAAAATAGCCATGTAATCAAATGATCACTGGAGCATTTTTACCTTACCAGCACTTCCCTTGAGTTCTTTCAGGTTAGATTTTATACACCTCTTGTGGGACAACCAGTGATAGCACCTTGAGGGTTGCAGGGAATCTTCTTAGTAAGACTGTCATTTTCAGGAAGACAATCTTCTAAAGAAAATTCCAAATGCATTCATCTTCTTTGACCTTAATTCTTAGGATAGCTTAGGAGTGTCAAAGAGCCAAAGGCCAGAGTTTCTCAGCCTTGACTGTCCACTGCAATCACATGTAGAACTTTAAAAACCCAATAAATATGCCTACTTTCCCCTGCCCTCAACACATACAAGATATTGTGATAAGTAATGTTTGGTTTTCAGGCTTGAAAAACCACCCATAAATTTATATATAGGTGTTTGGTCTATGGCTACTCTCTGAAATGAAACCAAAGTATTTCTTGGCATTTGTAAAAGATACAGATACACACAATACTTATTTGGGCTTTTCTAATAAAAATTCCCAAGTCTTGTATTGACTCATAGATTAACTTAAAAAAATAATTTTTAGTAAGTTAAGTCATTTCAGGTTTTACACTTTAGGTCTTAAAAAACAATGTGGGCATGGTAGTTTTGTTGTTGTTTGCTTTTTGTAGTTTTTGTTTGTTTAACTTCTAAATTAGGCCCTCTAGGTAGTTAAGGCAAAAGGCAATTTCATACTTCTAATGCCTGGGACATGATGTTTTATGTTGAGACTAATAGTCTGCTACTGTAATTCCATTATAACTTAAAAGATCAAGGTTTTGTTCTAGAAGAGCCAAACCAGGATGAGTAGAGATAGATAAATTCAATATTAAAAGAAACAAAAATTCTATTAATGTGAATGCACAAATTTCTAATCCTTTTCTAGTTTCAGGTGATCTTTCATAATGATTTATTTCACATTTAGTTGCTAAGTTACAAACAACATTGTAAGTATAAAGACTACTTTAAATGTACTACTTTATTAACATTTATTTAACATTATAAGTATAAAGACTACTTTAAATGTAGTACTGTTAGATGCAGGATGGGAAAATGAAGACTAAAAGCTGCTGAGACTTTTGAGGGAAGGTTGGTATTGCCCCCTGCATTCATTCATTTTCCCATAAATAACATTTTAAAAATTTAAATATACTCTTGACTTGTTTATAAATATACTCTAAACTTGTTTTGATCAAAAAGTATGATTAATAACTGACTGAGTAACCAAATACTCAGTGAATTCAGGAAGAGACCTCAAGTCCAAGAACCCCAAGTCCTAGAGTGGATTTTAGAGTGTTAAATTGTGATGTTCTATGGCTGTTTTCTTCCAATGCAGTTTCCTCTGTTGCATTATATTAAAACTATTAAATATATACAGCATTACCAGTAAATGCTTACTAGAACAATAATGTGTTAATGACTTGTTTTCTTCCTTCTAGTCTGTAGATGTTGACTGGCCCCCTGCTCTGGATGACTAGCTTTCAGATTTGGAAACAAAGAGTAGGCTTTTCCAGCTCAGCATGGACGTCCATCCAGCATACACTGTAAAATGGCTGTTTTTACCCACCATAACGGTGTCTTGGAAATCATTTGGATCATGT
Organism: Cervus elaphus; assembly: GCF_910594005.1. Lineage (NCBI taxonomy): Eukaryota > Metazoa > Chordata > Mammalia > Artiodactyla > Cervidae > Cervus > Cervus elaphus. Next base: position 60,957,985 of record NC_057825.1, read on the forward strand.
TGATCTATATATTTTTAAATTTGTTGTAACATCTCAGGATCTATCTATGTGTATAATTTGTGTTGAATTATTCTAAGGATGTCTTACGATTTTTCTCCAACCCCCAACAAGCCAAATTATGAATAATGAAACCATTCATTTAGAGTTACAAAAACAGGATACATTCTGATAATCTGAGAAGTTCTAAATTCTTTCAGCAAAATTTCCCTCCATAGGATAGTTAAAATCATGTTTTAAATTTTTTAAATGATCTTGATAAAAGTTACCTCTAGACTTATACAGCACAGTATCCTTATAATATTCTAGGATATCAAATGAAAATCTGACATCATTCATATTTTTCCCAGTAAGCTTCAAGCAAGCTATTACCAATAGAAGTACTGTTTTGGTATGATTTGTCAAAATCTTAATGACTCCAAGTTACTATTCTGACAATCTAGAATTGTCACTATGTTTCCTGGGGGAGAGGAAGTAACACCTTAGGTATTGAGGCATACCATGGCAAGAGACTTTTAAATGAGGAGACACAAGTGCCTTCAATGACTTTAATCCCAGGGATAAGATTCTGAAAAACTGACTTGCTAAACAAAGGTAAGCTGATATTATTCCAGAGTGCTTCAATATATTATCTAATTGCAAACATCTTCATCAGGTAGATAAGAGTATTATCATCTCCACTTTATAAATATGAAAACCAAAGAATAGAAGTTAACTGATTTATCTAAAATTCATCTAAAGTTCCATATCTGGGACTAGGACTGAAGTTTCCTGGTCGCTAGGGTCCTTTCTAGAAAACCTTATTATTGAGCACCTCCTACATGAAGGAGGCACCTAGAGTGTCATTTTAATGCACATAACCATGAGAACTGACTTTTGGAATTTAGATACCAAGTAAAGCTTACAAAAAAATAGCCCAAGTAAATTTCATGTGAGCTCATATGATTACCATTTGTTAATTAGTTAATCATCAGTTGGTACTCTGAAAAGGAAAATCCTTAAATAAGCACAACCTAAAGAAAATGGATGGATCATTAAGAAAAAAGTTTCAGAAAGGAGTCTTATTAAAATTTCAGATATAAGTGCAATTTCCATCACCATGATTCAACTTTCTGAACTTATTTTGGAACACGTGTGACTTGGATAGTATGGATTACTCAGTTTCCCATCTCTACATTAAACATGCTTTAGAACTACCCTTGTGGTACAGTGGATGAGAATCCTCTTGCCAATGCAGGGGACATGGGCTCTACCTCTGGTCCAGGAAGATCCCATATGTCAGGGAACAACTAGCCCATAGACCACAACTGCTGAGCCTGTGAGCCACAACTACTGAAGCCCAGGAGCCTAGAACCTGTGTTCTGCAACAAGAGATGCCACCGCTATGAGAAGCCCATGCACTGCAATGAAGAGTAGCCCCTGCTCACTGCAACTAGAGAAAGACCATTCACAGCAACAAAGACAAATAAAAAAACAGAAAAACATGCTTCAGATATACTAAGTTGTATCATTAACTTTAGGAATCAGGAAAATGCTTTAACTGACATGAAAAAATTTCATATGTGAATGAAAGTGAAAATCACTGTCATGTCTGACTCTTTATGAACCCATGAACTGTCCATGGAATTCTCCAGGCCAGAATACTGAAATGGGTAGCTGGCTCCTTCTCCAGGGGATCTTCACAACCCAGGGATTGAACCCAGGTCCCCTGCGTGGCAGGCAAATTCTTTACCACTGAGCCACCTGGTAACAGCAAATAACTTTTTCATTGTTCTCAATGCCAGAAAATGAGAAAGGGATAATAGAAATAAACTTGTGGTAAAAACGTAAGAACTTTTGTGTGAATGTTTCTCAATTTCTAGGGAAATTTTGCTACGAGAGATTTAAATAATTTGAGAAATAGTCTCTTGTAGGTTTCTTCTTGACTCAGCTTTGAATTTAGTAGATCTGCAAATGGAAGAATTAAGAATCTCCTTAGCAATTATTAGAAGACTTCTTATACTTACTATACTGGGATTATATAAAATTTCAAGAGGAAACAGCTGTATATACTTATTCCAACTATTCATGAGACAGGTTGTTGAAAATTAATGTAGGTCTTTGTTTAATTAGAACTGAAAATATTAAGTAATAAGAGTGCAATATAGTTTTTTGCCTATATAAAAATATTTTAAAATTAGTTTTGTGATCTTCTACTGTAACTTGTTTAAATGTTTTTTTGTTTTTTTGTTTTTTTTTTAGTAACACTGAAGAGAAAGGGCCCTTTGTACTTTAAGTATCTCTTTGTCCCAAATACAGTCTTGTTCCCTTTAAGAAAAACACTGAATAGCTGGAAAAGTGAAAAAAAAAAATTGATAAAATGAAAAATTTCCTAAGTAAGATAAGTGGTTTCATTTACACATCATGTGAAATCAATTTAGAAGTTAAATTTCTATTTCTGTAAAAAGCATCTTATTTAAATAGATCTTTTCTTATGGGGTTCTGTTCTTTGATTTTTAACTCCATATAAGAAAATGAACTTTAAGCTTTCCTGAGTTGATTTTTTTTTAAACGATAGCCTTTATTATTATAGAGAAAATATATTTTATAACATTTTTCAATTTTTTTCATTTTGAAATAATTTCAAACTTGTAAGAAAAGTACAAAGACTGTTTTTTCCTGAAATATATCACCTCAAATACACTAGGTGTGTAATTCCTACAAATAAGGACAAATTCTAACAAGGATATTCTTCTACTTCATCACAATATAACTATCAAAATCAGGAAATTAACACTAATATTACTATTTTTTTATTATTTATATATTTATTTATTTGCCTGCACTGGGTCTTAGTTGCAGCATGCAGTATCTTTTTAGTTGCCACACGTGAGATCTATAATTCCAAGATGTGGGATCTAGTTGTGGCATGCAAACTTTTAGTTGCGGTATATGGAATCTAGTTCCCTGACCAGGGATTGAACCCGGGTCTCTGCTTTGGGAGTATGGGAGACTTAGCCCCTGGACCACCAGAGAAGTCCCCCTAATACTACTATAAATTAATCCACCCACCCGGCTCAAGTTTCACCAGTTGTTACAACTATGTCCTTCATAGTCAGGAATGACACTCTGCATTTAATTAAGTTTCTTTAATCTTCACCAACCTGATACAATTTGTCTTTCCTTGATTTTCTTTTTTTTTTCTCCTTTGTATCACATTTATCTTTTTATTTATTTTTTTTTTTTTTAGAGTTTTACTTCCCCCCCCCCCATTTATTTTTATTAGTTGGAGGCTAATTACTTTACAATATTGTAGTGGTTTTTGCCATACATTGACATGAATCAGCCATGGATTTACATGTGTTCCCCTTCCCGATCCCCCCTCCCGCCTTTCCTTGATTTTCATTACTTTAACGTTTTTGAGGATTTCAGGCTATTTTGTTGACTATTCCTCCTTTGGGCTTGCCTGAAAGAAACTGAAAACTTACACTGAAAACTGAGTTTATACCAGTACTTCCAACTCCAACCTTCTTCTAGTTTCTCCCTTATAATTAGGTTTAGCTTGCACCTTTCTAGCAAGAATACCCACAAATGGGAGATTACCGTCTTATATCCTTTCAGATGGCACATGATTTGATACCTGCTGTTACTGGTAACTGGGCTTTGATCAGTTAATGAAGGTGATGTGTGCCAAGCTCTTCCAATTTTTTAGTTAACCCTTTTTTTCCCTTTAATAAGTATCTTGTAGGGAGACCATCAAACTTTTCATTCACTAGTTTTAGTATTTATTGAAGACTTTCACCTGAACCAATCACAATGATTGTCAAATGATTTTCTAATTCCATCATTCCTTTACATGTACTGGTTGGCATTACACTGAATCCACATCCTTCTTGGGGATTCATGGCTTCCTATTTTATTTGATGGTTTATAATTTGTTACTGGCATTTATTTTTATTTCTAAGTGTTGACTTGGCCAGTGGATACCCCTTCAAGCTGGCTCCTTTGTCCTTCTGACATATCCCCATCATTCCTAAAGCATGTTCTTACTTTCTAATACAAAGACATTCCAGGCTTATCTTGTATTTCATCTGCAGCCCTGAAATGGCCATTTCTCTAAGAAGAACTGGTTCCTTTTCATGGAAAATGATGGAAAAAAGATGTGCCCATTGCTACTGTGGCACTGCTGCTCCCAAGCCCTCATGGCGTGCATGTGTGCACACACACCTCTGTTTACCTACACATACTATGAGCTTATACCAGTACTTCCACTTCCAACCTTCTTCTAGTTTTCTCCCTTTCCTTATTTGCAGTTCCTGACAGAAATCTGGCTCCCATTAGCCTTAACATTTTACTTAATAGATCATTCCCCTTGATAAATAACCAATCTTCTATTGCCACACCCTTATACAAGATCGATGAGATTCCCCTCCCTCCTCCCCTCAAATGTTCCTAGGCTCCACACTGTAATCCCACACTGGGCCGGCACTTTTCTCCCTGTGGCAGATGTAACTCTTACCTTGCGCAGAATAAGCAAATGATTTTTGTTCTGAATTGCTGAAGAAGGGAGAGACACAGGGAAGCAAATAAGGCAGAAAGGCAGAAAATGAAAATCTTTTAAGAAGGCATTTTGGTACTAAACAGAATTATAATTTTAAAGGACAGTTACATATGCAAATATATTCAGCTATAGCATTCCATAAAGATGTCTAATGTTTCTAAGCAACCAAAACTGCCTTCTTCTGTAAGGCGTATGCTATAAATATAAGAAAATCTCAAATGTTTTAAAAGTCAGATAGCAAATTTTTGTAACGGCTTTAGAATTTTTTCCATTTATTATCAAGAAAAAAATCACTGTATACAAGATATTACAAAAGTAATAAAATATTCTGTACAAAAGACATTTTGACATTTTAAAAATGATTTCAGCTTTTAAGTATCAGACTTAACATTAAATAATTAAACACTGAGAACTTTTAAAAATCATTTTTTCAGTGCTTCCAAATTCATTAGTCATTAAGAAGCATATACAAATATTTAGAACACCTAAAAAAATAGAAGTCATCTAGAAAAGGGTTCATCTGGTTTGAGCCATGCATTTAAGAATGCCCATTACCCAAAAACTTGGTGGTTTCCTTTCTGTCTCATCTTAAAGCTGTCTGAAGTGTGCACCACGAGCTCAGCTGTGTCTGACTCTTTGCTACCCCATGGACTGTACCTGCCAGGCTACTCTGTCCATGGAATTCTCCAAACACGAATACTGGAGTGGGTTGCCATCTCCTTCTCCAGGGGATGGTCACAATCCAGGGATCAGTGATCAGTATTTTTATCTAATTACCAAATAAAATCAAGTGTGTCACCAACGAAGTCTCCTGAGACTAAATTTCAGAAATAGATCCTCAAACACTCCAACTTATTTTTCACTACATTTTATGCAAAGCTATAATACTTGATTAAAGTTTAAGAAAATAAGCAAGATGAATGTTTGCTACCTTTAACAGAAATTTGTATTTTATTGACCTGCCCATATTCCTGAGAACTTGATTGACTGAAGCACCAACATTTTGCACTAATTACAGTTTATTACTGTTCACACATAGGTGTTTAATGATTTTTTGGTTATTCTTTAAATTTCTGAAGTCCAATAGTAAACTGAAGTTGTAGAAATAAGACATGTAAGAATAAAGAGTATAAATGCTGCTCCCTTTAAATATATAATTACTAGCAGGTGTTTTATTTTTTCTTCTAAAACTAGAGACATTTAGAATAGAAAAAATATTTAGAAGAAATAATTGTTTTGTACCTGTGTTTTATTAGTGAAGGTAGTGGGGACATGATTACTATTGAGATTTGACTTTACTCACTGATGTTAAGTTTGTACTTTAAACTCTGCTAAGATGTATTAGTTAAAATATTAATTTGACTGAATCTTAGACAAAGGCATAAAACTGGACAAGGCAACTCATATATTTCTCTCTGATTCGCTGCCCACATCTGGGCTTATAATGTAAAAAGCATGAAATTTTCTGTTACATGCAATGCAAAAAGCATATACTCCATCTCCGGAAGCAAAACAGATCAGAAATCTTTCAGTGGCCACTTCACTAAGATGAGACTCCTTTTTAGGAATACAGTCATAATACTCGCAACTTGTAGTCAATTTTGGCAAAGAAATTAAGAGTCCGAATTTGAGAACTGGAAGTCATTAATTGACCTTATCTTCAGTATACAATAGGAAATGTTCTGGAAAGGATATGGCCAAATGAAAGTCCTCCAGACCTGGCCTGGGCAATAGCTAGCCATTCTAAAGAGAAAGTCATCTCAGCGTTCTTACTAAAGAATCTAGCCCACAGTGATTTGTCACTCTGAACTGGAAGAAATGTCTGGATTGGAGATTATCAGGGCCACAGGGTATATGCATATGTTGGTTTACTAACGATACTTGATTTGTACTATACAGTTTACAGTGCTTCTTATGCATTATTTTACTTAATACAACACGCCTTGTGAGGTAAGTAGGCTGGGAACCATGTGAAGAGACAGGCCCATGGGAAGTGCCATCTGCAAAATATTATACAACTTTTAAGTGGCAGAGCTGAAGACTCAAACCCAGATGTCCTGACTGCAAATTACTCTTCCCATTTCTTTTATTTAACACCACACAGTAATTTTTTTAAATCCCTCCCTCAATAAATCAATTTATGATAGAAGAAATTATTTGGGGCTACTAGGCACCGTGGGTCACCAATTTTAAGTCTCTCTTAACACAGACAGCATAGTTCATTTTTCTGAAGCATTAGGTTAGAAATAACCCAGCTATTTGTTGTTCACTAAGGTTCTGAGTAGGGAAGCCCAGCTACCAGTGTTGAAGGCCAGTTAAGAGAGTAGGTTCTGATGACAGAAATCAGATAGTGGTTTTGAGGTTCCTTCCTGGCAAGGGGCAGGAAGGAAACTTCTGGGGATGTAGAAATGATTATTTACATATGTAAAAATTTATCAAGCTGTAAATTTAAAGTTAGCCTACTTTATGCACTTTATGTTATCCCTCAAAAGAAAAAGCCTGACATCTTTGAGAGCAAGTCGGTTGTCTCATTCACCTCTATGCCCTTTCTAGCCCCTAACATGGTGCTTTGCACATGAGACATTCAAAAATGTGATTGGTTACATGAATACTGGAGTTTCTGTGCAAGGGGACGGTGCTGAGGGAATGCCCCAAAGGTGAGATTAAACCTGCCACACAGAGCAGAGAGCAGTTAAGTTCAGAGTTCTTAGGATATTTTACAGTATCCTAAGAACTGTAAAATTTCTACCTAATACTCTTGATACTATAGGAGGCAGAGGGTAAAGTATTTCACAAGCCGGGTAATCACTGCTTTCCCTACCAGATTAAATAATCATTTAAATCATTTATATGATTTAAAAATCATATACTTGTTCACATTTTTTATAATCACATCTATGTCAATTTCATTCTTTCCCTCTGTTAATACTACCATTTATTTAGCACCAGCTAGGGATTATGCTAAGCAATGGAGTCCCAAAGGTGAATGAGATAAACTATGTAAGTGTATAATTCAGTGCGAGGAGGTCTGCAATGGGGACATGTGCAAAGCTGTGCCTCAGCTAGGGAGGCAGACCAAACATCACACAGCTCTCAAAGGCCATTTGCTGTGGTTGTGAAGAGCAGAGGCAGAGCGGACAACATGTTAAAGGCACGGAGGCCTAGGGACCTGAGAGAGGTTTTTGTTTGTTTGTTTCTCAAGGAATGCTAACTATGTAATATACTGGATTGGAAGTATGGGGAATTCTTTTTTAACTGGAGCAACATGGAAAAGATTCTTGTGAGGGAAGAAGAATGAAGGCCTAAACTAAGAATGCAGCAGAAGTGAAGCGGGGACAAATGCAAGAGAGTTTTTTAGAAGGCAGATCCAAAAAGACTTGATAACTCTTTCAGTGTGAGGAGAAAAAAGAATAAAATGATTCTGAGGCTTCTATTAAATATCTTCAGTGGCAGGGTCCATGGTAATGCCATTAATGAAAGTCAAGAATGTGACAGGAGCAGCCAGTTTTTGAGGGAAAGCTGAAGGTTTCTTCTGGGCACTCATGAGCTTAACCAGGGGAAAAAATAGCACCAACCGAGCGCTGGGATCGAGACCCTGGAACAAAAGTCAACATCAGAGAGGAGTACCCTAGGAGGGAGTGGTCAAGAGGACAGGTTATGAATCGGTTGAGCAGAGTGAAGGCTGGTAAGAACACACTAGATTTGACAAGGGAGGGTATCTGGTTACTTCCCAGGATATCCTAAGTAAATAGGAGGAGAAAAGAGAAAGCCTGACAGGCTAAAGAATGACTGGGAAGTGAGGAAACAGGCTGAACATACTTCATACAGCTGGACAGCGCTGGACGTGAAGGGAGGGAGCATGACAGCAGTGGGATAAGTGTTTATTCTTGCTCTTTTAAGCGAGAGGAAACATTTACTGTGTTTATACAAGAAAAGCACTAAATGTTACATGAGGATACAGAAACAAGATGGGAGAGAAAAGGAGGGAACTGCTATATAAGAAGAGCTTACAAAGCAAGAGGTCCTTTTTTCTTCAGAACTTTAAGTGAGGTGACAGAAGAACAGATGAAAGTATAACCACATTTAGAGAAAAAGAAGAAGTAAGCTGCCAGTTTTTTAAAATTATAAAATAAAATTTATGATCAATAAATAGCACCTGAAAAGTTAAAAAACCTTGGGAAATACTCTGAATACAAATTTAGCAGGACCTTACTTCCACTTAGACAGGAAAAAACCTGCAGAACAAGTTGGTTGTTTAATTTAAAATATCCTAACAGTGTTTAAGCTGATAAGTGCAAGTTAATACAAAATTATACGATTCTGTATTTAAAAAGAAGTTCGTCATCTATAAGCCACTGTCTGGAGATATCCGGGGTTCATATTTTGAACAGGAAAGAAATTATGCCTTCAGGTTTTTTCTGGTAAGTTCTACTAAAGTATATTATATGCTTATGATTTTTATAGTTGTATAATAAAAATATGTTACTTTGAAATCATAACTCAGAAATATTAGTGAGTTAGGTATCTTATTGCTTCTCAAACTATCCTGACCCCCAGTCTTATCTTGTTCTCCCTCCTCATTTCCTAGAATCACTCAACTCAGAATTTTAATTTTTATGACATTCACACATTCCTCATTTTGACAAAATTGACCAGTTTTTAATCATCCCAGTAAATTTATGGTTTGGTTGGATACTGTGCTATGCTTAGTCACTCAGTTGTGTCCCACTTTTTGTGACCCCATGGACTGTAGCCCACTAGGCTCCTCTGTCCATGGGGATTCTCCAGGCAAGAATACTGGAGTGGGTTGCCATGCACTTCTCCAGGGGATCTTCCTGACCAAGGAATCGAACCAGGGTCTCCTGCATTGCAGGCAGATTCTTTACCAGCTGAGCTACCAGGAAAGCCCCTATATAAGTGAAAAGACATTGTTTATAGCTAGGAATATGCTCAACAATTGTGGTAGGGTCTAGTTGTAAAATAAACTAGGTCTTTAATAAATTACTTAGCATCACAATTAAGATTACTGTCCAAATTCTACAGTCATTTTGTCACTGGAATTACTTTGCTTTCAAATAGTTTTGAAAGCAAATAGCTTTGAAAGCAAAGTAGTTAATCATCAACCTGAATGATTGATTCTGATATACATGATTCTGATATAATAAACTGAATGTCACATGAAACAGACTGAAATGTCACGTGAACTATAAAAATCATAAACATTTAATAATTAAAGCTATTTTTTCTTTCAAAAACCAAAGTTCTATTAGTAATACTCTGAATGCTCAATACTTACTAAGTGTTTAATATGAAGCAGACATGGTTCTACAAATGCAGGGTTCAACAAAAACAGAAAACTTTGCCCTCATGAAGCTTATATTCTAGTATAGGAAAACAAAGACAAACAAACAAGAGTCAGATCATGATAAGTGTTATGGACAAATTTAAAGGAGGGGAGACATGGAGTACCAATGTATATACAGTTAAGGAAGGCCGTGATCAAGTAACAGTTGAGTGAGAGTGAAGGGTGCAAGGTGTGAGCTACATATACAGCTGAGAAAAACATTAAAGGCAGAGGGAACACCAACACCAAAGGGTCTGCAACAGGAGTCTACTTAGGTTTTTTGGTCAAAATTCATTTTTATTAATAGAAAATACACTTAATTCCAGTTGTTATACTTAAGTGAAAGTGAAAGGCACTCAGTCGTGGCCAACTCTTTGCAACCCCATGGACTATACAATCCATGGAATTCTCCAGGCCAGAATACTGGAGTGAGCAGCCGTTCCCTTCTCCAAGGGATCTTCCCAACCCAGGGATTGAACCCAGGTCTCCTGCATTGCAGGCAGATTCTTTATCAACTGAGCTACCAGGGAAGCCCATTGTTACAATTAAAGTTGCTAAAAAAAAAAAAAAAATCACCACTTAATCCTGTTTTAACTAAGAAAATGAAACTGTGGCTTAAAAAAAAAGTACTCAGCACCATTTACTCATTTATATTCATTAGCTGCTTATAACTGTACTTGGTATTTTTGAAGAGGAGTGCTGAAGCCAGAGAGCCTGGAGTTGAATGAGAAGGGGAAAATGGTAGTGGGTGAGGTGAGGAGAGGAAGGGAGTGTGGGCCTAATTTTAAGGACTTTGGTGTCTACTCTGAGTGAGACGGGGAGCCACTGGATAGTTTTGAGCAAGTGATTATGATTTCATTTCTTTTAAAAAGAATCGCTGTGGGTACTCAACAGAGAACAGACTTGCCTAGATAATTCAATCTAGGCAAGAGAAGATATGGTCTGGAACAGGATATTAACAGCAAAGGTCAAAAGAGGTTGTCAGCTTTGGATATATTTCAAAGGTGGGGCCTATCATATTTGCTGGTGGATTGGATATGGGAGATAAGAAGAAAGAAGCAAAGGTGACTCCACTGTTTTGAATATGAGCAACTAGAAACACGGCACTGCCGTTTACTGAGGAAGGACAAGCAAGTGTGGGAGAGAAGCTTAAGAACTCAGCTCCGGCGTGCTGAGTTTGAGCTTTAATTAGAATTTCATGTAGACATGTTACACCAGCTGTTCTACATACACACACAAGCTCTCTCTCTTTCTCCAAGTCTGGAGTTCAGGGGTGGGTCTAAGCTAGGGGTAAAATTTGGGAGTTGACAGCATGAAACTGGATGAGATCACAGTGAGTTTGGATGCAAAGCAGAAGAGGAAAGGTTTAAGGAAACTTCTTCCTCTTAAAACATGGATATAATTTTGGAAAACTCAGCAGTGGCCACAGGACTGGAAAAGGTCAGTTTTCATTCCAACCTCAAAGAAAGGCAATGCCAAAGAACGTTCAAACTACTGCACAATTGCACTCATCTCACATGCTAGCAAAGTAATGCTCAAAATTCTCCAAGCCAGGCTTCAATAGTACGGCGTGAACCGTGAACTTCCAGATGTTCAAGCTGGATTTAGAAAAGGCAGAGAAACCAGAGATCAAATTGCCAACATCCACTGGATCATCAAAAAAGCAAGAGAATTCCAGAAAAACATCTATGTCTGGTTTATTGGCTAGGCCAAAGCCTTTGACTGTGTAGATCACCACAAACTATAGAAAATTATTCAAGAGATGGGAATACCAGACCACATGACCTACCTTTTGAGAAATCTGTACGCAGGTCAAGAAGAAACAGTGAGAATTGGACATGGAACAACAGACTGGTTCCAAATAGGAAAAGGAGTACGTCAAGGCTGTATATAGTCACCCTGCTTATTTAACTTATATGCAGAGTACATCATGTGAAACGCCAGGCTGCATGAAGCGTAAGCTGGAATCAAGATTGCTGGGAGAAGTATCAATAACCTCAGATATGCAGATGACACCACCCTTATGGCAGAAAGTGAAGAGGAACTAAAGAGCCTCTTGAGGAAAGTGAAAGAGGAGAGTGAAAAAGATGGCTTAACACTCAACATTCAGAAAACTATGATCAGGGCATCTGGTCCCATCACTTCATGGCAAATAGATGGGGAAACAGTGGAAACAGTGGCAGACTATTTTCTTAGGCTTCAAAATCACTGCAGATGGTGACTGCAGCCATGAAATTAAAAGACACTTGCTCCTTGGAAGGAAAGTTATGATCGACCTAGGCAGCATATTAAAAAGCAGAGACATTACTTTGCCAACAAAGGTCTGTCTAGTCAAAGCTATGGTTTTTCCAGTAGTCATGTATGGATGTGAGAGGTGGACTATGAAGAAAGCTGAGCACCAAAGAACTGATGCTTTTGAACTGTGGTGTTGGAGAAGACTCTTGAGAGTCCTTTGGACTGCAAGGAGATCCAACCCAGTCAATCCTAAAGGAAATCAGTCCTGAATGTTCATTGGAAGGACTGATGCCGAAGCTGAAACTCCAATACTTTGGCCACCTGATGCAAAGAACTCACTCATTAGAAAAGACCCTGATACTGGGGAAGATTGAAGGCAGGAGGAGAAAGGGCTGACAAGATGAGATGGTTGGATGGCATCACTGACTCGATGGACGTGAGTTTGAGTAAGTTCCAGAGGTTGGTGTTGGACAGGGAAGCCTGGCATGCTGCAGTCCATGGGGTCACAAAGAGTTGGACACAACTGAGCGACTGAACTCAACTGTAAAGCTAAAGTCAAGCAATTTTAAAGGTATGGATCTAAACAGTACAAAATGTAGAGAACTCCCATACCTTGAAAGCTTACTGCCTTCTGCTCAACTTAGCATTTTAAAGGAAGTTTGAGTTACATGTAAATCTTAGCAACTCTAAAAATCCTAGAAAACCCCCTAGGGGTCACCTTGGGGTTTATTTTAGGGGTCCCCAAAAATAAAGGAATTAATTTTTCCAATGGCATAGCCATTACAGGTTTTACCTTTAATTTGCTTAAAAGCAAATATCCATTCATTCATTTAATTAAGACTACATTAATACATTATAAAAGAAGTAGAAAAAACTGAAACTGAACTGAAAAAACTGAACTTTTGCTCTAATGTTCTCCTTCAGTCTCTCCTGGGGAAATGAGGCAGGACTCTCAGGACAAAATTCTTTTTTTTTTTTTTTTGGGTCAGAATTCTTACCACAAATATTTCAAAAGAAGAAACAGTAAAGCTCTTTTAAATTTCTATTTTGGAATTTTTCTTTTGTGACTGTTTCCAACTTTGTATTCTACATACCCAAAGTATGTATGGGTTGCTTCTACATACCCAAAACAACCCAAAGTTAGCGGTTTTTTTAAATGGAAAAATTGATTTTATTCAATATTTAATATGTCAGATTTATCATACATTGGTTTATGTAAACTTTTTTTGTATGTAGGACTCCACAATGCATCATAGCCCAGGAGTTCAGTCTGTCGGATTTATCTACTTTTGAAGCAAAAGGCTTCTGTAAATGAATACTAGACTTTTTGTAACTCTTCCTGAAGTTAGGAAATGAGTTCCTCCCTCTCTTTTGGCTACAGCTTCAAGCACTGAGCATTTGTTGTATTTCAAAAAGATCTGTCTCAGCAAAACAAGAAGCTCCCAAGCCAAAATTGCCTGTTGGAGGAACCCCTTACATACCTAGTTATAAATACAGCTGACCCTTGAACAACATGGGGGTTGGGGTACTAACACTGTACTGACACTACAGTGAAAAATTTGTGTTTAAAACTCTACAGTTGGACTAACACAACATTGTAAAGCAATTATATTCCAATTAAAAAAAAAAAAAACTGTTAAAAAAAAAAAAAACTGTATAGTTGGCCCTCTGTTTCTATGGTTCTGTATCCATGAATTCAACCAACCTCCAACTGTGACATAGTAAAGAAAATCTGCATATAAGGGGACCTGCCCACACAGTTCAAACCTATGTTGTTCAAGGGTCCAAGGGTCTATGAATGTGGTATGGCATCAGTCAAGGAAACTTGACTGATATATAAAGGTAGCGTCAAAATAGCATATAAAGGTAGCATATATAAAGGTAGCATCAAAATAGTTACCTTCAAAAGGATTTAATTCTTGAATCACCATTTATATGCCTGCAATGCAGGAGACCCGGGTTCGATCCCTGGGTCAGGAAGATCTCCTGGAGAAGGAAATGGCAACCCACTCCAATACTCTTGCCTGGAAAATCCCATGGACGGAGGAGCCTGGTAGGCTACAGCCCGTGGGGTCGCAGAGTCGGACATGACTGAGCGACTTCTCTCTTTCTCTCAACATTTATATCTTACAAGTTAACTTGAAAAAATTCAAATGGAAATGAGTCATTCAATTGTTCATTCTGCATAGCTCCAATACCTGAATACTGACTATTTTGACCAAAGTTATGACTGTTTGCATTAGTACCGTTTGATGGTCCTGCCTCATTTATCATACTGTTATCTGCACAATTAAAGTCAGATCCATCAAATGCCTCTGACTGTGCAACAAAAGCAGCAGTACTAGAACTGGTGACTGTTGACATGCTGGAAGAAGACATCTGGTGGAGCTGTCTCAAGTCTCTTGGGTCTAACACTGAATTACAAGAAGGATTTTCAAGATTCATGCTCACGAGTCTCGGATTATCAGTCTCCCTCATGCTGTCATTACTGGGTGTTATCATGTTCACAGGGCAGTTAGGCAGCATGCTGGCATCAGAAATACCATATAAGTCAGCTGGTGATACGGATGATGCTTCCATTCTACCTATGTCATTAGTATTGTTATAAATACAAGCACTAGAAGCATTCAGATCACTCATTTCCAGGAATGGTGGGATAACTTGTGAATTAGAGGAGAGTGTCCCTGTTGAAAAACCACTCAGTGAATTCGTATTAACTGAGCGTGAGGTGGGGTGGGCGATTGATGACCAGCCTGAAGAAGACTGAGTACCCATTGGTAGTATGGCTGAAGCAGGATGTGACAATGTACTTGAGATGGACGCAGAGGAAGAATAGTAGGATTCTGCTTGACTTGAAACAGGCCTGGAAGTTTCTGGCAAAACTGCACCATGAGAAAACAAGTTTGGTTCTGTGGGGAAGGAAATGTATTTTTACAAAACTGAAATGAACAAAATTCTAAATTAAAATTATATAAACAACCATAAAAAAATTTTCGAGGAAATAAATGTAACACTTCAAATAAAAATGTTAAATAGGATTATAATTATTACACAAGTCCAAAGCTGAATTCCATAATACTGTTTTACAAATGCCTATAAAATAATTTGGTAAGTTATTTTGGCATAGAAAATTTCATTTCAGTTAAATGTGGAAATCTAGCTTCTGAGGCCTTATAAAGGTACTTTTGAAATTTGAAAGATAAATGTCAGAATTTCACTTAATGAGCCTCTAAATATTCAAAATCATTTCATATTCTCTTTCAGGAGAAAATCGAGGGATGGAGGAAACATTAAGGATGATTGAGAAATATACATAAATTTCTAAGCCATATTATGATATAACTCACGCTAAAGTACTATAAAATTTTCAGAAAAAAATGGAGTAGTCTATATTTAATTACATATTATATGACTGCTGTACATATTAAACCAAGAAAAAGCATTGATTTAAGAACATAAAAAGAAAAAAAAAGACTTCTAAGTAACCCTGGATAATGATCTAAAGCAGAAATTGGCAACTTTTTTCCCATAAAAAGCCTGACAGTAAATATTTAAGGCTTCATGGACCATGCAGCCTCTACTGGAACTTCTTAACTCTGCAGTTATAGTACAAGAGAAGAGCCATAAACAATATGCAATCAAATGAGCTATGTTCTAGTAAAACTTTATAAGTAAATATAGGCAATTGACATTTCTAAACCATTTCTTTCATTATTACAATTACCACCATAGGAATGAAATGTAATTTCTCAAACAATAAATCCCAAAACATAATCACAGTTGCCAACAGGACTTTCAGAAGGTGAGATCAATTCATTCAATATTCATAGCATGAAAAAAATATGTAGGAATGGAATAAATCAAAGACACAGTTTTCATTACTAAGAATGGAATTCCAGTATACTGTGCAAAACACTGGTCTCTCTGATCACAAGGAATACTCTATAGGGCATAAAATACCTTTTTTGATGAATCTTGCTTCTCCAGTTGGTCCTAGGGGGCTAGGTCTAGGTCTTTCAGGAAAATTAACTCCTGTGATAAATTTTTTCCATTATTAAATGTAATTTGAAAAACAACAGTACATCAGTTAAAATTTGAAAAACTGAATAAAGAAAAAAAAAAAAAACCCAAACCAAATTTACTTAAATACCAATCAAACCAAAATATTCTTACCACAATCCTGCCACAGTTTCTGGAAAAGCAGAGTTGTTTTTTGTTTCTTTGCTTTATTTCCATATGTGTCTGGTTAGAAAGAAATCGAGAAAATGTGTGAATCATCAATGAGTATGCTTCCTCTCCTTTAATACATATATAGATGTTTTATTCCTACATAGAAAATGCTTTAAATAAATGTACATAGCATGGATTTCTAAGTGTCACAAAGTATGTCCCAAGTCAGTAATAAAACACATTTTTCTCTTAGTAAAAAACAGTTTATAATATTCATCTTATTTTATTATTACACCTACAGGTTAACCAGTGTCAATTAATGGGTTAAGGGAAGATAAGGACCAAGATGGAGACCACTTTCTGAGTGGCAAGTTTGCCATCTATCAAGAAGGCACAATAAGGACCAAAACAGAATCTCAAATAAAAAACAAATTCTGATAAACAATCTAGATAAGTTGAAATTATTCCAGATACCTTTCCTAAGAAAGAGATTCAAAGAGCACAAAGATCAGTCAAAAATCAACAAAAAACTTTAAGGAAAAGAAAACTGTGAATAAATAACATGACTGTATTCTAATATATCTTACAAGAATATGTTCTTAGCAGGACTAAGAAACACATAAAACATTAACACAAAAGGTCATACCCTTTTCATCTGGCAAGTATCTAAAATCCATAGATTCACTAACTTCCTGATCAGAAGGTCGCCGCAACTGCATCTTTACTGTTACCGGTTCCGTTATAGCTTTGCAGTATGGTGGAGTCTTGAAAACAATGGCTACTTGACGGTGTACATCAGCTTGTGAAAAGACACCTTTTGCTTCCCACTCATTCAACACAAACCGAACTTCTATGTCATCTAGTGAATACGAAAACAAATAATTCGAACACAAAGTAAAATGTACCAATCAATTTAAAATATATTCTGAATTCAATGAAACAAACAAAAAAACCAAAAAATACCTTTCTGAACTTTGTCACAGAGTAGAAATATTTCATCTCCTCCTTTGACACTTCCACAGTTCTTGTTTACACGACAAATCCTTAATTCTGCAGTATTAGGAGCACCTAAATACAAAGGATTTTTTTTTAATGGGTTGCTACCTTAGTAATTGAGTTAGACAAGGCTGTGGTCCATGTGATCAGACTGGTTAGTTTTCTGTGATTGTGGTTTTCAGTCTGTCTGCCCTCTGATAGAGAAGGATAAGAGGCTTATGGAAGCTTCCTGATGGAAGAGACTGAGGGAGAAACTCGGTCTGTTCTGATGGGCAGGGCCATGCTCAGTAAATCTTCAATCCAATTTTCCTTGATGGGTGGGGCTGTGTTCCCTCCCTGTTTTTCACTTGGGGCCAAACTATGGTGGAGGCAATGAAGATAATGGTGATCTCCTTCAAAAGGTCTGATGAACTCATTGCTACACTTAGTGCCCCCAACCCCACAGCACACCACTGCCAACCTGCACCTTCTCCAGAGACTTCTGGACACTCAGGGGCAAGTCTGGATCAGTCTCTTGTGGGGTCACTGCTCCTTTCTCCTGGGTCCTGGTGTATACAAGGTTCTGTTTGTGCCCTCCAAGATTCTGTTTCCCCAGTCCTGTGTAAGTTCTGGAGGCTCCATGGTGGGGTTAATGGCGAGCTCCTCCAAGAGGGTTTACGCCATACCCAGGTCTGCTGCATCCACAGCCTTGTCTAACTCAATGAAACTATGAGACACACTGTGTAGGGACACCCAAGATGGATGGGTCATGGTGGAGAGTTCTGACAAAACATGGTCCACTGGAGAAGGGAATGGCAAACCACCTCAGTATTCTTGCCTTGAGAACCCCATGAACAATATGAAAAGGCAAAAAGATAGGACACTGAAAGATGAACTCTCCAGATCGTCAGGTGCCCAATATGCTACTGGAGATCAGTGGAGAAATAACTCCAGAAAGAATGACAGGACGGAGTCACAGCAAAAACAACACCCAGTTGTGGATGTGACTGGTGATGGAAGTAAAGTCTGATACTGTAAAGAGCAATACTGCATAGGAACCTGGAATGTTAGGCCCATGAATCAAGGCAAATTGGAAGTTGTCAAACAGGAGATGGCAAGAGTGAACATCAACATTTTAGGAATCAGCAAACTAAAATGGACTAGAATGGGTGAATTTAACTCAGATGACCATTACATCTACTACTGTGGGCAAGAAGAAATGGAGGAGCCATCACAGTCAACAAGAGAGTCTGAAATGCAGTACTTGGATGCAATCTCAAAATGACAGAATGATCTGTTTGTTTCCAAGGCAATTCATTCAGTATCACAGTAATCCAAGTCTATGCCCCAACCAATAATGCTGGAGAAGCTGAAGTTGCATGGTTCTATGAAGACCTACAAGACCTTCTAGAACTAACACCCAAAAAAGATGTCCTTTTCATTATACGGGACTGAAATGCAAAAGTAGGAAGTCAAGATATACCTGGAATAACAGGCAAATTTGGCCTTGGAGTACAGAATGAACTGGGCAAAGGCTAATAGAGTTTTGCCAAGAGAACACACTGGTCATAGCAAACACCCTCTTCCTACAACACAAGAGAAGACTCTACACATGGACATCACCAGATGATCAATACCAAAATCTGATTGATTATACTCTTTGCAGCCAAAGATGGAGAAGCTCTATACAGTCAGCAAAAACAAGACCAGGAGCTGACTGTGGCTCAGATCATGAACTCCTTATTGCCAAATTCAGACTTAAAATGAAGAAAGTAGGGAAGACTACTAGACCATTCAGGTATGACCTAAATCAAACCCTCACAATTATACAGTGGAAGTGAGAAATAGATTCAAAGGATTAGATCTGATAGAGTGCCTGAAGAACTATGGATGGAGGTTCACGAATTGTATAGGAGGCAGGGATCAAGACCATCCCCAAGAAAAAGAAATGCAAAAAGGCAAAAATGGTTGTCTAAGGAGGCCTTACAAATAGCTGTGAAAAGAAAAGTGAAAGGCAAAGGAGAAAAGGAAAGATATACCCATTTGAATGCAGAGTTCCAAAGAATAGCAAGGAGAGATAAGAAAGCCTTCCTCAGTGATGAATGCAAAGAAATAGAGGAAAACAACAGAATGGGAAAGGCTAGAGATCTCTTCAAGAAAATCAGAGACACCAAGGGAACATTTCATGCAAAGAGGGCTCAATAAAGGACAGGAATGGTAGGGACCTAACAGAAGCAGAAGATATAAAGAAGAGGTGGCAAGAATACACAAGAGAACTATACAAAAAAAGATCTTCACGACCCAGATAATCACCATGGTGTGATCACTCACACTCAACTAGAGCCAGACATCCTGGAATGTGAAAGTCAAGTGGTCCTTAGGAAGCATCACTACAAACAAAGCTAGTGGAGGTGAGGGAATTCCAGTTGAACTATTTCAAATCCTGAAAGATGATGCTGTGAAAGTGCTGCACTCAATATGCCAGCAAATTTGGAAAACTCAGCAGTGGCCACAGGACTGGAAAAGGTCAGTTTTCATTGCAATCCCAAAGAAAGGCAATGCCAAAGAATGATCAAACTACCACACAATTTGCACTCATCTCACACGCTAGCAAAGTAATGCTCAAAATTACTATGATTTTTCCAGTAGTCATGTATAAATGTGAGAATTGGACTATAAAGAAAGCTGAGAGCAGAAGAATTGATGCTTTTGAACTGTCGTGTTGGAGAAGACTCTTGAGAGTCCCTTGGACTGCAAGGAGATCCAGCCAGTTCATCCTAAAGGAAATCAATGCTGAATATTCATTGGAAGTACTGATGTTGAAGCTGAAACTTCAATACTTTGGCCACCTGATGTGAAGAACTGACTCCTTGAAAAAGACCCTGATACTCAGAAAGATTGAAAGTGGGAGGAAAAGGGGACAACAGAGGATGAGATGTTTAGATGACATCACCAACTCAATGGACATGAGTTTGAGTAAACTCTGGGAGCTGCTGATGGACAGGGAGGCCTGGCATGCTGCCGTCCATGGGGTTGCAAAGAGTCAGACACAACTGAGCGACTGAACTGAACTGAAACTTAATAATACATTTTATTCCTCTTTGATGGAAAATTTTAGGAAAACAACTTACAGGATAGATAGCAATAAAAACTTTAGTGTATAAACAAATAAAGGACACTCAATACCTTAATCTTCCATATCTATCCCTTTCCTTTCTTAATAGCATTGCCCTGGTTTATTTAGAGCTTTGTGATTTCAATTCTAGACATTAACACATCTTCTAATTAAATCTCCCTGCTTGTAAACTGTGATTTTTCCTATCCATCCCATACACTCTCAGCAGATTAAACTTTTAAAATCACGACCATAACCCTATGGCAATGCAGTTTTCATACTTCCTATTATCTGGTCAACATTATTCCAATAATTCCCTGGTATTCAAAGCTCTCCATGATGAGGACAGTCTGATTTACTTTACCTTTATAACTCTACGTTCCACTACCTTTTTGCATATAGAACTGGTATAGTCATACATCACTGGTGCACACATATGTTAAGAGTATACATACACAGAAATATTTGAGGGCAATTTCATAATCTTTAAAACTATAAATATCCAGATCCTTTAATCTACCATTTGCCAACATTTCTACTTCTACAAATTTATGCTAGGGACATCTGCACAAGATAGGCACATACAGGATATATTTATTGCAGTACAATTTGTTAAAGGGAAAAGAAAAAAATTGAGCGGGAAACAAACCAAATGCCTTGTAACAGGCTAATGATTTATAAAATTATGATACAGTTATATCATATGCAGCTAATGAAAAGAATAAGGTACCCAAAAGGGAAAGAAGTTCAAGATATGTTTCTAAGAGGAAAAAAAACAGTTAAAAAAAAAATCAGTGATGATTTTTCAAAAAGTTGCCAAAAATAAATGGTGTGAATGATGATGATGATGAGATGAGGTATTTGTTGTATATATATTAAGAAGAAACTGATGAAATATCTTTCTAGAATGAGATTATAGGAGGTTTACTCTGCTTATTATCTACTTCAGATAGATAACATCTACTCCATAATGTTTGAATTTTACCATAATGAGCATACTCGTTTTTTTAAATTGCCAAAATACTTTAAAAAATTTTAAAAAGCTAACATTGGGACTTCCCTGGTGGTCCAATGGTTAGGAATCTGCCTGCCAATTCAGGGGACATGGGTCCAGTCCTAGGCTGGGAAGATTCTGCATGATGCAGGGCAACTACGCCTGTGCATCACAACTACTGAGCCCAAGTGCTGCAACTACTGAGCCAGTGCCCTAGAGCCTGTGCTCCACAACAAGAGAAGTCACCACATGAGAAGCCTGTGCACCTCAAAGAATTAGCCCCTGCTCTTTCCAACTAGAGAAAAGCCCATACAGCAACAAAGACCCA
The DNA here is from genome assembly GCF_910594005.1 of Cervus elaphus. Taxonomy (NCBI): domain Eukaryota; kingdom Metazoa; phylum Chordata; class Mammalia; order Artiodactyla; family Cervidae; genus Cervus; species Cervus elaphus. Next base: position 60,979,683 of record NC_057825.1, read on the forward strand.
GAGTGGCCAAATACATAATAAAATAAAAGTCAAGGCTACAAATACAAGAAAAACAAATTACTTACGGTTGTCATAAATTGGATTGGAGACAACAGGAGGTAGAGCAGTTGCCAAATTACCATGTTCATCAGGGAGGAAAACTTGAAAACATAATCTCACCACGTTGAGGTCACAATCTTCAATATCAAGCAGCTGTTGTTCAGGGACTGAATAGTACATTTTTAAAAAAATAAGGATATAGAATAGTCACATAGAACTAAAGCCCGGTTAAGTCCTCCTCCCTGCCCAATACAGCCAATAACCTTTAGTAGCATCCAAATCTGTACTAACAAAAATACAATGGTACACAATCTCAAGCCAGCCTTTTATGCTTTTCATCATATATTTCACTATCCATAATTCATAAGTAATGACCATGGTCAGGAAGTAACTATCCCAGTCATTTGGTATTTAAAGCAGAACCCCAAAGTTGCATAAATCAAATTTTTACAAAAAATGGTTGTAGGTTTTACACAATAGAGACTAGGCATTCATTCATTAATTTAACAAATATGTATTTAGTTCAGTCATGCATTAAGGACTCTGCAAATTATCTCCAAAATCTGCATAAGAATTACTCCATTTTACAGATGAGGAACTGATTTTAAAGAAATGAAATTACATATCTAATGTTTCACAACTAAGAAACGGCAGAGAAGAATTCAAACTCAGGCCACTGATTCCAGAGCCTATGCTCTTAAAAAAACTGAACCCTATTACAAAATTTTACATATGCGTTGCATAAAAATGACATACACAGGAATATTTACTAAAACTTAGATCAATATTTTAGGGATCAAATACCAAGAGGATACTAAATGAGTTAAGTCAGCTAGTTTCCTTAAGAAATTTTATGTGCAAACTTAACTTTCCTCAAAAAAAAAAAAAAAAAAACACAAAAAATCCATAGCAGGAAAATTTTACAGTTCTGAAAAAAATTGTTTTAAACATGCTTTATGACAAAATATAATGACAGTCTGTTAAACTGCTATTTAAAATAAGTCTAGTTCCAAAGGAAAATATAACTGCCTTTTCAAAGAATACTATAAGGTGTAGCAATCAATGATAACTAACAGCCATGTTTATAAAAAGCATGAAATACATATATTAAATAATATGAAAATTTTATTTTTCAAAAAGCATTGAAACTTGAAATATGAAATCTGAAAACAGTTAAAACCCAAATTCTTTATTCTCACAGTTAGCAATAATAAAAATGACAATGTATTTTTGACTGTTTTCATTTAAACTATACTCAGTAGCTATCATGATATTAAAAATTATTCCACTGTCAGCATTCTTAAGCCTACAATTCCAAAGAGCCTACAAAAACATATGTTTACAACTAAAAGGTCAAATGTTATGAAAAAACACCTGTGCCACAGCAATCTCTGCTGGCACAACTAGGCAGGCAATGAGAGATCCACCTCATCAAAATAAATGTTTTAAACATTATACATTTACAGTTTAAGATAATGTTTCTCAATTCCTAAGATGAGTAATCAATACACACAAAAATAAATTAGAAAAGTGCTCTGACAAGTTTAAAAACAAACCTATATGAATGGATAAACTAACTGTGACAGCTATGTAATAAAAAAAAGAACTATGAATATATACATAAATATGTATGTATCTCGAAAATGTGACGTGAACAAAAGGAACCAGATACAAAATATATACCACATGCTTTCATTTGTATGAAAATTCTAGAAAAGATTAATTGATGGCAAAAGAAAGCAAATAGCTGACTCGAGCCAGAGAGGAGAAAGGGAACTGACTGGGAAGTAGACAAAGAAATTTTGTAGTAATAGTGGAGGTAGTAGAAATATTTCTCATCTTGACTATGGTGGTGTTACATACATCTGGGTGGATCCCACATCATATAAATGAGACCTCAAGAAAACTTTAAAATCTTTTAAAATAGTACATGGAAGAAAAATAAACTGGTTAATAAACCAGGAATGGGAATAAAGATGTATTTATTATAAGTCAGGATCAAAGAAACCCAGAGAGGTAAGTTCAGGATAAGAGACTTCTTGTTTTCCAGATATATCTTGCCAATTTAGAGGTAGCTTGAGGATGAGAAATTGAGGTGACCTTTCAAAAGACTATAGATGAAAAATAAAGGAGTGCAGGGTCTGCCAAAGATAGAGAATCTGATAAATGCCCAGTGCTTTGGCTGGGGCTCTTGAGAAGCTAAACCCAGAGTAAGAGTGAACTGAATGGAAAGATACCAGACCTCACAGGGATAAAAGCCCAGCTTCAAATAACCTAAATCATTCACTAATTTTAGATGATCTCAGACTTCTAGTGTGACTAGCCACCTACCACAAGAAAGCATTCTGAAGGGAGATTACATCCTAGACCTCAAAACTCTGCGTATAAGGTGACTGGTGAAAGTGAAAGTTGCTTAGTTGTGTCTGATTTTTTGTGACCCCATGGACTATACAGTCCATGGAATTCTCCAGGCCAGAATACTGTACTCTATTTTAAATAAGCAGGCATAAGAAAGAAGTGAAAGTGAAAGTGTTAGTTGCTCAGTCATGTCTGACTCTTTTTGATCCCATGCACTGTAGCCCGCCAGGCTCCTCTGTTCGTGGGATTCTCCAAGCAACAATACTGGAGTGGGTAGCCATTCCCTTCTCCAGGGGATCTCCCAAACTCAAGAACTGAACCCGGGTCTCCTGCACTGCAGGTGGATTCTTTACCTCTGAACCACCAGGGAAGTCCTGGCGTAAGAGACAAAGTAATTTTTTTTTAAGAAAAACAACATATAGAAACAAACCACAAACATTCCAAATAATTAAGTTTTCAAACACATGATTTAAAATAACTATATTTAATATATTTCAGGAGCTAAAGATAATACTGAGAGTTCAGCAGAGTACTTGAAACTATTCGAAAAGGAACCAAGCAAAATTCAATAGAACCGAAAAACACAATAAACTGAAATTTTAAATGTCATCAAATTTATCAACTGTTTTATAGAAAACACTTCATGTCTTATCTTTCTATAGAAACCAAGGGCTAAAATCTATCTACCAACATTTTATACTAAGAGGTTTATATATATAAATGTATACATACATTTAGAGTTTTACTTTTATACTAAGAATCCTTAAAGTATTGATCTACACTGAAGTCTAAGGCATTTGAAAGCTGATGAATCTAACTTTCCCCAGCTTCATTTATCAGGCATCAATATTTCCTCCCTTTCTCTTGATCTGACATGCTACCACTGTCATTTGCTAAAGTTTCATATTTTCATAAGTCTGTTTCTGGGCTCTCAGTTTTACTAACTACTGGTCATTTAGTCTACTGTTACCACAATACTACTTAATTAGTACTTCTTCAAAATAAACCCCAATATCTCATAACTATTTCTTCATAATAAGTCCTAATAGCTGATAAGGTCAGTTTCTCATTGCTGTTTCTCTTCTATAAATTATCCTCCTTTCCCTGTTCAGAATCATATTATCATATTTATTGAAAATTTTTGTTGGGAGTTTGGAATTTCACTGAACCTATATATCAGTTTGGGAAAAAATACTATCTTACAATATTGATAATAAAGAACATGATATACCTCTCCAACTATCTAAGTGTTCTCATAATGGTCTTCCCTAGTGACTCAGTGGTGAAGAATCCACCTGCCAATGCAGGAGATGTGGGCTTGATCCCTGGGTTGGGAAGATCCTTCAGAGAAGGAAATGGCAACCCACTTCAGTATTTTTGCCTGGGAAATCCCATGGACAGAGGAGCCTGGCAGGCTGTACATTCCATGGGGTCACAAAAAGAATTGGACATGACTTAGTAGCTAAACAACAAAACAACAATTATCTCATAATAAAACTTTGAAATTTTCTCTAAAGAAATCTTGATAATGATTTCTTAGATCTGTTGCTAGGTATTTTATATTTTCTGAGAATATTTCCTTTAATTATTTGCTTCAGTTCTACGGAAATGCAACTGACTTTTGTATGTGAATTTTATATGCATTCACCCTTTTATTAATAAACATATTACTAATTTCTATATCCTTTTGCATTCTCACTGTAAATAATAGCTTCCAATAACTGATTTTATTTCCTCAGTTTTGGCTGGATCTCTGTGCACTGGTTACAATCTCCACTACAGTGCTGAACAGAAGCGGCAAGAGCGCACATCCTTTTCTCATTCCTAACTTCAGAGTGAATGCTTCCATTTCCTCTTTAGATAATGTTTACTGTAGACTTTTTAATACATACATAGCATAATACAAAAGGCCTTATTAAAAAATTCTGCAAGGTGAAAAATGATAGTTGGAAATCTAACAAAAGTAAGCATGAGACTAATCAAATTCTCTTAAATTTCTCTTAAACTAGTTTAAAATTTCTCTTTATACCTTATCAAAGGGATAAATACAAGGTAACAATTATTCTCCTTAAGCTATCTTTATAAATAAATGTCACTCCTTAGTCTTAGGAGTAGTGCATATGCAGTAAGAATTTTATTTTTATCAAAAAGATATGATCATGATTTCTTCTGAAAGTAGGGATTAAAATTTTTAAATCAATTATAACACCTACTAGCTCTAGAGATGTGACTTTTCTAAAATTCTAATTATTGCTAAATATTACTAAAATTTAAAAAGTGATTAATGGGGCAAAAATATACAGTACACAGATTAACAATTTTAAGAGCTATGTCTCATTTAAGGAAGAAAAACAAAGTTTAGTGATAATTCATTTAATTTCTGTTACTTAAAATGTATAGATACAATACAGCAAAAGCTAACTTTTAAGTGCTTGTGTGTCAACCAAAAGGTAAATGGTCACAGCAATCTACCATTCATTACTTATTCTTTCAACATATTTATTGGGTTTTTATTATGTGCTACACACTAAAACAAATGCCAAATAGAGATATGAAAAGACAGTACCTGCCCTTAGTGAGATTAGTGTCTGGATGAGAAACAGATATAAGCTAAAATTATATAATGTAATAACATGAAAAGTGTTATAATGGGAGTATGTTCAAGGCATATGCCTTTATACCAAAGGCATAAAAGAAGTTTCCCAAGTTCTGCACAGGGCTTTCTAAAAGAGGGCTTTCTAAAATGATTGCAATGAAGAAACGATAACAAAGCACACAAAAGTTTTTTTCTTCCTTCTTGCTTTTTAAGCTTTACGTTGTGAGGAAAGGCTCTTATTTTCTTGTATTTAACCACACTTTAGAGAGGAGAATCTGTTACAGACTATCTGTCTTTTTAAACTGCATTTCCTCTCAGACTACCAATATAAAATTATCCTCCCAAACTTAACTGTAAAATAGTCTTTGTGCTCCCCTAACAACACAGTGTCCTCTGTACATGAAAAACAGCATAAAGTAACTAATAAAACAGAATTGCGAATTCTTTATTGTAAAAATCTTATGGCTTTTAATCACTGAATATTAGAAGTCCTTATGTCATTAAATACATAGCCAGAAACTGATAGCTAAAATTTTTTCCCTGCTTTTGCAGTAGGAGTCCCCCATGAAGTCTGTCTTCTTTTTTTTTTTTTTTTTTTTGATGCCAGCTAAATGAACACAGTTAAAATTTGCTTTCGGAGCCCTTAATTAAATTCCTCCATCCAATTTAGACTTTAGCACATATTAGATAACTTGAACTTGTATTTTACATGAAGCCTCAAGTTTAATACTACTTGACTATTGTATGTCCCTTTCTGCACGAGAGAGCTACTAGTTTAAAGAACTAATGGCAAGAAAGAACTCACCTTAAACATCCTAGATACACACAAAGCAAAAACAATTTTTAATAGTCTTTGTATTTTCACATACTTGGTCTTTAGGAAATGGATTGTCATAATCAGATTGTCTATAGACCAGAATTGGTAGATCCCATTCAGCTGCTGCTGCTGCTAAGTCACTTCAGTCATGTCCGACTCTGTGCGACCCCGTAGATGGCAGCCCACCAGGCTCCCCCGTCCCCGGGATTCTCCAGGCAAGAACACTGGAGTGGGTTGCCATTTCCTTCCACAATGCATGAAAGTGAAAAGTGAAAGTGAAGTCGCCCAGTCGTGTCTGACTCTTAGCAACCCCATGGACTGCAGCCCACCAGGCTCCTCCATCCATGGGGTTTTCCAGGCAAGAGTACTTGCCTTCTCCCCCCATTCAGCTAAACATTTCCAATTCCATTGTTTCTATATATCATAAATATATAACACAAAGTCAGATACTAATCTTGTAATTCTTTATCAGTAGAATTTTCCTGTGTTAAGTGATACATCTATTTTAAAAAGTGTCAGTTCAGCTCTGGCAAATTCCTATACAAGTGGTAGAATTTACTGGTATATTCTGAAAATAACACAGAATAAACAACCAAGAAAGAGTAATTCTACAATTGAGTTCAGATTACTTCCATTAGTTTTTAGTGTTTTGAGTTCTTTCTAGGGGATTAGATATTATATGTTTTGCTTAATATTAGAAATGCACATTTTAGGTTTTATTTCAACAGTCTAGGAAAAACAACAAAACATAGAATATTTATTTCTATTACAAAAGCCACATCAGAATAGAGAATGAGGTGACTCTAACCATTCTATTTAAATTTATAACCCATCCCCCTAACTACAGATTCCTGGCTCCTTACACTGTTGTTTTTATCCATTAGTACTTCTAGCTGTCCACTAATTATGTGTGTGGCTGCTCAGCCATCCAATCATGTCTGACTCCACAACCCTAAGGCCTGTAGCCCAGCAGGCTACTTTGTCCATGAAACTTTGCAGGCAAGAATATTGGAGTGGGTTGTCATTTCCTACTCCAGGGGATCTTACCTACACAGGGACTGAACCCATTATCTCTTGCACCTCCTGAACTGGTAGGCAGATTCTTTACCGCTGTACCCCCTGGGCTTCCCAATGAATTATATACTTGTTTAGTAAGTTTAATTGTTAACTCCTAGTCTCTCTCCCTAGAATATAAGTTATTCAAAGGCAGGAATTTCTATCTGTTCTATTCACTGACTTATCCTGAGCACCAGAACAACCTGGGACTATAAGGATAAAATAAGGTAAAAATCTGTCAAAGGAATGAATGCATAAATAGTTAAGATGAGTAACCTACTGTATACAGGGAGAAAACACATTGCCTGAAGATACTTGGCTGTAAAGATAAATATCTAATATAACAGTAACACAACTACATTGTTAGGTGCCAAAAGTCAAATATGAGTAAGTTCCATTAGAGACTCTGTCCACAATAAGCATGAAATTCATCTCAGAAGACAACTGAATGACCTAATAGTTATCATAAAGTTTTTTGTGATCAATTGCTAAGTGAATAGTATAATTAAGGGATAGGACTTTGTGCTCAAGAGAACTGAAAAGGCGTTTCAGATAAGGAAAGCAAAGGAAAGAAATTTTTGGTAGACAAGTACAAACAAAGCATATTCACTCAGTTATTTATTTATTCTGTCAACATATTTTAATTATGCTTTTTCTGTGTATCTGACACTGGTCTAGGTACCAGAGATGCACAGAAGAATGGTTCCTACCTTTCAGTCTCACAATTTAGTGAGGAAGAAACATATAAATAAATTTGTAGCAAACAGTGTTAGAAATATATACAGCACTTTGGGGAAACAGGTACTTCGCTCCAAGAAGGTCACAGAAAGTGTGAAAGAAGTGTCCCTTAAATTTGAGGGATGAGCAGAAAGAATTTACCAGACAGATTAAAGCATTTCATGCAAGGAACTGCAAACAGAACACAGAGGCAGAAGATGATACCTAGAGATGATGCTGGAATGGACAACAAGGATCAGAATATGAAGGGCTTTAAATGCCATGCTTGAGAAACTCAATCTAGCCAGTGTATCAGAGTTCCTTAAAGTGTGGTCCATGGATCACCAGCACTAGAATCATCTACGGCAGAAATTTTCAAATTGTACTTTGAGACCCAGTGGTCCTAAAATTAATTTAGTGGGTTAACTAAGCATCTTCTTAAAAAAAAAAAAAAGAATTGGAATGGAACGGAACAGAACAGATGGAGGGCATATTGCATGTACTAAGAGTTTAGGGCCACTGGTCATAAAATTAATTTACTGGGTTGGACATGCTTTTTCTATAAAAAAAAATAAAATGAAAAGGAACAGATTAGACAGTATATTACATGAAGTAACAATATTGCTTTATTATTTTTTTATCTATGTGTGTATCTATTGAGTAGAGAAATAAAATCTATTTCCTACTGTGAGTTGTAGTTAAGAAACATGGATCTAGATGTTTTTTTTAAAATGCAGAGCTCAAGGCCCCACACCAGACTATCAAATTAGGGAAAATATGGCCTGGATTCTATATTTTTAGCAAGTACTAAGGGGGCGCTATGCACATTCAAATTGAGAGTCACTGGTGACGATGATGTGGAGCCACTGAAGGATAATAAGCACAATTCTGAAATGATTCATACTGGTTTCAGAAGAATCTTTCTGGATGTAGGGTGTATAAACTGCCAGAAGGGCGATCAAGACCAATGGTGGTGAGAACAGAGGAGGCTGACTGAGAACTGGTCAGGGTAAGTGAACAAAGCAGTTTTTCTGGAATACAGTAACAGTGGAAGAGAAGGTAGGAAACATGTTGAGCTACGTGTGGATCTGGAATAGAGTTAACAGTGGAAGAGAAGGTAGGAACATATGTTGGAGCTACATGTGGATCTGGAATTGAGTTAACAGTGGAAGAGAAGGTAGGAACATATGTTGGAGCTACATGTGGACCTGGAATAGAGTTACCAGTGGAAGAGAAGGTAGGAAACATGTGGGAGCTACATGTGGAAAATTTCCAATTTAAGGCCATTTAATTTTTAGACTATTTAAGGAACCACTGGAACTTTTTAATCACAGTAATATGCTAAAGCATTGTTCTAAGTTTTAATGGGGGCAGGGAGTTAATAAAGCATAGTTGAGATAAAACCATGCACCTGAGAGCCAAGGTAACTGTTTTCAAATCCTAGCTCCATCAGGTATTATTTCCTTAGGATAATTTTCAAAAGTAGAAAATTTCTGGGTCAAGAGTATGCTCATTTAAAATTCTGATTCATTGCTAAAGTAAAAGGCCAACTTTTAAATTAAAAAGCCCATCTAGCCTAGGCGTAGTATGAAACAGGCATAATGTAGTACAAAACAAGGAGATTATAAATAATAGCTACCAGTTATTAAGTATTATTTGTATGTCAAAGAGTAAATGTTAAGTAACTCGTGTATACTATTTTATCATTACAGCACCGCTTTACAGCAGAGAAAACCAAAGCTTTGGTTACTTAACTTTCCCATGTCATGAAGTATATACCAGGGGCAGAGCTGGAATTCAAACCCAAATCTTCTGAACTCCAGTAGAAAGGGTATGAAAAAAGCAAAATGCAGAATGGCAGAAGGGCCACTGCTGAAGCATTTTTTTTCTTTTTTGTTTTTACTAATCCAGAACAAGGCTTGGTGTTAATAACATGTACGTAAATGGCACTTAGAACAGTTCCTAGTACATAATAAGTGCTTCACATATTTTATTTCATTTAATCCTTATGACAACCTATGAGGTAGGTACTATTATTATCTCCATTTTATAAATAAGGAAGTGGAACATAATCAATTTAAGGAAGAAGCATCACACAAGAGTTCAAAGTATATATTCAATTGAGCTTTTTAGTAAATTGAAAATAACTTAAATGTTTATTAATAGATAACAAGATCAACAAATTAAAGCCTAACTAAGCCACAGAATACTGTTAAAAAGCAAAACAGATTTATAAGTATGGATATGGAAAGTTATTTAAGATATATTCCTGAGTAAAGAAAGAAATAGTAGATTAGGAAGTACAACATGATTCCATTTATATTAAAAAATGTATAAATACAGGACACATGTAAAAAGGAAATTCTAGAAAAATTTTCATCAAATTTAACTGTAGTCTCTTACAGTGAGTAATACTGAAGAGGAAGAAAGGGACTTTTGCTTTTCGCATTATACTAAATAGTATGAAAAAGAAAGATCTAGTATAAACTTCTGAGGAAAACACAAACCAACACTATAAGGATATTTTAAATATCCTTATATTTAAGGATATTTATAAATATTTAATATAAAAAATTTAAATAAAAATTTTAAATAAGGATATTTAAATATTTTAAATAAAAAATTAAAGAAATCTATTCTTTGAAAATTGTATAGCTGTTCAATACCTGAATTATGCATATTTAAGTGACTGCAGATGACTTTACAAAGGAGACTACCATGGTGCAGGATGTCAGCAGCCCTCACCTGTCCTGTAGCAATTGTGGCGCAGTTACCAGGTGCTACACCAGACAGCGCCATCCCCAATAAAATCTACTACACAGTAAATCTCTAGTAGATCCACTAAACAAATACACTAGGAAGATATTTTACATGGCCTCTACTATTTCTATACTACTATTTCTAAACTACTTCATCATTGAATATGCCTTGAGTTAAATGCATTCAAATACCTTATAACCACAGTGCCTATTCAATATTCACCAAGGGGAGTATAAATTGCTGGTATGGCAAAAGGAAGGCCACATTCAAAGAGAATCAGAATATTTTTGAGAAGATTTTATTACAGAAAACAATGACACTCTTCACAAAGCCTTGTCTACATAAGCATTTTTTTTCAACACTGAAGCATTTTAAATATATTTCATTCCTCAGATACTGGTGTAAGACAAGTATGTAAGTGAACACAGAACTTAAGACAGCTTTTAAAACACAGGTTAAAGATACAAATAGAAATCACTTAACACAAATAACTAAATATCCAAATAATAGAAATAATTAAATCAAACATACTCACCATTGAAAGGATTGATTCCTGCCCTTATTCTTGAAATAATAGCTTCTTTTACTTCTTTTTTTTTCACACATCGAATACCCAAATTTTGAAAACTAGAAGGGAAACAAAACTTTCAAACTTCTTTGGAGCTAACCCAGGGACACATAAATGAGATTTTATTAAAGAATACTGCAAAAATCAAGCATATATCCAACACTGAGGAGTCATCATAATGTCAGATGGAGATATTAAAAGCATGAAATACATTTCCAATTCCTATGATAAAGATGTGAGGATAAAAAATGGGGTTATATTTCTAAGAGAACTGTTAAGAGAAAAGTAATATACACTATAGTACTTTTATATACAGTGTTTTACAGTTATATTTTACTAACATTCCTGCATCAAACATATCAAAGTAGACAAAGATTAATAGGAAAGCAACACCAAAAAGGTAAAATTCACCTCCCTGAAAAATTCATAATCAAATCAATGAAATCTGTACATTTGATAATATAAAGCAAAAGTTATAAAAAGTTGCCCATAGGCTGACACCTACATGTATCGTTTTGCTGAGCTCATAAAAATGCTGACTACATGTTCTTTAAATGTGTGCAGACTACCAACATTTAAAAATCAGGTAACTGCATATAAACATTCCTGCTTTCTCTTGAATATCTTAAAGGTCTGGCAACAGTAGACTGGCACAGAAACACCTGCCTGGAGCTAAGTACCTGCGGCCCCATTCACACAGGGTTCTCCAGGTGGCCGCAGCGCCTGCTAGTCCTCTTATACCTCAGCCTCTCCACTCCACAGACATCTGGTTTCTGACTACAAATGACTTCACTACTAGCAGCACTGGAATATGTTTTATGCCTTATCACATGAAGTTACAATAATCGTTTATCATAAGAAAGCATCAAACTGTGTATTTTTTCATTAGACAGATATTTAAAACTAACAATAATATTTAACCAGAGTTTCAAAATGTCATTTATGGAAAATTTCTCAACAGCTACAAATATTACTAATTTGCATATGTGTAGTACAGATGATGGTGGGGGGAACTCCCCTACCACCACTAGTCATACTTGTTCCCACATGGAAAAACCATGACATCATTAAAATTGGGTGGGTGTGAATAAGGAAGCAAAACTTGGTTATAATAACATTACTATTTGCTCAAACTTCACATGGCCCTTGGCAACAGGAGGTCACTTGCCGTGTTTGCCCCCTTTATGCTCTGTTGTCTTATTGTTCATGCTTTTCATATTTACCACCCTTGTGATTTTTAACACCTAAAATATCTTTAACATTTCCTTCTTCTGCCTCCAAAATTTAAAAAAAAATCTTGAACTTGTAATCCTTTCTTGAACCCTAAAACCATATTTCTCTTCAAAAGTATTCCACTTTTTTGAAAGATTCTTAGGTTGGTTCTCACTTTTTCTCTGACAAAAGATTTTAAAGGACTCTTTGTTTGAAGATATTTACACACTACTTGATTGTTTCATCTGAATAATCCTATTTGAGTGCTATTCATACATAAATTCTGACATAAGGAAACCATGATCACAGAGATTACCTGAATCAATTATTCATTCATTCATAGTCATTCAACAAGTTCTGGAGTTCCTACTATGTATCAAGGACTGTGATGAGTAATGGGAATATACAATCCCTCCTCTCATAGAGCTCACAGTCTAGAGCAGGTGTAAAGAGTTTGAAGGGGCTTTTGTGTGTGTGTGTGTGTGTGTGTGTTAGTCGCTCAGTCCTGTCTGACTTTTTGCAACCCCATGGACTATAGCCTGCCAGGTTTCTCTGTCCATGGAATTCTCTAGGCAAGAATACTGGAGTGGGATGCCATTTCCTTCTCCACTGAAGGGGCTTGAGTTGGTCAAATTTGTGTCAACATGAAAATCAGAATAATAATGCTAGTAATGGACTAGCATTCAATTATAAGGCATTGACTGTAAGAATCCATGAGTCTGGACTTCCCTGGTGGTTCAAAATCTGCCTGTCAATGCAGGAGACACGGGCTGGATCTCTGATCTGGGAGGATCTCACAGGCCATGGAGCAACTAAGCCTGTGTGCCACAACTACTGAGCCTATGCCCCAGAGCCCAGGGAGCTGCAACTACTGAAGCCAGTGCTATAATCTGTGCCCCACAACAAGAGATGCCCACACATCGCAACTAGAGAGTAGCCCCTGCTCTCCACAAACAGAGAAAGCCTGTGTGCAATGAAGACCCAGCACAACCAAAAATAAATAAACAAAATTATTTGTCAAAAAAAGAATCCATGAGTCTATACTGGTATTTTTTCAACTGAGGCAGGGGAATACGGAGAAGTTTTTCTTTATAATTGAATGCCAATTAATATCATCAATGGGAAAAAACTAGTATCACCATCTCCTGAAGTGTTACTCTGAGAACAATACAGCATCACCTCTGTAGATTTCTCATCAAAAATATTTCATGTTAACATGAACACAATCATGAGCAACCACTCAGACTAACCCACATTGAATAACATTCTTCAAAACTAATATTCTTCAAAAATGTTAATGTCATGAAAGACCAACACAAGTTGAGAAAATGTTTTAAATTAAAGGAGACTAAATAAGCATGACACCTAAATACAATGTATGATCCTTAACAGGATTTTGGATTGAGGGGCAAGGTTCAGTTCACTTCAGTTCAGTCGCTCAGTCATGTCCAACTCTTTGCGACCCCATGAACTGCAGCAAGCGAGGCCTCCCTGTCCATCACCAACTCCCGGAGTTTACCCAAACTCCTGTCCATTGAGCCAATGATGCCATCTAACCATCTCATCCTCTGTCGTCCCCTTCTCCTGCCTTCAATCTTTCCCAACATCAGGGTCTTTTCAAATGAGTGAGCTCTTCACATCAGGTGGCCAAAATACTGGAGTTTCAGCTTCAGCATCAGTCCTTCCAATGAACACCCAGGATCAATTTCCCTTAGGAGGCACTGGTTGGATCTCCTTGCAGTCCAAGGGACTCTCAAGAGTCTTCTCCAACACCACAGTTCAAAAGCATCAATTCTTCTGCGCTCAGCTTTCTTTATAGTCCAACTCTCACATCCATACATGACCACTGGAAAAACCATAGCCTTGACTAGACGGATCTTTGTTGACAAACTAATGTCTCTGCTTTTTAATATGCTGTCTAGGTTAGTCATAACTTTCCTTCCAAAGAGTAAGCATCTTTTAACTTCATGGCTGCTCTAAAGGCATTATTGGGCATCACTGGACATAAATAAGGTAGTCCAAATAAGGTTGACAAAGAACAGCCAGAGAAATAAGAAGTAAAACAGAAGAGTTTGTTCTCACTCAATCAGAAAACAAGGAGCAATTATGTTTCAGTAAGCGAGTAATCTACAATGTAAAACATTGGGAGGTGAAATAATATAAACAGGAAGTATTTCTTGCCAAGTTTGTATAACCAGATAGTTTATGCTTTGTGCTGTTACTATAGTTTATGCTTTGTGCTGTTACTAAAGTATATTTTCTAAATGGTTACTAATTGTATTTAAGGAGGCTACTAATCTTTTCCTGTTGCAATCAGTTTCATTTTTTTCTCAGAAGCAATACATGTTCATTACAAAAAAGAATTATAAAATAAACATCAGTTAAAAGAAGAATATAAAACCCCACAATTCTTCCTACCCAGAGACAACTGCTATCAACATCTTAGTGTTTAAACTACCATGTATATGTATACACTTACTTTTGAAAAACTAACACAACATTGTTGACCAACGATATTCCAATGTAAAATAAAAATTTTTTAAATTATTTATCACACTTCATTGTAAAGCCTTATTTTATTTATCTAAATATCGGGAATATCTTTTTATACAAAGACATTTATTATTATTTATTATGTTATTTTTAAGGCTACATAGGAGTACACTGCATGGAGGTGCCAGTTTAACTAATCTCCCTGTTTATAATCTGGATTGCTTCTAACTTTTTGCCATTACAAAGCTTCGATGAACATCATTACAGCTAAGTTTCTGAACATACTTAATTAGAAATTGTTTCCTCAAGATAAATTCCTAGAAGTAGAATTGCGAGTTCAAGAGACATTCATATAATTTCAGGCTTTGCTACATAAAGTGCCTGCCAGAAAGATTTCATTTATTTACACTTTCACCAATAGGATGAAAATGAACCCAGCAGCCTCAAACACAAAGTACTATATATTTTTCTTAAATTTTAAAACTATTGTTGTATGTTAATTTTATACTGCCTTTTTCAAATAAAAATTCAAGTTTTCCAGGTGATTTTTTCTCATCTGACAATTTTTAAGTTAGAGAAAACATTTCATAAATTGTTCAAACTAAGAAAGAAAATTGCAGCATAAAATAAGTTTATGTTTACTTTTAGTTACAATAAAGAAGTACTCCTACTATCATCATGGGCTGTGTCTACTAATAAAAAATGAAAGGGTAGTTCTAATGCAAATGGTAAGAGAATGCAAATATATACTACAGTAAATAGAAGTACAGTGAGGAATTGGTTTATTCTGCCAAAAAGTTACAGAGGTACATAGATAGGAAACAGGAGAATCCTATTCTTATACTATTCCTAAAAATGTCTGTGACTGTGTACTTACAACAAAGGCCTGCGTTCTTGCCCAAATTCTGCTTCATAGTAGCCATCTCTGCAGTCTTTTCCTACTAAATCATGAGGATGAGGTTTATATGGGTCATTCTTTGTTACTAATGTAATTCTCACTTTTAATTTTCCATAATAGTTCGAAATCTGAAAAGGGAAAAAATTTAAATATGTAATCCATAAATATGTCTCACCAAGAACTGAATTATAAAATTTACATCAGTATCAGAATTTATATCAAATAGTTCAATTTACATCATATAGTTAGTACTGGATAAAGTACAACTGACTGGCAACTGTAGTATGCATGAAACTTTCCAGAGAATACCAGTAGGGAAGAATTTACCTCTCAGTTCCTTGGTATATCATTTTGTACCCTAATTTCAACTGGTTATATCATCTGATTTTGCTTATTTTCCTTTGAAAACAAGTCAAAGTATTCCAAAATATTATCACAGTGGATGAGGAAATTCTAAGATGCTGAGTCACTGAATGCCATGCTGCTATATTCATTGCCATACCATAAACATCCCTTCAAAGTACATATTTAAGCGACAATGGAAACGATAGTACATAAATATGATCACTTAAGTAACTTAATACATGACATTTCATTTCACAAAAATATTTGTTAATCAGTAAGCATATCCCGAGTGTTCACTGTATAACAGGCAATAAATCAAGCTGAGTTTTGAAAAATTAAGTTTTCACACAGAACACTGAGAATGAAGAGAAGAGTTAAACATGGGAGAGGAAGGAGGATCTTATGGGAAGGAGTTAATATTTACCTTGGAAGCTAGCAAATTTGTAAGCACAAAGCAGGAAACATGAAAAACCAGTATACAACGGAGCAAGGCAGTTAAGGAAAAATGGGTGGCTTCACAGGTAAAACGGCATTAAAATCCATAACTCTGAATTTAAACTTAATTTGAACAGTAATCAGAAAGTATTTATTGCCTTTCTGAATAAAAGAGAAAGTAACAACTTAAGACTGTAAGGTTGGGAATTCCCTGGCAACCTGGTGGTTAGGATTCTGAGATTCCACTGCAAGGGGCACAGATTTGATCCCTGGTTGGGGAACTAAGATCCTGCAAGCGGTGTAGTGCAGCCCAAAAAAAGCAAAAAAAAAGTGAAAGGTAGGCTAATGTAGAACTCAAGCTGCAAAGTGGTTTAGAACACGTTGTAATGGCAAGGGTACAGATAATAGTAATATTCAAGAGACTATATAGAATAAGTTGAATTATGGAGAAGAGTTAAAAATTGCTCTTAGAGGAAAGGATTACTGTTTTCTTATTTACTTTTTATTAACATCTCTCCCATTTTAATATTTAAAAAAAGACAGATAACTCAAATCCATATTGCTAACAAAAAAAGTGATAAAAAATGGAATTTGGAATTCAATATGTAATTTTGCTACTGGTTTGTTATATAACTTAGCATTTTCTTAAAGTCCAATAGAGTAAATTTTGTAAATAATGTCGTTATAGAACAGTGGATTGAAATCTACTGATGAAACATTGAATAATGCTTTTCAAAATGCACTCGGCCATTAAGGTTTAAAACTGGCATTTAAAGAATAAAAAAATCATTAAAAATGGAAGGAAATGTAATATACAAATATAAAATATAAATACAGTGTAGTTTATAAATACATTGTATTACCAAAGTCATTCTGGATTACAAAATTACTTTCAAATTTTATGCTAACATGAAAACACTGTATTTAAAAACTGACAATATTTCAAGTCAGTCAAGGCAACCCAGAGCATCAGAGACAGGCAATAAAGGTAAGGAGAAAAAAGACAAAAATGTTTTCTTCTTCCATAGCCCCTAGATTAGCCAAGTGACTGCAGGAAGAAGTCTAAGTCAGTTCCCAAATACATGTTTTCAATCTCCAGAACAATTCTGCCCACCTCTGGAAAGAGAGAAAGCTTTTTCCTCATTACCTTTTTGTCCCACGAAAGGCATAATCATCCAAAAGCTGCCAATGTACACTAACCACTGGGAATCACTTAGAGTAACACACAAGTATCTGCAGGAAGGAAGAGTCCATACTGTACTTAAGAAATGTCCCAAGAATTCTCTGCACTAGGGATTAATTAAAAAGAAAAGAGAGGGAGAAAAAAGGAAAAGAAAAGCTGGTGGAAATCACTATGAAGAAGCTGGATCTTTAACATAACTGCTGTAGCTAAAATATGAAGCAACTAAGAGACATACACACACACAGGAGCATTCTATTACCTGGATGGATGGGTATGTTCTGTTGTTGTCTGTGCTGTGCTCCCCTGGAATGCTGCCTGCTGATCGCCCTTCACATTTGTATCTAAAACGCATTCCCCTTTGCCTGGGTTGTTCAATTATCTCTATACATGGGTTAAACCCACCTGGAAATTTTAAAAGGGGGAAGAGTGAGATTACAATCAAAATAATAATGGATTTTAACGATTTTGTTTTTTAGAAAACAGTAATCTAAAAAATGTTCCCTCTCTACTAAATAACAAGGTTGAAATGCAATTATCCAAGACTGGGTGGTGAAGACACTCCTCTCTCATTCAAATTGTACTCCCTTACTGTGTAAACACAAGTCACTCAAATCATATTTACTGGTTAGCACTTTATCATTTAATATCTGTAACTAATGCTACCATGAAGTTCTGTGATAACCACTTCAGAGATACCCACTTACATGAGACCAAGCAGAAGGGTTTTCCCCCAAAATTCTCCCAGAAGGGTCAAGAAGATAGTCTTCAGAAGTACAATATTATATTCCAAAAGTGACTCTGCTTGATTTTATATTAGACTTATCTTAACAGTGGACTAAAAGACTGTTCATTGAAAATAAAAATGTATTTAAATCCTTGCAGAAGGAAATGTTAAGTTTTTTTAATATCTCCATTGGACTCTTAAAGGACTTACAGATAGTACATCAAAACAACTTCCAGAAGGGATTTAGGTTCAAAAGAATTTTCAGTCAGTCCCTCTAAAGTATAAGACACAATAGAGGAAAATAATTACTTACTTTCTATAATGAATGTAATTCAAAATATACCTTTAGAATGAACTACTGACACACACAACAATGTGGATGAATACCTAAATATGCTGAGTGAAAGAAGTCAAATCAAAAGTGCACATAATTTTATGTGCTATGATTCCATTTACATGAAACTCTAGAATATGTAAACTAATCTATAATGAAAGAAAGCAGATCACTGGTTGCCTAAGCATAGGGGTATGGAGTGGATGAGGAACTTTAGAGGACAACAGACATGATAATTACTTGACTGTGGTGATCTCAAAATTGTATAAATATGTCAAAAGTTATCAAATTGCATACCCTAAATATTGTACATTAGTTATATGCCAATAAATTTGTCTAAAACAAATGCATCTTTATCGTCTCTTATTATCCAAATCATGGAAATGACAGTTAAATAAAGCACACCAGTGTGCTTACAAGTAGGATATTAGCAATGTATCTTTATTTCAGGGGTATAAAGATGTCTTCCATGAAAAAACCCCAAATCAAAAACCACATACCCCAAAAAAACCCCTCCCTCAATCAGTTTAGTGATTTCTAAACTCCTACAATTAGATATCCATTTATTTAACTAAAGGCTTATCCTCTGTTGGGATGCAAGCAAATCTTCAGAAAGGGTAACACAGTGGATCTTTTCAGTGCAGTATGGGGAAGAGGCCTTTTGAGTCCTACTCAGCCACTTCCTAACACTGAAGACACTGGAAATATTATATCTCTTTTCTCCTCTATAAAATGGACATAATAACAATAACACCTATCACATAGGATGTTGTGAGGATCAGAGATAACAATGTTAGTTTCTTACCAAGTGTCAGGCATATAACAAATATTCAATAAATGGTCTATTTTTATTCTAGATGTTTTATTGAAAGCAGTAATTTATAGCATATAATTAAAGCATAGAATTTATCCTGCTACTTTCAAGTATAACAACTACTTTCAAGGATCTTACAGAACAATGTAGCAAACAACACAAATTATTAGACTATAGAGGAAAGAACAAAACAAAATTTTTTTTATGCTAACAAAATTCTGCATAAAATGATAATAAGAGCAAAAGAGTCAGGAAAGCCTATCTATGTCAAGGAAAACAAAAGTTACTGAAATACTGGGTGGGGAGTTAGGAGAAGGAAGGAAGAAAGGCAGGCATTTTGAGGGAAAGGGAAGAGGGTGTCCAAAGGTGGTGGCAGAGAAAAAAAGAGCTAAAGAATCACAGGACAGCCCCAATGGAGCTAAGATACACTTCTACCCTTAGAAAGAAAACCAGACCAGAGTACATCTGGGGATTGGGATTTCACTCTGCGTGACAGAAAATCAATTAATGGTTTTATGCGGGGGAATCACACGATCGGATTGACATTTTAGAGTAAGAATTCTGGTGGCAGTGGACAGACTGAAAAAAGAGAAAGCAAGGTGATCAGTTTAGAGGCTGTTACAGCAATGTGGGCGATGATGAGGGTATATGTGAAATTTGGTAGTGATAACAGGAATGAAGGATTATTTACAAGACAAAATTGACAGTACTTGGTGACCGAGTGAACATTAGGGTAAAGAGAAAGTAAAGAATCAACGATGGCTCCATATTTTCTAAGTAAAATATTATTGGTATCTTTAATTCTACTGTTTGGTTTAGACTCTTTGTGCTTGAATTTACTATTTGTTTACTCCAAACACAAACAGCCAGAGAAAAGTGACTTTAAGCTAATCAAATTTATAATACTCATTTCAATTTTACTGAAAAATGTAAGGCATACAGATGAGTATTTCAATTTCACATCTTTGGGAGGGATAAATCAGGAGACTGCGATTGACATCTATACAGTACTATATATGAAACAGATCACTAATCAGAACCTATTGTAGAGCACAGGGACATGCGCAGTACTCGAATGACCCGGATGAGAAAAGAGCCTAATAAAAGTGGCTCTGTGTGTGTGTGTGTACACATATGTATATTTATACATGTGTATACATATATGATTCACTTTGCTGTACAGGAGAAACTAACACAACATTGTACATCAACTATGCTCCAATAAAAATTAATTTTAAAAAAGTCAAAACAATTTCACATCCTTATATATATATATCCTCATATATTTCAAATAATCAAAAGCACATTTCAGTTTCAAATATTTCACATACTTACACATCCTTGTGGGAGTATTTAAAAGAAAGTACATTTTCCTCTCAAAATGAAGTTCAAAATACTCAACAGTATTTTTTAAGTAATATCTTAAATCATCTATGTGGTTGAATTAAAGGTCAAATAAATCCCTGCCCACTGCTTATTTAAAGGTATCTTAGTGGGAAGTTGATACAAAATGACATCATTAATGGTAAGTGGCTAACTTTTAAGGGAGGAGTGTGAATAGAAGTGCTAGGCTTAAAGTGAGCATTCAAATATTTTTCATTGGTTACACAACACTTCCTTA
Source organism: Cervus elaphus (assembly GCF_910594005.1). Taxonomy (NCBI): domain Eukaryota; kingdom Metazoa; phylum Chordata; class Mammalia; order Artiodactyla; family Cervidae; genus Cervus; species Cervus elaphus. The sequence continues at coordinate 61,000,653 of NC_057825.1, forward strand.
AACTAAAAAGTGTGTTTAAGAAAAAAGTTTGTGGACAAGAGAACAGAAAAGCAGTTGTTGAAAGATTAAATAAAACATTTTAAAAAGATGTTTGAATACTAAGAATGACATATATTAGTTATCATATAATATCAAGTACTTTTAAAACCCCTGAACTCTCTTTTTCCTATTGCAGAAGATCTTTAATGGTAAAAAGTCTGACAATCAGAGTCTATTGTAATATTCTCCATTCCCCTAGCTGGAAATAATCTCCTGCTCTAAACTACTGCAGCATTTTGTTTATGGCAATTATTGCAAATAACTGTGAGGGAAGACTTACTGTTTTATTTCTTCTTTAAAAAAAAAAAAAGCCATTTGTTTTATTGCTTCAAGCTACCTGGAGGCAGGAATTGTGTCTTGCTCATCAGTGTCTTGCACAGATATTCAGGAATTATCTGTGGAATGAATGACTGAAAATCTGGAGATCTTTTTGTTTGTGTAAATCATGCAAACATTGAAGGACTATATTAACAATTATTTGGATTTTCCTTATTAGGTTCTACCACTAGGAAAAATATATGCAGAGTACATCATGAGAAACACTGGGCTGGATAAAGCACAAGCTGGAATCAAGATTGCCGGGAGAAATATCAATAACCTCAGATATGCAGATGACACCACCCTTATGGCAGAAAGTGAAGAAGAACTAAAGAGCCTCTTGATGAAAGTGAAAGAGGAGAGTGAAAAAGTTGGCTTAAAGCTCAACATTCAGAAAACTAAGATCATGGCAGCCGGTCCCATCACTTCATGGCAAATAGATGCGGAAACAGTGGAAACAGTGGCAGACTTTATTTTTGGGGGCTCCATAATCACTGCAGATGGTGATTGCAGCCATGAAATTAAAAGACGCTTGCTCCTTGGAAGGAAAGTCATGACCAACCTAGACAGCATGTTAAATAGCAGAGACATTACTTTGCCAGCAAAGGTCTGTCTAGTCAAGGCCATGGTTTTTCCAGTGGTCATGTATGGATGTGAGAGTTGGACTATAAAGAAAGCTGAGCACAGAAGAATTGATGCTTTTGAACTGTGGTGTTGGAGGAGACTCTTGAGAGTCCCTTGGACTGCAAGGAGATCCAACCAGTCCATCCTAAAGGAGATCAGTCCTGGGTGTTCATTGGCAGGACTGATGTTGAAGCTGAAACTCCCGATACTTTGGCCACCTGATACGAAGAGCTGACTCATTTGAAAAGACCCTGACGCTGGGAAAGATTGAAGGCGGGAGGAGAAGGGGATGACAGAGGATGAGACGGTTGATGGCATCATTGGCTCAATGGACATGAGTTTGGGTAAACTCCGGGAGTTGGTGATGGACAGGGAGGCCTGGCGTGCTGCAGTCCATGTGGTCACAAAGAGTCAGACACGACTGAGAAACTGAACTGAACCGACTAGGGAAAAAGTTTTAAGTGCTCAAATCACTATACCTTCATACTCCTATCTATTCATGTTCTAATTTCTTTATCTATGTTTATAACTTTAAAAAGCTTCCCATTTATAAATCATTTATAATATCATGCCTCTGTACAGTGTATCAGTGACTTTCTTCCTCAGTACCCTGTTTTAAAGTGCTGTCCTTCTTGAAGATAAAAAGTGGTGAAATACAATCATTTATGGAGTGAAAGACAATAAAACATAAATTAGGGAATTGTAGAGAAAATGAGTACTCTTAACTAAGATTATCTCAATAGAAATGTCTTCAAAATTGGTTTTAAGCAAGTAGATCACTGTACTTTTCTTTAACCTATATTATGCAAAGCTGGGATTGACTCCTAAATTTTTAACAGTACTGTAAAATGCTAATGCAGACTAGAATAATATTTGAAATATAGCCAAAATGTTTGCAAGATATATTTGTTTTTATTTGTACTTAGGCAAGAAAGAGTGCTACTTGATTTTTTAAGATTAAAAAAAGAAAGTACATTTTAAAAAAGAAAAAGAAAGTATACTGAAATAAAAGTTAAAAATGGATTATCAGTTGTCAGACAGGCAGATTATTAACTAAAACCTTACAGGTAGCACTGGGAACCAGCATTAGTTGAACAGTGAAAAAAATATTAATTACAGTAATTAAAACACTCTTTTAAGACACTTCTCATTTGATCCTCTTAACTTTAATCTCATAAAAACAGGACAGCAAATATTATCCCATTTCACAGTTGATAAAACTAAAGTTCAAAATTATATGAAGTTATAAGAAAAAGAAATTATGAATGATATTAGCAAATATGACAGCTGGGATCCTGGTGGGGAGGGGATATCAAATTTATCAGAACAAGCACAAAAATAGCTGGGGACAAAGTCACAATAGCTGATACAGCAAATGAGCTAAAATAAATGCAACTTAGTTTAAGAAAATAACGCATCTTATTGGATCCTATTTGGACCCAACAAAATTCTTAGAACAGAGTTCATATTGGAACTATATATCAGAATCATCTAGGTAGCTTTCTCAAAAAATACATATCCTGACCCCACCTGAGATCTGCTGAACAGAAATAGAAATCAATCTAAAGCCTGGACCTGTTTCTGAAGAAAACCTTCCAAGCAACTTGAACACACTCCTGATTAAGAACCACTGCCCTAAAACATAAAGAGGTGGAAACAACAAGGCACATATCTAGAGAAGCAATCCCAAAATTCATGTACAAGGATGAGCCAGGTGATGGATAAACTAGGCGCAGGAATTCTGACTACCTGTTAACTCTCTCCCTCTCTCAAAAGTTTGCCCAAAGGCAAGCAAGAGGAAAAAAAAAAAAAAAGTGCTATTATAGAGACAGCCTTCAATTACACTGATTTATTTAAAATACACCTTATACAAAATTAGTTATTATAACTACCATCAGTAACATTTCTTACAAGACAGCATGCCATTGTGACACACCAGAGCTTTTAGTAACTGACTAGAGCCTGCATCACCTTCACTGAAGTTCTGGATAACAGACTGCCTAAGACTCAGAGGAGCAAATGGAGCTAACAATAGATACTTTTTCAAATATCAGCTCTACTCACTTTGGAGAAAAAGAAAAGACCTATTATTCTTTCCTCAAATCTAGGAACCCAGCTGCTAGGAATTATGCTGCTCTTTCTTCACCTCAAGACACAGGTGAGTTTTTTCCATTTCTTCCCAATTATGATAAAAATTTAGAGATACCATTTCCTACATAGACGATATCGCATCCAATTAACAAAAGGGCAGAGAAAACTCAAGCCTCTTCCCATAAGGTCAGAAGACTAACACAGAAGGTGCAGAAGAAATCAGACGAAGGATAGGTAAGTTATATCAATCAAATTACCAAAAGGACATGTGGTTTAGTTACTAAACAATTTTTTATTTACTTTTTCCTTCAGAATGCTATCATTTAAGTGGACCAAGGAGATGGACTCCAAAGATCACTGTCAACTTCTACTCCCCTAGTTTAAATGCATACAGAACCACTTCAACTTATTTACAAGTAAATGGGAATTCTTACACATTCTTAAAAGATATATTTTCTATCTAGCATCTGGTTTAGTCTGTTTTTATGAAAACTTAAGGTTTCGTAAAATTCTATAATTGTCAGGATACTTAAACAATATTAAGTGCCAAATGTGCCTAGTAGCACCTATTTCTTAGAGTTCTGAGTCCCAAAACAGCTCCACTATAGAAGAAAACTAACATTTATGGATATATATTACCTCATTTGCTCCTATTAAGACTCTGCATAGTTAGACCCATTTTCAAATCACAGAGGGGCAGAACTAGAATAAAAACCAACCCAGGTCCATCATGGACTGAAGTCCAGGTTTACCCCAATATATCAGATTTACCCTCTCATCTGGGCTTTAAGAATCCAAATAAGGGATGTGCAGGAGAGTACTTGATTGATGTATGCACCATAAACTAAATAAGAGATGTAAAAGAATTTGGCAAAGAGATCCTACTGCTAGAGAATCCACTGCTGTTGGGGTATGGAGTGGAGGAATAAGTCTTGAAAAAAATATAACTTCCAGGATGAAAAAAGTAGAGAAACTAAGTTAAAAATATATGGCAGGGCCAAATCATCTGGGCAATTAAGACTGCCATATTTAAAAATAAAAATTATAGGATGCCCATTTAAATATGAACCAAACAAATAATTTTTTACCATATGTATACTCCATGCAATTATTTGGGTCGTATGCCTACAAACACAATCATTTGCAGAAAACACAGTTGAAAGAAAGATGGAATAAAAGGAAATTCTGAGTCCCTCAAATTACATTTGAGAAAGATACTACACACAGCCAAGGTGTTCCTAATTATGACTCATCCTTTGATTCCTCCCCAGTCATTTCACTAGTTCATTCCCTTCACTCTATGTCTATCATATATCACCCTAATTCCTTCATAATACTGTTACCTTGACATTTTCATGTACTGCACTTCTGAAGCAGGCTTCGTGTTTATGTGTTTAGTTTTTTAAGCAAAAAAAAAAAAAAAGCATTTTCTTTACCTATCAATTTCAGCATCCAGTTTTATCATTAAAGATTGTGTCATACACTGATTTTTCCTCCTTACTCAAAACAGTTCTCTTGAAATTTACACTAAAAAGGTGATAAGCAGTGGGTCTGCAAATACAATTTCTTCGTGTACTTCCTATTACATGATGTAGCAGAATACTACTAAAGAAAACTGAATACACTATACATAAAATAGATAAGCAACAAGGATTTACTGTACAGCACAGGGAATTATATCCAGTATCTTGTAACAATATATAATGGAATATAATCTGCAAAAAAACCCAGTCACTATGCTGTACACGTGAAACTAAAACAATACTATAAATCAACTATATTCCAATTTAAAAAATAATAATTTTTAAAACTGTAAATAAAAATAAATTATCTAAATTTTAATACATATTTTACCAAAGACAGTACTATTTATTAGTAAACAAAGCACACAAAAATATTTGTACTTTCTATTAGAATAAGGAGAAACTTTATATTCAGACAAAAAAACAGCTAATTTTATTTACCTTAAACAGATTAGATTCATAAATATACAGGAGTAAGGACTGCTTATGTATACCTTGGATGGGATTGAGAACGTTTTTTTTAATGCCTGTCCTAATTAATTGTGTCAAGAGACCGGAATCAAGGTGTAATTTTTTTTAAAAAAAGTAATCAAGACAGCTTAATAGAACTTGAGCTGTGAAATCCTAAATATGACAATTTAACTGAACAAAATTTAGAATCATACATATAGTCCCAGTTATTCATAGTACTTATATAATTTTATTTATGAGGTTATGATGTTACTGTCACATTATACAGACCATATATTCAACTACAGACACCTATTTACATACAACATCCGGTGAGAAATGGAGAAACAGTCTTAAATGCTTGGTAATCAATAAAAATACTTTCTGAGGTTTTATACTCTTTACTACAAACAAACTATAAACTAGACAATGGTAACCAAGCAAAAGGTTTTTTCAGTTACTATTTTGCTTAAATTACTGTTTCAAAACAGGATGGGAGCTTATAATTTTGTTAATCTTTTTCTCTAAGGTTTTTACAAATGATTAAGGAAAGTACACCCAGATTTTTCCTTAGTTTTCAAACAACTGAATTACAATTTAAATAACTTGTTACATTTTAAATAATGTCATTTTAATATAATTCCTGAAAGGGGGAGGGTGATAATTACTCTTTAAATTTTTCCCCCCTCTATTTAGGAAATCAGTCCTCACAATAAGACAAAAACAAATGACATTAAACAAGTTTAAATTGTACACATTTTTAAATGATGTGGGTCTTACAATAGTCTATATAAATGGCTAATTCTTTTTTTTCTCTTTCGAATGGATTACAAGTGTTACATTCATGCCATATATCAACAAAGTTGGTTAAATTACCAGAAGGCTGATTTTTCTTTTTACTTTACTATGCTAACCATTCTTTAACTTTCATACAAAATCTTTCTGATAGTCAATAAATTAACCAAGTGTTTCAATCATCTTTGCACTTTTCATCTCAACATGGTCTGAATTTATGAATTTACAAGATTATTTGAAAGTTTAGGGTCACTGAAGTGGCTAAAGAGAAAGTTGAAATATTTTAAACTACATTTGTATTCTCACATGAAAACCACAGACAAACTGAAATCAAATGTCATGTGAACCACCCCAATTTCCTTTTTGGCCTAAAGCAGTAGCTATGGCTTTGTTCTGCTCAACCCTTTAAAAAAAAAGAAGTCCTTTATGCTTTTTACTTCCTCTTTTCTGGTAGTCATCAGTCTTCTACTGAGGGTCACAGAACCAGGGTGTTGGGAGGATGCAGGTCAAACATAAACAAGCCTCCTTCTTCAGCCTCCTGTTGTCCTCAGCCTCTGGCACAGCGTTAATATACACTTTTAGGCCTACCTGCCTCTGCTCACGCTTGCTCCCTCTGCGGGGAAGGTGCCCCCAAGAACTGTGCCAGACTACTGTGAAGGTCCCACTTCAAAGCAGTCTACTTGATTTAGTAACCCTTAGGTTGCAGGCAAACCTAAACCACGGCTGGATGGGAGGCTCCCTCCCTCATCCTTTAAGCAGTTTCTAGGTAAAGCAAAAGATTCCCGCATTTACTGACTACAAATAAGTATTCACGTAAGTGACAGAAAGTTTTCATTCTCACCCGTTACTTTAAAGCACAGGGATCCTAAAAATCCTCTTTGCCCCTTCCTTCGAACAAAAGAAAACAAAACCCGATTTCTGCTCCATAAATTAAAAGATACGCACTTTACAGTAAAAATGATCCACTTGTTGAAGCAACATTTCCACTTAAGACCTGTTAAAATACCACTGGTGATTTTTAAAGGCGCGTCGCATTTGTCCAACTGTCAGCACAACTGCGATCACCTCTTGCCAATTAATGAAACTGAACTTAAAGACAGAGCTCTCCTGAGGCCGAAAGGTTCCTCATTCCTATTCTAAAACGAAAAACCACCATTTCAACTTAAATCAATTTAAAAATACAGGAACTCTTTCGTCCTCCTTTATTTGGATTTTTATTACTTCCTTAATCCAAAAACCAAGTCTTCTGGAAGGTCTAAGGTGCCGGCTATTACAATGGCATCAAATTACTGAGCGTGACTTTGATTTCGCTCGCAAACCCTGAACCAGGTTACTTTTAAAAGGCTGACAAACTTGCCAGAGGAGATTTTAAAAACAGAATGAGACAACCAAAACTGGGCCCCCGAAACCCTGAGCAGTTAGACCCTTGGACGCACTATTTCCCTCCCCGTCGTCCGGGACCCTGCCCACGCCCGGCCGTCCGTAGCCCGCGCCAGGAACACTCACCTGAGGCCATGGCTCCGTTCACCGCGCCGCTCCGCTCCGAGAGTCCGGACCGGAGGTCGCTACAGTCAGTCAGCCCGTCAGTCAGTCGGGCTGCCCAGGGACCTCTGCTGACGGGATCCCCAGTCCCCCTGACCACGCCCGGGGCCTCCTCCTCCTCCTTCCCGCCCTCCTCTGGGTTTGCGGCTCACACCTTCCCACCCGCTTAATCCTCGCGCTCCGGTCACCCGGCGTCGCCCGTCCAGGTGGCAGAAGCCAGGAGGCGGAGCGCAGAGACAGCGGAGAGCAAGTCTGCCTGAGAGGCGGCCTGGCGGGAGGGGGACTTCCCGCGACTGACGTAGGATCCCTCACCTCCGCTACCCGGGGGCGGGGGCGGGGGCGGGGGCGGAGCGTCCCGCAACCTGCGCGCGTGCGTCCGCCCACCTCTGCCCGGCCCCGCCCCGCCCATGCCCCGCCCACCCACCCACTCTGCTGAAGCCGGGGTGGGCTCGGGAACCGGTCGGGGAAGCTGGCTCTTCGGGAACGTAAGGAACGCTGGGAGCCGGGGAGTGACGGCCCCGAGCGTGCGAAAGCGGCCGGCTCCCGAGAAATCCCCCTCCTCCAGGATGTTCTTGGGCGCTAGGCTTAAAGTTCAGGAGGGGTGGGAGGGTGCGGTGACGTCGAGAAGGGCCGGCCGCCCGCCCGCGAGCACTTGGGGGCGGGCCGGGCGGCGAAGTGGGGCCGGCCCTCCCGGGCTAAGGGGAACGACGGCCGGGGTTTTCGTTGGGTGGTTCCCCCTCTTCCCTCTGTCGCACATGCAAATCTCCGCCCCCGGACGGGCGGGCTGCGCTGCGCGGGCGTCCCGGACCGCCCTCGAGGGGAAGTGCGGAAGCTGCCGCGGCCTCTGTGAGCCTGTAATTCAGGTATTTGCATACGGGGACCCCCGCAGTCTGATCTTCTCCCTTGCATCATCTTATCTGTGAGGGCTCTATTAACGTACTTGACAAACTAAAAAAGTTTTCAAACTCGTAAGGTCCGCAGTGTGAGTTCGTTTCCTCGTGACTCAGTGCTCCAAGTTAATGAAGTGGACACCCCGTTGGGACTTGACAGACCCACGAGGAAAAGAGGACGAACGTGTAACATCAGAATCTAGGGTAACTTTTGTTTCCTTCCTGTGTAAAGAATATTGTATGTGTTTAGCTACCACATTTATAATGTCTTATTATCCTCATTTTATAGATGAGGCAATCAGGGTTCAGAGAAGTAACTTGCCTGTACTTCAGAATGCTAGTAAAAAAGAACAGTTTAAACTCAAGGTTTCGGACTCCAAAACTCCATGTGCTTTCCACTTCCTTTACCGTTTAAAATAAGTATGGAGGGGCATTCGGAACTATCAGCCATACAAATGCCCAAACTGGAGGCCCCAGTTGGGAAATAATTAAAAATAAACTCTCCTGTCACCACCCCACCTCCGCCCCAAAGTACCCTTTCCACAAAATATAGAAAACAATGAAACAGTTTTATGATAGCATAAGCCTTAAGCCATATTGTGATGCACTTAAAAGACCGCAAAGAGAAAAAGGAAATCTCACTCGTTTATATCATCAGGTAGATGCAATCAGTTACAATACCTGTTGTCTTTCTCCCAAGGGAAAATAATAGGCATTACATCTTGGAGCTAAAACTCGAGGTTGAAGCTCCCAGAGAAAGGTAGCTGGGGCCCCACCTTCCTTGATGTTCGGATTTCAAAGGGATAGCTCCAAGGCCCCCAAGAAAGATCTTCAGTTCAGTTCAGTCGCTCAGTCGTGTCCAACTCTTGCGACCCCATGAATCGCAGCACACCAGGCCTCCCTGTCCATCACCAACTCCCGGAGTTTACTCAAACTCATGTCCATCGAGTAGGTGATGCCATCCAACCATCTCATCCTCTGTCGTCCCCTTCTCCTCCTGCCCCCAGTACCTCCCAGCATCAGGGTCTTTTCCAGTGAGTCAACTCTTCGCATGAGGTGGCCAAAGTATTGGGAGTTTCAGCTTCAGCATCAGTCCTTCCAATGAACACCCAGGACTGATCTCCTTTAGGATGGACTGGTTGGATCTCCTTATAGTCCAAGGGACTCTCAAGAGTCTCCTCCAACACCACAGTTCAAAAGCATCAATTTTTCGGCGCTCAATTTCTTCACAGTCCAACTCTCACATCCATACATGACTACTGGAAAAACCATAGCCTTGACTAGACGAACCTTTGTTGGCAAAGTAATGTCTCTGCTTTTTAATATGCTATCTAGGTTGGTCATAACTTTCCTTCTAAGGAGTAAGCGTCTTTTAATTTCCTGGCTGCAGTCACCAGCTGTAGTGATTTGGGAGTCCAAAAAAATAAAGTCTGCCACTGTTTCCACTGTTTCCGCATCTATTTGCCATGAAGTGATGGGACCAGATGCCATGATCTTAGTTTTTTGAATGTTGAGCTTTAAGCCAACTTTTTCACTCTCCTCTTTCACTTTCATCAAGAGGCTTTTTAGTTCCTCTTCACTTTGTGCCATAAGGGTGGTGTCATCTGCATATCTGAGGTTATTGATATTTCTCCCGGCAATCTTGATTCCAGCTTGTGCTTCATCCAGCCCAGTGTTTCTCATGATGTACTCTGCATATAAGTTAAATAAGCAGGGTGACAATGTACAGCCTTGATGTACTCCTTTTCCTATTTAGAACCAATCTGTTGTTCCATGTCCAGTTCTAACTGTTGCTTCCTGACCTGCATATAGGTTTCTCAAGAGGTGAGTCAGGTGGTCTGGTATGCCCATCTCTTTCAGAATTTTCCAGTTTATTGTGATCCACACAGTCAAAGGCTTTGGTATAGTCAGTAAAGCAGAAATAGATGTTTTTCTGGAACTCTCTTGCTTTTTCGATGATCCAGCGGATATTGACAATTTGATCTCTGGTTCCTCTGCCTTTTCTAAAACCAACTTGAACATCTGGAAGTTCATGGTTCACGTATTGCTGAAGCCTGGCTTGGAGAATTTTGAGCATTACTTTACTGGCGTGTGAGATGAGTGCAATTGTGCAGTAGTTTGAGCATTCTTTTAGATTGCCTTTCTTTGGGATCTTAAGGGGGAGCAAAACTGGCAAGAAGCTTGTTTAGCTTTTTTAAAGGTGTACAATATTCATTTACAGTTTCCCTTTTTTCTAAAAGCATTGCTAAATGAAAAAAGAGGGGGAAATGTTTTCTTTTTGGGGCTAGGCAGATTTTTCAGTGTAATCATTTTAGACTTGTATTTACCCTTACCACCCCAAACGTCAGGGCTATGTGAATGAACTAAACATAAACGTTTACAAATCCATTAGGAGGATGAGAGACAAAGAGTAATGGAAAATATTTTGCATGTATTTTCTTATATTTCACCTCCAGAAACTGATTGACTTTAGGTGCTTCTTAATAGAACACAATAATGTTTGTTTACAGAAGAGTTTGGATTCAGACAGAAAAGCTCTCCCAGGTACAGGACCCCAGAGTTCTAAAACTACTCCTATCTGTGAAATCACAAGCTGGATCTTAGGAGATTTAGTAACAGTACACAATTTTGAATTCGCTTTATTTTTATTTTCCAAAGACTTAACTTATTTAAACCTCCTCACTAATAGGAATGCATGTTTGTATTTATTTCCAGAGCTATTTGTATTTGTCAAACATGTAAACCATAGGTTTATATTATCTCACCCTTAAAAGGCTTTTTTGAAAACCCTTTCACTATTTTAGAAACTTGCTAGGACTATGACTCTGCCCTCCCTTTGCAGGGGGCCCAAGTTCCATCCCTGGTCAGGGAACTAGATCCCACATGTCACCATTTACGTGCTGCAACTAAGACCCCGTGCAACCAAATAAATAAATAAATATTTTTTTAAAATTTGCTGAACCCTTTTATCAAAGATCCAGCCCACATCTGAAAAGTGAAACTATTTCACTTGTGCAGGATAAATTTAATTAGAAAAAAAGGAAGATTACAAGACAAGGTAATGGATGGACTAAAAACAACAATAAATATGAATAGTAGTTTTATTTTTGTTAGGACTTATCCTGGGAAAAAATGGTGTATTAATATAAAGATGATTGGTAGCTAGTTGGGGATTATAATGAATTGTTGTTGTTGTTTAGTTCCTAAGTGATGTCCAACTCTTTTGCACCTCATGGACTATATGTAGCCTGCCAGGCTCCTCTGTCCATGAGATTTCCCGGGCAAGAATACTGGAATGGGCTGCCATTTCCTTCTTCAGGGGAACTTCCCAACATAGGGATTGAGCCTGCATCTCCTGCAGTGGCAGGCAGGTTCTCTATCACTGAGCCACCAGGGAAGCCCATTATAATGACTAGCACGTGGTATTTTTCTTCAAGGGCTTGCAGTTGTTGATACTATTTATTCAGTCCAGCAAATATCTACTCTGTGCCAGGTGCTGTTTAGATTGTGGCACAAACATTAATAACAAGATAATCAACTATTCCTCAGTTAAAAAAAAATAAAGACAAAATCTCTGCCTTCATGCAGCTATATTTCACATGAAAGACATCAAGCATTTTAACACATAAGATCATCTCAAATACTATAATTAAACTATTTTATTTCTTTATTGCTGTAAAAAAGATAAGGTAATGGGATAGAAAGTGATTGAGAGGGAGAGGCATACTCTGAAGAGGTGCCATTTGAGCCGAGTCCTGAGGAACGAGAGACGTCCACAGAAAGATTCAGGGAAAGAGCCTTCCAGTCGGTGGAACACCAACTATGAAGTCCTTGGGACAGGAAAGTGTTAATTTGAGGGACTTAGAGGCCAGTAGGACCAGACCAAACTGAATGAGGTTGAAGAGAAGCAGGGTCATGGTAAGGAGGATGAACTTTATTCCAGCTGCACAGAGGAACCTATGGAGAGTTTTAAGCACATGGTTGATTTATGATTATGTTTTGAGAGATTTGGAGGATGTGTTAAACTGTTAGGGGCACTGTAGGATAACCAGAGGCAAGAGTGAAGGTGGAGCAGCAGAGAGGCTGTTGCAGTGGTCTACGGGAGAAGTAAAGTGGTTTGGATTAGTGTTCTAGCAGAGGAGATGGTGAAAAGGGGTCATATTCAGTAAGATTTGGGTGAATATTCAGTAAGAGCCTGAAGGACTTGCTGATGGATTGGATGCAAGTGGAAGGGGAGAAAAGGAATCAAAGATAACTCATGTTTTTGGTCTGAGCAACCAGATAAAAAGGAGGCTGGTGAGAAAAAGCTCTAAAAGGGAAAACCAGGAGTTGTGTTTTAGACATGTTAAGTTACAGATACCTATTATACATCTGGAGTAGGTAGTTGGATATATGTAGAACTAGTCTAAGGGGAGAGGTGTGTGAGTCAGCAACACTTCACTAAAAAAAGAGAAAGAAAGAACATAAAGAAAAAAAAAATTAAAAAGAGCCCAAGAAGATGGGTAGAAAAGAAGCCATTGCCTGTGAATTAGGAGGAAGACCAAGAGACTGCTTCAAAAAGAATGAAAGTGGTCAGCTGTGTTAAATAATGCTGAGACTACAAAAGATGAGAACAAAGAAATGATTGCCTTTGGCAACATGAAGGTCATTAATGACCTTGATGAGAGCCATGTCTGTGGAATGGTGGGAATGAAAGCTGAAATGGAGGAGGTTGAGAAGAGAAATGATGGAAACATGGGTATATAGAATGCTTTGAAGACTGTTAATGGAAACAGAAATGGTGCACTATTTGGAGGGGGACATGGGGTTGTATTAGGCTAAGGACTATAACTCCCACCTCCCTGTCAACAAGAACCGAAGTTTATTTATTGCTGAGTCACAGTCCATTGTAAATTGAGTGGCTTTCTTCTGTAAGTAATCCAGGAGCCTAAATTCCTTTTATCTTGTAGCACCAACATGTGGCCTTCAAAATCACCTTGGAAAAGGAAAGAGGGTAGAGAATCACAAATGGGAGATTTTTATGGGCCAGACCTGAAAGTGGAATACATTACTTCTTGTCTACTTTCCATATGGCCTCCACAAAGGGGCTGAGAAATATAATTTGAGAAATGGAATTTAGTTATGTGCCCTGGAAGTAGGGAAGATATTGAACATGAGTAATCACTAGCAGTCTCTGGTACTGAACTCTTGTTTTTTTTAGAGAGGGTGCAATTAAATCATGTTTGTAAAAGATGAGACTGACTCACTAATGAAGGAGAAACTGGCAGTGATTGAGAGGAAGGGAATCATGAGTATGGGAGAAAGGGTGAAATCTAGAGCACAGGTTATAGGGTTGGCCACAGATTGGAATGCAGACACTTCCTCTTTGGTTACAGGAAGGAAGGCAGAACCTGGTAGACCTGATGGTATGGAGATGAAGTAGTCAGTCGCATTCCATTTTTTTTTTTTTTTTTTAGTGATGTGTAAGGTATGAGGTTATGTTCAGCTGAGAGTGGAGGGCGCAAGAAAGAAGAGAAGTTTAAAATGCAGTGTGAAAGTGGAACATTATATGTGTCTGGCTGTACTTTTTTGAATGACCAGTTGAAATTTGTGGTCATAAATATAATGTCAGAGTAGTACACAGTATTTCATATGTGGTTGTTAACCCAGGGTATATCAATGGGTTTCTTTCTGAAAAAGAAGACAAAGAACTAGGAAAATTTAAATCTGAATGGAAATATGAAGGAGGGATGCCAAGTACCTCTAAGCTCAAACATACACACATACTCCCTGGGAGTGTCACCCATTCCCATGATGTTACCTGTTGTACCAGGACTATATATACAGCCTAGATCTTTTCATGGGTTTCAGACCTGTATATCTGATTGTTTATTAGGAGACTCATAGACATCCTGGATTCAATCAACACATCTTCTCTTCCAAGTTTACCCTTACTCCCATATTTTTTGAACCACCATCTACCCAGACACAAGTTAGAAAGTTAGGAGCCATCTTTGACTCTCTAACTGTCCTCCACCTAACCCACAATGTAGGATCTTCAAGTCCTGCTGATTTTACCAGTCCATTATGAATCCATTATTTTTCCATCTTAACTGACATTGTTCTGTGCAAATCTTCATCATATCTCACCTAAACTACTGTAATGGACCTCTATTTGCCTGTCTATATCTTGGTCCCATTTGAAAGCCTTTCAGTCATATTCAAACCCATTGCTGCTTGAATCCTCTGGACAAATGCACATCAGACCAAACCACTCTTGTGCTGTAAGGCCATTCATTAACCTTAGAGCCATCATCATCAGAATGACTAAAATTAAAAGGACAATACCAAGTGTTGGTGGGGAGACAGAACAAATGGGATTCTCATAAAATTTTTGTTGAAATGTAAATTTGTATAACAACCTGGGAAAATTGGCAGTAGTTCAGTTCAGTCACTCAGTCGTGTCCAACTGTTTGTGACCCTATGGACTGCAGCATGCCAGGCTTACTTGTCCATCACCAACTCGCAGAGCTTGGTCAGACTCATCGTCCATCGAGTCAATGATGCCATCCAACCATCTAATGCTCTGTTGTCCCGTTCTCCTGCCTTCCATCTTTCCCAGCATCAGGGTCTTATTTAATGAGTCAGTTCCTCGCCAAGTGGCCAAAGTATTGGAGTTTGAGCTTCAGCATCAGTCCTTCCAATGAACATTCAGGACTGATTTCCTTTAGGATGGACTGGTGGCATCTCCTTGCAGTCCAAGTTACTCCCAAAAGTCTTCTCTGTCACCACAGTTCAAAAGCATCAACTCTTCGGCACTCAGCTTTCTTGATAGTCCAACTCTCGCATCTATACATGACTGCTGGAAAAATCATAGCTTTGGCTAAATGGACCTTTGTTAGCAAAGTAATGTTTCTGCTTTTTAATATCCTATCTAGGTTGGTCATAGCTTTTCTTTCAAGGAGCAAGTGTCTTTTATTTTCATGGCTGCAGTCACCATCTGCAGTGATTTTGGAGCCCCCCAAAATAAAGTCTGTCACTGTTTCACTGTTTGCCCATCTATTTGCCATGAAGTGATGGGACCAGATGCCATGATCTTAGTTTTCTGAATGTTGAGTTTTAAGCCAACTTTTTCAAATACCTAATGATCCAGCAATACTAATCTTGGATATATTCCAAACAGAAATAAGTGTCTGTATCTACCAAAAGACAGATAAGAATATTTAAGTCACCTTTATTTGTATTATCCAATGATAGGAAAACAACTCAAATATTTATCAGCAACAGAATGGATAAATAAACTGTAATATATCCATAACATAGACTTATCCCCAATTATGAAAAAGAATATACTATTGCCACATAATATGGGTGAGTTATAAATTAAAAAGTCACATACAATAGAGTATATACTATATGAATCCACCTATATCAAGTTCAAAAACAGATAAAAATAATTATTATAATAGAGGGCAAAATACTAGGTGTCTTTGAGTGTAGAAATTGATGAGAAGTGGCCCTGAAGGAGCCTTTTGAGTTGCTGGAAACATCCCATATCTTGATCTGGTGGATGAGTGACAAAGTCTCTCTCCTTGACCAAACTCTTGTCGGGCTCCTCTGAGCCCTCTTGTCAACTCGGCCTCATGCTTGACCTTTAACAACTGAAGGTTCTCAGCACAAGTAATGCTGTCAACCCTCTCTTGCTAAAAGACTTGAGTAAATTCTAACAAAGTTTCTATAGCTTCAGGCCGCAACCCTAAGATGACAACTTCAGCCCCCATAGGTTTTCAACCCGAGAAAACTGAAGGTTGCCAAAAGAATTTACTGTTTATTCCAGCCAACACTTAAAGTAAGGGCCGCGATCTCTCAGTTTCTGTGGATAGGTGGGACCCTCACTTCTGGAAGTGCCAGTTAACAGACTTGGATGGCCTAAATCCATTGGCCAGCTCCCCTTCCCACTTTTTATAAATTTCCACTTCCCTCATGCTGCCCATTTGCTTCCCTATTGCCTCATTCTCCCTTGAAAATGTCCAGTTACCTCTGCACAAGTAAAAATTGCAGTCAGTTTATACTGGGCTATCTTTCCTACTGAATAGAATCTTTCTTCTCTAACTAGTGTTTGGCTTTGTTTATCTTTGAAACAGGTTACATATATTTACAAGTTAATCGAGCTATACTGGTATATAGTTTGTCTACTTTATGTATACTTCTTTTTTTA
Organism: Cervus elaphus; assembly: GCF_910594005.1. NCBI lineage: Eukaryota > Metazoa > Chordata > Mammalia > Artiodactyla > Cervidae > Cervus > Cervus elaphus. The sequence goes on from NC_057825.1 coordinate 61,017,122, forward strand.
AAAAGTATTTGAAAAGATTTTTGAATACTTTTCCCCACCAGGGCCACACAACCTTGAGACCCTACCTTGAGACCCTGCTTACCACCTCCCTCTTCTTCGCATCCTCCCTCTTCTCTGCATCCTGTGCACATTTTTTTTCATTTTATTTCAATTTTTTTTAAATGATGTAATACATTTTAAAAATTTATACAATTGTGAAAGGTTATTTTCTCTTTATAGTTATTACAAAATATTTAGCTATGTTCCCTGTGTGGTATAATACATCTTTGAGCCTATCTTATAATCTTGTTATTTTTTAAATGTTTTTATTTATAATATTTATTTACTTATTTGGCTGCACCAGGTCTTTATTGCAGCATGCAGGATCTTTTAGTTGCAGCATGTGGGATCTAGTTCCCTGACCAGGATCAAACCTGGCCCTCTGCATTGGGAGCACAGAGTCTTAGCCACTGGACCACCAGGGTCCCCATGAACCCATCTTATACCCAGTAATTTGTACATCTGCCCCCGCCCCCGCCTTTCTTCACCTGGTTCATTCCTCCTCATCCTTTAAGACCTCGCTTACAGGAAACCATTACAGGTTCCTCTGGTCAGATAGGCTGTTTCTACTCTGGGCAACATAGTAGCCAGCAAATCATCTACCACTCATTTTACCACACCAAAGTACAGGTCCTGTGCCTGGCTCCCATGCATGTGTGCTAAGTCACTTCAGTCGTGTTTGACTCTGTGGCCATGTGGACTGTAGCCCACCAGGCTCCTGTCCATGGGATTCTCCAAGCAAGAATACTGGAGTAGGTTGCCATGCCCCTTTTCAGGGGATCTTCCCCAACCCTGGCATCGAACCTGCATCTCTTATGTCTCTTGCATTGGCAGGGTGGTTCTTCACCAATAGCACCACCTGGCCTGGCTCCCTTACTAAACTATAAAATCCTTGAAAGCAGGGCCTCTTATTCCAGATGGCTGTCACATAGCAGAAGTTCAATATTTGTTGAATGAATTATCTTGTCTAGAGATCAGCAGTTTGTTTCTCCGCCCTGGTGTGCTCATTGAACATGCTACCATGTCTGGGCTCTAGTGTGTGGTATAGCACATACCTTACATTTGGATAGCTCTTCTGAGCCTACAATGAATCTTATGATAAAACTTTGTTATAACTGTATCTATTCAGTTTAATGACAGGTGTCTTTTTTTTTCTTTCCACAAGAATTAAAATGTTTAAGCCATGTTCTTTAGTATCAAGAGTAATGCCTTTCTGCCCAACCAGATCAGTCAGTGTTCACTGTTTTATAGCAAATATTTGTAACAGCCCCTTTACTACCCCAAAATGAAAGTCTTATGTATAATCTACCTTACATGTATGTTTTCAAACAAAAATAATGCCATAATAGCAATATAAAGCAAAATAGGAAGCCATGTATGAAAAATAATATTGACTTTGATGTGTAAATGTTTGGGCATGACTACATTAAAAGACCATAATGAAGATTTTAAATGTTTGTACTTACAGCCTGATGCTGATGTGTTGTATTAGTAGACTCTCACAGTTGCAATTTTTCAACTTTTAAAAAGTCTTTCTCATAAAATAATCATCTCTTGATTTATACAGTACAATCAGCCCTCTGTATCCATGGGTTCCATATCTACAGTTTCAACCAATCACAATTGGAAAATACTTTGGGGAAAATATTTCAGAAAGCTCAAAAAAGCAAAACTTGAATATGCTGTGCACTAGCAACTATTTGCATGGTATTTCCATTGTATTTACAACTATTTACAGGGCATTTCCATTATATTGAGTATTATTAGTAATTTAGAGATGATTTAAAGTATATAGGGAGGGTTGCTGTAGGTTTTACGCAAATACTGTGCCATTTTGTGTAAGAAACTTGGGCATAAGAGAATATTTGATATGGGGGGAAAGGTCCTAGAACCAATCACTTTTGGACACTGATGAACAACTATAATTGCATTACTGGGAAGTTCATATGTAAAATGGAATTGTGATCTAGGCTTGCATTATAAATAGACTTTTCATGTATATGAATGTACATTTTTGGTGAGACATAGGAAGGTCATGAAGATGGGAGACAATTCTTGGCCATACTAGACTGTTCTTTGCAGAGAATCTAGCGTCTAGCATTCCTGACTACCCCTGCAGTAAATGTCAGAGGTATTCCTATGTTATTGTGGACTATTTGGTCATAGAGTTCCAGAATATCTCCAATGGTTTGGAACACTGGTTCTTGAATTTTGGTGGTCAGAAGAATCACTTCTTGGGAATACATATGCTTTGGTTCCACTCCCAGAAATTCTGGTTCAGTGGGTAGGAGAAGGGCCCTGAAATCTATATTTTGTATTGATTACCCTATAAGTGAGAGAATCCTAAATAATATTTAATGGAGGCTGTGAAAAAAGGCTGTTGAATTATTGTTGTTCCATACTTAACTAAGGGCCCTGGCTTTGCAAACAACACAGACCTTGGATTTGAATTGTAGACAGTAGTACACTTCTCTCTAAATACTTTAACGTGCATAAGCAGTTATTTTTACACTGCTGTAATAACCAGAATGATCCTGTTCATCAGATTCAATGCATCTCTTCCTTAGAAAATTTTATTTTCTGCTTTTTCAGTTTTTAATGATTTTTTTTATGTGGACCATTTTTAAAGTCTTTATTGAACTTATTGAAGAACAATGTTGCTTCTGTTTTATGTTTTGGTTTTTTTTTGGCTGAAAGGCCTGTAGGATGTTAGCTCCCCAAACAGGACTCAAACCCACTCCCCCTGCATTGGAAGATGAAGTCTTAACAACTGGACTTCCAGGCAGGCCCCAGATGAACATGACCACATGGCTTCTCTTTGATACCCCTTTTTATTCATAGTTTATGCAGATATTTTACATCAGTTTTGGCTACAGGGTTATTTTATAAGAAATTAAGCTTTATCAAGACTACAACAATCCCAATTCAAGTACTACTAGTCAGGACATATAGTTGTAATAGCCGGACTCAGTTCTTAGGAGTGGATTTCACTGTATCTCTTCACTGCTCCTCCCCTGTTTACTTACTTTCTATGTGGGCACTGTTTGAGATCTCCTAAATCCACTTCCATAAATTAAGATGTTATAAAAGACAAAAGTAAGGGAAAAAACATAAAATGTATACATAAAAATTTTTTTAAAAAAACATAAAAAATGAGGACTACAAATCAGCTTTGAAGAGTCCTGGAATCATTTCCACTTTCTTCAACATACTGAAGCATTCCTTGAAAATGGCTGCAATACTGCAAAGAGAAGGGTGGATGTCATTTGGCTAAGTGGAGAGAAAAGAAAGAAGGAAAACCTACATGTTGGAGCAACCAGGAAAACTGAAGCAGAGGGTGTGTGGTAGATAGTGCTGGCTGACTTTTCTTCTTTTTTGGTGTTAACTATAGCTTGGTGTGTATGATTGCCCAACTACACTCTATCTCCCAGCTTCCCTTGAGTGGAAATATATGCCCACCCATTCCTAGGCAGAGCCTTTCAGATGGTGAGCCCGCTTCTTTTTTGTTTGCCTTCCCTCAAGCTAATGAGATGTCCTGTTATCCAGATTTAGTTCTAATATTAAGGATGCTGTCCTAGAGGTTAAAAATAAGATGGAAAGAATCTGTATGATTACATGGGTTCTGAGAACTGGAGCTCAAACATTAAATTGGGAAATTAATCTCTTTTTCTCACACATTGCATTTGAATCTCTTTGTTATAGCAGCTAGCATTACAATAACTAATATTATGAGTACATATTGGGAAATAGAAATAAGGTTAAAACCTGGTAATGGAGAGGTTACAATGCCAGGAGGAATAGTTTAGTTTTGTCTCCTTGTCATTGGAGAAATATTCCAAATTCTTAAACTAGAGAGTGCTGTGATGGGGGCCATATCTCAGGAAAATCAGACTGGTAGCGTTTAAAGCCTCCACTAAGTGGTTATTGAAGTGAAATAAATATGAGCCTGAAACAGACCAGAATATTGAGTATGGAAATGAAGTAAAAAACGAGAGGAAGGAAAACAAGAGATATTACAAAGAGAAGTGATTAGCCTTGGTGACCAACTAGACATAGGGTATTAAGAAGAAGCAGGAGTCAGAGAAAAGGCCTAGATTGCTAATCTGGAAAACTGCTGATACAGCAAGAATTTCCTGAATTTACCAGGAAAATAGAAATACATAGATTAACTTCAAAACTGCATAAATCATTTGGAGTGTAGCAGCAAACCCAGATCGTCTGCCTGTTTTCCCTCGTATCCACCACCAGTCCCTAAAATAAGAACCTCTAGCCCTGATGAAACATGCCCCACTCACCTATTTTCATTTGAGGAACTGAAATGTAAGGCTTGTGAACACCCAGAGAATTGAAATCTTAGAGTCTGAAAACTCTAAAAAGCAGTCACAAACATTCATTTGTCAAATCTCTCTCTCTTTTTAATCTTTATATTGTGTATGCCTTATAGTTCTACATATGCTAGCTTTATGTATATAGCACTGCTTGGAAGCATGACACAGTATACTAGGTTTCTGTAACAGTAGTAATAATAGCTGTTGTTTCACAAGCATGTGATCCAACAATTACTTACACAGATTTAGAGTTAGCATTTTTCAGAACTGGTACTAAAGTCATTTGCACCTTAAAGTCATATGATGTTTCTGATATGTCTCAACAGAGGATAGTTAAATTTTAAGGTTGGAAGGAATCCTGTGGAACATTTAATTCACATCCTCATTTTACACATGAAAAAACTGAGGCACAGAAAATTTTAGTGCTATGCCCACATCATACAGCTAATTTGCTGAGCTGGAGCTTGAAACTAGACCTCCAAACTCATAGTTTGGTTCTTCCATGTCACATTACATTTCCAAATATGATCTAAGATAGGAAGCAATATAAAAATATTTGATAGTTACCTCACAGCCATAATCTTATTGGTAAAAATGCTAACATATGGAGTATTTAGTATTCACAGGCTCTGTATCTTTTTTTTTCATTGATTTTTATTAGTTGGAGGCTAATTACTTTACAATATTGTAGTGGGTTTTGTCACACATTGACATGAATCAGCCATGGATTTACATGTATTCCCCATCCCGATCCCCCCTCCCACGGCTCTGTATCTTTTAAGACTCTCATTATGTAATATCGTACATCAACTGTCCCTCAATTAAAAAAAAAAAGCCCCTCATGCTACTTTCCCAAAAGTTCTCAACTGAACACCATGGGAAAAGTTAAAATCAGTACTTTAACTTTTTTGTTAAAGGTATTGACTGTCATAGTCATTGTTTATTCCTACAGTGGTCAGTACTGAGTGCCGTGAGTATTGAGATGGTCAGTAAATATCTAATGAAATATAAATTGTTATGCATTGCATCACTCCACTATTGATATGAGTGACAATTTATTACCGCTGCTGCTGCTGCTGCTGCTGCTGCTAAGTCACTTCAGTCGTGTCCGACTCTGTTCGACCCCATAGACCGCAGCCCACCAGGCTCCGCTGTCCCTGGGATTCTCCAGGCAAGAACACTGGAGTAGGTTGCCATTTCCTTCTCCAATGCATGAAAGTGAAAAGTGAAAGTGAAGTAGCTCAGTCATGGCCGACTCTTTGCGACCCCATGGACTGCAGCCCACCAGGCTCCTCCGTCCATGGGATTTTCCAGGCAAGAGTACTGGAGTGGGGTGCCATTGCCTTCTCCTTCTTACCACTAGATACTATTAAAAAAGAGAGAGCAAGACAAACAAACACATACATAAGGCTACAATTCTCCCTCCCAGAAGAGGTAAGCAACCACACCTGCAGAGAGGCACTTGTTTAGTGCTCAGTCATGTCCGACTCTTATGACCCCATGGACTGTAGCCCTTTAGGCTCTTCTGTTCATGGAATTTTCCAGGCAAGAATACTGGAGTGGGTTGCCATTTTGTTCTCCAAGAGATCTTCCTGACCCAGGGATTGAACCTGCATCTCCTTCATTGGCAGGTGGATTCTTACCACTGAGCCACCAGGGAAGCAGAGAGACATAGTAATAATGAAATTAAGACAGATACCAAAATCTCAGATTACTATCATAGAAGCAAATTGAGTCAACCGGTTAACAAATTCTTCAATAATATGCAAAGCTCTTAAATTTTTATTAAACTTTTAATTAATTTATTTTAATAGTCCATCAAAAAATATACATATAAGGGACTCTCTAGTGGTCCAGTGGTTGAGACTGCACTTCCACTGCAGGGGGAACGTGTTTGATCCCTGGTTGGGAGCTAAGATCCCACATGGCATGCGGTGCAGCCAGAAATAGATATGTGTTTATACAATGAAAGTTGTAGATAAGATGGCCTATAAATCTACCTGATTAATACAAGTATCACCTGTGTGCTTGTGTGAATAGATGTGTTTCCTTCCAGGACTTTTTCATATGCAGGCTTTGATTTCTTTCTTCTGCTGTTACTTGATCATGATAAAGAATTAAAGCAGAGAAAATGAGAATCAGTTAAGAATAACTTCACCTCCAACCCTGGGAAAAAAAGAGTAACAGTTTGGAGTATATCCTCGATAAGTTTTATTACCTATTGTATACAGCTTCAACCATGAATATTATGCATACATAAAATTTGGTAGCCTTTTTTTTAATTTGGTAATTATACCATCCACATTAAATTGTGTTGCTACATAGTTTTCATACTAAGCTCTTTAAGGAAGGAAGCTGGCTTGAGAATGGATGTCCTAGCAAACTGGGAATAGTTGCAAGGTTTGTAGGTCTTATTAAGGATAAGAAACAGATTTTGTGTGACCAAGGAATTAGTTGGAAAATGGAAAAATAGGAAATGATAAGCAGAAGGTTGGGCTTTTTAAATTATTACATATGAAAAATTTCTATTTTGTTACCTAACAAATGAGATTGAAGAAAAAATAATTTTTACCTATTAATAATCTATGACTATTATTTTACTATTTCATCTAATATTTACAGATAACTATCAAAATCTCTAATGAGGCTCAAACTATATTAAACCTAATTTTGAATATTCCAGATGAAACTTTTTCAATTTTTTTTTTTTTAATTTTTTTTAATTTTTTTATTAGTTGGAGGCTAATTACTTCACAACATTTCAGTGGGTTTTGTCATACATTGATATGAATCAGCCATAGATTTACACTTATTCCCCATCCCGATCCCCCCTCCCACCTCCCTCTTCACCCGACTCCTCTGGGTCTTCCCAGTGCACCAGGCCCGAGCACTTGTCTCATGCATCCCACCTGGGCTGGTGATCTGTTTCACCATAGATAGTATACATGCTGTTCTTTTGAAACATCCCACCCTCACATTCTCCCACAGAGTTCGAAAGTCTGTTCTGTATTTCTGTGTCTCTTTTTCTGTTTTGCATATAGGGTTATCATTACCATCTTTCTAAATTCCATATATATGTGTTAGTATGCTGTAATGTTCTTTATCTTTCTGGCTTACTTCACTCTGTATAATGGGCTCCAGTTTCATCCATCTCATTAGGACTGATTCAAATGAATTCTTTTTGACAGCTGAGTAATATTCCATGGTGTATATGTACCACAGCTTCCTTATCCATTCATCTGCTGATGGGCATCTAGGTTGCTTCCATGTCCTGGCTATTATAAACAGTGCTGCAATGAACATTGGGGTGCACGTGTCTCTTTCAGATCTGGTTTCCTCAGTGTGTATGCCCAAAAGTGGGATTGCTGGGTCATATGGCAGTTCTATTTCCAGTTTTTTAAGGAATCTCCACACTGTTTTCCATAGTGGCTGTACTAGTTTGCATTCCCACCAACAGTGTAAGAGGGTTCCCTTTTCTCCACACCCTCTCCAGCATTTATTGCTTGTAGTCTTTTGGATAGCAGCCATCCTGACTGGCGTGTAATGGTACCTCATTGTGGTTTTGATTTGCATTTCTCTAATAATGAGTGATGTTGAGCATCTTTTCATGTGTTTGTTAGCCATCTGTATGTCTTCTTTGGAGAAATGTCTGTTTAGTTCTTTGGCCCATTTTTTGATTGGGTCATTTATTTTTCTGGAATTGAGCTTCAGGAGTTGCTTGTATATTTTTGAGATTAATCCTTTGTCTGTTTCTTCATTTGCTATTATTTTCTCCCAATCTGACGGCTGTCTTTTCACCTTACTTATAGTTTCTTTTGTAGTGCAAAAGCTTTTAAGTTTCATTAGATCCCATTTGTTTAGTTTTGCTTTTATTTCCAATATTCTGGGAGGTGGGTCATAGAGGATCTTGCTGTGATTTATGTCGGAGAGTGTTTTGCCTATGTTCTCCTCTAGGAGTTTTATAGTTTCTGGTCTTACATTTAGATCTTTAATCCATTTTGAGTTTATTTTTGTGTATGGTGTTAGAATCAACATAGTGTTGGAAGTTTTGGCCACAGCAATCAGAGCAGAAAAAGAAGTAAAAGGAAACTTTTTCATTTTTATGGTAAACATACACACATTTTTATTTAGTACTTAACTAATGTTATAGATCAATATTAAATCAATATTAAAAATTTCTTTCAGATTACTGGATATATTTTTAATATGATTTTTGCCTTAGACTGCTTTTTTTTTTCTCTCTTGGCTGCCCCACATGGCATGTGGAACTTTCCTGACCAGGGATTGAACCTGTCTCCCCTGCAGTAGAAGCACGGAATCTTAACCACTAGACTACTGGGGAAATCTTGTGTTAGACTTTTTTTTTAATTTAAGTGTAGTTGATTTACAGTGTTGTGTTCATTTCTGCTGTATAGCAGAGTAACTCAGTTATATGTGTATATACATTATTTTCTATATTCTTTTCCATTATGGCTTATCCCAGGATATGGAATATAGTTCCCTGTGCTATACGTTAGGACCTTGTTGTCCATCTATTCTATATGTAATAGTTGGCATCTACAAACCCCAAACTCCCAGTCCTTCCCTCCACCATCCCTTCTCCCCCTTAGTAACCACAAATCTGTTCTCTGTGTCTGTGAGTTTGTTTCTGTTTCACAGGTAGGCCATATTTTAGATTCAACATATAAGTGGTATTGTATGGTATTTGTCTTCCTCTTTCTGACTACTTCACTTAGTTTGATCATCTCTAGGTCCATCCATGTTGCCTTAGACTTTTGATAATATCACAGAAATAGGAGGAACAGAGTACAATAAATTATGAGATATTCTCTCCCACTTTGCTGAGCCCAGATGACCTTCCCTTCTGTCCAACACTGTATCACACTTTGTCACCTAGGCCTCAAAAAGGACTGCTTGTGCCGGAAGTCTCACATAATCTGCCATGACTACAGTATCTTTACCTTTTGGCTCTAACCCCTCCTATGGGACTTACCCAGTGGCTTAGTGGTAAAGAATCTACCTGCAATGCAGGAGATGCAGGAGATGAGGGCTTGATCCCTGGATTAGGAGGATCCCCTGGAGGAGAGCATGGAATCCCACTCCAGTACCCTTGCCTGGAGAATCCCATGGACAGAGGACACAGTCCACAGTGTCGCAAACAGTCGGACACAACTGAAGCAACTGAGCACACAACCCCTACTATAGTAACTCCAAACCATCATTAGGCTGATGATAGCAACAAACACCATCCCATTTCCTCTATTGCTTCCCCACCTGTCTCTTGAACATGCTTGCACCAGAACTCTTTCATACACCTGCAGCCACAAAGGCATATTTCACCAACACTTGTAGAGGAAGTAGACAGTGAAAGTGGCATCTCACTCCATTTTTAGCATTTGAGTTTCAGTGAGAATACCCTGATAATCCATGAGAGAAAGCTCACTCCCTCAACAAAGTGGAAGATGGATTGGGGGAAGTGGAAGACTAGAGGCAGGTGACTAGTAAGGAAAATAATTGTAACAAATGCAGGGAAAGAAAACCAGTGCTTGAATTAAGGCAGTAGCTTTGGGGGAATAGACAACTGGAAAACACAGGTTAAAAAAACTGCCAGGTTTCTGCTTTGAGCCACTGTATTAATTGTGGTGCTATTCAATGATCTAGGAACCCCACAGGAGGGGAAATTCTTACTTTGTATTACATTAAATCCAAATAGTAGAAGGTTCCCCATCTATTATTCTTTCTTTTCTTCCCTCTTTTTAGAAGAATCTTGATTTTGTTTGGGTAATTTGCCGTGCTACAAATGCCAAGTGCATCTTTAAGCCAATCATGGTAATACCATTCCTGAGCCAGAGACTCTTTAGGAATGGGCAAATGATACATGTCTGAGCAATATAACAGGATGGGAAATTTGCTAGAGAGATTCTGGAATGATTTTTTGTTCACTCATAATAAAAAGAGACACCTAGGAATTCACTGGACTTTGCTGTGTCTGAGAGTGACAAGTGAACCAGAGAAGCCATTTTAAGAGCATAAGTTAAAAATAAAGCTGACATACTGAAGATGGCACACAGCCGAAAGGTTTAGTGGGAATCTCAGTTTTTGATCACATAGTTAGCTGCTGAGTTGGAACCATCAGATCCCTTGTTATAAAAATATTCTCTTATGGTTTAAGCCAGTTGAGTTGAGGTTCCTGTTGCCCACAGCCCAAAACAATTTAAGAGCTATAGAACTGTCCCTAAAAGAAAGAATTTCAATTAGGCATGTGACCAATGGCTCAGAACAGTTCACTTCAGAGAAGGTGAACTGACTCTTTAAGGTCTGAGCTCCTGCAAAATGGTCTCCACTACAATATGTATTTCCTTAAAGTGAGCATTTAATTCTATCAGTATTAAGTTAAGACATAGTATTTTAATTTTCACTTCCTGTATTATACTTGCAGTTACTGTATGCATACCGTTGCTCAAGACCACTGGAGATTCAGAAATAGAACACAGTGCATAGGCCAAAATGTAAGTTGACAACTTCGACAAAGAGTACAGGAAATAAAAGTCAACCAAACAGGAAGTAGACAGAGTAGAACAGAACATCCGGAAATATTTGGGCCTGGCGCAAGAATTAATCTGTCTACAGAACGCAGAAGTACCAAGCAAAATATGTGGAGTTGAAATCTTTCATTTGTAAACATTTTAAGGGGATTGTGAAAGAAGGAAAAAAAAAATGAAAGTCCCAAGGAAGTAAGAGGAAGAGAGAAATAATGTCTCTTACTGGAGTATCTATTGTATAAACAAAAAAATGTCTTCTGCATAGATAATGGCAGCTTGAAAGACATTTCTGCAAATTCTTTGACCTCCCATAAAGAGGTGAATTCTGTGGCTCCCCTCTTTGAATCTAGGCCAAACCTTAGTGACCAGTAAACTGTGGCAGAAGTGATATGTGACCTCCCAGGGTAGGTCATAGAAGGTGGTACAGAGTCTACCTGGTTTGCTGGGCCCTGCATTAGAACCATGAACTTGTAAGAAGTTTTGCCACCCTGAGACCACCATGCTGTGAGGAAGCACAAGCTAACTCATGCAGACAGACCACATGGAGAGGCCTTCTGACATGGAGAGAGATGCCTGGCCATCCCAACTCTGCCAATATTTGTTCTTCCAGCTCCTGCCCCTGAATGACTTCAATTGCATGAGAGATCCTAAAGGCAGAACCACCCAGTGGAGCTCTTCCTGAATTCTTGACTCACGGAAACCACAAGAGATAATAAAATGATTGTTGTCATTTTAAGCCAATGAGCTTTGGGGTGGTTCATCATGCAGCAATAGATATTCAGAACAATAGAGGAGGTGATTTAAATACTATGGCTCTTTAATAAGTAAGGGAAGAACCCTAGGACCATTAGAAGTCATTATAGCTAATTACTGCAACAAGCAAAGAGAACTGCCAGTTTCCAGTCAGAGGATCTGTTACCCATAATTAAGGCAAATAATTAATTGGTGAGGCCAAATAATATTAAAAAAAACTTGACTCTGAAAGAGCTTTACTTTAGTTAATACGAAATGTTTAAAGATTATGTTGTATTTCTCAAAGGCAATTTGTGTAAGTAATTTTTACCGCTGTTCCTTCCTATTGCAGAGATTCATATTACCAACAAACTATGACAGATATATGGGGTGATTCCTGACATGTCACAATTTAGCAACTCAAAAAGCTACAAGCTGAGAGGTTTAGGATCCCTGTGTACCAAGTTCCAACTTTCTGACCTCAGGACATTCAGTCATGTAATGTTTCTATAAGGGAAGTCCAGGATATTTTTAGTTTACATGGGACATGTAGCCAGTGGGACCATATGTGTGAGCTAAATACCAGGATGGGAAAGATGGATGTCAGAGAAATAAAAGCTTTTTATGGCTCACACATCTAGTCTTAATTCTTCTTGTTCTTAGTTTAAAGGATTGAAAGAAAATGAATAAAATAATTAATATAACCCAAGCAAATTTAGAAAAGTAACATGGACCTTCTGTATGAAATGTCCAGAATAGACAGATCCATAGACATGGAAAAGTAGATTTTTTAAACTATATACATTTTTTAATTTATTTGTTTGGCTGTTCTGGGTCTTAGTTGCAGCATGTGGAATCTTTCATTGCAGCAGGTGAACTCTTAGTTGCAGCATGTGGGATCCAGTTCCCCAGCCAGGATCAAACCCTGGTCCTTTGCATTAGGAGCCCAGAGTCTTAACCAATGGATCACCAGGGAAGCCCCTAGAAAGTAGGTGAATGTTTGTCTATGGCTGGAGAGTCTGGGCTTGTGTGACATGAAGACTAACTGCTAACGGGTCCAATGAGTATGAAATTTCTTTATGGGGCACTGAAAACATTCTGAAATTGATTGTGGTGATGATTGCAAAATTGTGAATATACTAAAAACCACTGAACTATACACTTCAAGTGGGTGAATTATATGATATGTGAATTGTATCTCAATAAAGCTGTTATAAAGAAAGTAACAAGGGAAAAAAGTTTATTGTAAAATGAAAACAGATAAAAATCAATCCTATTTATCATAATTAAAACATTTTCACTGATGCTTAGAAATTTTCTTGGCTAAATGAGAACATAACACCTGAGATTCCTCTAGGACAGAGTTTAACAAAACTTTTTCTGTAAAAGGCCAGATGGAAAATATTTTAGGCTTTGAAGGCCAAGAGGGACAATCATAAATATTAGGTAGGTATTCACATAATAAGCGATAAAACAAACTTCTGCACATTTCAAAATGATGACATTAAAAATACAATAATAATTTATGCTGGAGAAGGGATAGGCTACCCACTCCAGTATTTGTGGGCTTTCCTTGTGGCTCAGCTGGTAGAGAATCTGCCTGCAATGCAGGAGACCTGGGTTCAACCTCTGGGTTGGGAAGATCCCCTGGAGAAAGGAAAGACTACCCACTCCAGTATTCTGGCCTGGAGAATTCCAAGAACTGTATAGCTCATGGGGTCACAAAGAGTTGGACACGACTGAGCGACTTTCACTTCACTTCACTTCAATTGAGTATATTTTTTGTAGTACAGATATACTAATGAGAAAAATGGAATTCTTTTTTAGGAGGCAAGATTTCACTTAACTGACATTCAAAGTTAATGTTTCCTATCCTCAAATCAACTGCAAATGTTCTTCTGAAAATAAAAGTTCTCAGCTTGTGGGCCAAATAAAGATAGTCAGTGGGCTATATGCCAACCCTTGCTCTAGTGGACTAAGTTCTAAAGGCTGATTTATTGGTTTGCTAGGGCTTAACAAAAACCAGAAACTGGGTAACTTAAGACAGTGGAATGTATTATCTCACAGTTCTAGAGGCCAGGGACTGGAAATCAACCTGTTGTAGAGTCATGTTCTCTCCAGCAGCTCTGGGGGAAGACACTTTGCTTCCTCTGGCTTCTGGTAGCCCCCCGTGTTCCTTGGTTTGTGGCAGCAAAATCCAAACTCTGCCTTTATCTTTCTTTAACTTTTAATTTTATATTGGAGTATAGCTGACTAACAATGTTGTGATAGTTTCAGGTGAACAGCGGACTCAGCCATATATACATGTATCTATTCGCAGATTGGGAAAGACTAGAGATCTCTTCAAGAAAATTAGAGATACCAAGGGAACATTTCATGCAAAGATGGTTCGATAAAGTACAGAAATGGTATGGACCTAACAGAAGCAGAAGACATTAAGAGGAGGTGGCAAGAATACACAGAAGGATGGTACAAAAAAGATCTTCATGACCCAGATAATCATAATGGTGTGATCACTCACCTAGAGCCAGACATCCTGGAATGTGAAGTCAGGTGGGCCTTAGAAAGCATCACTATGAACAAAACTAGTGGAGGTGATGGAATTCCAGGTGAGCTATTTCAATCCTGAAATGATGAAATGATGCTGTGAAAGTGCTGGAGAAGGGATATGTCCCCAAATTTGGAAAATTCAGCAGTGGCCACAGGACTGGAAAAGGTCAGTTTTCATTCCAATCCCAAAGAAAGGCAATCCCAAAGAATACTCAAACTACTGCACAATTGCACTCATCTCACACGCTAGTAAAGTAATGCTCAAAATTCTCCCAGCCAGGCTTCAGCAATACATGAACTGTGAACTTCCAGATGTTCAAGCTGGTTTTAGAAAAGGCAGAGGAACCAGAAATCAAATTGCCAACATCCACTGGATCATTGAAAAAACAAGAGAGTTCCAGAAAAACATCTATTTCTACTTTATTGACTATACCAAAGCCTTTGACTGTGTGGATCACAATAAACTGTGGAAAATTCCAAAAGAGATGGGAATACCAGACCACCTGACCCACCTCTTGAGAAACCTATATGCAGGTCAGGAAACAACAGTTAGAACTGGACATGGAACAACAGACTGGTTCCAAATAGGAAAAGGAGTACCTCAAGGCTGTATATTGTCACCCTGCTTACTTAACCTATATGCAGAGTACATCATGAGAAACGCTGGGCTGGAAGAAGCACAAGCTGGAATCAAAATTGCTGGGAGAAATATCAATAACCTCAGAGATGCAGATGATACCACCCTTTTGAAAGAAAGTGAAGAGGAACTAAAAAGCCTCTTGATGAAAGTGAAAGAGGAGAGTGAAAAAGTTGGCTTAAAGCTCAACATTCAGAAAACTAAGATCATGGCATCTGGTCCCATCACTTCATGGCAAATAGATGGGGAAACAGTGGAAGCAGTGTCAGACTTTACTGTTTTGGGGGGCTCCAAAATCACTGCAGATGGTGATTGCAGCCATGAAATTAAAAGATGCTTACTCCTTGGAAGGAAAGTTATGACCAAACTAGACAGCATGTTAAAAAGCAGAGACATTACTTTGTCAACAAAGGTCCATCTAGTCAAAGCTATGGTTTTTCCAGTGGTCATGTATGGATGTGAGAGTTGGACTATAAAGAAAGCTGAGCACAGAAGAATTGATACTTTTGAACTGTGGTGTTGGAGGAGACTCTTGAGAGTCCCTTGGACTGCAAGGAGATCCAACCAGTCCATCCTAAAGGAAATCAGTCCTGGGTGTTCATTGGAAGGACTGATGTTGAAGCTGAAACTCCAATATTTTGGCCACCTGATACGAAGAGCTGACTCATTTGAAAAGACCCTGATGTTGGGAAAGATTGAAGGCAGGAGGAGAAGGAGATGACAGAGGATTAGATGGCATCACCAACTCAATGGACATGAGTTTGGGTAAACTCCGGGCGTTGGTGATGAACAGGGAGACCTGGTGTGCTGCGGTTCATGGGGTCGCAAAGAGCTGGACACGACTGAGTGATTGAACTAAACTGATGCACAGTATTTGAAAATTCATTTATCTAAGGTTGAGAATAAGGTGTCAAAAATGACTTTCAGGTTTCCAGCACATGCAACTGGGTGGAGAGTGGTATGGTGGAATGAAATAGGGAACATTGGAAGAGATTTAGGGTAGAAAGAAGAAGAGCATGAATTTGGTGTAGATGTGGTTATTCTGAGCAACTTACAAAGCCATAGGACAGCTGTCTATATGGGTCTGAAACTGGAGCTATACCCTTAAGAATGTGTTGGGATTTAAGGGGACCAATGAATAATATCCCCTACCTCTTGAGTTCAGAATCAACTGAAACATAGACCTTGGGGAACAAAATCTTAACTTTTTTTTTTATTGGATAAGCTAAACTGTGTAGTTGTAATCTATACACAAAACTGGACTTTTTAAAATGTTCCCCCAGAACTTAACCTGTTGGCCTCCACTGCTTATCTCCCTATTTCAGAAGCAGAGCCTGCCCTAGTCAGATGGTGTCGTTTAGGAGAGAGGACTTGGGTACTTGCTGCAGGGGGCATGGATCCAGAGAGAAGAGAGAGAGGAAAAAGTAGCACCCAAGCCACCAGTGAGTCACTCCCCCTGAGGGGAGGACCGAGTATTTCAACAGGAAGCAAATGGTGTACTTAAAGAGGGAATTGAAGGGATTATAAGCAAAGGGACTTTTTGCAGAGGTGTGGGCAAGGCTAAAGGTACCAACAAGGGATGTAGAAGCATTCAGGATCTACATACAGGGAAGTTTTAATTCTGGGGACAAGAGGAGGGAGCTCCTACCAGAACTCAGGAGAGCTATCACTGAGGCAGAGGGAGAGGTCAGTGCCTAAAGTGTGCCTTGGACTGCCCAGCAGGAGGGATAGGCTGGGGTTGGGGTGGGGAGAAATATTCCTCCTACTCACTCTTCCCACCATCCACACTCCTGCCCATTGACCAAACCCACAGGAAACAAGAGGACTATAATGACCAAGGAATATAGTCTGTTAAGCAGGCAGTCTGCCCAGGTACAAGGTAGGGCAGAAAAGGGCAGGAGTGGGCAATCAGAAAATAACCAGCATATGGGTAGTAAGGGCTGGAGAGAGGGCAAGAGGTGTCATTTTGCCTTCCTGGCAGGGAACTTCCCCGAGGTGAGGGTTGGAAACCTGTTTTCCTGTTCTCACCTTTATGAAGTTAACGTCTTCACCTTACCCTCAACCACCCACTGCTCCTTGTAGTCCCTCCTTCAACCACTGATTGGTAGTTTAGCTTTTGCTTCAAGAATGCTCTGAAATGGGAGTAGAACAGTTATTTAATGACGTTTTCAATGCCCGCTGCACCCTAGAGTGAAAACTCATCACTATCCTCTTTACTACCTCATCTTTGCTCAGCCATAGTGTCCAACTGATTTACCAGAAGATAGGCAATGGGATCAAAGGACAATATAAACATGATAATATGATGTTTGACAATGATGCAATGCCAATAAAGTTGAAATGTCTCAAATAACCTTCTTCCATTACAGTATCTCATTGATTCTAGGAAGTGAATTTTTTCCACCGTTTAACCTCTCTAAAATTGGGAGTCATATTACAATCTCCTCAGTCAGGCAGCTGTTATGATAGAGGTGTCATGGCCTGCCATGTGCATCAAAACTGGATAAGAATGGGTGTCAGCAGCTTGGAAGAAAACCCAGCAGACAGAGTGGCATGTTGTTATAAAATGCTCCTTCATCAGTGCTCTTGGTGATGCAGAGGATGTCGCCATCTGGGATCATTCAGGCCACTCTGAGTTAAAAGTGTTTCTGCCATAGAGACAGAAGGTAGGTTGGTATTTGCAGGTGCTGGGAGAGTGAGAGCAATGGACTTGGGAGTGTTTGCCAGTGGATACAGGGTTTCTTTGAGGGATGCTGGAAATGTTCTGAAATAGGTACTAGCAATGGTTGCACAACTTTGTGAATATGCTAAAAACCATTGAGTTGGATACTTTTAAAGGGTGAAATTTATTCTATGTAAAAGATATCTCATTTTTAAAAAGTGATCCAGAACATTGAGAAAGCTGGGTAATGGAAGTATGAGAACATTTTATACTATTTTTGCAAGTTATTGTGAGTCCAAAATTATTTCAAAGTAAAAAGCTTAAAAAAGACCTTTTGGAATACCATCCAAAATGGAGGTCATATATTTTTAAAAGTCTGTGTTGAGTTAAATTTAAAAGCTTTTGCACAACACGGGAAACCATAAGCAAAATGAAAAGACAGCCTGTAGACTGGGGGAAAAGATTGTGCAAACAGTGCAACCAACAGAGTTAATTTCCAAAATACATGAATGGGCCATACAGCTCATTATCAAAAGAACAAACAACCCAGTCAAAGAATGAGCAGAAAAACTACATAGACATTTCTCCAAAGAAGATATAAAGATGGTCAATAGGCATATGAAGATGCTCAGTATCACTAATCATATATTAGAGAAATGCAAATCAAAACTACAATGAGGTATCACCTCACACCAATCAGAATGGCTATCATTCAGTCAGTTCAGTTCAGTTCAGTCACTCAGTCATGTCTGACTCTTTGCGACCCCATGAATCGCAGCACGCCAGGCCTCCCTGTCCATCACCAACTCCCGGAGATTACTCAAACTCATGTCCATCAAGTCGGTGATGCCATCCAGCCATCTCATCCTCTGTCGTCCCCTTCTCCTCCTGCCCCCAATCCCTCCCAGCTATCATTAAAAAGTCTACAAATAACAATGCTGGAGAGTGTGTGGAGAAAAGGGGATCCTCCTACACTATAGGTGGGAGCTTAAATTGGTGCCACTATGGACCACAGTATGGAGATTCCTTTAAAAACTAAAAATAGTTACCATATGATCCAGCAATCCCACTCATGGGCTTATAGCCAGAGAAAACTATACTTAGAAAAGCTATATGCACCCCAGTGTTAACAGAGCACTATTTACAGTTCCCAAAATGTGGAAACAACCTAAATGTCCATCAGTAGATGAATGGATAAAGAAGATGTGATATCTCTATCTATACATACACAATGGAATATTA
The DNA here is from genome assembly GCF_910594005.1 of Cervus elaphus. Lineage (NCBI taxonomy): Eukaryota > Metazoa > Chordata > Mammalia > Artiodactyla > Cervidae > Cervus > Cervus elaphus. The sequence goes on from NC_057825.1 coordinate 61,035,854, forward strand.
CTCAGGCATAAAAAAGAATGAAATAAGGCCATCTATAGCAACATGGATAGACCTAGAGATTTTCATATTAAGTGAAGTAAGTCAGACAAATAGTTTATGATATCACTCATAGTGGAACAAAAAATGATACAAATGAATTTACTTACAAAACAGAAATAGACTCACAGATATATTAAGAGACACAGTTACCAAAGGGGATAGTGACGGGTGGGGCTGGAAAACGTGGGGTTACATTAGGAGTTTGGGATTAACATATACACACTACTAATTACAAAATAGATCAACAACAAGGACCTACTGTATAGCACAAGGAACTATATTCAGTATCTTATAATAACCTATAATGGAAAAGAATATGAAAAAGAAAAAATATGTATTCAGAATCTGCTTATAGACTTATATGAACTATCTTTTAGTAGAAGTAAAAGGATATTCAACAAAAGCTCTTTTCCAACTCTGAAAACAAACATAATTCAGAATATTTGGATTCTGAATATAAAGAGCTTCTAAGAATACTTTAAGTTATTTTACTCTTATTTTCCTTTTTAATATAAACACGAGAACAATATATGATAAAGATCTATGTCTAAGTCCGAAAGAGCTTGTTAAGAAACTATAAGATAAACATTTTAAGAGAAAAGTGTTGTGTCAAACTTTAGTTGGCATTTTCTCTCCCTTTCTTGGTAGTGTGTTAGATGTTATGAAATATAGTATTACATCTCCAAGGAGGAATAAAAGCTCCCAAATCAAATCTCCTTGCTCTTGTAAGGCAAAGACCACAGACATTCAGGTCCACAGTTATCTTCTACACAAACTTTCATTTGGTTAAACCTCAGGCTGGGGGCCTCACTCAGTACCTGGGAATAGTGAGGTTCCCTCAGTGGTTGCAGGCAAAGTCTCTTTCATTCTCCGCTTTTAGAGTCCAAAGGGTTAATAGAACATGGATTTCCTAGCGCCAGTCCCACACCCAAGAAACTTAGAAAACAGGAGCAAATCTGCTGGCCTGCCTGGCACTGAGGCCAGTTGTATCAGTCCTGATTCTAGGTTTTAAGCTGCGGAAACCAACTCTGCCTGATTTAAGCAGAGAAGGAATGTATTACCAGTTCTTTGGGCATCTGGGGGAATCGCAGGGAAAACTGGAAAACCTGGTGTGACCTGTGAACTGGTCCTGAGAAGACACTGTTGTCAGCTGCTGAGCTGTAGACATTCAGACTTGGGGAATTCTCTGCTGGGTTTGGGTCTGTGTATCACTGACTCCTGATTCAAAGTCCAGGGTGGGCCAGTCTCACAGAATAAACCTTGGCCATGTGGCTGCATACTTGTCATATGGCTTCAAGGAAGCTAGGAAAGCGAGTAAGTAGCATTTTCTGCTTTTATGAAAGGAGATAGACTCTGCCACTCACCAAGACTCTTAAGGAGGAGGAAGAGTTTTAGATGATGGGCACATAAAAATCAAAATGAATGTCCACTTCAGTCAAAATAAAGTTCTTGGAATCTCAGCACACATGTAATACTGGCACCAGCTGAAGATTCCGGCAGGGGTTCAGCAGTATTTGGGGGAGGAGGGAAGAATGAGAAAACATGAAAGAGAAAATCATGTCCATCAGCCTTGTCTGAATGCCTCTCATTCTATATATCACTTTTCTATGGTTCTTGACCTGTGAACTTTACATGATGTTGGGAGAAGTCTTTCATTAAGAGGTTGATTATGGAAGTTCCTGTAGCGTCTGTGTTGTTACCGGATCCTCGGTCGTTGTTGGGGTTGAAACACCGCGGACGAAATGCCGGAGCGAGATAGCGAGCCGTTCTCTAACCCCTTGGCTCCAGATGGCCACGATGTGGACGATCCTCACTACTTTCACCAATCAAAACTCACTAATGAAGACTTCAGGAAACTTCTCATGACCCCAAGGGCTGCACCTACCTCTGCACCACCCTCTAAGTCACGTCACCATGAAATGCCAAGGGAGTACAATGAGGATGAAGATCCAGCTGCACGAAGGAGAAAAAAGAAAAGTTATTATGCCAAGCTTCGCCAACAAGAAATTGAAAGAGAGAGAGAACTAGCAGAGAAGTACCGGGACCATGCCAAGGAACGGCGGGATGGCGTGAACAAAGATTATGAGGAAACGGAACTGATTAGCACCACAGCTAACTACAGGGCTGTGGGCCCCACTGCTGAGGCGGACAAATCAGCTGCAGAGAAAAGAAGACAGTTGATCCAGGAGTCTAAATTCTTGGGTGGTGACATGGAACATACCCATTTGGTGAAAGGCTTGGATTTTGCTCTGCTTCAAAAGGTACGAGCTGAAATTGCCAGCAAAGAGAAAGAGGAGGAAGAAATGATGGAAAAGCCCCAGAAGGAAACTAAGAAAGATGAGGATCCTGAAAATAAAATTGAATTTAAAACACGTTTGGGCCGAAATGTTTACCGCATGCTCTTCAAGAGCAAAGCATATGAGCGGAATGAGCTGTTCCTTCCAGGCCGCATGGCCTATGTGGTAGACCTGGATGATGAGTACGCCGACACAGACATCCCCGCTACTCTTATCCGCAGCAAAGCTGATTGCCCCACCATGGAGGCCCAGACCACACTGACTACAAATGACATTGTCATCAGTAAGCTCACCCAGATCCTTTCCTATCTGAGGCAGGGTACCCGCAACAAGAAGCTCAAAAAGAAAGATAAAGGGAAAATGGAAGAGAAGAAACCCCCGGAAGCTGACATGAATATATTTGAAGATATTGGGGATTATGTGCCCTCCACAACCAAGACTCCTCGAGACAAGGAGCGGGAGAGATACCGGGAACGGGAGCGTGATTGGGAGAGAGAGAGAAACCGTGACAGAGAGCGGGAGCGAGAACGAGACCGAGAGCGGGAGCGGGACCGAGAGCTAGAAGAAGAGAAGAAGAGGCACAGCTACTTTGAGAAGCCAAAAGTGGACGATGAGCCCATGGATGTTGACAAAGGACCCGGATCTGCCAAGGAGTTGATCAAGTCCATCAATGAAAAGTTTGCTGGATCTGCTGGCTGGGAAGGCACTGAATCTCTGAAGAAGCCAGAGGACAAGCAGCAGCTGGGCGCTTTCTTTGGCATGTCCAATAGCCATGCTGAGTGCTATCCAGCCACGATGGATGACATGGCTGTGGACAGTGATGAGGAGGTGGACTATAGCAAAATGGACCAGGGTCACAAGAAAGGTCCTTTAGGCCGCTGGGACTTTGACACCCAGGAGGAATATAGCGAGTATATGAACAACAAGGAGGCTTTGCCCAAAGCTGCATTCCAGTATGGCATCAAGATGTCTGAAGGGCGGAAAACCAGGCGCTTCAAGGAAACCAATGACAAAGCAGAGCTTGATCGCCAGTGGAAAAAGATTAGTGCGATCATTGAGAAGAGGAAGAAGATGGAAGCCGATGGAGTTGAAGTGAAAAGACCAAAATACTAAAATCTCTGGTTCCAACTCCAAGAATAATCTCCACAAGGATTTACTCCCCACTGCTTGCTTTATACAATTCCAAAAAAAAGTTGAAAGATTTTTGTGTGTGTGTGAATGTATATAAATTTTATTGTATAATGTTTTGATCCCATTAAAGTTGGTTAATCTGCAAAAAAAAAAAAAAAAAAAAAGAGGTTGATTATGGCCTAGATTTACTATATCATATCTGGAAATGGAAACCTTTTTGGCTCTTACAAAATTTATGAATTTTTAATGATGCTCCAGGATTTATTGGAAGCTTCTTTCTTCCCCATGTAAAACCCCTTAATTTCTATTTCCCCTGTGTCCTCGGACCAAGGACATAGCCACAGCCACATTCCCTCTTGTGAGCAGTCACTGCAATGGTGTTCTGATAAACTGGTTCTCTTCTCTGTAAGAAACAAAAAACCCTGATGGATAGATAGCACTTGCCAATTTCCTGGGGTAAATACTCCCACTGTGGAAGGTTTCAAACTATCAAAGTTGGAGCTTGCAAAATCCCTGAATATTTTACTGTCAACTTCTATGAGCCCTTACAAGCCACAAGGATTTCTTGCCTGGAATTTCTCAGGCCTGTAACACAAGCGTCCTAAAGAAGCTTAATCTGGAGATTCACACATAGTGGATTCCTCAACTAAAGCTGGTATTGAATATGTGTTCTGGGAGGGCAGTGGTATTTGTTTGTTCGCTGCTGTATTCCTAGGGTCTGGGACAGTCCCTGGCACACAGAATGTTCTCAATACACATTTTTTGGTGGTGGCGGTTCTGAGGCTCTCCCCTGGGGCAGGGGTGTGCAACCACCTCTGCTGCGTGCTATTCCACAAAACACTTTTTCTCTTGGGTCACAGGCAGCAGAGATTTTCCCTACGTCCTCTTTTTCTGCGAAGTGGCTCATGTCTCTGGTCATGTTTGTCTCTATTGTTCCACTTCTCTTTTCAGGAAGACTCAGCCACACTTTGAACATTTCAACTCACTTCTTGAGTTGATCATATCCTTCTTTATCACATCAGCCCATACTGTTTGCTATACGGATTTTCCTTTTTATTTCCCTATGCTTTTGAGTCAAGACGCGTGCTTTTTTATATACTCCTTGAATTTTATCTTGTGGGGTCCTCCCAGTGAGACCTCTGCAGTCTGGAGTCTTAAGTCTGCCAGAAATGTGGCTGTTGACACAGCTCTTGTCCTCCTTTAGCTGTCTTCCTGCGTGGATGATCGTTCTTGGGTAGTGTTGTCCTACTGGACCAGTGTCTAAGGCCTGGACTGTATCTGCTGCTGTCCTGCCTGGTTCGCCAGCAGCTCATCTCACCTTCCTGTGCCTTCCCTGAGAGTCCCCCTTCGAAAGTTTCCCAGGTACATGCTCTCAAGGCCCACACCATGCCTGTGTTCTCTGCTGCCATAATTGAGCCACCTTGAAACTCTGTTAACACCAGCAGCATTCTCTGCTTGTCTTCCCAGATCTCCCCTCTCATATCTGGCCACAGCTGTGTGACTACCTGGTGGAACTGTCGCATTCTTTCAAGGGTGATTCCCCAATTAAACTCACTGTTGACTCCTTATCTGACCTTTTAAGAGGGCACTTCTCAAGAACTTCCTAGAACTGTGCTCCTGCTTGGGGCTGGCAGGTACAGATTATTCCAGTCTATTCTCTGAAAGCTCAGCTCCCTCAGAGTTCTTTGGATCCCAGCCACCCCTTCTGGTCTAATAATAACCAAAACAAGCAAATAGAAGGGTTTCTAATACCTTCCTTGAGAGTAGTTAGGTCCAAGCTTATCTCCTTTCATCTTTTATGTTGGACTAGCCTGGCCTCCCCCGTCAAAGCCTATCTCTTAAGGAAATCCTTCTCTCTACATGGCAGTGGGTGTAAGACCCAGTGCTGGTCAGGCAGAATGGACACTGGCTGCAAACATCCAACGCATGTGTCTGGCTGACACAGCCTGGCTCCTTTATATTTCTCTTTTTCAGCCATTCTCATTCTGATCTCAAGGTCAAAGTTTTGTTAGAGAAGAAGCTCCTCGTGACTCTTACTAAAGGACAGGCAGGCCGGCTTTATTTAGGACTGCTGTGGTAGGTGTGGGAACCAATGGGGCTTTGCAGTAGGGGAGAGATAGTGGGCTCAACTTTCAATACAACACAGAAAAGTGAGAATTTATAGCCCAGGAGCAGGGAGGGGGAAGTCAGTGGATGGAAAATGACTGAAATATCAGGGGTAGGGTTGGGGGTGGATTTTTGGCTAAACCATCCTAACAGAGTTCTTGCTAAAGACAGGCCAGGGTGATCAGACCTCACCTGGGGGATGGTGGAAGGGGATCAGAAATTGAGATGGGGTTAAACTGACCTAGCAGAGTTCTTGCTCATGTTGGACAAAGCAGATATGAACATGGAAACCTGAAAGTCAGGGCCTATTTGAGAAGAGAGTTCAAAAGAGCCAGACTGGAGTTTGATCAAGCAGAGAATTTTGTTAGTTTCCAAACCAGTCCAACTTCTCCTTGATTCCTAGAGGCACCATGTTCTTGGCATTAGGCCTCTTACTACTCCTTCCTAGTCTTTCGTATGCTAATATTTTCAGTAATGTCCAAGCAGATGGCTTGCCGTCTATAAAATAAGGACCCCCTTTCCTCTATTTGTTGATGGAAATCCACAACCCACTGTGGCTCAACCTCCAAATCTGAGTCTTTGGCCAAAGCCATGGCCAGGCTTAAGCAATGAAGCTAGAGAGAACTTAGACCTATGTGGTTGTGTTTGAGGGTGACACTAGGGGTCTGTAGTTATATTAATCATTAAGGAATCGGGAGGTTAATTCTACCAGTTTGTCCTTGGCTCTAAAACTGGATTCAGTTCAGCATAACATAAAGAGGAAGAGAATTTGAGGCAGATGACTTAATTCACCTAAAGCTAAAGCGGCATAACTAATATAGCCTAACCCAGACCTCAGACCAGCAGCATCACCTGGGAACTTGTTAGAAAATGCAAATTCACAAGCCTTACCCCCAGACCTACTGAATCAGGTGGTGGGAGTCCATGAAGCTATTTTAACAAGTTCCCGAGGTGATTCTTATGAATGTTAGCATTTGAGAGCTACAGCTCTTGTCCAAGTGGAACTTAGCTCTGTTTATAGGAAGTTTCATGTGAAGCTTAGCTTCCTATGGGCTGTTTCTGTCTGAGAAATATGGCAGGAGCAGCAAGAAATTTTCCCAGCCACTAACGCCTAAATACTTTGTTCACTGAAGCTCTGCATGTTTTAAGTGACAGAAAGACTCATTATCTAATCCCCACGTTGGGTGTAGCTGCTTAGATCTATAAGTTGCAAAAGCCTGCAAAGCCTGTGCATGCCAAGGTGGCAAGGCCCTGGCTCTGCCAAGGTTATATGACACGAGTCTCTTTAAACTGCTGTGTCTTAAAGCAGTTGAGGAACTGTAAGCCCTGTACTTACTAAAAAGTATGGACACCTCCTACCCCTGCCATACCTGAAGCATCACTCTCTCTGGATAGATCTTAAATCTCCAAACCCGTACGCTTATGCCTTTTTCTTAAGCTTTCCTGGTTTGGGAGTGGGGGTGAAACAAATCAAATCCCCCTCTTCTGAGTTCAGAACCAACTGAGAAGTAGAATCAGGACACTGCTAGGGATCAATAATAGATCGACTTTACTGCTGAGCAAGTTGGATTGGAAAGTGCAGCTGGAGATCTGCAGCCACTCCTGGGGTTCTGCACGCTTCTGCCCGCCGCCCTCTGCCGCCCTGGAATTGGACCCCTTCCTCCACTCCGCTACCCACCTCTTGGCTGCTGCTGGAGTAGTTGCCAGAACCAGGGGCAGGGTCTCCAGAGCTAGTGCTGCCTTTCCCTCACCTTCCCAATTGGCTCCTTTACTTGCTCTTCAAAGAAGCATGGTGAGTTGTGGGAAGACAGGCAGAAGAGGGGCTCTAGTCCCATTCCTTCTTGAGAAGGATGGAAGAGCAGATTTGCCCTGCCCATGGGAATGGTATTTAAGGTCATTGGCAGTAATGAGAGTCTAGAATGGGAAGAGGGGAAGGTCAGGACTGAGGCTCACATTTAAGCATGGTTTCAAGGAGGAAACCGCAGCTGAAGACTCAGAGAGGAGAGGCCAGAGAGAGGGGGAGAAAGACTAGGAGCATGTGGTGCCACAGAGGCTGGGGAAAGAGCATTTTAAGGAGAAACTGATCAGCAGTGTCCACAGTCCTGAGGAGCCTGATAAAATGTAGAACAGAGCTGTCCATCAGGTTTAGGCACTTGGGACCTGCTGGTGACCTTATTGAATGGTGGCAAGGGGAATCAAGATTAGTGCTTCTCACTGGAGGGTGTCCAAGAAGAGAGTTTCTTAAGGGGTACAAAGCTTGCTTGAAAACTGATGGAGAAGGATGGCCATCTGTGCTTGTGAGGTTGTGGTGGAGATAAGTAGCCTATGGCCCACTCTCCAGGCCAGATGTCTTGGGTACAGGGCTCTGTCTCTCTGCAGCACCTTTTTCTAATTTGAACAAAGATGCAGTGTGAGCTAACAGCAGCCCTGGATGGGAGGATAATGGTACCCAAGATAGGAGAATAAAGGATAGTAGGTCACTTAGTCACCTGCAAAGCCAGGACTAGAAGCTGAAAGCTTCTGGCTCTATGTTCATAGACAGCTCCAAACACCCTTTAGGGGAGAAAACACAAAGGCTCTTCTTCCCTTTGAGAGCTTGCTTTATTTTCGGCAGCCCCAAATTATTTTAGCACTAAGTATTTAAATCCCAATCTACTACAATGACCAGGATTCAATGGTCCTAAGCCCTTAGTGAGAACCCTTTAATTCACCGGGGACTCGCACTTCAGTGGAGGTCTACAAAGGTAATAGATCACCACCCTCTGATTCTTAGGATACGAGAGTATCTTGCTGGATGGTTGGTGGTCCTTCCCTACCATCTATCACTAGTCTCAGAGACCATATTCTCGAAGAGCTAGTCTTTAGACAGTTTTTATAACCATTGACTTAACCCTTACTTACAGTATCTTACTTTTTTCAATTAAATCATTTCCAATTCTGATGTCATAGAAATACTACCATGTGGAGTTCTTAATGATAAGCTCCCCACTGCTGGTTCCATACCCTTCCAATTTCCTAAACCATTTGTCATATGCCCATATATCAGCAAAACTGCAAGAAAAAAAAAAAAGTGGACTTGAAAGAGAGTGGTTGGCCATTATGCTAAGGATCTTATAGGTCTCTTGGTATTTGTTTTCCTGTAACATTAATCAAATTCCATAAGTAAAAGCATGTTATTACTAAGGTACATTTAATTTATGTTAAGATTAAATTAAAAAAATTTTTTTCTTTCCACTGAAAGAAATAAATTAGGATTAATGATAAAACTTTATTTTAAATTGGCTCTAGATAATTTAGATATGTAAGCTACTTTTTAAATACACATAACACACACACTCCAGTTCTATTAAACAGCCAGATCTTAAAAGTCTAAACTTTGGATACTATAGTTAGAAGTCGATTAATCAACAATTTCAACTAAATGAAAATCTACCAAATTTTTGGTGTTAAAAGGTAAGTGAAATGATAACATAAAGATTTATTAGGAAATGATTAGATAGAGGAAATAACTAGCCTACACAAGAGAAAGTATAGTGATCAAAAGTGCTGTGCGCATGGTTGCCAAAAACAGACTGTTTACTGAGAATAAATTCATACGAAGCAAGTACTCTACTTTATATCATTTATGTCAAACTCCCTTTTAGCAGATAAACTATTTCGCTGGGATGAAATAGACTTTAAATAACATGAAACAAAACCCAGCAAGGACTTATGAAAATAACTTCTAATGAGATCTTGGCCTTTTCTTTGTATGGGGTCCAAGGTGGAGTGATCTTTGCAAGAGTCCATTCTAGGGTTAACAGTCCGTCGGCTTGACTTATTAACTTTTAAATATTTAAACGTGTATTTTGTAGGCCTTGCTTTGCACTTGAGCCCTGATGGTTGTAAGCAACTTGTCTTGGACTGGACTCTATTCCGTAGCACATGTGGGGCTTTGGTAGACCAGCCCTAGAGCCAGGGCACCCTAATGGGGGGCAGAGCCGTCCTAACCACAGCAGGGCAAATGCTGTGGCAGGTGAGTGGCACAACAGTCTTTGATGGCCTCGAATTCTGCCCGGGGAGTGGCTGCCACATCAGCCTGTTGCAGGAGGCTCTGCTGGAGACTGCGGTTGGCCCTTGTTATCACTCAGCTGTTGACCATTGTTATCATTCAGCTGTGTGGCTAAGGAAAGCAGTCCATCCCCTTCTGTCAGGTACTGGGGCACTGAGCATCCCCTTTACCCTGTCCTCCCTCTAATAGGAGAACTGGTAGATGCTGGTTGTAAATAGCTTTTATTCTTTCTTGACACATGCCATTATCTGATGGATAGAGGGGAGAGGTGGTGATACAACCTAAAAGAAACTCCATTAGTGATGCAACAAGCCAGAAGGATTCTTTGCTTTGGGAAGTGATGAACATGAGAGGGACCAGAGAGCCAAGACAACAGTCAGGAAACCTGCTTCAGGGCCCAGTGGAGGCAGAGAAGACTCAGGGCAGGTCCAGTTCCTGTGGGTGGTGCGTGGCTTGCAGCCCCCTCGCTTTCATTTGTCTCTCTCTCCTCCCTCCTCCTTTCCTCACCCCTCCTCCAGGCTCCCGGGCTCTTTTCTTGTCTGTGTTCTCATGAAGGCATATTAGAGGGATTACAGGGACAGGCATGGCTAATCTTGTTAAATAGCACTTTCAGAAATAAAGGGGGAAAACCAACACTATTTCCCCCTTCAAATAAGTTGTATTTCTCTTGGGCCAAAGAACTCCTGGGGATTTCCCCCAGGATCTCTTTTACCACCGCTGTTTGTTTTGTTTTTCATTGGTGAGTAGGGACTCTTTCATTCATTCAATCAGTATTTACTGAGCTTGTATAATATTAAGCAAGCCTTGCTCCAGGGGCTGGAGAAATTGGAGTAAACTGAAATGAAGAAATCCTGCTCTCGTGCCCTATACATTCTACAGGGAGAATACACAAGACAACAACGACAGTGATAATGTGTTGGTGTTGTGTTGGATGGTGAGAAGTGCTAGGAAGAAGATGAAGAAGGGTACAGTATGATGTAGGGTGGTCAGGGAAGGCTTCCCTGAGAAAGTGATGTTTAAAGAGAGATGTGGAGGAGATGGGAAGAGGCATGAGGATTTCTGAGGCGAAAGCATTCTCGGGGTGGACAAGAGCAAGTGCAAAGGCCAGAGGAGGAGCACACCTAGCAAGTTTAGGGATTAACAGGCCAGCCAGGGTGACTGACTCAAAAACAGGATGAGCACAGAGAAGACTAGAAGATGAGGTCAGAAAGGTGTGGGTGTGTGGGTGGGGGATTGTGGAGGGCCTTTTTAAGCTCTCTGATGTACTCTGAAGAAGATGAGAAGCCACTGTTTGGTTTAAGCCCTAGGATTTGCATTTTAACAGGATCACTTGCCGTTGTGTTGAGAACAAGCTGTCCTGGACATGGGTGAAACCAATTCGGAGGTTATTGAAATCATCCCAGGAAGAGAAGAAAGTGTCTGAGACCATCCTTATACGTGAAGTGAAGTGAAGTCGCTCAGTCGTGTCCGACTCTTTGCGACCCCACGGACTGTAGCCTACCAGGATCCTCAGTCCATGGGATTTTCCAGGCAAGAATACTGGAGTGGGTTGCCATTTCCTTCTATCCTTATATGTAGGATACTATCAAAAGTAATAGATATGGAGAAGAGTAGGGATATTCTGGATCTATTTTGAAAATACAGTAAAAAAAGTTTTGCTAATGGGTTGGTTGTGGGTGTGAGGAAGAGAAAGGGGTCATATGGAATGTCAAGGTTTTTGACTTAACCAACTAGAAGCGAATTGCTGTGAACTGAGACAAGGCTTCAGGGTTGCAGGCTGGAGAGAAGATCTGGAATTTGGTTGTGGGAATTTATACCCTAGATGCCTGTTAAAACAAGTGAAGGGCCAAAGAAGGCAGATATATGAGTTTGGAATTCTGCAACAGGATTGAGGCTGGAGATTAACTTTGGGGGGAGCTGGTCATCAATGAAGAGATGGTATTTAAAGCCAAAAGATGATGAAGTTTTTGAGGAAATGACAGTAGATGGAGAAGAGAAGTCCAAGATGTGGGTCCTGGAATGGTATAGTGCTTACACCTGGGAAGAAGAAAAAACAAGCTGAAAGACAGAAGGGCCAACCAGTGAGCTAGGAGGAGAGTAGAACTGTGTTGTCTGTGCTTGAAAACAAGTGAAGAACATCTGTTGAGAAGAGGGTCAACATCTGTTAACTATTGCTGACAGAATGAGTAAGATGAAGACTGGGAATCCTTTGAAGTCAGAGTCACTGGTGACCTCGAGAAGAGTCCCATCAGTTGAGTGGTGGGGGTGAAGTCTTGCTGGGAAGCTTCAAGAACAAATGAAGAGGAAGGACTGTGGCCAGGGAGTACAAACAATGCTTCGAAGGCCATTAGTTGTAAATGGAAGAGAAAGTGGAGCTCAAGCTAGACGAGGACATAGTGTTGAGAGAGTTTCTTAAATATAGAGGAAATAACCACATTTGTACATTGATGGAGAAGATCCAGTAGAGAGGGAAAAATAGAAGATTCAGGATAGGTGGGCTCTACCTGGTAATATTAAGAGCATCTGCATTGTATTGACTGCTAGTATGTGTTAGGTTTTCATATATGTTATTCACTCCTTAAAATATGATGTATGTGTTGTGGTTCCCTCATCTTATTAATGAGGAGATTGAGACTCAGAGAGATTCAGTCTCTGGTCCAAGGTCCCCAAGCGAGGACAGAGAAGGGCTGGGTCAGAGCCCAGTCTGTCTGAGGGAAGCTCAGGCCATCCTGCTCCTGGGCTCACAGGCTCCCTTCTGCTTGTGGAGTTTCCCGACACTGCGGGGGCACACTCACCATTTTACATCCCTGCCTGAGGAAGAATCTGTGTACTTCTCACAACCGTGACCAGAGACTTCAGTCACGGGGAAAATCTGAGTCATTCTGCTTTTTCTTCTTTCCTAAACCCTGGGACAGGAGACAACAAAGAAAGTGCCTTGGCATCTGGTTTGCCCCGAACCTCTATCCATTAGACATCTAATGAATAATGTTATGCTGGGTGTTGGAACATGCAAAGGAATGGAAATTAAGAGTCCTGAGTTTTAGTCATGACCATCACTATATGGCTGTTTTACTTCTGTCAAGTCAATGAACATTAAACCTTAGTTTAATTAAACTAACATTAAACCTCATTAGCCAAAGAGGAATAAGAATATCTGTCCTGCCTGCTTTTTGGGTGATTGTGAAAACATCTTACTACATCCCCTCTACCCCTAGTTCTCCCACCATCTATGAGTTCATGTTGCCATTTCCAAAGCATATCACATACAATGGCATTGGTAGCTCTCAACCCTGGATGTGCAGCAGAGCCTGGGGAGCTTATACAAATACTGCTCTCCTGCTAGGATATGGGGGCACCTAGACTTCACAGGCATTACTAACACAGTGTAAATTGGTATGACCACTTTGGAAAGCAGTTTGGCAGCATCTATTGAAATTGAACCAATACCTCCCAGTGACCTAGCATTTTCACACCTAGATTTATACCCAACAGAAATGTGTACACAGGTGCATCAAGAGACATGTATAAGGATGTTTGCAACAGTATTATTTGCAGCCACTCACACTGTAAACAACTCAAATGGCTGTTTTAGAAGAGACAATCTGTGGTATATCATATATAAGGGAATACTGAACAGTCTTGAAAGTTTGCAAAATACAGCTGCAATTGCATGAATGAGTCTCACAAATATAATGTTCAGCAAAAGGAACCTGATAACCCTCAAAACTTGAGAGATCAGAGACTTTCCTAGTAGTCTAGTGGCTAAGACTTCGCCTTCCAATGCAGGAGGTGCAGGTCCCTTCTTGGGGATCTAAGATCCCACATGCCTCTAGACAAAAAAACCCAAAACATAAAACAGAAGCAACGCTGTCACAAAGTATTCAATAAAGACTTTAAAAATGGTTCACATCAAAAAAATCTTCTAAAGAAAACATGAGAGATCATATAATCAGGAAAATCTTAAATCTCAGTGGTGTTAGAAGCCAGGGAAGCAGTTATCATTGGAGAAGAGGGAATGAGTAGATTCTACAGGGAGGGCATAGGAAGGGCTTCTGAATTGCTGGTGATGTCTGTGTATATATGTGTGCATGTATGTGTGTGTGTTTTCCTCAGTGATAGTTATACAAATACAAATGTTTTGGGTGATTGGCCGAGCTATACACTTATGATTTGTGCACTTTTTTGGCCAATGTATTTTATTCCAATTGAAAAACACAACTGCCACCTAGTTCCCATCCAGGACTGATTAAAATTCCTGGGGGTAAGGCCCTGAGTGGATCTTGGGTGGAGAACACTGCCCCCACCCCACCGGCCCCCACCTCTGTTGGTGTTGTTCCCTCTAGAAGGGAAGACCGCCAGTTCTGTGTCTGAGTGCAGGCTGCCTGTGCCTTGGAGGGAAGGGGAAGGGGTGGGCGGAGAATACAGGGTTGCCTGGTGGAGAGAAGACGCTGGGTGTGCTGATGGCAGACGGTAAGAGTGGCCTTGGAAGACCTGCCTCTCAGGGGAGAGAGAACAGTCAAACTTCTGGAACCTGCAGAGTCAGAGTCACCTGGGAATATGTTAGAACTTCATCCTTAGACTTGCTGGATGAGAAACTCCAGTGGGGGGCTGTAATCTGCTTTAACAGACCCTCCAGGTGATTCTCCTGAATTTGGAGCGCTACTGCTCTAAGGAGTAGCAAGAGTTTAAGGATCTCATTGTTGATATAGATATATTTTCTTTATATGAAGAGATAGTGCCAAATACTTGGATTTAAATATTAAAATGAATTTAAGTTTAAAAAAAAAAAGAGTAGCAAGAAACCGATTTGGCCAATTCAGAGATGGAGATGCAGCTCAGGTGTTTTGTTGGATATGTTTGGTTTTTGCTCTCTGCCTCCCCCATGAATCTCGCCCCACATCAGACCTACAACAGCAGTTCTCAATCCTGGCTGAGGAGCTTTTAAAAGTGTCTCTCCCCTGTTGGGCCTCAGGCATCCAGGTGCTTCTGATGTGTGCCAGGGCTGACACACGCTGCTCTATATTCAGGTACTTCTGTGGTTGAGACAGACAATTGTCACCACCTGCCCCCAAAGTCTTTGGGTTGTTTCCTGCCAGTCCCCTGAAGCAGAACTCGGGCCTCCACCGGCTGCTTGTCCACATCTAAAGGTGTTTCCTGAGGGCCGGTTTGGCCTTGCTTGCAGGTAGCTCCGAAGACCGCAAGAAAGCAGGGCCCAGACACTGCCTCCTGGCACGCACTCAGCCAGCACCAGCTACGGATCAAACACCAGTTCTGCTGCCCGTGCCAGATGCCCACTGAGATGATGTGAGTTAAACCGCTTAGTTCGGTGCACAGAGAAAATACTCTTATCTTTGTTATCTACAGTGTATGGATGCCTTTTCATTTACGCTCACAAGATACCTGCTTAGAAAGGCCCATCTTGGTTGTTTCATCTTGTATTCTATATCTGTACCCCTGCCCCCCACCACTTTCCTACAAAGCCCAGGAGGGACCATTCACATTCATGCGGGTTGTTTTAAGTCTGTGGTTTTTAAAATGTGGCAGTTTACAGGGGGCAGGGGAATGGGCAGTCAATAGCATGAGTATCACCTGGGGAATTTGTTACGCAAGCAAACTCTTGTCATGAGAAAAAAGTTAGTAATAATAAATAAAGGGGGCTTACATACAGCTTTTTGTATGTCAATCATTCTCCATAAAGTGGTTGTTTAAAAAAAAAATGCAAAGTGTTTGGGCCCCACCCCAGAACTTCTAGATCAGAGGCTGAGGAGCTGTGGCCCAGTGACCCCTGTGGGGTTCTGATGCCAAGTTTGAAAACTGTTCTGAACCTGTCGAGACTGCTAGAAATGCAGAATCTCACTCCCCCAAGCCTGTGGCTGACATACCAACCCCAGGTCATTGGGATGCATGTTAGAGTTTGAAAAGCGCTGCTCTAAACCTTCTCCCTGTATCCGGTTAGAATTTCAACACCAGAAAGGTATGTTCTTGGATAGAAGCTTCTCAGTTCCTCCCAGAAATGCAATAACAGGATGGTAATCCAAGCATAAGCAACAAAGGCCTGAAAGACCTTTCTGTATCTGTGAAATACAATTTCTTCTGCCTTTTGTCCCCATCAGATAAGAAATTGTCCTGTCGATTTTCTCGGAGGTTAGTGCAAGCACCTATGTCTGTTTTTGAGAAAGAAATTGAAGTTATGAAACCCCTTTATACCTAAGTTGCCAAGACATGTAGATTTTACCTCAGTTCTAAGCAGTAGTCCTAGTGTATATAGCTTCTTTCAGGCAGCTCTTGCTTCTCCTCATAATGTGATCTTTGTATTTTAATTCTTGTTTTAACCTTTCATTGTGACTGCCTTTTTAAAAATTGTAAGTAGGCTCAGATATTGTGTGAGATGATAATAGTGTCTCTCTGATACCCTAGAACATCTCTGCCTATATAAAATACAGCAATTTCAAGAATTCAGTTAGAATTCCTTCTGCTTCATGGAGCTTTCCTGGCTGTTCTCCACCACAGGTGTAATTCATATTCATATGGCCTCAGATAGTGTTATATATACCACATGTTGCCCAAAATTTTGTGAGGTAATGTTTGTAAAGTGCTTGAACAGTATAGGAACATAGTGGTGGTGGTTTAGTCGCTAAGTCATGTCCGACTCTTGCGACCCCATGGACTGTAGCTTGCCAGACTCCTCTGTCCATTGGATTCTCCAGGCAAGAATACTGGAGTGGGTTGCCATTTCCTTCTCCAGGAGATCTTCCTGACCCAGGAATCAAACCCAGTCTCCTGTATTACAGGCAGATTCTTTACCGACTGAGCTACGAGGGAAGCCCCAAGGAACATAGTAGATACTCAAAATTTGATGATTACCATTACCATTGTTATTATCATTGTTTATATATACTTATGTGGCCTTCCTACCAGACCATGAGCCCCTTTGGGATGAGGAGAGGGCCTTGTTTATTGTTGGATTCCCAAGTAGCCTGGTTCTTTTTGCACTCACAATAGGTTCTTACACATAACATTAATGAGAGCAAGTATGAGAGTGCTTTCAAAAGGAAAGTTATTGCCATTGTTGGAGCATTGGGTCTCAGTCAGTCCCTCCAAAGGGAGAAGCTATTATGCCAACAAGAACAGCACATCCCTTAGCCTCAGTCCCAGAGGGCATCAGAAAAAAAAAAAAAAAGGGAAGTGAGGGATAAATGTCACCAAAGTTGTCAGTGAAACTCAGTTCAGAAGAAACTCTGACCAAAACCAAAATGGAACCAACTGAAAATGTTAATGGTCGTTTTTAGTAAGTCACAAGAATTTGAAGAAAGGCTATTTTAATGAACAGAATGATTTCATTTTCCACATAGCCTAGGAAATTAAAATCTTTGTCTCGGGTCTACTTTGCACCACTTTCGCAGAAAGCAGTATGGTTTCACCTTCAATAAACTGTCAAAACAAGAAGCAAAAAGGATAGTGTCTCAAGTATTTGTTCACAGGAGAAAAACACATTGGATGTCATATGTGGGGTTGTTTGACATAGTATTCTGGGGGGAAAAGAGTTCAGGCAAGAGAAGAAAATTAAGAATCAGGTTTGCATATGTAGAAGCGAGTTCTTGGTGAAACTAATGAAGCTGGAGATTCAAGCCCCCTTGCTTAGCCCCAGCATCTTCCAAAGCCCCAGATGGGACCCTCATGATTTTGCATTTATAATTTGGCTTTAGTGTTCATAAAATGGGCTTCCCAAGTTGTGTAGGTTTTAGGCTCTACAAAACCGGGACTGCTCCTGATGAAACACCTCTCTATGTCTGTAGCTCTTGCTTTTCAGATTTACTTTTAAACAGTCTTTTGGCTCTGCATTGCTAGATAGGTGATGCAACAACTAGGGGGTTTGATAATGAGGAAGAAGGGCCTTGCAGACCCGCTGGGATGGGAGATGGATCCCCACAGCTGAGATCAAAGTGATGAAATGTAGATGCTAGAGTGTTTTCCTTCAAGGATTATCACCATCCTTTTAGGGTAGAGATTCGAAACCATGGCTTAGTTCCCACCCCCTGGGAGCCAAGAGACATTTGGCTGTCATAAAGGGTTGGGGTGGGGAGGGTTGCTAAATATTCTACAATACACTAGCCAGCCCCCCCACAACAAAGAACCATCTGGCCCTAAGTATCAATGGTGCTGTTGTTGAGAAATCCTGTTCTAGTGTACTTGTTTCACTGGAGGTCACTGACAACCCAGGTTGTCCAAATGAAATGGTCAGCAGAGTAAGGTACCTTCTCAAAGGCATTTTGTAGTTTGGTTTCCCCCATAAACCATTGTTCATACATACCTGGACCTTCCTTCTTTAGTACCTTCCACTCCATGGCCAACATACAGGCAAAGGCTTTTAGGACAGTGGCTCTAACTGAAGCAATGGTGAAAACCTGGTTCCAGCTCTGTTGTGTGAGAAGCAGGGAGTACCTCCATGGGGGTCCAGAAGTGGTACTTTGTTGTGCAAATCCTGATCCAAAGATCCACTTTCCTAAAACTAAAACAGCTATTTCCCTGACAACGTGAATGTCAAGGCAATGCCATGGAAATGTCCACACCCTGAAAATTTTTTTAAAATATTTCTTTGGCTGCAGTGATCTTATTAATAGTTGTAGCCTGTGGGATCTTTGATCTTTGTTGCAACATGCAGAGCCTTTGAGTTGCAGCATGCAGGATCTAGTTCCCTGACCAGGGATCGAACCCACCTCCACCCTGTAGCGTGGAGTCTTAGCCCCAGAACCACCAAGGAAGTCCCCCACACCCTGAAAATGTTGATCCTGCTCCCAGGCTGCAGAACCCTACTAGTTTAAGTCCCAGCATGACCAATGAATTGCCTCAAATTCCTGTCCTTTGACCTCAGCTGGTCCTCACTGCTTTTTTTTTTTTTAATAATTTTTCTTATTTTATTTTTGGATGTGCTGGCTTTTCGTTGCTACACGGGCTTTCCTCTAGTTGTGGTGAGTGGGGGTTACTCTCTAGTTGCAGTGCATGGGATTCCTTGGTGGCTCAGTGGTAAAGAATCTGCCTGCCAATGCAGGAGACATGGGTCCCATCCCTGATCCGGGAAGATGCCTCAGAGCATCTAAGCCTGTGAGCCACAACTATTGAGCCTGTGCTCTAGAGCCCAGGAATCACAACTACTGAGCCCATGTGCTGCAGTTACTGAAGCCTGAGTGCCCTAGAACATGTGCTCCACAGTAAGAGAAGTCTCCATGAGAAGCCTGTGTTACCTTTTGGCCAGCCTTCTAGTCACCTTCTAATTGTGTCTCTGTGTTATTCTCATAGCAACTTACCTCCCCCAAGGCCCCAAATCTTTCTCTCCTTGTTTCCCTTCTGCAGATGTCCTTGCCTCATGCTTTCTTGAGATGAGTAACAAAATAATCATAGCTGCTATCATTTATGCAGCAGCCACAGCCCTAGGCTGGTACAATATGTACCCTTCATCAGAAAGCTGCGTATCAGTAACCCCGTTTCGCAGATGATGAAACCAGAGCTTAAAGAGGCCTTGTTTCTTCCAAGTCACAGTGCAGGCATTTGACCCCAGGACTGCACATCTCCAGGATGAACTCCTTGTCCTTCGGTCTTCTTCCCTAAAAATATGTCTCTGTCTTGATCCCTGGGTCTTGGAGGAAGAAATTCTTTCAACCCAAAGTTTCCTCCTCCATCTTGATCTTGATTTCCTCCTTTCTCTCTGCACCTCGCTTCTCTGGCTCTGCCCCTTCCCCTCTCATATGGCTCAGTCCCTCCTCCCTACAAAGACACGCAGTGTGCCTGGCTTCTCCAACACACACCTGCGTCATCTGCCTCCTTTGTTTCATTGTTAACTTGTCAATTTGGCCACCTTTTCTGCTCCTTCATGAGTTCCTTGGCCTGTCCTGTCGCCTGTTCCATGAACCAAGCCTCGCACCCTTCCTGGCTCTGCGTGTCCTTGGCTCCCTCCTACTTCCGCATGGATGGGCACCTGGACTGTCTCCTCCTTTTCTGTTTCTCTGCCTGGGGCAGCGCCCTGAATAGCAAGGGTTATGGTGATGACTTCACCTTCAGAACTAGGCAAAAATCAGACAAATCCTTCCCCGGGCTCAGGGAGATGGCTGAAGCAGGGCTCCCAGGGAAATTCCTTTGGGCTGGAGTTCTGTTCAGCAGAATGACGACACACTCTTGCCATTTTTAGAGCAGTGATTACCAAGTGGAAATACCCTATTTCACTAGAGACTGAGACCCGAAGTCACTAGCTTCATATCTAAATGTCATTCACCTCTTCACTGTAACCAAGGCTCTGAGAAATGGAGACACATGACTATATGCTAGAGGATTCAATTCCTGTTTTTCCTTCCTGTTTGTCCTCTGTTCAAATCAAAAAAGAAATACCTAAAAGAAATAACTTCTTGGTATTGTTATCCTGATAACATATTGTTACTACATCTGTGGAGATAAAGCTAAACGAAATAATAAATAGTTTTTGACTTGTTGGCATCAAATGCTGTCAGTTTTTATTGGCATAAAATGCCATCAATTGTTAAAGACAAGTAAGTAACATCTAGGTACTAAATCTGAATTTGATGGCAAAAATCCCTTCTCTGGGTAACTCCATTCTCATACCTTCTCCACTGAAATGTCGATAGGAATTTCCATGCATTGGTATTAGTAAGTTTTTGTCTAACATTCATCCATCCATCTATGGGTTCATTCCTTAATTCAACAAATATTTATCAAAACTGTGTGCTCAGTCCTTGGATGAGATAGACACAGAGCCTGTCCTCAGGGAGTGTAGTCTAATCCAGCATTTTAAATTCTGTGTTATATTTTCAACAGACACTCTCCCCAGCCTTGGGGTAGCTGATCAGGGACAGTTTCCAGGAAACAGTAACATCTAAGGTAAAGCCTGAGTGTGTTAGGTGAAGGTGGAGGAGTGAAATTGTGGGGAGTGGTTGTCCCAAGGAGAATAGCATTTTACAAGGCTCATGTCAAGGGAGAGAAAGTTTTAGGGAACTGGAAAGAAGTCAGCCTCAGTAGAATAGAGACGAGAAGAAGAATGGAGAGAGATGATCACCATAGTTAATACTTTAGATCAGCAGTCCCCTAGCTTTCTGGCACCAGGGACAGGTTTCGTGAAAGACAATTTTTCCATGGACTTGGAAGGGTGTGAGGGAGGATGGCAGATGAAGCTTTACTTGCTCACCTGCTGCTCACCTCCTGCTGTGTGGCCCAGTTCCTAACAGGCCACAGCCCAGGAGTTGGGGATCCCTGCTTTAGATACATCAACTGGGTACCATTATTATTCCCATTTTGCAGATACTGAAACTGAGGAACCGAGAGGTTAAAGCAGTTTTCCCAGGGTCACCCAGCTCATATGGAGCGGCTGTCAGCACAACCCAGGACCTGTGCCCTTCGCTGACACAATGCTGCCTCTCATCCTACCTTTGGGATATTTTCCAGACTTCCTCCCGGCAATGATTTGGGGACTCCAGGAGAAAAAAAGTAGATTAAGGGAGTGGTTTTGTATTTAATAGGATATCTGGGAGGAAATCTTAACCACAGAAAGCCTGCCCTCCTCCATCTGCTATCCTCTGTACATCAGATTACGGTATGGACTTCCCTGACAGTCTAGTGGTTAGGACTCCTAGCTTTCACTGCTGAGGGTGCCAGTTCCATTCCTGGTTGGGGACCCTTCCAGCCAAAAAAAAGAAAAGACAAAAACAGATTAAAGACTCTGCTCTCCTTTGAGGGGATATTTTTATTTAAATGGGGGAGAGGCCACAAGTTTTGAGCATTCTAACAAGTTCAGTGGATGGAAGATGGAGGAGACAGTTTAGGGTAGCAGCCCAAGCTGTGCCCCACAGGAGATCAAGTAGGTAATGGATAAGGGACTACCTAGTCATGTAATTGGAGGCATCTTTTTGGCCTGGAAGAGTTGGTATGAATTACTGGACTCTTAATTTTCTAGGAGGGAATGAATGACTTAGGCTCTTAAAAGCTGCACATTAGAAATTCCCCCCCCCCCATTACTAATGACATAAGTGAAAATCATTCAAATTGACTCATTCAGGGGTAACTGAGTTTTCTTTAATTCTGTGACTGATCTAGAACAAATAACGGCTTCATATCCCTTAAGGGAGAAACCAAAAATGGTTTATTGCTATAAACTTTGCAAGTAAAACTTCAAAGTGATGAAGCATGTAGATAGCACACTCAAGCTTGGAGCATGGTGATACGACTTCTCAAGACTGGATAATCTCTTGTGGACAGTTACTCACTAGTTCAGTTAAACCTTGAACCTATGAGAAAAGTACTATTTGTTCACAACTGATTTTTCCTAGAATCAAAACATTTCAGTATGAAATTTACCGTATATCACCTTTCCTGAGTAAAATGCTTACTTCTGTTTCATCCTGGTTGCCTCATTCCTTCTGAGGAAAGTAGATGAGGGAAGGTGATATTTTAGGTGCTAAGACTGACTTGAATCAAAATGCCCATCTCCAGCTCCTCCAGTGGTGAAAAGGATGAGGTTTGTGCATTGTTTGCCTTGCTTATTTTCAAAACTGGTAAAGCTGATAGTTTGCATGTATGTAATTGGTTGGATTAGAAAAGGAGCTTAGGAGCTTTGGAGGTACTTACGGCCAGTGATGGTCCATAGTTAGTTGGTTTAGTTAGTTGCCTGAGTACAGAGGGTGTGTGTGTTTCATATCCTTGTTTATACCAGTATCTAGGGAACTCAAAGTCACGTGGAAAAGGGATATGGTGTATCAGTTAGTCCTCTCTGCTGAAACCATTCCCCACCCCTCATCAAAAAATAGACAATAGTTTTTTTTTTTTTTTTTTAATGTTTCTGTCCTTAGCTCTGTTGGGTCTTAGTTTCGGCACTGGGGATCTTTGTGTGGCAAGTGGGACCTTCAGCTGTAACACGTGGGATTTTTTTTGTGTGTGTGTCACTGTGCAGTCTCTTAGTTATGACCTGTGGGATCCAGTTTCCTGACCAGAGCTCCTGCACTGGGAGTGTAGAGACTCAGTCACTGGAGCACCAGGGAGGTCCCAACAAGAGTTCTATTGGCCCTTTCTCTACTGCTTAAAACTCCTTATTCCACTTGGTCAGATTTGATTTGGCTGTTTCTCTCAGGTACACGGATAGAGAGTTTGGTTACAAAATTCTGTTTATTGAGTTATTGTATAGATAATTTACTGTTTCATCATTTTGAAAATAAGCTTTTTTTTTTTTTTCCACTGGGACACAGGCTCACTGTCTTTTAGAAACAAATTGTGGTCAGAAACACAACCATCAGCAATAAGCCTTTATCTTTGTTTCTCTTTTACCGTTGGGTCTTCTTGTCACAGCAGCTAGAAAATGTATGATATGGTGCTTCTGCTTTGTGGTCATTGAGAGAGTGAGGAGGAAAAGAAGGAAAGTGAACAGCCTAACAAATCCATCTCTGACCAAGTGAATGACTAAATGAACCCAACTCTGGCCAAGCCAATGGCTCTGAAAATACTTGAACAATGAGTGTGCGTGGTGGTTCACATTCCGCAAACATTCATTGATTTAAGCAGAAGGAGGGTTTATGAGCTGCATACTAGGAAGAAGCAAGGTCTGGCCTTGAGAACTCAGATTTAGGACTCACCCCAAAGTGGGTGAGTGCAAAGGTACTGCAAAGACCTGAGGCTCATCTAAACTGGGAGCTGCTTTGACTTTTTATGTGGTACAGTAGATGGAGTTATTTTCCTGAGGCCTCAACTGGCCTCAGTGTATTAATAAACTATACAGACTCAAAATGACTTTGACAAGAGGGGATTTATTGGAAGGCTTGTGTAACAGACGATGGCTCAACAGCTCAGTGACAGAAAGGGCAGGGCATCAGATGTGAGGAAACCAGGGAAACCCTCCCTCATCCTGCCCCCTCCCCCCACAACCATTCTCTTTGGTTAGCTCTCTGCAAGGATCCTTTCTTCTCTCTCCCTGCAGAAGGGGCCATCCCCACTAGGGGTGCCATAGCCTCACATCTCCCAGCTTCTTGTCCCTCTCTTTCTCGGTCTTCTCAAGAGGCTTAGCCTCCTACCAGGCCATCCAATGTTGAAATTCCTCGAGGCTGTATCCTATGTCCTCTTACTTCCTCTGACAGAGATCTTTTTCATGCCCACAGAGATCTTATTCAATCACTATCTCTACTTAGAGGGTTCCCTTATTTACTTTCCAAAACAGACCTTCCTCCAAGCATTAAGACTTTGTATCCACTTACCTAACTGCTGTCTGCCTTTGGGCTTCTCAAAGACATCTGAAACTTTCCCCTTCTTTCTTGGTAACAAAATTCTCCTCTTGTTGGAAGTGGCAATGTACCTGGCTGAAGAGACCACATTTTCCAGTTTCTTTTTGCTGTCAGGGATGGACAATGAGATGTAAGCAGAAGTAATCGAGTTTCTAGGGAAAGTCCTTTACAAAAGACTGACTCAGCTGGAAGTTTTGCCAGTTTTGCCCTGATGCCGTCCTCCTCCTTCTGCCTGAAACGTGGATGTGATAGGTAGTGCTAGGGCAGTCATCTTGAGAGTATGAGGAGAACTTGAAGATGGAAAAGAGCACTAAAGGTGGCAGAGAAAACAGTGGAAGGAGCCTGGGATAAAGATGCGTCCTTTCTATCTACAGATGGCCTTTAGGTAAGAAATGATAAATGTCTGTCTTACTGAAGCCACTACTATTGTGGGTCTCTATAATTAGAACCAAACACAATTCCTAATTAGAGCCTAAGGTGTAGGCTCTTCCTATACCTCAACCCTCATCTGGCACCAGGATATACTCCACCCTTCTCCCTCTTCTCAAGTGACGGCTGTCCTCTCTTCCTATGCTCACCACGCTCTCTCCTGACACTTAGAATTCTCACGTGCCATTTGCAACGCCTAGGTCTCAGCTTGGTCATCAACTTTGCTAGGTCAATCCTCCTGTCATAGGTCTCAAAATACCACCAGCCTCTTCTTTGTAGTAACTGTCCACGTTGTAATTTCACAAGCTAGGGGAGGGACCAGACTAGTCCCCCCGCTCCCCTAAATTGTAACCTCCGTGGAGGCAAGACCATGTTTTTCCCTTTTATTACCATTGCATCCTTTATTCCTAAGCATACTTTAGTAATAAGTGCTCACCCCCTGACCCCCCAAAAAGGGAAAATGAATGCACCAGAAAGGAATTACTCAGGTCTCTCTGGTTCATATTTTAAAGAATTCCAGTGAAGAATTCTGATTTAGTTAGGGCCAAGTTTCCATCTCAGACCAAGAGCAGACTCTATAAGAACAGGGCTGCCCTCAATCAAATCACATCTTTGAATTAGGGAAAGAAACAGTGCTAAAAGAAGGGAAAGGGGATAGGTACATGTAACAGTAAATGTCCACCCCTTTAGGGACATTTTTTTTGCTTATGGTAACCTACTTTTACCTGGAGGGGAAGGTAGAGGAAGGAGAGTTCACAGTATAACCTGGCTTAGGTCTTGCATGCCCTGGGAGGGGACCTGGTCCCCAGACTATTGTGTATAATAAGGGGACCACCTCAGTATACTCCCTCAGGGTCTATTCCCATTCATGGTCAATAGATCATAAGAATGAAAATTCTTGTTTTATCCATTTTATGACTTCTGATCAATTCAACCAGCCCTGAAAATATAAGCTCTTCACTTAACTCGAAGCCCTTCCCCTTCTGGCCCCTGCTGCCCTCTCTGACTCCCTCCTGATTCTCGATGCCTGAGTTCAGCGCTGCCTCCAGCACTACTGTTCCCTCTACCTGCAGCTCTCTGCTCTCAGATGCTGGTGAGGTTGGCTCCGGGGGAGGTGGAGCCAGCAGGGCTGCTGGGCAGACTTCTGCAGACTGTACGATGCACAAAGGTGTGGGGCTAAGGGTGGAAATTCAGTTCTAGTGCTGCCACCAAGCTGTGTGCTCCAAGAAAGAGGAGCATTTCTCTTTGCCAAAGAGACTCCTGTAGCAAGTCCAGGGCCCTTGGGCTGCATCTGGCCAGAGAGAGATCTGTGTTCACTTGTGCAAAAGTGGGACCATAAAGAAAGGTGGGACGGTAAAGAAAGCTGAGAGCTGAAGAATTGATGCTTTTGAACTGTGGTGTTGGAAAAGACTCTTGAAAGTCCCTTGGACTGCAAGGAGGTCAAACCAGTCAATCTTAAAGGAAATCAGTCCTGAATATTCATTGGAAGGACTGATGCTGAAGCTGAAACTCCAATATTTTGGCCACCTGATGCAAAGAACCGACTCATTGGAAAAGACCCTGATACTGGGAAAGATTGAAGGCAGGAGGAGAAGGGGATGACAGAGGATTAGATGGTTGGATGGCATCACTGACTGGATGGACATGAGTTTGAGCAATCTCCAGGAGTTGGTGATAGACAGGGAAGCCTGGCATGCTGTAGCCCATGTGGTCGCAAAGAGCCAGACACGACTGAGTGACTGAACAAGCAAATAAAGCTGGTGGTAGCCCAGCACTACCTCATCAGAGCTGGAAATTCTTCTCCTCTACTGGATAAAGGTGACTCCAGGGCTGAATTAACACTGAAGCTGAAAATCTTGCAAGTGACTGGAGGTGGAGAGAGCTCTGTGGCATGATCCTGAAAGGGAGTTCTAGCTCTGCTCTGCCTTGTGTTGATGCTCTTGGTTTAGACTCTTCTTCACATCTTGTATGTTTTGTTTTGTTTTTTTTTTACATCTTATATGTTTTTGTCTCACAAGTATATTCTGAGCTCTCATCCTGTGGCAGGAGGAGGGATCCATGGTGACCAGGCTCTGCTCTTTGGGAATTTAAAGGGAAAGAGATACAAATCAGATAATCACACTGACAACATTTTTTAAAGGATAATTTTTTAAAAATTTATTTGTTTATTTTTATTTTTGACTTCACTGGGTCTTCATTGCTGCATGCAGTCTTTCTCTATGTGTGGCAAGTGGGGTCTACCCTTCAGCGAAATGTGCAGGCCTGTTGTGGCTTCTCTTGTTGTGGAGCTCAGGCTCTAGGGTATGTGGGCTCAGTAGTTGCAGCTCAAGGGCTCCAGAGCATGTGCTCAGTAGTTTTGGGGCTTAGTTGTCCCAAGGCATGTGGAATCTTCCCAGACCAGGGATTGAATCCATGTCACCTACACCAGTAGGTGGGTTCTTAAAAACTTGACTGCCAGGCAAGCCCCATATCAACAACATTTACTATTAAAAGCCCAGGAAGGAGATAACGGTGGGACTTTGAGAGCTCATGGTAGGGGGAACTAGGTGGAGGCTGGGATGTTGGGAAGACTTCCTTGAGGAAGTGATTCAAGCTCCAAATGGAAGGATGGATGGGTAGGAGGTGACTGGGCAGACAAAGGATGAGACCTGATATGGAAGGTAACCTGGTCCAGAGGAGACAAGAACCATGGGCCCAGCTTGGAAAGCAGGTCACACTAGTGCCCAAAGATGTTTCAAACAATGCTTCTGGGATTTTAAGAATATGACATTATTCATCACTGAAGTCCCATTTACAGATCATTCTGGTAAGTCATCTCTCAGGGACCATCAAGAGTGTGACTCAGTGGTGTGCTGGAGCAGCTCCCTTCCGCTCGCCAGAGCTGACTGTACACATCTCTTCCCAATTTCACATTCAGTGGCATAGCCTTAGTAGCTTGAAATTGGTCATGGTGGGAGTATTTACACCAGAGAAATTGGTGAATAAATTCAGGCTTTTTTTTTCCTTGCAGAGCCCATGTTAAACAGTTACTAGTAGGGTACTGAGCATGAAGCACTTCTCACAGTCCTGGAGAGGTTACCCAATTCACAGAGCAGCATAAGTTTTCTTGAAAAGCTTGAATTTATGACAATGTGACATGGTGGCCTTTGGATTCTGCCGGAGAGAGCTGGGGAGAGACACTGCCGACCCATCAGAGGTATGATTTCTGCCACTCATGAAGGTTTCCTGGCAACTGGCTTTCAAGAAACAGAACCTCAGAAGTTCTGTTACCTGAGGGTGATGGAGGTGGTCAGATTGGGACAGTCACATGCTTGTTGACTCCTTCCAGGGTCAGAGACTGTTACCAGGTCCAATAGCCAAACAGTTAAAGCGCCCCAGACCTCTGTCCTCCCCTCTTTGGACTAGCAGGTTGTTCATGACATAGGTCAGACACAAATTATGTGTGTAATTCAACCCCCTGCTTTCTGTCCCTGCAGTGGTGTGGGGAGGGCTTGATTCAGATCACAAGTCTCCTGAGAGCAGGGACTGACTTAGTCAGCCTTGTGTTCTTCACACTTCTGACCCCGTGCCTGCTACTCATCAGTCTTTCCCTAGATGCTGGCTTTTGAATCAATGTCCCCATGAAAGAGAACCCAGAAAGTCTACACAGCTAGATCCCCTGTTCACCCTAGGCCTTCATTGGTCCTTATGCTTGCCTTTCTGGCAACTCCCCATTAGCCTGCTGAACTCAGTTTGGGGGAACTCTGAGACACTGTCCCTCATCCTCCAACACTGGTGGGCTGCCTGCACCATGCAGCACTTTCCCCAGTTCCTGTCCTCCTAGGTTGTTCCATCACGCCCCCCTCTACTGTGAGTGTCTGCATCTCATGGCCCCGGCATAGTGTTAGGCACAAGTGAAAGTGAAAGTCACTCAGTCGTGTCTGACTCTTATGACCCCATGGACTATTTACAGTTCATGGAATCCTCCAGGCCAGAATTCTGGAGTGGGTAGCCTTTCCCTTCTCCAGGAGATCTTCCCAACCCAGGGATCAAACACAGGTCTCCTGCATTGTGGGCAGATTCTTTACCAACTGAGCTATCAGGAAAGCCCAAAGTTAGGCACAAAATCGGTGCCCAATAAATATGAGGGGCTGAAGCTGTTGCAAACAACTTAAATTTCAGGAAAGATGGGAGAATGCTGCACTTTACAGGTTCATTCTGCATGCCAAGTATATGAAGGGCAGCAGAATATGCTACCCCAAAATATGCCACTGTGGCATAAGGATTATTTTGAACTGCAGACAGTTGAGAAGTGGATATAAGAAAAGCTCTCGTTTGCTCCATAATTACCTAAAAGTAGGACAGAAGTTCAGAAAGGTGTCCCTTTCCCCCTCTCTACCAGAAGGAACTGAAGTTTATCACTGGAAATACCTCTAGATCCTTACCAGCTCAGAGATGGCACCAGAGGAATCTACCTAACAAACTTTACTAACAAGACTTTGTCTTTCATTGGTTCCTGCTCTGTATTTGCCCTCCCACAATTTGCTGCCATAGAAATTTAATTTTCTTTTCACTTCTAAAAGTGTTGTTCTTTTGTTAAGATGTCACAGAGCCCAGCTGTAATCATCCCTTTGAGTTACCCATCACTGGGACTCCCTTGTATATGTGCACTGCACATATTAGTAAACTGTTTGTTTCTTTCTTATTAATCTGTCTTTTGTCAGCCTAATTTACAGGCTCCAGGTAGAGAACCTAAGAGTGTAGAGGGAAAAACATTTTTTTCCTTCCCTAATATCATACACTTCCCTGGTTGCTCAGACAGTAAAGAATCTGCCTGTAATGCTGGAGATCTTCCCGACCCAGGTTCGATCCCTGCGTCTGGAAGATCCCCTGAAGAAGGGAATAGCAACCCACTCCAGGATTCTTGCCTGTGGAATCCCATGGACAGAGAAGCCTGGTGGGCTACAGTCAATGGGGTCACAAAGAGTCGGACACGACTGAGTGACTAATACACACAATATCATATATTCCTTATATTCTTTCTCTCTTTTAATCCTTACAACAACCCCATGAAGTAAATTCTGTTATTCCCATTTTACAGAGAAGGAACTGAAGATCAGAGGTATTAAGTAATTTACCCAAAGTCTCACAACTCAACAGGAGCTAGTACTCAGGTACAGATATGATTCTCTGCCTTTCACACACAGTGGTTTATGGTGGGATGGAACCAGAGTACTCAACTGCAGCAATGAAAAACTGTTTAGTCTAAAGTGTCCCTTTCTTTGCCTTTTTTCCTAGTCTCCAACATCAGGGCCTTCATTCCTAAGGGCCAGTTTGCCTACAGATTGATTTAATTTAAGCTTATGGGACAAAAGATCTATTCCTGTTGCATTTCTCACAGTTTTTTCAGGGAACCTCTTGCTACATTTATTCCATTCACTCCAAGTCCTTTAGGTTTATGGAGAAGGAACATATAACAAGATGCTATTGGAGCCAGTAAATTCCTTCTGCTAAAACTCATGACCAGCGTGTCTTAGAGTGTAATGCCAGGACAACCTGCAGCAGAAATACCTGGGGGTTGGATAAGGGTCAGTTTCTCAACTCTGCTTCATAGAGTAGGTCTCTGTTAACCAGGCACCTCTGGTTAATTTTTTTTAGGAGCTTTAATTGGCAGAGATAAGCCCACAAATCTCAAGTGTAGAGCTAGAATTATTATAAAGTACGTACATTTTAACCTGAGTAAACCTTTGTAGCAATCAGTCAGATCAAGATAGAGGAGGAAGTTTCCCTCTACGTCATCCCAGAGGTAACTGCTGTTCTGAATATTACCATGGACTAGTTTTGCCTGTTTTTGAACCTCACAGATGTGGAATAATACTGTTATGCTGTTGTGTCTGTTTTCTTTCACTTACATTGTTTTTGCAATTTATCCATGTTGCTATATGTGCCAGTAGTTTGTTTCTTTTTATTGTTGGTAATATTCCATTGTATGAGTATGTCCTAATTTATTTATCTTTTCTCATATTAAAGATCACTTAGATTGTTTCCAGTTTAGGGCTGTTATGATTAACGTTGCTAGGAACATTCTTTTTTTTTTTTTTAGGTGTTTCATTTTTTTAACTTTTTATTTTATATCAGGGTATAGTCAATTAACAAACAGTGTTGTGATAGTTTCAGGTGAACAATGACGGGACTCAGCCATGCATATACATGTATTCATTCCCCCCCAAACTCCCTTCCCATCCAGGCTGCCACATAACATTGAGCAGAGTTCCATGTGCTATGCAGTAGGTCCTTGTTGGTTATCCATTTTAAATATAGCAGTGTATATGTGTCCATCCCAAACTCCCTAGTTATCCCTTCCCCTCATCCTTCACCTCAATCCCCCTGCCAAACATCGGTTCGTTCTCTAAGTCTATGAGTCTCTTTCTGTTTTGTAAGTTCGTTTGTATCATTTCTTTTTGGATTCCACATATAAGGGATATATGATATTTCTCCTTCTGTCTGACTTACTTCACTCAGGATGACAATCTCTGAGTCTATCCATGTTGCTACAAATAGCATTATTTCATTCTTTTTAATGGCTGAGTAATATTCCATTGTATATTTGTACCACATCTTCTTTATACCCATCCTCTGCTGAGGACAATTAGGTTGCTTCCATGTCTTGGCTATTTTAAAAAGTTCTACAGTGAACATTGGGGTGCATGTATCTTTTCAGATCATATTTTTCTTTGGATATATGCCCAGGAGTGGGATTGCAGAGTCATGTGGTAGCTCTATTTTAGTTTTTTAAGGAACCTCCATACTGTCCTCTGGAATGGTTGTACCAATTTGCACTCCTACCAACAGTGTAGAAGGATTAGGAGCATTCTTGTACTTAGTCTTTTGATGAATACAGTCACTTATTTCTCTTTTTAGGTAATTGCATAGGAGTGAAATTACTTCAGGCTTAAGGTTTGACTGTGAGAGGCAGATGGGAGTTGATTTATAACTAGGAGCAATAAGTGCAGCACTTGACAGGATGTCGGCAGTCACCATCGAAAAGGAACAGAGTGCCAGGCTGGGATCTCGGTTGCTGATTCTAGCTCATATTTTTTCCTTTTTTAAGATTTTTTTTTTTATTGTGGACCACTTTTTACAAAGTATTTATGGAATTTGTTACAATGTATTGCTTCTGTTTTATGTTTTGGTTTCTTGACCATGAGGCCTGTGGGATCTTAGCTCCCCAACCAGGGCTTGAACTTGTACCCCCTGCATTGGAAGGCGGATTCTTAACCACTGGACTGCCAGGGAAGTCCCCTGCAGTTCATGAATTTTTAATAGGCAATACTGCTTCCAAAGTGTTTTCTTAGGTGGAGGTGGGTGAGGGGCAAAGGTATGTGAAAAAAATCTTATATGTTACAATGGTTCATGCCCTGAGATATGTTGATATACAGTTATATTATGGGAAGAAGGGCAATTAGGAAAAAATTTGCCTGACAGGGTTCTTTAAGGGGTAATAATGAAAACAGCTTGGGAAACACTAGTCTAGCTGAATGAATACATTCTCCTGGCTCCAACATCTGGACTCTAAGGGAATTATCACTCTTTTTGGTCCAGGAGGGGAACTTGGGAATAAGTAACAGTACCCAGAGATGTTCACGGAATAACACAGCTAAATTCTTTTCTCTGTGTGTTGGGAGGGACTGGGACTTGTAGGTACAAGGAATATAACACTCTGAAAGGACAAGTGAAGAACCAGAGTCCATGAAGATCTTGCTGTAATCAACGCAGCAGCCAATTGGCCCATGAGAGGAAAAGTTTATTTTATTAGCACCTCTGCTGAGGGAGGAAGTGATGAATGTCTCCACCAGCCCGCTGGGTGTCTTGTAAGATCAGATCTTGCCTGGAGGAAGCTCTGGAACCACAATACAGCCACCACAGTCGAGGCTTCCTCGGCCGCCAGCGCCCATTGTTCTTTTGCTCATGCGTGATGTTTCCGCCCCAGCAGGCATTCCCTGGTGAGCAAATGGAAAGAAAATAAAAAATCTGGAAAGAATGAATGCATCAGAGAGAAAGACACCATGCATCAAGCTGCGATGTTCACAGCCCCTACAGTAGGCAGGAAGAAGGGGGGCTTGGAGGGAAGGAAGCCCCTGTATTCTCCTTAATCCATGTTTTCTTTAACCCAGGTTTCTCGGGGCGGGGGGTGTTGCTCACCCCTACTTGCTTCTGAGGGGTGTGTGGGTAGTTGTGAGGAGTACCCCTGGGGCAGTGTAACTCCTAATCCAACCCCACTAAACCCCAACTCTGACTTCAGCCCTGAATTACACACAATGGCAGTGTGGTTGGTACAGTGGCCAAACCCACTTGTCACCTGTGCAGCCTTAGTGAGTTTCCTTCCTTTTCTTAAGCTCTCTGGGCCTCAGTCTCGTTGTCTGCAAGATGAGGGTGGTAATGCTGGCCCCTCCCTCATCGTTATGAGGGTGAGACTAGTGAACATGTGTCAGGAGCTCAGAATAGAGCTTGGCACAGTTTCCTCTATGAGCAGTGGCCTGAGGCTAACTCGCAGTCCTATGAATGGCTGCACTCTTACTTATGATAACAGATGCCTGTCCTCAAGCTGCATCCACACTAGGGAGGAGACCACCTTCTAATTTCTTATTCAACTGCAAGACTGACAGGCAAGTGTTATTTTAATAATTTTGCCAGCTCCTCTCTAGACTTCAGGCAGGGGTATTGCTGCCCCCTTGGGGCTGTCATTTCTTGATCGGCTCTTTTTTCCCTCCCCTCTTTTCTCCCACTCAACAGCCAGGCTCCAGAAGAGGAGGTGGAGATAACCACTGTCCGTGGGGTGGGGGCGGGGTACGTAGCTAAGAGGAAATTATGATGGAGCCAGATGACTCACGACTTGCTGTGGATTTGGCCCACCCGGGTGAGGTCACGGCACAGACAGGGACTCAAGCCAAGGTCTGCTGGGCTAAGAAATAGAGTTGCTTTCACGTGAGGGCTGCTCCCAGCCGAGGTGGTGGTCGTGGGCCCTGTGCACCACGTCCTCTTCCTTTCCACGCTCATCACACGGAATGATGAGCCTGGCTGGTGTAAATGCAGGTTGGGTGGGTTCATCTGGTTGTTGGCATAGCTTTCAGAGGCCCAGCTTCTTTGTTCTGTGTCCAGTTTCCAAAGATCCTCTGACTTTTCTGGAAGGTTATTCAATGATTTATTCTGAGTATCACAGGCTGAGCTCCCCAGGAAGCAAGCTCTGCAACAGAGTTTTGCCTGCACAAATTTTCCTGGGGAGTGAACCAACACCTGTAGGGAGAGGTGAAGGAGCAGGATGGATGGAAGGAAAAGTTGAACTTTGATGTTCTCCCAACAGAGGCTTCAGCTGATGTCATGAGGAGCTCTGGAGCTAGGATGGCCCTTTACAGTTGGAACCCAGGGTAGGCTTTATACCCCTACACTGACCGCTGGATACAGGCTTCTCTGGAAAGGCACAGAGAGGCCTTGGGGGAGGCGGCTCTCTATAGACCAGGGCCAGCTCTAAGGATCCTACCAACACTTCCCGGAGCTGGGTTAGGGAACCCCTCAGCCCGGGGGGGAGACCTGGGCAATGCACCTCAGTGTCCAGCACACTAACCATGGGTGGTAGACCTTTCTACCTCTTGTGTGTGTGTTAGTTGCTCAGCTGTGTCCAACTCTTTGCGATCCCATAGACTACGCAGTCCATGAATTCTCCAGGCCAGAATACTGGAGTGGGTTGACATTTCTTTCTCCAGGTGATCTTCCTTACCCAGGGATTGAACCCGGGTCTCCTGCATTGCAGGCAGATTCTTTACCATCTGAACCACCAGAGAAGCCTACCTCTTGCTGCTGTCCAAATCCTTCCCATTTTCTAAGACCTACAGAGTACAATGACTGAAGGTATAGGCTTCTAGTGGACTCAAGTTCAAGTCCTGTTTCTACTGTTCATTTGGCACTATTTATAGTGTATATTTCAGGTGCTGTTCAATGCACTATGGGTTCAAAAGTAGTAACCCCTTCTCTCTGGAGCTTATATTCCATGTGTGGCAGGGAGACACAGGCAATTTAAAAAAGGAATACACACACGTACACTTAATATCAAATATATATTTGATATATATTGTATAAATTCTATGCATTATATATAATGATCAGTGACATGGAGAATGTGAGAAGGGTGTGGGGATGAGGGAATGTGGGAGGCTTGGTTTGTGCAGAAGTCAGGAAGGCTTCCTTCCCTGAGGAGGTGACATTGGAGCTGAGATAGGAGGTGTGGCTGTGCAGAGAGGAGCTCCAGGGAGTGAGGAGTTCAGGTGAAGGGAACAGCTGTGCAAAGGCCCTTTGAAGGGAGGATCAGGGAGCACCAAGAGGCCAAGGTGTTGGGTGGAGTAGGAGAGGAAAATGGAAGAGGTGGGGAGGAAGGGGTTTCTGGAGGAGAGAAACTCAGAAAGGTTTCTAGGCAATATCCACAAAAGGGAAATGTATGGAGACAGAAAGCAGGTTGCCTGGGGCTGGAAGAGGGGGGAGACTGTGGAGTGATGCCTAGGAGCATGCAGTTTCTTTATGAAACGATGGAAATGGTTTGATATGCATTGAGATGGTAACTGCACAACTCTGAGAATGTGCTAAAAGCCACACCATTGAGCACTGTAAGTAGGCAAACTGCATGGTATGTGAATTATATCTGAAAAAGCTATTTTAAAAATAGAAGCAGTGGATCAGGTATGACCTGATGTGCCATCTGAGGGTCTGAGATGGGGCGCCCCTGGAAGGCTTTAGGTGGGAGGGCAGAATAATAGGGTTTACATTTGGAGAGAACCTCTCTGCTCTGCTGCTGCGCTGAGAACAGGCTGAAGGGGGCAGGGAGGGAAACTGAGAGGTGGCTAGGAGAGGCAATAATCCAGGTGGCAGGTACCAGAAGTGGCGTGGCAGGGGAGTGGGTGGTCGAATTTAGACACCTACAGGTGGTGCCCATAGAACTACTGGGGGAAGGTTGTGAAAGAGCAGAGTCACTTTTTTTAGTCCCAACTGGTAGAATGGAGTGGCCATTTACTAGAATGAAGGCGGCTGTGGGAAAAACACATTTTGGGTGGAATCACGAGCCTGTGACTATGTGAGTTTGAGAGACCTGTGAGAGATGCTAGAGGTGGTCCGAGTCGTGTCTAGAGTCCAGCACGGGTGCACTCTGGGCTGGAGAGGGATTCTGGGAGTTAGCAGCATGCTGACGGATGTGAGTCTTGAGACTGGTTGAGACCCTAGGGAGGAGTAAAAACACAAGTGATGGCCAAGACTGAACCTTCAAGCTTTAGTTTTCCAAACTTGGAAGATCTCCCTGGCACAGCTGTTGTGACTGTCAGCAGGGGCACAATGAGTACAGTGCTCTCTCCCGCCACCTCTTCCATCTCGGAGCTCCTCAAGCACACCAACCGTCTGCTCAGGGTCTTCAGCCTTACCTTATTACTTAGTCCTGAGGGCTGACTCAGCCTCCCTGCTGGGAACACTGGCTACCTAAAGATCCTGGCTTGCACTGCCTACCCTCCAAGGTTGTACTTTCCAGTGGAGAAAACAGAAAACCCCATCAACATGATAATGTATGGCAAACTCAAAGCCCTAACAGATGTGCAGCCAGGCTGGAGCTTCAGTTCAGTCACTTAGTCGTGTCCGACTCTCTGCGACTCTGTGGACCGCAGCTTCCCTGCGGTGGATGGATGGCTTCCGTGTCCACCACCAACTCCCGGAGCTTGCTCAAACACATGTCCATCGAGTCGGTGATGCCATTCTATCATCTCATCCTCTGTTATCCCCTTCTCCTCCTGCTTTCAATCTTTCCCAGCATCAGGGTCTTTTCCAATCAGTCAGTTCTTTGCATCAGGTGGCCAAAGTATTGAGGTTTCAGCTTCATTATCAGTCTTTCCAATGAATATTCAGGACTGTTTTCCTTTAGGCTGGAGGTGGGAGGCATTAATTCAGATGGGACACATTTGTGAGGGTCTCACTAAGGACGCAGAACATGAGCTGGAGCTTAAAAGTTAAAAAGGAATCTGTTGGGGAAAGATGGGGGTAGAAGGGAGGGCAACCCAGGTTGACGTGACAAGAACAGAACCACAGGAGTCTTTTTAAACAAAACAAAGCAGAACAATGTGTTTGCTGCATCAGTCTTAATTGCAGCACACAGGATCTTTGTTGTGTCGTGTAGATTCTTTCTACATGGACTGTCTAGTTGTGGCCTGTGGGTTCCAAAGTCTCAGGAGCTGCTGTGCATGGGCTTAGTTGTTCCATGGCATGTGGGATCTTAGTTCCCAGACCAGGGATGGAATCCACGTCCTCTGCATGGCAAGGCAGATTCTTAACCACTGGACCACCAGGGACGTCCCCACAGGAGTCTTTTGTGGCTGAAGTACTGCGCTTATGGTGATGGGATGGAGGAAGCTCAGTCTGGCTTGAGTCAAACTGGAGGTGTTGGCAGAAGGCGTTCATTTAATAACCCTGCACCCAAGGGCACACCTTGAGTCATCTGGTTACCCAGAACTGCTCCCCTCTGAGCATAGACCTAGAGCCTTTGACTCTTCTCACTATTAAACCCATTAACCAGCTCATCAGCTTCATTGAGGCTACCTTCCATTTTCTCCCCAGCTAGTTGTGACCTTCTGACCACTACTTGTTTTCCTCCTCTGGTCCATCACTATAGCCCATCTCTTGCTGGCATCTTCAACTGATGGCTTCTTTGGCTTTCTACTCCATCATCTTATAAACTCCCAATCCTGGTCATTTCAACAACCTCTTTCTCTTCTATTTCAGGGTGTCAGGGACATAGTAAATGTATGTCCTATTATAGGTCAAATGTAAATCCAATTATTCTGGACAATAATTCCTTAACTGCATTTTGCAGTAGCTTCAAATTTTTTTTTTTTTAAATCACCCATCTCGGTTGGGCTCTTAAGAATACGGGTACACTCTTTCATGCGTGCTTAGGCAGCTAAATTTCCCATCTTCCAGGGTACCCACACCAAAATTTTGTTCTTTTTTTCAACTTGCTCTCAGCACAGAAAATGTGAGGGTTTCGGGCATGTGCTCTCTCAAATGTTTGCCTTCCTTGTATGCAAACATACCTACTTCTTGATATTCACTACTGCATTCAAAACTTAGTGGCTTAAATAATAACAAACATTTATTATCATACAGTTTGTGCACTCTGGCTGTGGTTTAGTTGGGTGCCTCTCCTTCAGGGTCTCCCAGAAAAGGGCAATCACACTATTGGCTGGTGCTGAAGGACCCTCCTCTGGGGTCACTGACATGGGCCTTTACACAGGGCTGCCTACACATGGCAGCTGATACCCGCTAAGGGGGAGCAATCCAAAAGACAGCAGTTTAAGAGTGTCCAAGATAGAAGCCATATTCTTTTCATAACTGAACATCATAAGCGGCTTACCATCACTTCTACTGCCTTCTGTTAGAATTGAGCCAGTAAGTCTGGCCCCCTCTTAAAGGGAGGGGATTACACAAGGGCATGAGTACCAGGAGGCAGAGATCCCCAGGCACCATCTTAGAAGCCACCTACTCCCTTCTGCCCTCCTTTCCATATTCCTACTCCCTATCTGGACTAGTTCTTCAACACGTGCAGATGTTCCTGACCTCTGGATCCAGCTGTATCAAGTTTCCATGGTTGTCCCATCGACTCCATCTCCTCTAACTTGAGGCACTTTCAGGAATCCCTCTTCTTTTATTTATATTTATTTTTGGCTGCACGTGGGCTCTCTTTAGTTGCAGTGAGACACTGCAAACACTCTTTGTTGTGGGGCGAGGGCTTCTCATTCCGGTGGCCTCTCCTGTTGCAGAGCATAGACCCTAGGCTCACAGGTTCAGTAGTCATGGTGCATGTGCTGAGTTGTTCCGAGGCATGTGGGATCTTCTTGGACCAGGGATTGAACCCGTGTCCCCTGAATTGACAGGTGGATTCTTCACCTCTGGAAGATTCTTCACCTCTGGACCACCAGGGAAGTTCCAGAAGTCTCTTAAATTAAAAATAAACCTTCCCTCCACATGCATACATCTATGTATGACCCCTGATTTCTCCCTCCTGCCTCTGTTGCTATTCTTGAGAATGTGACATTTATTCCTTGCATTCAGGTCCACCTCCACAGCACTGCTCTACTAAGGTCATCCTAAATGCCAGATCATGTGGCTACACTTCAGTCCCTGTCTTGGTGGACTTGTGCAGGATTTAATGCTATTAGCTCTGCTCTCTTTAGCATATCTTGCCTTGCTGATTTCACTTTTTCAACTCCTCCTTTCTTTGTGGGTGCTCAGTCATGACTCTCTGCAACCCCATGGACTGTAGCCCTCCAGGCTCCTCTGTCCATGTGATTTTCCAGACAGGAATACTGGAACGGGTTGCCATTTCCTTCTCCAGGGGATCTTCCCGACCCAGGGATCGAACCCACATCTCTTGCGTCTCCTCCATTGGCAGGCAGATTCTTTACTACCATGCCACCTGGGCAGCCCCTCTTTCTTCCCTTACTCCAAGCTCTGAGATTGTCCAGGTTCTTGCCCACACTCCTTGGTTTTACTCCCTCTGAAACCCGTATTCAGTACTCCCAGCACCTCTGTGCTCTGATAGCTGTGGTCAGACCTGTGAATCGTAGTCTTCTAACACTGAGGTGAAGTAATTAACACACTTCTTGATTTTGTTTAAATCAACTTCAGTCTCACAGAGAGTCCCCATTCTACTGTGTTGGCAGGAAATTAAGTTTCTGTCAATGTCCCCCCTTCCATCCAGGAGTATGCCAATGTTGGCTCCTCCTGGAAGGCCCCTCTAGGCAAAGCCATTCATTGGTCTTTGGTTCTGGCTGATAATTGTTGAGATGTTCCCTTGTCTGGGCCTGTGGTTCCTCAAAGCCAGTGAGCTAGCTGCTTGGAGCAAAGGAGTCCTTGGTAAAGTTCATGAGTGCTGCTGGGCCTGGGGTCCAGCCTTTTCAACTACACTGATTAACTGCCTTCACTGAGACCTTGTCACCTCTCTGGCAAGTTGACTCAGAGCAGCATCCAGACCCCAGTCCTCCGGACCTGCTGACATTTCCCTCTCTTCCCAGTCAGTCAGTTCAGTCGCTCAGTCATGTCCGACTCTTTGCGACCCCATGGACTGCAGCACGCCAGGCTTCCCTGTCCATCGCCAACTCCCACAGCTTGCTCAAACTCATGTCCATCGAGTCAATGATGTCAGTCCAGTGTCGAATCTCTTCTCTCTTCCCTTATAGCTCTTCAAGTCCAGGCCGCAGTCTGAGGGGTCCTTCTGGGCATTGGTATGCACAGGCTACCAATGATAGCTCTCTTACCCTGCAAAAACATCTCAGGAAAGGAATCCCTAATAGGTCTGACCACCTGCTTGAAATGAAGAGGAGAGAAAAGTACAACAAACAGAACATACACTAGTCGTGTTGAAAGTTTGGAAGTGGTTTCAGTAAATAAGACCCTTTCCCTCATGAGTTTGTAGGAGAGAGATGGAGATCAAAGACATTCACCTATTACTGATAACGCTGATGGAGACCATTGCTCTGGGTCTGCCCCAAATGGCCTGCTCTACAAACCACCCCACTGCAGTCCCCAGAGAACCACTCAGCACACGTGGGGTAGATCTACAGTGCGGAGCCCCCAGGGCTGCACTGGCTTTGTTCCTTTCCCAACTGACCAATCGGAGAAGTTGTCCTCTCCCTGTGTCCCTACTAGAATCCCTGAGGCTAGTTCCCTACTAACAAAATGTCTGTAGAGTTAACCCTACCAGCTGTGCTGTCCGAACCTGCAGCCAAGGCCTCTCTCCTGGGCTCCAGACCAGTACAGGAACACCTGGGAGATTGGGAGGATTCTGTTCCAGACCACTGCAATAAAGTGAGTCCAAACAAGTTTTTTTTTAATTTCCCCATGCATGTAAAAGGCAGGTGTATACTCTAGCCTGTTAAGTGTGCAATAGTATTATGTCTTAAAAAAAAGGACAGACTTTGATTAAAAAATACTTTATTGCTAAAAACTGCTGACCATCATCTATGCCTTCAGTGAGTTGTAATCTTTGTGCTGGTGGAGGGTTTGAAATATTGTGAAAATGACCAAAATATAACAGAGACAGGATGTGAGCAAATGCTGCTGGAAAAATGGTGCTGATGAACTTGCTCAAAGCAGTGTTGCCACAAACCTTCAATTTGTTTTTTTCATTTTTTTTTTTTTTTTTACAATATCTGCAAAGTA
This sequence comes from Cervus elaphus, assembly GCF_910594005.1. NCBI lineage: Eukaryota > Metazoa > Chordata > Mammalia > Artiodactyla > Cervidae > Cervus > Cervus elaphus. Next base: position 61,076,395 of record NC_057825.1, read on the forward strand.
TGATAAAATGAGCTATGTCTGTATTTCCCACTGTCTATTGCACATCTCCATGGGGACGGGCTTGAGACAGTGCAGATTCAACACTGCCAGGTCTGAATTCATGACCCTCTCACCCCAACACCGCCCCTGTGTTCTCAGAATTGATTAATGACAGAACAATATCTTCCAACCCAAGGGGAAGTGGAAACTATCCTCTGCTCTGTCCCTGATCTGGTTTGTCAGCAGAGCCCATCCATTCTACCCCAGAACCCTCTTGAAACCTGTCCCCTCTCTGTGGCTTTGGTTCCTGCTCTCCCCATCTCTTAGCTAGACCAACAGCAAGAACCTCGCCATCTGCCTGCCCACCCCGCCACCCCGCTCTCATCCACAGGTAGTGGACTGCCAACCTTTCTAACCTTTTCTCACACCTTTCCCCAAATGCCTGTAGCACTCCTTCCACATAGCCCTACTCCACCATTTAATTTCCAGAGCCTCCATCCTTCACACGTGTGGTTTCTTCCTCTGCCTTGCTTTCACCCTCCCAACTCCGCCAGCTGTTTGCCTGGAAAGCTTCAACTTGTCCTACACCTTTAACCCTAAGGTTACTCTTCCCAGCACCATCCCTAACCAAGGCAGAAGAAGGAAGGGGTCCCTGTGTTGTGTTCCCACACTGCAGCAGAACCAAGATGTCAGACAACCTCCTGCCAGTCTGAGGGGTCCTTCTGTGCAGACACGTTTCACCTTTGTTTGTGACCCGGGTGCCTAAGTCAGTGCCGGGATGGGGGTGGGGGGTTGCTGGGGGCTCCAAAAACTTTCAAGGAATGAATGTCTTCATGGCTCTTGTCTCCCACTGAGACCATCAACTTAGCTTGACAAGCTGACCTCATCCTTTCTTCCCTCCTTCCCCACCCCTTCACCTGGTGACCTTGGCGCTGCTAATGGGCTCCAGCACACAGGGAATTTAATGGTGCTTTCCCTCTGGGGTTCTCAGCTGGAGGCAGGAAAAGCCGGCGTGCCTGCAGGCGGTGAGTGGGCCCTGCTAGAGGAGTGGCTGCTTTGTACATCCTCAGGGCCTCCCGCGGATCAGGCTCATCGCCTTCACTTCCTGTGCTCAGGGAGATTAGATACTGCCTAATCGACGCCGATGTTTTCTTTTCTTAATATTTGAAACTACCGAACACCAGTTGCCATCCTAGTGGGTGGCTTTCAGAAATCCCCTCCTTTCTGGTGTTTGACTTCTTGTGAGTTTCAAGAAACCAATCTATTTGGAAAGAACCTGCACCAAGCAGTTCTTTGAATTGCTCTGAAGCCCAGGCAGGAAGTGATTTGGGATCTGGGTTAGACAGTCTTGTCTCAGTCCTGGGAGAGGCAGGTATAAAGAGGTATGTCTGGGGGGTGGCTGTGGCCTTGGATCACTCCCGTTGCCCCCTCCCCATGCGTGGCAGGTTTCCCAGGCGTAGTCTCACCTGAAATCAGAGGATGCTTGTTTAAGCTGGAGCATGTCTACTGCACATTGGTGGTGTAGCTGTCCTGCTAGGTGCTCCATGAGTCCTGGAGGGCAGAGACTGCCTCAATAGGCATTCTCCTCTTACCTAACCTTTGTAACCTCTAAGCAGACTGAAGAACAAGCCAGTGAAATGCTGTAAGAATTAGCCTCACACAAAAGTGTCAGTCGCTCAGTTGTGTCCAACTCTTCACAGCCCCATGAACTCTAGCCCACCAGACTCCTCCATCCATGGGGATTCTTCAGGCAAGAATACTGGAGTGGGGTCCCATTCCCTTCTCCAGGGGATCCTCCGGACCCAGGGATTCAATCTGGGTCTTTCACATTGCAGGCAGATTCTTTATACCATCTGAGCCACCAGGGACGCCCCAAACAGTTACTTTCTCCAAATAACTCTCCCAGAAAGTATGTTTCGAGGGGCTTGGTGGCAGGGCAAGGACCACTTATCTCTCCGTCACTTCAGGGGAGGTAGCAACCTACTCCTTCGGTCTTGCTGGGGAGACAGAGGTGGCTTCTTCCCTGATTCTTCGGATGTGGTTTAGGAGAAGCAGATGCCCATTCAGGGGGAAGCACCATGCGTAGTGCATGATGTGCTGTTGTGTGTAACCTTCTCATGCCTCAGTTACTAATTGAACTTTGCTATGTCCCAGGAGCTTCTGAATCTCTCTTTTAATCCTCTGAGCAGCTCTTTGAGGTAGGTTCTGTTATCATAACCATCACTTTCAGAAGAGAAAACTGAGGCACAGGGAAATAATTTCCACAACTTCTATTAGTTAGGTGGAACTGCAGTCTGAGTCTCGGCAGTCCGACTGCAGAGTCCCTAAACCAGTGGCCCCGACCCCTAGGTCTGCTGCCTGTTAGGACCTGGGCCGCACAGCAAGAGGTGAGTGCTGGGTGAGTGAAGCTTCACCTGAGGCTCCCCATCGTTCCCTATCACTTGCATTACCACCTGGACCACCACCCCTCACCTGCGCTGTGGAAAAATGGTCTTCCATGAAACTGGTCCCTCATGCATAAAAGGTTGGGGATTGCTGCTGTAAGTTATTTTTTGATGCTGCTCTGGTGACATAGGTATTGACAGTCTCACTGTACACATTAGGACCTGGAACCCAAGGTCCCACAGGTAGTAGAGGTGGAGCCCACAGTTCTCTGTCCCAAAGTCTAGCACATTCTCTGACTGCATACTCTTCAGGTAGTGGATACACTAGTTTAAAAGGCAACACATTCTACAAGTCTTCTTAAAAAACAACAAAACATCACTTCCTTTCCTATGCCTCAGGCTTGATTTCTGCTCCCTAGAGCCATTTATTTTCACCTTTAAGACTTTTCTCCTATTATTTATTCCTAGTTACTATTTATGTTTCTATTTTTTCTAAATAACATGCTTACCCTATTCTGGACTTTTTGGTTTTAGATATTTTCTACTTACTATCACTGAAGATTTCACTCTCTTACACCCTTATCCTCCCTTCTCCCTCCTCCACCCCTTCTCAGTATAGTTACAACTTGGGGTTTCTTCAATGTTCTCTACTTATTACGACTATGTGATTATTTATAGCTCATCCATGTGATAGATTGTAGGTACATTTCCTGTTTGATTGCCCTGAAATTATGTCATTAAAAAAATTATTTGTTCTCAAAACCTGAGAGAAGTGTTAATATCCTCTATGATAAAACATATCAAGCAAAACTTCATTTTCACTTTTCTTGGCTATATTCCTCCTGGATCCCTTTTCTTCCTGCTCTTAGACTGATGGCTAAGGAATCCTACACAGCTCTTATTCTGAGAGATTAATGGTCTGTGTGTCCATCCTATTTGTAGAACCTGCCAATCTTTGGGAATAGTTTCATATCACAGTTTCCCCATGAGGTTTGAAAGGCAAGTGTTTCAAGTGGGAGAAAAGGAAGCAGAGGGGGGCTGAGTGTCTGTGGAAGGTACACAGATATAAGTGGCTGAGCCTGGGCAGAGATGGGTTTTCCTGGGTCTTAGCTCCAGGCTCCCTGGAGGAAGCCACAGTGTCCCCTGCAGCCTGGCACAAATGACTGCTGCCGACCAGGTTTCCCTCAAAAGTTCCAGACTCCACAGGAGAATGCTGTGTGGCAGGAATTTGATCCACACCTTCATCTAAGTTCTCTCATAAATGGGAGATACAACTGAGTGCTAGTCTGCCAGTTAATAGCTACGCAATTTGGAGCTGATCACATAAACCCTCTAAGCCTCAATTTCCTCATTTGTAAAATAAGGACAACAGTGCTACCTCATTAGGATCACTGTAAAGATTAAGTGCATAATGTTTTAAAAGGCACATCCCAAGTGCTTAGGAAATGTTAAACATCTAAAATTATGCTCTAGAATTTCGCAGGAGATGGGAATGTTGATACTTTCACTATTGGATGCCAATTTTCTGCTATCCATGAATTCCTGGACTATGTTGGAATATTATATGAAAGCTGTGTACGATAGAATTTTCCAAATGAGTAATTGATACATCTCACTGGAGTGACTTTTGGTTAACAAGATATACCTGTCATTCTTTAGTCTATCCCCTAGTCCACCATCCAGGGTTCGATGACATCCCTTGGCCAGCTAATGTAAACTGACCAATACTAAAATAAAGATCATTCAAATGTTCCAATTTTTGCCCTTAAATGATTTTTTGGCTTTCACATTTTTTCCCCCTCTTGCTATCAGTTGATGCAGAGATGTTTTGGGGTAACCTTTTTCCTTAGGAGAAAGGCATAGCTATATTTCACCTACTTCTCCTTTATGGTTTATACTATTGGGTCTTTCTGGTACTACTTGCTTAAAGTTTGCATTCTAGAACAGACTGTATAAAGAAAGATGATTCAAATTTGACATGAACTTTTGGGAAGAAAACTTCCAATGTAGCATATTTCAAATTGTATTAACAGGTCACAACTCAGGAGACGTAGTGAAATCACCTTAGTGAAATCATAGCTAGCACTTAAAATGGCAACCTGCATCTTGCCACAGTAAGGAAAGCATTTTGTGAAACTTGCTTCAATTATGTATGTGTGTATATATATAAATTACACATACATATTCATATACGTATACATGTGCTGGTTTACAATATAAAATGTTTTAAACCAAGCATTATAGTTGAAAGAGCTTGAAAAATGTATCTTAATGGTCTTCACAGTAAAAAAAAAAGTTGAGAAACATACTTTAATGATTTTCACTGTTTTGTTTCTTAGTTCCTTCATCAGGCCTCTCTATTCTAGATAAGCCTCTTAAATTTAAAAAGAAAATTATCAAAAACCAACCAACTAAACAGGACTAACTCATTTTCTTCTTCAGGAATTTTCTGGGCACCCACTACACAAAGACTCTTGGATAGAGGCCCCTACTCTCAACTTGCAACCTCTCAGGGGAAAGCAAGTAGGTAAACAGAAAAATTATGCAAGTTAAATAACTGAAATGTTGAAAAGTAACACGATACAGAGGTAGGATGATAGATTGTGGTCAGGTTATCATGGAAAAGTTTTATGTGGTCATTAGGCTCAAAATGTTAGTAATCAGAGGTTGGCAAGAAGGGTTTTTAAGGACTAGTAAGTAATAAAGTTTGGCTGGCTCATATGGTTTGAAAGATAGTTTTTAGGACATGTGCTTTTAAAAGCATCAGATTCTATCTTGCCCATAATAGCTTAATGCATGCAGTCAGATCCACAAAGAACCTGTTATGATGCTAATCTAACTCATGAAGCATAGTATGATAACTGTGTTAGTTAGATCCTAGGAGCAATGAGCTGCCCTCATCAGAAACCCCCGCTCTGGGTATGGTTAGTTGGCACTCCAATCAGTGTACTTTACAAGTGACTATTAGAAGTCCTTCTGTTATCCATGGCTCAATCCATACAAAAGGCTTTGCTAGTTAGCTTAATAAATGTCAAGTGTGTTTCCACTGGGGCCATGAGTGGCTTGCTAATATCTTGATGCAGACACAGGTTCTTATTTGTGAATTCAGTACTAGATTCAAGATAGGTGTGCTGACTACAAACAAGTCACAGTTCATTAACAAGAAGGTGACAAATATCTGTAGCTTGTACTTCTGTGGACAGTACCCAAGATCTGACTGCTAAATGCACTGCTATTCAGCCATTAGCAGAGAAGTCTGCTTGCCTGATGCTGACCAAAAGGGTGATAGAATTTGCCCCCAATGTTTGAGGCAGATGCTACTGCTTGCTAATGTTTAATCAGATATTCTGTGTAAGGCAAACTGAGTATGAGCTTTGCTTTTGTATTAAGCAGATAGTGAATCCCATTATCTGCCAGAGTCTGAGGTAAATGACCAACTGGTTGTCAGTCCGAAAAATAAGTAAAGACATCTGGTACTTTTAAGTTACTCCCAAATAATATCAGTCAATCACCAATACCTATTTATCAAAGCAAGTTTATTATATTACTTATTCCAGACAATGAGGCTCGTGTGTACAACTAAGAAATTAAGACAATCCAAATAAAAGGCAGGAAAAATTAATATGAATTACACAAACAGCTAACTAGAAAGGAGCAGCAGCTGCGTTCATTTTACATTAACACTGTGAAGTGATGTAGCACCATTTACCTCAAATATATCCTAAGTACTTTTTAAGGTAATTACTTGGGTCCTTGCTAAAAATGCAGCAATACATTAAAAAATTAGAGCAAGCCTGATGATAATCTTATGTTCAACTAACTTCAAATATAAAATTCCAGAAAAAAATAGGAAATCTGGGAAGGCTCTGACCTTGTACAATTCTTTTAAAAAATCCTAAGGAAATAGTTACCATTTTTTAGACTGGCTTTCTTCTATTGCTTGCACTATATTCATCACTATTATCATGACTTAAATTCCAAGCTTTGGAAGGTTTAATAGGTAGTTATTTACGCACTCGTATAATTTTATTAAAAAAATTTTTTTACACTAAAGTTCTATTTATTGGTCTGTTCAGTCTGAACCACAAACATGGAGGAATAAGAAATTTAAGGCTACCAAATCAAAGGATTAGAATCTTTATTATTTTTTTAGGATCTTTAATTATTAATTCTGCTTTTTACCATTTCTAATGATTATTCTAAGCTATTCTACTCTGATCATTCCTACGTTGAAATTTGTTGGTTTGATCCTGCTAATGAATTGAAGTTAACATGAAGACATTTATAAATCCAATCATAAGCCTTTTTCTAAATACTGACAAAGTTTCATCTGAGATACATAAAGAAACTTGAAAAGAGAAATTCAGTATTCCAGAGTCTTTCATTAGCCCACTTTACTAGTTAAGAGCCACAGTACATTTTCAGAAATATACCACAGAAAAATCTTAAGAAAATTCCAAAGTTTGGGATTATTCAATCCTGTAAAGCTGTGGTCCCTAACTTTTTTTTTTCTTAGTGTCATGAACCATTTTTTTAGAACTGATGAAAGTATGAACTTCCCCTCAGAAATATGCATATGAACAAAAACTTCTTATATATATTTGCAAGGGATTCCCTACAGTCCATGATCTTGCAAGTTGGGAGTTCCTATTTTGAAGTGGTGGACACCATGGAAAATAAGTTTAGCCCATTTTGACACTGTTCGTCTTCACCTCTCTGTGCCTATATAGGACAGTAAACATTTTAATGTTACCAAATTGCTGTCTTAAGACAAAAATTCTTATTGTAAACACAGTCTTGTAAAATCCTATTCGGCTAATTTTACAAGGTTTTAAGCCATGTATCCTGTCTCTCAAATTAGTTAAATCCCTAAGGTTTAAACTAGCAGATAATCGTTTCTTTGACATATATTATTCTTTAGAGCCAGTCATTGAAAAGTAAGATTAAAATTTAATACCGTCATGAAAATGAATGTGTTGTCTACATACAGGTTATTTGACTTTATAAAATATATTTCTAGTTATACTTGAAATAAAACACATCTTAGAATCAAACACATTCACCTAGTGCCTCTGAACATAGCACATAATCACAGACCATTCCTTCTCCCTCTTAACTTACTTGGAACCCCATCTCCTACCATAGTAACAAAATATACAGCTGACCCTTGCACAATGCAGGAGGCAGAGTGCTGAACCCCTCATCCCAGTTGAAAACACTTGTACTGCTAACTCTGTCTCAAAAACTTACCAATTGATACATGACTCACCCAAGGGCAGGAAGCTGAAACAGTTTGGATAGAATCAGGACTCAAACCCTAATTCTTTTGATTCTACATATTGTGATCTCCCCTACTTAAAGATCTGTAAGATAAAAATACAAGTACTATATTTACTGAAAAAATATGTATAGGTGACATATAGGACCTGTGTAGTTCAAATCTGTGTTGTTCAAGGGTCAACTGTACTGATTGTTCTACCTACTGTTTGGGATAGAAAACACTTCATTTCTGACCAAACCCACCATCTCAAAAGCATCTCATCGATTCCCCGAACCAGTCAGCAAACAGGTTGAAGAATGCTGTCTCTGAGGAGTTAAACACTTGGCTATGTCTTTAACCCCATGTCGAATGGACAATTAAAACAAGAGATATGACTATACTATAGTACAAAGGTTAGGCCTGTTGCTTTCTTATTAAAGAGAAACTCCACTAGTTACTCCAAAGAATTGGTTTACATAGTAGGTGAAACTTGGATGTATGTATAAAGAATTCTTAAAGCCCTTAAAGAAGTTTTTAATGTTTTGAGTCACATGACAATTATTCAGTCCTTTCATAATCATGCACTTCTGCTCAAATAGAATATTTATAAAACAAAGCTCAAAATACCTGAATAAAGGAAAAGGGTCAGCTAAAAAAACAGCTTTGCCAAGGAAGCTACCATTTGGTCATGGGACTTCATTCTTGTCTTTTCCTATGTAAAAAGTAAAAAAGGAACAACTATTGTTTTCTCCTTGCTATTCTTGAACTTTCACAAAGGAAAACTTCAGAGGTAAACACTAGAATTTCCATTTCAGAGATGTAGGCAGGGGTCAGGAACAGGAGGGGAGAAGGATACTGCTCTCTGACAATTAGAATTCAAGTTATTTCAGCTCAATGGTAAAGGGCTTGCAAGAAAAAATGGACTATGACTCCAATGGCTAAATGGCATCCCGTGTGTCCCGTAAACTATACAACTAAGGGCTTCTCCCTGCACTATTCAAATATACCATTTTGTTTTTCCTACTAGACCTGCTAAATGGTGAGTGCAAGATGAAGAAGGTAATATATACCAGCATTCCTGGCTGTGTAATCTATACATTTTCATTTTAATTCAAGCATAATCCATATTTAAAAAATTAGACTAAAGAGAGACAGTAAAGGTTTTAAAGTTTTCTCTTTGAAAAGATGGTTATCTTACAGTACATACAAAAATACTCTGAAAATACATACGACTTCATTTACAAAACACTGAATCAACATATTACAAGAATTACATGGTTATGGATTTCAATAAATGGAGCATGCATTCATGAAACTTAAAAAATATTAAGAAAAGGACTGAAAAAAGCAGTGTAAAAAAAGACAACTCATATTTAAATAAAAATTACAAAGGTCCTGAGCCAATTAATGGTTGGTAACAATGTCTTCAAAAATGCCTTTAGGTCTCAATAAAATCCACTGCTTATTTCTGCATGCCTAGTCCGTGAAGAAACTGAAGTTGTGGGGGTACGTAATGGTCAGGAATTATCATGCCAAGTTAAATTGTACACGTCAAAAATACAAGTTTGCCATACTTAAAGTATCTTTATTGGTGATGCCAGATTGAGTTGCTCCTCAGTAAAAAATACCAGTCAACTAACAAGAATGGCATGAGATAGGTTATGTAACAATTTCACCGTTCATATACTGACTTTCAGTATTCTGGTTATATTTTGATTCTTAATAAAGATGCATTTCAAAGGCCTCCACAGGAGGCAAAATATAGAGAATTTATGGTGCCCAACTCTTATGTAATCACTGGACTAATCCTCCCTGGTAACTATGCAACATTTGGACAGAAAGGCACAAAAAAATAAAATTTAAATATTTCATGTGCCAATCTGAGAAAAAATAATTTAAATCAACAGAACAGACAAAAAGTACATCTACACAAATGAGGAAAGCAGAAAAGATACCTCACATTCATTTATCTCAGGTTTCACAAAGTGGCTTCAATGCTAAAGTAAATATGTTAACATTTGGAAAATTACAAGGCTTTTTTTTGTTTTTTTTTCCAATTTTTTCAGTTCTATACAATGATTACAACATAAGACTTTAAAAAAAGGGTGGGTGGGGGGGTCGTGGATATTTCAGGACTTGTTTTACAAGTGTCCAAAGAGCCAAGAACTGGTTCCCATAACAGAGAAATAAGCATCGAAAGTTAAGGCAGTAAAACCTCCAACGCAAAGTCATAATATTGCAGACGACAATTTGATAGCAGGTGATCCTCAGAGAAGTGTATGTAGCAATCAATGAGAGAATGCTACAGCATCTGCAGGTCAAAGTGTGAGAGTTCAAAAAACACTTCAAGGTCGTTAGGCGGATGACTGTAACTTTCACCTTATCTTATGTGTGACAGCTCACTCTATTTTTAAGAGTGGATGCATCTATGCCACTAAATGATTGCATATTCACTTTAGTAAGGAGGCACTGCTTTTACCGATTTAGGGTCAGCCGAATGGAATTTTTGATGACACGGATGTTATTTGCTGGAACTGGAGATGATGAATCTGGTAGTTCTTTGCTGGGCAGTCTCTGTTAGAAAGAAATAGAAACAAAGAAGGAAAAACAAATACATATTATAAAGGTCCAGTGAGTAAAACAGTAACAAAAGTCTGAGTTTTTGCCAAGAGCTCTAAGTTCCTATACACTCAAGTATGTGCTGAATACTTTCTCCCAATGTTCATAGGTACTTCTTGTTTGGGGGACTTAAAAACAGGTGAAAAGCAAAGGGACAGGGAAAGGGCAGAGGTGGAAGGGCTGTATGAATAAAAAAGAGGGCTGTGTAAAATCAATTGACACTTCTACACTGAGAATGCACAAAGAACAAAGTCCTCCTCAGAGTCAGGCAATGGTAAAGAGAAACAGGAAGACTACGGTCACCAAACACGAAATTCTCAGGGTGCAAGGTGAGAAATGAGTGTGTGATTCAGAGGGAAACTTGATATCGAGTTATAGCTCTCAATTAGTTTCTGTACAACATTCATGGAGAATAACCCAACTTGTAAGATAAGTTTTTAGGAAAACTGACTTTGCAGTTAGGGTAGGTAACTTTAGTGATGGTACAATTCAGCAACATCTCTATGAAGGCTTTTGAAGACACTAAAGATTATTACATAATGAAGGCAAGTCTATGAAACTGAGAAACAAAGATAGAAACCTAAAATACAGATAGTTGTGTGATGGAAACAGTATGTTAGCTTCAAGTCATTAAGAGAAGACTGCAAGAAGTAATTCTCCTTTCACGTTACCTTGGCTAAACAATTATATCATACAGGCATCCATTAAAAAAAACACGAAAAACTTCAGACATGCATAAAAGAATAGAAAGGACGATGAAGATGCCACAATGAAGACTCAGACATTATTAAAATTTTGCCATAGTTGTTTGTGTTATACCCCTTGCCCTTTATACTTGAAATCTTTTAAAGTAAAACTCAGACATTTCATTTCACACTTTAATATCCACCTCACACTTTTTCTTCCAATACCATACATTATATAATTATACACCTGTATTTTTTGTAACTCGCTCTTATGTTAAACTGTACAAATTCTACAACACAAAGTATGAGGATATTTTCTAATTTGCTTCAGAATTGCCAATACATGCTGGGGAATCTGGCAGGGTGACAGTTGACTACAATGAGAAACACGAGCACCTACCTTAACTAAAATGTTAACCCCTTGAAAATATTTAAATTAAGATTTAGGGGCTCTTTGGCTCATGTTTCAAAGATATTTACTCTATACACCAGTATATTTGGTTCCTCCAAAATATTAGTAAGTGTGGTCCCCAACTATCAAGCCTGATTTTCATCAGTAAGCAATGGGGTACAACAAAAGACTATCCGGTGTTGGTAGGAATTACTGTGCTGAGCACTAAACTGCTTCTTTAAAAATAAAAACAAAAGTTGAACATACCTTGAATAAATCATGAAATCTTGAACAACCCCCTCCTTTCTAGACTTTTGAGATACATACATTTAGGCTCATATATTCTATTTCCATCCCCAACTTGCAACTACACTGCTGATATGGAGGACACGGACAAAATCTTATTAGCCCTTTCCTTCCCCTAGTGCTATAGACTCTTCTTAATGAGCTTTTTGTACCTGTAGATTACCTATGCACTCGTACCTGTGTATTTTACCTACAAATTAGACTGTTACCTTTTTGCGTGATGTATCAATAGTTGGAATAGGCATACATTCTCCTCCAATGGCATCCTAAAAACAGAGTTACATACAAGTGAAAACTTTCCTATATGCAAATATTTATTTCTACATGATATAAGTCATAACTAAAAGTTAAGAGATAAATCTGATCTACTTTTGAATATAGTACTTTTCCTGATACATGGCTCTTTAAGTATTTTTAAGCACACTGTTAATATACTTACCACTGATTTTCTTTTTCTGTCTTCAGCAGCATGTGATTCCTTAAATGTTGATTCAAGTCGAATAAACTAAAATATAAACATTAAAATGAGGTGCTATTATTACCTATTAAACAGGTACTATTTATTTATAGGTGCTATTTATTACCTATAAAACCATATAAGTCTACATAAAATGAGAAACTAATTAGTGACCAGGCTAATGTCAAAACTATTACAAACAGGTTTGGTGAGCAAAGAGAATTTAAATCAGATTGAATTTAACTGACACCCTTAATTTCTATAGTTTGATCTACTGAGATGATAATAGAATACTTATACCACCACCTACTGGAGGCAGAGGAGATCACCATTATAACTCAATATTTAGTTACCAATAATGACTTTTACGTAAGCCCAGGAGAAACTCAGACTAATCATTCAAATTTTTAGACACATTATTGATTTGAATTCAGAATGAACAATTAGTATTATCCTATTAGGGTTTAGGGAAATATTCTTTTTAATTGGTCAAATTCTAATGGAATACTAAGGTAACTATGAAGAACTGCGAGCTTCTTTAGCACTATTTTAAGTTTACTTTGAAAAAAAAAAATCGACTACAGAATAACCACTGACTCTGTAATCATACCTTTTCTATGTCTTTCAACCTCTTAGAGGACCCATCTACAGATGGGGAGTGGGGTCTTTTAGGCGTAACATTCTTAGTTACATTTGACATCCCATTTAGATGTGGCTGCCCCTGGACAGGGTTGTGAGGTGTGACCCTAGGAATGACATTTCGTCCTACTACCGTAGGAATGGTACACACAGCTGGGGGTGATACAGCTTTTAATGCAGAGTCGACTTCTGAAAAGGAAAAAAGAAAGGTTTTAGTAATTAAATACAGATGTAATAGACTCATAACCAAGAAAAGTACAGATACCTACTTGCACCAATGACAGGAATAGATAGCCCTTGAGCTGGCGGGACACTCAGTGACTTTTCCACAATTACAGCAGCAGGCTCAGCGTTATTCCTATAAAAAGTGTTAAATTATCATTATTAAATTATTTAAATAGTATGTATTTAAAACCTTAACTAAATATTTAAATTACTTTTTTCAAGTACTCCTACTTTAACATTTCACCAAAGGAAGAAAAAACAGTGGGGAAAGGAAGAGGACCCAGTAAGAATTAACAGGAAAAATTAAAGAGAAAACCTGGACATTTCTGTTTACTTACCTATTAATATTCCCATATATTCATAAACCTAGACCACATCCCACAGGATTACCACAAACTGTCAAGTAATTCTAAATAAGAAACTGACTAGTAACTCACAAAATAATTTTTTTTTAACAATTAAAAGATATTTAGTGAAAGTACAGAAGTTTACATTATCCTCAAATACACTGAAGACTGAAAGGAAAATTTTGAAATGCAGACCTCTCTGTCTCCCCTGAAGGAGGAATATCAGGCTTGGAAGGCTTGTTTGCAGACACTGGGGAATTAAAAGGTGTTTCATTATCAGTGTCTCTGGAGCTGTCCAAACAATTGCTATCCAGAGAGGATCTTTTGGATTGAGGTCCACTTGAACTTCGAGTGACATCAGATAGACTTTGCTGAAACAGGGGAAAAGCTTTTAGGATTTCAAAAAGTATATGCGAAAAATGGTTTCAATTCTGAAGTACATATAAAACAAGATATTTTGTGATTAATGAAGGTTAAGATTTTAGTCCTAGATTGAATTGCCTGTACTTTCCCAAACCTTCTCAATAGGTTTGGGTGCTGTAAAAATGCAGATTTGGGCCTAGGATCATGTGTCTGGGTTCAGACTGGAAAGGTGAGTACAAACTCACCTTTTTCTTCTTCTGAAGAATTTCTGCAGGAAGGTAGTGATGAAGTTGTTTTTTTTTAACATGAGTTGCTTCAATTTTCATTCCTTCCTTTAGCATGTTTATATTGTTTGCCTGTCTGTACACTGTAACAAAAGTCAGTATGTTTAAATGGGAAACTTCTTTCTAAAGAAAGGATGCTATTTTCTTTTTCTAAAATATGTACCTTCAGTATCTCCACATCACTACACAAAAACATATTCTTCTTACAGAACAAATACTTCCAAAACACTTTCACATCACAATCCTTTTCAAGTACTGACTAGTTTCCTCATGTCCAACTTCTAAGACTTTCCCATAATCAAATCTCACTAACAAAATTAATGTATGGAAAAAAGTTTTCCTAAATCTGTTTTTCTGCTATTTTCCCTAAGGGCAATCTCTTCTCATAACTACCAGCCCAAATCTGAGCTAATCCTAATACCATATATACAAGATGCAATTCAAGCTCTCCTCCTCCATGAAGCTTCTTTTACTACACGAGTCATAGACTGTTAGACATGAGAAACCATCAAGAAGTACATCCTTATCATGCAGGTAGGTAAACAAGACTCAACAGCCTTGAATGCCCTGCCAGTACTGAAATACACATAGCCCCAGATTCCCACTCCTTGTAAGAAAGTCAGTTTTATTAACTACTATATAAATTATTTAGTGTGTGTTAACTGTGAGTACTCATATGATAAGCTAACTGGAGAGGGGTGGGAGGTTTCTTCTGCACAGTATCTACTGGGAAATGTAAATTATATAATCTCTTGGGGCCTCAATATCTCTACATGGAGAACATTTTATAAACCTGTAATAAACAGAGCTTCCCAACCCCTTCCTTTTGGAAAAAATGAGTCCAAATTAGAATTGAAAATTTTATATCTATGTTTTCATTCCACATTGCTTATAAAAGAACCCTCAGGAGTGCATGTTCAATGTGCAGACTTCTGGCTCCACTCCCAGAGCCTATGATTCAGTAGTTGTAAGGTGATGCAGAGAAACCTGCATTTTCATGATAAATATGAGTGCTAGTTCAAAAGAAAAACTCAGATGAGCTAACCAAGAATATTAATAGTATAAACGTAGTTTTCACATTAAGACAACCCCACATTTATAACAAATATATTAAGATATTCCACAGAGATGGTCTTAGAAGATGTGAAAGATTCTTTTCACTGATTCTGAAACATATTCAGCAAGCCTGTATTGACTGATATTTATTTCATGTAAAATAAAAGTCGAAAAACAAGTAATCTTTATAATTTTGGTTATAAACACTGGCTGCACAAACTAAAAATCACCTACAGAGTTTCTTTAGTCTTCTTTTTGTTTTAAAAGTTAATATATTTACATGGTACAAAACTCAAAGGATTCATATGTATACAGTGAAGTGGCCGCCTCTGTAAGACACACCCAGTTAGTTCCTTGAACTAAAAGCATTTCTGCCAGTTTCTTTTATTAAAAAACTAAGGCTATGGTTTTTCCAGTGGTCACGTATGGATGTGAGAGTTGGACTGTGAAGAAAGCTGAGCGCCGAAAAATTGATGCTTTTGAACTGTGGTGTTGGAGAAGACTCTTGAGAGTCCCTTGGACTGCCAGGAGATCCAACCAGCCCATCCTAAAGGAGATCAGTCCTGGGTGTTCATTGGAAGGACTGATGCTGAAGCTGAAATTCCAGTACTTTGGCCACCTCATGTGAACAGTTGACTCGTTGGAAAAGACCCTGATGCTGGGAGTGGTTGGGGGCAGAAGGAGAAGGGGACGACAGAGGATGAGATGGCTGGATGGCATCACCGACTTGATGGGCGTGAGTTTGAGTAAACTCCAGGAGTTGGTGATGGACAGGGAGGCCTGGCGTGCTGTGATTCATGGGGTCGCAAAGAGTCGGACACGACTAAGCAAATGAACTGAACTGACACATCCTTCCAGAGATAGTCTATGATTTTTAACCAAAAATGCATGCATTTCTTTACTGATTTATATAAATGATACTATACTATACCTACTGGTCTGCACCTCCCTCCTCCCTCAAGATCTTGTAAGTTATTTCATCATGCCTTTACTTTTTTAAGGGCAGCGTATAGTTTCATAATATAGATGTTTCATGTTCATTTAACCAATTGTGCAACTTTATAAAAATACAGCCAGCCTAGACAGAGGATACTGCACTACAGCCAAGGCTGAGTGCCACAGCTCTATGATGACAAAGTCTTACCTGTATCAGTAAACGACTGTATATCGTATGTCAAGTCTATATTAACACTTTCTGCATTTTCTACTCTCCGAAAAATTATTCCAAGGAACCACATTGATACATAATTGTTGCTATAAAATAAAATGTAAGAATTTCCATTAATTTTTAATAATTTTACAGATGCTATTTGGTAATTAAAACTTGGTCTCTATGGAAGCACAAACACAAATTTCAATGGTTTGGCCAAATTCTTAAAAAACACTGTTAAGTTATCCTGTGTTATTATAAAGCAGATTGGCTGTGATGGACCTTTTTGCTGAGGTCTGTGGGCTACCAACATAGCATGTACTTGGTTGTTTTTTTTTGGCCTCGTCATGTGGCTTGTGAGATTTCAGTTCCCCGACCAGGGATTGAACCTGGGCCCTGGGCAGTGAGAGTCAGAGTCCTAACCACTGAGCCACCACGGAATTCCCAACATGTACTTAGTTTTAATGCATGATCACTTATGCTCAAGTACACGATTTATCATTCTCCATCCTCCAGCAATAACTGCTATGTAACATGGCAATCTTATAACTGATCTTAAATATACATATGTCAGGTAACATTATTTAAGAAATAAAACATTAAAAAATAATTAACTTACTCTTTATGATGTTCCTTATTTCCTGGGAATGATTGGGGATTTACATGGGCAAGAGTAATAAATTCATTCCGTTCCAAATTTCCCACAAGTACACGTATTTTAGATTCTACTAACCCAACCCTAAAATAAAAACACAGACAAGAATTTTCAATGTTAAATGTGGAAGCTATATCCAAGTAAACCAAATAGCATATAAGCTATGATGATTTTGTTGTTCAGTCGCTAAGTCGTGTCTGACTCTGTGACTCCATGGACTGCAGCACACGAGGCTTCCCTGTCCTTCACTATCTACCAGAGTTTGAGCAAACTCATATCCATTGAGTCCGTATGCCATCTAATCACCTTATCCTCTGCTGTCCCCTTTTCCTCCTGCCTTCAATCTTTTCCAGCATCTGGGTCTTTTCCAATGAGTCGGCTCTTTGCATCAGGTGGCCAAAGTATTGGAGTTTCAGCTTCAGTCCTTCCAGCAAATATTCAGGACTGATTTCCTTTAGGATTGACTGCTTGGATCTCCCTGCTATCCAAGGGATTCTCAAGAGTCATCTCCAGCACCACAGTTTTGAAAGCATCAATTCTTTGGTGCTCAGCCTTCTTTATGGTCCAACTCTTACATCCGTACACAGCCACTGGAAAAACCACAGCCTTTGTCAGCAAAGTGACCTTTCTACTTTTTAATATGCTAAGTTTGTCATAGTTTTTCTTCCAAGGAGCAAGACTCTTTTAATCATGGCTGCAGTCACCAGCTGCAGTGATTTTGGAGCCCAAGAAAATACAGTCTATCACTGTACTGTTTCCACTGTTTCCCCATCTATTTGCCATGAAGTGATAGGACCAGATGCCATGATCTTCATTTTCTGAACGGTGAGTTTTCGGCCAGCTTTTTCACTCTCCTCTTTCACTTTCATCAAGAGGCTCTTTAGTTTCTCTTCGCTTTCTGCCGTTAGGGTGGTATCATCTGCATAGCTGAGGTTGTTGATATTTCTCACAGCAATCTTGATTCCGGCTTGTGATTCATCCAGGCAAGCACTTACGATGTATTCTGCATATAAATTAAATCAGCAAGATGACAATATACAGCCTTGATGTACTCTCTTTCCCAATTTTGTACCAGTCTGTTGTTCCATGTCCAGTACTAACTGTTGCTTCCTGACCTGCACACAGGTTTCTCAGGAGGCAGGTAAGGTGGTCTGGTATTCCCATCTCTTTCAGAATTTTCCAGTTTGTGTGATCCACACAACAGTCAAAGGCTTTATCGTGGTCAATGAAGCAGAAGTAGACGTTCTTGTGGACTTCCCTTGCTTTTTCTATGATCCAAATGATTTGGCAATTGGATCACTGGTTTCTCTGCATTTTCTAAATCTAGCTTTATGTGTTCATTAAAAAAATTCAGGCCAATGTATTAAGAGACCCTGTTAGGATACCATTTAAGTAAATGAAAAGTTACTTAGTGAATTGTTTCCTCTCTTTTCTTTTTCAAGAAGGACCCATCTGTTTAATGCACTCTTGATCTAAGATACTGCCTTTTAGGGCCATAAAACAGTCATAACTGGAGCATGTGTGTATATATATGTGTCTCTATACACATTATGGTTATATACTAGGTATGAGAATCATTCAAATGCCTCACAATTTTGCTTAAATCTGACTCTGAGAAGTGACAAAAAGCAAAAGTCTGTGCATATATCCTTATCTCATGTCAGTTTCAATTCTGAAACATTAATTTGATGGCATTTCTGAAACACTGATACTCCATGGTCAAGTACAACAGTCACTATAATATTTAATAATTGAAAAGTAAGAAAGTGTTTTAGAAATGATAAAGCATCATATAAATATGTTATCATTATATAGTAGGCAGAGAGTAGCCTTACCACTCTAGATGATTTTCTTCTGTTGATGCACTGGCAGTCAATACTATATAATGTCTGTGAAGAATTTTCAGCAACAGTCAGGGGGGAAAAAGCCAGAAATTATTGTTAGAGTCTGACTTTCCATCATTACTTTTTCTTTCTCCCTCCCAATGAACAAAAAAGCTAACACAGGCACACATTTATGAAAATTGAAACATGCTCTGATTTTCACAAAATTAATTCTAGACCCTCTAATTAAAAACAATTCACTAAAACCAAAACCCCACAAATACTGGGTTGATACTACTAGAGTACAGACTTTCTTATCACCTAGGGTTTCTGCTAACCTATTCTCTACCTCACTTGAACTATTCAAATGACAAATGTCACCTATTATGTATTAACTTTGTAAGTTTAATATTCCTCTTCCTGATACACACACACACACAATCCAAAATTTCAAATACCTATACTTTTGGAAAAAATTTGGTGGCTCAAGTAGTTTGGACCAGTCTGATTTCCCCTGAAGAATTTCATCTGTGACTGCAAGACCTAAAGAGAGAAAGAAACACAGATTCTGAAAACTCAGCATCATAGCTCCTGTTACCCTTCCCTCAAAGCTCTAACTCCACCAAATCCCTAAGTTAAAAAAAAAAAAAAAGTATAAATTTATTATGTTCTTTCTTAGAACACAAAAGTCAATTTCAACCAGACTGGAGTGGCTTCATTTTTGGCCTTTTAATATTATCACATACTTTGCAAAACCAATTACTGAAAAAATACATATTTTAAAGAATTTTTAGAAATAATAGGCGTAACTGCAATAGAATAAAATTGTTGTCAACCAAAACTTGTGGGAATATGTATAGGGCAACAGGGCTAACAGGTTTACCTTGTTTAAATTCTTCTACCATTACTGTTCGAGTTGATGTGGACACATTATACGTAGAATTCTGTTGTGGGTAGGCAGGGGTGATTATGGGCATGAGATGATACCTATCTGATGGATTTACCTGTGAAATTAGAAGCAGAATAATTGATCTATTCTCCTATTTCAGTTGTCCTCACTTCATTTCCCCAAAAGTCTGAAGAATATGAAATATATTTTAATACTACATTTCCTCAATTCTAAGAACATTTCCCCTCCCCAACTACATTTATTTCTGAAGTCAGATGTGTATGGTAGTCAAACTTAAAAAAAAAACTCTGCAAAATTTTATTTTTCCCTCGAAAAGCTTTTAAATTGATGGTACACTTTATAAACAATGGTCTTTTAGAACCAAGGAAATATAATAGTAAGTGCAAAGAGGATTATCTGGTCCCAAGGTCCTCTGTCCTCTTTCCTCTTTCCACACCTTCCCCTTGGTTACTCAGGAATCAGTACTCTAAAAGCAAACTAAAATGCAAGGTGAGAGTTCTGCTATCATGGGACCACGAATCTGCTTTAAACTGCACAGCGAAGTGCATGTTTTATATATGTCAATATTTTATTATTAATAACTAATTACTTGTAAGACAGCTTTAAACAATAGATTATGACATCCTGGTTGATACAACCACTCATCAAATCTTATACGGGTGATTTTTAATGCCCTAACATTTGGATCAGCACTGGAGACACAAATCATCTGCACCAAAAAACACCGTAGAGGGAGGGAAAGGACTACAGTTACACAGAAGGAAGATGAACAGGAACAAGAGGAATTATCCTTAACTAGATTTCACTTTACAGAAGTGTCCTTTTCCTAGAAAGCTTTAATAAGTTACATACCCGAGGATCCCAAACTGGCAAATTCAAATTGCTTTCTTCTGGTTGCTTCAGCAGCACAGGATTTGGCCATTCCCTAACATGAAATAGGAAAAAAAACTCATGTAAGATGTCACTTCAGGAACTACATGAAATGTTAAAAGCTGCTGATTTTAAAGCAGTGATCTCTGAAAGGGCGAATACTGCTTTGCCCATTAACTTTAACCAATTTAAACCTGAATTTTTTCTTTCCTTCTCATTTGCTTTCATAGACTTAACTCTGATAATTTAGTAACATCAACAGCTAACATTTACTGAGAATACTCCTAATAAATACATGCAGCAGCTATGGTTATTATCTCTTTTACAGACGAGATCTTAACCTATATAGAGCTAGTAACTGGCAGAGCAAAGACCACTCTTACTAGCTAAAGGCCCACATTTACAGACCCCCTAGAAGAAAGCACCATCTGATGTCCCATCATTTCCTCAAATTTGATGTTTAAAATATAACTTTTAAAAAGGAATGTAAGACAACAGAAAAACTGTAAGCATAACTCTTAATTTCCAGATAAGTATACACATAGGCAGAAGTTAGTAAGCAGAGAAAAATACGTATATGACTACTTACCATTTGGAAAAAACTAAGAAGAACTTATGAACTAAAGTAGAAGCTGCTGCATTTGGATATAATTGGCAAGTTCTTGCAACCAGCATTGCCCAGGAGACACCACCAAGGAATCCCAGCATGTTGGAATAAATACCACGTCCTAGAAAATTAATATAGTTGTTAATTATTGTTAGGACCTACTATCCATGACATTCACGTATAAGGAATAGCTTAAAGTTTAACTGCTCTCCTAAGATTTGCTTGGAACTCTTTTCCATTATAGAAACATTAAAATCAACAAGCAGACCTTCATGACAGGCTCACTCTTGTTAGTAACTCTAAGTCACTCATCTTATCTCCTACTTTGCCCTCCAATACAGAGTGCTGTAAGGTAAAAAGAAAATGTTAAAACTATCACTGTAGGTTCTTCCTTTAAAAAATTTACTGCACACCTATCATATACTAGACGGCTGACGATGGAGATAAAGATGATTAAGATGGTTCCGCCCAGGAGAACTCGAAGATGAGTAAGGATTTTACTCTTCAAGTTCTAACTCATTCTAACTCCCTGGCTGAAACCTAAGATGTAGAGTCAGGGGCTTTTAGTTTTTACCTATGGAAGAAAAAAAGAGTCACTCATCAGAGCACCAGAAGCATCACATCTGAAAAAGAAACAGCCCCTGCAAAACCTACTGTACCTCAGTCCCCCCACAGTAGTTTCCTGTGTCTGTCTACCATGAGCAACTGAAAATTGTAATTTTATAACTCAAGGTAAAATTAAAGACCTTGAATACTTACGCTTTGCCCACAGTTTAACTGCTCTTAGGGTGAGTCTGAAAGTTTCTTTATTTGGCACTAAATGCAAAATTTCATCAGTAACTCTACATCCTGAAAAACATAAAGCATTCATTTTTCATTATGCAACAAGTTCCAGTTAATTCAAACAGCCTTTTAACTTCAACTCTCAAATTCTAAAAATATCAAAGATAATAAAGTATGAAGTTTAATTTCTTCATGTACTTTAAATTTAGCCCTTATATAACAGAAATCACTTTGCTTATAAAGAATTAAATAGCACATGGGTAATACAATCTAATATTAAAATAAGAGATGAATCTGAAATATATTTTTATTTTTTTCCACATCTGTCTTTACTGTTAGTCAAACGCCTCTAAGTTAGAAAACTACTACTGCTTTAATGCAAACCTTATCCACAAATACTGCAATCTATTGCTGCTCTCTGGAAATATAGCAAAATACAATGATTAAGTTAAAGAAGATACTCTAAACCAGTAGTTCTCGAGGTGTGGGCCCTGGGGACTCTTATTAGATCAAATCTATTTTTGTAACATTAATTCGTTCCTTGTTTCACCATGTTAAATTTGCACTCAAGGTGTGAAACCAGTGTTGGATAAAACTGCTGGGATCTAAGCACTGAATCAAAGCTGTGCCAACAAAGTGTACTAGTAGACGATATTATCTTCACCACAAGTTTGCAGTTAGAAAACAGGAGAGGAACTTGTGTGATGTCTGAACGTGTTCAAGGTAAGCTATGTTCTTTTTTTCAGGGAACATCAGTTTTAGTAGGAAGAATGATTGACAGACAACAGTGGTTATTCATTTTTGGGTATTTAGCAGACATTTCATAAAAAATGAACAAAATGAGCCCCTCACTTTTAGAAAACCAAATGATGAAATTTATTGCAATAAAACTTGAGCTTTCAAGTAAAAATCAGAAGTTTGGACAACTAGCATTTGCTACTATGAGCTTGACAGCTTTCCAAGACCTAGGCTTCTCTGACGAGATTGGTGGTGACAGTGATGAATGTGCTTTTTAAAATTTATTTTATAGTAAAATGTGTGTTAATATTTAGAAGCTCCAAATAACTTTGTGAGCCAGTATTTTCCACATACCTAAGGCATGATAATACAGACTCATGCATGGTTAAAAGATCCATTCAAAGAATCAGACACACCAATAGATTTTAATGTAACAGTGTACAAAAGTTAACTGATAACAGTTTCAGGTTCTATATTCTAATCAATATGTAAAACAGATCACTTAAAAAAAAAAAACAACAGATCACTTTTAATTCATCAGAAAAGGGAACAAATTACTGACGTATGCTACAAACATGGATAAACCTCAAAAACATTACGGAAAGTGAAAGAAGCCAGACACAAAAGACCACATATTATACGATCCCATTCATATGAAATATCCAGAAAAGGCAAATCTACAGAGATAGAAATGGTTGCTGGTGACTGGAGGTTGAAAAGGGGAATAACTGCAAATGGGTATGAGGGATCATTCGAGAATGATAAAAAATGTTCTAAAATTCTACTGTAGTGTAAAACTGTGAATATACTAAGACTGCTAAATTATACACTTAAAAACGATGGATTTTATAGTATATAATTATACCTGAATAAAGCTGTTAAAAAGAAAACAAACTGTCACTGGTCAAGTTTTGGTGCAGTATTAAATATCCACAATTATGTGAAAGGCTATTAAAATACTCCCTTTTCCAATTACATATCTTTAAGAAGTCAGATTTTCTCCCTATGCTTCAATCAAAATAAAATTTTATGATGCTGACAGTTAAAAGCAGGTATGAGAAAATATTAGTCACAAAAATGCCAAAAAACCTGCCATTCTCACACAAAAATATATCTATATTCACTTATAAATGGGTTTATTATAGCTATTTTTAAATGGACTAAGTAAATATCTTAAAAATTTCTCACTTTTTATTTCTAATATGAAATATTGATAAATATAATTCACATAAATGGAAGATTTTGGGGGGGGGGTCCTCAAAAAATGTTTATAGAGTGTAAAGGGGTCCTGACACCAAAAAACCTGAGAACCACCTCTATAAACATTTCAAATTTGTGTTTTATGATGGTTAAATGTGATCAGATTACTTGTATGAAAAAAATTACATCATTTTAAACTAAGTTAGGCTAATTCTTATAAAAGTTTTGCAAAAAGATCTCTATTTGTCTAACTGTTTTCAAGCAGGTTTCTGAAATTTCTTTTTAGAAGCTTACCATTTAGGCTGCGAATACACCTGATATCAAGGCTTCTCAGTCGAGAGTCATCTCTTAGATCTAAATTTTCTGATATGGTCTGTATTGCCAATCTTGCAAAGACTAAATCAATCTTTGGAAAAAAGAAAAGCAAGAGAGAAATATTACTTTTTCTCCTAGTCCATTCTCCCTGTCTTTCCCATCTCAAAAATGTAAAAAGTTCTAATTACTAGTTTGGTGGTTCTACCAAAATTTCCAAAGGCCTATGCAGGCAACACCACATTGGAAAATCACTGCAAAGTTTTGGGAGAACAGTTTTCAAATGAAGGGAAAGCATTTTAATTTTGCCAAGCATTTAAAAAAAAAAAAATCAAAACCATATGAGTGAAATTTCTAGATAAAGATGGCAGATTCAACACATTTACATTCATTTCCTCTTGAAAGCCCACTAAAATACTGGCAAAATTTTGTTTTGTTGTGTTCTAGTGTTATTGTTTTTAAAGGCATAACCCACTACATCAAAGAACACAGCAGAAGAGAACAGCAAAAACTATGAAAGCTGGAAAACAGATGGACAAATGTAACAGACTGAGCAGATCTAAGAAAGCACAGATAAAATGTATCTAGGAAATAAGGACAAGAAGCTGTAAATAAATTAATAAATAAAAAAGAACATTTAGAGAATAAAGAAGTATTCTTAGAAAATAAAGTATGATGGCAGAAATGAAAAACAAGAGAAAAGTTTAAAAGATGAGACAAGTCCAAAAAGCAGAACAAAATATGAAGAAGTTATAAGTAGGAAGGAAAAAGTGAAAAAAAAAAAAAAGGCAGTCCTGGGGGTTCAAAAATGTTAGAGGAGTTCCGGGAGGACAGAAAACAAAGGCAGGAAACACAACAGAATTCAATACAATTTCCAAGAGCTGAAGGACAGGTATTTCCAAATTGAAGGGACAGAGTGCCTTAGCACATCTGTTTGAAAAGATACATAGGAAAACAAAGTGTATTACCATGAATTTTACAATGATGAAGACCAGGGGGAAAAAAGAAAACCACACAGTGGCCAAAAAGACAAAACAGGTCACATACAAAGGATGAGGAATCAAATGGGTTTCACATTCCTCAAGAGAGTATGGGAACGAGATGACAATGAAGCAAACAAGGCCTTCAAAATCCTAAGAAAAAAATTATTTCCCACTATACTTAGCCAACATATCAATTTGGTGTGAGAACAGAATAAAGACATTTTTAAACATGCAAGATCTCAAAAATATGTGCTCTTTTTAGGGAAACTGGTAGATGAGTGCCTCTAAAAAGAGAGCAAGTCAAGAGAAAAGAAAACTAGAGAGGCAAAAGGAAATCCCAGGATCAGTGAAGAGAGAAGTCAGAAAAACAGCTGTGTATCACTCATGGAGGCCAATCAGAGTAGATTTGAATAGATGAGAAGAATCAGTGAGATATTTTTCCAAGATATTAGTGACAGAACACCTGAGAAATCCAAATTTATTTAATGGAGATTTAGACAATCAGGAGAGACTGAGTTTGAATTAGTAAAAGTATAAAAATCAAGGAAACAAGACACAAAACATTAACTTCGAGAAAACAAAAGTCACATAGCAAAGAATGGTAACCTAGTACGTTTTGTGCTTAGTTTTGAACAGTATTTATAAGATCATAATAACAAAAACAATGAATACTGCTCTAACTAAAACTATAATAATATTATTTTAGGAAATTATAGGAATGAGACAGATGTGTATAAAAATAATGGGGGCAGGGATGGAGGTTGGTTCATCTTCCACAGTGAGGAAGGATTCACCATGACTAGACTATTTGATTCCTTAAAATACAGGCCTTTGTAAATCTGATTTTTAAAAAATACAGAACAGTACCAAAAAAACACCCCATACAGGTTAAATAGTTCAACTGTAAAGTCAGAAAAATAGATAACACTTACTTCAATTCCGTCAAATTCAAATTTTATAACAGGCACAAAGGCATCTTCTACAGCCTGCAAAAGAAGAAAACAATTACAACAAATAAGGTGTAATCTTTTCTCTGTCCTTCTCAAATGCCAATAATGTGATTTCTTTTTCTCCCAATTTCTAACTCAGTAGAAAATATGAAAATTTTCTTGGTTTCTCATTCTAGATAACCAAGTACTTCTACTCTGTGACTGTGTTATCTAAGATATGCAAAATATCCATCAGAGTAGTTATCTAAGTTATTATCCTCCTAAAAATACTCATCAGAAACTGGCAGGGAAAAATGCTATCATCTGGGTATTTACTATTTGTTGGAACTTAAATTGAAAACTGATTATTTACCAAGAGCACTGAAGTGTCAGATCTCATGACTAATTTAGCAAAAAAACCTATACAGTTTGGATTTAGTAGGAATGTTTCTCTCGAGCCCTCCTAATCCTTCCACCCAATGAATTCTTAACCTCCTCCTCCATTCCCAAAAACCCAAATAACAAGATCCTCTGAGCTTCACCTTATCTAAGCACTTGAAATTACATTAAAACCGTTTGTTGGACCTGCCTGGTGGTCCAGTGGTTAAGAATCTGCCTGTCAATGCAGGGGACACATATTCGACCCCTGGCTGGAGAAGATTCCACATGCTTTGGAGCAACAAAGCCTGTGCCCCACAACTACTGGGCCCAGGTGCCTAGAGCCTGTGCTCTGCAACAAGATAAGCCACTGCAGTGAGAAGCCAAGGGCTGCAATGACGAGTAGCCCCCCAACTCACCACAACTGAGAAAGCCCATGAACAGCAATGAAAACCCAGCACAGCAAAAATAATAAACAGATAAATAAATAAACCGTTTGTTTAGTTCCCCCAATCCCTCCATCCCATAAACTATGTTTTGTTCACTCTTATATTTGGGGGACTAAGGCCATATTGGATGAATCACTGGTGCTGAAATTTAATTTGCTGAATGAATAGCTAGATATACACACATAAAGAGTTACTAATAGAACCTTACACATAATAGCAGCCACAATTTGATAGGCATCAACCATTTACCAGATATTACAGTAACTGATTTATGTAAATTATCTCATCAATCCTCCAAAAAACTTTATAAGAAAGTTATCACTAGATTGTCATTTTATAGCTAAGGAAACTGAGACTCAGAGAGAATAGGTAACTTGACCAAAATCCACTATTTAATATGTGGTAGATTTTAGACTCAATCAAGGTCTGTATAACTAAAAAGCTCATGTTTTTATATACAATGGAATATTACTCAATCTTAAAAAGGAACAAATCTGAGTCAGCTGAACTAAGGTGGAATAACCTAGAGCCTGTTGATACAGAGTGAAGTCAGTCAGAAAAACAGAAACAAATACCCTATGTTAACTCAAATATGGAACCTAGAAAAATGGTACTGGTGAGCCAATCTGCAGGGCAGACACAGAGAACAGACTTGTGGTGGACACAGAGTGGGGAAGAGGTGGGGAACAAACTGAGACAGTCACACTGACACATACACCACCATGAGTAAAACAGCAGCTAGTGTGGCAAGCTGCTATATAACACAGGGAGTTCAGTCTGGTGCTGTGACAACCCAGAGGGATGGGAGGGGATAGGGAGGGAGGCTGAAGAGGGAGAGGACACATATCTATACTTACGGCGGATTCACGTAGTTGTACGACAGAAACCAATACAACATTTTAAGCAATTACCCTCCAATTTTTAAAAAAGCCCATGTTTTAAATCACCATCCATTAGTTTAAGAGATAGCAACTTCTTAAATATATCAATCATCACAAGCCCTAGCTTTTGCTGTTATTCGTTAACAAATACAAAATATTAAATAACAGAGGATACTTACTCTTAAGTTTCTAATGCCATCTTGATGTTTCAACTTTTCAAAAAAAGACTGAAAAAAATCAGATCTTTCCACATGTCTTGGGGCTACACAAAGTGCATCAATGTCAGCTCCTGCAAATCAAAGTATTATTAAGAACAATATATTGAGTATGTATTACATTTTTGTAAACAAAAACATATGTACAGAAGAAACTATATAAAATGAGTATAGGAAAATGTTAACACTGATTAACTCTGAGTGATGAGATAATGGGAATTTTTTTCCCCTGTATTTTCTAATTATAAACAATAAATAAGTGTGTTATTCAAAGTTCTTACCAGTAAAACACAGAAAAGGAATTACCTTTGGTGTGTACTCCAAGTCTATAGGAGCCAAAAGTAAAAATTTTTCCACCAACAGTAGCCACAACAGAAGGTGGAAGATTCTAAAATAAAAAAATATAAAAGGCATTTAATTATTCAAATTATCTCACATTAAAACTGCCTAAGTGCTCTAATAAACACTGGCGAGGATGTGAAGAAAAGGTAATCCTTACAGACTATTTATGGGAATGTATCAATATATTGGTGCAATAACTGTAGAAAACAATTGGAAGCTTCCTTAAAAAAACTAAAAATAGAACTGCCATATGATCCAGCAATTACTGGATCACACTCCTGGGAATATATCGGAAGAAAATAAAAACATTAATTCAAAAAGATATGTACCTTCATGTTGGGTACATATCTAAATTGTAACATATATAAATTGGGAAAGGAGTATGTCAAGGTTGTATATTGTCACCTGCTTATTTAGCTCCTATGCAGAATATATTATAAGTGCAGGGCTGGATGAATCACAAGCCGGAATCAAGATTGCTGTGAGAAATATCAACAACCTCAGATATGCAGATGACACCACCCTAATGGCCGAAAACGAAAAGGAACTAAAGAGCCTCTTGAAAGTGAAAGAGGAGTGTGAAAACGCTGGCTTAAAACTCAACATTCAAAAAATGAAGATTATGGCATCTGGTCCCATCACTTCATGGCAAATAGATGGGGAAACAATGGAAACAGTGATAGACTGTATTTTCTTGGGCTCCAAAATCACTGCAGATGGTGACTGCAGCCATGATTAAAAGAGTCTTGCTCCTTGGAAGAAAAACTATGACAAACCTAGACAGCATATTAAAAAGTAGAGACGTCACTTTGTTGACAAAGGTCTGTTTAGTCAAGGCTGTGGTTTTTCCAATGGTCATGTATGGATGTGAGAGTGGGACATAAAGAAAGCTGAGCACCAAAGAATTGATGCTTTTGAACTGTGGTGATGGAGAAGACTCTTGAGACTCCCTCGGACTGCAAGGAAATCCAAGCAGTCAATCCTAAAGGAAATCAGTCCTGATTATTCATTGGAAGGACTGATACTGATGCTGAAGCTGAAGCTCCAATCCTTTGGCCACCTGAAGCGAAGAACTGACTCACTGGAAAAGACCCTGATGCTGGTAAAGACTGAAGGCAGGAGGAGAAGGGGACAGCAGGGGATGAGATGGTTAGATAGCATCACTGACTCGATGGTCATGAGTTTGAGCAAGCTCCAGGAGCTGGTGATGGACAGGGAAGCCTGGCGTGCTGCAGCCCATGGGGTCGCAGAGTCGAACAAGACTGAGAGACTGAACTACTACCCTCGTGATCTTAGCAGCATTATTTATAGTAGCCAAGACATGGAAGCAACCTAAATGTCCATCAACAGAAGAATGGATAAAGATGTAGTGTGTGTATGTGTGTGTATAATGTAATAGTACTCAGTCATAAAAAAATAAAATTTTGCCATTTGCAACAACATGGATGGATTTCAAGGGTATTATGCTTATGTAAGTCAGACAGAGAAACACAAATGTTGTATGTTATTACTTACATGTGAATGTAAAAAACAAGTGAATATAACAGCAAGAAACAGACTTGTAGATACAGAGAACTAATAGTGGTTACCAGTGGGGAGAGGGGCACAACGGGGTAGAGGATTAAGAGGTACAAACTACTATGTATAAAATAAAGTACAAGGACATACTGTACAGCACAGGGAACACAGCCATATTTTAAAATAATTTTAAGTGGTGCATACCTTTAAAAATTGCAAACCACTATGTTGTACACCTAACATTTATATATTGTAAATAAACTATACCTCAATTTAAAAAAAAACTGCCTAAATGCTACTGATACATACTACATTTGTCAAATTTAGTGAGCTGAGATTTATAGAATTTATTTGATTGTAGCCTGAAGTAATGAAGGTATTCTCAGAGGACAGACAAAACAAATTTGTGTCCAGTATACATGCATACATGGGCTTCTTTGGTGGCACAGTGGTAAAGAATCTGCCTGCCAGTGCAGGAGACACAAGATCCCTGGGTCAAGAAGATCCCCTGGAGGAGGAAGTGGTAATCCATTGCAGTATTCTTGCTGGGTAAACCCCATGTACAGAGGAGTCTGACACACTAGTCCATACAGTCACAGTCAGACACGACTGAGCAGACACACAGATGCATACATCACTCACACACACAGACAGATGCATATATCCCTATCTTAAGAAAAATATTTTCTGTCATTTGACCTTACTTGTCCCCTTCAACTGCCTGTCTCTGACTCCTTGGTGACTCTCAACAGTAGAACCCTCAACTACTAAATTAATGCACTTTCAGCTCTGTAGTTGTCACAGTTGACTAATTCCATCTCCCCTTTAGTTCTTGTGATAGATATGCTTAATTTCTTGATTCTAGCTCCATAATATTTCTGCAAGTGGGGTCATTCTTAAAATGATCTCCTCATGAGAGGTAATCTAACAACTTTACATATTTTGGGCTGTATCAGAATTACAATGCTACTTTTCACCTCTCTCTAGAGCCAATTCTAACTGCCCATCAGATATTTTCACTCACACTTTCTGATTCACTTCAGTAAACCATGACTGAAACCTAACAAAAAAAAATCCTATGATAAGCCAGGTATCCCTCCTTCTGAGTTCTCTTTTTCTGTTCCTCATTTTCCTTACTGCCCATACCTATAAACCATTATTGTTCTTCCTGGATTACTAATTCTTAAATTATATCCCTTACACATCACTTCCTCCCCACCCACCTCCATTCTGTGCTATTTAATAGTATCATAAATTACTCTCTTGCCATTAGTCTTTATTCCTAAATCCCATTTTGTAAAAAATTCACTGGCTGATATTTTTAACTCTATCACATAACTCTTTTGCTCGAAACTTGCCAATGCATTCTTTTCTGGATACTGACCCTTGGATCCTAAGGACTTCCATGGTATGCTCTTAAGGATCTTTCTTGCCTTGTCTCTTGATATTCCCTTCTGAAGCTCCAACTACCAACGTGTTACATAACCTAGTCTCCTTTCCATTGCATTTGCCATCTTCCTTGCCTCAAATGGGCCAACGGTTTGGTGGCTCAGCTGGTAAAGAATTTGCCTGTAATGCAGGAGACCTGGGTTGGGAAGATCCCCTGGAGAAGGGAATGGCAACCCACTCCAGTATTCTTGCCTGGAAAATTCCATGGACAGAGGAATCGGGCGGGTTACATACAGTTCATGGGGTCACAAAGAGTCAGACATGATTGAGTGACTAATATTTTCACTTTTGCCTCAAAGGCTTGCTGTCCTTTCTGCTATCTCAATTCCATCTATTTTTCAAAGTTCACTTCAAGTTCCACCTTCCTCATGAAGCTTTCTTTGATTACGCACCTCCTTATAAGAAGCTCTTTTCCCCTCCATGTGCTCTTTCATACTACATTTCTTTTTTCTTCCCTGTATGTTAATTCCATCACTTCAACTATATTTATATTCCTTGAAGGTGAGACCTATGTCTATTACTTCTAGGCATTTCCCCAAAATGCCTAGTCCAAGTTCCAAAGAGTTGTATCTGCTAATTAGTTGGATTAAAAATATATGTATAACAGGATATTATGTTTGTCACTTTCTGTTTAATGGGTATGTTTCAAGAGTACCACAAATAATTTTATAGCTAGAAAGGAGTTAATAAAATTATTAATGACGAACATGAAACAAAAGGATAGAGAAGCCCTGTTGAGTTTAACTTCCCACTTTGAAAAGCATGATTCTTTTATGATTTATGAGAAAGTGATAAACAGTAAAAGATTTTCACCACAAACCACAGTATTTAACTAAAATGATTTGGAGTTCTAGATTGTTTAAATATTCTAACTATGCACAGAATATTAAAATGATATTTGACCTAACTCAAATCCTTTTGATATTTTCCACATAAAATAGGTATAAATGACAGAGGATTATGGTATTGAAAATGACCAATCACTGTGTCTATGCAAAGGAAGATGCTAAAACCAATTAAATTAAAAAAAAATAATTGTATTTTGTTAAAAAAAAAAATCAAATAGTGGTAATGCCTCAAATTTTTAACAGTGGTTTTATGCCTAGAAATTAAATGGAAACCAGCTAGTGAAATTTGTAAATTAAAGTACTGATGTGAATAAAATGAGGGAAAAGCAATTTTTAAAAATTTAAAAAACCTTTGACCTTGGAACAGGTTCTACTAATTTTTCTTTTAGGTGCAAAAAAACCACCCAGTAAGAAAATTAGTTAGGTGCATCTCTCAATAAAGTATCTAGCCCTTTTTTGTGAATAGTTAACACTTGACTTCCCTTGATGTATCCTAGAATATGTATGAGAGCAAAGACCTCTGTATAACCACATTAGATGACATAAAGACAACACAAGAAGTAAAAAAGCTTGTTACTCTGATTTTAAATCAATTCTAGCAATTTGTGTATCTGGTTTGCATACCCACAGCAATTATGGGCTGATTATAGACAGAGACAACAGGCTCCCCAACATTCATTCAATGCCTGAGCTCTGTCCTGAGGTTGTGCAAGTAAATAAGATAAGTTTATTAATGAGTTGATCAGCTAGTAGCAGAGAAACAAGCATGATTTTTTTTTTTTAATTACTCATGACTAGCATTTCACCTGCTCAGAATTCAACCTAACAGAAAATTTCAACTATTGATAACCCTGCTGTGAGCTCAAAAATGAGCCAGATAGTCATCTGGCAGCAAAAGTCAATAGTGTAAAGACCATTTATTTAAACTCAATAACTGCAGACTTAGCACAGTCCCTCATAACCTTATTCAGAGCCCACTGCTTGAAAGAACCAATTTTATACAAATATCAAAGGTTACAAAAGGAAATAATAAAAGTTGTAAAAGAATTCTAACAGGTGTGTAATTTCTAAACTGATGCAAATTAATGGGCAGAAAGGGATTTTACAGAGACACTACTGCTGTGAGCCATTAACTTTCAGCTGATAGCTGTTAAAGAGATGGGAAAACTATTAAAAAAAAAAACTAAAAATTTAAAACACAATAGTCTGAGCCATTTAGTAAAGGGACAAACAGTATTATCCAATTGAACATGGCCTATCTCATTTTACTACAGCCAATGAAGATTCCCAAACAAATGAATTCAATTATATTCAAAAGATTCTAAGAAAGCAAGAGATATGTAATTGATTTTAGAAGGAAAAAAAGCTATGCTACTGGAGGGGAAAAAAGCAGTGTAATCATAAATTAGGGTTTGCAAACTCCAAAGTCTCATAGGCCAGGCAGGTACGCAAATGAGGCAAGTATACACATAAGAAACAGAAACTGATAACTGACAGTTGCTATGTCTGAGAGAGCAGGGAGTAATGGGGACCATGAGGCACCAGACGGGAGTAGCCCAATTCCATTCAAGCCTCTTCTGGCCTTGCCCAAAGAAAGGCCCAGTGCTGCCATACCTAGCATTTCACAAGAATTCTGAAATCTGGCTTTTAAAATTTCAGTATTTAAAGTTTGGTTTACTACATGTGAGTCAAGGAAGACATTTATGTGGAAATGTAGTCAGACACTGGCTACCTCTGGGGTAAATCCTCATTTATTTAGGACTCAACTATCTAGAGGGCTTCCCTGGTGGCTCAGCCGGTAAAGAATCCACCTGTAATGCAGGAGACCTGGGTTCGATCCCTGGGTTGGGAAGATCCCCTGGAGAAGGGAACGGCTACCCACTCCAGTATTCTGGGCTGGAGAATTCCTTGGGGTGGAAAGGGGCTGGACACGACTAAGTGACTTTCTCTTCACTTCAACTGTCTAGAACAATTCATTTCTAAGTGTACTAAAAACGTTTAATCTATTTTTGATTATTCTCAACTCTGCATTTTGTTACCAGGACACAATGAAACTATGAATTCAATTTAGAGTCTTACCTTACTCTCACTGACCTCAGAAATCCATTCTTTTACTAGATTGTTCAGTTTACCAAGAACAACCAGCCTATAATAAAAAATAACATGCTTCAGATGAAAACAAACAAAAAACCCCCACCAAAAACAAACAGTATTTTAAAAAGTAATTAAACATATAGGCAGTACCTTTATGTTGGTGCTAGAGTAAAAGCATATTATACACGTGCTAATGCTATCACATCTGTTGACACAAGGCACATCTCTTTGGCATTCTTAGGTTCCTAAGAGTTCCAAAGAGACGATAAATGTGATGATAGTATTTTGGTTTTTGAGCTATTTTTTCAAAATTCAAAAAGCCTAGTTAAAAAAAAATCAAAATTACCTTCAATAAGGCTGCAGAGGCCAACTGAACTGTCAACTTTCTTGGCCTTACTATGGAATAAAATCAATTCAGTGTGGTAATAGTAGAAGTCAGCACTCTCATTGACAGTTACAAGTTTTTGGATAATAAAAACAGGCAAATTATTTACTGGCTAATTTTTTATAAAATTTAACTTAATAAAAGCAATTTGATATTAAAACAAACTTGCAACCGATGGCATATCCAAATCCAGATTAAAAAAAAGTTCAGGCATCTCAAAGCTAACACATGAGAAACTGAATTCCTGATCTCTCCAAACTTGCTTCTCCCTCAGCTTTTCTCAGGTAATGGAATCCTATCCTTCCAGATGCTGAGACCAAAAATCTTGGCATCATCCTTGATGCCCCTCCCACCCCCCATTCCAGTTATTAAACAAGACATCCAGAAGATGTACCTTTAAAAGACATCCAGAATTCTACTATCTCTTATCACCTCCACTGCCATCCCCCTAGTTCCAGTCACCATTTCTTCCTTGTGTTATTAGAACAGTCTCCTAACTAGTTTCCTTGCTTCTGACTTTGACCCCTCTACAGACTACCTCAGTAAAGCAGCCAGAATGACTGTGTTAAACATGAATCAATCATATCAATCTGCTACTCAAAACCCTAACAGCTTCCCATCTCAGAGTAAAAGCCAAAACCTATTTTATAATGGCTTTCAAGGTGCTAAATGACCTTTCCCTCCAAGCTCCTTCCCACCTCATTTTTTTTAAGCCCACATTCCCCTTCTTGTTCACTCTGTGTCATATACCTAGGTTACCTGGCTATCTATTATTTTTAAAATATACCAGGTACGGTCCTATCTCAAGCCTCTGCCTAGACTGCTCTTCCATCAAATGCACATAGCTCTTTCCTCACTTTCAAAATTTCCCTCAAATGTCAATGATGACTTCCTTGACAACCTCACTCACGGCTTCATTTTTCTCAGCCGGCAATTGTCATATGTAACACTGTGTTTATTTTACTTACTTGGCTAATTGTTAGTTTCCTCCTCTAAGCTCTTGGACGGCCAAGTTTTCTCTTCATTTTGTCATTTTTATATCCCTACACAGGGACATCACTGGTACATGAATATATGTTTATAGAAGTAATGATTAAAGAATGTACCGTAAAATACTTTGCATTTTTAAACGACATACCTATGGTTCAATTCTTCCTCATCTTCAAACACTCCAAATGGTTTCATGGCATCAATTAATTTCTGTGTGTAAATATGATCAATCTCTTTAGGACATGCCAAGCTAATTGGAGAGGTGATTCCATAATGCTTTTGTTGACGCTGGCTGTCCAGCACGGTGTTTCTGTTCAAGAGAAATGAAACAGCAGAAAAAATTTAAAGTTTCACTTACTGATACATTAAATCTTTCAATCCACTCATTAATTTAGCTACCTTAACAGTTTACACAGTACTACTGGGTTGGTCCTCCCCCCCCCCCCTTTTAAGGAAAAAAGGATATTTTGTGCTTATGGAGATGAAGGACTATTCATTCTGCTTCAAGCTTTCATGGTTAGGATGTCTTTTCAAGTCAAAAGCAGCCTGTGTTGGCATCAGGACAACTGTGCCAACACCACTCAGCTCAAATGCAAAGAGCCTGAATGGGAGCTGGGCCAGGGCCACCTTGACTATACCCTGCAGACTTAAGTCAAGTACCACCTTTGAAAAGCAGTCAGCCACTTCAAAGAAAGCTCTAAGTAAAAAACAATGACCCCCAACCCCAGGAAAAAAGCAAAATTATTTCATTAGAAGGTCCTTATGAAATACTCTAGCTTTTAAAAAGAAATCACTAGGTGTGTCCCTGAGAAACCTATTAACATCCGTTGCTTCCATCAGATTTTATAGTCCTAACATTCTGTGACTCTAGTTAATTGTTCTCTTCACTGTCTAAATGAAGTCTATGATACCAACTATGATCTTGAGTCCCACTTTCTTATCTCTGTGCTGAAAATGCTGGCTATCAAGGTCCCTACTAGCACTAAAATTCCAAATCCATGGTTCTGAACCTCTCTCATCTGGACAGGAAAACAAAAGCAAGTGACATAATCCCTGGAGAAGTAAACACACTGGAGAAATTCTAGGATAAGTGCACAAGGAGACATGTACAAAAATGTTCACTACCACACTGTGACATTAAAAAAAAAAAAAAAAAACTTAGAAAAAAACCTAAAATAATCACTAACAGGAAATGGACTAAATCAGAATGTATCCCTACAAAGGAACACAATACAGTATTAGTGTGAATTAATTAGAGCTGAAAAACACTATCATGGACAAATCTCAAAGACATATGTTGCACTAAAGAAGCTGTTGAATGACAAGTGGGGTACTAGTCATATAAAGTTTAAAAACAAGTAAAACAATGCTGATTATGGACATATACGTATGCAGTAATAGCATTAAAAAAAATATGCCGCATAAGCATCAAATTCAGAACTGTGGGGAACTCCAGGGAGGGAGGTGAATGGGCCTAGAGGAGGAGGTAACAGAATTCCTTCAGATGTATTATGTTCGGTTTCTTTTAACTAAAGATATGTGTGTAAACACACACACACACACGGAACGTTATGCTTTGGGAGATGGATGATGGCTACGTAAATGATGCTGTTATGTTATTCTTGGCATTTTTCTGTATGTTTAAATTATTTCCTAATAAACCAAAACGTAAGAAGTTACAACAAAATCTTGCCAAGCACCGACACTGTTCCTGACTTATCAAAGTATGACCAGGAGGTATAGACTGGCAGATGTACTGTGGATAGGTGGGGAAATGAGGGAAGGGTGAAGAAAACCATAGCTTGACTAAAAAGAGAAACCCATGGGCTGGGATAGGAGTGAATGCACTCCAGAAGACCTGAAGACAGCCGGTCAGGAAGGGAGGAGGGGGAAGTAGGGGGATGGTATTTGCGCCAATGCAGACAGGAGCAGAGACCGGCTCAGACAGCGCTGGGGGCAGGAGAGTGACCGACAATTTTTCCCCACAGACACACGGGCCTTTCTCCCGCCGCAACCTAGTCTGGGGGCGTCCTCGGAGATAGGGCAGCCAGGGAACCGATGGTGACTCCGAGAGTCCCCGAGTCTGGCCAGGTGAGCCGCCGGGTGTAGGGGAGGTGCCCTTGCCGACCGGTCGGGGGGAAGGAGACTACACGAGAGCTCTGGACAGGACGCGAGAGGCAGGGAACGGAAACGGGGTCCGGGCTGGCCACCCCAGCCCACCCAGTTCTGCCTCACCCCTAACCGCCGCCCCCCACCACTTACGCAGACATCTCTTTCATCGCTTCCTGCGTCTCCCTCACCGGCGAGTTGTCTTTCGCTCTGGAGTCCTGTTTTTGCTCTTCCCTTCTCCTCCTGTCCACTTTCCTCCGCTTGCTTGTATCTCGCTTGCACGCTCACTCTCTCACTTACTACAGCCGAGGCATCCAACCGAGTAGTGAAAACACCACAAAACCGGCTCTATTTATGACAATACAGCGCGGCCGACGCCAATATGGCGCCGCTTCCCAGCCTGCCCCTCGGCCGCTGCGGCCCCGCCCCTGGGGGCCTGGGCCCGCCCTCGACCCCGCCCCCTCTCGCTTTAGGTCTCGGTAGGCTCAGTGGCCCCGCCCACAGAGGCGCAGGTTTGGGCTGCAAACGCCGGTCTGGAGGAGTGCTTCGTTCCCTCCATTGTCCGTGAGACTGTCTCTCCAGGCTAACTGCTTGGAAGGTAACTTGGAACATGTATTCCTTGTTTTCTTGTGAAAGCCTATGTCATATATTTAAAGAAACTACACAACCTTGCCTAGCAAATATTACTTTAACTCTTCCGTTATACAACACCGTTATTTTAATCAGTTATATGTAATTTAATCAATCTATTCCTTGAGGCGATTATGTCGTGAGGGCACACCTAGGAACGTGTGACTTTATAATTACCTGGGAGTGCAGCGAGCTTGTAAATTGGAGACTTAACTGTTCACCTCTAAGTACCTCCCCCTGATTTATGACCTTCTAGCAATCAGGTCGGAGAAGACAATGGCCACCCACTCCAGTACTCTTGCCTGGAAAATCCCATGGACGGAGGAGCCTGGTAGGCTGCAGTTTATGGGGTCGAGAAGAGTCTGACACGACTGAACAACTTCACTTTCACTTTTCACTTTCATGCGTTGGAGAAGGAAATGGCAACCCACTCCAGTGGTCTTGCCTGGAGAATCCCAGGGAAGGAGGAGCCTGGTGGGCTGCCGTCTATGAGCTCGCACAGAGTCGGACACGACTGAAGCGGCTTAGCAGCAGCGGCAACAACAATCAGGTAGGGCTTCCCTGGTGGCTCAGATGGTAAAGAATCCTTCTGCAACGAGGGAGACCTGGGTTCAGTCTTTGGGTTGGGAAGATCCTGTGGAGGAGGACATGGCAACCTGCTCCAGTATTCTTGCCTGGAGAATCCCATGAACAGAGGAGTCTGGTAGGCTGCAGTGCGTGAGGTCAGGAAGAGAGACGACTGAGCGGCTAAAACACACAGGATAAAACACTGAGGGATAAAAACACGGCTGAATCAAAATCACATGAGTTCAGATAGTGGAGATCATGTTTCAAGTGAATGAGGATGAAAATGGGAAAATGATGACAAATTTTAAAAAGTTAATTTAAAATACTAAATAAGAATGTTAAGAAGCTGCTTTTTCTTGGAATGTAACAATAGATAGAGAAGATAGACTCATTTATTCAAAAATATTTATTGGAAACCTAATCTGTGCCACCCCAAGACAGATGGGTCATGGTGGAGAGTTCTGACAAAACGTGGTCCACTGGAGAAGGGAATAGCAAACCACTTCACTATTCTTGCCTTGAACAGTATGAAAAGGCAAAAAGCTATGACTCTGAAAAATGAACTCCCCAGATTGGTAGGTGCCTAATATGCTACTGGAGATCAGTGGAGAAATAACTCTGCAAAGAGTGAAGAGACATAGCCAAAACAAAAACATCACTCAGTTGTGGATGTGACTGGTGATGGAAGCAAAGTCCAATGCTGTAAAGAGCAATATTGCATAGGAAGCTGGAATGTTAGGGCCATGAATCAAGGCAAATTGGAAGTGGTCAGACAGGGGATGGCAAGAGTAAACATCAACATTTTAGGAATCAGTGAACTAAAATGGACTGGAATGGGTGAATTTAACTCACATGACCATTATATCTACTACTGTGGGCAAGAATCCCTTAGAAGAAATGGAGTAGCCCTCATAGTCGACAAAAGAGTCCAAAATGCACTAATTGGATGCAATCTCAAAAACAACAGAATGATCTCTGTTCGTTTCCAAGGCAAACCATTCAATATCACAGTAATTCAAGTCTATCCCCCAACCAGTAATGCTGGAGAAGCTGAAGTTGAACAGTTCTATGAAGACCCATAAGACTTTCTAAAACTAACACCCAAAAAAGATGTCCTTTTCATTATAGGGGACTGGAATGCAAAAGTGGGAGTCAAGAAATACCTGGAGTAACAGGCAAATTTGACCTTGGAGTACAAAATGAAGCCGGGCAAAGGCTAATAGAGTTTTGCCAAGAGAACACACTGGTCATAACAAACACCCTCTTCCAACAACACAAGAGAAGACTCTACACATGGATATCACCAGATGGTCAACACCAAAATCAGATTGATTATATTCTTTGCAGCCAAAGATGGAAAAGCTCTATACAATCAGCAAGAACAAGTCCAGGCGCTGACTGTGGCTCAGATAATGAACTCCTTATTGCCAAATTCAGACTTAAATTGAAGAAAGTAGGGAAAACCACTAGACCATTCGGGTATGACCTAAATCAAATCCCTTACAATTATACAGTGAAAGTGACAAATAGATTCAAGGGATCTGATAGACAGAGTGCCTGAAGAACTATGGACAGAGCTTTGTGACATTGTATAGGAGGCAGTGATCAAGACCATCCCCAAGAAAAAGAAATGCAAAAGGCAAAACGGTTCTCTGAGGAGGCCTTACAAATAGCTGAGAAGAGAAGCAAAAGTCAAAGGAGAAAAGGAAAGATATACCCATTTGAATGCAGAGTTCTGAAGAATAGCAAGGAAAGAGAAGAAAGCCTTCCTCAGTGATCGATGCAAAGAAATAAAGGAAAACAATAGAATGGGAAAGACTAGAGGTCTCTTCAAGAAAATTAGAGATACCAAGGGAACATTTCATGCAAAGATGGGCACAAAAAAGGCGAGAAATGGTATGGACCTAACAGAAGCAGAAGATATTAAGAAGAGGTGACAAGAATACACAGAAGAACTATACAAAAAAGATCTTCATGACCCAGATAACCACGATGGTGTGATCACTCACCTAAAGCTAGACATCCTGGAATGCAAAGTCAAGTGGGCCTTAGGAAGCATCACTATGAACAAAGCTAGTGGAGGTGATGGAATTCCAGTTGAGCTATTTCAAATCCTAAAAGATGATGCTATGAAAGTGCTTCACTCAGTATGCCAGCAAATTTGGAAAATTCAGCAGTGGACACAGGACTGGAAAAGGTCAGTTCTCATTCCAATCCCAAAGAAAGGCAATGCCAAAGAATGTTCAAACTACTGTACAATACAC
The DNA here is from genome assembly GCF_910594005.1 of Cervus elaphus. Classification (NCBI taxonomy): domain Eukaryota; kingdom Metazoa; phylum Chordata; class Mammalia; order Artiodactyla; family Cervidae; genus Cervus; species Cervus elaphus. Next base: position 61,117,470 of record NC_057825.1, read on the forward strand.
TCATCTCACACACTAGTAAAGTAATGCTCAAAATTCTCCAAGCCAGGCCTCAGCTGTGAACCTCCAGATGTTCAAGCTGGATTTAGAAAAGGCAGAGAAACCAGAGATCAAATTGCCAACATTTGCTGGATCATCGAAAAAGCAAGAGAGTTCCAGAAAAACATCTACATCTGGTTTATTGACTACGCCAAAACCTTTGACATGTGAAAGTGAAGTCGCTCAGCTGAGTCCGACTCTTTGCAACCGCATGGACTGTAGCCTACCAGGCTCCTCCGTCCATGGGATTTTCCAGGCAAGAATACTGGAGTGGGTTGCCAATCACCACAAACTGTGGAAAATTCTTCAAGAGATGGGAATAGCAGACCACCTGACTTGCCTCCTGAAAAAAATGTATGCAGGTCAAGAGGCAACAGTTAGAACTGGATATGGAACAACAGACTGGTTCCATATCGGGAAAAGAGTACATCAAGGCTGTATTTTGTCACCCTGCTTATTTAACTTATATGCAGAGTACATCATGAGAAATGCTGGACTGACAGAGTGGTCATCGCCCCTTTTTCTTTGAGACTGGGTTCTCACATGTCTGAGAAGGTGAATAGGTAGATACTTAGACATGAGCAGGTATCAATAGGGGCCAAAGAATTGGCCCTAAAAATAAAGAGAGGACCCAAGGACAAAAGAGCAGATGAAACCAAGGAGGGTCTTGGAATGCAGGAGCAGATAAACCAGACTCTTACTGTCCTTCTCTCCCCCATGTTGTAACTATTAACAGACTTCAGGTCTTCCTGAGCAGTATAACCTGTCTCCCCTCCTGCCCCACAGGGACAAGCTGTTTGCTTTACTCTTCCCTCCACCCAGTATATGTGCCTCATCCAACCAGCAAATGACCCGTAAGACCCCTATCCCACTCCTTGTACCCTGAGGATAACAGTGAACTAAGGACCCCTATTTGAGGTTGGTTCTCCCTTGAGCTGGCCCACTTGTCTAACAGCATCTCCCTCTCTAATCAACTTTATTTCCCTCTTAAAGAAAAAGGAAATGCTGGACTGAATGAAGCACAAGCTGGAATCAAGACTGCTGGGGGAAATATCAATAATCTCAGATATGCAGATGACACCACACTTATGGCAGAAAGTGAAGAAGAACTAAAGAGCCTCTTGATGAAAGTGAAAGAGGAGAGTGAAAATGCTGGCTTAAAGCTCAACATTCAGAAAACTAAGATCATGGCATCTGGTCCCATCACTTCATGGCAAATAGAGGGAAACAGTGGAAACAGTGACAGACTTTATTTTTGGGGGCTCCAAAATCACTGCAGATGGTGACTGCCGCCATGAGATTAAAAGACATGAGATTAAAAGTAAGTACTCCTTGGAAGAAAAGTTATGGCCAACCCACACAGCATATTAAAAAGCAGAGACATTACTTTGCCAACAAAGGTCTGTCTAGTCAAAGCTATTGTTTTTCCAGTAGTGACATGTGGATGTGAGTGTTGGACTATAAAGAAAGCTGAACACTGAAGAATCAATGCTTTTGAACTGTGGTATTGGAGAAGACTCTTGAGAGTCCCTTGGACAGCAAGAAGACCCAACCAGTCCATCCTAAAGGAAATCAGTCCTGAATATTCATTGGAAAGACTGATGCTGAAACTCCAATACTTTGGCCACCTAATGCGAAGAACTGACTCATTTGAAAAGACCCTGCTGCTGGTAAAGATTGAAGGTGGGATGAGAAGGGGACAACAGAGGATGAGATGGTTGGATGGCATCACTGACTCAATGGGCATGAGTATGAGCAGGCTCTGGGAGTTGGTGATGAACAGGGAAGCCTGGCGTGCTGCAGTCCATGGGATCGCAGAGTTGGACAGAGCTGATTGACTGAACTGAACTGACTCTGTGCCAAACTCTGTGTCAGACTCCAGTGATTTAATCATGCATAAAACCAGCTGTATTCTTTAGTTATATGAATTTCAGAGTTTAGTGAGGAAATAATCAAATATAAGTGATATTCTTGTGTTATAGAACTAAATAGTCAACTATGTGTCAGGCACAGGAACTATTTCATTCCTCTCTGGAGAGTTCACAGTCTCCTGAAGGAGAAGACACTTACACAAGATCATTCAAATGTGGTATGGTCTGTGATAAGATGGGGTCAGGGGATTTAGGGAGGCCTACAGCAGGCTGCCTAAACTTGAGGGCAGGAATGCTCAAAAGTGACTTCTTGGAATAGAGTATGTGCTTAATTAAATGAGCAAGATTTGGGAGTAGGCATTGGGTGCAGGTGGGAGAGAGAAGGCAAAACCTATCTGAAGCAACATACAGTAATAACAAGCATTGGTTTCAGTGTGAGGGAAACCCAAATTTGAATTCTAGTTTTGCTACTTACTAGTTTTGTGACTGGAGAGAAATTAACCTTAAAAAGTCCTTTCCTCATCTGTAAAATGAAGTTAATAGGATTGTAAGAGAATTAAATGAGAAGAGCATGTATAGCCAGTATGAATCTCTGTCCAAAAGTTCAGATATGCAAGAAATGTCACTTTATCTTCTAAGACAGAATTTTTTACCTTGAGCCCCTCATTCCTCTGAGCTGGCAGGTAAAATCAGTCTTGGGCATCCTGAGTCTCTCTCTTCCCATTTCTTGAGACTTAAGGATTCAGGGAGTTACGGCAGATTGTATACATCTAACTCTGGATTGTGGTAAATACACCTTCCTGTCCTTTTGGCACCTGTGCCTCAAGGGTTTCTCCTGCCTCCAGTTCTCGTCTCAGGCCCGTCCAACGGGCCGGTGGTCTCATCCCAGAAGCACCACAGAGCTCATTCTTCCTACCTCTTCCTACATCTTCCCAACAGTTTAGGGAATCCTGCCAGGCTGGGATACAGAAAATCTCCTTTCCTCAAGTTTTCTAACCAAGATATTTGTTGCTGGCTGCATAGAGTTCTCTTCAAGGCTCAGCTTTGTTTCAAATACAACAGCCAGAAAAGAGTTGCAGGCAGATTCTGTCATCTTCACAGGGGAGAGTCCTTAGCTCAGAGCCAGGCACACAGGAGTCAATAAATTTAACTCTTATTCACATCGATTACCAAAACTCTTATCTCTTAATTTTCCTCTTTGTTTATGTATTTTATTTTCAAGTACTTATTTTCCTTCTTTCCTTTTTTTTTCTCTTATAGAATGCTTTGTTTGCTCTTATCTGCTGCAGTACTTTGGAAGAAAGGAAAACTCTGCTTTTAATTCTACTAGTTCAATGAAATCCTACAGTGTTTCAAAGATAGCTTTATTTATTTATTTATTTTTAGCTGTTACAAGTACAGCTGCTGTGTATAATTGTGTGATAAGTTTTGTCTGGACACTTTTTCAAAGCTGTTTTCTAAGTGCTAGACGTGTAGTGTTCAGGTCACAGGTGAGCCTTGTTTAGCTGTGGAAAAATCCAGCTAAGTTTCTCTGGCATGTGGGATCTTCCTGGGTAAGGGATTGAACTTGAGTGTCTTGCATTGTCAGGCAGATTCTTTACCACTGAGCCACCAGAGAAGCCCCTCAAAGATAGCTTTAAACCTTTATGTAATTATCAAAGTCAATATCAGAACAATACTTCAGTTTTAGTTGTTTTTCTTCCCATTTTCCTGTCTTTGTCAATCTACCTTGGATTGAATGCCAGTTCCCAACCCTCTTTTCAATAAGGACACTTTCTTTCAAGAAAGGATATGTTTTCCTTTCATCAGGGGTCTACCCTATATCTCTATTTTTTAAACTAAAAATTTCCAATTACAAATGTAACCCATGTTTGTAAAAAAAAAAAAAAAAAAAAAAAAAAGAGAGAGAAAGAGAGTGAAAATCTGTCTCTCTCTCCCATTCCTAACTCAAGTTTTATTCCCCAGGGACCATTTTTAACAGCTGGGTATCTGTCCTTCCAGAATGTTTGCAATGTACCCCAAACTGCATATAAGCATATACCAGAGGTTTGTTTTTATTGTTTAAGTTTGAAAAAAGGGGGATTGTACCGCATGTGCTGTTCTGCTCAACAATTTTTTTAACCTAAAAAATCGTGAACATCTATGTTACTAATGTTATAGACTGAATTGTGTCCCCAAAATTTTATATGTTGAAGTTCTAGTTTCCAGCACCTAAGATGTGACTATGTTGGGAGATAGGGTGTTTTTACTTGTTTGTTTGTTTTTATTTTTGGTTGTGCAGAGTCTTTGTTGTTGTGCATGGCTTTTCTCTAGTTGCAGCGAGTGGGGGCTTCTCTTCCTTGTGGTGCATGGGCTTCTCATTGCGATGGCTTTTCTGGCTGTGGGGCACAGCCTCTAGTTGCATGGGCTTCAGAAGTTGCAGCATATGGACTCAGTAGTTGCAGCTCACAGGTCCTAAAGAGCAGGCTCAGTAGGTGTGGCACATGGATTTAGTCAGCCCGTAGCATGTGGAATCTTCCTAGATCAGGGATTGAACCCTTGTTTCCTGCATTGGCAGGCAAATTCTTATCCACCATACCACCAGGAAAGTCCAGGAAATAGAGTTTAAAGACAAAGTTAAGTTTAAATAAGGTTGTTAGTGTGGTCCCTACTCCAATATGACTGATGTCCTTATAAGAAGAGAAAATTTGGACACAGATCATACAGAGGAAAGACCACATGAAGGCACAGGAAAAGATAGCCATTTACAAGCCAAGGAAAGAGGCCTTGTTGACAAGTTGTCTCAGGTTTCCAGCCTCCAGAACTGCAAGAAAATAAATCTCTATTCTTTAAGCCTCCCACCTAATCTGTTACTTTTTTAAGGAAGCCCTAGTAAACCAATATAGTAAATATGCACCTACTTTGTTCTTTTTAACAGTAATATGGCTTTCTTTGTCATAAATAATATGTAATGTTTGTCAGAATATATTTAACCACTTCACTGTTGTTGCAAATTTGTTTATATTATAAATAATGCTTGTAATAAATATCCTTATACCTATACCCTCTATATTTGTATCACTAGTCATTAGTAAATTCTTAAAGATGGGATTACCATGTCAATAGGTATGTATATTTAAAAGTAAAATTCCTAACAAACACATGAAAAGATGCTCAACATCACTCATTATCAGAGAAATGCAAATCAAAACAACAATGAGGTACCATTACACGCCAGTCAGGATGGCTGCTATCCAAAAGTCTACAAGCAATAAATGCTGGAGAGGCTGTGGAGAAAAGGGAACCCTCTTACACTGTTGGTGGGAATGCAAACTAGTACAGCCATTATGGAGAACAGTGTGGAGGTTTCTTAAAAAACTGGAAATAGAACTGCCATATGACCCAGCAATCCCACTTCTGGGCACACACACTGAGGAAACCAGATCTGAAAGAGACACGTGCACCCCAATGTTCATTGCAGCACTGTTTATAATAGCCAGGACATGGAAGCAACCTAGATGCCCATCAGCAGACGAATGGATAAGGAAGCTGTGGTACACATACACAATGGAATATTACTCAGCTGTTAAAAAGAATTCATTTGAATCAGTTCTAATGAGATGGATGAAGCTGGAGCCCATTATACAGAGTGAAGTAAGCCAGAAAGATAAAGAACATTACAGCATACTAACACATATATATGGAATTTAGAAAGATGGTAATGATAACCCTATATGCAAAACAGAAAAAGAGACGCAGCTGTACAGAACAGACTTTTGGACCCTGTGGGAGAAGGCGAGGGTGGGATGTTTCGAGAGAACAGCATGTATATTATCTATAGTGAAACAGATCACCAGCCCAGGTGGGACGCATGAGACAAGTGCTCGGGCCTGGTGCACTGGGAAGACCCAGAGGAATCGGGTGGAGAGGGAGGTGGGAGGGGGGATCGGGATGGGGAATACATGTAACTCCATGGCTGATTCATGTCAATGTACGACAAAACCCACTGCAATGTTGTGAAGTAATTAGCCTCCAACTAATAAAAATAAATGAAAAAAAAAAAAGTAAAATTCATCAGGTAAAGACAAATATGATATCACTTATATGTGGAATCTAAAAAAAATTATACAAATGAACTTGTTTACAAAACAGAAATAGACTCACAGACATAGAAAACACACTTATGGTTACCAAAGGGGAAAGGGGGAAGAGATACATTAGGAGTTTGGGATTAGCAGATACAAATTACTATATATAAAATAGATAGCAAAAAATGACCTATTGTATAGCACAGGAAACTATACTCAATATCTTGTAATAACCTATAAAGGAAAAAAGTCTAGAAAAATAATCAAATCTATACATATATGTATAACTGAATCACTTTGTTGTACACCTGAAACGAATACAACATTGTGAAACATCTATACTTCAGTAACAAATAAATAAAATTTATGTGTTCCAAAGTGTCCTCTAAGAATGTTATACCAATTTACACTCTAACCAATAATGTGTATGCTACTGGTGCTGCTAAGTTGCTTCAGTCATGTCTGACTCTGTGCGACCCCATAGACGGCAGCCCACCAGGCTCCTCCATCCCTGGGATTCTCCAGGCAAGAACACTGGAGTGGGTTGCTATTTCCTTCTCCAATGCATGAAAGTGAAAAGTGAAAGTGAAGTTGTTCAGTCATATCTGACTCTTTGTGACCCCATGGACTGCAGCCTACTAGGCTCTTCCATCCATGGGATTTTCCAGGCAAGAGTATTGGAGTGGATTGCCGTTGCCTTCTCCAAATAATGTGTATGGGATGGTCTATTTTGTTAAACTCTCACAAATGCTAGATATTAAAAATACTTTTTATTCTTATTAAGAAAATTATAAATGTGCAGAAAAGTAGAGGAATAAGTAACAAATACCATAAACTTATCACTTAGATTTAATAATTATTTTAACATTTGTCATGTTTCACTTTTTTAAATAGTTTTTTAAAGTAAATATAGGCTCCTAAATATTTTACTCCTAATATTTTTTCTTCCAGTTTTGTTGAAATACAATTGATAAATAGCACTGTAAGTTTAAGGTGTGCAGCATGATTTGATTTACATATATTATGAAGTGATTATTAGAAAAAGTTTATTGACCATCTATCATCTCATATATAAACAAATTTAAAAAATAGAAAAAAAATTTTCTTTTGGTGAGAACTCAGGATTTACTTTCTTAACAAGTTTCATATATAACATGTAGCAGTGTTCATTATATTTATTATGTTGTACATTACTTCTCTAGTACTTAGTTATCTTGTAACTGGAAGTTTGTACCTTCGACTGCCTTCCTCCAATTCCCTCCCCACCCCCCACTCCTAACTGTTTTTATATGCATATCTAAATAAGAATTCTTCCCTACAGAACCACAGTTAATATCCACGCACCTAAGTTTCCCCCACTTGGCCCCAAAATGTCTTTGCAGCAACTTTGTTCATATTAGAATCCAATCAGGAACTCTGATTGCATTTGGTTGTTGGGTTTCTGAAGTGTACTTTAATCTAGAACAGACACTCCTTTTCCTGTCCTTCTTTATCTTTCTCATATCCCCCAACTTAAAAAAAAACACAATGAAACATTCATTTGACTGTGTCAGGCATGTGGGATCTTAGTTCCCTGAGACATGTGGGATCTTAGTTCCCTATCCAGGGATTGAACCCACTTCCCCTGCATTAGCACATGAATTCTTAACCACTAGATCACTAGGAAGTCTTCCCTCCAGCTTTTTATTTTTCTATGACACCCACTTGGAAAGACCAGGTCAGTTGTTCCCTAGAATGCCCTAATTTCTAGATTTTTTAAAATTATCATTTAACAATAACCGTGATAATTTTCTGTTATTGCAAGTTGAATCTAAAGGCTTAGTTAAATTCAGGTTAAACACTGTATCACATAATGATGTAACTAGGAGTCACATAATGAAGTTCTGGAAGTTATTCCATTGGAATAATGGAAGTCATTCCATTGTTGGTGATGTTGAGATTGATCACAGGGTGTTTTTAGTGACTATCACCTTGGAACCAGCTAATGATCTATGAGGTGATAATTTTGCCACCAGGTGACTATCCAACATTTTACCTGGTGATTTTAGCATCTGTTGATAATTCTTGGCTTAATTGTGTCCTTAGGAATTGTAAATTGTGATTTTCCAATTCTGTCTACTTTTATAACTGACATTTTTCTTGAAAGAAGTGCTTTTCCTCATCAACTAGGAATATTAGGTACACTGAGATGTAATTACTATTGCAAAGGAAAAATATTCCTGTCCCTTTCAGAGAAAGAACTTGGTGTAACTGTTACTTGCAAAATTTATTTGCTTTGCTTGCTTGCTTGTTTTATTTCTCTTGCTTTATTTTTCCTGAGTATCACATGAACTCAAGGTTTCTTGCATAGTCAGTGTTTTTCAGTTAATTACAGTCATTGTTCTTTTGATACTAAAATTGTCCCAACTTTGGCCTGTAGTTTCCTCTGTCAAGCTGGTTTTTCTGTTAGTATTAAAAAAGTGTTCTTTTAAGTTAATATAATAGGTTGGATAGTGGTATTTCTTTTTATTAAATTAAAAAAATTGAAGTATAATTGATTTACAGTGTTGTGCCAATTTCTGCTGTATAGCAAAGTGACTTGGTTATATACATATATGCATTCTCTTTTTATATTTTTTTCCATTATGGTTTATATATGGTTAATATAATTTTCTGTGCTATACACTAGGACATTGTTGTTTATCCATGGAAAGTGGCATTTCTTTATGGTTTTAACTTGCATCTCTCTGATCAGTGGTGAAGGTGATCATCTTTCATATTTTACCAGCCATTTGTATTTCTTTGGGGCTTGTTTATTCATATTTTTCGTCTCTATTTTTCTTGGTATACGTGTATTTACACCAGTTACCAAGCCTCATCCCTACAAATGAAATGTTTTCAGTACTTATTGCCAGTCTCTTCCAACTGCAACTTCCTTATGTTTGAATTTTTTCTTTTGATCATCTCTTGCTCTAGAATGTGTCTTGAAATAGCTTATTCATAGAGTGGCTACATTTCATTAATTCTGGCATATTTGAAAAATGCCCTTCTGTTAAATAACAACATGTCCTTGGAAGCTTGGTGAATGTTGCTTTATTGTTACCTGAAGAGTCTTGGATACTTGTAAGATTCTCATTTTTTTTTTTTTTTAAGATTCTCATTTTTAAATCTTAAAATTCTCCCCAAATAGTCTTTTGTATGAAAATCTAAAACTCAACATTCAAAAAACTAGTAACATCCAGTCACATCACTTCATGGCAAATAGAAGGGAGAAAAGTGGCAGATTTTATTTTCTTGGACTCCACTGTAACTGTGGACAGTGACTGCAGCCATGAAATTAAAAAGATGCTTGCTCCTTGGAAGAAAAGCTATGACCAACCTAGACAGCATATTAAAAAGTAGAGACATCACTTTGCTGACAGAAGTCCATATAGTCAAAGCTATGGATTTTCCAGCAGTCATGTATGGGTGTGAGAATTGGACTATCAAGAAGGCTGAGACCCCCAAGAACTGATGCTTTTGAACTACAGTGCTAGAGAAGACCCTTGAGAGTCCCCTTGTCAAGGAGATCAAACCAGTCAATCCTAAAGGAAATCAACCCTGATTATTCATTGGAAGGACTGATGCTGAAGCTCAAACTCCAAAAGTCTGGCCACCTGATGTGAAGAGCTGACTCACTGGAAAAGACCCTGATATTGGGAAAGATTTAAGGCAGGAGGAGATGATGGTGACAGAGGATAAGATGGTTGAATGGTATCACTGACTCAATGGACATGAGTTTGAGCAAATTCTGGGAGATAGTGAGGGAAAGCCTGGTGTGCTGCAGTCCATGGAGTTGCAAAGCATTGGACACAACTTAGTGACTGAACAACAACAAGACAGGCTTTTCCTTAAACAAGTTGAGCACAAAATAAACATTCAAAAATTTTCTGAATCATTTTTAAAGATTACATAAAATTTACTTTTACTTTGAAATTTGTTATTGCTTCTGTTTATCTGTCAGGTTTTTTTCAGTTCATTCAGGTAAATACGATTTCACCTTGAGAGAGTTTTAAGTGTTAGTACAAGTATTTCAGGAAAAAAACTTTAAAAATTAATATTTTAGCTTTTTAAGATATACTGGGCTGTTTACTCATCTGTGGGATTCCCTGGTGGCTCAGATGGTAAAAGAGTATGCCTGTAATGCAGGAGACTTGGGTTCGATCCCTGGGTCAGAAAGATCCTCTGGGGAAGGAAATGGCAGCCCACTCCAATATTCTTGCCTGGAAAATCCCATGGATGGAGGAACCTGGCAGGCTACAGTCCATGGGGTCATAAAGAGTCAGACATGACTGAGCAACTTCACTTCACTTCACTTCACTTTACTTGTCTGTAGGACAAGTCAGGACTATATCTGCATTGTTCATCAGCTTATCCTCAGAACTTAGCACAGGTGTTCAATAAATATTTGTTGAATTAATTTACTTCAAAGTATTATTTAGCATATCTTCCTTTATCTTATTATGTCTTCATCTTTTTGCCCCAATTGATAGACTATCTCCATTTGCCTTCTTTTTTTTCAAACTTAAAAGATTTTATTTTGTATTAGGGTATAGCTGGTTAGTGTTTGCCTGGTGGCTCAGATGGTCAAGAATCTGCTTGGGGTTGCAAAGAGTTATACATGACTGAGCAGAATGCCTGCAATGCAGGAGACCCAGTTTGATCCCTGGATCGGGAAGATCCCCTGGAGAAGGGAATGGCTACCCAGTCCGTATTCTTGCCTGGAGAATTTCATAGGTAGAAGACCTGGCAGGCTACAGTCCATGGGGGTGCAAAGAGTCAGACACGACTGAAAGACTGACGTTTTCACTGTTCACTGAGCTACTGACCTTTTCCCTGTTCACTGAGTGACCGACACTAACTGACACTTAGCCGATTAACAATGTTGTGGTTGTTTCAGGTGAACATTGCAGAGGCTCAGGCATAAATACACACGTATCCACTCTCCCTCAAATCCCCTTCCCGTCCAGGCTGGCACATAACATTGAGTAGAGTTCCATGTGCTATACAATAGGTCTTTGTTGGTTATTCATTTTCAAAATCACCTTCTTTCTATAACTTAATATTCTGATGTGTCCGAATATAATACAGGTATGCCGCTGAAACCTGCTCTGAGAGTCTTTAGTAACTCTAAACATTTCCTTTACTTAGCAGATTGTTGTAGCTCAGTATTGTTCACATTGGCCATTAGCAGGTTATGACTAGCACTTCTTAAAAAATGAATAGATGAGTATGGTGCCTCAAGTAGGAGCATCCTAAAATGTCTGTGAAAGCTAGCCCTGATGCCTTGTGTGTCATGCCAGGAGGGATAAGAGTCTCCCCTTCTGCCAGCAGGATGGGCTGTGCCCAAACTTAGCTTCCCAGGGTAACTTTCTACCCCTAACAAAAGGGGTTGCAACTTCCTAAGGACCCCTGAAATCCCCAGGTATTGGGCAGCTGGCACCTAAACACAGACACACTGGCTCCAGTCTCTGCTTCCACATTTGGACAAGGCTGATTTCTCACAATTTTACTCCAAGAAAGTATCATCTCAGGGTACATGTCCCTCTACTGGAATGCAACAGCACACAGCCACAGCATCTCTCTCTCTAGGATAATGGGAAGACCTGAGGCCATGCCATCTTCTCTTCCTGACCCTCAGTGTATGTTTCCCCATTAAAGAGTGGTCCTTAACTCAAGGTGAATGACCATGTGGAATTCACCTCAAGGCCTGTAGCATGATAGGTGAAAGATGCACAGACTCCCTCCCTACCTTGAACAACAAAAATAAAATATATGGTGAAATTTGTTATCCATGCATTCATGTCCAGTCTTGCTCAATTAATTTTGAAAAAATAGGTGTTGGATGCTGTTGGAAATTGATATGGGTTCTGATTGCATGTGCCTCTTACTTACATTGGAGTAAGAAATGACAACCCACTCCAGGATTCTTCCCTGGAAAATTCCATGGGCAGAAAAGCCTGGCAGGCTAGAGTCCATTGGTTGCAGAGTTGAACACACTCCTCAATTTGTATGTTAAAACTTTAATCCCCATTGTAATGCTATCTGAAAATGGAACCTTTAGGAGGCAACTAGATCTTGTGGGTAGAGCCCTCATGATGGGATTAGTACCCTTAGAAGAAACAGGAAAAAGCTTGCTTCTCTTTTTGCTCTCTGCTTTATGAGTATACAATGAGAAGATTGACATCTGCAAACTAGTAAGAGGGCTCTCACTGTTGTAGGAAAGGGGATCCCTTCTAGGGCTTGAGAGTGGGCTAACACTCAGAAATGAATTGTCAGAGGAGACACATGTGCTGACAAAGAGACTTTACTGGGGAAAGGACACCCCCCCCCCACCCCTGGGGAAGGGTGGGGCAGAAAGCAGGAGGGTAAGGGAACCCAGGGGTCTCTGGGTCCTGGTGCACACAAGATTTTGTTTGAGCCCTCCTAGCATCTCTAGTGTCTCCTAGTGATGACTTCCCTGGTGGCTCAGACGGTAAAGTGCCTGCCTACAATGTGGGAGACCAGGGTTCAATCCCTGGGTCGGGAAGATCTCCTGGAGAAGGAAATGGCAACCCACTCCAGTATTCTTGCCTGGAAAATCCCATGGATGGAGAAGCCTGGTAGGCTACAGTCCATGGGGTCTCAAAGAGTTGAACATGACTGAGCGACTTCACTTAGCACTTAACTTAGCATCTCTGGCAAGTGTGGGGTTTAATTCTAAACATGATTCTGTCCCTTCTACTGTCTTGCTGGGGCTTCTCCTTTGCCCTTGGACAAACATTCTCCTGTCGATGGTTGTTTAGCAGTGAGTTGCAGTTTTGGAGTTCTTATAGGAGAAGATGAGCACATGTCCTTCTACTCCACCATCTTAGAGCTTTGCTATGTTATGTAAGGAGAGTCATGTATGGATGTGAGAGTTGGACCATAAAGAAAGCTGAGCACTGAAGAATTGATGATTTTGAACTGTGGTGTTGGAGAAGACTCTTGAGAGTGCCTTGGACTGCAAGGAGATCCAACCAGTCCATCCTAAAGGAAATCAGTCCTGAATATTCATTGGAAAGACTGATGCTGAAGCTGAAACTCCAATACTTTGGCCACCAGATGCAAAGAACTGACTCATTGGAAAAGACCTTGATGCTGGGAAAGATTGAAGGCAGGAGGAGAAGGGGATGACAGAGGATGAGATGATTGGATGGCATCACCGACTCAACGCACATGAGTTTGAGCAGGCTCGGGGAGATGGTGAAGGACAGGGAAGCCTGGCATGCTACAGTCCATGGGGTTGCAAAGAGTTGGACATGACTGACTGAACCGAACTGAACTGAAGGGAACCCAGGAGGGCTACTCTGCCAGGTGGCTTGCAGATTTTACGGTAATAGGATTAGTTTCTGAGTTGTCATTTACTAATCATTCTGATTCAGAGTCCTTCCTGGTGGCACACGCATCAGTCAGCCAAGATGGATATCAGCAAGTAGGATTCTGGCATGTTGGTAGGACATATGGGCTAGTGTCTCCTTTTGACCTTTCTGGAATTCTGGTTGGTGATGGCGTGTTAGTTCCATGTTCCTTACCAGGACCTCCTGTCATAAAATAACTCTTGTAAATGGGACTGGTCAGGGTGGGCGGTTTCAGTGTTTCTCCTAACGTCACCAGACACCAAATCTGCTGGCACCCTGATCTTGTACTTCTCAGCTTTCAGGACTATGATAAAAATTTCTCTGGTTTAAGACAGCAAGTCTATGGTATCTTGTTATAACAGCCTGAATCAAGCAGATCCCAAACAAAATTTTAATAGTAGGACATCAGATCCAGATGAAATAAAAAGGAAAAAAAAGCTGGCAACAATGACATTTCAGAATTGTAGTAATATTTTATTATTGAATTGTGTGGGAGGAGAGAGTGGAATGGGCGAGGCAGTCACAGTGAAGCTACGTTTCTATCCACATATGTAGTGTCTCTGGGAAAAGGACCCTACTTTTCAAGTTTTTATGCTTGCCGAACTAGTTTGTGTCTCAGTGGGACCTTAGCCTATTACCACAGAGGCCATGTTGAAGGAGGGGCACCCATGTATTACAGTTCCTAACAGGCCTCTCAACTGGCTTTTCTTCAGTTCTCTGTGACAGAGCGGTCTCTACTGCCCCATATTAGGGGTGTCAGAGGGCACCGTCCAGCATCTTTTGCTTACATCCTAATTTGTTGTCTCAAAGAAGAAGGATTGCATCTGCGCACTGGTTTTATTTTGCTACCCAGTTCATTTTGCACTGAATTTTAGTGCAAGCCCTGTGTTTTTACTGTGAAATTTCTATTGTTGATGCAGATATTTTGTTTGTACAATTTATTGCATTAAAAAGAAAGAATCTGGTGCATAGAAGGGGCAAGGCAGGTGCCTATTCATTTTTCTTTATCTAGAATAATATATAAAGTCCTGGACAGGCTTTAGGCAATTCAAGAACCCATTGGTTTGATGTTTGCCCTGAGAGCAACTCCGTTTCCAAGTACCTGAATTTCCTGGTTTCTGTTTGTGGGGTGAGGCCCCCTGCATCTTCAAGTATTTTCTTGCATTAAAACCCTGCGAGCCTCATTGGAAGAGCCTTGGCTCTGTGTGCTTAGATGCATCAAACCAAGGATGGTAGCAATCAACAGCTTTCCTGGAAGGTGTCTTAACCATCTGAAGTTAGGGATCTCAGCAACCCACCCCAACTGTTTCTTCTCTCTATACTCTCGGAAGGGCAGAAGAAGTCTTTACACCAATTTAAAAACTTTTTCCCAGAGCTGGAGGGATTAACATATAAACTCAGTGGACAGGGCAGGTAGGTTCCCCGCTTCCCTCCAAATTGAAGCCAAGATTAATTACGGTATTCACCTGTTCCTGAAACAGGCCCGGTAATGGATCCCAGCTGTGTGCTCCCCCAAGCAGCATTCATCCTGCAGTTCTCCATGGACGCACTAGCTTTGATCAGCTCGTTCCCTCTCAGCAGGCCAACACGGTAGCCACAGGACGCAAGTGCTTAGTTTACAATCATGTTAATTTTGCTTTTTGTTTGTCTTTAGCAGTTGGAGATTAATGAGTAAAAGGGTGTTTCAATTTTCAACCAGCCTTCTTCTAATCACTTGGCTGCATTGTTGCTGGCAGTTTTATTACTTTGATTTCCTGAATCATTCAGATATACAGTTTCCTTGTCCAATATGGGTTATGGTGCAGGAAAAGACAGTCCTACCAGGAATTGCTGCTGCCACTCTGGATTCCACAAAAGGCGAGGGGGAAAAAGAACCTTTGTAATGAATTTTCATAGGATTTTCTTGCTGAATGAATCCCTGGCATTTTTAACAGACCCAAGAATTTTAAAAAGGATGTTGCTATGCCTATTTTTCATAGATAGTGAATCAAATTAGTCTTTATCTGTTGGGATGGTGAAAATTCTGAATTGGGAGTAAATTCTTTAGGAGATTGGGAGTTCCCTGATGATTTAGGGGTTAGGATTCCAGGCTTTCACTGCTGTGGCCACGGTTCAATCCTTGGTTGGGGAACTGAGAGCCTGAAAGTCACGTGACAAGACAAAGGAAAAAAAAAAAAGGAAAAGTAGTTGCTATTATAATTCTAAATTCTGTCTTCTGAACTGAGGAAAACAAACTCCATTCCACTGCAGGTTTTCTTCAATGTGCTTCTGGGTGGGTGTAAAAACAAGCAAGGCCTGGAAGATGCTCTTTTAAAAGAGGCTTCATATCAAAGAAATCGTCCTCCAGCCTGATACATTGTAATGGAGATTTGTAAGCACAGTGCCACTGAGTATGCATTGTTCTTGACAGTAAGGAAAATGGATAGATTTACTTTAATATAGAGATAGTGCCCATCTTTGCATGAAAAGTTCCCTTGGTATCTCTGATGTTTTTGAAGAGATCTCTAGTCTTTCTCATTCTATTGTTTCCCTCTATTTCTTTGCACTGATGACCGAGGAAGGCCTTCTTATCTCTGCTTGCTATGCTGTGGAACTCTGCATTCAAGTGGGTATATCTTTCCTTTTCTCCTTTGACTTTTGCTTCTCTTCTTTTCATAGATATTTGTAAGGCCTCCTCAGACAACCATTTTGCCTTTTTGCATTTCTTTTTCTTGGGGATGGTCTTGATCACTGCCTCCTGTACAATGTCAGGAACCTCGGTCCATAGTTCTCCAGGCACTCACTTCCACTGTATAATCATAAGGGATTTGATTTAGATTATACCTGAATGGTCTAGTAGTTTTCCCTACTTTCTTCAATTTAAGTCTGAATTTGGCAATAAGGAGTTCATGATCTGAGCCACAGTCAGCTCCTGGTCTTGTTTTTGCTGATTGTATAGAGCTTCTCCATCTTTGGCTGCAAAGAATATAATCAATCTGATTTTGGTGTTGACAATCTGGTGATGTCCATGTGTAGAGTCTTCCCTTGTGTTGTTGGAAGAGGATGTTTGCTATGACCAGTGTGCTCTCCTGGCAAAACTCTGTTACCCTTTGACCTGCTTCATTCTGTACTCTAAGGTCAAATTTGCCTGCTATTCCAGGTATTTCTTGACTTCCTACTTTTGCGTCCCAGGCCCCTATAAAAAAAAGACATCTTTTTTGGGTGTTAGTTCTAGAAGGTCATGTAGATCTTCACAGAACTGTTCAGCTTCAGCTTCTTCAGCATTACTGGTCAGGGCATAGACTTGGATTACTGTGATATTGAATGGTTTGCCTTGGAAACGAACAGAGATCATTCTGTTGTTTTTGAGATTGCATCCAAGTACTGTATTTTGGACTCTTTTGGTGGCTATGATGGCTTCTCCATTTCTTCTAAAGGATTCTTGCCCACAGTAGTAGATATAATGGTCATGTGAGTTAAATTCACCCATTCCAGTCCGTTTTAGTTAGCTGATTCCTAAAATGTCAATGTTCACTCTTGCCATCTCCTGTTTGACCACTTCCAATAAAGGACAGAAACGGTATGGACCTAACGGAAGCAGAAGATATTAAGAGGAGGTGGCAAGAATACACAGAACTGTACAAAAAAGATCTTCATGACCCAGATGATCATGATGGTGTGATCACTCACACTCAGCTAGAGCCAGACGTCCTGGAATGTGAAGTCAAGTGGACCTTAGGAAGCATCACTATGAACAGAGCTAGTGGAGGTGATGGAATTCCAGTTGAGCTATTTCAAATCCTGAAAGATGATGCTGTGAAAGTGCTTCTCTCAATATGCCAGCAAATTTGGAAAATTCAGCAGTGGCCACAGGACTGGAAAAGGTCAGTTCTCATTCCAATCTCAAAGAAAGGCAATGCCAAAGAATGTTCAAACTACTGTATAATACACTCATCTCACACACTAGCAAAGTAATGTTCAAACTTCTCCAAGCCAGGCTTCAACAGTATGTGAACCATGAACTTCCAGATGTTCAAGCTGGATTTAGAAAAGGCAGAGCAACCAGAGATCAAATTGCCAACAGCCATTGGCTCATCAGTAAAGCAAGAGAGTTCCAGAAAAACATCTACATCTGGTTTATTGACTATGCCAAAGCCTTTGATTGTGTGGATCACAATAAACTGCAAAATTCTTCAAGAGATGGGAACACCTGACCTGCCTCCTGAGAAATCTGTATGCAGGTCAAGAAGCAAAAGTTAGAACTGGACATGGAACAACAGACTGTTTCCAAACTGGGAAAGGAGTACGTCAAGGCTGTATATTGTCACCCTGCTCATTTAACATATATGCAGAGTACATCATGGGAAACGCTGGGCTGGAAGAGGCACAAGCTGGAATCAAGATTGCCGGGAGAAATATCAATAACCTCAGATATGCAGATGATACTACTCTTATGATAGAAAGCAAAGAAGAACTAAAGAGCCTCTTGATGAAAGTGAAAGAGGAGAGTGAAAAAGTTGGCTTAAAGCTCAACATTCAGAAAACTAAGATCATGGCATCTGGTCCCATCACTTCATAGCAAATAGATGGGGAAACAGTGGAAACAGTGGCTGACTTTATTTTTCTGGGCTCCAAACCACTGCAGATGGTGATTGCAGCCATGAAATTAAAAGATGCTTACTCCTTGGAAGGAAAGTTATGACCAACCTAGATAGCATATTAAAAAGCAGAGACATTACTTTGCCAACAAAATTCCATCTAGTCAAGGCTATGGTTTTTCCAGTGGTCATGTATGGATGTGAGAGTTGGACTATAAAGAAAGCTGAGCACCGAAGAATCGATGCTTTTGAACTGTGGTGTTGGAGAAGACTCTTGAGAGTCCCTTGGACTGCAAGGAGATCCAACCAGTCCATCCTGAAGGAGATAAGTCCTGGGTGTTCATTGGAACGACAGATGTTGAAGCTGAAACTCCAATACTTTGGCCACCTGATGCAAAGAGCTGACTCATTTGAAAAGACCCTGATACTGGGAAAGATTGAAAGTGGGAGGAGAAGGGGATGACAGAGGATGAGATGGTTGGATGGCATAACCGACTCAATAGACTTGGGTTTGGGTGGATTCCGGGAGTTGGTGATGGACGAGGAGGCCTGGCGTGCTGCAGTTCATGGGGTCGCAAAGAGTCAGACATGACTGAGCAACTGAACTGAACTAAACTGAACTGAATTGATTTCACATGTAAAGTTTCTAGCTTCACAGTCATCACTAATAATTGCCGCATTTTAATCTGGCAGCAATAAATATACATTCATATATATTTTATCCAACAGGTAGAATTTCTACTCATAAACACATAGGGAAAATTGACTCAAAGTTACATCTAGAAAGCTCAGTCACTTTGAAAAACAAATATTTTAATACTGTGAAACCAAACCAATGTCTTGTTCCGTTGTTACTGTTACACTGATTAGACAGGCTGTATATCCTTCCACAGCAATCTTTCCAAAGAAAGATTGAAGGCAGGAGGAAAAGGGGATGACAGAGAATGAGATGGTTGGATGGCATCACTGACTCGATGGACATGAATTTGAGCAAGCTCCGGGAGTTGGTGATGGACAGGGAAGTCTGGCGTGCTGCAGTCCATGGGGTCGCAAAGAGTCAGACATGACTGAGCGACTGAACTGAACTGTATACTTCCACAGGATCGCTGATTACACAGAGGCTCCAGCATGAAAGAAATGACATTCAAAGGGGCACTTAGTCAAAACCAAAGTCAGTTCAGATTATAGTTGAATCTGAGGTTGAACCCAAACTTCACTGTATGTCTAGTATTTATTTGTGAATTATACATTTCCCATGGCACTAATATATACATTATAAAACATACTGCTGCTGCTGCTGCTAAGTCGCTTTAGTCATGTCTGACTCTGTAAGACCCCATAGACGGCAGCCCACCAGGCTCCCCCGTCCCTGGGATTCTCCAGGCAAGAACACTGGAGTGGGTTGCCATTTCCTTCTCCAGTGCATGAAAGTGAAAAGTGAAAGTGAAGTTGCTCGGTCGTGTCCAACTCTTAGCGACCCCACAGACTGCAGCCTACCAGGCTCCTCCATGCATGGGATTTTCCAGGCAAGAGTACTGGAGTGGGTTGCCATCATACACACACCCCAAAATTAAAGTGTGAGCTCTAGTACTTTCTACCTATATTCCAGTAAAGCTTCCTGTATACACACACCCTTCCCCCTTGGGAATCACTGATCTGAGAGAGAAAAATCTAAGCTCTTTAACCTGATGTAACAGAACCCTTCAAGACCTGGTCACCGCTTCATAGAGAACAGACGTTGTCAAGGGGGAAGGAATTGGGGGAGAGATGAACTGGGAATTTGGGGTTAGCTTATATAAGCTGTTTATATAGGATAGATTAAAGAGCAAGGTTGTACTGTATAGCACAAAGAACTATATTCAATACAATATCTGGTGATAAACCATAATGGAAAAGAATATTTTAATAGGCTATGTATATGTGTGTATATACATAGCTGAATCACTTTGCTGAATACTTTGCTATATAGCAGAAATTAACACAACACAGTAAATAAGTTATACTTCAGTTTAAAAAAAAAAAGATCTGGTCACTGGTTTATCAGTCATTTCTCCCTGTCCACTCCAAAAGCACTGACTTGCTTGCAGTCTCCTCGGCGTCCTGCTGTCTCTTGCCTCCGTGCCTTTGCTCGGGCTGTACCCTGTGCTCATCGTGAAGTTTCTTTATTTGCTTGGTTAACTCTGTTTGTACTTTTGTCTGCTCAGACACCACACTCTCCAGGAAGCTCCCTGGCACTCTTTTGTCTCTCTTTTGATGTCGTGATGTCATGTTAGGTATTCCTCCTCTTGGCTCCCAAATCTCTAGTGGGTAGTTCTATTCTTAAACTTATTAATTGTATTTTAATTGTCAGGGGGGACCCTGAAACTGATATGTTTCTGCAACCCTGGAAGATTGGGGCTAAAATAGAAATTAAGTTGGGTTATAGAAAAGTATAAAAAGTTGTACTTTCTGTATTCTTGAGAGTTTTCAGTCTGAGGTTGGAATCTACCATCCTTGTTGACCCTGGCCCTTGGTCTAATCACACTTCACCCAGGGGTTAGGTTCAAAGATGAAGAAGGTGAAGAGAGATATATTTGTGTCACATACTCAGATATATTCAGATGTAGTGCTAGGAAATAGATGGCTCTGTCAAAGGAAGATACTTGAGAAGAGTTTCATAAGAGGATGTCTAGGAAAAACTCACCATCTTTTCCCTTACTCTCCCCTACATTTCTGACCTCAGGTTGTAAGTTCTTCCCACAATGACTGTTTCTCTGACACCAGCTAGGTGTCCTGCTATCAAGTCAATCCTTACACTAACTGGAGTTAGTGGAGACTCATAAGTCAAGGGCTCAATCCCACAAAAGTGCACTTCAATGCAGAAGCTACCCCCAAGTAGTAGGTCCCCAGGTTACCCACAGTTTCTGTCTGACTTGACTACAGACTGGAGGTTCCCACCACCCTCTCCTCAGGTTCAGTACTTTGTGAGTGGCTCTCAGGACCCAAGAAAATGTACTGTTGCTGATTTATTGCAAGGGATATTTTAATGGGTATAAATGCAGAGCCATATGAAGATGTTCATAGGGCAGGTCTGGAAGGAAACTGAGTGTGAGAGTTTCTGTCCTTGTGGAGTTTGGGTCTGCCACCTTCCTGGCACATGGGTGTGTTCATCAATCCAGAAGCACTCTGAATCCTGTACGTTGGGAATTTTTATGGAGGCTTCATCTTCTGGCTATGTTGTTTAGTCTCTCAGTCATGTCTGACTCTTTGCGACCCCATGGACTGCAGCATGCCAGGCTTCCCTGTCCTTCACCATCTCCTGGAGTTTGCTCAAACTCATGTCCTTTGAGTCAGTGATGCCATCCAACCTCATCCATCTCATCCTCTCTTGCCCCCTTCTCCTCCTGCCTTCAATCTTTCCCAGCATCAGCATCTTTTCCAATGAGTCAGTTCTTCGAATCAGATGGCCAAAGTACTGGAGCTTCAGCATCAGTCCTTCCAATGAATATTTAGGGTTGATTTCCTTTAGGGTTGACTGGTTTGATCTCTTTGTAGTCCAAGGGACTCTCAGGAATCTTCTCCAACACCACAGTTCCAAAGCATCAATTCTCGACTATTAGCTCCACTTCCAACACTTCTCCACTCTCCAGAGACTTGGAGAAAGGGGGAAACTGAAATCTCCAAGCTTCTAATCATAACTTGGGCTTTTTGGTGACCATCCTTCTTCCAAGAGCTCACCGAGAGTTGCCTCATTAGAACAAAAGACATTCCTATCATCCAGAAAATTACAAAGGTCTTAGGAGCTCTGGATCAGGACTGACTATTAGGACACGAGACTTTTCCTAGTACTCCCATTTACAAGGATTTTAGGAGCTCTGTGTCAGGAACCAGAGGGCAGAGACCACTATGTACTTCTTATTACTTCACAGAGACTACTATGTACTTCTTATTACTTCACAGAGACTACTTAACCAAGGTGTCAGCTGTGTGTAGGTACCATGTGTGTGTAACAGCAGGCTCTGTTTCCATCCTAGACCTGCAGAGGCCATGGGAGGGAGTAGTTACAGGAATCCAGAGACAAAGCTGAATGGACATGGCCACCTGACAGGAGTAGGGACCTCTGAAGTGACCCTGCTGGGAAATAAAACACTCAACCTTACTCTCCTGCCCCTCCATCTCTCCCCCGCCCCCTGCCCCAAACTTTGGCTGAATTCATCCAGAAACCAGAGGGCAGAGCAGCCTAGGGATGTGGTCCTGGGCACAGAGCATGATGGGGAAGGCAGAGGGAGGATCAGAAGGGCAAACAGAAGGCATCCACACAGTTGGTAACCAAAGTACCCTTGAAAATCCCTAAAATCCACCCTCAACCCCTCCTCCACTTAGGCTTAAGGTTTCACACATGACACTTTAAATAAGTGACTTATTGTAAAGTGGTGGCAGATGCTAAAATCTTCCTTTATTCCCTTACTTCTGAGAGGACTGCTCTCTCTCAGCCCTTCAACCATGGCTGTTTGGCTGAAGTGGTGGGGGAATTCTCTAATGTAGAAGATTAGCGAAACATCAGACATAGATGCAAATGCCTCAGGGGGCCAGGCAGGTAAAGAAAATCAGACCAAATAAGACATCAATGGATGCAGCTGCAGGCAAGCCAGTGGGTGATCTCAGGCTCACTTTCCTAATGCTATCTCTTTTCATCAGCCTTCCGTTCATGGTGATGAGCAACTACAGTGTTGACTAATCACTTCTGGATGCAGAATGGGATTCACAGAAATGAAATTCACAGAGATTTCCCTGTGCTCTTCCAAAAGACCGACCCCTCAATAAATGTGGGCAGAAGGCCAGGGGCGCTTCTCTTCAGGAAGCTTGCCAGGTGCAAGAACTGCTCTGAGTGCTTCCCTGAAATGAGTTCCTTTCATCCCTTTCAAGTCTCTACAAGAAAAGAATTATGATCACAACTTTACAGGTCGAGGAAACTGAGGCACAGAGATATTACGGAAGGGTCAGGTGACCTGCTTCATCTCTTCAGCTGTGCATTTTGGGCAGGACTGTCTAGCTGGCAAGAACCAAGGGGATTATGTATTCATGTTCGAGTCTTATTTGGATCTAATTTGGTTTAAAAAAGGATTTGAGGTGTCTAGAATATTTCACCTCTGAAATACATTACAAATTTTATCATTAAGAAAACAGTAAACCTGGAAAATAATGAAGTTTCCTTTATAGAGGGATATTTGTGTGGCCATAGTCATGGCTGCGATAGCCTCCTGGGGCAGGAAGTCAGCGTAGCCTCTCTTCACTTGTTTGGACACCTGTCTGGGCCTCTTGGGACCTGTGGGTTTCCAGGTATTACCTGTACACTTTGCATTCCAGACACATTCCTTTGGAATAAACAGATGGTAGGGAGAGAGGAGCTTCGTAGAAGATTCTTTCTCCTTGGATACCTTACCCCACCACCTGCAGCTCCTCTGTATTGGACAACTTATATGAGTGTTTGGTCTCCACAATGGGTGTTTAATCACTTCCAAGATACATCAGCATAAGACAAACCATTATTTAAGAACATCTAGGACTACACTGAATAAGAGGGGTGGGAAGGGACACCTTACCTTGTTCCTGATTTTAGGAGGAAGGAAATTGTTCCTTTACCATGAGTAGTCATGTTAGCTATGGTTTTTTGGAGATGCTCTTAAAAAGTTGAGGCGATTCCTCTCTATTCCTGTGCTGTGTGCTGTGCTTAGTCACTCAGTCTTGTCCGACTCTTTTTGCGACCCTGTGGACTGTAGCCCACCAGGCTCCTCTGTCCATGGGGATTCTCCAGGCAAGAATACTGTAATGGGTTGCCATGCCCTCCTCCAGGGGATCTTCCCAACCTAGGGATTGAACCCAGATCTCCCACATTGCAGGTGAATTCTTTACCATCTGAGCCACCAGGAAAGCCCAAGAATACTGGAGTGGGTACTTTATTTGGTACCATAATTCAATTTAGATATATTGCATAGAATGTACCAATAGTCATTAATAACCAAAAAGACCTCCATGTCTTTGCACAGGTGACCGTTTTAACGGTGAACTCTAGGTCACAGCAAAGCAACTGTCGAGAACTGATTCATTTTGCATAACTGAAACTTTATACCCGTGGAACAACAACTCCCCATTACCCCACCTCTACCCCACCCTGTTCCACCCTAGACTCTGGCAAAACCACCATTCTACTATCCACGTCTCTCAGTCTATTTTAGCTATTTCACAGAAGTAGGATCTTGTAGTATTTGTCCTTCTGTGACTGGCTCATGTCACTGAAAGCAAAGTCCTCCAGGTTCATTCACGTTGTCACATATGTCAGGATTTCCTTCCTTTTTTTAAATGCTGAATTATATTCCCTTGTGTGTATAGACCACATTTTCTTCATCCACCTGTCAATGGACATTTAGACTGTTTCCATATCTTTGCTATTGTGAATAATGCTGCAATGAACATTGAAGTGTATATATCTTTTCTAGCCAGTAATTTTTGTTTTCTTTCATAAATACCCAAAAGTGAAATTGCTAAATCAGATGGTAGTTCTATTTTTAATTTTTTGAGAAATCTCCACACTGTTTCCCACAGTTGCTGCATCAGCTTACAAATAGTGTGTGAGAGTGCCCTTTCTGGAAGTTTGTATCTTTTCAAAGAATCAAATTTTGGGTTTGTTGATCCTCCTATCATTTCTTTCTTCCTTTTAAGTCTTTAATTTTTTCTCTTATCATCATCATCATCTTTCTTTGTTTTGGGGCCCACTCTGTTGCTGTTAATACTTGAAACTTAAGAAATATTTAGGTGATTACTTCTCTTCTTTTCTAATATAAGCACTTAAGACTCAATTTTCCTTAAATATCACTTTTGCTCTATCTCACACGTTTTGTCATGTTATATTTTTGTCACCATTCAGTTCTAAGCATATTTTTAAAAAATTTCTGTTATGACTTCTCCTTTGACCAACAGATTGTTTAAAGAATGTTCTAAAATTTCTAAATATAAGGGGACATTTTCTGTGTGTGTGTGTAATTGAGCCTTATTAAATTGCATTGTGGGCAGAGATTTTGTTTTGTATAATTGGTACCTATTCATTTCAATTTGTTGAGACTTGCTTTACACCCTAATTCAGTGATTCTCAATTGTGGCCTGCAGATCTCTGGGGATTCCCAAGACCCTTTTAGAAGAACTATGAAGTCAAAACTATTTTCATAACAATACTGGGACATTACTTGCTTTCCTTACTGTGTTGCTATTTGCATGTGATGGGCAAAACTGCTGGTGCCCTGGCATGAATCCTGGTGGTGGCCGGAAAGTGTATATCATTGTATTCTTCACCACCATAAAGTTTCAGGAAAAAAAATTCAGTTTCACTTAAGAATATCTTTGATAAAGCAGTAAAGAAGTTATATTTTAAATAATTCTTATTTACCTGGAGAGCACATCTATTTATTACTCTGTTTAACAAAATGGAAAGTACACATAAAGCATTTTTGCTGCGTTTCAGTGTGATAATTTTCCCATGGAAAAGCACTTGTGTGGATAAGTTGAAAGCAGAATCAACTTTTTTAAAAAAATTAAATACTTCTGTTTTTTTTTTTTTTTTTCAAACTGAAGAGAACAACTGACAAACAAACCTTGATTATTCAGACTTGAGTATCTGGTGGGTATTTTCTTGAAAATGGTTGTAGTAAGCCTGACACTTTGAGGAAAAACTATGAAATGATTATGGTCAGTGATAACATTTGAGCTTTGAGGGAATATCCAAATTTAGGGAACTTTGACAGCTTCCTAATACATAAGGACTTTTCTTATGAGATTGGTGGTGATATCAACAAATATAAGTTTTAAAAATACATGTTATATGATGAAATGTGTCAACTTTGGACAGATATATATACTTCATGAACAATTATTTTCCAAATGATCAATGCATGATGTCCAAAGTTATGCAGGAGCGAAGGATGGACTCAAGGTGCACAGCAGTCTGCTGGATTTTCATGTCGCAGGGTGTATAAAGTTCACTGATGTGGTTTCAGAGTCCACTGTCAAGTAACCTTTAAGAAATGATCACTTGCTGACTTTGAGTGTGGTATCAGAGAAGAACATTCACAATGATCTGAAAAGGCTGTTAAAATACCCCTCCCTCTTGTAGCTACATATCTGTGTGTCACTGCCTTCTGGGTAAACACCACCAAGAACAGAGCAGTAATTGAACAAGGTGGCTTTATTACTCATTTCAGGGAAGGAGAATATACACCAGCAGGAGTTGTCTACAGCCTTGGTAAGATGATTTGGGAAAAGACATAGGATCTGGTTTGGTTCGGTGATTATTCTGGATTGGAGACTATCAGGATGTGGGGGTAATTCTATGGTTGGGCTTCTTAATAAATCTTATATATAGAAAGTATAGTGGGTTGACCCCTCAAAAAAATATCTCCACATCTTTACCCCAGAATCTATGTTAGCTTATTTGAAAAAAATAAATAAATAAACCTCCTTGCAGACAGTTGCAATTGAGATCTCCAGATGAGATCTTCCTGGTTGGTCTGGGTAGGTCCTAACTCCATGACAATTCCCTTATGGAGAAAGGCAGAGGGACGTTTGAGGAGGACACAAAGGAGAAGGCCATGGGAGGACAGACACTAGATATCTAAATATCTAGTAAATATCAGACACTAGAGTGATGTGACCATAAGGCAGGGAACTCCTAGAACCTCCAGAAACTGGAAGAGATGAGGAAGGATCTTCCCCTCGAACCTTCAGATGGAGTGTGCCCTGCCAACACCTGGCCTTCTCCCTTTTGACTGCAGAACTGGGAGAGAATACATTTCTGTTGTTTCCAGTCACCAGTGCAAGGCAATTTCTGCAACAGCCAGAGAAAACTAACACAGAAGGGCCGACTGGAGCAATGCTGTAGCTGTGAAGAAGCAGAGGTCACTCAGCCAGAACAGGGAAATGTTTGGGCACTTGTGTGGCTTAGACAAGTTCATGGTCTTGTCTGTGTCTTGGTCCATTATGGTCACAGACTGGCTCTGTCTGATGGGGATGTTCTGTGACCTTGACCACCGAGGCCAGCTGTGAGTGCCAGGCCTGCTCCTCGAGACACCAGGTCCTGCTGGGCCTCGGGGGCTGGCTGTTTTTCCCATTCTCACGGGTGAAGCTGGGTTTTCTCCATAGACTTCCACCAAAACAACCTAGCTCGGTCAGTAATGTAGGAGACCTGGGTTCAATCCCTGGGTCAGGAAGATGCCCTGGAGAAGGAAATGGCAACCCACTCCAGTATTCCTGCCTGGGGTATCCCATGGGCAGAGGAGCCTGGTGGACTATAGTCCACGGGGTCACAAGAGTTAGACATGACTCGGTGACTAAACCACCATCACAAAACAACCTATCACAACAGATGGAAAGCAGAAGCTGCTGGAGAATCCAGCTGTTTTCTTTTTTTAAAAAATTATTTTTAATTGGAGGATAATTGCTTTATAATATTGTGTTAGTTTCTGCCATTTATCAACATGAATTGGCCATAGATATGTGTATGTCCCCTCCCTCTTGAACCCCCTCCCACCTCTCTCCCCATCCCACCCTTCTAGGTTGTCACAGAGCTCCAGCTGTTTTCTATTAAGCCAAGCATTAACGAAACTTGCCAAAATGTGAAACAATGTCATTTTTCTCACTCATTAAAAAAAGCTATATTTCATAAAAATGTTACTTATGTTAACATACAATGGTATTGTTATTTTAAATACATATTTGTATTTATTGCTAATAAGCACAAAATCATCTTTCAGTTTTAGTTTCTAATATAGTAAATATCAGTAAATATAACGTCCACAAACAAAAGATTTTGGAGTCTTCAGTTATTTTTAATAGTATAAAGGGTTCCTGAGACCAAAAATGTGGAGAATCACCAGCCTAGTTCACGGGCAATTTTTGTAAATGTACCATATATAACTGTCTAGTTGTTGGGGTCAGGGTTTCACATATGCCCACTAAATCAAACTTGCTAAGTGCTCTCAACATGTGTATCTTTACCAAGTTTTGGAATGTCTAACTTATCAATAATTTGGAGAGATAAATTGAAATCTCCACCTTGGAGGATTAATTTGTTAATTTCCCCTTGTAGTTCTATCCAATTTTACTTTATATATTTGAAGACATCTGATTAAGGCAGACTATCTGGCTTACTAGTTATGTGATCTTGGGCAACTTACTTATTTCCTCTGGGCTTTATTGTTCACATTTGTAATATGTGGATAATGATAGTACTAACCTGTACATACATACAGTATATTTGCTACTGATATCCTCACTAGCAGTGATTGGTGTAGGAACAAAAAAGGACAACAGCTGGATTTATTCAGTTGTGATTTTGGCTGGGAGAAAGGTTAGGGAAGAAATATAAGTAGGAAAGGGTAGTTAGGTGGAAAATAATAGTGGGAGTGTAAGCTGGATAGGAAAAGAAGTGACAAGACTGAGTCACTTGGTCAATTAGGAGAAAATACAGTGGACATCTTAATGAGAATGAAGGATGCATATGGTAGAGGGGTTACTGTGTGAACTGGAGAGACAATTACCAGGGTAAATTCGAGGTCCAGTGGAAGGTCCCAGGTGTGGGTGGAATGATGACGCTAGGGTGATGGACTTGTTATACATAGTTGCTGAAGTCACTTAAAATGGGTGGTGCTGGGTGGAAATGAGACCCCCCACAGTCTTCTACACTGGCTGGACAAATGATGATGGACAGGTGACAGTGTAGAGGGAATGCCAACCCTGCCTGTGGTCCTGGGAACTTCAGAAAACCAGCATCTTCACTGGAGGCAGATGCAGGTGGTTACTTTTTAGTTGCTTAGTTGTGTCTGACTCTTTGCGATCCTATGGACTGTAGCCCACCAGGTCCCTCTATTCATGGGATTCTCCAGGCAAGAATACGGGAGTGGGTTGCCATTTCCTCCTCCAGGGGATCTTCCTGACCCAGAGATTGAACCTGCGTCTCCTCCTTGGCAGGCGGATTCTTTACCACCGAGCCTCCTGGGAAGCCCATCAGCACTTCATGAGAGCCAGCTTTCAAGGCAAGAGGATGGAGGTGCTTTCTGGGATAGCAGGGAGTTGACAATGTTGGGGAGTTCATTTACTGTGGAACAGGTGTAGTGTAAAGATGGGGGAAGAAGTAGTTGGCCAGGGGTCACAGGAGAGAAAACCCCAACTTTTCATCTTGAGCCATGACCAAGGATGAGAAATGTGTGAGGCATGCTGGGATTGGTCAGCTACAGGTTCCAAAGATTATCCTAGACAGTGAGGCTGAGGATAGGGCCCAAGAGAGTGTCCGTTTCTTAATAATCTGGAGGGGGCAAGAAGGGATAAGAGCATTTTCTAAGTGAGTTGGTGCCTAGTGGAGTCAGTCTTAAAGGATAGAAAATTGCTCATCATAACTTCTTCGGTTTGTTTTAAAAGAAACTGGATGGCTGGACATCTTCCAGGGAAGCTGAGAAGAGCCTTGGGCTACAGGACTTCCAAAATTCTAAGGGAGGAAAAAAAAAAAAAAAAACCACCACAACTTAGAACTTGAGTATAGTATTTGACTATGTCTCCCTCTAGTGGCCATCATGCAGAATTAACAAATTGTATTCAAAAATCTCAAACCAAAAGCCTAGTGTCTGTGGCTTTCAGAATTCCCTAAATACCATTTTAGGTCAATGCTGCATGAAGCCCAGATAGTCATTTGTGCACATATTGTTTGAATCACAATGGTTATTTTTCTAAATCAAGAAGATATCATGGCTGGTAGACTTCATGGCAGAAACATAAGGTCTAGGGATTGAGCATAAGAAAAATCAGATCCTCTGCCTTCATGGGGGCTTACATTCTAGTGTGGGGAAACAGACCTCCAGTAATCAGTAAATTAGAAGTTGCAGTCTCTAATCAGTGCTGTGCAGGAAGTCAGCGGAGTGCATGACAAGGGCTATGAAAGATGACTTGATTTGGATTAGGGTGGTCAGGGAAGATTTCATAGTTAGGAATAGGCAGAAGCATACTCTGGGCAGATAAAAATTTAAGAGCAAAAACGCAGTGATTGGAAATATCTTGGCATTTCTAGTTGCTAACAGAAGATTGGTGCAACTATTATTGTTGTTCAGTTACTTAGTTATGTCATTTCTTTGCACCTTATAGACTGCAGCATACCAGGCTCCCCTGTCCTTCATTATCTCCCTGAGTTTGCTCAAATTCATGTCCACTGAGTCGATGATGCTATCTAACCATCTCATCCTCTGTTGTCCTCTTCTCCTTTTGCCTTCAATTTTTTCAAACACCAGGGTCTTTTCCAATGAGCCGGCTCTTTGTATCAGGTGGCCGAAGTAGTGGAGCTTCAGCAACAGTCCTTCCAATGAATATTCAAGGTTGATTACCTTTAGGATTGACAATTATTGATAGAACAAAATTGGCAAGTGGCATAAGGCATGGATTGTGGTTGGAGGTGATGGCAGGGACCATATCATGCTAGCCCTTGTTGGCCTGGCAGGGGAAACCTCAAAAGCCATGGGAAGTTTGTTAATGAGAACATTCATCCTATCTTAGCAGGTTGCACTTATTTTAAAAATAAATTTTTTTTTTTTGAAATTAACATTACCTATACTTAGCATCTCAGAGAAGACAATGGCAACCCACTCCAGTACTCTTGCCTGGAAAATCCCATGGGCAGAGAAGCCTGGTAGGCTGCAGTCCATGGGGTCGAGAAGAGTCGGACACGACTGAGTGACTTCACTTTCACTTTTCACTTTCATTCATTGGAAAAGGAAATGGCAGCCCACTCCAGTGTTCTTGCCTGGAGAATCCCAGGGACAGGGGAGCCTGGTGGGCTGCCATCTATGGGGTCGCACAGAGTCGGACATGATTGAAGCGACTTAGCAGCAGCAGCAGCAGCATACTTAGCATCTAAACCAATGAAAGAACTATTTTAAAATGTGAATTTGCAAGGCTTCTGTGGTGGATCAGTGGTAAGGAATTTGCCTGCCAATGCAGGAGACATGGGTTCAATCCCTGATCTGGGAAAATTCCACATACCTCGGAGCAACTAAGTCCAAGGGCCACAACTATTGAGCCTGTGCTTCACAGCCTGGGAGCCTCAACTACACAGAGTCTACTTGCCACAATTACTGAAGCCTGCATGCCCTAGAGCCATCCTCTGTGACAAGACAAGCCACTGCAACTAGAGAAAAAGCCTGCACAGCAACAAAGACCTACCTCGACCTAA
Source organism: Cervus elaphus (assembly GCF_910594005.1). Lineage (NCBI taxonomy): Eukaryota > Metazoa > Chordata > Mammalia > Artiodactyla > Cervidae > Cervus > Cervus elaphus. The sequence goes on from NC_057825.1 coordinate 61,148,658, forward strand.
ATAAATAAAATTATTTTAAAAAATGTGAACTTGCTTTCATATTAACTGATTTGTTCTGTTGACTTATGAGACCCATAGATTTTCTTGGCACTAAACCTTACTTCTGTATGGGCATTTGGTAGTGAATTGAAACAGGATGTTGAATTGAAAACAGCATGTTCTTTGTTGAAACATTTCCACTTATATTGGCCATTGTTCTCTTGAAGGAAGTGAACATCACGTTCAAGGCACTTACCTCCTCCTGAGGATAAATTGGAGAGAGTGCTCTTTTCTTGAAGATGACTTCTGTATTTGAATGACCTCATCCAAAAAGAAACCTTACTGGATTAGCCAAGCTCCATAGTGTGATTGTTTTTCTTCTGCAATGTGAAAGACTTAGTGTCATTTATACTTTGTCAAGGAATTTCAGGAGAGAGTTAAACATTTAAAGCTCAATGTAGTCAGCCTTTTTTTAATCTAAATATTTCTTACTTTAGAAGCACTGTGAGAAATGAGGAAGGTGATTGCCAGACAAAGGCAACACTGTTAAGTGCATAAAAGAAGACATTCAGTGTGACTCCACGGTCGGCTGATGGCAAGGACACAGCCAGTGGTTGTTCCAAGCAGATTGCCTTACCTGCCTGTATGTCAGCACCCCGCGTTACTGAAGTGACGGTCTAACAAGATGGTGGTGGTCACGCTCACTGCAAGAGATGTGAGTGTGTTAGTTTTCTAGTCGAAAGTACAATATTAGACTCCAGTTCAAAACAGGCAGCTGTAAGAATGGTACTTGGCCAGAGTGAGGAAGGAAGAGGGAGAGAAGAGACTTATGACTGCATTATCAAAGAGCGTATGACATGAGCAAAAGAGTATCAGAGTTATCTACTTCCACCACCACTCAAAATACCACCCAGAACTTAGGGGGTGGGAGCAGTAGTTTTATAACCAGGGATATTCACATTCTAACCAGGATCACAGTTCTTTTTTGTTGTTGTTGCAAATTAAATCATATTCTAAAAAATGTTAGTATAAGCACAGTTTGGAATATTTGAATCATGTATTCGACATCTTAAAGTGAGTATTGCCACATGCTCTTAATGCCCAGTTTGCACTTTTGTGTATAATAAAGATGGTGCTAAGTGATGCCATTTAACTGTTTTGTTTATATTCACAGGATTATTTTAGTGTTTTCCATAAAGCACATGATCAGCTTAAAATTCAGTTTGTTACTCACTCCAACAACAGCCGTGCAGTCTGTTGTCAGTAGGTGCTTGGCCATATTTATTTCTGGGATATAACATGGCTCAGTTGACCTACTGGAAGTAAAGCTTCTGAGCTTCTGTATGTCAGAGAGTGTACACTTACTCAATGAGGCAAGACCCAGTCAGCAACTCAGAGTTCTGTCCGTCATATTGTTTACACCCCAAACTTAGGTAATTCGCACATGGATATAGCACCAAAAACCTCTAGATTTATTCAACAAGCTGAGTTATCAGCTATGCTTATATGATAGGGCCAAGTTGAAAATAAATCCTGATTAAGAAGCACACAGAGGTTTTTTTTTCGGGGGGGGGGGGGCATGCGGGTTGGGCAAGATCAGGTCCCAAAGTTGCTTTTTCTGCCTAAAATGTTCTACATCTGCCACTTCATGGAGTTTCCAGTTTCTCAATGTAAATGCCACTCTTTAAAAAGTATAAACAAGGAATAATATCCATTAAGGAGACAAAACAAGCAGAAACAAAAATAGCTCTTGAAAGAAAAATCAATAGCTGGGACAAACTCTAGATCAGAATCAATTAGAGAATTAGTGAACTGAAGAAGTGTGGTGAGGAATTCACCCGGCATACTAATAAAGGAAAATATGACCCATCAGTTAAAGGTGTGAAGGATACATTTTGGAGGCTTTAGGCAGATCTAACAGGAGTTCCAGGAGAAAAGAATGGAGGGAATTATGGAGAAGCATTATTTGATGAGAAAATAATGTGAAATTTTCTAGAATTGAACAAAGATGTATATTCTCAAATGAAAGTGCCAAGCAGTATATATAGAAATATCAAGTAGTATACAAAGAAATAAATGTAAGGACTTCCTTAGCAGTCCAGTGGTTAGGACTCAGTGCTTTCACTGAAGTGGCCTGGGTTCAGGGTTCAATCCCTGATCTGGGAACTAAGATCCTACAAACCGCACTGCATGGCCAAAAGGAAAAAGAAAGAAAGTTCACACAGAAGGCTCATTGTGATGACACTGCATTACAAATGAGAAAAATTTTAAAGCAGCCAGAGGAACAAAGCAATACACAAAGAAGTGATAATTAAATGGGCAGTTATTTTCTAATCAATAATGATAGATGGCAGAAGACAAACGAGCAACTCTATGAAAGTGTTGTGGAAAAAGTAACTGTCAACCTAAAATTACATACTCAGTTAAACTATCTGTCAAAAAAAAGATAAAATTTGCCACATACTCTCACTGAAGAGACAATTAAGGACATTTTTCACCAAGAAGAAAACTGAACTCAAAGGAAAAACATGGCATTCAAAAACAACCAAACAACCAAAAATCAGTGAGCACAGGAACAGATAAAATATATCTGGAAATGTGTTTATATAACTGAAAAATCCTCCATAAAACAAATTTTTGCATGTTTTTATATAAAAGTGTAAGTGTTAGTCTCCTAGTTGTGTATGGTTCTTTGTGACCTCATGGACTGTAGCCTGCCAGACTCCTCTCTCCATGGAATTCTCCAGACAAGAATACTGGAATGGGTAGTCATTCCATTCTCCAGGGATCTTCCCAACCCAGGAATCGAACCTGGATCTCCTGCATTGCAGGCAGACACTTCACCTGAGCTACCAGGGAAGCCTGGTTTTATATAAAAAAATCTTTTCTTAATAGTAAGATTTTGTGTGTGTGTACTTAATGGGTAGTAAAGTAGCAGAGTCCTTTACAAGAGTTTACCCACCACTTGGCTCTAGCAGTAATAAATATTTTACCAGTTTTGTTTCATATACTGCTAAAGCCTTTGATAGCATACAAATATGGAATGATACTAGAAATGTATTAAAATTTTATAGTTAAGAATATATGTTAAATATTTAAAACAACCTAAACAGATAGGTGGGCTTCCCCAGTGGCTCAGTGGTAAAGAATCTAACTGCAATGCTGCAGACGTAGAAGACATGGGTTCCATCCCTGGGTCAGGAATATCCCCTGAAGGAGGGCATGGCAACCCACTCCAGTATTCTTGCCTGGAGAATCCCATGAACAGAAGAGCCTGGTGGGCTACAGTCCATAGGGTCGCACAGAGTTGGACACTACTGAAGTGAATGAACATGCATGAAAAACAGATAGATATACAATTTGTAGATTCTAAAACTTCAGCGAGCCTGAAGATTTATCAGTCTACTAGAAAACAAAAAAGGGGACAAATTATGATAAAAAAGGTTGCAAGTAGTGAGTAAAATGTAACTTAGTAGGAATAAATCTAACTACATCACTGATAACAACAAATATAAACAAATGCAGATATTGAAAGATATCAGATTTGACTATGTTTCTTATAAAAGATACACCTATACCAGAATGGTATGGAAAGGTTTATATTGAAAGTAAGTAATAAACTCAAGAAAAGTATAACCAAAAAGGGAAGGGTAAACAAAGTAAATTATATTAAAATTAGAGCACGTTCTCATCAAGTGTCAGCATAAGGAGAACAAAAAGAGAAACCACAGCAAAGGGGATTAAGAGGTTCAAACTTCCAGTTATAAAGTAAGTAAGCCACAGGATATAATATACAGAATATGGAATGTGATCAACAATATTATGACAAACTTTGTCTGGGGACAGATGGTTACTAGACTTACTGTGATGATCATATAATGTGCGCAAATATCAAGTCACTGTGTAGTACACCTGAGACTAACATAATATTGTAGGTCAAATATATTCCAATTTTGTAATGAATTTGACTGTGTTGGGTTTTAGTTGCAGTATGCAAGATCTTCATTGTGTTCTGTGGGATCTTTTGCTGTGGTGCACAGACTCTAGTTGTAGCATGTGGGCTTAGTAGTTGCAGCACACAGGGTTAGTTTCTCCAACGCATGTGGAATCTCAGTTCCCTAATCAGGGATTGGACCTGCGTTCCCTGCTTGCAAGGCAGATCCTTAACCACTGGACCGCGAGGGAAGTCCCTATTTCAATTTTTAAAAAAGAGAGAGAAGCCACAAACTGGGAGAAACGACTTGCCACATGTATTCAGAATATATAAAAAAAACCTAAGAAGCAATAGGAAAGAGAGAACCCAGGATAAAGAGGGACAAAAGCCATGCACAGGCATTTGAGAAGAGGAATCAAAAATAGTGAATACTCATCTGAAAAGATGTTCAACTAGTTACCAGGGAAATGCAAAATAAAAAACAAATAGGGGAAGACAAACTAAAAGGGGCTTCCCTGGGGGCTCAGTGGTAAAGAATCCACCTGTTAATGCAGGAGACATTGGTTTGATCCCTAATCCAGAAGGATCCCACATGCCTCGGAGCAACTAAGCCTGTGCGCCACAGCTACTGAGCCGGTGCTCTAGAGCCCAGGAGCCACAACTACTGAGCCCATCTGCCACAAGTACTGAAATCTGTGCACCCTAGAGCCCATCCTCTGCAACAAGAGAAACCACCACTATGAGAAGCCTGTGCACCACAACTAGAGAAGTGTTAGGGTTAGGGTTAGCATCCACTCACTGCAAGTAGAGAAAAGCCCACACAGCAATGACAAAGACTCAGCACAGCCAAAAATAAACAAATAAAATCATAAAAAAAAAAAAAAAGTACAATGCCAATGAAAAATAAAAATGATGTTGTGGTACTACATCAAACCTACTGCTGTGGGATTATAAACTGATTTAACTGCTTTAGAAGCAGCTTGTCAATATCTAGTGAAGTTGAAAATGTGCATACTTTGAGACTCAGTAACTCCTCACATAGTATATGCCCAGAGGAATGGTCTTCAAACTGGGGTGTGCATATCCTTGTGGTTATATGAAGATGTTGCTGGGGTACTGGGGTACTGACAGGTGAAAATCTTCAGCTTCCATATATACTACCTCAACCCCACAGACTGCCTGGCCACTCCCTGGCAACTCTCTCATCCTCTTTTTCATAACTGCCCTTCTTCCACTCTTCAAAATTGAAAAAGGCATATTCCTTCTTTACATTTCAATGGCCAGGATCAGTGTCATCAACCTAAATTGCTTTGGTTGTTCAAGGATGCTTTTTTTTTCTACTAAATACACAGAGGTGCATTACAACATATAAAAATTATTTTGAATTTTATACAGAATTTTAAAAGTATTTTCCAAAAGCCAAGCACTGGGGTATATATAATACATGTGCATATTTACTGAAAGAAAATTGTGTCATTTACATGCTTCTTGCTTTCAAAATTCATTATTTTAGCTACGTCTTGGATTGTATTATTATAAATTAAGTATGAGAAACAGCATATAGATTTACTCTTGTTTTAAATAATTTAGCATAAAATAGATTAAATAGACATACATAATCTTGATCTTGATGACTTTCATTAGTTTATTGAAAAGATGTTTAATAATTTGTTTTTTATACAAATTAATTTATTTTCTGATATTCCTTGAAATATGGATTAACACATTTACTTTATTATTTAAAAAAATTTTTAGTGCCGTATAGTTGATTTACAATGTTGTGTTAATTTCAGGTGTTCAGCATAGTGAATCAGTTACACATATACATATATCCATTTTTGAAGAGTTCTTTTCCCATGTAGGCCATTCCAGAGTGCTAAGTAGAGTTCCCTATGCTCTATAGCAGGTCCTTATTAGTGATCTGTTTTATATATAGTAAGTTGTGTGTATATATCAATCCCAATCTCTCAATTTATCCCTCTCCCCCTAACACATTTACTTTATGTAAGACACTTAAATTCCTTTTAGCGCCTTCTCCTGACTTTTGTGCTGTTTTTATCACGTATTTTAATTCTCTATTTCAAACCACAATAAGATATTGCTTGGTGCAGATAATATTCATATGTGCTTACTTTTTCGAGTGTACTTTACTCTTTCCTGCATCATTGTGCAAGCATCAGCGATTATTTTCCTTTTAAAAATGCAGGCATGCTGGTGAGAAATCTCTCCATTCTTGTTTTTCTGGAAAATGGTTTTATTTTGTTTTCACTTTTGAAGAATGTTTTTCCTGGATATGGGTTTCTAGGTTGGCAGGTATTTTTTCCCCCAGCACTTATAAAGATATCTTTATATTGTCATCTGGTCTCTGTCATTTCTGATAAGAAGTCAGTATTGTTGCAGCTTTGAATGTGATGTTTCTTTCTGGTTGCTTTGAATTAGAATTGATTATTTTTCAGCAGTTTTACTCTGATTTGTGAATTGACACTTTTACTAGTTTTGGAAAATTTAGGGTGGCAGGCACCCAGGTGTTCAGTATGTTATTTTTTGTGCTTACTACTTGTTATGAATATTTCAAAAAATTTTGAAAGCAAAACGACAAGTCTTGCCTCGGGGCCTCACTTTGGACCCTATTCCTGCTGTTTCCTTAGAGGTTGCTCTTCACTTTTGAATTCCTGACTCACCATTCAGATTCGCTAGTTTACATGGTCTTTTATTTAATTAATTATTATTTTTGGCTGTACTGGATGTTTGTTGCTATGCGTGGGCTTTCTCTAATTGTGGTGAGCGGGGTCTACCCTTTGTTGCATTGTGCAGGCTTCTCATTGTGGTGGATTCTCTTGTTGTGGAGCACAGGCCCTTGGCATGCAGGCTTCAGTAGCTGTGGCTCATGGACTCAGTAGCTGCGGCTCCAGGGCTCTAAAGCACAGGTACAGTAGTTATGGCGCATGAACTTAGTTGCTCTGCGGCATGTGGGATCTTCCTGGACCAGGGATCAAACCTGTGTCCTCTGCTTTGGCAGGCGAATTCTTATCCACAGTACCATCAGGGAAATCCTAGTTTACTTCTTTAAGAACAAGATTTTCAAGTGTTCTGCTCATGGACGTATATAATCAGGCCACTCACAATGGCTATTCTCTTGCTTTCTGCAAATCCTCTGCTTGACCAGTCCCTGCCTCACCTACTACTCACCTGACCCAACTTCCCCCTTAATCATAGAGTCTGGTCAATAATTGCCTATGTGCTTGTCTCTTGCCCCAGTTAGTGCTTGTTCTAATTCTTAAGCCAGCATGGCTCCATCTGCTAGTTTATCAAAGGGAAACATCTGCCCCATGAAAATCTAACCTGAGGGGCTCTGTGGGGGCGTGCCCCTCAGTTGGTTACCCTGGTAACTGATAAGCCAACATGACATCAGTTTTCCCTGTAACGGTAACTTCCTCCCCCACCTCCCAGGGAAGACTGCTGCTGTGTCCAGCCTGCTGTCTACTGTGTCACTCCAGGACCTTGCTTTGGACATGTAAGATCCCCTCATCCAATAAACCACTGATGTCACTGTCTCCAGTTCTTCCATCCTGAGGCTGAGCAAGGCTTGTAGGCCTGCATTGTGTAGCACAAACAAACAAGTCTGAGAATTACTGTCTAAAATTCAGAAGCTTGAAATCCATCTTAAGAGCTAACATGAATGCAGATGTAGCATGAAGAGGGACACTTGAAAGAAAGCAAGCCTTGACAAAGATGATAAGGTCTAGATGCAGGGAGAAGGGGAGAAGGCACTGTTTTAAGGATTGATGCATTGAGTCTGTAGAAGCAGCTATAGGAACAGGAAACTGTCCTAATAATCAGACTCAAGGAAACTGCAGAAGTCTGAGAAATTTCTTTGCTGACCTTCCTGCCTATTGAGATGCCCAAGAAACAGACAACAGGTTCTAGGACCCCTCTCCCCTCAAAAAAAAAGAAGGAAAGAAGTTATCCAGGATCATGACAGCCTCAGACTATGCCTCCAATTATTCACAGAAGAACTTACTAATTCTCTGTGAGGAATGCATGGTCAAATAAGAACGCATTCCTATACACACATCACAATCAGCTGGGGTTAAGTAAATCAGAGTGTGACATTCAGAGTCAAACGTTCTTATTTTGATTTCTACTTTGTCCTATCTAGGTGGCCTTGAAAAATCACACGCCCTCTGGGTCCTTAGTTTTTGTGAAGAGGAAGATGTTAGAAAGAGCCAGAGAGGAAGAGCACATGAGAACCAATATAGCAACTTTGCTCTCTTTTGCCTAGGGCTGATTCTAGAGTGAGAACCCGTAGAAGTTCCCCTTTCCCTTCACTTTAAGTCCCCTGTGACATGCAAAACTTGATAAATATAGAAAGCAAATCTGAACCTATTTAAAGAGATAGAAAGGAAGGGTAAATATTTCTGTATTTCCACATGCAAATATGAGAAAGGTAATTTAAGGAATTTTTAAACATTTTAAACACTTATTTTTTAAAACAGGTCATAGATTCACATAGTACAACACTTCAAAGAACAAATAGTATGCCTTCCTTCCCCTCTTCTAGTCACACTACTTCTGTTTTTCTCTAGAGATTGAACTGCTGCTAAGTCACTTCAGTCGTGTCCGACTCTGTGTGACCCCATCCCTGGGATTCTCCAGGCGAGAACACTGGAGTGAGTTGCCATTTCCTTCTCCAATGCATAAAAGTGAAAAGTGAAAGTGAAGTCGCTCAGTCGTGTTCGACTCTTCGAGACCCCATGGATTGCAGCCTACCAGGCTCCTCCGTCCATGGGATTTTCCAGGCAAGAGTACTGGAGTTGGGTGCCATTGCCTTCTCCGAGAGATTGAGCTACCATATCCAATTTCTTATATGCCCTGGATATTACATATATAGATAGATAGAAACATATATACATAAGTTCCTAAAAGTTCAACTTCTGGGCCAAAGAATTTCTGTATTTAAAATTCTCGTATATTGCTTTATTGCTCTGTGTAGAGTTTGCATCAATTTGTTCTCCTAATAAGCAGAATATGATAATGCCTGTTTTCCATACTCATAACAGTTTCTTTTCAAATCTGTTTATCTTTGAAAATATAGGTAAAAAACACATTCCATCATGGCAGTGTGACTATAATGTGAACTTTTAATATTATGAATGGGTGTGATCCCTTGGGGATATTTATGAAAAAGGAGAGGAAAGAAAAAGTTTAGTAATTTCATTTTGGGTTGAATTTAATGTCCATTAAAAAAGTTATCTTTAGAATACTGGCTCCTCTTCTAAAAGATATTAAAGAACTTCTCGTGGGTAACAAATGATAATACTATAAGTTTCCATCATTTTAGCAGAAAACAAGAGAGTAAAGTACAAACTGTCAGTTGTTAAACCTGCTTTTTTCTAAACTTACAGAGGAAACATACATAGGATTACTTGAGAATAATGTCTTCTAAATATATGATTTAATGTTATTATACATCTTTAGAACAATCTTGAATTGTATTAGCATGAAAGACAAAGCATAGATACTGGAAACAAATTTCTCTCTTAAACTATCCCCTGGATTATCATTAATAGCCAAATATTAACATATATATACATAAATATATATGCATATACATCCTAAATGTTCTGTGGAGATCAAATTTATCTAACACAAGTCTAAGTCAGTATCATAAATCTGTTACTTTTGGAGATGGCTGGATTCTAGCTTGTTTCTGTTTCCTTTAGTTTTTTGCATTCTTAGAAAAAGATTAACGTTTTACATAGAAAGTAATTGATTTTTCTTTTTTAAAGCTACAGGATGTTCCTAGGAGTGACTAGCATGGTATTAATGGTCCATTTTGTAACTCAGATATCTGTGGATGGCTTTTAGGTCTTTTATTGTTTTCCAGTTGAGGGTTATTTGATTTAGTAGGAATTGTTCAATATATCAGCTTTCATTTTCTGTAGTACCATCTTTTCCTGAAGGAACCCTGATCTGCTCCATGAGAATGGAACTAGCTCCTCTCTGGCAAAGCTACTTTCAAAAATAAATGTGGAGAGAATAAGATGGCGGAGTTATAGGTGGACATGGAGTACATTTCTCTGCATGGATACATCAGGAATACACCTTCAGACACAGAAGTGCATGGAGAACACCAGCTGAGAGCGGACAGGAGTACCTGACCAGCAGAAAAGAATATACAGACCCATGCAAAACTCTGTAGGACGAAGGAATTGGGGGAAAAGCAGGAGTGTTAGTAGGACTGGGCCTGCCCTCAGTGGGTGGGGGAATTGAAGCAGGGGTCTGATCCCCACATCGGGGCAATTGTCTGAGTCAGAGGAGAAACATTTAAGACTGAGAGGGAAACAGCTGATCTGTGGCAGCCTAAATGGGATGAGAATCAGACAGTCCTTGCCTCAGCCATACATATCCCAGACAAGGATGCAGATCCCCTGAAAGGTGCAGCGGCTGGGAGCTGGAGTTTAGGGACTGTGGAGCAATCCCAGGGCAAGGGCTGCTGTTTACCATGGAAAGATGGATCAAGGGGAAGTGAGGGAAGAGATTGTGGTGGGAAATGCCTGTGGAGGAAAGCTGGGCAGCCATGGAAGCAAGGTGATACTGCTGAGTCATGTGTAGGGGGTGGAGCCATCACCATAGCCTCTCTCCCCCAACATGTCAGCATTGGCAGCTGAACAATAGAGAGGCTGGCCCGCCCATCAAATGCCTGAGACACTGAACTACAGAGTAGGCCCCCACCCAGGGCGCTCCTTTAAGTGCCTGGTGCACCAGTCTACAAAGTAGGACCCCAGCCAGGGGGCCCTCTGTGTGCCTGACGTGCTGAACGACAGAGAAGGACCCCAAGCAAGGGAGCCCTCTAAGTGCCTGAAATGCCTGGAGCTACAGAGAAAGACTGGCTGAAGAGGGCTTCTGATTGCCAGACAAGAGTCTTGAAAAAAGACTCTGATAGGGCCATAACTCCTGTGGCGGAGGCAGTCCATGTCCCTGCATACCTGATGCCGCCAGAGTCCCCACAAGCCAAGCAGCTGCGCCACCTTCACACTCAACTCTCCCTGGGGCAGAGCTGCCACGGGCAAAAAAAGTCCTGCGTCTATGTGCACAGGGTCACTTTGGTAGTGTCTGACTCTTTGTGACCCTGTAGACTGTGGCCTGCCAGGCTTCTCTATCAGGGAGGGGGCTTCTCCAGGCAAAAATACTGGAGTGTATTGGCCAATACTGGTTGCCATCCCCTTCTAGAGCACTGTATTTCCTGCTGCCCCAGCTGCCAACCCCCCTACTCAGGTGCTGCCAGAACCCCTGCGACCCTAGCAGCTGCACCACCTCCACACCTGGCCCTCACAGGGGCAAACCCAAGTCCTCCAGGGCAGGCTCAGGAGCAAACCCCAGTGGATGATTCACATGCAGAAGTGGAAATAAAATCACAATCGAAACTCAGGGGGCAGTGTGACTAAGAAAGAAGACCCAAAACCTTCCCACCAGCTGTGCAAGCTGCAGATTAAATCCACAAGATCAGCTAGGCAGACTGTGTCTATGGAACATATAAAAGGTCACTGAGAGCTCCCACAAAAGAAAACACACTAGTTTTGACAGCTGTGGACATAGGAGGCAAGAACACAGAGGGGTAGGACCAGATTAGAACCTGAGCTGCCCCCACTACAGGCCCAGAGACCAGCACAGTGTTGGAGGACAAACTAGGGAGGTGAGGTGGACTGTGACTCCCAGCAAGGGAAAGGACTCTGACAGCAGTGACTCAAGAAAAACATTTATTGTTCTAATGTTTTGACTTATTCTGTAGATTCTTTTAGATTCCCCCCCCCCCTTTTCTCCCCCTCTGTTGTAGTTGTTGATTTTATTGGCACTATGAAATCTAGTTAAGCTTTTGAGCTTTTTTTTTTTTTCTTTTTTCCCCTCAGTCATATTTTTTGTTCTTGTTATAACCTCTGCCTCTATGTTGGGCTTTTGCAGTTCTGGGGAGTTTTCCTTTTTTTTTTTTCTTTTCTCTTTTTAAAATTTTAATTTTTAAAAACTATTATTATTTTTCTACATTTATTCCTTTGTTTTCTTTTTCTACTGTTCTTTTCCCCTTGCAGTTAATCATTAATGGATATAAATCTTCTTCATCTACCTCTATTTAGCTTTGCGTATCTATTCTTTCTTTCTTTTCTTTCTTTCCTTGCTTCTCAACATATTTGTTAGCTGTATTTTCATTGCTTTATTCCCCAGTTGGTACCTTGCTTTAGTTTTGTTTTCCACTTTGTGCTTTGGTTAGTTTTGTTCTGGTAGATATAATTTTTGGTTTCCTTTGTTTACCAGGTCAATCTATTGTACTTTATTTTTGTTTGACTGTTTTGATTTTGCTTATGGGTGTATATGTATATTGTATATTCAGACACACTTTTTATTGTTGTCATAAACCTCTGCATCTATGTTGGGTTTTTGCAGTTCTGTGGAGTTTTCAATTTTTTTTCCCTTTTTTCTTTCTTCTTCCATTTTTTTCTTTTCTTTTTTTTTTTTTTTAATAATTTTAACTTTTAATTTTTTAAAACCTATTATATTTTTCTACACTTATTCCTTTGTTTGCCTTTCCTACTGTTCTTTTCCCCTTGCAGTTAATCTTTAATGGATATAAATCTTCATCTACCTCTATTTAACTTTACATATCTATTCTTTCTTTCTTTCCTTTCCTCTCAACATGTTTGTTAGTTTTGTTTTCATTGCTATATTCCCCACTTGGCACCTTGCTTTAGTTTTGTTTTCCACTTTATGCTTTAGTTACTTTTGTTCTTAAATGGTAAATATAATTATTGATTTCCTTTGTTTGCTGGGTCAATCTATTTTCTTTATTTTTGTTGGGGTGTTTTGACTTTGCTCATGGGAGTATATGTATATGTGTATATTCCATTATTTTAATTATTATTTGCCTGATTTTGTAACTGCCATTTGTCTGGGTTCATCTTTGGTTTCTTGTTTTTGGATATTTGTTTTAATCTCACTTAATGCCATAACAAACCACTTGTGGAATCTTTGTTCCTGACCAGAGATCAAACCCTGAGCCTTTGGAGTGGGAGCACTGACTCCAAGACCCTAGACTACCAGAGGACTAACCCTAGGGGGTATCAAATAGTGAGAACTCACACAAAGGAAACCACTTGAATACAAGACCCAGCATCACCCAACCACCAGTAGCACCCTGTGCATGACGCCTCATCTAAACAACAAACGAAACAAAAATACAAACCCAATCATCAGCAGGCAGGATTACCACCTCACTCAGCCTTGCCCACCAGGGGAAAAACAAACAAACAAACAAACAAAAACTCAGCACAAATCTCACCCTATATGAAGCTTACACAAACCACTGGACCAACCTTAGGAGGGCAGAAACCTAAAGGAAGAAAGAATTCAACCTTGAAGCCTGGGAAAAGGAGACCTCAAACACAGTAAGTTAAAACAATAATGAAAAGGCAGAGAAATACTACAAAATGAAGGAACAAACTAGAAACACAGAAGTCCAAATAAATGAACATGAAATAGGCAAACTCCCTGAAAAATAATTCAGAATAATGATAGTAAAGATGATAAAAAAAACCTTGAAAACAAAATGGAGAAAATGCAAGAATCAATTAACAAAGACCTAGAAGAATTAAAGAATAAACATACAGAGACAACACAATTACTGAAATTAAAAATACTCTAGAAGGAATCAATAGCAGGATAGCTGAAGCAGAAGAATGAATCAGTGAGCTGAAAGATAAAATGGTGGAAATAACTTCTGAAGAGCAGAATAAAGTAAAAAAAAAAAAAAAAAAAAAGAAAAGAACTGAGGATCGTCTCAGAGACCTCTGGGACAATATCAAATGCATCAACATTTAAATTATAGGGGTCCCAGAAGAGGAAGAGAAAAAGAAAGGATATGAGAAAATTTTTGAAGAGATTATAGTTGAAAATTTCGCCAACATGGAAAAGGGAACAGTCAATCAAGTCCAAGAGGCACAAAGAGTCCCATACAGGATAAACCCAAGGAGAAACATGCCAAGACACATACTAATCAAATTAACAAAGACTAAACACAAAGAAAGAATATTAAAAACAACAAGGGAGAAGCAACAAGTAACATACAAGGGAAACCCCATATGCTTAACAGCTGATCTTTCAGCAGAAACTCTGCAGGCTAGAAGGGAATGGCAGAATATATTTAAAGTACTGAAAGGGAAAAATCTACACCCAAGGTTACTGTACCTGGCAAAGATCTCATTCAAAATTGGTGGAGAAATAAACAGCTTTTCAGACAAGCAAAAGTTAAGAGAATTCAGTACCACCAAACCAGCTTTAAAACAAATGTTAAAGGGACTTATATAGTCAAGAAATACAACAGAAGAAAAAGGATCTATGAAATCAACCCCAACAGTTAAGAAAATGACAATAGGAACATATATATCAATAATTACTTTAAATGTAAATGAATTAAATGCTCCAACCAAAAGACACAGATTGGCTGAATGGATACAAAAACAAGACCCATATATATGCTGTCTACAAGAAACCCACTTCAGACCTAAAGACACACATACACGGAAAGTGAGAGAATGGGAAAATATATCCCATGCAAATGGGAAGCAAAAGAAAGCTGGAGTACCATCCTCATATCAGACAAGACAGACCTTAAAATAAAGAAGATTACAAGAGATAAGGAAGGACAATGCATAATGATCAAGGGATCAATCCAAGAGGAAGACATAACAATTGTAAATATCTATGCAGCCAACATAGGAGCACCTCAATACATAAGACAAACACTAACAGACATAAAAGGAGAAATTGACAGTAACACAATAATAGTAGGAGACTTTAATACCCCACTCACACCAATGGACAGATCATCAAAACAGAAAATTAATAAGGAAAACACAAGTTTTGAATGATACATTAGATGAGATGGATCTCATTGATGTCTTCAGGACATTTCATCCAAATGCAGAAGAGTACACCTTCTTCTCAAGTGCACATGGAACATTCTCCAGGATAGACCACATCTTAGGTCACAAGTCAAACCTCAGTAAATTTAAGAAAATTGAAATCATATCAAGCATCTTCTCTGACCACAATACTATGAGACTAGATATCAATTACAAGAAAAAAAATTGTAAGAAATACAAACAGATGGAGATTAAACAACATGTTTCTTAATAACCAACAGGTTACTCAAGAAATCAAAAGGGAAATAAAAAAATTTCTAGAAACAAATGACAATGAAAACATGACATCTCAAAACCTATGGAATGCAGCAAAAGCAGTTCTAAGAGGGAAGTTTATAGCAATACAATCCTACCTCAAGAAAGAAGAAAAACATCAAATACACTACCTAACTTTACACCTAAAACAACTGGAAAAAGAACCAAAAAATCACTCAAATTAGTAGAAGAAAAGAAATCATAAAGATCTGAGCAGAAATAAATGAAAAAGAAATGAAAGAAACAATAGTAAAGATTAATAAAACTAAAAGCTCATTCTTTGAGAAGATAAACAAAATTGACAAACATTTAGCCAGACTCATCAAAAAAAAAAAAAAAAAGAGAGAGAGAGAGAGAGAAGAATCAAATCAAAATTGGAAATGAAAAAGGAGAGATTACAACAGACAATGCAGAAATACAAAGGATTATAAGAGACTATTATAAACAACTATATGACAATATAATGGATAACCTGGAAAAAATGGACAGATTCTTAGTCAAATTCAATCTTCCAATACTGAACAGGGAAGAAATAGAAATTATGAATAACCCAAATACAAGCACTGAAATTGAAGCTGTGATTAAAAAAAACCTCCCAGAAAACAAAAGCCCAGGACGAGATGGCTTCACAGGAGAATTCTGTCAGACATTTAGAGAAGAGCTAATGCCTATACTTCTAAAATTTTTTCAAAAAATTGCAGAGGAAGGAACACTTCCAAACTCATTCTATGAGGCCACCATCACCCTGATACCAAAACCAGACAAAGACAATGCAAAAAAGAAAACCATAGGCCAATATCACTGATGACCATAGATGCAAAAACTCTTAACAAAATTTTTATCAAACAGAATTCAGCAACACATCAAAAAGCTTATACACCATGATCAAATTGGGTTTATTCCAGGGATGCAAGGATTCTTTAATATACACAAATCAATCAATGTGATACACCATATTAACAAATTGAACGATAAAAACCACATGATCATCTCAACAGATGCAGAAAAAGCCTTTTACAAAATTCAGCACCCATTTATGATTAAAACTCTGCAAAAAATGGGCATAGAAGGAACCTACCTCAACATGATAAAACCCATATATGATAAGCCTACAGCAAACATTATTCTCAATGGGGAAAAACTGAAAGCATTCCCCCTAAGATCAAGAACAAAACAAGGGGGTCCACTTTCACCACTATGATTCAACATAGTTCTAAAAGTTATAGCTTCAGCAATCAGAGAAGAAAAAGAAATAAAAGGAATCCAGATTGGAAAAGAAGAAGTAAAGCCCTCACTGTTTACGGATGGCATGATATTATACGTAGAAAAACCTAAAGATAGTATCAGAAAATTACTAGAGCTAATGAGTGAATTTAGCAAAGTTGCATGATACAAAATCAATACACAGAAATCACTTGCATTTCTGTGTACTCAGTTCAGATCAGATGCTCAGTCGTGTCCGATTCTTTGCCACCCCATGGGATGCAGCATGCCAGGCCTCCCTGTCCATCACCAACTCCCGGAGCTTGCTCAAACTCATGTCCATCGAGTCAGTGATGCTATCCAACTATCTTATCCCCTGCTGTCCCCTTCCCCTCAGCCTTCAATCTTTCCCACCATCAGGGTCTTTTCAAATGAGTCAGCTCTTCTCATCAGGTGGCCAAAGTATTGGAGTTTCAGATTCAACATCAGTCCTTTCAATGAATAATTAGGACTGATTTTCTTTAAGATGGACTGGTTGGATCTCCTGCAGCCCAAGGGACTCTCAAGAGTCTTCTCCAATACCACAGTTCAGAAGCATCAGTTCTTCAGCACCCAGATTTCTTTATAGTCCAACTGTCACATCCACACATGACTATTGGAAAAACAACAGCCTTGACCAGACAGATATTTGTTGGCAAAGTAATGTCTCTGCTTTCTAATATGCTGCCTCTGTTGGTCATAACTTTCCTTCCAAGGAGTAAGCGTCTTTTAATTTCATGGCTGCAGTCGCCATCTACAGTGATTTGGGAGCCCCCAAAAATAAAGTCTGCCACTGTTTCCTCTGTTTCCCCATCTATTTCCCATGAAGCGATGGGACCAGATGCCATGATCTTAGTTTTCTGAATGTTGAGCTTTAAGCCAACTTTTTCACTAACCTCTTTCACTTTCATCAAGAGGCTCTTTAGTTCTTCTTTTCTTTCTGTCATAAGAGTGGTCTCATCTGCACATCTGAGGTTATTGATATTTCTCTCAGCAATCTTGATTCCAGCTTGTGCTTCACCCAGCCCAGCATTTCTCATGGTGTACTCTGCATAGAAGTTGAATAAGCAGGGTGACAATATACAGCCTTGACATACTCCTTTCCCAGTTTGGAACCAGACTGTTGTTCCATGTCCAGTTCTAACTGTTGCTTCTTGACCTGCATATAGATTTCTCAGGAGGCAGGTCAGGTGTTCCCATCTCTTGAAGAATTTTCCACAGTTTGTTGTGATGCAAAGGCTTTGGCATAGTCAATAAAGTAGAAATAGATGTTTTTCTGGCACTCTCTTGCTTTTTTGATGATCCAGTGGATGTTGACAATTTGATCTCTGGTTCCTCTGCCTTTTCTAAAACCAGCTTGAACATCTGGAGGTTTATAGTTCACATACTGTTGAAGACTGGCTTGGAGAATTTTGAGCATTACTTTACTAGCATGTGAGATGAGTGCAATTGTGCAGTAGTTTGAGCATTCTTTGGCATTGCCTTTCTTTGGGATTGGAATGAAAACTGACCTTTTCCAGTCCTGTGGCCACTGCTGAGTTTTCCAAATTTCCTGGCACATTGAGTGCAGCACTTTTCACAGAATCATCTTTCAGGATTTGAAATGGCTCAGCTGGAATTCCACCACCTCCACTAGCTTTGTTCATAATGATGCTTCCTAAGGCCCACTTGACTTTGCATTCCAGGATGTCTGGCTCTAGGTGAGAGATCACACCATCCTGATTATCTGAGTCATGAAGATCTTTTTTGTATAGTTCTTCTGTGTATTCTTGCCACCTCTTCTTAGTATCTTTTACTTCTGTTAGGTCCATACCATTTCTGTCCTTTATTGTGCCCTTCTTTGCATGAAATACTCCTTTGGTATCTCTGATATTCTTGAAGCAATCTCCAGCCTTTCCCATTCTATTGTTTTCCTCTATTTCTTTGCACTGATCACTGAGGAAGGCTTTCTTATCTCTCCTTGCTATTCTTCGGAACTCTGCATTCAAATGGGTATATCTTTTCCTTTCTCCTTTGTTTTTCACTTCACTTATTTTCACAGTTATTTGTAAGGCCTCCCCAGACAGCCATTTTGCTTTTTTGCATTTCTTTTTCTTGGGGATGGTCTTGATCCCTGTCTCGTGTACAAAGTCATGAACCTCTGTCCATAGTTCATCAGGCACTCTGTTTGTCAGATCTAATCCCTTGAATCTATTTCTCACTTCTATTGTATAATCATAGGCATTTGATTTAGGTCATACCTGAATGGTCTAGTGGTTTTCCCTACTTTCTTCAATTTAAGTCTGAATTTGGCAATAAGGGGTTCATGATCTGAGCCACAGTCAGCTCCCAGTCTTGTTTTTGCTGACTATATAAAACTTTTCCATCTTTGGCTGCAAAGAATATAATCAATCTGATTTTGTTATTGACCATCTGGTGATGTCCATGTGTAGAGTTTTCTCTTTTCTTATTGGAAGAGGTTGTTCTTTTATGACCAGTGCATTCTCTTGGCAGAACTCTATTAGCTTTTGCCCTGTTTCATTCTGTACTCCAAGGCCAAATGTGCCTGTTACTCCACGTGTTTCTTGACTTCTTACTTTTGCATTCCATTCCCCTATAACGAAAAGGACATCTTTTTTGGGTGTTAGTTCTAGAAGGTCTTGTAGGTCTTCAGAGAGCTGTTAAGTTTTGGCTTCTTCAGCATTACTGGTCAGGGCATAGACGTGGATTACTGTGATATTGAATAGTTTGCCTTGGAAATGAACAGATATCATTCTGTTGTTTTTGAGAGTGCATCCAATTAGTGCATTTTGGACTCTTTTGTTGACTATGATGGCTACTCCACTTCTTCTAAGGGATTCTTGTCCACAGCAGTAGATATAATGGTCATGTGAGTTAAATTCACCCATTCCAGTCCATTTTAGTTAGCTGCTTCCTATAATGTTCACTCTTGCCATCTCCTGTTTGACCATGAGATCTCTTCAAGAAAATTAGAGATACCAAGGGAACATTTCATGCAAAGATGTGCTCAATAAAGGACAGAAATGGTATGGACCTAACAGAAGCAGAAGATATTAAGAGGTGGCAAGGATACACAAAAGAACTATACAAAAAAGATCTTCACGACTCAGATAATCAGGATGGTGTGATCTCTCACCTAGAGCCAGACGTCCTGGAATGCAAAGTGAAGTGGGCCTTAGGAAGCATCATTATGAACAAAGCTAGTGGAGGTGGTGGAATTCCAGCTGAGCCATTTCAAATCCTGAAAGATGATTCTGTGAAAAGTGCTGCACTCAATGTGCCAGGAAATTTGGAAAACTCAGCAGTGGCCACAGGACTGGAAAAGGTCAGTTTTCATTCCAATCCCAAAGAAAGGCAATGCCAAAGAATGCTCAAACTACTGCACAATTGCACTCACCTCACATGCTAGTAAAGTAATGCTCAAAATTCTCCAAGCCAGGCTTCAACAGTATGTTAATTGTGAACTTGCAGATGTTTGAGCTGGTTTTAGAAAAGGCAGAGGAACCAGAGATCAAATTGCCTACATCCACTGGATCATTGAAAAAGCAAGAGAGTGCCAGAAAAACATCTATTTTTGCTTTATTGACTATGCCAAAGCCTTTGCATCACAACAAACTGTGGAAAATTCTTCAAGAGATGGGAACACCTGACCTGCCTCCTGAGAAATCTATATGCAGGTCAAGAAGCAACAGTTAGAACTGGACATGGAACAACAGTCTGGTTCCAAACTGGGAAAGGAGTATGTCAAGGCTGTATATTGTCACCCTGCTTATTCAACTTCTATGCAGAGTACACCATGAGAAATGCTGGGCTGGGTGAAGCACAAGCTGGAATCAAGATTGCTGAGAGAAATATCAATAACCTCAGATGTGCAGATGAGACCACTCTTATGACAGAAAGAAAAGAAGAACTAAAGAGCCTCTTGATGAAAGTGAAAGAGGTTAGTGAAAAAGTTGGCTTAAAGCTCAACATTCAGAAAACTAAGATCATGGCATCTGGTCCCATCGCTTCATGGGAAATAGATGGGGAAACAGAGGAAACAGTGGCAGACTTTATTTTTGGGGGCTCCCAAATCACTGTAGATGGCGACTGCAGCCATGAAATTAAAAGACGCTTACTCCTTGGAAGGAAAGTTATGACCAACAGAGGCAGCATATTAGAAAGCAGAGACATTACTTTGCCAACAAATATCTGTCTGGTCAAGGCTGTTGTTTTTCCAATAGTCATGTGTGGATGTGACAGTTGGACTATAAAGAAATCTGGGTGCTGAAGAACTGATGCTTCTGAACTGTGGTATTGGAGAAGACTCTTGAGAGTCCCTTGGGCTGCAGGAGATCCAACCAGTCCATCTTAAAGAAAATCAGTCCTAATTATTCATTGAAAGGACTGATGTTGAATCTGAAACTCCAATACTTTGGCCACCTGATGAGAAGAGCTGACTCATTTGAAAAGACCCTGATGGTGGGAAAGATTGAAGGCTGAGGGGAAGGGGACAGCAGGGGATAAGATAGTTGGATAGCATCACTGACTCGATGGACATGAGTTTGAGCAAGCTCCGGGAGTTGGTGATGGACAGGGAGGCCTGGCATGCTGCATTCCATGGGGTGGCAAAGAGTCAGACAGAACTAAGTGACTGAACTGAGGTAAACCGAATTTGCCTTGAATCACAGACCTAACCTTCCAGGTTCCTATGGAATACTGCTCTTTACAATATTGCTCTTTACATCGGACTTTGTTTCTATCACCAGTCACATCCACAACTGTGAGTTTCTATGTAATAGCAATGAAAAATCAGAAAGAGAAATTAAGGAATCAATCCCATCTACCATTTCAACAGAAATAATTAAATATCTAGAAATAAACTTACCTAAGGGGACAAAAGAACTGTACACAGAAAATTATAAGACACTGATGAAAGAAATCAAAGATGACATAAACAGATGGAGAGATATTCCATGTTCCTGGGTAGGAAGAATCAATATTGTGAAAATAAGTATACTACCAAATGCAATCTACAGATTCAATACGCTCCCTATAAAATTACCAATGGCATTTTTCACAGGACTAGAACAAAAAAAATTTAACAATTTAAATGGAAACACAAAAGACTCTGAATAGACAAAACAATCTTAGGAAAGAAGAAAGGGGTGAGGAATCAACCTTCCTGACTTCAGATTATAGTACAAAGCTTCAGTCATCAAGACAGTATGGTACTGGCACAAAACCAGAAATATAGACCAATGGAACAAGAAAGAAAACCCAGAAATAAACTCATGCACCTGTGGACACCTTATTTTTGACAAAGAAGGCAAGAATATACAATGGCACAAAGACAGCCTCTTCAATAAATGGTGCTGGGAAAACTGGACAGCTACATGTAAAAGAATGAAATTAGAACACTTCCTAAGACCATACACAAAGATAAACTCAAAATGGATTAAAGACCTAAATGTAAGACCAGAAGCTATAAAACTCTTAGAGGAAAACATAGGCAGAACACTCGATGACATAAATCAAAGCAAGTTCCTCTATGACCCACCTTCTAGAGTAATGGAAATAAAAATAAAAGTAAACAAGTGGGACCTGATTAAAGTTAAAAGCTTTTGCACAGCAGAGGAAACTATAAGCAAGGTGAAAAGACAACCCTCAGAATGGGAGAAAATAACTGCAAATGAAGCAACTGACAAAGGATTAATTTCCAAAATATACAAGAGCTCATAGAATTCAATACCGGAAAAACAAGCAACCCAATCAAAAAGGGGAAAAAAGACCTAAACAGATATTTCTCCAAAGAAGACATATAGATGGCTAACAACCACATGAAAGGATGCTCAACATTGTCCATTATTAGAGAACTGCAAATCAAAACCACAATGAGATATCACCTACACTAGTCAGAATGTCCATCATCAAAAAGTCTACAAACAGTAAATGCTGGAGAGGGTGTGGAGAAAAGGGAACGCTCTTGCACCGTTGGTGCGAATGTAAACTGACACAGCTACTATGGAAGACGATATGGAGATTTCTTAAAAAACTAGGAATAAAACCACCATATGACCCAGCAATCCCACTCCTAGGCATATACCCTGAAGAAATCAAAATTGAAAAAGACACATTCATTGCAGCACTATTTACAATAGCTAGAAAATGGAAGCAACCTAGATGTCCATTGACAGATGAATGGATAAAGAAGTTGTGGTTCTTATACACAATGGGATATTACTCGGCCATAAAAGGAACACATCTGAGTCAGTTCTGATGAGGTGGATAAACCTAGAACCTATTATACAGAGTGAAGTGAGTTAGAAAGAGAGAGATAAATATCGTATTCTAACACACATATATGGAATCTAGAAAAACGGTACTGAAGAATTTATTTACAGGGCAGCAGTGGAGAAACAGACATAGAGAATAGACTTATGGACATGGAGAGAGGGGAGGAGAGGGTGAGATATATGGAAAGAGTAACATGGAAACTTACATTACCATATGTAAAATAGATAGCCAATGGGAATTTGCCGTATGGCTCGGGAAACTCAAACAAGGGCTCTGTATCAACCTAGAAGAGTGGGATGGGGAGGAGATGGGAGGGAGGTTCAAAAAGGAGGGGATATATGTATACCTGTGACTGATTCATGTTGAGGTTTGACAGAAAATGACAAAATTCTGTAAAGCAATTATCCTTCAATAAAAAATTAAATTAAAAAGAAAAAAAATGTGTAGCCAGTTCTCATGGCTGGTATTTATGGTGGCAGTAGATTTGCTAAAGATACTCAGAGAGCACTATTAATGAGTCTGGGTGAAGTTGATATTATGTCTTCTGGTAAGTGTAGGGGATGTTTAATATGGCAAGTCATGAGAGACAAGTGCATGTGAGTGGAATGCGCACTTTAGTACTTAGCATACTTAGTCATATAGACCTATTTGTTTTGCCTATGAAATAAAAATTCTCCTTCTACTGTGGTTAAGGGGAACCCTCATCCTAACAGTGGGCTAACTCTTGTTAGAAGAGTCAAGCATTGTGAAGGGCTTATGATTTTAACCTACTTTCAAGCTAGGAGATTAATCCTTCAGTTTCCTGGATTTGGAGAAAGACAGGAACTTCCTGGGTCCCAAACAAAGGACTTCATTACTCATGGCACAGTAGGTGGCATGACCTTCATCTTCTCATCCATTTCCTTTGCCCCCCATGTTCCACCTGGGCAGGGCAGAAGCAGGCCCAAAGGAATGCTGCATATACAGTGGGCTTGTGTCATAGCTGTCATGTGTGTGTCAGTCACTCAGTCATGTTTGACTCTTTGTGACCCCATAGACTGTACAGCTCGCCAGGCTCTTCTGTCCATGGGATTTTCCAGTCAAGGATACTGCATAGCTGAGGGACTGTTAATCTTAAGAACCAACCTTACAAGGATGTTGCTTGCAAATCTGCAAACTTTGCTCTGGACAGAAATACTTTTATCATCCTGCACAGCAAACAAATATTCCCTCTGTCCTGCAGGGAGACAATCTCTCTCTTCTAAGACTGTTCATCTGAATGTATATTTCAGAATAAAAGCAGTTACAGATGAACAGGAGCACAAAGATACCCACGAAGAATTGTCTGCCACAAGAAATAGAAACATTTCCCCGACCTGTTGTCAGGTCTGAATTCCTAGTTTTTCTTCTGCATTATGTTTTCTAGAACTAAGACATAGTTCTCTGTTCTAAGTATCATCTTCTGCTAATAGGTAACATTCTTACACATAAAGGATTGGTTGGAAAAAATGCTGAATTATGAACCCAGGATATGGAGAACTAGAACAATTCTCTGCCTATGTCTCAGTTCGGATCATCAGAATAAAATAAGGATGAGAGCCTTCACTGAATAAAAGGAGGATGAGAACCCTCTGAAAAGCTTCCACTGCCCCTAAGTCTTCTCAGATAATAAGTTACATCCAGCTAGGTGAGCCAAGGACTCTGTGGAACCAGACGCGGCCATAAAGACAGATGTTTTAATGAACTTGAAGACATTGTGGATTTGGATACAAGTGACAATTTTTGATACTCAGTGATGAGCTTAAGAATCTCAAAGATGTTCAGGCAGTTGAAAAGACCTTGTAGAAAGAAAGTGATTTTCAGGGACAGAAGTGTGTATAAGAAAACACACCATATACCCCAAGCCCCTGAAGTGGCTAACCTTTGCCTAAAGATGCAAAGCAGACTTTCTAAGAGTTCTCAGTAAACCACTGAGGTGATAGGGAACACTGAACACTGAATATTTTAAGAAAGGATCTCTACAGAGCTTCTGCCAATAAAATATTCTCTAAGTCAAAGAGTACCTTCACCTCTGCTTCTTAATAATGAAATTGCTGGTCAGGGTAGCAGGCTTTGGGCATCCTCAGTGTTACAAAAAGACTGACCAGTGCGTGTATATCCTCTAGGAAAGGGTTCTTTTCTTGCTTTTTAAAAAATTAATTTATCACGGAACAAAAATTTTTAAAAAAATTCTACACCTTAGAACTCTGCCAAACCAGGCAGAAATGGTAACTGTTTCTCATTGGAAAATTGGATGGCTTGTTACACAGTTGTATTATGGAAAGGAAAGAATTCATTTTCTTCATTTTTGGCAATAAATTATTCAAACATTATTGGTAATGGGGTGTAAAAATATAAGAGGAAATTATGAAAAGGGGAAATGTCACTCATAACTCACCCTATGTTCAGTCCCTGAGCATAGCGTTCTTTTCATTTTTGAATGTTGCCTGTTGGTCCTTATTTAAATACATGCATATTTTTGGCATAGTTGCAAGAGATGTTTATAGCAAGTACCAACTCAATTTACAGATATATCTTGCAGGTTCTTAAGGAATGAGATTTTTCTTTAAAAATCATGGGATGTTAATGTGTTTTAAAAGCCATGTCTTACCTTACAGGTTAACTATTATTTTACTAGAGGGAATAAATACATTTTCTTCTGATTATAGACACTCAGACCAGTTGCTTTTTCTTAAAAAAATTTTTTTCTTTTTTTTTGTAATTTAGTTGATTTACAATGTTTGTTGGTTTCAGGTGGACAGCAAAGAGAATTTTATGCATATACATGTATTCACTCTTTTTTAAGATTCTTTTCCAATATAGGCCATGACAGACTGTTGAGTAGAGTTCCCTCTGCTATACAATAGGTCCTTATTAGTTATCTATTTTATATATAATAGTGTATATATGTCAAGCCCAATCTCCCAATTTATCCTTCCCCCCCATCCTCAGTAACTGCAAGTTTGTTTCCCATATCTATAACTCTATTTCTGTTTTATATCAATAGATGAGTTCATCTGTACCTTTTATTTACTATTATCACTTTTTGAATTTTGATTTTTTTTTTTTGAACACACCATGTGGCACATGGAATCTTAGTTCCCTGACCAGAGATTGAACCTTCGCCCCCTGCAGTGGAAGCCCAGAGTCTTAACCACTGGACTGCCAGGAAAGTCCCTGTATCCATTTTTCAGATTCCACATATAAACGATATCACCTGATATTTGTCAGAAAAATTGCTTTTTGGGGTCATTCCTGATTTTGTTAGAGAGACTTCATTACCTTTCCCTTTTAATCTGGTTGACATGTAAGTATGCATTCAGTTAACCTACAAGTTGTATCAGACTATTAAAGAATAAATTAAATAGAAGAGGGGCTAAAATCCTAGCCACATTTCCTGCTGCTTGAGATTGTGATGTTTTCCCACAATAATATTAAAATAAAAGCTTCACAAAAGTTTTGATAGCTGGGTATCCATCTGCTGTTATATTATCAGACCTTAGCTGGTACCTCTCTCTCGGAGCCATCAGTGAAAGCTTCAAACTGTCGTGCGTTACTTGTGGTTTTTTTAACTTATGAGTTTAAGATAGCCATCATTAATAACAGATGTAATCCAGAGGATCATCGGGGAAAATCTTTATTTGGTGGTGGTTTAGCCTATCTGTTTATGACACTTTGTGATTACTCAAATCTCTGGTTCAGGAGAGCTGTGAAAACATTGTGCAAGTGCATTCTTGGGTGGGAAGGCTATTATGGCAGAGACTGCCATGTACTCACCTAAAATTCATTTCCTGGGCACCCTCGTTGACTCCTTTGCAGTCAGGTGTGGCCATGAGACTGAACTGTGGCCAGTGGCATGTGAGTTCATGTACTGTGTGTCATTTCCTACCCTGGCCTGTGAATGAGTAAAAGTTGCTCAGTCATGTCCAATTCTTTGCAAAGCCATGGACTGTAGCCTGTCAGTCTCCTCTGTCCATGGGATTCTCCAGGCAAGAATACTGGAGTGGGTTGCCATGCCCTCCTCCAAGGGATCTTCCTGACCCTGGGATCGAACCCTGTTCTTATACATTGCATGTGGATTCTTTACCATCTGAACCACCAAGGAAGCCCCTGGCTCATAAGAACCTCTAACAGGTAAGCCTCCCTGCTCTTTCTCTTTCCTGCTTTATCCAGAAGAGCACCCTTAGAAGCTATGAATTCCCAAGATAGTGGAACCATAATATGGAAGTCTGTTTATGATCCTCATCATCTAATGGGGAACAGCTATTTTGTGCTTTACTTTAGTAAGAATCAGACTTAATTCTTTTTAAATTCAACTGGGTTAGGGAAATAAGACTTCATGGTTATATCCATGATAGTTGTTAGTGAAAGTGAAAGTCACTCAGTCGTGTCCCACTCTTTGCAACCCCATGGACTATACAGTCCATGGAATTCTCTAGGCCAGAATACTGGAGTGGGTAGTCGTTCCCTTCTCCAGGGGATCTTCCCAACCCAGGGATTGAACCCAGGTCTCCCACATTGTAGGCGAATTCTTTACCAGTTGAGCCACAAAGGAAGCCCAAGAATACTGTAGTGGGTAGCCTATCCTTTCTCCAGCGGATCTTCTCGACCCAGGAATCGAAATGGGGTCTCCTGCATTCAGGCGGATTCTTTACCAACTGAGCTATCAGGGAAGCCCCATAATAGCTGTTAATGTTACCCTAATTAATTATAAAATAGAAAGTTACTTGACTTGTATAATCATACATGCAGAGACACATTTTTATTCCTCTGTAAAACAAATAAAGCCATGATGATGGCAGAGAGGGTACTAGCTAAAAGTATTTCAAAGTTAAGCGCAGTTGGAAACTGAGATACTACTCAGAGGAAACAATTTTCTACAGGATCTAAGAAGCAGCATAAAGTAGTGCTTAAAGTGGCTGGGTGCCAGTCCTGACTCTGTCACTTGTTCTCTGTGTGACCTTAAACAGGTTATCTAAACTTCTTGCAATACAGCTGAAACGCCAATACTTTGGCCACCTGATGCGAAGAACAGACTCATTGATAAAGACCCTGGTGCTGGGAAAGATTGAAGGCAGGGGACACCAGAGGGTGAAATGGTTGGACAGCGTCACTGACCCGATGGACATGAGTTTGAGCAAGCTCTGGAAGTTGGTGATGGACAGGGAAGCCTGGCATGCTGCAAACCATGGGGTTGCAAAGAGTTGGACACAACTGAGCGACTGAACTGAACTGAAACTTCTTGCCCCAATTTCCTCAGTTGTAAAGTGGAAATAATAATACTAATGGTGTATATGTACTTCACAGGCAAATCTTGTCAAAGTTAAATGAAGTAAATACTTAAGGGGCTTCCCCAGTGGCTCAGTGGTAGAGTCCACCTGTAATGTAGGGGACACAGGAGATGTGGGTTCGATTCCTGGGTTGGGAAGATCCCCAGAGGAGGAAACAGCAACAATTCTTGCCTGAAAAATCTCACAGACAGAGGAGCCTGTCAGGCTATGGTCTATGGGTTGCAATGAGCTGGATTTGCCTGAAGCGACTGAGCATGCACGCAATATACATAAGATGCTTCCAGCAGTGCCTGGCAAAGTAAGCCCAGGACAAATGTTAACTTACTATTATTAGTAAGTAAGAATTGTGTCAGGCAAGACCCAGAATCCAGGGAAGAAGAGGAGAGAGGCTTAGTGTGTAGAGACTCAGGCCACAATGGCTGTTCAGTCTTCAGGCTAACACCATCCTTTACTGACACACTTCTCATCTGGATAGATAAAATCCTGTGGTAAGACACACCACAATGGAGGTGCACCTCTTTGCAAATTTCTGCAAAGAATGTCCCTCCTTCCTACTCATCTGCCACAGGCACATCTTGCCTCTTAGGACTCACTCCTTCGTCAGCACCAAGTAGCGGGTTATATATACATCTTTCTTCCCTTTTCCTCTCAAATCCCTTCTGTCCTCCACGTCTTCAAGGTGGAGAAGCAAAAGAGATATTTACCTGCAAACCTCTGCTATTGTTTATTATTGGTTCTCTCTCTGGCTAGCCTTGGGGTAAAAATGAACTACCTTCAGGGCAATTTGAGTGATGAAACAGAATTCTGTTTAAGGTCAGAAGCATGTGGAAACTTTAAGCAAAATATAGAATTGAGAGATCCAGACTTAATTTGTTAGGTAAAAAAATAGACATAGAGATTTTAAAAAGATTTTTATTTTAATTTTTTTTCGAACTTACTGATTTATTAATAAATCCATAGAAAAAAGATGTTGCCTTAGGCTGACTCATATTTCAAAAGTGTGGCTACTTCTCTCTTTTTTTTAAAATTTATTTTAAACTGGAGGATAATTGCTTTACAATGTTGTATTGGTTTCTACTGTACAATGATGAGAATCAGTCATAAGTACATATATATATATATATATATATATATATATGTATGTATATATATATATCCCCTCCCTCTTGAGATTTCCTCCCACTGTCCATCCTACCCTGGCATAGAGATTTTTAAATCATCTTTTTAAATTGTGGTAAAATATACATAATACAAATTTAGCATTTAAATATTTTTAAGTGCACAATTCAGTGTCATTAAGTACATTCATGATACTGTATAATTATTACCACTATCCATCTCTAGAATTTGTTCATCATCCCCTATGTAAACTTTCCCATTGAACAACTCCCTTTTCTCCTTCCCATACCCCCAGTAATTTCTCTTCTACTTTTTGTCTCAATAAATTTGCCTATTCTAGGTACCTTATATAAATGGAATCATACAATATTTATCCTTTTGTGTCTGGCTTATTTTGCTTAGCATAATGTTTCCAAGGTTCATCCCTGTTGAAGCACGTATCAGAATTTCCTTCCTTTTTATGGCTGGACAATATTCCATTGTGTGTATATATACCACATTTTGTTGATCTACTCATCTGTTGATGGATGCTTGGACTTTTTCCACCTTTTGGCTCTTGTGAAGAATGCTGCTATAAACATGAGTGTACAAGTATCAGTTTGAGTCTCTGTTTTCAGATCTTTTGGATGTATACACAAGAATGGAAATAACGTGTAATTCAATATGTTTTTAAATAGATTCCTACATGTATTTCATTGACCAGAACTGTGTCGTGTGATGTCTCCTTGCTGCAAAAGGATAGGATGGAGCTGAGAACATGAAGTTTTCATTTTTTACCTAGCCTCTATAGTAGAGGAAGGCAAGAAAATGTGGACTGGAAAAAAGTGATGAGTGAATGGACCTATAGTATCCACCACAATGTACATCCTAGAAGATCAATCTGAAACTGAGATTTTCTACTCCCATGGCAGTCAATATGGATAAGAATTTATCTCCTATGGTAACTATAATGTTGTTAGTATTCTAGAAATTCAAATTCAATGCTGTCCTATTCTCCTGGATCCAGTTTTGAATGATTTTATGACTTAAAGGAACTGCCTCATCTAGTTTCAATGGGACTTCAGATAAATCTGCTTTTGATAGGTAATTACCCATGGTTTGGTTTATATAAAATAGGCTTTCCAACAGAAGGGGGGCACTCAGCTGTAGATAAAGATAATTAAATGATAATTAAAATTGGGTGATTGAGCAAGAATGATATGAATGGGGAAGGGGCAACATGACATCTTGAAAGGGAAATCATTTCTATTAGAATACTCAGCTAGAAAATACAACTAGTTCTGTTTAAGGATTACTGTTCAATTACTCCGACATTTGCTATTTGATTTACTTAAGGACACTCATTTATCACCAGAAGTTTGGGAACAGGATTTAGATATTGAATTTGTAGACACTAGACATTCAGAAAGATGATTTATCTTTATCTTAGATATACATTTTACATTTCCATTATTAAGGAGGAACTCACCAAGGTGAAGATCTTATCCATGATGGATTCAAGAATGAAATGAAGGATAGGAAGATCAAAACATGAATTAGTTGTTTTGTACTTGTCTGACACATACATAGCTAAGGAAAAAAGAGGATGAGGGTGTTAGGATACAATTTCAGATGCATGTAATAGAGTCCCCAAATAACAGTGGGTTGAACAAGAGAGAAGTTTGTTTCTCTCTTGTGAAGATGGTCCAGGGCAGGTATGGTTCTTCTCCATAGGGTCATCTAGGGTCCCTGGTTCCTTTTCTCCTGTTTCTATGCCATTTCAAGCAGCAGAATGGAAGTAGAGGAAAGAGTGAAGGGATGACACAGCCCTACCTTTCCAGAGTGTGACCAGAAGTCCATTCTCACTGTGCCCTGGATTTAGACATGTGGTCACACTTCACTAGGAAGGATTCTGGGAAATACAGTTTTTATTCTGATGGTCATATGTCCAGCTAAAAGTTAGGGGTACTGTTATTTCAAAAGGTGAGAGTAGATTTTGAGATACAATGAATAACCTTTCCTACCATAGAAGTGTTGCTATTATAGAAACTAGAACAATTACTTTAAAGCAAATTTGAAAAATTTGGAGTCAGAAGAGATCTTGGGTTTGTGCAGAAACGAACCCATCCCAACCTCTTGACAGATTAGTAATCTATAGAATCTTAGAATCTGTAATTCTTCCTTAGGAGTTTTGGGGCTTTAAAATGCATGGTCAGAAGCAGCTATTGCCCTGTATTAGCCATTCTCCTGAGTAAGACGGGCTCCCAAATAATTATACTATCATTTGTTGTTGTTTAGTCGCTCAGTCGTGCCTAATTCTGTTGTGACCTCATGGACTGCAACCTACCAGCTTCCTCTGTCCATGGAATTTCCCAGACAAGAATACTGGAGTGGGTTGCCATTTCCTCCTCCAGGGGATCTTCCCGACCCAGGGATCGAACCCACATTTCCTGGATTGGCATGCAGATTCTTTACCGTCTGAGCCACTGGGGATAGGAGACAAGAAACTCTCCATCCGACGGCATGTGCCATTGCAGATTAGATTAGTTCTCCACTGCTGCCGGTTACTTTCTGTAAAGAGGGCGGCAGCCGCGTCCTTCCCTGGTAACTCTTCTCTGTACCTCCTCACCATTCTAACGTGATGCACGGGAAAGTAGCCAACAAAAAAGCTCGGACACAGCCATGGTGCAGGAGGTGCCGAAGGGAAAGGAATCAGTGGGTCGGTTGGAGAGAAAAGATTTCTACTGAGCCTTGGGGTGGCCGTAGGAAGACAGGTGGCTGTAAGGGAGGAAGGTAACCGAGAGGGGGGAAGACGGCTGATCGTGAAGGCAAGGAAATGTCTCCCTCTTCCCAGTCAAAGTGAACCATGGCGCTCACGTATCAGAAGAGTTGGACCAGGCATACCTCCGAGAGGGCAGACAGAGGTAAGCTAACTTCAGGGCGACTTAATAGAAAGGTAGGAAGTGGAGCAAAGCTAGACAATTACAGCAAGAACAGGGGTAACGAATGTGCCGACCTGCGTAGGAATTCTAATGAAAACCCTCACACAGTCAGTCTTTGTAAGGTTCAGCATCATTTACCTCACTGAGACTTCTGATCCACCACCCTCAGCTCCCTGCCCCACTTCCCAAAGTGCTCCTCATGCCCTTACTTCCCACCTTGCTCAGTTTGGATTCCATGTTTCACCCCTAAAACCACATTCTTACATAATGTTCAGTTTATCTGCCCCCACTCTCCATACTTCCCTGGCAAAACCTCAACTCTGATGAAACTTTACACACCCGCTTCCCCGTCCCCCCAACTCCCTGCCTGCGCCCCTGAACAGTGAGACGAGGCTGGGGAAAGACCGCGGTGCAGCCACTCTGCGGAAATTCCAGAGCCCACAGCCCACCCCGCGGTCCTGCCCATTGCCAGCGCCAAGTTAGTCTCTTTCTTTTCTGAAAGAAACTAACTGAAACTAACCAGAAAGTTATGAGCTCTGCTCTGTATTTCAGTAAGTAATGGGGAAATGAAATTCAACTGGAAAATGATTGAAAACAATGATTAAAGAAAAGTAAAGCTGCAGTTTGTGTCTCACTGAGTCTAGACTTCTCCTCAATCATTTGTGTCTGTACCTGTCTCTCCTTTTTCATATCTTGTTCTCTTTCTATTTTTTAAATTTAAATGTATTTTTTTCTATATTTGTCTCTCTTTTTTCATATCTTATTCTCTTTATTTTTTAAAGTTAAATGTATTTTTTTTATCAGAGTGATACTTAAGTAGTTTTAAAAGTCATATAACTCTTTCTAAACATTTAAAAAGTGTTAAAGAATCAGTGTTACAAGTCTTATAATGAAGAAATTATCTAATTTCTTTCCATCCAAGGGAATATTTCTTATACATATATTAGTACAAACCTAACAGATTCGGTTCTAGTCAGTGAGTTCACAGCCTAGATGCCTGCAGAAAAAAATTGGTCCTGCTGTCCTGTGTCCTCCAGAGCCTTTTGCCTAACACCAGCTAGAGGCTCCAACCAAGTCTGATATTGGCTACCTGAAGGCTTTGACGGAATCCAGTGTTCTCAGATTGGGTAAGATTTCTGGTGAGATTTTTATATATGTGTGTTTTGGAAAAAATAAAGAAAGTATTAAAAAAAAAAAAACTGTAAAAGAAAAAAAAGAGAGAGAGACTTCCCTGGTGGTGCAGTGGTTAGGAATCTGTCTGGCAGTGCAGGACACATGGGTTTGATCCCTGGTCCGGGAAGATCCCACATAACACAGAGCAACTAAGCCCAGTGCGCCACCACTACTGTGCCTGAGCTCTCGAGCCTGTGAGTCGCAACTACTGAAGCCCACACACCCTATAGCCTTTGATCTACAGCAAGAGAAGCCACAGCAATGGGAAGCCCATGCTCCGCAGCAAAGAGTAGCTCCTGCCTACCGCAACCAGAGAAAGCCCTTGAAAGAGCAACGAAAGACCCAGCACAAGCAAAAATGAAAATAAATAAATAAAATTTTAAAAAAGAAAGCAGTTGCCTCTGGTGGGAGGAAATTGGGTAACATATTTGTTATAAGCCTTGTGAACTGTTTGACTTTTTAAAAATGAATATTTATATTTCTTGATTTTCCAGTTTTATATATGATCTGTTGACTTCCTATCATAAATATGAAGAATTAGTTTTTTAACCCTCTTTCTCTTCTTGTCATCCTCCTGATATTTATCTATTACAATTTTGGTTGGATCAATATTCATTGTTATTGGGACTAGTAATAGTCATAATTGAGCCTTTTCCTGTATTATGATTGTGTTTCCTTTCTTGTACAGTCTGTTTCTTTGGAGTCATTTCCTCATTCCCCGCTGCCCCCCACCCCCGGCTTTGCTTGGTTTTCTTTGTAGTTACTAACAATTTGGCCCCAGACTCTCCGGTAGATGGACTTCCCTGGTAGATCAACTGGTAAAGAATCTGCCTGTAATGCCAGAGACCCTGGGTTGATTCCTGGGTCGGGAAGATCTCCTGGAGAAGGGATAAACTACTCACTCCAGTATTTTGACCTGGAGAATTCCATGGACTGTATAGTCCATGGGGTTGCAAAGAGTTGGACACGACTGAGCGACTTTCATTTTTTCTCTGGTAGAAGTATAAAGCAGCTAATATATATTTCTTTTCATTTCTTTTTCTTGGGAACATCCTCTTGGTGTTCTCCACCCCATATTCCAGGCTGAGTTTGTTGCTGTCTAGACTGCATGGATGTCATTCTGGGATGTCCCTTGTTCTTCTCCTGGGAATTCTCTTTAGGCTTCCTGTGTTGGGTTCCTTGACTCCTGGGTCCCTCTTTCTTGGTTAACTTCTTGTTTTGATGGAGTACATCCTCCAGTACCTTTCTAAGAAGGTATGCATAGGTGGTAAATTGAGACTTTGTTCGTTGGAAATAGTCTTTATTTTACTCCCAAGTTTGATTTGGTTCTCTAAGTCCAGAGTTCCTATGGTTCATCCTCTCTAGGCTAAGATGGTGGGGGCGGGGGGGGGGGGGGCGCGTGGTCAGTCACCCAGCTGTGTTGGAGCAGAGGAGGGGCTCTAGATTTTTTTTCTTATAGGAGACTTTCATTCATTCCTACTGTTAGCTCTTGCTAACATCCCCACCTTCATAAGTACCTGGTATCTTCAATTCCTGAGCCTTTCTGAGCCTTCCTCATTTGGTGTGAATGAAGCTATTTCTTGTTCCTCCAGACTATACGTACCCACCTTTCAATTTTCTTCAGGTTGCTAGGTAAGTTTCCACTCATCCATCTGTTTTCCAGATTCTGAAATTTTATTGACATCTCTCACATGCTCTCATCACCTCTCCTATTCTCTCTGTTCCATTGTTTTATGTAATTAAACTCTTTATCGTCATTTTAACAGGAATTCAAGAGGTAATGGAAGTGCAGCTATTCAGTCTTCCATTCAACCTAGAATTTTCCATCCTTTCAATGCCAATCTTTTAACCTCATCATTTTGCTGAAACTCTTCTTATCAAGGGCAAAACCTTGCCTAATCTAGTGGTTAATTTTCAGGCTTTATCTTACTTGAATTCTCAGTAGAATTTGGTGCAATTAATTGCCTCTTCTTTTTGCATCACACCCTCCTGTTCTTCCTGCTATGTCTTGGTCTCCTTTTCTGCTTCTCCTCTGTCTCACCTCTAAACCCTGCAGTGCCATAGGCTCCAAACTCTACCCCTCCTGTCTTCTCTATTTACAGTCTCTTGGGTGACATGCAGACCTATTGGATTAATACCATCTACATGACAATATTTTCCAAATATATATCTTCAGTTCCAATCCCTGCAACACCCTGGAGCTCCATACTTACATAAGTCCATCTGTCTATTTCTAACTGGGAGCCAAACAGGCATCTCAAATTGGACCTCTTCTATATAGAACTTGAGTTTCTCGTTCAAACCTGCTCCTACCTCTATCTTCCCCATTTCAGTGTATCAATCCAGATTTTGCTCAGATTGAACACTCAGGAATCATTGTTTATTATTCTATTTCCCTTATACCCATATCAGTCTAACCACAAGTTATAGCAATTCCATCTTCAAAATAAATCCTGGTCAGACAACCTCTCATCACTTCCCCTTACTGATTCAAGTCACCCCATCTCTCATTTGGACCCTTAAAATAGCCTCCTGTCTTCTGGCCTTTCTGCCGTCATTCTTGCTTTCCTCCTCTACCTACAGTCTATTTTCTGCATAGCAGTGAGAATGCTCTGTATAAAGAGCAAGTCAGCAATGTCACCCCTACTCACAACTATCCGATGGCATCCATCCATCACACTTCGAACGAAGCCCCTCTCTTACCAAGGATGACATGAATTTTACATGAGCTGGCTTCTGCCTCCCTCTTCAGATCACTCTCTGCTCTGGCCATACTGGCCTTCTCTGGATATCCCAGCTAAGATAAACCTCATGTCTCCATCCCCTTAGAAAGCCACCTGCTTCCCCAGGTCCCTGTGGCCCTGGAGACAGCTGTTCTCAGTGGTGACCACTGCGGGGGTGCGGGGTACTCTGGGCGGGGGGAGTGGCCATAACATCCAGCCCTAAATATGCCACCAAACAGAAGGGAGAATGGCTAGAAAATGTTGTAATATGCTAAATATTTGTAGATATAACCCACATAACTCACACAGACAGAAGCTATTTGGGGTTCTCCATAATTTTTTTAATTAATTATTTTTTGGCTGCACTGGGCTTTCGTTGCTGTGGTGGGATTTGTTTAGTTGCAATGATCAGGGGCTATTCTTCCTTGTGGTGCATGAATGAGCTTCACATTGCAGTGGCTTCTTTTGTAGCAGAGCATAGGTTCCAGGTGCACGGGTTTCAGGAGTTGCAGCTTCCAGGCTCTAGAGTGCAGGCTCAATAGTTGTGGCGCATGGACTTAGTTGCTCTGTGGCACACGGGATCTTCCTGGACCAGGGACCGAAGCCATGTCCCTTGCACTGGCAGGTGGATTCTTACAAAGAAGGGTGGATTTCTTACAAAGTGTCAATCACTTTGCCACCAGAGAAGTCCCCTCAATAATGTATAAGAGTGTAAAGGAGTCCTGACATCACAGTTTGAGAATCACTGTGATAGACAGAGCCTGGGGTGGTGGGAAAATTTGTATACAATGGGATTTGTGCACAAATAATCGATGCTATTCAGTCAGGTGTGCTGGGGGCCCTGGGGTGCAAGCTGGCTCTCTGGGCAGGGTTGGGATGTAACTCCAGGGAGGCATAAGCCCTGAGTCTGAGAACAACCTCAGGGACTTTGGGTATCTGTCCACCAGGTATCTCCCTTGTAAAGAGGCCACAAGCTGATGTCTTGCTCTCAGGGGACAATATTGGCCACTGCCAATCGTCAATATGAAGCTTCTTTCTTTCTTTTTTTTTAGGCAAGCTTTAAAACTTTAATACAGAAAAAAAGACACTTCCAAAAATAAATGCCATACAAATAAAAGTTTTTTAAAAAATGAAAGATAATAAGAAACAAACCCCTTTATTATCAAAATATACTAAATACTTAAATTTAATGATGTTGAGTGTTCAAATTCAAGCTTATAATGACATTGTAGTGTTTTTCATAATATGACTGTTTCAAGACATCATTGAATATAGTTACTTTTTAAACCTTATTTTCTTAAACATTCATTTCACAATTCATTTAATTATTTTACATTCATAGAATGTAGAATAACTCCAGGGAGTGAAGAACCCCAGAGAGACTCTTCTGGGGTTTCCACCTCTTACCCCTACTCTTGCAAATATAAGACTCTCATTAGGAGCCTGGGAAGTTATAGTTGGGACTATTTGTAACAGCATCTATGAGAAGCAGAAAAACCTAAGCCTCATTGTCCAGCCCAGTCTCCTCACGCCAGTGTCTAGGGCATTGAATGGTTATGACTTGGTTTATCCTGGTGGAATCTTGGGAGATGTGGGACCAGGAGCCCCGGAAGCTGGATCACTCCCCAGGTGAGCTGCTGAGGCTCCATGTGACATGATGGCGCCTGCCGGACCTCTCAACAAATTGTTACCCGGGTGTAGCTGCCTCAGCTCGACAGTCTGTCAGTGGCATTTATTGGGAACCCGCGAGCGATGTAAATTGGTAGGCAATCCAGGCATTGAAGTAGCAGTTCCCAGGAGGTGTAGGCCAAGTTACCTATCTATCAAACCCTGTCTCTCTGCTGACATCTGGAAGAACCAGGTGACATCCACATACCCGAGGCCTTGGCAGCGGCCCAATTAAAGGTTGCAGTTTTTTCTTTAGTTACTTTCTGACCTTGGAGTTGCAGACTATGAGTTTTCGGCTTTGCTTCTGACCAAACCGCATGAATGTCCCAAGATCTAAGCACTTGGAAGTGAATGTCGGTGAGCCTGCATATATGTGTATCACACGTTTTGTTGGGTCACTTTGAGTACGACCTGGGATTGATCCCTGGACGATGACTGATCACTGGGCACTCAGTTCCACAGGTAGAAGCAACCTGTCCAGAGAAAACCCTGAACATGCCACTGGATAAAGGTTTAAATGGGCTTTCTGCCAGTGAATTGCATTTGATAGTTGTGTGGGTGCAGCCCATGGCAGGAATCCACACTGCTCACAGGAGATCTGTGGGACCCTGGGGTGTTGCAATGTCACTCTGTCTGGGTTTAAGTGACAGCCAGGATGTGGGATTTGGTGATTATTTTTGGGTTGGTTTGTTTCTAGCTCAGAAGACTATATATAACATTGAGAGAGGCATAACTTCTAGATTGTCAAGGTTGGTGCTAATAGTGAATGATATACTAATACATGTTACATGGAACCACAAGCTTGCAAGAGCAATGCTCATGTACCAGATGAAAGGGTAAATCTTCTGTTGTATAATGGGAAAAGAAAGCTGGCAATGTAAATGCAGTCTTAATATTTTTTTTCCAGCATTGCATGTGTAATTAGGCATTCAGTGACTTCCTCATCTAAGGAAATTTGACTTTAATGGGAGCTATGTGGCTAACTAAGGATGGAGTCTTTTGAAAATGCAGGGGTGAGGAAGGGAAAGTATTAACTGTTAAGATGGATTATTTCCTTGGCCTTGAAACAAACAAAGCAAAACAAATCCCTCCAACCCCCGCCCCCACTACCCATCAGCCAGCATATAAGCTATGTGAATAGATGCTGGATTCATGTTCAGAGCCTTAGAAATTAAGCCAGAAAGGTGAGATAATTTTTGTCTCCTAATGTTTGGGTCATTTAAGGCTCCCCTCCAAAAGGGCTTCTGCCTAATAAATGCATTTTCATCGGTGTCTGGAAATTGCATTGGTGTATGGTGCAGTCTCATGAAGTCTTGGGAAATTAAGGCAAAACTTGGGTAAATCCAAAGTTCACCATTAGGAAGAGAGAGTTTCAAGCACATAGTTTAAGTACAACTGATACAATAGGAGCATTTCTCACCCACCCTCCCCACCTCCAAACATCCAGAGAATCACAGGCAACAGCTGCCTGACCAGGGTGAATGCCAGAGGTGACAGCGCTCAAAATGTTTGCTGGTGCTATGAGGGAAAGGTTAAGAAACAGGCAGAAACCGAGTTTAAAGATTGTATTAATAGACCATGGACAGTCCTCAAAGGCAACCCAGTCACTTCCAAGCCTCAGCTCCCCCTGCGTGGTTCATCCTGGGGACAGTCTTTCAGAAGACACAGTCTTAGAAAGTCAGTCTGAGTCATCCCCATATCTTCAGCTTAAATGGCCAGGATCCCTACATGATTTCAATTCATGGGGCTTAAAAGCCTATCAGGGAAAGGAATTCTTTCTAACTGATAATTTTTTAAAAGTTCTGGAATAAAATATGCCTACCACTCATCTCCTAGCATTTTACAGAAAATATGTTGAGCTGTCAAAAGGGGGCATCCTTGCTTTTCCAGACGAAAGAATAATTTGAGTTTGCTTTTCAGAGAAGCCTGGGTCGGAGTGGTAGGCAGCAGCAGAGCTCGTAGTGATTCTTAATGCAACAGGTGTGCTGCTTAGGTCACCCCTGGAGGCATGGGTCCCGGTGTCTATTGTCCAACCCGGCTCCTCCATGCGTAGCTGTGGGCCAGCAGCATCAGCATTACCCGGGAGCCGGTTACGAATGTGGGATCTCGGCACAGCCCAAACCCACTGGATCAGACTCTGCATGTAATGAGGTCCTGAGTGGTCAGTGAACACCTTCAAGTTTGAGAAGCTCTGTTCCACAGCCATATTTCTGACTTCCCAGAGACCAATAATTACCCAGTGGGATGGGGATGAGGTCAGGGGAGTCTTTTTAAAACAGATTCCTGGTTTTCCAACTTGCAGCTACTAACCCAGAATTTTCGGCAGAGAGGTCTGGTAATCTGCGTGTTTAACAAATGTCCCAGGTGGTACTAGTCCTGAGTGATGTGTGAGGAACACTACAAGATATTTTATATTTTGAAGGAGATACATACTGATCTCAACAAGAAACTGCTTTCTCCAGAGCCTGTCTTTCTTTTGAAAAGGTGAGGTCTCCCTTTTCCTTCCCATGGCTACTCTTGAAGACAATGCTAAGGTTGGGGCGGTGGAAAGTGGAGGGGCAGCATCAGAACCGAGTGTAGCAGGAGGGGTGGGCAGGAGAGGCTCTGGGCGCTCAGGAGAGGCTCTGAGGCTGTGGACACTGGAATTGCCAGCAGAGGGCAGCAAAGCACGCCCTGATGCGGGACCAGGGGGCCTGTGTGATGTGAATCGTCCAGAAAGACTTGCTTGTGGGACTTTGTGCAGCTGCTGGTGGACCTCGGGTCTGGCTGGACTGACACTATGTTGGTCACGTCAGTGGGTTCTCAGTAGACTGGCTGGGTCTGAACAGGAGCCTGGTGAGGTCTGAGCCCGTGTTGTCCAATAGCAATAGAACGTGAACCACAATGATGATTTTAACTTTTCCAGAAATGTGTGTGTTAGTCACTCATTAGTGTCCAACTCTACAACTCTGTGGACTGTAGCCTGCCAGGCTCCTCTGTCCATGGGGTTCTCCAGGCAAGAATACTGGAGTGGGTTGCCATAACTTTTCTAGAAGCTGCATTAAAAACAAAATAAAAAACAGGTGACATTAATAACATATTTTATTTAACCCAATATATCTAAACTATGACCATTTGACATGTAGTCAATATAAAATGATTAATGAGATTATTTTTTTGTGTGTATGTTAACTCTTTGAAATGCAGTGTATTTTATACTTTGAGCACAGGTCAGTTTGGACTAGCCACATTTCAAGTTCTCAGTAGCCACATGTGGCTAGTGGTTTCAGTACTGGTCAGCACAGGTCTGACTTGTTGAAGAGCCAAGGGAAAATTATAAGAGTGGGGGTGAAGGGGAGACTAGAACCACAAACAGGGCATCTGGCCTGGGGACAGAGTCTTGAGTTTTGTCCTTGATCAGTTATTCACTGAAGGCTACATTTCAATTCTTTATTGAGGAGCCTACTCTATGCAAGGAGTAGGGCTGGAAGCTGGAGATACATAAACCCTTGAACACAGTCTCTGATGCTGAGGACTCGGGTCCAGACTAGTGGGGTGGCGGCCTGTTTCCAGAATCTCTCAGATCCCAAAAAAAACATGCTGCAGCAAATTTCTGAGCAGGCACTGGGTGGACCCCAAGACAAATCATTTGACCTACCCGGGGGGAGAGGCTCCAAACGAAAACTAAGTCAAATTGGCTTTGTTTTGTTTTTTCCTTATTATAATCATTTCCAGGTTTACTCAGAAGTTGTTTGTAACACACATTTGTTTGGTCTGGAGAGAGAAAATCTGGCTGAGGTAAAAATCTGAGCTGGCTCTAAGATTCCGTGAAAGCGAAAACCAGTGTATCATCAGCTAACACCACACAGGAATCCCATCTGGGGCATCCCCTGACCTTTTACCAGGGGTCGCACCCACCGCATTCAAGGTCTCTTATTCCCCCAGCAGTGCTGTTCTAGGTTAATGCTATTTTGGGAATGCGGTTCTTCATTTCAGTGTGAATTTCCTCATCTTTCTGCACAAATTGAGTGAAATCCTTAGTGCATTTTTTTTTTCTTAGATGGATGGAAGCTAAAAGAGAATGGAAGGCCTCCAGCTGTTTGAGGCCCTGTCCTCAACGACAATCAAAATTCTCCATCTTTTCTTGTTCTTGGCACTTTCTGATTGAAATAAGATTCCAGCATTTATCTGCACCTGCAATTTTGACAAGAAAGGAAAATTTAAAAGACAAGTGAAAGAATTCTCTGAGGGAAGTCAATGAGTCGACAGTAGTCAGACGCCGGCAAATCTCTTTTTGCATTCCTCCGTCAATTAAGCTACAGTCACATATTGGAGAGAACTTAAGTCTGTGAGTGGAAATGCAAAAATGTGCGTCGATCAGTAGCAGGAACCTTCCTTTGGAGCGAATATTACTTGGAGAGCAGCTGATGATCCATTTGGCATTGAAATGAAGAGGATTTTGAGTCAAAGAGGCCACTTTAAATTATAGATTTGAGTTTAGTTGAAGGTCAAACTTACCTTGCATGAATAAAATCTTCAGAGATTTTGGAATATACTCAGAAAATGCAAGCTATCTTGAGCACATAAGCATTTCCTTCAGGGGATAAAAGTGGTTTAATTTTATTGCCCTCTGCATAATTATTGACCGTATTAGCATAGGAGATGCTGAAAAAGAAGGCAGAATAGCAATCTGATGACCGCTTTGATTCTCAGCAGCTACAGCCATGGGTTTTGGCAGAAAGTTGCATGGAGACCAGGGACGATGGTAGGGGAATTTGGTGGTAGCCAGTCATTTCACTGTGACTCAACAGATGGGAAAAGTGACCCACTGAGAGGTCTCTTGTGACATACATAGTCTTCTGTCTCCAGGAATTTGGGGACCATCTATGGCATCATGTTGATGATTTGGCTATCTGGATTCATCCGTTGTTGTCTAGTCGTGTTGGATTCTTTGCAACCCCATGGACTGCAGCATTCCAGTCTTCCGTGTCCTTCACTATCTCCCAGGGTTTGCTCAAACTCATGTCCATTGAGTCAGTGATGCTATCTGACCATCTCATCTTCTGCTGCCCTCTTCTCTTGCCCTCAATCTTTGCCAGCATCAGAGTCTTTGCCAATGAGTTAGCTCTGTAATCTGACTCAAAGCTTCCTGGCAGCCAAGATGAAGAGGGAAATGTAGTGGGTTACAAACTCATCATTTAGGAAGAAGAAATGTACTCAGTTCTCAAAGGAAACTCAAAAGGGACATTTATGAGGAAGTACTCTAAACATTAAATTACTTGATTCATGGCTGTAATATTCTTTTCAAAAGCTACTAGCTCACCTTGCAGGTTTATGATTAGGACTCAGGAAAGTGTAAATACACGTAAAAGGTTTGCAAACCTGTTAATATGAATTAACTTCTTTTCTCAACTCCTCCCCCAGTGCTAATCTAAAGCCTATGTTTAGATTAAAGCTCATGGCTTGCTGTGTTAATTGGATTACAGAGATAATCCCCCCTCCCATAAAAAGTAATCTCTGCAGGTTTGGGGATCTACATTCTGCTGCATTTTCTAGGATTATCTCTCAAAAGCAACAGATTAGAAGTACTGGTTGGTGCAAATACGCTGGGGTTTGTGTTGTAATCCCTTCCAGTGAAGATGTGGCCTGGGGAGGCTCTGAGGTTATAAATGAATGGAGAATGCTAGATTAGCAATCCAAACACCTGAGTCCTAATCTCGGTATTGCCATTAATTACCATGGCAAATCACTTTACTTATCTGAGATTCAATTGTCTCTGCAAAATGAGGAGATGGTACCAGATCAACATTTCTTAAAACTTGGTCCAAGGTAAACTGGTGCTTAAAAATGTTAATAGTTATTGCATGAATGAAGAATTGGAGATCAAGTAAATTTGGGGAAATCTGCATACCATCATCTCCCTTTAGAGCACCACAATGCCCACTAGTGTAAACATGATTCTTAGAATTGTGCACTAAATATACATATTTATGTGTGTGTGTATGATATATTTTACATACATCATATACATATGTATTTTTTTCTTTTTAAAAATTTACTTTTTTAATTGGAGGATAATTGCTTTACAATAGTGTGTTGGTTTCTGCCATACATCAACATGAACCAGCCATAGGTATGCATATGTTCCCTCCCTCTTGAAACTCTCTCCCACTTCCCACCTCTTTAATAGATCATCATTGATTGTCAGACTCACTTTGCTTTAATTCCAGCTTCAGGATATGGATAGAAAAGAAATATATTCATACACATGTTAC
Source organism: Cervus elaphus (assembly GCF_910594005.1). Lineage (NCBI taxonomy): Eukaryota > Metazoa > Chordata > Mammalia > Artiodactyla > Cervidae > Cervus > Cervus elaphus. The sequence goes on from NC_057825.1 coordinate 61,192,484, forward strand.
AAAATTATTTCAATGCCAGAAATATTAAAGTAGAAAAAAAATCTTGAGTTCTGAAACTAAAGTAATACAGTGCAAGGGGGATGAGACTGAATGACTTCATATTTTAGTCAGTGCCATCAACATGTAAAACAAAGAATGTGTATCTGATAAGTAGACTGAATCTAGGACAAGTCTTACAACTCAATATAAAAATAACCTAATTAAAAAACGATTTGAGTAGCCATCTCCAAAGAAGATATACAAATGGCCAATATGCATGAAAAGATGCTCAATACTAGGGAAATGCAAATCAAAATCATGAGGTATCACTTCATACTCAGCAGGATGGCTATCACCACAAAGTCTGATAATAGGTAGTGCTGGCAAGGATATGGAGAAATTGGAACTCTTGCACATTGCCAGGGGAATGTAAAATAGAGCAGCTACCTTGGAAAACAGACTGGCTATTCTTTGAGAAGTGAAACATAAAGTTACCATGATAATGATCTGACCAAGCAACCTTCAGATTATTAATTCAGCATGACATAGAGAAAGGGTAGAGCTTGGGTTGGGGGAGTGGAGCTTTCTGACTTCTGGAAAGAGATAACTCATGTAAACAGAGAAACTGGTATTCTGATTTATAGTTCAGTTTCTTGTGAGTTTAGTTAGCTGGAGTTTACCACTGAAAGTTGGCTTATCTCTGAATTTGTTAATCAAGTCCATTTTCAAATACATAAGGCTGAGAGTCTTATGCTGGTCAGTGAGATATTTATCAAGACCATCCAAGCTGTGAGGTCTCTTGAAGGCCCAGGAGCTGACTCTCCGTGGATGACACCCTTGACCTTTCTGTTCACACATCTTTCTAACTATAACCAGTGTGGCATCATGATACATGAACTCACATTGATCTTCAGGAGCCTGAGCAGGAATTCTGCCAGCACTGTGGACCCACCAGCCAATTTTTAAGTGAGACCTTTAATTGCTATTGACTGATCTGACATTGAAAGTGTGGACCTGTGGTCATTTGTTTGGCTGCTTTGACTCAAGAGGGTGAAAAATGCACTCAGAAAATGGAATAATGTTTGACCCTGCTGGGAGACTCAATGGCCTAGAACTTGTTACTAAGGCAATTGGTGCATGTCTCTTTTGCTCTCTGCCCTGTTTTTTTGGCTGCTGAGAGCATGGCGCTATAGGCACAGGAAGGCATGTTTTCCAGGCCAGGGATGAAGAGGGAGACAGGTCCAGAAGTAGGTTGACTTGTAAAGGGAGAAAGGACCGTAAAAGGGATATTTTGAGGCTGTGTCCTTGGGGGTGTTCTTCTATACAACAAATATAATACTTAGTTCCAGTACTAGACGGCAAAGAAGACCAACTTCCCCCAAGAAGTTTATATTCTGAAATATGAATAAAGTGACCACAGTAACTAATCTGCTCATGGGGATACCTAATTGGTTGCATTGTTGGGCACATGGTCACTGATGCTAAATATCTAAACCAAGGTGCTGCCAGAAGGTTCAGAAGATATAGGACTGGGGAGGGTGGAAAGGACCCAAATAATGATAAAATTTGTGAGCTTCAGTACTGAAGATGAGTGCCCAGGGCAAGTTTGAGCAGCAAAATTTAGAGATGAGATTTGCATAGTGACCTGAATATGCAGTCAAAATAGAGATACATTGGACTATACCTTTCTGCTTCCTCCTCTTAACACTTGTCTCAAGGTACCCCAAAGGGCTTGTCTTGGGAATCCTGCCTGTGGTAATCCTCACCTTGCTAGAGTGCATAATGGACACCACACTAAGAAGACGTATGCGGCTTGATTTGGGAGGAGAGACAGGACCTGGGGCAGTGACTTTAGGCTAAGAGGAAACATTTAGAGGGAAAGGATATTAGCAGAAAATGTGGGCACAGTCAGTAAAGAAGAAAAGAAGGAGCCCAGAGAGAGGAGAAGCTGGTCAGAAGTGGGGCAGCAAGGGGCAGAGGGGGCCTGGCTGGGGCTCTTTGCTAGCAGAGGGCCCTTCTACATGGTAGACTTCTATTTCCATTTCACCAGACTCTGTTGTTGTTTATACTTTAAAATATTATGAGGTACAGTAGAGAGAGAGGAACGGAATGAAACACAGCAGAAGTTTGACAGTAACAAATATAACTAGGTGGCAAAATGAAAACAAGAAGATAAGAATAGTTTAGGATATTAAGAAAAACAAGGTATTTCTTTAGAAAAATAAAAGAGGAAGAGAAACTGAAGTCAAAAGAGGAATTTAAAGATGAATTTTATGAAAGGGCTGGAAACTGGATGCTGGCACAAGAAAACAATTACTATTCACAGAGGGGGCAGATCTAGGTTTGGTGGGGGGGTGTGGTCAGAAACTTAAACAGTTTGGGGAGAGGGCATTCTAAGAGAAAGACTACAAAATCATGCATACCAAATTAGAAACAGGCCTTGGAAGGGACCTCTGCCGAGGGTGGGCCCTGGAGCTTAAATCAATAGCTTCACAGTAAATCATCTTGCCAGTTTGTGGTGGGGGCTCACTGATCTCCTGGGCTCTGCTCTGCGCCTCCAATTCCCTTTCCAGATGGCCTCCAGCAGAGTCTGTGGGAGGGCCTTGCTCACCAGCCTTCACAGCAGCCCTTGACTCTTAGGCATAGGTGAGGCCCCTTAGTAGGCACCCCAGGCCCTCTATGGGTCAGCCTGGCTCCTCTCCTTCCTCTTTGCACATTACAGGTCACCAGCTCCTCAGTGCTTGAAAGTGGAAGTGAAAAGTGAAGCCACTCAGTCGTGTCCAACTCTTTGCGACCCCATGGACTGTAGCCTACCAGGCTCCTCCGTCCATGGGATTTTCTAGGCAAGAATACTGGAGTGGGTTGCCGTTTCTTTCTCCAGGAGATCTTCCTGACCCAGGGATTGAACCCGGGTCTCCCATATTGTAAGCAGACTCTTTACCATCTGAGCCACCAGGGAAGTCCTCAGTGCTTGTCACTCCCTTAATAGCCCAACATCCAATACTCATCTATAGCTTCTGCTCGAGATGTTGCCTCTCACTCTCTCCACCTCCTCTTTCTACTCATCCTTTAAGGCCCTTTAAGGATGCCCCTCATCCAGAGCTGGGTTATCCCATGGCACTTGGCATGCTTCTATCACAGGGCTGTCCTAGGGTAAGGCATTGTATTGGCTGATGGCCAGTTGTCTGCTGCCTGTCCCCAGGGTCCCCACATGGTAAATTCCAGTAGTTAGGGGCATGGACTCTGGAGCAGCCCGCTCAGCTCTAAATTCTGCTTGTGCAGCCTTGAGCAATAGCTTAACCTCTCTGATACTTTCTCACTTGGAAGAGGGGGATAGCCACAGTGCTCGCTTCATAGTGTCGTGATGATACACATAAAATCTCAGCCTGGGACATGGAGAGTGGTCAGTGGTGCTGAGTTCTGTGGCTTGGAGAACAGACACCACTGAAATCCTCCTTGGACCTCCTGTGCTTGGAACAGTGCCCAGTGTTTAGGCGGCATCACTGAATTGAATCAAAATGTATACATTGGATTAACTTGGGGATGGTTAGTTGAAATGACTGAGAAATTAACATTATAAAATACTTGCCTAACTCCAAATTAAAATAGCTATTTTCCTGATGATCGAATGGCATGCTAAAATGTAAAAAATACAAGAAAGTAAAACTACTTGGGTGACCATTTATCATATAAATAGAAACACTTTTGAAAGTGAAAGGGTGTTTCTTACAATAGACTCTTGCAGGCAAGCCAGGAAGTATGGTCACTCCACCTACAAGCTTCAATCCCCAAAGATGACCATGGTTAGCATTTTTGTTACATAGCCTTCTAGTCTTTTTTCCACCTTACACTTCGGTTATAAATACTGTTTTCTAACCTGCTTTTCTTTTACGTAACAGTATGTCATGAAATCTGTTCATCAGTAAGTGTAGACTTTATCACTATTTTTAATGACTACATAATACTCCATTTGGATGTACCATAATTTATTTAAGTGAAGTGAAGTGAAATTTGCTCAGTTGTGTCTGACTCTTTGTGATCCTATGGACTATATGGTCCATGGAATTCTCTAGGCCAGAATACTAGAGTGGGTAGCCTTTCCCTTCTCCAGTGGATCTTCCTGACCCAGGAATCGAACTGGGGTCTCCTGCATTGCAGGCGGTTTCTTTACCAAATGAGCTATCAGGGAAATCCCATAATTTATTTAACTCATCCATTATTGATGGGTATATACATTATTCCCAACTTTTGAGAATTAGAAAATACTTAGAAAGAAATTTCAAGTTGCTGGCTGTCACTCTGAGATTGGAATTGTGCAGAGATGATATCCAGGCTGCCAATTATTTTCTCTAAGGCACTTTGCCATCCATAGTTACCTCCAGACTCTTAGTTCCGTCTTGTGGGCTGACTACCTGTTCTCCCCATGGGCATGTGCAGAGAGAAATTAGCTTATTCTCTCACCCCCAGTTAGATGGTAAACATAGAGCCTTTTTATTAAAAAAAAAAAAAAAAAACAACTAAGCATCAACAGTAACTAATATTACTGAAATTGTATTTGGTTAGGTGACACACAATTTAGTCAATAGGTAAAGAACCATGAATACATATCTTGAGTTAGGCACCTTCCTCACTGACCCTTAATTCTATTGCTGCTTGAGTAAAATGTTTTGTTCATTCATTCATATGTTCATTCATTTACAGACTATTGATCACACCCCTGTGCCAGTCATAGAGAAGCTGTTTGCAATCAAAATCAAATATAGTAGAACCTCATTTATGTGGCTGCCTTTGGTTTGATAGAAGAGTTTTACTGTGTTTATGTTTGTGGTCAATCACTCAAATACCTCACTTTCTTTGAGAATACCAGTTACTATATTTGCCAATTGTATCCTGCTGGAACTCCAAGGCACACGAGCCCCTGGAGATCCCCGAGGGATGCAAAGAGAAGTCTGCAATCCCCAATTTGGAGACTCTATAGTAGTGTTTCTTGGGGAGTATTGAGGAGACACAGTTAGGTAGAGAAAAACAAAGCTGTGCTAAGATGCTAATGCTGAGCCATCAAACAAAGAACCTGGCATGTCACTGTGGCATGGGATGCTGAAGATTTCTGGATGAAATGAGTATTTGACAGTAGTTTCAAAGCAGGATAAGGACCAAGGTAAAATAACAGAGTTTTGAGCCAAAAATGAGGAGATATGAGAGAGGTATTGGGGGAAAAAGGCTAAAGATGGCCAACCTAAACAGAAACGGAAGCATATAGTCAAAGCTATGGTTTTTCCAATAGTCATGTAGGGATATGAGAGTTGGACCGTAAAGAATTAATGCTTTCAAACCATGGTGTTGGAGAAGACTCTTGAGAGTCCCGTGGACACCAAGGCGATCCAACCAATCAATCCTAAAGGAAATCAACCTTGAATATTCATTGGAAGGACTGATGCTGAAGCTGGAGTTCCAATACTTTGGCCACCTGCTGTGAAGAGCTGACTCACTGGGAAAGACTGAGGGCAGGAAGAGAAGGGGCAACAGAGGATGAGATAGTTGGCTGGCATCACCGACTCAGTGGACATGAGTTTTGAGCAAACTTCCCTGACCTCAGGGAAGCCTGGCATGCTGCAGCCCATGGGGTCACAAAGAGTTGGACACGATTTAGTGACTGAACAACAACAACAAACAGAAACAGGGTTACGTTAGGTCCTCCCTTTCCTTGATGGCAGGGACTGCTTACTGTTCCGAAGGCTGCTCTCAGGTCTGAGCTACATGGCTGACTCCATAGGCAGTCACAACAGGGTTGTTTGCTTTCTCCCAGGTCTACAGGAGAGGGACTGTGGCTGCATCTTGTCTCTTTTCAGGACTCAGCTGATTAGGTCAGGCCTATCCAAGATAGTCTCCCTTTTGATTCACTCACAGTCAACTGATGAGGGACCTCAGTTACATCTGCAAATCCCTTGTGCCATATAATGTAACACCGTCACAGGAATGCGATGCCATCATATTCCTACCTCCTGTCTAGACACAACTGGGGAGGAGGAGGTGTTATACACCACATGGTACACCAGGGGCAGAAATCTTGGGGGACATCTTAGAATTCTGCCTACCACAACAAGATAAAACATAACAACTGAAAAAAGCATTTTTATTGTGGGACCTAGAGTCACTTTGTTTTCTAAACCAGAATGCAGGAAACACAATGCATGCTGATGCATCATTTTGGTGATAATCATGAACCTTTGAGCAGCAGTATGAAGTTCTCTAGGAGCCATATCACTGGATCAGCCCCTTGGTTAAAGTCTCAGGTTAGTGGGCTGTAGAGGAGGGGGAGTGTGGCTAGGTTCAAATGGGGGCAGCATTTCAGTTCTTTCTGCTGGGGCCCAGGGAGCTCATGATCTGAGACTACTAGCTAAGTCTTGAGGGGCCATTCAGATTGAAGACCACTGGCAATGCCTAGGGCCCCTAAGAGAAGGTCTTCAGGGAGTGGGCTCTTAGCAGAGGATGGTCAGGATGGTGTGTGGTTTCTGGAGCCATGCAGGTGTGTATGGGGGTCGGGTAATGGAGAGATGTGATGAAATGTCTATTCAACCTTCAATACCCAAGACAGGGGTGCCCATCTTTAACTTCCACACTCACTCTTAAGGAACAGACATGTAAGATGTTGTTTATGAGAAGCCAACTATGGAGAAGCCAGCTGTATCCCAGACCTGCTTCCCTTTTGCCCATCAGAGGTTCTCGTGGATGGACCAATGAAGTCACCTTGCAGAAGCTTCAGGAGTATTGGTCCCCATCTTCTGCAGGACTACCTTTTATCTAAAAAATTTCAGGCTGCTACATGCTCCATCATCTCAAACTTCCACATCTCTTTAGGGGTCAAAATCAAGGGAGAAAGGAAGCAGGGGGTTGTCAGGGCCCTTCCCATTCTGAAGAGATGCCCTACTCAGCCCGACTCCAGCAGGGAGGGAAATAAGCATCCTCATCATCATGGGAACCAATTAGATAAATCCAGATATAGAGACTTAGGCTCCAACTTAAGGACCTTTGAGGCCCCCGCCTTGGAGGTTCCTGCCCTTGGTGGCCACTGTCCTGTGTGGTGGGCTGAACCGGTTACACTCTTGTTGGCAAAGCTGATAGACAAACGTGTGTTTGCAACTACCGAATGCCATCAGCATCAGGAAAAGGTCTTGGTGGAACCAAAAGGCAGCAAAATTCTGCAACACTGGTCTGCAGGAACTTAAACCACCCACACCAGGGAGACTGCAAAGCAGTGGAGCAGTGGGGGTGCCTTCTTGGTTTTGTGACTGCCCTTATGCTGCTCATGTGGTTAGATTTATTTGTTGGTGATATAAAGCTCCCTCCTTGAAATGCTCAAGACTTAAATACATGTTCCAGCAGAGCAGCACCTTGCCTGGTTCACGGCCTTCAGAGTCACTGAGCGATAGTGTTACTCAGCACTCTCCGGAAGTTACAGGTCAGCCTTGAGGGTCAACTGTTTTCTTTGCATGGAGACCTGGCCTGAAAAACTAGAAGGAAGAGGGGGCCCAGCTCTATAAATATGTTCTCTAAGTCCTATGGTCTGTCAGGAACTATTTCAGGTGATGTATGTAGGCTTGGTTATCCCTTTTCTACAAATAGGGAAGCCAAGGAAGGCTTAGAGAAGTCAATGGTCTGAGGCAGGAAGAAAAATAAGTAAATGGCAGAGCTGTGGTTTGAATTAGATCAGTAGAGGGTCAGCGTCCCTGTGGGTGGGGCCAGGCTCTTCTGGCCTCCTGCCATGCTGTGTGACCTGCGCAACCTGGAGATAGCACTCACGGAATTTGATCCTGTTTTTCAAGGTAGATAATACTCACAAATTGGGTAAAAATGTCTAGTGCATAGAGGGCAGTAAAGGGAAGTGTGGGGTGTCCGGGTGTTGATGATGGATCTAGGGGGGGTGTCCTTTTCTCTCTCCACTGCACACCACCTGCAGGATTCCTGATTGAGGTATTAGGGAAATGCCACTTTCCTCTTTAGGACTGTTGGTACTTGCAACGCCAGATGGCTGTCCTCAGGGTTCACTGCAGCTGAACATAAATATAAACCCCACCACTTCTGGGGGGAGGCGGCGATGATGCCCTGGTGTGTGGTTCCAGAGCAATTTTGCCTCAAGTAAATCAGTAGGTCCATATTAGAAGACACGTGTTAATTTATTGCAGTGAGGTTTTATGTCTTCGTTGGTCATTAGCAAAATTTCGTACCAGAAATTCTTTCCTCTTTAATCTTGGTGGGATTGGTGTTACACATAACTCGACTATTAAGACAAGAATACCTTGCATATAGGGAGGTTGTTAATCTAAAGGGGTTTTGCAGTGTGGAATGCAAATGCTCGGCGACAGGTATGCTGAGATCCCCCAAAGCCTGCTTAATCTGCCATAAAGGGATCTAAGGAAGGTTTGATTGTTCTGTTAACACAAACAAGAAACCCTTCTGCAGCTCTGCTCTCTTTGCAGCTCCAGTTCTCTTACCATTTGTTCAGATAGACTTTCCAGCCTCTAGAGGGCTGGTTCATTAACACCTCCGTTACCTCTGTGTTCCCAGCAGCAGACCTGGGCTTTGGAGGTCTGCATTCACAGGAAGTGAGGGTAAAGCAAGGATGCTGTCCTCTGCTGGTGCCTCTGTGGGCACCTGTGACCTGCTCCTCCTCGTGTGCTTATCCCTCTGGGGCAGCACACCTGGATGTGTCCTACCTGGGTTCTGGGCTGATGGTGCCATTGGTCCATTCTGGGGGACAGCAGTGTCCACGCATGAGTCATCTTGCTGGAAGCCAAGAGTCAGGCGGCTCCAATTCTTTTTTGGGGGGAGGGTATAGTTGCTTTACCGTGTCGTGTTGGTTCCTGCTGTACAATGAAGCGAATCAGCTATATGTATACATATATCCCCTCCCCCTTGGGCTTCCCTCCCACCTGCACCCCCCACCCCACCCCTCCAGGTCACCACAGAGCCCCAGGCTTCCCACTAGCTGTTATTTTACATGTGGCGGTGTATATGTCAGTCCCAGGTTCCCAATTTGCCCTGGCTGCTGTGTCCACATGTCTGTTCTCTATGTCTGTGGGTGGCTCTGCTTTTAAGCTAGCTCTGCCAAAAAGTAGTTGTGTGACCTTGGCCAAGTCATCTCTATTGCCTCAGTTTTCCTGACCGTGGCCAATCATTGCTGAAGTCATTTCAGCTTCAAATACAGTCCTGCAACCTCTGCTTCGCCCCGTGCAGAGAACCTCAATAAAGTATCTCAAAACTAGCTCATTCTGTTCAGGATGATATGCCTCCTAAGGTTCGTGACAACAGGGCTCTGGAGTTGGACTGCTTGGTTCCAGTCCTGGCTCTGAGTGACCTTGGGCAAATTTTATAACCTGTCTATCCCTCAGTCCCCTCATCTGATAATAATGCCAACATCATAGAGAAGTTGTGAGATTTAAATAAGCTACTGTGTGTGAACTACTTAACACAATTCTTGGTTCATAGACACTATATACTGAATGTTAGCTGTTTTATTAATTTTACTATTCTCTAGAACTTGGGAAAACCATGGGCTTACATTTCTCTTACAAGTGTAACCAGGAAACCACTTCCTCCATCAAAAAAAGAAAAATCGTTTTTATTTGGAGACTGTTGTAGAAAGGGGTCGAATCTTCTTTTCCCCTGTACCCCAAGTTCTTGCTAGAGTGTTGCCGTCATTTGGGAGCATAAAGAGGGGGAACAGGAACTTCTCTGAGCTCTGTAGCAAGACTTTCTGGGGCTGGTCCCCAGTCTTCTACTGCCTTGTCTTCCTGGAGCCATAGACTCTGCCCTCTGTCCCCCAGTGCCTGACTGTGCAGTGCAACTTTCTGGCCCCTTACTTTCAGAATCCATGGAGTACTTGTAGGACCTTCCATGGCCTTGTGGCAGCAAGGGAGCCCTGTATCTTTCCCTCTTCATTTTCCCTCCCTCCTCCTTGGCTCCACCCTCTCCCATTTTCCTCCTCGGGAGCCCTTCTGGTCCCTCTCTCCATCTTCTTCTCATCCCCAAAGAGTCCTCCATGGACTCATCCACAATGGTCTCAGCTTAGTGCCTTGCAAAAAAAAAAAAATTCTGTCCCTTTGCACCTTTCAGGAAAACGATCAACCCAAAAAGTTTAGGAAATAAAATTCATTATCTTTAATGGGATTTTGTTACCAGGCCCGGCCAGGAGGGACCCAAGTTCCCAGGAAATCTAAATTAATGAATGCCCTACCAAGGGGTGGGGGTTGGGGTGGGGAGACATAAACTGAGATATAATTTCTTTTTGAGCTTTGCAATGAAGAATAAGTCTTACACAGAAAAACCTAAAATGCCATCTAGCTAGGAAAAAAGATTTAAAGCATCTCCGAGAACCCCAGGACTGTTTGGAATCCATTTTGAGTGAAGTGGAAATATTTGGATGAGTGAAACGGCTGCTCTCTTTTAATTGGCACCTGGTTGATCAGGGACTGCTATCTACGACCATGAGAGGGTTGTCAGGAAAATCAGTGTCTAGAACATTTCACTAACAAATTCCTAATTTCATCTGTGCCAGCCACAAAACTTATTGTACTCATTTCGGCTCTCGAACGAAAGAGCAACTGGCGGGTACCTCTGGGGTCTTGGAAGAAGATTTAGAGCAGTTTGTTAGTCTATTAGAAAGCAGAGGGAGCGGTTCTTCCCTTCAGCTGTAAACTCTAGAGGAGTCTATTAGAAACTCTTCAAGTAGAGCTCGAATCGCCTTCCCCTTTGATTCAATCACCCCGAGTCATTAGGCTGCTTGAACACCACTTTAGACTGTGCGCTATAAATAATTAAAACATAAAAACATGTGTGGTCACCTGACTCAGCCCCAAGAGGAAGTGGTGATGCAGAGGGTGTCTGACATGGTGCCGAGCTTCTCGCTGATGGCCGGGCTTTTCAGACTGCCTCTCTGGCTCCAGTCTAACTCTCTTTAAGCACCAACCCCACTTCGCAAACCAGCACCATCCTGGCATTTGCTGCACCCGATGAACTCCAAGGAGCAAATCCTGAAATTAGAACCTACCCTTCTCTTGGCTAGTTCTTCCTCCGGGTGTTATGTTTCAAGCCACCAAATATGGCAAACGGCACTCTCCAAAAAGGGCCACGTATTCATTTCCTAGGGCTGCCAAAACAAAAGATTGTCAATTTGGTGTCTTCAAACTGTGGAAATGTATTTGTTCATTGTTTCGGAGGCCAGAATTCCCAAATCAAGGTGTCGCCAGGGCTGTGTCCCCTCTGAAGGCTCTTTGCTTCTTCTAGCTTCTGGGGGCTTCTGGCATTTCTTGGCTTGTGGTTACATAACTCCAATCTCTGCCTCTGTCTTCATGTGGCCATCTTCTCTGTAGGTCTCCTCTGTGTGTGTGTCATTTACTCTTTTTGTAAAGGCATCATTCATTGAATTTTGGGCCTACCTGAACCCAGAATGAACTCACCTTTATTGCATCTGCAAAGACCCTATTTTTAAATAAAGTCATATTCCAAGGTGTGGGTAGACATGATATTTTTCTGGTATGATTGAATTTTGTAATGATCTACAGAATCCTTTGTGGAGACAAATCCATAGTAACTGATACCTGTTTGCTGATTTAGTGTACCTATTATTTACAGATTCAGTTCCACAAGTTTTATTATTATTTAGTGCCTGTGGTGTTTCAATGGGGCTTTCTAGGTGGTGCTAGTGGTAAAGAACCCACCTGCCAATACCCAAGATGTAAGAGATGTGGGTTCGATCCCTGGGTCGGGAAGATTCCCTGGAGGAGGGCATGGCAACCCACTCCAGGATTCTTGCCTGAAGAATCCCATGGACAGAGGAGCCTTGTGGGCTATGGTCCATGGGGTCACAAAGAGTCAGACATGACTCAATCGACTTAGCACACATGCTTGGTGTTTCAGTGCCATGCTGGGAGCTGTTTGATTAAAAAGAGTGGGACACAGTTAACAAGGTAAGACAAGTGCTACCCTCTAGGACCTTATCAGGGTGACTTTTGCCCCAGTTTGCCCCAGACAGCCCTGGTTCAATTTGGTTGTCCTGAAATAATTTTTTATAGTGCCCCTTTTATTTCAAAAGTATCCTGTTTTGGGAAATCAATGATATGGTCACTGACATAGCCTGTTATTGAGACAGAGGGAGTTTCCTGAGAGGAGAGCTACTGAAGCACTGAACAGGCAGGAGCGTGATGAAAGCTCTTCCTCAGTGAGTTGTGTCCAAGGTGGAGACAGGACCACAGAGGAGGAGGCAGAGGGGAAGGCATTTTGGAGCCAGAATAAGTGGCGGTAGACATGAATTCTGGAAAACACCATTTAACCCAGTACAGGCTACAACAATATTACCTACCCCATGAGCACCTCCAGCACCTTGCCAAACTCTCCTATTAAGAGGTGAAGTCTATGTCCCCTCCCCCTGAACAGGTGAGCCTTTGTGCCAGCTTCAGTGAACAAAAAACAGAAAAAAATGTGTGACGTCCAAGGTTGGGCCATAAAAGACACATAGCTTCTGCCTGCATCTCGCTCTTAATGACACTCGCCCTTAGAAAAAACCACCGTGCTGTGGGGATGCCCACAGGCACATGCAGGGGACCATCTGGACAGAATCTGAGGGCTCCCACCCCTCAGCCCCAGCTGAGCTCCTAGAGATCACCAGCAGCAAGGTGCTGGTCATGTGAGTGAGTCATCTGGGAAGAGGGTCCCCCAGCCCTCAGTCAACTGTCCCGAGACTGATGCTCCATGGAACATGAATGAGCCATCCCCCCTAAGCCCTGCCCAGAGGTTAAAGCATCTGCCTCCAATGTGGGAGACCCAGGTTCGATCCCTGGGTTGGGAAGATCCCCTGGAGAAGGAAATGGCAACCCACTCCAGTATTCGTGCCTGGAGAATCCCATGGACGGAGGAGCCTGGTAGGCTACAGTCCACGGGGTCGCAAAGAGTTGGACACGACTTCACTTTCTCTTTCACTTTCTTTCAAGCAAAATAAATGATTGTTGTTTTAAGCTGTAAGGATCGGGGTGGTTTTTATTCAATATTGGATGTCTGGAACACAGAGCTGAGAGCCTCTGGAGCATTGTAACTCCTCTGCCTCAGAACCCTCGAACCAGTGAGTCCACAAGTCTCTTCTCTTCCTCCTGTCCCCACCTAGTCAGTCACCTAATTCTTTCACATGGATTGCATCCTTAGCATCTTAACTGGCTTCTGGACTTTGGTCCTCCATCATACCAAATGATCTCTAGTGCATTTTGGTCTTGCTCAAAATTCACTGATGGATCTCCATTGCTTGGAGCCTTTCCCCACATTCCTTAACTGAGAGATAGGACTTCTCTAATCTGGCCTTAGTTTATTTTTCCTGCCTTATCTCCTGTGTCTTCTCTATAAGGATTCTATGCTTCCAACAAATCAACTGCTCATCATTCCAAACACACCTAGAGCTCCCTCTTCTGTCTGAGTAGCTTGGTTTGCTTTTTCAACATTTAATAATGCTTTTTGAGCACCTATTCATGTCAGGCAATGTGCAGGAAACTAAAGAATAGTGGAACATTGCCTCCCCCTCATCTTCTCACTTCATTTAACTGAAATTCTACCTGTTATCCAAGGCTCTGCTCCTCACCTCTTCCATGAAGCCTCCCCAGATCCCTCAGCCAAAAATGATCTTTGCTTTCCTCCGAACTCTTCTTCCATCTTCTCCAATCAAGCCAAGCCTGGGACTGCACCTAAGTTTCTCAGATCCCTTGGTCCTTGCATGTGCTACATGTTTTTCCTTCACCTTTTTCCAACTGGCTAACACTGACACTAATCTTCAGACCTCAACTCAGATGTCATTTTCTTTTGAGGAATTTTCTGTGATCCACTTGCTCTGTCTTTCCTGATTACCCTAGGTACAGACTAGACCCCATGTCTAACTCTGTGGTCCTGAGAGGGCATGGACTAGGTCTTTACTCCTGAAGCCCAGGTATCCAAACTATAGAGATGGCTCCATCCATGTTTGTTGAATGACTGAATGCTGAACTTACGAGGAGCTCAATAGAATGGGCTCAAAGGCTTTTCAAAACTGGCTGGATATAGGGAAATTATTTGGAAATAAGGCTTTACTTAGCCTTAAAGGTCTATGGCTATATTTCAGATTCCTCAAGTTGATTTTTGAGCTAAGTTCCAGGTAAAGGAACTCTATATACACCTTTATGTTGCTCCTAAACATATTGTGGTAATAAAGAAACATTTCAACCAGGAGACAACCATTTTGGCATTTTGCTCTTTGTCCTCTGTGTCAAAGTCTTATTTCTCAGCAAAGTTATTGATTATTCAAGCATGAAGACCACATAGTCTATTTCTCTTAATGTTCTCACAGCCCCTACTTTGTCCTGGGGGTGTAGAAGCTCCTCCATATTTATTCAGCAGATTTTTGTGGTGAGATATGACTAGTCCCCCACCCCAATTTCTTTCAGTTTCCTTTGGAAAAACCTGCTTTTGTGTGTATCGATTTAAAAAGCTGCTTCCTTCCCTTGAATGGATGGAGAATGAAGCTCTTAGATGGAGCCTATTGGAGGAAGCGAATTCTAAAGAGAATTGTATTGTGGGAGGAATTCCCCATCTTGAACTCTTTAATTTGTCTTCCCTGTTGGGAATAGAATGGTAAACCCTGAATTTCCTGGGATGTCATTATATATCCTGGGGTTTAATCATCTAAAACTTGCCCTCCATTCCATGCGTCCCCAGGAACTGTGAAGACATTACAGAGAGGTAAGCTCTTAAAAAAAAATCCAAGTTTCAAGCTGGAGTTAGATGACCTCTCTTAGGATCTAATATTAAATTTGAGACTCTTGAGAGCATTTGCTGAGGGAATTCATCATCCTTTTATTTTGTATTTCCTGGGTCTTACTCAATATTTTGACTCTAGGGGAAAAAATACCATGCCTGGTACTTTAAATGCTGGCATCTATAGTATCTTGAATTAATGTTTCTTGCCGCTTTATCCAGGAACAATTCTGCCATGAAATACTCAGCTCTAAAAGAAATAAGATGACTGAGAAGGAGTCTTTTGAGTGTCTCTGGCACGCAGAGAGGCGATGGGGATCTGTGTGTGTACGTGTGGGAAAGTGAGGGGGTGATAAATTGCGTGCTACCTTTCCTTTAAGAGCACGTCCTTTTATTCCTGACACTTAAAAAGACACTGTCAAAAAGATGTTTTACTGATTTGACTTTCTGTGCAGGAGAACGTGCAACAGTTACCTAGTAAGTGGTTTTATAGGGAGTTTCACCCACACGTTATAATAAACTGAGCCCGAAGATAACATATCTTTTGTGCTTTTACAGTGCTTGGATGATAACTGTGAAAAATTATCTAGTGGAGGTTAGCAAACTGTACCTGTGGTCTTTTTCTCATGACCTCTGTATGATAAAGTTTACTATCTTGGAGCATGATGCATTGTCAAATAATAGGTTTGCTTGTCTGGCCAACAAGAAGTAATTGAGGAGTGTTATAGTTTTACAATCCGTGTTTCAATGACTCTCCGGCTTTTGAGTTGTTAGACCTGAACGAAATGGGTCAATGTTGAGAGAATAAAGTTTTTTTCTCTCTCTCCCCTTCCCCCATCTCCCACCTTCTTTATGGACGTGTTCCCACAGGGAGGGATGGCAAGTGGGCCTTGACTATGATGATTCTCTACTCAGGCATCCCAGCTTTCATTTGGGGCTTGAGGTGGGAAATCTTGGTCCTAATTCAATGACTGAGATAAAATTTGGATTCTTCTGACCAACAAATATCTACTGAGCATCCTTGTCCTCCTTCTGTCTTTGGGGAGAAAAATAAGCTAGCAAGCTTATTTTGGTGTAAAGATTCTTTGACCCTCAGATCTATGTCTTTTGTTGTTGTTGTTCAGTCACTAAGTCATGTCTGACTGTTTGCCACCCCATGGACTGCAGCACACCAGGCTTCCCTGTCCTTCACTGTCTTCCAGAGTTTGCTCAAATTAATGCCCATTGAATCGGTGATGCTGTCTAACCATGTCACCCTCTGCCTCCCCCTTCTCTTGCCTTCAATCTTTCCCAATAAAAGGGTCTTTTCCAGCGAGTTGGCTCTTTGCATCAGGTGGCCTAAGTATTGGAGCTTCAACTTCAGCATCAGTCCTTCCAATGGATATTCAGGGGAATTTTTTCCTTAAAGACATAGATCTGTGTTTAAGAACGTGCAGGGAATGATTTCCCCTGCACATTCTTAAGACTTGTTAGAAGGAGGTTAAAGCTAAGTGACCTGGATGATTTCAGACAGGGAGTTTTTGATTAAAGAGATTTTCTTTTTAATATTTGTTTATTTGGCTTCACCAGGTCTTAGTTACACACACAGGATCTTCCATCTTTGTTGTAGCATGCAAACTCTTAGTTGCAGCATATGGAATCCAGTTCCCCCATCAGGAATAGAACCTGGGTCCCCTGCCTTGGGAGCTCAGAGTCTTAGCCACTGAACCACCAGGAAAGTACCAATTAAAGAGCTTTTGATTTTGCTACATTCTGTTTTCTTTGGGGTTAGGTCTTGCCCAGCAGTTTTCAAAGCATGTTCCATGTAACTCTAGTTTCATGAGATGCTTTGTGGTGAAGTGAGTTTGGAAAATAGTGCACCTAATCTAAAACCTTATTTTAGGTTTACCTGAAGGTGAACATTAGTATATTAAAGGCTTGAAGAAATCCAATAGCAGAGAAGCAGCTTAATTTTGGCATTTCCCAAAGATGATCACAGAATCTGACTCCACCCCCAACATCCTGCAGAGTTAGTATGTTGTACGATGGATTTGGGGGAATTCTGAAAATCTGAGGTTTGGTGATTTATAAAAATAGCCACCATACTTTCCAGAAAGAAACCATTGACAGGCCAATCACTGCTTCCTCCCACCAACACATACACATGTAGACTTGTCTTAGAAAACTTTTAATGGACTATTAAGACTAAAAATTGAGAACTTTCCCACGCCTAGAAAGAGTTATTTTACTGCTCTGGGGTCAAGGAGACACCTTAACAGATGCATCATGACAAGATATAAGGATGCAAATAAGCATATGAAAATATGCTTCACATCATGTCATTAGAGTGGCCAAATTTAGAATACTGATAACACCAAGTGCCGGTTGGGATGTGAAGCACCAGGCACTCTCATTAATTGCTGGTGAGAATACAAAATAGTAGTCACTTTGGAAGACAGTTTGGCAGTTTCTTACAAACTAAACATACTCTCAGCATATAATCCAGCAATCATGCTCCTTGGTATTTACCCAAAGGCGTTGAGAACTTATGTTTACATAAAAACCTATACACAGATGTTTATAGCAGCTCTATTCATAATTGTCCAAACCTGGAGCAACCATGATATCCTTCAGTAGGTGAATGGATAAATAAACTGGTATATCAAGAAAATGGAATATTATTTAGCACTAAAATGAAATTAGCTTTCAAGCCATGAAAAGATATGGAGGAACTATAAATGCAATACTAAATGAAAGAAGCCAATCTGAAAAGGTTATACATTGTGTGATCCCAACTATATGACATTCTGAAAAAGGCAAAACTATGGGGACAGCAAAAAGAACAGTGGTTGCCACAGGTTAGGGATGAAGGAAGGAATAAATAGGAGATGTACAGAGGATTTTTAGGGCATTGAAAAATACTCTGTGTGATGCTATAATGATAAATACTTGTCATTATTATTTGTCCAAACTCATGGAATACACAACACCAAGAGTGAACCCTACTATAAACTATATACTTGGGTGATGATGATGATGGTGTATCAGTGTAGGTTCATCAGTTGTAACAAATACACCACTCTGGTGAGGAGTATTGATGGGGGGGACTATGCATGTGTGTGTCATCGGGTACATGGGAAATATCTTTACCTTTCCCTCAATTTTGCTGTGGCCCTAAAACTGCTCTAAAAAATAAAGTCTTAAAAAAAATAATGCAAAGAGAGGCCTGCCAGGTCTAGGGGAGAATCTACTTTAAAAAACAAATTGTTAGGCATGATTAGCCAAATTCAGCTCTAGGGGTCAAAAGGGAGAGGGTTGTCTTTCTCTGGTGTGCTGGCTGCTGCTTGCATGTGTCACCCTAGTGGTGGCATCTTCTTTCTGAAGGAAGGCTGTGTGTGTTAAGTTCAAGGAGCCCTAACCTTGGAGATATCTCTAAAAGATGCTAACAGAGGGAAGGACAGTTGTTAGGTAGAGTGACAATGACAGGGCCCCAGGGAGTGTGCCTCTATAGCCAAGAGGTGGACAGTGATGGGAGCTTAGGCCATGGTTTGGGGGAGTGTGAAGATAGGCTTTGGAGATGAGCAGTGGCAGCTGTTTGGTGTGTGGGAAGCAGACCAATCAACAGTGGCTGGGAATCTTGAAAGTAGACCTTGGGGCTCAGAGAAGCTAGCTCCACTATATTAATAGGACTTAATTTTGCCCACAGGGTATAACCCATGGACATCCTTCCCATTACTGAAGTAATTACACTCCCAGCCAATACAGCCCAGCTGTTTCAGGCAGAAGAAACACGTGCAGTCAAGACATCATACAAGAACCCTTAGGATGGCTGTATTAGTTAGCTATTGCTGCATAACAGATTACTCCAAATCTTAGTGGCTTACAACAACAATAAACATTTATTATCTTACATAGTAGGTCAGGAATTCGGGAGCAACTTAGGATGGCTGTATTAGTTAGCTATTGCTATGTAACAGATTACTCCAAATCTTAATGGCTTACCACAACAATAAATATTTATTATCTTACATAGTAGGTCAGGAATTTGGGAGCAACTTAGCTGGGTAATTCTGTAGGGACTCACATGTGGTCCAAGTCAAGAAGCTAACTGAGGCTGCAGTCATCTGAAGGCTTGACTGGAGCTGGAGGCTCAGCTTCCAAGAGGGCTTCCTCACAGGCTGTGGGCAAAATCCTCAGTTCCTCACCGTGTGGACCTCTCCATAGATCTGCCTGAATGTCTCCATTATGTGGCAGCTGATTTCCCCCAGAGCGTGTAATCCAAGAGAAAACAGAGAAGAGGCCACAGTGCCTTCTATAGCCCAGCCTCAGAAGTCACACCATGCCATTTTGCTGTAGTCTCTTTGTTAGAAGCTTGTCACTAAGTCAAATCCACACTCAAGGGTGGGGGTCTTAGGCTCCACCTTTTGGAGAGAGAAATGTCAAAGAAATTGTGGACCTATTTAAAAACCACCACAGTGGCAATTCACTTGTATTTAATCCCTTCAAGAGGTTAAAGGGTTAACAAATGTGTCAGGAAACATATGAGAGAAGGACGCTATTTGGAGAAAGGTGTAGAAAAAATTCGCTGGCCTGCCCAGAGGTGAAATCTATTGTGAGTCATAGAAATCCTTTTTTATTTATTTTGAAATCAAAAGATGGGCTCCAGACATGATGGCTTGTTAAACTGGATGAAATTAAATATAGCTTAAACGTTTGGGCAGAGGGGAGAGATGATTAGTTCTCAGGATATATTAAATGTCCTCACATAAGAAGGGAGTCAGCTATTGGGAAGGGCTGCTTTGGAAAACATATGCTGTGTCAAACTCCACCAACAGATGCAGAATCTGCTGCTAAAGTTAGCTCCCTGAGAACAAGGCTGGATGAGCTGCCATCACAGATGTCTTTGGAACCAGCACCCGGGACAAATATAATTCTTACCACTGGAAAGCCAGGCCCCACACGAGAGCCTTCTCACCCTGGTGGAGGGGTTGAAGGGAAGTGCGAAGGCAGATTTACGACCCCAAATGCCGACTCTTCTGTGCTTCTGGAGGATAACAGATGATTTTTAAGCCACGAGGTGTCCTGGTATTTTGCATTTCTAAATTTGAGAATCCCTCATAAGGTGAATTCTTGGTTACTTTAAGCGGAACCCATGCTATGTAAAATCCAAGGCCGGATTGGAAAGGTTTTAAAATGTGTATTTTGAGACATATAGTCTGAAATGTCGGAAGCAGAGGAGATAAGTGTTCCACATGCCTAAAACACTAAAAGAGGGGTTAGAAATGATAATGAGAAATGACTTAAATTATTTCATTAGTGCAGGAACAAAATGCTTTTCCCAAATAAGAAAGGGACTCTGTTTCATGACGGATGACAGACAGATGATGTCATGTGTGGAGCTTCTGATACGTTACAGGGCAGGATTTCTCCAAGGTGGGCTTTACAGAATTTAGCCCACAGAGATACCTCACAAAAGAGGAATTCTCTGATAAATAAAGCTGGGGAATGATGAAAACACGGTCCCCCCTTGGAGAGTTATGGGTATATCTGAGAAGCTTAATGAAGAAAGCTGATTTTGTTTAGCTCCTAAGTTCTCAAACATATAACCCTGAATTTTCCCTCCTCTAAATTTTATTAATTTCCAGCTCCTATTTCTACCCCTTTAGAATACATGCTTCACAAGGACAGGTCTGTTTTATTCATGATTCTAGCCTCAGAATCATTCCTGGAGCTGTTCACAAATGCACTGTGAATTAAGAGAGCTTAAACCTCATAACCGCCCTTCTGAGTGCCTGTATCTAGTTTTATATTCACGATTTTGTGTTCTTTCCCTCTAAAAGGACCTCCACCATTGTTAGAAGCTTCAGGCTCCACAAAACCTGGATCAACTCCTGCTGGAACACACAGGGTGCTCAACAAATATTTATTGGATAAATGAATGAACAGGTACTAGGAAACCAGCGTTCCTTGGAATACACATTAGAAAACATTGTCGTTGAGACAGGAGAGTCCAGACAGGAGGGCCTGATGTTTAATGTTCACATTAGATTGAGGATGTGGGAGAGAGGAATAAGAGCTCACCTGGAGAATAAGTGCACAATATTGCAGTTGGAAATAAGTTCCAGTTGACTGTGATTGGTGGCGAGGGCTCACCAGTGTCTTGTGTGCTCCTCTATGAGGGTTTATCTGATGTAATGTTGGAGAATTTCATTATGAGGGTTTGGAGGGAAGACAAAGGATCACAATGCAAGTTTTAGTCATCCCACTCTCCACGGAGCTCCTTGAGGGTCCTGGTATGGAGACCCTCAGCAGCCCCCAGGGCTGGCGGGTGCTCTGCCAGCCTGGAATGGCATGGCTCTTAGTCGTGGCGAATTGGATTCTGACAGTGTTGGATCGTGAACAGAGTGCCATAAAATCTAGGGGCTGTCCCAGTCTGACCCTTCCCACCCGTTTTCCCCCTTTCAATTCTAAATTCAGGTTTGACCCTTAAGTAATGAGGCAGCATTTTTAATAGTCCCATCAGACTTCACATGTCCAGATGAACACTGCCTTTTAAGATGGTACTTTGGGGAGCAGCACACGGGCTCCAATACAGCTGTTACTAATAAAAATGTTTGTGGCCCTCTTTTGGAATTGCCTTTTGTGTCAATTATGAGACGCATGAGACAAATCCATCCCCTTGGCCATATGTTGTTTTTGACCAAAAATGGTCCTACCCAGCTTGTCCTGAAAAATGGCCCAGCATAGTCAGCTGACTTGATTTTAGAATTACTTTAGGATTTCAATTCAAACTCGCTCAAATTTGCTGCCAAAAGGCAAAATATTGCCGATATTGACATTGTTCCAAAATATATGCTGTGGGATTTGAAAGCAACTCCCCAAGAGGAGACCAAAACCATTTTGAGCCTGGACAGCATCTCCACTGAACTTGGAAGCTCCTGGGAGGGCTGCCTTCGAGGGGATAGTCTTTGCTGTCATTCGTCTTTCGTCAAGTTCTTTTTTTTTGTTTGTTTGTTTTCATCAAGTTCTAATAGAGTTTCCATTTGTCTGAATTCTGGCTGTTCATCAGAATCACCTGGGGGGCTTTGTCAATCCTCCAGACACAGACCTTACCAGAGATTCAGATTCAACAGGTTGGCGGGGGCGGTCTAGGCACTGATTTTGTTTTTGCGTGTGTGCGTGCACGCACGCATGTGTGGGCGATTTAAATGTTCAGCCAGGATTAACCTCCATGTTAAAGAATCGATCTTATTAACTTTGGTCACAGTTGTTCCTATTTTTTTCTGTTGAGATAAAAATCTGTTGTGCTAGGCCAAGAGGCACCACTGGAGGTTAATCAAACACAGACGGCGGGGGTGGGGGGTGGGGTAAGAAAGTTTTGTGGGCTGAAGTGTCATTAGCAAAACTGGCACTGTGTGCCACGACCGCTAGGGGGCAGATTCCAATACATTAATTAGCGTGCAAAGAATGTTCAGTTCCGTTCAGTCGCTCAGTTGTGCCTGACTCTTTGTGATCCTATGGACTGCAGCATGCCAGGCTTCCCTGGCCATCACCAACATCCAGAGCTTGCTCAAACTCATGTCCATCGCCTAGGTGATGCCATCCAACCATCTCATCCTCTGTTGTCCCCTTCTCCCCCTGCCTTCAATCTTCCCCAGCATCAGGGTCTTTTCCAGTGAGTCAGTTCTTCACATCAGGTGGCCAAAGTACTGGAGTTTCAGTGCAAAGAATGTAGTCTTCAAGAAAAAAAAAAAATCCTAGGAAATAAAAGAAAAAGTGATCGGAAGTTTTGTGATCAGATTACATGCCTCAGGTGTCTCATTTTAACTAAGTCTCCCAAATGCCATGATTCCTTCAAAGTTACCAGCCATGGAGGGCCTTCCTTGGTGGTTCGGAGGTAAAGAATCTGCCTGAAATGCAGGAGACCCAGGTTCGATCCCTGGATGGGGAAGATCCCCTGGAGAAAGGAATGGCAACCCACTCCAGTATTCTTGCCTGGGGAATTCCATGGACAGAGGAGCCTGGTGGGCTACAGTCCAGGGGGTTGCAAAGAGCTGGACATGACTGACTAATACACACACACACACACACCAGCCATGGAACTGTCAGTGCTAATGATAGAAGAGAGAGTACAGAGAAAGAAGAGTTGCTAATGTATTTTAAACTCTGTGTTGCATTGCGCCCATTATCTCATTTAATCCCATGTAACCCTATGAAAGTGTTGTCACCACCTTTTTGTGGATGAGGAAATTTTGTATATGTAATAAAGCCAGAGGGGTAAAGTCACTTAACACAGTGTTAACAGCAAGGAAATCTTAAGAGTAGATCAGGAAAGAAAAATGTATATCAGAGTTTAAAATTCAGGTCTTTCTAATTCCTAAGTTCGTGCTCTTTCTTTATGCACACAATCTTTCTGAGGAAGGGTGGTGTTTTAGTGTGTGAGTTTTTGTTTCTGTCATCACACATCAGATGGATTAAAGTGAGGAGTTTGGTGATATTCTTGTCATTTTTGTCAGAATGACTGTAAGTGGGGTGTATCTAAACTATAGATGTGCCATCATCTATAGATGAGGAGAGTCAGATTCTTTGTTCAAATACCAGCTATAAGGTTTAAGGGGAAGAACTCTGGACCATAAACCTATTTGAAAATGGTTCATTTACTGGCTATGTCCCCTGAAAAAATAAAAACTCTGTGAGGGCAAGGCTCTGTGTATTTCACTTATCTGGCATGTGACAGCTATGCAAAAGTGTTTGTCAAATATCTCAGTTGAAGAATGAATGCATGTATGATTGCCTACATGAAAGTTTTGAGATCTAAATTACATTCTTGGCTATACTGCAAAGCTACAGTCATCAAAACAATATGGTACTGGCACAAAAACAGACATTTAGATCAATGGAATAGGATAGAAACCCCAGAAATAAACTCATGCATATGTGGCCAATTAATCTACAACAAAGAAGGCAAGAATATACAATGGAGAAGACAGTCTTTTCAGTAAGTGGTGCTGGGAGAAGTGGACAATTACATGTAAAAGACTGAAATTAGAATATTCTCTAACACTATATACAAAAATAAACTCAAAATGGGTTAAAGATCTAGAGGTACTATGAAACTACTAGAGGAAAACATAGAACACTCTTTGATGTAAATCACATCAATGTTTTCTTGGATGTCTCCTAGAGTAATGGAAATGAAAACAAAAATAAACAAACCCCAGAGGGAAACAGGGTTGGACCAGTAACATGTGTGAAGTCTTTTCTGAAGGTGATCAGTATCTTTTTTAAAAAACAACAACAAAAAAATCAAGTTTATTTAAAATCTTTTGTGGTATCTGTCGTTTTTCCCAGACTTTAAACTTTTTATTCTGTATTGGGGTATAGCTGATTAACAGTGCTGTGGTAGTTTCTGGTGAACAGCAAAGGGGCTCAGCTGTATGTACATGTATCCGTTCTCCTCCCCTCCTCCCATCCAGGTGAAGTTGGGTTAAACTTTTGGGTTGAGATAGGGGGCAGCAAATTCCCTTTGTATTTTAAGATAATTTGAGTTGGGTTTCTGTTGCTTGCAACCAGAAGAGTGCTGAATGATATAGAGATTAGGTTACCTGCTGAACGTCACATACCTTGTACCTGGTGAAACTGGGCTTGGAACTCAGATTTGCCAAGGATCCTGAGCTAGTCCATCAAGAGCTCTCAGGGATAATAATGGCTGTGATTGCTGCCCATGTTCAGCATTCCTCCCTGGAGTTTTTCATTAGAGCTTGGAGTAGGGTAGATCAAACTGTTTCTGGCCTGAGTGTGATGTAATCATTATTATGCCTATTTTTAGTGACTCACTGGGATCTCCACAGTCTTCCTCAAAAAAACTTGAGTTCTGCGGCTAGCTTCTTAATACGTATCTTTCCTTCTTCCTTAGTAATAGAATACTTCATGTAACCATGTTTACATGGTTATCTAGAATAAAGACTGTATTTCTTGGTGGAGCCATATTTCTTGGTGTGACTAAGTTCTAACCAATGAGATGCAAGCATAAGCGAAGTGTGAAACTCTTAGGCACTATCCTTACAGAGAAAAGCATGTATATCCTCCAGCAGTTTCTCCTTTGTGTTGGCTGAAATACAGGCGATTGCTGGACTCAAGCAGCCACCTTGGACCATGAGGTTGAAGTCATGTGTTAAGAATGATGGAGCAACAAGAGAGAAGGAACTTAGGTCCCTGGTGATCATTAGGTTTCCATGTAAACCCCAGATTGTCTACATTTGTATTGGAAGAAATACCTCTTTCACTTATGCCACTGTTTTGTTGTTGCTACTGTTGTTTTCATTACTAGCAGCTGAACCTAATCCTAACTAACACAGGTCCTTTCTATAAGTCACATCCAGGGCAAGGGCAGAAGCCTCTCACAGCTTTGGAGACCAATCAGCAAATGGGTCCTGAATAAAGTCTGGGGGCTTATGAATATCAGAGTGACTGATGCCAGAAGTGGGTTTATGTGCTGCTGAAGATCTGTAGGGACCTGAGGGGATTCTGTATTTGTAACTTGTATTCTTTTTCTGTGGTGTTACAAACTTCAGACTCCACAAAACCTGGATCTTTTGATGGCATAGACTGCTGGGTTTTAAAAAAAATTGTGTATCTATTTGGCTGCGCTGGGTCTTAGTTGTAGCATGCAGGATGTTTTAGTGGTGGTTTGTGAGATCTTTAGTTAAGACATCTGGGATCTTTAGTTGCA
Source organism: Cervus elaphus (assembly GCF_910594005.1). Classification (NCBI taxonomy): domain Eukaryota; kingdom Metazoa; phylum Chordata; class Mammalia; order Artiodactyla; family Cervidae; genus Cervus; species Cervus elaphus. The sequence goes on from NC_057825.1 coordinate 61,217,940, forward strand.
GCATGTGAATGCTTTAGTTGTGGCATATGAACTCTTAGTTGCAGCATGTGGGATCTCATTCCCCGACCAGGAATTGAACCTGGGCCCCCTGCCTTGGGAGCTAGGAGTCTTAGCCACTGGACCAACAAGGAAGTCCCTAGACTGCTGTTTACATCTTGACTTTCAAGGGCATGACTCAGGGATGCCTTAGGACATCTCAGAAAGGAGATGTGCCTAAAGACATCTTGTTTCCTCTGTCTTACTCCCATCTATCCTGTAGGATCTCCCCCAGACATGATCTTTAGGAAGCCTTCTCTGAATGTCAGAAACCAGCTTGTGTCTTTTTCTCCCCAACTCGTGGTCCTCAGGAGTCACCTTTATTACCTTACCTGTTCTCAGCTGAGTGTTGTAGAAAGTGCACTGACCTTGGAATCAGATCTGGACTTGAGGCCTGACTTGACTTCTAAGGAGACATAATGCTTTGACCAAGTATTAATAACTTAAGCTCTCTGGGCTCCAGGTTTTTTTAATTTGTAATGAGAGGGCTTCCATGGTGGCTCAGTGGTAAAGAATCTGCCTACCAAGCAGGAGACGCAGGTTTGATCCCTGGGTTGGGAAGATGCCCTGGAGAAGGAAGTGGCAACCCACTCCAGTATTCTTGCCTGGAAAATTCTATGGACAGAGGAGACTGGTAGGCTACAGTCCATGGGTTCGCAAATGAGTGAGACTTAGCAACCAAGCAACAACAGCAACAAATGAAAGGATGATAGCATTTGCTTTAACTAGTTAGCCAGAGGATGAAATTAGGTAGAATATGTGTAATTGCTTGATTGATGATGCAATGTGATAAAATTAAGCATATTACGATTATTAGTATCATAGTCCTAATCCCAAGTGTTGAGCTCCTCTTAGCTTTAATGCTACCTGATGGACCCCACAGATGCTCAACCACCTGCTATTGTATATTGTTCTCTAATGGTTTTGTGTGCCAAATTTTATTTTTCCTAGTAAATGGATAGGTCTTAAAAGGTAAGGACCATGTTTTATAATCTCTGAGTACCTAGAACAGAGCCAAGCATTTTAGGTACAAAAGGAGGCATAGATGGAGTCATAGTTGCTATCCAACAAAAAATAATTTGTTGGCAAATGTACTGTTGCCTTCAGTCAAGCTCTTTGCTATATTATTTTCAGGAACTGTTTGGATTTGGGAAGGCAAGCTCACAGGACTGTGATGTATAGCAGCCCAGATATCAACTTTTTAGAATAGGGAAGTGTTTTCTGATCATTGAAATGCTTGTGCTTCATACCTATCCCTTCCTGGTCCCTGCATGCCAGGGAGGCCAGATTTGTTTGTATTAAGAAGGTTGCTTGGTCAACCTGGAATCATGGTGTGGCGAAGTAGACTGTTTTGAGGAGTATTCAGTCTTGTCCACTGCATGGTTTCATAAATCACTTCTGACCCACAGCAGAGTCCACGTCTCCTAGAACAGAAAGTTCACATCCTTTGGACTTTAGTGCCTCTCCCATTTGGACACCAGTGAAAAAACAGAGACAAAAATAAAATAAAATAAACAGGGTCAACTTACCTTTCCACAGACTTCCCTTTTCATATTCCAGGCTTTCTCTTAACAGGGTACGATAGAATTGATTTTGTGTCTGCTTATTAAATTACAATCATATTCAATTGTGCTTCCCTAGTGTCTTAGTAATGTGTGCTCAGTCATGTCTGACTCTTTTGTGACCCCATGGACTGTAGCCTGCCAGGCTCCTCTGTCCATGGGATTTTCTAGGCAAGAATACTGGAGCAAGTTGCCATTTCCTTCTCTGGGGCATCTTCCCAACTCAGGGATCAAACCCACGTCTCTTACATCTCCTGCATTGGCAGGTGGATTCTTTACCACTGCGCCACCTGGGAAGCACCCCCTAGTATCTTAGCTTGGACTACTACAACAAAACACCATTGATGGACATGTATGCAAAGAACCTGAGAACACTAATTTAAAAATACATATATACCCCTATATTAATTGCAGTAGTATTTAGAATAGCCAAGATATGGAAAAATTTGTGTCTGTTATTGGGTGAGTGGATAAAAATGTGGTATATATACTTAGTGGAATGCCACTCAGCTATAGAAAGGAACAAAATCCTGCCATTTGTGAAGACATGGATGGACCTCGAAGATATTAGTCTAAGTGAAATAAGTCATACAGAGAAAGACAAATACTGTATAATTTCACTCTAACGTGGACTCTCAAAAGGGCTTCCCACATGATGCTAGTGGTAAAGAACCTGTCTACCAGTGTAAGAGACATTAAGAGACATGGTTTGACCCCTGGGTTGGGAAGATCTGCTGGAGGAGGGCATGGCAACCCACTCCAGTATTCTTGCCTGGAGAATCCCATGGACAGAGGAGACTGGTGGGGTATGATCCATAGGGTTGCAAAGAGTTGGACGCAACTGAAGCGATTTAGCATGCCTGCATGGAATCTAAAAAACAAAACTGAAATAAATGCAAACTCATAGATACAGAGATCAGATTAGTGGTTACTAGAGGGGAAGGGGGTTGGGGGAGTGGGTGGAACAAGTGAAGGGAGTCAACTGTATGGTAATGAAAGGTAACTAGAAGACTTGTCCTGGTGATCACTTTGTAGTGTATACAGATGTCAAATTATAACTGTGCAGCTGAAATTATATAGCTTAAAAATGCCATAGACTGGGTGGCTTAACTGAAATTTATTTTTCATAGTTCTAGAAACTGAAGAGTGCCAGTTTGGTTCCTGGGGAGAGTCTGCTTCCAGACCTGCAGACAGTCTTCTTGCTGAACCTTCACATAGTGGGGAGAGAGGAGAGAGAGAGTTCTTAGGTCTTCTTCTTTCTCATAAAGACACCAGTCCCATCATGGGAACTTCACCCTCAGCACTTCATCTAAACCTAATTATCTCCCAAGGGCCCTAATATCATCCTACCCACTTCCTAATACCATCACATTGGGGAATTTGGGCTTCAATATATATATTTAAGAGTGTGGACACAAACATTCAGCCCATAGCATGCAGATTCTATCTATGTAGCCATCTATCTATCTATCTATCTATCTAAGGCCTTTTTAAATGAACAATGCAAATAAATACAAAAAAACAATATTATGGAAAAGACTAGAGATCTCTTCAAGAAAATTGGAGATACCAAGGGAATATTTCATGTAAAGATGGGCACAATAAAGGACAGAAGTGGCAAGGACCTAACAGAACATTAAGACATTAAGCAGAAGTGGCAAGAATACACAGAACTATACAAAAAAAGGTCTTAATGCCACAGATAGACATGATGGTGTGGTTGCTCACCTAGAGCTGGACATCCTATAGTGTGAAGTCAAGTGGGCCTTAGAAGAATTACTACAAACAAAGCTAATGGAGGTGATAGAATTCAGTTGAGCTCTTTCAAATCCTAAAAGATGATGCTGTTAAAGTGCTGCATTCAATATGTCAGCAAATGTAGGAAACTCAGCAGTGGCCCTAGGACTGGAAAACTTTTCATTCCAATCCCAAAAGAGCAATGTCAAAGAATGTTCAAACTACCATTCTTTTGTACTCACTTCATATGCTAGTAAGCTTATGCTCAAAAATCCTTCAAGCTAGGCTTCAGCAGTACATGAACCAAGAACTTCCAGATATACATGCTGGGTTTAGAAAAGGCAGAAGAACAAGAGATCAAATTGCCAGCATTTATTGGATTATGGAGAAAGCAAGGGAATTCCAGAAAAACATCTACTCCTGCTTCACTGACTATGCTAAAGCCTTTGACTGTGTGGATCACAACAAACTGAAAAATTCTTAAAGAGATGGGAGTACCAGACCAACTTACCTGTCTTCTGATAAACCTGTATGCAGGTCAAGAAGCAAATGTTAGAATTGGACATGAAGCAATGGACTGGTTCAAAATCAGGAAAAGAGTAGGACAAGGCTGTATATTGTCACCCTGCTTATTTAACTTATATGCCGAGTACACCATACAAAATGCTGGGGATGGATGAATCACAAGCTGGAATCAAGACTGATGGGAGAAATACCAATTACCTCAGATACGCAGCTGATACCACTGTGATGGCAGAACGCAAAGAGGAACTAAAGAGCCTCTTGATGAGGGTGAAAGAGGACAGTGAAAAAGCGGCATGAAACTTAACATTATAAAAACTAAAAACTAAGATCAAGGCATCTTGTCCCATCACTACATGGGAAGTAGAAGGGGGAAAAGTAGAACCAGTGATAGATTTTCTTTTCTTGGACTCCAAAAATCACTGTGGACAGTAACTGGAGTCATGAAATTAAGAGACGCTTGCTCCTTGGAAGGAAAGTATGGCAAACTTAGACAGCAATTAAAAAGCAGAGTCATCATTTTGCTGACAAAGGTCCATTTAATCAAAGTTATGGTTTTTCCAGTGGTCATTTGCAGATGTGAGAGTTGGACTGTAAAGAAGATTGAGCACCAAAGAATTGATGCTTTCAAACTGTGGTGCTGGGGAAGACATCTTGAGAGTCCCTTGGACTGCAAGGAGATCAAACAAGTCAATCCTAAAGGAAATCAACCCTGAATATTCATTGGAACGACTGATGCTGAAGCTGAAGCTCCAGTACTTCGGCCACCTGATGCGAAGAGCCGACTCTTTAGAAGAGATCCTGATGCTGGGAATGATTGAGGGCAAGAAGAGAAAAGGGCGGCAAAGGATGAAATGGTTAGATAGTATCAATGACTCAATGGACAAGAGTCTGAGCAAACTCTGAGGAGGTAATGGTGGACAGGGGAAGCCTGCTGTGCTACCGTCCATGGGGTTACAAAGAGTCAGACATGACTTAGTGGCTCAACAACAACAACAGATCGTCTATCTACCTACCATAATTTGAAATTCCTAGTATTCCTGGTCTCCTAGTTATGCTGCAGGCATGGCTTATGTGCGCTTAATTTGCCCATCTTGTGGATCTCTGTGGCTTTAGGGAATGGGAGAGAAGATCCTGGTTTAGGGGCTGCCATTATCAATTGGGGTTTGAGACTGCCAAACTTCTCAATCTCTTGACTTTCTACCACAGATGAGTAACCACAGCCAATGTGTGCAATTTAAAATAATATGTTTAACTGGTTTAACTCTTGCAGAGAAACTTTAAGTTCTTGAGAACACCTCACTGCTATCCCTTCCAAAATCAGGGATTCTGGAACTATCTATATGTCAAATAATGTTTGTAGTCTTGATTCCTAGACCCTGTCCTATACCTTCCAGCCTCACTGGCCAGAGTCAGCCTCACTCAACTGACTTGTTGATTTTTATTGCCACCTGTTTTCAGTGCACCTGAAATAGATCATTTGAAAATTCACCCAGCCCTGAGCCATAATCCATTGCAGTTATAAGGCACTTTTTTTTTCCCTGCTGAGAAATTAACACCTTCTCCTTTGTCCCAACTTTCTGGGATCATTTCCAGTATGTCCTGGCTGGAAGTTAATTAAATCTGTGTTGACACATACTCAATTTCAAGTGGCTTTGCACATACAGGAAACCTGTTGAGATTTTGCCTTTTGGATCCAAAAACTGCTGATCCATCCTTTTATTCCAATTTTGGGGGTAAGTTTTCCAATTGCCAGAGAAGGATGGAATTTTAAGTGGGAAATGTATGGGGTTCCCCACCTTAAGAAAACCATGATCTCCCATTTTCCTATAAAGGTTTCTAAATTTCAAGACCTACCTTCTGCATGAAACTTCGTATTTTCTATTAAACCAGCTGGATTTATGATTACAGGAAGTGCTCAGAGGCAGGGCAGGAGTGAGTAAGTAAGGTTAGAGCCCTCAACACCACAGCAGCTGTTTCAAGAACACAATATTCAAAACCAGAGTCAGAAGATCTAAATGTAGGTCAAGTAATTTAAAATTCTGATTGGATATTGCATATGTACAGCCAGGAGTGTTTTTTCTTCTTCTTTTTTCCCCCTCATCAAGAGCTAGATATTTGGGTGAGCTACAGGAAGAGTTATTAGCAGTAACATCTCAAATCTTTGGTTCACCCCAAGAGGCATGTCAACCTTAACTGTTGTTAAGTGCTTATTTTAGTATCTAGAGAGTCACTGCATACTGCGCTGTGGCTGAGATTCTAAAATCCTTGCATGTGTTGGTCCTCACACAACTGGGCCTGTGTTGTTGCTGTTTAGTTGCTAAGTCATGTCTGACTCTTGTGACTCCATGGACTGTAGCCTGCCAGGCTCCTCTGTCCATGGAATTTCCCAGGCAAGAATATTGGAGTGGGTTGCTGTTTCTCCAGGGTATCTTCCCGACTCAGGGATTGAACCTGTGTCTTCTGCATTGGCAGGTGGGTTCTTTACTGCTAAGCCAAGGAAACCTGGGGCCGTGGTCCTCGCTGGCAAACTGGCACTGGGGGCTATATTTGAAATACAGGTTTGTCTTATTTAGGCTGCCCAACATTCTCTCTCTCTTTTAAAATGAGGCAACTTAAGCAATTTAGAACAGGATTTTGTTTTCATCTTGAAAACTCAGGGGCTCTCTTAAAGCCATTGGCATCCCTGCCTGATAACGATGGGTTGCTACTGAGTGGCACTGCCCCCTTAGGATCAGACTTGTGTGTCCAGTTTACCAGTTCCAATGTGGCTTACAACCTTCATTTACAGAGCAACTATACATAAAAATTTGCCACTCCAGCATCCAATGATGTCCTACACAAATGGCCTGACACTCTTCAACAGCATTAGATAGATGCTCATCACCTCTGTTGGAGGGGAAAAGACACAAGTTATTCTGTTGCTTCCATATAAGTCCAGAAGGAGTATGTCAGAACAGGTGGTCATGAGAAAATTAGTCATGGGCTATGGGGCAGGTTTTTTGGTGACTTGATGGGGAAGGAAGGTCAAGGTCTGGAGTGAGGGTGGGAAAGACAAAGGGTGGCTCTGAGACCAGTGAAAGTGACACCAGAAGGAGGCTGGCACCTTTGCCAAGTAGACTGTGAAAAAGTGTTGGGTTGTCTTGAATAACACCAAGGGAGACGTGATGGCCAAGTGACATCGCACATGTTTATTCGAACCAGTCCTTTTTCCCCAGAAGACTGTGTGTTCCCTCTAGTACAGAGCCATGGGCAGAGACTGAGTTTCATTCTTCTCTCTGTTACAGTGTCCATGCTAGGGTTGCAGTAAATGGCCTTGAAATGTATGCCCTGTATGTGCATGTGTATGTGTGCTGCAGGTGTGTGTGCACACCTGAATGCAGAAGGGGCGCGAGTGGGAGTGGATGAAGGGTGGATGTTAACAGAGAGACAGAGAGAAGAGGAAAAGTGTCTTGGGGGTGTATAGCACACTCCAAGAAATACAGGTCTTTGTCATCAGATGACAATGGTTCATTTAGAAATATTTCCCTCCCCTCCCAAGGACAAGAAGGAGGGATGGTTGGTGGATTGCATTCTTGCCCCCAAGGCCCAGGAGTCTGCAGCGACAGCTCTGAGTAATGGAGGCCAGGGTGAGCAGCCTCATTTAGAGAATCATTGGATACTCACCAAGCCTCCTCTGACATCCATTTTCTTTACATCTGTCCCTGTTTCTAACTCAGAATATTCTTGGCACGTAATTTGGCATGGATGGAGACATGAAAGATGATGTGGCAGAGTGGACCTCAAGTCAAACAGACCTGGGTGCAAGCCTGTACCACACTCCCCTCCCCCCACCAAGCTGTGTGACCTTAGGCAAGCTCTTTAGTCTCTCTGAGCTTGGCTTCTCTGCTAAAGTGAAGATGTTCATTGCCTTCACCTCTTAGAGTTTATGTGAAGAGTAAACATTGCCTGGCATTTGGTAATAGCTCCATAAATATTCCCTATTATTATTCCAGAGTTCAAAACTAAACAAATTTCTCAATCTGTAACTTGCCTCTAAGATGATTTTTAACACTGCGTCCTACACAATCAGACCACTGGCTTAGCTGTTTCTGATGAAGTGCAGTACTCGGTTCTCTAATATTGCAATTATTTTCCATGTTTTGGGTTGTGGCCATGCAGTGGTGACCCACAGGGATTCTACAAAACAGCCTTCTATTTGTGTGCTGTGACCCTCTTTAGTTTGGAGTGAGGTGCCAGCCCTGGCCTCTGCTGTATCATACCAACTCTCAGATCACTTACCATCGTTAAAAAGCACCATCTGCCTCAGTCCTCTTTGCAGAAAGCCTCCCTGACTCCCGTCAGGGTATCCCAGGGAGTTTCTTGACCATGCTGCTCAAACCTAACCATGCTGGCTGGCCACTTCACAGCAGGAGGGGTTGGCTCAAAACCTCACACCAATTTTCCCCTCCTCCCTTCTCAGAAACTTGGAACTTCTCCCAAGTGTTGACAGAGACCCACTTCGGACCTGAACTAGAGAAAATTCCTCATAGCCCAACACATGAAATTGAAGGCTCTTTCTCACTTCTCCCATCTCCTCCCCTCTCCCACCCCTTCCCAGTCGTAGAAAGGGAAGATGAAATGCAGCGTTCGCCCTTGTTCCTACAGCCCAGCTCCTCTGATGAGCATGTCAGGCTGGATACTGTAGCTAAACATAAATGAACGGTTATTAATGATGGTCATAATGTTTTCTAGCAGTTAGCTGGCTGTGATTCTAGGATTTTTTTTCCACTGTGTTTTGAAGGGTTAGGTTATTTAAACTTACCATCAAATAGAATCAAATCAAAGTGAGCTAATTTTTCTTAAACACTAATCATTTTAAGGCTATTGAACTAAATATAGAGGCAGTTCATTAAATCATTAAAACAGCCTGCAATAATGCTCACAAAGTCATTATGGAGCTATTCCCTAGCCAGAGAGGTAGTGTTGCCTTAAGCACAGTTTAATCAAATTAGATGGTGGGCTATGTCATGGGGTTTCTCCTATTGATATTCATTAAAAATACATGATTTATCACTAATCTCTGTGAGGTAGATCCCACTCTTCCAAATGAATTTTGTAAATGTCAAGGGGAAGAAAACAGAATGGCGTATTGTTATAATAATTTAAGAGTGGTGTGATCACATTTACATTTTATATACTATGCAATTTAGGAACAGATAATAGCTTTAACAAGGCTAAACTTTTTTCCTTAGTTAAAGTTAGAACAGAAAGGCTGAACCCTCAGGATTAGGCATTATATTTTATCTCAGAATGGGCCCCAACATTTGAATTATCTTTTCGTAGAATGGTAGCTAGGCCCATTGTTCAGCTAATGCCGCTCTCAGATTCTTCGGTAGAGTTATTTCTACATAAATTTATGCTGCGCTGTTCAGTCATAATACGATTCCCGTTTTCAGATGCTGTCATGATTCGGCAGTTGGGAGAGGCGGGTGTTTTCTGGCCCCGAGAACCTCCTTCTGTGCTCACCCTTCATCTTCCATCCCGCTTTGGCCTCAAGATCTCCCCCTCTCAACCCTTGTGGAATCTGCCTGGCTTCTTCCTTCTCAGTGGACTGTAAAGGGCTGATAACAGTTTAAAAGGGTTACCCCACCCAGAGGTATTTGCATTTTAACTGGGATCAAAGCTGAAACTAAAGGGATTAAGTCCTAATAGTAGAATTTTAAGCATCAACCAGTGGGTGGAAGAGGATTTTTTTTCTGCTGTCAGAGGCCCTCGAGCCTTGATGAGAGAGGAGGACGGTCCATAGTGGGCAAGGTCAGACCAGAGGTGGGTGATGGGGAATTTGGTAGCAAGTAGACTAATACTGGTTCTCCCTCTCCCATGTTGTGCTTTTTTTTAAAAAAAAAAAAAAAACTATGAAATGAGCTTTCTCTGTTTCAAGAACTTCCTTCCTAAACAGATATCTTTCTAGGGGATACACTTTGAATTATTGATATTCTGGCTTGTCCTCCAAACATTCCCAGCCCACCTCCCACCAAAAAAACAAAAACAAAAACAAAAAAAAACTGGGGACTAACATTTGAAACTCAGATTTACAGTTTGGTTTAAAACTCTCAATCTTGCCTTTAAAGTATCCCTGAAGGAAGAAAGACACTTAAAGAAGGAGCTTTACCCTTCTTCGGTATAAAAATGTGCTCATTCCTAGCAAGACACATGAGATGTCTCCCTACACTTAGATGCTTATCAAAAGCTTTTCAGAATATGACTCGCAGCCAGAATGGTCAGAATCAGCAGACAGAGACACTTGATTTGTACAAGATAGGAGGCTTTTAGCATCTTGGCCATTTAACCTAATCTAAAAGAGAAACACAGCTTAAATGAAATCCTACTTATTTTACTTTGCTATATTGCAGAATAATGGAATACCCACCCTTTTCTGCACAGGAGATCTCTAACTTGACTCTTGGCTCAGCGGGAAGCTCTCAAAACCATTTCCAATGCCAAACTCAAGATACAATAGGGTCTGGCCATTAGCCACAAAATCTCCTGCCCGTGAAATAATGGAGATGTGAACAGGATGGGACTGAATTATTAGCAGGAACTGACTTAACTTCTGGAAATAATAAACGAGGGTCCTAGCAAAGCCTCTTGTTAAGTGGCTAAGTGTCTAATTCACCTGGGATATTGTTTCAAAATTCATTTCATCTTTGGTAATGCGATGAAAGGAAGCACTGTACTGGTCATTTCTCTTGTGCAAGGCTGCATGAACCTATGGGCAGGGTAAATTTATTTTGATGATTAATATCTGCAAGTTTCATGGCTTAATGGGAAAATGTGAGATATATTTGAGATGATACTGCCTTTGTCCCCCTCTTCATTCATCAGGTAAACACCTTGATTACTTGCCTTCCAAGTTTGTGCCCAGGAGAACTTATGTTTTGCACTGACACTTCAGCAGCATTATTCTGAGGTATTGTGGTGGGAGAATGCCAGCCCTGGTGCGGTGGCTGGTTTCAGGTGGGCAGTGCTGAGTGTGCACTGTTTAACTCGCAGCTCTTCCAGAAGATGGATAACAGGAAGCCGGGAGAATAAGCAGAATGAAATGGAATATTTTCCCTTCTGCTCCCATGGCACCCCTAAACCCTCACCAAGAACTACAGAGACAGCTTTGTTGCCATTAAGTTAAAGGATATGGGACTTATTTTCATAGGTTTATTGAATCTCTGTTAGAAGAGAGGACTGAAATTAGAGGCCATGGAGTGAAGACAGTTGAAGAGGATGAGGGTGGACAGCTCATCTTGGTTTTCTGGGGTCTGTCTCCATTTTCAAACCGAAAGTCTTGCATTCCAAAAACCCCTCAGTCCTAGGCAAACCCGCATAAATGGTGACCCCAAAAACTTTCCCACCTTTGTCCTCCTTAAACTCCATTTAAATGACGTGGGTGAGCTAAGTCATTTGCATTTTAAATATATACAGATATTTATCTCCAGATTGAAAATATCTCCTTTTAAAAGTAGAAACTTACTTTTACTCTTATTCTTAGTAAGTTGTAACATTTAAATTGATATCTAACCTATTAATAAAAATGATTTTTTACATTTATAATCCTTAATAATTAAAATTTTCACAGTTACTGTCCCATGTAATCCTCAAAATCAGCGCAATAAACCCATTTTAGAGAAAATAAAACAGAAAACAATAGCTTCCTGGTTCCATTTAATTTTGCTCACAGGGTGAAGGAAAGCTGCCTGGCCCACCTTTCCTAGCTTTGAAGTCTTGATTTATTTTTCTCAACCTTTAATTTTGTATGGGAGCATAGCTGATTAACAGTGTTGTGATAGTTTCAGGTGGACAGGGAAGGGACTCAGTCATACATACACATGTATCCATTCTCCCCAAACGCCCCTCCCATCCAGGCTGCCACATACCATTGAGCAAAGTTCCCTGTGCTGTACAGTAAGATTTTGTTTGTTTTCCATTTTAAATATAGCAAAGTGTACATGTCCATCCCAAACTCCCATCCCTTCCCTTCATTCTCCTCCTACCCCGACCCGCGGCAGCCGTAAGTTCATCCTCTGTGAAGCCTACATTTAGCAAGTGTTCACAGAGCACCACTGCACAGCCAGGACGTGGTGAGGAGGACACGGTTTTCCAGTCTACCCCGTTTACCACTTGTGCCAAGCCTTCCCAGGGTCTGATTTGGAAACTATTACATTGCCTTAAAACCCCACCCTAAACTCTCTCCACGCTAAGCTTCAGCAGTTTGGGGTCTTCAGATTGGTTTCAGCCAACAACCAAAAGAATAATAAAGTTCTCCCAATTTTAACTGATGCCATGATCTTTTGAAAACCCAAAGACAGTGGAGTGAGTCTTCTCGGCAAAGTGCATGGGGGTGTGCACGGGTGGGTGGATGTGTGCACTTGTGTGTCTTCTAATAACAACCCTCATCTTCAATGCCCTATCTCAGTGCACTGGAGGAGCAGCTGTGGTCAATTATGTCATTGTTAAAAAGAAGTCTATCTCTTTATTGACACAATATAGACTCTTTCAATATATAATGGTGCCATTAACCTTCATATGGTCACCAGCCAGCCCCTCCCCACAATGTTTGTAGGAGTGTGAGCGCCACGGGATGTGATTAACCTTAGACCTGTATCTGCCTCTTTTTTTCACACAGTTGAATTTTTGCCCAAGGCCCTGACCCCAACCTCACCATGGGCCTTGGAGCTGCAGTTTTCTGTTAAGTTTGGTGTGTGCCAAGCCCACAGGGAGAAGAGACACGCATGTGTTATTAGTAAGAGCATCTAGTATTGGGCTGTATACAGGTGGCAGCTTAATAAGTACTCATGGGTGACAGAATTGAGTTGTCAGGCCCTCTGTTGTCTTGGCTATTAATCCTTTTCTGTCATGGTTTAAAAGACAGGATGAGACAGCCAGAAAAATAAAAAACCAAAAGCTCTTAAAGCCTGGACTTCAACTGATCAGAATAGAAAAGAGTGTTTCAAAATGAGGAGTGAGGTTAGTCTTTTGCATGGAATGGATGGCCGTTGGATTCTCAGACTCTCTGGGCATGGTCTCTGAAGGCTAGTTTTTAAACTGAAAGACAGTGAAGGGTGTCTTTTCCAAAAATTTACTTTTTCTTCTTTTTTCTTACATGTGGTAATCAGCTTTCATGGTCAATAGCACATATCCCTCTAGGATAGCAAGGATTTGTCTGTCTTTTCAGTGCTTATTCCCAGTGTTAAACTCAGTGCCTGGTACATAGTAGATGCTCAGTATATATTTGTTGAATAGATGAATATCAAAAACCCTGAAAACAGGAAAGGAGTAAAGGTAACATTTATTGTCTAATTCCAGCCCATACAAATATGGGCTTCCCAGGTGGCGCAGTGGTTAAGAATCACCTACAATGCAGGTGATACGGGTTCGATCCTTGGGTCAGGAAAATCCTCTGGAGTAGGAAATGGCAACCCACTCCAGTGTTCTTGCCTGGGAAAATTCCATAGACAGAGGAACCTGGTGGGCTACAGTCCATGGGGTCACAAAGATTTGGACACGACTTAGAAATTGAGCACAAGTTATACAAGTGCACATATGGGGTCACAAAGAGTCAGACATGACTGAGCGACTTTTGCTTTCATACATGTATAGGTAATAGAAACTGAGTATATATGAAGAATACTTAATGAAATCTTAACTGTAGAATGGTCATATTAACCACTGTTCACACTTCCTAATCTGTTCTAATTCAGCTTTAAAATTTCTTCCTCTACTGAACAATACTGAAAAAGTCTGTGGAGTGGCATATGGATCATGTTTATCATCTGACCTCTAAAATAAATATTTAGCGATGGAAACTACATGGTACATGTTCCTAGAATGTTGAGAAATAGGAGAAGGAAGGTTTGTGAGTAATTCTAGGATAAGGCTTGATGACGCAAGCAAAAAATCCTTGGTCAGGTGAGGGCTAGCTCCCTGGGATAAGGCACAAATCCAAGCCTTCCACATGTCTATAAAAAATAAGGACTGTTTTGCATAATTTGGGCTATCTATATAACCTCTTGTGCTGCTTTGACTTCCATACTGGAATCAATGTATCCCAGAAGGAGCCCTGACCAGAGGCATCTGTGCTGGTTCCACTGGGAAAGGTATGGGAGAGTCCCCAGGGACAATGGCTTTCCAACCTCAAGTATTAAGTGATGTCTTGTTTCTATTATGTTGTTCCACGTCCTTTCAGAAAACAGCCTCTCATGGTTCCTGTTTTCCTTAGATAGAGGCATAAAACACAGTGAAGAGGAGGTACAGTGTTGAATATTCAAGGGAAATAGAGGTTGTAAAAAGAAGATGGGAGGAGAAATTAAGTCTAATTTAAATAATAGAGGGAAGGAGAAACCAACCCAGAGAGGTTTGCAACTTCTGTAAAACTAAAGACACAGAAAACACAGCTTACCCAACACAGATAAGGTCAACTTGGAGCTGTCTTTGGCTACAACATGCATGAATGATGTTCTGAATTGCATCCTTCCTTATCATCAGCATCTCCATGCTGGTTACAAAGTCCACCACCAGGTTTGAGACTAGGCAAGATTGGCCTGTGAAGAAACTGCTATATTTGTCTTCCAAACATTGAGACAACAATGTCAGGCATGTGAAGATGAATTCCTTTACCTAAAGACACGGAAGTTAAAGAACATCATGGCACCCTGAAGGGGGCATCAGACTGAGGAAACCCTTCTCCAAAGAAAAGCCAAAGTACAGCAGTGGAGCTGAACTCAAACTCTTTCTTGGAAGTCTCTAAAACTTCTCTCTTATCCCTTCCAAAATAGATGTATGAGAACAGAGAACTGACATGCTTCTTGGTCAGATCTCTCTCAAGGAGGGACAGTATTCCTGATCATCACAAGTGATTAGCAGGTAAGCCAGTACATTTTCATGTCATTTGGAGAAAGGCAGGTATGCTTCTTGTCATTCATAAAACAAAGAATTTTGACCTTCATTTGAAAATCTGAACTGTGTATCTTTACTCAGTGAAAGCTCATGCCCTGATGAAAACAAATTTCTTTATACCCTTAATCCAAAGGTTAGAAACAATTTATCAGTGTGATGGAGCTTTTTTATGGCATGTAGAAAAGATTGGTCTTAAGAAGCAAACACAGTTTCGGCAATCATTAAACATTTTCTTCGTTCATAAATCTTTTTTCCTCCTGACCCTAAACTGAATGAGAAGAAATGTAATAAAAGTCCTGATTCTTGGAACTTTGACATTAAGAACAAATGCATACGCTATAGCTTTTCCGTATTAAATTTCCTTTCTTCTTTTCTAAGGAGGTGGGAGCAAAATGTGTCGTACATCGAAATAGACCCTTGTTTGCTTTACAGAACTGGCCACTGAGAGCAATTGAAATATATTAATTTAGAAAAGTCAACACATAGGAACTATTTTTCATTAATGTGTCTAAAATATAAATTTTGTATTTCTACTTAGGAAGAAAAAAACAGCTGCCAGAACAATTAGAATAGTATGATCCCACTTGTTGTAAATTGAAGCAGTTGCGCCTGGTTTAGAATGAGGGGAATGATCCACAGCTAAAAAAGGGTGCTGACAGTGGTTGTCTGGGTACACGAGTTCATGAGCGCCTTCTGATTTCTCCTTTTTTCTTCTATTCTTCTAAGGAACATGAATTGTTCTTGTAAAAAAAAAAAACAACAAAAAAGGGGATTTAAGAAATGCTAAAATAAAATAAAATTCATAAAATAATACAATACTCATAAAAATACATCACAGATGACGTGGGTGTATTTTCTCAGTCTACCTCCTGAAGATCTTTGAGTATCACCAGCCATTCCCTCTGCCTCATTTTCCAGCTACAGTTGACTCCAAGGCCTAACTCTTTCTTAGAAAGAAGAGGAGGATAAGGCCTCAGAGATAGGGACCAGAAGCTGGCCTGAGACCTGGGACAGCAGAGTTTACTTGGTCCCTTGCTTTTGGTGTTATTAATACAGAAAGATGAAAGAACTGAATCCTGGCTTCCTTTCAAAGCTTAACTTATAGCAGATCCCTTTTTCTTTCCTTCTTGCCTTTCTCCTTCTTCCCTTCCCTTCCTTTATTTTTCTGTTACTAAATTTGAAGCTTAGACTAGGGGCCTTGTCTTAGAGGGCCATCATAGTGTTAATCCAAGGTAGTCCAAGGTGTTTGTTGAATTAAGGCCCAGAGATGCTAAGCAGTTTATCCAAGGTCACACAGCTAGTCAACAGCATGCTAAGCAGTAGCATTCAGGCTAAATGAGAAAGCCCACAGTGGAAATATGAAAGCATATTGTGTCAAATCAAAAGGAATGTTGGCACCTCAGGCAGGAGGGCTATGTTAGTAAACAGACAAGGACATGGGTGATTTATAGCATATGTAGGGACTGAGATAAAGAGAGCAAAGGCAGGAATCAAGCTGATACACTTTGGCACATGGTTGGTAAGGCTCTGTTTATTATTACAGTTGCTTCTTCCTGGAAGCATTTTAACCATTGTTTTCAACTTCTCACAGCTAAGAAGGTATATAGCTTTGTGAAAAGCATAGGTACAACCAGCATTACATTTTTGTGGAGACTATTGATGATAAATTTCCCCAGCAAAGAAAAAAAAATAAACCCATCCACATTGAAATCACAATGAACCTGTTTCCATTAAAAGTCCCCGAGAGACAAAGCACCAAGTGTGCAAGTGACATGACTATAGATGAGCGATTTCTCCCCACTGAACTGCCTACCCCATGAGGCAACCAGGGCAACCTTCAGGCCCAGGAGGTGAGGAAGAAAATAATTTTGTTGGGTAAAAGTATTCTTAGTAACTACCTCCTTTGGAAATGGAAGAATTTCATTTTTCCATCTGACAAATAGAGAAGAAGCTGTTTTCAGTGAAGACACTGGAGTTAATCGTCCCAGGATAACAGCTACCTTTGACCAAAGACACAGCCCCAGGAGTTGTGGCTTCATTCCCTTGAAGTGTTGATCAGGTCTCAATCTTCAGGATGGTTGTGACACATTCTATTTCTGTAACTCCCTTTGAGAAAAGCATCCTATAATTTTTATCCACTTCATGTAGTTGCTGCTGATGGTGATTCGTATCTCCACTAGAACCATGCTGGGCAGAATTGACCCTTTGTGAGTATCCCTTCATGACACGATGAATAGGAAAATAGAGGGGTGGAAAAAGGAGAAAGCAAACAAGCAAAGGCGGAGGGAAGAGACAGCAGTGGGATGATGGAGCCACGAAGAACCATGATCCCACAACAATCTGACCCTCACATGTCTTTGCACCCGCACCTACCTTGTTTCATGAAAGCCATGTTGTTTTGAAAACCTCTAAGTTGCTGGGTTAGAGACATAAAAGTGCCCCACGCATGCCAGTTGTTTGACTTTCCTTCAAAACAATATTGAAAAAGAACTGCTTACCTTAAATTTAACAGGAGCAGGAAAACACTGATTTTCTGGAAATAAAAATAGTTGTCACAGGCCAGTTGCCTTCCTAATTCACTTCTACTGACTAAAATAGGATCAATGCTCTGGAAGAAATCTAGCATAAAGTGTCCAACCTTTCTGTTCTTGTCTTCCTGCCTGTTTCCTTTTGTAGTGATTTTTGAAACCTGACTACTTTTGAGAGGAGTGTTGCTGTTTAAAATTTAGATAAATATACCATAGTTCCTGGCTAATATGTGCTATTTTGCAGTTTCAGAATTTCACTGGCTGACCTTGGGTGGGGTTCTCTTTTGGTATGTAATTTGTAGGGAAGCTGTGCAAGAATACTTGAACTAGGAACTTCCCTGGGGGTCCAGTGGCTAGGAGTCTGAGCTCCCAATGCAGGGGGACTGAGGTTCTATTCCTGGTTGGGAAACTAGATCTCACATGCTGCAACTAAGACCCCATGCAGCCCAGTAAAAAGATTTTAAAAAATACTCACTATCAAGAGGGAAGCTTTGGTAACCTTGGTAAGGAATGCCGCTTTTTTTTATTATTATTATTAAACACAAAACAACTTCTACATGCTACAGGAATGACTTTTTACTGTTTCTGGAGGAGTAGGACTGCATTAATTTGCTAGGGTTTCTGTAACAAACTGTGGTTTTAATGACAGGAACTTCTTGTCATACAGCTCCGGAGACTGGAAGTCCAAAATCAAGGTGTTGGCAGGGCTGGTTCCGTGTGAACACTGGTGAGGGAGCTGCTGCTCTGTGGCTCTTTCTTAGCTTCTGGTAGTTTGCTGGCAACGTCAGCGTTCCTTAGCTTGTAGACATGTCATCCCAATCTCTGCTTTCATCTTCACATGGAGTTCTCCCTCTGTGCATATCTGTGTCCAAATTTCCCCTTTTATAAGAACACCAGTCATACTGGGTTAGGTCTCATCCTAATGACCTCATTTTAATTTAACTGCCTCTTTAAAAAGACCCCATCTCCAAATAAGTAGGACTTCATATAAATTTGGGAGTGGACACAAATCACAAATCAACCTATAATAAGAATTAATATTTTTAAAAATATTTATTTTTATTTATTTGTTTGGCTATGCCAGGTCTTAGTTGCAGCACATGGGATCTAATTCCCTGACCAAAGGTCAAACCCAGGCCTCCTGCATTGGGAGTGTATAGTCTTAGCCACTGGACCACCAGGAAAGTCCCCAACAAGAACTAATTTTCATTTCCTCAAACTGTATTGAGTCCTGGGTGAAATCTGAGGTAAACTGACACCATATTTCCAGATTATTCTGTGATGTTGAAATGCTCTATGCAGATCAGTAATCCTAGGCTGCTTCCTGGAAGGTCTAGTTCAAGCATCTCAATGAAGGAATTCTTTGAGATCTTAGAAAATTCCAACACTTGAATAAATGAAAAGAATACAAAGAGAATGATGTGTTTATTTTGGAGTTCAATAGTAAATGGAATAGTGAATACTGGTTCTCACCAAGCATGAAGTGACCAGAGGTCATTTCTCTATTATGTTTCCTACACACCTTTAAAAAACAAGAAGACACCTTCAGCAACAAAAATAAACAACACAATTCAAAAAAGGGGAAAGGACATGAGTAGACATTTTGCTAAAGAAGATAGATGAATGACCAATAAACAAGTGAAATGATGTTATTCATCACTAATCATTAGAGAAATGCAAGTTAAAACACAGCCATTTACTATTTCACACCTTCAGGGATGGCTGTAATTTTTAAAACAATAGCACAAGTGTTAGTGAGGATGTAGATAAATTGGAAGGCTGTTGCTTTGCTGGTGAGAATGTAAAATGGCGCAGCCTCTGTGGAAAGAAAGTTGGCAGATCTTCAAAAAGTCAGACATAGAACTCCCATGTGTGCGTGCATGTGCTAAGTCACTTCAGTCACTTTGTGCCCGACTCTTTTGAGACCCCATGGACTGTAGCCCACCAGGCTCCTCTGTCCATGGGATTCTCCAGGCAAGGATACTAGAGTGGGTTGCCATGCCCTTCTCCAGGGGATCTTCCTGATGCAGGGATCAAACCTATGTCTCCTGCATTTTCAGGTGGGTTCTTTACCACTAGTAGCACCTGGGAAGCCAGAACTACCACAAGACTTAGCAATTTCATTCCTAGGTAGGTATCCAAAACAATTAAAAGCTGGGACTAGAAGAGATATTTGCAAAATAATGTTAATAGCACCATTACTCAAATAGCTGAAAAGTGAAAAGTCCTGACAGGTGAATGAATATGCAAAATGTGGTTTATACATACAATGGAATACTCTTCAGCCATAAAAAGAAATGAAATTTTGACATACATCATAACATAGGTAGGGCTTCCCTGATAGCTCAGCTGGTAAAGAATCCACCTGCAATGCGGGAGACCTGGGTTTGATCCCTGGGTTGGGAGGATCCCCTGGAGAAGGGAAAGGCTACCCAGTCCAGTATTCTGGCCTGAAGAATTCCATGGATTGTACAGTCCATTGGTTCACAAAGAGTCGGACATGACTGAGTGACTTTCACTCACTTGTAATGTAGGTGGTCCTTGAAAAAATGCTTAGTGAAATCAGCCAGACACAGAAGGACATATATTGTATGATTCCACTTATTTGAGATATCTAGAACAGGCAAATTCATAGAGACAGAAAGTAGAATAGAAGTTCCAGGGGCTAGAGGCCTGGGAAGGGCGAAGTTATTGTTCAGTGGCTACAGGAATTATACCCACTGGAGACTGGTTTTATGAAAACAGTTTGGGTAGAGATAGTGGGGATGGGTACATGGCATAGTGAGTATATTTCAGTTCAGTTCAGCTCAGTCGCTCAGTTGTGTCTGATTCTTTGTGACCCCATGGATTGCAGCACTTCAGGTCTCCCTGTCCAACACCAACTCCCAGAGCTTGCTCGATATCATGTCTATCAATCGGTGATGCCGTCCAGTCATCTCATCCTCTGTCATCCCCTTCTCCTCCTGCCTTTAATCTTTCCCAGCATCAGGGTCTTTTCCAATGAGTCAGTTCTTCATATCAGGTAGCCAAAGTATTGGAGTTTCAGCTTCAACATCAGTCCTTCCAATGAACACTCAGGACTGATTTCCTTTAGGATGGACTGGTTAGATCTCCTTGCAGTCCAAGGGACTGTCAAGAGTCTTCTCTAACTCCACAGTTCAAAAGCATCAATTTTTCGGCACTCAGCTTTCTTTATGGTTCAACTCTCGCACGCATACATGACTACTGGTAAAATCATAGCTTTGACTAGATGGACCTTTGTTGGCAAAGTAATGTCTCTGCTTTTTAATATGCTGTCTAGGTTGGTCATAGCTTTTCTTCCAAGGAGCAAGTGTCTTTTGATTTCATGGCTGCAGTCACTATCTGCAGTGGTTCTGGAGCCCAAGAAAACAAAGTCTCTCACTGTTTCCATTGTTTCCCCATCTATTGTGAGTATATTTAATGGCACTGAATTGTACACTAATAAATAGTTAAATTATAAACTTTATATTCTGTATTGCCACGAAGATGTATCATGTACATAAAAAAGGCACTGTTTGGAGGGAATAGAGCTCATAAGCTCATCAATTGTTGCCACATTGGTTAAAGAATAGTCTCCCTAAAGTCCTATTAGACAGGGCTTTCCTTCCTAAATTCAGTCATTAATGTATTGCAATGCAATACAACAAATCCTTATTGAGTACCTACTCTGTAAAAGGCACTATCTTTGCTCCCAACTAACCCATTAAAGGAGCCAGGAAATAAGAGGAATATTAGCAGAGAACCATGGAAAAGGGGGGCTATTATCCAGTTTTGGGTTAAAACTGATTCTAGGAATCATACAAGTTTTAACAAGAGATTGGTCTTCAATGGTAGATGAGATTTCATTGGGCAGAGGTGAGTGAGTGGCAAGAGCGTTCTGATCTAGACAGAGTGAACAACATGAGTGGAGATTTCAAGGCAGGGAAATGCAAACATATCTGGTGAGCAGGAAAGAGTCAGTGTGATATAAGTTAGGATATGCTGAGGGAGAAGGAGATGATGAGGCTGTAAAGGTGGCCTGTTGTAGAGAGCTTGCAAGGTTGGGCTGAGGACATCATATGTCATTTGGAAGCCAACTGTGAAGAGATATGACTAGAGCCGCACTTCTGCTGGATTCATCTGGGTTCAGCGTGATGGTTCAGGCAAGGGTGTCAAACAGGGTGATGGCAGCAGACACACAGCCCAGAGCAAGATGAGGAATGCTCTTCAGAGGAGAACCTCTTGGGTGGAAGGTGGAGGAAAGAAAATCGGCAAGAATGAAGATGAAGGGATTTGAGGAGAGAGGCAAGAGAATTCAATTTCTTATGGCTGCGTTGTGAGGGGCCTCATGTAGTGGAAGCACCACAGATTTATACTTGTTAATCCGAACAAAGCCTTCACCACCTCTCCTCCCTCGCTCCTCCTGCTCCACAAACTGAGCTCTACCCACGAGCTCCACCAACCTCCTTCAAACTTGGAATGATCAGCGATCCCCTCTCCTGTAAAGCCACGCTTCACCTTTCCTCTGGATCCTTCCCATAGAGTCTTTTTGGAGAAGGAAATGGCAACCCACTCCAGTATTCTTGCCTGGAAAATCCCATGGACAGAGGAGCCTGGTAGGCTACAGTCATGGGATCACAAGAGTTGGACATGACTTAGTAACTAAACCACCATAGAGATTAAACCAGGTCACTAAACCACAGAGACTGTTAAATGCTCAAATCACTCTTCTTAAAAGCCAGCCTTTCTCTTCTTAAAAAATGAAACCATTGGCATGTTTCCTTTCCAGATACTGCTGCTTCTTGCTTCCCTACTCCAGCCAGTCTTGTTGAAAGCATGGCTGGTGCTGGCTGGCCAGATGCACTCATGGTGAGGTGATCTCACCCTCCCTCCTCACTTCCTGCTCACTCCTCACTCATCATGTGGCTTCCACCTCCATCCTTCCACTCAAACTGCTGCTATTAGCGTCACTGACAACTTCTTAGTAACTGTTATTATGAACACTGATCAGTTCTATTCTTACTTGACTATTCTTGAGCTTCTTTAAAAAAGATTTATTGAGATATGATTCACATACTATATAATATACCCATTTAAAAAGGTACAATTAGTATATTCACATTTTAGGTATATTAATACAGAGTTGTGTAATTATCACCACAATCAATTTTTTTTTCAGTTATCACTTGGGTATTTTCTATTGTGGTAAAATACACGAAACATAACATTTACCATCTTAGCCATTTTTAAATTACATTTTAGTGTGTTAAGTTCATTCACATTGGTATGCAACCATCATCACCATCTCTGTTCAGAACTTTTCTTCTTGCTAAACTAAAACTCTGAACCCAGTAATAAATAACTCCCTACTTCCCCTCAGCCTCTGGCAATTACCATTCTATTTTCTGTTCTTCTGAATTTGATTACTCTAGGTGAGTCATATATATGGAATCATATAGTATTTGTCCTTTTGTAACTGCTTACTTCACAGTGTAATGTCCTAAACTTCATATGTGTTGTAGCATGTGTCAGAATTGCCTTCCTTTTTAAGGCTGAATATTATTCCACTGTATATATGTATCACAGTTTGTTCATCTATTTATCCATCTGTGGACCTTTAGATTGTTTCCACCTTTTGGTTATTGTGGCTAGTTGCTGATATTAACATTGGTGTACAGGTATATTTTTGAGTCCTGGCTTTCAATTCTTTGGGGGTATACATGGAGAAGTGGTATTGCTGGATCATAGGTAATTATATTTTGAATACTTTGAGGAACTGCCATACTGTTTCCGTAGTAGCCTCACCATTTTACATTCAATTCAACAGTGCACAAGGGTACAATTTCTCCATATCCTCATCAATACTTTTTTAATAGTAGTCATCCTAATAGGTGGGAGGTTATATCTCATTGTGGTTTTGATTTACATTTCCCTAATGAGTGAAATATCTCTTCATGTGCTTATTGGTCATTTGAATATCTTCTTTGGAGAAATGTCTATTCAAGTTCTTTGCCTGTTTTTGAACTATATTGTTTGAGGTATTTTTGCTGTTGTTAAGTTGTTCCTACAACTTAATATATATATATCTTTATATATTCTGGATATTAATTACCATAATCAATTTTAGAACATTTTCATCACCTCAAAAGGAAAACTGACACCCCTTGGCTGTCAGCTTAAATTCTCCATCCCTTACTCTTGGGTTTTCGACAGCAGTGTTACTCCTTTCTTGCAGAATTCTCTTGCCTTGGCTTCTAGAAATTACCTTCTTCTGGTTTCTTCCTACTTCTCCAGTCACACCTTTGCTGTTTCTTCTGCCATCAATTAAACGTTGATATTCTTCAGGATTCCATCCCTGACCCTTTCTCTTCACACTCTACACTCTCCTTGGGTGGTCTCATTTATCTCCATGATTTCTATAGCGAGTCTCAAATTTCTACTTCTAGTCCTGATGACTTAAGACCACATCCAATTCATTTCCACTTCCTGTTGCCTCTGACTCTTTCACAGTTCTAAATCCATTGGTTTTGCAGCATCTCCAGTACCACTCTCCGATTTCCAACCACCATCATCCATCATCCAACATCCACCATCTCTTGCCTGGATTACCTCAAAGCCTCCTAACTGGTTGCCCTTCCTCCAGTTTTGCTTCCTTCAAATACACACAGTTTCCCAAGAGATTTTCTATAGTGGTGAATTGGGACTATCTCTTTGGAACTTGATAGAGAGACTACATTGGAGATTTAAATGGAAACTCGAGAATTAATTGCATGCAAGAGACAGTATTGAACAATATTTGATGTTTATTGAACTTGAATATATATTTTATGAAAAATAAGTATAATATATACTTATGCTATTAACATATATATTGTTAGTATAAAAGCATATACTTTAGTATAGTATAAGTATTATCAGTATATATGTATTATAATAAGTATGTATATGTATTGCAAATCTGAATGTATACTTTATTACATTGGTTTTAAATGCAATTTCTAAGAATTCTCATCTCTCTTTAAAATTTCAATATTTGTGTTTTCAAACCCATTAACAACTATTTGGGCAGCTCCACATGATCCTGTTTTGGGGCTGAACTGCCCATATTTGTTCTGTGCTGGCACTTATGGAGCTCTTTCGAGCCTGCTGCATGCTCTGCTAACATACCTCTACCAGTTGAGTTCTCCTCTCTCCTCAGGAACCTCTGGCTTTTGGAGGGACTGGAGAAATTTCCAACTTGAATACTAGCTGAATTCTTTGGATCACATCATCAGGAGTCAGTTGAAGTTTTGGTTTCCAATTATTTTACACAATCAGGAGGCTTCCCTAGTGGCTCAGATGGTAAAGGATCTGCCTGCAATGTGGGAGACCCGGGTTCGATCCCTAGGTTGGGAAGATCCCCTGGAAAGGGCATGACTACCCACTCCAGTATTCTTGCCTGGAGAATCCCATGGACAGAGGAACCTGGTGGGCTACAGTCTGTGGGATCTCAAAGAATCTGAGATCTAACTGATTGACTGAACAACTAACACATCATTTATCTAAACACAGAGACTGGATGAATGAACTTGGGACATAGTAACGACTATATATAATGTCTCCTTATATATCTAGCCCCAAGAAGTATGAGGATTTTCTTATTAAGCACTCATTATACTTATTGAGTCTCCATGACTCACTTAGACTTCACAACAACCCAAAAACGTAGATCTCATGATGTCCATTTTACAGATGCAGCTACTGATAGAGGTTATGTGGTTGCCCGAGGTTGCTCAGCCTATATAGTGAAGCCAGGATTCAAACCCAGGCTGACCAGACTCAACGGCCAGGATCATAAGCCTCATATTCAGTTTTGTTCCTGAAGCAAAGCCAGGTGTCTGGTGTCTGAAGGCGGCACAGATAAAACTATACAAAGCAAACACACGGTAAATATACCACGCTCCTAACTCACCTGAGCCTTCTACTTCCATCACTGCTTTTCATCTTTCCAAGAACCCCAAGCGTGCGAGGACAGGGCCCTTGTCTCCATTTTAGAGATGAAGGGACTGAAACACAGGCAGGTTAAGCGACTTGCCCACCATCTCACAGCAAGGCAGCAGCTCAGCTGATATTAGAACCCAGGTCTCTTGGCTTTTAGTTAAAAAGCTTTTTTCCATTACAGCACAACCTCATGGCCTTCAGCTTTCAAACTCGATTGAACAGCAGCATATGAATTAACTGAGGGTTACTATATTATCTCCTAAAACGATGGCTTCCCATTAAAAAAAAAAAAAAACAGCAAAAAATTCACCAATGGAACATGTGCAAAATACATTTTTCAAGGTCATTCTTATCCAGAGCTGTCTTAAAAAATTATTATTCTCCATTTGGGCTTTTGGTCCATGATCCAATGGCATGAGTAGTTAAGTGATAACTTAAAAATTTAAACAAATGATGTTTCAGAATTGATTTCTGGTTAATTGGCCTGATTTGAGAAGTTGATGGATTTGGAAGATGTGTGTTAAAAGGAACTGAGATATTGGTTGACCAGTACAGCTATGGAATTTGAAAGATGTTGATTTGGATAAAAGCAACCCACCCAAAGAGTTCTAGCAGTGATTGGGTTTGGTGGGCTGACAGGATAGCACAGTCAACTTTGTGTTGGTAATGCATCTTTCACAGTACATGCATGCTTGATGGACTGGAGTGGAGTTAACAACAGTATTTGGTTATAAAGTATACCTATACACACTTGTTGGAATTGGTGTTGGCTTTGCCGGTAAGATATTTTTGTTTATGGAAAGTATGTCTTTAAAACACCTACAGATACATGTATTAGACTGCAATTCAACAAATAATGACTGGGGACTCTGTTCAAAATGAGGTGCCGGTCCTGAGTCAGGATTTTTGATGGTATATGAGTCTATGAGCCTCAAGAATACAGGAGTGGCCCCCATCGTGGCTGCCTGTATCCCATCCTGCCCCCCGCTCTTTGGGGGAGCCCAAGTCCTCATTTCATCCATTCAGGTGTTGGGGGATTCCCAGTTTCTGAGCTCCCAGCCATCCAAGAAGCGGGTGTGACGGGAGGAAGCCCCGCCTACCTTTCGGCTTTGTTCCCAGGCCAAATAAAGCCAGAAAAGTCTTTCTATTTTGAGAAAAGCAATTTATTCTGGACTCATGTTTTCTCCCACACTTGGGCAGGTGAGATAATCTTAATGCAGTTTTATCAGCCTTAACTCTTGAATTCTTGGCTGCTAAACTTTAAAAAAAAAAAAACAAAAAAAAAACTCAGAAGCGTAAACCTTCCATTTCCATACCAAAGCGCACAAGACTCTTCTTGGAAACCTTTATCTCTTTAGTGGTGGTGCTTGTCTCATATTCTGTCACAGGATGGTGAGAAAATCAGCTATAAGAAGGGAAAATACTGCGCTGGCAGAAACTTAAAACTAACTCGCTGATAACAATGAAGCAATAAGCATATGTTCTGTTCTCTCCTCTTTCTTAAGCAAATACAGTTGAGAAGAAAAAAAACGTCTTACATAAAACAATCTTTCACATCTCACGCGAAGACTCAAAAACGTATAGCCTTGACTTCACCATGTACAGATTCGGAGCTGCTTTTGTTCTCAAGTTTTTGCTTAAGATCTTAAGAAATACCTCTCAAGATGGATTAAAACACAAAACAAGAAAAAATTAAAAGGTGCCTCTGAGAAAGTAGAACACAAACCGGGGTTCATCTCCAACCAGAAATACATTGGGTTTTGCACATGGTGGAAGTTTTATGGATGCTCTGTAGGTCACACAGATGTTAAGGGAAGGTCTGTAGTTACAATTTCACGTCTGTGCTTATGTGCTCTATGATAAATCACATTTATCTCTCCAAACATTTCAGCCACTTGTTATCATTTTTCAATTATTTTTACTCTGTTCTGGGGGACTTTCACAGGGATAATTTATCTCTTAAATCTCCTGTTTTTTATTTGCCCCCAGTGAGAGAAGCAGGAAGTACACAGCAGATCTTGGAAAGGAAGAAGTTGGCTGTTCCCCATAAAACTCTGAGCTGCTCTTAACCCTTCTCCCCCTAAGAGTCTTTTTTAAACTTGATGAAAGAATGGCCAAAAATTGAATGAATCAAAGGATAGGAAAATAAGTTCAAAAACCAGGGAACATTCCTGAAGAAAATACTTTATACTTAGGGAAGAATCAAATATGTCCCCCAAGTCCCCAAATATAAAGACACCTAAGAGCTTATTCAAAATTTATATTTATGATTTTCTATAGATTCACAAAATTTAATTTCTATTTTAAAATATTTAAATACAACTCTTTCCCTCTGATTTGTGGACATCAATATGTCACATTTAATATTTATGTAGCAGATTAGCCAACTCTGTTGAAAGTGGTGGAGAAGTCCCTAGTGGTTCAGTGGTTAAGAATACACCTTCTAATGCAGAGGACATGAATAAGGTCCCTGGTTGGAAAACTAAGGTCCCACATGCTACAGGGCAAGTAAGCCCTCAAGCCACAGCTAGAGAGGAGCCTGCACATCTCAAGGAAATATCCTGTGTGCTGCAACCAAGACCTAACGCTGCCAAAAATAAATAAATATAAATAAATAAATAAATAAATACTTAAACAGAAAGTGGTAAAGTAAGGATAAAGATAGACCCTCCATAGGGCTGTTGTGAGGATTAAAATATGTAAAATGTTCATAAATGGGAGCACAAAGTGTTTAATATTTGCTTATTATTATTGTTGTTATTATTACTTATAAATGTATCTCTATATTTACTCTCCACACAATTGAGATCAAGTTATATGTACTTTTTTGTCACCTACTATTTTTTAAACATAATAGCTTTCAGATACTTTTCCAAGTTAATAACTACTGTTGTCCTTTGGTTGCTAAGTCATGTCCAACTCTTTGTGACCCCAGGAACTGTAGCACGCCAGGCTTCCCTGTCCTTCACTATCTCCCAGAGTTTGCTTAAACTGACGTCCATTGAGTCAGTGATGCCATCAAACCATCTCATCCTCTGTCACCCACTTCTCCTCTTGCCC
Source organism: Cervus elaphus (assembly GCF_910594005.1). Lineage (NCBI taxonomy): Eukaryota > Metazoa > Chordata > Mammalia > Artiodactyla > Cervidae > Cervus > Cervus elaphus. Next base: position 61,246,294 of record NC_057825.1, read on the forward strand.
TCAATCTTTCCCAGCATCAGGGTCTTTTCTAGTGAGTCTAAATGTATGTTTTTTAAAAAACAAAGAACAAAGAAGAATGTGGACTATACTGGATATTTGTTGGACTCAATCAGTCTTGAAAATAAAGGCCACAAATTCACCAGGTCCTTCTCCTGTACATTCTAGTCACATGATTCAGTACTGTCAAAGAGAGCAATGTAAATAGCATCCAGTTTCTGTGAGCTGACTTGGCAACCAGAATGTAAGTAAGCAGAGGGCAATTGGTCTGCAGGAGGATCCAAGGGGCTCCTGTGCATTAGGGAAGTCTAATGATGTCCAAGGGTGACAAAATGCTAGGATGACTTCTTAAGCAGAATCAATGTTTTATTAATGTGTGGGGACTTGAAACTCCAACTCAGGTTTGACCTCCAGTTATAAGCTGGTTCTGAATTGAGGAACCAACATAATCTGGGAGCCAGCTGGCCCCACTCCAACTAGTCCTTGACACTGGTTTTGACTTGAAACGGCTCTTGGAGGGAGCCCATGGTGAGGAGACAGGGCACTGGCTTCATGCTTGGTGGTAGCCACCTTCTGCATTGGGTTGAATAGTGTCCCCACAAAGTTATTTCATGTCTACCTGGAACCTGTGAACATGACCTTTCTTGGAAGTAAGTCTTTGCAGATGTAGTCCAGTTAAAATGAGATCATACCAGATTTGTTGTTGTTGTGTAGTCATGTCTGACTCTTTTGTGACCTCATGGACTGTAGCCCCTCAGGCTCCTCTGTCCATGGAATTTCCCAGTCAAGAATACTGGAGTGGGTTTCTATTTCCTTCTCTGGGGATCTTTCCCACCCAGGGATTCAATGTGCATCTCCTGAATTTGCAGGCGTTTTCTATACCACTGAGCCTCTAGGAAAGCCCATACCATAAAAGATTGGGCCCTAAATCCAGAAGAGGGGAATTTGGACATGAGAAGAACACCATGTGACAATGGAGGCAGAGACTGAAATTATTTTGCCACAAACCAAGGAATGCCAGGGATTGCTGGCAACCACCTGAATCTAGGAGAGTGGAATTGAACAGATTCTCCCTCTGAGCTCCCAGAAGGGAATCAACCATTCTACACCTTGATTTGGGGTGTCTGGCCTTCAGAACTGCAAGAGAATAAATTTTTATCATTTTAAGCCACCAAATTTATGAACATTTGTTACAGTAGTCCTCCAGAACTAATATATCTTCTATGGACATATGCAGATCAGAATGGAAATATGAAAAGTGCATGCCCAGAGTAGATAGACAAATAGGAAGGGAGGAAAGGAAAAAGGAAGGAAAGGTAGAGAAAGAACAAGTGTGTAGTTGGCCAATATTGTTTCAGAGGATGTCAGATATTGCTGTGTTAAGGTGTTACGGCTCATTAGCGCATCTAAGAATCTGGTCCTGAATCCACAGTTGATAGAACATACACATGGATGAAACTCTAGTCAGTGAGAGTCAACATAGGTTTATCTGTAAGCAGTGTGCTACTTAGATGCCATGTGGACATCGTGCTCACATTATTCATCCATGGTCCTCTCTCTATGTTTTGGCTGCACTAAGCATGTGGGATCTTAGTTTCCCAACTAAGGATTGATCCTGTGCCCCCTGTATTGGAAGCTCAGAGTCTTAACCACTAGACCACCAGGGAAGACTCCATGGTCCCCTTTCTTGAAGACCCAGGACCAAGTCTAAAGAGTAGGAGGAGGATTTGAGTGTCCCTCTAGGTGGTGATTTTAAATTACACCAAGCTATTCTCTTTTATGCAAACCTTGGTGACTTGCCTTGCTTGCTGGTGAGTGTATTCTGGGGGACTTTAGCTGCCTTTGCTCTGGGCCCTGCTGCTGATGCCAGAACCTGGATGCATGTTACTCATCCTTGTCTAAGAATACTTTAACCCCTGTTGGTTTATTCCCTTCAGTCCTAGGATTTAAATTCATGTGAAAGAACCCCATGAGTGCATGCTAAGTCACTTCAGTCATGTCTGACTCTTCATGACCCCATGGACTATAGCCCACCAGGCTCCTCTGTCCATAGGATTCTTCAAGCAAGAATACTGGAGGTAGTTACTATGCCCTCCTCCAGGCAATCTTCCTGACCCAGGAATCAAACTCATGTCTCTTGGGTCTCCTGCATTGGCAGACAGGTTCTTTACCACTAGTGCCACTTGGGAAGCCATGAATGAACTCCAGCCAGGGTCAAATAATCAGGCTGAAAAAGAAAGCATGAGTTTTTGCTGAATGAATTTTGGAGTGCCTTTGCTTCACAACAAGGATCACTGACTATATTATCTTGCTAGGGCCACCATGACCAAGTACCACAGACTATGAGGCTTCAGTGACAGAAGTATATGGTCTCACAGTTCTACAGGCGAGAAATCTGAAATCAAGTTGTTGACAGGGTTGATTTTTTGTGAGGACTGTGAGGAGGAATCTTGTTGTAGGCCCTTCTCCTTGGCTTATCTATCTATCCGTTTATTTCTTTAATTTTTGGCCACACCTTGTAGCATGTGGGGTCTTAGTTCCCTGACCAAGGATTGAAACCATGACCTCTGTATCGGAAGCATGGAGTCTTAACCACTGGACCACCAGGAAGTTCCTCTCCTTGAGCCATCAATGGTCATCTTCTCCCTATGTCTCTTCATATCATCTTCCCACTGTGCAAGTCTGTCTCCACGTTCAAATTTCCCCTTTTATAAGGATATTCATCATATTGGATTAGGGTTCACCTTAAGGACCTCAACTTTATCTCAAGATCCTGAGGGACCGGCTCCAACATGTCTGGGTTTTTGATGGAGAAGGTGGGGGTGGATTTCGAGTCAACCCGTAACACTAACCAAGTTAAGCTAAGAGCCTGGATTTGAGCCTCACTGCCCACAGTTCATCTTGATTCTGCCTTTTACTCTGTACCTTGTGGTAAGTCATTTCAGCTTATGGGGCCTCAGTTTCCTCACTGTATATGGGAACCATAGTAACATAACCTCCCTTTGAGGGGGCTGTGACAGTGTCCATGTAATGTGCTTGTCACCTGCTTAGCACAGTGCTGGAAACTATAAACAGTCAATAAATAGCATCAGAGGCAGACCTAGTTTTAGGACATCTTGCTTTATGGTAGTCTGCAGATATTGAAATTTTTTTTGTGGCAACCCTCATTGTCAGATGACGGTTAGTTATTTTTAGCAACAAAGTATTTTAAAAATTAAGGTATATGCATTTTTTAAAAGATACAATGCTATTGCAAACTTATAGACTACAATGTAGTATAAACATAAACTTTGTCTGCACTGGGCAACCAAAAAATTCACGGGACTTGCTTTATTATGATAGTTGCTTTATTGCAGTGGTCTGGAACCAATGCCACAATCTCTCTGAGGTATGTCTGTATTATTATAAGGCAGGTGACAGACTGGTCTGAGGACCAGGATATCAGCATTATGGTATTGGACCAGCCTGGTGCAAGTTGACCTATTGCATTGACTGGCTATTTCCTAAGAGGGTGGACTTGCAAGGTCATCCTATCCTGGGGTCCTCATATTCCAAGCCCCCTAACCCCAACCCCTCCATGCTGGTGTGTTCTATGTTTCTGGAATAATCCAGCAAACACTCTTACTCACTTCCTTGAAGCCTTGATTGGAGTCACATTTGGGCTTTGGACAGCCATTGGCTGTCTCAAAGAACTAAAATCCCCATCAAAATTGACAGGTTCTTTGGAGAAACAGTTGTTTGTGTGAATTTGTTCCTCTTCCTTCTCCAAAACATTGCAGGTGCCCCTACATTAGAAGAGCCTTTTCTATACCCCAATCCCACAAGGCACTCATTCCACATGCCATGCCTCCATTTCCTTAAAATATATATATAAACAGACAACATGTTAGATGCCAGGAAATGATGTGACCTAGAAAGTGAGATGACAGATAAAATGAGGAAGGAAATCCAGGAACACAGTCTTGTCGAGGTGGATCTTGTCAGAGCAGATTTTCTGTGACCATAATGAAGGGCTTTTAACACGAGCTGGGTTGCCTCATATCTGAGTAGTAGAAGCTAGAAAGATTCTTAAAAAGGAAAAACAAATATTGCTCTAATTGGAGTCAGAGGTGAGGCAGGGTGGGACAATGAGTGAGCAAAGACTATTTATGTTGGAAAAAGAGATGTATTAGAAGTGATTTAGCTGGGAAATTCAGGAAGACATGGGCTTGGTCAAAAACCAAAGCAGACTCTCTTGTTTGAGAAGAAACGGTAGAGTCCAGGAGTAAGAGGACGATTCAAATTACAAGGAATGAATAAAAGCTCAGTGAAAAGAGAAACAACTGTTTTCTGCAAGTATTAAAGCTGGGGAATTCAGTGTTAGGACAGATATGCTGGCTGTATCTCAAAAGATTTGGAAAAATTTCTTACTAATAAAAATTGTTCATGGTTAGTCAAGATTAGGTAATAGTGACTGAGCAGAGACTGGGGGATATTTATAAAAATCATTATAGATAATAGTGTCCCCAACCTGACTGGAAATTTCTAGAAAGCCCATCCAATGTCTTGTATTTCCTTTTGTATTTCTCCATTAGTGCCTGGCACATTGATCATGGCTATCTTTCATTTTTTAAGCAGATAGTTTACATGTATTTTATACTTCACATATTTATTTACATTTACATTTATTTATACATACATATTCATACTTTATATATAAGAAGGTTACCCATGACTCCCTTTTACATTTGAGGATGTTGAGGCTCA